>NC_079316.1:83488626-85988626 GCF_029931775.1 Euleptes europaea
TATGAACAACTCTGTTATCTGCCACTGTAGTCTGCCCTGACTTGGATACATTTGTCTCCTTTCCAGGGGTTTATATAAGTATTGTTGTTAGAGCCTTATGCTGTGTTGTCTGTATTTGTTTCTATACATGTTGTAATAGACTGTTTATTATATTGCTCTGCTGTGTGTTGTATTTTGTAATTTGTTAGCCATTTTTCTGTTAGTTTTATAGTTGCTGAGCCTGAGTGCTGATTGGTTTACCTGCACAGCTATTTGTTTCAGCATAGGGTTTGTTTTGTTGTTTTCCAGTTCCTGGAGGTTGGCAACCCTACTCTGCCCCCAAAAACTCCAGGTATTTCCCAACCCGGAGCTGGCAACCCTAACTAGCAGCCCTTGGTTGCCCATCTACAGACGAAGAGCCAACAGCCTCCAGTGCTTCAACTGCCACCATGCTGACTTTGGCTTTCATGACACCAGTTTCCAAGGCCTTCACCCTGACTACCAATTGAGAAGGCACAAAATCAGCTACTGACATGGACATTCTGTGTAGCCTCGGGGCCATGCCTGCTACCATATCAGCATTCACCCTTTGCCGCTGAGTCGCTTGCTCCAGGGCCTCAATGCATGTGATGAGTTCCGCAGCATTAACCTCCTCTTCCTCATCTGATGATGACTGCACTGGTTTGATCACATACTGGGAAGCAGCAGGAAGAAGCAGCCAGTCTGCCGAAAGAGATTTCAAGCCCTGATGTTTAGGGTTGCCAGGTCCCTCTTCACCACTGACGGGAGGTTTCTGGAGCAGAGCCTGAGGAAGGCAGGGTTTGGGGAGGGGAGGGACTTCAATGCCATATCAGTTCACCTGGAGAAAATGGCCACTTTGGCAATTGGCCTCTATGGCACTGAAGTCCCTCCCCAAACCCCACCCTCCTCAGGCTCCGTCCCAAAAACCTCTCGCTGGTGGAGAAGAGGGGCCTGGCAGCCCTACCCATAAAGTAGCTCATACTAAGAGAAGGTGTTTGGTCCATGGTCATTCAGTGTATTGCATGTCAAGATGGGAATTTGAACACAGAGGTCCCACTTTCTACTCCAGTGCCCTAATCAGTGCTGTTGTTTCAAGTTGACTTATGATGACCGCCCTGCAGTATACCTTTAATGCCCCACTAGAGATATTCTAGCTATGGGTGCAAAAGTACCTGCTCTTGAAACCCAGTTCAAAAGGAAATTATGCAATGTGTTATCACAGAGACACCACACCTAGTATAAAAATGCACCTGAATAAGTTACTCACAATTGTCATGAATGTGACAGGATTCAAATGTGTTCCAAATTGTTCTGAGTGTGTTGCCTGTTGGATTAAGCATATCGCTGCCACAGCCAGCCACATCGTAGACCTGTGTAAAACAGCATTAGTAATTCCAAAAGTAATGGTAGATTTACATGGTAGCAGGGAATTTAGCTGATGAATGAAACTGCAGCATTAAGGATGTTTACAATTCAATAGCAAACTATCTCTAAAGATCTATTTATTCCAAATAATTTATGTCAATTAATTGTGAAACTGATGCAGTTTATTTATAATCCTGTTTCTGTTTCCAGTTAAGCTTCAGTGTAAACAATGAGGCTTGGTTTCAATTAAATACTTTGGAGTTGGACTATCAGAATACTAAAAAGATGAGGAAGTCAAATGTAGAAAAGCCATCACAAAAAGTGTCCATCATAGCAAATATTATGCTGTTGCTTATAATATACTTTAATAATTAGGGTGCCAGATGCAGACCCCAAAAAAATTCTTCTGCATTTAAAAATTGCATAGAAGGAAGATTTTCTCCTACTGCCCAAGTAACAGGGAACTTCAATTTATTCATCTCTTAAAAGTACAGGAACCCTCTCAAGACCTGTACCTGACAGTCCAACTATTGCTGCTGTTATTACTATTTCTACCAAAAAGGTGTGCAAAATGTACCCATTTATCTTATCAACTGAGGGAGGGCTGCATTCATTTTCTTATTATTTTATGGGTTAGTGGTTTAGCTGTGTCCCAAATTCCACTATATGAGCTATTCCTATTTCACTTGGAGAGTATCTACAATTATGTCCAGAAATGGTGCATACCACAAATTTCCTTTCACTCTCATGAGTTTTTTTCACCTTCAGATAAACCAGTAACACAAACAAAAACAGTTGTGAGCCGTGAAACAAGGAACATTTTTTACCACCTCAATATAATTTGAATGGAAAGGGGATATGGTGAAACTGTTAAACTTCTAGCATTTTTACACATTACTCTCCATTCACTTAAAAGCTGTGTGTGTATGTGTATACACACTCACACTCACATTTCTTACTTTTAAAAAGACAAGAGATTTCCAAAGGGAGAAATATTAACTTACCTGTGTATGTGCACCATCCAAACCCAGTCTGACTTCCTAGTATTCATCTAGTTCCTTGGATCCTTGCCCATCCTGGGTGGTGAACACAAGCCTGAATGTGTTAGGAGGCTCCTTGAGGGAGATTATTAATCTCTCTTTCCCTCAGAGTTGCTTCCTTAGATCCTTAAAAGAGACTGTTAAGCCTCTTTTGAATAACCCTCTTTAGGTAAACAGGATCTAGCCAATTATGTCCCAGTATCAAATCTTCCCTTACTGGGAAAGGTAATTGAGAGAGCCATCACTGATCAGCTCCAGATCTTTTTGTATGAAATATCGGCACTCAATCCATTCAGGCCAGGCTTTACCAACACAGTCCTTGTAGCTCTTGTGGACAACCTCTAGATCCATCGTTATAAGGATGAGTCAGCACTACTGTTCTTATTGGATCTGTCAGCAGCATTTGATACAGTTGACCATTCTATTTTCATCAGCCGCCTGGCCTTCCTGGGTGTTTGTGGCCCTTCTGTGGTTTGCCTCATTCCTCTGGGGACTTAGTCAGAAGGTAACCATTGTGGATGAGTGATTGATCAGGCAACCCCTGGGTTGTAGGGTAAGGGTTCTTCAGGGATTGATCCTATCCCAGATGTTATTTAATATCTGTATATGCCCTCTTGAAGAGCTCGTCAGGAGGTTTGGAGTTGGTGCCACCAATATGCTGAAGACACTGAGCTCTACCTCTTGCTGGATAACAAGCCTGAGATGGATCTCTTGGTCCTCTCCTAGTGCCTGAATACTGTGGTTGTATGGTTGAGGCAGAGCTGGCTAAAGTTAAATCCATCAAAAACAGAAATTATGTGGCTGGGGAGTGCTGGGTTGTTGGAAGGACTGTGACTCCCAGCTCTTGATAGGGTCCAGCTATTACCAGTGGATTCTGTGAAGAGCCTGGGGGTTTGGCTGGATGTCTCTATCACCCTGGAGAAACAGGTGGCTTTAGTGGTAAGGTTGGCATTTTTCTAACTCCACCAGGCTCATCAGCTGTCCCCATCTGACTCAGTTGGACCTGACCACAATGACACATGCCACAGTCACCTCCAGGTCGGCCTATTGCAACTCGATCTATGCATGGCTGCCTTTGAGGCTGCTTCAAAAACTTCAGATTATACAGAATATAGCTGCTAGGCTGTTGAGCAATTCATCATGGTCATCCCATATTCAACTTGTACTTAAGAAACTGCACTGGTTGCCTATTGATTTCCAAGTCAAATTCAAGGTGCTGGTTCTCAGATTTAAAGGCCAAAACAATCCAGAATCTTCATATCTATGGGACCATCTCTTCATTCTTCATCATGTAGCCTGCTGGTGGTGCCTAGCCCACAGGTGGCTTGACTGTCCTCAATGAGGGCAAGAGCTTTTTCGATGGTGGAACTCTCTGCCAGATGACACCCAGGCCCTGTGGGATCTTTCTAGATGGAGTTGTTCCACCAGGTGTTCCATTGCAGACAGTCAAGGCCATTTTTCTACCACCTATTAGCATTGCTCCCTGCTTTTGACAGCAGTCTGGGATGTTGGTTGTCAGATGCCAGATGATCATGTTTTATAATGGTGCCTGAGCTAGGATGCTGTTTTATGGATTGTAATTTAATGTTTTGCAAGTATATTATATCTCTATCTACAGGTTGTTTTGTTGAATGTTGAGAGCTGCCCAGCACCATGTTACCCAGAGAAGGGTATAAGCGAATAAATAAATAAATAAATAAATAAATAGTTCCCTGTTCCAGTTCACATCCTGCTTGCCAGTCATCCTTTATTAGCTGTGTGTATTAAAAATAGTCAGCAGAGACCTAGCGGTACCGTATATACTCGCGTATAAGCCGTGTTTTTCAGCCCAAAAAAAGGGCTGAGAAAGCCCAACTCGGCTTATATGCTGGTCAATACGGTACTTAGAAAGGAGGGGGGAACTTACCGCCGCCTGCCTGCGCAACTTCCCTGTGGCCTGGGAGCAGCCCGCGGGGCCTCCTGCGCGCAGGGAGGGGGCCGCCGCCTGCCCGTGCGCCTTCCCTGTGGGCCAGGAGCAGCCCGCGGGGCCTCCTGCGCACAGGGAGGGGGCCGCCGCCACTGCCACTGCCTGCCTGCACGCCTGGAGCCTGGTCAGGTAAGCCTGCGGGGGGGAGGGGGTGCATTTCCCACTTTTGGCTTATACACGGGTGCCTAATTTTTTCCCATTTTTGGGGTGAAATTAGGCACCTCGGCTTATACTCGGGTCGGCTTATACCCGAGTATATACGGTAAATAAATAGGGAGTTTTTAATGGTATCCATGTTTGGGAGCTTTAAAAAAGCACCAATTTTCAGTCTTCATATGGAAAATTACTGCTTATTGGTCTGGAACTTTCAATAGAATCCTTGTATTAAGTTAGGAATAATGTCAATCAAACCAGCATGGCATGATAGTTAAAAGTGTCAGACTAGGCCCAAATCCCATCAAGCCATAAATTTATGGGGTGGTGCTGGGCCATCATTGTGTCTCAGCCTAACCTACACTACAGGGTTGTTGTGAGAATAAAATGGAGGAGGGAATAATCTGAAGTCCTAAGTGTAAGGGTAGGATTTAAAGAACAACAGGCATAGTAATTACCTAGATTAAAAAAATTAAATATGGAAAAAAATTATGATAGCAATCGATCTCAGAAGCATCAGCTTCATAGAAAAAGAAGTTCAGTGGACTCATAAATCGAATCAAAAGGAAATATGTGTGCATGAATACTCTGCATCCTAATTCCAACCCGTTGCCATCATGAGAACACCAATGATAGATGCAGTCACACATTTGATGACTCATCACAAATCAAACAGCACCAAGACAACTTTCATGCCACTGCCTAACTTCTGTTTATGTCAACACGATGCTGTTCTATGGAGTCTGTTCACATAATTAGCTGCAAATGATCAAGTTATTAGGAATAACCTGGTAAGGAACAGAAGAAGGAGTACATCCCTGAGGGATCCGTTTTAATTTGTTTAATCAGAGGGACGGAAAGAGCTTGTTAATGAACCCTTTGCTGAATACTGCGGTACTGGCACGTCTTCTTTCATGCTGTGGAATGAACACCAGGCAACTTTCAATGTAAAGTTTCTCTTGGCAAACTAGCTATGGTGGAAGCAACCTACAGCCAGTAGGTAATGTGTCATTCCTCAGTGGTTTTGTCTTCCTCAAGAAGACACAACAGGCACAGTAGATAACTAGTTGATAACTAGTAGATAGTTTTGTCCTCCTCAAGAAGTCAAAAGTAGACTTTTATCTTCGTGATGTTCAGCTGTACTGGCTATGCCATATTAACAATCATATGTTTTACCTTAAGACGATAATTGGAATGCCTTTAAAGCTTACAATTGTAATTCTATCACATCATCAAAATAAAACTAAGGAGACCGATCAAACAAGAGGGTTTTGCTTACCTGCTGCTGTTCTCCGACAGTGATTGGATCAGGAACAAGGGCTGCCAAAGATTTAGAATATACTCGGATTAGATGCCTAGCATATAGTGATGCAACAAGTGCTTTCACAGATTATGATGATGACATTAATGTCAGGCTTGTTTAACCTTTGGAAAGCAGCATCAGTACACAATTAAAGCATAGAATACAGTGGCTAACACAACTGAATGACTAAGCAGGTAGAAACAAGTACAGCTGTTAAAAAAAATCGGTAAAATTCGGATTCGGCAAAATTCAGCCTGTTTTGATTTAGGAAATGCCAAAGTCCGAACTCCCCCGATTTGGATCCATGGAATTCGGCACTAAGTTCGGAGTTCGGGGAAAAATTCGGCCAAATAAAGCCATTAAAAACACATTTGCCCCTTTCTATGGCTCTGGGGGGAGCATGTTTGACGGGAGAGGTCCCAAACTTTCAGTATAGCTTGAGGGGACCCTTCCTGCAAGAGCCCCCAAGTTTTGTGAAGATTGGGTCAGGGGGCTCCGAGATATGGGCCCGTAAGTGGTCCCCCCAATCTGCCCATTGGAATGAAGCCATTACAAACATATTCATGCCTTTCCGTGGCTCCAGGGGGGGCATGTTTGTAGGTAGTGGTCCCAAACTTTCAGTGTAGCTTGAGGGGACCCTTCTTGCAAGAACCCCCAAGTTTTGTGAAGATTGGGTAAGGGGGCCTCAAGTTATGGGGCCCGGAAGGGGTCCCCTAATCTGCCCATTGGAATAAAGCCATTAAAAGGGATGTACTAAAACGAATGACAACTCAGCCCATTGGAAGCAATGGGAGAGGCTGCCCAGCCCATTGAAGATAATGGGAGAGGGGAATGTCAGTTGACTTGCATTGACTCCACTGAAATACATTACAGGGGATGTACTAAAACGAATGACAGGCCAGCCCATTCGAAACAACAGGAGCGGCTGCACAGCCCATTGGAAACCATAGGAACCAGCCAAAGAGAGGCTCACTGACCCACAGTTAACTCCACACGAAGTTGGCAACCGGTGAAAACAGTAGAAAGCACAGTCCCACACAGAGGCAATCAAGTCCACCCCCCAGCAGAACAGGTAACCCCCCCTTTGGCTTCCCCCCTCACACACACACAAACACACACACACACACAATCTCCCCCCCACATACACACACACAGGAAAAAAATTATAGAGAAAAGCCCCCAAATTGGTCTTACTGTGGATGTCTTCTTCTCTTCCATCAGGAGCAGGGACTGGGAGTCAGGACTCAGTAGTAATCCAATACGATTCTAGCAGACTCACACACACATACTCTCTGCCTATTTTATGCACTGGAGGTTTTGCCTAGGATTTGCCGCTCTCTAGATGCACATTGAGGATTGCCTGCTCTCATTCATTCCAATGGGTGGATGGGGGAGACCCATAACTCAGGATTAATGGCCTTTTAGTCAGACCCCCTGGCGGGGTAATGGTACGGCCCAACTGCCGAGGCAACCAGGCCCCCTGGGCTGGGGTAATGATATGGCCCAACTGCCGAGGCAACCAGATCCCTGGGCCAGGGTAATGGTATGGCCCAATGTGAATGTTTTTAAAGGCTTTATTGCAATGGGCAGATTGGAGGGGACCCCTTCCGGGTCCCATATCTTGGGGGGGCCTGACCCAATCTTCACAAAAATTGGGGGTTCTTGCAAGAAGGGTCCCCTCAAGCTACACTGAAAGTTTGGGACCTCTACTTCCAAAAATGCCCCCCCCCCGGAGCTGTGGAAAGCAGTGAATGTGTTTGTAATGGTTTTATTCCAATGGGCAGATGGGGGGACCCCCTTCCGGGCCCCATAACTCGAGGGGCCCTGACCCAATCTTAACAAAACATGGGGATTCTTGCAAGAAGGGTCCCCTAAAGCTACACTGAAAGTTTGGGACCTCTACCTCCAAACATGCCCCCCAGAGCCGCAGAAAGGCACAAATGTGCACACACAGACACACCACGGGGATCTCTCTCACACACACAAACAGACACTCTCTCTTTCTGTCCCCGGGCTGCACAGCAGCTGGTCTCATGCACTCAGCTGCATGAGAAGACCCAGCTTGGCCACCATTGGTCGCGGGAGAATGCTGCTAGTTGCTTACTAACTGACAGTTATGCTGCTGATTTGGGGCCCCCGGATTTGACGAATTTATTCAGTGATCGCTCCAAACTCGCCAAATTCGGCTTGGCGTTTTCCTGCCTTTTTTTGAATTTGGTTCCTTTCCTTTCCTTTTATCCCTTAGAAGCTCCTTGATCAATTGATCTTGAGCAGCATATATCTAGTGTTGGAGGGATATAAGGACTGAAACAAATCTTGCCACTGACAATGTAGCCTTGGGGTCCCTATCGCTTAGTAAAAAAGGCATTATGTCAGTCACAGAGGCATTGGATTTGTATATTAAAAGGGGGGAAATATAGTGCAATCGAAGTTCTTCGTAAAAGTGGCATTCCAAAAGGGCATGGGCTAATGAGTCAATAGAGCCAGAAGAGCAAGGGCAGATCCTGTCTGAGTATGGGATATTCAGAATTCTGCCCTGCATTACCATAGAAGGGTTAGCATTCAGTCTAGCCAAGCAAAAAGCTCTACAGAGACGAGGAGTTGTCAGATAATATGTATAGGCAGGCAGACCACGTGGAGGGGGTATTCCGAAGAACTGGGATGAACAGACACGACGAGCACGAAAAGTAGTGCTGTTATAATCAAGCTCTTTAATGCTCTTTTTAATTTTCATAAAAGCTTCAGTTTTCCCAAGATCTAATAACATATCCTGCGAGAAGCCCAACAACGCCAGTTTCTCATCTAAGATTTTTTGCCATGAGGATTTAAAAGGGTCATGCTTCAGAGAAGCTAGGAACCCCTCAGTGCTAAAGCACAGTTAAAGGCGACCAACCACACCCTAGCTTCAAGTGACATTTGGCCAAACTCGGAACGAAGAGTAATGCCAGCAACAGACCAACCCCTTCTAAAGCCAATCTGTTCCCAGCCAAGGATGTCATTACTCTCAACCCAGTCCAACAATCTCTTTAATAAGTAGGAGGAATACAATTTGCCTAAGCAAGACAAAAGGCTGATTGGGCAATAACAGCTTGGGTCAGAGCGCTGATCCTTTTAAAAGATTGGGACGATGATAGTATGTCTCCAAGATTTTAGAATGGCTCCTGATGCATTAATTTGTGTGAATACAGGAGCAAGAATGTTGGCCCACCATTCGCAGAATTTGGTTCCATCCGAACTGGAAACTGCCGAATCAAGGGAAATTAGACTGTTTTTCGGTTCGGGACATACTGAATCGACAGCCCTAGAAACAAGCCTGACATTAATGTCATCATTAGGGCTGTCAATTCGGTTCGGTCCGAACTGAAAATCAACCGAATTTCCCCTGATTCGGTGATTTTCTGTTCGGACGGATCCGAACTCAAAACTGGCGGGCAACCGGGGGGCCGAATTCAGCGAGTTCGGGAGTTCGCAAATAAATTTGGCAAATTCGGCCCCCCTTCAGGGGAGCCCGCTGAAAGGCGTGGGCTGCCCTTTAAACTGATCTGAGCCTCCCAGCTGGGAGGCTCAGATCAGTTTAAAGGGCAGCCCGCCCCCCTTCAGCGGGCTCCGCTGGAGAGGAGCGGGCTGCCCTTTAAACTGACATGTGCCTCCCGGCCGGGAGGCACAGATGAGTTTAAAGGGCAGCCCGCCCCCCTTCAGCGGGCTCCACTGGAGAGGCGCAGGCTGTCATTTAAACTCATCTGCGCCTCCCGGCCGGGAGGCGCAGATGAGTTTAAAGGGCAGCCCGCCCCCCTTCAGCGGGCTCCGCTGGAGAGGCGCGGGCTGCCCTTTAAACTCATCTGCGCCTCCCAGCTGGGAGGCTCAGATCAGTTTAAAGGGCAGCCCGCCCCCCTTCAGCGGGCTCCGCTGGAGAGGAGCGGGCTGCCCTTTAAACTGACCTGCGCCTCCCAGTTGGGAGGCTCAGATCAGTTTAAAGGGCAGCCCGAGCCTCTCCAGCGGAGCCCGCTGAAGGGGGGCAGGCTGCCCTTTAAACTGATCTGCGCCTCCCAGCTGGGAGGCTCAGATCAGTTTAAAGGGCCCCCGCGTGCCTTCAGGGAATCCCTCTGAAGGCGCGCTGGGGCCGAATTTTCCCCCGAACTCCGGATCCCCCCGAATTACCGGGGATCCAAAGCGGGGGAGTTCGGACTTCGGCACGTACCGAACCCACAAGGGTCAAATTCGGCCGAATCCGAACTGTACCGATTTTTTTTTTGACAGCCCTAGTCATCATCATAATCTGTGAAAGCACTTGTTGCATCACTATATGCTAAGCATCTAATCTGAGTATATTCTAAATCTTTGGCAGCCCTTGTTCCTGATCCAATCACTGTCGGAGTACAGCAGCAGGTAAGAAAAACCCTCTTGTTTGATTGGTCTCCTTAGTTTTATTTTGATGATATAATAGAATTACAATTGTAAGCTTTAAAAGCCATTCCAATTATCGTCTTAAGGTAACACATACGATTGTTAATGTGGCATAGCCAGTACAGCTGAACATCACGAAGATAAAAGTCTACTTTTGTCTTCTTGAGGAAGACAAAACTATCTACTAGTTATCAACTAGTTATCTACTATGGTTGTTTAACCTTTGGAAAGCAGCATAGAATACAGTGGCTAACACAACTGAATGACTAAGCAGGTAGAAACTCTATTAAATATTCTTTCCTTGTGTTTGGTATGTGAGGCAAGATTTATGGCTAGGGCTGTGCATAAAAAAAATTGGGGTTTGGGTTTATTGGACCCAAACTTTTTTCGGGACACCTGAAATAAGCCGAATAGCCATACTGGTAAATGGGTATTTCGGCTTTATTTCCAGGTTTCCTGAAAAAAATCAGGTCCATTATAATATAGATGGATTTTTTTTTAAGGAGCTCTGAGGGGGGTGCGTTTTTTAAGGTAGAGTCACCAAATTTTCAGAGTAGCTGCATGGGACTCTCCTTGCGTGAACCCCAATGTTTGGTAAAGTTTGGGATACAGGGTCCAATATTATGGGCCCCCATAGGGGTCACCCCCATTCTCCATAAGAAAATGCCCCCCCAGAAGAATTTCAAAAATACTTTCCATAGCTGCTCTTATACAAATATATCCCCATCTGCACAGCTCGGTTACTTTCAAATGAAACAGGGACTTCTGGTTCCGATAGGCATTGACTCAGCAGCTGCAGTCTGCTGCTCCAGCATTATTTTGGTATTTTTTATCTTTATCCATTTTAAAATTGCATTATAAAAGACTCTTTTTAACTTTTGATATCTTAAGTGTGTCTTAAGTGTACCTAAAGACAACTAAAGACAACTAAAGACAATTTACCCTGTCAACAAGCTATAACTCAAGCTGCCAATTAGCCCTGAATTATCTTTAGAAGGTTGAGTAACCTTGATACCCGGAACCTTGAGCATAAAAGAAGCTAGCTATGATGTGCTGCAATTAAATGATACTGCAGGCAGCTTTGTTTTGAAAACAATTGGTATTACCGAGAGCCTTGCTTACTATAGACTTAATACTTTATAATGGGGAAAAAATGTGGTTGTACCTCTCAGAAGACAAATATTTCCCTGCCTCGAAAGCAAGTGAAATTTAAAGAACTCCAAGGTCTAGACCTATGGTTAAAGGAACAACTTCAGAGAGAAGAACCTCTACAAAGAAATAGATTTGCCAGCCTTGCCTCAGATGTCCCTTCCCTCTCAAGCTCTTTAATTGAACGTGATCAACTTCAGGAGACTGGCACACCCCTGGAGAGATTAACAGAGAATTAAGTAACGACCAACAACAATGAAAGAGCACAACAAGATAAAAGAGTGGGGCGAGGAAAGCGTCTGAGAGACCAGGGCACGACAGTGTCACACATGTCCTCTAAGCAAGCCAAATTGGATGATTTCTTTTTTACGAGGACTGAAAACGAAAGTGCAACTGAGACTACAAATGGAAGTGAGAAAGAAAGTTTCACTCCTCCTGAGAATGAGTGTAATTTGGAGGGAGGGCAGACAGTCCCTCAACAGTCCCCTTATGATCTAAATCAGATTTTGTGGGAGGAGAACAGGAGGTCAGAGTTGGTTGCAAAGACGGTGGAGTTCATCTTTAATAAGCTGGAAGGGATCTGCCTCCAGGTGGGATGGCTCACCCTAGAAGTGCAGCAGCTGAGGATCAAGGGGCAGCAGTCATGCCCCCCCCCCACCAATACCTAAGCCTAAAGTGAGAAAGGAACAGCCCCAGACAGTTACTGTGGCAGCAACTCAAAACAAGGTCCCCCGAACTATACAAACAACTTTGAAGGCAGACCCTCAAAGAGAATAGCGGAGCAGCCCAGCACTGGAGAGGAAGTGGGAATGTGTAAAGGGTAGGGAAGAGACTGGGGGGAATACACCCTCAAAGCTGGTACTCCAGAAGGATAAGATTAACTTGACAATCTGTAAGTTTAGAGGCTACATACCAAATTGGAAGGAGGTCCATCTGGCCAAAGGACACCTGAGTGAGTTGCTCAAGATAGATCGACATCGGATTGACCTGATGGCTGTGAAGCAGCTAAATTTCATAAATCAGTCACAAAGGGTCCTTTTGACCTTCGCCTCAGATATTCCACGACTCATACAGGGGTCAAAAGCAGCTCTTGAGAAAAAAAGGGATCTTTCCAACTAGAGTTTTTTCTGACATGACTGTAACCTCCCTGTTCCCTTGGCCATTGAAAAATGTGCACATGCCAAGAGAAGAGAAGAGGGACTCCCCAATGGAGGCCAACTCACAAGCAGATCTAATTAGATGGAATAATACCACTGACCTGCAAAGTACGGATAAATGTATGCCAATACAATCTTGGCAAGGGGACAGTGGAAATGGACAACCCAATGTTGCCCTTGATACTCCAGTGCACTGTCACCTAGAAAATACTCTAGAAGAGGAACTGTTGATGCAATTTGATCTCCTCCCTACAAATGAATAATCATGCATACTTGAAAGATTAGAATTTATAAAGAGTAAACTTCAGGGGAACAGGAAAAAAGGGAAGTTAAGACGAACACAAACTTGTGAGGACCCAGAACAACTGAAGTCGGTGGGGGTTAAGGGCCTGACTTCAATCACATATCTGACACAGGTGGATGAAAACAGGAAGATAAGTAAGGGTGAGAAAGCAAGGATGTTTAGATGTAACGATGGAAGCCCTGATATGCACCAAAGCAAAGTTGGTATGACCCAGGAGCCACCAGCATATTTTTAGGCACACCTAGACATACAAATCAGATACAATGGTTCCATAGTAACATACCACACCCTCATTAGCACATTATCTTGATACTTACAGGACAATGATTAGCACATTACCTTTGATACTTTTTGCAGGACTATGATTCAGCTCAAACCCAACCCCTTTCTGACTATATATTACTCTTCCTACACACTTGACACTGAGAGACACTGTCCTTCAGTGTTACTCCTCTGAAGATGCCTGCCACAGCTGCTGGCGAAACATCAGGAAAGAAAATACCAAGACCACGGTTACACAGCCCGGATAACCTACAAGAACCAATGCCTTGACTTTCTTAGTAAAGCCGACAATATTTATTCTTGTATTTTTATAATGCTGGTCAAATGACCGTATATGACACACACCCCTTCCAACCACTTCAATATCCCACTCACTCAGCCCTGCAGTATATGCTGAGGGGAAAAGGCATTGGCCTGAGTATATTTGTGAGGATAATTATTTTCCTTCTTCTCCTCCAGTCCCACACCCGTATTTACCTCAGTGAGAAATAGGAGACAAGAGGCTTTTTGACTTAAACAGAGAAAACAGGGAAGTTTATTAAAGAGAACTAACAGAGATTGGTTTTCAAGAAAAGGCAGAAATTTGAAGGGAAAACTCAAGTCGGATTTATATTCACAAGATTGCTTTAGAGCAGGGGTGTCCAAACTTTTTTCAAAGAGAGCCAGATTTGATAAAGTGAACATGCGCGAGGGCCGACCATTTAGCCTGACATTCTTAATTAAATTAATTAAATGCAAATTAACTATTTTATGCAAAGTTTATTGCAAACGGCATACTTATTATGCCCATAACCACAGACTGCACCACAAAAACCATGGCTACATTCCTTCCTTTCCCCAAAGCCCCTTTCAGCTCACTGGATGCCCCCCAGCTTCTAAATCTCCAACCTTCCTTCTGTAGGGAGGGAGCAGGAACTCTTCCTCCCCCCCCCCCACTCATGTGCCTCTCTGGGACTGTTGACTCTCTCCCTTCAACCATGCCGGGGGTATTCTGTCCTCCCCTCATCTGAGCCAGGAAATAAACTGGTTTTCATTCTCATGCAGTCCAAGATTCAAACACTCTGACATCTCCCGTGCAGGGAGGAATGTGGAGTTTTTCTCCCCATGAGAGCCAGCATGGTGTAATGGTTAAGAGCGGTGGTTTGGAGCAGTGGAGTCTGGGTAAGAAAGAAGTGGCCTCTCTAGGGTTTCAGACTCGCTGGCCTTCATTCCGGGGGGTGGGGCTGAGACAGCCAATTGAGGCAACCCTCCGCCCAAGCATTGCCCCCTCGGTCGGGGATGCAAAGCACAGGCGCAGCCCCCATGCACCCCCTTTTCTCTCTCTGCAAAACAGGCTGGGGGGCCGTATTAAACCGGCCCAGGGGCCGCAATTGGCCCCCGGGCCGGACTTTGGACATGACTGCTTTAGAGAAATAGCTTAGATGTTTCCTTCGCACAAGTTCCTTCAGTTCTCAAGCTTAGTTCTACCTCACAGAACTATTATTCAGACGTTCAGACTCTCAGTCTGTCATTCAGCTTCAGACTCTCACTCTGTTCCCTGCCTAGCTCTCTCTGACTACCCGACCTCAGTGGCTGTAATCCTCCACACCTCCCTGCTACTGGAATAGTTCTACCTCAGAGACTAATTAACCTTCGTGACCTGAGAATGGGCCCTCTCTAACCCAGTTCTCACTACTGTCACCAGCACAGGTTGTGTGTGTCAATAGCTTTGGCTTTCACAGAGCCCTCAGGTTCACAGAATATAACCTCGCTTCTTCTTCGTCTCCTCACCCAGCTCTGAATGCTTTCTGTCTCTCAGAGCTCAAGAGTGTCAGCTCTCTGGCTCCGCCCACTCTTCGTCTGTCAGCTCCTGCTGCTGGTTAACCCCTTATCCGTCACATGTCCCACCTTCTGAGATCATTGCTTCAGGGGAGGTTTACAAACCTCTCCTAGGCAATGAATAGACATGAACACCCTGGGTTATCCTATAACACATTTTTCTACTACACGTTTCTTATTTTACTTAACCATAAACAACATAGGCATACATTCAAAGCATTTTACTTACGTATCCTTACCATTACTTGTAATTCACACATTTACAACACTTTCAATTATATTTATTATTACCATTACCTGCATCTTAGTTGAACCTCCTGGAAAGGGCGTCAGCCACCACATTCTCCTTTCCTTTTATGTGCAAGATATCGAAATTGTAATCCTGCAACTGCAAGCTCCACCTGATTAACTTGGTATTGGAGCCTTTTACTTGGTTCAACCACCTCAAGGGAGAATGGTCAGTGCACAATGTAAATTTCCTCCCCCACAGGTATGGTTTTAACTTGCCCACTGCCCATACTATGGCCAGACACTCCCTCTCGATAACTGAGAGATGTTGTTCTCTATCTGCTAATTTTCTACTTAAGTAGAGAATAGGATGCTGGGCTCCATCTTCTCCCATCTGGCAAAGCAGGGCTCCTATGCCAATATCTGAGGCATCCGTGTGCAATGTAATGGTTAGTGGAAATCCGGGTCCCTTAAGACCAGTGCAGTAGTAAGTGTTTGTTTTAATCGGTCGAATGCAGCCTGGTATTCCGGTGTCCAGATTATCTGTTTTGGCAAAGCCTTCCTGGTTAGCCCGCAAAGGGGTGCGGCAATTGAGCTAAATTCAGGGATGAACCTCCTGTAGTAGTCAATCATCCCTATAAAAGCTCTAACCTGCTTTTTCGTGGTTGGTCTGGGCCACTCGTTTATGGCTTGCACTTTGCTCCAATCTGGCTGTATTACTCCTCCTCCCAGTATGTGACCCAGGTATTTTACCTGTTGCACACCCATATTACATTTGGAGGCCTTCACAGTTAAGCCAGCCTCTTTAATCCTTTGGAGCACGATACTTAGATGTTCCAGATGTTCACTCCAACTCTGGCTAAACACAACGATGTCATCTATGTATGCAAGCGCATACTCCTTCAAACCCCTTAGCATTTTATCGATTAACCTCTGGAAGGTAGCTGGTGCATTCCTTAAGCCGAATGCAAGCACTGTAAATTCAAACAAACCTTCCCTGGTCACAAACGCTGTCTTTTGCTGGTCAGCAGGGCTCATGGCCACCTGCCAGAAACCCTTCGTTAAGTCCAAGGTGGAAATACATTGGGCTGACCCAATGGTTTCGATTAGTTCATCTACCCTGGGCATAGGATAGACGTCTGGGACTGTCACCTTGTTCAATCTTCTATAGTCCACACAAAACCGGACCGTTTTATCTGGCTTTGGCACCAAAATCACAGGGGAGGCCCAAGGGCTTTCGGAAGGTACCACCAGCCCAAGGTTTAACATCTTTTTAACCTCCCTTTCAATTATAGTGGTGTTCGGGCCAGTGATATGGTATGGAGGGAGTGCTATAGGTTTAGAATCTCCCGTGTCAATCTTGTGTAGCGCTAGTTGGGTTTTCCCGGGGACGTTTGAAAAGATGGACTGATGTTCCAACAACACCACCTGGACCTGCCACACCTGGTCCTTGGCCAGGGATGGGGACAAAGCTACTTAATTTCTGTACTCCCCTGAGTAAGCTTCCCCCCTTCTCACCACCTCTTGCCATAAGGACTAGGTTCCCACGGTCATAAAAGGGCTTAAGCATGTTCGCATGGAACAGTTTACATTGTTCCCCTTCCAAGCTCACATTTACTAGATAATTGACGTTTGTCACTTTATTTACCACCGGAAAAGGTCCTCCCCAAGCCATGTCCAGTTTGCGCCTTCTCCTTGGCTTCAGCACAAGGACCTGGTCTCCCGGCTTGAAGTCTCTGTCCCTGGCCTTGGCATCATACCAGGTCTTCTGTTTCCTCTGGGCTCTGCGCATGTTGTTGGTCGCTGTAGATCTCAGTTCCCTCAGGTTCTCCTGGAGCTCTTGCAAATAGGAGATGACATCTTGGCTCTTGACGTTCTTTCGCCCGGTCCACACCTCTCTTAGGATGTCCAGTGGCCCTCTTGGTTGTCGTCCGTAGAGCAGCTCAAAAGGACTAAACCCGGAACTCTCCTGTGGCACTTCTCGATACCCGAACAGGAAATGCTGCAGCCACTGGTCCCAGTTATTCGGATGTTTGTGGGCATAGGTTCTCAGCATGTGGTTCAGTGTGCCATTGAACCTCTCTGTTAGGCCATTTGCCTGCGGATGGTATTCAGTTGTGGTCAGGTGTTTGATACCACAAGCCTGCAATAGTTCTCTCATGACTTGGGACATGAAGGTGGTTCCCAAATCAGTCACCATCTCCTCTGGAAAACCTAGCTGCGCAAAGATGGACAGCAACGTGTCGGCCATGGTCTTGGCCTCGATGTCCCTCAGTGGCACTGCCTCAGGGTACTTTGTGGCGTAGTCCACCACGATCAGCAGGTACTTATTTCCCCTCCTGGTGACTCTAGAGATTGGCCCCACAATGTCTACTCCGATCTTAGAGAATGCTTCAGACACTACAGGGATGGGTTGTAGGAGCCCTTTTGTCTTGTCCTGGGCCTTGCCCACAAGCTGGCATGTCTCACAAGATCTACAAAAGTCTCCAATGTTCTTGCTCATCCCTGGCCAATAAAATCTCTCTTGTACCCTGTCTCTGGTTTTGTTAATGCCCAAGTGAGCAGCCAGTATCTGTAGCCTGTACTTTCTGGGAATGACCAGCTGTTGCTTCCTTTCCCAGAGAACAGTGTACTTTTTCCTCCTGGCCACACAATACAGTCTTTGATTCATGATGGTAAAAGTGCAGGGATTGTCTATAGCACTGGTTCCCAACCGGGGGTCCATGGACCCCCAGGGGTCCGCGAGAACTAAATTAAGGTCCGCAAAACAAAGTTATAAACCCATAATAAATTAATCTTTTCAATTAAAAGTTTTCTATTATAAAAAAAACATATTAAAATATTATTCTAAGTTTAATGTTTAACTAACAGTTATGATTAAAATTTATTTTCAAATTCTCTGAATTTTTATTTTGAACCTTGGGGTCCCTGCACCGAACAAACAAGTCCTAGTGGTCCCTGGTCAAAAAAAGGTTGGGAATCACTGGTCTATAGTCACTTCTGCTGCAGTGCTTTCAGCCTGCCTCCAGAGTTCTGCCAAGGTCTCATCTTGTCCTTGCTCAGCCAGAAACTCTGTAGCATGTATCCCTTGCAACAGTTCATCTGAATCGCTCTCACTAGGCTCGGCTTGTAAGGTCTGGGGCTCTGCTGGTAGAGTCTGCCCTTCTGAAGCCAGAGGCCTACTCCTGGCAATCACTTTCACTGACTTAACTTGTTGTTCTAAGTCGTTCCCCAGTAAGACAGGCACTTCCATCTCATCCCAGACTCCCATTGTAAACTTTCCCTGGAAGTGCTTATAGGTGATGGGAACCTCTGCCAGTTTAACTTCGAACTCAGGCCCACTGATCCCTTTTATCTTATAGGACCGGCCTGTCAAGTACTGATGTTTGTGGACTAGCTGGGGTTTTATCAAAGAAACCTCAGCGCCAGCGTCTCTCAATCCCAAAACCTCCTCGCTATTAATGGTTACAGCCTCCATATAATCTTTAGTCAGATCCTCTCTGACCCTCCAGACCTGCAAGACTTTAGCTGGTCTTTCAGACTGACTAGCTTCATCTTGGTCAGGATTGTTGGTCTGCTCTGTAGCCTGGTCTGCCCTCTTAACAATCTTGACAGACTTGGCAGTTGTTGATGTTCTGTCTTTGTTTAACTTAGGACAATTAAACCTTAGATGTCCCTCTTCCTGGCAGTTATAACATGTTATCCCTCCCCGCCTTCTTTGTGGTGGAGAGTTCCGCCTCGCAGGGTTGGCTCTAGGCGGTTCTTGTCTCTCTGAGGGGCCCCACACTCTACTCCTTTTGCTGGGCATTGGGAATTGGAATCCTCCCACGTCCCCCTCTATCTCATCAAGTAGAGTGGCTGCTTGCTCTACAGTTTTCAGTTTCTTGTCCCTCAGAAACCAACTGAATTGTGAGGGAACGTGCTTGTAGAACTGTTCAAAGCCCACAAGATTTTTCAGTTCTTCAAAGGTCTGCACTCTGCTTCCCTCAATCCACCTGTTTAAAGCACTATCCATTCGGCATCCCAACTGAGCATACGTTTCACTTGGCTTCCTTTTTATCTCTCTAAAGGTTTTCCTGCTCTGTTCAGCAGTCAGCCCAAAATGTACTCTCACTCTCTCTTTAAAAAGGTCGTAATTAGAGGTTTCTTCCTCTCTCATCTCAGCATAAACCTCACTGAGACTTCCGCATATTTGTGGGCGCAAATATATCATCCCAGCTTCCTCTGGAACTTCCAAGTCTTTGCAAGTTCTCTCGAAGCTAAACAGAAAGGATTCAACATCATCTCCTTTCTGGTAACGGGGAAACCTCTTCATTTATGGCTTTTAACTAAGGGTGTGCACCAAATAAAAATGGTATTTTTATTATTATTTTTGGATTTAGGTATATTAGACAAGAAATTTTGGCATTTCAAAAAAAAAAGAGAGAGAGCCAAATCCCCATACTAGCATGGGGTTGTTGTTGTTGGTTTGTTTTGGCTTTTTCAGATATCCTGTTTTTTTTTTGGCTCCATTATATTCTATAGGGAAATTTTCAAAGGCTCTGGGGTGTGTGTGTTATAATTAAGGTAGAGGCACCAAATTTGCAGCATAGCTGCTGGTGACTCTCCTTACAAGAACGCCCAAGTTTGGTATAAATTGGGTCAGGGGGTCCAATTTTATTGGCGTCTAATTGGAGGAAAAACGGGATTTGCCGCTCTCTAGATGCACATTTTCCCCATCCGAAATCTCCAAACTCTGCATGGGGCTTATTGTTGCGTTTTGAGAACTTGTGTGTATGTTAAGTGCTGTCAAGTCGCTTCCGACTCATGGTGACCCTATGCATGAAAGTCTTCCAAAATGTCCTATCCTTGACAGCCCTGCTCAGATCTTGCAAACTGAAGGCTGTGGCTTCCTCTATTGAGTCAATCCATCTCTTGCTGGGTCTTCCTCTTTTCCTGCTGCCCTCAACTTTTCCTAGCATGACTGTCTTTTCCAGCGACTCTTGTGGTCTCATGACGTGACCAAAATTCGACAGCCTCAGTTTTTTAGCTTCTAGGGTCAGTTCAGGCTTGATTTGATCTATAACCCACTGATTTGTTTTTTGTTTGTTTGTTTGTTTGTTTTGTTTGGCAGTCCATGGTATTTGTAACACTCTCCTCTAACACCACATTTCAAAGAAGTCTACTTTCTTCCTGTCAGCTTTCTTCATTGTCCAGCTTTCACACCCATACACAGTAATAGGGAATACGAGGGCATGAATTAACCTAGTCTTGGTGGCCAGTGACACATCCTTAAACTTCAGAATCTTTTCTAGCTCCTTCATGGCTGCCCTTCCCAGTCTCAATCTCCTTCTGATTTCTTGGCTGCAGTCTCCCTTTTGGTTGATGATGGAGCCAAGGAATGGAAAGTCTTCAACAATTTCAATTTCCTCATTGTCAACCTTAAAGTTGTGTAATTCTCCTGTAGTCATTACTTTTGTCTTCTTGGTATTCAGCTGTAGTCCTGCTTTGGCACTTTCTCTTTTAACTTTCAACAGTAGTCGTTTCAAATCTTCGCTATTTTCTGCCATTAATGTAGTATCATCGGCATATCTCAAATTGTTAATGTTCTTCACTCCAATTTTCACTCCACCTTCATCTAAATCTAATCCAGCTTTCCTAATTATATGTTCTGTATATAGATTGAAGAGAGAGGGAGATAAAATACATCCTTGTCTGACACCTTTGCCAATTGGAAACCATTCTGTTTCTCCATATTCTGTTCTAACTGTGGCCTCTAGTCCAGAGTACTGGTTGCACATCAAAACAATCAGATGGTGTGGCACACCCGTTTCCTTTAAAACCAGCCATAGCTTTTCGTGACCGTCACAGTCAAAAGCTTTGCTGTAATCTATGAAACACAAGCGGATTTTCTTCTGAAATTATCTCGTATGCTCCAGTAACCAGCATATATTTGCAATATGATCTCTTGTGCCTCTTCCTTTTCTGAATCCAGCTTGAACATCAGGCATTTCTTGTTCCATATATGGTAGCATCCTTTGCTGTAAGATTTTGGCTTCAGAATCAGAGCAGAATCAAAATCAGACTCTGCTCACACAGTCTGCATGCGGTGGAGACTGGGGAGGATGGGGACCTCAGAGGGGTAGAATGCCATAGAGTCCACCCTTCAAAGCATCCATTTTATCCAGGGGAATTGATCTCTATCATCTGGCGATGAGCTGTAATTCCGGGGGATCTCTAGATCCCACATGGAGGCTGGCATTCCTAAGAGGCCACCAAATGGAGTCATATAAACACAAGATCAGATACTACTTAAGAAAGCCTTGTGGTGTCATGGTGACCATGAAGACCTTAATAGCTCAAGACAATGAGGCCTCACTGTGGATGGTGAAGACAAGTACCAGAAGCCTAGAGTTTCTGATAGGCATGCCAAGACCAAATCAATTAGCTCAGAAAGGGCATCAGGCAGTGGGATGGGTAGAAGACTAAAAGAAAATCCATTGTGTGATCACCAAATTGAGACCCTCAAAATTCAATAACTGAACAGGGCATCCAGCAAAGGAGATTGAATCATGATAGACTATAGCAATCTCATCAACCCAACCACTAAGACTAATCCTGCTGTTGTTCCAAGAAACCTAGTGGGCATAGTTGTAAGAGTCCAAAGCCTCCTTTAAACCAGTCTCAGTGTTATGCGCCTGGATGGCTTGTTCATTCAGGATCAATTCCTTGATTAGATCTGTTATTCTGGTTACCAACCTAGGATTCATATGCCATTTTTTAATCAGATCCTAAATTCCTCTAGAGCAGGTAATTTCCCCATGGTGGGGGCAAGTATTTCCCCCAGGCAGTGCCCCCAAATCTCCAGGAATTTCCCAAACTGGAGTTGGTAGCTTTACAGTAAGATCACAACTGAGTATTCACACAATCTATGACTGCATTAGGGTTGCCAGGTCCTTCCTGGCAACTTGTGGGAGTTTTAGGGAGATGGGTTTAGGGGCGGCGATCTGCATCCCCTATACCATGACATCACTTCCAGTTTGATGCAGAAGTGCAGGCATTGTACCGGGGGATGCTATAGCACTTGCCCCAAAATGCTAAGATTTAGCACAGGGAACACAGATTGCCCCCCCCTCCACTGGCCTCCTTCCACCCACTGACCAGCAGAGTTTTGGCTGTTACCCCAATTAAACTGTCTCCATTGAGTTAGGGGAATTATCTTTTGGAGACATTAGCTTAGCAATAGGGTGGGGTACGGGATCTTTTAATAATTCAGGTATATTGATAAGCACAACCCTAGTGAAGAGTCTATCTGGATACTCTTTTGTTGCCACCATGGGAAGGGGAAAAAAACTGAGCTCTGTCTTCAAAAGGGCATAGTTCAGGTCTGAATTTGGAGGAGCTCAGCTCTGAATTCCTTCCCCCTCTTGAGCATTTAAAAGAGCCCTTTTTTCCTTGCTGTTCAAGAGGGAATGCATAGGGAAAGGGGCATATCCAGGATCCATTTTTTTTCTTGGCCCCCATATGGAGGAAGTATGGGGTCCCAAAAAGTTGGACCCCTGACCCAATCATTACCAAACTCAAGGGTTCTCCTAATGAGCATCACCAGCAGTTATGCTGCAACTTTGGTGCCTCTACCTTAAAAGACAGCCCTCCCGAGCCCCGGAAAGATTCTCCATGGAGTACAATGGAGTCATTTTTTTTTCAAGGTTCCTGAAAAAAGCCAGGGGGGACCATACTGGTATGGAAGTTCGAGACTTTTCAGGAATCCTGAAAATTCTCAGGTCTAATATACCCGAATCTGGAAAATACTGATTTTTTTTGTGTGTGTACACCCCTAGCTGTTTCCTCCCTTCTCTTCCCTCTGTTACACCCCCTTAGAAGTAGTGGTGAAGCTCCTTAACCCTAGAAACGACACAGATTTGAATTCCAAGCCAGCAAGATCCTATACAAACATAAGCAATAACTTTTGCTTGTTGTTCCCTTACAGTTTGTTATGTGAACCACTAGGTGGCGAACGTAGCTTTTTCCTATCATTTTATTGTACATCTCCAATATTAACACACTTTGATACCAAAGGAGAGAAGGATTGGGGGAAAAAATGATTTAGACACGCAAAACTATGTGGGGTATTGTTTTTAATTTCAAAAATATTTTTAAAGACTGGTATTTTTCAGCTATTTTTTTGGCTGAAAATACAACCAGAGAATCCAGTGGCAGCCAGCTATCTTGATCTTGAATGAGCCAGAGGGAAAAAATTTTTTTTCCAGGATTGGGATTGCTGGCTACAACCTATAAAAGGGGGAGGGTTCTACTAAAATTCTTTTGATTTCCTTAAATGCCAAGGTTTGTGGTGTTGGCATTGGGGCATCTAGGTGATGTGGTTGGCCCTTCAGAAAAGAGTTACTGGGCTGCTCAGAGCAAATGATGTTAGCAGATGGGACTGTAGCATCCTGTTTGAATCAACAGCTAACCAGATGACCCCAGAACATAGAGGCCAAACTTTTTCCTGTTTCCCCCCTGCCCTGGAATTGAAGGGTGACTGTCTCTTAACATGGAAGCTTATTTTGACTAACAGCCATTAATGGACCTATCCACCATGAATTTCTGTGATTTTGTTTTAAGGCTACTGAAACTAGTGGCCACCCCTAAATCCTGTGGCAGTGAATTTCACAAAACCATTACTCTGAAAATGTACTCTTAACAATAAAAAATAGTGATTGTATTATTTTTACTTATAAGTGGTAATGTGTTTCTAGTAACAGTTGAACCTAGAAAGTTTGTTAGAGGTTAATGTAGTTTATAGCATACACTTAACTGTTGCCTAAAATTATGAGACCCTGGTGATCTAGAAAGCTGGTTGGTTATATGGCTATATGCAATTTGGAAAGCCCTTATTTAAAACCTCACTCCACCTGTGAACTCATAAGATGGGCTAGGCACCTTCACACCTGCATCAAGAAAATAACTCTAACTTAATATCCTAGTGGTTCAAGTGAGATGACAAATAATAGAGGAGAAAGAGGGCAACCTTGCCTAACCCCTCTTGAAATATTACAAGGAGCCGATAATTCTCCATTTATCCTTATTTTTGTTTAACAAGTTGGTATAAAATATCTCCACCCATTTCTGAAAATTGTAACAAAAACCATAAGTATTTACTGTCTCCCAACACCCATATTGGTATGGGAATTTGGCTTTTTTTTAATCGCTCTGTTAACCATAAGCTTTTCACTCGGTAGTCTACATTACCAGAGGATGAAGGACCCTTTTGCAATGCACTTGCCATTTATTGTTAGGTATCATAATTGACTGACTGTAGTAGGCAAGGTGAAAACTGGATAGTGTGTAATGTGCTAAAATATAAAACGCATAAGGAACGGATCAGGAAAAAAAAAACAAGCCCTAAACATGCCATAAGAAAATTAAAACAAAGTTCCTATATTAACATAGGATGGATGTAATTTATACTTTATATTAAGATTTTATTTGTACTTCTGCAACAGAGCCAGTATATCTGGGTATAGGCGCACTGGAGTATCAAGGCCCCAGATAAAATCCATATGTTGCCAGTCAGGAATATCCTTGTAGAAAACTAAGTGAGGGATTCGATGGATCAACAAATCTGTATCTGTTTTGTTTATAACAATGTCCTTCCCACCACTCCATACAGCTGTTTTCACAGTCATATCTTCTATTCTATAAAACGGTGGAGTGGTCTGTTGATAAAAAGATGGAATACTCATGAATTTTCCATACAGATTAGTGATGCACATTTTCTCATTTTTGTATAGATATTTAAAGTGGAGATCTGGCAACCTTAGAGTACTAATCTGAGTAAAAAAAATTTTTAAAATCAGTATTAATAATTTAACATTTCACAATGTAACCATCTATTAAAAGAATTAAAACATTAAGAAGCATTTCTCAAGTGAACAAAATTGGAGTATCACGTAAGTAAATCAAAAACAAAGTTTGAAGATGCACAATACTGATATTTTTTATCTTAGGTATGTATTGGGTTATCAAGAAACATATTCTGTTCCCTGATTTAACTCACATGGTCTGGAATAACAGAAGAAATGTTCTTCCCATCCTTGAATAATGTGGGGACCCATTTTGACCCCAGTTACACATGGGAAATAAGATGCAAAGCTCTTGGAGGTAGGAGCTAGTCTATATGTCTCACAGGGGCCAGCTAGTCAGGGCAGGCATATAGGCATATATTTAAGCCTTGAGCCTTCCAGCAAAGTCATTTCCCTGTTGGCAGCTGCCAGTCCACCCACCTTTCAATACAGATTTGCAGGATTAACAAGTTACAACAGGGGTTGGGGGGGTGTCCTTCTCATATTGGTAAAGACATACACCTTTTCATTCAGATTTCACAATGATGGGTTGTAAAGTGATTGGTTAGTCCAGTTGTGCATCTACAGTTGTACATATGGAACTCATGATCCTGAGTGTGTTACTTGCCAAAATAATCTTTCAAAACATTTGACAAATTCTTTTCCCATCACACACCCCTTTCCTTACCATGTTGTATATATTTGTGTTCCTAGATCCATAGTCGAAACATTTAAATTCTTTTGATCTTGCTATCTAAAAAGAGAGAAAATAATTACTTGTCAGAAATTCTTCCAACAACAAGCAGGATCAAACCAGATGGCACATAAGACACTTGTGAAGATGAAGGATCTGAGATCTCTCTATATGAAAGACTAGTGAGGATCACATTTCTGAGATCCCTCAACCATTTTGGGGAAGTACCTATGTCATTTCTTTAATATTAAGATAAAGTTCTCCAGAAACATTAGCAAGATATGCCCTGATGCCATTATAATTTCTGTCCTCCCTTTAAGTGAAAACTCCATTACAAAATAATGTCATCACAGTTATATTTCGTTAAAACATTTCTATGACACCTTTCCGCCCAAAATAAAAATCCCCAAGGTGGAATAAGGTCCCTAATATACATGTTTTAGCAATTTTGCATTTATATTTTCACTTTTTAATGTATATAAACAGGGCACTCTCAAGGGCTCACAATTCAGGACATATCATGTTACCCCTGTACCCCATACTATTTCTTCTTTTCATCTCCCTGGAAGCCCCCATAGCCTCTCCCCTTTTCCTTTTTCCTTTGTCTTTCCCTCCCATCCATTCAACAACCAATAAACTTTTATCTACACCCCCTTCCATTGTTCAGTTTTCTCTCCCCCACCCCCCAGGCAGGCTCTTGTCCACAGACCAGCATCTGAGCCTCCATGCTGGCGCTGGGGCCACTAACACTGGTGTAAGTAGCCCAGGAGCCAGTGGGGGGGGGAGGCTGAATGCCGGCGTGGCCCATTCCTGGCCTCCTAAAGGATTTTGCCCTTGAGGGTCTGGAATGCGCTGTTACTGTAAAAATATATATCCTAATATCCAACCTTTCTGCCCACAATTTAAACCCATTATTGCGAGTCCTATCCTCTGCTGCCAATAGGAACAGCTCCCTGCCCTCTTCTAAGTGACAGCCCTTCAAATACTCAAAGAGAGCAAACATGTTCCCCCTCAACCTCCTTTTCTCCAGACTAAACATTCCCAAGTCCCTCAGCCTTTCCTCGTAAGGCTTGGTCTCCAGGACCCTGATCATCCTCTTCGCTCTCCTCTGCTCCTGCTCGATTCTGTCCATATCTTTTTTGAAGTGAAGCCTCCAGAACCGCATACAATACTCAAGGTGCAGCCTGACCAATGCAGTGTGCAGTGGACCTATGACATCTTGCAATTTGGATGTTATGCCTCTGTTGATACACCCCAAAATCATATTAGCTTTTTTTGTTGCTGCATCACACTGACTGTTCATATTTAACTTACATTCCACCTGTACACTAAGTTCTTGTTCACACACACTGCTACCCAGAAGTGTATCACCCATCCAATATGCATGTTCCTCGTTTTTGTTACCCAGATGTAGAACTCGGTACTTGTCCATGTTGAATTGCATCTTGTTCACATCTGCCCACTTTTCCAGTATGTTCAGATCTTGTTGAATTCTATCTCTATTCATATGTTTGAAATTTAATTATGATAAAATGAGAATATACTTTTATGTGTTCAGAATTTGGTCCAGTAGGATATTTTGGGTGCTATCCCTTAGAATTTAATACCAATTAGATAAAGAAAATATTGCTTCCCATTGAAATCTATAGAAACCTAAACAGAGTATAACAAAGAACTCAAAAAAGGGAAAAATAATAAAGAAAACAAATTCAAGTTGTAAAGGAATAAAATTAACTGAAAATGAACTGGATTTTACACTGGAACACCAGTGTACAAATTAACATGTGATAATTTGAATTATGAGACTCTTCTGCATATTTTTACAGGTATGTGTATAACACTGGAATATCTGGAAAATAATGTTACTGATAACTGGGAATGTAGGCAATTGATATTTGAATTATCTTTCAAAGATAAAATAGGAATCTTGCGGGCATACACACAAAACTAAACATTCAGTCAGATATGGAACTCTGACCTCTACATCTTACATTGCAAAGAGAAAAAAAAAACATGTTAAACTCTACCTGTCCCCAATGAGATACTGTTTTGACAGAAGTAAAATCAGGAAATAGTCCAATATATGTATCTGCTCGACTCTGGAAAATTAATAAGAATGAAATTTTAGAACCTGATACACAGATAAAGTGATTGAATAAATAAGTACACAAACAAATCAGCAAGGGAGATCTATATCTAGGTGCACTTTTCTGTGTGCACCAATGTGGCTTCAAATTCAAATCCAGTTGTGCTACCAAATTTGTGATGCTCACCTGGCACTATAGAATTGGCTGATTACATTTTTTTCATGGTCAGAATGATAATCTTCCTTCAAAAGTAGTAGCTCTCCTTCTATTTGGTTGCATTTGAGGAAAGCTGAACTCATAGGGCTCAGCTGGAAGCCTTTTGTGCTTTACTGATGATGTTAGTAAGGACATGATGGGTGGTGAGCTCCCCCTCACTGGCAGTCTTCAAGCAACGGCTAGAGATGAACACTTGTCAGGGATGCTTTAGGATGATCCTGAGCAGGGGGTTGGAGTAGATGGCCTGTATGGCCCCTTCCAACTCTATGGTTCCATGATTCTATAAAGTCTGAATTTCAGAAGTATTATCTAATTTATTTTTATTTAGGAAAATAAATTGCTTTAACTGACCCAATTCTGAATCAAGTCAAGAGACTTCAGCTATCAGGTATCTTCTATTGTAGCTTTCATCCATGATTAATAATGAAACTACCAGCAGATAGTGAGAAAATTTTCCTAATGAATGTCTCAATTGTTGGACTAATTTTCCATCTAACAGGCCAAGCATTGATTCCAGAGAAATCAATAAAATCTGGATGTTTATGCTGGGTAAAGGAATTCTACACTGATCTTCTCCCTAAAAATGTTAAGCCCAAAAGAACATGGAGCTCCATACATTGTCCAAAAAATGGAGTGGTTGAAAAAAAGGTTTCAAGGAAGGGCAGAATAAGTATATGTAGGTAAAAAGATGGTTGCTATTTGTCCGTTATAATCTCTATAGCGGGATCTTATTTGAATCAGATCTCAGATCTTGCTATGTTAGAGTTAGTTTGTATTATGTTTTAATATTCATGTTCCTGTAACTCATATATTCTGTTTGAAGCTTTACAATAAAAATAACTTTTGTTTAAGTTCAAATAAGTTTTGTCCTGCCTATTTGCAGAGTGGTACTGCAGTCGAAGCTCTGCTCACGACCTGAGTTCGATCCCGACGGAAGTCGGTTTCAGGTAGCCGGCTCAAGGTTGACTCAGCCTTCCATCCTTCCGAGGTCGGTGAAATGAGTACCCAGCTTGCTGGGGGTAAAGGGGAGATAACTGGGGAAGGCACTGGCAAACCACCCCGCAATCAAAGTCTGCCAAGTAAACGTCAGGATGTGACGTCACCCCATGGGTCAGGAATGGCCCAGTGCTTGCACAGGGGACCTTTACCTACTTTTACCTTTAAGCTAAGTTAGATAAAATATCACTTCTTAGGAAGGGATTCATTCTAGAAGCTTATTCACTGAACTGGGTTATGGTTTAAAGCAGCAAGAATGTGTTAATACAGCATTTATTTGTTTTAGAAGACATGTAAGTATAAGTAACACCATAACTTAGTATTGTGTTTGAAGCTATAGCATGCCTAGTTCTCCAACAATGTAAGTCCTATTAAGGCAACTATTAGCTATTGTAAGACAATGAAAATCTGAACATCTATAAATATGGGAGTCTGAATTGATCTGGACCATTGTCTTCTTGATTTGTGAAATCTGTTTACTTTTGCTTAAGAAAAAATTGGACTGATGTATTCAATATATTTTAATTTTCTACCGTATGTAGAATAAATGGATGGAGGTATCATGTATTTCTAGTTATGTTTTAATACAAGATGAAATGGAAGCAAGGATTGTCTAGTAACATTTTTTTAGTTGTGTACTATCCCCAAAATTAGCCATAAATGTCACAAGGTGTGCTTCATGACAGGAGATTAATGATCTGATCTGGGAAAGGTGCTTCAGGCTCATACGTGCATTGCTATATCTGAAATCAGGCCTGACCAGTCTTCCAGAATATCTTTTTCTCCATCAGTCTGCTCGATGTTTTTGTGTTAATGACATGCCTAGAGAATTGGAAAACTAACTGCATGCAGAGGAAGAGGAAGAAGAAGAAAAAGAAGAAGAGTTGGTTTTTATATGCTGACTTTCTCTACCACTTAAGGGAGACTCAAACTGGCTTACAATCTCCTTCCCTTCCCCTCCCCACAACAGACACCCTGTGAAGTAGGTGAAGCTGAGAGAATGTGACTTGCTCAAGGTCACTGAGCTGGCTTTGTGTGTAGGAGTGGGGAAACAAATCCAGTTCTCCAGATCAGACTCCACCGCTCCAAACCACCACTCTTAACTACTACACCATGCTGGCATGTAGAATGTAGAGTACAAAGTTAAATACTGAAAATATTATATAAGGAGATATACCTGATGTCATGCACTGTTTGTAATGTGTGTGTGTGTGTGTGTCTTTTGCTGTTGTTTTGTGATTATGAGAGGGTTATTTGCAAAAAAAAATCAAAATAAAATATGGAGACCACTTACCACATTTAGATTTTCCTCATTAAATCCAAAACTGAGGAAAATGAAGAAGAGACAAAGTCTGTCTATTACTGCATGGCTGCACCCCTTGGCACTGACTGTTTTCATTGTATTACTAAGAATTGAGAACTCTTTGTTGCCCCATATAATCTGCAAAACATAAATGCACTGATCATTGTGAGTGTCTTTAAAAGCACAGTTCTTAACCAGAATGAAATGTTAAAATTCCAGCTACAGAGCTTTCTTAATTTTATTCACAAGTGTTCTATTGGTAAAACCAAGGAATTTCTCAATTCTAGTACTCTGCCATTCTGTGCATAGAAGCCTTAACTGCTGTTAACTCCCTATAGTAAACAATGTGAAGGGAGCCTGGGTGATGGGAAAGGTCTGGCCCATGTAAATAGGTTTCTAAGCCCATCTTCCTAGTCCAAGGATAGAGGATGTGTCAGCTCTTAAGATGGAAAGGGTTAATTTTTCAATATCCAGGCAGCAATTTTTTTCATGGCATTTACATTCGAGAGTGCGAAGAGATCAATACATCATGCTTTGACAACCCTACGGACACAAGTAAAAGAATGATACCAGCCAAGTAAACATAAGCGAAATACTTACTTTTCTGAAATTATCAGGCATTACAAGAAGTTCATAAATAAGCCCCTTGCTGTTCACCATTCTGTATGCTGGAGCTAAAGCAATAAAGAGCTTGACTTTTCGAGCAAGCTCTGGCATGGCTGAAAAGGCAAGAAAACCTGCAAAAAAGAAAGAATTCAAAAATGGCAGCTGTCAAATGTTTTGGAGTGAGGCTACTGTTTGGATCTCGTCTTATTTTTTCTCTTGTTTAGGTTTTTGGCCATCTCTAACAAATGTCAGTAACAATGTTATTGCCAATGCCCATTAGTCAAGTAATCTTTCCAGGTAACATTGCCTCTATGAATTCAGTTCTTGTGGGTGGAATACTAGGGTTGAAAACTTCCTGGTACTAGCTGGAGATCTTCTGCTATTACAACTGAGCTCCAGCCGACAGAGATCAGCTCACTTGGAGAAAATGGCTGCTTTGGCAATTGGACTCTATGGCATTGAAGTCCCTCCCCTCCCCAAACCCGCCCTCCTCAAGCTCCTCAAGCTCCACTCCCACTGGTGGTGAAGAGGGACCTGGCAACCCTACTGAATACCTATCTGTCTTAAGGCCAGACTACACAATATGCCCTATTTAAAAATTAAAGTGCATGGCTCCATATTAGTCTATGGAGATTCTTTGTGGGGCTCTGGGAGGGGCTTTTTTTTTTTTTTTACTTAGAGGTGCCAAATTTTTAGTGTAGCTGCTGGAGACTCTCCTTACAAGAACCCCCAAGTTTGGTGAAGATTGGATCAGGGGATCCAATTTTATTGGGCCCCATTTTCCCCTCCATTTGGGGGCCCATAAAATTGGACTCCCTGACCCAATCTTCACCAAACTTGGGGGTAGTTGTAAGAACAGTCACCAGCAATGATGCTGCAAATTTTGTGTCTCTTCCTCAAAAAACCTCCCCCCGCCAGAGCTCCGCAAAGACTCTCCATAGACTAATATGGAGCCATGCACTTTAATTTTTAAATAGCTCATCTCCATTATACCATATGAGGAGTCTTTGCAAAGCTCTAGGTGGGGGGCTATTTTTTTGAGGTAGAGGCAACATATATTCAGCATAGCTGCTGGTGACTCTCTTTACAAGAACTCCCAAGGTCCAGTTTTATGGGTCTCTGCATGCTCTCTGGGGGGTCATAAAATTGGACGCCCTGTCACAATCTTTGCCAAGCTCAGGAGTTCTTCTAAGGAGAGTCACCTGCAACTACCCAGGAAATTTGGTGGCTCTACCTTTAAACCCCCCCCCCGAGCCCTGCAAAGTTTTCCCAAAGGGTTTAATAATCCCAAAAATCTTCAGATATGTGGGAAAAGCTGGGAAAAGCCCATATCAATATGAGGATTTCGCTTTTTTCAGATTTACCAAAAAAAATTGGGTCTCTTAAACCTGAAACCAAAAAATACCCCCCAAAAATTATGGTGCACACTCCTATTCATGACTTTACTGCGTACATTTGAACCGTCGCTGTTAGAAACTGAATGCTAGACTAGATGGACCATGGTCTGAGCCAATAAAGGAATTTTAATGGTATCATTAATGGTATGAAGACTCTATCTATTAAAAGGTGATAACCCAATTCCAATCTCTGAGTCTGGTTATATTACAAGGTTCTAATCTTGAGTTTAAACTATGTTTCTGTGGTCTGGCCCACCCGATAGTTCTACAATGAGACCCTCTTCACTAGTCCCTTTGTATAAAGCAGGACAGAAGAATTAAATTGGTTTCATTATATTCCTCTTAACATACCTAATGAGCTACCCTGGGAATGGCCAATATAATTTAATCCTTCTTGATCAGTTTCCTGCAGGATGAAGTTTATTGCTGCTGGAACATCATACATCCCCATTTCATGAAAACTAAAATACAAAGACACACAAGACATAGCTAAAATTATTCCTATTTACACAAAGTGCGCCATACTTCCTCTGCCATGAAAAACCTGGCATTTGAAGAGTACCTTGATCTAAGAAAACAGTTGAAAATGAAGTGTAATGCTATTTTCATTTTTTAATGTTAATATCAATATTATAATGAAATATTAAAAGTAATTCCATTAGGTTACTCACTTAAGATATGCCTAATGGGTTGTCAGTAACCTATTGCCTTATATGTCTAAGGGCCCATTCTTGAAAATTGGACCCAAAGCCCTTAGGAGGCCGACTGCAGCCTCCACTGGTCCGGAAGGCGCACGCCGGCATTAGTGGCCCCAGCGCCGACATGCAGGGCCGGGTGCTGCTTCCCGACTGCCGCCGCTGACTGCCAGCCTCTGGCTGCCGGCACAGGCTGCGGCGGTGAGCCGGGAGGCATTTTGGTGCCCAGGGAGGTGTTCCCGAGGCTTAACGGTGCCAGCCGTGGGGCAGGGCCGACATTAGTCGGCCTCCCAACCACTTTCGGCTCTGGAACACCCCTTTTTATTTTTGCAGTTAAAAGCTAGCGTATCTCCCGTGCAACCCTCATAGGGTTGCATGGGTTTTTGGCACCGGGCAGAGGTTTCGGCTGTGCCAAAACCTCTTTAGGAGGCAACGCCACCAATTTGCCTCATAAGCTCGGAGCGGGCATTCCATTCAGGAATGCGCTTTAAAGGCCAGTATTGTAAAATTGTTATCATCAAATATATATATTTTGCTTACATTTTAATTTCACCAAGAAGATATCAAATGCCAAAATGGCTTTAGAAAAACCTTCATACGATACTTGCATGAAGTAAAAACTTGCAAACAGAATTCATGTTCTATAAAGGGAAAGAGGCACTGAAGAAGGTTTGCATCCCTTTGGGCAAAGAAGTTAAGGGGGGTGGAGGTCCAGCTTTCTTTTTAACAACTGAACTACTGGAGCAGTTACCTTCCATCACCCATCAAAGAGCATAACTACATGATATGAGTAACTGGACTTACAGGCAGTAAGACTTACTTACTTATTGGGGAAACTCACATTAAAAAGTGCTTGTTCACTTGGTGCTGCAAGGGAGCGCTGCAAGGCGAGAGAAGGAAATTCTGATTTTTCTCCCATCCCATTTTCACTAGCAGAAATGGTGCCCGGTGGGGGGGGAGTCTCCTTTTTTTCTCTGGCTCCATGTGTCTTTCCTAGGGGAAGTGGAGCCAGAGAAAGGGGCAAAGGTTCCCCTGCCACCCTTTCTGTTGAAAAAAAAATGGGCTGGGAAAAAAGACAGGAACTCCTTTTCGTTCCTCAGTGCTGAGCAAATGAGTGCTTTTTAAAGGTGTTTTCCCAGTGTATGCCTGGTTGTATGTCCAGTTCATATGTGTACCTGTGACCTGACACATGTCAGGCATATCGTGTAGTTTGGCCCTCAAAGTCAGGAAAAATGTTGAAATGCAATATTTCTCCTCTCATAATAAGAGAGAAGTTGCAGCACCAACAATTTTTTCATTTGGTGACATATATCTTTGAATCCTTTCCATGCTTTACCCTTATACTGACAGAAAATGGATTATTCTTCTTGTTCAACCTGAAAGGGCAGGGCTAAATATACTAAGTGGAAAAAAATTAGGCATGTGTAACAAAAATAAATCCCAGATTCATTCTATTGTATAAACCTGATTCTGTATAGAAGAAAAAATGGAGAACTTAAAGATCACTGGAACTTTGGTGCCATAACATTTCTCCAAGAAAGATTTCCTGATTAGTCATTTTTTCCCTTCCCCTCTCTCTTTCTTGAGAAAGAAAGATTGACAGGCCTGGCCAATGGATTCCTATGGATCCATTGAACAATCAGGGACTAAGACGATCACATAAGGTTGGCGGTCTACACAATGAACAACTGTACTGGTGAGAATAGGCCTGGTTTGAAGGGGTAAGAAAAGCATCTATAGTGAACAACTTGCTTGCTTGAAGTGATGATTCAAAGAAAGTCAAGAAAGCAATGAGTTTAGCTGGCAGCCCATAACCCCCTGAACTGTGTGGTAAAGGAGGTATGCAGAGGGGGGCTGGAGGCAACTTGAATACCTGGGACACTGCCCCATTGCCTTAATAGTCGAGCCTCAAATTAGCATTTCATATTGTTGCTGTCATCCTTGTTTTACAATTAGCAACTCACATCCACTATGGCAAACAGCAAAATACAAACAAAATTATGTCTCAGTATTGTTTTCTTTGGGAATATTTATGTCACTATTTGGGTGTAAGAATAAAAAAAGGGGAAATAACAGTTGAGTAGGAGGGTTGACTAGGAACAGTCACAGAGCCATGCAGTCACAGGACCCTAAGGCAAACTTATCACCACATTCTGGAATGAGGGTCAAGGGGGGTGATCAGGAAAGGATATGAATCTAAAGAAAGGAACCACACTAGACTTCCTCTCCAGGACTGAAGTACCTCTGAATCATCGAGTCGCTCATTGTGGCATCCCGGGCGGCTCTGGGGGGGAAGTGGGGTCTTGCAGGAGGGGCAAGGTCTTGGCCTCGCCCTTCCTCGCGAGCCCCACCGAGCTCATGTGGCCTCCAAACTACAGGAGGCGACGCGGGAGAGGGACATCGGGAGACTGCTGGTGTCCTGTGCTCCTCCTCGAGCCTATGTACAATCACTATCAATGCACATTTCAAGGAGAGAATGCAGAACCAACTTCTCATCTGGCAATCCGTCCAAGTTACAAATCTCTGTCTAAAATTACCTGAAATCCCAAAATTCTTTCTGGTAAGTTGAAAAGTTCTGGTGTCTCCTAGACCAAGTAGTTCCCCTGCTATTTAATATCCAGACATCATAGCCAGCATCTGCAAGAACAAATCCCAGGCTATTGCTGGGAAGATTTGCAATCCAGGATCTACCTTCAAGCGAGAGCCCATGTTGCAGTAGCACAGCTGGCTTAGACCCTGGAAGGGAACAAAGAAAGGAAAGAAAGAGGACATTCGATAATGGGAGAAAATACACTCTTCATAGTTCTTTTCTGTCACGTACAACATCAAATTGCATACTGTGATGCTTCTGATTCAGTTGTCACCTGCCTAAGAAATATCAGGATATTCTATGGGAACACATATTATAGTGTTGTGGAATCTGAGGCACAAATTGCACATGAACACACGAAGCTGCCTTATACTGAATCAGACCCTTGTCCAGCAAAGTCAGTATTGTCTACTCAGAGCGGCAGCAGCTCTCCAGGGTCTTAGGCAGAGGTCTTTCACATCACCTACTTGCCTGATCCCTTTAACTGGAGATGTCAGGGACTGAACGGAACCTTCTGCATGCCAAGCAGATGCTCTACCACTGAGTCACAGCCCCTCCTTTCAAACTAGGTGACTACCATACTGTCAGGAGAAGCTATAAATGAGCAGAAGAAAGGAGAGCATGGGAAAATGAACTTGTTGGGCAGATGAGTATACACTTTCCCACAATTTCTTCATGCCTTCGATATAAAGCAGCTTCTCCCAGTCCATTCTTGCCTTCTCCAAGTAACTGATATTGAACCAGACATACACATTCTCAGTTTCCAACTCTTATTTGGAGGGCAAGTTCAAATCATAGTTTCACACTTTATTCGTAATGGCAAACTGTGCTTTGTCCAACTACTGGGAGGAAATCAGGGCATTTGAGGGGAAGAGAAGGGGGAAGGAAAGAAAGAGAAAAACAGTGTTGCTCTTACCTGTAACTGTTGTTCGTTGAATGGCCTTCTGTGCAGGCACACATGGGACTGTGCTTGCGCAGGCCAGCCACGGAGAAGATTTCAAAGCTTCCAGAAGAGTCAGCTCCCTAGGAGCGCTCCCCTCCCCCCGTCCGCGACCAAGCCTTAACGGCTTTTCCCGCCCAGAGGTCATGTGACGGGGGTGGGGAGCACTCTTCCCTCAGTTCTCCGTTCGCCGCCGTGGGGAATGTACAATCTTTTACAGTGACAGCCCACAGCGGGGAAGGAGGGAGGGATGTGTGCCTGCACAGAAGACCATTCAACGAACAACAGTTACAGGTAAGAGCAACACTGTTTTTCGTTTTCATGGCTTCTGTGCAGTCCCACATGGGAGAATAGCAAGCTTACCAATAAAGGAGGCGGGAGTGAGCTGTTCAACGAAATAATTTATTCAACACTGCTCTTCCCACAGCTGCCTCGGCCCTCAAGTCAACATCTGCAGCGTAGTGTGGGATGAAGGTGACCAGTGTAGACCATGTCGCTGCTCTGCAGATCTCCTGAATACTAAGGATGGAGGAGAACGCTGCAGAAGCAGCCATTGCTGTAGAGGAGTGAGCGTGGACCTGAAGGGGACACTCCACACCAGCAGAAGCATAGGCTAGTTTGATGGCCGACACTACCCAACAGGACAATGATTGCGTGGAAACAACTTTACCCTTTTTGGGGCCTTGGAAACAAATAAAAAGGTTATTGTCAATTCTGAATGGCCTAGTCCTTCTCAAATAAAAAAGGAGAGCTCTCCTGACATCTAATGTGTGAAACAGTTTATCAGCAGGAGAATCCAGATTAGGGAAAAAGGTTGGTAGGACTATATCTTGCGATAAATGGAATTTAGAAACCACCTTGGGCAAATAAGCCAGGCTAGGGTGTAGCACAATCCTGTTTGGGGAAAAACTGGTGAAGGGGGGATCACAACGTAGAGCCCTAAGGTCACTCACCCTTCTTGCCGAAGTAACGGCCACTAGAAAGTCTGTCTTGTAAGACAAGGAAGCCAGATCACAGGTAGCCATAGGCTCAAAAGGGATATCAAATGAGCCAACACCAACGAAAGACTCCACTGGTGCATGGGAGCTCGTACAGGTGGGTACATATTGGCCAGTCCTTTTAGGAATTTTTTGCACAACCTATTAGAAAAAAAGAAAGTTGAATTGATGCCATCGTGAAAAGCCGATATGGCAGCTAGGTGTACTTTGATAGAGGAGTTCGAAAGGCAGTTATCTTTCAAAACCAGCAGATATTCAAAAATTCTAGGCAAGGGACATTGTTGTGGAACCAACCGTTGGGACACCGCCCACCTAACGAACCTATCCCATTTAAGGCTGTATGCCCTTCTGGTAGACGGCTTTCGTGACTCCAGCAAACCTTGTGCCACTCCATCAGGCCACTGAGTCACCATCTGATCCTCCAAACCGTCAGATGGAGTGCCTGAGGGTTGTGATGGAGGATGGGTCCCCTGTGGAGGAGGGACTGCAACTCTGGGAGGTTGATGTGAAATCCCCGGGACAATCTCCAAAGGACGCGAACCACAGTCTCTTTGGCCAAAAAGGCGCCACTAAGATGACGTTTGCCCTGTCTAGCAGCACCTTCCCCAACACCCTGGTGAGTAGGGGAATGGGAGGGAAGGCATACAGCAGTGACCCCGACCATGTAAATTGGAAGGCGTCTCCTAGAGACGTTGTGCCAACCCCCACCCTGGAGCAAAACAGGGCACACTTTGCTTTGTGAGCCGAGGCGAACAGATCCACACTCGGCCATCCCCAAAGGTCGAAAATAGTGTGGAGGAAAGGATTGTGAAGGGACCATTCATGGTCCGTAGAGGTGTCCCTGCTGAGGGCATCTGCTGCGCAGTTTGACAGGCCCACCACATGGATAGCCTAAGGGAGACCTTGTGTTCGATAGCCCAGTTCCAGATGCGAGCAGCCTCATCACATAGAGCAAAGGAGTTGGTGTCTCCTTGCTTGTTGATGTAATATTTCGCTGCCATATTGTCCATCGCAATCAGGAACGACTTGCCCATGAGGGTATCTGCAAATGAAACAAGCGCGTGTCTAATTGTCTTCATCTCAAGGACATTGATATGTAGGGCCGATTGAGTCTGAGACCACCTACCCTTCACCTGTAATGGCCTACAGGGCACTCCCCAACCCCCCAGGGAGGCATCAGTGAAGATCTGGAGGTCCTGAGACCGAACCCCAAAGGGGACTCCTGCGAGGAGATTGGGTTCCTGGGCCCACCACGCTAGGGACTTAATAACTGTCCTGGGAATAGAGAGCCTTTTCCATTGGGGATCTATATTCAAGCAGAAGGTTCTAAGAAACCAGTTTTGTAATGGTCTCATATGAAGCCTGGCGTAAAGGACCACTGCCGTGGTAGAAGAATTGAGACCTAGCAGCTTTTGTATAGTGACTATCCTCTGAAAACGCTGTGCTGTAAACATTTTAACGAACTTCTGAATGGACCGAACTCTGGTAATTGGCAAGAAGGCAGCACCTCTATCAGCATCCAACACTGCATCAATGAAGACCACCGACCTTGCCGGGGTCAGCTTGGACTTTTCGTAGTTCACTACAAGACCCAATTCTTCCAGGGTACAGGTTACCAAATCTATGGTGTGAGCGAGATCTTGGTGAGATAGGCCGACTATCAGCCAGTCATCTAAGTAGGGGAAAAGTCTACAACCTTGTAATGCCAAGAACCCTACCACCTCAGCGATCACTTTGGTGAAGACTCGAGGGGCTGTAGACAACCCAAAGGGTAAAACATTAAACTCATACACAGTGTCATGACATTTGAAACGTAAAAATTTTCTTCAGTCCTTGTGGATCGCCACATGAAAGTAAGCGTCCTTCAGGTCCAGGACCGAGAACCACATTTGTTGTGTCAAGAGTGGTAGAAGGTCCTGCAGAGATGACATTCTAAATTTTCTCACGTGGACAAATTTGTTTAGGTCACAAAGGTCTAGGATGGGTCGTACTCCGCCACCTTTCTTGTCTACCAGGAAGTACCTGGAATAAAAACCTAATTGTGAGTTGCTGGGTGGAACAACAGAAATGGCACCCTTTTGTAGTAGGTTCTGAATTTCTGAGACAAGCTCAGCTGGGCCAGGTGTCATGTGCAAGGGGGGGAGAAAGCAATCAGGAATAGAGAGGAATTCAATATAATAGCCCTCACGAACTATATTCAAGACCCATGAGTCAGAAGAAATAGAAAGCCATTTACTGAAAAAACCACAAAGTCTATTCAGAAACATGTGTACATTAACGACAGAACTTAGTCATGAGGAACCCTTCTTGGGTCCCTGTTCATTAGGGGAATAACCTCCCTTTTTCCCCTTTCCCCGAGGGGTAAAACGTTTCCCTTGGTTGGGGTAAACATATGGGTGAGACTGTTGCTGTTGATAGCCCCAAGAGTTCCCCCTGTAAGGCCTGTATTGTTGGTACCCTTGTCTCTGATAGGGTCTAGGCTTAAAGGAGGGGGTAGACTGCTGTATTACGCCTAAGGACTTGGCCGTAGCCTTCTGCTTCCTAAGATTGTGCAGCGTCTCATCCATCAGCTCAAAGAACAGGGCTTTGGTGTTGAACGGGAGATCCTCTACCTGTGCTTTCACATCAGCAGGGAGTGAGGAGGAGCGAAGCCATGAATGCCTTCTCAAGGCAATGCTAGTAGTGACTGCCTGCCCAGAGCAGTCTGCCATATGGCGAGATGCCGCCAGCTGGTGCTTTCCTAATCTATGGCCTTCCAGCTGCAGGACCTTAAGAAGAGCCTTCTGTTCTTCTGGAAGGAACTCTAAAAGTTTGACAGTTCTGTCCCAAAGGGCCATCTGGCAGCAAAGTTAGAGATTCGTACCCCTAGGGCAGCGGAGGAATACACCTTCTGTCCCATCCCATCTAGCTTCCTTCCCTCCTTATCCAAGGGGGAGGAGTGGACCCCAGATTTATACTTGGCAGACATCACCTCCGTGATGATAGAGTTGGCTTGTGGATGCTCAAATAAAAAATCACATCCCTCCTCCACCACCTTATATAAATTTTCAATTTTCTTAATGGAGGCGACTACTGACGCTGGCTTCTGCCACCCCACTTTATGACCTCCCTGATACCCTGTAACAGGGGGAGTTTAGGGGGACCAGCATCCGGGCTGTATAACACCCCCATAATAGGGTCAGAAGGCCTCAGGTCCAACTGGACCACCTCGATACTGAGAGCTTTAGCCATTCTCATGAGCTGTTCAGAGAACAGTTTCAAGTTCTTTGTAGGCGAGACGGGTGTGGGATCCCCCATGACGTCATCAGGCAAAGGAAGGGACGTGTCCTCCGACCCCAGCTCTGAAGCCAACTCGCCCTCCTCTTCGGTCTCTGGTGCGACTTGCCTGGAAAAGGGCGTTGACACCAAAGCCGCCATCGAAGGTAGAGGTCGTGTCTGACTAGGTTGTGTCATATCAGTCTCTTGGCGTCCAGAACCTGACTTAGCCGGAGCTGCGGGTTCCACATGTCACCAACGACACTCGACATATAATTGCTTGGAAGGGGCCTTCGGCACCACGCACGGCGTCAGTTGAAATGGCCAACCTTGATAGCGAGGATCGGCGTTGAAGGGGCCATGATTGCTAAAGGCAAACCCCGCGTAGTACGGTTGAGGGTAGTAGCCATAAGGCATCCAGGGCTGCTGGAAGTGCTGATGCCCATAAGGCAGCACCGGTCCCGCCGAGGTCCCCTCATCTCCCGACGAAATGATCTCGGGGATATCGACGTCATCCTTATCCAAGGATGAAAATTCCACCATGACCCCGATGGGAGAAGGGGTTTGTGGGCGCCCCAAGGCAGATACAGCCATACTCTGTGGGCAAGTGGGTGATCGGCCCCTGATCGGCTCCGTCGACGCCAAAGCAACCATCAGCTTGGTCGGTGACGGAGACTGCCGTCTAGGGGAGCCAGTCCCGGATCTAGACGGGGCACGGTGCCGAGGTGAAGGGACCTTCCTCGACACCAAGGATGGGTCCGGAGGCAACTGAGACGGGGAACGACATCGAAGCGGGGTCGGCACCAACTGCGTAGACCGCTCCTCAGCTCGCCCAGTCGAAGACTCCCCAAGAGCCCTCGGGGAGGAGGATGACCGTCTGGACTTTTTCTTGTGCTTTTTGGAGGGGGGGGTTCAGAAGCAGCCTGTCTTTAAGGGGTCCTGTAACCCCCTCTTGGTGTTGGAGGAGAGAGAAGGTTGGGCGTCGTCAGGGGTCGCGCCATTTCCCGCCTTCACTGGATGGAGAGAGACCTTGTACAGTGCTGCCTTGAGTTTTTTTGCTCTGTCCTTAAGGCATTTGCGGGTGAAACGGGTGCAGGCCCTGCATGAGGCAACGATATGCCCCTCACCTAAACAGATAAGGCAATCCGCGTGCTCGTCCGTCGTGGCCATTTTTGTGCCACAGCTTTTACACTTTTTAAAAAGGGCCATAATTCTCTCTCGAGCCCCTTTAGATACGAATTGAGAAAAGTACCGACCGTGAAAAGGATCCTCGCCGACCAAGAGATCGAAGAAGAAAAAATCACAGTAAGTCTGGAAAGTGTGTGTTCTCTCCGCGGCGGCAGAATGAGAACTGAGGGAAGAGTGCTCCCCACCCCCCGTCACGTGACCTCTGGGCGGGAAAAGCCATTAAGACTTGGTCACGGATGGGGGGAGGATAGCGCTCCTAGGGAGCTGACTCTTCTAGAAGCTTTGAAATCTTTTCCGTGGCTGGCCTGCGCAAGCGCAGTCCCATGTGTGCCTGCACAGAAGCCATGAAAACGAACATAAGACCAGCACATAAGACTTGATGGTAAAACTATGGTTTGGTTCTCACATCTGAACCACCTCACAGTCAATATATTTGGGATCAGGAGGAATATTGAACAGAGGCATTTTTCCCTGACAGCACCCTGAATCAATTATACAAAACTCTAGCATTGTTTTTTTAAAATACCTTTCTTTCCAGGACCATGTATTCCATAAGGAATTCTGTTTATCTGCAAGTAATAACCATCATCTGTCAAGATTTCATATTCTTCACTTGGGTATCCCCAATATTGGATGATTTCATCCTGTAAATTAAAAAAAAAAAACACCTCAGCAAAAATCAGATCTAGGCAATATTCGACAGAAGAGAACTCTTTAAAATTTCTAATGCATTTGTCATAACAAAGAAGTTGGAACTTCTTCAAAGTATCCTGGGACAAGAATAGTGTAAGATTGCAAGCCATTTTAATGGAATGGCTTGCAATCTTACACTATTGTGTGAATTTCCTGCATTGTGCAGGGGGTTGGACTAGATGGCCCTGGCCGTCCCGTCCAATTCTATGATTCTATGAATATGTTAAACATTAAAAAAAAAGACATTGGTTACAAATCCGTCCATTTTGATTCACATTTCAAAAGTTTGTTTTGGTGGCTAGTATAGAGGAATGCCTAAAATGTGACCCCGGAAGCTTCCAGCTCAAATCTCACCTCAGCCATATTTCACAAGTAGCTTTAGACAGCTTTTAGTATCCACCTTTTATCTGCTGGATGAGTGTAACAGTGAGGCAGGCTGAAAACTTCAGCATAAAAATGATCACCTGGAGAAATTACCTTGTTCAAACTCTCTCTTTTACATGAGAGGTGAATACCTAACCTGAATTTTTCAATATTCCCTGGTGAAGTCTTGAAAATATCACCATGCCAAAAAGCTTTGCTCATGTGCAGTGGCCACGTGTGCTTTTTTTGCCATCAAGTCACAGCTGACCTATGGTGACCCCGTAGGGTTTTCAAGGCAAGAGATATTTGGAGGTGGTTTGCCATTGGTTGCCTCCACATCATGATGCCGGTATTCCTTGGAGGTCTCCCTTCCAAATGCTAGCCAGGAACAGAACATGTACCATAGGGTGGATCATTAAAGCTTGTGCATACTTTTGCCCAGCAGAAACCTCCCTTTAGTAATGAATAAGACACTCATGGACTTAGAACGAAGGGACCATCTTGAACTATGTGGTGATCCCAGAAGGAAATGTGCACTCTCCTTCTGGGGCAGAGCACCCCATCTTTTCCAGTGCTCCCAGATTATCTTGAATTCTTAACCATTCCAATTTTCCAAAGACTTTTCTTCTTGGCCACACATAATGTCTTACACCTCAATGAATGAACTAGCAGATTTTTAAAAACCCCAGTCGAACAGAGAGTCTGCCTGTGTGGAAAGGCAAAGACAGAAACACTTATTTATTTTTATTCAGTTGTGATTTATATTCTTCTGTAAGATCTTCTTTGATTACTCCATTGATTTAACACTTCCCTGTATGTTCTCATGACCACCTCTTAATCTATCTGCTGTCTTGTAATGATAAGGCTGTTACTCTATCTGTAGTTTACTACTTAACAGCTGCTTTGAAGATCATGCCAAAAGTTGTAATAAAGTTACACCTAAATGCTTATTTGCATACAGGCACTCTTTTTGCACTGGACTGGATTGGATTGCCCAGCACAATAATTAAATAACAGGAATTATGGGAGACATATCCTCTGAGGTCATGGTTGAATCATTATATTTTCTGACTTTGCGTAAAGCACAGAATTACTTGCTTTTGTCTGTACAGTCAGACTCATCCTTTAAATAAGTCACCAACTAGATACTAGCAGACTGTAATCAAAGCTTAAACAAGGGAACACTAAAAGATTGGAAGCACCTAAGCATCCAGAAACTGAACATAAAACTTGTCCCTAGATAATATTTTTCTTTATGGCAATGCTGGCATTGGAGCTATTTCCTTTGACAAATACCTGCAAAGTCATTACATTGAGCATGAATTTTCATGTGACTCTTTCAAGTGAAAGATCCATATGAATGTTCAGTAGCAATCAAAGACACGGGGTGGAAGAACACTGTATCAGAATATATTAATAAAATTCAGTTCATATGATCAAAGACAGCAAGAACTGCAAAGTCAGATGGGGACGAGCTATTGTGGCATTTCTGTAGGTGATTTTCACCTACGGAGTGTGACTTTCTTGGCTTCCTCTTCCACAGAAATGCAAAGTGTCTCCTGAAATGCTGTTCCTGTGGGTCCCCCAAGGCAAAATGAACTAGTATTTTTCCCCTGGCAAAGTGATATCAGATTGTAACAACTGATTTTCTTCTTGTACTGCTTGTATGTAAATTTTCGATGTGATCAAAAGCGATACAAAACCCCCTGTATTTCACACATCATAAATGAGAATGTTCACAGCAGTTTTTGTGAACTTCTCAGCATTCCTAATCAATACAATCCAATCTGTTTGCCAAGACATTAAAATAAGCAACTTACAATGGACATGAATTCTTGAGGATTCAGATGTCTCTTGGTTATGAATTCGTCTGAATGTGTAGCCTTTAAGATCAGGCATGTCTCTATCAGAAACAGCAACATCTTTGACCTGTATCAATCAATATCAGTGCTATCAAAAAATGTAGTACTTGCTATCTGAAAATATCAGTCGTTATGGTAGAAATATTGAGAACAATAGAGGAAGAGTGACAGTATAAAGAAGAAAAATGGCATAAGCAGATGCAGCAGATTAGCATTAGGGACACATACCCCAACGTTAACCAAACTACCGTAGCTTGGAAGTTCTGTTTCCTTCAGTTGTATCAACATCAGTTCCGCTATACATAAGGTCACAGAGCTACATGACTGTTTCAATATAAAATCAATTGGATCTGCTTTCAGGTGAATTTTTCCAGTTCAGGAATACTAAAAATGCGGGTTCCAGAGATGCATAATACAGATTAGGAAAGAACTACACTGAATCAATAATTAGCCAACACCAGTAATACTGTTTATGCCATTACTAGTCTTATACTACAAGTAGTCTTTAGCCTGCCAGGACCAAACCTAACAAAGTTCTTCCACCTCTAATAGCCTAGCAGGAAGAATTTCTGTCAGCGTGAATGTGCTGGGGATGTGGTGAAGACAGAAGAACCATTTTGTTCTTTGCTACATCATTATTCTCCATGTTGTGTGTCTCAGTAACTTTCCACAGACCGACCTCATTCTGTTCTTACAAATAACACCTGTAGCTTGTTATGATAAAGGACAGATAGCGCATACCATCTTAATTAGTTGAACCAGCACATCTGTGGGAAGATGGGGGGGTGAGATCACTCTGTTCTCCTCTGAGAACATTATTCCATCTTGTGTGTGTGTGTGTGTTAAGTGCCGTCAAGTCGCTTCCGACTCATGGCGACCCTATGAATGAAAGTCCTCCAAAATGTCCTATGTTTGACACCCTTGCTCAGATCTTGCAAATTGAAGGCTGTGGCTTCCTTTATTGAGTCCATCCATCTTAGACCTGTTTAAACCTTCTAGAGGCTTCTTCCAAGAGTCTACCTTGACTGGGAGTTGTGGATCATCTGACCACTTTTCCTTAAGTTTGGCTAAGCCTTACAGTAGCCATCTTTTCTTCTAACTTACTTCAATTTCATCATGTCATACTGTCACTTGGAACAACATCTTTTTAGCTTTTAAGATCAGCAACTATGTAACGGCTAAGTAAGTATTATTCAACCAGCTAGATTTATTGTTTTATTTCCCAGTTTGCCTATTTGACTATGTAACCAGTATTTTAATCTCTTTTTTTAACTTTTCTATTAATAAAGCATTTTTGAGCTTTATAGTGTTTGAGTTTACTGACCTAACCCAGTGATTTTGCTTGCTCTACTGGTACACGGCAGGGTCTTTGTCGTCATAGATGTACACTTGAAAATTGATAAGGAATCCCAACAAATTGGGCATTATAGGACCTTAAATGGAATGTCAAAGTTGGTTCAATCAGCCCACTCACAGATGTCACTGATATTTTTTTAATGGTGAGGCCTACTACTGGGCATAACAAGAATTGCACATGTGAAGTAATTTTGGGTATAACATGGACCATGCAAAAGAGATGAGGTATCTGACTTACCTGTGTCTCCAGAGGTAAACCGGTTTTTGCCAGGGGAAAGCAGGTGAGCCAGCTGGGGGCTAGGATAGCTGGAGAAGTAAGAGAATGGGGTGCAAGCTGGTAAGGGGAAAGCAGTGAAAGCCAGAGCCCAGAATGGCAAAGGAGTGGGGGCAGGGGGTGGGCATGTAATGGGAAACTAGAAATATAGAGGAAGACATAGGTGATAGGAGTTCTTGTGGTACCCCCCTCCTGTGAGTGAATGTGCATTAGGCATGGATTATAAAATTCCCAAACTGAAGATTTACACATAAATCACTGGTTCAGGTTGTAAGGGAATAATGGCAAACCTGAGGTTCTTGCTTTCTTCGTCTTCCCTCCCACCTTTATGGGGGTGGAACTCTTTTCTCTCTCCAAGTGGGCTAGCAGGAGGTTTCTTTTTAAAGGGGGGTGTATTATTGTATGCCTTGGTCCAACTTGCTTGAAACTTGTGGGTTATTTAGTGGACAGGCAGCGTTAGCTTCACTGCAGTTTTAGTGTCATTCTGCGGGAAAACGGCCACTCCAGCCCTCACCAAAAGTCTCTCCTTCTTTACTTTGTGAAAGGCAACAAAGAACTGACCACAACAAGGAAGGATGGCAAATACAGAGTTTTCAGCAGAGTAGAGAAATGAATGCTCACAGGAAGGGATTTTTCAAAATGCTTGTGGCTGATGTCATTTCCCCCTAATAGGAATCAGTGGAGGGAACTCTGCATGCTTCAAGAGGGACCTACTTCAGGGGTCTGTAAAATTGAATCCCTTGGTCTCATTTGCTTGAAACTTGCCATTTTCTTTATAAATAGTTGCCCCAGACCATTCAATAGATTATTTCTTAGAAGTAATGGCCCTGAAGCACCTTAACCTGAAAAACCACATGGATTTGAATCCCTAGCCAGCAATGTCCTACATGAATGTAAATGATTACAGAAAAAAATCCCCCCCCTGAACCTTGGCTCTGAAAGTATAATTATTATTTTTTCTTGATACTTACCCCTAGTGTGTATGTGTGTGTTCTCAAAACCATGGCATGCAGTTGAAAAGTGCAAATATGAGTAAAGCAACTGCATTGCTTCTAAGAATGTACACCAATTTCATTTTAAAATGGCTCCCCCATTATCACTCGTGGGATTAAATCTATTGCTAATGCTTTGGATGTCAGCTGTTCTTAAAAAACAACAACACACCCTTATCATTCATTTTGAAAATTTTAAAGTACCGTGCTAGAATATAATTGCTTGGGCAATATTCAAACTTCAGCTCTGACCTTGGCCCTTAGGGAAGAGATACCTGTACCATTAGGTGGCTGTCAGCAATAGGTAAGGTTTATGCAGCTTTCTTGTATTCCAAAACTTTGGAATTGAGTAGATGCAGAATCTATATTGTACCCTGAACAAGCAGGATTTAGGAGGGGTGTTTCAATAACCTTCTTAAGAAGCTTTTTAGAGAATTCCCAGCTGGTTGGTTTATTTTAATCTCCAAAGCATATCATTCATATAATAGGCAAAACATCTGTGATGGATGTAATTTAGAGGGAGTCAATTGTGCAATTTGATCTCATATTGCCAAAGATTTAAATCCTTCCAATTATGATGGTGGTTTTATGCTCTTTATTGTGTTTTTAACCATTGTTTAATAGCATTGAGCATACATAATCTTTGCTGAATTACACCATATAATCATCATCATTACAACAGTCCTTGTGAAGAGTAAATAAAAACACTTAAAATGTCATTTACAGGACAAAAATTATATCACTTTAATAACATTAAAGAGATTAACCAAAAAAGAAGGTTTTGCTTACCTGCCACTATTCCCCAATAGAGACTGGATCTCAAACGGATGCTGCAAAAGATGCAAAATGCAATAATGAACAAAGGGAATTTAAAAGTAATATATATATATATATCACTGTGCACCAAGACACTTCTATGACTTCAAGAATCATGACATACCTGGAATATTTTGGCTGAGTCAGAAGTTAGTCAAGTTTGTGGAAGGGTGAAGTTAAATGTTGAGTTAAATTTTGGGCAACTTTAATTAACGTCTCAACTCTCAGCATAGGTTTTTTAAAATATCTGTGCTATGCATCCTAAATCTTCTATGGCTTCAAATCTCCAGGTAACACCACCACAGCTTGAAGCTCAGCCCAGCCCAGGAACTGTGCATTGCCTTTCATTGTCTGTGCATCAAAACGCATGCCAGGAGGTGCATAGCAGTATCAGTTGAGTTTCCCCCAGGGTGTTTTGCTAGTGCCAGTCCTAAGAGAGTCCCAACAATTTCCCATCAAGCAAGGCAGTTAAGAAGCTGGTTTTACAGAATTCCCTTTAGCCTTTGGGTGTTCTGGGATCTTATTATGCAACATTACATTTTCACTCACAGCCCACACTGTTTCCACCATCTGTATCATTAATACCAGGGCAATTATAAACTCCTCCCCACAGGCAATGCAGGTGGAAGCAAAGGCACCCCCCTCTGGGCCGAAAAGGGATAAACATGCAAAAAATTCCTGTCCAGTTCCAAGGCAACATGTTCATCCTGTTCTGCCTAATAACTTGGAAGAAGCTGCTAAGATAGCACCCCCAAAAAATCCTACAATGTGAACATTTCTTAACTTTTTATGGCATATCTAGGGAAACTTTGGCAAATGTAGATCCTGTACTTCCAAGAAATACAGTTAGTAACAAAAGCTACTCTATGGACTCTTCTAATGACCAACAGATAATTGAGAATTGTTATTTCTGTAGATGTAGACCTTACTATATTAAGATCGATCCAACAAATGTCGCATTTAATGTTTTGCCCACTACAAAAAGCTTTCATGTGAGTAGGGTTTTAGATTGTACCTTCTGCCTATCTAGATGGAAAGTGTCCAAGGATTATAATACACCAATGTTTATAAATTTGTGCCATTGAAAAGCTGAAGCCATTGAACCAGGAGGAAAAATGAGACGTACATATTTTAACAAATAAAATTTTAAAATGTGCATTATGACCATCACTGTTCCCTGTATGATGTTTCCAGGCCCCGGTTTTTGGAAGGTATTGTTGTTATCTATTCTGGACTGAATAAGATTTGGCTTTTACACCGTGAATAGAATAGAAAATGTTTCTAAAGTCCAGTCCAGTGGCATCTTGTCTAACATTTCTTTTAATATGAACTTTCATGAGTCAGAAATAATTTCATCAGATAGATTTGTGAAGGGATAGTCATACTTGGAAATCCTGGGATGGTTGCAGTGAGGAGAAACCAAGGTTTGGTGTGAGTTACACCTTGAGTCTTTTAAGTTTAAGTCCCAGTATAAGGGAGGAGTTGATGTAAAAAGGTTAAATGTGAGTTCAGTTTTAAATCAACAGAAATAGAAATGACACCTACTGTAAGCAGTCTGACCCTTCCTCCCGCTAAGGGGTGCCATGAAGGCACAGGGGCTAAAGACTGCTCCCCACAACAGTTGCCTCTCAGAGAGTTTTGGGATCCATCTTGTGGGTCAAGCCTGGGCAGAAAGTAAGTTGATCCCAGTTATCAACAGGTTATCAATCCCAGTTACCCCCTCTCTGTCTCCAACTAATTCCCCCAATTAAAGTGGAGACTGCCTACTTAGGTAACACTTCTGGCTGGTGATTGTAGAGACTAATAATACTCAAATCACTATAGCCCTTAGTCATTATACTCTCTATTAGCTCTATGATGTAACTCTCACACCAATCCTCAGGTCTTCCTCTCCCACAACCTTCCCCATAAAATTTTCTAGTATGATTTTCCCTTCACATATCTATCTGAAGAAGTTATCTCAGATTCATGAAAGCTCATATTGAAATAAATGCTAGTCTTTATGGTGCCACTGGAATTCAGTTTATTTTGCTACAGCAGCCTAACACAGCTATCCCTTTGCAAATAGCAGTTGTTACCTATTAAATGCTGTGTTGTAGATGGAAATGTATTAATTTGAATACCATTGATGCTTTCTGTTGAAGCATCTGGCCTTGAACTAGTCTACTGTTGATAAATCAGCAATTTGTGATCATCATTAGTTTAAAAATATTATTTTAAAAAATACTGACCTGCTCTTTAGTGTATTGTTTCGCTCATATGCTCATGGCATTTGAAGCTATTTGCTGCATATGGGATGCCTTCACTTCTGGTTGTTGTTTGGTCAATGCCTGTAATCTCCCCCTATCAGACACCACCCAGCCTGAGTTTGAGACAATGAGTCTGATCCTACCGTGTGAAATGTTGATAAGTATGTACTTGTAGCGAGACGTCATCGTTCAGAATTTATTAACTTTACAAGCATAAGGGATTACTTTGGTTTTCTCTTCCTAACAGGTAGCTAACCCACTAGTCTGGTCTCTCCACCTCTCTTGTCTGGGCATGTAGAGAATATCAGTAATCGCTCCGTTTGTTTTTGGAGCTCTCTGTTGACGCTTGCAAGCTTGCATTTTTGGCATCCTGGCTTGGGGCATGTTTTAGTAAGCAAAATAATTCTTTTCTTTCTATCTGAATATGCCAGTTCCTATGAACTCAAAGCCAACCTTACAGTAGCAGTGGGGACAGCTGGCAGGAGAAAGAAAATATTTTGGGGGAAAAATGTCTGGTGGTGAGGTTGCCATGTCACTTCCAGAAGAACTCCAAAGTGGCATCGTGCTTCTCTAGGAATTGCTGGAAAAGCTGGAAACCTGTATGGTAAAGCCATAGAGTTTTTGGTGGTCTCTACAGAGCACTCTGTTTTGAGTTTGTGGGATGCACAGTTGCAGGGTGCTGTAGGACTCCACCTCCCACCACCCCAAGAGTCCCATACGTGGGTGGTGTGACCCCTCTGTGAACTCACCCCATCCTCCTGGACTAATAGGAAAGGGCTTCAAGTTTATGGGATGCTCAGGTGGAAAGTCAGGGGAAGGCAGAAAGAGAGAATGATGGGGCAGAAAGAAAGAGAGAGTGATGGGGTTTGGGAGGCAGAGCAGGGACAAAGGGTGGCTGGATGTGAGGGGGAGACAGATCCCTGGCAGGTTCTCTCCAGGACAAGTGGCTGGGATCTGCACTATTACAGTAAAACTGAAAATAAAACAGATTCTGCAACATGTTGTTGTGGGTCCCCACTTGTGTAATATAAACATCAATAATAGATTTGAAAGAGTTACATTTGTAATGGTGCCTGGCCACAGACTACCCATACTCTGACTGCAAACTTGCCAACCCAGAAAATAAAAAGACACTAAATAAATAAATTTTATTTGCAGCTAATATGCCAGATAAAACAGATTAAACAGAAACTGACCATACAGAGTAGATGTTTACAACCAAGGCCAACAAAATTAGGAATCACCCAATTTTACACTTCCACAGATTAGATAACATTGAGGCGACGTAGCTTCATTGCTACGGCACAATATTTTGCAACCTGGGTGGTGACTGGTGAGCTGGATAGTGATTTGACAGGAGAGTATTATTTTTGGAACGTGTAACATTTTATTTTGTGAATAAAAATGCACATCAGTAGGGGAAATAAAAAAGTATCTGCCCGCTGGAGGGTTCATAAGTAAAGTACTGACAGAGATTCTGGTGATTTTTTAATCCTGATTCGCTCTCCTTCCCTCCACCCATTACATTGTTAAATGTCTAAGAGCCATCCATAACTTTAGTATGGGGTGCTTATGGTACCACATAGAAAGAAAGAAAGAAAGAAAGAAAGAAAGAAAGAAAGAAAGAAAGAAAGAAAGAAAGAAAGAAAGAAAGAAAGAAAGAAAGAAAGAAAGAAAGAAAGAAAGAAAGAATCTCAGACCTCTCCAAGTTCTCATCTTCATATGGAACAGTTCTGCTACACAGAGTTGAAGCTAGAGAGTAAGCTAAGAAAAGGTGCTGTGGTGCCACCTACTGGAAATGAAGACAAAATTAAATATGAGAATAACTACACAGTGTATCACAATAACACAATGAACAGTATCTAACAGTATTTAGACACCTGAGGAACATCTAGTGGAGAACGAGCAAACCAGGTCATCTGGTGGAAAGTGACTACATGAATATTTCAAGGACAATACTACTAAAATTCCAGTTAGACCAAAATCTACAATAACATAATGAACACTATCTAACAGTATTTAGACACCTGAGGAACATCTAGTGGAGAACGAGCAAACCAGGTCATCTGGTGGAAAGTGACTACATGAATATTTCAAGGACAATACTACTAAAATTCCATTTAGACCAAAATCTACATTCAGTCCCCAATAGTACCAATTATCTTGTTAATTCCTTTCAACATTTAGTGATACGGGATTTGGAAAAATTTGAAAAACTCAAATTAAGATGTAACTTATTCAAAGTTATCCCCTAGACAATTAGACATTATTAATAGCTTAGCTAATGACTCCACAGTCACAGTTAAGCCAGCTGATAAAGGTGGAGTCATTGTGATACAGAATTTACAGTACCCTGCCTTTGGGTTATGTAAAAAAAGGGCATTCAGAGATTTAATGATACTCTCAGATGCTTATCAATCATCTACACAGAAATCAGTGACAGGCCTAGGGCTGTTGAAATTTTTTTTGGTACAGTTCAGCTTTGGCAAAATTTGGCCCTTTAAAATTCGGGCTGTGCCGAAGTCCGAACTCCCCCACTTCGGATACGCAAAATTCGGTGCGAGATCCGGAGTTCGGGGGAAAATTCGGGGGGCCCGTGCACCTTCACGGGGCTTCCCTGAAGGTACATGGGGGGCCCTTTAAACAGAAATGCGCCTAACAGCTGTTAGGCGCAGATCTGTTTCCCCCTTCCCCCGCGCACCTTCAGGGAAGCCCCGTGAAAGCGAGCGAGGGGCCCTTTAAACAGATCTGCGCCTAACAACTGTTAGTCTGTTAGTCTGGACTAGTTAGTCTTTGTTAGTCTGGACTAGCTTTTTATAGCCTAAACTGTGAGAGAGGGTTTCAAACGGCCCCCTCCTCCCAAATTCTCCAGGAGATGAGTTTTCACAAATCATGACTAAACTTGTTTGGAAATATCCTGTTCCATAATAAGTTTTCCATGTCCAGGTCTCTGATAAACTGCCTGTTCCATCCATCAACCAGTGTACAAAAACAATTTCCTTCATTCGTAAGCAGAAAATCTTGCTGCCTGTTTAAATGTCCTTGCTATCCCTAAACATGATTTGGAGCACTTAATGTGCTTTGGGTGATTAACTCCAAGTAATGTAATCTCCTATGCCCTTTAGGTCAGGATCCTAATTGGAGCTGGGGTCAGCTAAAAGTCAGGTCTTCATATGGCTTTTAAGATACAGATTAATAAACTACAGATTAATGAAATTCTTCTTAAGCCAAACCAATGTTTAATATAAAAGAATTCGGGATATCTACACGTTCCATGACACCCAGTGAGGTTTGGGTATCGATTACTCAGAAGCTTCGCTGTGCTAAATACAGTTTCTGCGGTTACTATTTTGAAGTGACTCTTTTGGCATGATTACTTGGGAACCGTGATACAACATCACCAGCAGACTACATAATTGTGCCTTAGAGCAAAGGGGGCTTGCCCAGCCAGAAAGGGGTTAGGAAGCTGTCTAACGGCAGCTCCACCCCAGCAGTGTGGCGTCCCAGGGCCAGCATGTGTATAACTGCCCATTATCTCGGGTTAAATGGGCCCTTATGCTGGCACAGGGTTATGCCAGCTCCTAAGGAGCTTTCCCCCCACCCCAGGAATGAGCTGTAAGGTTTTACATTTGAAGAATAATATTTGTTCCATGTTCATAAATTTTCCTTTTATGTTTAATTTATTCTGTAGATAAGCATATTAGGCTGTCAGTGGCATATTGTCTGTATGTTAAAGAGAACTATTGCAGGCTTTTCATGATCTCGCTATCTATCTATCTATCTATCTATCTATCTATCTATCTATCTATCTATCTATCTATCTAGTTTATTGTTTGCCCTTATAAAGGATTCACAGAACCATATAGATTGGTGTTTGTGCAGAGACTGGATTAGATGACTTCTAGGCCTTTTCTAGCCCTGAAAATGGGAGCCATCATAGTGTAGTGGTAAAGAGTAGTGGTTTGGAGTGGCGGACTCTAATCTGGAGAACTGGGATTGATTCCCCGCTCCTCCACATGAGTGGCGGAGGCTAATCTGGTGAACTGGATTTGTTTCCTCATTCCTACACATGAAACCAGCTGGGTGACCTTGGGCTAGTCACACTCTCTCAGCCTCACCTACCTCACAGAGTATCTGTTGTGGGGAGGGGAAAAGAACGTGATTGTAAACTGGTTTGATTATCCCTTAAATGGTAGAAAAGTCAGCATATAAGTATATAAGGCAACTTCAGATATTAATATGTTTCTTAGCAGTTTATTCTTGCCATGGAATGACTCTCGTGGGGAAAAATTAAACTCCAACAAAGGGAGCCCACTTCCTAAATTTTAAAAAAATTGATTCAAACTCTTTATTCTAGAAAAACTACATTTATTGGTTAGCCTAGGCTAGTGCCTAACACCCAAAAGAATCCACAGCAGTTGCAAGGATTCAAAGCACAGTTCAGCCAATTATAGAAATGGTGTCATCATTGTGACATAGAGACCAATACATTTACATATGACCATGTAATCAATATAGGCATATCCAGTAAAAGCAGTCTCATTCCACTAAAAACTCAGCCCTTTCCCAGCTGGTATCTGGCATCCTCTCCAGCAGTTCAGATGCCTAAAGAGAAGGGAGAAGGGTGACCTTTAATACAGAAGTGAGAAAGAAGGTAACAATAACTGTAACTGCAGACTTCTTGTCAATAGCAGAGATACAGGAAAAGTAAACTCCCTCTTGCTAGGACATCATGTCCTTAACAGAAAATATAGAGAAAAGAGCACAGTATGTAAAGACATTTTTTCTTCAATAAAATGAAATTAAGCATTAGATTAGATATAAACCATGATCTCCCCAACTACAGGTGAACTTTCTCACTTTTTTCCTGTAAAACTTCTCACAGCATCATCATAATTAATGTTATCTGCCTCATCACTTTCAATAGACAATATAGACAAGCTTGATAAACGCTCTTGGTACATTGCTGACCTGCGATAGGTTTTTACAACACTCATGAATTCTTGAGGATTCAGATGTCTGTTAGTTATGGGTAGGGCTGTTGAAATTTTTTTTGGTAAAATTCAGATTCGGCAAAATTCGGCCCGTTTTTATTCAGGAAATGCCGAAGTTTGAACTCCCCCGCTTCGGGTCCATGCAATTTGGCATGAGGTCCGGAGTTCGTGGAAAAATTTGGCCGAATAAAGCCATTAAAATCACAACCGCACCTTTCTGCGGCTCTGGGGGGGCATTTTTTGGGGTAGAGGTCCCAAACTTTCAGTGTAGCTTCAAAGGACCCTTCTTGCAATAACCCCCACATTTTGTAAAGAGTGGATCAGCGGGGGCTGAGATATGGGCCCCGAAAGGGGTCCCCCCTCCTTAATGTGCATTTGCAATTAGCAGAGCTTGCCGCCCACTCGAAGCTCCCAGCCCCGACAAACAGCTGAGCTGCGCTGAGCAAGGGCGGGGCAGGTGCGAAGAAGTTTGCAAACCATGCAAAGTAACACAATCATGCAAACCATCACGTTTGCAACCATGCAAAGCAACACCTGACGCCTGGGAGTTTGCAAACCATGGAAAGGGACAGAAGATGTTTGCAAACCATGCAAAGCAACACAACCATGCAAAGCAACACGTTTGCAACCATGCAAAGCAACACCTGATGCCTGGGAGTTTGCAAACCATGGAAAGGGACAGAGGCATGCTAGCTAAGCATAAGGAGCAGGAGGGGTGGAATTTCCCCTTTTGCATCTGACTCGGGACCAGGCAAATGCATTCTTTAAATCACAATTTGAAAACAATTTTCGAGCAAGCATCAAAATAGACCTAACCGATCTTATGAATGAGGGAAAACCTGAGGACACACAACTAAAGCCCCCCTCAAACCAAGGAGAGAGAGACTCGAGGGGGCACACACACCCAGACAGAATGGGCTACCCACCCACCGAAACTGCTCCCTCCCCACACACACACAGACTCTGCTTCCCCCCCCACACACACACACACAGGAGAAAAATTATAGATTAAAGCCCCAAAAGGGGTCTTACTGTGGATGTCTTCTGTTCCATCAGGAGGGACGTGGAGGACTGGGTAATCCAATAAGGTTCCATTTAAGCACGGGAAGTTTTGCCTTGGATTTGCTGCTGTCGAGATGCACATAGGATCGGCTGATCCCATCCATCCCAATAGGGAAAAGGGGGGGCATATCTCAGCCCCCGCTGATCCAATTTTTACAAAACTTGGGGATTCTTTCAAGAAGGCTCCTCTGAAGCTACGCTGAAAGTTTGGGGGCTGTGCCCCAAAAAATGCGCCCCCTGCAGCCACAGAAAGGAGCGAATGTGTGCTGTAAATAGAATAAAAATGCACATTAAGGGGGAACCCCTTTTGGGGCCCATAACTCAGTCCCCCACCCCGATCCAATCTTTACAAAACTTGGGGATTCTTTCAAGAATGCTCCTCTGAAGCTACGCTGAATGTTTGGGGGCTGTACCCCCAAAAATGCACCCCCTGCAACCACAGAAAGGAGCGAATGTGCACAAACACCCCCCACGGGGATTTCTCTCTCATACAAACAGATACTCTCTCTTTCTCTCCCTGGCCAGGCCGTGCAGCAGCTGGGCTCATGTACTCAATCGCGACTGATTGGCCAGAAGAAGACCCAGCTTGGCCACCGATTGCCCGGGGGAGAATGCTGCTTACTAACTGACGGTTATGCTGCTGTGCTGAACCCTGAATTTGCCAAATTTATTCACCGAACACCCTGAACTCGTTGAATTCGGCTCCCCGTTTTCCCGCCTTTTTTGAGTTCGGTTCCATCTAAACTAAAAACCGCCGAATCGTGGGAAATTCGGCTGTTTTTCGGTTCGGGATGAACCGAATCGACAGCCCTAGTTATGGGTTCTTCTGCATTATTGGAGTAAACACGCTGCTGCTATAAACAACCACATATTTGACCTGTATAAATAAATGCTAGTAGTTTTAAAAGAAATATACTGTCTAGCTTTGAATAATATTAGGCTTTATGTTGGAAGATTTGTATGGAAGAGATATTCACAGCAAATTATGCTGTGGATCAGATCAGATTGTCTCAGCCCCAAATAACTTACAATGAGGCTTGAGATGCAATTTGTTATCCGCAAATCTTGTCAGCCAACCAGGAGTGGGTGGCAGGCTGCTTTATTCAGCTGCTCCCTCCCACCTAGAGCATTTTTGCTGCAGCTGAAGAACCCACCCTCCCTAAGGGCAACACAGGATTAATTGGTCATTATATTTAGGGCTGAGCAGGGATTTTGGAGGGGTTTGCCAAATGGGCTAAATGCAAAGCCCTTTTTTTTCGCCCGCTCTGTGCTGTCTCTGTGGGCAGGGCTTTCCCCCCATTAAATAGGCCTGGTTGTAAAACTGGTTAGGCCACAACTAGTTTGACAGGAATAGGGCAGGCTGTTCAGGATAGGTAGGGCTAATTGGCAAACACCCTGAGACATCTGGTGTGATGAGGGGGGTGTCCAAAACAGGCCGTCACATGCCTTGCAGCAAGGTGATCTGTGAAGAAACGTCCTTGGTCCTGAATGGCATCTTTTGAACCTGGCAGGAGCCTTGTGCCCTGACCTGGATGGTCCAGGCCAGCCTGATCTCGTCAGATCTCAGAAGTTAAGCAGGGTCAGCCCTGGTTAGTATTTGGATGGGAGACCACCAAGGAAGTCCAGGGTTGCTGTGCAGAGGAAGGCACTGGCAAACCTTCTCTTGCCATGAAAACCCCCAAAAAGGGGTCGCCATAAGTCGGCTGTGACTTGACAGCACTTTACACACACACAGGAGCCTTGTGGCACATCAGGGGAGAGAGATGAAGTTTGACACCTCTCTGCACATGCAGCTGTGCAGGTGGTGATAAGCAAGGCTGGCTTTCCTTTTAAAATTTTTTGCTCCTTCAGATCATTATATTTGGCAGGAGGAGATGGAAAATATAGCAACAACAACAACATAGTATGAGGATCCATCTTTCTTGTGGGGGTTGGGGACAAAAGACACTCCACCTTCAGACTCATAAATAATCAGTCTATCTCCCAGTGTGGCATGTTTTGCTGCCTCAGAAAAATGAAATTTCATTAGAGCTTGGTTGGCACTGTCAGACCAGGTAATTAATCAATTCCATGTGATAAAATAAATGCAGCTATATTACTACTAATGGTAGTAACAGTGCTGAAAAGCCACATTATTCAGCAAGTGATAGTGTTGATGAGCACAGGTGAGACTATTTAGACAAAAAAACTAGTACTCCTATTGATTTTTTTGCAGTTTCAAGATAAATCATGTTGATAAGTTCTGCTCAAATTTCTGCTCAAGAATATAAATCTTTTCAAAGTTTGTTTACCAAGCATTATAAAAAATAATTACTCTTTAAGTAGTGTGTTTATTATTATTTTAAATTAAGAAATATATAACTAGCTGTGTTTTTATAACATGCAACATACATTTCTTAGTCATTTCACAATCTATTTCTCTTTTACCAAAACCAGTAAACATGCACTAGTTATAATTTTAAAAATCAATTATCAGGCTTTCTTACTACAGCCTACATCCCGTATGTCTTTTGTCCTTGCAGGTCTCATGATGCCCAGGTACCTTGTTTGGGTGGTCAAAGGGGACCCCTCTTTCCTTTTCATAATAGAAAAGCTGATTGGTTCACATCCAGTGATTCCAGTGACTCCTGAATTGCCCCTAAATATTGTTAACGCCCCCACAATGATTTGCGTCAGGATAATGCTGCTGCAGTAATTTGTGGGCTTCCTGGTTGGCCACTGTGTGAACAGACTGCTGGACTTCATGGGCCTTTGTCTGATCCAGCATGGCTTTTCTTATGTTTGTTAGGGCCTGATTAAAACATCTCTCCCTTAGGACCTGAGGGATTTAAATCCAGTGTTAACATTTGCCATTCATCTTTGGATATCCAGATGTTCTAATAATGAGATAACAGTTGTGCTAAAGACTATTTCATTGGGACCCAAATCACTTCCATTCGGGAAAGTTTAAAGTAGTGTGCAAGAACTATAAAGATAAACATTCCATTACCTAATCTTGGGATAGAGGTGTGAATCCTAATAGTGCTCTTGTTTTAGAAAATTACCAGTGAGTTGATTGGGTCTGTTTCCAAGTAATAACATTCAACATGAAGCTCTTTAGAAAACTAGCTATGATAGGTGCAATTTACAGAAAGTTAAGTAAGCTTCAACCTCACATTGCCAAAGAATTTCAATAGGATTTAAGCTCTTAATTGCGAGCTTAGCTATTGCTTATTCAATGACATTAAGAATAGTTAATCTGTGCTAATTCATTTGTGTTAAAGCATGCCTAATTTTCACTGGATATACCATGCTGCATTAGTCATTTTATGTATCCTTGTGAAGAAGAGATTTTAGAATATAAAGCTGTTAAAATACTATTTTAAAACACAAAATGTATTACCACAATAAAGACATTCATTGAAGAAGAGGTTCTGCGTACCTGTTCTCCAGTAGATCTTGGTCCTGAAATGGGATGTTGTAGAAGGTGTGGAATTACTCAACAGTAAATAACACATTAAATCTTACAACATGTGTAGATTGGTTGTACGCACTTTTCTAACATGTCTTGGGCATTTTAGCTGATTCACAAATGTTTGCATTTTCTTTGTGCATTTTTTTCTTAGATAAAATTCAGATTAATTCTCCTGGGAATGTGAAAAGAAACAGCCTGGAAGAAAATAGAAAATATGAATGTTGGGTTAAATTAATGTCAACTTTATTTAACAGCTGATAGGCAGCAACGACTACTATGTAATTAACTCCCTCCCTAACTTTTAGTGTAGGTCTCCTTAAAATTATATAGAGTTTGTCTCTTGTGACTTCAATCACCCAGGCAACCCCACCCTGGCAAGCAGCTCAGTACAAGTCATGTGTTGTGCATTGCCTTTCATTGCTTATACAATATTCTGGCTGATAGGTTACTTCCCTCTAAGATCTTAGAAGTAGGGGTGTGTACCATTCCCCTTCCCTCAGTATTTTTCAGGTTTGGGCTTAATAGACCTTGAAATTTTTGAAAAAGCCAAAAAAAAGCAGAATCCCTAAACTGGCTTTTTTTGGATATTCAAAAATTTGGGGGGGGGGGTCTATAAAACCTCTATTCTCTCGGCCAAAACAAGACCAGGAGCCGACTGTGGTACTGATCATGAATTGTTAATATTGAAAATCAAGATAAAGCTTAAGAAAAACACCAAATCATTCATAGCACCAAAATACAATCTAAGCAATATTCCGGAAGAGTTTAAAGACCATGTAAGGAACAGATTTGCATTACTGAGTTCAAGTGAATGTAAACCTGAAGAATTATGGGTGGAAGCTAGAGATATTATCAAGGAAGAATGTGCAAAGACTATTCCTGTAGCCAAAAGAAAAGAAAAACCTCGATGGATCTCTGAGGAAACTCTTAAAATTGCCAGAGATAGACGAGAAGCAAAAGTAGAAAATGACAGAAATAGAATCAAAAGTCTAAGTGCAACGTTACAGCGACTCGCACATAGAGACAGAGACCTATTATAATAACCAGTGTAAAGAAATAAAAGAGAACAACAAAAAAGGAAGAACAAGAGATCTGTTCCACAAGATCCAAGAAATCAAAGGGAAATTTAAAGCATGGTTGGGCATGCTTAAAGATTAGCATGGAAATACATTAACTGAACAGGACAAAATAAAGAAAAGGTGGGAACAATACACTGAAGAGCTATACAGAAGAGATGAAAGAATAAAAGATTCTTTCCAAGAAGAATCTTTTGAAGAAGAACCTACAGTTTTAGAAAGTGAAGTGAAAGCTGCGTTGAGAGCAATCGGGAGAAACAAATCACCAGGAGCAGATGGGATATCAATAGAGCTATTCCAAGCCACAGAAATGGAGTCCATCAAAATCTTGACAAGAATATGCCAACAGATATGGAAAACAAAACAATGGCCCACAGACTGGAAACGATCCATTTACATTCCAATTCCCAAGAAAGGAGACATCAAAGATTGCAGCAACTATCGGACCATCGCATTAATTTCTCATGCAAGTAAAGTGATGCTCAAAATCTTACAGCAAAGGCTGTTACCATATATGGAACGAGAAATGCCTGATGTTCAAGCTGGTTTCAGAAAAGGAAGAGGCACTAGAGATCGTATTGCAAATATACGCTGGTTACTGGAGCATACAAGAGAATTTCAGAAGAAAGTCAGCTTATGTTTCATAGATTACAGCAAAGCTTTCGACTGTGTGGATCAGGAAAAGCTATGGCTGGTTTTAAAGGAAATGGGTGTACCACTACATCTGATCATTTTGATGCGCAACCTGTACTCTGGACAAGAGGCCATAGTTAGAACAGAATATGGAGAAACGGAATGGTTTCCAAGTGGCAAAGGTGTCAGACAAGGATGTATTTTATCTCCCTATCTCTTCAATCTATATGAAGAACATATAATTAGGAAAGCTGGATTAGATTTAGATGAAGGTGGAGTGAAAATAGGAGGGAGGAACATCAATAATTTGAGATATGCTGATGACACTACATTATTGGCAGAAAATAGTGAAAATTTGAAACGACTACTGCTGAGTCAGTTATAATCTGCAGTTAAACCCTGGTCAACCAACTTAATTACCAGGCTTATTAAGTATACTGCCCCATGGGCAATCTAGAGGTCTAGTTCTAAGACAATGAGCCTGTCCTGTGGTGCACAACAATTTGGGAGGTTGCTGTTTCCACAGTGACAAAAACCCTCAAGAACAGTGTGTGCCTTTCAGTTTATGGCACTCTGACCACATCACTACATTGGCCTTTGACTCGATTCAGAGGCCAGCCTTTGTAGATCTTGTTTTGGCTTCTTTCAGGTTTAATTTAACCCAAATATTAAAACGGGGAATAAAGCCAAAGCCGGATAGCCAACTGCTGAATCAGCCGAATAGTTATTTGGCTTTTTTCAGCTTTGGCTTTCCCCAGGCTTTTCCCTATGGGAATTTTTTAATGAGTGAACATTTTAACAAAAAAATGTTGAAATAAGAAAGAAATCTAGAATTAAATTTCAAGAGAAGAATCAACCAAATTTTGGCAATCTATCCCCTTATACATGTCAGATTGATGTTGGAAAAATTATCATTTTAATTCCATATCATAATTTAAGAAAAGGAACTTGTATTGGTTTTAACAATTCCTGGAAATGTGGTTGTCACATCACGAAGACTCATTGGGTTCTGTTTCCATATGATTAAGACTGGATCTGATTTCTACCCATTATTTTCCATGAAGAAAAAAATGGCAAATTTTCTTGAATAGATGTTTTTTTCAACAAAATTATATCACAATATCAGGCAACCTGGTCCACCCTCTCTTCTAAAGACTTCCAAGTTTTAAGTGAATTCAACAAATTAATTTGATACAGGCTCGTGAATAAGGACTTCCCCCCAGCCATTCTCAATGCACAGTTGAAAAAGGCATGAAAATGGCCATTGATTTTCGGGAGCAATTGTTTTAGCAAACTTAGTAACTGTAAGTAATAATAATCCTTCCCAGAATGTCAGAAGAAGAAGAAGAAGAGGAAGAAGAGGAAGAGGAAGAAGTGGTTTTTATATCTCAATTTTCTCTACCTTTAAGGAGTCTCACAACCCAGCTTACAATCACCTTTCCATCTCCTCCCCACAACAGACACCTTGTGAGGTAGATGTGGCTGAGAGAGTTCTGAGAGAACTGTGATTAGCCCAAAGTCACCCACCAGGCTCCATGTGTAGGAGTGGGGAAACCAACCAGGTTCACCAGATTAGAGTCCACCCCTCATGTGTAGGAGTGGGGAAATCAAACCTGGTTCTCCAGATTAAAATCCACTGCTCTTAACCACTACAAAACCCTGGCTCTCAGAGTGGTACCCACCCACCTGCTAATCATGTTGCAGATAAATAAGAACATATTTTAATTGAGTCAAGCTCATGTTGCATTGCAATTGGTTCATTGGGAGGGGGAACAGCACAGTCTCTCTTTGCAGAGCAACCTGAGACCAGGAAAAGGAGCCTACCTATCCAAACCTAAGCAATGAAAAATGTGATGGTAATAGGCAGGCATACTCTGTTAAATTTCCAACAACTAAATCACAATGTAAAGAGATCCAGGAGTTGTTTTGGGAAGTTGCCTCAGATATAGCTTACCCAGTTTGATGCCAAGTAAATCACTTTTATGGTCAGCAATATCAAAGAACACATTGCAGAGACCTGACCATTGCAGTCATATCTTGAGTTTCCAGACCATTACAAATACTCAGAGGTTGCTTACAGGAGCTCCACAGTATCTGGTCCTCCCTTATCACTCTTGGCTTTAGAGTCAAACCTATGGCTCTAGAGTCAAAAGTGGCTCATTACAGATTCAAATATGAGTCTTTAAAAAAGGAAATGAAATCTTTCAGTTAAGGCATATTGGAGGGGTAAGTGGGATAGTAAAGTAACCAGCATGTGAAGGCAAGCAATGGCAAGCAATGGCAAGCAAAGACTGAAGCAGTTCTTCAAGATGCCTTACAGAAAGGGAAAGGGTTGAGGTGAACAGTTGCAGTAAGCCAAGTGTGAACCATGTACAGGGTTATCCCAGAACAGTAAAACAATTGTGCAGGATATTCCTGTGTTAATTGATTATTTATTGTGAGACTTCTTGTGTTCCAGTTCCCAGTAAAGGACTCACAACAACCACTGTTTGGGCTGCAGAAACTTTATAGATTATTAATCATCATGTCAAATATCAGTAAAGTTGTATATCTTCAGATATTTGAAGAGGCCTGCTTCTATTGGCGGTTGGCAATCTCTTACTCTATAGGTTGACATTGCTTGGATCTTTAACTATGAAAGACTGCTGATCCCATATCTATTTAATGAAAAGCCACAGTGGTGTCCATCAGTGCAATGGGTGACTGCATGAACATTTTCAAAAAGAGATTGTTATATTAGCATGGAATGTAGGCAGGTTATGCCTCTCTGAAACATTTTATCTGAATGAGTGCATCATGTAAAACACCTCTGGATACAAAATCTGCATGTCGACAGTCCCAAAAAATATTGTAGGAGACTAGGGCCAAGTCCAAACCATCTGTTTGTAACGTTTCTTGAAACAGTTTAATTATTCATGTCTGCAATGTTTCTCTTCTATTTGGGATTGGAAATGATTTGCAACTGTTTAATCTCTGTGTTATCAACAACCATGTATATGCCAATATTTCCCTTTACTCCGTTGCAAGGATGACTTCCCCTGAGGTGCGGACATGTTTGAATCAGTATTCATTTCTCCACCCCTCCATTGTCAACATCCACTGAGTAGCAAATGTCTCCTCCCCCTCCTCTCCTCGTGGCAGCCATTGTCTGTGCTCTTAATTTTTTTTTGAATGTACTAGAACTACCAAAGAATCGCTGGAGTGTTGAATGAAGCTTCTCCCTCCCTTTCCTCTTTATTCAGGGCAGCTTACAATCAGTCATAGGGGTCTTACTCAGGTTGGGTAGCAAGGACAGGATCCCCCACTGGGATCCGAGATTGCAGGGCTTTTGAAGAAGATACAGCAAAGGCACATAACCAGGTGTGGGAAGCGGGAAGCAAGGGGTTGCTGCAACCATGATGGCTCCAGAGCTTCGGGGCTTCTGCTGTCCAGCTTTCACTAATGGCTGGCTTGTGCCTCAATGAGGACTACAAAACCATGGATATTGTGGGGTGCTGTGTTTGTTTTATTTTGTTGTATTGTGTTTTTGGTTAAACTCATTCTGGAAATCGCCCCTTCTCGACCAGCCCCTCCCCTGCGAAGCACCCTGCACTTGTCAAATGCACCCCAATGTTGGTGATTTAGCAAGCATTGCTGAAAGGGGTATCAAAGGCAGGAAGCAGTCAGGCAAAGAGCAATGGAGGGGTCGATTCTGTAGTGCTCAAGGAAGTAGCAGAGAATGGCAGCCAATCGGAGTGCACCATTGCACCAATGCTGGTATGTATGTACAAAAACAAAAAAAAAGGGGGAAAGATGGGGGAGCATCTGTGACGTCATGAATGACACGGCACTCCCCCAGGGGAACATATCAAGTTTTTGTGAAGGAGTGGACAGGATGAAACGGAAGGACTACAACAGCGAAAGAGGCTGCATGCAGAAAAAACTTTGCATTCAATGCCAAATCTTAACTATTAAACATGAGGATACTCTATAGTGAGTTAATTGTGTGGTAATAGCCTAGATTAGTGATTTGTTGGAGCAACCATTCAATATCCTTTGGGTTCATGATGTTGTCACTCCCACCATTCCACAGTGCTGTTGGCACACACATGTCTTCTATGTTGTAAAATGGAGAAGGAGTCTGTTGAAGAAAATATTAGAAATAGGAAAATGAGCCCCACTGGTATAATTTATATATTTTCTTATTTTTAAGACATTCAAATTTTCTATACCATTGAACCCTTCAGTGTGTGACATTTGGTTATAGAAAATTATTCTTCGACAATTTATTCCATTTTCTTTTCATTTAATACACAAATCTTTTCCTGAGTTAGTAAAACCTCTTACATTAAGTGATCAGCAATGTAAAGCACACTGTTGCAGAACAATTATCAGACTAATTACTCTAGCTTGGTCATTATGCTATAGCACATTGAAATTACAGTGCATCAGTAATTACAGAACGAATTGCTGTTGATTATAAAATATTTAATAGCAAGAATGGTTTGGTATTTTCATCCGATAAGGTAATATGCTAATATACATATTTAATGTTTTACTTTGACTTGAGATGACATTTTAATGCATTCTTTTAATGGTTTCTGATGTTTTAGAACTGAGAAAGCAAATTCCTAACACTGCATACTCTAGTTCTAACATTGCTGTACCACAACCCCTACATTATATTTGTAGATTTTTTCTTATTTGCTGAATTCATCATCAAAACTTGATATAAGTGGATCGTATTTGCTCCCCCTAGTTTGAATTATGATTAGGTCTCCAAATCTGAGCTAGTTGTCCCTTCACTTTTAGTATCTGCACTATCACTTGGGAACTGTAGTGTAAATGGGGGGAGAGGGAAGGTACCAGATTGCTTAGGCAACAGTGAAATGCTCCCCTTCCTTCTACAATTGGTATACATCATCATGACCCCTTGTGTCATGTTTCACCTTTACCAGCATGGATCTCCTCTTGGAAAGAGAAGAGGAGAATGCTGCTATTCTAGTGACATTTACAGTTTCATTCGTAAAAACTGCATATCAGTTTCTGTCATCAGGACATTTTCATCACCAAGTAAGGGGATACAGCAAATCCTGTTCTGAACCAAGAGCAGATACTATCCTTGACTGCCTCATTTGATGAAGACCAATTAGGCTGGTACTACAATTTGCAATTACCTAGCATGGAATATGAATTTACATAGCTGGTAACTTCTTCTACAAGCTCAGAATACAAAATGAGATCCTGCTTTGCTCATACACAAAATGTACTTCCTTTATTTTTAATCGAAGCCCTGGACACAGTGCATAGACTGGTTTCAGAAACTGCCACAAAGGCTTATTTCAAAGTTGCCCAGCAAAAGGATGCATCAGGGTCTTAGCACAAGGAAGATATGCAAAGAATTTTATCTGAAGCCAAAATTCCCCAAAACTTCCAACTGAGAAAATCAAAGGCGTTATTATATTACTATCCAACCTGTCTGTTAAGATCTACCTCTCAAGCCCTATTGTCTGTGCCTCCATCTTCTGAGGTGACACAGGAGGCAACTAGAGACAGGGCATTTTCTGTGGTGGCACCTTGCCTCTGGAATGCCCTCGGTCACCCAGCACCTGCTTTACTTCCTCTTAGGTTCAAATCTATACACCAACATTCCCCATGACGACGGGCTACAAGCCATTAGAAATACCATCCCTGACAACAACACTGCAGATCTGGCTACACTACTCTGCAGATTTGTTTTCACTCACAACTACTTCCGGTTTGGTAAGGACTTATACCTTCAAATCAATGGCACTGCCATGGGCACTCGCATGGCTCCACAATATGCCAACATTTTCATGGCAGATCTAGAACAACGTTTTCTGAACTCATACCCACTGTCACCTCTCCTTTACTTGAGATTCATTGATGACATTTTCTTTGTCTGGACTCATGGCAAAGAAGCCCTTGAAAGATTTCACCAGGCTTTCAACGACTTCCACCCCACCATCAATCTAACTATGAATTATTCCGAACAAGAAATCAACTTCCTAGACACGACAGTACGGATCCATGGGGGACACACAAGCACCACATTGTACCGGAAACCGACAGATCGGCAAACGTATCTACATGCGTCCAGCCACCACCCCAACCATATCAGACAATCCATTGTCTATAGCCAAGCCCTACGCTATAGTCGCATCTGCTCCAATCCTTCAGACAGAGATACACACTTGAGAGACCTACAGCAAACATTTTTGCAACTACAATATCCTGCAGATATGGTGTGAAAGATGATTGAGAAGGCCAGAATGATACCCAGGCACAACTTACTACAAGATAAGCCCAGAGAGGATGACAACAGAACACCTCTGGTTGTCACTTATAGCTCCCAACTGAAACCAGTCCAACGTATTATTAAGGACCTACAACCAATGCTGGATTGTGACACTTCCCTCGCTGAAGCACTGGGGCGGGGGCGTCCCTTTCTTGCTTACAGACAGCCGGCTAACCTAAAACAACTTCTCACCCATGATGATAAACTACTTAACAAGAACATGGACTCTGGCACCAAGGCCTGCAACAAACCAAGGTGCCAACTTTGCCCTCATATAGATTCTAGGAACACCATCTCTGGACCCACCAATGTCAGCCATACTATCTCAGGTTCATATTCCTGCTCATCTTCTAATGTGATTTATGCCATCACATGCCAGCAATGCCCTTCCACAATCTACATTGGACAAACAGGTCAGTCTCTTAGACAAAGATTAAATGGACATAAGTCTGACATCAGAAACCACAATATTCAAAAACCAGTGGGTGAACATTTCAACCTTCCAGGACATTCTGTTGCAGATTTAAGAGTAGCAGTTCTCTTACAAAGGAATTTTAAAGGGAGATTGGAAAGAGAAACTGCTGAATTACAGTTGATATTCAAACTAAAGTCAATGCATTTACCTGGGCTGAATAAAGACCTTGCATTCATGGCCCATTACCAATGCTGATTTCTCCACACCCATCTCTCCCCTGGACATCACAGACTCTTCTGCATATCACACCTAATCCAATCAAGCCTGCTATTCACATTTACATACTGTTCCTCTACTTAAAGACCGATGGATTCACATTCTAGCTGTATCTGAAGAAGTGAGCTGTGGCTCACGAAAGCTCATACCCTACCAGAAAATATTTTTGTTAGTCTTTAAGGTGCTACTGGACTCTTGCCCTTTTTGACTACTATAAAATTGTACCGTATATACTCGTGTATAAGCCGAGTTTTTCAGCCCAAAAAAAGGGCTGAAAAAGCCGGCCTCGGCTTATACATGGGTCAATACGGTAGAAGGAGGGAGGAGGGAGAAGGAGGGAGGAGGGAGGGGGGAACTTACCGCCGCCGCCTAGCCACCGCCATTTTCTCCCGCCGGGAGGGGTCTTGGGCAGCCTCTCTGCAGCCGCAGAGAGACTGCCCTGGCCCCCCCAGCCCCCGCCGCCATTTTCCCCCGCCGGGAGGGGCCCTGGGCAGCCTCTCTGCAGCCGCAGGGAAGCTGCCCTGGCCCCCGCCGGCCCCCGCCATTTTCCCCCGCCGGGAAGGGCCCTGGGCAGCCTCTCTGCAGCCGCAGGAAAGCTGCCCTGGCCCCCCCGGCCCCCGCCATTTTCCCCCGCCGGGAGGGGCCCTGGGCAGCCTCTCTGCAGCCGCAGGGAAGCTGCCCTGGCCCCCCCGGCCCCCGCCATTTTCCCCCGCCGGGAGGGGCCCTGGGCAGCCTCTCTGCAGTCGCAGGAAGGCTGCCCCGGCCCTCCCCAGCCCCCGCCTCATTTTCCCCGCCGGGAGGGGCCATGGGAGGCCCCTGCCCGTCACGCCGCTACCGCCCACGCGCCTGGGCGCCTTCCTCCGGCCGGCAGCGGCCTGGAGGGGCCTCCTGCCGGCCCAGGAAGGACGCGCCGCCGCCGCTTCGCCGCCTCTCCAGGTAAGTAGTGGGTTCAGGGGCTTTCCCCCCTCCCCCCCTTGGATGGCACTGGGGTCGGGGTGGGTCGGGAGGGCCTGGGAGGCGGCGGGAGGGCGACCTGGGGCAGGGGTCCTGCGCTCTAAAATGGCAGCCGCCATTTTAGAGCGCAGCATTGCGGGTAAAGGAAATTTCTTATTGCCCCTTGGCTTATACGCGGGTCAATAAGAAATTCCCTTTTCTGGCCTCTAATTTGGGGGGTCAGCTTATACTCGGGTCGGCTTATACCCGAGTATATACGGTAGGTTATACCTGAAGTAATTGTTGTCAAAGATGATATCCACAAGACTAATTTTGGTTTGAAGGGTGTGGATACTGTATCTGAGTTATGGAAAAATTCTTTTAATCTTACATTTCTGAAAAACTTAAAAAGATCCACACGTGTTTGAAATTGGGAATAATTTGGGGTTGGAACTAAACCAATCCCCAAATTCAAAATACGTAATTCTTCTTCAGTGAAGACCCGACTTGATAAATTAATTACTGTGTTGGTTTCTTTTGCCATCCTCGCAAACGGGGGGCATAGTAAAAATCCTTCTTTCCAGATCTGAGTGAGTATGAGGACCCATAAGAGCCAGAGCTTGACGCATTAGACGAGTCCCGTTCAGTGGCAGAGCCCTCTCAGGAGAAGGTTGGTCGGGGAAAATTCCCTTGAGGTCTGCGTAAGCTTTGTCCATTCCAATAATAGACCCGGTTTTGCGAGCAATCCTCTTGATCACGAGTAAATTTTCTGTTTTTATAAGAATCAATATTTTTGGCATATTGTTCTAATTCATGGTCTATTTTAACAAGTTGTGCATTGTAGGTTTCCTCAGGAGTAGACTGTTTTAATTCATCCTTTATCCTATTGGCCTCTTATTTGGCAATGACGGTTACTTTTAGAGATTCTTCAATGATTAATGTCATAAGGTCTATGGAACATTTATTGAGAATTGCTATCCATTTCTCATTAAAGTCTTTATTCTGTTGATAAAGCGCTGGTGCTTTTTGCATTCTTAATCCCCGTGGGATAATATCTGCCTGCAAATACTCTGACAAATTTAAGGCATGGGCTTCACTTCTAATACTACATTTTAAGTGATTAGTAACTGCAGAAAATCTTTGGTGGCAGTTGGCAACCCTAGTGGGCAATGGTCCAAAAAAGCTACAAGTGCTGGCTGTATCAAGAAATACTAGCTAGCCTCAAGGGGAGAAAAACACATGAAAGCTCTGTCTTGAATCCAGGATAATGTTTTCATACGTGGAAGGATTTCAGCCAATCAAACAAACATTTCTCATCTCCCTTCTACTGCTAAAGCCTAAAATGCTGCTCCTTGCAAATCCCAGGAAGGGGGGGGGGAGGATGGCCAAAAAAGTTGGATGTACTATGCCCATGAAAATGTGCTGTATCCAAGCCTCTGTGACAGCATTCTGATAATAACTGGCACAAAGATGCGCCCACAGGCCTGACAAACTGGAATTTCTCTAGCTTAGCCTTACAATACTATCCTAATTAAAGTGCTGTGTCTGCATAACTTTCAGTCTTAGTACAGGAAATAACAAATCACATTTCATGCACTCTGAGACCTTAATGCAGTATGGAAGTGTTACTCCCTTCACTGATTGGTAAAGACCCATTAAAAAGCCCCTGCTTAGATGCCACTATTCAGCAGATGACATTTTGGAGCCTACTTAATCTTGAAACTGCTTTAGCACCATCCTTTTGGCATAGTTAACATCTTGCATTGAATCCATAAGGACTTCAACCTTCTCATTAAGCAGCTTACAGACCTCATGAGTTGTATTCATAAATAGGACTAGAAGAGGCATGGATGATGAAGACCCACCTGTATTTTCCAGATAACAGCTTCCCTAATTTGTTGTCCCTATCTTGAAAAGCTGTTGTTAACTTACTGCAAATAACAGTTACATCAACACTAGCAAAGAAACAAAAAATTACCCAAATTGTGTGCAATGAGGGCACTATCCAACCCCCTCCTCTTTACTACTTGAAGTTAGAGATAGGGGGGGAATTCAGCATTTTGTTAATCTGATATGTAATTATTTTTACAGGGTTGTGGCGGGGTGCTGTTCAGAAAATTCATTTGAGGTTTCCATGAATGGCCATGTATAGATGCTGCTCCCACATAACCCAGATGAAGATACCTGATAACAACAGTATGGGTTAAGATAAGGTTTGTTGTGAGCCTGACTGCTTATTAGCAAAGGCATCCTCAGAGGCTACGTAATGGGTTTGCCAGTGTTTGAGCAGACCCACTATTACCTGAAGCTTGGAACAGCAATATCTCCTTTCTTTGCCTGCATACCAAAAGGTGCCAGGAGCAGCTGTTGGTCCTGTGCCGATCAGCTGTGGGTTCATATGATGATGTTCAATGCCAGGACAGTTCCCTCCCAGGCCCTTGAGCTTGTCAGCCCACAATATTTCAGTTGGCTAGCTTCCCCTGCATCCACAGGTACCTCAGAGCTCCTACTGATCTAATTAAGTTGAAGCACCAAGCCTAAATAAATACCGCATACCCCTTATCTAGGGCACAGTCTTATGAATACTGCATACCCTTTATCTGGGGCACAACCAATCACAGGGAGACTGTATCTATTCAGCCTAACCCCTCTGACACAAGCAGTATGAATAGAGTACCCAGATACCAGGTAATGACGGGCAATTACCAGGTAATGGTGGGCAAAATGTGCCAGGAGCGACTGTTCATCAACATGATTATCCTGTGCCGGTCAGCTGTGGGTTCATGATGATGTTAAATGCCAAGACAGTTCCCCTCCCAGGCCTTTGAACTTGTCAGCCCATAATATTTCAGTTGGCTAGCTTCCCCTGCATCCATAGGTACTTCAGGGCTCCCCCCCCCCCGACAACCCTAAGTATGAAGCAGATGAGAACAGAAACATCCTTGAGCGATTTGGGAGGGGAGGGGTCAACAAGCTTGTGCATGCAGACCTCCCCAATCTCTCCATTCCTGGGAGAATGGAGGGACGAAGTGGCCATGCATTAATGGCCTCAGTTTCCTCCTTCTCCCCTGCTTGCATTCTGTCTTCTCCTCTTTAAACTGCCTCCCATACCTATCCACACTATTTATGCAACAATATATGCAGGAGGCGGACTGCTTTCCACTGCTTGTTATGTGTAGACAATTTCAATGCATTCTTTTTATTGCAAATTGAAGCTGTTTATTTCCTGTTCTTTTGTTTTCATAAGAAAAAAAAGTTGACCAATTGAATAAGGAACTGCCTTCTTCCTGGCTGTCAGATTCAGGGATGCTTGCAGACATAGCTTGGATATGTACACATAAATGGGCAACTTATCCATAGTTCTTATAACATGTTAGCATAGGTCTGGAAGAACCAGGCATTGTGTGTGTGTGTTAAGTGCCGTCAAGTCGCTTCCGACTCATGGCGACCCTATGAAAGAAAGTCCTCCAAAATGTCCTATCTTTGACAGCCTTATGCAGATCTTGCAAATTGAAGGCTGTGGCTTCCTTTATTGAGTCAATCCATCTCTTGTTGGGTCTTCCTCTTTTCCTGCTGCCCTCAACTTTTCCTAACCAGGGATTAGAGGTGTAGTATTATAAGTACAGATGAGGGCTTCACTGAAAATGGGAGTGGAGTAATTTTAAATAATCACAAAACATTAAAAAGAAAAAGGCTTCAAAGCAATGTATTTCACTGAGAAATATTCAAGATAATTATTTAAGCAACAGCTGCATTGATAAGCAAGATACATTTTCAAAATATAACATACTTCTAAAGGGTGTGAGAGAGAAATAAGAGAAAGAAGTTGTTAATAATCCCTTTGCTAAATACTTCAGTATAGGAGGTGTTTTTTCATGTTGTAAAATGGAAATAAAATGACCTGCTGTTTGTCAAAATTGCTGTAATAGGTGAAATCCAAAGAAGTTAAGTGTGATTTCATACACATTGTATATGTGTGTGTGTATGTGTGTGTGTGCGTGCATGTGCCATCAAGTCACAGCTGACTTATGGCGACCCCATAGAGATTTTAAGGCAAGACATGTTCAGAGGTGGTTTGCTATTGCCTGCCTCCATGTAGACTGAGAGAGTTCTGACAGAACTGTGACTAGCCCAAAGTCACCCAGCAGGTTTTTTCTGGAGGAGTGGGAAATCAAACCCAGTTCTACAGATTAGAGTTGGCCGCTCTTAACCACTACACCACACTCGCTCTTATACATTATGAAGTGCATAAATCATATCAGTTTCACTGGGATTTACATACTTGTGATCTTAACCATTGTTCATTCAAAGGGATTTAGCATAACTAATTTTTGTACTTTATAATAATAATAATAATCAGATCAACTATTGCTAAAAGAGCAACTGATAATTATTTATATATGTATAACACCCTACTGGAAACCTCTGTCTTCATAAAGTTAACATTAACCATTAAAGAAAAGGGTTTTCCTTGCCTGAACCCTTCTCCAGTAGAGCTTCGCTTTAAAATGGATGCCTCCAGAGATCCAGAATGAAATAAACCAGGGATTATAAAGTGAATTTAGAAGCAAAGTACTATATAAAGCCTTGATTTAAAAAAAATGAACACTTGACAAATTAAATCTTTCAGAATGTAATTATTTTGCACCTGTGATTATGGGTAGCTTTAAGGTGAGTCAAATCTTTGATCTAGTTTTTGACTTCTGGAGAAACTATTGTCACCATTAATGTTATGAAATATAAATATCGTATTTGTAATGTTTGTCTGGGGAAATTTTTATTCAACCTCAAGGATGCTCCTTCTCAGGACACACCCTCCATCACTTCTGATGTCTCAGGGTGCTTGCCAATCATCCCTATGTATCCTGAACATCCTGCCATATCCCTGCCACACAAGGAGATTAGCCTAGTTTAACACCCCTTGCCCCTCCTGCAGGCTTTAATGTCTTTCAGGCCCTGATGTAGATCAGCCAGATAAGCCTCACATCCTTCAATGGATCAATGCATGACATCACACGTACCAGGGAGGCAGTAGTATATTTTACTACTTCAGAGCTGATTGCAGAAATAGTGGGGCTGCCAAGGAGCCTTAAATAGCTCTTTAAGTAGCAAGAAGAAGAAGAAAAGTTGGGTTTTATATGCAGATTTTCACTATCTTTTAAGGCAAACATATCCAGAGGAGGGCAATAAAGTTGGTGAGGGGTCTGGAGACAAGTTCTGTGAGGAAAGGTTGAAGGAGTTTGGTATGTTTAGCCTGCAGAGAGATGACTAAGAGGTGATTGGAGCAAAGTTGAAATTAAATCAAAATAATTTTCAGCTAAACTTTATGAAGAACTTTCTGACAATTACAACGATTCCTCAGTGGAACAGTCTTCCTTGGGAGATGGTGGACTCTCCTTATTTGGAGGTTTTTAAACAGAGGATGGATGACCATCTGATAGCAATGATGATTCTGTGAATTTAGGCAGATCATGAGAGGGAAGGTGGGAAGGGATGAGTCAGTGCTCAGCTCTTGTGGTCTTTTCTTACATGCCCAAGGTAATACCGATCTCTACTTTGGGGTCAGGAAGGAATTTTCCTCCAGGCCAATTGGCCAGGGATCCTGGAGGTTTTTTGCCTTCCTTTGGACATAGAGCAGGGGTCATTGAGGGACTGGGGGGAGGTAGGTGTGAATTTCCTGTGAAGTGCAGGCCGGGGGTTGGACTAGATGACCCTTGAGGTCCCTTCCAGCTCTATGCTTCTATGTTTCTTAAACTTTCTCATTGAAATCAGTGGAACTTCAAAAGATACCAAACAAATTGTTTAAAATTATGAACTCTGATGATATATCATTTTTAAAACACACACAACCATTTATTTTATTTTATTTTAATTCATTTTTCAATTTCTAGCCCGCCCTCAATCCCCAACCAAGGCCAGGCTTCTAAGTGAATTGCTCTTGTTAACACTGCCAATTTGTCATTCTGTTAATAGTAAAAGAAGATTCTGGAAAGCCAGTCTCATTGCTAATCCTTCAAAACTTATTTTCTGGGAATCAAGTCTATTTGCTTGATCATTTGAGCAAGATCATCATACATTTGTTGACGTGCATCAAGGCCAAATACAAAATCATAATGAAACCACTCAGGAATCTGTTTGTAATATATCACATTCCTAAGAACTGAGAGTAAAAATTCAATATCTTTTGGGGAAGCTACTATGTCTTTTCCGCCACTCCATACAACTGTTGGTACTTTCATATCTTGTATCTTGTATAAAGGAGGAGTCGTCTGAGGAGAGAAGGGGGAGAAAATGATAAGGATCACAGATTGCAATTAAAACATTTGCCAATATTTAATTGTTGTCTAAAGTTTTCATATTCTAAGCTATTAGGGTTTTCTTGGCTTTTCCTCTCTTGTTCTGTCTGTTGCTTGTGTGAGGCTGTATGCTACACATTTAAAGGCCACTATATTTTTAATTTCATGTATTTTTTTCCCAATATCTTTTTATTGATTTTCAAGAAAGAAAGAAAAAAGGGAAAAAAATGATAGGTATATATGTACAATCGATACATAGATAGTTACATAAAAAACGAACAAGACTGGGGAATGGAATAATTTCATGTATTGTATGTATTTATGTATTATCGATACATAGATAGTAACATAGAAAAATGAACAAGACTGGGGAACGGAATAATTTCATGCATTTCATGTATTTTAAAGGACTTCCCTAGACCTTTGATTTAGCAAACTCTTCCTCTTGTGCCTCTTGCTGCTTTGCCTCCATGCAAGTAAATGATTTCCCTATGCCATGGTAGTACCATTGTCTTTCCACTTTACTTATTTTCCATAGCATTCCTCATAACCTCCATCTTTGAATTCATCTTCCCTTTCTGGTTCTATTTTTACATCTATTTCTTGCCATACCATTGCTGAGCACTTACAGTGGTCAGCCACGTTCTTAGTTGTACACCTTATATGAATGACAGAATGCCTTTGTACTGGACTTTACCCTTGCTTCTGCCCTTTTGCTCTACCCCAAAAGCCATTGAAGGCTCTGCTATGTAACCCAGAGATTTTGTAGCCAGTTAACAGAATTTGTTTACTTGAAGACCTGGGCAACCTAAGGAGCTCTATACATCCTCTTCCACACTCCTACTTAGATCCGTTTTTCTTCATCCTCTCATGAGTACCCCATTTCTCAATTTCTCATTCCTTTTTTTACACTTAGGGTTGTGCATATCAATAAACCTGAACTGAAAATAAACCTGAAATTAGCCGTTTCAGCAATATTTAGGTTTTGGTTTTACTGAGTGCCAAAACCTGGGGATCTCTCCAAAGCCAAATAGGGTTTGATTCCCGAAACAGCTGAATAAATATTTGGCTTTTTCGGGTCTGGCTATTTGCCTTTGCTCAGGTGCATGGCTCAGTTCTTTCTCCCATTTTTCTATCTTTTTTTACTGGTTTTGTTAGGGCCCCATACTTGGAGCCAACTTGGTCTGACCAGCCATCCAACCACACAACTATCCATTCATCACCATTCAGTGGGTTAATTTGTATAAAGCATAAGTGTTGTTTAAAAGATGGGGCTCACCCAGTCCCGTCTGGAGGTATATACCCTCCAACTAAAAAGAGTCAGATTTGACTGCTGCTATCACCAGGCTTCCAAAGGAGATTTCCTCACCCATGCAGATGAGAATGTCCTTCAGACAGCCCCTGTGGTTGAGATTTCTGCTGGCTCTGATATCAACCCTCCCCCCCGAAAATCTGCTCTTAAACTGAAGGTCACTCTGAGTAGAGGCTTCGTTTCCCCACATGGTGACCATCTCTTGAAATCAGATTTTTTATTACCATAATAAAGGACTGTTCACAGGATGTCATTTGCCACCATTTAAGCCTTTTCCCTCCTGGCACCCATGCCACTTATGCCACCCAGGGTGGCATGGATGCTGGCGGTGGGGGCACATGCCATCCTCCTAGCACTGTTGCGGCAGCACCACCCAGGGATGCCGGCACAGCCTTGCGCCAGTGTCTGGACAGCGCACTTCCATGTGCCATCCTCCCAGGGGTGTTCCTAGAGAATTCCCATGACGTTCTTGCACCGGGCCAGGGGAGGAGCCACCTTTAGGTGGCCTCCTATACCCTTTCAGGCCCGCAATGCCCCCTTTGCCCTTGCCTGGAGATATGTCACCTTTTAAGTGATGTATCCCCATGGAACCCAATGGAGCTGTTCCATGGATTTTCCAGGTAGAGGCAAGGTTTTGGCTTCAGTGGGGTGGGGTAAAACCTCCTTGGGAGGCAGTGGGGCTGTGCTGCCTCCAACCACCAGTGCAGCCCCTTCCCTCAGGAACAGGTTGCCGATGTCTCTGTGCTTTTAAAACTGGCTTGTGTTGAATTTTCAGCAGGGAACGTCTTCACTAATAGTAGCACACTGTGTGCAAAACAAAATATAGATTAAGCTTTGACCTATGGTTTCACATTGCTAATTAGTTTTAAAAGAATGTTTATCTTCCACCTTATATATCAGCAAAAAACTTCATTATGTTTTCCTTACCTGATTATATTTCTCTAAATTTTTAGAACCATAGTCAAACATTATTAACGCTCCACTTTGAACTGTCTAGAAAGGAAAGAAGGAAAGAATGAGAAACTGCATGGCCTTGTTTTGCTTTGACGTTTTAAAAATCGGAAGAAAGGAATTTCAGAATAATTAAATAAGTGTTGTATTGTCTTTCCTTATAAAAGAATATCTTTCTCATATGATATGCTCATTCATAATTTGGGCATTCCCTCCATAAAGATCAATCTTTATCAATTGAGCTCTGTTAAAATGCCAGAGAAAAGAGAAGAGGAGATCATTCTGGAAAGGCACAGATAGTGTGAATATCTAGTTTTTGAATGAGATATGAAAGCATTCACTCATATCAAAATTTGCCCATGAAAACAAGTATTTTTAAAAAACCATTCCCGCATAAAGAACAATCACTCTTCACCCTAAATTTGTCGATCAGTCATTATTAAAATTTCAGAATTTCTACCTGTGACCAGTGCAGGATATTTTTGAAGGAGGTACAGCCTATTAAATGTGCTGCGTAGACATCCGTTCGACTCTGGAGAGGGGAGAAATCAAGCAAAACTCACTGCACACAGTGTAAATTTGTGTCACAAATCTTGTAGAATGAGCTTAATATAACGAATACATACCATATTAACGTTATTTTTACCAATTCCACCAGCCACGAAAACCAATTTGGAACAAATTTTGTCCCAGATGTTCTTCCTGCACAACTTGGAAACAAATATTCTTGAACCATTCGTTGGCAGGACACAGTATTGTTTCGAACCTAACACAGCCTGCAAAAGGTAAGAACAGTGAGTGTGCTGAATCTCCAGTTCATTTGTACTTGTCCAGCTGCTGCCAATTGTACGAAGTCAAGCTTGACCTTTCTAGAACTGTTGAAAAGTCAACTTTAGATGGCTGCTCACAACATGCTAGCAACACCACTTCTAAATCTGGTCTCACTGTAGCTTGACTAAAGAAAAGCCAGGCTCAGGGCGGGTAACATCATTTGAATTATACATTAATAATTCTAAAAACAGCAACATTCATCAGTAAGCCAATACTTAAAACAATAAAATCCCAATTAAAATCAAACAAAATCCCAGGATGGCACCCAAATTTAAATCAGATTGGCCAAGGCAGAAAGGCAGGCCACCCCTTCAGATCAAACCAACATAAACGTAAGAAGGGGGGGATAGGGAGGCCAGCAGATATACTACCCGCCGCTGCCCTCAACTATAGGTCTGGCAGAAAAGTTCTGTCTTGCAGGCCCTGCGGAACTCTTTAAGGTCCCGCAGGGCCCTGATGTCACCAGACAGAGCATTCCACCACGCTGGATGGGAGGGGTGGATGCACATTTTCCCCATTCAAATTCTGTCTTCCTCCGTCCTTTTCTTTCCCTACTTTTCTTTCTCTTTCTCCCTTGCTCCATTTCTTTCTCTCCCCCTCTCTCTCCCTCTCTCCCTTCTTTCCCTCTTTCCGGTGGCTTCTCCAGCACCCTCGGGAGGAGGGGCGTGCAGTCCTATTCCACCTTTGAACTGCCCACAAGCCACCCTCCAAACACCTTCCCATTTGTCTTGATATGTAGAGAGAAAACAGTAAGGAACTAGGGTTGCCAATCTCCAGGTACTAGCTGGAGATCTGCTATTACAAGTGATCTCCAGCCAATAGAGATCAGTTCCCCTGGATAAAATGGCCACTTTCGCAATTGGACTCTATGGCACTGAAGTCCCTCCCCAAACCCCGTTCTCCTCAGGCACCACCCAAAAACCTCCCACTCATGGTGAAGAGGAACTTGGCAACCCTAGCCTCCCCCCCGCCCCCCTGCGGGGAGATAAATGTCCAGTATGGCCCCTGATTGATGTTATAAATATGCAGATGCCCCTTGGCAGGAAAAAGGTTCCCCACCCCTGTGTTAAGGGCTTTCCTCTGCCCTACCAAATGCTCAAGCATGGTGTGGGTGGAGTTCCAGTGAGTACTCACATTGCCGAACAGGCAGTGCTCTGGCACACCTTTCATTGCCTGCTTCTCATGTAGCAGATAGGCCACATGGTATGAGAAGTGACCCATGATATGCTGGCATTTCTAGAGAAGATGCCAGAAATCACAAGTCGCAGTGTCCAGCTTGGATTCCTCCACAGAACCCAGACCCAGGGCATCCCACTCCACGAGGTGGAGAAGGTGGGCTGCACAGTAAGAGCACTCCTCCAGGCCCAGTTCCACTGCACTGATGTTTGTGCCACCATCCATTACCATGAAGCCCATGTTGAAGCCCCCGCCTACCCAGCCCACTAACTGGTCTCAGATGACGGTGGAAATATTATCCAATGTGTGCACCTCGTTAAAAACCTCAGTGTTTTATCCAGGGAGTGATATAGTTATTTCGTACAAGTCATCATCATCATCATTCCTTTATTGGCATAAAAACATAATACAGAAAAGTGCAAAAGGAATGGAGATATTAAGAAGTGCCCTTTATGGCATAGTTAAAAGACAGTTACATCAAATAGCGCTGTTTGTTGAAACTGCCATCTAATTAACCGTTTGGCGGGCTTTTAAAACAAACTTTAAAAACTGTGCCCCCGTCTCTACTATATGGGGCAAACGGTTATTCAATAAATAGGGAACGTTAAAAAAATCTGAGACTTTCTGTCTATTAACCGACAGGGGGCTTAAAAGTTCTACACAAGATTCTGTGTAGAAACTGAAGTAAAATAAGACATGAGCAACCGTTTCAATACAATTGATGCCACAAGGGCAAAGCCTGTCAGACAGAGGAATTTTCTGAAATCTGCCTTCAAATAGCGCAGATGGCAAAACATTAAATCTGGCCAGAGAAATGGCTCTACATTGAGAAGGATCACACAGGTGAGATAAGTATGGAGTGGGCTGATTAAACATCAAAAGGTACCCCTAAATTTGATGGGAAGCCTGTTTTATTAGCAGCGCTGTTTAGGTCTTGAAGTCCTATATTTAAGAGTCTGCATTTTATCCTTTGAAAAGCTTCTGCCTCAGTAAGCATAAACAAGGAGTCGAGGTTAAAGCCAATAGATTTAATTTTGCTCTCAATATGTTGAAGCCACTTAGAAGCATGTGACTCCATGAGCATATAGTAGATAAGGGAAGAGGAATCTGCCTTAAAATGGAGGCGTAACCAGAATTTTACAGTCATAAGCCACACTCTTGTTTCAAGTAGCATTTGGCCAGTTTCCAAGCACAATGCAGCATATGGGACACAACACGGCATACCCATTATTTTTCTGAGGAATTTGGCTTTGGTACATTCCAGTGGATAACCTAGTGCACTAATCGAGACAGGACTGCCATACAGCAATTGCACGTTGACTTTGGCGTTAAAGACCTTAAGGGCAGAAGGGATATATTGATTTCCTCTATTGAAAAAAACAAACAAATAATTGCTAATGAGCTAAGTTCTGCTGATTTAGTTGCAAATTGATAATGGGTTTTTCAAGATGCATTATGATGGAAATAAATGCCTAAATATTTAAAATATTTGACCTGCTCAAGTGAGTTGCCACCAATTATCCATTTAAGTGGTTTCCAGGACTTTGAGAATACTAGGACCTTAGATTTTGCATAGTTCCACACCAGACCATTTGCTGTACAATACTCATGGCACTGGTTTAGTAATCTCTTTAAGCCAACCCTTGAGCAGTTATTTCATACAATATTATTTTGTGAACATGCTAAAACAATGTGGGCTAGGGAGTCTACTTGATCCAGGTAAAAGGAGGAATTTGCACTCTTCTGCAATAATTTTATTGTATCTCCTTTGCATCTCAGCTAAATCTAAGGCATTACACCTTACCAATAAAAAGCTCACCTAAATTTATGGATTTCTAACCAGCAGAAATAGTTTGGCAAGGAAAAATTACCGTTAAAGGTATCTGAAAGAAGAGAGGTCAACATTTAAGATTTGTGTCCTTAAACACTAAGGACCAGTCCTCATTTGCTTTCCAAATACTAGTCCTTGCAGTTTTCAGTCACTCTACTGAGAGGGAAATCTTTTGTCTAACCTACTAGTCCAGGTGGACATAGAGATATCTGAGTTTAACAACTGAAACGTATCAGGAGCTGTTGATGGCTCAAAGAAGGAATACCAAAATTTAGTGACAGGTTGATGTATAATAGATGATAGGTTTGGAAGCCCCAGTTCTAATCATAGAGTAGAGAAGAAGATACATCACTGAATACCCAGCAAGTTTCTAAAAAAAATTAACTTCAAGAATATCAAGATGCTCTATATGACCAGTGTACCAAACTGGAGCAGCATATCTATCAACCAAATGTATGATTGCTCTATATAGGATCATAAGGGCCGGTACAAATTCCCCTTAGGCAATTTGTCTATGATCTTCTTTGCAAATAGTTGATTACATTAACCTAATGACATTTTCTGAGAAGTGGATACTGCATCAAGTAGATCAGTGAATTGCTTGAGAGACATGGTAACTTTTCTCTTTATAGTGTCAAGAAAAAATTAATTTTATTCCCCACCTTTTAAAGTGTTAAATGGCAGTTGAATAGCTAATGGCTGTTAAATCTAGGGAAAGGAAAGCAGCCTTCATGTTTCTAGATGCTGAAAAGCATCTGATAATATTGCTTGGCCTTTTTTATTGAAAATGCTTGGAAACTTAAATTGAGGCTCAGGATTTATGAACTGGATACAGAGTATTTGTTTATTTTAAAAAAGGTAAAGGTCCTCTGTGCAAGCACTGGGTCATTCCTGACCCATGGGTGATGTCACATCCCAACGTTTACTAGGCAGACTTTGTTTGCGGGGTGGTTTGCCAGTGCCTTCCCCAGTCATCTTCCCTTTACCCCCAGCAAGCTGGGTACTCTTTAAAACACAATGCAAAAAATTCTGATAAATGGAGTGTTAACTGATGGATTTCAAATTGAAAAGGGGACATGTTAATGATGTCCACTATCACCACTTTTATTTATTTTTGTGTAAGAAGTGTTAACTACCAAAATCAGACAAGACCCCAGAATTAAAGGATTGAAAGTAGATGGAGAAAAGTTTAAAATGAAAAGTTATGCTGATGATGTGCTGTTGACAATCTCAAATCCACAATTGTTGATGCAGGTTTTTCCTGGTGCAGCCTCACTGTTCTCTGTGGGGGTAAATTCCCCATTTTAATTTTTTAAACTTTATACAGGCTTTTTTTAGCCTGTTGGAGGGCAGGGAACCTCTTTGGAGGTGCCACAACATTGCTTCGGCTGGCTAAACTGGCACTAACACTGGAGCATGTCCACCAATGTCAGCTCTGGGGAGCAGCATGGCAGCGCAAGTCATGGGTGCTGGAGCAACCTTGCCGGCAGCATTTTCCCAGCATCAAAGGGGGTGTTCCTGGGGGCAGAAGCCCTACTTCCATTGTTTCAGGGCACCAAGTTACACCTACAAAAAGGCAGGCATAGCCCCGTGGAACTCAATGGAGAGTTTCATGGGGGGTTCTTAAAAAAGGCACTTTTATCATATGTGGTGGATGTGTAAAAAGACAAAACATACTGGAAAGAAATGCATGCTGAAATCCAGAAAAATTTAAATTTTCCATGGAAGTGAAGAGTATGCTATTGGGTATTTTACCAAAAAATATTCCAAAATTTTTGGAAGAACAGCTATATTATTATGGCAGCTAGAGCAATATTTGCAGCAAAATGGAAAGCAGACGAGCGCCCCTGTAGAGAGGACTGGCAGAGCAAACTAGCTGATTATACAATAATGGTAAAATTGACAAAGTACGTGAAGGGGGTGTGAATGGCCTTTGGAGCCGGCGTGATCTCTGCTCCAGCATTGGTGACACTTACACCAACTAAGTGGAAACTAATGCCAGCACAGGGCAACTTACGTTGGCTCCGGGGAGCAGCATGGCAGCACGAAACTCAGGCTCTGGCACTGCCTCCCCAGCAGCATTTCCCCAGCACAAGGGCATTACCAGGTGTTTCTGGGGCTACCCTGGGAACACCCCCTTTTACAGGCATGAACTTGTGCCTATAAAACTTGTCAAACCCAAAGGAGGAGTTCCATACGCCTCTGCACTGCTGTGCCGCTCCCTAACTATCCCCCCTTCAGGATTGCTCTGTTAAAGACCAAATAAAGAATTTCAACATAAATGGAAAGCATACTATTTATATTATCCCTAAAAATGGGGATCAAAAATGGACAGAGGATTTCTTCTGCTTGAATTGTGCCTTTTTAATATTGGCTTTTGTGAGCATGAAGTCCTGAGCGTGAAGTCCTGAGATAAATTTTTTAGACATCCTAAATGACTATGCCCTCGAACAGTTGGTCATAGACCCAGCCAGAGGGGAGGCGATCCTGGATTTAATACTCTGTGGTGCTGCCAGTGCGGGATGTGGATGGAGTTGAGCCAGTTCGTAATAGTGATCACAATGGCATCAAATTTAATTTATATGCAAGTGGGGAAGGGACTGGGAATCTCACACAATTACCTTTGACTTTAAAAGAGGGAACTTCTCTAAAATGAGAAAATTGGTAAAGAGGAAGTTGAAAGGAACAGTTAGGAGGGTTAAATCTCTTGAAAAGGCTTGGGGGTGACCTCTTGGACTTATTACTAACGGGTAAGGTGAAGGAAGCAATTAGAGAAAAAAATTCTTCCTTCAGAGGCTGGAAGGTTTGCCCAAACGAGGAGAACAGAAGCAAACACAAACTTGCACAAAGGAAATGCAAGCAGATAATTAGAGATGCAAAAAAAGATTTTGAGGGACATATTGCTAAACACATCAAAACATACAATAAGAAATTATTTAAGTATATTAGGAGTAGGAAACCAGCTAGGGAAGCGGTTGGACCATTGGATGACAATGGGAGTAAAGGAACTCTAAGGGAGGATAACGCGATTGCTGAAAAACTAAATGAATTCTTCTCATCTGTCTTCACTGTTGAAGATACAGGGCAGATTCCTTCTCCTGAACAGAGATTTTGGAGAGGGGAAAATGAGGAACTGAGGCAAATAGTGGTAACAAGGCAGGAAGTCCTAGAACGTCTAGACAAACTACAAACTAACAAGTCACAGGGACCAGACGGTATTCATCCTAGAGTTCTTCAAGAACTCAAATGGGAAATTGCTGAACTTCTAACAAAGGTATGTAATATGTCCCTTCGATCAGCCTCTGTACCAGAGGACTGGAGAATGGCCAATGTAACCTTCATTTATAAAAAAGGTTCCAGGGGGGACCAGGAAATTACAGGCCAGTTAGCTTAACGTCTGTTCCGGGTAAATTAGTGGAATGCATTATTAAAGATAAAATTGTCAAGCATATAGAAGGGCAAGGTCTGCTGGGCAAAACCCAACATGGCTTCTGTAAGGGTAGGTCCTGTCTCACTATCCTATTAGAGCTTTTTGAAAGCGTCAATAAGCATGTGGACAGGAATGAGCCTGTGGATATTGTGTATTTAGATTTCCAAAAAGCTTTTGACAAAGTCCCCCATCAAAGACTGCTAAGCAAACTTCATAGTCACGGGATAAGAGGACAAATCCTCTTATGGATTGAGAGCTGGCTGAAAAATAGGAAGCAGAGAGTAGGAATCAATAGTCAGTTCTCCCAATGGCGGGATGTGAGCAGTGGGGTGCCTCAGGGATCTGTGTTGGGACCGGTGCTTTTCAACCTGTTCATCAATGACCTGGAGTTGGGGTTAAACAGTAAAGTAACCAAGTTTGCAGATGACACCAAATTATTTAGGGTGGTTAAAACAAAATTGGACTGTGAAGAGCTCCAGAAGGATCTCTGCATACTGGAAGAATGGGCATTAAAATGGCAAATGAGATTCAATGTAAGTGTAAGGTGATGCATATTGGGACAAATAATCCCAACTTCACATATACACTGATGGGATCTGTGCTGGCAGCAACAGACCAAGAAAGGGATCTTGGGGTGGTAGTGGATAGCTCAATGAAGATGTCAACCCAGTGTGTGGCTGCTGTAAAAAAGGCAAATTCCATGCTGGCCATAATTAGACGAGGAATAGAGAATAAAACTGCTGATATCATACTGCCCTTGTACAAATCTATGGTGAGACCACACTTGGAATACTGTGTACAGTTCTGGTCACCACACCTAAAAAAGGATATTACAGATCTTGAGAAGGTGCAGAAAAGAGCAACCAAAATGATTAGGAGACTAGAGCAACTGTCCTATGAGGAGCGGTTAAGACGCTTAGGACTGTTTAGCTTGGAAAGAAGGCAGCTGAGGGGAGACATGATAGAGGTCTATAAAATTATGCATGGTTTGGAGAGAGTGGACAGGGAGAGGTTTTTTTCCCTCTCCCATAATACTAGAACACGGGGTCATCTGCTAAAGCTGGAGGGTGAGAGATTCAAAACAGATAAAAGGAGGTATTTTTTCACACAACACATAGTTAAATTGTGGAACTCCCTGCCCCAGGATGTGGTGATGGCTGCCAGCTTGGAGGGCTTTAAGAGGGGAGTGGACATATTCATGGAGGAGAGGGGTATTCATGGCTATTAGTTAGAATGGATACTAGTCATGCTGCATACCTATTCTCTCTAGTATCAGAGGAGCATGCCTATTATTTTGGGTGCGGTGGAACACAGGCAGGACGATGCTGCTGCAGTCATCTTGTTTGTGGGCTTCCTAGAGGCACCTTGTTGGCCACTGCGTGAACAGACTGCTGGACTTGATGGGCCTTGGTCTGATCCAACAGGGCCTTTCTTATGTTCTTGGGAGGTCTTGGGAGGGGTATGACTACCCAATGTTTAGAACAGAAGCATAAGTTACTGGACCTCCCCAATGGACGAAGAGAGACATTAGCGGAAACAAGGCTTAGGATCCAAACCTATGGAGATAATATGTTAAAAATTCATACATACCTTCATAACGTTGGCAGGCGTATATCCAAATATACCAAATGGGGATTTGTTATTGTTCAGCAAATACACAGGAGCAAGTGCAAAAAATATTTTGATTTTCTGAGCCAGCTCAGGCATGGCTGAAAATGCTATGAAACCTGAAAGAAAAGAAAATGATTTACAGGAGCTGTAGAAAACTATCCAACCCCTTGCTTGCATGGGTGAAAGGTCACATAACCCTCTCACAAGAGAGGGAAAATTATTTTCTAATGTCCCTTCCTCCTAGTTTTTGCACATCTCTGTCATAGCCTGTGACTTTCCTGAGGGGTTTCTGACCCTTAAGAGCTGGGCAGAGGGGGCCCACAAGGCTGCAGAAAGAAGAGGAAGGGAGCAATGTTCCATTTCGTAAAATGAGTTATTTCTTTATCTGCACCAAAACTAGAACCTATATGTTTAAACCAGTGAACCAACTATCAACCGTGCTGGTTCATTTCAGGTTTGGGAAAAACAATGTGGGGCAAGGTCTAACTCCCACCCCACTGCAATTCCAATCTAAACTAAAACATCACACATTGGCTATTTTTTTTAAAAAAAAAAATTATCCAACAACTAGTATGTCTTGGCCTTAAATTGTTCAGATGTAAATCTGACTAAAAGCTTTTACCGGGGTCAGGAATACTGTATAATCCACTGTAGCTGATTTGTATAAAGAGGTTTCCTTGCCCAATCACCCTGTAGTTACTTTCTTTGTTCTGTTCTGAGTGGTGATACATAGACTGAATCTGCTGTTAGTAGCGGAAGACAAGTTGTCAACAGCTGTATTATGTGGACTGTGGTTTTGGCTTTTGGGATTTTGGTAGCTGAAGGCTCAATGTAAACATGAGTGTTGGCGAAATGATAAAACAAAGTAATAATCCCACTAGGAATAGCATCAAGATTAATCAACTCCCAGACGCAGTATAAAGATAAAGGTAAAGGTCCCCTGTGCAAGCACCGGGTCATTCCTGACCCATGGGGTGATGTTACATCCCGACGTTTCCTAGGCAGACTTTGTTCACGGGGTGGTTTGCCATTGTCATCCCCAGTCATCTTCCCTTTACCCCCAGCAAGCTGGGTACTCATTTTACCGACCTTGGAAGGATGGAAGGCTGAGTCAACCTTGAGCCAGCTACCTGAATCCAACTTCCATTGGGATTGAACTCAGGTCGTGAGCAGAGCTTGGACTGCAGTACTACCGCTTACCACTCTGCGCCACGGGGCTCTTAAGACCCAGTATACAGAGACTTTTTTTTTTATTTATCTAAAATATTTACATCTCATCTTGTATACCTAGGTGGCTCCAGAGCATGTGATCATACTTCCAGAGCATACAATCATTGCTTACTAAACAAAGTTTACTAAAAGACTAGCATGGAGAACGAAGCAAAGAAAGATTTGCTTTCAAATCAGGTTGTTAATATTGTCGAAGGCTTTCTCTGTCAGAGTTCATTGGTTCTTGTAGGTTATCCGGGCTGTGTAACCGTGGTGTTGGTATTTTCTTTCCTGACGTTTTGCCAGCAGCTGTGACAGGCATCTTCAGAGGAGTAACACTGAAGGACAGTGTCTCTCAGTGTCAAGTGTGTAGGAAGAGTAATATATAGTCAGAAGGGGGTTGGGTTTGATCTGAGTCATTGTCCTGCAAGGTATTAAAGGTAATGTGCAAATCATTGTCCTGTAAGAATCAAGATAATGTGCTAATGAGGGTGTGGTATGTTAATGTGGAACCATTGTATCCTAAAGTGATCTGTTAACAAGTGGAATCCAAGGCTAATCCACATGGCTATTGTGGACTGTAGTCTTTGTTAGTCTGGAGGTTTTCAAGACAGGAAGCCAAGCCTTCTTCATTCTTAAACTCTCTTCTTTTCTGTTAAAGTTGTGCTGATGTTTATGAATTTCAATGGCTTCTCTGTGCAATCTGACAAAATAGTTGGTAGAATTGTCCAGTATTTCAGTGTCTTGGAATAAGACCCTGTGTCCTGTTTGGGTCAATTTATGTTCAGCCACTGCTGATTTCTCAGGTTGGCCAAGTTAATGTTTCTAAAAACAAATTCAAAACAGCTTTCTGGCCCCACCCTTGAATTCCTATCAATTCTTCTACCCACACACAATATTAATGACATGGATATTGCCCTGTTTGTTATTCCCTGCTTTTTAGGCAAGATTGTTTTGTAAACAATTCCCAGAAGTTTATGAAGGTCCTTTTGACCTCTGCAGTTTGTAGCGGTCCTTTTTACCTCTGCAGTTTTAGACTTCTAATTTAAGTTTCTTCATGCATCTCTGTGTTCAGATACAACACCTACGGATGAAAGATTTAGCTCTGATTTCAGTGATAAGATCGCATACAGCAGAGGTGGATTGTTTCCCCCATCATTAAGATAATTGGGGAAGCCATTATATGTAAAAGAGATTCACAATTGCACTGGAACTCCCTGGCATATGTGGAACTTCAAGACTGATGTAAAGATTAATAATTTTAGGTATAGCATGGAATTTCCATTGGTTTTGTCATTGTAGTATCAACAGGGGAAACAGTAAACAACATGAGATATACCTTTAATGGTTAATTACACCTGTTTTGTTCAGTTAATCTTACATGGCACATTCTTCAGCAATGAGGACATATTCAGTTCTATCTTTTCTCGACAGTGGATGCAGGTAACCTAAAGTGAAGCAAGCCCTACTCTAGAAACATTTAATCCTTGCACCATTCAGAAGCACACATCCTTCAATAGATGGATAAATAATCCTCTGTAAAGAGACCAGCAAACACAGTGTAGGGTAGTTTCACCATAACTTGTTTCGCATTTTTGTACAATAATATTGTGCAAATTGGACAACATACCTATGGTAGTACCCTGGGAATAGCCTATGTAATAGATCTGCTCCTGTCCAGTCTTGGCAAGAATAAAATTTATAATGGCTGGCAAGTCACTCATTGCCATTTCATGAAAACTGAAACAAAATAAAACAGGCAAGGAAAGTATGTATTATAATTATCGACAGTGCTATAAGGTGACCCAGTATACATTTACTGTATATACATTTGTCTTGTTTTAGAGCTAGGGAAGCCTGAGGATGGACAGTGACTTGCCAAAGGCAGAATGTGAACCCCCAGCAGAGGTTTCTTAAGCAACGGTCCAATGATACAAGTGAGAGAGAAGTGAGAGAGACACAATAGAATGTCTTTGGCAGAAAATACTGAAGAATAAAAACAATAAATTCCATGTTCATGAGAACACACATCTCGGATGCAGAAACGTTATTATTTAACACCTCCTAAATTGCATTGTCTAGTTTAGCACGCATGAAATGCCTTCTGAAAATATTGTTTCTGTAAAAATCTGTAAGATATTAAAAAGGTAAAGGTCCCCTGTGCAAGCACCAGGTCATTCCTGACCCATGGAGCGACGTCACATCCCGACGTTTTCTAGGCAGACTTTGTTTACGGGGTGGTTTGCCAGTGCCTTCCCCAGTCATCTTCCCTTTACCCCCAGCAAGCTGGGTACTCGTTTCACTGACCTCGTTTCACTGACCTCATTTCACTGAGCTTTGGACTGCAGTACTGCAGCTTACCACTCTGCGCCACGGGGCATGACACAAGTCTTTTTTAATGAGTTGTGTCAAGGTTCTCAGGACTTGAGTTGCTTTTGCTAAAGCCACACCACAACTGCAGGGACTGTCGTTTTCCACATATATGCCCTCCAAAATAGGGCAAATAACTTCCCCAGGGCCATTTTGATTTGGCAAAATGGCAAGGATAAAAGCAGAACCCCTCCATGCCCCATGCCATGGTCCTGGCAACCCCCACACACTTTTAAAATGATATTTCCTGCAGATGCTGGGTGTCTGCAGGGAACATGAGTTGGGTCTGGGGAACCCCAGACATGACTTGTTGAAAACATCTTATGTAGTTTGTACCTAAATATTGGAAGGGTGGGGAAAGACTTTACCAGTCACACTATATATGAAAACTTGGGCAGGTTGAATGCCGAGGAAGCCTCACCCCTCTAAAAGATTATGCATACATTCCAGGAGCTATACAGAGGTTTAGGAAACTTCTTCTGTGTTTAAATTACCTACATAGTTGTCTTTGTTAATGCTATAAAAGAAAAGCTGTATGTGAACTGATGGGGGGATAATACATGGACACAGGTGAGGGTAGAGAGTTGGGAACTGCTACAGGATGTGGCTCAGCAGAGAAACACAAAGAGTCCAGGAAATAGAGAGTTCAGAAGTTAAAACCAAATTTGTTCAACAAACACTTTTCCATGTTATTCTGGCCTATCTCTCAATTAATTACTAGCCCCACTTGAAACTGTCCTGGCCCTTCTGCACCAACGCATCAGGGGTGCTTGGGTAGGGTGGGGACAGCAGTAATCAGTGCAGAGAAAGAGCATGCATACCCTGACTCCCCCTCCCTGCCATCTGCTGCTTCCACAGCAGGAGAAACTTTGCCATCCCCATGTTGTTTAAATGTTCTGTTGTTTAAATGTTCTGCTGCTTTTAAATGTATATTGAAGACTGTTTTAATGTTATTGAATTTTTAAAATTTTTATTGTTGCAGGCTGATTTTACTGTTATTACCCGCCCTGAGCCTGGCTTCGGCCGGGGAGGGCGGGGTATAAATTGATGCTGATGATACTGCTGCTGCTGCTGATGACTTAGTGGAGACCTTAGTGGAGTAACTTAGTGGAGAATGTTAAAACATCTGGGCAGGTAGAAATCATATGCATAAGATAATGTACTAGCTATGAAGATATACCCAAAACAGTTGCTTTTTGGCCTTAAAGAAGAAGAAAAGATAGAAAAACACTCACACTTCTAGGTTTGTGGATTCCTGTAAAACCTACCTGAAATCCCAGAATTCCTGTTGATCCAATGAAAAATTTTGGTGTCTTCTACACCACCTGCAGCCTCTGTTGTTTGCCAACCAAACATCAAAGCCAGCATCCGCCAGCACAAATCCCAGGCTATTGTTGGGCATACTAGCCACCCAACTCGCACCATTTGTCATTATGCCAGGCAAAACTAAGACAGCAGGTTTCCGACCTGAAATTGAACAATCAGGCATGAACCAAATTGTCAACAAACCCGGCAATTCAACAGAACATCACATTTGAAAAGCTGCTCCCAGGCACATAAGTGTTCCATTGTTAAAGCCAAATAGATCAAAGCCAGGGTAGGAGATTGCCTAGGGCTTTTCATTTGAATCTTTGTGTTGTTGCTAAGAGTGGCTAAGAGTGTGGACTCTAATTTGGAGAAACGGGTTTGATTCCACACTCCTCCACATGAAGCCTGCTGGGTGACCTTGGGCCAGTCACCATTCTCTCAGAATTCTCTCAACCCACATGGAGGCAGGCAATGGCAAACCACCTTTGAATGTCTCTTGTCTTGAAAACCCTACAGGGTTGCCATAAGTAAGCTGTGACTTGATGGCACTTTACACACATACACGTATACACATAAGTCACTGTACACTTCCAGTATTATAAGATTATAAATAAGATTATGGGAGGGGCCATGGCTCAGTGGTAGAGCATCTGCTTGGCATGCAGAAGGTCCCAGGTTCAATCCCTAGCATCTCCAGTTAAAGGGACTAGGCAAGTAGGCTATGTCAAAGACCCTGCCTGAGACCCTGGAGAGCCACTGCCGGTCTGAGTAGACAATACTGACTTGGATGGACCAAGGGTCTGATTCAGTATAAGGCAGCTTCCTGTGTTCATTATTATAAGATTATCATAATAATCCATTTAAATGTTACATCGGAGATGGTGATTATATGTGCATCATTCACTTGCATTTCTGATATGATGCACAAAGTGCAATCTATGAGTTTCAGAAGTCATCTCCACTCTGAAAAGGCTATTTCAGGTATTTCTATGCCTATGGCTATAACTATCCCTATCGGGATCTATCGCTAACATCTTATGGTTAGGGATGCTCAAATACCCACCAGTTCAGCTCACATTCTGTTCCCCAATGGCAAAAAAGGAACTGATTTCCATTGTTCATTTGGCTGTTCTCGTGTAATTAGTGCCTGTTCATCAGGTTTCACACACTGAGACACTGGTCTTACTGTACACCACTCAATTGGCAATTGATATAGATAAATAGCAAGCAAATTAATCAGTCAGTCAGTGATTATGAATGAACAGGCTGGTTTTTAAAAAAGAAAAAAGTATTGAGTTCATTTAAGTCTGCATGGAGGAGCCCCATGGCTCAGAGTGGTAAGCTGCAGTACTGCAGTCCAAGCTCTGCTCACGACCTGAGTTCGATCCCGATGGGAGTCGGTTTCAGGTAGCCGGCTCAAGGTCGACTCAGCCTTCCAGCCTTCCGAGGTCGGTAAAATGAGTACCCAGCTTGCTGGGGGTAAAGGGAAGATGACTGGGGAAGGCACTGGCAAACCACCCCGTAAACAAAGTCTGCCTAGAAAACGTCGGGATGTGACGTCACCTCAGGGGTCAGGAATGATCTGGTGCTTGCACAGGGGACCTTTACCTTTTAAGTCTGCATGGATGTTTGTATACAGTATAATGGGAAGCTCAGCAGGGTCAGCCCCGGTTAGGACTTGGATGTGAAACCAGCAAGGAAATCCAGGGTTGCGCCCCAGCGGCAAGCAATGGCACAACACTTCTGTTTGTCTCTTACCTTGAAAACCCTGTGGTGTCATCATAAGTTGGCTGTGACTTGATGGTAAAAAAAAAAGTTCCTCTTCCACATCATCTATTTACTAAGGGCAATTATCCATTGCCTGGGGGAAGAATTGATTTCACCTACAAAGCTGCTAGATAGCTGTTCAACTCAGACAACAATAAGCCAAACAGACACAACTTGTGTGGGATTGCAACTGTCAAACATGGTTCGTTCATCTGCAGCACAACCTGTTTGTGGCAAAGATCATAGCATAGAAGAAGAGTTGATTTTATATGCCAATTTTCTGTATCTTTTTAAGGAGAAATCAAACCTGCTTACAATCTCCTTCCCTTCCTCTTCCCACAATGGGCACCTTGTGAGGTAGGTGAGGCTGAGAGACTTGAGATAGGTCTTCAAGAACTGTGACCAGCCCAAGGTTACATAGCTGGCTTTATGTGTAGGAGTGGGGAAACTAACCTGGTTCACCAGCTTAGAGTCTGCAGCTCAAGTGGAGGAGTGGGGGAATCAAACCTGGTTCTCCACATTAGAGTCTACCTCTCTTAACCACTACACTATGCTGCCTCTCATGATAAGCAAAACAGGCATCATATCGTGAATCATGGATCACCCACTCAATTATCTCATTGTAGGGCCAAATTTGCAGAGGTGTCTCTTATTTTGGTTAAAACATTAAACTGGTCACTCGGGAATATACTATCAACATTCTCAAGCGGATCCATGGCGTGGGCTTCAAGAAGCGGGATCCACGAGCCCTCAAGGAAATCCGTAAATTTGCCATGAAGGAGATGGGGACACCTGATGTACGCATTGATACCTGCTTGAACAAGGGAATCTGGGCGAAAGGAATAAGGAATGTTCCTTATTGCATCCGTGTGTGTTTATACAGAAAATGCAATGAAGATGAAGATTCACCCAATAAATTGTACACTCTGGTGACTTATATGCCAGTTACCACTTTCAAAAGTCTACAGACTGTCAATGTGGATGAAAATTAATCTTTCATTACAATAAAGTTATAAAAACGAAAAGAAAAGAAAAACATTAAACTCCTTTGCATATACATTGGTTTAATGTAAATACCCTTAAAAATGGAGTTCATTATAATAAAAAATGTATCTCTTTTAGCATTGTGAGCAATTAGGATGGAGCAGATAGCAATTGTCTTGGTTTAGATTGAGCAAGCAACCTGTAGCCTAGAAAAGAAAGGGAAGACGCACTTGTTTCAGGGACAGCAACATCTGATGGCAGCTGCCCATCCTGCCTACAGATTGAAATTTCCCTAATTCTAGATGCACCATAGCAATTAAGTAGTTGCTCATTTTAATGTGAACTATACTGATCACGTGGATGTCTGTTCACAGCAGCTGCATGTAAAATTACATAGACTTTAAGAAAGTGAAACCTAATTTAAGGTTGAGGTTCTCTAAGCTCATGAACTTCAACACGTGCTATCATGAAATCACTGGGCAGGCATTTCCAATATTTACTAGTGCTGTTGAAAAAAAATTCGGTATAGTTCGGATTTGGCAGAATTCGGCCCGTCTCGATTCGGGATATGCTGAAGTCTGAACTCCCCCAATTCGGATCTGTGGAATTCGGCACCTAGTTCAAGTTTGGGGGAAAATTCGGCCGAATAAAGTCATAAAAAATGCACTCGAGCCTTTCTGCAGCTCCCGGGGGGGGGCATTTTGGGGGGTAGAGGTCTCAAACTTTCAGGGTAGCTTGAGGGGAACTTGCTTCTTGCAAGAACCCCCAAGTTTTGTAAAGATTGGGTCAGGGGGTCCCAAGATATGGAGCTCGGAAGAGATTGCCCCCCCAAAAAAATCGCCCACAGTGACAGGAATAAAGCCACTTAAAGCACATTGGCGCTTTTCCGCGGCTCCGGGGAGGTGCATTTTTTGGGGTGCAGTCCCCAAACTTTCAGCGTAGCTTCAGATGAGGCTTCTTGCAAGAACCCCCAAGTTTTGTAAAGATGGGATCAGGGGGTCCAGATATATGGGTTCCCCCCCTTTTCCCTATTGGGATGAATGGGATCAGCCAATCCTATGCATCTAGAGAGTGGCAAATCCAAGACAAAACCTCCCGTGCTAACTATTGCAATGCAAAGCAACACGCGAGCGACCATGGAAATGAACAGAGGCGCACTAGGCTAGCTATAGCAAAAAGGGAAAAAGGAGCAGGTGACTTGGACTGTGAAAATGTATTGTGAAAGTCAGATTTTGCAAAAACATTTTTGAGTGAGCAGCAAAACAGACCGTGCAAAAAAAACCCCCAGAGTTTGTATTTTCTGCCCTGCTCCTTCTTCTCATGGTGGAGGGACACTCCCCCCTTATGCAAACGACCCCACCAAACTCAAGCAAGTCTCACCAGCACCACCCCCCACCTCTCCAACCAATATGGCGCCATGGTGCACCCCCCAAATGGGGAAAAAATCCAAGACGCAGGGGATATCACGCAAGCCGCCCCGTTGCACTCAACCCCAGGCTAGAGGCAAAAACAGTGAAAAACACCAAGGAGGAGGCTTGACACCAAGGGTGCCAAGCGGAGAGAGACTCGCTAGCCGCCGCTTTACATAAATTGAACATAGTTTCCAAAATCCAATAAAACATGATATGTAAAAAATGTTTTAAAGGGTCTTATCTGTTTTAAAAATTAAAAAAAGGAAAACCTGTATTGTCTGAATTTTCTCTGCCATATGGAATTCGGTTGATTGGAAGATAATAGCCATCATCTGTAAGGACTTCATATTCTTCGTTAGGATAGTGTGCATACTGTATGATCTCAGACTGTTAAATAGATTAAAGAGATTAAAATGTTGGATTTGGATTGTTACCACATCCTACTTGAAGCTGCAGAAACTTTAGCTGAACAGTTATCCTTTTTATGGAGCCCAACCGTGTGCATAGTTTCTATTACCAAAACCTGATTGAGAGGGAGGGGAGTATCATTTACCTATAGCTGACTTTTGTTACCAATGGTAGATACCTGCTAGAATCACTAAACTTATTATGGAGCATCAAACTCCTTCACAAACCCAAACAACCTCACCACACATATATCCATATAGCATAAGTGCACTAATATGCGAAAAGCGTGAAAACAGCAGGGGAACACCTGACAGAAAGAGAACTGCCATGAATAAAAGAGAACAACCACTTAACAAAAAGCATCAAACCAATCATAATCGTTCAGCAATTTCTGTCTTGACATGGCATCTTTGAAACACTGATATTTTACGCAAAGATGGTATGTGCACCCTGATGCATGTTTTTTCATCTAGGAAATACTCCATTTTTCCTGGACTTACTGTACCCTCTTTTTAAAGGGGAGATGCAGACATAAGGTTGCCAAGTCCCTCTTTGCCACCAGCAAGAGGTTTTTAGGGCAGAGTCTGAGGAGGTCAGGGTTTGGGGAGGGGAGGGACTTCAATGCCATAGAGTACAATAACAAAAGCGGCCATGTTCTCCAGGGGAACTGATATCTATTAGTTGGAGATCAGTTGTACTTGCAGGAGATCTCCAGCTAGTACCTGGAGGTTGGCAACTCTATGCAGACAGCATAGTTGCTACCCCTGGTAAGCCATTTGGGTTAGGAATTTCCAGGATGAGTAGGCACTCACAGAGGGAACTAACAAGCACCACTTGCAGGTGGAACCCAAGAATTCATGAATCTAGTACATGCAAGGTCCCTGTGAACTGCCTAATGGAGCCTGATGACATAGGAAAATGACAAAGAAATGTGGGGAACGGGAAGAGTAAAAGGAAGGAATAAGATGCATACAGTACACCATCGCATGGATAGCTTCAGCACCCCCATAAGCATTTCTGGTACTGACATGAAAATGTTTCGTATGGTGGAGCTGATGGACACTGCGATAGTGGCTGTGTGTGTGTGTAAAGTGCCGTCAAGTAGCAGCTGACTTATGGCGACCCCTTTTTGGGGTTTTCATGGCAAGAGACTAACAGAGGTGGTTTGCCAGTGCCTTCCTCTGCACAGCAACCCTGGTATTCCTTGGTGGTCTCCCATCCAAATACTAACCGTTTGGTGAACTACTTTTGCTGGCCATCATTGATGTCGCCATGTATTTGGATCTAATCAGCGATATCATGGCTTCAAGGAAGTCCTGTCTTATAGCTCATCTTTACCCCTCAATTTTCGAGGAAGTAGAAGGACAGCTTCTTTTTTTAAAAAAATGGTGCCGAAAGAGAAATTCAGAGCTAAAAGCAGCAGCAAACTGGATCCAGACAAAAGGTAAAATATGGAGGAATTTTTTGAAAAGTGGTTTTACTCCGCCATCTCTCTCTTTTTTAAAATTTTTGCACCAAAATTCAAACTGTGAGAAAATCCAGTGCAGCACTATTCAAGAAGTAGTAGTACAATAGAGAGAGGGGCTTGCTACAAAAGGAATCAGAAACTGTTGTGTGGCTCTCGGTGCTGGTGGGTTGCCCCTGTTGCTTGTCTCGAACCAACCAATGCCTACTTCAGCATCTGCATGATGGGATGTCTTTATATGTGTGTCTGACAGATGAACATGCCTTTGGATCTGTGCAGAACATGACTGTATATTTGAACAATGCTATGTATACCAAAGAGAATGGACTCATGCTCTATCTTATATATACGGTATGACTGTATCAATGCATGTATTTAGAACTGTGAATCAGGCAAAATAAATGACAAAATAGATTAATTTAAGTATTCAGTCATCTGAATGTATAAAACTAGAATCCATTGCCTTTTACTGGCTTAGGCAGACATCAAGCCAGTTTATATAACTGACCTAACCTGGAATACTGAACTTCTAACTGAAGTGGGGAGGGCAACCCAGGCTTGAATGGTCACCCACAAAACAAAAACTCCCTCCATGTCAGGAAGATTTCAGCTAAAGCCCATTCCCCCAAGAGTTATGCCTGTGTGGGTTTTCCACTGCAGACCAGTGTAACGTGTAATTACTCTCTACCCCTTTCTGCAATCTAAAACTCCAGGAAACACCGTTGCTATCAATTGGCTCAGCAATCAAAAATTCGCAAAAGCCTGGGGAAAGCCGAACCCGAAAAAACCGAATAAATACCCAGTTTTTTGGGGGAATGGCCAATTTGGCTTTGGCTTTCACCCCAGGTTTTGGCATTTGGTAAACCCAAACCTAAAATTTACCAAAATGGCTTTTTCGGGGTTATTTTTGGTTTGGGTTTATCAATATGCACAAGCCTACTCCCCAGCAGCTTTTACTATGACCCAATTGTGTGGTGCTTGCCATTGAGCCAGACTTACATGGATGGCAAGGAATGAGCTAGATGGGAATTTGAACCTGTGTCTCCCAGACCTAGAGATGCCAGCTTCGAGGAGGAATTTGGGGATTCCCCAGAATTACAGCTCATCTCTAGACTACAGAGATCAGTTCTCCTGGAGAAAATGGATGCTTTGGAAAGTAGATGCTATGGAATTGTCCCCCACTGAGGTCCCTGCCCTCCCCAAGCTCCATCCCCAAATCTCCAGGAGCTTCCAAACCTGGATCTTGCAACCCTACCCCATCCCCTGCCAGTGGCCAGCAGGGACCTAGCAACCCTACTCAGACCCTATTCTAAAGCTTTAACTGCTACACCACACTAACTTTCAAAGGGTGGCTGCTGCTGAACAGCAGCAAGCAGCCAGGACTAGTTGAATCATGCAACCTAGAGGTTGCTGTCAGGCCCTAGGGATGCCAACCTCGAGGTAGGACCTGGAGATCTCCCAGAATTACAACAGAGATCTGTGTCCCTGGAGAAAATAGCTGCTTTGGGAGGGTGTGGCATTATATCTAACTGAGGCCTCTCTCCTCCCAAACCCTGCCCTCCTCAGGCTCCAACACGAAATTTCCATGAACCTCCCAACCTGGAGCTGGCAACCCTAGTCAAGCATGGCCTCAAAGTGTCCTTCCTCAAAGGCCAAAATAGGTCTGGATAGCGCTCTGCCCCCTCCCTCTAGCTTTTACTGACAGAATCAAGCCTTGGATCACTGAGGTTTGTTTAGCAACAGCCATTCAGTGCATCTGTTGCTTAAAGCTACAGGTGCTCCTTTTACCATTTTTAGGCTTTTTAAACCCCCATGTGTTTGTTTGTTTTTAATTTCACATTTTTCTGCAAACCTGGGGCCCTTTTCAAGTTTGTAGAAAGATATGGCTTGCCTGTTCACAGGTCCAGTCACTGGATTTAAGTAGCCAAAAGTTTAGCCAACACTCATAGCTTTAACTTCGGTATTTGAATATAAGATAATCAATGGTTGTAATGATCAGTATGTATGTATGCAATCATATAAGAGAATGAATGGATTGCCCCTCCATGAATGTAAAAAACAAACATATACCCATATGCATGCACATAGTTCTAACTCTGCGGCCAGATTTTAAAACTGGTAATATAGCTGACCAACTTACAATATTCATGAATGCTTCAGGATTGACCTCTTTTTTTTTCTTTGGGGACTGTTCTGAATGTATAACTCCCAGGGCCAAAAAAGTCATTGCTAGCAACCACAGCATTTTGAACCTCTGTAAAACAGCAATGTGATTAAACATTCAGTTACAATTTTGTTTTAAATAAATCATTTATTGGTTGAGGTGTGTTTTAAAACTGGAGAAAAGATTCAAAGTAGTTTCATTACTTACAAACTGAATAGTAAGGAAAACAATTTGTGAGTAGTAAGAAAAAAATTCACCAAACCGTTTACCAGTAGTTCATATGAAGAAGATGAGAAGCCACTAACATGCTCCAAATGGATACTCATTAGGATCATATTAGACATAATTTTGTATATTTATGTATTTACTTCATTTGTCCCACACTTTTCTCTCAAATGGGGACCCCAAGTGGATTACGGCACTCTCCACTTCTCCTTTTTATCCTCACAACAATCTTGTGAGGTAGGTTTGGCTGAGAGAGTATGACTGGCCCAAGGTCACCCAGTGAGCTTCCATGGCATGAGCGGGGATTCAACTCTGGGTCTCCCAGGCACAAGTCCAACATTTTTAACCTCTACAACACACTGGCCCAGATTGCTCAGTGCCCCAAATTCCCAAAGTATAATTACAGCCAAACAGAGACCCAACTCAGATAGGGACCATACTGGTGGGGGGGGGAGTGGAATTAACCTTTCCACCCCACACCCTTTGGCTAATCAAAATCTGCCCCCATTTAAAGCCACTTAAAGGAAAAAAAGATGACTACCCATCTTTTGCCCATATTTTTGTCCTTTAAAGGACTATAACAGCAGTTCTAATTTGCAAAACCATTCAAGGAGTAAATGGGTAACACCCTCTCCTTTCCCTGTGCAGCCCCAATCCAAATGGAGACCATCCATGGTCATAATTGTGCTTTAAAAATGCTGGGAAGATATTGCCTAGGGACTTGGTTGGGTTTTGTCCTTTTCAAATCTTCAGCCCTCTCCAATGGGTCAAATACTGCAGAATAAGGGAATAATGTACAGGAGCATTCTGGTGTGCTACTGTAGGTCATGATGATCATGGTAATGGATAAATTGTTGGTATTAATAAAGACAAAACCATATTCAACCTTTAAATGCTGTTTCTTTAGGTCTCCATACACCTAAAAATGCAATGGTTGTCTCCACGCTTCCAAAAACACAAAGCACTGACTTTGAGGCAGTACTGGATTATATATTGGTTTCCTGCAATCTGTATTTGACATGATTCATGTTACCTTAATTTAGGAAGAAAACGATCACTGGATGAGCTTTCACATCAAAGTTTAATTGAAACATCGACAATTAATTGAAAAACAAGCACAAACAGATGTGCGGCAAACAGTACATCGAGTCCTGCATGCACATAATAGAAGAGGATCTCCACCAGTCTCAGTGGAGTCTTTTACTTCCCTTCCTATCTTTTTTTTTTACTTTGAATGGACCTCACATAAGGTGTTTAAAAGCACATCTAGATAACAAGATGGCAGTAAATTCATCCAGAGAACAAACACAGGGCACGGTGTAACCTTTGAGCTGAAGCCAGCAATAAGGGTCTAGGACAGCCATCTGGATTTATTCTCATTTTTATTTTATGCACATGTAAAGTGGAGTGGGAGGGTTTATTTCTTTTACATGAAAAGAAGTTTGCAGGCAAAGACAGCAAAAAACAACAGCAAAACCCATCCTGCTCCCACAGTTGAACTCAGTGTGCATTCAAGCTTCAGACATAAGAATGTGTTATCAACCAGATCCGTCTCTTAATTCACTTCAATGAAACATTTATTGTATTGAAAAAAGATTACCTGATTGATTATCTCAGTCATGTGAATGTTGTATAATTCAAATCAAATCAAATCAAATCAGACCTTTATTGGCATGAGTCTTCTATATTACACAGTGATTAGAATGTAGTCCCTAAACAATAAAATATCAACAAGCCAGTTAAAACCTCTGAGTATCAAAATGTTATACATTCAAAAAACCGACACACAATCTCTGAACGACCAGACATCAACAAATTGATTAAAATCTCTGAATCTTAAAATGCTATATAGTCAGTTTGATAGAGTTTGGCTCAGTGAAGGAACTTGACGCAGTGCTCCTAGGGAGATTTCCAAAAAACTCGCTACCATCAATGTTGTGTGTGCATGGGTGTCTGTATAATTGAATAATACGAAGAAAAATTTACCAGTGTTAACTCTAACTCACCTCACCAACAATCACAAGCACAACAATCACAAACCCTCTCATCACGAACGTATGGAAGCTGCTATACCGTAGTGCATACCACAGGAGTGCACATGAACATAGTGAAACTGAATGAAGGGTCCAGTCAGGCAACTCTGTAGGTTGGGGGTGTGGGATGTGATTGGTACTCCACCACCATATTCATACATCTGCCCCAGCAGCATGATTAAACCACACTAAAGCATCTCCAACACACTGCAGAACACAGGCGTGAAGAGACATCAAATAATGCCTCATTATGAAGATCTGTGCATTGTAGAAACCCATTGCCTGACTGAATATCTAAACTAGCATAAAATCCCAAGACATGTCCGTATTGAGGTACCCAAAGTATGAATAAAAACACGGTATGGGAAAACATTACCTGTGGTTGTTGGTCAGAGTCTCCTTTCTGAACAAGAAGTTCTACAAATAAGTAAACAGTGGGTACTGTGCCAGCTGCCACAACTTTAAAGGGCATGGAGAGGGCTGAGACTTAGTGTATCACATGCCCTCCTAGTGTCTGCCTCCAATCAATTGCAGCCTCATTTAATTGTATAGATAGCCATATGAGTAAGAAGCTATTACACCTCCCGCATCTTCCCATTTACATCTAAAGATGTTATTAGCATGTGATGTAGTAGCTTTTATTTATTTTACTGCATTTTTATCCTATCTGTCCTTTAAGCAACTCATGTCCCCTCACAACAAATTTATAAGATAGGTTTGACTCAAGCTCCATAGCTGAGAAGTTGATTGGACACAGGTCTTCCTAAACCAAATTCAGAAATCTGTCTACTATGCCATGTATGGATATCATAAAAACCCTGGCTGGAGTTTGGCTGCCAATTGTGGGTTGCTGGAGCAACCATAATAGATATTGAGGTATCTGCCAAGAGATTCAGCATGGACACCGTGGAGGCAGTCAGGGAGAAGGAGGCCACAACTATGGGAAATGAGAAGGGGAGACGACAGTGTTTTGGGGAGGCAATTGCACCTAGGAGAAGGGGGAAGATGGCAGCAAGCAGCAGGAAGTGAAAAGCAAGGCAAAAATCAGGAGTCTGTTTCAAATCAATTCAGTTTTGATCAAAGGGAAATTCAAAGAGAGGAGGGGCTGGAAGAGAGCTTCTGCAAGGTTATGGAATTTCACTCTGTTGATGCTCAGAGGTAGGTAATGTGATCTCAAACCATCCTACCCACCTATTCAAGCACCACTCTATGGCACATAACAAAACAGCTTCCAGGGCTGAATAAACAAAGGGTGTATTGATTTCTCTTTGTAGAAAAATCTAAGAAATCCCTCTTTATAAAGCGAAAAGAGAGAATAAGAGGAATCAATCATTATATCTAAAAAAGTTAGTTTTGGAGAAAGAAATTCTCACCCTCATAACATTATTACCACCTTTAAAAATAAAAAAGCCCAGATTTTTGAGAAAAGTTTTTGCTATGGCATAAAACCTAGTAGTGCCTGTGGTTACCTCATCTTTTTTACCTCACTGCCCATTTATGATTAACAGTTAGTTTAACCTGTGCCATTTTACTGATTTCCATAAATGCTTTGGTCCCCAAACATGATTGAACAAGGCTATTATATATGATTATGTGAATTAATACTTTTCATACCACATCCTTTCCCATAAATAGATAGTAAATTCTAGAGAGCCTTGATGCAATATGATACCACCTACACATTATTTGTAATGTGTATTCATTATGTTTATTCAATGTACAACAGGTCATTAAATACTGTCATATATTGAACATATTGTGCTGTTACCAAACGGGTTGCCTAACTCCCGGACTGGTCATGGCAACCCCAAACAGCATATGTGTGCTCCCTGTTCCAGCCGCGTACCTGCCCTAAACACTATAGGGAAGGCTCTTGCACGCGCCAGTGAAACTGACACAATTGCTCCTATGTATCCTGAGCTGCTGGCAGCTGAGAAGCGAAGCCAGGTCAGCCTCTCCAGTGAGCCAGAAAGACTCCATTTTCCTGTGCATCTTGGTTCCAGCAGAAGCCATGTCAGAGAAAGCTCAAAGACATGTAGGCTGCGTCTACACTCCCCCCTCCCTTGCAACATCGGACTGGTTAAGCAAAGCCATTCAGAGACATTGAGATAACGATCCCCATTGAGATAAAGATCACACCTATTGTTTTAGATCATTAAGCTCATCAGCAAGACTCCCTGTTTTCTCCTGGGGTTGCCCAAGTCACTGGATTTAGAATAGGTTTCCAAATCACCCTCTCACCACCCGGGTAGCCGACCATTAGTTCTTTTGTCACCTTTTGTCATACTGGGAACCACCTGGATAATCCAATCACCTCCCCCCCCCCCCAGAAAACAGTATAACTGAGCTGCTGTAAGTCCATATTTTTTTACCTTAGGGCTTCCCATTTCATACAGCCTGCCACTCTGCCAGAGTGAGCAGCCATGCTAGAATACACAGGGGGCTACCCCTGCCCCCTTTTTATCCCCAATAGTCTAATGGAACTCAGGACGGACAACTCCTCTACAAGAAAGGTGCAGTATTGCCTTAATCTGCCAGCCATACGGCAAAAGTCTCTCTCTCTCCTCCCTTTTGATTCTTAGATTCTCTGTATGTTTGTGTTTGCAACATTGAATGCCTGAAAACAACCTCTCTTAATTCGGAATCCAATGTCTCTGTCATTATTCTAAGGTCACAGTTACGGGCTGTGGTATAGTTGGTTGCAATCCCCTTTATAAATATTGTAGTTACTGATTGCTCAGCTAATTTCCCCATTTAAAGGAGCATTTCGGGTAACAGTGTACATGGTTAAAAGATCTGATGGGAAAACACTGACCACAGCTTGTATGGCTTATTGTTGCCTCTACAGTGCAATCCTAAGCAAAGTTACACCCATTGACTTAAATGGATTTTGAAGAGTGCAATCCTTCTTCGGACTGCAATGTCAATTGCTTAGATTGTACATCCCTCCACATGGTTCTACCATCTCAATTTTCTTATGGGGACTTTAGAAACCAGAGCAGCTTTCAAGAATGCCCCCTTGTCTAAATCAATCATTCTTCTCCAAAACATCTTAGGTCTGTTTATTAAATTGCCCCTTTCTACCATAGAGTGTTGCACTATGGACTTACACCAATGGGATCCCAGATCCTGAAAAGGCACCAACCGGAGGACAAACAAAGGTCCACTAATGGGCAGCCAGATTCAGAGGTTTAGGCCCAGTGCTATCACAGATTCTAGTTCTGCACCAAATTAGGATAATAGCAGACTTATTCCATTGGCACACACCAGGTGTATAAGACGGACATTCAAATCCCTCCATCGCTGTGCCTATTTCACCTCCACAACCATCCTCCATTACCACGAACATGACATCACTAGTTCCGTTCTCATCAGGACAAATGGAATATAATTTCTTTTCTCCCATTCCTCCTTCCCTCCTGAAACTATCCCTGTACGTGCTTTTACCTATTTGCCTTATCTTAGCTTCTCCATTCAAGACATATGTGCTTTATTGCCTGCTAGCTCCCATGGCACATGATTAGAACTCTCCCTCCTTTCTACCTGAAGTTCTATTCCTGTCTATACACTGCACCTTTTGGTCCCAGTTTTCACATCCTCACTTATGGTGATTTTGCAGTACTCTTAATGAACTCCATCCCTTTCATGCAGGCATTTGGCAGGTGCTGCTGACCCACCTGCCTTCCTATGGATATAGTGGGATTAACTGATTGTTTAGGAGCCAAGCAAGAATGTTCGGGTCTTCCCTTGACTGTTTTTTTTGAAAACAATTTTTTGCCTCTTGGTGGTTGTGGGGGGGGGCGGGATAAATAGACCTGGTCATTGACTGGTTAGGCCACAACTAGTTTGATAGGAATAGGGTGAATTGATCAGGTTTGGACAATTGACAAAATTACACCATTTATTTCAAGCTACTAAAACCAGTTCACTTTTGAAATGCAAAACTACCCTTCAAGGTGCATCATGTGTTTTAAATGACCCAAAGCATCTACAATACACCAGATTCCTCGAACTGCACTGGGCACCTTTAGCTGTATAGGGTACTTAGAAGCTAAGGAGACCTAAAACTTCAAATGTTTCAAACAACACAACGAACTAAAGCTCTCTAACTACTACATACAATTACGTTAAATCCCATGGTTAACAATAACACATATACCAATGAGACACAGTTTTGCCTCTCTATGCCAAAACTTTCCACAAATATGTAAACCTGTACCTTCAGCTGACTAACTGATATTTTCAGTGCCAACCAATTTCCAAGAATATCAACTTCAGAATCCTTTTAGAACACAGAACGGGGGTAATATTGGGAGGAATCATTGAGTGGTGGGTATTCAGAAAGAAGTTGGAGGATTGTCCTTCACATACCGCCTGGCTTCTGGTGTCCTACAGGATTGTATCTTGTTCTCATGCTGTTCAGTGTATACATGAAACTCCTGGGTGAAGTCAGGGAGAGAGTTGGGACTGCATTTCGCTGGTATGCAAACAACACCCATCTCTATCATTCTTCTTCATCTCGGTTTTGTGAAGCAATGAAAAAAAATAGGCCAGTCTCTCTAGTCAGAGATACTAGGCTCAAGACAGATTTAATCTGAGACATCATCTCGTTGAAATGAAAGTGCTAGTGGTCGTCAGATCTCAAAAGCTAAGCAGGGTCAGCCCTGGTTAGTACTTGGATGGGAGACCACCAAGGAATACCAGGGTTGCTGTGCAGAGGAAGGCACTGGCAAACCACCTCTGTTAGTCTCTTGCCATGAAAACCCCCAAAGGGATCGCCATAAGTCAGCTGCGACTTGACGGCACTTCACACACACACACAGTGGTTGGTGTCATATTTGAGCCTGGAGAAGTTATGCAGCATATTCTGAATGGGGCTGTACTCCCTGTAAGGACTGAGGCTCATAGTCTGGGCATAATCCTGAATCCTGGCCCTTGGATGGCAGTGGTTTCTATCAGCTTGGATGGCCAGTGTCAGCAGTGGTTTCTATCAGCTAGAAAAGCCATACCACGATGGTTATGGTGGTCCTGCTCCTATGTAACTGGCTACTTTATAATGCTAACCAAGACTGAGGGATTCTCTTTTTTGAGAGACACATCCTTACTGTATCTTATCTAATTTTTAGAAATCAAAACAATTGTGGTTCAGAGGGCATTCTGATTTTGAATGTCAGGATTTGTTCCTAACCAGTGAGGGTTTTTCTTCTTTTTGACTTGGGCTTTCTTGCTGTTGCCACTTTTTTCTTTTAATAACAAGTTTAAATTCTGTTATTTTCAATTTACATTTTAATAGATTTAATTGGTGGATCTCAATCAGGAATGCCCAATAACCCATTTGGCTTGTGACATGCCTGCTGCAATCAGAGAGCTGAACATTCACTGAGTTGTAGATGCATCCAAATGCATCCAAACAAAAGACTTGTCAATTTGCATGAGTTTGGACTGCTTTCTCACAGCTGTCAGCTGTCCAACCACTACCTATCTGCTACTACTCACCCTTTCAATTTGTAAAAGGTATGTAGCTAGTATAGAAAAGTGATTACAATACTATATGGATCTAGGGTGGCCCTCTTCCAGGTGGTGCCTGATTCCCAGAATTACAGCTTATATCCAGATGACAGAGATCAATTCCCCTGGAGACAGGGCTGCTTTGGAGGGTGGACTGTATGGCATTATACCCTGCTGGGGTCCCGTCCCTCCCCAAACCCCACCCTCCCCAGGCTTCACTCCCAAATCTCCAGGAATTTCCCAACCTGAAGTTGGCAACCCTGGATTGATCTGGTAGATCTGGGTTCGAATCCTCACTCTGCCATGGAAACTATTAAATCATGTACAGCCTCCTCTTTGAGGGACACAAGCCACAGTTCTCTGCACCATGAAATTATTTTACCTTTCTTGGCAAATGCTTTGCCTAGAGAAGGAGAGGCATCTGTCAGAGCAAAAGCCATTTTCCCCCTAAGGGACCACACCTCATTAAAAAAAAATTGCTCCCCCTATAAAACATTACCTTTGTCTGAGAATAATGAACGCTATGAAATTTTATCTTAGCCCTGATTGCTATTCCATCAGCAAAGTTAACACTTTTCCTGGACCATTCAAAATCTCCTTACATGTGCTTCCACACTGCTTTCTAAAGCCATTTATGCATCGGTTCGTTGATTCATGTTCTACACCAGACTGAACTGGTTCTTCGTGGGAACCATGCATGATTTTTTCAGTTCAGCTCGCTCCCACCCTGTGCATTCCCCACATCTTCACGATGTTGTTTTAGCATGAATTTAAAGGCTGCTCCAAGCTCAACTCTGTTCAAATCAATGCCATTTGTGCGCATAGTGAAAACAGCTGGTCTCTCAACCCATGCCCCAACATGCCCCCTTCTCTTTCCCCCCTCCCATTCCCCCTCTAGCCAGACTTCTGCCAACCCCTCAAAGCCCAAGAAGCCATCTTGTCTCTGGATGTTTAAAATGTTCTGCCATTAGATTGCATGTGTCCTTCTCCCCCACCCCCTTCCCAATAGTTAAGAAGAGTTGGTTTTTATATGCTGACTCTCTCTACCACTTAAGGAAGAATCGAATGGCCTTACAATCACCTTCCCTTCCCCTCCCCACAACACCTGTGAGGTAGGTGGGGCTGAGAGAGTGTGTCTAACCCAAGGTCACCCAGCTGGCTTCATGTGTAGGAGTGGGGAAACCAACCCAGTTCACCAGATTAGCGTCCACAGGTCATGTGGAGCAGTGCAGAATCAAACCCGGTTCTCCAGATCAGACTCCACCACTCCAAACCACCACTCTTAACCACTTACAAACCTTTTCTGAGTACTGCTCTAGGGAAGATCTTAAAATAAACCATCACAAATCTAAGATTATGATCATCTCTAAGAGGAGGAAAATCCCTCTTTTTTGCTGGGTATTAGATGGCTTTGAGGTTGACCAAGTCAAGGAGTTTGTTTATCTTGGCATTCTTTTTTCCCATAACATAACAGAAATTGGAATGTCCATCAAAAAGCAGTGTCCATCAAAATTAAACCTGAGGTTGGTGCTATTGACAAATTTTTCCATACCAAAGGTGGCAAATATATTCCAGGGGCTATTCACGTTTACAATCTAAAAATTATTCAAATTGTTCTTTTTGGTGTTGCCATTTAGATAACTGTTATCAATGAATCTATAGATCGCCCATTGCTTCAGTTTTTACGAAAACTCTTAAATGCCCCTTGATATGTTGCTGGCATTACCCTTCACTCCGAGTTTGGCCAAATATTGCTCGAAGCTAGGGCATGGTTGGCTGCCTTTAAGCTACAACTTAAGCTGCGCTTTAGCACTCAGGGGCTCCTAGCTTCTCTAAAGCACTACCCTTTTAAATCCTCATGGCAAAAAATCTTAAATGAGAAATTGTCATTGTTGGGCTTCTCGCATGATATATTAGATATTGGGAAAACTGAAGTTTTCACCAAAATTAAAAAGCGCATTAAAGCGCTTGATTATAACAGAACTACTTTTCCTGCTCGCCGCGTTTGTTCATCCCAGTTCTTCGGAATACCACCACCACGTGGTTTGCCTGTTTGTCCTTATTATTTGACAACTCCTTGTCACAGGCCTGAGTGATAGGGAGCCTGTACCTGTGGCATTCCTATGAATCTTATGAGTAAAGCATAGAAGTAAAAGGTTTATAGAGGCTTATTTCTCTGAACAGAATTGATGTGGAAAATAAAGTGGAGTAAAGGTCATGCTGGCTAAAACTATTCGGAGATGAATAAAACTGCAAGACTACAAGGTAAAGATATGCAATGTTGCCCACCTGATGGTTGTGTCTGGAATAATATCAGCTTCACTTATCTGAGGCGCTTTCACCCCTTCTTGACATAAACAAGAAGGTCATTTCTGCCTGGAAGTTTAGCCCCTCTGATAGCTGGGAGGGAATAATGCCACCATCTAATGATTCAGATGTAGTCTTCAAACCTTGCACTGGTGAACTTTGTGACTCAATGCCAAGAACATGGTAATTCTTTCTTCACAGACCAGGTGACAATGGCACACCACCACCATGAGTCACCATGCCAGGTGCAAGGATACAGGTATTAGTGTAGCCACCTAGGGCAGAAGCTTCTAGCCTCTCAGTTCAGATGACCACTGGTCTGAGAGAATAAAAGCCAGAACCAAACTGCCAGAAGGCAGAGAGTAATTGGAGGACAGCTTCAGCTATCTGGCCTTGCTCTCCCCACATCTCCAAAGATGTAAAACTTGGAAAGGGAAGTTGACGGAAGATGGCTTAGGCTGTCTGACCTCACTTTCTCAACATCTCCAAAGATGTAAAACCCAGAGATGTGAATGGAGAACAACACTGGTTGTTTGGCCATTAGCTTTCTCCGTCTTTTGCATAAGACGTAATATTCAAAAATGTAGAAGTGAGAGTGGAGGGCAACACTGTTGTCTGGCCATTTGCTCATTCTATCATTTCATATCTTGCATGATATGGAACTCTACCATTTCACAAGCTCTTTGTGGGAAAGACTCTCTTTGAGAGGGATTCATGTCCAGATGACCTGCTAAGGCTGGATGTCTGGAATGAATGCTTGTGGACTATTCCATATGATGGAGGCTCTTAGTATTCCTACTAACCTTATTGTGGGGTCTAAGAGTATTGGATCAGTTCCATATTGGGAAACACTGACATCTCATTAATCCTAGCAAGGATTGATGGGTTCTCACTGAATGATCTAAATGGTCTGACTTGGCTTTCTTTGAGAAACATGGAAGTTGTGAAACCTAAGTTACACAACTGGTCTCTTCAGTTCTCAGAATCAGAAAGAGGATTCTTAGATACTTTTAGAGATTCCTCTAAGCAACAAGAGATATCTCTCAGGGTAAAGAGTCAGAGGTTTCCTCAACAACACAGAGGAAGCTTCTACACTCAGTGACAATGAGTGGCATACACAGTATGCATACACAATTACATTATATAGAGAGAGCTATAGAGCTCTTACCTGGAACTAAAGTTCATTCAGGTTCTCTCTACATATTGAATTTAAAGCTACACATAGTCTTGTAAATTACTGACTTCAGCTTTACAAGAATCATCTGTCTCTGATATAGAACAGTATTCCAATGAACCAAAAGCTCATTAAGTATTTTGGACTATAGCTCTCAAATAAACTAAAAACCAGAGAATCAAAGATATGGTAAAGACATAGAAACATGAGAAAAGACTATGTTCTTACAGAAAAGGTTTGCAATGTCCTGAATATAAGCTAGGAGAAGTTTAGAAATAATATAAGGTTGTATTTTGCATTAAGATGTTTTTAACAATGAATTTCTCTCCTTATACTAATCATATTTTGACAGGCTTTCTGTAAATTGATTTATTCCTGAATGAAATGCATTACAGGTTTAAGGTTAGAAAACCTTACATATAGAAATTGCTTATAAAGATTGTTAGAAACTGCTTGCGTATATCATAATGTATTTTATGACATGTTTTGAGAGTGTGTAAATATTCACATGCATATATATATATTATGTGAAATAAATGTTATTTAAAGGAAGTTCATTGTTTATAAATTTTCTAGCACACCTCAATAGAAAGCCTACAGTAGTAGGAATTATCATTGACTCCTGTCTGTGAGGTCTCGCTGAATAAGATAACTTCACTTCTCAGTAAGTGATACATTCTAAGAGTGTAGACCCTTAACGACATGAGCCGTGACATCTTTCTAGAGCCTTCTGTTTAGCTAGACTGAATGCTAACCCCTCTACGGTTATGCAGGGCAGAATTTTGAATATACCATACCCAGGCAGGACCTGTCCTTGCTCTTCTGGCCCTATCGATTCATTAGCTCATTCCCTCTTGGAATGCTGCTTTTATGAGGAACTTTGATCACATTATATCTCTCCCCTTTTAACATATAAATCTAATGCCTCTGTGTATGACACAATGTCTTTTTTACTAAGTGACAGGGATCCCAAGGCTACATTGTCAGTGGCAAGATTTGTTTCAATCCTTATATCCCTTAACCATTAGATATATGCTGCTCAAGATCAATGGATCAAGGAACTTCTAAGGGATAAAGGAAATGAAAGGTTCACATTGGTCTGTAATACTGAACATTAGTAACCTTCTTATCCAATAACGTACCTATAAATATTGAGAGAGAGAAGTATACCAAAAGGGATGGGGGAGACCACTCACAATATTCTTGGGAAACTGTTAGAGAACTGATAGCTACTAGTTTAGTGTGATACCCTAAGGGTTAATTTTCTGCGCTGTGCTGCGGTTGGGGGCAGGGTTAAAACATTATTAAACTTGGTTCCTACTGGAAAGCTGTTTCTGGGCTTTGTTTTTAATATTCATTGTAAACTAAGCCCGTTCTACAACATTTACCTATTGTGTCCATGCTAGCTCCTCATCTGAGCAATTTCATATGAACAGATAATTATAAAGGCCATGAATCTAAAACAATTGAAGGAATCTGAAGTGGGTCCATAACAGGCATGCCCTATTCAATCATGATTTCAGCATGGAACAGCCACTGGGCCTATCTGAATGCTCTAAGGAAGGTAAGTTCCAAGAAGTGATTTACCTGCTTTCCCAGTTTCTGAAGCAACTTGCAAAAGAGTGACATGTTGTCACCCAGGAATTCCTTTTTTTTTTTTTTTGCTGTTGCAATTTGCAGAAATGTGTTTCAACATTAGATGAGATATGCCTCTCCATGTGTGCATCTCGTGGAAAGATGGGAAATGCCATGCTGAGACAAAATGTGCAGGGATCCAGAGATCCCCTTGGGCAAACAGGAGGCATTCCACTGACGATGCAGCTCTCTGTGCTGCTCCAGAGGATCACCCAACTCTCAGAGGTGGCTTCCAGGGAGTAGCAAGGGGCCACAGGAGGAATGAGGAAGTGGGAAAGACACAATGCTGAGAAGTTCGTTGGAAGATTTTTGGAACTGATCCAATAAGTTCAGAACGTAGTTGTAAAAACACTCGTGGCTTGAACCTAAAAATAGCCAAGTCAAGGGAAAGAAAAGTACTGAATATGCTTATTAAGGGCAACTTACTTACAATTTACTCACTTGCTTGGATTATGCATGCCCCAGGATTATCACGGCTCTCAGAGTCAGTATTGGTATAGTGATTAGAGTGCCATACTACAATCTTGGCGATACAGGTTGAAAGCCCCACTTAGCAATGGAAGCTCACTTGGGTCAGTCTCTCTCTCTCTCTCTCTCTCTCTCTCTCTCTCTCTCTCTCTCTCTCTCTCTCTCTCTCTCTCTCTCTCAGATTAACCTGTTGTTGTGAGGATAAAAAGGAAGAACAACTGTGTAAACTGCATTGGGCATCTGTTGTAAAGAAAATCAGGGTATAAACATCTGGTTACACAAACAAATAAATTGGGGCAGGCCATGTACAGAATTCGTGAGCTGATTTTGTGCTTGCTCCATCAATGGCATTCAGCAGGCGGTGCCACTCAGTGTGTTGGTACATTCTAATAACTTTCTAAATTGAATTACATTTCCCAAGCAGCAATTGTTTTAATGAATATGTATAACTGACTGTAAGATTATTTTAAGTATTTTTATCTGCCCTGAGCCTGGCTTTGGCTGGGGAGGGCGGGATAGAAATTTAAGGCATACATAAATAAATTAAACAAACACATCCAAATAATATAAATTTACATGGAGCATGATTAAACAGAGAGGCAAAATGGGCCAGCATAGAAAGCTAGAATCTAGGGGTGTGCATTCAGTAAGGACAAACAGGAAAAAAATTGTGATTCAAACAGCAGTTGGTAATCCTGATGCTGATTTTTTTTTTAAAAAAAAAAACTTTTTGTGGGGATCTTTTTGGGATTGCCGGCTAAAACCTGGAAGGAGGAAAAAAACCTGTCCCAAAAAAAAAAATGCTTGGGCACTTTAGCACCAGTTTGTAGTGCTTTAAAGTTTAAATCCTTCTTCAGCCCCATTATGGGAAATCTTTCTAGGATTCTGGGGGGAGTGTTTTTAAAGGTAGAGACACCAATTAGGAGAACCCTCAAGTTTGGTAAATATTGGGTGAAGGAGTTCAATTTTATGGGCCCCCAAAGACAGTGCCCCATCCATCCTCCATTGAAAACTGTGGATGGGGCACCCTCTTTGGGGACCCATGAAATTGGACCCAAGGACCCAAAGTTTTCCAAACTCAGGGTTTTTTTTATTGATAGTTGCCAGCAGGTATGCTTCAAATTTGGTGTCTTTATCTTCAAAACGTTCTCCCAGATCCCCAGAAAGATTCCCCATATGCTATAATGGAGCTGAATTTTTTCAGATTCCCGAAACCACAGTCTCCCGTAGATCTATTGGAAGCGTAAGATGGATGGCATCTCATATGGATGGCAACTCAGTCCAGATCTCCAGATGACCTCTTCAAGTGGCTTTATATAGATGCAGAAAAGCATGGGAGACAAGATACAACCTTGAAGGACCCTGTAGGCCAGAGACCAAGACTTACAGCATCTGACACCTCAGTTTCTCCTCATTCTGCTACATTTATAGACCCCAATGTGCATCCCCCACTTCCTTGAATTCCATGTAAAAAAGCTTGGTGAGATGTTCTCCATTCCATAATAGATCAACGTGGAAGGATGGCCCTCCAAATAGTTGCATACAAGTCATGGTAAAATGGTGAGCTCTATGTCCATCCAAATAAGTGTACTGCAAATATTTTAATGCTGCTTTCCATCACAATTGTTCTCAACATGCTTCATTAACACACTTTAGATATCTTTGCATGGACCTTTTCATCTGGACAATCATTACTGGAACAACGGCAACTTTTCACTGAATACTTGAATCTTGCCAGACCAAATGAGAAGACATCTAAGTTAAACAAACTAAAGCTTAAAGCTATTTCTTCTCTTTCTCCTGTATTCTATGTTGTGTATGTATATAGTTGGGGAGTAAGCAAGGGAGACTTAGGAGCTTGAGTCCAGCACGAAGGATCCTAAACCCTGCTCACCCTCTTGGCTAGGCAAACGGATCCTATTGGCCCTAAGCCAGCATGTCCCATTGGTCACCGGGAGAGTATTCCCCCCTATCATGGATCAGGGGGGAGTGGCTGCAGGGCTGCCAGGGGGCTTATAAGCAGGGCACATTCAGTGTGTAAGTTAGTTCTATGCTGAAATCAAAGCTGTGTTGCTGAACCCCGTCTCTGATCTCGTGAATCCTTCCCACGTGGACTTAACATTCTATATATGTTTTAAATATTGTTATATTTTATGCTGAAAAAAATAATTCACAGAAAGCATAGGGTCCAATCAGCCAAATTTAAAAGTATATGCTTGAAGATGAAAACTGCCTTGAGGGTCCTCTGGTGGAAAGGAAGTCTAAAAATATGTTCAAAGTCCAGTAGCATCTTAGAGACCAACAAGATTTTCAGAGTATAAGCTTTCAAGAGTCAAAGCTCCATTATATCTCCAAAGCTTATACCCCCCAATTTTGTTGGACTCTAATGTACTACCACACTCAAATCTAGCACTTCTACTGCAAACCAAAGTGGCTACCCTCTGAAACTAGAAATATGTTCAGTAAATAATACACAAATGGATTAGCAGTTGAGTCGGCTACACAAAAACGCTATCCCAAATGACACACAGTTTTAAAAGGTATAGCAGACACATGGCAAAAGGGAGGCAGAGAACATGAAGACAGAAGGTGACCTAGCTAAAGCCATACTTCAAGTCAACAAGCTCAAGGTGTACTCCTAATAACATCCTGTTTCAAAATCTAGCCAGGAAACCATCCTAGGTATGTCTGTGACACATCACATTATTTTTGAATATTAATACTGTTTGGCTTTAGGGGCCAAGCTTGACTGGATGAAAGGAACAGAGTGTTACAGGAGACTTGACAAAACATTGACTGGTCTTTTTTTAAAACCCACTTCCAGCTGAGGCTCAAAGGGAAAGCTCAAAGGGAAAGCAATAGCAAGTTACTTTTGCTTCCAAATACCTGACCTAAGCGGGTCAAAGGGAAATGATCATATAGATTTCCTAAATGTTTGCAGCACCTGTGCATTGATAAGAAAATAGGAAGAGACTCACAGCCCATTCCTGAGCTGTGCTGGCGGCCGCGCTCACAGCACTTTGGAGGCCGGCAACGGCCCACGCCGGCGCAAGGGCCCACAGTGCCAGCATCCGGGAGGCGCATGCCAGTGTTTGTGGCCCCAGCACCAGTGTGCCGGGCCGGACACTGGTCTCCGGCTGCTGGGGCGGCAGCACCAGGCCTGAATGCCAGCAGAGCATGACACTGGTGTCCGGACACCGGCAAATGCAGCGGCGGCGACCTGGTAGGCATTCCTGAGGCATAACGGCACTGGCCAGGGGGAGGGGGGGCTGTTAGGCGTTTCTGAGCCGTTTCAGCTTGGGAACGCCCCCTCCCCCCCAAGATATGCCACCTTTTCGGTGGCGTATCTCCCGTGCAACCCTACGAGGGTTGCATTTTTTTTGTGTGCCGGGCGTTTTTGTGCCTCTGTGTTGCCTCCTAAGCCTGGTGAATATGCATTCATCGCAGGAATGCACTGTCACTGCATCCGAACCAAAGTTCCACCAAATGCAACAACCTATTTCCACAGCATCTAGCTGGATGCTTCTGACTTCTAAAGGAGCAGTTAAAATGGGGATACTGGCTGGTAAATCCCTAGTCAGAGTTACAGTTCAGCATATCACACTAAAACCTAAGGCCGTGTTGGCGAACCTACGGCACGCGTGCCGGACTTGGCACACTGAGCACTCTCTGTGGGCACGCACGAGTAAGTTGAGCAGCCGTCGCGTCTGCATTCCCTGGACTGCCCGCCGCCCAGCTGGGCGGCGGGGGCTTTGAACTGCTCCACACAGCGCAGAGCAGTTCAAAGCCTCCCCCCCTTCCCTGGACTCTCAGCCGCCCGGCTTAGGGGCTTTGAATAAACATTAATTGTTCAAAAGCATGCCAAATGCAAACTTTTACCTTTCAATAAAAAGTTGTTTGTATCATTGAAAGCTCCGTTATTGTGTTTTGCTTTTAAGGCAAAAGATGTTAATGTATGTGTTGTTTTTTCTAAACTAAAACCTCAGTATTCAGGTTAAATTGCCATGTTGGCACTTTGCAATAAATAAGTGGGTTTTTGGTTGCAGTTTGGGCACTCGGTCTCTAAAAGGTTTGCCATCACTGACCTAAGGTGATCTGATAACCACAGATCTGCATCTCATTTCCCCTCCCCCAGTATTTCTTCTTTCCCTGGAAGCCCCCATAGCATCTCCTCTTTCTCTGCTTCCTTCTCACCTTTCCATCAACCAGCCGACCTAAGCTTTATATCCCCCCCCCATCTTCTGTTTTCCTTCCCTCCCCCTGGCAGCTGAGAAAACTCTGGCCAAGTTGCACTGTGCTAGTCATTGGGCCCTATTGTGCAGTGCTGGCATCCATGCCTGGGCCCAGATGCACTGTGGATCTCACGAGGTCGCAAAAGGGCATCTCACTTTCCCCAGTATGCTCTTACCTACAATATTTCCTCTTTCTCTCCTCTTGGCAGTCCCCTTATGATCTCTCCTTTCCCTGTTTCCTTCTCACCTGCCAACCTACCCTTTATTTGCTGCCACCTTCAGCTAAATGGATTATTTACTTCATTCATACCCTGTCTTTCTCCACAATGGGGACCCAAAGCAGTTGACATAATTCTTCTCTCCTCCATTTTATGATCACAACAACCCTATGAGGTAGGTTAGGCTGAGAGTGTGTGACTGGCCAAGGTCACCCAGTGAGCTTCCACAGGAAAGTGGGGATTTGAACTTGGGTCTCCTAGATTCTAGTCTGAAACACTAACCACTACACCACACTGGCTTTTGTGTGGTGGCTGATGTTTTATACTAATGAGCAGCCAGTTGAGGATAAATCATGTAAGTTGCATGGTAGCAAGTTGTATGGTTGCTTTTGGGGCGGGCCCATTGAGTCTTCCCTCAAAGGACTACTAAATAGCCCTGGAAAGGGTCATGCCCTCTCCCCCTGCCTTTACTGTTGTGGTCGCCTAGCAATGGCCACTGAGAGCATTTGTTTCTTAAAGCTACGGGAGAAGGTTCTATTATTGGTGGGGTAACTGACCCAATGTATTTTTTGTCTGGTCCCAGACTCTGGATTCAAGTATCCACAGATGGGGCTACATTGAAAATTAGATATACTGACTAGATTTTGCAATCATATCTAAAACGTATGTCATATCAGTGAACTAGCTGCCCATTTCTTTTCTTCCTTCCTTCCTTCGTTCTTTTTTTTTTTTGCTGTCAAGTCACAGCCAACTTATGGTAACCCATAGGGTTTTCAAGGTGAGAGAAATTCAGAGATGGTTTGCCATTGCCTGCCTCTGAGTAGCAACCCTGGTATTCCTTGGTAGTCTCCCATCCAAATACTGACCAGGGCCAACCAGGGCTGATCCTGCTTAGCTTCTGAGATCTGACAACATCAAGTGAGCCTGGGCTATCCAGGTCATCTGGGCACAAACATATACATCTATAGAAATTATTACAGAAGTTATTCTGCAGATGCAAATTCAGAACTTGCCCTCTATGATCAGCCTAAAGTATTAAAAGTCCAAGCATACCACCTTTGCCAGAAATCATGCAATTAAAAGAATGAATGGCATGTAGGTTGTCAAATCAATAGTCACCACATCCCATGAGTCTGCTTGTAAGAAAGACCTAATTTTCTTACTCTGTTGTTAGGTTATGGTAATCTGTAAGCTTGTCACACAGCATGATGCTGGGTGACTTCATAACTAATGATGGTAGAAAGTCCTTTAGTAAAATATGTGTTGCTAGTCTTACAACTACATGGCATATTAGCATAATGTAAAAGCTTAGTATCAGATCATAGATCAAAAACATTTGGTGGACAATTAAAAAGTGGAAAATTAGGAATTTTGTGGCAGTGTTAAATATTCCAGATTTCACATCACACCTGTTTCTCCAATGCTAATCTTTTCTATACTTTAGAAGGGAAGCCTGCTGACCTCATATTCCTGAGAATCTCATCTGACATACTTTTAAAAAGTGAAACTCCCTATGGAGGTTGGAACTTGTTTTAAAGAATGGGAGCATCTGCTCGAGGCATACCTGCATAGGAACATGAACTGTAAGCACTGATTTACAATATATGCAAAACTGGTCCAACTTAGTACTCAATCTTTATTTTACGGTCATTTGACCAAAAATAGAACACATCTAATCAAGAGTAACATAAATTTGTAATAAAACAGTGTCAGTCAAACGAAAAGTCCACAAAATAAAATATATCAATAAAGTCCCATATCTAAAAAGGTGAGCAAGAGGACTTCCGGTAAGGATGCTGACCGAAGCGCAGTGCCTCACTGGGACCGAGAAAAAGTCTAAAATTGGGGCAAATACTGCCCCTTGCCCAATTCCTAAAAAGTGGAACAGGAGCCAGGAATTCTTCTGCTGCCAGTGAAGAGTGGTTTGACTCCTGAGCTCTTCGAGAGTGCTTTTTAAGACTCCCGGAGGCTCAGATGCTGTCCCGCCAGGCTGAGAGGATTTAAATCGCCGTGGATGCTTTCTTTCGGAATTAGGCTTCGCTCTTCCTTACCCAACACCATCAACGCAACTATTTAAGGGAACAAAAGCCTCACCCTCCGAAACCCAAGTGAGTGATAAGAATCTTTTTGTTTACATTGGAAAATAAATAAAATAGAACTTTAAAAATATGAACATAGCTTCCTAACCTCCAGACTTTGACAATAAGTACATGGGACTTTGTAAAGAGCTTGAATTAAAACAGCGGGACGCTCATTAACGCTATTGGAGGATAGACAAAACAAACGGGACTGAGAATTGATATACCAAGATCCAATAGCAAAGCCCGAACCCTTGAGAGAGAAGGAGGAAGTTTAAAGATGTCCCTCCTCCAGTAATGGCTTCCGTATAGCTGAATTCTGACTGTGTGGCAAGTTAAAGAGAGAGAGAACTACTAGGCGAAGACAGAGAAAGTTGGCTGCAAAGCGATGCTGCAGGACCGAAAGTATGTCAGCCTGTGTAACTGGTAAATGCATCCTACACCATAGAAAGGAAACGGCAGAAGGTCTGCGGCACTTCCTATTTCCTGTCTAAGAAGCCGACCTAGAGTGACCTTAATCTCGATGGTACTCAAACTCTTAAAACTTGATTAATAAGCTAACCGGAGGGCAAAACTAAAGTTGAATATAGCAAAATGGATGGGAGGATGTACTAGTACCTTCATTCTCAAGTCTTGGAAGATTGGAGCCTGCTCAATAATCGACAACTTTTGCTGGATTTCATGTCTATTCCACGGCAACGCTCTGGATCATTTCATAGCCCTGTTTTAACAAAACCCTTTGATACTATGGCGGAGAAGCAAGATAAGAAAATACAAGAACTTTTGGCCAAACAGACTGACACTTTTACTAAACAGATGGAACAAATGTCCAAGTTACAAATGGAGCAGATGTCTAAAAAGCCGGAAAAGCAAATGAGTCAATTAACTGAGATGCTTGCAGAGATAGTAAAAGAAGTAAAGGAAACCAAAACACAGGTTACCTCACTACAAACTGACATGAAGACTATGGATGCTTCAGTTAAGAAGATGACTGAGGAACATAAAGACGTCAAGAAGAAAGTGGATACTCATGAAAAACAACTGGAACAGTTGCAGATGCAGGAAGAATCCACGAAGGACCAACTTGCTATGATGGACTTGAAAGCCAGAGAACCTAACCTACGCCTGAGAAATCTGCCTGAAGATTGTGGTGGCACCAGAGAATCACTGGTTAAGATTTTGGCTGAACTGTTTCACATCGATGAACAAGAATTAATAGGATTCCTTTACCACCTAACGTGAAAAGGGCAAAAGCAGGAGATGTTATGATTTCCTTTTATGATATTAGGATGAAAGATATAATAATGCAACAGCATTATCAAGACCCAATAGTTTTGGAAGGCAACACATTGATACTTTTGAAGGATATACCAAGACACTTGATGGCAAAAAGGAATATATTTAAAGAATTTACAACATATCTAAGGAAGAGTGGAATTAAATATAGGTGGTTGTTACCACAAGGATTGGCATTCACTTACAAAGACGTGAAGTATACAATCACTACAAAAGAAGACGTTGGGAAATTTTTGAGAAAGTACAAGAAATAACTTGTAGGTTATACACCAGACCAGAAACATGACTCAAGTCAAGAAGAAGATGAGGATGTGTCCAAAGGAGCAGTGGGTGGATTATAAAACTATATAATTAAAAATTTGATAACATGGCTAAAGTTATATCGTGGAATGTAAATGGTTTGAACGAGAAAGTGAAGAGGGGACGGATTTTTAAATTTCTACAAAAACAAAAATACTCATTAATATGTTTGCAAGAAACACACATCTCAAAGAAAGATAAAAAATATTTGGAGAGGAAAAATTTGGGACAATCTTTTATTTCATCAGCTAAAACAAAAACAAAAGGACTCGTTATATATGCCCATCTCTCGTTTGCTCCAGAATTAGTATATAAGGATGCAGAATATTATTGGTATGAGCTAAAAATATGTGAACAAAAAACATTGATTGCAGGGATATATGCTCCAAACGAGGGGAAAGCACAATTTTACAAGCAACTTCACGATATCTTATCGCAATATGCAAAAGAACAAATATTGTTGATGGGAGATTTTAATGGAGTTATAGATGGTTCACTAGATAAGAAATCAATGGCAAAGGAAGAAAAGGAAGGTTGCCTTCCTAAAACTTTTTTTCAATTAATTGAGGAATTTAAAATACAGGACATTTGGAGGACAATGAATATCACAGCTAAGGAGTACACCTTTTATTCCACAAGACATAATTCACACTCCAGAATAGATATGATATGGGTGAATAAATCTATATTCACCCAATTGAAAAAGTGCAAATAATACCGAGGACTTTTTCAGATCATAACCCGGTCGCTTTTGAATGGTACAATAGACAAGCTCAATGATAGACTATTGAAAGATGATAAAATAAGGAAAGAAATTCAGGATATCATTAAGGACTACTTTCAAATCAATATGAATGGAGAAACTAATTTGAATATTGTATGGGATGCTTTTAAGGCTGTGATAAGAGGATATATGATTCAGAAGAATACTGCATGGAAGAAAAAACAATTGCAACAAACAAATGACATACTCTGGGAATTACAAAATTTAGAACAAAAACTTATTTTGGAAATGCAAGAAGATCAGAGGAAACAGATTGTGACAAAAATTAAGGTGGCTAAACATCAATTAAATTTGGTGGTCATGGAAGAAATGAATAAAAATATGAAATATGCCAAAGAGAGATATTTTGAACATGCAAATCGACCAGGCAATTTTTTGGCTAGTCAATTAAGAGACTCCATGCAGAGAAAGATAATTGGCAAAATACAGACCTCAAAAGGACCAGTTTATACAACAACAGATATATTGAAAGAATTTGAATCATTTTACACAAGACTATATCAAAAAGATAATATCTCAGGGAAAAATGGAAAAATATTTGAGCACTGTAAAAGTTAACAGGTTATCCTCTGAACAGCAAAGAATTTTGGATGCACCAATCACAATGGTAGAAATAGAAGAAGCAACAACGAAACAAAAGATTGATAAAACACCAGGTTCAGATGTAATTACAGCTTTATTTTAAAGGACATTTAAGGATGATTTGAAGAATTCTTTTTTGCAGGTATGTAATACAATTTTAGACACAGGATTATTTCCAGAGACATGGTTGCACGCCTACATATCGTTAATTCATAAGACTGGAAGAGACATGGAAAGAGTAATGAACTATAGACCAATATCTCTTTTAAATGTGGATTACAAAATATATGCTTCTATTTTATCTAACCGTTTGAAGCAATTTATAACATCGTTGATTAATGAAGATCAGGAGGGATCTGTCCCTGCACGACAGATAAAAGATAACGAGGATTTTATTAGATGTGATTGAATACCATGAGCAGAACAATCAACATAAAGCAGTTTTTTTTTGGGGGGGAGATGCAGAGAAAGCTTTTGATATGGTTTCTTGGGAATATATGAAAAAAGTGTTGGAAAAAATGAATTTTGGGATAAGATCCCGGACAGGAATTGATGTGATATAAAACACACAAAAAGCTAAAATATTAGTAAATGAATCAATATCAGAAAGTTGTGAAATGCAAAAAGGAACCAGACAAGGATGTCTGTTATCTCCTCTGCTTTTTATTTTGACTTTGGAGTCTTTATGTTGTATGATTCGGGAAATAGAAGCAATTCATGGGTTGAAAATAAACAAACAAGAATTTAAAGTGAGAGCTTTCGCAGATGATTTACTACTTATTTTGACTGATCCAAATCAATCCATAAATTATCTATTAGAGTTATTGAAGCAATATGGAGAAGTTTCTGGTTTTTAGATAAATCCAGATAAGACTCAAACTCTATTTAAAAATCTTTCAAAAGAAGAACAAAAAGACTTTGTGGATATTACAGGATGGGAGAAAACTAATAAGGTTAAATACCTAGGCACTTGGATTACAAATAAAAATAAAGATTTATTGGAGAATAACTATGTGAAACTTTGGGAATCTGTAAAAAAAAAGATATGATATCATGGTCCAATACAAATATTTCATTGCTGGGACATATTTCGGTAACCCAAATGAATATTCTACCAAGGCTACTTTTCCTATTTCAGACTCTACCAATTGTGGAACAATCTAAATATTTTGATGTTTGGAGGAAGGACTTGCTGAACTTTATATGGCAAGGGAAGAAACCTAGAATTGCCTATAAATACTTGGTTGATTCTAAAGAAAGAGGAGGATTTGCTTTACCAAACTTCAGACTATATGCGGAAGCATCAGCTTTGGTATGGCTAAAAGATTGGATACAATTAAAAAATAATCGATTGCTGGATTTGGAGGGTTTTGATAATAGATATGGGTGGCTTGGTTACCTATGGTATGATAAGCTTAAGATTCATAAGACTTTTCAGCATCACATTGTTAAATCTTCACTAATAAAAATCTCGCTAAAATATAAACACCTTAGGCAGATCATGAGAGCTGTCTGCTGGAATCTGTTTATGGGTTTGCCGCAGGGCTAGAGCTTACATTAGGACTGGCAGTGGTGACCCCCTGGAGGACTCAGGACCCTGATCTACGTGCCCACAACGACCTTTTGGGACTAGATACTTTGCTGGAGGAGGTCCGGTTGGCGCAAGAGGACTTTGCACTCCTAACCCAGTTGTTGGCTGAGCTTGCGCTCTGCGGGACGCAACAGGAGTCGGCGGCCCCAATTCAAGGGCCTGAGTTCTGTTTCCCAATGACGGGGGCTCAGGGGGGAGACATTCCGCAAACTGTTCCGGATCCCACCCTATACCGCCGGGAAGCACAGAACTCTGCAGCCAGGACAGTCCTGGTTCTTGTGGATTTCACGCTGACCACGGCGATGGCGGCCAATGTTGAAAAGATACTAACTCCTGAATTCGGTCCTGCCTCTGCAGACCTGGCTCAACAGGTCCAACCGCTGTTGGGCCAGCACAAGGAAATCCAAATGCTCTTAGAGCAAGCTGCCGAACCAATTGTGACGGCTGCCGCCACCGCCAAACTCGAGGCGGACTGAGCACTCGCTGACCAGAGGCGGGCGGAGGAGCAACTGTTGGTGGATGCGGCCGCCGCTCAGGCGCAGGCGACAGCAGGAACTGGAGCATGGTTGAAAGTTAGCGGGGGACTGGACTGGTCTTTCCCCTCATTTTCTTTGGGCTCCCCGGAACCTGGCCTGCCCCGGGATGTGGCGCACAGGCAACGGCTCACCTTTGCTCCTGATGTACAGGAATATTCGGATGAGGAGGACTTGTACGCAGAGGAGGGAGACTGGAATACGAACTACCGAGTCAGCCAAGCCCGATGGACTGGGGGGGGGCTGAGGAGGAGATCCATGCCTTCAGGTTTCAAAACCGAGAACTGTTGGATCGTATGGCTCGTATGCAGAACCAAATGGACGTGTTGATGTGTGAGTACGGTCGCCTACAGTGAGCTCAAGTGGTGCCTGCGCAGGCACTTGTCACGGGCCAACAGCCCCCCGGCCAGCAGCCTCCAATGCAGCAGGTTCCAAGGCAACCTCCGGCGCAACCGCCTCCAGGGCAGCCGGCCCCAGCGCAACCACCTCCAGGGCAGCTGGCCCTGGCGCAACCACCTCTGGGGCAGCCGGCCCCGGTACAACCAGCTCCCGGGCAGCCACCCCCTGGGCAACCATCGGCACCACCCCATGTGGTCCCGGTCATTCAGTGGAAGCAACCCCATTTGCGAGTGACATTTGATGGCTCCGCAGACGCGTTGCCCTGTTTTCTGCACCATGTGGACAGTTACATGAGAGAACAGGGGCATACCTTTCCCATGGAAGACAGCCGAGTAAGGTTTGTTTCCTCACTTTTGGCTGGAAAGGCTGCAGAATGGATGGTTCTCCAGTTTGATACCCGGGCCAGCTCCATACGGTCGCTTAATGAATTCATGCGAGCGTTAAGGAGACGTTTCGAGGATCTGTTTCAAGGGGAGAAGGCCAAAGAGGCCCTCCTACAACTCCGTCAAGGATCCTCCTCAGTCTGAGAGTTTGCAGATGAGTTCCAAAAACTCGCTAACAAAATAGTGGATTGGACTGAAGCTACCCGGGTGCATTACTTCTGAGCAGCGTTGCATCCTGAGATTCTAAACTTGGCATACATGCAGCGAGACCCAGCCACCTTGGCAGAGTGGATTTTGCTGGTGGAGGAAGTGGAAAGCCGCCGCCAGTTTATTTCCCTTGCCCGATGGCAGGCCAGGGAGAAGGGAAACCAGAGAAACCCTCCCAAACCTGCCGCTTCTCAGGCCCCGTGGAGGCCGGCTCTACCTCTGCAAGACCAAGCGTTGCGGTTTCAAAGGGGAGCCTGTCTCATTTGCAGTGCCATGGGTCACTTCGCTGCCACTTGTCCGTCATGTTAGGGACTGCCGAGTCCCACTCCCCAGTCAGAGGGGACCCCTCATGGGAGAGGATGCGCTCAAGGGAGGGGCACCGCAGCTGAGCAGAGCATCGCTCCAAGATGAAAAGCGCCCCCAGCTCTGCACGCCAGAGAAGTGACAACGGACCTTTCGCCAGTGGACCCGTCGGGGTCCAGAATTACAATTACTACTCCTGGGGAGGGTAGCTCCGCTTCTTCAGAGGAGAGTGACCACTGGAACTCCCCCGCCCTTAACTTGGAGTCTCCCCTCGAACAGCCAAAAAACGGACTGGGTCTGCGGTAGAAGGAGCGATACTGCAGACCTCTGCAGGTGTTCCTGCGAAACCCAAGGCTCCTTTCATGGTGAGTGAAGTAGAAGAGACTGTGTATGTAGATGTGATATTACGACATTATAGAAAAGGTCATCAATTACAAGTTAAAGCCTTAATAGACTCCGGATGTGCCCGCTCGTTAATTAACGAAACCACCTTTAGGGCGCTCCAAGTGAAGTCAGTCCCTTTGCCAGCACCTGTTCAATTTGCTCAAATGGATGGCAGTGATTTCGGGGGGAGACAGTCGACCGTCACACTGACGGAGTGGCAATGGAATTGGCCACCATTGGGAACAAATTAACTTTACTATTGTGCCCAATGTTTGATATGCTGTGGTGCTAGGCACAAATTGGCTCAAAGGACACAGTTCCATCATAGACTGGGAAGCTGAGACTTTAACGTTCAATAGCCCGCTGTGTGAGTTACACAGATATGAAGTAGCCGTTAAAACCATAAGCAAACCAACTCCTGCTCTGGCCTCAGACACCTCCAGTCCGACCCAAGTGCCGCCCGAATATCAGGACTTTACAGATGTGTTTAATGTGCAGGAGTCTGATGTGTTACCCCCCCCCCCCACTGCCGGACGGACTGTACTATTGATGTGGTGGGGGATGGAAAACTGCCAAAAAGTAAGATCTATCCTATGAGTCCTATGGAACGGACAGTGCTCCGTGAATTCTTAGACAAAAACTTGGCTTGCGGTTTTATCCGACCCTCCACCGCGCCCTATTCGGCACCAGCTTTCTTCGTGCATAAGAAAACAGGGGATTTGCGTTTGTGTATTGACGTTCGAAAACTCAATGCTGTTACTCAAATGAATGCTTATCCCATCCCTCTCATTTCTGATCTCTTGGAACAACTGAAAGAGAGACACGTTTTCACCAAACTAGACTTAGTCGAGGCTTATTACAGAGTTAGAATCCAGGAGGGAGATGAATCTCTGACAGCCTTTTCCAGTTGCTTTGGGATGTTCGAATTTATCGTGATGCCTTTTGGATTTAAAGGGGCCCCAGGGGTCTTCATGCAATTCATTAACGAGATCCTCCATGATCTACTGTTCAAAGGAGTGGTAGTTTATTTAGATGATATTCTCATTTACTCTAAAACCATAGATGAACATGTTGCCTTGCTTCGAGAGGTGTTGCAACGTCTCAGAGACAATCAGTTGTATGCTAAAGTGTCTAAATGCGAATTCCATAAAAAGCAATTGACTTTCCTAGGATATATTATCTCACACCAGGGACTGACTATGGATCCTGAAAAGGTGCAAGCGGTGCTCGATTGGGAACCATCCTCTACTTGTAAACAGGTCCAAAGATTTCTCAGGTTTGCACATTTTTACAGGGCGTTCCTCCCACATTTCGCTCAGATTGCACTACCCACTTTAAGACTAAGGGAAAGGGAATACAGCCACCTTACCCAACGCCTGGGTGGAGTGGACCCCCCAGTGTCAAACCGCCTTCGATAGTCTTAAACAGCTTTTTACCTCCGAGCCTGTTTTGCAGCACCCGGACTGCAATCAACCATTCGTAGTGCATGTAGACGCTTCCGACGTAGCGATGGGGGGGGTGCGCTCCTGCAGCGGGGGAGGATGGGCACCTGCATCGGTGCGCTTATTTTTCTAAAAAGTTCACTCAATCCGAACTCAATTGGGCCGTTTGGGAAAAGGAAGCCGCTGCGGTAAAGCATGCCCTGGCAGTGTGGAGGCAGTTTTTAGAAGGCTCCAAGGGGCCCTTTGAAGTATGGTCCAATCACAATAACCTAGAGGCCCTAATGGGGGCGCACAAGCTGTCCGCAAAGCACATACTCTGGGCGGACTTCTTTGCAAAATTTCGATTTGTCCTAAAATATGTACCAGGGAAGCAAAACCTTCTGGCTGACACTTTGACCAGACTTCCCCAATATCCCACAAGATTGATCGGCCCACAGAATCGCTCTTTACCCCTGCCCAACGAAGTCTGTTGCCCACTTTAGCTGTACAAACCAGTTCTCGGACCCGATCCCCACCACCACCGCTTTCGATGGGGGGGAAGCCCCACGCCCGGCTGAGCTGGCAGCGCCGCCCACCTCACTTCCTCCTCCCCCTAAGCGACTGACAGCCATGGTTCCCAAGGTGCAGGGGCCCGAGCGCCCCATTCAGTCTCTCCCTGCACCTGTGTCGGCTCCATCCCCGGTCAAACTGCCCGCCGTCTCCTCTCCGGAGGGGGTGGAAGGACTGTCTGATTCCTTTAAGGAGACTCTCCTTCGCAGTTATCAAACGGAACTGTCCTCGCAGACCCTTACAGCTACTCTAATTAAACTCAGGGAGTTTTGGTACAAAGATTCTAAATTGTATGTTCCGAAAGTATTGCGGGGGGAGGTTTTGGGTTTGGTTCATGGCGCCAAGACCGCCAGACATTTCAGATTTCTCAAGACATTGCATTTGCTACGGAGACAGTTTTGGTGGGCGGGCATGCGGTCAGATGTGGACTCCTTCATCCGCAGCTGCCCCATATGTGCATCGGCCAAACGATCTCAGGGCAAACCGCCCGGACTTTTACAACCATTAGAGACTCCCTCCAAACCATGGGAAGTTATTGCAATGGACTTCATGACGGATTTATCCCCTAGTGGGGGAAAGACAGTTCTTTGAGTGATTACTGATCTATTTTCAAAACAGGTGCATCTTGTACCCTGCACAGGTATCCCTTCCACACCGAAATTGGCCCACCTCTTTGTGTCACATGTCTTCTGTCTACATTCCTTTCTGCACAAGATAGTGACGGACAGGGGGTCAACTTTCATGGCCAAATTCTGGAAGGCTTTTCTCAAATTGGTCGGAGTAGAAAAAGGACTGTCTAGTGCCTTCCATCCCCAAACAGATGGTCAAACTGAATGGGTGAATGCGGTATTGGAATGCTATTTATGCTGTTATGTTAATTACCATCAGGATGATTGGGTAGACCTGTTGCCTTTTGCTGAGTATGCTTATAATAATGTGGTTCACCAATCCACGGGGTTCAGCCCTTTCCAGGTTGTCCATGGTAAAGAGTTTGGCCCCGCTGGTCATATTGATGTTTCTGAGGAGGAGGGGGGAGCTGATGTGGCTGGATGGGTACGTTCAATTCAAACAACCTGGCCATGGCTGGTTAAAAATCTAGAGTGGGCCAAAGAGCGTTACAAGGCTCAGGCTGACAAACATCGCTCCCCCAGTATGGAATGCAAAGTGGGGGATCTTGTCTATCTGTCCACCACGAACCTACGGTCCACCCGCCCATGTGATAAACTCAGTGCCAAGTAGGGCTGTCGATTCGGTTTGGCCCGAACCGAAAATCAGCTGAAGTTTCCTCGATTCAGCGGTTTTCAGTTCGGACGGAGCCGATCTCCAAAAGGCGAGAAATCCAGGACCCCGAACTCGTTGTGTTCGGGGAGTTCAGAGAGTAAATTTGGTGAATTCAGGGTTCGGCAGGGATGCATGCACAGGAGCTTAACACCCAGTTGGTAAGCTGCTTTCTCCCGCGGCCAATGGTAGCCAAGTAGCTTCTTCTCCTGGCCAATCAGAGCAGGGATTATCACTTTTGAACTGGCCAGAAGAAAGTTTAAAACGCCCGCCCATCCCACCCTGTCCCATTGCCTTCCATTTTGGTGGCGAGAGAGATCCAGCCAGCAGAATTGGTGCGGTTGAGAGATCCACTCGAGTTCATCCATCGGAATTGGTTTGAGGATGTTTTTGGGTCTTTTGGTGTCAGGGTGTTTGGTTTGCTTGGGGTTCCACATTCTAGCTGAGCCCACCGGCATTGGTTTGTGCAGGGGGAAGGGTCACCGTGCGTAGGTGCGAGGGCCCTGCGCCTCCTGCCGCCGGGGCAGGAGCGCCTAGTGCGTTCCCATCCCACCCTACCCCCCTTGCTTGGGGTTCCACAGTACAGCCAACCCCCCCGGGTTTGTTTGAGAAGGGCGAAGGGTCTCCGTGCGGAGGTGCGAGGGCCCTCTCACCGCCGGGGCAGGAGCGCCTAGTGCATTCCCATCCCACCCTACCCCCCCATGCTTGGGGTTCCACAGTACAGCCAACCCCCCCGGGTTTGTTTGAGAAGGGCGAAGGGTCTCCATGCGGAGGTGCGAGGGCCCTCTCACCGCCGGGGCAGGAGCGCCTAGTGCGTTCCCATCCCACCCTACCCCCGTGCTTGGTTGCCACTCGAGTTGATCCATTGGAATTGGTTTGAGGGTGCTTTGGGGTCTTTTGGTGGGAGGGTGTCTGGTTTGCTTGGGGTTCCACATTCTACCAAGCCCCCCCCCCCGGATTGGTTTGAGAAGGGCAAAGGGTCTCCGTGTGGAGGTGCGAGGGCCCTCTCGCCGCCGGGGCAGGAGCGCCTAGTGCATTCCCATCCTACCCTACCCCCCATGCTTGGGGTTCCACATTCCAGCTGAGCCCCCCCCCCGGGTTTGTTTGAGAAGGGCGAAGGTTCTCCGTGCGGAGGTGAGAGGGCCCTCTCACCGCCGGGGCAGGAGCGCCTAGTACATTCCCATCCCACCCTACCCCCTGTGCTTGGGGTTCCACAGTCCAGCTGAGCCCCCCCCCCAGGTTGGTTTGAGAAGGGCGAAGGGTCTCCGTGCGGAGGTGCGAGGGCCCTCTCGCCGCTGGGGCAGGAGCGCCTATTGCATTTCCATCCCACCCTACCCCCCGTGCTTGGGGTTCCACAGTCCAGCCGAGCCCCCCTGGGTTGGTTTGAGAAGGGGGGAGGGGGCCTAGTCCCTTTCCACCTAGGGGGTTGTGTGCCTGTTCTCCTCTTCTTCCGTGTGTCCCTTCTCCATTTTCTTCCCTTGGCCACCCTTGCCTGGGGTGTGTCAGCTCGCCTGTCTCTATCCCTGGTTTGAAGGTTGGGCTTCAGGTGTGTGTCCTCACTGGCTTTCTGGCATTAACAAGATAGTTTAGGCATTGTCTGGCCTAGGGCCCTCACAATAAAAACCATAGCTGTAGGGCCGGTCAGCTTCTCCAAAGACTAGGGCCTGCTAGTATTTTAAAAGCGGGAAGGGATCTTGACTTTTAAGTAGACTATAACTAGGTGAAACAGTTGTTGAGAAGCACCTAGTCTGTCTTGTGGACGGCTGCTACCACTAGATCAAGTCAAAGGTGAGGGGGTAGTGTCCATCCTTGCAGGGAGAACATTCCTCCTGGTTCCTGAGAGAACCATTGTTGGTGTGCAGATTTAGATAGGGTAAAACGTATCCCAGCCACTACCTCCCCCTGTTAAAAAGGTTTACAAATCCATCTCCACGGCCAGACAACACAGGTCTCTAGAGTGTAGACTAAGTTCCCCAGTTACTGAATCTTACAAAGCAGCAGTTGTTTAGGTGAGGTTAGGTTAGGGCCGGACCAATTGTTCTCAGTTAGTAATCTTGGGGGAGGGTTCATAAAAACAGTGGTCAGGTGAGGTTCAGGGAGCTAGTCAGTTAACCTTTCCCACAGTAAGTGCACTAGTTTCGCCAAAGGGAAACAATGAGTGGCAGGGGTGCAGAACAGAGGGGCCCTGGGGGGAAAGCGAAGCAGAAGACCAGAGGGGTGGAGGGGAGGGGGAGGGCTTTGGCTCACCCCCCTCCCTGCGCAGAGATCAGCTGCGGCGGCGCCCTCCAGGATCCAGCGGCGGATTGACTTTTCCGAGGGGGCCTCTGCAGCTGCCACCCCTGCACAGGTGATGACAGGTGACGCTGGCACTGGGTGGGGGACTGCTGCTGCTGTTCAGACCGTCCCTCCTCCTGTTCCTCCTGTTGCTGCCATTGTGGAGTCTGTCCCGCAGCAGCAGGAGGAGGAGGAGGGGGGCTGTCTGGGGAGGAATTGGGGCTGAGCTGCTTTGACACGGATGTGTTGACGTATCTCACCCCCACTTCAAGAAAGGTGGTGGAGGAGTTTGCACAGTCGATGGAAAGCCCGTCGACTTTGCCTGCTTCTCCACTCCCCAGCAGCAGTTCAGACACAATGGAATGGGAGGAGAGGGTGGAGGAGATGCAAGAGGAAGAGATGGTGGTGGTGCTGGAGCTCCAGCCATCTCAACCCCTTCCCCCGCCGCCGCCTCCCCACAAGGTCCCTAGACACGATGTGTCTGCCCTGAGCACCTCCACGCAGGTTGCTCCTGTGGCAACCGCAGCGGCCAAGCCGCATGGGAGCCACTTCACATCCACGGTCTGGAAGCACTTCCAGGTGGCAGAGGATGATGCACATATCACCGAGTGCCAGCTCTGCAGGGCGTGGGTCAGTCGAGGGAAAGATCTCCAGCATCTCTTGACCACCGCATTCCGGAACCATCTCCGGAAGCACCACAACGTGGTGCTGCTCCAGGGGGAGAGAGAGAGGCTGGTTCTTCGTTGGCCAAGGGGCCTGCAGCCAGTACACCGCCAGCGTCTGGTGCTCTCCCCGTCGCACCCCGTGCTGCGACGACCGTAGCAAGGGCACGCCAAACCACTCTTGCCGAGTTGTTTGGTGGGGAGGGTGGTGTCTGTAGGATGCCGAGAGGTGGGGTCAGAGCAGCCACGAGAAGGGCGACTTGTCTAATCCGCGAGATGATTGCCGTGGACGATCAACCCTATCGTGTGGTAGAGAAGGTTGGCTTCCGGAGGCTGATCCAATTCCTGGCGCCCTGGTACAAGTTCCCAGCTCGCTCCACAATGGCGACATCCATTGTGCCATCGTTGTACGAGGGCACCAGGGCGCATGTGAAGGCACAGCTGTCCTGCACTGCTGGAGGAACTGTGCACTTCACATCCAACATTTGTACAAGCCTTTATGCGGAATCGTTCATCTCCCTCACCGCGCATTGGTGGCAACCTCAGGACCTCGTGGGTGGGGGTTGGGTGGGCAGCATTAGGCAGGGAGAGAGCCGCCGGGCCAGCTATTCCACGCGGAGGAGTTCGCGGAGGCGCACACGGCGGCCAACATTGTCGCCGTCCTGAGGCCACAACTAGAGAACTGGTTAGGCAGGGATCTCACCATGGGTTTCATGGTGACGGACGGCGGCGCCAACATCAGGGCGGCAGCAGGGTTATTGGGCGTGGAGGCACGGATTTACTGTGCAGCCCACCTTCTCCACCTTGTGGTGAAGGATGCCCTGGGCCCCCAACCGGAGTCCAAGCTGGATGGCAAGACATGCAACTTCCGGTGTCTCATGGTGAAATGCCGGCAGCTTGCGAGTCTCTTCTCATGCAGTCTGAAGGACAACTACACACTGCTTGAGATGCAGGTCCGAGAAGACGTGTCCAAGCACCGTGTGAAGGGTGACGTCGACATGCGCTGGAACTCCACCCATGCCATGCTCGAGCATTTGGTGGAGCAGAAGAGGGCCCTCAGGGCACTGTTCCTTGAAACAGATTCCGTGGGGTCTGAGAGGCAGTCAACCAACGTGAGTGGCTGACTATCTCTCAGACTGTGAATGTGCTTGAGCCCTTCAATCATTGCACAGAAATGCTCTCGTCTGACACGGCGACGCTGGCTCTGTTCACCCCCATGGCCCACAGGCTTCATGTGAGGTTGAGTGCCTTTCTGGAGCTGGCCGAAGGACGTGCAGATAATCTTCCAGCCGTGAAAGCCCTGGTGGGAAGGCTTCGGGACAGTGTGACCAACCGTCTGCTGCCTGTCACCCAGGAGCCGGTCTACATGTTGGCAAGCATGTGCGACCCAAGCATCAAGGGCAGCATTGCCAAGCGAGCCAACAAGCTGGTGCACTGGCGAGACAAGCTCTCCCAGTGTGTGGAGCAAGTGCGGGCCGAAAGGGGGATTTCACCCGAGGAGGTGGAGAAGGGGGGCAGCTCCCTTGCTGCCCGTTCCCCAACTTCGCCATCTCGGATTGTCCCCCTCCAGGCAACCACCTCGATGATGATGGAGATGGACGTCATCGGGTAGGCAGTTGGCCCCTCCCAGGCGTTGGCGAGGCGCAAGAGACAGGACATGGCGGATGCGATGGTGAGGGAGTACCTTTCAGAGCCCTACAAGTCGCAGACCACGTGTCCCCTGAGCTACTGGGCCGCGAAGGAGTCGGTCTGGCCGGCCCTCTCTGTGGTGGCCCAGAGGCTCCTCTCCTGCCCTCCAACGAGCGTCCAGAGCGAGTGCCTTTTTTCACATTTGGGCGAAGTGCTTCGCCCACAACGCGCAAGCCTGGCACCCTGGCATGCAGAGCAGTTGGCCTTCCTAAAGGTCAACCTGCCTCTGTTTGGCTTCCCTGACCTGGAGCTTGAGGATGCATGAGGTGAGCACGTGCTTGTGACTGCATGTCCTCGGGGCCAGTGTCAGGAGGTTTGGGTGAAGCGCTCTTTCCCTAATAAAAACCAGTCAGCATAGAGCCTCAGGTCGCTTTCCCAAACTGATTTGGCCAATGACATCCAAAAATCTAGAAACAATCACTAATTGTGTAAGACCTACACAACTGTGCCACCTTTCTAATCACCTTCTGTATATGACTGTTTGTATCCCTTCTGAGGTCAGCTGTTCCTTTCTGCTTGGGGCCATGCAGGAAGCTTCCATTCCACCCGAGCTCCAGGCACAGGAAGGTAAGTCTTGGTCTGAGGTATGCCCTCCCCCGCCTCTCCTGCCCCCAACGGACAGGTGACAAGTTCCCAAGCTGCCCTCCACTTCCAAAGTTCATGAAGCATTAAGTGGACCCCTCCACGTGCACTCTTCCTTTCAGGGACACTTAGTTTGGGGGGGGGGAAGTGGCTTAGGAGGGATGAACTTTGGTGTCAGATTTAGGCCTGCAGCCACTTTAGGTCCGCTTCCACCTCTTTTCCTGATTTAAGTTGATAAGCTAGCCTCACTTGACGTCCCCAAACTGATTTGGCCAAAAAAATGTGAAAATTGTGAAAAAGTAACTGATTTCTGTAGACAGCTGCTCAACCATTGCAATCCCTTCTTCATGTGATTGGTTTTGTTCCTTCACAGGTCAGCTGTTCCTTTCCGCTTTCTGCCATCCTGGAAGCCTCCACTGTACCTGAGCTCCAGCTGAAGGAAGGGAAGGCTTGGTCTGATGTAGGCCCTCCCCCGCCTCTCATCCCCCATACATGCAAGTGACACGTTTCCAAGGCTGTGGTGGCCTGAGCCATGGTGGAGTAGATGGAGCGAGGGGTGCAAGCGCTCGAGCTGTCCAGGTTTTGGACAGCCTACTCACTGCGTGAAGAAGCTCTCCACCCCAAGTGGTGGTGGCTTCCGAACCATCTACTGTAAGATCATGGGGATCCCCCTCCCCCTAAAAACAGACATGCCCTTCGAAAGCCAACCTTCTTTTTCAATCTGAAAACCAGGTACCATCTCCTAAACTGAAAGCACCCTTGCTTGACACCCGTCAAAATGCCGGGAGAAGTCAGGTACCCATCCTGCTCCTGGGCGTGAAATTTGCATATGCCAAACCCTCTGGTGCAGACCGGGTCAGCTCTGTGTAGGCATAGGTCCACTCCCCGCCTTGGAAAGTCAAAGATAGAATACACAGAAAAACACAAACAGAGAAAAGGAAGGGGAGGGAGCTCTGATTGTGCTGCTTCCAGGTGCTGTTGTGCTATTCTGTCCAAGGCCAGACTATGCCCCGTGTTTAGTCTTTATACACGGGGAATCTATACCCATATTGTGGGAATCGCCAAGTACTCCTTCCTGCCTCTGGGAGGGGGGTTGCCTGCGCTACCAGTTATCTCCTTTTGCTCTTCCATATATGCTGTGTACCTTGCCTTTGCCCCTTACTAGTGTCCTTTTGAATATGGCTTCTGAAACCTGTCGATCCTAACCAATAAAACTGCTTTCGTGGACTTGCTTTCTGCTGGAATATGTTTATGGGTTTGCCGCAGGGCTAGAGCTTACAGCATGAAGTCGGGGCCACTGGGGGTTTGGGGGGAAGTAGTTGTGAATTTTCCGCATTGTGCAGGGAGTTGGACTAGATTACCCTGGTGGTCCCTTCCAACTCTATGATGGGTGACTGCCAGCTAGATCCTTCTGTGCATTATTATCATCAGATATTGCCTGAATTTTAAGTGGGGAAGTTACTGACTTGACCACTTGCCAGTAGCCCTATTCAGGTTGCTTCCTTTTTGTCATGCTTAGGAGTGTCTTCAGGTTGGGTGGAATTTTACTGGAGCACTTTCTGAATCTACTACCTGTCGTGCCATGAACCTTGGGGGAACTCAACATAGGAAATAGACCCAGATATGAATATGGGGATCTCCATAATAAGGTATATGGGCCATTGCTACAGCATGGTCGTGCTTATGACAACCAGGGAAGCTGCAGTTTACCCCACCTCTTCCAGTTGGCTCGGCTGTACAATGTACGAAGTGGGCATTCTCTCTGTCCCTGAGAATTTCATCTTTTTCCTCCCACTGTGGAAGGGGCAAGTTCACTCATCCTGCAGAAAACATCTAAAGGAACTTTATTAAGCATGCTTACATTAAGGGATGCAGACTTAAGAGGTTAAACTAAAGGCTTTGTGGGTTTTCAGAAGACGTCTGCTGGAAGAGAGTGAAGCAGTATCATCTGGGTGTTTACTTTGTTAACCTCATATTTCCTTTATTAGGTATCTGTGGTATCCTTGATATGTTTGTAACGGCCCATGGCTAAATGCAAATGAAACCATTCACATTCTTTGAAAATAGAACATTCATTGATCATGAAACCAGTCCTTTCTCTAGGGTGAGAAGCCACTGTACAGGGCAGATGGCTTAGCAAAGCTCAACAAAATTTATTTGAAATGTTCTCCATGGGTTTGACTGTAAGCACTTGTCCCATCGAAAACCAAAAGCCACACCAGGAGACTTAGTAGTCCAAAAAAGTTGGTTTAATGGTATCACAGGCAAGCAGAGCTTAGAAGTCCAAAGGCAGGAATGGGGGGGGGGAGGGCAATGACATGCACTTGATAATATAAGAACACTAGAAAAGCGGCAGCAATACAGTCTCATGAGATAACCTCACAGTCTAGAGACACCACGGCTCCCACGGGCATCTGCTAGCTTCAAAGGGAATAGGAATGCAACTTTAGGGAAACAGTCCTTGAATGAAAGTCTGTGAGAAAACGAAACTATTTGAGACACAGCGAGCAGGCCTGACAAATTTATGAAGTGGGAAGAGCTATTATAAACTGAACATTCTTAATCCCAAACAGTCTCACAGCTTCTTCTCCATCAGGTAAAGGATTTCTCTATACAAACGTTCCGGAGCATCAAGGCCCCACAAGAAGTCAAAGTGGTTCCAGTCAGGAAGATATTTGAGATGAATGAGATTAGTTATTCGTGGTAACAAAGCTTCGATTTCCACAGGCTGACAAAGCCAGTCATGTCCTCCATGCCATATTGCTATTGGCACGGTGATCTCTTCTATCCTGTACAAGGGAGGAGTCGTCTGGGGGGGGGGGGAGGACACAATAACAGTTAGGGGGTTGTTAAAAAAAGAATAACAGAATTAACTAGAGATACCACAGAAATATTACCTATAGCAAGACTTAAAGTTCCACCAAAGGTGAAACATCTGAGGAATTGTAAAGGAAATTTAAAAAAAACAGTTAGTAAAGTTAGCTAAATATTTTGTGGAATTCTCATGGCTCATACTTGCAGAATCTACAGTCTCTCTCTCTATCTTTTGCCCTCAAGTCACTGCTGAATTATGGTGACCCCCCCAGGGTTTTCAAGGCAAGAGATGTTCAGAGGTGGTTTGCCATTACCTGCCTCTTTGTCATGTCCCTCATATTCCTTAGAGATCTCCCATCCACATACCACCCAAGGTCAGGGCTAAGAGTATATGACTGGCCCAAGGTCACCCAGCAAGCTTCCATGGCATGAGTGGGGATTTGAACCTGGGTTTCCCAGGTCCTATTCTAACACCTTAACCGCTACACCATGCTGGCTCTCTACCTAAAGCAAAAGTTGAAGTAAATGATGACCTTTGTCCTCATGAGGACCATTTGAGTTATTTCTCAATAGGCTCTTTTACAGGCATTTTTAATAGGCTATTTTACAGAGGCAGAGGCTCAAATGTTGACCCTTCATGATATGTAACTCACTTGTTGCATTGACTGGGGAGAGGATAGGTGAACAGGCAATTTAGCTGTTTACACACACACACACACACACACACACACATTGCCAGTCCAGATAAGGTAAAAAGGGTAAAGGTCCCCTGTGCAAGCACTGGGTCATTCCTGACCCATGGGGTGATGTCACATCCCGACATTTACTAGGCAGACTTTATTTTTACAGGGTGGTTTGCCAGTGCCTTCCTGAGTCATCTTCCCTTTACCCCCAGCAAGCTGAGTACTCATTTTACCGACCTTAGAAGGATGGAAGGGGGAGTCAACCTTGAGCCGGCTACCTGAAGCCGACTTCCATTGGGATCAAACTCAGGTTGTGAGCAGAGCTTGGACTGCAGTACTGCAGCTTACCACTGTGCGCCAAGGGGCTCTTGCCAGTCCAGACAGAATATGAGAAATGAGTAATAGGAAGAACGGGTTTCACAACGTAAGAATGAACTACTGCTTAAGGATTTGAGATTCCTTGACATCTTGAATTATATTTAATAGAACCCAAAGTTTCCCTTGCCTGTGTTCTCTATTTTTGTTGTCCACCCTCTGCACCTGCACAACTAGTACATGACAGACTTCAGAATTCAAAGAAAATTAATTCGTGTCAATTCATGCCTTCCATTGTCTACAATGCAAGTGAGAATTTTCATTGCTTAGATAAGGACACTTTCTCCATTTTTTTCCTGGAATGTGGCAGGAAGGGTTGCCTGGGTGAAGTGTACAAACCCCAAGAATTTCATCCCAATTTGGGCAGCAAATGAAGAGTTAAAGCTATAAATGTGTTTCTAATTGAAACAAGGAAAGCAAAAAAAATAAATAAGTAGAAAAAGGTATCCCAACTACAACAAAGATAATAAAATGTTAAAGAACAACATAAACATAGGAGGAAAAGATCCAGATAAAATTTCTTGTCTATCTTTTACAGACAGAAAGGATGGAGACTCAACCTCCTTTTATCTTATTAGCAACCAAAATCAAACAACAAAATCCAGCAAATCATACCTTGTTGTATTTATCTGCCAGCCCTGAGCCATAGTCAAAATATCTGAATTCCCCTGATTTAGCTACCTAGAAAAATGAATGAAACACAAGAAGGGAGTAATTATCCTGGCTCTCACAATAAAACCTAAAGAAAGTACAGGGAAAGACAATTGTTGAGCATGTTTTATGACGATCAATATCTGCCGAAAGAAAGCAACCACTAATGGTCAGCATATTTACGCATGACTGAGCTTCCTCACCTCCATTTTTATTTATTTTTATTTATTTATTAAAACATTTGTACCTAACCTTTCCCCAGGTGTCAGAGTGGCTTACAATACATAATCAAAAATAATAAATGGCAATAAAGTCACAATTCAATCCCAGCCTCGTAAAATGCCCATGAACCTCCATTAAAAGCTCTAGCCAATCTGCACAGTGTAGCCCAAAAGGAAAGAATCCCGTATTATACAAAGGCAGTCAAATCCAAATGATCATTAAGGCCTTTGGGAAAGAATGTGTCCAATGTAAAAATCCAAAAGTCCCCTCTCTGAAATAACAACTTATCAATCTTATGTAATTGATAAGACCTAGATTGAATCTTTTCTGTAATGAAAAATTTGAAATCTATGGGATGATGATGTTTGTCAACAAAATGCATTAGCAAAGGAGCTTCAAAGTTGAGATTTCAATTTTTACTACAGTGTTTGGACAGACAGTTTTTCAAAGGATGTTTTGCTGCTCCCACATACAAAAGATTACACAGCATATTAAAATGTAAACAACTTGTGTAGCTAAGCAGTTGGAGAAATGATTTATGGCGAATGTGGGTTTGGGATACTTTCCCTTTAGTTTCTGCCTCATAAAAATCTGAGTCATCATGACACATTTGCTATCCTTTTAAATTCATTGTTGGTTTTCTTTTTTAACACTTTATTTGGTTTGTTTTTTGGTTATACGTGGATTGCAGTGTTTTTAAATGTAGTCAAATTACAGAGAGTGCAGGTTATATCCATCTATCTAAGCATCAGTAAAATAAACATCTTAATTCATTCACTGACTTATTCCCCATATTAGGCTTTAAAATACAATTGTTTTCAAAAGTTATACATCTTTTTAACTGATCAGCTGAAATGCCCAGGTACAGAGATGGAATACAAACAAGTGCTAGCAAGACTCCCAGTGATGAAACACTCAAAATGTATCTCAGTGGTCGTTGGCAGCAGGCCAAGCGCAGACCTCTCAACTCCAGCACGCATGTGCACACACAAACACACCATCACAGTTTCATTCCAAAGAGCCATTCTGAAGTTAGCAATACTGGAGCCTTCACCACCAGTCTGGTTCTGGTTACCCTTGTGTCAAGGCAATGCGCCCAGCACTTTGCTTTCCCATGCCTATACGATGCACAGTGGAATGAATATTTTGAATCTTGCATGGCAGCTGTGGGGCTGGTACTAGCTGGAGATCTGCTATTACAACTGATCTCCAGCCGATAGAGATCAGTTCACCTGGAAAAAATGGCTGCATTGGCAATTGGACTCTATGGCATTGAAGTCCCTCCCCTCCCCAAACCCCACCCTCCTCAGGCTGCACCCCAGAAACAACCACCCCCAACCTCCAAAGCATTTTCAGCCCATTTCTTAGGAATGGGCTGCTAACTAGCCGGAAGACCGTCAATTCATTTGTTATGAGGACATTCAGAAAGTGTTACACTTTACTAGGATTGTTTGCACTGTATTTATTGTTACACTTTAATAGGATTGTTTGGAATGGATAGAATAACAATTGGTTTTTACATAGTTCAGGATTTTTTTTCCTTTTTGAGGCTTCAAAGTAGGGCTGCCAACCTCCAGGTGGGGCCTGGAGATTTCCCAGAATTACAGCTGATCTCCAGACTACACAAATCAGTTCTCCTTAGGGATGCCAACCTCCAGGTACTAGCTGGAGATCTCCTGTAATTCTCCAACTGATAAAGATCAGTTCCCCTGGAGAAAATGGCTGCTTTGGCAATTGGACTATGGCATTGAAGTCCCTCCCCTCACCAAACCCTGCCCTCCTCAGGGTCCACCCTGAAAACCTCCCACCAGTGGCAAAGAGGGACCTGGCAACCCTAGTTTCCCTAGAGAAAATGGCAGCTTTGGAGGGTGGACTGTATGGCATTATACCCCACTGACATACCTCCCTTCTCCAAACCCCACCCTCTCAAGGTTCCACCCCCAAATCTCCCGGAATCCCCAGAGTTGGGAGCCCTAGTTCCAGGCCATGAAGGGTTTTGAAGATCACAGCCAGCACCTTGAATTGAACTCAGAAACAAACTAGCAGTCAATTAAGCTGTTTGAAAGTGGGCAAGATGTGTCTAGGCTAGGCCCTAACAACTATCAGTCTCTGCATTTTGGACCAGCTGCAATTTCCATGTTGTCTTCAAGGGCAGCCCAACATAGACCATGCTATGATAGTCCTGATGTTGCACTTTCATTGACCAGTTACAGCCTTGGAAACATCTGAACATCAGACCGTTTCAGACATTGAAATACATCAGTGTTTGGCAGTGTTGATGTGGTCGCTTTCACATGATGGGAAAATTGCCCCCATTGCCGCCCTCCTTAAAAAGGAGTTCAGTTCAGTTCATTACTGACTCATTATGAATGAGTAACATTTAGTATACTGTTGAGGATCAGGATAAGTTCACATGACTGTTATTGTGGGAGGATACGTGGCCATTTTCATTTGACAAGACAAAATCATTTACTCTAGAGTTTGCCTTAAATATGGATCTCCAGCATGCTCACTTTCTCAACTTATCATTGGCTCTTTGGCATATATGCTTTTGGGAGAGTAGTCACATGACTGATTCACTATCTTGCAAACTGGATTTCTTTCACCAATGGAGTTCTTTTCTTCTATTATAAGCTTTGTTCATTTCAAAAGAGAATGACATGACATCATATAAGCTGTTTTGTACCTTCAGATCATTGGTCTAACATTTAGTATTATGCTCTGTGCTTGGCATTAGTTCTCCTGTGTGTCAGGCAAAGAAAGGTTGTTCTCAACATATGCTACCTGAAATCCTTTATTGGAGATGCCAAAGACTGATTCTGAGGTCTTACATGGAAAGCAGGTGTTCCACCACTGAGCCATAATCCCAAAGAGAAAGTTTACTATTGACACTGTAATAGTAATAATAGAATAGCTAGGAGTAGATGTTCATTCTTTTTGATCCTGAAATTCATCACTGTGATTTAGATTATTTCTGACTATAAAGCTGTTACATAGTGATTAGCTTAGCATTTCTCTCGAATAAACTAGATTATCTGGAGTCTAGATCTTTAGAGCTATCTTATTATCCTGTAATTAAACAAGGTACATTATTATTTAGGAGATACGTATATAGACAATATTCAAAAGTTATGTTTATTTTCAGTTACTCTACCTGGCCCCAATGAAGAATATTTTTTACAGAGGTAAAATCTGGGAATCGTGAGACGTAGACATCTGTCCGACTCTGCAAAAAAAAAAAAAAAAGGTGCATTTAGAAGGCATGTCAAGTCAGACAACTCTTTTGTGCTGGGATCGAAAAAATAGCACCTCAGTCCCTTATGTAATATTTTTGCTCTGCATACCACAGTTTATCAAGAGAGTTGTTTGAGGAGTGGTGATATGCACACCAAAAAGTAATTGTTGAAGTATGAAATCAATAATTCAAGAAACACTGGCATACGAAGTCCAACATCTGGGACATGAATAATGAGTGAAGATTTTTACTGTGGTTAACCCACTAGCTGCACTCCTCAGTGATTCAGATGCTCACTTTAATACGTTGTCAGGGTCATCTTCAGATAATGTGATATAAAGCATTTGTTTGGGCCCCAAGAATAGATAACGGCCCAGCCTATATGACGTGCTGCCATGCACGCTTAGCATGGATGCAGTAGAGCAGTGGTTCCCAAAGTGGGTGATACCACCCCCTGGGAGGGTGGGATTACCTTGGGGCTGCTAAGAGATAGGGGCAGTGGTAGGCGCTGAAGGTAGGCCCCTACGTTTGGCTTGCATATGTAGGAAACTCTACAAGGCGGTCTTGCCTGATGGACCCCCAAATCCTGCACAGTGATTGGTTGTCTTCAGTTGGACTACTCCCCATAGTTTTTGTTTCGCTGGCCTCTGCCCTTCACTGGAGTGTCCCTTTGAAGAGACTTGGTATCCCAGATTCAAGCTACAGAGCAGTACTCAGGAATGAACATGTTTAGCCGGAGCACCTTCTCTGATTAATGTTCAGGTGCACTGAAAATGTCCCACAAATGGTACTGTAAGCAAACCATTAGGAACAAAAACAAAAACAGAGAGAAAGATTAGAAGGAACCTTTTGTTCACTCCAGCATATGTGGGAAGTGAATGGCATTGGGTTGACAAGACAAAGAGAAGGACATCTTAGGGCATTGTTGCATTTAACAAACATGTCAGATGAAATCCCATATGCCTACCAGGAATCAAGTCTGCAATTGGTGTTACACTAAGCCATGGCAGGTTGAGGTTCAGCATCTGTGCTACCCTTTGACTCTTGAAAAAGAGGGGAAACTGTCATACCAATCAAAACCTCTTTACGCTGATAGGCCAGAACTGGTCAGCTGATGCCACCTGGGCCTCTAAAAGATTCTGTGCCAGGCTTCATATCTGCTCTGAGCAACAAAGTGATCCAATGGTGCTATCAGCAGATTTGCCTACACTTTATGCCTTTGCCTCTCCCAACCATGTCAGCAGCAGCAGCAGCAGAAGCAGAAGCAGAAGCAGAAGAAGAAGAAGCAGAAGCAGAAGTAGAAGAAGAAGAAGAAGAAGAAGAAGAGTTGGTTTTTATATGCCGACTTTCTCTCCCACTTAAGGAAGAATCAAACCGGCTTACAATCACCTTCCCTTCCCCTCCCCACAACAGACACCCTGTGAGGTTGGTGAGGCTGAGAGAGCATGACTTGCCCAAGGTCACCTAGCTGGCTTCGTGTGTAGGAGTGGGGAATCAAACCCGGTTCTCCAGATCAGACTCCACCGCTCCAAACCACTGCTCTTAACCACTACACCACGCTGGCTCTGCATTCAGACATCACAAACAGATTTTTTTTTTCTGTGACAGGTTCTTCTATGGTTAACTCTTCTTCTTCCTCCATGAAGCTCAGTTGTCCAGATATGGGAAGCCTTGAATCAAGCTCTAAGTCGCCTTTATGTCTGAATGTAGACATAACTGCATTCTTGCCAAACAGAGAATTAGAATCCCAGTTTAGGGTTGGGGAAACAAACTCAAATTTGTCTAGGTGCCTAAGCAGTGAACCAGAGCTCGGTTCAAAGCTTCCCAAGGCCAGAAGCCTTCAGTCACACACCACATATAATGAGAAGAGATAGGAGAAGTTGCCAGTTGAGCCGGTAAGCTGTGTTTGTGATTCTGGAATGTCATCCAACAAATGAAATACTCATCCAGGAAAGGAAATATAAAAATATATAAATAAAACACACTTACTTAAAAACAACAACCCACATGTAAATACCTGATTTAGATTCTTCTCATTGAACCCACAAAAGGACAAAAGAGCTTGTTTGCAGAAATAGTCTATCGGACGGTAGCTGCATTGTCTGGCAACAAATGCTCTCAGTCCCATATTCATTAAGCAGAATTCTTTCCTACCAAACATAAGCTGTTTAAACATAATTAATTGAACATAATTAATAAGATTGATTTTTTTTATACATTCTTGTCAATAATTTATATCAGAATGAATTTATATAAGTATTTACTTCATTTATTTCTTTAAAACCATTATGTATCATGTCTCCAAATCTGCTTAAGGGGACTTCCCAGTAAAATACATAAGATCACAATCTACAATCAAATAACAAAAATGTGGTTCTTAGGAGGAGTGTAACCCCACACAAAAGAGACCATATCCTGACTTCTTGTTCAACAAAATACTACTTTTATTTTTGCTCTAATCCAATCCATTTGAATGCTCAACTGAGAAAACATGGCTTCATGCAAACAGGAGATGCCCTCTGTATTTGAATGCTGGGAATGGGGATAACAGAGCATGCCCTTACATTATTCATATAACGCAGCCAAACACTGGCATAAAGAAGGCAACTTTATTTCTGTAAAGCTCTATATGCATATTCTAAAAAATCTGGAAAAAAATTCAAGCAAGGGATGTACGTCAAGGAAAAATTGAGGGCACCACCTTTTAAAGTATTTTTAAGTATTTTAGAAGTATCACTAATCTGTGGTTTTATAGTTATATTGGTTTGTATTGGCTTGTATGCCTGTTTATATTGTTAGCCGCTCTTAGCCCAGCTTGTGTGGGAAGAGCAGGATAAAAAATCAAATAAATAAATAAACACAACAACAACAATAATGTGTGTGTGTGTAAAGTGCCGTCAAGTCACAGCTGACTTGTGGCGACCCCTTATAGGGTTTTCAAGGCAAGAGACTAACAGAGGTAGTTTGCCAGTGCCTTCCTCTGTATAGCAACTCTGGACTTCCTTGGTGGTCTCCCATCCAAATACTAACCAGGGCTGACCCTGCTTAGCTTCTGAGATTTAACGAGATCAGGCTAGCCTGGGCCATCCAGGTGAGGGCAACAACAACAATAATAGTGATAATATATTTGGATTACATGTTAGCTCACTTCGAAACATCAAGTGAATAAGTTCCCTTTCTTTCCCCAGCATGTTGCTGTAGCTCTTTCCTATTACCTTCCATTTTTCCTATCTGTTTTAGCAAGAAGAAACAGAGGAGCCATCAAACCTTATGTGACTGAAGTAATATTGCACACATACCTCTATCAATACCTCTGGCAAATGTAGAAGCTGCATTAGGGGAGTTATATTGCCTTCCAAATTATAAGATGGTGCCAAGGCAAAAAAAATCTTGATTTTTTCAGCCAGCTGGGGTAATTCAGAAAATGCCACAAAACCTAGAAAAACAATAGAAACTCCATTTAGTGCCACTTACTTTTTAAAAACGCCACATTTACAGACAAAAAAATTGTAAAAATTCAGCTTAGTAGGCTCAAAACTTTTTTTATTTCTGAGGAATTAGAATTGACAAAAAATACAATGCTGAAGTGCTGTGACAGGACTACTGTCCCCATAATTGATATAATTTTCAACCAGTGCAGATACAGACATTAGTATTTAAGTGCCCCTAAGTGCCCCACACTCAAATATGTTTTTTAACATTATGGAATACATAGGAAACAGTACTAATTGTCACTGTGTCATAACAGACACAATCTGACAGGATTTGAAGGGTATTTCCCACTTCAGACATTCATTTCAAGTAACGGACCGTATGCTTTGCTCATAATTGAAACCTGTGCCAATTTGTTTGGAAAGCATTTCTTGACAATTAACAAAATGTTACTTTAACAGAAAGCAGCCCAGGTGCCCTGAATTTCGACCAGTGGCAAATAATACTTTCCTTTAGTAAAATTCCTGAAACCCCTTCAAATGCCATAAAGCATCTAGGCATCAAGGAATAATATATGGGATGTAGGCCACAGAGTATTCGCTGGAAAACCTGGAAAATGTTGCCTTTTATTGCCCTATAACCCTTTTAAATTATTATTATAAACTACAATTAGTAAAGAGCTAAAAGCAAGTTGTATTATTATCCATGTTAGTTAGACCGGCTTTGTTCCAGCTTCAACTATTACTTTTCACATATTTGATCGCTCATGAAACCAGAAGACCGTAATAACAAAATCTTACCACTGTTCCCTTTCGGGCAGCTTCACCACATCCAAGAAAGTTGGCCTGAAGCAGCAACTCAAATGATACAAGCAGTCAGAATGGTGTTTTTTTTTACTAGACTGCTGACTGTGAAGGCATCACACACCAGTAGTATTGGAGTGCGGGAAAGCATCCCAGTTTGTCAGAGCCAAAGTACATGTTACTGTTTTTAGAGTTCCCCACCCAGCACACAGCTACACAGCAGCTGTGGGGAACAGCTACTTAAAAACCCCACCCACCCGTTTTCCCATACAAATACCATGCTGGGGGTAGGGTTGCCAGCTCCAGGTTGAGATATACCTGGAGATTTTGAGGGTGGACCCTGAGGAGGGTGGGGTTTGGAGAGGGGAGGGACTTCAATGCCGTAGAGTCCAATTGCCAAAGCAGCCATTTTCTCCAGGTGAACTGATCTTTAGCGGCTGGAGATCAGTTCTAATAGCAGGAGATCTCCAGCCACCACCTGGAGGTGTTGGGTATCAGATATATTTTACCAAGTTCTAGTTATATTTTAGCATTAAAGGATTGATTTTTTATATATCATTTGCTAATTAAAAGCTAGCTTTCTCTATTAGTTAGCTGGCACACAGAGAAAGCTCCATACCACTATGTCATCTGCTACCGCAACTCGAAGGCTGGGCATACCACTAGTAACCTTGTTGTAATCATAACATTAAGGTAACAGCGGAATATTCTTGGCCACATTTTGTATTTTAATGTGAAGCCCTGTGGGGGTGTTCTGAATGCACTGAAACCTCTTTAAGGATGCTCTCCCATGTCCTATTCTTGAACCTATTTCACACCTTACTAATAGGTTTGACATTGAATACCTGATAACATTCTTATCTCCGAGTATCTGGCCGTACATCTGGCCATATAAGTGGTGTGAAACAGGTGAGGTGATTAATATGCCATTAAAAAGATTATAATATTATGAGAACCTTATGAAAATCCTAGAGAAGGGTCATGGGGGCAATTTTAATAGAGAATTTTCTGATGCCAAAGAGTATATATGGGTGCAAAAATTATTTATTCTTTGGAGACTCAGCCCAAGTCTTCCACAGTGGTGTGGTATGTATTTTCTATACCTTTATGCATATTCAAGATCTGTATACTCTGTGCAATTTCTGTAATAGTCTGTATCTTCACCATCTCTGAGCTATGGCAGCAAAGACCCCCTCCTCCAAAGCCAATAACATTTCCCTCTTCTGTATAAGTGAATACCAGTCTTAACTCTTGACATACCTATACTGCTTCCCTGAGAATGGCCAACATAATAAATTTGACGTTGTCCAGTTTTCTGCAGAATAAAGTCTATCATGGCAGAGAGGTCAAAGATGCCCATTTCATGAAAACTGAAAATTAGAGAAACATTAACTGGTATGAAATGTGTACATCAGCTTTGTCTCTAAACCTAGAAAGCATTAACAAACATACATTCCAGTCTTCCAATACATAAAATTTACAGCAAGGTAGAAGAACAACTGGGCCATCTAGTCTCAGTCTATAACCAAGCAGATTAAGGCTGCAGTAAAAACAAAAAAAAATTAATTGGGCTACCAATTGCTTGATCTCCCTTTCTGCTTGAGTAATGACTGTGCCTAGATGGAGGTCAGTGGAATGCATCTTATGGACATCTTCCATTGAATCAACTGGTCCTTTCTGGACTAAAAAAGCACCACCTTGTACAATCATAACATTTTCCCAGACTCTAAAACTTCTGGAGGAGCCCCGTGGCGCAGAGTGTTAAGCTGCAGTACTGCAGTCAAAAGCTCTGCTCACGACCTGAGTTTGATCCCGACAGAAGTCGGTTTCAGGTAGCCGGCTCAAGGTTGACTCAGCCTTCAATCCTTCCGAGGTCGGTCAAATGAGTACCCAGCTTGCTGGGGGTAAAGGGAAGATGACTGGGGAAGGCACTGGCAAACCACCCCACAAACAAAGTCTGCCTTGGAAATGTTGGGATGTGATGTCACCCCATGGGTCAGGATTGACCCGGTGCTTGCACAGGGGACCTTTACCTTACCTAAAACTTCAGGAAGCTGGTGAGAGTTATGGTGGTGAGCTGACACACACAGACACACCACCCCAGTGGTGGTGGGAAGTGCTGTCAAACCACAGTCCACTTTCGATGACTCTGCAGGGTTTTCAAGGTAAGAGGCAAACAGAGCTGGTTTGCCTTTGCCTTCCTCTGCATAGCAACCCTAGATTCAAAAAGGAAAGCAGCTGCCTGAAGTTGCTGAATTGTCTTTCATACCAGTGTTTAATGAAGACACTGGAAGAGCATCAGCAAGATGGATGACACAGAAATATGAGTGTCAAACAGCTGACAGTACCAGGGAAACCAAAAGTCACAATTGGTTTTTTATTCAATCTCACCCAATTCTCCTACTCCCTTCAGCCCTCGTCCCACTTGGCTTTTGTCCCTGCAGGTCCCATTATCCCCAGCACCACCATTTTTGTGGTCAAAGTAGCGGCAGCTCCCAGCTGGGAGAGAAAGGGAAGGTATCCCCATTCTGTCTTCACAGCAGCCATGTAAGGACTGCAGTGGTTGGCCACAGATGCCACTTGGGACAGCCAATCAGGCATCTGGGCTGGCAGCCAATCAGACATTCTGGCTGGCTACACCAGAAGTGTGCTTCTGGGTTCGATTCCCCATTCCTCCACATGAGCAATGGAGGCTTATCTGGTGAACTAGATCTGGGGTGGGTTTCCTGGAGGACCTGGAAGCCGGAGTTTTCATTCAGATCTGCCTCACTCAGATATAAGCAGCTGCGGCAGAGGCTGTTCCATCAGTTGGCTCTGGCTTCCCCTGGAGTGAACATTGTCATAAAGGAGAAGCAGTTTTGGTGATGTGACTCCAGCTTCAGCGGCAGGAGAAGAACACCAACAATGATCTTCAGCAGCAGGAACTTCAGTGGTAGTTTGGCTTCTAAAGAGGACCCAATGAAGGCATTCGGTCTAGGCCTCTGCTGGGTTCCTTGGCTGAATCACCCCCGCAGCTGAATCACACCTGGAGCCACATTCTCATGCCCCCCCCAACTGCAAAGTATGTGCCCTCCTTGTTTCAGGGCTACACCAGAAGTGTGCTACTGGGTTCGATTCCCCATTCCTCCACATGAGCAATGGAGGCTAATCTGGTGAACTAGATTTGTTTCCCCATTCCTACACACGAAGCCAGCTGGGTGACCTTGGGCAAGTTACAGCTCTCTCTCAGTCCCACCTACCTCACTGGGTGTCTTTTGTTGGGAGGGGAAGGGAAGGTGATTGTAAGCCGGTTTGAGTCTCCCTTAAGTGGTAGAGAAAGTTGGCATATAAAAACCAAGTCTTCTTCTACTACTACTTCCTATGAGGCTACAGTGCCTCCTGACTGACCTTTCTTTTGAGGCATGTGGGTCTGTACTGGGGTTTTTTACCACTTCCCTGTCCACAACCAAGGCTTGTGGGCCACTTTTTCTCTGTGGTTCAGCTCCTATCAATCACCATAGCACAGCTCTCGCCTCATAAAGGGCCGCTAATGGAGAGGCTGTGCCTTGGGGCTTTCTTCCAGAGCCGGAGTGAGGCAGCACCTTTTTGTGAGCAGTCAGTTATTCTTGCTGTCCTTACCTTTGAGGAAGCTGAGTGGGGTATTTACTAACAACCACTGGTTGTGCTTTGCCTCCTGTAGTATTTATGAATATTTTCTCTCAAATTTCATGAGAATCCATCCTTCATTATAGCCACAGATGTTCTCAACAATGTTATTTACAGGATTCCTGAGCATTCTGCCATCAAAGTACTGGCCACCTACAAGCTTACTTAGTTGCATGGAGGCTGAAGCATCACATAATTATAGAATATGCCCTGCAACCCTGCCAGAAAGAACATATAAACCCAATCCTCAATCTCAAATCACAACATTAGCAAGTGGTTATGTTTTCTTTTGCTTAGCGTAACTTGAATTAGGACTGTTGGGGGGGGGGGAATCGGGAAAATTCGGGTTCGGGTTTATTGGTCTTCCCCCCCACCCCGGGAAAACCCAAATGCCGAATTTCCTATACGGGTAAAGGTAGGAACTCAGCTTTAAATTCGGGATTCCTGAAAAATTTGGCCATTTAAACTCATTAAACCCATTTTGCGGCTTTCTGTGGCTCCTGGGGGGACATTTTGCAGGTAGAGGTCCCAAATTTTCAGGGTAGCTAGAAGGGACTCTCCTTGTATTGTTAAGTAAAATGAAAAAAGAGGATGAGGGTCTTTGTTGGAGGTGCGGAACGGAGGTAGGTACATTTATGCATGTCTGGTGGTTTTGTAAAAAAATTAAGAGATTTTGGAGATTAGTTTTAAAAGAAACTAGTAATTTGATTAATTCAAAAATAAAAAAAGATCCTGCCATTTGTCTATTGGGTATTCCTAAAAAGAATTTAGATAAAGGTGATAGAGTCATATGCCAATATAGCTTCACTGCAGCTAGAATTATAATAGCTAAAAATTGGAAGCAAACAAATAAACCTTCAATTAAAGAGTGGAGAGAAAAGCTATGGTTGTATATGCGGATGGCCAAGATTACAGATTCTTTACATGCTAAAGATATGGATGAATTTAAAAAAACATGGTCAAAGGCTACTGCATATTGGGATAAATTGGCAAAAATGGATTTTACAGCTATAGTTAATGAATTATAGAGTAATGTGTTTTTTAATAAATGATTATAATAATAGATTATTATATACTGTCATAACACCGCTCGGGAAGTCCATGGGTGGAGGGCACAAAGGTGGGTGGTGGGCACTATGTATTTTACAAAGGATAGCAAACAATGTATTAGCAACGGATGTAATAGTGCTCTGTATATTTTTGTTTTTATATTGAATTATGATTTTATTTTTGTTTTGCATTTTTTATTATTATTTCTTTTTTGTGTTTAATTATAAAAAGCAATAAAAAATTTTTTTAAAGGGACTCTCCTTGCAAGAACCCCCAAGTTTGGTAAAGATTGGGTCAGGAGGTCCAGAGTTATGGGGTCTGGAAGGCGTCGCCCCATCCTCCTCCATTGAAATGCATTGGCAAAGTAGCTGTGTTCAGATCTGTTGGGTATTTAGTGGTGAGCTTTTGTTACATGTCAGACAGTCAAGAGTTAATATTGAATGTAAAGATACTGACCAGTTCAAGGAAATGATGTAATGTGTTAATTAACCATGCGGTCAGCAGAGTATCCACTGCGGACGTGTTTGCTTGTCACGTACACAAACAATCTGCATTTTACTGCTTTCCTATATCCTTTGTTTAGAAGCGAAAGCAGTACCCCAGTTTGAGTTTTGATGGGAATTTTACCCTTAATAGAGGAAATGGATCGTTGAATATTAATGGAATCACCGGCAGAAGCTAATTAAGGTTGCACGCACACAAAGAAAGACACGCAGTCATTTCTCTTAGTAAAAATCACCTTTACTTACTAACTTCAGGAAAGGGTAACTTGGATGTAAAATAATAAATCTCTTTCTACATTCTAAGTTTCCTATCACATCCCAAAGTGGGAGTTCTATAGTTTACATCTTCACATGGTCAGATCTAGAGTCTAATGTCTAATGGCGGAGGCTTCTTCTAGGTAAGACAAAGAAGAAGCTCCTGGTATGCAAATACCTTTACAACTGTCCTGTTTAGCCAATGGCTATTTGACACATACTGTAGGTCACATCACCTTTGATCTGGTCAGCTTGGTTACAAACAGTTTAACCCTTGAGTGACTGAAATACAATGAAACTCGCTATCCAAAACCCAACAAACCCCTTTTCGAGTTTACATAGTATTCAGGCATACAAACATAAAGCATCACGCAAATATTCAAATTGTTGCTTGTGTAGTGGCTTTGTCAAAATGTCCGCCACCATCTCTTTGCTCTCACAGTACTTCACTTTCAAAAGTCCTCTTTGTTGCTTGTCTCTCACGGAGGCAGTCTTGTATTGAAGAAATCTTCTTCCTTTCCTGGCGCTTTCGCTGCTCAGTATTGCTATGCAAGCTTGATTGTCCTCCAATGGTTCACTTCCTTCCAGACTCATATATGATGGGTCAAGTGGAATATTTTTGGTTTTGCACTCCATCATATCCATAAATTGTAGGAATTTCAGTATTTTGCTCCTTTGGCTGATTGAGAATCCATTATCTTGATCTCTTTCAATTTCCATTCCAACATAATTTTTCACTTCTCCAAGTAGTTTGACTTCTACTGATTGGTTCAGTTTGTCTGCTATTTGCTTAGCAGCTGTTTCTGTATCACAACAGATTAGAATGTCGTCTACAAAAATTAAAATATATTGCCATCGATCATCTACTTTCCTGCTGAATAAACATCTCTCTATGTTTCCTTGTTTGAAGCCTTGAGCTTCCAGTAAGGTTGTAAGTTTGTGGTTCCATGCTCTTGCAGATTGTTTAAGTCCATATAAAGTCTTTTCAAGTTTACAAACTTTATTCTCCGTATTACTGTCCATTAGTCCAGGAGGTATTTCCATGTATATCTCCTCTGTTAATTCTCCATTTAGAAATGCTGTCTTGACATCCAGTTGTAAGACAATTTTGTTCTTAGATGCAGCTATACTCAGCAAAGTCTTTATAGCTGTTTGTCCACTAACAGGTGCATACGTTTCTGTGTAGTCAGTCCCATATTTCTGGGTAAATCCTTTTGCGACTAATCTTGCTTTGTACTTGTTGATCTTTCCATCAGCATTTTCCTTCAGTTTGAAAACCCATTTACATCCCACTGCCTTCTTTCCAGGTGGGAGTGTGGTTAATTTCCAAGTTTTATTTTTCTTCAGCGATTCTAGTTCATCTCGAATTGCGTCAAGCCATTTGGTCCGCTCACCATCGGGAAGCTTTTCCAGCTCTTCCCAACTTGAGGGCTCCATCTGACCTTTCACTTCCGCATAGAGATTCAGTTTAGGTGCTGGTATTCCTTTTGTAGTCCTTGTGGATCTTCTTAGGATTGGAGAGGGTGAGGTGGTTCCATCAGCACCGGGGTCATCCCCTTTTGTTCCTGCAGTCTCTGGGTTGTCTGCAGAATCAGGTGGTATGATTTCCCATGCTGTAAACGGAATCCCCTTTTCTTCCTCTTCACTGTCCTCTGGATTAGATGAGTAGCTGGTTTGCTTTCCATTCATGACATCTCTCTCATCTATGTACACTGCATTCAATGCTTGAACTTTGAATGTCTTTGGATTCATTACACGGTATCCTTTTGGGAGATATCCTACTAAGATTCCAAGTTCTGTTGTAGGACTTAGCTTTCCCCTTTTCTCTTTCGGGATGTAAGTATATACATGACTTCCAAAAGCTTTCAAATGTCTTAGACTAGGCTTTCTGCCATTCCATCTTTCATATGGAGTCATGTTAATGGTACTAGAAATTGACCTATTGTAGAGATAGGCTGCTGTACTAACACATTCTCCCCAGCAGGGGTCAGGCAATCCTGCCTGCAACAACATACATCTCGCACTTTGCATCAGAGTTCTATTAAATCTCTCTGAGAGTCCATTGTGCCGTGGGCTATATGCAACACTGGTCACATGTTCAATCCCTTCAGATTCAACAAATTCCTTCATTTGACTATTAACGTACTCAGTTCCTAGATCTGTGAATAACACTTGAATTCCTTTATTAAATTTGTTCTTCACCATGGCAGCATGCATCTTAAACTTATCAACTACTTCAGTCTTTGATTTCAATAAGTAGACATATGCATATCTTGAATAACTGTCTATAAAATGCAGAACATATTTAGATCCTCCAGCAGAATCTTTGATTGGCCCAATAAGATCAGAGTGAACTTCATCAAGAATTTCTGCCTTAACATCTGTGCCTCTCTGCACGTGCTTTGGGGCAGTTCCTTTCCCTCTAATGCAAACGCTGCATCGCTCCTGGCTGGCAAAGCATTCTTTTACTGCTATATCACAATCATTCAGCAGTTGCTTCACAGATTTGAAATTTCTATGCCCTAATTTCACATGATATCCATAAACACAGTCCTTATGATTACATTCCTTAGTTTTCATCTCATTTGATTTTCCATTATATGCAGCTAAATGCTCCGTTTCTGAATCGCAGGCCTCATCCTGCGCTTCCTGCAATGCCTCATCATTGCAATCTGAATCAGAAGTGTCTATTTCATCTGCTATGTTAACCAAACAGTAATGAGATCCTTCTGCTTTGGTTGGATAAATCCGTCCTTTAGGGTCAATTAACCAACATCCATCTTTCTCCATAGTCACTTTAAAATCTGCATTATTCAGTTTCCTTACAGACATCAAACATTCTTTGGCATTAGGCACATGATAAACATCAGTCAAATTCAGTTGCATTACATTTCCACATAGGCTCTCTATATACACAGTCACAGATCCCTTTTCCTTGCAAGTGATTGACTCTCCATTGGCAACTGTAAGTTTCTCATTGCATGCTTCCATATGGTTAAAACATTCCCTGTTAGACCATAAGTGGCAATCCGCTCCTGAATCAAGAATAATGTCTCTAACATGCTTGGATTCAGTTTTAGACTTTAAATCAATACAAGAAGCTTGCTTAACCATAAGCGTGGTCATCTCATTTGGCCTTTTACTTGTACTCTGGTTCCCTCTTGTGGCTGGTTGGCGCGATTGCTGCCTTTCCGGCCTTTGTTTGAATTTCGCGGGCTTTTGGTGAGAAGAAGAAGAGGGGGAGGGGGATGAGGGGCCCCCCTTCGCCATGTTTTCTCGGCATTGAAAACTTCTGTGACCAATTTTCCCACACGTAAAGCATTTAAAAATCTTTCTTTCATGCACATTCATCACTGAGATCCCACTTGATACTTCATTTAAACGTTTCTGATCATTTTCAAACTCTTTCAGTGCACACACAAGATCATTAAGGTTCAGGTCCTTTCTCCCTAGCAAGTTTCTCCGTTCAGACTGAAATTTGGGATGAAGACTGGCTAGGAAAATTGTTATAAAGTCTCTTTCTGACACTGTTTCGCCTGCAATACGAATTTCAGCGGCCAGGGTCTGTAATTGTCTTAGATGCTCAGTCAGAGAAATATTTTCTGGCATCCTGCTTGAGAATAAGTTTCCTTTCATTGCCATGAGCTGATTTGAGGAAGTTACAGAATACTTTGCAGATAGCTCTTTCATTATATCTTTGGCCGTTTCATTATTTAACAGAATATCAGATTCACTTTGGCTTAATGCTCCCATTAAGAGGCAGACTGCTTGTGCATTTGCCCTCTTAAAATCAGGGTACTCTGGGTCATCTCTTCCTGGCTTTTCTTTATCTAAGACCCATTCAATATCCATAGCTTCAAAGGCAAACATTACATTTCTCTTCCATAAAGCAAATGGTGTTTTTGCTATGGGAGGTATAGTCACAGTTTGGGGGCCTTTTGCACTCACGACTCGTGGAGTTGCGTTGGGAGCGGCTGGAGTTCCCGTGCTCGTTGTAGCTCTGTCGTCTGGGTTCGACATCCTCGCAGCTTCCCTCCTCTCAGATTACAGCACGCTGGGTCTGAGTTCCTCAGGTCTCACACGAATAAACCGCTGAGCTCTTGCAGAGAAAAAGATCCCTTCTGGCGTTTTGTAATCCGTTTGGCTTCCCTGGAAAAATCCTAACTTAAGCTGTGCGTGTTTTGGCTTCTCCAAAATCCATTAATAATTCATATTAATATTCCAAACCGTCTGATGCTACCAATTTGATGGGAATTTTACCCTTAATAGAGGAAATGGATCGTTGAATATTAATGGAATCACCGGCAGAAGCTAATTAAGGTTGCACGCACACAAAGAAAGACACGCAGTCATTTCTCTTAGTAAAAATCACCTTTACTTACTAACTTCAGGAAAGGGTAACTTGGATGTAAAATAATAAATCTCTTTCTACATTCTAAGTTTCCTATCACATCCCAAAGTGGGAGTTCTATAGTTTACATCTTCACATGGTCAGATCTAGAGTCTAATGTCTAATGGCGGAGGCTTCTTCTAGGTAAGACAAAGAAGAAGCTCCTGGTATGCAAATACCTTTACAACTGTCCTGTTTAGCCAATGGCTATTTGACACATACTGTAGGTCACATCACCTTTGATCTGGTCAGCTTGGTTACAAACAGTTTAACCCTTGAGTGACTGAAATACAATGAAACTCGCTATCCAAAACCCAACAAACCCCTTTTCGAGTTTACATAGTATTCAGGCATACAAACATAAAGCATCACGCAAATATTCAAATTGTTGCTTGTGTAGTGGCTTTGTCAAAATGTCCGCCACCATCTCTTTGCTCTCACAGTACTTCACTTTCAAAAGTCCTCTTTGTTGCTTGTCTCTCACGGAGGCAGTCTTGTATTGAAGAAATCTTCTTCCTTTCCTGGCGCTTTCGCTGCTCAGTATTGCTATGCAAGCTTGATTGTCCTCCAATGGTTCACTTCCTTCCAGACTCATATATGATGGGTCAAGTGGAATATTTTTGGTTTTGCACTCCATCATATCCATAAATTGTAGGAATTTCAGTATTTTGCTCCTTTGGCTGATTGAGAATCCATTATCTTGATCTCTTTCAATTTCCATTCCAACATAATTTTTCACTTCTCCAAGTAGTTTGACTTCTACTGATTGGTTCAGTTTGTCTGCTATTTGCTTAGCAGCTGTTTCTGTATCACAACAGATTAGAATGTCGTCTACAAAAATTAAAATATATTGCCATCGATCATCTACTTTCCTGCTGAATAAACATCTCTCTATGTTTCCTTGTTTGAAGCCTTGAGCTTCCAGTAAGGTTGTAAGTTTGTGGTTCCATGCTCTTGCAGATTGTTTAAGTCCATATAAAGTCTTTTCAAGTTTACAAACTTTATTCTCCGTATTACTGTCCATTAGTCCAGGAGGTATTTCCATGTATATCTCCTCTGTTAATTCTCCATTTAGAAATGCTGTCTTGACATCCAGTTGTAAGACAATTTTGTTCTTAGATGCAGCTATACTCAGCAAAGTCTTTATAGCTGTTTGTCCACTAACAGGTGCATACGTTTCTGTGTAGTCAGTCCCATATTTCTGGGTAAATCCTTTTGCGACTAATCTTGCTTTGTACTTGTTGATCTTTCCATCAGCATTTTCCTTCAGTTTGAAAACCCATTTACATCCCACTGCCTTCTTTCCAGGTGGGAGTGTGGTTAATTTCCAAGTTTTATTTTTCTTCAGCGATTCTAGTTCATCTCGAATTGCGTCAAGCCATTTGGTCCGCTCACCATCGGGAAGCTTTTCCAGCTCTTCCCAACTTGAGGGCTCCATCTGACCTTTCACTTCCGCATAGAGATTCAGTTTAGGTGCTGGTATTCCTTTTGTAGTCCTTGTGGATCTTCTTAGGATTGGAGAGGGTGAGGTGGTTCCATCAGCACCGGGGTCATCCCCTTTTGTTCCTGCAGTCTCTGGGTTGTCTGCAGAATCAGGTGGTATGATTTCCCATGCTGTAAACGGAATCCCCTTTTCTTCCTCTTCACTGTCCTCTGGATTAGATGAGTAGCTGGTTTGCTTTCCATTCATGACATCTCTCTCATCTATGTACACTGCATTCAATGCTTGAACTTTGAATGTCTTTGGATTCATTACACGGTATCCTTTTGGGAGATATCCTACTAAGATTCCAAGTTCTGTTGTAGGACTTAGCTTTCCCCTTTTCTCTTTCGGGATGTAAGTATATACATGACTTCCAAAAGCTTTCAAATGTCTTAGACTAGGCTTTCTGCCATTCCATCTTTCATATGGAGTCATGTTAATGGTACTAGAAATTGACCTATTGTAGAGATAGGCTGCTGTACTAACACATTCTCCCCAGCAGGGGTCAGGCAATCCTGCCTGCAACAACATACATCTCGCACTTTGCATCAGAGTTCTATTAAATCTCTCTGAGAGTCCATTGTGCCGTGGGCTATATGCAACACTGGTCACATGTTCAATCCCTTCAGATTCAACAAATTCCTTCATTTGACTATTAACGTACTCAGTTCCTAGATCTGTGAATAACACTTGAATTCCTTTATTAAATTTGTTCTTCACCATGGCAGCATGCATCTTAAACTTATCAACTACTTCAGTCTTTGATTTCAATAAGTAGACATATGCATATCTTGAATAACTGTCTATAAAATGCAGAACATATTTAGATCCTCCAGCAGAATCTTTGATTGGCCCAATAAGATCAGAGTGAACTTCATCAAGAATTTCTGCCTTAACATCTGTGCCTCTCTGCACGTGCTTTGGGGCAGTTCCTTTCCCTCTAATGCAAACGCTGCATCGCTCCTGGCTGGCAAAGCATTCTTTTACTGCTATATCACAATCATTCAGCAGTTGCTTCACAGATTTGAAATTTCTATGCCCTAATTTCACATGATATCCATAAACACAGTCCTTATGATTACATTCCTTAGTTTTCATCTCATTTGATTTTCCATTATATGCAGCTAAATGCTCCGTTTCTGAATCGCAGGCCTCATCCTGCGCTTCCTGCAATGCCTCATCATTGCAATCTGAATCAGAAGTGTCTATTTCATCTGCTATGTTAACCAAACAGTAATGAGATCCTTCTGCTTTGGTTGGATAAATCCGTCCTTTAGGGTCAATTAACCAACATCCATCTTTCTCCATAGTCACTTTAAAATCTGCATTATTCAGTTTCCTTACAGACATCAAACATTCTTTGGCATTAGGCACATGATAAACATCAGTCAAATTCAGTTGCATTACATTTCCACATAGGCTCTCTATATACACAGTCACAGATCCCTTTTCCTTGCAAGTGATTGACTCTCCATTGGCAACTGTAAGTTTCTCATTGCATGCTTCCATATGGTTAAAACATTCCCTGTTAGACCATAAGTGGCAATCCGCTCCTGAATCAAGAATAATGTCTCTAACATGCTTGGATTCAGTTTTAGACTTTAAATCAATACAAGAAGCTTGCTTAACCATAAGCGTGGTCATCTCATTTGGCCTTTTACTTGTACTCTGGTTCCCTCTTGTGGCTGGTTGGCGCGATTGCTGCCTTTCCGGCCTTTGTTTGAATTTCGCGGGCTTTTGGTGAGAAGAAGAAGAGGGGGAGGGGGATGAGGGGCCCCCCTTCGCCATGTTTTCTCGGCATTGAAAACTTCTGTGACCAATTTTCCCACACGTAAAGCATTTAAAAATCTTTCTTTCATGCACATTCATCACTGAGATCCCACTTGATACTTCATTTAAACGTTTCTGATCATTTTCAAACTCTTTCAGTGCACACACAAGATCATTAAGGTTCAGGTCCTTTCTCCCTAGCAAGTTTCTCCGTTCAGACTGAAATTTGGGATGAAGACTGGCTAGGAAAATTGTTATAAAGTCTCTTTCTGACACTGTTTCGCCTGCAATACGAATTTCAGCGGCCAGGGTCTGTAATTGTCTTAGATGCTCAGTCAGAGAAATATTTTCTGGCATCCTGCTTGAGAATAAGTTTCCTTTCATTGCCATGAGCTGATTTGAGGAAGTTACAGAATACTTTGCAGATAGCTCTTTCATTATATCTTTGGCCGTTTCATTATTTAACAGAATATCAGATTCACTTTGGCTTAATGCTCCCATTAAGAGGCAGACTGCTTGTGCATTTGCCCTCTTAAAATCAGGGTACTCTGGGTCATCTCTTCCTGGCTTTTCTTTATCTAAGACCCATTCAATATCCATAGCTTCAAAGGCAAACATTACATTTCTCTTCCATAAAGCAAATGGTGTTTTTGCTATGGGAGGTATAGTCACAGTTTGGGGGCCTTTTGCACTCACGACTTGTGGAGTTGCGTTGGGAGCGGCTGGAGTTCCCGTGCTCGTTGTAGCTCTGTCGTCTGGGTTCGACATCCTCGCAGCTTCCCTCCTCTCAGATTACAGCACGCTGGGTCTGAGTTCCTCAGGTCTCACACGAATAAACCGCTGAGCTCTTGCAGAGAAAAAGATCCCTTCTGGCGTTTTGTAATCCGTTTGGCTTCCCTGGAAAAATCCTAACTTAAGCTGTGCGTGTTTTGGCTTCTCCAAAATCCATTAATAATTCATATTAATATTCCAAACCGTCTGATGCTACCAATTTGATGGGAATTTTACCCTTAATAGAGGAAATGGATCGTTGAATATTAATGGAATCACCGGCAGAAGCTAATTAAGGTTGCACGCACACAAAGAAAGACACGCAGTCATTTCTCTTAGTAAAAATCACCTTTACTTACTAACTTCAGGAAAGGGTAACTTGGATGTAAAATAATAAATCTCTTTCTACATTCTAAGTTTCCTATCACATCCCAAAGTGGGAGTTCTATAGTTTACATCTTCACATGGTCAGATCTAGAGTCTAATGTCTAATGGCGGAGGCTTCTTCTAGGTAAGACAAAGAAGAAGCTCCTGGTATGCAAATACCTTTACAACTGTCCTGTTTAGCCAATGGCTATTTGACACATACTGTAGGTCACATCACCTTTGATCTGGTCAGCTTGGTTACAAACAGTTTAACCCTTGAGTGACTGAAATACAATGAAACTCGCTATCCAAAACCCAACAAGTTTCGATGCCAGCCTAGATGGATGGAGAGGCAATCTTGTTCTTTAAGAATGCCTACCCGCGAGTAAGCATAGCACCTGCCAGAGGCTTCTGGCAAGCATAGGAAACTTAGAATGTAGAAAGGATTATTTGTTTTATCTCCCAGTGAACCCTACCCTTGAGTTTAATCTAGTAAAGATTGTTTTTAAACCAAGACAGACTTCTGTCTTCTGCTGCTCCATTGTGATACATTGCAAAGATCACACTAAAGCATCTGAACAAAGACACTTTGCCAATGCATTTCATTGCAGGAGGATCGGGTGACCCCTTCCAGACCCCATAACTCCGGACCCCCTGACCCAATCTTTACCAAACTTGGGGGTTCTTGCAAGGAGAGTCCCTTCTAGCTACCCTGAATATCTGGGACCTCTACCTGCAAAAATGCTCCTCCAGGAGCCACAGAAAGACATTCCCAAAAAAGCCAGATTTTTATCCGACTTTTTGAGGAATGGCAAATTTGGCTTTTCCAACCTCCCGGATTTTGCAGACTCAGTAAACCCGAACCCAAATTTTACCGAATTTGCATTTATTCAGTATTTTTCTGGTTCAGTTTTTACCAAATCAATAGCCCTAATTTGAATGTATTTTGCAACTCTTTAATATGGTAAGAACAACCTGATATTTGTTTTAGCAATCAGAAGAGAAGATTTTGCACATCCACATTAAATCTGCAAATCTATAAAGTCAGAAATTGTTTTCAGCCCTAACTTTATACAGATATGGAAATTATTTTGTTAACATAGGGTTAGATCCAGATTAAATTAGCCATTTCCACCCATTCTTCCTTCCCAATGCAGATCCCCTTCATGTCATCTCTCAGAGTACCTAGTCCCACAGAAGGAGAATTTCATGGAGATCAGTAGGGTGCACTTGGAAGGGAAGGGGAAATTAATGGAAAATTTTGTCTGGATCCAACCCATCGAGAACCATTGAAATGATTAAACTTGATGGCATTCAGCATAAACCTACACTTCACTCACCTACACTTCAATCACATGGATAGCATACACCTATGCTTCAGCTACCAAGGGTACTCAGAGAGAGTAAAATCTACTGAGGAAGAACATACTTTAAATTCCAAGACAGTGAAAGTTAAATGGCTCCTTGAATTACACATTTTTAATCATTGCACATCAAATGAACTTACCTGAAATTCCAGAATTCTTGTTCGTCAATTGTAAGGTATTGGTGTCTTCTAGACCAGGAATTGCCTCTATTATTTCCAATCCACACATCATATCCAGCATCTGCTAAAATGAAGCCCAGGCTATTACTGGGCAGATTTGCTACCCAGACACTGCCCTCCATGTCCAAACAATGTGTCAGCAGTACAGACGATTTTGAGCCTGAAAATATAAAGATTTCTAACCTTAAAAGGCCAATAATAAAGCACGCAAAAGCTGCTTCAACATGAATTGGTGGTTAGAACGCTGGGTTTCGATGCATAGCGATGAAGTTCTGGACTGAATACAAATTACATACAGGCTCCTTTAACAGAAAGCCCTCTTTTTACTTCTGAAAAACCTCCTCCAGGAGCGGCTGCTTCAGGAGGGTGCATCATGGTTTCTATATGTTTAACTGCATATGTGCTTACTTCATTTGAAAACTGGAGCTCTGTGAAGGCATTTGAAACCTTTCTACCAGCATTAATAACCAGCATCTTAACATAATAAATTTCCCAAGATTTCTCTAAGGAAAGCCAGTGAAACTTGTATCACGTTCTATTTCAGAAGAATGTTCCACTTGTGGATAAATTATGCATTTGAAGGCCATGACTTCATTATAGTTCAAAGTACTTGGAGGGGCAAAGATTTCAGGATGTACATGAATAACAAAACAAGAGAAACAAACCCTTCCCATTCACTGCTTTTCCCTGGCATCTCCTCATACCTGCTTTTCTTCCCTCGACATAGGAAACACTTGTTTGGGAATACTCTGTGAGTAGAAAGTTGTAGGTGGTTACACTGGGGAAAGAGTTTGGGATTTCTTCAATTTTCTGTCCCAGGGCAGACTTCATGCTAGTAGTCAAAATGAGGGGGAGGAGGAGAAGGAGGAGAAGAAGAGTTGGTTTTTATATGCCGATTTTCTCTATCTTTTATGGAGAATCAAACTGGCTTACAATCTTCTTCCCTTCCTCTCCCCACAACAGACACCTTGTGAAGTAGATGGCATTGAGAGAGCTCGAAAAGAACTATGACTAGCCCAAGGTCACCCAGCTGGCTCCATGTGCAGAAGTGGGGAAACAAACTTGGTTCACCAGATTAGAGTTCACCGCTCATGTGGAGGAGCGGGGAATCAAACCCGGTTCTCCAGATTAGAGTCCACCGCTCATAACCACTATACCACCTTGGACTCATTTTGAGTCATCAGTGGTATATGGCTCTTTTTGTGCCTAAGACAGACACACATCTTTCACCCATCAAAAACAATGCATAACCATGTTAAATTACAGCTCTTAAATCTAATTAGACTTAATACAAACATGTTGTTCCACCATCAGTCATTCTAGTCGAACGTTTTTATCTTTCTGTGCATTTTAGGGTGTTGCATTAGAGTGCCTCCCTGTTTTATGGATATATTCATACATATCTGTTTGTCTTTGTCCATTAAACTCTAGTCCTCCTATGTGATGACATCACTTCCAGTTTATACAGAAGTTCGGGTTTCACACTGGGGAGGATGCTCTAACACTTGCGGGGGAAAACTCTATGGAAACCATAGAGTTGTTTCATGAGTGCTAGAGCATCCCCCCAGTGTGATGCTCTGGGAGGGGGATGCTCTAGCAGTGTGATGCACTGGGGAGATGTTCAAGCACTTGGGGGAAAAACTCTATTGTTTCCATAGAGTTTTTTCCTCGAGTGCTAGAGCATCCCCCGAGTGTGATACTGGAACTTTCACGTGACACCATCGCATAGATGATGTCAATTGCCACCCCCCAACCCAACCTCCCTAAACCTACCACTGGTTGCAAGGAGTGACTTGGCAACTCTACCCCAAACCCCACCCTCCTCAGGCTCCCCCCCCCCAAATCTCCAGGTATTTCCCAAACTGGAGCTGTCAACTCTAGGGCCAGGGGTGGGCCTCTTCCTCCTTCCCTTCCCCCCTTGTTGGTAAGATGGGCTTTTGAGGGGGGAGGGCAGGCAGCCATTTCTCTGCAGTGCAGGGCTCAGCAAAGTTATTCACCTAGGGTGCCAAAAATCCTTGATGCAGTACTGTCCAACCATCTTGTAGCCTTTGGTTGTATCCCCTGGCTTCTTTATTTTATTTTTCAGATATCAGCCACTCACTGTGGTGACTGACAAACTAATACTACCAGAGCAATCTACAGAATATAAAAGAAAACAAAAAGGGGATGCCAACAAAGACTCCTATAAATGTTAGTGATGGTTTTCCATCTTGTTGGTCTCCTTTTCCCATCCTTCCCCATCCTTTCCTTATCCTCCCTTTCTGTTTGCTGATGTTTCTCTGTTCTCTGTATCATTCAGGGGCCATACCAGGTGTAGATCTCCCGGTGGGGGGGGGGGAGAGGCTAGGGTTGCCAGGTCTCCAGCCACCACCTGGACGTTGGCAACCCCAGGAGAGGCCACACAGAGAAGGCCTGCCGGGCACCCCCGCTCCCCCCTCCCAGGCAGGAGGGCAGCCAGCGGTGGGCCCGAGAAAACGAGGCGCCAGGGGGGCGCAGCCCAGAGTCAATCGGCAAGGGAAGAAGGGAGGAAGGAAAACAGAAAAAGAGGGAAAGGGAGGGAGGGAGGGAGAAAGAGAGAGAAAGGGAGAAAGAAATGGAGAGAGGGGGAGAAAGAAAGAAAAGGATGGAGGGAAAGAAAGAAAAGGACGGAGGGAGACAAAGAAAGAGACAGAAAAAGAGGGAGAAAGAGAGGGAGAGAAAGGAGAAAGAGTGACAGAAAAAGAGGAAGAAAAGAGAGAAAAGCCTCCCCCACACACACACACCTGCGCATGCCGACCCCACGCAACAGGGGGCCCAGCCTCCCCGCCTCCCCCGCCCACACACACACGGCAGCGCACGTAGCCCCACGTGACTGGGCCCCAGTCTCCATACCCTCCCCCCCAGAGTCTACAAAAGCCCCCCCCAAGCCCGATTGGCTCTCGCATGCATGCTGTGCTGCCGCTCTCGCTGCTCAACAGCCAACAGGCAGCGAGAGGGGCTTACAATGTGCTGTGGCATTTCTGCACGCCGCGGCTGTAGGGGGCAGCCTTGGGGGAAGCGTTCCTCCCCTCTCCTCTCGCCAACCAATTAGCGAGAGGAGGTCCAAAGGGCGCCGCAGTGCCCCTGTAAGCCGCGGCCCCAGGAACACCCTTGGGGAGGGCCACCCTGCGCCCTGCCTCCGTGGCAGGGCCCCGGAGCTCCCAAGGGCCACAAGCCCCCGGGCCTGAGGTTCCCCATCCCTGTTTTAATAGCTACTTTGAGCAAAGTGGAAAGGCATGATATAAATATTGCAACAAATAAATAAATAAAATATTTCTCTGTCCTTTGCATGTGTGTGTGTGTGGATTAGATAGATAGACAAACAGACAGAGACACAGAGACAGAGACAGAGATGCTACATCTCCATGCCTTCTCCAGATGGCAAATGGTGTCCTTGTAAAAAAAAAAAAGAGTCCTTGTACATATGCCCAGTAACATTTGTAATGTCTTGTACTTTGCATAATTTACTCTGCAGTTTTAAATATTTTGTGCTGATAATTTTTCCCTCCAGCCTTGGGAAATTAGTATTTTACATACACAGAGAGAAACAGAATGATCACACTAGCTGTAACGTCTAGAAAAAGTTACTGAATCATATTCACATACTTTTCAAAATCTGAATAACTGCACAATTAACTTTGATGAGCCTTAGGAGAGTTGCAACTTGTATTTCTCAAAAAGCAACCACATCTGAATTTGCTTTTGAAACTGCAAACTCTATTTGCATGGTGGGGCTCCAAAGTGACTTGCAAATAAAATGGGCCTCTATGGTTAAATCTTTTTTAAAAAAAAATTCAAAAATCTATATGAGTATCCCCAAGGCCTTAGCCATGGCTCAAGTAGCTTTTTGGCCTGCACACGCATCATAGCATACACCCAAACCTGGCTGTTCATTTCATTATTAGAATAAGATTGAAAGCAAAGCTTCATTATTTTAAGAAATATTTGTCTTGTATGTTCCTAAATTTTCTTTCACCTCCTGGAATTCTGTTCAGGCTCAGGAAATAGCCATCATGTGTAAGGACTTCATATTCTTCTGAAGGATATCCCCAGTGTTGGATTATCTCACTCTGTAAGAATAACACAACAAAGTTAGGGGTCCCATGTGTTCAACAAACATTTAAAGCAGTTGCTGGAAGCTGCTTTCCCCAAATGCTTGCTTTTGGGGGGAATACAAGTGCGATCCGGACCTGATGAGCTAAGATTTATTTATTTATTTATTTATTTACTCCTCCAATTCTCCCCTGTGGGGACCCGAAGCAGCTTACATCCTTCTCCCCTCCTTCAGTTGATCCTCACAGCAACAACCCTGTGCAATAGGTTAGGCTGGGAGTGTGCAATAGGTTAGACTGGCTCAAGGTCACCAATAGGTTAGACTGTGCAATAGGTTAGACTGGCTCAAGGTCATCCAGAGAGCTTCCATGGCATAGTGGGGATTTGAACCTGAGTATCCCAGAACCTAGTCTGACACTAACCACTACACAACACTGGAAAGATTGATTTACTGTAATTATTCAGGTGGGGAGGAATATTTATATTTGCATGTGTTTGCATTCATGGACCACGATCCAGTATTTCTACGGCTGAAAAGGGATCAGTACCAGAAAAGGCAAAAGTGAACATGGAGAGAGATCTTGAAAAGATGCACATCCTTTTCTCAGAGTGATTTAAGACAACAGAAATGATCCTGTTCCTCTCTGGATCCATCCACTCACATGCCAAGATAGTCCTGTGCCAGATACAGGGTTGCCAGCTCTGGGTTGGGAAATATCTGGAGATTTTTGGGCAGAGCCTGAGAAGGGCGAGGTTTGGGGAGGGGAGGGACTTCAATGCCAAAGAATCCAATTGCCAGAGCAGCCATTTTCTCCAGGTGAACTGATCTCTATCGGCTGAGATCAGTTGTAATAGCAGGAGATCTCCGGCTAGTACCTGGAGGTTGGCAATCCTAACCAGATATAGGCTTCCCTTTTCTTTGTTTCTCATGAATATGGATGTCTGTAGGTGACCCAAACGTTTAACCTTGAGGCCAAATGTTCATAACGACTCCTATGATGCAAATTATGCAAGTGCTCTTGTAGGAGGCAGCTGAGGTAACAAAAATAGGTGCGCAAGGGTATATTATGAGCATTTGCCCCAAGGAAAGAGTAATTACACTGAAACTTTACACTTCTTCATGCAGGTCTTTCCTCATAATAAAGATTTTACTTGTACCTTTTTGATGCTCTCCACAGTTTCACTTCACATGCAAGTGGAAACCACATGTCAAATGCTAAGCACATGACTCACTATATCTAATAGTCGAGGGCTGGAGAGGCAAATCTGGGTATCAGAACCAACCATGGCTACAAATCAGAGTTTTGCAAACCCAGGGAAACCCAGAGATTTGCAGAAAAATGGTCAGAGGTGGTTTGCCTCTGTGTCACGACCCTGGTACTCGTTGGAGATCTCCCATCCAAATACTAACTAGGACTGACCCTGCTTAGCTTCTAAGATCTAAGGAGATAGGGCTAGCCTGGGCTATTCAGGTCAAGGTGTACTGATTTTAAAAGGGTTCAAAGGATTTGTGCTGTTGGGTTCTTTTCTCTTGGCTGGCTTTAGAATTTTTAACTCTTTTGCACTTTCTCCATTTCTAAAAGCTTTTTAAAAATGTAAATGGTTTGAGCTGGGGTGTTCCAAGTTGTTAACTGTTTTTAAAAGTTTATTTTTGCATTCTTCTGATTCTAGTTTTACAGTTTTGTTGTGAAGATCTTTTAGAGTTGTGCTTTTGGGGGCATTGGTTTCATGGAGTTTTGGGATGTTCCTGTTGGTTTTTAAAAATGAAATTGTTGTGCAGGTTCTGAAGAAAATTTCTGGTTAGGTTTTAATAGCTGTTAACTCTAGGTGAGGGTTTACATGCTTTAAAAAAACACAAAATAAATTCCAGATTAGGGATCAATCTCCACAAACAATTCAGCATTGCTTAGGCCTCCCCCCCAAAAAAAACCCAAAACAAAATCATGCGCATAAACGGAAAGCAGCTTTTAAAATGCGGCTGGAACATTTAATCATGGATCCACATTTCTGATTCTCAACAACAGAAGCTACAAATCTGAAAGACTTACATTAATAAGCATTTTATACATAATAATTGTTGCTGTTGTTTTGTCTCGGTGCATTGTGAAATCAAGGACCAACTAAATAAATCACATGTGAAATGGTTCTAGAGCCCTGGCCTGGATGGCTAGCCTGATTGCCTCAGATCTCAGAAGCTAAACAGGGTTGGGCCTGGTTAGTACCTGGATGGGAGACCACCAAGGAATACCAGGGTCGTTATGAGAGGAAGGCAATGTCAAACCTCCTCTATTCATCTCTTGCCTTGAAAACTCTATTGAGTTGCCATAGGTCAGCTGCGACTTGATGGCACTTTTCACACACACAATATTTCTAGAAGCAATTTGTATCTTTTTTTTGTTTTTTTAGAAAATTTATATGCTGTTTCTTCAGAGAATCTGCTTTGATTTCATTCTCAGCTGATACAGGTTACTCAACAAAGGAGCGATGGAATAATTGTATGGTGTTCGGGACATCCTTGATTACATCCCAGCCCCAGTGCATATAGCCTTCAGGGTGAACCAGTTGTTCTAGATGGAAGCCTAGGCTCACTGAAAATAATTTCTGCATCATTTGAAAAAGTGGAAGGATCTCACAAACTGGATCCCAGCTCTTTCTGAAGGCTATCTGCATGGTTGATGAAAATATTTGTGCTGTTCTTCCACAATACCATGGCAGCATGAGCATAACTTGCAATGTAAGCACCACGGCTAGGTCATTTAAATTGCCATGGTGCTCACTTTCATCTGACTTCTCAACTTACAATAGTCATAAATTGTTCAGGATTCATTTCTGTCTTGTCTTTGACTTCCTCTGGACTCACATGCTTTTGCACAATTATCATGGTCAGCAACAGCCACATCCTGGACAACCTACAAAACAAATGAATACTTTAGACATTGAAAAAAGAGGTAGAAAATTCAAAAAGAAAAATGACTCCCCCCACCCCCGGGAAAAAATTGTAGAAATTCATAGAAAATCAATGTACCACACATAAATAGAGAAAGAGAGGGGTCAATTAGCCATCAGTCATTTATTCGTGGGAGTTTTACCTGGGGATCAATGCTTGCTCGACCCACACTTTTCTGTTGCAAAATAAAAAAATTGGTATGCACCAGTAGTCACCAAGCTCCAATCTGGAAGCATTTGAGTTCCCACTTGAACAGAGGCTTAATAATAATAATATTTATTGGTACAGACCAGTAAAAACTATACAACAATGAACCTCGCATGAACAATATAAAAAAGTGTATTTAAAAAATGAGACATATTTATATAAATTTTAAGAACACCTTACATAAAAGTGGATGGAGTAGGAAAAAGTGCAATAAGTACCAATAACATCATTCTAGTAGAAGTCTATGAAGCTTCATAGAGAAGGTACAAAATTTGGCAACCTGAGTTGTAACCTGAGGGTTCTCACCGCTTAACAACCCTACATGTCACTGTTGTCTTTAATAAAACAGAGCAAAAGAACATGAAAGAAAGGCCTAGGGAGACAAGGTTTTAGAACAGGTCTGGTTAAAGTACATTCAGTGAGTAAGGGGTTAGCTGACTGTGGATAACAGCACCACAGTGACATTTAAAAAAAAATCCCATCACTCCAGAGAGAATCATGTAAACAAAAATCGTTTAAACACTTTCTCTTACCTCTCTGCAAGAAAAGGGGTGTGAGACTTTATTAAACAAAAATGAAAGCTGGGGATTCAGAGAGGGGTCCTGGTATACTTGCCCCTCACACGTCCCTGAAGCTACAGGATAAAGTGACCTTTATAGAAAAAATGAGAAACCCAATTTTAACTTGGAAAGGCTGGAGAAAGGGAAGAAATAAATCCCCCAAGAATTAAAATGGTAAAATTGTTTAAAAACAAAGCAATAAAACATTGAATTTCAAAAAAGCATTCCAGAGACAGTCCATCAGTATAACACTCACCTAAAGAATCCTTTAGTTCCTTCCATCCGTCTCATTGCAGGCACCATACATAATAATGCTCCTCTGCTGACAGAAAGCAAGCCGGTTTTGATGTGCCTTTGGAAAAGTTTTGCTTATTAAAGGCAAACAGAGACCTGTTGCTCACTCAACAGCTACCTACAGGGCTCAGCTGTAAAAATAAACCACCTGGGGACCTAGCAGTAGCCATCAAAGCCATTTAACCATATATTTTCTTGGAATAAGGTGTGTGTTTTGTTTGTTTTAGCAGAGAAGGCAGTTTTCAGTGCATTCTTTTGCAAGGGATGGGGGTAAGGCTGCCACATCTCAGCCTTTGGCCTGGGTCTTCGATTTTGGGGCTTATTTGGGGGGCAAATGGTTGAAATGGCAGGGCCATCAGTTGCGTACACACTTCAGATCTTCTTGGAAGACCTCTGCCCATGCCTGTTGTGATAACTCCAGCACATATAAAGTGTAGCTGGAAGGCAATAATCTAGCACTGACAGCTCAACAACAGTTTATGTTTTATGCTTAGGCAATTTTTCATGTTGTTGGGAGCAAGGCTAGTCCAACTCTTCATAGCCATATAATTGTGGCTGCACGAATTCACAGATATCATATAGTAGAATACCCAGTGGTGTGTGAATGTACTACCATTTTTACCTAGGGTTGCCAGGTGTCTCTTCACAACCGGTGGGAAGTTTTTGGGGCTGAGCCTGAGGGAGGGGAAGTGGATACTGTGTTATCTGCTGTCAAATAGATCGGTCAATTGCGTGAGAGATGTGGCAACTTTACTCTCTATAGTGTGACGGAAAAATTAAATTTCATTTCCCCTTTTTAAAGTGTGAAGTGGTTGATGGATAGCCAGTGGCTGTAAAATCTAGGGAAAGGGAATTAATGCACTGGAGAGGGAGAAAAACCTCAGTCTAAGGCTTGCAAAACAATGTGGAATGGGGATCATGCAAATAAACTGAATTTTTTTATTATTATTTAATACCATTAAAAATTGTAATCATTCTGAGACAAGAACATATGTTCAGCAAAATATGGCTTTGAATGCCCTTTTATCCCCATCATATATGGAAGACCATCAAGGGCAGCACTTTACATTGTTATAAAAAACATTGATATCCCACCTTCTCTCTTTAGAAGCAAGTGAAATAGCAGTGCATTAGGAGTGTGCAAAAAAAAAAACTGGTAAAATTCAGGTTCGGGTTTATTGGGCCTGATTTTTTTCGGGAAACCCGAAATAAGTTGAATTCCTATACCAGTAAATATGGGGATTTGGTTTATTTTTGGGTTTCCCCCCCAAAAAAATTCAGCCCTAGGGGGGCATTTTTTGAGGTAGAGCCCCCAAACTTTCATGGTAGTTTGCAGGGACTCTCCTTGCAAGAACCCCCAAGTTTGGTGAAGATTAGGTCGGGGGTCCAAAGTTATGGGGTCTGGAAGAAGTCACCCCTCCCACCTCCATACATAAGCAGGAAGGTAAGAGTCAGATTCCCTGTTCGTTCGCTAATTGGCTAATGCTTGTCTATGGAGGAGGGAGGGGCAACCTTTCCAGAGGCCATAACACTGGACCTCCTGACCCAATCTTCACCTCCTCAGACTCTACCACAAAATCTTTACAAATTTCCCAACCTGGAGCTGGCAATCCTCAGCCTGCCCCCAATGAGTCATGTCTCAAAGGCCAAAATAGGCCTGGAAAAAACCCTGCCCCCTGCCCCTGCCTATTACTCAAAGAAATGGAAGCCTGGAATGCTTTGGTTATCTAGCAACAGCCACTGAGGGAATCTGTTGCTTAAAGCTACAGGCGCTTCTTTTATCGTTTTCTGGTTTTTTTAAAAAAACTCCCTATTTTTTATTTATTTTTTTAGATTCTACATTTTTTTGCAAACCTGAGATTTTTTTCAGGTTTGTAGAAAGAGCTGTGTTGCCTGTTGACTCATCGGATTTAAGTATCCAAAAACTGGGGGTGGGGGAGAGAAAGATTTCCTGCCATGGCATCTGGGTGCCACCTAATGGCCAATATTCAGATTCAGTCCATACATTAAGACCAATGGCATTGTTAACAGTTCTCCCTTTGTGATGTTACAATCTACTTTTGAAACTTGCCTTAACTGCAGAAACAGACTGTCATGCAGCATGACAGACTGAAGTCTGAGAAACCCAACCTCAGCACATTCTTGGGAATTAACTGGACTGGACCATTCTTTGAAGCCTACTTAAAGAAAAGTGTCATAGTAGCTATTATGCTGAGCATAATAGTTGAAGTTGAAGAGTAAGGAAAATATGTTATCTCTTTTGAAGACAGGTTACAGCTTGCTGGACAACTTGCCCAACATTAATAAAGACACACTCCTGTTTAAGGGATTTCTCTTTTTGGAGAACATCTTAAGGAATACAAGTGACTAATGGGAAATCTACATGAAAAATTTTTTGTGATAGTTTTATCAGAAACAGCTGATAAAAGTCTGATTTATTCTTTTTTTCATTTGTGTGTGTTTGCTTTTTTCAGTTATAAAACTAGTCATGTTTCGGTCAATGTTTGGTAAACAAGTTAAATGAGTTCACTTTCACAGCAGATTATGCAGAGTTTCCTGTTTCAGCAAGAAAAACTAAAATTTTGTCACCATTAATAACAGAGAAAGCCATCAGTAATGTTCAGGGGTGGATTGGCTATTATGGTGACCAAGAAAAGTCCTCTTGGGTCGATGGCCTGTGGAGCTGTCTCTCCCGAGACCCCTGATCTACCTGGCCTGAAAAAATTGTGTCCCTGCCTGCCCAGATTAGGCCAGTCCTCCTGCCTAACCTTGGTGGGTACTAGCTGAAGATCTCCTGTTATTACAACTGATCTCCAGCCAATAGAGACCAGTTCACCTGGAGAAAATGGTCACTTTGGCAATTGGATTCTATGACATCGAAGTCCCTCCCCTCCCCAAACCCCGCCCTCCTCAAATTTTGCCCCCAAAACATCTCGCCAGTAGAGAAGAGCGACCTGGCAACTCTATGCATTGGCTTGCGGTTCTGCTGGATTTGGTTCTAGTATTGTTCTGTGGGGCTTGTGTTGGTTCTTGGGGTGTGAGTCATTGACATGTGGTTGCTCACAGGCATGCCTCTTTGCTTTTCCCCTGGAGGAAAAAAGGCTGCTTTTTCCTCCATTGTAAACAGTGAGAGGATGGGAGCCTATTTGCTCCAATTGCATTCAATGGGAGACATTATCAGCGCTCTGGGGGGCTGTTTTTCAAGGTAGAGGGACCAAATTTGCAGCACAGCTGCTGGTCACTCTCCTCAAAAAAATTCCCAAGTTTATTGAAGTTTGGGCCAGAGGGGCTAATTCTATGGGCACCCAAATGGAGGAAAACTTCACCAAACTTGGGGGTTCTTCTGAGGAACGTTACCAGCAGCTGTGCTGCAAATTTGGTGCCTCTACCTTGAAACACAGCCCCTGCAGAAACCTGCAATGATCTCCCATTGAATGCAATTGGAGCAAAACAGTTACCCATCCCCCCCATTAAAGTCAATAATGTGACATTGGCCCATAAAAATCTATGGAGAATAATTGTGGGGCTCAAGGGGGCTGTTTTTCAAGGTAGAGGCACCAAATTGAAAACTCCATCGGATAGATGGGGGGTGCCTCCTTTGAGGGCCCATAAAATTTGCCACCCCTCCTCGACCCAAACTTTAGCAAACTTGGGAGGTTCTTCTAAGGAAAGTCGCCTGCAGCTATGCTGCGAATTTGGTCGCTCTGCCTTGAAAAACCGCCCCCAGAGCTCCACAAAATTCCCCTTTAAAAGCTGCCATGGCTCATTGGAGGGGCTGTGGCTCAGTGGTAGGGCCTCTGTTTGGTATGCAGAAGGTCCCAGGTTCAATCCCTGCATCTCCAGTTACTATACCATGCATGCTAGAAAATTTTAATTTTTGTAATCAAGAAATTTATTAAAATGAGTTTTAAATGCATGTACCCATAGCAAGAACAAATTAGGAAATGTAACAAAATATTTTGATATTATTGTCGAAGGCTTTCACGGTCAGAGTTCATTGGTTCTCGTAGGTTATCCGGGCTGTGTAACCGTGGTCTTGGTATTTTCTTTCCTGACGTTTCGCCAGCAGCTGTGGCCGGCATCTTCAGAGGAGTAACACTGAAGGACAGTGTCTCTGGTATTAGATTATATTGATATTAGATTATAGAGAGAGATGCTATTGTAGCCAATTAAAGTTCATTCACAGATACTAAACAAACACATTGAAAAGAACAGGAAGTAAGAACACAAGATTAACACCATGATACCAACAGATGTAAGCCTAAAAAAATCAACTCCTTAATCCCAGTACAAATGGATTCACAGCTGTTTCTCCATCAATCCAAGGACTTCCACATACATGCGCTGAGCAGCGTCTAGTCCCCAAATGAAGTCCCAGTGGTTCCAGTCAGGAAAATGTTTGTAATGAATGAGATTAGTGATTCGTGACAATAATTGCATGGTTTCCTCTGGCTGGCAAACCCAGTCCTGTCCTCCACTCCACAATGCTATTGGCACTGCTATCTCTTCTATCCTATACAGAGGAGGAACAGTCTGGCAAAAGGCAAATAACAAACAAACTTAATTTAATTCAACACAGAAATTCCAGCTAGAGCAATCTTTGTAATTGTGGTGAATCAATTTAATTCAGAAGACATATCTGCTATTTTCCCCCCAGAAAATGCACACAATTATTTACAGGGACTCAAGTATTTGCTTATTCCCATCCAAATACACAGAAAATAAAAATCCATTATATTCCTACCTGGTTGTATTTTTCTATATTTCTTTAGCCATGGTCAAAGTATCTGAATTCTCCTGTTTTAGTCAACTAGAAAATGAATTGGAAAACCCAAGAGTTGAATGAGTATATTAATATCTCACAAAAAGCCAAGATGAAGGGTTTGGGAGAGAGTACTTGATAAGACTATTTCATTAATCTAATTCATTATCTAATTTTTAGTGGTACCTTAGAAAGTGCAAGCAACTCTATATCTCCAAGTAGATTCAGCCTCCATCCTTACAGCTGCATGCGACCTTTGCTTAGCTCCCCCAGAAACTCTTCACTCTCAATTTTTAGTAGGCAGCTGAAGACACTTTTATTCATGATGGTATTTGATTAGTTGATTACCAGCAGTTTTAAATTGTTGATTTTAACTAGGGTTTTTTATGCATATTATGTAATTTATTGTATTTTGTTATTATTTACATTGTAAGCCTCCTTGGGTTTCTAAGTTAGAAAGGATGGCTAATAGGAGTGTCCAAAAAAAAAAAAAAAGGTAAATTTTGGATTCAGGTCTAATGGACCTGAAATTTCCCCCAAACTCCCATATTGGGAATACCTGGATCAGGTGCATTAGACCCAAATCAGAAATATACCCCCCAACTCCACTCCATTCCCCCCCTCCCCTCCCCTTTTACTCAAACATGGAGGCTGAAGGCAGTGGTGGTGGCCAGAGGAGAGTTGCCTCTAAACCCCACGTGAAGCCCTAAAGTGCTGGCAGCCAGTGGCACAGAGGGGCACACTGGGCCCAACTTGCAGCTCCGCATGGACTGCCACCTCTAAAAACCCACGTAGAGCCCAGAGCCGATGGCCGGTAGCACATAGCTGCACATTGAGCCCAGCTGGGCCGAACTTGGCATGCAGCTCTGTGCAGCCCACTGCCTTCAGACCCACGTGGTGCCTGGAGGCAGCAGCAGTGAAGTTCTGCCCTGGCCAGGCTGGCCACCAGGTAAGTAAGGGGGATAGGGGAGTGCGGGAAGGAGGGAGAGGGGGAGTCTTTTTAAAAAAATTAATTGAAGCAGGACCAAAGCAGCCTGGAAAAGGATGAAAGAATTTGGCATTATATGGGTCTGCTGATCAGCTCCGTTTAAATCACCACTGTTTTTTGGTTCAGCTTTGCCAAACTCACACCCCTAATGGCTAATAAATGTTTTTAATTAATTAAAGATTAGTGTGTAGAATTTTCACTGTTCTCCTTGATATAAACACGAAGTGTAGAAAAAAACATTATACCTTCAAGTTGAAAGGAGTAACAAGGAAACAACAACGTGATAGCTCATTTAACAATTTGGCTCTCTTTGCCACTATACATTCTCACACAAGCACCGAGTTCATATAACTTGTTAAAGCTGTGCTCTCAAAAGCAGTTGCACTTAAATACAGAAAAAAAGAATGTATAACAGGCTATAGTCCTGCAGCAGTCTGTGGCTTGACGTGTGAAAGTTTCTGTTCCTTGGCCTACTTGAGGAATCAGCACTGAGAGATATGCAGATGGCAGCGCTGAGACAGCTTGGAGAAAACAAACAGCACAACTCAATGCAGCAGTTTCGCACACCCACACAGCGTTAGTGTTTCGTCAGTTCTTCTCCAACCATAGACTGAACAATATAGTTAAACGGGGCGCTTCTAGCATGCTCTCAGAGAAGTGCAACCGCTTTTGAGAGTGTATAGTTTTAACAAGTTGTATGAACTTGGTTCTTGTGTGAGAATGTATAGTGGCAAATGTCACCATGTCACTGAGAATGTCAGTTTATTTAACTCTTGCTACAACAAGATGTTTGTTAAAGAAAATGTAGTTGCCATTCTGTTCATAATAAAGGGGTTGGCTGTAAGCTTTGCCATGTATAGAAAATCTTGAGTGAGCTCATTTTTACATTTTTCCTTACTACAAAATCTCTGGCCACCTATACTCAAGGGGGAAACTGAGGTGATGGATCCACTTTATGGTAGTCCAGATTTCTTTCACTGACTGATTTTCATTCTTTGTTTTTTTAAAACTGTTTTCATTACAAGGAAGAAATTTGCTATTGGTGTAGGAACATCTCTGCCTTTTCATTTGTCACTAGTATGCCATATCTCTGATTAAGTAGAGGATGTCTCATTAGAAAACCAGTACTGACTGGTTGGGTTTAGAATTCCCATTACTAAATATGGTCATCTTGCCACAAAAATAGAGCTGGAGGGTTTTTCCCTAAACAAAGTTATTATGTTTCACTACTATAAACAGACAACATCCAATTATAGTAACTATACCTGACCCCAGTGGATCCAATTTTTCACAGATGTATAATCTGGGAATATTGAAACATACACATCTGCCCGACTCTGTAAGAAAGGATATGCAGGTCATAAGACATTTTTTTCAATTGGAACAGGACCCATTCTCTCATGCACTACAAATGGACTTCAAGATATGGATTTATTATAATAGCCACATTATCATACAGGTGCTAGTCCAGACAATGGCAGGGCAGAACATTTTCTGGGACCTCCAGAACATAAAGAGGCCCACTTCATAGATAGCGCTGCCTTTCTTATTTATGGAGTGTCTAAGAAGGCCATTGGAAGCATGAGAAAATTTGTCATTTGCATGCTATCTCTATTCTAGAGTAAAGCATGGAGGACTATGAATGTATTGTCTCAAGACTCTACCCCCCCCCCCACAAATCTAGATGTATTAGCCCTCTGCAACTGCATCTACTAATTACCAGTCTCTCTTAGACTTTATAGTATCCTCCATGAAAAGTTTCAGAGCAAGGTTTAGTTTCTTTAGGAAAAAAGAGCATCATAGGTCATTAGTGGCCAAGTGAAATTACTACGCTGGGGGAAAGTATAGAAATAATAGCTAAAGGATCATTCTAGAAACTTCAAGAGATTAGCTAGCTAGCTAGCAAGCAGAGGTACTGGGATGGCAAGGCTGTGAAGAGAATTCTAAGTGGAAGGACACTGAATAAGACACCAAACTTTAAGGTAAGTAAATTAAGGCCCTGACCTGGATTGCCCAGGCTAGCCTGATCTCGTCAGATCTCAGAAGCTAAGCAGGGTCAGCCCTGGTTAGTATTTGGATGGGAGACCACAAAGGAATACCAGGGTTGCTGTGCAGAGGAAGGCACTGGCAAAACCACCTCTGTTAGTCCCTTGCCATGAAAACCCAAAAAGGGGCCGCCATAATTCGGCTGTGACTTGACGGCACTTTACACACACACACAAGTAAATTAAGAGACAGCCTTCAGCTCTGTCAAAAATCAAGTTGACAACAAGTCTTGAACCAATGACCTGAGCAGTGGCAGGTTTGCTTTTGTATATGACTTTGGTGGCAATAGGAAAATTAGTCAAACCAGTCAAGCAAGCCTACTTGTTCCAATAGCAGAGGTAGGATTATTTCCTGTTACGAAGGTCAAGTTTACACTGTTGTTTGAACAACAAAATAATCTGCTGTTTCTGTCTGCAGACCTCACCTTCATCTTGCTCCCTTCTCCCGCTGCCTCAACCAATCCTCAAATACACAGAAGCTGCCTTTGATACTCATGAAAAGGGCCTTGTTTTCAAACAAGTTAAATGGATATCCTCTTCAAACATTAATGCAGAGCACTAAAAATGTTGTTAAATACACAAGAATACCTGATTTAGGTTTTTTTCATTAAATCCACTGACAAGAAAAAGAGCCTGCTTGCAAAGCACATCTACTAGTTGGAAACTGCATCTTTGGGCCACAATCGCTTTCAGTCTTGGACTCAACAGACAGAGTTCTTTTGTGCCAAATATAATCTGTATAAAAATGGGGGGAGACTTTACTCCACGAATTGCTCAAATACATTTCTTAATACAACAATAAATATATTCATATAAGTTATAATACACATATGTGTGTGCGTGCACGCATTTGCATGTATATAAATAAAAACACTGGGGGGACAGAGGGTTGCAGATTATAGTGCCCTGATTGAACACTATGGGTTAACTGCCCATGCACATACATTGGCAAAACAACTTTCATTAGCCTCTGTTTCTGTGTTCTACATATGTAGGAGCTCATGCATGTCCATGAGAACCCTGGAATCTCAACTGTCTGTTTTCCCTTAACAAGTGATTCTTTTGTATCCTGGCTTCTCCCAACCCTAATAACTCTTCTCTGGTGCACCTACAAATCCCATCTGGCCACCCTTAGAATGATTTTGCATTTAAACAGTTACAGATATTTTTGTTGTGTTGTCTCAACAAGGACATAAAAATCTAAGATTTCTGTGGTTAACTAGGAACAATTTATGTACAAAGCTATCTGGAAGATACAGAGTGGGTAAAGTGCCGTCAAGTCACAGCTGACTCATGGCAACCCAGTAGTTTTAAAGACAAGAGACTAACAGAGGTGGTCTGCAATTGCCTTCCTCTGCATAAAGAACACAGTATTCCTTGGTGGTTTTCCATCCAAATACGGTTGTTGATTCGGTTTGGGCCGAACCGAAAACAGCCAAATTTCCCCCGATTTGGCTGTTTTTTGGTTCGGGGGAGCCGAATTTGCCGAATTCGGGGGTTCAGCAAATAAATTCGGCAGATTCGGGGGCCCCCCGCACCTTCATGGGGCTTCCATGAAGGCACTGGGAGGGGGCCCTTTAAACAGGTCTGCGCCTCCCAGCTGGGAGACAGCGCGGAGGGTCTTGCCAGCCCACCGCCAGCCCTGCCGGGACTTTCGGCAGGGCTGGGGGAGGGGTCTGGAAACCCTCTGCGCTGCCTGCGCAGACAGCGCAGAGGGTCTTGCCAGCCCCCCGCCAGCCCTGTCGGGAGTCCCGGCAGGGCTGGGGGGGGGGTCTGGAAACCCTCTGCGCTGCCTGTGCAGACAGCGCAGAGGGTCTTGCCAGCCAGGAGTCCAGGCAGGGCTGGGGGTCTTTAAATAGATCTGCGCCTCCGGGCCAGGAGGCGCAGATCTGTTTGAAGACCCCCTGCGTGCCTCCAGGGAGCTTCCCTGGAGGCGCCCGGCGGGCCCTTTAAATAGATTTGTTGTCTATGGTCTTCTTCAAGATCATAGCCTGAAACATTTTGTTCCCTTCCTTGTTGGAGGGGAGGGGGGTTAACAAACATCCAGCCTAATGAAGAGTATTGAGATATTGGGCGAAAACGCATGGTTGCTTTATCCTCCTTTAAACCCTGTTTTAGCCAGGATCGAACGCACATTAAGTGAAATGCATGTGTTCAATCCTGACTGAAACAGGGATTAACGGAGGATAAAGTGACCATGCGTTTTTGCCCATTGTCAGTCCAATCCTGGAAATATCAGGATTTGTATTGGGTTGTCAGTATCTGATTGCACACCCCGAAATATCATCCTGGCATGCTTGAGATAGCAAAAGAAAAGGTAAGATAATATTACTTTCTGTGAAGTAGGTTGGGTTTACTGGATGGGGTATGGGAACTAGGGCTGTTGAAAAAAAATCAGGAAAGTTTGGCTTCGGCAAAATTTGGCCCTTTTAAATTCGGGCCATGCCAAAGTCCGAACTCCCCCGCTTTGGATCCCCAAAATTCGGGTGAGATCCGGAGTTTGGGAGAAAATTCAGCCCCCCCCCCCCCGCGGGCCTTCATGGGGCTTCCATGAAGGTGTGCGGTTTGGAAGGCGCAGATCTGTTTAAAGGGCCCCCACGCACCTTCCTGGAAGCCCCGTGAAGGTGTGGGGGGGGCAGAGGGGTTTAAAGATCCCCCGCCCCTCTTCCTGGGAGTCCTGGGAAGGTGGGCGGAGGGTTGTCAAGCCCCTCTGTGCTATCTGCGCAGGCAGCGCAGAGGGGTTTAAAGACCCCCTCCTCTTCCCGGGAGTCCCGGGAGGCTCAGATCTGTTTAAAGGGCCCCCCGCCTGGCTTCAGTGGAGTCCCCTGAAGGCACGCAGGGTGTGTGTGGAAGAGATGTGTGCCTCCCGGCCGGGAGGCGCCAATCTGTTTAAAGGGCCCCCCACGCACCTTCAGGGGAGCCCCCTGAAGGCACGCGGGAGGCGTGGAAGAGAAAGCCCCCCTCGCCTTCATGGAAGCCCCGTGAATGCATGGGGGGGACCCCGAATCTGCTGAATTTATTCGCCGAACCCCCGAAGTCGGCGAATTTGGCTCCCCCATTTCCCGCCTTTTTTTAGTTCAGTTCAGGATGAACCGAATCAACAGCCCTAATGGGAACACATGGGAACACAAAGCCATGGGGACACAAAGCAAAATGTGCATCTCAACACATATTTAATAGAACCAATTTCAATCATTCATTAAAAAACAAACACTTTGAGTACTCATAGGTGAAGGTTCCAAAACACTATTAAAACGGGATCCAAACAGAAGAATTTTTCCACATCACTAATGTATATTTTCTCATTTTAGCTGGAAAAACTGGATTGGATGTCAGACTCATTATTATGCACATACCTTCAGAAATGCTGATGGCAACCGTAATATTTCTACAAGAGGAACTTTGCTGTATGTGAATGTATATGCTGGTCCCAAGACAAAAAACATCTTAATTTTTTCGGCAAGTTGAAGCTCCACGGAAAAGGCCACAAAAACTGTCACAATGAGAAATTTCATTTTGTATATTTACTTTTTCTTAAAGTTAATGCATTATTCACCGACAGATGGTTGTTAAAAAACTTAATATGCAAAAATATGAGGAGAAATTGCCTATATATATAAAGAGAAGAACCATGAAGAGGCAGCATGGAAATATTCCAAATACATAAATAAAATCCCCAGGTTTTGGCATTTATTTATTTATCTAAACCAAACAAGTTTATGGGTAAAATTCATTGGTGGATGAAAAAACTCCCATGAAATATTCTTTTTAGAATTAATGAAATGCTTTTTAAGACAAGGATTTATTCATTTCGAATGAATAGTATAAAAGTTATTAGATGATGCATTAGATAAATTCCTGTACATACTGTACATGCAATATTTTTTCTCCTGAGGGAGAGGCTATGGTTGAAACTATCAAATTCTAGTATGGATAGGAGGTTACTATGGCTCATTCAACAATTTCATACTGACCTCACAGCTCAGGTTCACTGTGGCAACCAAGCAGAACTAACTGAGCCCTTGGAACTGGCCAAGGGAGTTAGACAAGGTTGCCTCCTTGCTCCTCTCTTGTTTAATCTATATCTGAACAATATGGCACCCAATTTCTCAGAGTCTTGTCATCCCCAAAGCTTGCAAGTCATCCCACCCCAATTCTACTCTATGCCGACGATGCAGTTCTCCTGTCCTGCACAAGAATTGGTTTGAAAAGATTCTTACAAACCTTTTCTGAGTACTGCTCTAGGGAAGATCTTAAAATAAACCATCATAAATCTAAGATTATTATCTCTAAGAGGAGGAAAATGCCTCTTTTTCACTGGGTATTAGATGGCTTTGAGGCTGACCAAGTCAAGGAGTTTGTTTACCTTGGTGTTCTTTTTTCTCATAACCTAAATTGGAATGGCCATCAAAAAGCACTGTCCAACAAAATTAAACCTGGGGTTGGTGCTATTGTCAATTTTTTTCCACACCAAAGGTTGCAAATATATTCCAGGGGCTATTCAGGTTTTTAATCTAAAAATTATCCCAATTATTCTTTTTGGTGTTGCCATCTGGATAACACAGATCGTCCATTGCTTCAGTTTTTATGAAAACTCTTAAATGCCCCTCAATGTGTTGCTGGCGTTACCCTTCGCTCCAAGTTTGGCCAAATGTCACTCGAAGCTAGGGCATGGTTGGCTGCCTTTAAACTACAACTTAAGCTGCACTTTAGCACTAAGGGGCTCCTAACTTCTCTGAAGCACTACCCTTTTAAATCCTCATGGCAAAAAATCTTAGATGAGAAATTATCATTGTTGGGCTTCTCGCAGGATATGTTATTAGATCTTGGGGAAACTGAAGCTTTCACCAAAATTAAAAAGTGCATTAAAGAGCTTGATTATAACAGCACTACTTTTCGTGCTTGCCGAATTTTTCATCCCTGTTCTTCGGAATACCACCACCACACGGTTTGCCCACTTATACTTATTATTTGACAACTCCTCGTCTTTCTAGAGCCTTCTGTTTAGCTAGACTGAATGCTAACCCCTCTATGCAGGGTAGAATTTTGAATATACCATATCCAGACAGGACCTCTCCTTACTCTTCTGGCTCTATCAATTCATTAGCTCATGCCATTCTGGAATGCCGCTTTTATGAGGAACTTCGATCACATTATATATCTCCCCTTTTAACATACACATCTAATGCCTCTGTGTCTGACATAATGCCTTTTTTTACTAAGCGGCAGGGATCCCAATTGGTTTCAGTCCCCATATCCCTCAAACATTAGATATATGCTGCTCAAGATCAATGGATCAAGGAGCTTCTAAGGGATAAAGGTAAAGGCAACATTTTTTCAACCATATATTTATTGTTTAACATGATAATTATTCATAATTAATATCCTACAAGCAAGGACACACGAGTCTCACAGAAGGGAATCCCATTGTCTCTTCATTTTGGTCACCCACCAGGCCAGCTGCTCATTGGCCAGCCGACCCCCCTTCAGTGATGCCACTGATCTTGCTCCCCCCTTGTCTGCCCATCCGGCCAGCTCACATGGTGGGAGCAGTGACTCTGGCTCCTCCTCCCATGCCCACCCACAGTGGAACATAAGAACATAAGAAAAGCCATGCTGGATCAGACCAAGGCCCATCAAGTCCAGCAATCTGTTCACACAGTAACCAACCAGGTGCCTCTAGGAAGCCCACAAACAAGACAACTGCAGCAGTATCCTACCTGTGTTCCACAGCACCTAATATAATAGGCATGCTCCTCTGATCCTGGAGAGAACAGGTATGCATCATAACTAGTATTCATTTTGACTAGTAACCATGGATAGCCCTATCCTCCATGAACATGTCCACTCCCCTCTTAAAGTCTTCCAAGCTGGCAGCCATCACTACATCCTGGGGCAGGGTGTGGGCCTGGCTTTGACAGTCAATACGGGTGAGAAGTGATAAGTCCCATTTCTCCTCTGCTGCCCACCTACAGCACTACTTCTATGGTGGAGAAAGAGAGTGGAAGAGGTGGGGCAGCTCAGCCTCTTCTTGCCCCATCCACAAAGAAGATATGGCAGTGTTGGGGCTGGCATTGGTGGCAGAGGGATGTGGCAATGGCTCCTGCCCCTCAGCCCCTGCCAACTTGCTTGTTTGCCTGCAGAGAAGTGGTGGTGGTAGGGTTAGCATCAACAGGCGAATGATAGACTTCAATCTTTACATACCTATGGTGCTGCCTTGAGCATGACCAGCATAATAGATTTTTTCTTGTCCACTTTTTTGCAGAATAAAATCTGTCATAGCTAAAAGATCATAAATGCCCATTTCATGAAAACTGAAAATGAAAACACACATTGATTAATATTAACTGCATTCCTAAACCTTTATTCATACGTACTGCACTCGTTTCTATAAGAAGTAGGGATGTACAATACATTTTCAATTTTGTTGGTTCAATTCTAACAATATAGGTTCTTTTAAACCACATGAAAGAGCCTCGACTATTAAACATGCGTTTTGTGATGTTTAAAAACTGATTATTTATTCTACTAAGTCATTTGTAATTAGTTCCTAACTAGTTTATTAAATACATTCCTTTTGTCCATTTCCATCTTTTTTAGAATTCTGAGTTGTAGTCCCCTATGGAGTTGAGATTTTTGCTTGTTTGTTTGTGCTAAAGGTCAATTTTGTTTGCCCTCCCTCAGAGCCCAAGATTCAGAACAAATCTCCCATGGTGATTTATAACAGTGTTTTTATTCTATTCTATACTAAGCCATGATTGTTTCATGGCATACACAATGGCTGCACAATGCAAATAACTTAATTCTGCATTTGAGGTTCCCAATGACACATATGTAATTTTAGAAATTATATTATATTATATTATATATATTATATTATATTATATTATATTATATTATATTATATTATATTATATTATATTATACGATATTATATTATATTATATTATATTATATTATACAATCTCTCTTATGATACATTAGTAGCAATGTGATATGTGACATCATGGATGATCATACTGGATGCTCCCCCCTTCCCCTTTTTTGTGTTTTTTGTGTGTGCACTCTAGCACTGATATGCACTAGCATTAAATAGGAAACACTATTGCCCCTGCACAAATACTTCATCCACTTATGTAAATCCCACACAAATCCCACACAAAACATTCCTTTTCAATGGTAGCCAAAAAAATTATCTGAGCAACAATTATTTTACTCATAAAAAGCACAGGACATAACTCTATCTGCAAGAGAACAGCACCTAGACTGATCTTGCTAGCATCAGTTTGGACAACAAAAGGAAGTTTTGGACCTGGTGGACCTGGGACAGATGAAACAGGTGGTTTTACAAAACTATTTTTTTAAGGCATCAAAGGCAGACTGACATTTTTAAGACCACACAACATGTATAGGTTGGTTTTTCTTACACGGGTTAGTGATTGGACTGGCTAGGCTACTGAAATGAGGAATAAATCTCCTGTAATAGCTTATGAAGCCTAAAAATTATTGGACTTCACACTTGGTTTTAGGAACAAGCCATTCTTGGCTGCTTTGAACCTTAGCTTCCAGAGGCCTAGTAGCCAACCTTATGGCTTCAATTCAATTCGATTTATTACAGTCATTTGACCAGCATTATAAAAATACAAGAATGAATATCATCGGCCTTATGGCTTAAATACACAACTTCTCCTAGACCAAAGCAACACTTTTGAACTTTAATCGTGGGTCCAGCAGCTTGAATCCTGCTGACTTGATATAAGTGAATCAGGTGGTCTTCCCAGGTATCACTAAATATAGAAACGTCATCAAGGTAGGCACTAGCATTCTGCAACATGTTTTGCAACAGAGTATTGATCAGTTTTTCCAGGACAGCTATAAAAAAATGTTTAAAGTCTTTCAAAACAGCATGTAGTTGCATTTCTTAGTTTACACTGATCTCAGGTGAAAAAGAAAACATCCTCAATTCCTCTCTCCTGCTGATTTTCAGCTAAGAGATCAAGAGGCTGATCTGTAGTGTCAGGTTCAAACTGCACAGAAAACATTTCTGGAAAATGCTCAAAATACTTCTTTAAAGAATTTACATGATAGATCTTTGGCTTAGAATGCTCTTCTGGAGAAACCACAAGATAATTCACAGCGTTAAATTGCTTGAGGGCCTCTCTAGGGCCACACCACATGACACACATTTTGTTGGGGGGCGGTCAAAGAATTAACACTTTGTCCCGAGGGGGAAACTTTCTCTCCACAGCAGTATAATCATAAAGTTGTTTTTGTTAAACTGAGGTCCTTTTAAATTCTCTTAGGCAGTTTCCCACACATCACTCCAAGTGATGCAAAGTCTCTGCATATATTCATTTATGATATGGGGAGCAGTCTCAAGAATTCCTTCCCATTGTTGCTTTAAAAAGCTTAAAGGGGCCACTGAGGGGTCTTCCAAAAACCAATTCATTAAGCAAGAACCTTAGGCTTTCTTGGATTGTATCATGATAGGCACACACATCAGAAAAAGTAAAGACTCATCCCAATCACAAAATGAGCAATAGGCTCAATCCTTTAACATTTGCCTAATAGTTTTGTTCAGGCATTCCACTAAGCTGTTATTCCAGAGACAATAGGCACGACTGATTCTGTGTTTAACCTTGGGAATCTTAAAGAGCTTCTGCATCAGGCCAGATGTGAATGCAGCATGACATCAAAAGCAATGGTCTTAGAAATTCCCAGTATATATGGGAGCTTTCTGTGGACCTGGAGTGGGTATTTGTACAGCAAACACCACCAGAATTGCAGGGTACCAAGTCCTACCCTCTCCCAAATACTCCCAAGTTGTAAGGAAATTAGACAAAGGAGTCCAATTTTATGGACTGTGAACTTGGTGTTGGCCTTGTGACTGTAGTCAAGTCTAGTTTGGCCCTCTGAGAGAACAATTTAATATAAATGAGATTAAGTAGACAGATAAATACTTAGGTTAAAGAGGGACATCAGAAAATTAGCAGAAAATTGGGGGAAATTGGCATTTGTTCAGAATGTTTCGAATGATAAGCAGTCAACACTTAGAGGTTAACTTTCCTTCTTGTAAAATGTAGTGCTGTGAATTGAGGGTTTGCCTTTATGTTTGGGTGTATCTTGATATTTTATAATTAAAAAATATGTATTTAATAGTTATAGATCGTTTCTTCACTAGTAGCACATAATATGTTATAAAAGTACCAACTCAAAAAAATTAACAAGCTCATGAAGGTAATAGAACAGAACAGTAAATAAAACCACATTAACCATAAAAATAATCACACCTTAAAAATTTTAAGGTTATTTAAACCCAAAAATATGACACCACAAAATGTCCTGAGTAGACAGCAGGGTAAGCGAAATGAGGATTGCATTTCAAAACAGGAGCAATCACCAAAAAGACCCTATTTCTCACAATCTGGTGGAATACTCTTCCTAGTGACATCAGGGCCCTGTGGGACTGTAAAGAGTTCCATAGGATCTGCAAAATGGAACTATTCCACCAGGCCTACAACCAAGGTTTTACATCGGTGCTGGCCTCCCCATCTTCCCTCCCAAACCTTCTGCTTATCTGTGGGGGTTTAGCTATTTGACCGGGTCTACAGTAGCTATTATCATCTTTCTATGCAAATGCCATCCGGATATTTTATGGTTGTTCGGTGATTACTGTTATTTTAAGCTGATGTCTTATGGTTTTAGGCTGCTTATAATTGATGTTACCTGCCCTGAGCCTGGCCTAGCTGGGAATGAGGGTGGGCTATACATTTACATAAATAAATAAATAAATAAACCTGCATGAAGGTGAACACATTGTCCAAGCAGAATTGTATAACTGGTCCTACAAACAGTCTGGTCCCAAGCTAGATCAGAACAGAATGCCACATCAGATATATGCCTTACTTCATGTGTGAGTCCCAAGATGTTCTGAGATGACATGGAGGCCATGAAATCCACAGCTGTTCCTACCTGCAGGGCCTTATTATGGGTGTAGTGATCACCATATAACAAACATTTCATCCACCCCAACACTACATATGCGATCACTTCTTAAAGCTCAAGTAGGAAGATGGTTGGGCAACTCCTTGAATGTCACATCTCAGTCATTTCACACCAAATGAACTTACCTGAAATCCCAAAATTCCTGTTGATCAATTGTAAGGAATTGGTATTTTCTAGACCAGGAATTGCCTCTACTATTTCCAATCCACACATCATACCCAGCATCTGCTAGCAAAAAGCCCAGGCTATTATTGGGCAAATTTGCTACCCAAACACTGCCATCTAGAAGCAGGCCATGCATGAGCAGTATAGCTGCCTTTGATCCTGAAAAAAAAATTAAAGAGCAATGGAGCTCAACCCTCTGTGATAGGTCCCCTAAAATTAAAACATCCATAACATGGTTAGAATGTTGGAGATGGATATAAAATGGAAAGATTTAAATCCATGTTCAGCTAGAAAATTCAGGGAAGAGCTACAATTATACACCAATGCATATAAATAAATCATGGCAACTCTTTTTTTAATTTAAACAAAGCTTATGGAAAACAGGACATTTGAAACTGGGAGTTTATGCATGTGTACTTAGTTTTCTCCTCCAAGGATTCTGTGCTCCAAAACATGCCTGCCGGTATTTACCAGTATGGGTATTCGGCCTATTCTGGGTTTACAGGGTGGGGGAATGGAGCCCAATAAACCCGAACCTGAAATTTACTGATTTTTTTCTTTGCACAATCCTAGTAGCAACCCAATAAAAAGAGCTTTATTAAGCCTGCTGCTGAAACTATGGAATTCCCTCCACAAGGAAATGCGTCTTTCTCCTTCTGTCATTGTCTTTTGCCAGTGGGTGAAGATTTTTTTTTGTTTGGTTTGGCATTCTGTCATTAAATCTTATTAGCCCAGCTCCTTGTGTGTTTGTTCATATGTTTTGTGATATTTTTGCCCTCATTAAGAAACAACACATATACACAGCACTGTCTTTATGCTTCCTTATGACAAAAAGCAGTGACTAAAGCAGAACTTCACATTATAGTCTTTTGTCTAAATAAAAGCATATGACCTTATGGTCCCAATTTTCCTTTACCTCCTGGAATTCTGCTGAGGCTCAGATAGTACCCATCATATGTGAGTACTTCATATTCTTCACAAGGATATCCCCAGTACTGGATTTTCTCACTCTGCAGGTACAAAAAGAAAATTTTCAGCAAAAATCAAACTTTTGGTGGCTGTTGAAAGATTGCTTCTGAGAGCTAGTAATGCAAGAAAGATGATGAATGGATAATCCCATGAATTAAGTGGTTTCTTCTAGGGCTGCATGAGGGAAAGGAGGGGGGAAGAAATCAAATCCACTGGGCCTTCACATAAGGTACTCATATGGAAATCCTTGACAGGAAGTGCTTCTGGAACAGGGACTAGGCAAAACTGCTACAGTGATCATTTTTGTCTGAGCTCAATGTACCACATTCATAAATTGTTCCGGATTCATTTTGGTCTGGGTGTCTCCTAGATTCACAGTTCCTTGCGCAACCACCATAATGATCAGTAGCCACATCTGGAGCACCTGTAAAACACATGATATTTTAGACATCAAATAGAATCATATTTCATTGTTTTAAAAATGTGTTTAGATTCAAGAAAGCAATGATATATTTTCAAACCAAATTGTAGATTTCTGTGTACTGTATCACTTTCAACTACTGGGAAGGGAAAGTGTATATTTAAATGTCCCCCTACAAAAAGGGGAGGGGAATTTCCCTATCCATAAATAAATATATCAAGGAAAGTACTAAGCTGAACTCATCTCTCAAAAATATTTTTCTGTGATTGTAGAGTAATTTCAATATATATATATATATGCATAGGGACATCTACATGTGCAGTCATTCATTTACTGCCTGAAATGGAATCCAGGAAAAAATTATCACTAGATTTTCCAAACTATATATATTGCAGCTATCAATCTAGATGCTATCAAGAATCCCTCCACTGAGGGACCTCTGCCAGTTCTGTGGCATAGCCAGCTTACCCAACAGACATCTGATTAACCACTGGCTTTTATATTCTCAATGGAAGCTTTCATGGTTAACTCAACTTCTTCCCAGAAGGCCAAGGGCCAAATTCCTCCAAACACCTCTACTGGGAGATGTTGGGATGAATTTAGTTTTGGGTACCCTTAGCCTTCTAGAAAGAGAGATGACAATGACCGTTTCTGTTGCCAATATAAAAGCCACTGGTTAATCTTATCTGTTGGGTAAGCTAGCTATGCCACAAACTAGCAAAGGTCCCCCTAGGATTGCCAAGGACCTCCCTGCAGTTGGCAGTGAGTGGGAGATTCGGGAGATTTACCAGCAGCAAACTGAGGCCTAGGACTGGTGACACGCTGATGTCACTTCCAGCAGGCACGGAAATTGATGTCATATCATTGCCAGCAATGTTGAGACGCTCTCGTATTTCAGCAAAAAAAAAGAAAGATTCAAGCTGTTTTTATCATATAGTTTTTGCCCAAATACCAGAGCATCTCCATGCCGCAGACGATGTGATGATGTCACTTTCAGTGAGCACCTGAAATGATGTCAATGTATCAACAGTGATAGAGGCCCAGGACACATTTTGCTGATGGTAAGTTCCCCACCACCACCCCTATACCCTGCTGGTTGCCAGAGAGTATTTGACAACCCTAGAGGGATCTTTGCCATTTCTGTGGTGTAGCCAGCTTACACAACAGTCCCTCCACCATTCGGCCGAATGGTGCCTGGCGTAAGCACCTCAAATTAAGAGATCCCCTGCCCCCGACGAAGGTCTGGCCACCCTAGGTTCCTCCGTGGGGTGATTTCTGATAGCATATGCAGGACATTATAAAGAGAAGCAGACAAATTGTCTTAAGGTCATTACCTGAAGGATCTTTGTTCTTCCTACCCATCCCTATTTTTTTAAAAAAAACACACATCATCAAGCCTGATTACCTTGCAGTATTACCCATCTCATTAAACAAATTATTGCCATCAGCATCCAGACTTTGCTACCATAATGTATCAGCCAATTTCATACATTTGTATCTTTTTTTAAAAAAAAATAATTAGTACTTCTTACAGTTCATATACTTAGGGCCTCCTATTTTTACTTCCATTCCATGTAGAAAAGACCATTGATTCCTCCCCTCTTCTTCCTGATCATAATCTAGCTTCCAGTCTATGAAACAGGGGTGGGGAACCTCCAGCCCACGGGCCGGAAATGGCCTGTGAGCTCATTTTATCTGGCCCCCGGCTCGCCTGCCAAGGCCAGGAACTCCATGGAGCTAGCAGTTGCTAGCCAGGGCCTCCTCTCGGCACTTCGGGCTTTGCTGAGAGGCAGAAGCACATGCTGGCCCTGAACCTTCCTCCCCCTCCCAGCTTGCCTGTGTCTGTGTGGTGGGGCGATCCCCCGGGCTCACCCCCGCATCATGGACTAATGCTACTGGGGCGGCCAAGACTCATGCTGCCGAGGCCTCACCGGCCTGCGCACTGGCCATGCCGCCAGCTCGGTGGGCCTCTGTGTGTGTGGTCGGATGCGTGCCTCTGTGTGTGTGTGTGTGTGTGGGGAAGCCAGGAAGGCTTTTTTTAATAACATTTTTTATTGTTTTTTGTATTACATTAGTTTCCAACATTCATTAAGATGATTATATGATATAAAAATATTTATCTATTGTATCTAACTAATTAATTCATGTATTTACGTTGACTTCCCCTCTCTCCTCCTCTATCTTTTTGATAAGTTTATTGTCACCTTTGCATTTAATTTCTAATTCAACAATACTTCATATATAAATCGGATTACAATTCTTATAATCTAAATCTTAATAACATTTCTACCTTAATCAATTGAATTAGAACAAAACATAACCTTCAATACTTCCCAATTTAAATTCATTTTGACAATATATTGTCCATGCCTCCCATTCTCCCACAAATTCTGTATTCTCCTTTTGATTTACTAATGCCGTAAGTGGGAAGCCAGGAAGGCTTCACCCCGATCATGCTGGGCCACTTGTGCGGCCTGGTGCATGCCTGTGGGGGGGGAGGGAAGCCAGGAAGGATCGCAGGATCCCGGTTGCATTCCTCTCTCCCATTCCCCTCAACGGATGGGGCTGTAAACAGGGGCTGAGGGCACACCTCACTGAGCATGCTCGAGCTCCAGCCACCCGCTGATGGAGGAAGGGCCGCCGGGAGAGCAACGGAAGGCAGAAGCATGCTGGCAGCAGTCAGCTGGAGTCGGCTGCGGCAGCTGCCTCCGCACCACTGTGCTTCCTGCAAGAAACAGCCGGTCACGGGGCTTCTGCTGCCCAGCTGCTGCTGGCTCAGCAGCCTCATGGCCCAGTATGGGATGGAGCAGTGGGGGCGGCTCCACTCACCCAACTACCACATCTCCATTAGTAAGTAGCCTCCCTGAGATGCCCCCTTGCAGCCGTGGCAGAGCTGCTCCGCTAGGTGGTTACCCCATGTCCCCCAGCCATGCCTGTGAAGCCCCACCCTTTCCCTTTGATCACTGTGGTGGGAGGGCCCCAGAGCTGCATGGTGGGGTTTGATCCGAGGTTGGTTTAGCGTGGGGTGAGGTTTGTTTCCAGTGTTAAGTCCGCGTGGGAAGGATTCACGAGGTCGGAGATGGAGTTCAAACCACAACCGCTTTTATTGATTACAGGAACAGAACCGGTTAACACAATGAGCAACCCCTGTTTATATGCCCCCTTAGCCGCCTGCGGCCACTCCCCCCTTGATCCGTGATAGGGGGACCTAACCTCCTGGTGACCAATGGTACATATTGGCTTAGAGCCAATGGGGTCCGTTTGCTTGACCAACAGGGTGAGCAGGGTTTAGGATCCTTAGTGCAGAACTCAAAGTCCTAAGTTTCCCTTGCTTACTCCCCAACTATTACATACACAACATCCAGCATCAGCCCTTCTTGAGCCATTTATGCATTGGAGGTTTTGCCTTGATTTGCCACTCTCTAGGTCAGGGGTGGAGAACCTCTGGCCCGCTTGCGTGGCCCGGTGCGTTCCTGTGTGTGGGCGGGGGGAAGCTGGGAAGGCTTCTCTCATTCTCTCTCTCTCTCTCTCTCTCTTTCTCTCTCTCCTTCTTTCTCTCTTTCCCTTTCTTCCCTTCCCTTCCCTTCCCTTGCCTGTGTGTGAGTGTGTGTGTGTGTGGGTAAGCCAGGAAGGCTTCTCTCCCTCTCTCTCTCTGTCTCTCTCTCTCTCTCTCTCTTTCTTTCTTTCTTTCTTTCTTTCTTTCTTTCTTTCTTTCTTTCTTTCTTTCTTTCTTTCCCTCCCTCCCTCCCTCCCTCCCTCCCTCCCTCCCTCTCTCCCCTTCCCTTCATTTGCCTGTGTGCGTGTTGGGGGGGGGAAGCCAGGAAGGCTTCTCTCTCCCCCCCTCTCTCTCTCCCTTCCCTCCCCCCTCTCTCCCCCTCCCTCCCTTTCCCTCCTTCCCTCCCTCCCTCCATTTCTGCACAGCCTCTCCTAGGGTTGCCAACCTCCAGGTGGTGGCTGGAGACCTGGCAACCCTAACCTTCCCCCCCCCCCCGCTGGGAGTTCTACACCTGGTATAGCCTCTGAATGACGTTATAAATATGCAAATGGCCCTTGGCAGGAAAAAGGTTTCCCACCTCTGTTATAAGAGGTCGTGTCCTCTTATCCAGATTGCTAGTTTTCTTTCCCCTAATAAAGGGAATTTTGATCTCACTCTCCTTTTAGAATTCTTTGAACAGTCAGTACATACCTATTTAAAGCGTTATTGTTTAGGGTTTATGGATTAAGAAATATGTTCATACCTGCAGACTATTCCTTTGTTATAACAATAACTGGAAATAGTTAATGGGTATTAATAGTTAGGAAACAATCCCCAAGTAGCACATGCATTTTAAAGGGATTTAATTAATTGTGCAACATGGCATGCAATTTACACATATGTAGACATTACAATCAACATTAAGGGGAAGGGCCATAGCTCAGTGGTAGAGCATCTGCTTGACATGCAGAAGGTCCCAGGTTCAATCCCCAGCATCTCCAGTTAAAGGAACGAGGCAGGTAGGTGAAGTGAAAGACCTCAGCCTGAGACCCTGGAGAGCCACTGCCAGTCTGAGTAAACAATACTGACTTTGATAGACCAAGGGTATGATTCAGTATCAGGCAGCTTCATGTGTTCATGTGTTCAACATGTTAAAAATTACACATCTAAAAAGACATAATAAGAATGGGAAAGCCTTCTAGGCATGTATGAAGATTTTTTTTTCAGGCTTCTCTTTTGTTTGTTAATATTGCATCATAGTTGCCCGCTTTGGGTTCAAAAATTCCTAGTGATTTGGGGATGGAACCTGGGTAGTCCAGGGTTTGGGGAGAGGAACAGATCTCAGTGGGATATACTGCCGTAGAGTTTACCCTCCAAACCAGCCATTTTCTTCAGGAGAAATTATCAATGTTGTCCATAGATCAGTTGTAATTCTGGGAAATCTCCATGCCCCACCTGGAGGATGGCAACCCTATGCATCAAGTTTGCATTTGTTAATATTGTTGCACCATGTTAAACATTACCAAAGAGCCTTTAGCATGCAAGCCTTCAGAGAGAATTTGTTAGTGAAAAATCGCTGGGCTGTCCTTTTTCACATATACTTTTTGATTTGGTTCATTTCCTCTTTTCCTCCTTCACTACTTTCTTTAGGTGCACATTACAATACACTACAATAAACTCTTATTCAAAATTTAATTTTCAAGTGCCTTTTTGATTCAGTACTACTACCAACTCCTGGAGGGCATGAGGTCAGAATAAGTCAGAGATGTTTTATTAAGCATTGCTTGTAGTTTATTGCAATGTGAAGATTTTAAATTTTTTTCCAATGTTTGAAAACCCTGATGATAAAGTATCATCTTCCTACCTAAACACTGCATCCCTATGTAGACACTGTATCCTGAAGAAGTATAGGATAAATTAGGGACATAATCACTATTCACCCCACTCCAAAGCATATATAGTAATAAAAATCCAGCACATCCTTACCTGGTTGCAGTTATCTACTGTCATAGTATGAGCCGTAATCAAAATACCTGAATACCTCTGTTTTAACTGACCAGAAAATGAAAGAGAACACGAGAATTAAATAATGAGGGGAGTGGCCTCATTTTTTAAAAAAAGATGAGGAATTTCAGAGATACTGTCAAACTCTCACCGAATAATAATGCCCTGTCACCCCATAGAGATTTATGTGGAATAAAAAAGCACTAATCAGAAGTCTGATTTCAAAAGCACTGGAACAACTAACAATTATCAGGTATAAAAGATGTCAGCAGCTGTGTTATCACCATGCTGCCCCAAAGGGTTTTTTTTGTTTTGGTTTGCTTTTTGGTAAATGACCACTGATTTTGTTGGCCTCACTTCTGAGGACTCCAGAGCACATGCAAACACCAAGTTGACTTCAGTGTTAGACAGACCCTTGTGCATGCACCTACATTACTTCTATAGTGTTGCATGAAACACTAGCATGAAAGGGGCAGCCCCCACTTTCTAGAGAGCTTAGCATGCACTCTCACATGAAAACTGCTGGATCTGAGCTGCTTTGCATCACACGAGTGGCTCTTTTGCCCTACAAATTTCTCCACCAGGCTGCCAATTCTTTATGTACTTGTAATGGCAACATAACAACCCTGTCTAGACTCCCTTCTTATGATCTTGCATCCAAACTGCAAAGGTGATACTCTTGTTTTTCTTTCCTTTCCTTTTTTTAGTATAAATGCAACTGGGCTTTTCAAATTTTATTGCACAATCTTAGTATGAACCTTTAATAGAATGACATAACAATAGTTATTTATCTTCCAGGCTTTTGTGAAACACGTTTTTAAAAAATTATATTATCCTAACAAGTGTCCTCAGTATTACATACTTTTGGAAATATCCAGTTATCCTTTTCACTTTGTCTCTCTTGGTTCCCCTCCATACTACAGCCTCCGCCCAACATAGGTTTTGTACATGCAGGTCCCATGGTTCTCAGCAGGGAAGATAAAATGTTATCATGGAATACAAACTATCAGCAATCTCTCTGGCAAACATAGCGGGAAATTTATGCTGTAATGTAAATGCAATTTCCAACACAGAAAACATAGTAATTTTTTCAACCAGTTGAAACTTTAGAGAAACTGCTAAAAAAGACAGAGGGGAAAATAGATTATTTAGCATCCTTTGTTTAAGATAGACACAATTTTGCAGACAATGAAAACCCTAGTGTAATAGCATGCTTTTCGGATTTCAGTCTTTGCTTATGAAGAATGAGACTTGAGACAAAAACCTGTCTGCTAGTAGTATACAGAGTTTCTGTAGACTCTTGGTACCATCTATTGGCTTCAACCATTTCTCAAAGTAAGGCTGCAGGGAAAGAAGAAGAAAGATGAAAGAAAAGACACACTTGTTAAGATTATCCACTGTACTGAAACTGAAAATTTTCCAAGCAAAGCATATTTATTGTAGGAATTAAATGAGTGGGGGAAATTCATGGATCAGTTATGTGTTGATGTAAAGGCTGCAGCGCTATTTGCTTTCTGCAAGCAGATTGAGCTATTTCAACAGAGGGGCTTTCCTGTCTGCAATAATGCTGTTGCTGTGGTACTACCTACCTTGCACCTTCCTCTCATTTTCTACTGTCAATCTTTGGCAGGAGAGCGTTCCAAGAGTATGTATTTTATTTATTTAGACTATTTTGCAACTGCCTTTCCATGTAAAGATAGTCAAGGTGTTATACAAGTTAAGATCATCTAAAACACCATTACACATATCTGAGTCAGAAGCATCTTAATGGCCAACAAGAATACCAGAGTATAAGCTCTCAAGAGTCAAAAGTCCATCAGATACTCTTTGAAAGCTTTGGCTCTTGAAAGGTTTTGGGATCTTTTTTGTGTGTCAAGCCTGGCAGGAAGGAAGTTGGCAGTGTGCTAGGCCAGGTCATCTCGGGTTACTGCCGGCTACTGGTCTTGAGAGCAGGCTGTTATTTCAGGAATGCAGGAATCCGGGGGAGTCCCGCCAGCCCCAGCAACCAATTGTACCTCCCCAGCTCTAGAAAAATCCCAGCCAGGACAAACACAGCCAGGTCCTCCCCTTAATGTGCATTTTTATTCCATTTAAAGCACACATTTGCTTCTTTCCGTGGCTGCAGGGGGCGCATTTTTGGGGGTAGATACCCCAAACTTTCAGCAGAGCTTCAAAGGACCCTTCTTGCAAGACCCCCCAAGTTTTGTAAACATTGGGTCAGGGGGTCCCGAGATATGGGGCCCGAAAGGGGTCCTTCCCTTAATGTGCATTTTTATTCCATTTAAAGCACACATTCACTCCTTTCCGTGGCTGCAGGGGGCACATTTTTGGGGGTAGAGACCCCAAACTTTCAGCAGAGCTTCAAAGAACCCTTCTTGTGAGACCCCCCAAGTTTTGTAAACATTGGGTCAGGGGGTCCCGAGATATGGGGTCCCCCCTTTTCCCTATTGGGATGAATGGGATCAGCCGATCCTGTGTGCATCTCGACAGCGGCAAATCCAAGGCAAAACCTCCCGTGCTTAAATGAAACCCTATTGGATTACCCAGTCCTCCAAGTCCCTCCTGATGGAACAGAAGACATCCACAGTAAGACTCCTTTTGGGGCTTTAATCTATAATTTTTCTCCTGTGTGTGTGTGGGGGGGGAGAAGTGGAGTCTGTGTGTGTGTGGGAAGGGAGCAGTTTCTGTGGGTAGGGCACACTGCACAGGATACTGTCTGACGTCACTTTGGTGGTGGGAAAAATACAACCGCTTCTCCCTTCCCCTTGTCCATGACTGCGAATCCTGGAAACACTGTCTCCCACACCCAATCTCAGCAGCCAGCAGGGGAGGCAGGAGTTCCAGATCCCACCACATACTAGCACCACCTCACCAAAGGGGGTTTGGTGCATGTGGACTGGCCTAGAACAACTACCAGGAGAGGGGTCCTGACCTTTCAGCTCTGCACTGGACTGGACCTCATTGGCCACAACTGTGTCCGTGTGTATGTGTGTCTTGATAGAGGGAGGGTAGGGAGGCAGATTTGCACAGCTGATGCTGCAATCTGTCAATGAAGATGATGGTACTCATCCTGCTAGTAACCATCATACATCTGCATGGACAGACCTGGGGTGCTATGCTGTCAGCCCCTGAACTATGTGCCCCCAGCCAATAGCACACACCATGCATGAAGGCTCTGCGGGGTGCAGAAAGTACTCCTTGCAAAAATAGCTGGGTTCATGGGGCTTTGGCCACATCACAGAGGGATGGGTCAGCTCAGGACTAGGTTTTACTGACATTTCCAGTTGATTGGGGGGACACGTGGAACAGGCTTCATGGGTTCATGGCTCATAGTTGGACATTTCCATCCCTGATCCTTTAATGTGGGGTGAAGTAGTTAAATAGGCTGCTAGAAGAGCCTTGCTGCCGGCACTTGCATTGGAAGTCTGTCTTTCGGTGCTGGAAAGCAATGTTGGTCAATTTCAGGGGGTCTACCAATACAGAGGGTAGGAAGGGCTTAGTGAATCCTAGCAACTGTGGCCCCAATTTGGTATGCAAATGAAGGGACAGAATGACAGAAAGCTGCAGAGTTCAGCCTTCATAGGGGGCTGTTTGCAAAAAGGATTAGTGCTGTGGCCCTTAAGTGCATCAGGCTGCCAGCTGTCGCCCTTGGCAGAAATGTTGATCATAACAAAAAAGCTCAGTTGCTGCAGGTGGTGTATCAGGTTCCAGCTGCCTCTATTTCATCCCGGGTGCATGGGACTGCACCTTGGAGGGATCAGCCATCCGTACAGATCCCAATATGGCTGGACGCTGAGGAAAAAATCTGGTTCTGCTGATGCTCTTAGCCAGCAGAAACAAATCCATGTCCAATGAAGCAGAATATTTGTTGGTCACAGAATGTGGGAATTCCTAGCTCTAAAGTCACTGTCACCCTTGCCCTTTCCAGGGGATCAAAAAACCATGGAGGGAGGCTTTGGATTGCCTTTCTCTCTGCCTGCAGGGGTTCCATTGGACATTCCCTGAGTTCCCTCGTGTTGGCTGGCTCAGGGCTTGCAGTTGCAGTGGACAGTGCTTGTGCTTCTTTCCCTCTAACCCCTGGCCCCTGCTCCTGCAGCCAGGTGGTGAGGGTGGCAAGCCAAGGGGACATTGACCGGGATGGCTCCCCGTAATCTGGCTGCCTTGCAGATAGTGACTGTTCCCAATCATTCTGGGTCCAGCGTGGTACTTTGGATGAGATGGGGGGGGGCAGGGGAGTGTCAGGATGGTGGAGAACCCTGAGCCCAGCTCTGCTGGGGAGGGCGGGATATAAATGTAATACAATAACATAATAATTAATGAATGGCAGTGCAACAATGGGACCATGATCCCTCTGAGCCTGCTGGTTAATCCCTCCCCAAAGGTGCTAGAGGGTGCAAGACCCCAAAAGGGGGCCAGGGTGACAGGACACCTGAACCAGATATGTGATCACACTCAGTGTGCCCCCTGACATCCTGCCTTACGACAACCTCCTATGACTGTGCATTGTCCTGCCCTCCAATGCAAGGACCCACCAACAAGCCCCCTACAAGAAGTGGAGGCAACAGTTGGCGGATTGCCATCTTGTGGAGCATAGAACAGATGGTGAAAAGTTTGGCAACTGCTAGGGGCTGCATTGCCCAGCACCCCCCACCCTCGCATGGTGGAGGCAACGAAACCACATCTTCAACTAGCCAAATGCTCACTCTATTACTGTGTATATCTGGAGGTGGGCTTGATTGTAAGCTGTGTAGTCTGGCGGGTTGTCCTCTGGATACAATGTCAGAAAATAAGGGAGGAGGGGTATCTACAGTTACCTAGCATGAATGGAATGACACATCAGGATTGAGGAACCCTGCCAGCTGGCCTGTCCCCCCCTTCCCCGACTACTGACCCAGTGTCATCCTTTGCCCTCTGGCCATGTGGTCAACAGGTGGTTGAGACCAAATGCTGCAAAATTCTGTGCATCATGGATGCTGCCCAGGAATTTGGCCATGAGGTATGTGAAGATGCTCTGGTGATCTCAGGATGACTAAACATTCAGGCTCTAGAAGTGATGGCAGTTTGGATACACCTGCGGCTCCTCCTGGGGGGGCTATGAGGGCAATGTGGGTGCAGTCCACATCACCCGCAACATTAGGGAACCCTGCGACTACCATGACCTCTGTCCAGATGGGTGCCAGCTCTGTGGGGAAGTGCACAAGCTTGTGTAGGTTGGCCTGCATGACATCCAGGAAGCTCTGAAGATAGCTGCTGGCTGAGGACTGGGACACCTCCAGGACCTCAGCCATAACCCCTTGAAAGGATCTGGTGGCAAAGAACCTGAGGGAGACCAGGACCTTCTGTAGGATATGGATGGTATGGGGGTGGGAGCTTGGCCTTGGAGACTTGGCCCAAGCTCCTCACACAGGATTTGGATGGCCTCCCTGTCCAGGTGGAAGGGATCCAAACAAGTGCTGTCTGACAGACGGTGCTGATTCATACCCAGTATCGGCAAGCATGGTGCCTTCTCCATCGTCGCAGTGCCACCCATTTCATCTGCACTTTAGCTGATCTTAATTAAAGGAGTTGCATAATTTTGTATTGGATTTTCCTAAGAGGTATACTCAATTTCATTATGGAAAGTGTTCAGACAAGATGTGTGTGTTTGTTCACTAGATGCTTGTTTGGATCACAGCCCTACAGGGTAATACATAAAACATGTCATAACTAATCTAATCACAACGTAGAAAAGTAATATGTTTGCACACAAATCTTCAGGAATGTATCTGGTAAACATAGCAGCTGCAAAATATGACATATTATATAGAAGTTTATATGAAGGTCCCAAGGCAAAAAAATCTTAACTTTTGAAGCAAGTTGAGGCAGTACATAAAATGCAAACACGGCTGGAAAAACAAGAAACGTGCACAGGCCAGGCACGGACTTCTACTGGAAAGCTTCTTTTAGTTAGCCTAGCAACAAAGATTGCTCCCCCTTTCCCTCCATCAACGGTCCTTCCCGCCCTTTCGGACATGTGTCAGAGGAGCAGGGAGTAGGGGCCTTATTACAGTGTGCGGAATGGACAACATTCACCACTGAGGTTCCACATTGATTCTAAACTTCTGTATGAACCAATTCTGTAAGGGCCTAAGGCAGAGCCTGGCATATGGGACTACGGCTGTGGTGGATGCCATTAAGCCCATCAGTTTCTGGACCTTGACTGCAGGCTGGTACCTGCATGCAGTAAAGCGTGTGGCCAGGTGAGCAATGGACCTTACCCTAGCCTGCAGGAGGAAGGCCCTTCCTGAGGTGGAATCTAGAACAGAGCCAATAAATTCAATAGTTTGAGTGGGTGTCAGTTTGGACTTGGTGTAATTTACAATGAGGCCTAATTGGTGGAGAGTCCTAAGGACCAGTGCTACTTGGTCAGATAGTGCTGCAAAGGACTCCCCAACCAGCAACCAGTCATCAAGATAAGGGTAAATTGTGCACCCCTGGACTGTGAAGCCAACACTTCAGATACACATTTAGAAAAACACTCTAGGTACAGTGGAAAGACCAAAAGACAGTACAGCATACTGGTAGTGCTGACCGTCACATGAAAACCTTAAGTATTTTATGCAGTGTGGGTGTATGGATATATGGAAATATGCATCCTTAAGGTCAAGGACCGCAAACCAAGAGCCCAACTGCAGGAGAGGCAGGATCTCAGGAATGGATAGCATCTGAAAGGTACAAGCTCTAATGTGCTTATTCAAGGCCCTCAAATCTAGGATGGGCCATTTTCCTCCATTCTTCCTGTCCATGGTTTTTATTCACAGTTCAAGGCCCGCTGCTGATCCTGAGGCCAATATTGTATTCCCACCAATTTTAATGGGCTGAAATCAGGGACGCATCAGACTGGGTGTTGTGGAAGGGATGAGCAGCTGCCAGGGAGGGCAGCCTCCGTCCTAGGGTGCCTGAGGCTGCTGCGCCATGCCTATCTGGCTCAGGAGGGTGTGACAGTCGGGAGAGAGTCGGGCATGGCCATCCTCTTGCCATCAATGGCAAGGCTGAGACCCCGGGTTCAAGAAAGGTGCCTCTGTACAACCTGAAAGAGAATCTGGCCAGGAGAGCCCGCCACACATCATGTGGACCTCACTCTCCTAGCTGATCATTAAATCACAGTGAGAGGCCACTTACATGGGGACAAGCCCACGTATTTCACTTCCAGCGTGAGTGCAGCCACCCTAACGCCAGATTCCTTGGGTGGACTCTTGCTTATGGAGTTGAACCCCTTCTTGTGAGGGGGACCCCAGAATATGTATGCCCTACTGAGGGTTGAGAGGCATAAAAGAGCTAAGTCTGCACCTTGGGGAGCTCTTCTGCAGCATCTCGAGCTTAACGAGCCTTACCTGTCAGAAGCAGGGCCATCTTAACGCATGGGCCCAATGGGCACTTGCCCGGGGCCCCCGCGAGCATAGGGGCCCTATGCTAATCTGTGTATGTTAAGGGACTTGCCATAAATAAATACTACTACACAGTAGCCTAGACTATACTAAACTATAAAATAATATTTGCTGCAATGTTATTGTGTTACAAATGGGCATTGTGATTTGTCTCTGATTTAGTTGCCCTGGGTTAGTATTGCAGTCACCTCTGCCATAGTGCCACCTCACTTGCATGTAGGCCTATGTGTATGGATCTCGTGCTGTATAATGTAATTTAGCGTATATGTTACGTCACTTAAACTCAGTTGACATTACTAACATTAGACCTACTGTAGTACTATTAATAGCAATAACATGATTATTGGATATATTCATACATTGTATTTGAACCCAGGGCCAAACCCAACACTCATCACAGCCCAGGGGTGGGAATGGGTGTAGCCTGGGAAGCTGGCTCCATGTCTGTGGCACTCTGTCTCACCCCTTAAAGGGAGTGAGTCCTGTCACAAGTCCCTGGGCAGCTGACAGAGTTGGCAAGGGCCCCCGCAGCCTCCCGTTCACAGAGACCCCAAGCAGGTCCTCAGCCCACATCATGCAAAGAGTGCCCTCATCTTGGAAGGGGCACGGGGAGAGGTTGATGACAGTCTGTGCAGTCACAGGTGTCCTCCGCTCACCGGCAGCCACACCTTCCAGCAAGCCCCCAACGCTGCCTTGGGCACCCTTATCCAAACCCCCAGCTATTTGGAAGGGAATAAAGACACACTGGAATCCCTGTAAGTAATTGTGTGCATTTAGTCAAGTGATCAATTCACACTCAAAATTAATTGGCTAAGATTTTTTTAATTCAGTGATAATCTTTGATTGACAAGGAAGCATAATTTCTAGCATTAGGAATATGATTGCACTGAATCTATACTGATACAGCACTGACAGTCTAATGAGCTAGGAATTTACATAGTTTAGTACTGAAAGACACACAATTTTTAAATATATCTTGCCACTTAGCTGCATCTCTAGAACATATAAATTTTTTAAAAGGCAATCATTTTACTTGTGATATTTCCAAGGAACTTTGCACCAGGTACTTTCAAACAGCCTCTCCCCATATGGTTTCAGTGGAATTTGAGAACACTGTTTAAGGAAGAGTTAAAATTGACATAACTGTAGGTGTCCTAGAACGGAGGGAGTTAAAAAGCATAAATGCCTTAGTTTCTGAAAGAGTAGAGCCATCACACACATTTATGTATCAAACTGATACTATATAAAATGAGCCTGCTAGAAAGTTCTAATTTTTTAAATCGAGAAATTCATTAAAATGACTTGTAAATGTATGCACCAATAATAAGAACAAATTAGGAAATGCAACAAAATATTTTGATATTAGATTATAGAGAGAGATGCCAATTGTAGCCAATTAAAGCTCATCCATAGTTAATAAACATGCACAATGAAAAGAACAGGAAGAACACAAGATTAACACCATGAAACTAACAGATGTAAGCCTAAAAAAAATCAACTCCTTAATCCCAGTACAAATGGATTCACAGCTGTTTCTCCATCAATCCAAGGACTTCCACATACATACGCTGAGCAGCGTCTAGTCCCCAAATGAAGTCCCAGTGGTTCCAGTCTGGAAAATGTTTGTAATGAATGAGATTAGTGATTCGAGACATTAATAGCATGATTTCCTGGGGCGGGCAAACCAAGTCCTGTCCTCCACTCCACAATGCTATTGGCACTGTTATCTCTTCTATCCTATAGAAAGGAGGAACAGTCTGGCAAAAGGCAAATAACAAACAAAATTAATTTAATTCAATGCAGAAATTCCAGTTAGAGCAATATTTGAAATTGTGGTGAATCAATTTAATTCAGAAGACATATCGGCTATTTTTTTCCTCAGAAAGTCTCAATGCATATAAATACTTACGGAAGCTATATCAAGTTTTCCCCCCAGAAAGACTCCATATATCCATCATATTCTTACCTGGTTATATTTTTCTATATTTCTTGAGCCATAGTCAAAGTATCTGAATTCTCCTGTTTTAGTCAACTAGAAAATGAAATGGAAAACCCAAGAGTTGAATGAGTATATTAAATCTCACAAAAAGCCAAGATGAAGAGTTTGGGAGAGAGTACGTGTTAAGAATATTTCATTATTATGGTTCTTTACCATCTCAAAGGATTAAACACTGACATAAAGACAATTATCTAATTTTCAATTGTACTTTAGAAAGTGCAAGCATCTCTATGGGCATTAACGCATGGGCAGAATGTTCCTGGTTCGCTCCTCTGTTATCCCACAATATTTTAATCCCACAATATTTAAGTCTGGATAATCAAACGCATGACGCCAGCCTATCCCACATTAAGTCTGAAACAAGTAGCTGCTGGAGGCTCCCCGTGCGTTTGAACCAACCATATAATGTGGGATAGTTCGCAATGCGGGATAGCAGGGGAGTGACATCGCCCAAGGATTGGCTGAGGAGTTATCCAATCAAAGGGCAATTCTCCCCCCTTTTTTTTTCTTTGAACGCCAGCGTTCCGGTATACCATCGTCTCAACCTGTCAATTAAAAAAAGGCGGGACGGGAGACCGGAAGCAGCAATTGCTCACACAGGAAAGGGGGCGGGACGGGGGACGGGAAGCGGCAATTGCTCGCGCAGGGAAGGGGGCGGGACGGAGGAGACCGGTAAGGAGCATTAGTAGCGAGCTAGCCGAGTAATTACACGCACGTCGGCGTTCCGGTAATGTAGCGGAATTAAAAAAAAGTAGCGGATTAGAACCGAAAAGATCGCTATAAACCAGGAATTGATTAACCCGGGTTTTTTTGCCTTAATTCGCGACTAAGGTGGGTCCGATGCACAGCCCTTGGACGGTCGTGCGTGTGGACCATGGAGATTCGCTACTATTAAGGCACAAAAGCGAGACAAATTGGCCGTGTGTTAAGCCCCTATATCTCCAAGCAGATTCAACCTCCATCCTTACAGCTGAAGGCTAGCTTTGCTTTGCTTCCCAAGAACCCCTTCACTCTCAATTTTTAGGTGCGAGCTGAAGACAGTTTTATTCATGAAAGCATTTGATTAGTTGATTAGTTCTTCTGCCTACCAGCAGTTTTAAATTGGTTTTAACTAGTGGTTTTTATGTACTTTAAGTATTTGATTGTATTTTGTTATTAACAATGCAAACTTCCTTCAGTTTCTATAAGGTAGAAAGGATGGCAGTTGTGCAAAAAATAACTGGTAAATTTCGGATTCAGGTCTAATGGCCTGAAATTTCCCCCAAACTCCCATATAGGGAATATCCGGATTCCCAAAAATCCATTAGACCCAAATCCAAAATATACACCCCAACTTCTCCTCCCCCTCTCCCCTCCCCTCACTTACCTTTAATTCAAGAAGCCATGGTGGCTGCCACTGAGCTCCACATAGAGGCCAGAGGCAGTGGCCAGCACAAAGCTGCCTCCAAGCTTCACCGGAGGCAGCGGCTGGTGGTGCAGAGATGCACACCAGGCTTGGCAGGGCCAAGCCTGACTTGCAGCTCTGTGTGGCCCACTGCCTCCAAGACCATTGTGGGGCCCGGAGGGGGTGGGAGTCGAGTTCTGTTCCTGCCTGGGTGGCCACCAGGTAAATGAGAGGGAGAGGGAGGGAGGGAAGGTGGGGAGTCTTTTTTTTAACAAAAATGGTGGTGGGGCCGAAGCGACCCGAAAAATGCAAAAAAAAATTAATCGGCATTATTTGGGATACACTTTGGGGCTCCTTTTAAATTGCCACCATTTTTGGGTTCAGCTTTGCCAAACGCTCACCCCTAGTGGCTAATAAATGTTTTAAATTAATAAAAAAACTAGTGTGTAGTATTTTCACTGTTTTCCCACATTATTCAGCATAATGGATAAATGTCACCATATTTCTGAGAATGTCAGTTTATTTAACTCTTGCTACAACAGGATGTTTGTTAAAGAAAATGTAGCTGCCATTTTGTTCATGATAAAGAGCTGGCTGTAAGCTTTGCCATGCGTAGAAAATCTTGAGTGAGCTCATTTTTACAGTTTTCCTTACTACAAAATCCCTGGTCATCTATTTTCTTTTTTTATATAATTTTTTTATTATTTTTATACTGATTAGACAAAGTATTCAACAATCAATATAAGTAAACATCAGAGTATGAATTCTAATTAATACTTGTTGAAAATACATACATATATAGATAAAAAATAAAATATAAAGACTTCCCCTATACCTCCCTCAATCTTATCATTTATTAGTAATCTCCTTTGTTTAATATTCTAATTCTAATATTGTTTATAATGTTTGCTATTTCATTTACCTATATTGAAATAAAGAAAAATAAAAGAAAAATAAAAAGAAAGAACAGATATAAAAAGCATTATTTTTATAATATAAAATGGATTAGATAATAAGTATCATTTTTAACTTCCTTTAAAAATGAATATTCTAATTCCTCCATTTCTCCCACATATCTAATAAGTATCAGTTATGTTAATGCCATTAATTATTCTATTTTTTTCCAAGCCAAGCCATTTGATCAGTCCTTTTTGATTAAATCCCGAGAAAAACTAAACCCTTTGACCCAGTCTCTTTATCTTAAATTGCCAGCATCTTCCTCTTTTTCCCAGCAACTTTAAATGCCGAAGGGCATCCATGGAAGTTGTTAGTGCAATTCCCTCTGTGAAAATTGATGGGAGATAGTGAATCTGCAACATGTTTTCTTCCATCCCTATGAGAAGAAAAATCCCGGTATTTCCAGCTTTTTGCCCTTTTAAATTCTCCCAGTTGACTTTAAAAAGTTCATCAGTAAATCACACAGCCAAAATTCAAAGTCTCTTACATTCATATCCATGGTTGTCAATTGGGTTGGTTCAATTTCTTCTTGCAGATGTATATCCTTCGATAGTCCTTCGTAGCTCTCCATCTCCTTTGCAAAGTTTAATTCTTCTTTTAATGGTTTATCATTTGGGGAGCTTCCTTCTCTCATCTCAGATCTCATTGTGATAATTCGGTCTTTTACATCCTTGAGATCTCCCAAAATTACATCCAATTTCCGATTAGCCAGTTCGTAGATGTTGTTTGTCAGAGAGACTAGTTGATCCATAAATTTAGTCTCACTTTCCATGGTTGCTACTTCTGATAGTTTGTTGAAGTTTAATTTGTAAAATCCGGACAGGTATATGTTGTGAGTTGTAAAATGGTATTCCGGGGGGCAGGATAAGAGGTCGCACGTCTGCTGTTCCTTCCTTTTTCCTAGGAACTTGGGAAGTATTTGCCAGTTACACAATGGTGCCACACATCCAGTCTCAAATCCCGTAGTATTATCGCGTTGGCAGACAATAGCTGATATGTCCGGGTAAGACATGGCTTAGGAATTTGTTTACTCAGAAAAGCCTCCTCCCGGAAGTGGGGGGGAATCTGCTTGGCCCTCCCCTTTACACTTCTGGATTTCTGATTGGTGGCTATAACGTCATTCAAAAAGTCCCTATTGTTATGTGTATCCACCAATCAAGTTGATTAAGATCCTGCCGGCTTATCCAATGTTTTTAAATGTCAAAGAGTCATCCAAACCTCAGATGGGGAGATACGAATTCTACAGATATTTTTTTCCACTCCTTCGGAACTTCCAATTCCAGGTAAAAAGAAAGAGTTCTTGTTACTTACTCAGATTTTAGAATAGTAGGTATTCTTGCTTGTGTATCGTTGCTTAGATGGTAATAGGTAGGGGAGAGCTGAGCCTAAATCCAAAGAGACGTTCACAGCAATGGTTTCCCCTCAGGCCAGACGGGACCTCATCCAGGATTCCAAGAGTCGCCCGATGGCTCTCTCGGCAAAACTGGGGGTCAAACCGCACTTCATGGGCAGCAGGAGAGATCCTGTTTCCCAATCCACTGTTTAGGATCGGGTAGGGGTGCAAGATTACACCCCAGATTCGAGACGAATCTTGGTTCCCTTGGGAGCCCCCAAGAGACGTGGTGCTCAGCTCAGCGTCCCTAGTGGAAGTTTTCCCTGGCCATCTATTCTCAAGGGGGTAAGTGAGGTGATTGATCCACTATACGGCAGTACAGATTTCTTTCGCTGACTGGTTTTCATTCTTGTTTTTGTTTTTAATTATAAGAGAAAAGTTTGCTATTGGTGCAGGAACATTTCTGCCTTTTCATTTATCATTAGTTTGCCATATCTCTGGTTTGGTAGCTGATTTCTCATTAGACAACCAGTACTGATTGGTTGGGTCTAGAATTCTCACTACTAAATATGGTCTTTTTGCCTCAAAAATAGAGCTGGAGGGTTTTTCTCTAAACAAAGTTATTATATTTCACTACTGTAAACAAACATTCAATAATAGTAACTATACCTGACTCCAGTGGAGAATATTTTTCACAGATGTATAATCTGGGAATATTGATACATATACATCTGTCCGGCTCTGTAAGAAAGGATTTGTTGGTCATTTGACTTTTTTCTATTAAAACAGGACCCATTCTCTCATGTGCTACAAATGGACTTTAAGGTATGGATTCATTATAATAGCTACATTATCAGTCAGGCGCTACTCAAGACATTGGCAAGGCAGGGCATCTTCTGGGTGCGCCTGAACGTAAAGAGGCCCATTTAACAGATAGTGCTGCCTTTCTTATTTATGGAGTATCCAAGAAGGGCTGTGGAAGCATGAGAAAATTTGTGGCGTGTATGCTATCTCTGTTCTAGTTTAAAGCATGGAGGGCTGTGAATGTATTATCTAAAGACTCCAACCCCCCAAATCCTAGACTTTATAGTATCCTCCATGAACAGTCTCAGAGCAAGGGTTAGTTTCTTTAGGGAAAAAAAGCATAATATGTCACTAGTGGCCAAGTGAAATTTCTTTGCTGGGGGAAAGTTTAAAAATAATAGCTAAGAGATCTTTCTGGAAATTTGAAGAGATTTGCTAACTAGCAAGCAGAGGTACTGGGATTGCAAGGCTGTGGAGAGAATTCTAAGTGGAAGGACATTCACTAGACATCCAACCTGTCACATGAGATAGTAAATTAGGAGGAAGCCTTCATCTCTGTCAAAAACCAAGTTGTCAACAAGTCTTAAACCAATGACTTGAGCAGTGGCAGGTTTGTTTTATATATGAGGAGCCACTGGCACCAGCAGTAGCAGCGCCAGCCCCAGCCCCATCAGTCACCACAAATGTCCCATCTCAATCTGGATCTGTTCCTGGAGCCTCTGCCCCCTTTAGACCTCTTTTCAACTATTTTGGGCCCCCATCAATGGGCTACATGCAGGCTATGAAGCCACCAGATGCCCAAGATTCCCAGAGCACATACACGGACCTGCTTTCTGTCATTGAGGAGATGGGCAAGGAGATCCAACCTACTTATGCAAGCAGCAAGAGTGCCATGGAGCGGCTGAAGTGAGGGGTTATCCATGTCCAAGCATTGGTAAGAGAGTGTCTGGCAGAGACAGAGTGCAATGCCCATATGTAACAGCTGCTTCCTCCTGGCACTGTCCCGTGGACTTTCTGACCAATCATCCCCACTTTGAAATCTGGAGGTCCGGCCCCTGCCATTTCTGTCAATCAGTGTTGTACATACTGGAACTACCAAAGCCTTCAAAGACCTTTATACCAAATGGCACCTAAGAATCTGAAGTGTCTCCTGCGGCATCAGAATACTTCCCATCAATTGACATTCTGGGAATTGATGCAGAAACATTTTGTTGCACACACCTGATCAACCAATGAGAATGATGGCTGGTAGCAAGTCTGTTATTATAAATTGTGTGTGTGGGGGGGGGGGGTTATAAATAAAAGAAAAGCTTTGGAATTGAGATTCTCTCCTTTTCCCTGCATGTTTTTAAAACCTCATGTGATGGAAAGTAAGACATTGTGGGTCTGTATTGCAAGATGTGCTTCCATAGAAAAGCAGTGCATGACTCTCTCTGCCGCTTGCAGTGGAAACTTCAGCCAGGAGTCATTGAGCCAATACTAGAAAAACTGTAATAAAATATTTCTACTCCTTAAAAAAAAAAAAGAATAATCTGCTGTTGCTGCCTGTAGACCTGACCTTCACCTTGCTCCATTCTACAGTTGCCTCAACCAATCCTCAAATGCACAGGGCCTGCCTCTGACATTCTTGAAAAAAGAGCCTTGTTTTCAAACAAGTTAAACATGTACACTATTCAAACCTTAATGCAGAGCACTAAAAGTGCTTTTTTAAATACACAAGAATACCTGATTTAGATTTTTTTCATTACATCCACTGAAAAACAAAAGAACTTGTTTGCAAAGCACATCCACTGGCTGGTAACTGCATCTTCGGGCCAGAAACGCTTTCAGTCTTGGACTCAACAGACAAAATTCTTTCGTGCCAAATATAATCTATATAAAAGGGGGGAGTCTTTACTCCATGAATTGCTTAAATACATTTCTTAATACAACAATAAATATATTCTTATAGACTATAATACACATATGTGTGCACATGCACGCACATGTATACAAATAAAAGCAATAGGGGGACAGAGGGTTGCCCATTGTAGTGCCCTGATCAAATACTGTGGGGTGATGTAGTGTACCTGCACAGACGAATGCAAACAGAGGATATTCCCTTTGCACCTACAAATCCTGTCTGGACTCCCTTAGTATGATCTTGCATTTAAACAGTTACAGATATTTTTGTTCTGCTGCCCCAACAAGGGCATTAAAAAAACGGAGGCACTTCTGTGGATAACTAGGAACAATTTATGTACAAACCTATTTGGAAGATTCAGAGAAAACTTGTGCTTGAGAAGTGCTGTTAAGTCACAGCTGACTCATGGCAACCCAGTTGGGTTTTCAAGACAAGAGGGGGTTTGCCATTGACTTCCTCTGCATAATGACTCTCTAGCCTGATCTCGTCAGATCTCAGAAGCTAAGCAGGGTCAGCCTTGGTTAGTATTTAGATGGGAGACCACCAAGGAATACCAGGGTTGCTATGCAGAGGAAGGCACTGGCAAACCACCTCTGTTAGTCTCTTGCCATGAAAACCCCAAAAAGGGGTCGCTATAAGTCAACTGCGACTTGACGTCATTTCACACACACACACACACACATTCCTTGGTGGTCTTCCATCCAAGTAGTAATCACAGCTGACCCTGCTTAGCTTCTGAGATCTGATGACATCAGGCTAGCCTGGGCCATCCAGTTTGAGGCAGAGAAAACCTAGCTCACACAAATTACAGAAGTCGTCTGTAACAGAAGGTTAGTTTTAAAATTGGTAACTTGTTATAGCTAGAAGAAATAGGGTAAGCTATATGGAAAATATATAGTCATGGATTACACAACTAAAGGTTTTTAGACTAATACTTTATATTATAACATATATATTTTAATGCAGGTGAGACATGGAAGCCATGTTCTAGTATATAAGGAATAAATAAACATACAGGGAGCTTCACTATACTAGAAGGTAATTTGACTTTTGGTTTTATAAGTAAACTTTTTTTTAATTGACCTTATCTCCATGGAGAATATACGAATGATTTCTCTTCCCTGCTTTCCCTTTTCTTCCCAAAGGGCTTTTATACATTTTTTACTGTTCATTATGACAAAATTATATTATTAGGATGTGTGCAAAATTATAACTGTATGACTAACCACTGAGGAAGGCCTCCTCAGGCCAAAACGCGTTTGGTCCTTTTTGGATCCTACTTTGGTCAATGTAAGATTGTACATCGCAGGTGTTCATGTTTGTATATGTTGAATGTGAAAGTCTTGCTTATGCTAAAGGCCTTATGTTTTTAACGTGACTGTGTACCTTATTAAAATTTATATATTTGTAATTTTAGCATTTTTTCAGCTCACCCTCTTCGGTTTGGAAACATGAGAAGAAGCCACATACACAGGCCTAATGGCAACAGAGCACCACAAGAACATTCTGGCACTCAGTTATATTCCCTTCCTTAGACCTTCTGTCCCTTCTTCTGTGCTAAGGAGGATTGCCAGATTAACCATAGACAAACTGCTGACCCCTTCCTGGGATTGTCTCCCTTTCCCCCCTCCTTTCTGTTTCCTGGGAACCAGGAAAACAAACTGCAAGCAGCTGGCAAAACAGCCTGATATTCCTGATATTGTCAGGAGTGAAAATATTAAAGTTGGGAACTATTGCTAGTGCCTTTCATGGTATTAGATACTGTCAATCCAATCGTGGAAATATCAGGCATTGTGTTGGGTTGTAAGTATCTGATGGCACACCCCTACCTATCATCCTGGCATGCTTGAGACAGCAAAAGAAAAGGTCCTTCTGTGAAGTTGGTTGGGTTTATTGGATGGGGTACATGGATAGCCATGAACCAACCAGGTTTATGGGTGAAATTCATCTGAGGATGCAAAAATCATAAATATTTGGAAGCTAAAAAAATCCCATGAAATCTTATTTTTAGAATTAATGAAATGCTTTTTAAGACAAGGCTTCACTCATTCAGAATGCATAGTATAAAAGTCATTAGATGATGCATTAGATAAGGGAAATTCCTATGCATACCTTAGATACATGCAACATTTTTTCAAGCAAACACAAAGCAAGATGTGCATCACAACAAATATGCAATATAATTTAGACCAATTTCAAGCATTCATTAAAAAATAAACAGTTTGAGTACTCAAGGGTGAAGGGCCCAAAATAATATCAAAATGGGGTCAAACAGAAGAGCTTTTGCCCATCACTAACACATATTTCTTCATTTTTGCTGGAAAAACGGGATTGGATGTCACACTCATCATTATCACATACCTTCAGTAATGCTGATGGAAACCTTAATATTTGTACAAGAGGGCTTTTGCTGTATGTGAATGTATATGCCGGTCCCAAGGCAAAAAACATCTTAATTTTTTCGGCAAGTAGAGGCACCACGGAAAATGCCACAAAAGCTGTAATAATGAAAAAAAATATTTTGCACACTTACTTTTTTTAAAAAAAATAATGCATTATTCATAGACAGATGGTTATTTAAAAACTTAGCATATTAAAACATGAGGAGAAATTGCCTAAGTGTAAAAAGAAGGAACCTGAAGAGGCAGCATAGAAATATTCCAAATGAATACATAAATGCCAAAACCTAGGAATTTTATCTGAACCAACCAGGTATATGGGTGAAATTAATCTGAGGATGCAAAAATCATAAATATTTGGAAGCTAAAAATATCCCATGAAATCTTATTTTTAGAATTATTGAAATGCTTTTTAAGACAAGGCTTTATTCATTCAGACTGCATAGTATAAAAGTTATTAGATGATGCATTAGATAAGGGAAATTCCTGTACATACTGTAGATTAGGGCTGTCGATTCGGTTCGGGAGGAACTGAACTCAAAAAAGGCAGGAAACGAGGGAGCTGAATTCGCTGACTTCGGGGGTTCGGTGAAAAAATTCAGCAGATTTGGGGTCCCCCCCATGCATTCATGGGGCTTCCATGAAGGCGCGCGGGGGGCCCTTTAAATAGATCTATGCCTCCCGGCCAGGAGGCACAGATCTATTCCAAGCCCCCCCGCGCGCCCTCAGGGGAATCCCTTGAAGGCGCGCGGGGGGGCCTTTAAATAGACTTGTGCCTCCCAGCCGGGAGGCACAGATCTATTCCGAGCCCCCCTATGCGCCTTCAGGGGACTCCCCTGAAGGTGCACGGGGGGGGGGCTTTAAATAGATCTGCGCCTCCCGGCCGGGAAGCCCCCTGAAGGTGCGAGGGGGGGAGAATTTTCCCCCAAAATCCGGATCTCGCCCGAATTTCGGGGATCCGAAGCGGGGGAGTTTGGACTTCGGCATGGCCCGAATCAAAATGGGCCGAATTTTGCCGAATCTGAATTTTACCGAATTTTTTTTTCAACAGCCCTACTGTAGATACATGCAACATTTTTTCAAGCATTTATCTATTGTTTAAACATGATAACTACTCACAATGTGAATAAATTGCTGCTGGTGGGTTTCTTCTGTTATGTGCAATTTCCTGAGAATAGGTTTTTAAAACAGTCTCATAGTCAGCCACACCAGCTGCCTTTAAGGCCTGATAGGTCACTAGAGCTAGTTGTGTTAAGAACTAAAGGCCCCAGAATCACAACCCATTGTTGCTTCAGCCAGGCAGCTGCTCTTGCCATTCTCTCAAAAGCTCCTAACATCATCAGACAGGGGCATTTTTGGACAGGGGCAACCCATTCCAGAAGGGGGGTAGATCCATGAAGCCCAAACTCTGCTCAGTGACCACCTGCAGGGTAAGTCTTGACTCTTGGGGAGACCAGCCTGAGGTCAGAACACTCCCCCACCTTGCTGGCTTGCTGCTAGATTCTAAAAGTCATTGTAGCTGGGTCTGGCTTTGTCCCCACCACCGTCAGTGGCACTACACCACTTCCGGAGTAGCCATGTTCACATCTGACTGAGCTGTTAAGAGTGTCCCACCACTGGTCGGGCCCTGCATAACCACTTGACCAGTCCCAAGTACAATTTTATATGCTTGATCCATTTTATCTTGTTGAAGCAGTAATATGTTTAGGCTTCACAAAAAGGTATTGAATATACCACAGTTTTGACCAACATTTCTGGGGAGGAGGGTCAGGAAAAAAATAGGAAATTCACAGTATTTTCCCAAGGCTTCAACATTTCCATAAATGGTACATCTCTAGAGACATCTAATCTAGATTGACCCAAACATTTGGGCTACAATAATTCTCAGAACCTTTCCTCTCTGTTTTAAATACCATTGTGCATACAACAGTATGGATTAGAAGGCAAACATATCTAAGAACAGATAAAACCATCCTCTTCCGTCTAGGTGAATGATAAACTTCATGCTCTACATACCTATGGTGCCTCCCTCAGCATGACCAGCATAATAGATTTTTTCCTGTCCACTTTTTTGCAGAATAAAGTCTGCCATGGCTGAAAGATCATAAATGCCCATTTCATGCAAACTGAAAAGGAGAACACACATTGATTAATATTAACTGCATTCATAAACCTTTGTTCATAAGCACTGCAACTGTTTCTAGTAAGAAATAGGAACATACAATGCATTTTCAATTTTGTCAGCTCAATTCTAACAGTATAGGTTCATTTAAGCCACATGACAGATCCTTGACTATCAAACATGTAACTGTTTTGTGATGTTTAAAAACGGATTGTTTATTCTACTAACTCATTTCTAATTAGTTCCTAACTAGTTTCTTAAATATATTCCTTTTGTCCATTTACATCCTTTTTAGAGTTCTGGGTTGTGGTCCGCTATGGAGATTAGATTTTTGCTTTCTTGTTTGTTTGTTTGTTTGCTTTTGTTTGCCTTCCTTCAGAGCCCAGGATTCAGGACAAGTCTCCCATGGTGATTTATAACAGTGTTTTTATATTATTCTATACTAAGTCATGATTGTTCCATGGCATACACAATGGCTGCACAATGCAAATAACGTTATTCTGCCTTATGAGATTTCCAATGACAGATATGTAATTTTAGAAATTATATCATACAATCTCTCTTCCATATAACTTTAGTAGCAATGACCAATGATGGTCATTTACCCATCCTCTGCACTGCAATTCCTTCTCTTTTGTAAACAATCATCTGCTTTGTTTCTTGAGCTGTCATTCTACTATGCAAATTTGTTGGTGAAAGAGAAATATCTCCGTCTGTCAATCACACACATGGTGTAACTACTAAATCAAAAAAGGACATATTGATTTTTTTTAAATGATGCCTGCTTGAGAAATAGAGTTCATACCAAAAGCAGTTTATTTCTGACACCCTGGGAAGAGAGATTCTGCCCCTGCAAATCAGGGGACTTAGAAACTGTTGAGCATGCCCTCCTGAACTGCAATTTCTATGCATTACCCCGTTCGAAGTTTATTGAGCCCCTCTTATCGAGATTGAGACCTGACAGGGCAGGTGAAAGGTTTGAGATGCTCCTACAAGGGGGTAATCCTTCGACCACTCTTCAGGTTGCAAAATTTTGTTTAGCAGCAATGAAAATTCATCGCCTTAGAACAGCGCAATTGAGGTGACTTCCGGTGGTGCCGCTGGAGAGAGCACTCCATTTCCCCAGGTTGTCCTGGGAGAAATCCAAGTCTGCGTTATTTTTGGGGTACATAGATACCCCAATCCGACCCTTGCAAGTGGGTCCTTATCGGATCGATCAGCCTAAACCCGTGTTGGCGAACCTATGGCACGCGTGCCACTTCCGGCACGCGTAGCCCTCTCTGCCGGCACGCGCGGTTCCTCCAAGCCGCTGGCCTTTCCGGCTCTGCCCCACCCCGGGTGATCTCCAACCAATAGAGATCAGTTCCCCTGGAAAAAATTGCCACTTTGGCAATTGGACTCTATGGCACTAAAGTCCTTTCCCAAACCCCGCCCTCCTCAGGCACCACCCCAAAAACCTCCCACTCATGGTGAAGAGGAACTTGGCAACCCTAGCCTTTCCCTCTGGGCCCCCTCTGGGGGTGGTATTCAGGTTAAATTGCCGCATTGGCACTCGGCGATAAATATGTGGGTTTTCGGTTGCAGTTTGGGCACTCGGTCTCTAAAAGGTTTGCCATCACTGGCCTAAACCATAACAAAGAGTCGGAAGGATACCTTTTAGACTGACAAGAATTATCACCAATGAGAAGGTCCGAAGGAAGGGGAGGGTGATTTCTCTTCCTGATTTTCCGGCGAATTCCTGCCACGTTTGCAGCAAGGGAGTGCCTGGAACGGAAGACTCTCTATAACACCCTCTCTATCATTGGAACTAAAACAACAGGAAGTAGCCGCGGGACTGAATATCCGTCGCACTCGAGTTACTTTCAAATCATTCCTGAAGGAATAACCATCGAGAAGAGGCGATAGAAGGTCTGCAGCACTAGTAACTTCCTGTTTACTTCCTGATTAATCCGATCTAGAGCGACCGAAAAAACTCACTGGTATTTTAAAACTTTAAAATGCAATTTTAAAGCCAATTTCGACTCTTTTCAACCCGAAAAAATTATTAGGCTGATCTTTGAACTATCATCTTTTAACCAGCACCTTAAAGGCCCTGTCGGTGGACATGTATTTTACCAGCTTTTTTTGAATGTAAATGTCTCGACCCCGCTCTGGCTCACTACATAGCCCTGCCTATACTAAACTAAGGGACTCTTTACAAACCTCGACCATGGAAAAAAAGTTACAGGATATGCTAACTAAACAAACTGAGGCAACAAATAAACAGTTTGAACAGATGTCTACACAGATGGCACAGTTGACTTCTATGATGACAAATCTTGGTCAAGCATCCCAAGCTATCAATCAGAAGTTGGATGTGGTCACTGGAGACTTGAAAGAAGTAAAAACTCAAATGATTGTTATGAAGACAGATATGCAAGCGATGGATGTATCAATTAAGAAAGTGATGGATGAGCACAAGGACACAAAGAAAAAATTAACAAGCCAAGAAAAACAGATTGAAACAATACAAGCGGATCAGATGGCGGCAAAAAATCAAATGGCAATGATGGAGATGAGAGTGAAAGAGACCAACCTTCGTATACGCAATTTTCCAGATATGATGGGAGATAATAAAGAATCTGCAATACCAAATTTGGCCTACTTATTTCAGATAGATGAACAAGAATTAAAACAAGCCATTAATAGAATATACAGGATACCACTACCTGCTAGAATGAGAAGATCTAAGCCAAGAGATTTGATGATAGTGTTCTATGACACCAGAGTTAAAGACAAGATTATGAAGATTCATTATGAAAATCCAGTGTCAGCAGGAGACTCCTCTCTTATACTACTGAAGGATATTCCAAGGCATCTACTTTCACAGAGGAATAACTACAAAGACTTTGTGTCTATACTGAAAGCTAATGGCATCAAATATCGTTGGATTATGCCACAAGGTTTGGCTTTCACCTATAAGGAAGTGAAAACGACAATTCTATCCCAAGCAGATGTGGGGAAATTTTTGAGAAAATATAAAATGGACCTTAAAGAATTACCTGGAGAGAAGGAGGAAGAAGAAGAGGAAGAAGAAGAGGTACAGGGTGCAGAAGGTGGTACTAAACTATAGACTTTTTATTTTGCTAAAAAATACTACATTATGGCAAAAGCAATTTCTTGGAATGTAAATGGACTGAATGAGAAAACTAAAAGGGCCAGAATCTTCAAATATCTACAGAAATATAAATACTCCCTAATTTGCCTACAAGAAACCCATATAGCTTCAAAGCATAAAAAATACTTGGAGAAACAGGTGCTTGGACAAGCATTTATTGCTTCTGCTAAAACTAAAACAAAGGGAGTGGTAATCTATGCCCACCCCAGTCTCTGTCCAGAACTAGTATATAAAGACAATGAAGGAAGAATTGTAATTATCAGAACTAAAATATTGGGACAAAGGACAATAGTGGTTGGAATCTATGCACCCAATGAAGGGAAAAAATCCTTCTATGAAAAATTACATGACCTGATAACCCAGTACGCACAAGACCAAATTTTATTGATGGGCGACTTCAATGGAATTATTCTCCCATCTCTGGACAAAAAATCAAAAGCAAAAGATATCAATGATGGATGCTTGCCTAAAACTTTCTTTGCCATGGCTTCAGAATTAGAATTACAAGACATTTGGAGAACAATGAATACAACAGCTAAAGAATACACCTTTTATTCAGCAAGACACGATTCACACTCCAGAATCGATATGATATGGGCCAGTAAATCAATTTTCACGCAACTACGTAAAATTCATATTTTACCTAGAACTTTTTCTGATCACAATCCTGTTACCTTTGATTGGAACAATAAACAAGCATTTAGATGGCGAATGAACGATAAACTTTTAAAAGACAACAAGATACAAAAGGAATTACAGGTTTTAATGAAAGACTTTTTTGAAATTAACCTTAATGGGGAAACTTCTTTAAATACAGTTTGGGACGCATTCAAAGCTGTTCTGAGAGGTTTTATGATACAGAAACACTCGGCCTGGAAGAAGACTCAATTGCAATTTACAAACAACATACTTTGGAATTTACAAAATTTGGAGCAGAAATTGGTAATGGTAACACAGGAAGAGAAGAGAAGAGAAATTCAAATACAGATTTCTGCTTCTAAACACCAATTAAATTTGGTAATAATGGAGGAAATGAATAAAAATCTGAAACTTGCTAAACAAAAGTATTTTGAATATGCAAATAAACCAGGAAAATTTTTAGCAACACAACTGAAGGACTCATTTCAAAAGAAGATTATAACAAAAATCCAAACTGCTAAAGGACCAGTTTATTCAACTTCAGAAATTCAGAAAGAATTTGTTTCATTTTACTCTAAGTTATATCAGAAAGAAAATATTCCAAAACAGAAAATAGATAAATTTCTAAACTCAATACAGATGAAAGCTTTGTCAATGACCCAGAGAGAATGTATTGAAGCTCCAGTAACAAGGGAAGAAATACAAGAAGCAATACTGAGACAAAAAACGGATAAAACACCTGGACCAGATGGAATTACTGCACTATTTTATAGAACATTTAGTGACAATTTAGTTGGATTTTTTGGTTCACTTTACAATGCAATTTTGGACGAGGGAACATCCCCGGAGACTTGGTCACACGCATTTATATCACTGATACCCAAAGAAGGAAGAGATCCAGAAAAAACATCTAATTACAGACCTATATCGCTCTTAAATGTGGATTACAAAATTTTTGCTTCGGTTTTGGCATGTAGGATAAAGCAATTTATTAAGGATCTTATACATGAGGACCAAGCAGGTTTTATACCAGGAAGGCAAATAAAAGACAATGTAAGAATTTTACTAGATTCATTGGAATATTATGACCATAATATTCAACAAACTGCGGCTTTTGTATTTTTGGATGCAGAAAAAGCCTTTGATATGGTCTCTTGGAACTTTTTGAAACGGATTTTGGATAAATTGAATTTTGGAGATCGTTTTCAGAAAGGTATATCGGCTATTTATACCTCCCAACTAGCTAAAATTTTGGTTAATGAATCAATGTCAGATAACTGCCAAATCACGAAAGGGACTAGACAGGGATGTCCCCTGTCTCCACTTTTATTTTTGTTGGTGTTGGAACCGCTATGTGTGAAACTAAGAAGTATGGAGGACATCCGCGGGCTAAGAATTAAAAAACATGAATTTAAGTTGAGAGCATTCGCGGATGACCTACTGCTAATTTTGGAAAACCCAACACAGTCAATGAATATACTTCAGGAGACTTTGGATGATTTTGGAAAAGTATCAGGCTTTAAAGTGAATCAAGAAAAAACAAAGATAATATTTAAAAATTTATCGGAAATACAACAACAGGAATTTATATCATATACTGGCTGGGAGAAAGCTAACAAAGTTAAATACCTGGGAATTTGGATCACTGCAAAGAATAAAGATCTGTTAACCAACAATTACCTCAAGTTATGGGGTAAGATTAAAACTGATATGATTATATGGTCAAACAAAAAATTGTCATTAATGGGACGTATCTCAACGATCCAAATGAATGTCTTACCGAGGATGCTCTTCTTATTCCAAAATTTACCAATAATATCACAAACAAAATATTTTGAAACTTGGAGGAAAGACATTTCAAACTTCATCTGGCAAGGAAAAAAACCAAGGACTGCTTATAAATACTTGGTGGATCTAAAAACTAGAGGAGGTTTAGCACTGCCTAACTTTCAACTCTATGCTGAAGCGGTAGCTTTAGTATGGCTAAAAGACTGGATGGATTTGTCAAATGTACGTTTGCTAGACTTGGAAGGTTATAATAACCTAAGTGGATGGCATGGTTATTTGTGGTATGATAAAATTAAGTTACAAGCAACATTCCGTAATCATATAATCAGGTCCTCTCTACTTCGTATTTGGATGAGATATAAACACATTTTGGAACCAGAAACACCGATGTGGATATCGCCCCAAGAAATGCTAACTTTGCGCCCACTTAGACCAGACAAATTTATTACTTATCAAGATCTAATTAATTGGGAAGGAAAGAAATGCTCACTAAAAGACTTTCAACTGCTTAAGGATGATTTACAATGGCTTCAATATTACCAAATCAAATCAGTTTTTGTACAAGATGCAAAAAAAGGTTTCTCTAAAGAAAAATCTCCTTTTCAAAGGATTCTACTAGACAATAATACAAAGCTGATTTCTAAAATGTATAATCTCCTTTTAACAATATACTGTGAGCAGGACACGATTAAACCAACTATGATCGATTGGGCTCAAAATGTGGGACATGATATTGTTTTAAATAAATGGGAAAGATTATGGTCTAAAGATTTAAAAGGAATAAAAGCACAGTCAGTGCGAGAAAACATCTATAAAATGATGTATAGATGGTATCTAACACCCAAGAAAATTGCAAAGATTTATAAAACGATGTCCCCTACTTGTTGGAAATGTAACAAAGAAATTGGTTCCTTTTATCACATGTGGTGGACCTGTGACAAAGCCAAAGACTTCTGGGACATGATTTATAACGAACTGAGATTAATACTACAAAAGAATATATCCAAAACACCAGAAATGATGTTATTGAGTATGATTCCAGACGACTTAGCAACACAAAGAACCTTTTTGATATATGCCACAACAGCTGCGAGACTGCTTTATGCAGCGAAATGGAAAGGGCTAGAAACTCCAGAGAAAAAAGACTGGATTGTTAAAATGTTTGAAGTGGCAGAAATGGCAAAACTCACAGCTATTCTAAATGAAGAAAATGACGTTCGGTTTTTGGGGGAATGGGGGGCGTGGATGCATTATTGTGAATATGAGTTAAAATTGGGAAGAATGGAAGAATATTTTCTAATCTGATCCAGAGGATTATTATTTTTTTTTTATATTGAATAAGCAAAATTATATTTACTAACAGATTATGGTTTTTTATATATGGTATTGATATTTTATCAAGATTAGATTACCTATGACGGGAGGAACCTTTTATTAAGAGGCAGATAGAGGTGATGGGGAAGTCAAAAAATTTTCCATTTCTTTTTTTTCTTTTTTCTTTTCTCTTTTTAATTATATGATATGGAATTATAACAACTTTAGGTTAGAATTGAAATTCGATATTGTTATAGATGTTGTTTAATGCAATGGAAAATTTCTATCATAAAACCCAATAAAATTTATATAAAAAAAAAAAGAACAGCGCAATTGACAGATGTGTCCCAGCTGTAATTCTTTTTTACTTACAGGACAATGATTAGCACATTACCTTTGATACTTTTTGCAGGACAATGATTCAGCTCAAAACCAACCCCTTTCTGACTATATATTACTCTTCCTACACACTTGACACTGAGAGACACTGTCCTTCAGTGTTACTCCTCTGAAGTTGCCTGCCACAGCTGCTGGCGAAACATTAGGAAAGAAAATACCAAGACCACGGTCACACAGCCCGGATAACCTACAAGAACCAATGAACTCTGACCGTGAAAGCCTTCGACAATATTTTGAAAATAACCTTTCCACTATTATTTTAAGTTAAAAGATAATATGTAACTGTTATATCTATTATAGGGGTAGAAAACAGAACTGAAATTACAGTTTGGAATATCCTAGTAGGATTAGGATTTTAAATACAAAAGAGTGTACAAATTTATAACAAGACGGAGGAAGATGAAGGGGAAGTCTTTTTATTACATTATATTTTATTAACGATGAAAGAGCTTTTCGACAATATTGTTAAACCTCTCTTTATGCTATCTATTCACAATATGTATATGTTGTTGAAAAGTATTTCCCTACAGTATAATATTTTGAAAAATATTTTTTTTTATAAAAAATAAAAACAAAACTGATCCGATTCTCCAGCTGGAGCTAGTGCAGTTGATAGAGCATTGTCTGTATATGTTCTCAAAGCGAGGTCCCAATAAGGAGTTTCGCCACTGCATTCTGTACCAGCTGGAGCCTCCAGATCAATCTTGAGGGCAGCCCTACATAGAATGAATTACAGTAATCCAGCCTAGAGGTGACTGTTGCATGGATAACTGTGGCTAGATCCAGGCGGGAGAGGTAAGGCACCAGCTGCCGGACCCGGTGGAGATGGAAAAATACCATCTTGACCACGGCTGTGACATGAGCCTCCATAGATAAGGAGGCATCAAGGATCACACCCAGACTCTTGATGGCAGGTGCAGATGTTAATTGCATGCCGTCAAGTGTCAGGAGCCAGCACCCTGCCCCAAGCCACCCCAACAGAGGCATAGAGTCTTTACATGATAGATGTTTGGCTTAGAATGCTCTTCTGGACAAGCCACGAGATAATTAATAGCATTCAATTGCTTGAGGACCTCTCCAGGGCCAAACCACATTACACACATTTAATTAACACTTTGCCCATAGGGAGAAACTTTTTCTCCACAGCAGTATGATGATCATAAATTGTTTTTGGTTAAACTGAGATCCTTTTAAATTCTCTTGGGCAGTTTGCCACACATCACTCCAAGTGATGCAAAGTCTCTGCATATATTCATTTACGATATGGGGGGAGCAGTCACAAGAATTGCTTCCCATTGTTGCTTTAAAAAACTTATGAAACCTCTGAGAGATCTTCCAAAAAACAATTAATTGAGTCAGAACCCTAAGCTTTCTTGGATTGTATCATGAAAGGCACACATATCAGAAAAAGTAAAGACTGATCCCAATCAGAAAAATGAGCAAGAGCATATTTCTTTAACATTTGCCCAATAGTTTTGTTCAGACATTCCACCAAGCTGTTATTCCACTAACAATAGGCAGGACTGATTCTGTGTTCAACCTTGAGAATCTCAAATAGCTTCTGCATCAGGCCAGATGTGACTGCAGCACCAACAACAGAAGCGATGATCTTAGGAAATTCCCAACAGCAAACAGGTATTAAGGCTCTGGCCACATTGTGAGCAATAATCTTTGTAAGTGGAATAACTTCACAAAAGTGGATGCAAACAACAATGACAGTCAAAATTATTTTTCCCCAATCGCATGGGCCAATAATATCCATTTCCCACTTCTCAAAGGGCCAATAATATCCATTTCCCACTTCTCAATAGGACATAGCTGAAGCAGTGCTCTACGTCTGTCTCTATCATGCTCTATGTGCTGTAAAATGTCACAGGTCTGGCAACAACTCTTTACACTGTGATGCACACTTAGCCAATAGAATTATCTACAGTTCTTGTCATACCAAAATGCCCAGCAAACAAACAACAACAACAAACCCTACCCCCCAAAAAAATCAGCTGGAATAGGGGATACGTCTGGGGTCTGAGCAGGTGGTTTTAAAGCAAATAGCACCAAATTAGCAGGGAACCAAGTCCACATTCTCCCCTAAAGACCTCCAAGTTTGAAGGGGGTTGAATGGAGGTGTTCAACTATATGGAACCCTTAACAGGTGTCCCCAGCCATTTGGTTCCATTGTTTCCTAAGGGATAAATATGGGCGGTTTCTCTAGGTCTGGAGTGGGTATTTGTAGAGCAAACAGCACCAGAATTGCAGGGTAACAAGTCTTTCTCTCTCCTGAATTCTCCCAAGTTGTAATGAGATTGGACAAAGGAGTCCAATTTTATGGACCCTGAACACTGTTGTTGGCCTCATGTCTGCAGTCAAGTCTAGTTTGGCCCTGAGTCTCTGAGAGAACAATTTAATATAAATGGGGTAAGTGGACAGATAAATACTTATGTTAAAGAGGGACAGCAGAAAATTAACAGAAAATTGGGAAAAAATGGCATTTCTTCAGAATGTTTGGAATGATAAGCAGTCAACTGTTAGAGGTTAACTTCTTATTGTGAAATACAGTGCTATAAATTGAGGATTTTCCTGTTTATGTTTTGGTTGTATCTTGATATTTTGTAATTAAATAACATCTTTATTTAATAGTTATTGATCATTTCTCCACCTTTAGTATACAATGTGTTATAAAAGTAGCAACTAAAAAAAATAACAAGACACAAAGGTGATATAACAAAACAGCAAATAGAACTACATTAACCATAAAACAACAAACAAAAATCAACACAGTTATAGATGTTAAGGTTATTTAAAGCAAAAAAAACCATGACATCACAAAATGTCCAGAGAAGATGCCAGGCAAAGAGAAATGAGGAGGGCATTTCAAAACAGGGGTACAATCACCAAAATCTCCCTATTTCTCAAAACCTGCAAAAAGGTGACTATGTTGTCCAGGCAGAATTGTATAACTAGTCCTGCAAATACTCTGGTCCCAAGCTAGATCAGAACTTGCCATATCAGATATATGCCTTACTTCATGTGTGAGACCCAAGATGTTCTGAGATATCATGGAGGCCATGAAATCCTGAGTTATTCCTACCTGAAGGTCCTTATTATGGATGTAGTGGTCACCACGTAACAAAAATTTCAGCTACCTCAACACTCGATCTGAGACCACCTCTTAGAGCTCAAGTAGGAAGGTGGTTGGGCAACTCCCTGAATGCCACATTTCAGTCATTTCACACCAAATGAACTTACCTAAAATCCCAAAATTCCTGTTCATCAATTGTAAGGAATTGGTGTCTTCTAGACAAGGAACTGCCTCTACTATTTCCAATCCACACATCATATCCAGCATCTGCTAGGAAGAAGCCCAGGCTATTATTGGGCAGATTTGCTACCCAAACACTGCCATCTGTAACCAGGCCATGCATCAGCAGTATAGCTGCCTTTGTTCCTGAAAAATATGAAGGAGTAATGAAGCTAAATCCTCTGTGATATGGCACATAAAATTAAAACATCCATAACATGGTTAGAATGTTGGAGATGGATATAAGGTAGAAAGATTTAAATCCATGTTCAGCTGGAAAACTCAGGGAAGAGCTACAATTATATACCAATGCATATAAACAAATCCTGACATCTCCTTTTTTAATTAAAACAAAACTTATGGGAAATGGGGCATTTGAATTTGGGAAGAGGCATGTTTGTGTATGTGTGCTTAAACTCCTGTTCTCCAAAGATTCTATGCTCCCAAACATACCTGTCATTCATCCCCACACACAGGGGTTATGATGAGCCTTTATCCTGTCAAATTTAACAAGTTGAGGATAATGATTAGGGTTGCCAACCCCCAGGTACTAGCTGGAGATCTCCTGCTATTACAACTCATCTCCAGCTGATGGAGATCAGTTCACCTGGAGAAAATGACCGCTTCGACAATTGGGCTCTATGACATTGAAGTCTCTCCCCTCCCCAAACCCCACCCTCATCAGGCTTTGCCCCAAAAATCTCCAGGTATTTCCCAACTCGGAGCTGGCAACCCTACCAATGACAAACTTCAGAAGGCCTATATTTGAGAAATTCCATACTCCACCCCTTAACCATCATTTTCAGGATGCTAGCTCTTAAGAGTCTTGAGAAGGCCAAATTTCCTATCTCCTTCTGTAGATTTTCTCCTCTTCAACTGACACTCAACTGTCCTCAATACTCTGTGGCCACTGAGCATGCTCAGGTTGTTTTATCTTCTTTTTTCTTTACAAAATAATGCTTTCCGGATACCTAAAGAACCCCCTGAGAATGTAGAAATCCTGGCCATGCATGTGGGTGAACCCATTTCACTGCCATCATTAATTTATCAAAACATTTATATCCTGGCTTTCCCAGTGGCTCAAGGCAGCTTACAATACATAATTAAAAACATCAAACCACAGTTAAACCCCAATTCCCCATCTGATCCAATAAAATTCTTGCAGCTGTGCAATCTATTAAATGCTCTGGCAAATAGAACAGCCTTACAGCACCTCCAAAAGGTTTCCAAGGACAGTGCCTCCCACCTTTTCAGGGAGCCTGTTCCATAAAATGGAAGAACCATAAAGAAAGCATGGGCCCTCATAAATGCCAGGTGAGCCACCTTAGTGAGAAGCCACCCAGAAGGTGGCATGCTGAAGACTATAATACTCAACCACTCAGTTTCAGAGGGAATTATAATAGCTGAATTCCCTCATGTGCAGGTTTTCTCATACCGACATAACAAACTACATACCTACCTAACACAAGCAACAGAAGGGCCATAACTCAGCAAACTGGTTCTTTTAACAATTAGCAAAGACTAAAATAGGGAAAGACAGAACAAAGTAAAAGAGACAGGTAAGAGAAAGTTCCGTTGAGCACAAGCACATATCAAGTGCCAAAGAGAAACAAAGGAGAAACAATTGACAAAGGCTGGTGTCTCATCTGGCTGAGAGCTTTTACCAATACTTTTCAAAGGCCTAGAATACCATCCTTGGGCCTGCTGATTGCCCTCAGGGTCGCCTTCCTCTGATATTCCAGTATAGTTATCAGTCAAGTTGGTTGAGGGCAGTCAGGAGAAGTCTTAATATAGGTTTATCCCCCCCAGATCCTCCTGAAAGCGGGTAAAATCTTGGGAAAAACCTTATCCGACAGAGGGTCGAAGATATTGAACGTCAATCTGACATCTCTGCACCAGATTTTAAATGCTCATTGAGTGCAAAATATGTGGTTGCCCCGGCGACCTATTTGTCCTTGCTAGCGTTTAACAGCTCTAGAAGAGCATTTACCCTTGCAAGGTGTGCGGCACTTCCCTCTGCAGTGCTGGAAGGTAGATTTACTCAGATTCCACATGCAGAAAGGTTGTGTTTATGTCCGTTGGGTGAGATGGAAACAATGGAACATATGTTCTTGAGATGTCCTTATTATAAGGAGGTTAGATTAAAAATTTTAAAGCCTCTGTTAGATAGGATTTCAGATGAAACTGATGAAATTAAACTGGATTTTTCTGTTAGTAGACAAAAACCATCAGATATCATGCAAAGTAGCCAAATTCTGCCTTTTGATAAGAAGGATTCAGGGGGAAAGCCACTGATAAACCTATCCTCCATGAATCTGTCTAATCCCCTTTTAAAGTTGACTATGCCTGTGGCCAGCACTACATTACCTGGTAGCGAATTTCACTTTTTAATCACTCCTTGACTATAGAAATACGTCCTTTTGTCCATCTTGAATCTACTGTCCATTGACTTCATTGGATGGAGTTCTAGTATTTTGTGAGGAGAAAAAGTTCTCTCTGTCCGCTCCCTTTACCCTGTGCATAATCTGAAAAAACTCTATCATGTCTCTCCTTAGCCTTCTCTTTTCTAAACTGAAAAGTTCCAGATTCTTCTGCCTACCCTCATAAGAAAGATGTTCTCCTTAATTTTCTTGATTGCCCTCTTCTGTACTTTTTTAAACTTTGAAATGCACTTTTTGAGATACTGTGACAAAAACTGCACACAACATTCCAAATAAGGCCTCTGCATAGATCTATATAGGGGCATTATAATATTGGCTGTTTTATTTTTCATTTCTTTCCTAATAATATCCAGCATAGTAGTTTGCCTTTTCCAGCATTATAGCACACTGGGCTGACATTTTCACTGAGCTATCCACTATGACTCCAAGGTCTATTTCCCTCTGATTCTCAGCAAGTTCAGACTCCATTAGCATAAATTTAAAGTTAGGATTTGTGTTCCAATGTGCATCACATTATATTTACTTACACTTAACTTCATTTGCTGCATTGTTGCCTTCTCACCCAATTTGTTGGCCCTTTTTTCACCATCCTGGGAGGCACCATATTCAGAGATTTCAGGCCTAACTCAAGGGTAGGTTTCAGATTGTGGTGCTGGGGAGCTGCTGTTCAGCCCTTTGGTTGCTGGCCTGCAGGCTCCTGAAAGGTTTCATCTTGTCACCCATGCTTTTTAACATTTACATGAAGCCACGGGAAGAGGTCATCCAGAGAGCTGGACTGAATTGCTACCAATACTCGGATGACACTAATCTCTCTCTCGTGCTTCCAGCAGATACCAGGTAGGTTGAAGAAACTATGAAAAGGTACCTAGAAGTATTTTGGGGGTGGATAACAGCTAACAATCTGAAACTCATTCCCAGTTGAGTGGAGGTGCTACTGGTGGAGGGAAGGTTTGATTTGGCATGCCTCCTGTTTTAGATGGGGTTGGCTTCCCCTGATGGAGCTGTTTTGTAGCCTGGGGCGGCTACTAGACCCAGACCTCTTGTTGGATAAACAGAGGTGGCAGAGGTGGCCGGGGTGCCTTTCACCAGCTCTGACTGAACAGGAAACATCTTGTCACTGTGGAGCATGCCCTAGATAGATTAGATTACTACTATGTGGACTGTCTGGAAGCTTAAGTTGGTATAGAATGCTGTAGCCTGAATGTTGACTGGAGTGAGTCGGCAGAATCATATCATTCCAGTTTTGTTCCATTTAAACTGGCTCCCAACTTGCTTCCAGTCTCATAGAATAGAATCATAGACTCATAGAATTATAAAGTTGGAAGGTACCACCAGGGTCATCTAGTCCAACCCCCTGCTCAATGCAGGAAATTCACAACTCCCTCCCCCCGTCACACCCCCAGTGACCAGAAGATGGCCAAGATGCCTTCCCTCTCATCATCTGCCTAAGGTCACAGAATCAGCATTGCTGACAGATGGCCATCTAACCTCTTCTTTAAAACCTCCAGGGAAAGAGAGCTTACCACCTCCCGAGGAAGCCTGTTCCACTGAGGAACTGCTTTAACTGTTAGAAAATTCTTCCTAATGTCTAGACAGAAACTCTTTTGATTTAATTTCAACACGTTGGTTCTGGTCTGACCTTCTGGGACAACAGAAAACAACTCAGCACCATCCTCTCTATGATAGCCCTTCAAGTACTTGATGGTTATCATATCCCCTCTCAGTCTTCTCCTCTTCAGGCTAAACATACCCAGTTCTTTCAACCTTTCCTCATAGGGCTTGGTCTCCAGACCCCTCACCATCTTTGTTGCTCTCCTCTGGACACGATCCAGCTTGTCTACATCTTTCTTAAATTGTGGTGCCCAAAACTGAACACAGTACTCTAGGTGAGGTCTAACCAGAGCAGAGTAAAGTGATACCAGAGCAGAGTAAAGCAATACCAGTCTCAATTAAAGGTGCTGTATGGCCTGGGGCCAGCATACCTTAAGGACTACATACTCCCATATAAATCTACCCAACTTCTCTGGTCATCTTCAGAGGCCCTGCCATCTGAAGTTAGACAGGTAGCAATCCAAGAAAGGGCTTTCTTAGTCATGATGTTCAAATTGGGAATTCCCTCCACAGGGAAATGGACCTTTCTACCTCCGTCATTGTCTTTTGCCAGTGGGTGATGTTTTGCTTTGTTTTGTTTTTTGATTTGGCATTCTTTCATTAACCCTCCTCCTTGTGTGTATGTTTCTGTGTTTTGTGATATTTTTGCACTCATTAAGAAACAACAGATATACACAGCACTGTCTTTATGCTTCCTTATGAAGGCAGTGACAAAAGCAGAACTTCACATCATATTCTTTTGTCTAAACAAAAGCATATGATTGTATGTTCCCAAGTTTACTTTTACCTCCTGGAATTCTGCTAAGGCTCAGATAGTACCCGTCATGTGTGAGTACTTCATATTCTTCACAAGGATATCCCCAGTACTGGATCTTCTCAGTCTGTGTGTACAAAAAGACAATTTTCAGCAAAAATTAAATTTTTGGTGGACGTTGAAAGATGGCTCCTGAGAGCTAGTAATGCAAGATAGATTATAAAAGGACAATCCTATGAGTTTAGTTTCTTGTGGGGATGCATGAGGGAAAGGAGGGGGTAGAAATCAAATCAACTGGGCCGTCACATAAGGTACTCATGTGGAAATCCTTGACAGGATGTGATGCCGGAATAAGGGCTAGGCAAAACTGCTACAATGATTATTTTTATCTGAGCTCAATGTACCACATTCATAAATTGTTCTGGATTCATTTTGGTCTGGCTGTCTCCTAGATTCGCATATCCTTGCGCAACCACCATAATGATCAGTAGCCACATCCTGGAGAACCTGCAAAACACATGATATTTTAGACCTGAAAGAGAATCATACTTCACTGTTTTTAAAATGTGTTTAGATTCAAGACAGCAATGACATATTTTCAAACCAAATTGTAGGTTTCTGTGTACTGTATCACTTTAAAGTACAGGGGAAAGGAAGTGTGTTTAAATGTCCTCTTACAAAAAGAGGGGACAGTCTCCCTATCCGTAAATAAATATAATAAGGAAAATACAAGGCTGAACTTGTCTCAGAAATATTAATTTTTCTATGATTGCACTAGAAGTGATGTCATCATGTTACCAGCAATATGGAGACGCTCTCGTATTTCAGCAAAAACTCTACAGATTCAAGCCATTTTTACCGTAGAGTTTTTGCCCAAATACCACAGTGTCCCTATGTCACTGGCGATGTGATGATATCACTTGCTGTGAGCACTGGAAGTAATGTCAATGTGTCACTGGTGACTGAGGCCTAGGCCTCAGTTTGCTGATGATAAGTTCCCTACTGACCCACTCCCATCCCCTGCTGGTTGCCAGAGAATAGTTTGCAACTCTAGAGGGACCTTTTCCAGTTCTGTGGCATAGCCCGGTGACCCAACAGTCCCCTCCACCATTCGGCTGAACAGTACCTGGGGGAAGCACCCCAAAAGACAAGATCTCCTGCCCCCAGTGGGGATCTGGCCACTCTAGGTCCCTCCATGGGGTGATTCCTGATCGCATATGTAGGACATTATAAACAGGAGCAGACAAATTGTCTCAAGGTCATCACTAGGGCTGTCAATTCGGTTCGGCCCGAACTGAAAATCAGCCGAATTTCCCCTGATTCGGTGGTTTTTAGTTCGGGAGGAACCGAACTCAAAACTGGCGGGCAACCGGGGGGGCCGAATTCAGCGAGTTCGGGAGTTCGCGAATAAATTCAGCAAATTCGGCCGTCAGTAAGCAGCATAACCGTCAGTAAGCAGCATTCTCCTCCCCCGGCCAATCGGTGGGCAAGCTGGGTCTTCTTCTGGCCAATCAGTCAGGATTGAGTACTGGAGGAATCAGCTGATGTGCGGCCCGGCCAGGGAGAGAGAGAGAGAGAGCGAAATCCTCGTCTGTGGGTGGGGGGTGCTTGTGCACATTTGCTCCTTTCTGTGGCTGCAGGGGGCGTATTTTTTGGGGTACAGACACAAAACTTTTAGTGGAGCTTCAGATGAAGCTTCTTAAGATACCCCCCAAGTTTTGTAAACATTGGGTCAGGGGGTCCCGAGATATGGGCTCCCCCCTTTTTCTTTCCATGGCTGCAGGGGGCGCATTTTTGGGGGTACAGACACAAAACTTTTAGTGGAGCTTCAGATGAAGCTTCTTAAGATACCCCCAAAGTTTTGTAAACATTGGGTAAGGGGGTCTCGAGATATGGGCTCTCCCCCTTTTCCCTCCCCCCTTTTTCCATTTATGTGGCTGCAGGGGGCGCTTTTTTGGGGATATAGCCCCCAAACTTTTAGCATAGCTTCAGACAGTTATTCTTAAGATACCACCCACGTTTTGTAAAGATGGGTTCAGTGGGGGCAGAAATATCGCCTCCCCCCTTTTCTCTTTCTGTGGCTGCAGGGGGCGCATTTTTTGGGGTGCAGATCTCAAACTTTGAGCGGAGTTTCAGACCAGTGTTCTTAAGAGACCACCCAAGTTTTGTGAACATTGGGTCAGGGGGTCCCGAGATATGGGCTTTCCCCTTTCCCTTTTCCCCTTTTCCCTATTGGGATGAATGGATCAGCGAGCCGATCCTGTGTGCATCTTCTCCAGAGCAAAACGTCCCGTGCCTAATTGGAATCATCTTGGATTACAAGTCCTCCCCTCCTGATGGAACAGAAGACAGCCACAGTAAGACCCCTTTGGGGGCTTTAATCTATAACTTTTCTCCTGTGTATGTGTGTGTGTGTGGGGGGGGAAAGCAGAGTCTGTGTGTGTGTGGGGAGGGAGCAGTTTCTGTGGGTGGGGGGGAAGCCAAAGGGGGCTGTCGTCGGTTCTGCCTGGGGTGTGTGTTCCCCCTCGAGTCTCTCGCTCCCTGGTTTGAGGGGGGAGGTTTCAGTTGTGTGTCTTCTGGTTTTTCCGTGTTGCAAAGGTGTTGTTTTACAAGGTTGAGTTGCTTTGCAAACTGTTGTCGGGACTGGGAGCTTTGTGCGTGGGCGGCAAGCTCTGCTGAGAGATGCACATTAAGGGTGGGGGGGACCCCTTTCAGGGCCCATATCTCAGCCCCCCCTGACCCAATCTTTACAAAACTTGGGGAGTCTTTCAATAAACGTCCTTTGAAGCTCTGCTGAAAGTTTGGGACCTCTAACCCCCAAAATGCCCCCCAGAGCCACAGAAAGGCGCGATTGTGTTTTTAATGGCTTTATTCGGCCGAATTTTTTTTCCGAACTTTGAATTCCCGCCGAATTGAACGGATCCGAAGTGGGGGAGTTCGGACTTCGGCACATCCCGAATCTAAACGGGCTGAATTTGGCCGAATCCGAACTATACCAAAAAATTTTAAATTCAACAGCCCTAGTCATCACCTGAAGGATCTTTGTTCTTCCTACCCACCATTATTTAAAAAAATAACACACAACATCCAGCCTGATTATGAGCCCTAGAGATCTTGAAATCACACACTGTTTTGTGCCATTTTGATTGGTCTACAAAAAGTATTACATGGCTTTTGTTCTTGCCCAAGAGTAAATACAGTTTAGACATGTATGAGTGTGGATCACTAATAATGGTGGAAGTGGCTGTCTAACTTCTCAACTGGCAGAACTCAAAGAGAAAGAAAGATTGGGCTGCCTGAGGAAGACAGAGAATGGATCAACTCCCAGTCAGAAGTGGAGTTCTAGCACTGGGCCAACAGTGATCTGAAGCGGCTCTGTTACGGAGTCATGAGCTAGCCTGTAGCCTCTGTCTGAAACCATATTGTCACTAGACCTTCCACGGGAATTATCAATGACAAATCAGCCATCAGACCTTTCACCATGGGCACCCTTACCTTCCATCAATAACCTTGGACATGAATCCTGAACTGTTCTATGTTGGAGAAAGTCCTACTTCTAATTCCATTTATGGATAAGGAAAAGCCCAACCAAACTCTCTTGTGATATGTACAGACCCCACCTTCCAACACCATAGTCAATAGAAGTCCTGTTCAGAGATATTTTGAGAAGATCTTTAAAAGAACAGGTAAACAGCATTTCTTCTAATGATTTTCAAATGTGGGTTTGTGAGGGAAATCAGCTGCCTGCCTTCCAACAAGGAACAATACAATAAATGTGAAGCTGTTAAATAAAAACCACCTACAATGGTACCAATATCTTCTGAGCCTGGAGCTTTGGGGTTCTTCATTTTTTCTGTGATAAAAATATCCATATATTTCTTGGAATCTTATTCCAAAGTAGTGTTTTTCTTTAGCAGAAATGTTACAATAATATTTTATGATTTATAGTTGGGTTTTAAGATTTAATTGCTGGGAACATATTTTAAAGTTTATCATCATGTAAGCCATTCTGAACTTTCTGGAGAGGTAGGGTATACACTGAGAATGGGAAATAAGATTTTATTATTTCCATACCAAAGAAAGAATGGTTTGGAAGTATGTCTTCTTTTGCAAATTAGTATTATAGTATCAAAACGTATTATTAGACTTTTATGATTACCTTCTTTAGCATTCAGTTTTTAAAAAAATCTCAAGTAGAAGAGAAAAGAACAAAGAAAGAGAACTACTGCCTGCAAGAGTCAAAATGAGAAAAATGTACTAGATTTTAAAAAAGGATTACAAAAATTATTTCCCATCTATATCACATTTTTATTCATATACTGAAACATCAGCTAAATAATATTTTATTTCCTTCTCCTCATCTCATTTCAGGCAACACAATATAATTTAGACCGGTTACCACAAGTCACATTTTGACATGTCTTTAGAAAAGAGTTATATGTTAGTTCCAACTAAGACCTAAATTGCCATCAGAAATGTCCCATACCCTTAGGGTTGCCAGGTCTCTCTTCGCAACCGGCGGGAGATTTTGGGGGCAGAGCCTGAAGAGGACGGGGTTTGGGGAGGGGAGGGACTTCAATACCATAGAGTTCAATTGCCAAAGCGGCCATTTTTCTCCAGGTGATCTGATCTCTATCGGCTGGAGATCAGATGAATTAGCAGATCTTCTGGCCCCACCTGGAGGATGGCAACCCTATGCATCAAGTTTGCACTTGTTAATATTGTTGCACCATATTTAACATTCCCAAAGAGCCTTTTAGAATGCAAACCTTCAGAGAGAATTTGTTTGGGGAAAATCCCTGGGCTGTCCTTTTTCACACAGATGTTTGATTTGGTTCATTTTCTTTTCCCCTCCCTTCAGTACTTTCTTAGGTACACGGTTCAATAAAAATTAATTTTCAAGTTTCATTTTTAGTCAGTATTACTATCAGCTCCTGGAGGGCATGAGGTCAGAATAAGTCACAGATGTTTGATTAAGAGTTGCTTGTAATTTAATGCAATGTGAACCTTTAAAAAGAGTGTGTCTGAATTTCAGAATCTTTTTTGATATGTCAAAGCCCTGACAATAAGATATTATCTTCCTACCTAAACACTGCCTCCCTATGTAGACAATGTAACTTGTTGAAGTACAGGGTAAATTTAAGGACCCAGATATTCACTATTCACTCCCCCCCCCTCCAATGCACATACAGTAAAAACAAAAAATCCAGCACATCCTTACCTGGTTGCAGTTCTCTACTGTCATAGTATGAGCCATAATCAGAGTACCTGAATACCTGTTTCAGCTGACTAGAATATTAAAGAGAACATGAGAGTTAAATGATAGAGTGGCCTCATTTTTAATAAAAAACAAAATGAGGAATTTCGGAGGTGCTGTCATGCTCTCACCAAATTATAATTTGCTATAACCCCAAAGAGATTTATGTGCAATAAAAAAGCACCGATCAAAAGTCTGGTTTCAAAAGCACCAAGACAACCAACAATTATCAGCAGTACAAAAGATGCCAACTGCTCTGTTACCACCATACTCCCCCAAAGGGGTTTTTTGTTTTGTTTTGTTTTGTTTTTGGAAATGACAACTGATTTTGGCCTCACTTTGGAGGACTCCAGAACACATGGACAGAGCCTTGTGCATGCACCTATGTTCCCACTTAAAATGGATTTGCTAACATTGCCTGGAAATATACAGCAATATTTCCATACACTGGAGGAACCCCTCCAATGGCAAGCTTTTATGTTAGCTCGTTTTAACTCTTTCTCATCCAAGGTTCTTTATGGGAGATTCACAAAAACTCCCTTTAACAAGAGACTATGTCCATGTGGAATGGGCCAGCCAGATTCCCTACATCACATTATCCTAGATTGTCATTTACATGAGGAGCCCCACAAAAAATTTATATCACCTTTAATTAGTAAGTTGATGGCCCCTTACAGAACAACCATATGTCAATTCATGCTGAATGACTTCATGCCTGATGTTACGGTGAAGGTAGCAGAGTTTTTGGTGGAAGTGGTTAAGGTTAAGATTCAATCCTAAATATTAATTGATTGTAATTTTTATGAAACACCTGTTATTTCTGATCTCATGACCATAACTATCTATGCCAATAAAGGTTATATGTATGTATGTATGTGACATAACAATACTTATTTATCTTTCAGTCTTTTGTGAAATCCGATTTTTAAAAATTATTTTATCCTAACAAGTGTCCTCAGTATTACATACTTTTGGAAATATCCAGTTATCCTTTTCACTTTGTCTCTCCCAATTCCCCTCCATACTAAAGCCCCTGCCCGACATGGGTTTTGTACATGCAGGTCCCATGGTTCTCAGCAGGGCAGATAAAACATTATTGAATACATACTATCAGCAAACTCTCTGGCAAACATAGCGGGAAACTTACGCTGTAATGTCGGTGCAATTTCCAACACAGAAGACATTAATTTTCTCAGCCAGTTGAAACATTAAAGAAAATGCTAGAAAAGATAGACGGGGAAAGAGATATTTAATTTAGCATCCTTTGCTTAAGATAGACACAATTTTGCAGACAATAAAAACCCTAGTGTAATAGCATGCTTTTCGGATTTCAATCTTTGCCTGTGAAGAATGAGACTTGATACAAAAACCTGTCTGATTAGTAAGTATATTGAGTTTCTGTAGACGTTTGGTACCATCTGTTGGTTTCAACCATTTATCAAAGCAAGGCTGCAGGGAAGGAAAAAAAAATGGAAGACAACACAAAAAATGGAAGACGTTATTGACGTCTGCAATAACGCTGATGCTGTGGTACTACCTACCTTCCTCTCATTTTCTACTGTCAATCTTTGGTAGGAGAGCGTTCCAAGAGCATTTATTTTATTTATTTGGACTATTTTGCAACTGCCCTTCCATCCAAAGATGGTCAAGAGGTTGTACAAGTTAAGATCAGCTAACACAATTCCATCACCACATATTTGAGTTGGAAGGACCTTAAAGACCAACACGGTTTCCTGGGTATAAGCTTTCAAGAGTCAAAACTCCCTTCCTCAGATACACTCTGAGAGCATTGACTCTTGAAATCTTATACCTTAAAAATCTCTTAGGTCTTTAAAGTACCACTGAGCTTGAATCTTGCTCTTCTGCTGCAGACCAACACAGAAACTAATACTATATATGATCCTCTTCTACATACTTATTTCTGAGTGCAGCTAGATGTTCTCCTATTGGATTTTCTGTAGAATATGGTGTATTAGAGCAGAGCAGTCATAGACACCTGTTTCTTCAAAACTGAAAGTAAAAAAACACACACACACACACACAAACTATGAGCAGTGTGTGCAACCATAACCTTCGCTCATAGGAACTGCGGGTAAGGAACTAGAAGCATATTTAATTAATGGACAGGAAGATGAAGCTATCTTCAAATACCTAAAATTTGACCAAAGAAAGAGAATAGCTCTTTTCTGAGTCTATCTGGTTTCAGGGTGTATCAGAACAGATGGAGAGATTGCAATAAGCAGTACTTTTTACTAGCATGTAAGGATCAAACATAGCAGAGAAAGCTGGCAAATATTTTCCTGGATTGAGAGTGTTGATAAGCAGGTTCGATGCATGAATATTCAATTAAAAACAAAAACAAAAAAACCCTCACATAATGTACAAAAATATCATGTCAGGCTGAACCCTCTCCCAACTTGAACAGCAGCACAGAGGCAGTAGGAACTCGTTGGCCAAAAGAAAATTTTCTTTTCCTGCCTAAACTCTTCTAGGGGTGTGATAATGTTCAAGCATAGCCCCAGCTTGGACAAATTAGTTAAAAATGGGAGGTCAAGAAAGGCCAAAACCCATGGGAGTTGGCCTCCTTTAAAGGCCCCAACTCCGTGCAGACACTGCATGATGCCTTTCGGTCACAGTGTGAGTGGATGGGTGGATTGCAGGGTATGGCAGAGTTAGTCCGCTCCCTAAGCCCTTTCAGTCTTGAAGCTCCCCAAGAGAGGCACAAAGCTGTGCCAAGAAAAATTGTGGTGCAGCCCATAGGCATCCATGGAATGGTAAAAAAACAAGTCGTCCCCCACCCCCTACCTTTGCCATGCCCATCAGGCCCAAGCAGGTCTGGATGCTGACTAAAGGTGTGAGGCCAAGCTCTCCCCAGCAACCAATTGTGTCTCCCAGCCCTACAAAAACCCCAGCTGGACAAACACAACTCGGAAGATAGGGCATGCTGCACAGGATGCTGCCTGACAGCTCCCTGCAGTGCAGACTTAGAGTGAGTGGTGAAGCACTTTGGCGATGGGAAAAGCACAGAAAGCGCGCCGCACTTAGCACTGCTGGGTGAGCACTTCGTACACAAAGGGAAGAGTATAGTCCACACTCTGCGGCTGACTTCTCTCAGTTCTGAACCCAAACAGATACCCCACCTCCTCAGCCAGGACCCAAAGGGGCCGCCACATACTGATAGGTAAGCAGGGGACCATTCCCCCAACCTCCTTCCCCCATCCTGGAAACATTGTCTCCCACACTCAATCCCAGCAGCCAGTGAGGGCAACTGGAACCCCAAATTCCCCCACATACATTTGCCACCTCACAGAAGGGGTTTTGGTGTGCGTGGACTGACACAGAACAACTACCGGGGGAGAGATCCCGAGCTTTCAGCTCTGCTCTGGACTGGCACCTCATTGGCCACAACTGTGTTCTTGTATATGTGTGTGTGTTGATACAGAGAGGGTGGGGAGGCAGATTTGCACTGCTGATGCAGCAGTCTGTTGGTGAAGATGATGGTACTCATCCTGCTAGTTACCATCATACATCTGCATGGACCGACCTGGGGAGCTAAGCTCTCAACCCCTGAACTGTGTGCCCCCAGCCAATAGCACACACCATGCATGGAGGCCCTGGGGGGTGCGGAGAGTACTCCTAGCAAAAATAGTTGCGGTCATGGATCTCAGGCCACATCACAGAAGGATGGGTCAGCTCAGGACTAGTTTTACTGACATTTGTGGGGGACACTGGGAACAGGCTTAATGGGCTCATGGAACATAGTTGGACATTGCCGTCCCTGTTGCTTTCATGTGGGGGTGAAACAGAGTGTGCTGATGCATGCCCAGTATCAGCAAGCACAGCACCTTCTCCATTGTTGCAGTGCCACCCATTTCATCTTCATTTTAGCTGATCCTAATCAAAGGAATTGCATGATCTTGTATTGGATTTTCCTAAGAGGGGTGCTCAATCTTATGAACTTCTAAAGAATCATTCTGGAAAGTGTTCAGACAACATGTGTGTGTTTGTTCACTAGATGCTTGTTTGGATCACAGCCCTACAGGGTTATACACAAAACAAGTCATAACTAATCACAATATAGAAAAACAATATGTTTGCACGCAAACCCTCAGGAATGTATCTGGTAAACGTAGCCGGTGCAAAAGAGGACATATTATATAGAAGTGTATATGAAAGTCCCAAGGCAAAAAGCATGAAGCAAGTTGAGGCAGTACATAAAATGCAAACAAGGCTGGAAAAACGAGAAACACTCCTAGGGTTGCCAGGTCCCTCTCCGTCACCACCAGGAGGTTTTTGGGTGGAGCCTGAGGAGGGTGGGGCTTGGGGAGGGACTTCAATGCCATGGAGTCCAATTGTCAAAGCGGCCGTTTTCTCCTGGTGAACTGATCTCTGTCGACTGGAGATCAGTTGTAATAGCAGGAGATCTCCAGCTAGTACCTGGAAGTTGGCAACCCTAAATACTCCTTTTGGAATGCTCTTCCAATAAATGGTGAAACAATATGCTAGCTTCAAAACTAAGCTTAACAATGGTGATATGCAGTGTAAAAAAAAAACCAACCTTTTTTATGTGGAATGTGAAACACAAATCTACATTGCATTCAGATTTTCAGATCAATGCATCAGCTATTGACTAGCCTGTTGTGCCAGAGTCTGCATTCTGCTACCAACCAGGCGCCTTTTAAGAACTGTGATATCCCATGTATCACACAGTAAACCTCACAATGTTTCCTCTCTGGTTCTACTGCCTTTGGTTTATGGTAATAGAGACTAGAGTACCAACATAGCCAATGACTGATAAAACATTCCTTTCCACACAGGTGCATGTTTTTCATGTACCTGTGGTGCTTCCCTCAGTTTGGGCACTTTTCTGCAGAAGGCTGAAAGGTCATAGATGCCCTTTTCATGAAAACTAAAAACAAAACTCCACACCAATGAATAATAAGTACATTTCTGAGCTTTCTTCAGACACTTGGCTTTGTCTCTACAAAGCACCAAGTAATCATATTAACGTAACAGAAAAGATGATTAAGCAGTCTTCACAACCCAATGATTACAAAGCTTTTCCTTGGCACCACCTGGTTTCTGACTTGCAAGAAAACAGATTAAGATAACAATCAAATGAGCACACGATTGTTTATAGAAACACACAAGCCAAGTTGTAAAGCTTATTCTGTACTATAAAATATTAGGCAGCAAGTGACAATGAATTGGATGCATGCATCCAAAAAAACATTTTAAGATCCTTGCACATAGAAACATAGCATATCAGGGACAAAGCTAACTGGAAGCTTTCTCTTTTATATGCTGCTTTTGTAGGGCCAGACAACATTTCTATGGAAAAACACTCTAACACAAGACTCTGTTCCCTTAACTGATCAACTCCTTAAGTTCATACAGCCCAGAAATAGTTTTGCCTCTAGGTTTTGCAGACTGAATGAAATGACACATTGTCCATTAAATTAAATGTGGTTAGATTTGTACTTCAGGATCTTTGCAGGGGAAAGAAAAGATGGTCAAGATAGCTAGCTGCCTGTAGTACTTCTGGACTCCCTTTCCATACAGAAAACTACAGAAGAACACCAATCAGACTGGTGATGACATAACAAAATAACTGAGACAGCTGTAAAGTGGTAATTCTGTGGATGCTGCATCCAGCCTTGTGCCTCCAGGCCCCACTGCCAAACTGGCATGGAAGCATCCAAAATACTACACGTAGCATATGGAATTTATAAGCAAATAGGCTCTGTTTGCACAAACTCTGCCCTGCTAAAGTGGAGGATGTAGATCCTGTGCACTTAGCTTATACTTATAGGCTCTGTTGAAAAGGCTACCAGAGGTGGGGCCAGTAGATGTGATCCAGACCTTCTTTTCCTCTATATTTCCATTACCAATGGAATCTGGTCACTTGAACAACTAAGCATCTGGTCAACTAAAACCACAGAGTTATCATAGAGTTTCTGGCAATTTCTAGAGAAACATAACATCACTTTCCGCAGAAGTGAACACAATGTTGCCAACAGCACCTCCCCCCCCCAAATGTCCCTGCTCCCCCATTCTCTTGCAGGCAATCCTACTTCAAACTAGGGCTGTCGATTCGGTTCGTCCCAAACCGAAAAACAGCCGAATTTCCCCTGATTCGGTGGTTTTTAGTTCGGATGGAACCGAACTCAAAAAAGGCGGGAAAATGGGGAGCTGAATTCAGCGAGTTTGGGGTGTTTGGTGAATAAATTCAGCAAATTCAGGGTTTGGCGCAGCAGCATAACCGTCAGTTAGTAAGCAGCATTCTCCCCCGGCCAATCGGTGGCCAAGCTGGGTCTTCTTCTGGCCAATCAGTCGTGATTGAGTGCATGAGCCCATCTTCTGCGCAGCCCAGCCAGGGAGAGAAAGAGAGAGTATCTGTTTGTGTGAGAGAGAAATCCCCGTGGGGGGTGCTTGTGCACATTCACTCCTTTCTGTGGCTGCAGGGGGCATTTTGGGGGGTTCAGCCCCCAAACTTTCAGCGTAGCTTCAGAAGAGCCTTCTTTCAAGAATCCCCAATTTTTGTAAAGATTGGATCAGCGGGGGCTGAGATATGGGCCCCCCTTTTCCCTATTGGGATGAATGGGACCAGCCGATCCTGTGTGCATCTCGACAGCGGGAAATCCAAGGCAAAACCTCCCGTGCTTAAATGGAACTGTATTGGATTACCCAGTCCTCCAAGTCCCTCCTGATGGAACAGAAGACATCCACAGTAAGACCCCTTTTGGGGCTTTAATCTATAATTTTTCTCCTGATTGTGTGTGTGGGGGGGGGGGAAGCAGAGTCTGTGTGTGTGTGGGAGGGAGCAGTTTCTGTGGGTGGGTGGGGAAGCCAAAGGGGGATTTTGCCCATTCTGTCTGGGGGGGGTGCCCCCTCGACTCTCTCTCTCCCTGGTTTGAGGGGGGGCTTCAGTTGTATGTCCTCAGGTTTTCCCTCATTCATAAGATTGGTTAGGTCTATTTTGATGCTTGCTCAAAAATTGTTTTCAAATTGTGACTTAAAGAATGCATTTGCCTGGTCCCGAGTCTGATGCAAAAGGGGAAATCCCACCCCCTCCTGGTTCTTATGCTTAGCTAGCATGCCTCTGTCCCTTTCCATGGTTTGCAAACTCCCAGGTGTCAGGTGTTGCTTTGCATGGTTGCAAACGTGATGGTTTGCATGGTTGTGTAGCTTTTCATGGTTTGCAAACTTCTTCACACCTGCCCCGCCCTTGCTCCCCGCAGCTCAGCTGTTTGTCGGGGCTGGGAGCTTCGAGTGGGCAGCAAGCTCTGCTAATTGCAAATGCACATTAGGGAGGGGGGACCACTTTCGGGGCCCATATCTCAGCCCCCGCTGATCCAATCTTTACAAAACCTGGGGGTTATTGCAAGAAGGGTCCTTTGAAGCTACGCTGAATGTTTGGGACCTCTACCCCAAAAAATGCCCCCCGGAGCCGCAGAAAGGTGCAGTTGTGATTTTAATGGCTTTATTCGGCTGAATTTCCCCCCGAAATCCGGACCTCATGCCGAATTGCCGAAGCAGGGGAGTTTGGACTTTGGCATTTCCCGAATAAAAACAGGCTGAATTTTGCCGAATCTGAATTTTACCGCATTTTTTTTTTCAACAGCCCTACTTCAAACCTATGGAAATTTTATAAGAAAAAATCCTCTTTGTGGTTTGTGTGGCTAATGGGCATCAATGAGGGGGCAAGGTATGTATGGAGCAAGCTTTTATCTGCTCATCAAACCTCCTACAGATAAGATTTCAGTCCAAAGAGGTGGGGGGGGGAGGGAGGAGAGAAAGAGAAGAGGCCAATACTGAGCACAAAATATATCCTAATAGGATTTCATGCTCATCCCTACAAAGCTGCCTTTTGAGTCAGTCTGTTGTTCTATCAGTCTTAGTATTGTCCACTCTGTCTGGCAGCAGTTCCCCAGGTTATTAAGCAGAGTTTTCTCAGTATCTCTTACCAGAACCCTAGGGCTTATCATGGAAGAACATGCTTTGGATGACAGAAAATAAAATTATAATGGCTCGTTGAATGCCAGGAACCATCTGCACCCAAAACCTTGTAACACTACAAGCTGAACCTATTACTTTTCATTTACTAGTTTAAAACTGTATGATTTAATGACCTGGACTTGTATCCCTCTCTTGTTTCAAAGAAGTCAGGGTAGCATCCATGGCTCCCCCTTTTTTCATTTTTGTCCTCAGGAAAACACTGGAAGGGAAGTTGGTCTGAAAGGGAGTTACCAGCACCAGGTGAGCTTCAGGGCAGAGTATGACTTTGAATCACCTGGGTCTCTGTCGTGCCTAGTTTGACATTCTAGGTGCCTAGTTTGATGCACACAGACTCTCCATCAGTTGAATAACATGTCTTCACCAAAAATTTGAGTTCTTTCACATTGACATGGGAGTTGCATAGCTATATAAAAAAAAAAAGAACTGTCAAGGTGAATCTGTTTAAGCCCTGGATTTCTGTGGTCATGTGGAGTATTTTGCACAAGCGAAGGACTATTTTAATGACTGAAAAAATAATATCATATTAATGACATTGCAGCTGCCTTGAATTCTTGAATTCTGAATCCCAGTCATTTTACACCAAATAAACATCTAAAATGCCAAAATTCTTGTTGGTCAATAGTAAAGTGTTGGTGTTTTCTAGACCATGAATTCCCTCTGTGACTGACAATCCACACATCATACCCTGCATCAGCTAAGATGAATCCCAGGATATTATGGGGCAGCTTTTCTACCCAGTTACTGCCCTCTTTAACTAGGGCATGTATCAGCAATACAACAGCCTTTGATCCTGAAAAAATACAATTAATCTCTCTGCAATGTGGCATTTAAAATACAAGATCCCAGACCAGTTTTAAAAAGAAACTGGGGATGTGTGGTAATGTTCCTAACTCCTCTAACTAAAGAACCACTGTGTAAAAGAAGCTTATGTTTAAGAAACAAACCAATGATTAACAAGATAAATCACTCTCAGTAGAAGTCACACTCAGTAGCATTTTTCATTATTAAATGCTCTATAATTATTACTGTCTACAGTATTGCACTTGGGCAACATTGTAGCACTCCCCAGAAACTCCATTCCCTGAGGTAGAAGGCAGGGGGCCACAGGTGCAATTTTGCACCTGACATGTGTAGTCCAAGAAACAAGGAGTATTTGTAAGTTAAGCAGATCTTTGGAGAGGCAGCATATAAGTTCCCTATATGAACAAACAGATAAATAAAATACTCTTATGGGTGGAATAGAATGTGCACAAAATTGCACATTCAGCAAAGGTATCGCATGTTGAAGGAATGGCCCCAGTTCCTGCAAAATCCCAAATATATGAATGAAGGGCAGTTCACATGAACCAGGTCTTGGCACAATCAGATGCACATGTAGCGTATCCAGCATTTTCTCCATGGCAAAATGGAGGGACTCAAGCACAGATTTAAAATTTCCAGAAATTTGAAAGCCATGCAGAAATGGAAAATTTCCTGGTTTTTTGTTTTTGTTGGGGGGGGGAGGAATTTGGGGGGAAACTTGAAACATACACAGGCCTTTCTTCCTATCCAACCTAAATCTATTTTGCTGCTTTAACATAAAATGCATCATTTATTACTTGGTATATCAAATTGTATTAATTTGCACATCTACGGAATAGTTTAAATACCTGAGTTGCCTGCCAACCAAAGAGCAAAAACACTGCATGCTAAGGTAAGAGATATGTAAATTGTTCTGCTTAAGCTATCTTAGTTCATTTAACTCATTTCAAAAGAGAGAAAATCGCTTGAGTTTTTTCAGTGCTCCCTCAAATTTTCCAGGGTTTCATTTGGAAAATTTAATGCTCTAAAGCATTTCACTCATTCCTAAAGGGGGGGATCACAGGATTTTTTCTCATGCTGTCCTAAATTTTCCAATTGGGAAAAAGACCTCAGAAAATGGGGAAAACCTGCTTCTCCCTCCCCCCCCCAAATATAGCCAGGCCTTCACATCTCATATGACAAGGCAGGTGGCATGCAGTTCACAGAAAAATAATCAATGCTGGCATGCCTAAAGCAACTCATTTGGTTGCAGGCTCTGGCTGTGATCATAATCACACTGTAGAAACCATCACAAAATTGTTTTCATGGACACTATCATGACTGGGTCAGGCAGAGTTGGGCAGGCAGAGAAACAGCTCCTACCTTCAACCTTCCCTTCTCAATCTGTCTCTGCTCTTGAATGCCCAAAAGCAGAACAACTCGTCAGGTATCCACCACCATTCAAAATGTTGTCAGTCTAGCAGAGCGCAGACGGCTCTGCCGCCCAAGTCCCATGTTGCTACACATGCACACACCCCTCCCAGTCTCAAGTTACAAACTGTGATTGCATTATACAATCAAAGACATTCATCAGTTTGTAGCTTTGGGGAAACAAGCTTTATCTGAGACTAAGTAGAGAGAGAGAGAGAGAGAATTCAAATAGGATGTTTGAGAATCCAAAGATGGGGGGTGGGGCGGAGACACCCAGAGAGTTAGCAGCCATAATCTCCTGTTCAGTTCCACGGGACTTGTAAGATGGAGATGTTCCGCTAGACATATGTTTGAGGACAGCGATGACTTGTAGATCTGTTGGCCTCCCTGTCCTCTTTCCTTCCCTGTTCCTTTCCTTCCATTTCCTCACTTTCCTTTCCTGTTTCCCCTATTCCTTCCTTTTGATTTTATCTCGCCGTGCCTCCTCCACTCCTGATACTGTTCGCCCTCCTGGAATTGGCCAGGAGGCCCCTTGGAGAGATTTGAGTTCCATCTGACCAACCTCCTCATAATGAGTCAATAGAGCCAGAAGAGCAAGGGCAGATCCTGTCTGAGTATGGTATATTCAGAATTCTGCATTCAATCTAGCCAAGCAAAAAGCTCTACAAAGACGAGGAGTTGTCAGATAATGTGTATAGGCAGGCAGACCACGTGGAGGGGGCATTCCAAAGAACTGGGATGAACAGACGCGACGAGCACGAAAAGTAGTGCTGTTGTAATTGAGCTCTTTAATGTGCTTTTTAATTTTGGTAAAAGCTTTTCCCAAGATCTAATAACATATCCTGCGAGAAGCCCAACAATGACAGTTTCTCATCTAAGATTTTTTGCCATGAGGATTTAAAAGGGTCGTGCTTCAGAGAAGCTAGGAACTCCTCAGTGCTAAAGCACAGTTTAAGGTGTAGTTTAAAGGCGGCCAACCACGCCCTAGCTTCCAGTGACATTTGGCCAAACTCGGAACAAAGAGTAACGCCAGCAACACATCAAGGGGCATTTAGGAGTTTTCGTAAGAACTGAAGCAGTGGACAATCTATAGATTCATTGATGACTGTTATCCAGATGGCAACACCAAAGAGGATAATTGGGGTAATTTTCAGATTAAAAACCTGAATAGCCTCTGGAATATATTTGCCACCTTTGGTGTGAAAAAAGTTGACAATAGCATTAACCACAGGTTTAATTTTGTTGGACACTGCTTTTTGATGGGCATTCTAATTTAGGTTATGGGAAAAAAGAATGCCAAGGTAAACAAACTCCTTGACTTGGTCAACCTCAAAGCCATCTAATACCCAGCGAAAAAGAGGCATTTTTCTCCTCTTAGTGAAGATCATAATCTTAGATTTATGATGGTTTATTTTAAGACTTTCCCTAGAGCAGTACTCAGAAAAAGGTTGCAAAGATCTTTTCAAACCAATTTTTGTATGGGACAGGAGAACTGCATCGTCAGCATAGAGTAGAATTGTGGTGGGATGACTTGCAAGCTTTGGGGGGTGGCAAAACTCTGAGAAATTGGTTGTCATATCATTCAGGTATAGATTAAACAAGAGAGGAGCAAGGAGGCAACCTTGTCTAACTCCCTTGACCAGTTCAAAGGGCTTGGTTAGTTCCAGGAATCAATTCCAGGCCCTTGCGGTGGCAGCAGAGCCAGAAACACTGCTCCCAAAAGAATCACACAGCAAAACCCCATCACCACCACCCAATGTGTTGCTTACCAAGGGTGAAAATTAAAGATATTGAATACCGAATACCAAAACTGGTCATACCTACAGATCATTTCCCATTTGTGATGGTTCATGTAGAAACCAACGACACGGCCATGAACACCACTGAAAACATTAAGACTGACTATGAAGCTCTCGGGAGGAAGCTGAAGGGAATGGAAGCACAGGTGGTGTTTTCTTCGATCCTTCCTGTCAGAGGAAGGGGAATGTGATGGGAACAAAAGATGATGGAGATGAACCACTGGCTTTGTGGGTGATGCTTGTAGGAGCAGTTTGGATTCTGAGACCACAGCACAGTTGTTGGGATGCTGTGCCCTACAGTGCAATCCTGAGGAAAATTACTCCAGTCTAAGCCCATTGAAAGGATTGCACTAGTAGTGTCCCATCCAGGTGTTGTGCTGCGGCAGTTGAGCCGTGATGAACAGGGAAGGCAGAACAAATCAGTGGCCTACCGGCACAGGGACCAAACTCAACACTCATCACAGCCCAGGGTTGGGAAGGGGTGTAGCCTGGGAAGCTGGCTCCATGTCTGTGGTACTCTGCCTCACCCCTTAAAGGGATGTCACAAGTCCTGGGCAGCTGACAGAGCTGGCAAGGGCCCCTGCAGCCTCCCTCCCACAGAGACCCCAAGCAGGTCCTCAGCCCACATCATGCAAAGAGTGCCCTCATCTTGGAAGGGAGAGGTTGAGGACAGTCTGTGTAGTCACAGGTGTCCTCTGCTCACCAGCAGCCACACCTTCCAGCAAGCACCTCATGCTGCCTAGGGCACCCTTGGCTAACCCCCCGGCTATTTGGAGGGGAATAAGCAAACACTGGAGTCCCTGTAAGTGGGCACATTTAGTCAAGTGATCAATTCACACTCATAATTAATTGGCTAAGATTTCTTTAATTCAGTGATAATCTTAGATTGACAAGGAAGCACAATTTTTAGCATTAGGAACATGATTACACTTAATCTATACTGATACAACTCTGACAAACACAGTCTAATGAGCTATGAATTTACATAGTTTAGTACTGAAAGACACACAATTTTAAAATATATGTCTTGCCACTTAGCTGCATCTCTAGAACAGATAAATTAAAAAGGGGGGAGGCAATAATTTTACTTGTGATATTTCCAAAGAACTTTGGACCACGTACTTTCAAACAGCCTCTCCCCATATGGTTTCAGTGGAATTTGAGAACACTATTTAAGGAAGAGTTAAAATTGACATAACTGTAGGTGTCCTGGAACAGAGGGAGTTAAAAAGCATAAATGACTTAGTTTCTGACAGAATAGAGCCATCACACACATTTATGTACTAATGAACTAAATCAAACTGATACTATATAAAATGAGCTAGCTAAAAAGTTCTAATTTTTAAATCAAGAAATTCGTTAAAATGACTTGTAAATGTATCCACCCACAGTAAAAACAAATTAGGAAATGCAACAAAATATTTTGATATTAGATTATAGAGAGAGATGCCAATTGTAGCCAATTAAAGCTCATCCATAGCTAATAAACATGCACAATGAAAAGAACAGGAAGTAAGAACACAAGATTAACACCATGAAACCAACAGATGTAACCCTAAAAAAAATCAACTGCTTAATCCCGGTACAAATGGATTCACAGCTGTTTCTCCATCAATCCAAGGACTTCCACATACATGCGCTGAGCAGCATCTAGTCCCCAAATGAAGTCCCAATGGTCCCAGTCAGGAAAATGTTTGTAATAAATGAGATTAGTGATTCGAGACTTTAATAGCAGGATATCCTGAGGCGAGCAAACCCAGTCCTGTCCTCCACTCCACAATGCTATTGGCACTGTTATCTCTTCTATCCTATAGAAAGGAGGATCAGTCTGGAAAAAGGCAAATAACAAACAAAATTAATTTAATTCAATGCAGAAATTCCAGCTAGAGCAATATTTGAAATTGTGGTGAATCAATTTAATTCAGAAGACATATCGGCTATTTTTTTTCTCAGAAAGTCTCAATGCATATAATTACTTACGGAAGCTATATCAAGTTTTTCCCCCGGAAAGACTCCATATATCCATCATATTCTTACCTGGTTATATTTTTCTATATTTCTTGAGCCATAGTCAAAGTATCTGAATTCTCCTGTTTTAGTCAACTAGAAAATGAAATGGAAAACCCAAGAGTTGAATGAGTATATTAATATCTCACAAAAAGCCAAGATGAAGAGTTTGGGAGAGAGTACGTGTTAAGAATATTTCATTATTATAGTTCTTTACCATCTCAAAGGATTAAACACTGACATAAAGACAATTATCTAATTTTCAATTGTACTTTAGAAAGTGCAAGCATCTCTATATCTCCAAGCAGATTCAACCTTCATCCTTACAGCTGCATGCTAGCTTTGCTTTGCTTCCCAAGAACCCCTTTACTCTCAATTTTTAGGTGCGAGCTGAAGACAGTTTTATTCATGAAAGCATTTGATTAGTTGATTAGTTCTTCTGCCTACCAGCAGTTTTAAATTGATGGTTTTAACTAGTGGTTTTTATGTACTTTAAGTATTTGATTGTATTTTGTTGTTATTAACAATGCAAACTTCCTTCAGTTTCTATAAGGTAGAAAGGGTGGCTAATAGGGGTGTGCAAAAAACAACTGGTAAATTTCAGATTCAGGTCTAATGGCCTGAAATTTCCCCCAAATTCCCATATCGGGAATATCCGGATTCACCCCACAAAAATCTGGTCCATTAGACCCAAATCTGAAATAAACACCCCAACCTCTCCTCCCCCTCTCCCCTCCCCTCACTTACCTTCAATTCAAGAAGCCATGGTAGCTGCCACTGAGCTCCACATAGAGTCCAGAGGCAGTGGTAGTGGCCAGCACAGAGCTGCCTCCAAGCTCCACCGGAGGCATAAGAACGTAAGAACATAAGAAAGGCCCTGCTGGATCAGACCAAGTGTCAGGCCTTTGCCTTTTTTGCTGGAACAAAGGCTCTTGACATGAGTTAGGCCAGGTTCTGGCCACACGTAAAGTACTTGGTTCTCATGACTATGAACGTCTGTGTACAGTTTTGCTCATCCTGTTTTCTGCAGCTGTGGTAATGTTTAGTCTGTCTTCCTGGGAACCGCTTATCTTGAGGTTGCCTAGCAATGTTTACCTTTTCAGTCCGTAGTGTCTTTAATGTGTAACCTGCCTGTGTTCCCCATTACTAGCCTCACCTGCCTGTAGGCAGTCAGTCCTTTAATCTGTCTTTTGCTCTTAATAAAGTATTACTGTTTCAGAGCTACCTGCCTGGATGAGTTTGCTTATGGGATGCTAGGGACAGACGCCTGAAACTGACACCAAGGCCCACCAAGTCCAGCAGTCTGTTCACACAATGACCAACCAGGTGCCTCTAGGAAACCCACAAACGAGACGACTGCAGCAGCACCATCCTGCCTGTGTTCCACAGCACCTAAGACAATAGGCATGCTCCTCTGATCCTGGAGAGAATAGGTTTGCAGCATGACTACCAGGTGGCGGCTGGTGGTGAAGATATGCACACAAGGCTTGGCTGTAGGGTTGCCAACTGCCAGGTAGTAGCAGGAGATCTCCTGCTAATTCAACTGATCTCCAGCCGATAGAGATCAGATCACCTGGAGAAAAGTGGCCGCTTTGGCAATTGAACTCTATGGCATTGAAGTCCCTCCCCTCCCCAAACCCCGTCCTCTTCAGGCTCCGCCCCAAAATCTCCCACCGGCTGCGAAGAGGGACCTGGCAACCCTACTTGGCGGGGCCGAGCCTGACTTGCAGCTCTGCGTGGCCCACTGCCTCCAAGACCCACGTGGTGCCCGGAGGCGGTGGGAGTCGAGTTCTGTTCCTGCTTGTCCGGCCACCAGGTAAATGAGAGGAAGAGGGAGGGAGGGAAGGTGGGGAGTCTTTTTTAAAAAAAATTAAATGGTTGTGGGGCCAAAGCGGCCTGAAAAATGCCCCCCCCCAAATTGGCATTATTCGGGATACACTTTTTAACTCCATTTAAATCACCACCATTGTTTTGGTTACAGCTTTGCCGAATGCACACCCCTAGTGGGTAATAAATGTTTTTAATTAATGAAAAACTAGTGTGTGGTATTTTCACTGTTTTCCAACATTATTCAGCATAATGGATAAATGTCACCATATTCCTGAGAATGTCAGTTTATTTAACTCTTGCTACAACAGGATTTTGTTAAAGAAAATGTAGTTGCCATTTTGTTCATGATAAAGGAGTTGGCTGTAGTTAATTTGGCTGTAATTTGCCATACGTAGAAAATCCTGAGTGACCTCATTTGTACAATTTTCCTTACTACAAAATCCCTGGCCATCTATACTCAAGGGGGAAAGTTAGGTGATTGATCCACTATGTAGCAGCCCAGATTTCTTTCACTGACTGATTTTCATTCTTGTTTTTGTTTTTAATTACAAGAGAGAAGTTTTCTATTGGAGCAAGAACATTTCTGTGAACTTTTCATTTGTCACCAGTTTGCCATACATCTGGTTAGACAACCAGTACTTATTGGTTGGGTCTAGAATTTTCACTACTAAGTATGGTTATTTTGCCTCAAAAATAGAGCTGGAGGGTTTTCCCCTAAACAAAGTTATTATATTTCACTACTGTAAACAGACAACATTCAATTATAGTAACTATACCTGACTCCAGTGGAGAATAGTTTTCACAGATGTATAATCCGGGAATATTGATACATACACATCTGTCCGGCTCTGTAGGAAAGGATTTGTAGGTCATTTGACTTTTTTCTATTAAAACAGGACACAATCTCTCATGCACTACAAATGGACTTTAAGGCATGGATTCATTATAATAGCTACATTATCAGTCAGGCGCTACTCCAGACATTGGCAAGGCAGGGCATCTTCTGGGTGTGCCAGAACATAAAGAGGGCCATTTAATGCATAGTGCTGCCTTTTTTATTTATGGAGTATCCAAGAAAGGCAGTGGAAGCATGAGAAAATTTGTGGCTTGTATGCTATCTCTGTTCTAGTTTAAAGCATGGGGGCTGTGAAAGACTCCACCCCCAAAAAAAAAAATCCTATACTTTATAGTATCCTCCATGAACAGTCTCAGAGCAAGGGTTAGTTTCTTCAGAAAAAAAAGCATCATATGTCACTAGTGGCCAAGTGAAATTTCTGTGCTGGGGAAAAGTTTAGAAATAATAGCTAAGGGATCTTTCTGGAAAGTTGAAGAGATTTGCTAACTAGCAAGCAGAGGTACTGGGATGGCAAGGCTGTGAAGAGAATTCTAAGTGGAAGGACATTCACTAGACATCCAACCTGTCAAATGAGATAGTAAATTAGAAGGTACCCTTTAGCTCTGTCAAAAACCAAGTTGGCAACATGTCTTAAACCAAAGACTTGAGCAGTGGCAGGTTCGTTTTATATATGACTGTGGAAAATTAGTCAAACTAGTCAAGAAAGCCTGTTTGTACCAATATCAGAGGTAGGTAAGTCATTATTTCTTGTTATGTACAAGAGCTTGAAGGTCAATCTTACTGTTGTTTGAGCTGAAGTAGGCTCGGATACTGTATCTGCAACAAAATCTGTAAGACTTTTATCTCACTAAGAGACATGGTTCTTTGTTAGACTACGTAGCCAAAGTATGCGGGGCAACCACTTGAATCCAAAAGATTCTTTTTATTGCTAAACTTCAGTAATATAAAGGTGAGTTCCAGAACTTGTAAAGCAGAGTTTAACAGAAATGTATAGGCAAATGCAATACAATTGCTATATTTCAAAAGTATAAAGGCAATGATAGGAAATGACAGAATACAGTATGAAATGCAGAATTTAACAGTCAAATGATGTCAACACATATACAGCAATGTGAGGCAAGTATTCATTGACGTCACATGGGCAAGCAATGCATTCAAAAATTACAAACACTTCACATATGCAAACAGTTTCATCAAAGACATAGGCAAATCACATAAGCAGGCAATATGTAATATTGGCAGTGCTCAAACAGTTTTCAGTGAAATTCAAACTTAAACTCTAACAGTTTCAAATTCTAACAGTTTCAATGCAACTCAAAGTCAGAAAATGCAAAAAGTATTCAAACTTAAACAGGCTTAGCTCACAAGAATTCACAAAATACACAGATCAAATTTCCATATCCACACCCTACCGTATGAGAAGTCTACTTACAAAACCTCTGAAGAGGCTCACTCTTCAGCTCTTTTTATATCATTTTTCAAGGACTATTCAATCTGTGAATTATCTTTTAATCTTATTGTTTTGATTTGTGAAGTTGCTAATCTTATTGTTTTGATTTGTGAAGCCTGTTTCTCTAACACTATGGCCTACTCAAAGCATTATAACAAAAATTCTTTAACCTATTATATGTAGCATCAGCATTTCCATCAATTTATTATCTATATTCAAACCCTATACACCTATAATATGGTGTGCCCACAAAAGAGCAACAGAATAATCTGCTGTTGCGGGCCGGAGGGTCACACCAATTGCTGGTTAGCCAGCAACAGAGGGTGCAGTCAGGGATGTCCTACAAGCCCATCGCGCCTGCCCCCACCAACTCCAGAGCCACTGGCACCAGCAATAGCAGCGCCAGCCCCAGAGCCCCACCAGTCGCCACAAGTGTCCCATCTCAATCTGGATCTGTTCCTGGAGCCTCTGCCCCCTTTAGACCTCTTTTCAACTATTTTGGGCCCCCATCAATGGGCTATGTGAAGGCTATGGGTGCCCAAGGTTCCCAGAGCACATACATGGACCTGCTCTCTGTCATTGAAGAGATGGGCAAGGAGATCCGACCTACTTATGCAAGCAGCAAGAGTGCCATGGAGTGGCTGAAGCGAGGGATTATCCATGTCCAAGCACTGGTAAGAATGTTTGGCAGAGACAGAGCGCAATGCCAGGAGTCATTGAGCCAATACTGGAAAAACTGTAATAAAATATTTCTACTCCTTAAAAAAAAAAAAAAAAAGAATAATCTGCTGTTGCTGTCTGTAGACCTGACCTTCACCTTGCTCCATTCTACAGTTGCCTCAACCAATCCTCAATTGCACGGGACCATCCTCTGACATTCTTGAAAAAAGGGCCTTGTTTTCAAACAAGTTAAATGTGTACACTCTTCAAACCTTAATGTAGAATGCTAAAAATGTTTTTTAATACACAAGAATACCTGATTTAGATTTTTTTCATTAAATCCGCTGACAAGTAAAAGAGCTTGCTTGCAAAGCACATCCACTGGCTGGCAACTACATCTTCGGGCCAGAAACGCTTTCAGTCTTGGATTCAACAAACGCACTTCTTTTGTGCCAAATAAAATCTATATGAAAGGAGGGGAGTCTTTACTCCATGAATTGCTCAAATACATTTCTTAATACAACAATAAATATATTCTTATAGATTATAATACATATATGTGTGCACATGCACGCACATGTATACAAATGAAAGCAATGGGAGGACAGAGGGTTGCCCATTGTAGTGCCCTGATCAAATACTGTGGGGTGATGTAGTGTACCTGCACAGACGAATGCAAACAGAGAATACTCCCTTTGCATCTACAAATCCTGTCTGGACTCCCTCAGTATGATCTTGCATTTAAACAGTTACAGATATTTTTGTTGTGCTGCCCCAACAAGGGCATTAAAAAAACTGAGGCACTTCTGTGGATAACTAGGAACAATTTATGTACAAAGCTATCTGGAAGATTCAGAGAAAACTTGTGCGTAAGAAGTGCTGTTAAGTCACAGCTGACTCATGGCAACCCAGTTGGGTTTTCAAGACAAGAGGGGGTTTGCCATTGACTTCCTCTGCATAATGGCTCTTGGTGGTCTTCCATCCAAGTAGTAATCACAGCTGACCCTGCTTAGCTTCTGAGATCTGATGACATCAGGCTAGCCTGGGCCATCCAGTTTGAGGCAGAGAAAACTTCGATCACACAAATTACAGAAGTTGTCTGTATTTCCAGCTTCTCTTTCTTGTGCCTCTTTTCAGAAAACAGAAAACAACTAAAAGCAGTCTGTTACTGTACCACATGTGTGTAAAGTGCCAGCAAGTTGCAGCCAACCTATGGCAACCAAGAAGGGTTTTCAAGGCAAGAGACATTCAAAGGTGGTTTGCCATTGCCTTCCTCTGTAAAGAGACCCTGGTATTCCTTGGTGGTCTCCCATCCAAGTACTACCCGGGATCAACCTTGCTTAGTTTCTGAGATCTGATGTGACCAGGCTTGCCTGGGCCATCCAGGTCAGGGCATATTGTACCATGGCACTGCAAAATTGGTGCACATCTGCTATAAAAACATACAGCAAGGAAATCTCTTTCTTGTTATGGTCTTGGTAGCCAGATTGCAATATTTTCCTATGAAGTATTAATAGAGCAATTTGCAAAATTATTTTTAATTGGTCTTTCCAAGTGTTCTCAACTCTGTACTATCTATCTATCTATCTATCTATCTATCTATCTATCTATGTCAATATATAGTGTTCAAAGAAGACAGATGTGTCATGTACACAGGGGTTTGTTTGGATCACAAAAGTACTCATATCAGAAACCATTTTTACAGAAAGCCCTAACAGAACATTTGTTTTTCTTGCAAGACTACTGATCTTTTCGTATTTCACCTGGAAAACCAGTGTTTTAATACACAAAACATCCCGGCCATTTAATGGGATAAGGACTATATAGGGTTACCAAACTCAAAATGGGGCCGAGAGCTTCGCAGAATTACAACTGATCTCCAGACTACAGATATTAGTTCCCGTGCAGGAAACATCAGCTTTGGAAAGTGGACTCTATGTTATAGTATAGAGTCCTTGAGAAACAGGAGTCCTAAAGTGGCTTCAGATGCTCTAGGACTTCCATTTCTCTTGTAGTATACCCCAGTGATTCTACAGTATGTCACAGAGACTAGGAGAAAATTACCACCTCTTGTAAAGGCCAGATGTTGGTTGGAATGAGACTGTTGTTAGCGAGCATCCTCCTGTGGCCTTTCAGAGTAAATTTCTCTCCTTAACACTGAGAAAAACGTGAAGATGATTTTGAGATTTGTTTTAGGTTAAGTGGAGCATAATTGGAGAACAGCCACTTATACCAGTACAAATGTTTTGTATAAATGATTAGTAACACAAACCCACACACAGGAGCCCACAAATGTGTAAGGAGGGAGAAAGGGGAAGCAATAGGAAGCAGGAAATTCAAATTTAAAATCTGAATGTTGATGGGAAGAAGTGACCTTACAAGGAAGGGGATGAACTGGAAGAGCTGACCTTTGACCTGGACATACTGAGTTCCCTCCCCATATTCCATCTTCCCTAGGCACAGCACCAAAATCTCCAAGAATTTCCCAAGCTGAAGTTAGCAACACTGGTACTATGTTGTAATGTCTATACAGGTTGTGAGGTAAAACACATCTTAATTTTTGAAACCAGTTGACTCAGCATGATGAAGTGGTTAAGAGTGGCGGACTCTAATCTGGAGAACCTAGTTTGTTTCTCTACTCCTACACATGAAGCATGCTGGGTGACTTTGGGCTAGTTGCAGAACTCTCTCAGCCCCACCTACCTCACAACTTGTCTGTGGTGGGGAGAGGAAGGGAAGGCAATTGTAAGTCAGTGTGAGACTTTTTAAAGGTAGAGAAAATTGAGGTATAACTGTTCTTAAAAAAAAAAAGAATGTTAAAAACTGGATTTACCATGCTCACACTGTTCATATTACTTTGACTCAAGCACTCCAGTATAATCACACTGATAATTTGGTCATCATTTAAAATGAGAAATGATTCAAGTCGTTTGGTTTCTGGGGTTGGCAGCTTTTAGCGTAACAGCTTCAACATCAGGCAAACAAAATGGCCCAAGATCAAATACTACAGTGATTAATCTTGCTGTGTTGTTCCCCCTCCCATCGTTATGAATATGCACTTTAAAAATTATCATTTTAATTCCATATCATAATGTTGGGAATGGCATGATGATCATTATTATAAAAGAGCAGGAATATTGTTATCATACTGGAAAGGAATTATGAGGGAAATTTTCCATTTCAGTCAATGTAGGATGTCTGTCCCATATTTCCTATAGGGAAATAAAGTCAGCTTTCTGGAGAAGATTTATTTTAAGCAAATGGCACCACAAATGCTAAGGCCTCCCCAAGTTTAACTTATATTGGACAAAGAAGTCTGATTCTATGGACCCCGAAAAAGGTGCCCCCGTGCATTCTTCTCACCATTGTTGTCTATGGTTTTCTTCAAGATCATAGCCAGAAACATCTTGCTCCCTCCCTTGTTTGGAAGGGAGGAGGGGTTCACAAACATCCAGTCTAACAACGAGTTTGGAAGAAGTAAAAAGCTTGTCCCATTTGGTGTAATTTTGTCTGAGGGTTTTGCTTTGGACCAATAGTGTTAATGTGGGGAAAATCTAAACGGGCCCTATGGCAGACATGAGAAGAAGCCACACACACAGGCCTAATGGCAACAGAGCACCACAAGAACATTCTGGCACTCAGTTATATTCCCTTCCTTAGACCTTCTGCCCCTTCTTCTGTGCTATGGAGGATTGCCTGATTAATAGACAATCGGCTGACGCCTTCCTGGGATCAGATTGTCTCCCCTTTCCCCTTCCTTTCTGTTTCCTGGGAACCAGGAAAAAAAACTGCAAGCAGCTGGCAAAACAGCCTGATATATCTGATATTGTCAGGAGTGAAAATATTAAAGTCGGGAACTATTGCTTTTATGGTATTAGATATTGGGGTTTAACGCACGGCCAATTTGTCTCGCCTTTGTGCCTTAAAAGTAGCGAATCCCCATGGTCCACACGCACGACCGTCCAAGGGCTGTGCATCGGACCCACCTTAGTCGCGAACCGGGTTAAGCAATCCCTGGTTTCTAGCAATCTTTTCAGTGCTAAACCGCTACTTTTTTTAAATTTCGCCACATTACCGGAACGCTGACGTGGGTGTAATGACTCGACTAGCTCGCTACTAATGCCCCTTACTAATGCTTACTAATGCTCGCTACTAATGCCCTTTGATTGGATAACTCCTCCGTCCCGCCCCCTTTCCTGAGCGAGCAATTGCCGCTTCCAGTCTCCCGTCCCGCCCCCTTTCCTGCGCGAGCAATTGGTTGAGACGATGGTATACCGGAACGCTGGTGTTCCAAGAAAAAAAAAGGGGGAGAATCGCCCTTTGATTGGATAACTCCTCAGCCAATTCTTGGGCGATGTCACTCCCCTGCTATCCCACATTGCGAACTATCCCACATTATATGGTTGGTTCAAACGAACGGGGAGCCTCCAGCAGCTACTTGTTAGAGACTTATAGTGGGATGGGCTGGCGTCATGCGTTTGATTTTCCTTTTTTTTTTTTTCATTTTTGCTGGAAAAACTGGATTGGATGTCACACTCATCATTATGCACATACCTCCAGAATTGCTGGTGGCAACCGAAATACTTGTATAAGAGGACTCTTGCTGTAATGAAATGTATATGCCGGTCCCAGGGCAAAAAATATCTTAATTTTTTCGGCAAGTTGAGGCAGCACAGAAAGTGCCACAAAAGCTGTAATAATGAAAAATTTCATTTTGCACACTTACTTTAAAAAAAATTAATGCATTATTCATAGACAGATGGTTATTTAAAAACTTAGCATATAAAAACCTGAGGAGAAATTGCCTAAGTGTAAAAAGAAGGACCCTGAAGAGGCAGCATAGAAACATTCCAAATGAATAAATAAATGCCAAAAGCTGTGAATTTTATCTGAGGCAATGGGTGAAATTCATCTGAGGAAGCAAAAATCATAAATATTTGGGAGCTAAAAAAAATCCCATGAAATCTTCTTTTTAGAATTCATGAAATGCTTTTTAAGACAAGGCTTTACTCATTCAGACTGCATAGTATAAAAGTTATTAGATGATGCATTAGATAAGGGAAATTCCTGTACATACTGTAGATGCAACATTTTTTCAAGCATTTATCTATTGTTTAAGCATGATAACTACTCACAATGTGAATAAATTGCTGCTGGTAGGTTTCTTCTGTTATGTGCAATTTCCTGAGAATTGTTATTTTTTTTCTAACTGTCTCATAGTCAGCCACACCAGCTGCCTTTAAGGCCTGATAGGTCACTAGAGCTAGTTGTGTTAAGAACTAAAGGCCCCAGAATCACAACCCATTGTTGCTTCAGCCAGGCAGCTGCTCTTGCCATTCTCTCAAAAGCTCCTAACATCATCAGACAGGGGCATTTTTGGACAGGGGCAACCCATTCCAGAAGGGGGGGTAGATCCATGGCGGCTGGGAGGTTTCCGCCTCCTCAGAGGTTTCCCAGCTGCCAAAGAATAATTTTAACTCTTTTAATAAGTAAAAAGGAGGGAAATGCCCCCTTGCCTTCAAAAAAGGTGGCACAGCAACACCACTGCGAGAGTGGGCGTTCCTGGGGCAAAAGGGGTTAGGCAGCTCTGACCCCAGGAATGGCTCAGGAACGTGCTCCCCATGCCGGCTTGGGCTTTCCCTTCTGGGAATTCCCTGCCGGCGTGGCTGAGTACCTTGACTACTCCAGTACTCCAGACCCAGCCTTCTCTAGTCCTTGCCTGCTCCTGAAGCCCAAACTCTGCTCAGTGACCACCTGCAGGGTAAGTCTTGACTCTTGGGGAGACCAGCCTGAGGTCAGAACACTCCCCCACCTTGCTGGCTTGCTGCTAGATTCTAAAAGTCATTGTAGCTGGGTCTGGCTTTGTCCCCACCACCGTCAGTGGCACTACACCACTTCCGGAGTAGCCATGTTCACATCTGGCTGAGCTGTTAAGAGTGTCCCACCACTGGTCGGGCCCTGCATAACCACTTGACCAGTCCCAAGTACAATTTTATATGCTTGATCCATTTTATCTTGTTGAAGCAGTAATATGTTTAGGCTTCACAAAAAAGGTATTGAATATACCGCAGTTTTTACCAACATTTCTGAGGAGGCGGGTCAGGAAAAAAATAGGAAATTCACAGTATTTCCCCAGGGTTTCAACATTTCCAGAAATGGTACATTTCTAGAGATATCTAATCCAGACTGACCCAAACATTTGGGCTACAATAATTCTCAGAACCTTTTCTCTCCGTTTTAAATACCATTGTGCATATAACAGTATGGATTAGAAGGCAAACATATCTAAGAACAGATAAAACCAACCTCTTCCGCCTAGGTGAATGATAAACTTCGTGCTTTACATACCTATGGCGCCTCCCTCAGCATGACCAGCATAATAGATTTTTTCCTGTCCACTTTTTTGCAGAATAAAGTCTGTCATGGCTGGAATATCATAAATGCCCATTTCATGAAAACTGAAAAGGAGAACACACATTAATTAATATTAACTGCATTCATAAACCTTTGTTCATAAGCACTGCAACTGTTTCTAGTAAGAAATAGGAACATACAATACATTTCAATTTTGTCGGTTCAATTCTAACAGTATAGGTTCTTTTAAGCCACATGACAGATCCTTGACTATCAAACATGTAACTGTCTTGTGATGTTTAAAAACAGATTATTTATTCTACCAACTCACTTCTAATTAGTTCCCAACTAGTTTCTTAAATACATTCCTTTTGTCCATTTACATCCTTTTTAGAGTTCTGGATTGTGGTCCCCTATGGAGATGAGATTTTTGCTTTCTTGTTTGTTTGTTTGTTTGTTTGTTTGTTTTTGTTTGCCTTCCTTCAGAGCCCAAGATTCAGGACAAGTCTCCCATGGTGATTTATAACAGTGTTTTTATATTATTCTATACTAAGTCATGATTGTTCCATGGCATACACAATGGCTGCACAATGCAAATAACTTTATTCTGTATTGTCGAAGGCTTTCACGGTCAGAGTTCATTGGTTCTTGTAGGTTATCCGGGCTGTGTGACCGTGGTCTTGGTATTTTCTTTCCTGACGTTTCGCCAGCAGCTGTGGCAGGCATCTTCAGAGGAGTAACACTGAAGGACAGTGTCTCTCAGTGTCAAGTGTGTAGGAAGAGTAATATATAGTCAGAAAGGGGTTGGCCTTGAGCTGAATCATTGTCCTGCAAAAAGTATCAAAGGTAATGTGCTAATCATTGTCCTGTAAGTATCAAGATAATATGCTAATGAGGGTGTGGTATGTTAATATGGAACTATTGTATCCTGAAGTGATCTGTTAATGTGTGAAATCCAAAGCTAACCCGCATGGCTATTGTGGACTATATTACTCTTCCTACACACTTGACACTGAGAGACACTGTCCTTCAGTGTTACTTCTCTGAAGATGCCTGCCACAGCTGCTGGCGAAACGTCAGGAAAGAAAATACCAAGACCACGGTCACACAGCCCGGATAACCTACAAGAACCAACTTTATTCTGCCTTATGAGATTTCCAATGACAGATATGTAATTTTAGAAATTATATTATACAATCTCTCTTCCATATGATAACTTTAGTAGCAATGACCAATGATGGTCATTTACCCATCCTCTGCACTGCTATTCCTCCTCTTTTGTAAGCAATCATCTGCTTTGTTTTTTGAGCTGTCATTCTACTATGCAAATTTGTTGGTGAAAGAAATATCTCCGTCTGTCAATCACACACATGGTGTAACTACTAAATCAAAAAAGGACATATTGATTTTTTTAATGATGCCTGCTTGAGAAAGAGAGTTTATACCAAAAGCAGTTGTGGATTGAACTGAGTTTATTTCTTTTTTAAAGTGGCATGGAAATGCACATTCTAAGTGGGGACAGGAGACTCACTCTAATCGCGTATTCCTGAGCTGCGCCGCCGGCCAGGACAAAAGTACTCTGGAGGCCAGCGAAGGCCTGCACCGGCACAAGGGCCCACAGCACTGGTGTCCAGGCAGTATACCCCGGCGTTTGTGGCCCCAACGCCAGTGTGAAGGCCCAGACGCCAGTTGCTGTCCACTGCCATGGCAGTGCTGGTCTGGGACACCAATGAAGCCTTCTGCCGGCGTCCGGATGCCAGCAAAGGCCACGATGTCCCAGGAGGCTTTCCCAGGGTGTCATGGCGCAGGACAGGAGGCAGGGCTGCCATTAGGTGGCCTCCTAAGCCGTTATGGCTCGGGAACACCCCCTTTTTTTAGGCAGAGATATGCCACCTTTTAGGTGGAGTATCTCCCATGCAACCCTATGAGGGTTGCATGGATTTTTGGAACCGGGCAGAGGTTTCGGTGGGCCCAAAACCTCCTTAGGAGGCAGCCAAATAAAAGGTGAAAAACAGCACCTTAAAACTGATCCGATTCTTCAGCTGGAGCTAGTGCAGTTGATGGAACACTGGCTGTATATGTTCTCGGAGCGAGGTCCCGATAAGGAGTCTCACCACTGCATTATGTACCAGCTGGAACCTCCAGATCAGTCTTGAGGGCAGCCCTACATAGAATGAATTACAGTAATCCAGCCTAAAGGTGACTGTTGCATGGATAACTGTGGCTAGATCCAGGCGGGAGAGGTAAAGCACCAGCTGCCGGACCCGATGGAGATGGAAAAATACCATCTTGACCACGGCTGTAACATGAGCCTCCATAGATAAGGAGGCATCAAGGATCACACCCAGACTCTTGATGGCAGGTGCAGATGTTAATTGCATGCCGTCAAGTGTCAGGAGCCAGCACCCCGCCCCAAGCCACCCTGACAGAGCCACAGAGTCTTTACATGAGAGATGTTTGGCTTAGAATGCTCTTCTGGACAAGCCACGAGATAATTAATAGAATTCAATTGCTTGAGAACCTCTCCAGGGCCAAACCACATTACACACATTTAATTAACACTTTGCCAGTAGGGAAAAGGTTTCTCTCCACAGCAGTATGATCATAAATCGTTTTTGGCTAAACTGAGGTCTTTTTAAATGCTCTTGGGCAGTTTGCCACACACCACTCCAAGTGATGCAAAGTCTCTGCATATATTCATTTATGATATGGGAAGAAGTCTCAAGAATTCCTTCCCATTGTTGCTTTAAAAAACTTAAGAAGCCTCTGAGGGATCTTCCAAAAACCAATTCATTGAATGATAACCCTAAACTTTCTTGGATTGTATCATGACAGGCACACATATCAGAAAAAGTAAAGACTGATCCCAATCAGAAAAATGAGCAAGAGCATACTTCTTTAACATTTGCCCAATAGTTTTGTTCAGACATTCCACCAAGCTGTTATTCCACTAACAATAGGCAGGACTGATTCTGTGTTCAACCTTGAGAATCTCAAATGGCTTCTGCATCAGGACAGATGTGAATGCAGCAACCACATCAGATCAGTGATGATCTTACGAAATTCCAAGCAACAGCAAACAGGTATTAAGGCTCTGGCCACATTGTGGGCAATAATCTTTGTAAGGGGAATAACTTCACAAAAGTGGGTGCAAACATCAATGACAGTCAAAATTATTTTTTCCCCAATCGCATGGGCCAATAATATCCATTTCCCACTTCTCAAAGGGCTGGCCTTCAATAGGACACAGCTGAAGCAGTGCTCTATGTATGTCTCTATCATGCTCTATGTGCTGTAAAATGTCACAGGTCTGGCAACAACTCTTTGCACTGTGATGTACGCTCAGCCAATAGAATTGTCTACAGTTCTTGTCATACCAAAATGCCCAGCAAACAAACAACAACAACAAAAACCTTTTAAAAAAGATAAAGGTCCCCTGTGCAAGCCCTGGGTCATTCCTGACCCATGGGGTGACGTCACATCCCGACGTTTACTAGGCAGACTTTGTTTACAGGGTGGTTTGCCAGTGCCTTCCCCAGTCATCTTCCCTTTACCCCCAGCAAGCCGGGTACTCATTTTACCAACCTCAGAAGGATGGAAGGCTGAGTCAACCTTGAGCCAGCTACCTGAAACTGACTCCCATTGGGATTGAACTCAGGTCGTGAGCAAAGCTTGGACTGCAGTACTGCAGCTGAACACTCTGCGCCACGGGGCTCCTAGAAAAAACCCTACCCCAAAAAAAAATTTTAGCTGGAATACGGGATACGTCTGGGGTCTGGAGCAGGTGGTTTTAGAGCAAATAGCACCAAATTAGCAGGGAACCAAGTCCACATTCTCCCCTAAAGACCTCCAAGTTTGAAGGGGGTTGAATGGAGGCGTTCAAATATATGGAACCCTAAATTGGTGCCCCCAGCCGTCTGGTTCCATTGTTTCCTATGGGGTAAAAATGGGAGGTTTCTCTGGGTCTAGAGTGGGTATTTGTAGAGCAAACAGCACCAGAATTGCAGGGTACCAAGTCTTTCTCTCTCCTGAATTCTTCCAAGCTGTAAGCAGATTGGACAAAGGAGTCCAGTTTTATGGACCCCGAACAAGGTTGTTGGCCTCATGTCTGCAAGTCAAGTCTAGTTTGGCCCTGAGTCTCTGAGAGAACAATTTAATATAAATGGGGTAAGTGGACAGATAAATACTTAGGTTAAAGAGGGACAGCAGAAAATTTAAGAAAAAAAGCCATTTGTTCAGAATGTTTGGAATGATAAGCAGTCAACTGTTAGAGGTTAACTTTCCTTCTTGTGAAATGTGCGGCTATAAATTGAGGGTTTTCCTGTTTATGTTTTGGGTGTGTCTTGATATTTTGTAATTAAATAACAACATATTTATTTAATAGTTACAGATCATTTTTCCACCTTTAGTATACAACGTGTTATAAAGGAGCAACTCAAAAAAAAATAACAAGCACACAAAGGTGATATAACAAAACAACAAATAGAACCACATTAACCATAAAACAACAAACAAAAATCAACACAGTTAAAGATGTTAAGGTTATTTAAAGAAAAATTGACATCACAAAATGTCCAGAGAAGACGCCAGGCAAAGGGAAATGAGGAGGACATTTCAAAACAGGGGAACAATCACCAAAATCTCTCTATTTCTCAAAACCTGCATAAAGGTGAATATATTGCCCAGGCTGAATTGTATAACTAATCCTACAAATACTCTGGTCCCAAGCTAGATCAGAACTGAATGCCATATCAGACATATGCCTTACTTCATGTATGAGTCCCAAGATATTCTGAGATGTCGTGCAGGCCATGAAATCCAGCATTATTCCTACCTGCAGGTCCTTATTATGGATGCAGTGATCACCATGTAACAAAAATTTCAGCCACCTCAACACTAGATATGAGACCACTTCTGAAAGCTCAAGTAGGAAGATGGTTGGGCAACTCCTTGAATGTCACATTTCCTTTCCTTTACCTTTTATCCCTTAGAAGCTCCTTGATCCATTGATCTTAAGCAGCATATATCTAATATTTGAGGGATATAAGGACTGAAACGAATATCACATTTCAGTCATTTCACACCAAATGAACTTACCTAAAATCCCAAAATTCCTGTTCATCAATTGTAAGGAATTGGTGCCTTCTAGACCAGGAATTGCCTCTACTATTTCCAATCCACACATCATACCCAGCATCTGCTAGGAAAAAGCCCAGGCTATTATTGGGCAGATTTGCTACCCAAACACTGCCATCTTCATTCAAGCCGTGCATCAGCAGTATAGCTGCCTTTGTTCCTGAAAAATATGAAGGAGTAATGAAGCTAAATCCTCTGTGATATGGCACATAAAATTAAAACATCCATAGCATGGTTAGAATGTTGGAGATTGATATAAGGTAGAAAGATTTAAATCCATGTTCAGCTGGAAAACTCAGGGAGGAGCTACAGTTATACACCAATGCATATTAAAAAAATCCTGACAGCTCCTTTTTTAAATTAAAACAAAACTTATGGGAAACGGGGCATTTGAATTTGGGAAGAGGCATGTTTGTGTATGTGTGCTTAAACTCTTGTTCTCCAAAGATTCTATGCTCCCAAACATACCTGTCATTCATCCCCACACACAGGGGTTCTGATGAGCCTTTATCCTGTCATATTTAACAAGTTGAGGATAATGATTAGGGTTGCCAACCCCCAGGTACTAGCTGGAGATCTCCTGCTATTACAACTCATCTCTAGCCGACAGCGATCAGTTCACCTGGAGAAAATGGCTGCTTGGACAATTGGACTCTATGACTCTATGACTCTTCCCCAACCCCCACCCTCATCAGGCTCTGCCCCCAAAATCTCCAGGTATTTCCCAACTCGGAGCTGGCAACCCTACCAATGATGAACTTCAGAAGGCCTATATTTGAGAAATTCCATACTCCACCCCTTAACCATCATTTTCTGGATGCTTTAAGAGCCTTGAGAAGGCCGAATTTCCTATCTCATTCCGTGGATTTTCTCCTCTTCAAACGACACTCAACTGTCCTCAATATTCTGTGGCCACTGCTGGGTCGGGGAAGATGGGACACACGTGTTCGGAAGGAGGGGGAGAAGGCTGACGCAAGCCTCTCTCACCCTTATATGGACTCTGGGGGCGGGGGCGGAGGTAGGCTGTAGGGGTGGAACGGGGGACAGCTGGGATAAAAGAGGCTATGAGGCGGAGGCCAGGGAGGAGAGAGTCAGAGTCTGCCCTACTGCCTGAGCTCCGTGGGCTACGACCCTGACTTCATCCAAGGGGGAAGACAGTTCCGATTCCCCCTCGGAATGGTCTGAGGCTGAGGAAGCCCCACAGCCCTCTACCCCAACGACTACCCCAGGGCAGGGAGGGGCACGAGCCCAGGCGGGGCCGCTCACGTTGTTTTATTTTCTTTTTTTCTTTACAAATTAATGCTTTCTGGATACCTAAAGAACCCCCTGAGAATGGAAAAATCCTGGCCATGTTTGCGGGTGAACCCATTTCACTGCCATCATTAATTTATCAAAACATTTATATCCTGGCTTTCCCAGTGGCTCAAGGCAGCTCACAATACATAATTAAAAATATCAAACCACAGTTAAACCCCAATTCCTGATCCAATCCAATAAAATTCTTGCAGCATGCAATCTATTAAATGCTCCGGCAAATAGAATAGCCATACAGCGCCTCCAAAGGTTTCCAAGGACAGTGACCTCTACCTTTTCAGGGAGCCTGTTCCATAAAATGGGAGCAACCATAGAGAAAGCATGGGCCCTCATCAATGCCATCTCAAGTTAGACAGGTAGCTAGGGTTGCCAGGTCCCTCTTCACCACTGGTGGGAGGTGTTGGAGGTGGAGACTGAGGAGAGCGGGGTTTGGGGAGGTGAGGGACTTCAATGCCATAGAGTCCAATTGCCAAAGTGGCCATTTTCTCCAAGTGAACGGATCTCTATCGGCTGGAGATCAGTTGTAATAGCAGGAGATCTCCAGTTGGTACTTGGGGGTTGGCAACCCTACAGGTAGCAAACCAACAAAAGGGCCTTTGTCATGATACTGAAACTATGGAATTCCCTCCACAAGCAAAATGCATCTTTCTCCCTCGGTCACTGTCTTTTGCCAGTGGGTGAGGTTTTTGCTTGTTTGCTGGTTTGGTTTGGCATTCTGTCATTTACTCTTATTAGCCCTCCTCCTTGTGTGCATGTTTACGTGTTTTGTGATATTTTGCACTCATTAAGAAACAACAGATATACACAGCACTGTCTTTATGGTTCCTTATGAAGGCAGTGACAAAAGCAGAACTTCACATCATATTCTTTTGTCTAAGTAAAAGCCTATGATCTTATGTTCCCAATTTTCCTTTACCTCCTGGAATTCTGCTGATGCTCAGATAGTACCCATCATATGTGAGTACTTCATATTCTTCACAAGGATATCCCCAGTACTGGATTTTCTCAGTCTGCAGGTACAAAAAGACAATTTTCAGCAAAAATTAAATTTTTGGTAGACATTGAATGATGGCTCCTGAGAGCTAGTAATGCAAGATAGATGATAAAAGGACAATCCTATGAGTTAAGTTTAGTTTCTTGTGGAGATGCATGAGGGAAAGGAGGGGGTAGAAATCAAATCAACTGGGCCTTCTTCACATAAGGCACTTGTGTGGAAATCCTTAACAGGATGTGATGCCAGAATAGGGGCTATGCAAAACTGCTACAATGATTGTTTTTATCTGAACTCAATGTACCACATTCATAAATTGTTCCGGATTCATTTTGGTCTGGGTGTCTCCTAGAGCCACAGTTCCTTGCACAACCACCATAATGATCAGTAGCCACATCCTGGAGAACCTGAAAAACACATTATATTTTAGACTTGGGAAAAAAAAAATACTTCACTGTTTTTAAAATGTGTTTGGATTCAAGACAGCAATGACATATTTTCAGACCAAATTGTACTTTATCACTTTCAAGTACAGGGGAAAGGAAGTGTATTTAAACGTCCTCCTACAAAAAGAGGGGGGAAATCTCCCCATCTGTAATGGAAAATACTAGGCTGAACTCGTCTCTTAGAAATATTTATTTTTTTATGATTGTGCAGTAATTTCTATCTGTTCATGCATAGGGGACATCTACAGGTGCAGTCACCCACTTGCTGCCTGAAATGGAATCCAAGAAAAACTTTATCACTAGAGTTTCCTAATTGTATATATTGCAGCTGTCAATCTAGATGCTATCAGGAATCACTCCCCTGAGGGACCTCTGCCAGTTCTGTGGCATACCCAGCTTACCCAACAGACACCTGATTAACCACTGTCTTTTATATTCACAATGGAAGCTGTCATTGTTATCTCACCTTCTTCCCGGCAGGCCAAGGGTACCCAATACCAAATTCCTCCCAACACCTCTACTCTCTCCCTGCTCTCAGCGCTCGGCCCCCCTCCTTCCCCGGGGCAGCAAACATGGCTCCTGTAGAGGCGGGAACCAAAGCTTATCCTTATAAAGCGAAAAAATCCATACCCTATGGGTCTAACGTTTTCCATTTATTTCAAGTTATTGTTGATGGCTAAAATGTTTTCCAGGCTTTATTTTGCAGCAAACAAGATTCATAGAGCTATCCTGAACAAGCAACCCAGTGGAACAGTTTGTTTCTCCAATTTCAGGTCTCTTTCTTGAATGAATGGCAGTGTGAATGTGTTCTCTTGACCTATTTATTTAGTTTAAAGTTATTGCTAGCAATCTGAAGATATATTTATAGTTGGATAACCCATTATGATCACCTTTACTTTAATGTGGTTGCTATTTGAAAATTTTGCAATCTTTTTGTATGTCATGATGTTCAGCAGAAATAGAACCTCTCCAGTCAGGGGAAGTATATCTGAGTTAAAAGTTTGGTTTTGATTTGTGTTTTCCTCTGTACCATTTAGAATGTTCACTTGGAACAGCAGTGAATGGCATTTCAAAAGCCCGGCCAGCTTTTCTAATGTCAGTCACGAAGAAAAAAGAATAAAAACGCATTTTGCGTAGAAAAGGAACAAAAATTGGCAAGACAAAAATTCTAGAATTTTCTAAGCGGGGTTTTTGTTAGTCCTTAAGGTACCATGGATTAATAAAAGTCTTGCTACAGTTCTTCTGTGATATGAATTTTAGGAAAGTTATCTATCCCTTAGTCTCTTTTAACCTGCTTATTTTGCATTATAGTTTAAGTATAGAGTATAAGTTATGCAATTTTATTTACTTTTGGTGTGTATTACTGCGCAGTAATATGTCTATTGCTTCATTTTTGCATATATTGAAAATTGTTGATTGCATTTTTAGAAATTATATTGAAAGTGGCCTTTGCCGCCTTTTCTTCCTTAAGGAAATCAAAAGGGGCGGGGGAGAGTCCACTAAGCTCCGCTCTCCACCCCCCTTGCCTATATTCTGATAAAAATCAAAGGGTACAGTATATAGAAATGATGTATAGAGAAGTAGGTATTTGAGAAAGTAAAAATTGTAGGAATAGCTTTTTGCCTGAGACTGTAGCTCAGAAGCCACAGAATGGGATTTTTTAATAGGAACTCGGTGAAAGTTTTTGAATTGTCTAGAACAGGGGTCGCAAAAGTGCGGCTCCCGAGCCGCATGTGGCTCTTTGAGCCCTTGAGTGCGGCTCTTTCCATGTCCGGGCCCGGCTGAGTAGCGAAAGGGGCGGGGGGGCGGGGGGCGGGAGAGAGTCTGCGCAGGAGGCGCTTGGGTTTCGTAGGAGCGACCACGTGCCGCTGCTGCTGGCGGGCCTGCTGTGGGGAGAAGTCTGCGCAGGAGGCACTTGAATTACAAAGGAGCGACCACGTGCTGCTGCTGCTGGCTGGCCTGCTGTGGGGATTGGGGGTTTCTTAAGCAGCGGAGGGAGCAGCCACCGTTTCGATATTTGCATGGTAAGCCCACCCGCTGCCTCTTGGCTTCTACTGTTGGCTCCTCGAGTCCCTCTTCAGAAAGGCTCGAGAGAAATTCTCATTGCTTTGGACGCGCTTCACCCGGACGAGGAAGCCCCGCGCAGCGCCTTTCTCGCTTGAGGCCGCCCGCAGCCCAGAGGGGAGGCAGAGAGCGAGCTGCCCCGGCAGCCGCCACCTCCCCCCTCCCTGCCGCGCGGGCCTCTCTTTCGGTATGGCCACTCTCGCCCCCAGGGCTGCAGAGCGGGCCCAAGGCCGTGCTCAGGCCGCCCCTGGGAGAGGGGAGGGGGCTGGCGCCGTGGCCTCGAGGGAGGGAGGGAGGGAGGGAGGGAGGAAGGGGCAGTTGGGGGACTCTCCTTTCTTCCCCCCCGTGGAAGCCGCCTGGGCGCGCGGCCCTGCCTGCCTGCCCCCCAGCTGGGGGGGGCTCCTCCAGCCAAGCCACCTTGCCCGGGCACCCGCCTGCCTGCCCTGAATCTGGAGCCCGTCGGTCCCAGAATGGTGGTGGGGGGGTGAGCACCTGCCCCTCCCTCTGGCCAGGAGGGAACTGGCATGTCCGTGGCGGGGGGAAGGAAGGATGGACTGTGCATCTCCCCCTTGTTTGTTTGCATGGAACACACACAGACCGGGGACCTGCTGGCCTCTTCCTCTGTGCCTGGGATCCCTGGACATCTGGACCCTCGCTGGGTGATGGTGGTGGGGGGGAGGAAACAGTGGCCCTTTTGTCTGGCAATTGTTAGCCCTCCCCTGGCCTATTACTACAGGTTTCCCCTCTTCCTGCTACTTTGTGCCTCTTTCAAAAGGAACCGGGGGTGGGGGTTTACACTCTCCCCACAGCCATTCACCCCACTGTGCAGTAAGTGCTCTACTGGTTTCCACTTCTGCTAAATTTTAATTAACGTTTATTAAGTTAATAAACAGTGTACCTACCTATATAGTTTGAGTTTAAAAAATTTGTCTCTCAAAAGAAATCTCAATCGTTGTACTGTTGATATTTGGCTCTCTTGACTAATGACTTTGGCGACCCCTGGTCTAGAAATAAGCAGATACAAATTAGGTAGGAGTGCATCCGAGCACTCGAACCCCTCCATTTTTGTTTTCCCTCAAGGATTTTATGTTTGTGTTACAGCCACATGGGCTCTCTAGGCCCTGATGGTCTCATGAATCTTCCTCTCTCACCTGGGAAGCGCTGCTCCTCCCAGGGGCAAGCTTTCTTCCTTTTTGAGTGAATCAATTTTATGTTACACTTATATGGAAACATACAGTTTATTTCATAAGTACCATAATCAAATAGTTCTTGCTTTTATTATTTTGTTTCAAAAATTAATTGGCACTCAGTATGCATTTTGAATTGTCAAGAATTGAGAGGCAAGGAATAGCCTCTGGGCTTCTGTCCTGCCCCCAATCTTCTGCCTTTTTTGTTTTTGTGTGTGTTTGCCTTCCACAGCAAGCTCCAACAGTCTTTTGTTTGTGCCGCTCACTGTCCTCAACGGCGCTCTGCACATGCACAGAGATACAGTCCCTTTGCACTCCTTTTTGTTGCTCTCACCCCCGTTCCTTCTCTTATAGGAACCTTTCACACTTGCTTGCAAATTACACACGACGCCTAAGGAAAAGCTTTACTTTGGAAATTTTGGTTTTAATTTGGAAAGGTGTCAAATTGGACTTTGTTTTACTATCACAATTGTGGCTGCCTTACCACATGGCATTCTGTATATGCTCATGGGCATCATGCCTCTTTGTCATGTTCAGCCAACCGGCAACACAAGTTTTGTTAAGTCTGTCTTTTTCTATTTTTGGAAAGCTATTGTTAAGTTTGTACACTCTACCCTTCTTGGTAAGTATTTTTACTTGTTTTAAGTGTTTTTTTAACCATAGGCTCTTTGTTTATTTTTTGTTTCCTTTCCCTTTTGAGTACACCTTTGTTTTAACTTCATGAATGCTGGGGTTCCCCTAAAGGACCCCTCAGTAATCTTGCTTTCTCTCTTCTAGCAGTGTGAGAGACACCTTTTTCAATTTGTTTTATAAATATCTATATTGCCTTGATTAGTTATGTCAACCTGCTTTCTATGCCTATCCTGCCAACTGGTTTTTTTTTTTTTATCATTTAGACTTCTGCCTGGTTCTTAGCAACCGAAAAGTACCTCTCATTCTTTAAGAAGCAACGAAGGGAGAAAAATAAAAGTTTTTAATCAGGCTTCAGTTAATGGTACTATGCATGCCCTGGTATGCCCTGCCAGCCGCCTCTGGCTAGCTTTCATCCTTCAAGGTCCTTTCTTCTTGAAGTGCTGATTGCGTTCAGCTCTCTCCACCTAAATGATTTTATTTTTCTGCCATGCCTCAAGGCACTGTTCTCATCCAGTGCCCCCCTCTAGCCGCTAATGTGTCTAAGTTCTATCTCTAAGCATGCAGGTGTCTGCTCTCGACCACTGCAACTACTGGTAGACCTCCCTGCTGCAGGCTTCCCCGTGGTTCCTCTATGCCATCTCCAGACAGGAGACTCCTGGTCTGCAGCAATGACAGTTTAACTGCTGCAGCCTCCCTGCTGGTCTCCACCCTCCAAGTCACCTGACAGGGGTAGAGCAACTGAAAAGAAGGAACCCTCCACTAGTTTCCCTTATAAAAACTGAATCTCATGGGTTTTATTTATTTGCCTTTGCTTAAGTGCTTGACTATTTTGTGTTTTATTGTCAATCCTGCATATTTTAATCTTTATGTTTTCGTTCTTTACAAAGTTTCTCACCTCATTTGCCTTTTCTGACTAAAAAAGTCTATGATACTGTTCATTGAATGTTTCTGCATGCAGACATCTAGCATGCAATGCAGGAGCCATAACAGTACATGGTTCTTTTATATGCACGCGCTGCTATAACTGGTTCAAGTGGGACCCTGTGCTGACATTCATATCCAGGGCTCCCTTTGTGCCAACCTCCAGGTCAGACCTGAACACCCCCAAAGAAGACGTATGTCAACTGATTCGGCTGCCGCTGCCTCAGTTACTCCTGCCGAGGAAGGGAGGTGATCTTCCATATACTTTCATTATGTAATAAAACTACAAGGGACTGCCCCTTAAGCCACTGATAATGCCCCTGCACTGATGATGCATCTGTGTTCCAAGAATTTCAAATGTTTTGTACACAATGAGATGTCATGCTATGCCATGGAATTCCATACAATTCTACTGCCCAGACTATTGTAAAAACAGTTCTGCAAAAACAATTAAAAAGGATGAAATGTGGGCCCCTACATCAGAAGTGAATACAATCACAACTTAACATAATTTTATTTATTCTTAATCATTTAACTGTTAATTTTGAGAATTTTTGCTCACTGCTAATCCAATGACAATTTTGTGTATTATGTTAATAATAGGAAGTCAAAGTGTTCAAGCTGTCAGTTTTGCTGATCACTTACAATTTAATATCTGGGAACGTTTATCTAATATATCTAATGTATATAATGAATATAATGTATCACACTTTTGTTTGTTTGAACATAATAATTTTCACATGTTTTTGAGCATTTGTCTTATTCCTGTATGTAAACTCCCTGCAGATGCCTGATCTTTATATATTCCTTTTTGTTGCTTCACATAAAAACAATTCCTGTATTCACATTGTAACTTGTACCTCCTCTAAGATTTCTGAAGGATGTGTTCATCTTAAGCAAGCTTTATGGAACTGTTCTAAATCTCAAAATGTATCTTTTAACTATGCCCATATTCCTTTGCCACTTGGATGGTTTTTTACATGTGGACAGCGAACCTTTAATTATATTCCTGCCAATCTATCAGCTTACCCAGTTGCAGATGTATAGCCTTTGTTTTTTATTTCTTTGCGTGACCCTCTGCTGTTTTCTACAATGTATACCTGCTTTATTCCAGCAAGGCAAGCAGTTAATTTTTTCCTGCTCCACAGGTCTTCTACCTGACCAGGGACCATCTTCCATATGCATATAAATTGCTTTTGCAATATAAAGAAGAAAAAGGTGAGATGTAGTTATTCTTGTGGTCACGTGCGGTGTCCGCTGGGAAAACCCTGGGCATGTTATGCACTGGCTCCAACAATTTCTAGGTCCCATCTATGGAAATATAATGTACAAGGCTATTGTCTGTATAGTGCCCTAATAACCTCAGTGGAGCAGCCTTAAAGGGATTAGCAACTCTAAAAGGATTAAAGTCTACTAAGCTCATCATCCTTTGTAACAGACAGCCAGTGTTTGCTTAAGGAATGCTGTCCTCAGAAAGGAATGTTTCATTGTCTTCTCTATGCCTTGATCTTATTAATCATTAATCGTGGTATGCCTTGTCTAAGTTCCATTGTCTAAAATACTGATTGACCTTTTGATATCCATTGTAATATTGCTTAATAAAAACCTTGGATGCTCTGAGGGAAGGCAGAGTATTCTCCAAGAATTCAAGATACAGACTTGAATGTCTCTTCCCTTCAAATAACTCTGTTTACAATGGTACTGTTAATTGTTCTGTAGAGGTTGTTGATATTTACTTAATTTATTTGAAAAAAATTCTGTGCTGTTTCTTCAAGTATTGCATGTATAAGTATTGTACATATTTATGAAGCTCACCTGTAAAATACCTATTTTAGCGGGCTCTCTATTCTGACTAATGGTGCAGGGGGGTTATAGGAGCTACAACTCAAACTCTGGTAGTTTGCATGGATTCTTCTAAAGCACATGACAAAATTTAGCTGCCAAGCACATCCATTCATCCTTCCTTCTTTCTTTGCTCCTATGATCAATAGGTCCTGAGCAGTTATTTCTTAGAGGAAAATATGATGAAGAGATATTTGGCCATGGCCAGTGTTATATTTGGATCTCAGCCCATCAGCAAAAAGGGGACTATTTTGTCTTTTGTTAAGGGGGCAGGAATTCTCGCCAATAGGGGGGTGATCCATTTATCTCAGTCGTGTTTAAAGAGGGGGCATTCTATCATCTTATGAGATAATGTGTCAATTTTCTTTGAATCGCATGAGCAAAGTCTGTCAGAGTATGGTAGATTTCCATATCTCCTATTTAATACTGCTGAGGGTGCAGCATTTAAACGGGCAAGCATAAAGGCTCTTCGGAAGGAAGGGACGCACATTCATCTAATAGACAGATGTTGGTACTGATGCCTAATGTTCAGACTCTTGGGCTTAAAAGTAGCTTTTTTCCTAACATGAAGCTCTGCTGACTAATCCTTTCTTTTGTTGATGACTCAGAATGGTAGGCTCATGTTTCCCTAAAGAGTATGAGTTATCATGAGATAATTGCATGATTGCTGAATGGTTTTGGGAAAAAACTGAAGAAGGGAAGAGATTCCACAGTTTGGGGAAGTTCAGCTTAAAATAAAGTACCTTACAGAATTACCCTTCCCATTAAATAAATTGTTGCCATCTGCAAACTTTGCTTCCATAATGTATCAGCCAATTTCATACATTTTTATCTTTAAAAAAAATAACTAGCACTTCTTACAGTTCATATCCTTAGGACAGGGGTGGGGAACCTTTTTTCCGCCAAGGGCCATTTGGATATTTATAACATCATTCGCGGGCCATACAAAATTATCAACTTAAAAACTAGCCGACCAAGCCCCAAGCAGGCAGCTGCCCCAGATGACGCCCCCCCCCCGGCATGGGCAAGCAGGCAGGCATCCAACCAGTGGTGCACTCGCCCACCTGGTGGCACAGGATGGTCTGTTGCCCCAGCCGGGTGTAGCCATCCAGCCACACGCCGGAGTTGCTCCTGCTCTGCATGGTCAGGGCCGGATTCTACAGCCGGCTCCTGCCACCTCCACCTGCAGGGATGAAATGAGGACACACTGCCTAAGAATTCCCCCCCCCCCAGTGCATTTTGGCCCTGCCCCCTTTAACCCCTCCATTGTTGCCACTTCTGCCCCCAGCCCTCTTGTAGTACAGAGGGAATATGTTTCTCCATGGCTCAGGTGGGAAAGGGATAACACAGTTTCTTGGGTGGTCCTAGCAGCTCCATAGCTAACAACTCTTCTGTAAGGGGAGGGGAAAGGTTCCTTTTCTCGGCAAAACAAACTCACATCCGCCTTGAATAGAGGCTATTCCTGTTCACGGGAGGGGGCGGAACGCCAGTCTTAGATCCTTCTGAGTTAGAGATCTGCCAGGACCCACAAAGGGCCAGCCGCCAGACCAAATGATTTCGCGGGCCTTAAACAGCCCCCAGGCTTGACATTCCCCACCCCTGCCTTAGGACCTCCTCTCTTTACTTCCATCCCATGCAGAAAAAGACCATTTATTCCTCCCCTCTGCTTCCTGGTCAACATCCAGTTTCCAGTCTGTAAGAGGTCGTATCCTCTTATCCAGATTGCTAGTTTTCTTTCCTGATAAAGGGAATTTTGGTCTCACTTTCCTTTTAGAATTCTTTGAACAGTCAGTATATATCCATTTAATGCCTTATTGTTCAGGGTTTAAGAATTATAAATACGTTCACCTCTGCAGACTATTCCTTTGTTAGAGCAATGACTCGGAATGGATAATGGGTATTAACAGTTAGGAAACAATCCCCTGGTATTGTCGAAGGCTTTCACGGTCAGAGTTCATTGGTTCTTGTAGGTTATCCGGGCTGTGTAACCGTGGTCTTGGAATTTTCTTTCCTGACGTTTCGCCAGCAACTGTGGCAGGCATCTTCAGAGTAGTAACACTGAAGGACAGAGACACTGTCCTTCAGTGTTACTACTCTGAAGATGCCTGCCACAGTTGCTGGCGAAACGTCAAGAAAGAAAATTCCAAGACCACGGTTACACAGCCCGGATAACCTACAAGAACCAATCCCCTGGTAACTCATGCATTTTTCAAAGGATTTAATTAACTGTGCAAGAGGGCATGCAATTTACACATAAGTAGGAATTGCAATCAACATGTTAAAAATTACAGGCATAAAAAGACATAACAAAGATGAGAACGGCATTTAGCACGTATGAAGATTTTGTTTTCAAGTTTCTGTTTTGTTTGTCAATACTGCATCAGGGTTGCCAGCTTTGGGTTGGAAAATTCCTGCTGATTTGGGGGTGGAACCTGGGGAGGCCCGGGTTTGAGGAACAGATCTCAGTGGGATATACTGCCATAGAGTTTGCCCTCCAAGCCAGCCATTTTCTTCAGGAGAAATCATCAATGTAACAAAAATCAGTTGTAATTCCCAGAGCTCTCCAGGCCCCACCTGGAGGTTGGCAACCCTATGCATCAAGATTGCATTTGTTAATATTGTTGCACCATGTTAAACATTCCCAAAGTGCCTTTAGCATGCAAACCTTCAGAGATAATTTGTTTGTGAAAAATCCCTGGGCTGTCCTTTTTCACACACACATGTTTGATTTGGTTCATCCCCCCCTTCATTACTTTCTTATGTGCACATTGCAATAAAATGTAATTTTCAAGCGTCATTTTTAGTCAGTTCTATTACCAACTCCTGGAGGGCATGAGGTCAGAATAAGTCAGAGATGTTTGATTAAGAGTTTCTTGTTATTGCAATGTGAACCTATAAAAACAATGTGTCTAAATTTCTTTTTTTTCCCCAATATCTTTTTTATTGATTTTCAAGAAAGAAAAAAGAAAAAAAGGAAAACAAAAATTGATAGGTATATATGTACAATCGATACATAGATAGTAACATAAAAAAAGAACAAGACTGGGGAATGGAACAGATCCGACCTATCATACAAAAAATCTTAATAGTTATAGCTATAATTATATTTATAACTAAGCCAGTTCAAACCTTTCTCACCTGTTATACTGAATTTCAAAATCTTTTTCTGATATGTCAAAGCCCTGATGATAAGGTACTATCTTCCTACCAAAACACTGCATCCCTTTGTAGACAGTGTATCCTATTGAACTACAGGGTAAAATTAAGGACACAGATATTCACTATTCACACTCCTCCAAAGTATATACAGTAAAACAAAATCCAGCACATCCTTACCTGGTTGCAGTTCTCTACTGTCATAGTCTGAGCTGTAATCAGAATACCTAAAGACCTCTTTTTCAGCTGACTAGAATATTAAAAAGAACACGAGAGTTAAATGATAGAGTGGCCTCATTTAAAGAAAAAAAAACAAGATTAGAAATTTTGGAGGTGCTGTCATGCTCTCACCAAATTATAGTTTGCTTTCACCCCAAAGAGATATATGTGCAATTAAAAAAGCACTGATCAAAAGTCTGGTTTTAAAAGCACCAAGGCAACTAACAATGATCAGAGGTATAAAAGATGCCAACAGCTGTGTTATCACCATACTTCCCCAAAGGGTTTTTTTGGTTTTTTGTTTTGTTTTTTGGAAAATGACTACTGGTTTTGTTGACCTGACTTTGGAGGACTCCAGAGCACATGTAAATGCCAAATTGAATTTAGTGTTGGGCAGAGCCTTGTGCATGTACCCAAATTGCTTCTATGCTGTTGCATGAAACACTAGCATGAAAGAGGCAGCCCTCACTTTCTAGAGAGCTTAGTATGCACTCTCTCATGAAAACCACTGGATCTGAGGTGCCCTGCATCACACAAGCGGCTCTTTCGCCCTACTAATTTCTCCACCAGGCTGCCTATTCTTTATGTACTTGTAATGGCAACTTAACAACCCTGTCTGGACTTCCTTCTTATAATCTTGCATCCGAACTGCACAGATGATACTCTTGTTTTTCTTTCCATTCTTTCCTTTTTTTGAGTATAAATGCACCTGGGCTTTTCAAATTTTATCACACGATCCTAGTATGAACCTTTAACAGAGTGACATAACAATACTTATTAATCTTTCAGGCTTTTGTGAAACCCAATTTTTAAAAATTATCTTATTCTAATAAGTATTACATACTTTTGGAAATATCCAGTTATCCTTTTCACTTTGTCTCTCCCAATTCCCCTCCATACTAAAACCCCTGCCCGACATGGGTTTTGTACATGCAGGTCCCATGGCTCTCAGCAGGGCAGATAAAACATTATCATTGAATACATACTATCAGCAAACTCTCTGACAAACATAGCGGGAAACCTACGCTGTAATGCCGGTGCAATTTCCAACACGGAAGACATTAATTTTCTCAGCCAGTTGAAACATTAAAGAAAATGCTAGAAAAGATAGACGGGGAAAGAGATATTTAATTTAGCATCCTTTGCTTAAGATAGACACAATTTTGCAGACAATAAAAACCCTAGTGTAATAGCATGCTTTTCGGATTTCAATCTTTGCCTATGAAGAATGAGACTTGAGACAAAAACCTGTCTGCTTAGTAAGTATATTGAGTTTCTGTAGACTTTTGGTACCATCTGTTGGTTTCAACCATTTCTCAAAGCAAGGCTGCAGGGAAGAAGAAAAAAATGAAAGACAACACAAGGCTTTGACGTCTGCAATAACGCTGATGCTGTGGTACTACCCTTCCACCTTCCTCTCATTTTCTACTGTCAATCTTTAGCAGGAGAGCATTCCAAGAACATATATTTTATTTATTTAGACTATTTTGCAACTGCCCTTCCATCCAAACATGGTCAAGAGGTTGTACAAGTTAAGATCAGCTAAAACAATTCCATCACCACATATTTGAGTTGGAAGGACCTTAAAGACCAACACAATTTCCTGGGTATAAGCTTTCAAGGGTCAAAACTCCCTTCCTCTGATACCCTTTGAGTAGGGTTGCCAACCTCCAGGTAGTAGCTGGAGATCTGCTATTACAACTGTTCTCCAGCCCATATAGATCAGTTCCCCTGGAGAAAATGGCTGCTTTGGCCATTGGACTCTATGACATTGAAGTCCCTCCCCTCCCCAAACCCTGCCCTCCTCAGGCTCCGCCCTTAAAACCTCCTGCTGGTGGCAGTGAGGGACTTGCCAACCCTACCTTTGAGAGCTTTGGCTCTTGAAATCTTGTACCTTGAAAATCTTATCAGTCTTTAAAGTACCACAGGGCTTGAATCTTGCTCTTCTTCTGCAAACCAACACAGCTACCCACATGAAACTAATACTATATATAATCCTTCTACATACTTACTTCTGAGTGCAGCCAGAGTAATGGATGTTCTCCTATTGGATTTTTTGTAGAATATGGTGTATTAGGGCAGAGCAGTCATAGACACCTATTTCTTCAAAACTGAAAGTAAAAAACAAAAAACAGTGAGTAGTGTGTCCATCCATAACCTTTGCTCATACAAACTGCTGATAAGGAACTAGAAGCATATTTAATTAATGGAAAAAAAGATGAAGCTATCTTCAAATACCTAGAATTTGACCGAAGAAAGATAATACTTCTTTTCTGAGTCTATCTAGTTTCAGGGTGTATCAGAACAGATGGAGAGACTGCAGTAAGCAGTACTTTTTACTAGTAAGTAAGGATCAAACATAGCAGAGAAAGCTGGCAAAGTTTATCCTGGATTGAGGGTGTTGATAAGCAGGTTCGATGCATGAATACTCCATTTTTAAAAAAACCTCACGTAATGTACACAAATATGTCAGGCTGAACCCTCTCCTAAGTTGAACAGCAGCACAGAGGCAGTAGGAACTCCTTGGCCAAAAGAAAATTTTCTGCTCCTGCCTAAACTCTTCTAGGGGTGTGATAATGTTCAAGCATAGCCCCAGCTTGGACAAATTAGTTAAAAATGGGAGGTCAAGAAAGGCCAAAACCCATGGGAGTTTTAGGTTCAGAACTGAGAGAAGTCAGCCGCAGAGTGTGGACTATACTCTCCCATTTGTGTGTGAAGTGCTCACCCATTAGTGCTAAGTGCGGTGCGCTTTCTGTGCTTTTCCCATCGCCAAAGTGCTTCACCACTCACTCTAAGTCTGCACTGCAGGGAGCTGTCAGACAGCATCCTTTGCAGCGTGCCCTACCTTGTGAGTTGTGTTTGTCCAGCTGGGGGTTTTGTAGGGCTACTCCGGGCAGACACTGCATGATGCCTTTCGGACACTGCATGATGCCTTTCGGACACTGCATGATTCCTTTCGGTCACAGTGTGAGTGGATGGGTGGATTGCAGGGTATGGCCGGAGTTAGTCAGCTCCCTAAACCCTTTCAGCCTGGGAACACCCCCTGAGCGAGGCACAAAGCTGTGCCAAGAAAAATTGCAGTGCAGCCTACAGGCACCCATGGAATGGTAAAAAAACAAGTGCTCCCCACTGTCTTTTTCATGCCCATCAGGACTGATGGTGTGGCCAATCTCCTCCTTCCTCTGTGGAGGCCAAGCACCCTCCCCAGCAACTAATTGTGTCTTTCTAGCCCTACAAAACCCCCAGCTGGACAAACACAACTCACAAGGTAGGGCACGCTGCAAAGGATGCTGTCTGACAGCTCCCTGCAGTGCAGACTTAGAGTGAGTGGCGAAGCACTTTGGCGATGGAAAAAGCACAGAAAGCGCGCCGCACTTAGCACTAATGGGTGAGCACTTCGCACACAAATGGGAGAGTATAGTCCACACTCTGCGGCTGACTTCTCTCAGTTCTGAACCCAAACAGGTACCCCATCTCCTCAGCCAGGACCCAAAGGGGCAGCCACATACTGATAGGTAAGCAGGGGACCATTCCCCCAACCTCCTTCCCCCATCCTGGAAACATTGTCTCCCACACCCAATCCCAGCAGCCAGTGAGGGCAACTGGAACCCCAAATTCCCCCACATACATTTGCCACCTCACAGAAGGGGTTTTGGTGTGCGTGGACTGACCCAGAACAACTACCAGGGGAACGATCCCGAGCTTTCAGCTCTGCACTGTACTGGCACCTCATTGGCCACAATGAGTGTGTGTCAGTGTGTGTCTGGGTCTTGATACAGGGAGGGTGCAATTTTTCCTAGCAAAAATAGTTGGGGTCATGGGGCTCGGGCAACATTCACAGAAGGATGGGTCAGCTGAGGACTAGTTTTGCTGACATTTCCAATTGACTGGGCAGGGGGCACTTGGATTTTGATTTTGATTTTGAATTTTTGCTTCTGAAGAATGAGACTCCAGACAAAAAACTGTCTGCTTAGTAAGTATACAGCATTTTTGTAGGCTTTTGGCGCCACCTGTTGGTTTCAACCATTTATCAAAGCAAGGCTACATGGAAGGAAGAAAAAAAATGAAATAAAAGGCACATTTGTTAAGATTATCCACTGTGGTGTAACAGATAGTTTTCCAAGCAAAGCATATTTAGTGTAGAAATTAAGTAGCTGATTGGGGGGAAATCCATGGATCAGTTGTGTGTTCATGTAACAGCTGAAGTGCTATTTGCTTTCTGCAAGCAGCTTGAGCTATTTCAACAGAGGGGCTTTCCCATCTGCAATAATGCTGATGCGGTGGTACTACCTACCTTCCATCTTCCTCTCATTTTCTACTGTCAATCTTTGGCAGGAGAGCATTCCAAGAGCATATATTTTATTTATTTGGACTATTTTTGCAACTGCCTTTCCATCCAAAGATGGTCAAGGTGTTATGCAAGTTAAGATCAGCTAAAGCTATTCCATCACCACATATTTGAGTTGGGAGCACCTTAAAGACTAACATGATATCCTGGGTTAAGTTTCAAGAGCCAAAGCTCCCTTCATCAGATACCCTTTAAGAGCTTTGGCTCATGAAAGCTTATACTTTGAATATCTTGTCGTTCTTTAAAGTACCACTGGGCTTGAATCTTTTTCTGCTACAGATCAACACAGCTCCCCACCTGAAATGATTACTATATATGATCCTCTTCTACATACTTGATGTACATATGGCATTTTTCTGAGCTCAGCCAGAATAACCGAGGTTCTCCTATGGGATTTTCTGCAGAATATGGTGTATCAGGGTAGGAAAGGCAGCATAGTGTAGCTCGATCTTGTCAGATCTCAGAAGCTAAGCAGGGTCAGCCCTGGTTAGTATTTGGATGGGAGACCACCAAGGAATACCAGGGTTGCTGTGCAGAGGAAGGCACTGGCAAACCACCTCTCTTGTCTTGAAAACCCCATAAGGGGTTGCTGTAAGACTGTTACCGCACTAGGTATTCCCAGCGATGTATCAAGAGTTTGGAAATGTTATAAAAAACATTGCTTTAAAAGGGTTTTTGGATGCCGCGGCTTAAAATTGGTTGGAAGACGTCTTCACAGCTAAAGGGGCCAAACAAAGTGCGAACAGTATTTTTTATAACATTTCCAAACTCTTAATACATCGCTGGGAATACCTAGTGCGGTAACAGCCTAAGTTGGCTGCAACTTGATAGCACTTTATACACACACACGGTGTATCAGGGCAGAGCAGTAGACACCTATTTCTTCATAACTGAAAGTAAAAAAACAAAAACAAAAAGATCAATGAGTAGTGTGTGCATCCATAACCTTTGCTCACAGGGGACTTCTGGTAAGGAACTAGAAGTATATTTAATTAATGGAAAAGAAGATGAAGCTATCTTCAAATAACCTAGAATTTGACCAAAGAAAGAGAATAGCTCTTTTCTGAGTCTATCTAGTGTCAGGGTGTATCAGAACAGATGGGAGAGGCTGCAATAAGCAGTGCTTTTTACTAGTAAGGATTAAACACAGCAGAGGCAACTGGCAAAGTTTTTCCTGGACTGAGAGTGTTGATAAGCAGGTTGGATGCATGAATACTCCATTTTAAAAACCCTCACGTAATGTACACAAATATCATGTCAGGCTGAACCCTTCCTTCTGACATTCTGTTGTTCTATCCCAAGCCAGCTTTTCCCCTCCCCTATGGAAGAGCGTGAAACATGAAAGCCTACCACCATCCATCCCATCTGCACACAGAAATGGTACAGTTCAAACAACGGCTTGCCCGCCCAGTTCTGCTGGTTGCAGGAAGTGTTCCGAAACCCCACTGGGTGTGAAGGTTTATTCATGGCACCATGGCAAGACTGTCACAAAAAGCATTAGCCTTGCACCTGAGGTCCGTTTGTATGGATTCATTATGTTTAGATCTCACTTTTCTTAAAAGCATTGGTTCCCAACCAGGGGTCCATGGACCCCCCGGGGTCCGCGAGAACTAAATTATAAACCCATAATAAACATTATAACAAAGTTATAAACCCATAATAAATTAATATTTTCAATTAAAAGTTCTCTATTATAAAATATACATATTCAAATATTATTCAAAGTTTAATGTTTAACTAACAGTTATGATTAAAGTTTATTTTCAAATTCTCAGAATTTTTATTTTGAACCTTGGGGTCCCTGCACCGAACAAAAAAGTCCTAGTGGTCCCTGGTCAAAAAAAGGTTGGGAACCACTGCTTAAAAGGAATTCAAGCTAATGTGGATAAAAAATCTCAGGCAAACACTCATTCATGCATTGACCAGACCCAGGTCTGCTTGGCTTTAGTAAGGCAGAACATGGAGATATGTTCTGCTCTGCTGAGCTCTGCTGTGGTGGTGGTATAAATTGAAAGAAGGAAAGAATAAATAAATGCATCAGCTCACAAACAAGCCAAACTGTAAACTACAACTGCAGCAATAGAGACTGATCTTTTTATGAGAGCCTTTGGAATCCCTCGATGGATGCTGATGGTTTGTAGGGGCAGCAGTCTCTTATAGAGGTTATTTATAAGGTTTCTGTTTTCAACTTTAGGATTTATATAGTTTTTAATCTATTAACCACCTTGGGACCCAATTGCCTAGGAGAGAAGAAGGCTCAAAAAATTAAACACAGTTTTGCGGGGTGGGGGGTTGCATTTGCAACTTTGTGAGAGTAAACTGTTGGGGGCATTTGGGCTCACCTCATCTAGCAGGCAAGTTAAGACTAACCCTATAATAAAAGCAAAGCCTTGTTTGTCCTGGAAGCCAAGGAATTGTGCATCTCCTGTTACTTCTATGCTATTGCTCTTACCTTCTTCCAGTGCCCACACTGAACAAATGGTCAAAACAAATGAATAACTGTGGGGAAAAACAAGGAGCCAGAGTTGGATAAATTAGCTGCTACAAACTCTGGGCTGTGTAAAAGCAAATGCTTCCAGAATATTACTGTGTGATTATTATGGCCAAGATCCAGAGAGCCACATGTCCAGTTCTACAAAACTGTAAAGCTTTGGATTAGTTCTTTTTTTAACACCCAACTTCCTATATGACAGCTTTTATTTACTTCATTTATACATCCCTTTTCTCCCCACTGGGGACCCAAAGTGGCTTGCATCATTCTCCTGTCCTCCAGTTTCTCTTCACAACAACCCTATGAGGTAGGCTAGGCTGAAAGTGCGTGACCAGCCCAAGGTCACCCAATGAGCTTCCATGGTAGAGATTTTATTTACTTCATTTATATCCTTTAGTAACAGTTCTTTTTTAAAAATATTTTATTTTTATAGATATAAGCAGAACCAAAAAAGAAGAAAAATTAAAGACCCATATCAAAACAACAATTAAAATTTAAATGTTTTTCCTCCCTTTTGACACATTTTCATGTATCAAGAATATTATTAATAATTCATATATATCATTTCAACAACCTCCTTCTCTGCCCCCAGTTTTACAAGAAAAATATAAGTAGTATGCTTTCCGTGTATCTTGAAATTCTTTAATTGATCTTTTATTCGCATAATTCGTTAGTTTTGCCATCACTGCATATTCCGTTAGTTTATTTTCTCAGTCTTGTTCAGAGAAATGTTCTGCTTTCCATTTTTCTGCAAATGTGATTCTAGCCGCTGTTATCAGTTCTGGGCGTGTAACACTGGAAAAACAACACAGTAGGAAGAGGTTAACCACTACTCTCCAAAGTGTTGAAGCACTAGGGTTGCCAGCCTCCAGGTGGGGTCTGGAGATCTCCCAGAATTACAACTGATCTCCAGATGTCAGAAATCAGCTCCCCTGGAGAAAACAGCTGCTTTCGAGGGTGTACTCGGGGCTGAGGTTTCAGCTGAGGTCTCCCCCCCTACCTAAGCCCAGCCCTCCCCAGGCTCTGCCCCCATATCTCCAGGAATTTCTAAACCTGGAGTCGGCAATCCCATGTAGTCCTGATTCAAATGCCTCCTGAAGTTAACTGCTTTTATGTCCCAATGATTTCAGTACAACAGTTATCCCCATAAAGGAGATGGCATAGAGTGATGACGCTTGTCTGAGAACCGCTAGCGAGTCTGTGGCTGAGGGAAGATTTGAATCAAACACTTCTCCACTCTGATAGTGTAGAGCGAACATAATGAATATATATATATATATATATATATATATATATATATATATATATATACACACACACACACACACACACACACACACACACACACACACACACACAAATTACGTCTAAGAAATTAGCTACACACAATAACAAAAAAATCACATATGAAACCAAAGTGATACACAGAGGAAAATTCACAAGATGAGAAGTAGCCTATATATCTTGCCCACTAAGGTCCCGTCCCCACCCCCCGAAAAATATTTTCACTTTTCCACCTTTATTCCCTGCTAGTCATCCCCCTGCAGCCTTTTGTTCCGGCTTTTTCTCTCTGGGATTCCAGGCATATACCTTCAAAGCAAATACAGATGTGGAAACACTAGCAGGGAGAGTCATGTCAGAGGGAGTTAGGAAGTAAAAGACAAAGTGTCTTCTGCCTCCCCCATCCCTTTCCTGCTGCAAAGGGACCCCTCCAAGGGGCTCTTTTACAGGGAGATTAGGTTGTTAGTGTGTCATTACACTCTTCTGCAGTGTTAGGTTTAGCCCTTCAAATCAGTACCAAATTTTACTTATGGTTGACTCTGAGGGTGGGGTGGGATGGCGGGTCCTTCTTGGGCAAGTGTCTATGGGAATTTCAAGGAAGGTGAAACAATGTCCAAATCGTGAAAATTCACAAGAAACTTGGACACATTTTTCGCCAGGACTTAATGCCCTAAAACGTGGTGTGACCTTAAAAGTTTAGAAGTGTGAAATCCAGACGAAGTCCTTTGAGGCTTTAGTGCAAGCCTTTGCAGAGTTTCTCCAGACTAAGCAAACTGAAATGGATGGGTTTGGGTTTTGCACAGGATTACATGGGAAGATACACTTTATGCCCTCTGCATTGCTTACCCTGTTCTCAATAAGACTCCTTGATCATATTAAGGATTTCACTATGCAGTTGAACATATGCATCCAAATCATAGATGAAAGACTCATGATCCCATTCAGGAATAAACTTGTGGTATGTGAGGTTTGCGATTTGAGTGAGTAAGAGGGCAATATCCTCAGGGTCAGCAAGCGCATCATATCCAGCACTCCAAACCGCAGTTAATACATTCATGTCCGTTACATTGTATTCCGGAGGATGTGTCTTTAAAAAAAAGGAAAAGGGGGGAATCAAGGAAACAAATAGGCTACACAAGACGTGTTACTGGTGACCATTTTTAAAAGCGCTTTTTAATACAGGCATGCAACATGGGTGTAAAAATGAACATCAGGCATGTTATATGTCAAACATTCCATTTTAGGGTTTGCCAGCTCCAGGTTGGAAAATTCTTGGAGATTTGGGGGTGGAGCCTGAGGAGGGTGAGGTTTGGGGAGGGACCACAGCGGGGTATAATGCCACAGATCCCACCCTCCAAAGCAGCCATTTACTCCAGGGGAACTGGTCTCTGTAGTCTGGAGATCAGTTGTAATTGTAGGAGATCTCCAGGCCCCACCTGGAGGTTGGCAACTCTAATTCCATTAAAATGAGGGGGGCAGAAAAACAGCAAATCCAGTGGCAGGCAGGGGCAGAAAGGGGAGGGAACTCCAGAGTTTGGGAGCCACTATCGAAATCCCTTGCTTCTAGTTGCTTCGTGCCTTACATCTGAAAAGGGAGGGAGGGAGAGAAACGCTTCAGATCTCAAAGGATGGGCACAGTCCTTTAGATATCTTGGCTAGGGCTGTTGAATTAAAAAAAATCGGTATAGTTCGGATTCGGCTGAATTCGGCCTGTTTAGATTCGGGATATGCCGAAGTCTGAACTCCCCCACTTCGGGTACGTGCAATTCGGTGGGAATTCAAAGTTCGGGGAAAAAATTTGGCCTAATAAAGCCATTAAAAACACAAGCGCGCCTTTCTGCGGCTCTGGGGGGGCATTTTTGGGGGTAGAGGTCCCAAACTTTCAGCGGAGCTTCAAAGGACGTTTCTTGAAAGACCCCCAAGTTTTGTAAAGATTGGGTCAGGGGGGGCTGAGATATGGGCCCCGAAAGGGGTCCCCCCACCCTTAATGTGCATCTCTGAGCAGAGCTTGCAGCCCACGCACAAAGCTCCCAGCCCCGACATACAGCTGAGAAGTTTGCAAAGCATTGCAACACCACTACAAAGTGATACAACCTTGTAAGCCACACCTTTGCAACTGTGCAAAGCAACACCTGACACCTGGGAGTTTGCAAACCATGGAAAGAGACAGAGGCAGCTAGCTATGCATAATGAGCAGGAGGGGTGGAATTTCCCCTTTTGCATGGGACTCCAAATGCATTCTTTAAGTCACCATTTGAAAACCAGTTTTGAGCAAGCATCCAAATAGACCTAACCGCTCTTATGAATGAGGGAAAACCCGAAGACACACAACTGAAACTCCCCCTCAAACCAGGGAGAGAGAGACTCGAGGGGGAACACACCCCCAGGCAGAACTGGCAAAAGCCCCCTTTGGCTTCCCCCCACCCACAGAAATTGCTCCCTCCCCACACACACGCAGACTCTGCTTCCCCCCCACAAACACACACAGGAGAAAAAATATAGATTAAAGCCCCCAAAGGGGTCTTACTGTGGCTGTCTTCTGTTCCATCAGGAGGGGCTGGGGAGGACTTGTAATCCAAGACGATTCCAATTAGGCACGGGACATTTTGCTCTGGAGATGCACAGGATCAGCTGATCCATTCATCCCAATAGGAAAAAGGGGAAAAGGGAAAGCCGATATCTCGGGACCCCTGACCCAATGTTTACAAAACTTGGGTGGTCTCTTAAGAAGGCTTGTCTGAAGCTCCGCTCAAAGTTTGGGATCTGCACCCCCAAAAATGCGCCCCCTGCAGCCACGGAAAGAGAAAAGGGGGGAGTCGATATTTCTGCCCCCACTGAACCCATCTTTACAAAACTTGGGTTGTATCTTAAGAAGGATTGTCTGAAGCTATGCTGAAAGTTTGGGGGCTGTATCCCCAAAAAAGCGCCCCCCTGCAGCCACGTAAATGGGAAAGGGGGGAAGGAAAAGGGGTGGAGCCCATATCTCGAGACCCCCTGACCCAATGTTTACAAAACTTGGGGGGTATCTTAAGAAGGCTCATCTGAAGCTCCACTGAAAGTTTGGGTTCTGTACCCCAAAAATGCGCCCCCTGCAGCCATGGAAAGAAAAAAGGGGGGAGCCCATATCTCGGGACTCCCTGACCCAATGTTTACAAAACTTGGGTGGTCTCTTAAGAAGGCTTGTCTGAATCTCTGCTGAAAGTTTGGGGTCTGTACCCCCAAGAATACGCCCCCTGCAGCCACAGAAAGGAGTGAATGTGCACAAGCACCCCCACACACACACACACACGAGGATTTCCCTCTCTCTCTCTCCCCGGCCGGGCCGCACATCAGCTGATTCCTCCAGTACTCAATCCTGACTGATTGGCCAGAAGAAGACCCAGCTTGGCCACCAATTAGCCGGGGGAGGAGAATGCTGCTTACTGCCGGTTATGCTGCTTACTGCCGCCCCGAATTGGCCGGATTTATTCGTGAACTCCCGAACTCGCTGAATTCGGCTCCCCCGGTTACCCTCCATTTTTGAGTTCGGTTCGTCCCGAAATAAAAACCACCAAATCAGGGGAAATTCGGCTGTTTTTCAGTTCGGGCCGAACCGAATCAACAGCCCTAATCTTGGCCCCAAGATGTTCATTGCTTTAAAGAGGGTAATAATGACTTGGGCACAGAAGCAAATAGGCAGCCAGTGAATTTATTCTAATATTGAGCAGCTGTGCCCACCATGAATATCACAGCCACACTGTGCACCACCCGAAGCTTCCAAAACAACTCCCAAGGCAGCCCCAAGAAAAGCATGGAGTAATTTAACCTGGTAGTGATCAGTGCATGAACAGCCCTAGTCAAATCCTGACTTGCTTGTGAAAGGTTCTACATACAACAGAGAGCTGTGTCTCTACCCGCAGATCTGCAACTAACAGCACTGCCAACATGTCCATGCCAACAAGCTCAACATCATCTGAGGAAGTGTGAACTTCATCGAGGTCAGGCTGGAATCTTGGATTACATCCATTATTAGCCAACAACAGCTTCATCTTGTCTGGACCCTGATTCAATGTACTGGCGTATGGGGATGCTGCCACTCTTTTATGACTATAATGGCTATGCATTTTCTGCCTATCACACAGCTGTTGAAAGCTACAAGAGTGTAGGCTGTTGCAAGATATATTCAAATAACAAAGAGAAAAGGTTGTACACATTCTGAATATTGTTCTGTTTTCTGTACCATTTATGTTTCCTGTGTTCCTATGAGAGCCAGTGCGGTGCGGACTAGTATCTGGGACACCCAGGTTCCAATCCCCGCTCATGCCATGGAAGCTTGCTGGGTGACCTTGGGCCAGTCACACTCTTCTCAGCCTAACCTACCTTACATGGTTGTTGTGAGGATAAAATGGTCGTGAAGAGAACGATGTAAGCTGCTTTGGGACCTCACTGGCGAGAAAGGCAGGGTATATATGAATTTAATAAATTTAAATAAATAAAATAAATTGTTTGAGCTTCATCTAGGTATAAAGTAATGTGGCATGATGGTTAGATTGTCAGACTAGGCCCAGGGAGACTGGCTTCAAATCCCAACTCCGTCCTGAGGCTCACTGCGTAACCTTGGGCAAATAATCCTCTTCCACACCCTACCTCATACAGTTGTTGTAAGCATAAAATGGAGGAGGGCAGAAGTATATCCTGAGGTGTGTGAAGGATGGGTACAATAAAAAATATATGGTACTTAGATGTGTTGCAAATTTAGTGAGAACTTTCTATTTTTGCTCCTCAGTTTAGTCACATGTGGGTGGGAAGGGATTGGCCTATTGTTGCTTGTCTGTCCTGAAAACTGAGGAACTATTGAAGTGGCTTCAGAGGCTACCATAACGCCTGTTGTTTGAACACATGAAGCTGCCTTATATTGAATCAGACCCTTGGTCCATCAAAGTCAGTATTGTCTACTCAGACTGACAGCAGCTATCCAGTAGGGCTGTCGATTCAGTTCGTCCCAAACCAAAAAACAGCCGAATTTTCCCCAATTCAGCGGTTTCTAGTTCGGACGGAACCAAATTCAAAAAAGGGGGGGAAACAACAAGCCGAATTCGGCGAGTTCGGGGCGATCGCCGAATAAATTCAGCAAATTCGGGGGCTCCGAATCAGCAGCATAACCATAAAGGCATTAAAAACACATTCGAGCCTTTCTGCGGCTCTGGGGGGGCATTTTTGGAGGCAGAGGTCCCAAACTTTCAGCGTAGCTTGAGGTGACCCTTCTTGCAAGAACCCCCAAGTTTGGTGATGATTGGGGCATGGGGTCCCGAGTTATGGGGCACGGAAGGGGTCCCCCCTCAAAATCACCCACAGGAATAAAGGCATTAAAAACACATCCACACCTTTCCGCAGCTCCGGGGGGGGGGGCATTTTTGGAGGTAGAGGCCCCACACTTTCAGCGTAGCTTGAGGTGACCCTTCTTGCAAGAACCCCCAAGTTTGGTGATGATTGGCTCAGGGGGTCTCGAGATATGGGGCTCAGAAGGGGTCCCCCCAAAATTGCCCACAGGAATAAAGGCATTAAAAACACATTTGCACCTTTCCGCGGCTCTGGGGGGGCATTTTTGGAGATAGAGGCCCCAAACTTTCAGCGTAGCCTGAGGTGACCCTTCTTGCAAGAACCCCCAAGTTTGGTGACAATTGGGGCAGTGGGTCCCGAGTTATGTGACTCGGAAGGGGTCCCCCCTACATCTGCCCATTACAGCCTTTAAAAACACATTCGAGATGGACCATAACATTACCCCAGCCCGGGGGTCTGACTAAAAGGCAATTAATCCCAAATTATGGGGTCCCCCCCACCATCCACCCATTGGAATGAATGGGAGCAGGCAATCCTTAATGTGCATCTAGAGAGCGGCAAATCCAAGGCAAAACCTCCTGTGCCAGAGAGTATGTGTGTGTGAGTCTGCTAGAATCGTACTGGATTACTCCTGAGTCCTCCCAGTCCCTGCTCCTGATAGAAGAGAAGAAGACATCTACAGTAAGACCCATTTGGGGGCTTTTCTCTATAATTTTTTCCTGTGTGTGTGTATGTGGGGGGGAGATTCTGTGTGTGGGGGGGGGAGCCAAAGGGGGTGGGTTTACCTGTTCTGCTGGGGGGTGGGCTTGATTGCCTCTGTGTGGGACTGTGCTTTCTACTGTTTTCACCGGTTGTCAACTTCATGTGGAGTTAACTGTGGGTCAGTGAGTCTCTCTCTTGCTGCTTCCTATTGTTTCCAATGGGCTGTGCAGCCGCTCCTGTTGTTTCGAATGGGCTAGCCTGTCATTCGTTTTAGTACATCCCCTGTAATGTATTTCAGTGGAGTCAATGCAAGTCAACCGACATTCCCCTCTCCCATTATCTTCAATGGGCTGGGCAGCCACTCACATTGCTTCCAATGAGCTGACTTGCGATTCCTTTTAGTACATCCCTTTTAATGGCTTTATTCCAATAGGCAGATGGGGGGACCTCTTCCGGGCCCCATACCTCGGGGGCCCCTGACCCAATCTTCACAAAACTTGGGGGTTCTTGCAAGAAGAGTCCCCTCAAGCTACACTGAAATTTTGGGACATTTACCTCCAAACATGCTCCCCCAGAGCCGCGGGAAGGCACTGCCCCCCCCCCCCGGAGCCGTGGAAAGGCGCAAATGTGTTTTTAATGCCTTTATTTGGCCAAATTTTTCCCCGAACTCGGAACTTGGCACTGAATTCCACGGATCCGAATTGAGGGAATTTGGACTTCGGCATTTCCCGAATCAAAATGGGCCAAATTTTGCCAAATCCAAATTTTACTGAAATTTTTTTTTCAACAGCCCTACTCTCCAGGGTCTCAGGGAGAGGTCTTTCATATCACCTACTTACCTAGTCCCTTGAATTGGAGATGCCAGGGATTGAACCTAGGACCTTCTGCATGCCAAGCAGATGCTCTACCACTGAGCTACAGCCCCTCCTCATAAGAAAAGACACCATTATACTGTTTTTAGGAAAATCCAAACACCATACCTCCTCATAGCGTTCTAAGTTTTCCAACCTTCCATAATCATAGGCTTGGAGTTTGCCGCTCTTCAGCACCTAGAAAGATTCAAGATTTTCCACAGTGATGTTTACATACAGATTCTGAATGAAAAGCTGTTACAAAATAAAGGGTTACAACTTTAGTAAGACTCTAAAGAGTTTGCAACAAGCAATTAGAACTAGTCAATATCCTGTTGTTTCATTATGTCACAGGTAATAATCTTAAAGGACAGCAGGCAGAGCTTGGCTTCCTCCATCAACTTCCATTCTTAATCTGGATGACTTCACCCTGGCTCTGGGACTCACAGATTAATATCTTCTACTCAGGCTCCTCCTAGCCAATTATTTTAATGCCCAAGGGAAGGCTGCATTTCTTTCCCTTAGACATTAAGCTTAGGGTAACGGAGTTGTGCCTGTTGTAAAGGGAATTCTGCTCAGCTAAGGCATGTCCCTGAGCCAAAAGTATCCCAAAGCCATCACACTGATGTCTCAAGATTACATTGTTACTTGAACTGCTCATGCCACAGAAGGGAGCTGCAGCTGGCCATAATACCTTGGAACAGGGGCTGATGCATATCATCAAGGAAAATCTCATATGTCGCTTGGAAAAATATATGCCATTATCATTGTACGCATGTGTCAGGGGATGCTTTATGTCTAGATGGCAAAGGTGTAGGGAGATGGGGTCCAAGGCCCTAAAATACCCCTCTCTTGCACACCTCCCACTGGCTTCACTGCTGCCTGGGGCTCATGGATGTTTGAAGGGTCTATCAAACTGAACTGCATGCTTTCTAATCCATAATCCTAACCCATATGGCTGCTCTAGCCTTCCAGGTTTTTCTCTCTGAGGACTATCTGCAGAGTTGTCTCACCTCCCACCCATGCTAGGAAGATGGAGATGAAAGGAACAGGATTTTTTCCTACTACAAATAATATTGGAAGGCAATATTGAATCATACTCAAGATATTGTGATTACCTAAGCAAGACATATGCAACAACAAAAGTGACCACCATCACCCCAGCAAGAGAGTAGTCTTTTATCCCACAAAATGACCTAACTTCCTTGTTTCCACAGTTCCATAGTCCCATCCTACTGGCTTTCTACCTGAAGTGTGGAGATTTTGGATGAGTGTGAAGTTCAGGTTGATTGACCCCATCAAGAGAGAAGCCATCTCTGGCATTGGCGGATACCAATTGAAAATAATAAATAAATAAATCTTAAGAGGAAAAATTCCAGCTAAACCCTCATCTTCTTGTACTCTGATTGTTCTGCAGGTGTCAGCCAATCAACCCCACCACCACCACCACCACCAAACAGGTTCTCTCAAGGTCCTCTCTCAGGCCTGTTAATTAGTTCACACAGTTCAGCTGTGAATCCAGTATGGGAGGGGGAGCTCGCTCCTCTCCAGAGAGTTCCATGGAGACATCCCTGTGACTGGTTGGGGAAGGTCAGGAGGTTATGGCTCCTTTTTTTATTTGGCAATTGGGTTTGGGGGGGGATTTTCTCTCCCAGTAAGCACTACAAAGTAAACCAATTGCAAAGCAGCATTTAAAGGGGCGGGGACTTGATTTGAGCTTGGAGACTGCTGGTGCATAGATTCCCAACAGGAAAGTGTGGGCCCAGCAAGCAACGAGCCTCAGATAAAACTCCCATGCATAAATGACCATTGTGTGCAAATTTGTCCACCTTCATATAAAGTAGATCCAAGTTAACCCATATATATCTAGAGTGTGAGATTTTTTTTACAAATTCTATTATGCCAGATCAGTTGATTTGATTGCACAGTACTTACCTGAAACCAGTGTATCAGGTTTTGTACAGATGTTCCACCTAAAAGATGAACTTCATTTTCATCTACTTGACTCTGAAAGGTACAAAGGATTCTCTTGAATAATTTCTCTTTCAAAAGCTATGGTTGGCCTTTCTAGGAATAAATGATTATTTAGGTCACTAGTGTCTGTAGAATTCTACAAACCACATTTAGGGTCTTTTGCTCTGATCCAGACAAGTTTTGTATGACGTTTTGGCAAATAATTGAAAATTCGAAAAAACTACAAAATCCAGACTTGTCATGAGATGTCCTTCTTCGCCACTTAAATTCCTTAGTGCCAAACATGATCTGTAAGATTCAGAGAGGCATGCACTGTTATAACTATGCAACAACCCAGAAGTTATTATTCTACCTACTAGCATTTATTTGCAAACATCGATGTGTCTTTTACCACACCCTTTGAAAGAACATTACCACCAGCTGAATAGACAGTGACATTAAGTTTTATTAGCAATTATTATTTTAATTTTATGCCTCCTAAATTACATTTCTTGGATAGATTGAAATGTTTCTAGTCAAAGACTTCAGCTAATTTAGAAGAAGAAGCTTTCATTTTCTTAAATGTCTCGGTACTTCCCTTGTAGAGAAACGCCTTTTTCCTTATGTCTCCACAAAGGAAGGGTCTAGAAAGGTACTTTTTAAAAAAATGAAAGCTGGGAATTCAGAGAACCTATTTCGCTATCATTACAATGGTATATCAATAGTTTCGTGCCATTTTTTTAAAAAAATGTAGCCATGATATTGATATATCATTATTAGCATGCACAAAAATATAAAAGGGGGTGCCATAACAATGACGCCACTGATGATGACAGCATCCTCACTTGAAAATCCCGATTCTTTAAGGCATGTGTGGAAGAAAATAAACTGGCTCTACAGTCGTGACCTTGAGCTAGTCTCTCAGCCTCACCTACCTCACAGGGTGTCTGTTGTTGGGAGGGGAAGGGAAGGTGATTGTAAGCCGGTTTGATTCTCCCTTAAGCGCAGAGAAAGTCAGCATATAAAAACCAACTCTTCTTCTTCTTCGTGCTAATTTTTTTAAAAAAATTGCAAAAGCCCTGGTGGCCCAGAGAAGGGGGGTAGTGGCTGCTGTTGGAGGACTAAAGCAGGAAAACTGCAAGGAAAGCTGCTACGTGGAGGTCCTGTTGCCACTGCACCAGCCAAAGGAAAGCCACACAAGCCTGTCCCCATGTGGGAACCACCTCAGTGTAGATAGCATGGACCAGCAACCTGACTTGGTGTCAGGCTGCTTCGTGCGGTCACAATACCTTCACAGTGATCACAGAACTAACAGGCAGTTCCATTTTTACATGACAGAACTAAGTCAAAAGAAGTACATACCTTGTAAATGAAATCAGGAAGCATAACAAACTTCCTTAATGACGGGATGGCGTATTTCACTGAAACTACAGGAGCTAAAGCAAAGTTTATCTTGATTTTTCTAGCCAAATGAGGCATAGTGGAAAACGCTATAAAACCTGAGGGGAGAAGCAGGCAAATGATTACTTCCGGGGATGCAAGTGGATTATAAAGGTAAAGGTGGTCCCCTGTGCAAACACCAGGTCATTCCTGACCCATGGGGTGATGTTACATCCCGACGTTTACTAGGCAGACCTTGTTTACGGGGTGGTTTGCCACTGCCTTCCCCAGTCATCTTCCCTTTACCCCCAGCAAGCTGGGTACTCATTATACTGACCTTGGAAGGATGGACGGCTGAGTCAACCTTGAGCCGGTTACCTGAAACCAACTTCCGTTGGGATCAAACTCAGGTCGTGAGCAGAGCTTTTGACTGCAGTACTGCAGCTTACCACTCTGCACCACGGGGCTCTTCAAGTGGAAGTTCACACATGAAGCTGCTTTATACTGAATCAGACCCTCAGTCCATCAAAGTCAGTATTGTCTACTCAGACCGGCAGCGGCCCCCCAGGGTCTCAGGCAGAGGTCTTTCGCATCACCTACTTGCCTAGTCCCTTTGACTGGAGATGCCAGGGATTGAACAGGGGACCTTCTGCATACCAAGCAGATGCTCTGCCACTGAGCCATGGCCCCTCCTCATACAAAAGACAGGGAACCCTTAGTGGGTTTTTCAAGGCAAGAGACATTCAGAGATGTTTTGCCACTGCCTGCCTTCATGTCATGACCCTCGTATTCCTTGGAGATCTCCCATCCAAATACTTGCCAGGGTCAACCCTGCTTAGCTACTGAGGTCTGACAAGATCAGGCTAGCCTGGGCTATCCAGATCAAGGCAGATTATCCCTACACTGCCACATACTCCATGTCCTAACACCATCATGTCATATATTTTCATGCCCCTACTTCATATCATTATCCTCCACTGGGGAAAAACGTATGATATGATTTTTATCAGGACACTAGCTAAATGATCCTACACATTAGAGGGATGGTGAAGGGAACTTGAGATACCACATTTGGCAGCAGCCCCCAGCTGAGGGTAAGTAGCAGTCCACATTTCCATGCATTTCCCACTGAATTAAAAAATAATAATCAGAGCTAACCTTTGAGTCAGTTTTGTTTGGACATGGCAACCTTGTCAGCTTACCTGTAGTGCTTCCTTGTGAGTGGCCAACATAAAAGAGCTGCTGCTGTCCAGTTTTCTGCAGGATAAAATCTATCGTTGCTGGAAGATCATATTGAGCCATGTGATCAAAGCTGTGAATGGAAATGCCATTTGCTAAGGCGGGATGTGAGCCAGATATATCTGAAGATCATAATCTGATTTCATTAAATTAAATAAGAGGAGCCATTCAGTGCATGTGTAATTCAGTTGCAGACAGCTGCTGTGGGGAGGCCTGATATGGATGGGGTGGTAGGACTGGAGACAGTGATCTTTGCCCCCTTAAGCAACATTTGCTGGAACAGAAATGGCACTCCTGGGCTACTTTATGCCTCAGGAGGGGGAGAAAACAGCCACAATGCCTTCTTTTTCCTCTGGGGATTAAAGATGCAATGAGGGCACTTCTAACTGCAGAAATGGTACAAGGAGGAAGAGTTAACTTCCCCGCTCCAGAAGTGCCACAGACCTATTCCATGTCAGTGTCCCCCTGCAGTTAGAGTTGCCACAGGGAGGGTTTGGGGTCAGGGACACTCGGGGGCATATGGCATTGTTTATGTCACTTCCTGACACAACCACAGAGTATCCAGCAATTTTTAGAGCTACCCATTGTCACTTCTGGGCTGTACCTGGAAATGATGTACCAATGCAGAGGCAGACAGCATTCTTTATTTGTCTATTGCCAAGTAGTGATGGACAACAGGAGCTATTGGTGGGAGGCCTCCCATCATAGAAGGAGGCCTGGAAATCCTACCTGCAGCTGCTTTTTGAAACTAAATTACACGTCTGGGGGCTCACTCAGAGATACCCAAAATCACATCTGATTTGGCTCTCAAGAAGCTATGTGACTTTGAATTCTGTGGTCTTCAGAACGAGTGAAAGCAATCTGAGAAACGTCTCAAACTCAGTTAAGTTCTGTACCAAAACTACACAAAAGCCTTCAAAGGCGTATTGTAGCTATGCTTGAATTCTTGGAGTATCCAAGCATAGTTACCACACAATACTTTGTAACGCGGTGAGTAAACACATTGGCTTGGATCCAAGCTTTGTTTTCTACCAGTGAAAAGGGTGTTTCCACAAGCGGAGGTGAGTAGGGTTGCCAGATCAAGCCTATCAAGCCTGGAAACTAGCAGGTGGGTTGGGGGTGGCAACGTGGTGTGGAGGGGGGCATCACAGGCATGATGACGTCACTTCCGGCAAAAACCAGAAGTGATTATGGGTAGCTCTAAGAATTGCTAGAGTAGCTGTTCCTAGATCTACCCTGCATCACTTCCAGTAAAAAAACACAGCACTGCTACCAGGTATTTTATTTTTCTTCCACTGACACATGGGATGAAAGCAGTCAATGAGTGCTGGGGACTCCCTCACCCCCACTGAGAGCTTGGCAGCCTTGCAGGTGAGGCTTTTTTGTGCTGATTTCTCCCTCCAAACACTGCACACATACACACCACATAGTGCTATTCCTGGTAGTTTTCTGACCAGCTCGGGGTCGGCATTTTGTGGGGTACAGTGAGCTGCAGTGGGAAAGGGGGTGGTGGGAATGTTCTTTCCCTCTCTCAGAGCGCCTCTTGCGCTGCTTTGGAAGCTAGCCACTGTTGTAGGGATGCAGTGCTTCATATTATTATTACTCTTCTTTAGCTATGTCAAGCCCAATTTGAACATGATACCGGATGTCAAGAAGAAACTTTCCCATGCAGGGTTGTATGCATACAGCACCTGGTTTAAACTGTGTCGCCCCATTTGCGGTGTTAGCAGAGCCTGAGCTGGCATGGTAACACGGCCTGTGTAGTGGCTGAGAAGTCGCTGCATGTTTACTGGAGACGCTGCATGGGGAATTTCTTCTTGCTCGTCCGTATCACTTTGAAAGCAGGACCTATCTGAGGAATCCAAAAGAAATGTTGTGGTTCCACGCTCCACATTTAATTTACACTGTATTTAAAGTGGATGTAGGGAACTACATGCATAATCATGGCATTCGGTTCAATTCACTATTAATATACCAGAAGATCCTCTCTTAGACTATCCTGGAACTCAAAACCTTCATACAGAAAACTCTTGAGATAACAACTCCTGTGACTACTGCTTTTTCCAGCAAGCCTTTTCTTGTTCTTCAACAGGTCACTCTTTCAAATAGTGACCTCTCTTCCACGCAGGACTGGAAAAAAACAACAACACGTTAATAGCACTCCTTTAGGAAACAATCTACCTGAATGCCCAGAAATTCTCATCTTCTATTGAGAGAGAGACATGTTTTCTAGACCACCGGCTCCCCCTGCTGTTTCCTAGCCAAACATCACAGCCATTATCTGCTAGGACAAAGCCAAGGCTGTTATAAGGACCACTGGAGACCCAAACAAAAGCTTCCAGAAGCAATCCGTGTTGCAGAAGCACTACAGGCTTCGAACCTGAAAGGAAAATATGGAGATTATGCAGTGTGACAAAGATTCCTCTCGTCAAATCTAGGTTATCATAATCTATTTTGCCAAGAAAATTGGTGATTGGGGTAAAAAAAAGTAAAGGTAAAGGTCCCCTGTGCAAGCACACGATCATTCCTGACCCATGGGGTGACTTCACATCCCTTGTTTACAGGGTGGTTTGCCAGGGCCTTCCCCAGTCATCTTCCCTTTAGCCCCGCAAGCTGGGTACTCATTTTACTGACCTCGGAAGGATGGAAGGCTGAGTCAACCTTGAGCCGGCTACCTGAAACCAACTTCCGTCGGGATCGAACTCAGGCCGTGAGCAGAGCTTGGACTGCAGTACTGCAGCTTACCACTCTGTGCCACGGGTAAAGTCTTCCAATAAATAGCAGCATGTGTAGGGCACACCACCCCCTTCTCCCATTGTGGTACCCATTTTGCCACTGCCCAATTAATAAACACACACACACACACAATTACTTGTATTGGATATTAGGTTCATGCCTAGGTTTGCCAACTGGTCGGAAGAACAACGTCTTGTCCCCTTGAAAGAAGTCGTACGTAAACAGCCAGTTCAATCGTTTGATGGCATGGAGGTAAATGATATCACCCAACAAATAACATCGAATTAAGCTTCCATGAAAAGGATAGGGTGTTTTTCCCCAGGCCAGTTGGCAACACTGTCTGTACTATCCACTCTTCTTCCCCCAAACTGGGCTTGCTTTGCCACAGTGTTTGACTATCAGGTAAACTGTGCAGAGTCTGCAGAAGTGACTTAATGATATGCTATATTTTCATGCCATAGTCAAGATTCATTTGTTTTGATCATCAAATGCACTTTCGGTGTCTCTGAAGGTCTGAAATGGACAAGCAGTATGCATGCAGATAAGGGCAAGCAGTGTTGTTATGCCGGCCATGTGCAATGCATCAAAATACAGAGATTGCATTATTGTATAATACAAGGTAATACTTGTGCTTGCATTCTCTTTTCTCCCATGTGGAATTCGGAAGATACTAAGGATATAGCCATCTTGTGTTACAACATCATACTCCTCACAGGGGTATCCATAATAGTTGATCAGTTCTTTCTGCAGAGGAAAAAAATAGCCCCAATGTAACTGGGAAAATATAAACAAACTCTTCACCTTTATACAGTCCCCAGTGCTTTTCCAAAATTCTTGGAACAGGCAAGGCAGTATCTGTTATGTTTAAAACAGACAGAAATGCTATGAAATCCTGTGATTCAGCAGCCAGTTTTTGCCTCTCCCGATCCATCATGGGAGGATTTTAATTGCCTATAGCATGGGGACTCTTCTTCCCTTCAGCCTGAAATTTGGAAGGGAGGCTCAGCCCCTGAGAATTTCATCCCGGTTCAGAGAGGGAAATCGCACCCAGAAGCATCATTCTACAACTAGCTTTAATTCCAATATTACAGATATAAGAAAAATGAAAAATAACAAATGACCCCCAAACTATCTCCACCACTCTCTCTGACCCCCGCCCCCACTGACAAAGAACTAGAATGCTGAATGGCGACAAAAACAAGTTTTCACATTCCATCTTTAGACTTAAATTTCAAAGGCATTTTTAGGTTTTTTTTCAGTATTACTTACAGTATTCCTTAAAGCTCTTGGCTTATTTTTTCCATCATGAGGAATTCCTTGGACTTTCATTGTGGTGTACAGGCAGCAAATTGCAAATAAAATCCACAACATCTTCAATCTACCTAGAATAAGGTTATCATACATTATTACAATCCAAATAGGTATTTAGGTGCTGCTGCTTTTTTTATATACAAAGAGCCTCACATGGAAAGAGGAGAATGTACTAAGGCTACATTGAGCAACAGACTTCCAAAAGCTGTGCCATAGTATAATGTTTTCTTGTTCCATGAAAACCCCTCTACGATTCAAGCAATACACGGTAGTAACTTGCCTTTCCATCATTACCAAAAGAAGGATCAAGACAGACCAAAAATTCAAGGGATTAATTGACAACAGGAAATTGTGTTCATGGTATCACAGTTTATATACAAAGATTTATCACTCATCATATAATTTCTCCTCCAGCAATGATACAATAGCATTAGTTAATTACAAATCTCCTAGTTGCTGTTTCTCAATAGGTAAATGAAGCGTCCATGAAGTTACCAAAACCAGGAGGTCCTGTCAGAGTATCACCGAAATGCCACTCAGACCACCCAGTTCTGCACCAGATACTCAGGAAATGTTTACTTGCTTCTAGTCTTCGAAATGAAGAGTTCAAGCGGCACAGAGTTCAGAGCCCTCCCATGACGGTTGGTTTTTGACTTCTCTTGTGCAAACAGCTTGCCTCCACTAACCGGAAAGCTCGGGAAACTGGACACAGCTCTGTGAGTTAGTTGCTGAATGGGATACAGCGGATTTCCATATTCTGACCTGTAGGGACAGTTTTGATCCATGTTTGGGGCACGGGAGGAATTATCTGCCAACATTTTCCTCACTTTTAAAAGGTTTTTCTTCAGATTAAAGCTAGAAAATAACAAAACGGATGGTGATACCCATGGTTTGATTTCTTGCTGAGAGCCAGGGTGGTTGGCCCAATTTGGGGGCTAAAACAATACAAAAAAACTGCAATATATGCATACAATTGGCAGAATTGGCAGCATCCAGTGCCTTTTTCTAATCAGCGTTTTCTAATGTTTAAGCATTATGTTTCATAAGACAACAGAGGAGAGAAATACCAGGAGATGCTAATATAATATGGATGATGCTAGGCATGCATACAATTCCATATGTGGATTTAAAAGACTTATTATAGCAGCAATATATGACTGAGCATGCTTTAACAGAGTATAAACAGTTATGAATGTTTCAATACAATTTTTGTAAATGTTGCTGTTTTTCAAGCTCAGTGCAAAGTTTATCACAAACATCAACTATAAAGTGGTTAATCTCCTTTATATGCCTGAAAGGCTTTCTGTCCCAAGAGGAAAGCCACATTTGCCAACACCTTCAAAGAGCCTTTAATAACATGCTACAGTCAAAAAGGGCTTTTGTGGCCACCCATTTGTACAGACCACTACAAATGTGCATATACTTGGACTAAATTCTCTTAATACCTATATCATTTGTTTTATGAAATATTGGTCCCCCCAAATAAAATACCCAATTATATAGGCCCCCATTTTTCCTCCATTGGAGGCTGGATGGGGGCACCCACTTTGGGGTGGGTTTACCAAATTTGGGGGGTTCCTCTAAGATGAGTCACCAGAAGCTATGCTGACAATTTGGTGCCTCTGCCTTAAAAAGCAGCCCCCCAGAGCCCTGAAAATATTCCCTATAGGTTATTATAATGGAGCTGATTTTTCTTCACATTCCCGGAAATCCTGGTTTGCTGTGCCCAGCACAAACACGCAAGCTGATTCCCCATGTTAATCTGAATATATGTTCCCGTGTTTATGGGGGTGCAGTAAATCAGCTGTAGATCCCCTCTTCCCCAGAGTACACCCGTGTACAAGAGAGACCCACAGTAGCTGATGAGTGCACAGTAGGCGACAAGGAGGTGGAGCCTTTAAGTGGCAACATGGTTAATTGGGCTGAAGTGCTAGTCCTTCAGCAAAAGAAACTCTCTAAGGCTAGAAAGGTGGCTGCTGAAATACCTAGAGAAGTAGGTGACTCAGGAATAAGGCAAGGCAGGTCTTTCCAAACTCCCACGTGGATGGAAACGTGAGGCGCAAGCAGCATTTCCCCAGTTACAAATAACGAGAAACCAAACCACCAAACTCCGATGGTGGCACTGAAAATTACAGGAAGAGAACTGGTTCATGATTGGTTGAACAAGCAGACCTGCATCCAGTTAAGGAGACCCCTTTGGGGAGAATCTTAAGAAGGATGAAGGAAGAGTTAAGAGCTGAGAAATGAGAGTTGGGGAGTGTGCTGGCTAAGAATGAAGCAATGGGAGTGATAAAATCTAGAGTTAGAAAGTGATAGGTTTTTTACTAGTAAAAAAACCCCCTACACACACACGCGCGCGCATGCGCACACGCTCACACACGCACAACAGAAAAGGTTACAGTTAACTGTTTATAACCTGCAAGAGTATCAAGATCTGTTACAATTAATCCAGATGGTGGAATTGTTGCCAACCCCCTGCTCAATGCAGGATCAGCCTAGAGCATCCCTGTCAAGAGATTGTCCAGCCTCTGCTTAAAGACTGCCAGTGAGGATGAGCTCACCATCTCTCTAGGTAGCTGATTCAACCGTTGAACAACTCCTACTGTCCAGCCGGTACATAAGAGTCAATCACTAATATCCAGCTGGTACATCAGAGTCAATCACTTGGTTCATGTAGTTGGAAATATTTTAACAGTAGCATGTAAGAATATTCGATGGGTTTTTTTATATGTTGTTTCTTTTTAAAAGCACTTCAGTTTTACAGAATCATTGAATAGTAAATGATAAACCCATGTGGTGGCTCCATCTCTCTCTCCTTCCCACCTGTCCAGCATAGGTAGCAACAGCAGCTCCCTGCACTCACCCACAGCCACCTAGAAAGAGAAACTTCCTTACAATGTCTGCATAAGTGCACATAACATTCTTCACTTTGAGGGAGATTTAAACTCCCTTCTATTTAATTTAGTTATCTATTTTGTTTTTTACATTTTTCCACAAATCAGGAAGATCCCCCAGGTCTGTACAGGAATACCACCACCACCCCAGTCTGAACCTGGCCCCATACTCTAGGTTTTTCTATTGGCATGTTAGCCAGGGTCAGAAATATGTATATGATATATGAAGAGTACACAACTTGTATAAAATACAACAAAAAATTAACAGTTAAAAAAATATACACATAAGCTAAATGGGCATATGCCATACATTCAAAACTCAGAACACTTATCTCACAGCCTAAAGCACGCACTAGTAATTCCCCAGAGGAGGAAACTAAAAAAAAAGAAAAAAAAAAGAGAGGAATGATAAGGGGGGAAACCAGTTAATGTGAGAAACCCTTTGAACTGTTTTCCAACCACACCCATTCCCGACAGGGGAGGAAAAGAGACTCCAACATTGAGTCTACAAAACAAAGATAAAAAGAACAAGCAAACAATAAAGAACTGATAAAGTAGAACGTAAAGCAAAGGACGAGAGTGAAGTTAAACAAAATTAGAATAAAAACTAAGATAACTTGAGATAAAAGAAAAGCCCTGGAGAGGGAGCACTGACTCGTAACCAGGCTAGATAAAAAACCAATGATTTTTTTAAAAAAAATATAAAAAATGTTTTTTAAAAAAATTAAATTGGATTTTTACAATAATATGCTTTTTGATGAAAGCTCTTTCTAATAGTCCATTCCTGAAAGAAGCAACGGCCGGGAACAGTGTGGCCTAGGTGCTGCTGCGGTGCCTCCAATGAGGTTTCCTGGCCGCTGCAAGGCTAAAAAAGGGTATATAAAATACAAAAAAAATCAAAAAAGGGGGTGGGGGAAGGCCCATTGAAAACAGCGATGCTGTGCCAACAAAAAGGTGGTGCAGCACTGCCATTGCTTCAGGGGGCATTCCTGGGCTGAAAGGCGTTTGGAAACTGCCTAAAGGCAACTCCACACACACACCCCAGAATGCCCCAGGAATGCCTCTGGGAATGTTGGTGCAGGGACTTGCGTAAAAGGGCCACCCTGCCACTGCGGTCCAGGGGGGCCAGCGTAAGTGGCACTACACTGGCATCCATGCCAGTTTGCACGGCTCAAGTGGCACGGATGCTGGCATAGGGGCACTTCGCCTCCTAAGGTGATTTGGCCCCCAGCCTCATGAATGGGCTGTAAAGATAGTTTAAATGGTAGTTCAAAGATTATTAATCATGAAATGAGGATTCATTTTTAATTACATAGCATGAGACTGGATATTCATGCAATGTTTAATTTTTTTGGTACATGAATTCCATTAAACCATTCATGATGCCATGCTCTTCCAGAGGTTTATTTAAGATTATTTTGGGCAATTTTTCCATCTAGAAGTTATCATATAGATGCTTGGTTTTGTGGTTCTCAAAACTGTGCATTTATGTCTGCAGAGATAACAGGCCTCTTCTTCACAGTAAAAATGTTATAAAATAAACATAGAGTTGAGAAAAAGACCTTAATCCCTTTGCAAATCTATGTACACAGAATCAATCCCTTACCTCTTAATGCTAAGTTTCAAGTAGCTCAATGAATAGAGAAATTGTTTGGAGTGGAATAGGTCTGCACAAGGAGCTAAGTATGAGGAGGGGCAAGCTGTCAAAATGAAAGTGAAAGTTTTTGAGCAGAATACTCAGCAAGTTTTGGGATCTTTGTACAGCCTGAGGTTTATCATATTATTATCTCCCTGGAGGAGACAATCTGTAATGGCAGCAGGCTGTAAGAGACCCAGTTTGGGAATATTTTAATGAAGTTTTTCTACCTATACATAAGGCATGCATGCATGCAAAATGCAAACACTGCAACAAAGAAATGCAAGGCTTGGTGGCCCAAATGAAACTGGAGATAGTTCACTTTGCAATAATTTCACAATTATCTATCTATGTACTATATTTCTAGTAGTATAACCGCATCAGTATTTTTTGATATAACTGTAACACTAATCTGAAAAGATATTATTCTAAAAATTAAATCTTCACCTGGTTGTAAATATTAAGAATATACCAGCAAGAACGAGTCTTTATGTAGAAAGCCATGATTGAAACCAAGTCTTACTGACTAGTAATTTAAATTGTTATTTAAATTGTGATGCAAATCGATTTGATTTAAATCAAATCCACCCTGTTCGTAACGTCCTGTGATAACGCTCTGGACCCGGAAACTGTGTATGGTATGCATCAGAACTGATGAAATATTTAGATTTATCTTCTTCCTTGCTCAAATCTTCTTCCAACAAATGATTTCCCCTTGTTCTGCACAAATCAAAGATGAAGAGATCAATTCTGCAAAAGAGTAATAAGATTTGAATTATGCTGCTTATCACCCAGAGGTCTGCAACTGCATAGGAATAACATATGTGGCATGAATATAGATAACCTCTACAATTGCCAGTACAGTGGAATGAATCCCAGACAAGGAAACAAAATGAAGATTCTAAAACTGGCTGGATAATTGTAGGAACAGAGATTAGGTTGGTAATTTTCAGCATATATATGTGTACTGGGTAATCTTTCCATCAGATCTCTATAGACTTGGACTGCCAACAGCTTAAAGGCACTTCAGTTGATTCATTCAATTACAATTTTGGGCCTTCTTTAGGACCCACGTTATGAGCATTTATTTATTTTACCACACAGGAAAAAGAAGCCTAGTTGTATTTGGATCCAGAGTAAATAGGTAAGTGCTTTCATCTATGGTTATGCCTACAGTCTAAGGCAGAGAAGACCAAGGACAAGATCTGTGGCACAAATGGTCCGAATTGCACCAAGCACCACCAATTAAGGCTGAATCCAATTGATGAATATTAAGGAACTGTGGCGTTGTTCATTTTAAAAGAGAAATTACAAAACGTGCCATCTAGGAGGTTGCAAAAACTCTACTTTCATGTTATGACAAGAATAATTGGTGGGGAGCCAACCTCTTGATATCAGATTTTAAGCCCAGCCTTCTAGGGAGCTCAGCAGTTAACCCATTCCTGCCTGCCTTTGCTCACTGGGTGAGAATTCAGCGTCCTTATAGTAATATTTCCCAAACTGAGTGGGTTCAAACATTTTCATGTTGTTAATTACGAGTTAAAAGCTTTCAAATTTTCACTTCCATTCTGCCTGACCAGCAGAGCAACACAGTATATGACATGGTTCAGCTTCCCTCACCTGCATGCTATAGTTTTGCTTGAAGTGTTAGAGGGGCTAGGAGGTTTTCTAAAGACCAATGCTCCCCTCTACTGGCTACTCTTAAAACAGTAAGATAAATTTTATTATGTATAGAATGTCACTGAAAGAGAGATAAGTGCAACCATAACTATGGTCACTGGGTACATTTTATTAAAAATAACTCATCTTTCCCCAAGAATCTGTATTTTGGGTATTTTGTACCTTTTTTCATCATATACGTCCACATAGTTATGAAAGAAAAAGCCACATCAAGTAAAATTTCAAAGTAGAGTTAACTTGTATTTTTTTTAGTATTTTCAGATATCACCCTGCTCTTAAACCACTTTTACTCCTCAGAGCAATCCCCCCCTTTCCCCCCCCCCCGATGGTGTTTATTTATTCAAAGCATTTCTACTCTGCCTTCCCCCACAAATTGTGTCAAGGCAGCAAACATCAAAACAGTGAAATATTTCAACATTAAAACATCCAGATATTAAAACAGCATTTAAAATATAAGTGTATACAAAAGACTTACACAATTCAATAAAACATATAAACACATATAACAACACAACCAGGCAAGAAGGCCAATAACCGTCAGTTGGGGAATGCCAAAAAAAAAAAAAGTCTTAACCCACTGGTTAACACAGATAGAGGGACACAGATAGAGGGAGACACAGATAGAGGGAAACAGATGAATCTCCCTGGGGAGGGAGACGGATGAATCTCCCTGGGGAGGGAATTCCAGAGTTTCAGTGCCACAACTGAGAAGGTGCAACAGTGGCCAGATCTTTCCTGCCCAGGAAAGGCCACAGTTGGCTAACCAATCAAAACTGGTAAAAGGCACTCCTGGCCACAGCTGTCATCTGCTTATCCAGCAGTAGGTCCAAGAGCACCCCCAAACTCCAGACCTGTTCCTTCAAGGGAAGTGCAAGCCCATCCAGAATTTGGTGACACCTTAACTCTTGGGTCAGACCTTCTGATTACCAGTAAACACATACTTCATTCAATATATTAAAATGCTAATACTGATCTAGATAGATAGACAGACATATCTAAATATGTCTAAAATCTAGATATTTGGGGGAGGGGCTGTGGCTCAGTTTGTACAGCATCCCCCCTGCCTGAGACCCTGGAGAGCCACTGCCAGTCTGAGTAGACAATGCTGACTTTGATGGACCAAGTGTCTGATTCAGTATAAGGCAGCTTCACGTATTCATGTGTATCTATCTATATCTGTATAGAGAGACAGTGAGTTTTTTTTTTTGTGTGCCGTCAAGCCACACTTGATTTGTGGTGACCCTGTAAAGTTTTCAAGGCAAGAGATATTCAGAGGTGGGGGGATAGATTAGACAGCTAGAGAGACAGATTAGATGGATAGATCGATAATTGATTAATCAGTTTAAAAGATGATTGGCTAAGAAAACAATTCTTTAGTTGGCTGGCCTTAATAGGGAAAAGTACTAAAACTCAATCTTATAAGGTTTGCCCACAGAACGTTTGATAATGTAATACAAGCTAAAATCTAAAACATATGCAGGGAGCATGCTCCCCTCCCAACTAGTCTTGCCCCGTTCCCTCCCTCTGACCTCCTGCCAGAACTTCAGCAGCCACCTGGTTTACAGAACAGAAGAGAATCAATTTTACCCCCCTAATACCAAAAGCTTCATTGCTTTGAGATGGCAAGCTGTTGAAAGCACAGCGGGAAGGGTACTTCAGCGCTGGAGAATGGCTGCCAGGCCTCACACCTTAAAGATAAATCAGCATCTCCCAATCAGAAGATGTGGTTTTGAGGCAGGATAGAGCTCACTGGGGTGTGGGGAGAGTTATGTGAGACGGAACAATTCGGGTCCATAACTCGCTCATCTTTGCACACTGGCACTCGCAAAATGCTAAAGTTCAACGCACAGTTAAATTGTGGAACTCCCTGCCCCAGGATGTGACGATGGCTGCCAACTTGGAAGGCTTTAAGAGGGGAGTGGGCATGTTCATGGCTACTAGTAAAAATGGATACTAGTCATGATGCATACCTATTCTTTCCAGGATCAGAGGAGCATGCCTATAATAACATGCCTATTATATTGGGGTGGGGGGAGACCCAACAAGAGATGGATTGACTCAATAAAGGAAGCCAGAGCCCTCAATTTGCAAGACCTGAGCAAGGCTTTCAAAGATAGGACGTTTCGGAGGACATAGATTCATGGGGGGGTGGGGCGTTACCGCACTTTGTATTCCCAGTGATGTATTAAGAGTTTGAAAATGTTGTAAAAAACATCGCTTTAAAAGGGTTTTTGGATACCACAGCTTATAAATGGTTGGAAGACGTCTTCACAGCTAAAGGGGCCAAACAAAGTGCGAACAGTCTTTTTTTTTACACTGTTTTCAAACTCTTAATACATCGGTGGGAATCCATAGAAAGTGTGAACAGTCTTTTTTATAACGTTTTCAAACTCTTAATACATCGCTGGGAATACAAGTGCGGTAACAGCCAGGGTCACCATGAGTCGGAAGCGACTTGAAGGCACTTAACACACACACACACATTTTATTAGGTGCCGTGGAACACAGGCAGGACGGTGCTGCTGCAGTCGACTTGTTTGTGGGCTTCCTAGAGGCACCTGGTTGGCCACTGTGTGAACAGACTGCTGGACTGGATGGACCTTGGTCTAATCCAGCATGGCTTTCCTTATGTTCTTATGTAGTAGAAAAGGGCAAGAGTACAGTAGCACCTTAAAGACTAACAAAACTATTTTCTGGTAGGGTATGAGCTTTCGTGAGCCACAGCTCACTTCATCAGATACAGCTAGAATGTGAATCCATCTGTCTTTAAGTAGAGGAGAGTGAATTCAGACAAGCATTAGTATGTAGATGTTCACAGTATGTAAATGAATAGCAGGCGTGATGGGGTTAGGGTTGGTCTGCAGAAGAGCCTGTGATGTCCAGGGGAGAGACGGGTGTGGAGAAATCAGCATTGGTCACGAGCCATGAATGCAAGGTCTTTATTCAGCCCAGGTCAATGCATTGGCTTTAGTTTGAATATCAACTGTAATGCAGCAGTTTCTCTTTGGCCATTTATCCATGGAAGGTTTTGCATTGGATTTGCCACTCTTTAGATCACTGGTTCCCAACCAGGGGTCCATGGACCCCCAGGGGTCCGCGAGAACTAAATTAATGTCCGCGAAACAAAGTTATAAACCCATAATAAATTAATGTTTTCAATTAAAAGTTCTCTATTATAAAATAATATATTCAAATATTATTCTAAGTTTAATGTTTAACTAACAGTTATGATTAAAGTTTATTTTCAAATTCTCGGAATTTTTATTTTGAACCTTGGGGTCCCTGCACCGAACAAAAAAGTCCTAGTGGTCCCTGGTCAAAAAAAGGTTGGGAACCACTGCTTTAGGTGCACTTTCCCCCCATCCATATTCTCCAAACTCAACCATAAGCCGCCATGCAGCGTTTTGAGAAGTCAGACGGGGGAAATGGGCATCTAGAGAGTGACCAACCCAATGCCAAACCTTCCACGAATAAATGGCCATGCACAGAGATGCACATTGACCCCATCCATATTCTCCAAACTCAACCATAAGCCGCCATGCAGAGTTTTGAGAAGTCAGACGGGGGAAATGTGCATCTAGAGAATGATAAACCCAATGCCAAACCTTACACGGATAAATGGCCTTTATGTTCTTACGCGGTGCCAAGCACACACGCCCAGGCAGCCGCAGCGAGGCCGTCCCTCTCTCCCTCTAAGGGCGGGGAAAGGCTCCGCCGGGCTCAGCCCCGAAGAGGGGAGGGGAGTCCTCCGCGGCCGCCCCTGGGGAACCCCCCACCCCACCCCCGACCCCTCCTCCTGCCCGGCGGCCGCGGCGATGGCGCGGGTGCTGATCGTGGGCGCGGGGCTGACGGGCAGCTTGTGCGCTGCGCTCTTGCGCAGGGCGCTTCCCCCGCGCGCCTTGGCGGTCGCGGTGTGGGACAAGGCCCGGGGCGCAGGTGGGTGCAGGGCGTCCCGTCGAGGCAGCGCGGTTTTTCCCCCCTCGGACGTGGATGCAAGCTCATTTCCTTCCTAATCCCCGGGGGGTGGAGGGGGGTGGGTTGGGCTGTCCTGTGGCCGCAAAGACCAGCGGGGGTTTGGCGGCGCCCCAGAGACGGACGCTTCCTCCCCGCACGCGCTCGCCGAGCCCCCTTCTCCAAATAGTGCGAGCTAGGGGGGGGGCAGCTTGCTGGGGGTAAAGGGAAGATGACTGGGGAAGGCAATGCCAAACCACCCTGTGAACAAAGTCTGCCTTGGAAACGTCTGGATGTGACGTCACCCCATGGGTCAGGAATGACCCGGTGCTTGCACAGGGGACCTTTACCTTTAGGGGGGGGCAGCTCTGCGCCGGGAAGCGCTGGCCGGTTTGGAGGCCGCGTCTGGGGAGGGTGGGGTTTCCCGAGGGGCGGCCCCTCCGCCGCAAGAATAATTGGTGGGGAGCCAACCTCTGGATACCCGATTGTAAGCCCAGCCTTCTAGGGAGCTCAGCAGTTGACCCATCTGGTGCATTGGAGTTGCCACTCTTTAGGTGCGCTTTCCCCCCATCCGTATTCTCAAAACTCAACGATAAGCCGCCGTGCAGAGTTTTGAGAATTCAGGAGGGGGAAATGGGCATCTAGAGCAGTGGTTCCCAACCTTTTTTGGACCAGGGACCACTAGGACTTTTTTGTTCGGCGCAGGGACCCCAAGGTTCAAAATAAAAATTCCGAGAATTTGAAAATAAACTTTAATCAGAACTGTTAGTTAAACATTAAACTTAGAATAATATTTGAATTTATATATTTTATAATAGAGAACTTTTAATTGAAAATATTAATTTATTATGGGTTTATAACTTTGTTTCGCGGGCCTTAATTTAGTTCTCGCGAACCCCCGGTTGGGAACCAGTGATCTAGAGAGTGCAGCTATAGGAGCCCCGTGGCGCAGAGTGTTCAGCTGCAGTACTGCAGTCCAAAGCTCTGCTCACAACCTGAGTTCGATCCCAACAGAAGTCAGTTTAGGTAGCCGGCTCCAGGTTGACTCAGCTTTCCATCCTTCCGAGGTCGCTAAAATGAGTACCCAGCTTGCTGGGGGTAAAGGGAAGACAACTGGGGAAGGCACTGGCAAACCACCCTGTAAACAAAGTCTGCCTAGTAAACGTCGGGATGTGACGTCACCCCATGGGTCGGGAATGACCCGGTGCTTGCGCACACGGGACCTTTACCTTTTTAGAGTGACAAATCCAATGCAAAACCTTCCATGAATGAATGGCCCATAGAGTCCGCCCTCCTAAACATCAGGAGAGCTCTGTCGTCTGGAGATCAGCTGCGAACGCATCTCCAGGCCCAACCTGGAGATTGGCAACCCTGCTGTGAGCAGACCCGCACTAAGGTCGCCATCCTGCATCTGGAAGCGGCGGCCTTCAAGACACCCACGGGTGCCTTGACGCTGAGAAATGCTCAGGTGCAAACGCACGGGGAGGTTTTGCCTTGGCTTTGCCGCTCTCTAGATGCGCACTGTCCCCACCTGAATTCTCCAAACCCTGCATGGGGGCTCATTGTTGAGTTTGGGGCCATTTATTCATGGAAGGTTTTGCATTGGCTTTGTCACTCTCTAGATGCGCATTTTCCCCATCCGAATTCTCAAAGTCCTGCAGGGGGGTTTATTGTTGAGTTTTGAGAATTTGGATGGGGGGAAATGTGCATTTAGAGAGCGGCAAAGCCAAGGCAAAACCTCCCATGCATAAATGGCATTGGGGATTTGGCTGGGGGGAAATGTGCGTCTAGAGCACTGGTTCCCAACCAGGGGTCCATGGACCCCCAGGGGTCCGCGAGAACTAAATTAAGGTCCGCGAAACAAAGTTATAAACCCATAATAAATTAATATTTTCAATTAAAAGTTCTCTATTATAAAATATATATATTCAAATATTATTCTACGTTTAATGTTTAACTAACAGTTCTGATTAAAGTTTATTTTCAAATTCTCGGAATTTTTATTTTGAACCTTGGGGTCCCTGCACCGAACAAAAAAGTCCTAGTGGTCCCTGGTCAAAAAAAGGTTGGGAACCACTGGTCTAGAGAGTGGCAAAGCCAAGGCAAAACCTCCCATGCATAAATGGCATTGGGGATTTGGCTGGGGGGAAATGTGCATTTAGAGAGCGGCAAAGCCAAGGCAAAACCTCCCCGTGCGTTTGCGCCCGAATTAATCTTTCAGGTGCCAGCCTGTTGCTATTGCCTTCCCCTTTGCGTTCAGGGACGGCAGCATCCTTTCCTGCGGATTGCTTCAGAGTAGCGTCTGATGGAGCCGAGGGGCTCTTCCTCCCGGGTACGCACGCGCGCGCTCGCTTGGGGCTCGGCCCCGGAGGCGTCCGCGCCGCGCGCAGTCCCCCCCTCCGAAGGAGCTGATTGGCTCCCGGCTGGGAGCGCGGAGCAGCCGTCGGCCGGCCGGGGTTGGCGGCTTCGAAAAGCGAGGCGGCCGAGCCCCGGCCGCGCGCGCCAATCGCGTCCCTGCCGCTCGCCAGTTGCCAAGGCTCCCGGGAGCAGGTTTGCCCCTCGCAGGAAGCTGATTGGACGCGGGCGGCGGCGCTTTAAAAAACTTCTGTCTCCACGCACGTGATTTTCAGGGGGAAGAATGTCTACGAGCCGGAGCAGCGACCCGAAATGCACGGCGGATCTGGGAGCTCAGTATATCACGCAGGAGCCCGAATATGCCCGGAAACATCACAGGTGAGCAGGAATGGACGGGTCAAAGGAATTGTTTTGGGGGTGCGTCACCGGGGCTGATGCCACTGTCGTAGCAGATGGTTGTTGAGACCCTTTTAATATTGCCTCGGTGCCAATGAATGAAATGTGTGTTTGTTTGCTTGTTGTTGTTTTTTATATAATTTTTATTAGTTTTTTATTGTTGTTTTTTATATAATTTTTATTAGTTTTCATATATATATATATATATATATATATATATATATATATATATATGAAAACTAATAAAAATTATATTAAAAAACAATATATATAAAAACAATAATATATATATGATATATTATATATATATATATATATATATATATATATATATATATATATATATATATATATATATATATATATATATATATATATACAGAGAGAGAGAGAGAGCAAGCAAACACACATTTCATTCATTGGCACCGAGGAAATGTTAAAAGGGTCTCAACAACCATTTGCTACGACAGTGGCATCAGCCCCGGTGTTTGTTTGCTTGTTAAAAAAAAATAAAACATGCTCAAGTGACTTCTAAGAGGAAGAAAAACCTTTTTTGAGCCAAAGAAGCCCAATTGCACTGAAAGCCGCGCCGTTATTGAAACAGAAACAATTTCAGCATGCATTCTCCATCCTTGCACTGCTTTCTCTTGCTTGGTTTATTCTTACATGTGCCCACTGTTGTGTTTACTGGCGTGAGGAGCCATGCTGTGTGTTTCAGGGAGTGGGTGACGGTGTTGGACTATCTTGATACGTACAGTGACTCACTTCGGGCTTTTCCAGATATAGATATATGAACGTAGGGGTTTTTAGATACAAATGACATCTCAGTTACCGTTGGAATTGACTTGCAAGCTCAGCTGAGATCAGTCCATCTCTTCTACGATTCTGTTTCCAACAACAGTTAGCCTAAAGTTGCCAACTACATAACTGTCCGCTGCCTTTGTGTGTGTGTAAAGTGCCGTCAAATCGCGTCCGACTCATGGCGACCCCTTATGGGGTTTTCAAGGCAAGAGACTAACAGAGGTGGTTTGCCAGTGCCTTCCTCTGTATAGCAACCCTGGACTTCCTTGGTGGTCTCCCATCCAAATGCTAACCAGGGCTGACCCTGCTTAGCTTCTGAGATCTGACGAGATCAGGCTAGCCTGGCCCATCCAGGTCAGGGCGTCCGCTGCCTTTAGCAGCCATTTAATGTGAAACTTCTTGGCCTTCCAGCCTTCAAGGTACCAGTGAGCCTGGGGAGGTATTAGGAGAAGCATACCCCCAGGTGCCTAAAGTTAGAAACTTGGAAAGAAAATACCAAAGTTCTCTTCTGGGGACACACCTGCCCAGCTGGCTAGTTAGCAGATTAATTTTCTGTTTCTGTTTTTCTTTCAGCTTTTATGAAGAACTGTTGTCCCATGGAGTGCTGAAGCCAATGACAGCTACAGTGGAAGGAATGGCAGTAAAGGAAGGAGTGGAGAATTTTGTAACGCCTCAGGGAATTTCATCCATTGTCAAGCATTATTTAAACGAGTCAGGTAATGTCCAGGATATTTGTGAAGGACAGGTTCTATTGGCTTTGTTTTTAGAATCACAATTATCCCCTGAAAAATAGTTAATGCTTCAGACACACTTTTGGAGATGGTGATCCAAAAATACATTTATGTAGTCTCACATCTCACTGATTAAAGGTTAGGTCGAACTTGGAGCTCCATAATTGGAACTTTTCACTTGGAACTCCTATGTGTTTTGGCCCTAAAAATAACTGGGAGAGGAAAGGATATGGATTAGGGCTACCACACTGGGGAGTGAAGGTTCAAAGCTGCCTCCCTCCAGCTCTCCGTAAAGAAGAAGATGGGGTCTACGGGGATGCCAGCCTTTTTATCCCAGGGCTGCCAAAAAGGAGGATGGCAGGGTCATTTGATGGGAGAGGCATTGTCTGGGGGCAAGAGTTAATCCCCCCCCTTTCCTCACATCTCTGATTCTCATCCATGCCCTCTGCGCAGTTGTCTTGCTCCAACTGCTGTTTTTTAAAGTGTCATGTTTCTACTAGGCCTTGGGGCCTCAGGGAACTCAGCTCCAGCCCAGTGTTGAAGGCAGTCAGTCTCCACCCCTCTTTAGGAGTTTTTCTTGCCTCGTTACAGGCCGAATCTTAATGTCCACCACCATACTCTTTCGTAGCTTGGTACGGAATATGGGGGTGTTGATTCACACTCATCCCCCTACCTTTGTCAGTCTCCTCTGATCCTTGTCTCCATAGTGCATGCCTGAGCAAATTGATACGCCTTCCATTTCCAGTCTACCATCGTCCCAGAATGAATGCTGCCATGTAAAAGTTCCACAATGTCCATGCTAAACAGAGATCCTGCCCTCAAAGTGTGCTAAGTTGGCCAAGTTGCGCCAGATACTTCAACTCCTTGGGGACAAGGCTTTTCTTTCCCCCAAACAGATAGAAAGAAGAAGAGTTGGTTTTGATATGCCAACTTTCTCTCCCACTTAAGGAAGAACCAAACCGGCTTACAATCACCTTCCCTTCTCCTCCCCACAACAGACACCCTGTGAGGCAGGTAGGGCTGAGAGAATGTGAGTAGCCCAAGGTCACCCAGCTGGCTTCATGTGGAGGAGTGGGGAAACCAACCCGGCTCACCAGATTAGCCTCCGCCACTCATGTGGAGGAGTGGGGAATCAAACCCGGATCTCCAGATCAGAGTCCACTGCTCCAAACCACTGTTCTTAACCACTACACCACGCTGGCTCTCTGCAACTCCTGGCTCGCCTTGGCAGCCATGGTAAATGATGAAAGCATTTAGTGGAAGATGGTATAAAATGTACTCTTCCCCATTCCTTCGATCAGGGTTTCCCACTTCCCACCCTTGCTGAGCCTGCAGACATTGTTAAAATTTTGAGGAAGGGTAATCAGCACCAGCACCAAGTAGTTGCAGTGGGGCCAGTGACAAAATGGTTTCCATTTAGGGCCTCGTGCACATTACAAAATGTTGACCAGTTCCACAAAACAGTGGTAAGCTCCGTGCTTCCCCAGGCGCCCCCTTCAAATATCTCAGCGTCACATAGTTCAAAAGGGTAATCCAGGGGAAATGCTGCAACGAAGGGAAGGGGAAGTGTCTGGGTGGGGAAAAGAGGGACTGGAGGCAGGCTTACAGTGCCATCCTAAGCAAAGTTACACCCTTCTAAGCCCATTAGCTTCAATGGACTTAGAAGGGTGTAACTCTGCTTAGGATGAACTTTCAGTAGGAAATTAGTCCAAATGAGATCACTATGAAGTAGGAACCTCTCAGTGGGAAATGCTAATATCTGCTTCAGCTCTTTCTAAGGCTTCAGCACTTGGTCAGCTAGATCCTTAGTACTAAAGTACTCCTGATGAATTTTTTAATTTTGTTTAATACATTTGTATCCCACTCTTCCTCTAAGGAGCTCAGGATGGCTTACATCATTATTTTCTCCTCCATTTTATCCTCACAACTCTGTAAGGTAAGTTAGGGTGGGAGAGAGTGACTTGGCCCAAGTTCACCCAGTGAGCTACCATGACAGACTGGGGATTTGAACCTGGGTCTTCTGGATCCTAAACTGACCCATATATATTACTGGTTCATTACTGAGAGAAGAAGAAGATTTGGTTTTTATATGCCAAGTTTCTCTACCACTTAAGGAAGAATCAAACTGGCTCACAATCACCTTCCCCTCCCCACAACAGACACCCTATGAGGTAGATGGGGCTGAGAGAATGTGACTAGACAAGGTCACCCAGCTGGCTTCATGTGTAGGAGTGGGGAAACAAATCAAGTTCTTCAGATCAGAGTCCACCGCTCTTAACCATTACACCATGCTGGTCCACCACCTGGTGGTGATGGTAGGAAGTACCATCAAGTCACAGCCAACTTATGGCAACCCCGTAGGGTTTTCAAAGCAAACGGTGGTTTGCCATTGCCTGCCTCTGCATCGTGACCCTGGACTTTCTTGGTGGTCTCACATCCAAATGCTAACCAGGGCTGATCCTGCAAGATCTTATGAAGTTGGGCTAGCCTGGGCCATCCAGGTCAGGGTTTAACCACCCGAGGGTTAGATAAAAGGGAGGCTTGTATCTCTCTGAGGCTGCTATTATTTCCAGCGACCGTGCTTATGTAGAATTATGCCCAATCTTACCCCTTTTCTTCTGAATCACAGAGATTGTGCTACAGATGATCCAAAACTCACTCACTGGATTTCATGAGACTGGCACAGAAGATCTTGTTTCAGTCACCAAGATGGTGGGCAACAGAGGAAGGCCAACAAAATGGATGCTGCATGAAATCTATGTGTTTGTGTGTGTATATGAGAGAGTGTGTGTGTGAGAGAGAGAAAAGCATGAGAGTAAGTGTACAAACATATAAATTCAGGGAAGATGCCTTATATTCTCCAAGATGCCATATCCTTGCGCCACCAGTGGCTTTGGTACCATGCCTCCTTAATTTTATATATTTTTTAAAAAATTACCTCATTGTATACTGGAGGTGGCTGTCAATCAAAATTGATATCACACCGCTCTTTGTAAATCAAAACAAAATTAAGAACAAGCAAAATACACAGAGCAGCGGCAGTTAAGTATCCAGGTTAGCTGACTGCAGAGGCCGAAAGCCTTTTTTGAATAAGTAGGTCTTGCAGTCCATTCTAAAAAACCTGCAAGGATGACTTGAAGGGAACATTCCATGATTCTGGGGCCACCACCAGAAACCTCGGCTCCTTCACTAAAAACAGTGAACTCTTTTGCTTGGTTAAGTGAACTCAAAGATGCAAATCTTAATTGGTGTATGTGGTGTGGGTGTGGAGAAGAATGATAGTCCCATAGGCATGCATATTCTGGGTCATTAAAGGTTTAAAGATTAAAAACCATCACTTTGCATCAATCCTTGAAGATAAACAGCAGCCAGTTTAAGTATAGGGGAAGGGCTGTGGCTCAGTGATAGAACATCTGCTTGGCATGCGGAAGGTCCCAGGTTCAGTCCCCGGCATCTCCAGTTAAAGGGACTAGGCAGGTAGGTGATGTGAAAGACCTCTACTTGAGACTCTGGAGAGCCGCTGCCGGTCTGAGTAGACAATACTGACTTTGATGGACTAGGTCTGATTCAGTATAAGGCAGGTTCATGTGTTGCCCTCTTTCAGTGAGGCAATGAGCATTCTGGGCAGTATTACTTTAATGATATCCAGGTGTGCCTTAACCAACCAAGAGGGGGATGGGTCTCAGATGCATATGGCGGCCTTCACAGCTCACAGCACCCTGGCCACATAGAAGGGGGTATCTAATATGTCCGACTCAGACTGTGCCATAATAGTAACATCCAGGTCTAAAAGATCTGAATGCTTTTATTAGGGAAGGACAGAGAAAAGCTATCGCAGCGATCACTAGATAACTTGAAATCTGGTACGTCGGTCAGAGCATGTTAGCTCATTGACCATTCTAAAGGGCTCTGCTAGACACGATTCAGTTGGTGCACTGGGGGCAAAGAAAACAATTGCCTTGCTGCTTCCATTGCTGCTTCATCGTCAGGCTTGCAAATTTTTATTTTATTTTATTTACAAAATTTACACTCCGCCTCTGTCCTCACAAGGGCCACCAAGATGGCTAACAAATAAAGACTGAACTGAAATGCATACAAAGACATAAAAATAAAAAAAAATTGAGCAGGAAGGAAGGATCACTGAAGGAATGCCAAATGAAACAAAAAGCCTTCACTTGCTGGTGGAAAATAGCAACAGAAGGGGACAGATGGGTCCGCTAAAGGAGAGATTTCCAGAGTTTTGGTGTCATGACCGAGAAGGCCCTTGGATTGCCAACCGTCTAATCTCTGAAGGCAGGACACCCAAAGCAGGGCTTCAAAAGATTACTATATTGGTCAGGTAGGTAGATGGTCCCAAACTGTATAGGACTTTACAGGTCAACTCCAGCACCTTGAATTGGTCCCAGAATCAAATTGGAAGTCAATGTAGATGGAACAAGACTCGAGTGGACTCCAGTGAGTGCCCTAATGGCAGCATTATCAACCAATTGAAGTTTGGAAACAGTTCTCGAGGGCAGCCCTATGCAGAGTGCATTGCAGTAATCTTGCAGTGTGCTCTGTCACATTCAGCATGAGTCTTCAGTGGTTAGATCTGCAGTTGTCTGTCTTCCTGCCTCGTGGTCCACAATTCCTCTGAATCCTAGGAGTCTAAGGCTCTACTCAGCTGGCAAAGAGTACATCCAGGTGCAACCCTTTCATTGCCCACACCAATTATTCACCCCCCTGCAACAAGGAACTCAACAGAGCTACTATCCTACTAAGTCTCGCAGAACCCTTCAGAGGAATCTAAAACGTATAAGTCTGTAAACCTCTGAAAGCAGTGCACTCATTCTTCCTCCTACGTCTTAATCAGATAATGACCCGTCTAGAACAACAATCTAATTCCAAGACATACATCTTCTGAATACTGGCCAGTACAAAACAGTAAACCCAAACTGTGTTTTGCTAATTGTCTAGGGCCCATTCTGACCATCATCAAGTCCATGGTTGCTGCAGAGTCCACGAAGTCATAATCTGCCATGAAGTAGGCCTCACTCAGCATGGATATTGATATCCCCCAAGTTCCAGCAGCCTAGGAGTCCCCGACAACAGACTTGAGACTGGCCCAAGCAAAAATCCACTGCACAGTTGGGTCAGTGGTGGAATAACGAATTCCTCAGTCTGATTCTGGTACCCACTACCAGTATCCATATTGGTTGTACCGGATATATTCTTCAGGAAAATCCAGAAACAAAAACCATGTAATACCTTTTATAAAGACCAACCAGGAAAACAAACACACACACAGTGCAGTGTGGAAGCTTTCAACTTCGCGAGACTCTTGTATCAGGCTGGATATTTTTAAAGGGGGGGTGGTGTGGGAAAAGAAAAAAATGTTTCGGGCTTCTTGTCTGCATCCTCTGTAAAATGCAGGCTTTAATAGATAAGATGGTGCTAGTGTCAGGTTGCCCCTTTAGCCCTCTAGGGAAAACTGACCATGGCAGCCCCCAGTTGACAATAATCATAATAAAAATATTAAAAAACCCTTCAGCACTTTTTATGGTATATTACAGCTCTTCACTTCCCCAGCCTCTGTCCTGAGGTTGGTGAGCCAAGACCAGATTGCCTGACTCATCCAAAATGGGTCTTAATGAGTCAGGCAGTCAACATGCCAGGTTGACTTCATCTTCCAACCTCAAATGGAGGAGGACAGTTTTTCTTACTGCTGATATGCAATTAACCAACCATAAGGTCAAGTTGGAATGAAGAGACCATCAACTTTGAATTGCTCAAGTGGCAAGATAGCTGGAAGGGATAAAGCTCTGGATTGCGTTCTGCCTTCACTATAAATCGACTTCTCTTATTGCCATACCTGTCCTGCCCCAGAGCACTGATAGAAGTGGATTCACTACCTACTCTTTTGCTCTCAAGAAGAGTTGGTTTTTATATGCTGACTTTCTCTCCCACTTAAGGAAGAATCAAACCTGCTTACAACACCTTCCCCTCCCCACCTTGGTGAGGTAGGTGGGGCTGAGAGAGCTGTGACTAGCCCAAGGTCACCCAGTTGGCTTCATGTGTAGGAGTGAGGAAACCAACCCAGTTCCCCAGATTAGCGTCCGTTGCTTATGTGGAGGAGTGGGAAGTCAAACCCGGTTCTCCAGATCAGAGTCCACTGCTCCAAACCACCGCTCTTAACCACTACACCAAGCAGGTTCTCAGAGCTTCTGTATGTAGGGCTCACGTTAGTGAAAGAAGAGGAAATCTCTTGTCTAAGTTGGCACTGCAGGGCTGAGAAGACAGAACAGTAAGCTAGGTCAAGGAGAAAAGATTGTTGGCAGATTGATTTTCTTGCCCTGTACATCTTGTTAGAGGGCGGGAAAGAACAAGTTCATTAGGATTGAAGGCAAGGTCAAGAAGCCGTGCAACCAGGAAATGCTTCCATTAAACACGTGGGGGGGGGGGAAGTGAAAATAAGGTCCATTAGTTCCACTGGGGTTGCTGCCATATAACATGTTTAGAGAGGACAAGCTAAGGGCAAGAGAGATCTCTCCAGTTCGAGAGTAACACATAAAAGTAAACGCCCAAGCCATGAAAAGAGAGCGGTGTTGCATAAAAAATGCTTAGTATTCAACTTTTAGCTGTTTGAGTAATTAGTCTGGTGTGTTTCATGGCCTCTCTTTTTCAAAGCAGGTGCCGAGATCTTCTTTGAGCACCGTGTTATGCAGATCTGTCTCAAGGATGGGAAGTGGGAAGTTCGCAACAACACAGGCCTCTTGGAACAGTTTGATATTGTTATTCTCACCATTCCCGTTCCGCAAATTCTTCAGCTTCAAGGGGACATTGCAAACAGTAAGTTTCCATGTGCCGCATTTTGTTTTGCTTAATTTAATCTATGCGTATTCAAGAAGGATCAAGTTGAGCAGGGCTGTTTCTGGTTCTTTGAAAAGGAGAGGATATTTTGTGGTCTGCAGAGGTCATGCTGTGTGCAGCGGGCATAATACAAAATCCTTATCTCCTGTCTTGTTAGCTCAGTAAGGCTGTAGCAACTGAAAGGCCACTGACCGGTGAGGAAAGTAACCATGGTTTTCACAGTGTACTAAGATTTGTCATTTCTTTTTTACAATGAGAGAGACTGTCCGTTTCTCCCTAGAATTGCAGACAGGTTTAGGAACATGAGAGGTTCCTTAGCAAGCTGCTACGCGAGCATTTGCAAGTTGCGTTCTCCTTTTACAGCTTTGCTTCAGAGGGAGTAAACATTAAACATGGGGCTGCTATTGTCGAAAGCGGCAGGCACGCATTTGATTTCTGCCTGTTCCTCTAGTTCTCACTGGTGGGGCAGACGTATGCCTGGCCTGCACTCTGTACTGAAAGTGGGGGCTTAAATGATTAAATGTTCTTATGTACCTGCATAAATCAGTCCCAGCGCACAGAACACTAGTTAGTCAAGAGTCCTCTTGGACAAAGCTAACAGACAAAAGGCTTTCAAGTTTACAGATTTCCTATCCAGGTTTTCCCTCAGACCTCTCTTTAGTAATGAATAAGATACTCAACGGACTTAGAACAAAGGGACCATCTTGAACTATGTGGTGATGCCAGAAGGAAATGCGCACCCTCCATCTAGGGACAAAGCACCCCATCTTTTCCAGTGCTCCCACATTATCTTGAATTCTTAACCATTCCAACTTTTTGCAGACTTTTCTTCTTGGCCAGACATAATGCCTTATCCCTCAATGAATTAACTGGCAGATTTTTGAAAACCCCAATCAAACAGAGAGTCTGCCCATGTGGAAAGGCAAAGAAGGAAACACCCATTTTTTATTCAGTTGTGATTAATATTCTTCTATAAGATCTTTGATTACTCCATTGATTTAACACTTTCCTGTATGTTCTCATGACCACCTATTAATCTGTCTGCTCATGATAAGGCTGTTACCCTATCAGTAGTTTACTACTTAACGGCCGCTTTGAAGATACGCCAAAAGTTATAATCAAGTTACGCCTAAATGCTTATTTGCATACAGGCGCTCTTTTTGCACTGGAACTGGAGATAGTCAAGAAAAGGGGTTGTAATGATTCCTTCCTCCTGAATTGCTAGCTTTCTGTGTGCTGGGATTTGTCTCTTTATTTTCCATTTCATTGAGCTGAAACCTGCTCCCCTCGCCTTTGCAGTAGGAGGTGCTGCAGCCCAAAACTCCGATTTGCGGCCTCGGTGATAACACCCTTGACCTGTGTCATGGTATAATAACATTGTGTATTTCCTTGTTCAAGCCTCATTCTGTTGCCTGACTGGAGCAGCTGGGTAGAGAGCTGTTGTATCATCAGGGCATGAGTGAATAAAGCTAGATGTTATATAGGAGAGAATTACGTTCAAAAAACATTTTTTTTTGGCAGCCAGTGTTTTAATGCAACATGTCCTTCTAGTCAGTTTCAAGGGGAAACGTGTGCAGCTTTCATGAATGGATGTTGCCTAAACCGTTCATGTTCTCTTTAAAATCAGTCTCTTCCGTGATTAAGCAACTCAAAGAATTAATTGTGTATATCTGTCAGTGTATTGACTAATCACTAAGATCACCGCCATGTGCCAAGTCAGTTGTATTCATTGTGCAGGGCATTGTAGAATGTCGTCTTTTAGCAGTTATGGCCCCGTGAAAGGTTAAGCCTCAATCCTAAACGTTTCCCTCCTGTGGAGCTGTCTGAGATCCTGTTGAGATGTTTGCGTAATGGTGGCCAAATACCATGTTTTGCAATTTTACACTGTTGTCGATTCTAAAGAACAACCAGAGAATTCTCAGGATTTGGTGCTTAAAGATTTGGTGCTATAAGAACGAATTCGGAAGGAAATTCAGTTGACGTCATTAGGGTGTAGGTCTGCATGTTTAAGAGGGAAGGGATAAGTGAATATTGCTACTAAATATATCTGCAGTTGATGTGTTTTTTCGTGCTCAAAAAATGAGGAAATAAAAGTGAAATATTTAGTAAGGGGCATGATGTTTTCTTTCTGTCCTTGTTTGTGCGGCTTACATTTAAGGCATCGGCTTTTCCAAGCGGCTCCATTTTGTTGGTGCTTCATGTTGATTTTATGCTTTCTGTGTTAAGGCTGTGACTCTGCCGCTGGTCCGGGATCCAGTATTTCAGGAGCCCTGTCTCCTTATCGGGCAAAGATCACCAAATGGCTAAAATCCCTTAAGGAGAAAAGAAAAGCAGTTCTTACATTATTAAGTTTAAGCAGATTCTCCCCCCCCTTGAAATCTTCCGTTAGCAATTTTGCCTTGACAGAAGAAAAATATAAACTCAGTACTGTTACAAAATGTTAATGATTATATGTTTTAGATGTAAGATCCGGCAGTTCCCCACTTTGTATTTTTATGTGTGGAAAACGTTTGGCATTTGAAGGGTTAGCAGCTAATAAACCTGGAAGTATTTTTATATGTTGCACAGGAACTAATCTTGCAGCAGATGAGGCAATTCTGTACTTCATTGCAGTAATGTAAAGAGACAGTGGGTGGCAGCATTCTAATGGTCTTTGAAATGACTATATCAAAGGCTTCTGGAAAAAAACTACAGCTGGTTTAGACCGCTAGGGATAATTTTTAGCGATTCCTTGAACTGTAATTTGTCCTCTCCATTGTTCTTTTTTACAGTTAAAATGCGAGGAAAAAGGAAAATAAATTCTCTTTCTTCCTTTATATTTTAAAAATTGGGGACATATCTCTGTAGTAATTAGTCACAAATTACAGAAGAGCCCATATTCAGTTACTAAGAGACTGATCCTAATCAGGGGTTTTGAGAACCCTACAGAAGTCTACTCAATGGGCCCCATTCCCAGAAACTGTTTTAGGACTGCGCTGTTAGATCCTCACAAGATAAATTAATTAATTAAATAAATAAATCCCAATGTCAAGGCTCCTCCAAACCTGGAATGCCTTGGTGTAGCTACCAGAGGAAAACCAGCAGACATGTCCTTAATATGGCATTTTGTATGAGCGTGTGTGCATGCACACGCAGTAATTTGAAAGGCTGCATTTGCAACCCTGACCTTTAAGGTCCCTCCTTTAGTTCCTTTTTTATATTCATATTAGAAGAACTCTCCTTTCTCCTCGCCCGTTTGTATTTTGGGTAGTTCCAGCAATTGAACTTCAGTTTGAGGTGTGGTGGTGGGAGATTGCATCAGACTGTAGGCAAACCCCTTCACTCCTTTTACCATATGTTGCTACTTTTCCTGTTTTTATTTATTCATTTTATTTTATACTTATATTTGTAGCCCCACACTTCCCCCTATATAGCAGGACTCAGGGCGGGTAAGAACAATTGAAACTAAAATGAAATTATAGATTAATCAGGATTATTTTCTCTGTATAATGTTAAAACACCACAAATAAGATATCAGAAAAGATTAATTTAAAATTATTGAAGCAGTTAAGATACAGGAAACCATATATATAAAAGCAACAGGAGATATATAGAGGATTGTATATTTAAGGTATTGGTTTTTCAAAAGTATAAGGTGTAAAGTTACAACCTAGAATTATTAGAAATTACAGTTGGGGGGGAGGTAGATATTTAGTTGAATAGGGAAATATAATTATATGTTTAGTAGCAATTATAGTATTATGTTGGAATAATAGTGTACATTGTAGCAATTTCATTTTGATATATTGGCTTGTCTTTTAAATTATTAAGTAACAAATTGTATGGACGGATAAGTATTCTATATACCTTTGTGGGGTTTTTTCTGTTTTCTTTGTATTCTATATTATGAATTTAAAAGGGAATTTAAAATACACTGAATAAATACATAGCTTAAAAATGAAATTTACCTAAAATTAACTAAATTTAACTAAATGTCTGAACTGTGCCCCCTCCGACTTTCTGTAATTTGCGAAGTGAGCAAAACATACCTTAAGTAAGAAGAAAATGTTATGAATCGAGAGCAATATTGTAGATCTTGCCCGATTGTAGAACTCGGTGACTCTTCACGTTATGAACCAGCTTGGCATTACTGGCAACACCGTAGTGGGTAGGGTTGTTGACATTTATCCTCAGCTGCCTTTTTGGAATATTTCCCCGTGGCTTCATTCCACGCAGCACGTTATAAATTGTTCAAGGCTGCAGTTGGTTACCTGTCGAATCTTCAGTCACTGATATCCCTCTCCCCCAACTTAGTAGACAGTTGGTGGACCAATTAAGCTCCCATCGTCATTGAGGAAAAGAATATAGGAGGATGAGTAATCCCAGGAACAAACTGCACCTTCCGCTTTAGTTTGTCCCTTGTATTTCTGTTGTCCTAGCCTTCAGCATTAAGAGTGTGGCTGAGTTGATGGGGCATCAGCAACATGACAAGACTATTTCCTTCTTGTGTATTTTTATTTTATTCCTTGCGGAAATTACGGGCCTACCTTCCTCATAGGAAAGAATTTTAAGCCCATGTGCACTGAGCTTAGTTGAAAGAAGTCCTTACCCCATTGAGCTCTTCAGGTGTGGGAAGTGACTACCTGGGGTTCGGTGTGTTCATTCACTCTGTTGTGCAGTTTTATTTGAGTAGGTGTCCTCTTGCTAACTAGTCTGGTCACAGGTGCCTTATTTTGACTCTGGTGAGAGAAGTCTGCTAGACGTTCAAGAAAACACATGCAGTGAAAACATCTGTTTTGTGTGAAAATTGTGTGTCGCAAGTCACAGGGGATGTGGCTAAGTGGAATGAGGGTTGCCAGACATGGGGGTTGGGGAGAGAAACTGTTGGCTTTCCCCGAATGTGATGTCAGATCTGTCTAAGAATCTACAAAAACTCTCTGGTTTTAACATAGTTTGAACCACTTCCTAGAGAAATGTGGTGTCACTACTAGGTTTTCCCAGAAGTGACATCGGCTGCACGCCATTTTTTAATTTTAGTTTTCTCCTGACGTTGGAAAACACCTGCTGGGGAAGCGGGGTCCCCCACCCCCATCAGGGAGTGGCAAACCTATGTGAAATTGTTCTAAAAGAGCCGTGATTTATGGATGCCCTATTGAGAACGGATAGTAGCGCAAGGCTTTCTACATTCTGAATTCACAAATGTGCAGACTAGATAAGGAGAGGAGATAAAACTGTATGTTGAATTTATCTTAACTCTTTTTTTTTAATGGAACTAGCAGAAATGGCTAAACTGACAGCATTAATAAATCAAAAGGACAATGGGGGATTTGTAGGGGAATGGGAGGCATGGAGAACGTATTGTGGAAATGAATTTAACTTAGCAAATATCCAAGGATTCGAATTAATCTGAATGTATAGGTTTATATAAGCGTGTTATTATTAGTTTTTAAACATTGAAATATATGACATAATCCTAGGATAAAGAATGATTTAAATTAGAAAATATATGCAAAGGGAAGTACTAAGAGTATAAATGGATAGAGGAGGATGGAGGGGAAGTCAATATTTTTCTTTTTTCTTTTCTTTTTTGACAGTGATTAAATTAGTAATGTTTATATCTTTTTAAATCAATATAATACATATTGTTCTGATATTATTAAAAATAATAATAAAAACTTAAAAAAAAACACCTCTTTTTTTTCCTAGTTGAGAGCCCCTAAACAGTCAAAGTACATAAAATTCTACTTACCCTCCTTGGCTATTAAAATAAATGCTCTCTTAAGCTTTACAGAGCAATAGATTTGGGGTCTCTAACAGTGCAATCCTAAAGAGAGTTACTCCCCTCCAAGCCCAGTGGAGTAACTTTGGATAGGATTGAGTAACTGGAGTAACTTTGCATAGGATTGAGCTGTAAACATGTTTAGATTCTGACCATTTTTAGAATTTTGGGAAAGGGTTGTGGGTTCTACCTCAACAGGGCTGCCGCGGGAGACAGAGCCAATCAGACATTGTTGAGAGGCTGCATTGAATGTTGGGAGGGCCCAAGCCAAACATCATCTCACAGTGGAGGTGGGAAAAAGATGCTGTTTGATTTTAGTTTTAACGAAAGTGGAGGATTTGCTCCCTGCAAGGCCACAGGGAGAGGTTTCCTAGTCCAGAGACATATGTATCTATGACCAAGCCCAAGGAGCAAGGCTGTGACATCTCCTCTACTGTTACTGAAATTGCTCTTGAGCTGGTATGGGTTGTCAGTAGGGGGGAAAGACATGTATTCATATTGTACCTATTTCCCCCCCCCAGGGTAGGGTTGCCAGGTCCCTCTTCTCCACCGGCGGGAGGTTTTTGGGGCAGAGCCTAGGAGGGTGGGGTTTGAGGCGGGACTTCAATGCCATAGAGTCCAGTTGCCAAAGCGGCTATTTTCTCCAGGTGAACTGATCTCTATTGGCTGGAGATCAGTTGTAATAGCAGATCTCCAGCTAGTACCTGGAGGTTGGCAACCCTATACCAGGGCTAATAGCAACTGGAGGACTCTGTTTCTATAAGAGAAATTATTGGAAAGGATTAACTACCCTCTGCCCTAGCACTAGGGGCTCTGATCCAGATCTCACTCCCCATTACCACTTTTTGATATTAAAGTAAACATCTGGAGATTCAAAATTGTACTTTAAATGCTACTGCACCCCATTCCATTGCTGACTTGGGTTTCTTTCCAAGCAGCATAGGTATACAATTAAAACCTAAAAATCGAAACCCGTAGGTACACTCACACAACTATCTTCTCTTTTTCTCCAACCATGGGCCAAGAATCCAGCACAGCACTCCAAATCAGATCTGGATAAAGACATGCTGAAACAGTGGCAATCTTGTCCATGCTGTCCCTACCTAATATCAAGAAAAATCATAGCTAGGGGATTAAAAAAAATTTAAGCTGTGCCAAGGCCTTAACCTATGTCAGGTTTAAGAAATTTAGTTATTTTTAAATTTAGAGACCCTTCATAATCTGAGGCTCTAAACTGTAGTTTACTTGGTTTATGCATGAATTCGGTTCTGCTATTAAAATATTGCAAGTGTTGTCATAGTTCAACAGATTGGAATTAGTCCAACATTAGGCACTTCATAACTAATCGTCATCATTTGCATCCGGAAACATAGTGGGTAGGGTTGCCAACCTCCAGGTAGTAGCTGGAGATCTCCTGCTATTACAACTGATCTCCAGCTGATAGAGATCAGTTCACCTGGAGAAAATGGCCACTTTGGCAATTGGACTCTATGGCATTGAAGTCTCTCCCCTCCACAAACCCTGCCCTCTTCAGGCTCTGCCTCAAAAATCTCCCACCGGTGGTGAAGAGGGATCTGGCAACCCTAGTAGTGGGGCACCCATTTGTCTGCTTCCCCATGCCCACATTCAACACAACATGACCAGAATAGCAACCTGGGCCAATCGACACAGGGTTGAAGAAGCTCCGGAGGAACATAGTCCTCCATACAAACTACCTCAAAGGTACTTTTAGCCGTGGCAGTTCAGCATGGGTCCACCTGGCTTTCTGTTGCATCCTTGAACATTACATGCTGGAGAATTATTTAAGCCGAGCTCTTGAAACGTGTATCAATGTGCTATTTTTAATGGCCGAGGCTAAGTCAGGCACGCTCTATGTTGTGCTCTGCAGTTATATAACGAGCGAGGTTGCAACTTGGGTCAGCTTGTCCTGAATGAATCGGGGCACATATGGAAACAACCTGAGGACAATCTGGGCAGTTCCCTTGTGATGCTTTGAGTCAAAGAAGCACGTCAACAGAATGGCTTTCTTTTTGGGCCATCTGATCATGGTCCTTTTCAACCAAAGCACAGTTTATAAATATACAAAATTAGGAAGAAGTGTGGGGGTGGGGGGGGCGAGGGAGACTGGAGGTTATTAAAGCAAAACTGGTCGATTAAATAGTGATCAATGATGGCATCAACAGGGTCTATCAGCATCCCCATGAGCTGTTGGGAGAAGGGATATGCCTCAAATCTGTTGAATTTTTAATTTGAATATAAAATTGCGGAATTTTTACCATCCATGTTGCTCACAGGCAATATTTACTTGCTCCCAGACTGTTTTTAGCACGCACAAAAATGAACGTCTGTTATGTAATATCAGGAGAGAGGGCCTTTATAAGACCGTTCCTCTAGAAAGACAGCTTTAAGTGACTATTTGAAGAACTTGGTCACGAATGAACAAGATTCTCCCATTCACAACCACTAAACTCAGGAAATCTGGGGTGAAAATGGACTGCATTGTTAATGTTAGCGTGCCATGCGCCGTGCACTTACCAAGAACATTGCTGGGGAAATTATTCCATTATTTAGCATTATAGACCAGTTCCTCTGAAGAGCAGGCTGCTCATGCATGCCAACTTTCATTTCCAGCACACACTGTCTCATAAAACACACCCCAAAAAAAGAAGGAAGTCTTTCCACAACATAAAGCTGTATTTTAATTTCATTTTATTTTCATATAAAGTGCCAGAAATTAATCATCGGAGAACTGCTTCTTTGACTGTTCATCGTCTGTGACCACTTCTTATATATATTCCCAAGAGTTCATCCTAGGAAACGTTGTGAAAGAGTAAAAAGGCAGAAATATGTGGGTAGGAGAAGCATTTTACAAACTAGATAGGAAACTAATGCTAGCTGTAGGAAGTTGCTGAGGAATATTACGATGCTGGAAGAAGGAACCATGTACGGTACATAAAGACAGGCTGTCACTTAACATTTGTCTACTACATTTTAGCATACAGATTGCTTTTTAATTTAAAAGGAACACAACTATTGATAATAGCTATTTAATGATTATAAATTGCAAGGGCCATTTTCTCTGTTCATTGTGCCAGAAATATGGATGTTTACTGTCTTTGCACCAGCCCTTAAATTTAGATTATGACGCTGACAATATCTTTATACATACTATACCTGCAGCATTTTTACAATTCTAAAATATTATAGCAATTTTTCTATACAGGTTTGCATGGCCTTTTCTTTCCCTAAATGGATGTATAAAATTGCTGCAAATATGTATGTCCTGGACTTTCCAAAGCCATTCTTTACTAGTTGTTTTACAAGTCCTTTCACATTTTTCCTATAATAATTTTAAGCTGCTCTTAATATATGTCTTCCCTTACCTCAATATTTTTCTTTTTTGCGCTCTACCTGGTGTCATTTAAGAGAAATAAAAACTTGCCACTAGTTGTTCTCTGTATTATTCCCATTACTTCTTTCCAATGATATTTCATAATTTTATAGCTGTGACATATATGTAAGGTTGGTTTCTTCTGCCTGCCGTCTCCCAAACCTGTCATTAATAGTTGCAATATATTTTATAGTTAATATTTTATATTAATATATATTTTATATTAATAGTTGCAATATATTTGAGCAAGTCTTTCAACTGTGAAATATCACTAGAAAATAATAATAATATAAACTTCCGCATAATAGTTCCTTTTAAAGTTTCAGTGAGACTTGAGTTGCAAATACATTTCCCATTCTTCTTTGATGAGTCAGTCTGAAATCCCCGTTCCTATTTTTTATTCATATCTTTATCCTAAGGAATTATTTTCCTCAAGATGCCATACATTTCTAATAAAAGTTCATTATACATTTTTCCAATATACCTTCAAGCTGTGATAGTTCCTTTGTACCCTTAAAACCAGGTCCCTAATTTGTAGATATTAGAAATACAAGGCAGGCTAACAGTGCAATCCTAAATAGAGTTACACCATTCTAAATTAATTAAAATCAGTTAACTTAGAGTGATTTAACTTTTTTTAGGATTTCATGGTTAACCTTGTAATTTATCTCATACCTCATTAAACGCAATGAATCTGTTACCAACAGATAAATCACAAAATCTTGTCAAACTGGCAGATTTCCAGGCAGTAAAGTTACTCATGTTTCTTTCTACAGAAGTATTTATGCGAAAATAATGAAGATATTGGTGACATGATAGATACCAGATATGTTTTGTACTTTCCCCAGATATTCATAATATTTTTTTTTAATATTATGTTTTGGATATGAAGAACCCAAAGTAAAGTTGTGCTAACAAAAAATGGTCTTCCATCTTCTGAACCCTCTTGTGCCACCTGAAACGCTGTTCCGGAGTTGGGGGTGAGGGCGCTTCAGGAATAGCATGGGATTTAGAATCTGTTTATTTTCTCAGGCATCACTTCTTTATTAATAATATATTTGTATAACTTTTCTGAATTAATATAGTTCTATAAATTTTGTGAAATAAAAATAGAACAGCATGGTTGTCGCCCAGGTGAGAAATCCCAGAATCGGTCACACACACACACACACACACACACACACACACACACAAACAGCCTTGTGCAAATGGAAGTGCCTCACTTTTGGTCCAATCCAATCTCTTCTTTCTTAGCCAAAGGTTTATCCCTCTCTAACATGGCCCATTCTTTAAGTGGTATGTTTTAATTTATCTTCAGTGTTTATGTTTTGTAGAAAATAGTGTTTCCAATCTTCAACAGTTCCTCCCCCCGTATTCCCTGGTTTCTAAATCCATCCAATGCTAATGGGTGTGGGGGAAAGCACATATCCTTCTGCCAAACATTCTAGTTTTTATATTTTAAACAATAACCAAAGAGACAAAAACGTAATCGATTGTATGAGTTACGGAGGCGTGAGTGGGATATATAATCTCTCGATCTCGACTACATGTCATTTCTTTATTATCCAGGGCTGGAACACCTTGGGAAGATGTGCATCACTTGCTACCTATGCAGTTTTTCAAAATCTCCTGTCACTATCAATTCTCCCTCCTTCCACTCATCTACCTTTCTAACGTGCTTCTCCTAAAACTCGGTGAATACCGTTTGGTAGAAACAGACAAGGGGATTTCAGCTTTACATCTAAAGTCTACTCCGCTGATCATTTACTAACAGTGCAATCTTAAGCAGAGTTACACCCTTCTAAATCTGTTGAAGTCCATTGGTTTAGAAGGGTGTAACGCTGTTTAGGATTGCACGGTATGTCTGCCTAGATTTCCCTTTGGTTTGGTTCGGCTGACCAGGGTTGGGTAGGAAGTTGTATTGCTGCATAGTGAATCGTTTCCTTATGTGTATACTTTTCAGATATTTCTCTTTTCTTAATAGGATTAAATTAAAGTTTGTAATTCTTTTCTTTGTAATAGATGTGTGCTATATTCAGTGTCCTAGATTGTTCAGTATTTTCATTGCTAAAAATCCACCCTGTTAAAAGACAGAAAAACAAGTAAATACCCAAATCAAAAACAGTCTCTCCAGGACCCGAAAATGTCTCTACTTATCCTTACTCTAAAAATTACTTTGCTTCCTACGCTGTTCTAATTATCACTAATGAATCAACTCCACTTACATGGTGCTTCTTTTGTTATTTAATCTGGTGGTCAAGAAGCTCCTTTCACAGTTATTTATATCCTAGCCAAGTTAACTGAACATTTTCGATTTGTGGATGCTGGGAGTAAATGGTAAAATAGCAAAGCTGTTTTCTGTCCTACGTTTGCTATCAGCTTAAGTGTTTGTGACTATCCGGTATCAGTACTTAATGTTGTTTTCATAATTATTTATTTGCTCATTCATTTTATAGTCCATCTTCCTCACAGTGAACAATGATTTTTAACGTATACCCTCACTGAGTAGCCTTTTATAAATGGAGGGACTAAGGCTGCAATCTTGAAGGGGGAGGCAGCGTGACCCCACGCCGGCATAAGTGCCCATTTATCCCAGATTATGGGCCATCCCAGGGGCAAAAACAGCGGCGCTGTGGAGCTGTGCCGGCCCTGGCAACCATTGCAGCCACGCTGGCAGGGAATTCCTGAAAGGGAAAGCCTGTGCTGGCGTGGGGGGCGTTCCCGGGGCGTTTCTGGGGGCAGGGCTGCCTTTAGGCAACTTCCTAACCCCTTTTGCCATGGGAATGCCCCCTCTTCTAGTGGTATGGCTGTGCCACCTTTTTGGGGGGCATAGCCCCATTGCTTTCTTTGGGGGCGTTTTCTTTTTTAAACATTTTAAACTGTTTGATTTTCCTTGTGGCGGCTGGGAAGCCTCTGAGTAGGCAGCGCAGCGGTGCCACTCCCGACCACTGCAGATCTACCCCCCCTTTCAGGAATGGGCTGCCCATTGTTTAAAGTATGTGCTACTTTACTTTTAAGACAAAGAGTGAACTGAAATCAAATCATTATTCCTGCCCTCCCTACTTGGTGAAAACAGCTAGGACTGGTATAGGAAGTGAATTAGGAGTGTGGTGCATACCAACCAGTTCAGTGATCTGACAAATAAAGCTTGATCTTCCAGATAGCTAGAAACGAGCCAATAAATGCCACATTCCACCAAGTTCCACCCATGGTTTGTTGGATTCCCCCACCAGCTTGCAGAATTTTCCAGGCTCCTCATGCCCCTTCTCTTCTCCAGTGACACCACATGTAAATGACAATTTCTTTTGAAATCAGACATTGGAAACACTAAATAAGAAGGCCTGACCAGTTCAAAAGGAAGCTTTCCCTTTCTCATGAATTCTTACCAAGAATGTGCTGAATAACTTTCTATTTCTCAGTACTTGAAATGTTCTTCCTGTCTACCTTCCATTTTCAGTACAGCATACTTTCCATTCGGAGGGGAAATAGCTTATGGGTTCTTAGTAAAAAAAAAAAAAAAAAGATCGTGGGGTGGGACGACCTCTCTGTTTTGCTGAATCACAGCTTTTGAAATCTACCAGGCTTTCTGCATTTCTTTCTCAACTCTAATTTGAGATATAAATTGAAATACTTTGTGATACTTTGCTTCTCTCTGCTTGTCTTCAACAAAGGAAATTACTGCACCAGTTAGCTTCGGCAGTCAAGCATACCGTCTTTGGGCTCAATTATATCGGCTCTTGCTTTTGGCTTGCAATTATAGTGCTATTGGCAGTTTTCTGCAGGAGTTCCCTGCTTTTCAGATGAAAGGGAAATATATGTAATCAAACATATTTGAAGCCTACAGTAGCAACATGTTCAAAGTACAGTAACAAGATTTCTCGTCTTTAAAAAAAATACAGTACAAGCTGCTTCTCACTCTTATATTTTTGTTTTAAATCAATGGTTTCAATTTACTTGGTTTGATGAGTAGCTACAAATAGATAATCCCTTAAAAGTTCTGGTCTTTCACGTATATGGAAAGAGGAATGATTCATTTTAGCAGATTTATAGTAAGGAGATAAATAAAATAATGATGGCTTGCTGTGATCCAGTTTCTTTTAAAAGCAAAACAAGTTAAGGCAGGTCCAAAGCAAAATTTTCCAGTAGATCTTATATGTTTCACATGGTACTGTTTCAGATCTTTTACATTTTGGTATTTGTTAATATTCAAGTAGTTTATGGTTATATTCCATGTCTGTCTCAAGAGCTCATACCATTTTAAAAGGTGCTTTACTGTACGCCTACATGTACACTTAGTAATATGATGCAGCTGCGGCTCTCTGCACACCAAAACAGACTGTACATATTCCTAGGACAATGGAGATTCACATCTACTTCTGTATATCCAAGCTCTTTTCCTCAATCTAACAGCCAGAACTCTTTTTAATGGGGGGAAACTGAAATCCTGCTCATTGGCTGTTGGGTTCAGAATTAACCATCTTCTGTCTTTTCCAACTCATGATCAGTAGGCTTTTAGCTAGGTCCACAATCCACAGCTCCAGATGCTTTACATTTAATTCCTACAGTGTGGATGTCCCTGTCAACACGTTTCTGACAATGTGATCACATCCTGAGGAGCAAATGAAAAGAACTGCATCTTATTAAACTTCATCAAAGTAAATTCAAGGAATGTATAGCTTATGAAATGTAAACGTTCTGCTTTCCTTATATTTCTTGTGAATTTTTACTTGCTTTTGGCAGTAATAAGGCTGCCGTAAGAACCTGAGTATGAATATCTTAATGTGAGACTAACTGAACTTTTATTAATATACAGAAAAACATATAGGATAATAAGATACCCAGTCCTGTGAGGAAACGAAGTGAAGACACTTATTGGGATTTTGAGTAGTCAGGTGGAGAAGAATGTCTGAGCATGAATTTCATGCAAAATGCTGCACAGTTGTGTGTTTTTCAACAGGTTTTTTTTTAAGACTGTGAATAGGTTACACAGGTATGGTGCAAAATTAAAAAGAAAAATAAGAATTGGGGAGAACTTCCCTCTTCTCTCTCACCACTACTTCCCAAAAGGCCCGAAGTGCTGCCCTAAGGCAGACAACTGCTATATGTCAACATCAGCTGCCTGTTAACCCTTATATAATTCTGCTGTTTGCATTTAGAATGATATAGGTAAGAATAGGCTGGCCAGAACTGTATAGAAGAGGAAGAGGTTACACAGATGGGCGTGAGGACAAATACCATTTTAATTTGGTGGACCTGGACAGGCTAGTTGAAGGTGATAAGATGTTATATAAAGTTCTGAGCTTTACTATCTGACAGTATCACCTGAATGTTCATGTGTGCAAGGAAAAGTATTAGCAATTTAGCTATAAAAAATAACTGCTAGGAGAATTTTGAGATTCTGTTGTGGCTTTCACCCAGAGTGTGGTTTCCCCCCTCTATTTCAAGAAAGAACTGTGTCCTGTTTGTTTGACAAAAATCTTAATTTCTCTTTGGCCTAGCCAACTAAATTGAAATGTTTTCTTTTTTAACATACATTAGTTGTAAAATACCAGGTGTTTTTCTGTTTTTACTTTAATTTATTAACAAGGTTTGTTAGGCCAGTACTTTTTTTGTAAAAAAAATATGCCAGTACTTGTATATAAGGTTGTGCTAATTTCCACCGATTCCCCTCTTAGGACTTGAGAAAGCCCCCCACAAAAGATGCTGGTACTCAATACCAGTGAATATTACCAGCAAAAAGGCCCTGGTTGTAATATATAATTAAAATGGGTCTCTTCCACTAAAGATCCCTAGCATCTATGGACTTCCAGAAAGCTTGTGGAGAGATGTCAGCAAACCGTAAGGGTTCTCCTGTCTATTCGTGGAATAAGGAGGTGAACCAGGCTGTTGGCATGATTGCTCCCACTGCGTAGATCTGAAATCACTAGTTAGTTCCTAGGAAATCGCTGGGGATGAAATGGTTGGAACAATGTAACTGGTGGAATACAAAGCCTACACTACTCAGAGCCCATTTTAAAGGCCTATTTCATTACAGTGCTGATAGTGAAGACATCTTGTTTCTCTGCCAGCGCTGCATCTACAAGATGCAGTCCAACAAAGCTAATTCCAGGTGGTTTACAATGACCTTCTAAAAACATTTTCTTGGAAGTAAGCCCCGTTGAATAAACCTGAGTAGGATACTGACTAGATTGCTCCCTAAACCTTTAGTACAGAATCCCACAGAGCCATTAGCAGTGGCTTGCTGTGACTCTCTGGTCATTTCTGCATGGGAGTTTTACCTGGGGCTTGAAGGTCGCTCGACTCACACTTTTCTGTTTCAAATCTTTCACCAGCAGTCACCAAGCTCAAATCAGGAAGCATTTGAGTCCCTGCCCCTTGAAACGTTGCTTTTTAATTGGCTGTAGTGCTTTCTGTGAGTGAAATGTCCATTTCCCCTCTTACCCAGGCAGAAACACAAGTGCCGTCTTACAAACCTTTTCAAAAAATTGAGCTCTTTAAAAGGAATGAGATGGGCAGAAACCCAAGCGTCTTCTAAAAATCCTTTCTTGTGTGAGTCTGCAGAACTCTGAGAAAGCAGGAAGCATTTTGAGTCCCCGCCGCTTGAAACGCTGCTTTGTAAATGGCTGTAGTGCTTTCTGTGAGAAAAATATCACACACACCCCAACGCCCCTGTCATGTGCTTTGGCTTATGCATGGAGATTTCACCCAGGCTGAACTCAGGAGAGATCAAAGAATTGGGATTTCACAGCAACAGAAGGCCCAGGATTTGTGAGGGCTGGCCAAGAGATAATCTCTAATGGATGGAAAACTCATGCATAACTCCTAGGAACGACCGAGTCAGACCGGTGGCAAACATGAGTGAAAAGTATCCATGCATAAATGACCTTTGACAAGTCCCTTTATGATAAAATTGTCTTTGACCTGTTGACCCTGGTGACATCTAGCAGTGGCAAGCTGGTCAATTGCTGTGTGTGTGTGCTGTTAAATCACAGCTGACTTATGACCACCCCATAGGGTTTTCAAGGCAAGAGACGTTCAGAGGTGGTTTGCCATTGCTTGCCTCTTCATGGGCTGAAAGAGTTCTGAGAGAACTGTGACTGGCCCAAGGTCACCCAGCAGGCTTCATGTGGAGGAGTGGGGAATTGAACCCGGTTCTCCATATTAGAGTCAGCTGCTGTTAACCACTACACCACGCTGGCTGTTTGATAAATAATGTTGAGTTAAGGTTGTCTGCCAGCAACTTTGAAGCAAGTAGTTGTTAGGCTCCTTCTTAACAAACTGTCTTCAGACTGTGTGTAATTACATGCCTGTCTCTAATTTGCAGTTTAGAGATGACAAGAATGATAGGGTTATGGTTGAATAACTCTGGGTGCTGTTGGATGAAGCTTAGTATATGGATTGATTTCAATCTATTTTTTGTCAAGTTTTGCATTAGAAAATGTGTTGGTTACCCTAATAATTGACATACTGGGAGAAGGAAATCAATTGTGTTGACTTTCCTGGACTTCTCGGCAGGTTTTAATATCTTTGACTATGATATCTTTCTGGCTTGGATCTCAGAGATGGAGTATTGCATTCTGGAGAAGATAGTGGCTTCATTTTTTCTCATGGGACCTGTCTTGTGGGATTCCTCAAAGTTCAGATTTGTCTCCCATGCTGTTTTTACATATACATGCAGCTGCCATGAGAGTTATGAGATAAAGAATATTCAATACAGTGTTATACGCCACTGGGGGGAGGGGATCTTCTTTCTTTTTAAAAAAAACAGTATATTACCTGTTAATTAAAAAGGTAAAGGTAGTCCCCTGTGCAACCACCGGGTCATTACTGACCCATGGGGTGACGTCACACCCCAACGTTTCTAGGCAGACTATGTTTACAGGGTGGTTTGCCACTGCCTTCCCCAGTCATCTACACTTTACCCCCAGCAAGCTGGGTACTCATTTTACCGACCTCGGAAGGATGGAAGAGTGAGTCAACCTTGAGCTATCTACCTGAAACCGACTTCCATCAGGATTGAACTCAGGTCGTGAGCAGAGCTTTTGACTGCAGTACTGCAGATTACCACTCTGCTGTTATCCCTTTGGTCTCTATTGCCACTTACAATTTTATTTGGATTTATTACATTAAAGGTTCTTTAATTATTTTGGTGCCTTTCAGATGTTACATGCAGCATTGCAGCAGGAGCTGCTTTTTGAGGTTCATCCCATGGCATAATAGGGGAGAGGCCAGCTGTGCAGGTTCTATCCAGTCACTGCCCTAATCTTGGGCATACAACAGTTGTATGGTAAGGTGCCGTGTGATTGGCTCTACCACATGGTTCTTCATTACAGTTTCCATTGCATTACTAACATTTAAAGGAGGAAGCTGCAGGAGGAAGCGGGGACCAGTGGGAGAATTTCACCCTCCCTACAAGTTCCTTAGGAGCCCAGTGGTGCAGTGCGGTAAGCTGCAGTACAGCAGTCAAAAGCTCTGCTCACAACCTGAGTTTGATCCCAATGGAAGTCTGCTTCATGTAGCCGGCTCAAGGTTGACTCAGCTTTCCATCCTTCCAAGGTCGGTAAAATGAGTACCCAGCTTGCTGAGGGTAAAGTGTAGATGACTGGGGAAGGCAATGACAAACCATCCCATAAACATAGTCTGCCTAGTAAACATCGTCATATGACTCCACCCCATGGGTCAGTATTGACCCGGTGCTGCATGGGTCAATGCCTTTACCTTTTTTACCTTTACATGTTCCTTGCAGTCCTTGCCTCTATACTTATCATTACAGATTAATGAACCTCACTGGCTTTGGTTTTGAATTATTTCAGTTTAAACACATTAATTTGGGTTTGATTGGGAATTGGAGAACTAAGTGTTCTCTAAAAGAGTTACACTCTTCTGGGTCCGTAAGCTTAGAAAGGTGTGAGGATGGCCATGTAACTGTGCATCTCTGTGCTGAAGTTACTCCAGTATAAGGAATATATATTCCAGTAGTCTTATTGGAGTACCTCTACATTGGATTTCCATATAATTCTATGTCTGCTGGTGGCCCTGGATAGGGCCAGCCTCTAGGCCCTGACATGATTTTTTCCATTGCCACTATATAAATTTGTATGGGAAAGGGAAGGAGGTGACAACAGTTGTGAGAGGAATCATAATGGGTTTAACCCATCATGAGCTGTACCCAATCTTCTAAAATGGCTGAGTTTAGCTCCTAACAGAGTAAGTGTAGACATACTTAAATCTTCGAGGATTTGGTTTTTAACACACATTCCTTTCCAAATATTGGCTCCATTATTCTTTGTAATTCTCCCCTCAAATTCAAGACCATGCTTCTATCCTCTGATTGTGTAGAAACGTATCTACCTTATTTTACCAAACACAAATTTCTTTCTCTGCAAACACAAGTTGTATAATCCTTGAGAATTTCCAAATAAATAAGATGTAAGGCATTCTCTATGCTGTACGATGTATCTCTCATCAAATCATACATAGAGAAAATGTTTCCAGGTGCTCTCAAGGTGTTGCTGCCTTTTATAATCGGTAGGGGTGAAAATGGGTTCATGTTCAAGAAAACCATGTTTTTGCTGTTGTTGTTTCATTTCTTATTGTTTTAATTTCTTTGTAATTAAATGAAGCTGTATGTACAGGTCAGTGGGTTTATGCATAGTGAATTCATTATGGCTTCCCAGATGTTCATATTTAACTAGCAACTATATTCCTGAAAGCAGTAGTGCATTCAGAGGTTATCTCATTAATTAATAGCTTTTAAAACTAGTTACTACTTTCAGCTTAGTTTAGTGATTTTTATAGTTTACCAGAGAAATTAACCATATAGTTTCCCAGTCGGCAGTTTGAGGTAATTACACTGTATTCAGGGTCTAATACAAAAGTCTGCCTTTTCTGGATCCAGAATTTATTGGTCTGGTCCATACATGCATATACATCACTTGATAGCTGAGAGTCAAAATGTGCAGATTGCATCCCGTAAAAGTTTTGGGTCAGTTCAAACACTCAACCCAGAAACAAACTTCTATGTCTACTGGGAACAAGCACTCCCACAAACACATGAGCGATCTGGCATTTGAGCCTGGCATTGCTGCATAGTTGGCTAAACTGACCTTTACAATCCTTGCCTGTCAAGAAAGGGGTCGAAGAATCATATATATGTGTTATATAAATGCCTGGTACACACATGATGCCATTTGCTTGATGGCAGCATACTCATTCCTAATATATGGGCCTGCTCCTGTCAAGTATCTGAACAAACCCTTTGTTTTGAGTTATATCAGATGATATAAAAGTTCTGTCCGAAGTGATTGATCTGTGATGGGTCATTTACGTATGCAAGTCATCACTCAACACTACAGTCAACACTGTTGAAAGGAAGCCAGTATGAGCCAGTAAGAAAGTGGCAGAAGTGGTAACTTGCACCTTCTGCTTTGAGTCCCTCGAGAGAGAGGCTGCGACATCTGTCACCCCATTGATCGCCAGGGTTGATTCGGCTGATGTGGCTGGCTAGGCGGGTGTCCCCTACCTCCCTCACCGCTCCATGTGCGTCCCTCCCAAAGCTGCGCGCTTGGTGGAAGAGGACGACCATCCCAGACAGAAGGAGTGTAGCATTCTTCGGACAAGGGTATACGATAGCTGCGCTCCCCTGCTAGAACCTCCAAACAACCTGTTAAACTAAAATATTTGGCTTGCAACCAATTTAGACCTGTCACTTTTATTTATTTATTTTCTGTTTAGAAATTGTGTATGCTGCCTCCCTAGGCCTGTTGGAAGAGGCTCATTACAATAAAACAAAACAAAGCTAACAATAATAAAAACAAATAACACTAAAAGCATAATAAAACAATCCTAGTCATTGATAATAAAAACCACAACTAAAAGCAAGCCAATGCATAAAGACATAAAAAACATCCGCAAAGTCTAAAATGATATTAACAAAACGGTCCTCAGGTTAGTAGACCAGAAAACATCACAAAAAAGATGCGATAGGCTTTGCATTCCTTCATTCATTTATCCAGAATGATGTTACTATATGTTCATTTTCGGTCTTCTGTGCAGTCCCCCATTGGACTACACATGTGCAGGCCTGCCCGCCAGAGGTTTATAACCAAGCTCTACCACTAGGAGGGTGCAGTGTGTCAGTTCCGTCCTTCGTTCCCACCTAAAGGCAATCACATACCCTGACACTGCTGAGCCCCCTCCCCTCAGTTCCTTCTTCGCCACCATCAGAGAAAGAAGCCTCTACTGCTGCTCTTCTTGTCGGTTTGGTATTTGGGCAAGGCCTGCTTGTCCTCAGAAGATTGGATCGCTGGATAGCCCTACCCACCCCCGTACGTGTGGTGGTGCTGGGTAGGTCAAATAGCCCAGAAGAGTTCGTTTAAGAAGTGCAGCATCTCAGATTTCTATCGAATCCGACCACTCTGGTGGTTAATGATGAAAATAAAATGGGCATATCGCCCCTTATTCTAGGCTTTATAGGACCTGTTAAATTGGTAATTTAGCTCTAATAAGAGTTTCAGGTGTAACTAAAAACTTCAGGTAACACCTCTTTCAACTTCCAACTGTTCCTCTAGTAACAACTCTCTGTATCAGCAGTTTTCAGTCCAAGGGTTGGGACCCTCAGGGTTTTTCAATCACGCCTGATAGGACATAAGCCTCTAGAGAGCCGCCATTTTGTACTGCCCTTTGGCAGAACCTGCTGCAAGTGTGCATGGATAAATAGCAAGGCAACCCATCTATTGCCTCTCTTTGCACACATGCTTAGAGGAGCAGAAGGGCAGCAAGGCAACATCACTTGGTAGAGAAGATTCCTTGCAGCTCTGATCTTTGGCTTGTTCTTCACCATGGTACATCTCCTGGGACTTGTCTTGTGTTTCCTGTCGTAACCTCTCTTGTTTGGCTACCTGCAGACCTGGTCATGACAGCAATGAGGTCATAACTCTGCCCCTTCCAGTGACAGGACTACATCATGCAACTTCCTGTCACATCCTTGCAGCTCAGTGGGTCCAGAGTCTGGAAATATACTGTACTCTAGATAATCCAACAATAAGATCACAAAAGTCCTTTGACGATGCTCAGCCCATTGCCTACTGAAGCTAAATTATGTGAATCCGTTTCATGTTTTAGATTAGATCCAGGATACTAGAATCTGGAGCAGTTTCTGCTAGAATTTGGAGCAGAATCTGGAATCCTCTGCCTTACACTGAGTCAGACCATTCATTCATCTACCTCAGCGCTATGTGCCAGTGGCGGACTGGGTCTAAAAATATTGGTTGCCAGGAGACAAAGGGGGCCCACCCACAACTATAAGGCTATCATTTAATTTTTATTAATTTTTATTTTTTAACATATTGTCTAATGTTTAAGGGGGCCCACTTCGTCAGAGGCCCACAGGGCCCACTTGCCATCGGGCAAGTTAACCCGATGGCCGGTCCGCCACTGCCTTGTGCTGAGGGGTGGCTCTCCAAGGTTGGGGAGAGGAATGACACAGTATGTGTAGTTCCACAGTTCTTTTACCTCACAATGTGTTTTGTTGACAAAGCACACTCGTCGGTAGCTGGCATTTAAAGGGGGAGACTTGCATTGGGGAAAGGGCCTATTTAACCGTTTTCTCATGGAAAATTGCTTCCCCCAATCTGCTTCCCCCTGCTGTGGAAAACTTACAAGGATCTTTCCCAGCCCTGATATCTGTGATCCTTGTCATGGGAGTTGCTAAGGACCGACTCTGGGACCTTAGGAATGCAAACCACTGCTTTTCCATGGCTCCTTGTTCAAACCAGCATGGCTGTGTTCATGGGATTTAAGTCTCTCTTGTCAGGATTTAGGCCTTCATTTGGCACTGTTTCATAACAAGCCCACCCACAGTTGAAGTCCACCAAAAAAAAAATCCCACATACAGGATGCTGAGCTAGAGAAAATTTAAGTATTTATTTTATAGATCAGAAGGTTGAGACATTGTAATGGGGCAGAGGAAATGGGGTTTTAAGGATGATGTTAGTTTAAAGCATCCATAAGAAGTCCCCTGGTGACCTCCTTGATAACTCTTGATGTGAAAGCATTTCTCACCAACATCCCTAAATACTGCAAAGCCGAAAAGGACAATTCATAACCAATCAGGAAATACAACTGTAGTCTTTAAATATGGCTGAGGCAGTTTAAGTAGTTATATATAGTCTAAGTGTCCTAATTTTGAACTTTTCTGTCAGCTGCATGGTAATGAAACATTCATTGTCTTTTGAAGTTTACATTGGACTCTACTTCAAAAACTATCAGCACATCAAATTATAATATATAACTGCTCTTATAAAAATCTGATAGTTGTAATCCTTTGTGAGATGCACTTTCTTTTTACAATTTCTTCATCAGTGCAGATGTTAGCAACTCACACGGGACAGCTAAAAATGACTTTCATAAAAGCTACAAAAGAAAGCTGTAAATTATATGCTACAATTAAAGGAGAGAAGACAAATTTCTGCGGCTCACAAGAGTGGCTCATGGGGGCAAATTAATATAAGACAAAAGGTATAATGCAGAGGCCAATATTGTTCTTCCTTCCATTTACTGTATTGATTTTACTTACCAGTGATTAGACGCCTTTATGTGGATTTGCATTAAGATTTGGACTTTTAGCACTTCATCTCTCAGATTCTACTCAGGGGAGAGATTTCCTGGTCCATAAAACTCAAGCCCAGCTTGACCATACTAACAGAATAGGCAGCCATCTCTGGAAGCTGTACAATCTTTCCAGAAGCACCACAAGAGCCTGGACTTATGCGCTGCTTCTGGCACGGCCAGCCTCAATGTGAACCACAACACTCCTCGCAACATCACAGCCTTTTTGTGCAAGGCTGCCCCTCCCTTGTGCAAGGCTGCCCTTCCCTAGAGAGTTAGCGTGGTGTAGTGGTTAAGAGCGGTGGTTTGGAGCAGTGGACTCTGATCTGGAGAACCAGGTATGATTCCCCACTCCTCCACATGAGTGGCGGAGGCTAATCTGGGGAACTGGATTGGTTTCCCCTCTCCTCCATATGAAACCAACTGGGTGACCTTGGGCTAGTCACACTCTCTCAGCCCCACCTAGCTCACAAGGTATCTTTTGTGGGGAGGGGAAGGGAAGGTGATTGTAAGCTGGTTTGATTCTTCCTTAAAGTGGTAGAGAAAGTCGGCATATAAAAAACAACTCTTCTTCTTCTTCCCTCAGTAAGGACACAGGAGACGCAATAAGCATACACAAGCAGGATGCCCGGGAGACTCACAGAGGACGGAATCCCATCATCTCCCCCTCCCCCCCCACTCGCCCACTGGGTCAGCCACTCACTGCAGCACTGCTTCTGTTCCTTCCTCACGTAGCCACCCACCTGGCTTACTGGCAGAGGGGTCAGATATGGCTCCTCCTCCCTTGTCCACCTGCCTGCTGAGGTAGTGGGGCGGGCAGCAGCAGTGGAGGGAGGCCGCGGGGGGGAGGGGGGAGGTGCCTCCTGCATCTCCTCGCCTGCCTGCCTGCAGAGGAGAGGCGTGGTGGAAGGGCTGGTGTTGGCAGTGGAGGGATGTGCCAGGGAGGCAGCTCCTGCTCTTCTTCCCCTGTCTACAGAGGAGAGGTGGCAGCAGCAGGGTTGTTATCAGTGGTGGGGGGTGGCAGTGTGGGCTCCTGCTCCTCCTCTGCCCAACCCCCTGCAGAGGAGATGCAGTAGCAGCAGGGCTGGCATCAACATAGGGTGCTCTAGCAGCTCAATGTGGCTCGTTTTTCTCCCTCCTCCCCTCCCCAGTCAGTAGGTTTACGTTGTCTGCATTAGAGCAGACAATGGCCCCTTGTTTGGGGAAAATTTAATTTCCTCTCTATTGGGGAAGGGGGTTCGTGTATTTCTGCAAACCTGGGCAGCCCCCCAGATCTGCACAAGAATGCTTCCTATGTGAACTTGGCCCCATTCTCTGGGTCTGTCGATCTACACATGGGCCAGGTTCAGCATCAGATAGAAGATGAACATATGAAGTTGCCTCATATCAGGTCTAACCCCTGGTCCCTCTCAGTATTGTCTGTTCTGACTAGCAGCAGATGTTTGGTAGAGAGGGGTCTTTCTCAATACCTGCTTCTTCTTTAGCTGGAGATGCCAGGAATCGAACCTGGGATCTTCTGCATGCAAAGCATGTGCTCTGCCATTACAGCATGGCCTTTTCTCAAAAAGATGGTAAGCACATTGGAACCTGAGGAACTGAAGGTTACTTGCTTTCTCACTAGAGTAGACAGTCCTGAATCATGCACCTGTTTGCCATCTTGCCTATTTTCATGATTCAGTCATATTGAAGGAACCATTGTGTTGGGAAGATCAAGATCCAGTCCTGTTACTTACAAAAAGAACAGTAGCTAGGTTTCATTTGGGGGATTGTTTAGGCTTGACTGTCACATTCTCGCTTGCTGTGGTAAAGTCCTCATGATGAGATTTAATGTGAGGATGCTTAGCTGGAGTCAAATCTGATATTGTCTCTTAGTTTGATAAAGGACTGGGGTATATGATTCAGTTGCTACAAAAACAATAATTCTCTGTAGTCGTGTTCCCTTGCTACAACCAGAGAATGCATATTTTTAAACAGACTAATAAAGCAGGAATCAGGGTAGTTAATGGCTTTTTTCGCCTGATATTCTCCTGGTCTTTTTATCCATCCATCCCCCCCACCCTTTCTCCCTGCAGTACAGATGATAACTCCACATTTGTCTTACTACAGCTGGCAAAGAAACCTTGGTCATTTATGTATGGGAGTTTTATGGGGTTTGTTGCTGGCTGGACCCACACTTGCCTGTCGGGAATCTCTGAACCAGCAGTCTCCAAGCTCAAATCAAGTCCCACCCCTTTAAATGCTGCTTTGTAATTGGCTTACTTTGCAGTGCTCACTGTGAGAGAACCCCACCAAAACCCAATTACTGCATAAAAAAGCATTTTAAGAACAAAAAACGCAGCAATCTGAAAAAAGGGGAGGGGAGTCCAAGCCTCAGTTTTAAAAAGCCTTTCCTCTGCTCAGAAAGAGGAGGCAGGAAGCATTTGGATCTCTGCCTCTTTACACGCTGCTTTGTGATAGGCTGTGAGAGAAGCCAAGCTTCTGTGGCCTGTGATTTGCCTTCTGCACGGAGATTTCACCCTGGCTGAGCTCAGGGGAAAGGGAAGAGTCGGGTTGACAGAGGAATGGGAAGACCCGGACATTGTGAGGGCTGGCAGTGAGGTCATTTCTAATAGACGGAAAACTCATGCAGAACTCCAAGGAATAACCGAGTCAGACGGGGCGAACGTGAGTGAAAGTACCCATGCATAAATGTCCTTAGTCCACAGCGAGAGAGCAATACAAGACGCCTCAGCTATTTTGTCTCCGGTTTTATTGGAGCATTTAAGGTAAAATGCACATTCTTCAGATGGCAACTTGAAATTATCATCATCCATTATGTGGAATTATTCAAGTTGCAGCTGAGTCTGCAAGGGCTGTATGTGGGAAAGAGCTGGTAAAGCTCTTACAAGAATGCCAGACATATCCTAGCTAAGACCCCAGGTCAAGAAGTAAGGGACATCAAACAGCACCCTGTGGCTTCTCCTCCTACATTTGTACTCCTGGCATCCATCCAGATTAACAGGAATCTTCAGTGGTCTGTTATTTCCTGTGTCTTACAAGCAGCTTTGCTGGCTGCATATCCTCTCTAGCCTTCTCTGACCCCCTGAGCTGCGAAGCAACCATCAGAAAAATCAGCATGCATCAGTGTATCCCATAAAAGAGGGGATGATGATGTACATGATGGGGGGGGGGTTTCCTTAAAGTACGAGCTTCCCCTGTCCTTTCTGCTTATTACGATTAGAATTAATTGCATTTTTGAAATTATATTCCATATCTGAGTTCACACGCTTTCAGAAGTTGATTGGCTAAAAGTAAACATGTACAATAAGCCCATCCTGTAACAGCAATTTGGGTAGCAGTTTTGACCAGCCGACGGCTCAAGTCATGATACATCAATTTCATAAGGATTGTGAACCTTACGCAAGACTTTTAAAAATCTAGCACTTGATGAGCATGATTATTCCTTGAATCTTTTTTCCCCCAGCAACCGGAGAGAAAGAAGAAAGGGGGGAGGGAAAACAGCATCCTTCTTTGATATATTAAAGATAAAATCTGCTTGGAAAAAAGGAAAGAATCGAATTCCTGCTGCACGTATTAAAGATTCTCAGGGTCATATTAATTTCCTACGGGCAATTTGTGATTGTATTGTGAAGTAGAACAAAGATTCTTAATGTCTGCATAAAACGATGCTTTGTGACCCTCTTAAAATGCAGATGTGGAAAAAGAGCAATATCATAATTTGCATCAGCATATAAACATGCTTCTTTGTGCCCCATTCTCCCATTACTGTCTCCCTTGTTATTGCTTTGAATTCTTTTAATGATACTTTTTTTTGGCTGTTATTTATTTTCCTTGTATGCATTAGAAAGCATAAGGGCCTCCAGCTTGTCTCCCAGACGAGCTCTATTTACCTGCTACCCTTGGTTAACTTCAGTATTGTATAGATCAAGTTGAAATTATTAAAAGTATTTTGTTTATACTGCTGTCTGGCATGACGATGAAATCTTGTCTTCTCCTCACCCGAAGACCTGTTAAGACTCAACCTTTCCACAAAAAGCAGCCAAAGAGAATCACTTCCCATTGGTGAAATAGGGCAGGGGGAAGAGTGGGGAGATGAACTCTCCAGAGTACTGTGGCCCCAATCCATATCAGCCCTCTGTGACTGCTTTTGCAGCTCATTTACACATTGTAGGAGTTAAACAAGAACCCCCAGCATCATATCTGGTTTGGTTCTAGTTCTCCAAACCTGAACTCTTTTTCCGCAGTAAGAAGCATGTGTTAGTTTCCTCAGTAAGAAGCATGTGTTAGTTTATTTTCTGTTTGATTGCACTGTGAATTGAATGTTCCTTGCCTTTGCCACCTTTCTCCATTTCTAAACTCACAGTTAATTAATCTTCCCTTCTCTTGATGAAAATTATACGATTATTAGGGTTATCTTCTCTCATCTGTTGACCTATACCTTTAAAAAGAATTAATAAGGGAGAATAATTTGAACCTTTTTATTCAAGTACACATCACCACTTTTTTAAAAGTGGTGATATTTAAGTGACATACTAGTGCCAATTTGTTGTCACATACTAGTGCCAATTTGTTGTCAGAATTAGCCGGCATCCATTAGGACTATCCTGTGTTTATTAATGAATTTTTGTATATTACTTTTATCCTTTTTTTGCAATTAATGTTTCCTTTATTTATATACTGGTCGTAGACTGTAATAATAAAGAACTTGAACAAAGTGACATACTAGGCAAAGTATTTCTTGGTTTCCCCCCAGTAAAACTATCTTGATAGACACAGAGAAAGTGATACGATCTTAATTCTATGCTTCAGCAGTCAATAACTCACTGCTATGAGGAATTAATATCAGATATTGTTTCTTTTATTTCTTAGAGATGTTTAATATCTTCTTATTTTATACAGATGCTCAAAGTGTAGAGCAATCAATCTTAAAACACATTTCAAAACTATGACTACAGTACGACAATCTGACACAGTTAACTGACACGATAAAAATCAATCCTAAACCATCAAACTTAAAGATCAAAAGCCTGCATAAGAGCTATATCCCCTGCTGAAATTTAATGTTGCAGAAAGGGACCCAATAAGGAACACTGCACAGGACAGTTTTTTTAAAAAAGCAACCTTCCCTATTGCTATAGCCCCAATCCATATCAGCCTGGCCTCATGTCTCCTTTTTGGACCTCGGTTACACATCTGGGGGTTCGATCACAGTGTGATGTGGTTTGGCCTTGTAGAGCTTGTATAATTTTATTGTGCATTGAATGTGCGGGTGTGCAAATTACATTTGGCAGCTCATTTATTTCTGTAAAGATTGCCACCCCAGATGGGGACCCACTATGAGGGCAATGGAATGGCAGATGCATACAGCAAGGTGGCTTAATTTTTCAGTGCACACTTCAGCCTGTTGTACTGGATATTAGTGTGCCCTAGCACATACTTTGGGAAACACAGCCTTATTAACTTGCAGCCCATCCCTCTGTGGTAGGGGTGACATAATCAACATTACAAATTTGACAAGATTTTAATTCTAGTCTTTTATTAGATGAAACTGATGAGCAGTTACAGACATTAATTTTCCTGCTCATTTGAGTGTTTACGTAGACTGCAAAAGAAAATACATCTGTCCAAAGCCTAACATGAACCTATATCTCATTATACAGCCAGATTTAGTAGTTTGCAGAAACCATGTAATACACTAATGTGAGCATATATGAAATTCTCTGGATTTCTTCATGATATAGAACAATGTCAAGTAATAAAAGGAATCCTTAAAGGGTTTAACCTATAGAATTGTCACAATGTATCTTTGAAGCCAAATTATTAGTTACTGAGTGTGTCAGGGTTTATGTTTCAGGATATGGCTAACGGCTTATTTAAAAATACCTAGTAACAGCATCTAGAATGTTCTGCTGCATACATAAGAGACTTGTTAAATCTTTGGTATTTATCCCTTCTTTTTATTTTTTTAAAAATAGTGTATACTTGTTACAGTTTATTCTGACATGACTCCAGGGCACCCAGAATCCATGTGTGGGCGTCATATTTGCACATCCTATACAAATGAGCCTGAATTACACAAACTATACACTGCAAAATTGGAGTATAAAGATCATGGGGCTTTGGAGGCTCCCATGTGGGCAGAGACGTTTGGGCATTCTGGGCAGGGGCAGAGTCAGAGAGTAGAACTCTTCTTCCCTTTGTAGAATTCTAATAACTGATTTCATCAATTATGCTCTCTTGCATTGGGTACTGATTTGCGATCTGAAGAGCCTGGCCATTAGGATGAGCATAATTTTCACCCCAAAAAAATTGTTCAGGGTGGCATTCCATTGTCCTACTAGCACAAATGAGCACTAGAGCAGCCCTACCATTTCTCTCAGGTGGAACCTGCTGGATACATGTAAATAAGAGCCTTAGTCCTCATGACAGTAGATAAATTTGACCCGTTAAGAGCAGCCCGAAATGTCTTTCTGGATGTGAACTGGCTTCATTACAACTAAAAAGATCCCCCCCTCCTGTGTCTCCCCATATGAGCCCACTTGCTTGTTAAGATGTGCAGGGAGGGGCCCTGATCCTGTAGACTTTGTCATGTGGAGGCCCTTGTTGTCGTGTGTGTGTGTGGGGGGGTAATTTCCCCCTGTGGCAATAAAGTTATGTAGTGACATCTCTGAAAAGATATGTTGGAATATATCCCTCTTGACATTTATAAAGGATTCTATAATGTGGAAAGGCATTTGGCCTATAAAGGAAGGCTGTATGTGAGGTAAAATATGTTGTGCTTTTTAACTCATTGCTGTCCAGTTTATTTCCCTTTTTGACTTCACTCTATTTTGTTTGATGCTATTGTTGTAAACTGTCCTTGAGCACATTTGTAGAGATAAGATATATGAACCAAACCAACACTGTTTTCCTACCTGTGTGCCCATTAAGCCACAAATCACCTGTTAAAAGAAGGTGGTTTGGGGCTTTTTTCTGGATTGTAACCTTTCTTTTTAAGATGTCCAGCAAAGTTCAGAGAGAGTCTGCGTATGAGGTTGCAGAATAATTCACTTCAAGTAGAAGGTGAATAAAGTAGCCTGGTTCCTTACATACACAAGAGGCAGGCGCCTTACATGGTGCCTCGCATGAATCCAACTGAAGTGAGCTGGGACGGAAGAGAGAGTGTGTGTGTTGTAGTGGTTAGCATATTGGACTGAGACCTGAGTCCAAATCCCACTGAGCCATAAAATTCACTGGGTGATCTTGGGGCAGTTACTCTCTCTCTCAGCCTAATCTCTTTCACAGGGTGAAAGGATAAAATGCTACCCTGAACTCCATCGAGGAAGTATGGAATAAAAATATAATTGGTTCTCGTAGGTTATCCTGTGTAACCGTGGTCTTGGTATTTTCTTTCCTGACGTTTCGCCAAGCAGCTGTGGTAGGCATCTTCAGAGGAGTAACACTGAAGGACAGTGTCTCTCAGTGTCAAGAGTGTAGGAAGAGTAATATATAGTCAGAAGGGGGGTTGGGTTTGAGCTGAGACATTATCCTGATACGTAATTATATCATTGTTACAATATATATCGGTTTTTTAAAAAATGTTTTTAAGAAGTCGGACCTTTGAACTTTAAAAAAGAGAAGTGTGAAGTTTTGCTGTCCTGTCTTTCTGATCTTCTGTTATTTATTATTTGCTTGACTATGGTTGGGCTTCTTGTGTAAGTGTTCTTTCATGTGGATTTTAAAGAAAGCTCCCACTCATAAATACAGAATGTCCAGACATCAGTAGATGAAAATAATGTCTTTCTGTCCAAACAGTCATCTTTTGTAGGATGAGAATTGGCTGTCTGATATTTAGTGAACAGAGGTTTTACTTATATAAAAAAATAAGTAGGAGCATTTATGGTCTGTTTAGTTTCTAGAATTTGGAGAACATTCTGTTGACAAATTTGCCACAAAACTGGCGTCCTTCATCACAAAGCAGTGAGCCTGTGTTCCACAGACACCGCAGTTTGCACATGGCCCTCTAGGCAAACATGGACTTCTCTGTTCTCAGGCAGCAGCGCTCCATTTGCATTGATCAAAAGTCCTATGCACACAGGAATTCCCCCGAGTGCCTATATGCGTAAGGAGTCACTAGATCAGGTTCCATATTCTGTACCAACAACATCAGTTAAGCTCCCTCTGCCCCCTCCCCCCAAAAAAAAACCCCTGCATTGGAAGTTATTTGTTTATTAAAATATTTGTGCCCAACCTTTGCTCTTGTCTCAAGGTGGCTTACAGGTAATAATTAAAACCAAATAAAATTTAAACCCCCCCCCTAAAAAAAAAAGCTGACTGCTGTTCATACCCCATAAAAATTCAGTCAAATAAGCTTTGTGGAAACACATGAAGATCTCCACCGAGGGTCCTCCTCTCACCTCCACAAATTGGGAGCCATGATGGAAAGTGCCCAAGCCCTGGTCATTGTAAGATGGGCCGCCTAAGTAGGGGAACAACCAGCAGGTGACATCCTTAAGACACAGGTGCACAGAAACATATGAGAGGAGGCTAGCCATTGGATATCTGGGACTCAGGCCATGAAGGACTTTAAAGGTCATAACCAGCATCTTGAATCGGACTCAGAAACAGACAGCCAATGTAGCTGTCTCAAAATGGGCAAGGTATGTTCCCATCAACTACCCCTTAACCATAAACTGCTGCAGTTTGGAGCAGCTGCAGTTTTGGGGTTATCTTCGTGGGCAGCTCAATGTAGTGCTTTACAGTAAGAGTGAAGTTACAACAACACGGATCAGTGTGGCAAGATTGGTTGAGTCTAAGGAGAGAAATGGTGAAGCAGGTGCAGCTGATGGGAGGTGCTCTTGGCCACGGTACCAGCTGCTTTCCAAACAGCAAGGCTGGGTCTTTGAGCATACCCAAGCTCTTAACCTGTTCTGCAAAAGCCAGCTCCACCCTAACCAGAACAAGTGGACCCAATCCCACTAACATCAGCCTTCCTGACCAGCATTACCTCTGACTTGTCTGGATTCAACTCCATGTTCCATCTGAGGGATAAGAATGGAGTGGTCAACTGGGTCAATTGACAGACCTAAGAGTGGCAGCAGAGGTGACTGTCCAAATTTAAATGAATATTGTCCACCAGTGCAACAGAAGCCATCTTGGTTCCAAACCCAGCCCTAACACGACGTATAACACAAATGGTTTATGAGACTAAGCGAGATGAAAGCCAGCGTGGTGTAGTGGTTAAGAGCGGTGGTTTGGAGTGGTGGACTCAGATCTGGAGAGCCGGGTTTGATTCCCCACTCCTCCCCATGAGCGGCAGACGCTAATCTGGTGAACCGGATTGGTTTCCCCACTCCTACACATGAAGCCAGCTGGGTGACCTTGGGCTAGTCACAGATTTCTCAGCCCCACCTATCTCACAAGGTGTCTGTTGTGGGGAAGGGAAGGCGATTGTAAGCTGGTTTAATTCTTAAGTGGTAGAGAAAGTCAGCATATAAAAACCAACTCTTCTTCTTTTTCATCATCATCATCATCAACATTGATGTTTAATTTGGTTTAATAATTTGGTTTTAAAACGTACTTAGCTCTTCAGAGTGTTCTCTTAATAGTTCTTTTGATACTTTTTAATGTTATGCTCATGAAGTGTATGGTGGGGGAGAACTGATCTGAAGTGAGAACTGAAATGGGGGCTTTCCAACTTAACTGTTGCATGAGTTCCTATCTGCACATTTTAGGTGATGTTTAAAAATACTAGTGTCTAACTGTATGGTTGTAGCTTGATTTGTGTGAGTCCTTTTATGTGTATCTTTTGTTATTCATTTCCAGGTTATGTAATCTTTGTCCCTTGTAAAGCGAGTTAAGCTGTTGTTAACATGAAATAACCAGTCAATGTGAGCAAGCTCTGAGACACCACAGCTATGTCAGGAATTCAAGGGAAGGGAGCAGTATTAAAGTTTCCCCAGTTAAAACATATTTGCAAAAGACAGAGCCGCAGCCACCTAGAGATGCTAATATATCTTGAAAGATATCAAAGCAGAAAAGGAAATATTTGTTTACTTAAACAAGTAAATGAATTGGAATTAAGTGGTGGCAGACATAATGATGAATAGTCTCTCCAATGAGACCAGGGCCCAGCGGGACCTTGGAGAGTTCCGCAGGGCCTGCAAAACAGAGCTGTTCCGCCAGGCTTACGGTTGAGGCCAGCTATGGTTCCTTTTTCTATAAATGCTGGCCTCCCGAACCTTCCACTGCTGATTTCACCTTTCACCACCTATGGGGGTCTATCCATCTGTTCGTCCCCGCTATAGCTCTATGTTACAATGTGGGGGCGCTCTTGGATATTGGATATTTTTAGGCTATTTAGGATTTTATGTGTGTGTAAAGTGCCGTCAAGTCGTAGCCGACTTATGGCGACCCCTTTTTGGGGGGGTTTCATGGCAAGAGACTAACAGAGGATTTTATAGGGCTGTTTTAATTGCTCTTTAAATGTTTTGTGCTATTTTAATATATGTTGGAATGTAATGGGAGCCGCTCTGAGCCCAGCCTTTGGCTAGGGAGGGTGAGGTATAAATTAAACAAACAAATAAATAAATAATGACTACACGTGTAAAGGTAGTCCCCTGTGCAAGCACCGGGTCATTACTGAGCCCCGGGCTGACATCATATCCCGACGTTTACTAGGCAGACTATGTTTATGGGGTGGTTTGCCATTGCCTTCCCCAGCCATCTACACTTTACCCCCAGGAAGCTGGGTACTCATTTTACCAACCTCGGAAAGATAGAAGGCTGAGTCAACCTTGAGCCGGCTACCTGAAACTGACTTCCGTCGGGATTGAACTCAAGTCGTGAGCAGACCTTTTGACTGCAGTACTGCAGCTTACCACTCTGTGCTACAGGGCTCACAAGCATAGGTAGCTTTAAAAAGGGGTTAGGCAGATGCATGGAGAAGAGGTCCATCATTGGCTATTAGCCATGGTGACTGAAGGGAGCCTCCAACTACATAGGCAGCAAATCTCCGAATACCAGTCCTGAGAGGGAGAAGCATGGCAGGGCTTCAGCCTCTCTGCCTTGTTTGTTTGGTCCTCCAGGGCAGTTGGTTGGCCACTGTATGAGACAGTATGCTGGACTAGATGGACCACTGGGCTAGCCCAGCAGGTTCTTCTTAAAGGTCTTTAAAACACCTGCTACCTTAGACTGTCTCTACAAAAACACGGAGATTGAACCTGGAACCTCTGGCAATATAAATATCTGCCACAAAGCCATGAAGAAGAAAGAGGGTGCAAATACAAATAGATTAGACTGCCAACTTCCAGGTGAGACATGGAGTTGTCCCAGAATTACAACTGCCCCCAGGCTACAGAGATCAGTTGCCTGTAGGCTGTAGGAGAAGTGGAAGTCCTGGAATGGCTACAAAGAGTAGACGTTTAGGACTTTCATTTCTCCAGTGGTATACCATAGAAGTCGTATCATGTATCATAGAGATTAGGATAAGCATTTTTTTAGGTTGTGTGATATAGGCAGGAAATTGAAGTTTGTTGGGAGAAAGGGACTTCACAGGAAGTGGAAGAGTTTGTGAAGCTGACTTTTGACCTGGATATGACATCGCAGGACATGGCATCACATCCTCACTGAGCTCCTGCCCTACCCAGACTATGCCTACCCCAGGTACAATGCACAAATCTCCAAAACTGATAAACAAGCAGCTCCGTGTCTCATAGATTTGGTGTGCTGATGGACATGAGGAACACGATAGTAACCTGCTTCAATAATTTTCTTACATTTCAATGAAAAGTTGGAGGAATGTCATGTTAATATTGAGCTTGGGAAAGGGCTCTGGCTCAGTGGTAGTGCATCTGCTTGGCATACAGAACGTCCCAGGTTCAATCCTTGGCACCTCCAGTTAAAGGGATCAAGTGGTAGGTGATATGAAAAATCTCCACCTAAAACCTGGAGAACCACTGCCAGTGTGAATAGATGGTATGGACCTTGATGGACCAAGAGTCTGATTCAGTAGAAGGCAGCTGCATGTGACTTTGGGTCTTCTATTGATAGGATGTGGGTTACCTGTAATTAAGAATTGCTGATTCATGAGTTCATATTATTTTATTACAGCGTAAACATCTGAATAAGTGAGCAGTAACCCAGGCTAGCCTGATCTTGTCAGATCTCAGAAGCTAAGCAGGGTCAGCCCTGGTTAGTATTTGGATGGGAGACCACCAAGGAAGTCCAGGGTTGTTATACAGAGGAAGGCACTGGCAAACCACCTCTGTTAGTCTCTTGCCTTGAAAACCCCAAAAGGGGTCGTCATAAGTCGGCTGCGACTCGACGGCACTACATTATTATTTTTTATTCCAGGGCAAAGGTTACCTCAGATACAGGCAACCTTCACTTTTTATCTGAACTGCTTATCTTTTTCATGAGAAACTGCTGAGGACCATTTCCCGCTCCAGGCAAAGGGGGGCATCTTGAAGCTCGGGTTTTCCTGCCCTTTGCTCGGGGAGAGGCAGGACTAAAATTCTCATTTCCTGTCTCTTGGGCGGGAAAGCCTCCAACTTCCAGTTTCCCTCCTGCCTTTGCGGGGAGTAGCACGCAGTAGCAGAGCTCCTCTACTATTACTTACCTTTGTCTTCTTCTCTGTGTTAGTATTTCTCTGTCTGGTTGTCCTTCTTGCGTTTACTGTTCTTCTAAAAGAAAAAAATTCTTTTCTCCCTGTCCTCTCCTGTCTCTGCCTACCGCCCGCTGCGACCCAAAATGGCGGCCGCGGTAAAAGACGTCCCCAGAGAGGATGATTTACTATCTCTGAAGGACTACAATCCTTCCCTCCGACCACAGGGAGCCCAGCCTCCGGAGGATTTCTCCGTCAGCCGCCAAGGCGGACTCTCGGAGCACAAGGAGCCCGGCGGCGCGGCAGCCTCCACTTCAAAGAAGTCAGGAATGGCAGCCTGTAAGCGAAAGCATACAGGCGCCGGCGGCTCCTCAAGCTCGAGCCGAAAGCAGCGGCAGGACCCAAAGCCCGGCTCGGGTGTCTTCCGACCTCTCCTCCTCCTCCCGGTGCGTGGAGCAGTCGGCAGGCAGCAGCATGCAGCAGCCCCGGAGTTCGCCGGACGGTAATGTACCCGTCCCCGGGAACCCACAGGAAGGGGGGAGGACCTTTACCATTGAAGATATGGAAGCGGTCATAGGGTTTTAGACCGTAGACAGGCTAGGCAAGCGGCCCACTCTCAACCTCCTCCCCTAGCCCAGCCTCCAGCCCATAGCCAGCCTCCAGCCCAACCTACGGCCCCACAGCATAGGGGGCAGGGCATTCCCCCACCCCCCTCCATGGAGAGTGAACCTTGCTGCAGCCACTCCAGGAATTTCCAGGGGCAAGCGGGGGAAGCTTATTCCACCTTTTTCTCCGAGGAGGATTATAGAGAGGAAGATGAATATGACTCTGACTCCGAGGTTGCTATTAATCCTGGGGAAGAGCAGCCTAGGCTGTTCTCTCCTGAAGATTACCAATACCTACTATCTAAAGCTCTCATCGCCCTAGAGCTCTCTGAGCAGCCTCAACCTCCACCTAAGCCAGACGACACTGCTACCAAGGTTTGGCCTGTTGGTACCAAGGATTACTTCCCCCAGGGCACTCCCCAAAGTAGGAGGGTCCCTCTACCAGACTACTTTGTTAGACTCATTAGAGCAGAGTGGGAAAAACCTACCCAAAACAGGCAATTTTCCTCCTCCATCAAGAAGTTATATGAGATGTCTCCCCCAGCCATGGAGCTCCTCAGCCTACCGGTGGTAGATGCTCCAGTAGCCTCCCTCCAGTCACCAGATGGCCTTTCTGAAGAGGGAATAGGCACCATTAAGGACCAATTTGACCGAAAAATGGAGTTTCTTTCTAGAAAGGTCCATGAATCTACATTCCTCACCATTCAGGCCACGGCTACTACAGCCATTATTGCCAGGGCCTCTATAGCATGGGCAAAGAAGGTCTCACAACTGGTTATGGGGGCGGATAGGAGAATATCTGATGGCATGGAAAGGATTATTAAAGCTACTTCCTTCCTCACCGATGCATCACTGGATTCCCTTTCCTTCTCGGCCAGATCCATGTCCTCAAATGCCGCAATTCGCAGAGCACTATGGCTCAGAACCTGGCAAGTCGACTCCAAATTCAAGTTAGTCCCTTTGTCCTACCCTCTACAAGAGGGCAAGTTGTTTGGAGAGCGCCTGGACAAGATGTTGGCTGAAAATAAGGATAAGAAACGTACCATGCCCAAAACTTCTAAAAAGGAATCAAAGGGATTCTCCCATTCCTTTCATTCTGCACACACCCTCCATCGCTTCCGACCGGATCAGAGACGTTCATGGACCAACAACAACAACAGCAACAACCAACAATTCCGAAGGCAGGGACGTTTCAACCATCCACCTCAACAGTCCCATTTCAGAGGAGACAAGTCGGGCAAGTTCCAGAAACCTAACAAACAGTGACTACGGACCTGTTCCTGTGGGCGGAAGACTTCAACACTTCTACCCACAGTGGGCGGCCTCTCAGACGGATGCCTGGGTGTTACAGTTGATTCAAAACGGCTACAAAATCGAATCTCGAAGCACTCCTCCAGACCGCTTTTTCCATTCCCCAAGAGCACTCTTAAACACAAAGCATCTTCGAACCATGGCTGCCATAGACCATCTGCTAACCATTGGTGCAGTGGAAAGAGTACCTCTTCAAGAACTGCAAACCAGAGTGTACTCAACCTTTTTCACAGTCCCGAAGAAAAATGGAGATTGGAGGGCCATACTAGACCTAAAATTCCTGAACAGGTATGTGCCCACAAAACACTTCAGGATGGAGACCCTTCACTCCATAATAGAGGCTCTAAAGCACGGTGCCTTCATGACATCTATCGATCTAACGGAGGCATACCTCCATGTGCCAATCCACAAACTTCACCGACGGTACCTCAGGTTTGCATACGACGGGATTCACCTGCAGTTCAAAGCCCTCCCCTTCGGCTTGGGTTCCGCCCCCCGAGTGTTCACCAAAGTCCTGGTGACCCTCATAGCGGAGCTTCGTCAGGAGGGGATACAAATTCATCCATATCTGGACGACCTGCTGATCTGTGCTCCGTCATTCCAGCAGTCTCTATCTCACACCGACAAGGTACTCCACACTTTAGAAGACCACGGATACCTGGTAAACTACGACAAGAGTCTCCTACAACCGTCACAGACCATACTGCACCTAGGTGTTGTCATCAACACGGCCTCAGACACCATCATTCTTCCAGAGGACAAGGTTTCCAAGATCTCCACCCTTGCCTCTCAGTTATCCAAGGCCTCATCGTCTCGTCTCCTTACTCTAGCCAGCCTACAAGATTTGATGATTTCATACACTCCAGCAGTTCCCTGGGCTCGCTTCCATGCGCGCCCCCTCCAGTGGTTGTTGAGACCCTACCAACATCTCATCACCAGAAAAATCAACAAGGTCGTTCCGTTGAACCAACGGACCAGGACAAGCCTCAAATGGTGGAGTCGTCCAGTCAATCTCCGGGGGGGCAAGCTGTTCATACTGCCAGAACCTACTCAACTGTTCACAGATGCATCCCTCCAGGGTTGGGGGGCAACCCTAGGAAACGAGATGGTCCAGGGTACTTGGACGCAAGAAGAGGCAAGATTTCACATCAATCTCCTCGAATTAAGAGCGGTACGCCTGGCCTTGCTCCATTTCCACCGACAAGTCCGTACCAAGAACATTCTCGTTCGAACGGACAACATTTCTACAAAGGCGTACGTAAACAAGCAGGGCGGATCCAAGTCAACCTCCCTCCACCCATAGGCCGAAAGGATTTTCAGATGGGCAGAGAAGAACCTCCTCCACATTCAAGCAGAACACATTCAAGGAGTCCAGAATATTCAAGCCGACTGGTTGAGCTGACGGACTATAGACGAGGGGGAGTGGTCCTTATGTCAACAGGTATTCCAGATGATCAACCAGCAACTTGGCCCTCTTCAAGTGGATCTCTTTGCGTCAGGCCAGAACCACCTACTCCCCAGGTTCTTCTCCCGCTTCTTCCATCCAGATGCGGAACAAGTGGATGCTCTACTAGCCCACTGGCCATCCGGGATTCTGTACGCCTTCCCTCCTCTCCCCATCCTTCCAAGAGTGATCAGGAAGATTCAGACGGAGAAGGCCCTAGTGGTACTATTGCACCAGATTGGCCACGTCGCCCTTGGTATGCGGACTTAAGGGCTATGTCAGTTCGGAGACCTTGGCGTCTACCATCGCTTCCCAACCTTCTCCAGCAGGGACCCATCATTCATCCCAACCCTGCTTGGTTCAAGCTCAACGCGTGGACATTGAGAGGTTGACTCTCTCCCGTCTAGGTCTGAGTGATGATGTCATTGCTACCATTATTGAAGCCAGATGACCTTCCACACGCAGGGTATATGAATACACCTGGAGGACATTTGTCAGATGGTGCCGAAGGAAATCTAAAGATCCTTTTAAGGTGGACCTTTCATCCCTACTAGCCTTTCTGCAGGACGGAGTAAGACAAAGCCTCAAGACTAATACCCTACGAAAACAAGTCTCAGCTATAGCGACATTGGTCCCTTTCCTGGATGGTTTTCCTCTAGCAACCCATCCACAGGTTAGGGCATTCCTCAAAGGAGTATCTCAGACACATCCTGCTCCAATACATAGGTTTCCATCCTGGAGCCTTAACCTGGTTGTTTGGGCCTTAACAAAACAACCTTTTGAACCTCTAAGAGAAGTTCCACATCAGTTCCTGGGCATGAAAACCATTTTTCTCACTGCGGTCACCTCGGCAAGGAGAATCTCCGAGCTTGGTGCCCTCTCGATCAGAAAAGAGTTATGCTCTTTCCAAAAGGATAAAGTTGTGCTCCGCCTTGATCCTTCTTTCATTCCTAAGGTCAATTTCACCTTCCACAGGGAGCAGGAAATTTATCTACCTTCATTTTGCCCAAACCCTAGTAATGCAAAAGAAAGAGAATGGCACACATTAGATGTCCGAAGGGCTATTAGAATTTATATCAGCAGAACAGAACCCTTCCGGTCTTCTGAGGCTCTCTTTATCTCGGTTTCGCCTCCAAACAAAGGCCATCGCTTATCAAGGCCATCCATAGGTCGAGCACTTAAACGCTGCATCTCCGAAGCATATCGGAACAGTACTCTTCCAACTCCGACGGGGCTCACTGCCCACTCAATCCGAAGCGCAGCCACTACAGCAGCAGCGAACAGGCACGCTTCAGTAGACGAAATCTGTCGAGCGGCCACCTGGTCGTCAGTCTCAACCTTCATTCGCCATTACCACATCAATAGCTACGCCTCCGCAGATGCGGCCTTTGGGAGAAGAGTCTTACAGCACGTGATCTCTGAAGGGGAAAATTAACTCCCACCCGGGAAATACCTAAGCTCTTGGACATCCCGAGCTTCAAGATGCCCCCCTTTGCCTGGAGCGGGAATGTAGCCCTGTTACTCACCGAGAGGGCTCTTTCCGCTCCAAGGTAAAGGGGGCATCTTGCCCCACCCATTTAAGGGGCAGGTATTACCTCCTGGGCCTATTTAGCTATACCTACTGACAATCATTTTTCCCCTCTGTTACTCTAATTGCCTAGGTCACAAACAAAGGTCATTGACCGTTCTTCTACTAAGTGGACACATGCCCGTCTTACACTAGTTACCCTGATTCACTAGGGCAGATCCATAGTTGATTATTCCATACTACACTATGTTTGTTTCCTTATGTGTAACTATGGTGTTTTTTCAATGTTCAATATGTTCCATGCCCTGTTGGGTTGTGGTTATCAATGTTTTTTCTCTCTAGTTTATTCTTCCTGTCTCTAGCATCCGGCTTCTTGGAAAACTGGAAGTTGGAGGCTTTCCCGCCCAAGAGACAGGAAATGAGAATTTTAGTCCTGCCTCTCCCCGAGCAAAGGGCGGGAAAACCCGAGCTTCAAGATGCCCCCTTTACCTCGGAGCGGAAAGAGCCCTCTCGGTGAGTAACAGGGCTACATTCCCTTGTTACATTGTTATATAGTTGACTATATGTATATTTCCTGTTTAAAACACACAGTCTGTTGTGACCTAATTTGATGTAGTTATAATTTATTAAATCAAAAAATCTTATGCGTACAGCAATATTTTCCTCAGCTCATTTGTGGTTTGAAACTCAGTCCTGCTTCTGTGGAGGGTGTGAATGCTTCTAAAGAACACTGCAAGACCCTGTCTTCATTGTTCTAAATTAAATTAACCGACAACAAAGGTAGAGCAGAATGTTCCTTCAATTTGTAAATTTATAACAAGGAAATGCAAATATGTGGAGTTTTTACATGAGTTTTTCCCCCCATTAGGGCAACATAAAGACGTAATTTGAAAGTGGATATTTTGAGAACGTAATTCCACCATAATGCCAGCAAGATATTGCTAATAATAATAATGTAATGCATTTAAACCCTGAAAAGTTGCCCATATTATAAGAAGGTACAGCATTTAAAATGGTTATAGTGCCATTCTGAAGATCATTAGAGAGGCGAAACAATGGAATCAGAAGTAGGTCACAAGGCTGTTTTAAATATTTCAGTGCATCTGTTAAGCTCTACAGTTTGCTCATTAAAAAAAACTTATAGTCATATTGCACTTCTGAATAGTTTGCAAGCTATTTCAACAGCAGGTTTTCGAGAGACTTCCCTGTCCTAGAAAATAGAAATCATCATAAAAATACCTTTTTACATTTCACATACAAAACACTGATCCAGATAAATGAGACTTCTTAAGATAGTTTGGAACTGCATGTTTAGATAGCCACTTTTTAGGATTTTATTTAAAAGGTAAAGGTCCCCTGTGCAAGCACCAGGTCATTCCTGACCCATGGGGTGACGTCACATCCCGACGTTTCCAAGGCAGACTTTGTTTGCGGGGTGGTTTGGCAGTGCCTTCCCCAGACATCTTCCCTTTACCCTCAGCAAGCTCATTTCACCGACCTCAAAAGGATGGAAGGCTGAGTCAACCTTGAGCCGGCTACCTGAAACCGACTTCCATTGGGATCTAACTCAGGTCGTGAGCAGAGCTTTATTTAGGCAAAATAAGTTAACTGTGGGCCGTCCCCTTGAGTACAACCCAGCCTCCTGACTTCATCTCCACCCCTCCTTTCTTGCACTGTAATCTATATACCATTTGATAATTGCTACCAATGACCTATGGCACTGTTTGATCAAGCTCTCCTCCCCTAGCTCTTCTGCTGTTTGTAACTTTAGGGTTGCCAGCCCCATGTTGGGAAATTCCTGGAGATTTGGGGGTAGAAACTGGGGAGGCCAGGCTTTGGGGAAGGGAGGGACCTTAGTGGGGCATAGTGCCATAGAGCCCACCCTCTAAAGCACCCATTTTCTCCAGGGTATTGATCTTCGTAATCTGGAGATCAGTTGTAATTCTGGGATATCTCCAGGCCTCCATCTGAAGATTGGCAACCCTGTCCCTAGCTCTGCTTTTCTTCTTTTTTTTATGCCATCAAGTCACAGCTGACTTACGGTGACCCGGTAGGGTTTTCAAGGCATGAGAAGTTCGGAGGTGGTTTGCCCTTGCCTGCTTCCACATAGCTCTGCTAGCAAACTATAAGTACTTCATGCATCTGACAAAGTAGACCGTGGATCATGAAATCTTATGTCACAATAAATTTGTTAGTCTTAAAGGTGCTGCAAGACTCTTTGTTCGTTTGATCACTGTTTGTGTGGAAGATAAGATGGAGAAGTCCTTGCAATTTGAATGAGCATTCATTTTGCATTATAAACCCAACAGAAAGGAAAGCTGCTTTAAACCTGGTATAAGGAAAACACCCTAAGGCTGCAGGAATAGGTAGGATGCAAACGAGAGGCACATCTGTTTATTACCGTTATACTAACATCACTAGACATTATACCTTAGTATAGCCTCACCAGCAGCCTCAGGCCAAACTAGAGATTAGCAGTCTCCTGTGACAAGCCTCCCCAAAGGGTTTTTTTCCCTCAAATGAAAGACTGCCACAAGAAGCTTTGAGTCTGAGCAGATGAACAGTGGATGCTTAACCCTTTTCTTTCTGCCTGCTTTTCTGCTCAAGCTCACCCCCTCTCCCAGCTGTACATGGGAAAGAAGACAGGAAGGGGACAATTTTGAGCAGCAAAATAACCAAAGGAGAAATGTTAATGCCTTTGGATCTTGCTGACAGAGAACTGCATGGATGCATGTCCAGCAATTAGCACCGCAAAGTGACCTCTCAAGAGGACTGTCAGGAATTCCCAGTCTTCAGAGAGGGATGCTTACGCCTATCTTTGTGTGATTTTGCTCGGTAACCACCAACCTGTTTATAGCAGAGGCAGCCCTGCAGGTAATAAACACTCTTGTCATCACAAGCAATCTGTTCTTTTGTGGGTATCCTAAGAACCTAAAAGCAGAGTCTGGCAGGTCCTGACTGTAAAAAAAAGACAACCACTACTCCACTGTGTTCTTTCAATGGGTGGCTGCTATGTTGGCTTCACTCTCTTCTCGGCAGTCGTCTTGCTTTCCTCCTAGCAGTTGCCCTGGTGCTGGGATGAGAGCACAGATGCTGAGGTGTGTGTGTGTGTGTGTGTGTGTGTGTGTAGAAAGGACAGGCACTTTAGCTCCATCCCAGAATGAGGCCCACAGCTCAGGGAGGCTCACAGCTTTCGCATCCTCCAGTTCCTCCAATAGTGAGGGACTCTCTGTTTTAAGGTGGGAACCATCTGCCAACCACAGGACTCACCAGGTCCTCTTTTCTGGAACATGAGAAGGGTGCCACATTGGGGAAGAGCCACAGCTAGTGCATCAAAGAGCCACATGTGGCTCCTGAGCCACTGAGTAACAGTTCCAGCCACACCTTCCACCCACCTTCCACAATTCCACCCACACAGCCTTCCACAACTGCTTTACTGTTTTGTTTTGTTTTAAAAAGTTTGGACACTGTTCACTCATATAATATCTTGTTTGGGCCTCATACATATTGAACAGGAGGTCATGGAATAGAAAAATGTTAACAAATTTTGTAAGGAATTCATGAGTTTCTTTTTTTTTTTAAGTATTCCAGTTGTTGGGATTTGTTGTACGGTCATGTCACATGTCAGGTAAAAAGCACACAACGACCGAAGGGAAAAAAATGCTTTCACTTTACATAATACAGTGATCTGATGAGATTTCTTTCCTGTTTACTAACCTATTAGTTATTTGCAAATCATGTTATTCTAATATGTGAAGAAGAAAAGAATGTCCAGAGTCCAATATTATTTCTCTCATCTCAGGAATTCACAAAATGCCTCTCTGGCCCTCCTTTTCTTTAGAATGATTCATATTGAGTCATTCAATTCTTTTATAGTTTGGCTTATTTTGTTCCAGTCCTGTCAGTGCACTCTTAACAAGTGACCTTTCTCCATTTCCTTTTTTCCCCTTATCAGATCGGAAAATTGCTATGGAATTGACCAATAATTTTTCAAACATCTCTTCAGGACGTAAAAAGGTCTATATTGCAGGAGGAAATAAAGAGGAGGGAGGAGAACAGAAGCAGAATAGGAACTTCCCTGTGGACAAGTGAAAAGAATGGCACAATAAGTGCCTTTATTTATATTCCGTTTGGCACCATCCTCGCTGTGCTACTTTGTTAATATGCAGCCGGTCGAGCCAGGCGACTGCGTCTTCGCACCACATGGTGATTTTCAGAAGTTAAATGCTGCCCGTCATAAACACGCTTCAAGCATCCAACGTACAAAAAGCGCGGGGGTCTCTTTTCTTGTGATTTCTGCTACAGGGGTGATTGTAGGCTTTTAAAAGAAAGAAAGAAACCTGCATAGCAAAAGACTGGATTTTTCTGAATCCGCCCTGAGAATTCTTACAATGAAGTTCATTTCTGTCGTCCTTTGTAAGGGCTTGAAGTGGGAAGCGGCAGACAGTTCCCCAAACGCAGTTTGTGTTTATGTATAGAAGGGCATAAACACTCGTGGCGTATTTTAACATTGAAAGAAGAATGCCTTTGTGGTCCCTCGGGAAATACAAGCAACCTACATTGTTTGAAACACAGATTCCTCTCTGAAGTCTCGTTTGCTCATCAATGCTAAGCAATTGTTCATAATGTTTTTATAGCACATTTAATGTTCAAAATGTTTTTACAAGCATGATGACCCCATTCTGCCTCACAACAGCCCTGTGAGAGATAAGTCATTAATATTCTCATTTTATGTAGGGTTTTAATAAGGCTGATCATTAGTTCTTTTCCTCTGAGCTCCAGTTGGAGGGAAAGAAAAGGTTGGTTGCAGGGCATGACAGGATTACAGCTTCTATCTGACGTAGGGGCTGGTGTGGACAGAAATGTATTCTTTATCTCCTACTCTAGGCCTTCAAGAGACTTATCGCATGGAATCATTAAAGCTATTCTGGGAGATACGTTAAGCTAAGAACTGGTGATTGTCCAAGGCCAACTAGTGTGCTTCGTGGTTGAACAGACACTTGAATCCGGGTCTTCCTGGTTGACATCCGGTACTCTAGCTGTGTACAGACAACACATCTGTATAGAATCATTACCTGGATGAGGCAATTGTTGCGAACCTCAACGTCTAAGCATTGATACAAAACCTTATGCAAAGCCTCCGCACATATGAGGTACCTGGGCATAGGTTTTCTCAGCATATCTTCACCCGTCGTTTTTGTAAAGAATAGATCTCATGTAAACTCTGCCCCAAAGCCTCTGCAGTGTGCAGGAGAGTTATGCTAAACATGCAGTGGTCCCTCAGCAGGAGTGGAAAGGATTCTTTCAAAATGACTTGTCAGGGCACTGTTGACCCTTCTTAAAACATTTATCAGGCAATGCTCTTTGCTGTGTCTTTGCAGAATGTGACATGGATTCCAGAGGAAGCTGAGCAAGAGATCTGGTTCAGAGATCTTTGCTTGCAGCTGTAGTTTGGAATAATGGAGGAAACTGGCAGGAATTCAATAGAAATGGAAGCGTTTAAGGCAGAGGGGTCAGTAGATGCCCAGTGTTCTCAGCAAATCTATTTGTTTTCTAAGTGGTTGCACTGTTGTGGCGCCTACTTTAATTAAGGCTCTGACAGGATTTCTATTATAAGCCATGTTTTAAGAGGTTTATTGCTTAGCTGTAAAAATTTGCTCGAGGCGGACTGTCTCAGACTGAAAACATTTTCTCAAATTTAAAAAAAAAATCAAATTAGTTTAGAAACTTACACAAGTAGAGTTTCAAAGGCACTCTTTTTCAGCTCTAGTTCTCATATGTGAGACCAATCTTGTGTTTCATGCTCTGGAGTGAGGACAGGCAAGTTGAAATGAGTTGGTGTCAGCTGTTTAACCGAATACTTGCTGTGTAAAATGGGTTTGTTCTGCCTACCTTTAAAAAATTACCTCTTCCCCTTTGGTTCTTAGCTAAGGTTAACCAAAGGTGCTCTCAAATGTTCTCCTCCGTTCAGGAGAATTGTACTAAGGTATGTAGGAAGACATTCTTGTGCCTGTCCCACAGTTATGAAATTTCTTGCTTTTGGAAACTCACTGAAGTAGAGACGGAATGTTTTTCCAGAAGTGTTAGACTGTGGGATTGGTCTGTCTTTCAGCTTGCGCAGTGGTTTCAGGAAAACTTTTTTTTATTCTTGTTAAACCCCCAAATTCCCTTTTTGTCTGAATTTGTGCGTGTGTGCGTGAGCGTTAATGATGGCCAATTTGTTTGCAGAAGAAACTGAAGAACAGTTTTGAGCTTGTATGATCTGGGTCCGTAAACTCCCATCCCAAACCCATAAATCATGATCAGCAGGAGAGGTATTTCTCCCCTCTATCAAAAGTGAAACTTTCTGCTTGAAACTTAGGGGGTCTTTAGATTCGAGGGAGGACTGTGTTCTGTGCAAATTTGGTGACATTCCGTTTAAAATCTGCTGCTCCAGACCCTTGAATTGGTTCCCCATTGAAAATAATGGTCCCGAAACTCTAACCCCCCCCCCGCCCAAAAAAACCCATATTTGAATCCTGAACTGGTAATGTCCTACCCAAAAACAGCAGTCACAGTAAAGTCCCCCAATCCCGGATCTATAATTATAACAAATTGTGTCTCAGATTGTGTCCCTAATGAGTACCATGCCTCACATTTTATTTAACAATAGTTTCTGTCCTGAAATCACGATGTAAATGCTAATTGTTATCATTTTTAATAAAACATGAAACATTGAAATAAAATCCCACACTATCAACTCCAAGGGCTCTTGAGATGACTCGCAATTTTTAAATCGTGGCAATAATAAAATAATAAACCAGCAGGTAAAAATAATAATAAACCAGCCTCTTTAGAAGATTGGCCATCAGATTCCTACGTGAACATCCTGACCTTCAAAGTGCCCTGGCCCCAGACTATTTATGGAACTAACACAATTGCCCAAGTTGCCAAGGAACTGAGCAGTTGCCTCACCAGTACCACCGTTTGATACCAGTCCACCAGACAGGACCAGAACCATGTCAGCATGCTGTCTTCATTACCCATTTCAGGCAATCAGTACGGAAAGATATAGTGGTCGATGGTAAGGAAATCCACCAAGAGTCAAGGAGCATCAATAAAGGGTGACTAAGGAATTCAGATCCAATTCCAGATCAGCAAACACATTTAAATGTTTCTAGGTAATATATTATCCAAGAAATCTTGGAGCACTTTCTCAAGAAGGAGATGCTGGCCACCAGACAATGTTCAGATCATTTGGATCCAAGAATAGTTTATTCAGTAGAGGCCTGCATTTGTTCATGAATTTGAGGCTATACCCAGAAATGGCCCAATATATCAGTATGTGAAGCAGAATAGCAGGTTCACTTCTTGGCAGTATTATTAGATCCATACTTAGACATGGAGGTCCAGATCTCCTCTGTGGCACGTGGCACTTTTCACCAGTTTTGGCTGCTGTCAGTTGCAGTCTTTTCTTGAGAAGTATGATCTGGCTACAGTTACCTATATTCTGAATACTTTCAGGTTTGATTATGCAATGCAGTTTAAGTGGGACTGACTTGAAAACTGTTTGGTGAGAGTGTTATCTGGAGCAGGTTAGAGGAAACATATTCTGCCAGTCTTAAAAGACTACTCTGGCTGCCAATTTTGTCTCACACATGATTCAAAGCACGGGTTTATCATCTTCAAAACTCTAAACAGCCTGGGACCAAAGGATCTGAAATTTGCCTGCTCCTATATGATTCAATCCATCGGCTGAGATACACATCAGAGGTCTTGCATTATGTACCCACGCTTTCTGAAGTAAGAAGGCCAATAACAGACTGTGTAGACATTCACGTAGGAACCCCCATATTTAGATACATTGTCTGTATCTTACACATTCATTAGCCCACTGCTTGTTATTTGTTCATCCTCCAGACCAGCAAGTGACCAGTTAATTCCCGTCACTCACCCTACGTCACTTTTGCATCTATAATTTCCCACCTAGCAACTAGATTCAAAATCACCAATAAAATTCAAACTCTTTGGCTTGAACCCAATTCCCGCTTTGGAGCCCACTGGTCACTCATCTACCAATATTTCTTCGATATAAATACAGCCTCTAAACCTGCAGAATTTTGCAGCGTTTTTTTGAACCGTATACCTTCTGCCCCTGTGCCTCATCAAAGGAAGATCTCCAGAGATCCCCAGAGATCTTGTGCTGGTCTCAGTCTCTGCTTTGCTTTTTCTTATTCATGCTCCTTCCACCCTAGACTATCCAGGAGTTCTACGCCATCAGAACAGACTTGCGTGTCATTATTTGCCCACTCTTTTATTGCTTAGGTGTTAGGTTGCCTAAGATTAGGTTTCAGTGTGTATGTGTGTGTGAATATGTGCACACATGCAAGCCTATGGCTCGCTGTGTGCCTCCTGCTTTTCTTGCACTAATTTTCTAAATAAAGATTTAAACGGTACAATCGGAAATGGAGAATACGCATCCAAAACACACACACCGAGCACAATGATAATATGCTGTAAATTGGTGGTGCAGTAATAGTCTTTGATTCTGTTTTATATCTGGGAATCTCCCCATTCCCATAATTAAGCACTACTACCAGATTCTGGACCTTGGTATACAAGAAGCAGTGGGCCCTTAATATTAGTTTGCCCCAGAATATGCATGTCTGTAATCTTAACACACAAGGGGAACACTCCAAATGTTGGGGGCTATATACATGTAAACATTTGGATAACAAGAGTGGCAACCAGAGACAGAATCTTTGACATGGTGGCGCACTTGTTATGGAATGCGTTATCCATAATGGTTGGTCAATCACAACCTTCAGATAACAGATAAAAACTCTGTTGTTTACCCTGACCTTTTGTTCGGTGTATAGTGTTATTTCCCCTTGCCCTCATGTTAGAATTCCATCTGTTAATACTGTGTGCTTGTATCTAACATTTAAAAATATTTTATCTGCTCTTTGAATTGTTGTATCACAATGTTCTATCAGCTGCTTTTAACATGCTTCTTGATGGTTGTGATCTATGCTCTTTTAATTACTTTATTGATAATTAATCTTTGTTATTTTATGCTTTAATTCTGTAAGCTGCCTTAAACACGGCCTATGAATACCTTAAATAAAATAAAAATAGCATGTAACATTTGGGTATTTTAAGGGAGTGCAACAATATCATTTCATTAGGCCTCCTGAACCCATTGATGCATCCAAGCATTCAAGCATCCTTTGACTTATTTCTCCAGTGGCAAGAAAAAGCCCCGTAGCGCAGAGTGGTAAGTTGCAGTACTGCAGTCCAAGCTCTGCTCACGACCTCAGTTCGATCCCAATGGAAGTTGGTTTCAGGTAGCCGGCTCAAGGTTGACTCAGCCTTCCATCCTTCCAAGGTCGGTAAAATGAGTACCCAGTTTGCTAGGGGTAAAGGGAAGATGACTGGGGAAGGCACTGGCAAACCACCCCGTAAACAAAAGTCTGCCTAGTAAACATTGGGATGTGACATCACCCCATGGGTCAGGAATGACCCGGTGCTTGCACAGGGGTCCTTACCTTTACCTATAAGACAAAGTAGACTTTTATGACATCAGTCTACTGATGACTTGTCATTCCAAATCCTCCAATGACTTTTCCAATGATACCATGTAGACATTAAAATGAGCCCAATGGAACTACTGAGACAAATAGAACCAGAACCACTGGAGAGTGGTTCCTGTGATATCCAATCATTCCAAAGGGATGCTATGGCCAATGCTATGAAGAGGCTTATGAGAATCAATGGTGTCCCCTCCCCCATCTCTTTCAGCACATTTGGTCATTTGGTGACCAAGTCTGGAAGCTAGATTGAAATCAACCCAGATAACCCATCTCATCCAAAAATGCCTGGAACTATATGGCCATTTCTCACTTAAGTGCTGTACTTCTTATGGTGATACAACATAATCAATATATCTAATTCTCAACATAGCCTCATTTGTGGATACTTAAATCCAGAGATGGGACCATGGACAGACAAGCCAGATCTTTCTACAAACATGAGAAAAGCGCCAGGTTTGCAGAAAAATCTGAAATCTTAAAATACCTGGGAGGTGGGTGGGTTTAAAACACTCCAAAATGATAGAAACAGGGCCTCTAGCTTTAAGAAACAAGAGGCTGCCGCTAAGCAACCACAATAGTATGGCCAGACTTCAAGCCTTGTTTTTTGTCAGTAAAAGGCAGGGGAGTGGACAGGGCCCTTTCCAGGGCTGTTTTGGCCTTTGAAGGAGCTCCCATCAGTGTCAAGCTTGCCAGCAACCACCAGGCAACTTGTTACCACCTGACTTGCAAGACTCACCCAGGCTCACCACTCCATGAAAGTCAGTGTGGTGTTAGAGTTTCAGACAAGGATCAGAAGATCCATGTTTGACTCCCCACTCTGACATAAAAGCTCACTGGGTGACCTTGGGCTAGTCACTAACTCTCAGCCCAACTTACCTCGCAAGGTTGTGAGGATAAAATTGAGAAGAAAAGAATGATGTAAGCCACTTTGGGGTCCCGGTTATGGGGAAAGGCAGGGTATAAATGAAGTAAATAAATAATAAATATAATGGAAAGTGGGGCAAATAAAATGTTGGTTGGTTTGGTGGTGGGTGGGAAGGAGAAAAGGAAGCAAGAAAAGGCAAGGAATATGGGGGCTGCCAGGAGGAGGAAAAGAGAAAATAGTATGGGGAGGAGGATACAGGGGAAAGTGAGATGTCCCCACAAGTCCATGCAGGCTCCCCTACATGCAGCTGGGCCTGACCCAGTCTGGTAGGCAGATATGCACAGAATTTTCCCAGGGGAAGCCTGCCAGCTGTAGGGAAGGAAAGAAAGCTGAAGATAGGGGCACAGATAAAGGTAGGTTGACTGGTGAACAGGAAGGAGAGAAGGAAGCAGGAAAAGGGGGAGAGAAGGGGCTTTCAGGGAGGAGAAAGAAGAAATAGTGGAGGTGGAGAAAAGGAGATACCCCCACAAGTCCTTGTATGTCCCCCACTTGTAATAAACACTGACTGATCGCTGCACTCCACTAGTAACCCAAATCTGTCCACTTCCCTGCCTATAATTGTGTGTGTAAAGTGCCGTCAAGTCGCAGCCAACTTATGGCAACCCCTTTTTTGGAGTTTTCATGGCAAGAGACTAACAGGTGGTTTGCCAGTGCCTTCCTCTGCACAGCAGCCCTGGTATTCCTTGGTGGTCTCCCATCCAAATACTAACCAGGGCTGACCCTGCTTAGCTTCTGAGATCTGACGAGATCAGGCTAGCCTGGGCCATCCAGGTCAGGGCACCTATAATTAGGGCTTCTATTTTCTAGGGTGGCGCCACCATTTGCCAGGGTCAATCTTCATTATCACTAGTAGTAATATTTAATGTTGAAAAAAGATTTTACTTAACAAAGTGATCTTGCTCTTTGTCTTGAAATGAGAGCTTTCACCAACTTTTATCATCTCCAAACGTTTTTTGGGGAAATAGAAACCAAAAACTGGCTGTTTAAGGTACAGTATGCATAGAACTTATGTGCAAGTAAACTGAAATTCCACCTATGTTTTGATTTGTAAATTATACATTAGCTTTCTAACTGCTGCAAGCATCACCTCTATTATTTAATAGGTTCGCTCATCAATAAATGATGGGATTTCAATATTATGCAAATTTATATCAATATTTGGGTCCTTGAATACTTCAGACCCCAAACACTCTTAAATTATACATACTAATGTAGTAATACTCTACAAAAAGATTTTTTTTACCATGATTGGATGGTACTTTATATAATGATATGTTTGATCTTCAGAAATTCCAGTTCCTGCTATAAGAGCTTGAGAACTTTTCCTGATCTTTCTTCATAACTGAAATACCAGTTATAAGCAGTCTGAAACAGACAACTGAGCTATAACAGATATTAAAAAGAAGTTCTCATATATAATAAAAGCAGGGAGAAATTTCAGAGATAGAGATAACTTGTACAGCACAGTAAACCTCTAGAGATGACTTTACACTCAGGTAATTGTCCAACAGGTGTCCTCTTGAGAGCTAGTGTGGTGTAGTGGTCAAGAGTGGTGGTTTGGAGCTGTGGACTCTAATCTAGAGAACCAGGTTTGATTCCCCGCTCCTCTACATGAGCGGCAGACGCTAATCTGGCGAACCAGGTTGGTTTCCCCACTCCTACACATGAAGCCAGCTGGGTGACCTTGGGCTAGTCACAGGTCTCTTAGAGCTCTCTCAGCCTCACCTACCTCACAGGGTGTCTGTTGTGGGGAGGGGAAGGTAAGGTAAGCCAGTTTGATTCTTCCTTAAGTGGTAGAGAAAGTCAGCATATAAAAACTAAGTCTTCTTCTTCTGTTCCTCCTCCTCTGTCTCTAGGACCAGGTCACCAGGAATGCTGCAACTTGGCTTGAAATTAAGAGGGTAGAAATTTTGGGAAACATTTCTGTGTCAATGGATTTAAATTGTTTAAATTATTATTTGTGCTTCAGTTAAAATATTTTTAACCTCATCGGTTCAGCAGGAACAGAAACTTAAAAGCTCTTGAGGACTGGTGGAAAATGTCTACCTAGCTAGAAGTAAAGCAATACTCCCCTCAATGATCCATCCAAATGTTGTTTTTTATTTGACTTTGAGGAATGCTCCTATAAGTTTTAACTCCTGTTGATAAAGCTTAAGGACATAATGTTGGTCATAATGTTTTGATTGATTTGGTGATTTTATGTCATATTTTCCCTGAACCCAACAGCATCTGCTATTGGAAATGTTGAAAAAATTGAATTAGAGGGATATATACAAAATTCATATGGGAAAAGTTGCATGACATTTCCTCCACCTAAAAAAACTCATTTCAGTTCCAGCTTTAACACTGTTCTTGACTACTGTAAGCGTTGATTCTTTAATAATTCTTAATACTTGTGATTGTCATTGTTTTAAAAGGCAATATAAAAGCACAATAATATCACAACTCTGCTGCAACATGGGCAGGAGGCATAGCAAGCTACATTTTGCCAAATAAACTAGCAAAGAAAAGGATAAAAAATAGTCCCTTTCCCTTTTTACAAATCCTTTGCCTTAACTTCTTATTTTTTATCCATGGCTATAACCAAGCTTTTAAACAATTATTAATCAAAATTTTCTATTTTAAAGAATACAAGGGGAGAAATAATAAACATTGTTTTAAAAGAAATCTTACTGAAATTCAGAAAAGCAAATATACAAACTCTGTGGGTGGTACAAAAGAAGCTTTTAATAATCAACTTGTATTCTTGTGGTTAACGGATGTGAGGGCGATCTGGCTGCAGCATCTGTCACTCCATTGATCACCAGGGTTGATTCGGCTGATCTGGCTGGCTGTGGTTAACCATTTGATCTCTGTGAATTTACACCCCACCTTTTATCCAGGTAAGTTAAAAGGAGCACAAAGGAAAAGGAGAGGAAAGCAGAGTTTCGAAGATTTTTCTTCTTGGCCAGACATAATGCCTTACCCCTCAATGAATTATTTGGGAGATTCTTAAATACCCCAGTCAAACAGAGAGTCTGCTCGTGTGGAAAGGCAGAAACACTTATCCATTTTTTATTCAGTTGTGATTTATATTCCTCTATAAGATCTTTTATTACTCCATTGATGTCACACTTTCCTGTATGTTTTCATGACTACCACTATATCTGCTGTCTGGTAAAGATAAGGCTGTTACTTTATCTGTAGTTTATTCTTTAACGACCGCTTTGAAGTTATGCTGAAAGTTATAATCAAGTTAATGCCTAAATGCTCATTTGCATACAGGTGCTCTTTTTGCACTGGAACTGGAAAGCAGAGTATCATAAGATTGCGCAGTTGTTATAGCACTGAATCTGGTGGATACTGAGAGCAGCAATGAATTGTGTATGGGTGTATCACGATCCGTGCATACCAAGAGAGAGAGACACTGCTTTCCAAAATGTTCGATTGGAGATTTAATTTTTTTCCCCTTAGTCCCTTTACTTATTTTACCTGAATAGAAATGAGACACCAGAGGCTTTTTTCAAGTTAACAAGCAAGTAACAGAGATTTCTGTCTGAGGCTGTCGTATTTTGGTCACGTCATGAGACGACAAGAGTCACTGGAAAAGACAGTCATGCTAGGAAAAGTTGAGGGCAGCAGGAAAAGAGGAAGACCCAACAAGAGATGGATTGACTCAATAAAGGAAGCCACGGTCTTCAATTTGCAGGATCTGAGCAGGGGTGTCAAAGATAGGACATTTTGGAGGACTTTCATTCATAGGGTCGCCATGAGTCGGAAGCGACTTGACGGCACTTAACACACACACAACAGAGATTTATTAAACACTGTACAAGGGATAGACTTGGAGGGAAAATGGTAGGTAGGGAAGGCATAGAACCAGAGTTAGTTTATAAGTTTTATTACAGAGGAGGCATAGATGTTAGATGGCTTAGTTAGTACAAAATTACAATTCTTAAAGTAAGTTCCCAAATTCAGTTCACAGAACTTCCTATAGATGTTCCTAATCAGACTCTGCTGCCTAGCTAACAGGGAAGTATGGAGATTATACAATCTCCCCCCCCCCCCAGAAAACAAAGAAGAATAGAGATTGTTCCTCAAATCTCTCTTCCAGTTCTCGCTGAAGATCTACCCCACTTTTGTGGCTGTAATCCCTTAACAAAAACCCTGTCCATGTCTGGAATATCTCCTTCCCATAGTCAATTCCCATTCAGTGACCTGAGAAAGGGTCCCTTTCCTCCCAATCTCTGCCTGTCACACCACAGGAGTTGTTTCACAACTGCTTAGGGAAATTTGAACCCTTAGGTTCCTAGAGTCAAAAACTGCTACTGAACTCGCAGGTTACCAAAAACAGACACCCCCCTTTTACAGAAAAGAGAGAGTGAGCTCCTTAGTTCCTCCCACTCCCTGCCAGGTTTTTTTTCCCTGAGCTTCTCTCAAAGATTAACTCTTTGTTCGTCACAATATGATGGGAACAAAGCTAGTTTCTGGTGTGCTGCAGTGGGATCAGAAATTGAGCGCACCTCACACTACTTCTTCTCAACCTCTCCACTTTAGCTGAAATCACATCTCTCCCCAACTCAGGAATCTGTAGGCTGGACAAATGGAGATGTAGAAGGATAGGATATATAAGGAATCTGTGCTCGTTCTTCCAAGCCCTTCCTCCTCCATCCCAAAATGGCAGTAAAATAGTAAGAGAAGATACACAGTTTAATAACTGGAACGGTGGTGGTCCTTGTATAGCCAGAATGTTTTTTTAAAAAAACCAGATTAAATTATTTTTAAATTCTGTGTTTGTGTGTAAAGTCTCGTCAAGTCACAGCTAACTTACGGCGAACCTGTAGGGTTTTCAAAGCAAGAGACTAACATACATGGTTTGCCATTGCCTGCCTCTGTGTAGCGACCCTGGACTTCCTTGGTGGCTTCCCATCCAAGTACTGACCAGGGCTGACCCTGCTTAGCTTCTGAGATATGAGACTGCGCTAGCCTGGGGCATTCAGGTCAGGGCATTAAAAAAGTCTACAGAGTCTAAATTCAACTGTGTAACCAACAGTCCAGTTTTAATGTAGTTTTTTAAAATGTAGTTTGATTATTTCTATTATTATAAATCACACGTCCCAGTTGGAAAACTATGGTTGTTTTTTCTTTTTTTTTCTTCCCATTTTCTTTTGAATTTGTCTTGGAAAGGTTCCAAGAGATGCCAATTTATGTCAAAAATTGAATTAGGTATCTTCATTCAATGTTGGTCAGATGTGTGAATTTTGAGATTGTTTTCTGAACCTTTTAGTCTTACAATGTTGGTGATTTTATCCACTGTATCTGAAGCGCAGAGTCCGCGGGAGCCTACAGAGATGAGCTCACATGTAGTTGGCTGGCTCTTCAAGGGTTTCTTTAAAAGTGCACATAAAATTAATTTCAGCAAATAAGATAGATGGCGCACAGTTAGCTTATTTTTAATCAGTATGAGAATATAAGCTACGCTGCTTTCTAAATGCATCACACAAAGAAGAACTGGTACAACAGATAAAAATATGCTAATCCTGATTTAAAAAATAAAGTCCAAGTGAGGGGAGGGGTGTCACAGCACGTAGGTCATTATCTAAAAGTTTAAGCCCTAGGGATAGGCATCCATCTCACTGAAGTTCTATGTGAATCTTTGAAATCATTGCGATCTATGGTGATAGGAAAAGGTATAATTGATAAACATACAATTTTATTCTCTATTCTCTAGCTTTATGTTTTATGGCAGCTTTACAGCACTTTTTCAGTGATTCAATAAGAGAGATGCTGCTTTAAGTAGCCAGTTGCAGTTTTATTTCAAGGATTTAGGAGTCAGCGGACACAAATACAAAACTGGAAATAGATCATTGTTTTGATATTTCTTTGTACATTTTAGTCTTTGCCTGGCAGTCAGTGAAAACTTGGGGTCAAGGACATGGGGGTCATGTCATCATCTGGCTTTTTGTTCATTGACTCCGCCTTGAAGGAAGTAGCTCCTTGGTCCAATACAACACACTCAAGTCATTGCTTTCCAAGAAATGCAGCAACAGGAAATAAAATGTGTCCTTTAACAATTCCCATATCTCTTTATAGAATTTGAAATTGTATTTTGTTTCCTATTTCATTTATTTGGCATGGAGTTGATGGATATTGACATGGCTTTAACCTTGGAGCTATTTCTTCTAATGTGACTTGTGCTAAAAAAAGTTTTTTAAAAAAAAAAACCTCGAGAGAATTTCCCAGTGTGTTGCCCTTCAACTAGTCAGTCATGATACCTAAACTGCGTCATCCTTGACCTAACTTGGATTGCACCAGTGGCTTCACTACCATTTTCTTGTAAAGGTTGTTGTGGGGAGGGATGTGTTTGTGTAAGGGATTTTTGATAAAAATATAGTCTCATAGAATCATAGAGTTGGAAGGGACCACCAGGGTCTTCTAGTCCAACCTCCTGCAGAATGCAGGAAATTCACAACTACCTCTCCCACATACCCCCAGTGACCCCTTCTCCATGCCCAGAAGATCGCCAAGATGCCCTTCCTCATGATCTGACTAAGAATCAGCATTGCTGACAGATTGAATTTAAAGGTAGTTCCATGATCTGTGTAAGCCAGAGTGCTTTCTTAGTGGACAGTTGGATATCCATCCCTATTCTTTTTATTGTCTATGATATCTACTGATCTAGAAGTTTTATCCAACTGTCCGCTAAGAAACCACAGTTTGGCTTACACAGAACATGGCTTCGTCTTTAAATTCAATATATTTCAGTGTTTTTGTTTTCACTAGAGAGACTCCAGAGTATTACCACTTCCCTGGCAGGACCAACCCTGTTGTCCGGCTGGGCATGATTGTCCTAGGAAAAATGGGTGCCATGTTTTTTAAGTTGCCTTTATGCAATATTAAATTAATCATTGTGTTTGCTACCATGATGAAAACCATTACCTCTGCCTGTGAAAACCATTACTTCTAATGAAACATGTGGATGGACTATTGGAAAAACACACTAGGCATGGTTGCAGCAGCCATGGTTTCCAAAAAGTTCATCAGGGAGTGAGCTTTTGCATTGGGACCTCTGTGGGAGGAAGGAGTTCCCGGCTGTGTTCTAGTATAAGGCCCCAGGTGTTTTAAAATGTTCTTGAACAAGACAGAAAGGACTGGTTTGTTGTGGAATAAATTGTCATAGAAAAGAACCTACTTCACAAGATACAGGATATAAAGATTGTGACTTTTGGAAGCAAAAAGAATCCATTCAAATATGAAGCAGCTTTAGTAATAAAAAAAACCCCAGTCAGTCACTCAGTCAGTCTCTCTCTCTCCCTCTCGTTTTTAAAAAGAGATCAGGGAGGGGAATTGAGCAATTTTAGATTGAAATGCTAGGTAGGGTGAGCACAAAAAGAGCTAAGTCGATGAAAGCATACATTTCAAAATATTGAGGCTATAAGACCGTGGGGACATTGTCTTGCATAGCATTCAGTCTATTTCATGCATAGCATACTGTAATGGGAATGAAAATAGGAAAAGATTGCTGTTCAGGATCAAATCTTTAGTGGCTGGGTTGAGAGGACAATATGAAATGGCAAAGAATATCAAGACAATGGAGTAAGTAATGTATGTCATAAGAGGTTTATAAAAAAAGGCATGCCAAGAAAAGAACTGAGCATGCTGACAGAATATATATATACGTGAAGAAACATTGTTTTATGCTTGTATTATGTCCTTTGTGGTGTTCAGCCCTTCAGCTGCTTCCAATAGTGTTTTGATGTGGTTTTGCTGACTCAGTTTGAGGACTCAAGTGGGAGTAGATGTCAGTTCTTTGTCCTGGTTTCATTATTTTCTGCAGGAGAGGTCCCAAAAGGATAGTGCCTTGGGTGCTTTCCCATGGGGGATTCTATTCTACTCTCCCCCATTTCGTTGAATGGGACCCAAAGAGAAGTGAGGGCAAATGATCTTTCAGTTTGCTGCAGGTACCTAAGCCTTTGTTTCTGTTCAATCAGCTCTGTGGGGCACTGCTAAAAATCTTCTTCAGTGTCTGGCCACCCCAATATTGCAGCTAAATAAATGACCAAGACTCCGTTTTTTGGGGGGAGGGTACATGAAGGAAGTGTTTGGTGCAAAGATTTCATTACATGATTGGTGGTGCTAGTTCCAATGAATAAAATATGCAATACAATTATAATAATGTGTTACCGTGACAATGCCGTCTAGGAACATTCCAATGACTGGCAGATTTTGTGGCTGTATTTAGAACCAAGGAAGTCTAATTCACCCACCTGAGATGCATTAGAATCTCTAGGTCACATCTCCTTGATACCTGCCATCTTTCTTTGCCTTGCTTTTCAGTAGTTCCAAAGGCAACTAGATACCTACATGCAGGGAAAGGTTAAACTTCATCTTCTCCATCTTCCTGCTTTAAACCTGATTTTTCCTGTGCAGCTGTTGCCTTCTCATTTCTACTGCAAACTTTTAAACTTCACAGTAAACGATTAACGTGCAGAGGTTCTTCAGCTCAGTTTCTACCTTTTTCCACAACTGATTCAGGGGGAAACCACAACTCAGCAGAGCGGCATCACCATATTGATGACCGTGTCCCCAAAACAAAGGGGGGAAAACTCCTAATGGATTTGCATAGCTGTTAAAAGATATGGGAGATAATATAGATTCTTGTGGAATCTCCTGATAAGGCAGGAGCAGAATCACTGCAATGTAGTGCTTCCCATTCCTGCTTAATCAGTTTTGAAGGATATCACTGAGAATGGGTAAGAGAATTAATAGGGTCAGCTTTACCCTGTCTCTCTCCTGATAAAAGATGTCAACCAAGGACACCAAGTGGTCTCAGTCCTGAACCCTGGCTGAGTCAAGTTAGTCCATCTGTCGTACTCCTGTGCTTCTGAGATTACCTTTTGATATGGTTTTATACGTAAAGAAGTGATGACTACCATATAATTCAGGGTATTGAGGCAAACTGGGTGTTGTTGTTCTTGTTTACTTTAGGCACATACAAACACGAGGTGGTGGTTTGATGACCAGGGCTGCAATCCTTAAGAACACTTTCCTGGGAGCACACCTCATTGAATAAAATGCAACTTCCATCTAAATTGACCTTCTGCAGATTGCTCTCTAGATGTCTAAATGCACTGGCAGACACAGTATCACAATTCACTATGACCCGGAAAATATTTGAAATATGAACTGATCCACAGCCACAGTTTTGGCATGCTGGAGAATAAAAGCTATGTAGTTGTATAAGCTAATGAACATTGACCAATATGGACATACTTCAGAATTAATGGGCATAATTCAGAATTAATGCCAGTTGCTTAGATTCTAGCTAGTTACCCCAAACAATCTGATCTAATTTGAAAAAGCAAGGAAAAGCTTATCATGTAGTCTTTCTTTTGAATCGCTGAATTTTTAATTTTATAATTAAAGTGATCAATATTATAGTGGCTAGGAGAGTTTTCATAGCTGGAAACTGGTGGGAGAAGACCCCGAAACATTCCAGAAAAATAATTTATGTTTTGATCAGATTCTTCATATATGATAAAGATCACCTTCTGTGTTCCTCATTCCTTGGCACTGGCATTTCTTTTTTTCTGTATATATCCATCTCACAAACTGGAGAAAAAGTGGCAGTTGAACACTGTCTGTAGGCCTCCCTTGAAGGATCCAAGATGAGGCAGAGGTCTTTTGTAATTTTAGGTGCATATCATAGCCAGGTAGCTATGTAACGTTGTGTGAAATCCCTTTCAAAAGGGTTCTTCAAACCTGCTTCCACTTCTGAAGGCAAACAGATTTTTCGAACACCTTAAAGATAAAAGGCCCCAACCCCCCCCCCCAAACATCAAAACAAATTTTGGAAAACCCAGATGAACCGTGCATTCCTGAGAATGGGCATAGGGGGACAGCGGGGAGAAGGCGCAGTCGAGCCGCCTCCTAAGCAGTTCCACCTACGCCGAGAAACAAAAAAAAAGCCTTTTTGCTGCGGTTTTGATAAATGGGGCCTTTTTACCCCATAGAGAACAGCAAGGCTGCACCTGCTAAAAACTCGGTGCAGCAACGCTGTTCTCGGCGCTGGCGTTACGGGGCGAAAGGGGAGAGGAAGACGCCTTCCGGCAGCTTCTTCTCCCAGCCCACCCCAGGAATGCCCCCCCCCACGTCGACGGAACTGCCCTCACCACCAGTGTAAGTGCGTCTTGTGCTGTGATTAGATGCACTTACGCTGGCAGCGAGTTCACGCTGCCTTCTAACAGGATTCAGCCCCCAGGCTCAGGAATGCACGGTAAGGCTTCATTAACTGCAGGAGGACCGCATTTTCTCCCTAAGGTTGTGAAAACTTTTTTTAAAAATCAGTTTGTCTTCAGAAACCAAAGTGAGTTAAAGTGAGTTAAAGAGCTCATCTGAAAGGGACCTAAGAGTCCATCTCTCTGTGCCTGGCTGATGAATTGGGTTAGCACATCTAGCAGCCCTGTAGATCTCAACAAAAACCCGCTCCAGAAAGCCATAAAGTCACTGGGAAACCCTTTCTCCATGGCCTTTAATCCTTCCTGAAATGAATTATAAATCCTACTCCCAGAATACCCCTGAAAAGCAAGAGCCAGGATTTGTCTCACACTGTAAATCTCTGCTCTAAGAGCTCAGAGATGTTCCTGCCTGTTCAATGTAATTCTTCCTGATTCTCCTTTAGTTTTTAGAATGAAATTCCCTGTGTTTTTTTTCCTGTTCAACTGTTCCATAATCTATTCAGTTATTTGGATCGCTTCAGCCTGCAACTGTGCCAAATTGAGGGGGAGGGAACAGAAATATTTCCTACATTAGACAAAGTCATATTTTACTTCCTGCCTTCTATTCCCTGAGGAAGGGGACTTCCTAATTTCAGGGTGTCTTCTCTACTGACAAGGCTCTCAAGAACCACCATAGGCCCCAGGACAGTGATCCCTTCCAGCTCCCCCAAATACATTCAAAATCCAACCCAAACATATAAAAACAAATCGCATGGGCTCCCTGACTTTTGCCCCCACCTCACAGCACTGTCTACCCATGCCAGAATGGAGAATTGCAAGACAGCCTCCCTTTTTCATATGAAGACCTGTGTGGTATATCAGTAAATCACTCTTGCCTCACATTTGTGGAGGAGGTAAAACATCAAGATCACTCGGCCAGCCTTTGTCACTGGCGAGACTGTAGGGCCATCTAGGAAACCTAAACTCTCCTTTGTGTGACTTGAAAGCTTCTTAGTGCCATTTTTTGCTAACAGTGTAATGCATGATGAAAATAAATGCTTTCGTTTCATTGTTCACCTCAACTGCTTGAGGTGTGCTACGCTATATGCAAAAGTTACTTTGCCAAGTGCTTTGTTAAGATTACATAAGCAATGAGATTCTGTACATTGATGGCATGCACCGTGAGCCGATTCATTGTCTGAAGCTCTGTACTTCAAGGTAGGAAACAAAACTGCCATGGGCATTCCAAATTACGGCAAAGGTCATTGAGCACTTACAACTTAATTAATAGGTCTATGAGAGGGGAAAAAACTGCTGCTATATAGTGCACTTTTGCCAGCAAACACCTCTTAAAGCCAGACAATAGGAATTCGTAATTTTAGCTAGGAAACTACCTGCTTTTCTAAAAGGCGTAGAGCAAGGTAGTGATCATGCATAAATTGTGACCTCTTGAAAACAAAGGTCCAACCCAAATATAATATTCGAATGTCAGTTCAGAACAATCAGGTTGTCATGAAAGCTTTTAGGACAAAGGGCCACTATAGTATCTGATCATACCAAGAGCAATTGTGTGTGTGAGTTTGAGAGAGTGACCAATGCTAGTCCTAAAGAAAAGCCATTTATCCACATTCTGTAGAACAATATATGTACAAGTAAGGCCATCTAAAAGACTCAAATCAGACCGAAGCAAAAAAAATTCTAAAAAATTGAAATTAAATTAAATGTATTATTTTTGTCTGTGCGCTTTCCCTTCCTTACACAGAAGGATGTTTCATAATCTCAGTGCATAAAAATTTACACAGCTTTAGCTCCTTTGTTGCATTTTGTATTAGACATACTTAACTCTCTCCCATTGAAGGAAGGAGGGACTTGAGTGTTCAGCTTTGGTTAAATCGTGTCTATTATCTGAAAATATCTCACATTAACATCATTGAGACTTACATCTGTTTGCTGAATTTAGGACAGGGGTGTCATTAAAGCGAGGCTGACATGTGGAACAATGTTCTTAGTGAGTAATTTAAGCCCCTCGCCAAATAGTCAGTTGAATTTCTTATCATGTAAAGTGGACTGAAATTTGTCAATAATTTTTCCCCAAACTGATTCACACTTTCAGTAAGTTGTCATAGCCCATTACAATACTTCATAAAACTCATTGTAATATAATTCCGTTTTAGTGTCTTTTCCCCTACTTTGATTATATAACTCCATAAATGTACCCTTTACACATCTTTCACGTATCACAAACTTTAGGCAATAAACTTTATAGCAAATCATTTGTGGTTACAGTGATTTAGAAATGCTGCTCGTTAATAGACAATTGCTGTAATGTTTCTAAACATTGTGCTCTTGGAGGCATAACTATTATGCCACAGTGCTCGGGACAAAATACCTAAAGGAAAATTCAGCATATTCAATATACACCTATATATATATATATATATATTTTGCACATCGTAGGATTTTTTTAATTGCTGTTATCATTGGAAGGCTGAATGCGGCTGAATTTATCTAGTGCACTGCCCTTTAAAATCTGAAGACATGATAAAGAAACACAGCAAGAAAACCATGTCTTTCTCATAACCTTTGCTACCTCCTACGTAAGTATAAAAACAGTCAAATGCTCTGCAGCTGGAAATGGCCTATGCTGTGGCACCCAGCCAGCCTCGTTTCACTGTGTCAGTTAAAAAAATTCTTAATGATTAACAAATGGCTTCCCCCCCCCCTTAAGAGTCTCTTCTTTATAGCCTCCTCACAGATAGCATCTTAATAAGCAGCTTCTGATTCTCTGGTAGAGAAATCCCACAAAGGAATGGCTGTCTCGCACGCTGACTTCATCAACTTTTGATGTAATGTGTAATTTTGGGTAATTCACGTCCTCAGACACAAAGCTATGCAATGTGAAAGGCTGTCAGGTTTGAACAGTGTAGCTTTTAATTGCAAAATACCCCTTATTTTAAGGGGCACCCCTAAGGCTTCAGTCTCACGTTGCATTTGAAAAACACAGGTCTACCGTTGCAAGTCACAACAGTGTTTAAAGACAGCTTCCCATGCTAGGAGTTTGAGTCGCAGAAATATTTCCCCAGTGTGCTTCTGTGACAAACAGGGTAATTCCCCGCAGCTGTAGGTATGAATTATAACAGCTTAAAAGAAGACAAAAGTACATGGTTGTGCAATACCATTTTCTTGGAGAATTCAGTCAGTTGATGTGGCCAAGTAACCATAGTGAAAGTACCACCGCATAAGGTGATATAAGGAGGTTGTTACATCTTAACTGTTAGCCTGAGTTAGCATTTTTGAAATTAGTTTGTTGGGTTATAGCAAGCATATTGAATTTGTTTAAACCACTGTAAAAATTCAAGTTTGTTTCAAGGGATATGTTGACTTCATATGCCTGCAGCTAGTCACTGGTTCTTACCATGTCTGTGCTCTTTACATATACTAACCCTTGGGTAGGATTCAGGTAACATTGACATTTTGAAATATAGCCCTAACACAAAAGCCAGTACCTCCACATAAGGTTGCACTGATTTCCACCAATTCCCCCCTCAGGATTTTGGAGAGTCCCCCAAAAAGGTGCCAGTACTCTATACCAGTGAATACTGCCGCACAAAAAAAAACTGTTACATGTATATGTGTGTTTGTGCTTGTATAGATATGCCACTGAACATGTTCTCCTGAACTGTAACTTTTACACTATACCCCGTTCTAAGTTTATTGAGCCCCTCATACTGAGAATTTGACCCAACAGGGAAAGAGAAAAGATAGAAAAGCTCCTACAAGGAGATAATCCCTCAATCACCTCTCAGGTAGCAAAATTTTGTACGGCTGCAATGAAAATTCATTGCCACAGAGTAGTCTCTTAGTCCAAATGGCAGATGTAACTTGGACTCGGACTGTAAGCCTTTGTCGGTAAGACCATTTTAGTCCATGTATATTGTTTTATCTGGCCAAGGGCCGCAAATAAACTATTTATCCATGCATGTATAGATATGCACACCCGTATAAACCGCAGAAGAATAGGGCAGGGGAAATTTACTACAACTTTTCCTTTTCAGTTTTTTTGTTCCTTCGTCCAGACCATCACAACCCCACCAAAAGTAGAATAAGAAAGCTGGAAAGGGCTAAATATCATCTGGTTCCCCCCTTTAAAGAAAGCTATGGTCATCTATCCACCTACCAACTGTCTGCACAGAGAGCAGGTGCAGCATAGCACAATACTTGTGAAGCGCTGCAGAGGAATCAGGCAGCATGCCCAGCCACACAATGCAGGGGAAGCATAAAATTCCCAAGGTCTGTAGCCAATTTAGCCAGGGGGCAGGAAGAAAGAATCCTTCCCACTCCAAGTATGTTGATCAGATCCCATCCAGTGAGTCATCCCAAAAGAACATTTAATTGGGCACAACTTCCAACATCATATCTCTAGCCATGGCACAGTAGATATTCCTTGTTTCAGAACATTCCAGTCCCACTGAACTAATGCCACATGTTTCTTGTATCCCTTGTTCCTAGAATTTTGACTTGGCAACTTTTAAGGCTATAAGGTAAAAAAGGTCAGGCTGCATAATTTGCCAGGGCAGCGTTCTTCTGAATTCTGTTAACACAGTGCCCACGCTAAAAATACCTATGTTACAGTTTAACCACAATTTCCTTTTTAACTTAACACAGCAATCAGCAGCAGCTTCAAAATACTACAGCTTGTTCGGACAATCTGTATCTGATTGACTAGTTTTAGATTCTTTGCCAAAACACAGTTTAGTCAGACACTACAAATAAAATCAATTTAAGCAAAACAGTCTGTTGATGGAAGAAATCAACATTTTTGAACAATGGTTTTTTGTACACATGAAAAGAAAGTAACCGTGTGCCATGTATGTACGAAAAGAAAGTAACCATGTCCCAAAATAAAAAGGTTAATTATAGACTTTTTAAAAAGGTTCTGTATCAATCTCTGAAGTGAGAAAAGGATTGGATGGATCCGAAAAAATTGAAGCTTTAGCCAGGCAAGACAGAAGTACTGTTAATGGAGGACACACCTAGACCTCTTTCAAACATGCTGAATAACACACTTTCAACCCACTTTCAATGCACTTTGCAGCAGGACTTTACCGTGTGAAACGGCAAAATCCACTCGCAAACGATCATTAAAGTGCACTGAAAGTGGATTGAAAGTGCATTATTCAGCATGTGTGAAAGCACCCTTAGTCAAGAATTAGGTGTTCCAACTGTGTTAGATGCGGTTGCACTCTCCCTGATGATGCAAGTTCACAGTTTGAAAAAAGCACATCTAAAAACATACCAAGATGTCATCAGTTGCTAGGAACACTTATTATCATCTCTCTCTGTGAATGGCCTATTAGTCCCATTCGAATTGTAAAATAAAACCATTTATTATTTATTTCTAGCATCTTAGTTCTATAAATGTATGTAGCAATATTGGTGATCTTCTGCCATTACACAGACATACAATATTCAGCAAAGCTTGGCAGTTTTAAAGTTGCAATAAATGTTTTTTTTTTTTTCAGTTGATTACCCCTATGAATTGTGTAAGTGAGTTCATATATGTGTTATTGATTTGTAAATCGGGGAACTACAACCGGAAGTACATGGGCCAAGCAATTCTGAGGAATGCCTGTACTGCAGCGGCTGGCCATTGCATAACTGTGGCACCGCTAGTGTTGGGGGTGTAAGAAGGGGGGTGGCTGGGGGAGAGCCCACCTGCAGGGTCAAGGAGGTGACGGGACCCCTCCCACTCACCGCACAACACCTTGATGTTATGGTCACTCACTATCACGGGTGGTATCACCGTTCCCATGACGGCTTCAGATCCAAGCAGACCCTTCTGTCACTGCCCGCTCGTAAGGAACATCCTGAGGTATGAGGGCGTGCATGTGTTTTTGACCAGGGCCAAAAGAATTGTTCGTGCACATCAGGGTGGACAACTCCATCCAAGTGGTATATCCCAAGGCAGATATTGCATTTTAGCCCCACTTGATTTTTTTTCCTAATCAAGTATTTCTTTTCATGTAGGCGTTGTCAATTGGGACATGAAATTAGCATTTAAAACTTTGTTTACTAACAGCTCATTCCTGAGCCCTGCAGCGACCAGCAACGGCGGCACCACAGTGCCTCTAAGGAGTTTTTGCTGCCGCTGCAGAGGAAAAAGGGGGCATTTTTAAAGAAAAAAATTAAAAAGGGGGAGAAAGCCCCATAGAGGACAGTGATGCTGCGCCAGCAAAAACCTGGCACAGCACCACTGAAGTGTAAGGGGGCATTTCCGGCCTGAGAGGGGTTCGGAGTCTGCCTACCGATGGCTCAACCCTCGGGAACGCCTCCCAGGACGTCGGTGCAAGGACTTGGGCTAAGAGGAGCCCGGCGGGAGGCTGAGCCAGCAGCCAAGGGCTGCGCTGTTGCAGCAGTCCTAAAGGGCTAGTGCAAGTGGCACTACACTGGAGTCTGTGCCAGTTTGCATGGCACAAGTGGCACGGACGCTGGCGTTGTGGTCTGGGCGCCTCCTAAGCCCATTGGGCCCCCAGGCTCAGGAATGCACTGTAAGTATGTCTAAATTAATACGCTATGGAATTGTAGTGGATAGCTCGATGAAAATGTAGAGTCAGTGGGCAGAAGCAGTGAAAAAGACAAACTCCCAACTGGAATATTCGGAAAGAGATTGAGAACAAAATGGTTAGCATTGTAATGCTTTTGTATTACAATGGTGCGGCCTCATTTGGGATACTTTGTACAGTTCTGGTCTTAGTTTCTCAAAAAGGATGTTGCAGAAACCCCAAATCTCTCCCCCTCCCCCCCATGAAAAGTTTTATGCCATTCAAACCCCTCAAAAGCCCTGGCAAACAGGCAGGCTTTGTAGTGCCTCCTGAAGATCTCCAAGGAAGGGGAGCCCCTCACCTTTGCAGAGAGGCCATTAAACAGATGATAGAAAAGGCCAAGGTTCTGGTCAATGCCAGACAGGTCACCCAGCATGGTGTAGTTGTGAAGAGCAGTAGTTTGGAGCAGAACTCCGATCTGGAGAACCAGGTTTGATTCCCCACTCCTCCACATGAGCGGTGGATGCTGATCTGGTGAACTGGATTTGTTTCCCCACTCCTACACCTGAAGCCTGCTGGGTGACCTTGGGCTAGTCACCTACCTCCCAGGGTGTCTGTTGTGGGGAGGGGAAGGAAATTTTAAGCCGGTTTGATTCTCCCTTAAGTGGTAGAGAAAGTCGGAACATAAAAACCAACTCTTCTTCTTCTAAGTGGTGGGGTAGCCAATAGATTGTATCTTTTTAACTAAAGTTTCAAGAATTGAACCTGAGGCTTTTTGTATGCAAAAAAGATGCTCTGTCACTGGACCATGGCTTCTCCTTGCACATTAAATATTCAAGCTAATTCCTTACACTTGATAGGTTTTGATTTGTATCCTGGTTCCTAGATTTATGGGAATCAACACAGCCTATATGATTTGTGCAAGTGCTCTCCTGTCTTCTGGACATGGATGTCTCTGATTTATTCCTTGGCCACACTAAAATTCCTGTTGGGAACCTGCAAATGCTTGTTTGGATGTTACAATATCTGGAAGGTAGATTTACAAAGAAATCTGTGTCATAATTGAAGTGTTACAATAATATTGCAGCTTTACCATCCCTGTTACACTGTAATTCAATTGCTTGTGCTCATACTGGGATTGTCTGTTAGGCTTTTCTGTTGCATTAAATATGTTTTGTAATTATAATTAACTTGTTTTGTTTTGTTAAAGTATAGTCTAAAACATATCCCACCACATTCACACACTCAGACTGTTACTAAATCATGATATCTGCATTCTCAAGAAATGGGGGGGGGGATGGGAAGGATTTTCTATCCAGCTGCCCTTCCCCAAAGGAATTTCCAAAAAAACTGAAACTCTCACTATACTTGGCTAACCTAATTGTCCTTAGCTAACCTACTTGGCTAACCTAATTGTCCTTAGCTTAAAACTTAAGATGGCAGACATATATATCCATGCACCGTTATACAGTGTTTCTTTTACCCTGATCTAAGCAAATGGTGAAAGATAACACTTAAATGATCTTTATTTTGTCTCTTTGATACAAAACATGAATGTTACTTTCACATACAGTTCAATAGGGCTTTTATGCGTGTCTCCCAGAGTCAGGCTGTGCCCCCAAACACGCCCATGCCTGCAAAACCCTCACTTGTCAAATAACGTCTTAGTAAAATAACATTGCAACAGTATAGATTCTTGGCAGAGATACAGTTTAGTTTGTGTACGTCCTTCTTCTGGTTAAAAGAAAAAGCACACCAGTGGCCATTTCTGCATGAATCACTTACTACCTATTTTCCTCATGGAATGTTTCATGCAGTCTGCACTTCCCCCCCCCCCAAAAAAAAATGATAGGAGAGGCATGAAACGCTGTGCCCTTTGATCTGTGTCAGGGACTGACATAGTAGAAAAGAGCAAGAGTCCAGTAGCACCTTAAAGACTAACAAAAATATTTTCTGGCAGGGTATGGCAGGGACTGACATGACGCTCACACCCAGGGACAGCCAATGGCTGCGGAGAGGGCGGGTCTGGAGGAGCTGCCCAGCCAGTGGGGGTGTCCAAAGTGGTGAGGCCAAAGCGGCCTGGCTGAATCAGCTGAGGCGGTTCCTGGCGGATGGAGAAGGTGCAGCATCCTCCCCTTTCCCGCTGTCGCCATCACCGCTTAGGGGCCAGTCATGGCCACGAGCCGTGGTGGTAAATCAGTAGGAGGGGTTGCATGGGTCTCTGCAAGCAAGATGGTGGTGTCAACTGACACTGCCTCAGAGGCAGCAGAGATGAACGCAACGCTGTGGCGGAACACATAGCTTAATCCAGTGATGGCGAACCTTTTAGAGATTGAGTGCCCAAACTGCAACCCAAAACCCACTTATTTATCGCAAAGTGCCAACACAGCAATTTAACCTGAATACTCAGGTTTCCTCCCAGCTCGGCCAGCTGGGCTGCGGGGAGTCCAGGGAAGGGGGGGCTTTGAATGGCTCCGCTCTCCCTTCAAAGCCCCCAGCACCCCCGCGCATGCCCACAGAGACGGCTTGGCGTGTCGGACTTGACACGTGTGCCATAGGTTCGCCAACACGGGCTTAATCCAAAGAAATGTAACAGTAACCATACCACCGTTACTCTGATGTAGCTAGCTCAGTCATTTCCCCCACACTGTGGTTCCTCTGGAGATTGCAGATGCAAGCTCGGCTATCCTGCCTGCCCGCTTGTTTGTATGTTCTCTAGGGGGCATGCCTGTTTTCAGTTATCACTGGAAGCCGCAAAGCACCACCCACTCGTCCCTGTGCATGAAGGAAACACACAGAAAATACAGCAGTCAAGACCCCACGCAGATCAACGTGGAGGGTCACTGAAACGCTTCTACATTGCTTCGTTAGTCCCAATGCTTTAATTTTAAAAAAAAATTATGCTGGAAAATGGCTGGCAGGAGGAGGGGGAGGGAGATGGGTAGAGAAATGAACAGCGTTTCTGACATGTCTGCACCAAAGGGGAAGTCGTCTTTGAAACAGAGAAAGGAAATACATTGTCATATAAGTGTTTGTCAAAACTATGCAGATTAACCGATTGCAAAACATTTCCGATATAAAATGTGGACACGAAAAGATACATTTAATTAAATTCTACAAATAATTATTGTGGAAACAGCCAGTAACTAAGAAACTGTATAAATTTATTTTAAAAGATTAACCGGTGAATTGTTTTCTTTGGCGCAAACCATCTTAAGGGAAAACTTGTGGCACGAACTTACTTTGGTCACTTGAGCAGAGAACCAACATCTCATGCCAATTTGCCAAGCAAACTGGTCTGGTTTGACTTGCATGCCAGGGGTTGGCTACCCCTGGTTTAGAAGTAACACTAGTGAAGCGTTTGAATAACCTAGGGCAAGACTTCATTTTGTGAACTGAGCACAAAGCAAACACGAATAGGACAGATCGTGTGAGATCATGTGTGTTCACAGATCATTCGGAAGACACATCAGACATCACATGTAAATATAAAACATTAATGTAAAAATGTAAGAAGTTGGAAACACATTAACTGAACAAGACAAAATAAAGAAAAGATGGGAACATACATTGAAGAACTGTCAGGAGAGATGAAAGGATGACAGATTCCTTCAAAGAAGAATATTTTCAAGAAGAACCTGTGGTTTTAGAAAGTGAAGGGAAGGTGCACTCAAAGCAATTGGCAAAAGCAAGAAGACAAAAGTAATGACTACTGAGGAATTACACAACTGTAAGATTGACAATGAAGAGATTAAAACTGTTCAGGATTTTCTATTCCTTGGCTCCATCATCAACCAATAGGCAGACTGCAACCAAGAAATCAGAAGGAGATTGAGATTGGGAAGGGCAGCCATGAAGGAGCTACAAAAGAAACTTAATTGTAATGATGTGTTGCTGGTGACCAAAATCAAGATAATTCAAACTATAGTATTCCCCATTACTATGTATGGGTGTGAAAGTAGGCCACTGAAGAAAGCTGACAGGAAGAAAGTTGATTCCTTTGAAATGTGGTGTTGGAGGAAAATTTTACGGATACCATGGACTGCCAAAAAGACAAATAAATGGGTTCTAGATCAAATAAAGCCTGAACTCTCCCTAGGTAAGGGTAGGTGATAGATGACAGGATTGGAATTGTGGAGCAAGTGGGAGAACCCACATCTCCTCCTGGTGCAATTATACCCTTCTCATCCCATTGACTTCAAGGGTTTAAAGGTAAAGAAGAATTACCAGATTGTTATCTGGAAAGCAAAAAACTTTTCCTAGTGCCTTTCTTACATACTAGGGCTGTGGTAGAGAAATAACTGAAAGTGAATTTTATGCCACTGGGTGATACTTTCTTCATTGAATACCAGATCATGGAGGCTAGTGAAGACGTAATGCAGTGCCCTTTTTAAAGAGTTGGTCAACCTCAACCTCAGTGGGGTTGGGGGTTAGGCATTGATGAATGAGTGAAAAGAATGGTAAAGGCAGATTCTCCCATTGCAACTGAAGTATATGACAGTTCTGGATTAGCAGCCCTTCCTTCTGCTCTATGGGAATGGCAACTGAGTAGTGTGTGCTTCAGAAATGCCCCTGGGCAATGCCATCCTAACCAGCTACGCCCTTCTAAGCCCACTGACTTCAATGGATTTAGAAGGGTGTAATTCTGTTTAGAATTGCTCTGTGGGTAATACAATGTAGTGACAGCCATCCCTAAACTGCCAACAATAATATTGATTCCCACTGTGTCGATCAAGCAAAATTCAGCACTCCTAGCTTTTCACTTTACGCAATATTCTAGCTGATCATTTCCCCAGATATGTCCATCCCCTTCTGTGGTGACAATGCTGCATTTTCAAGGTAGGGTTTTGTTTTGTTTTTAAGACCAAGAAGGGGGCTCTGTGTTTCTTTGGACTGGATGCATGTGAAAGTAGGCTTGCATAAATGTGCAATCGGCTGCCCAGTAAAAAGCAATCCTCCAGGCTTTTGTAAGCTACAAGCCAATTAAAATTTCTTATAGATTGTTAGTTTTTTACTTATGTAAAAGGGTTTTATTCATAATACAGAATCCACAAAACAGTTTGCAATTTTTAAAGCAACTCGTTTATCTACTGTATTTTTAATTCAAGCATTTTTAGTAGGGTTTTTTTTTTAGGTATCTGCCATTATATCTTAAAGCATGCTTTTGTTTTGTTTTTTTCCTTTTACAATGGAAGCTGCTGTAGAAGGGGAGTCTAGAGTGCTGAAAAGTGGGATAAATATCTCGCTGTGTTCTGTCATGAGAATCACTTTGATGCTATGTTGAATGATTCAGCTCTTCTAACTTAAGATCATGAATGTACTCGTTCTTGTCTGTGGCTCATGACCTTATCTGTACTCATAGCAATATAGATATATTTTTGTACCCATGAACTCCCAAATCTGGAAGTCACTAAGAGCCAAGCCCAGAGCTCATCATGTACTCAAGAACTTTACTGATTAGTAATGAGAAGATAAGTTGGTCTTAAGATCACTGTTCTAAACACACATGTTGATTGCACTTCTAAATTGCTGTGACAAATTTTCGGCAATTTCACATTCAGTGGAAGCTATTCTTATAGTCAGTTACTTTAAGTGCACTATGGGTAACTGTCCCAGACTGCGTTGTTAGTTGCAAAGAATTGAAGATTAAGATATTTCAGAGAAAGATGCAGATAACCTCATTGTTCCAAAGCAGAATCCAAAAATAGAACCCACATAGTACTTTTACTAAAAGGTAAGGTAAAGGTCCCCTGTGCAAGCACCGGGTCATTCCTGACCCATGGGGTGACATCACATCCTGATGTTTCCAAGGCAGACTTTGTTTGCGGGGTGGTTTGCCAGTGCCTTCCCCAGTCATCTTCCCTTTACCCCCAGCAGGCTGGGTACTCATTTCACCGACCTCGGAAGGATGGAAGGCTGAGTCAGCCTTGGGCTGTCTACCTGAAACCAACTTCCGTTGGGATCGAACTCAGGTTGTGAGCAGAGCTTTTGACTGCAGTACTGCAGCTTAACACTCTGCGCCACGGGGCTCCTCAAGGGGCTCTACTTTTACTAGAACCAGCCAAAAATGACACGGAACAGTTTACAAGATTTCAAGTTCTCTAGAACTTTTCATCGTGGCTGTTGCTTTTGGAATCTGGGAGGGGGGATTAGTGTAAAACCCTGAGCAGCTGATATGAATAGCAGTGATACTGAAATACTGGAATGAATGAACTAGAGATTATTGAATGAAATGAATAAGCACACAAGGCCACAGATCTAGGTGACAAAGGTACCCTGGTGCATGTGCAAAATGAATGCAAAGGTGGCCTTCCTCGTTCCCTTCTGTACCAGGAACTCTCCAGGAACAAAGTTGGTATTTGCACACTATCATTGAAGTGAATGGGAAAACCCATGGCAGTTAGGACAGGAGACTTGAAAACTCAGCTTTGTTAAGAAATCGGATACCATGTATTGGGACGTGAATTAAGAATACAGAACACTTCACAATTTTGGGTGAAAGCTAAACCTTTGATGCTCTTTTTTATGATGTTATATCCGCTGGGTTTTTATTGGCTGGATTTTTAATGGTTTGTTAATTTTAATGATTTTGTGTTTATCGTGTTTTATTTATGTGGATATTTATGTGGATATTTATATATATAAGGATATTTATGTGGTGAGCCACCTCAAATAGGTCTCTGAAGAGGTGCCATATTAGGGTTGCCAGGCCCCACCAGAGGTGGAGGATCCCCCACTTTGGGGGCCCTCTCCCCAGTGTGGTTCAGCTGGCCGGCGGGGGGGTCTTATGAGCCGTAAATAGAGGCCTCATCCTGGTAACAGCACATTGACGTCACTTCTGGAAGTGACATCATCACATTACTGATGATGTGGGAGACACTCTGGTATTTGGACAAAACTCTATGGTAAAAACAGCTTCTACCATAGAGTTTTTGCCCAAATACCAGAGCTTCTCTCACATTGTCGGTGACATGACGACGTCACTTCCAGAAGTGATGTCAACGTGCCAACAGTGACCAGGCTGAGGCCTCAATTTACAGCTCATAAGCCCCCCCTCCCCATGGCAACCCTACGCTATATACATTAAGGGTGTACAGTCAGCTATTGTTGACCCTAAAGTCGTCCAACTTAACTGGCATCAGACTGGGTAGGCTGTATCTGAGACACTCAAAGTCTCCCCAGAATAACTCCCAGAACTGTGGCAGCATTGTCAAATAATTCTCAGGAAGGTAACAGAGCCTGCCTGCCTGTTGTTTTATTTTTTAAAAATGGTTCTCCCACTCCCCAGCCAGTGTTAGCCCTGGGACTGATCAGGCAAGTTTCCGTGGCTAGTCTTTCTTGGAGGGAAGAATATTTTAAAACCGCAGCCACCTGTTACGTTGGCCATTTTGCGCCGCGTGTGTGCCGCTCTGCTCCTTGCATCTTGGGAGAAACACCTTGCTTGCATTACACTCGATTCAGGCCGGCTGGATCCTGCCCGGACTGCACTTCTCGACAGACAGATCTGCTTTCCTCCGTCCTTTTCCCCTGGAAAGGGGTTACTGGGGGAGGGCAACGTTTGGTTGTAGGGAGGTAGTTCCTCACAGGGTGTCTGTTGTGGGGAGGGGAAGGGAAGGTTTGAGTCTCCCTAAAGTGGTAGAGAAAGTCGGCATATAAAAACCAACCTTCTTCTCTTCTTCTAGTTCCGGAGCGGTATGATTTTTGCTGTTGTTTGGGGTTCTCTGCAGTTTAATATTTGTTTTGTGTTGATTATCTGTGTTTTCTTCTTTTTTTCTTTTTTTGCGCTTTTCAGGAGTGTGGTTCTTGTTTCTCATTGTGGGTTTTTTCATGGTTTGTTGGCTTTCCTGGTTGCCTTCAGTTGTTGGGTTACGCGTTTTCCACTGTTTTGCTGATTAATTAGTGTGTGGTTATTGTTGTTATTTTTTGGTAAAATCACATTTCCATTGCTTAGGTTTGGATAGGTAGGCTCCCTTTCTTCTGCAGCATGGTCAGTGATGCAGGTGGATGTGTCACTAGACAGACAGTCTGGAAGGGCTACTTTTATTTGGGGAGGGGCTGTGGCTCAGTAGTAGAGCATCTGCTTGGCATGCAGAAGGTCCCAGGTTCAACCCCCGGCATCTCCAGTTAAAGGGCAAGGCAGGTAGATGATGTGAAAGACCTCTACCTGAGACCCTGGAGAGCTGCTTCCGGTCTGAGTAGACAATACTGACTTTGATGGACCCAGGGTCTGATTCACTATAAGGCAGCGTCATGTGTTCACGTGTATTTGCAGTTACTAAGTTTGGGGTTTTTTTTAAAGCCATTTCAGAAAACCGGCAGCCATTTTCGTGCCTTTTTCCTCTGTGCTGGGAGCACCCCTTTGTCCAAGTCAATTGAAACTTGGATAATCTTTAGAAGAGAGGGTAGACTAAGTTTCCTGATATTTTGATTGGATATTTTTCAGCAAATACTCTCAGGAAAATCTGCCATTTTTCCCTCATGGGAAAAAATGGGCAGACATCTTAATGAAATCAGAAATGGAATAGGGTTGCCAGGTCCCTCTTCACCACCAGTGGGAGGTTTTGGGGGCAGAGCCTGAGGAGGGTGGGGTTTGGGGAGGGGAGGGACTTCAATTCCATAGTATTCAATTGCCAAAGCAGACATTTTTTCTCCAGGTGAGCTGATCTCTATCTCCTGGAAATCAGTTGTAATAGCAGGAGATCTCCAGCTAGTACCTGGAGTTGGCAGCCCTAGAAATGGAATCTGATGAGTGTTCATGATATGACAACATTTCTGAGAATTCTTAAGACTGATTACAGAATTAAAACAATATTTTTCTAGTGCACACCCCTAATATACTGTCAAGAGTACAAAACTTTTATTTTAATTTTTTGATCAAGCTTTTATGTTATAAACTTTATAAAGAAATTTCCCCCCTAACTTTGAACGTACTGCAAATTTTATAAAATTTAAGGAATTAATACAAAATAATACAAGACTAACCGTTACAGGATTTAAAAATAGTTGAGAAAGCTTACATAAATACATTTTTTTAAAAACCTTTAAAAACTGGATATTTATAAGAAGCTAAGATTCCAAAAATAGACTTCTGAAAAGGGTATACTGATACATTTCTAAAATTATCTGGTCATTGTTCACAGAAGAATAACAGAGATTTTAAACATTATTTTAACATGATTTTAAATCATGACATGGTATGTACAGTCCTTTCCTAGGCACATAACAAGTGCTGTTTTAGGAAAAAGATTAAGCAGCTTAACTCTAGTATTATTTGCAGGTTTAATGCTCTGAGAGAAAAGTAATTGACTAATTCCTTTTTTTCCTCCCTACCACAGTAATTAACAGAAGTCAAAGGCAGCAACTGGAATCCGTGAACTACTCCTCTCGCTTTGCTCTGGGCCTTTTTTATGAAGCTGGCACACAGATTGATGTCCCTTGGGCAGCACAGTACATCTCCAGTAATCCCTGCATACGCTTCATCTCCATCGATAATAAGAAGCGCAATATAGGTCAGTGCTTCCATTATTCCCTTTAAACACAGTAACAATGGAGGGTGTAGATCATGGGGAAAAAATTCTACTTAATTGAGTGTTGCTATTCTGAACCGAGCAAGTATTTAACTCCATGCCATAGGGGATAAAACTTTAATGTCACATTTGGCCCATAATAAAACGTGCAATGAAAGTAGGAGGGTTCTTCAAGGGGGGGGGGGGACATTGCCCAGCCCATGGTTTATATTACAGCATTTTTATGAAAGCAGTGTCAGAGAATTTAAACACATACACACATCAAAACACTGCTTTTCTAAGAAGTACCCTGGGTCTGTTGTTTCATCCGTATATTCTGCCATCCATCCGTAGGGTCACCTCCCCCACTCAGCTGAGGGTGCTCAGATCCAGGAAGGAATTGTATGTATAATCGTGGCTGAGTCCAACTCTTTGAGTGCACGTTTTAACATGGAAAAAATGTTGAGGTTACTGTAATTTAGTATATTTGTACAAAGACCCCCTTTGCAAAGAGCTGTTTTTATGAGCGTTCTGGGGAGCATCAATGAAAATGACTGTGAAGAAGATGTTGCGTTCCGCTTAATTAAGTACATTAATGTAGAATGAATCCGGGGAAGGGGAGTGAGAGTGGCAAGTAATATTTTTTAGAACATCGAGGCCTTTCTCTAAATGATGAGAAGCTTGGGTTTGTACCAGTTTTCAAGCCACCAGTGCTGTACCCCTAAAGAATATTATCCCTACCCAGCTAGAACAATGCGTGTTCTACGGTGTATCCCACATTGACCTGGAAACCCTGTGTGCAGATAGGTATTTTCCTACATGGTCCCAGGCTGCATGCAGCCTCCCAGTGCAGTTCTTGTGACTAGACCAGGATTCATGAATGTAGCCCAATTAACATAGCAGCACTGTAAGCATTAATAGCACCAGTCATGGGTTCCCAGTTAAGGGGTGAATTAAACCAGCTCTCCCAGTTAAGGGGTGAATTAAACCAGCTCTCCCCCACCCACCCACATCCCCAATGGGTGACTAATACTGAATATTTTGATTGGCTGAAGGGCATACACAAGGGCAAAGATCTTGCCACTTTGGCGCATTCCCTGGTGACCTCTAGATTTAACTAGTGCAACGTGTTCTATGTGGGGCTGTCCTCGAAGAGTGATGGTACGCTAAATTGGTATAGAATACTGCGCCAGAATTTTGACTGGAATGGGGACAATATTGCTCCAGTATTTTTTTCACCTGCCCTGACCTGGATGACCCAGGCTAGCCTGATCTCGTCAGATCTCAGAAGCTAAGCAGGGTCAGCCCTGGTTAGTATTTGGATGGGATTCCACCAAGGAATACCAGGGTTGCTGTGCCGAGGAAGGCACTGGCAAACTACCTCTGTTAGTCTCTTGCCATGAAAACCCCAAAAGGGGTCGCCATAAGTCGGCTGCGACTTGAAGGCACTTTACACACATACACACACGTTTTGTTTCACCTACACAAGGCCCAAGTTTGCTTCCAGGCCCAATTCAAGGTGCTGTATTGACCCTTAAAGACCTATGCAGCTTGGAGCCAGCATACCTTAAAGACCCCTCACTCCCATATAGACCTACCCAACCCCTACGAACATCTTGAGGGGGCCTTGTTTTGAATATCCCTGCCATCTGAGACTAGGTAAGAGGGAACACAAGAAAGGGCCTTCTTGGTCACAGTACTAAAATTATGGAATTCCTTCTCTGGGAGATTAGTCTGTCCCATCCGTCGTCCCCCCCACATTCCGCTGGTGGGTGAAGACTTTTCTGTTTTGTATGACATTCCCTCACTGACCCTCCTTCCCATTTATATGTTTTGTTTAATTGTTTTATGTGTGTATGTTTATTCTAAAGCCTATTTTAATGTTTTTGATTGCTCACCTCTTTGGGGACCATAAGTTAGGTGCAAAGGCAGCTGTATTACCCATGGTTCAGAAAAAACGGATTCCAACAGGCAGGTATTGGGGAGAAAAAGGTATGCAGCTTCATGAAACAAAAATAACCCTTTATCCAGGCTAATAACCTTAAGAAGATGGGAAGTCATCTCCTGGGAGGCAAGCAAGCCATTCCGTCCTGTCTGGCAGCCTGACCTTCTTCTTCAGACCCTCCTTCTCTCTGTCTCTGGTTTCTTATCTGGAGCCCTCTTCTCCTCTCTCCAGTAGTGAGTGAAGCCAGATTTATTTCCCCACCACCAGGTGCTCATTATTTACAGTACGGTGTGACAATTAACTCCCTGATACCCTGAGATTGCTCTCACATGGAGAAGGGCTGTATTGAGCACCACCTACCTCCTCGTGGGTACAATTGTCTTCTGCGATTTCCACTACAGGCAGCATAAAAAAATTTTTGTAATAAATGACTAGACGTAAATACACAGTTAAGATGCCCATAGTGGGTTCCATAAGCCTGGGTCATAGTCCAAAATGTACTCTGATGCAGTCAGAGTTCTTAATGTGTAAATTTCTCCCTTCCCTTCAGCAGAGCACCGCTATGTATGTTTGTTCTTTAAACATACAGTGCTGACTCTTTCAGGGAAGTGGTAAGAGATGCTCTTGCAGTCAAAGAGTTCCACATGTGACTGTTCCACAAGGAATTACTGGACACTTTTCATGTATTTTAATGCTCACATTCCCTCTTCCATCCACAATATCCCACCCCTTCTGCCAACTGGGTACACAGAGTCCTCTTTCCACAGACAAACAAAAGGGGGAAAGCTGCCAGCATGACTTGAATGCTCCGGTCATCAGCACAGACTCAGGGCCAAAAAGGCTTACTTAGAAGTAACTGGTGACCTTCATGGCTTTTCTGAAAACATTGGGAAACTGCTACTAATTTGTCTGATGAGCTTGAAGGATACACCCCAATATTTAGGTAATAGGAGGCTGAGATAAATAGTGCTGTCTATAATGTGTTAGATTGGCATCAGGTTATCCGGACTGAAGAAGCTGAATCCAGTCAGTCCTTACGTTGAGTTCATGGCAGTTCAGTTAATAGAGGTGCTGCTATGGAGCCAAGTTTAATACTTGAATGAAGTCCAGACCTTTCTGTTTCCAGAGTTCAAGGTGCTTATGCATACATTCACTAAATGCTGTGCAATGATTTGAATAAGGGCCAAATTAGATATGATGTTTGTCACATATTCCCAGAGGGAACTGGCAGCCATATTGCAGCTGTGAGTCCCCATGGCAACTTGGTGTAAAAGCACTGCAGGGGCCTGATTTGGATTAGTGCCTCCCCCCCCCCTCGCCCCGCCCCGGTGCCATTTTCTAGAGCAGGGATGATAAACTCAATTGTCACGAGGGCTGGATATAACATAAATGTCAGGACAGGCCATGTCTCACCAGCCCAGACTGAGAGGGGGGTGGCTGGCTCGTGGCCATATAAGAGCTCTCTAGGGGCTGGATCCGGCCCTCTGTCCTTATGTTTGACACCCCTGTTCTAGAGCCAAAACACCCCAGAAACACTATTTGCTCTGTCGGGTGTCTGCATGAGCACTGAATGCTTGCATGTACAGACCCCAACAAAGCATAAAATGTCCCCCTGACACTGTTTTGGGTTTTAAAAATGGTGTGAGGGGGAGGATGGGAGCTTCTCCTCCCCCCCACACATTCTTGACCAGAATTGGGCTCCTGCCTTGCTTTTACATGGAGTGCTTTTCCATGGAGTTCCCAAGGGGAACTGGCAGCTGGTATGTGGCTGCAATTTCCTGTGGCGACCACGTGACAAATGTCACATCTAGTTTAGCCCTACATCTCAAGACTTACACATTTTGTGCATAGATTCAGTGGTGCACAAATTATCATGGTTGCACATCCAGGTTGATTGGACCCTTAGAGCTTCAGTGTCCATGTGTAATGCACACTCCCACATTGAACTCAGCAGAGTATAAAAGGAGTTCTACCTCAAAAAGAGCTACCTGGGGGGGAAGCCCCCTCCCCGCTTCAGCCCTGATCATGTACTTGTGTTGCGCACATCAGTAGACTGCGGTCATTATGTTATCTTTTGCTAATAAGTAAATATGATTAATGGATAGAGAATCTAAATAAATCTGTTTTAATTCTGAAATGTATTATTTAAACATTGTCTCCCTTTGCCGACTAGCAGGTTTTGGGCTTAGCAGATACCAGTTTCCTTTCCTGTATCACTTTAACCAGTTTCACTTCATGTAAAATAGAAATGTTTCTCTATATTCATGAGCTTTCTGTTGCTGTTATACAATAGATTTAAAACTGTTGGAAAGTACAGTTGACCACATGAATTGGGTGCATAAGCATTTTCAGAATCTGCCCCAGTACTGGCATCTGCAAAGAATTACTGTTTCTTCAATGGGAAAAAAATCATGAACCGGTTATGTTGTGTTTGTGCAAGTTTTTGTTTGTTTGTTTTTGTTTGGGCTTTGTGGCATATGTGTATCGGTGAGTATCGGTCTGTCTTAATAATGTGCCCTTTGGTAGAACTCCAGCCAAAATGTACATTTCAAGTTGCCCCACTTTGAACGGCTCAAGTGCCCTTTGCCTTATATCTAGGCAGGCACACAGATTGAACACTATAGTCATGAATAGCTTATTTCAGGTGACCTATGCCAAGCTGCTCTGCAGAGTTACTATTGCAAAGATGCTGTCGCAATGGCACTTTGCTCTGGCAAGTTTAGAAAAGATCAGTCATCTTTGAGGGGTCTGCTGTTTGGGGGCACAGCTGTGGGCCATCTGCCCGGAGCGTCTGCCCTCTGCACCTGCTCATTTCACCCTGGGCCATGAAACTGCAGCAACCCTAATGAATGCATCTGTCATGTAAGTAGTTTTGAGAGGCCAATGAAGGTGCAGCCCAAGGGGGGCACGGGAGGTCAAGAACCAGACCTTTGTCCTAAATCCAGTATTGAACAAAGAGCAGCGAAGCATAAGGAGCACCGGAGTGATGTGTTTCCTCTCGCAGCCTGCTGTTTCGTACATGGATAACTTGGATATACATGGACCATTCATAAATGGGTGGGCATCTTCATTTCTGTCCTCAGATTTGCAATGAACAGTTGTATGGATTTATCCTGGTTATACAGGAAGGGATGCAGTGTTCTGCACTGGTGGGTTCGTAAAGTGCAGTTTTCTGAACAGTATAGCTGTTTTTAATGTCAGACATAGCAAAAGTCTCTGTCCTCAGCCGTGCACCAAGAGAAGGGAATTCGCATCTCCAACTGTGGGTCAGCATATACAGTGAACCACAATATCCTTGCGGCTCCATTCCTCTGTAAGGGTCACCAGTGTCTTCCCAGTTTTCGCTTCAGTCAGCACCTCTTGCCAATCTCACTCTGTTCCCCGGGGGGGGGGGGGGGAAATGCCATGTACATTTCTGATGGGGAAGATACATTAGTCCAAATATTTTCTTCTCGATTTTTGCACTACACATATACTGTGGTTATTCCCATATTTTTTAAAAGAGCCAGTATCTTTATTTTACATGGATTAGTATAGGTATGACAATGGCCCATGGGAATTAACCCTTGAGAAAAACACTTCCCAAGATAAAGCAGGGAAGGTGGGGTTTTTTCCCTACCCAACTCCTCCTCCTTATGCCAGATCTCTCTCTCTCTAAATTATCAGCATCTGCCAAGGAATCTTCCTTAGCTGGCTACTTTTTTCTTCCCCATTTCTTTTTCCTTCCCCATTTCCATGGCTTCCCTCACCCTTGACCAGTTTTGGTCTTTTGAAAAGAGCCACTTTGCATGTGCCACTAGACAGGATTCCTAGAAGTCTCCCTGTCTTGTGCAATTCTCAATATCACCCCCTGCGCCGAAGCAACCCTTCTAGGCTGACCACAACCTGTTCTATCGCAATCAGTCTGATTTTTCTTTACCCTACTGCTGCCTTGTCCTGCCAGGACTATCTGTAGTTCCTAAGCACTCCCATCACCACCCCGTCTCCAAACACCTCTTTCTCCCACACCTCCCAATAACTCTTTTCACTGCTCTCTAAATTGGTCCTTTTTGGGCGGAAACGTTGTGCCAGTACTCAAGGAAGTTTGATTTAAACCAACTGCTGCTAGCGGATTAAAAGCAGGCTAAAATGTACCAAAGCACGCTCATCCTAAATGACACAGATTTATAAACAGGAATGGAGGTATGGGGGGAGGAGATCTGCCAATATTTGTTGGCAAAAATTTGTCTAAGAAAGCCAGCTTTCTCAAGGGGAGTGAACTATATAACTGTTGTAAGGTTGTTGTTTTTTAAAGCACACCAAAGACCAGCAGTTGTAGATGAATTGCGTCCCACAGGACCTCATTATGACATATGGTCCTCCTTCTCTTTTGTGCTCTGTTGTCCCTTGTTAACTTAGTTGAATTTTGCAAATTGCAATTCTCTTCCAAGAAAAGTATCAGGACAATAGTGCTTTAGCAGCAACACAGAAATAGTTGTGATGGTGGGTGTGTCTATTTAATCTCAAAGGTTTTGTAAGATGGTTCTCTACTCTCCATTAAGGAATGGCTATAAAAGGAGCTGAACGGGGGAAAGATAAACAGTAAAGAAGAGCTAAGGGGATTTTTGACATTAAGATCATACTTAGTTCTCTTCACTTGTTGTATATTACTTGGGGCCAACATTCACCCACTCACAGGGAAGCCCTTGATGCCAAAGGTACAGACAACATTTTTGCCAAATGATGCTCTATCACTGAGCCACAGCCCCTCCCCATTTCACAGGCTCATAATTTGGTATGTAGCATGGATGTTGGCATTCTGAGACTCCTAGCTTTCTCATTTATTTAAAGCCAGGTTCTGTGCTTTAACAAAAGGGAACTTGTAAAAAATGAGTGGATGACGAAATCTCAGAAGCCAGAGCTGCTGTAATTTGACATAAAACAAGAGGGAGTCCTGTAACACATTAAAGACAAACAGATTTATTGTAGCAGAAGCTTTCGTAGGCTAAAGCCCACTTCATCAGATGGGCTGAAGCCCACGAAAAGCTTATGAGTCAATAGATCTGTTCATTTTTAAGGTGACACAAGAATTCTTTCTCGTTTTTTGCTGCATGGGTACCCTGATGGAATCTGCTTTTCATTTTTTAGAACACATCTCCTTATTTTTTTTCTTTGTCATCTAATCACTGGCCTTGCCGTCCATGCAACACAGCCCCTAACATTCCCTGTTTCCAGTCCCACAACTCATGTCAAATATTCCAAAATCCTCAGCTTTCAGAAGAAGAATGAATTCTTTGTGGGGAGCAAGCAAATATATGCCTTTTTTCTTAGTTTGCTAATTAATTCTGGTCACAATAGTTAGAGATGGAGGAGGGATGCAGCCATCTTTATATGAGGGCTGTTGTGCAAAAGGAAGCATGTTTTAATAATGCAAAACTGCAGTCAGGTAAATTGGAAATAAACTCAGAATTGGCTTAGCAAGCATTCTATTTATTTAGCCTGATCTTTTCTCAATCAGTTGATTAGTGTTTTGGATGATGATTGCTCTTTTAAAATTTGTAACCCACTCCATGACCTAGGAATAGACCAAGCTAAAAAAATTTTAAAAAGGCATAGCAAGAAGTAGAAACTTCGTATTAAAGGGATATGTCGTTCATGTATGGCTGGTTGATGCCTTATCTGTTCCACATGGAGGCCACTTCCTTTTAGCAATTGCTCCTCCTTCTGTGCATTAGATTGGGTTGCCAAGCTCCAGGTACTGGCTGGAGATCTCCTGCTATTACAACTGACCTCTAGCTGATAGAGATCAGTTCCCCTGGAGAAAATGGCAGCTTTGGCAGTTGGACTCTATGGCATTGAAGTCCCTCCCCTCCCCAAACCCCTGCTCCGCTTCAGAAATCTCCAGGTATTTCCCAACCCAGAGCTGGCAACACTAGCATTAGAAGAGCCTTGTTGGATCAGTGCAGCATTCCACCTAGTATCTAGAACGCCTTGCCACAGGGATGCTCCTGATCAAAGGAAGAGTTCCACATTAGCAGTAGCTGGTGTTGGTATGCAAGATCAGGAAAGATTCATACATCAAGCTACTCTAGAAGTCATACCTGGGGTATGACTCTGTCACCAAATGGAGGGTATTTCAGGCTGCTTCCATGTGATCAATATATCTGTCTTCTATCTATAGACATCTGTCAACTGGATGCATGTATATACCAGTATAAAAGGCATGCTGACCTTTGAAGGACAGCATTATCCAAAATGATTTGGGGGCGGGGGGATTTGATCATGTTTTGAAAAACAATCCAAATATATCATGGACTATACAATGGTTCCATGCACTTGTGTGCTCTCCGCACAAGGACAAAATGAGCTCCTGATAGTTTTTCCTGTATTTTCCTTAGTACTATGCTAGTTGCTTGTTCTGATCACGCCAACGTTAATATGGATCTTTCAAAAAATTCTAGCTCAATTATGGAATATGACATCCCACATTTCTGATTTTTTTAAATAACCAAAATATCAAAAGCAAATCCCTGTTAAAGGTGTGAAGCCATGGTCATTCAGATGCCTATGTGATTCATAGCCAGCCATTGTCCATTGAAATGCTGACCCTCTGCTAATAAGGAACTGGCTCAAAGGTGCAACGTGTTCCATAATGAAAAGGGGCTGGTGGTTGTATACTGTCTTCCTTTGTAGCATATGTTCACAGTAAATCTTTGTGGCATAGTCTGATTTTTAAATATCAATCATGTTTATAACCAGATCTGTGGTACACTGGGAATTTGACCAAATAAATTACCCAATTTATATGTGTAAATCTGGGAGGGGGGGCTTCACATTCTGTGGGAACTTCTAAATTCCAATACCATTAAATGTCAGCATGTTATCAACTCTTCTGTGGCTGTCTTTGCAGGTATGAGATTTAAAAGAAACACTTGCTTAAGCTCTGACCTGTTTTTACGTATTACTTTTCTTTCTATAGGATAGCCTTCCCTGCCTCAGCATTTTGCTCCACCAATGCTTTACACTCGCTTATTTGCTTTATAGCACCTTTTATTGTCTGCCTGTTCCTTACAAGGACACTGAGAAATTATTCACAAAGATGAGAAAAGTCTGAACAAGTTACCCAGCATTCTCGCTGCATGGGTCCCTCTAATATGTGGTCTATACATTACTGTGATTCCATGTGGGATAGAAGAAACTTAGCAAGCCAAGTGAATTTTTAATAGGAGAATCAAGAGCAGCCCATCCGTTTGCAAAGTAGTACATTAACGTCAGTGCTGACATTTCAGAGGAAATTCCAAGTTTATTTTTAGACTCGAAGGAATTTATTTTTATTCATTATTCATAGCTAGATACATCTTATTAGACTGGAGACTATTTTTCTCTACAGAAAAGTACTGTGACAATTTAGAGACATCCAATCCAATCAAAGAATTGAACACCAACTGTCCTTTATATAGTGTTACTCTACGACAAAACAAGGGTGCCATTTTTCCTTTTAAGATCAGTTCTTTTCCATTCAGACCTTTCTATTCAATACAGTAAAGGCAGAAAGGGAGAATCCCTCAGAAAATTATTTTTCTCCCATTTCATTCTACAGTTAAATGCAATTATGATGGATGCTGACTTCTAGTATTCTGTTTATTTTTTGTTATTTATTTAAAAGATGTTATCCTATATTCTGAGCCTATTAGACCCTTGAAGTGACTAACAACATGTACAATTATACAACGACAAAAGCACAATGAAATCAATAATATAATTTAAACCCAAATTAACAGCAAGCTGATGTATAAAAACAGACTTGGTTTTCTGGCTCCAGTATCCCAAAAATCTCATGAGAGAAGAAGCATGGTGTGGTTTTCTCTTGAAAAGTTTTCAGCAGGATAATGTCACTACTGAAATGGCCAAAGGTATAAGGTGTTGGACAGCCAGAAGGTCTTTAGTTTCCATCCCTAGAACAACCAATTAAAGCAATTAAAGCTAGCAAGAAAGACCCTTCTCTGCATAAAACTCTGGAGCATTGCTGCCAGTCAGACTAGACAGTACTGAGGTAGATGAAGCAATCATCTAAAGTGTATACGGCATACAGGGTCTTACGTTCGTATATCTGCAGTTGAGATCCTCGTGTTCCTTGACCAGTATTTGCAATCCAAATCTATATGGGGTGTGAAGGAACTTGTAAGCCCCTTTCCCTCTTTGTTCCAGAAGGTTGGGAAGGCTTGCAGCAGTCCCAAGTCCCCTTTCCCTCACTTCCTGACTTCTCTCTAGGTAGTAAACACTGCCACCAGCAAATCGAAGAGTATCTCCTACTAGACAAAGTTTCATATATAGCACTCTGTATTTGCAATACCATTTAGAGGCTCTGCCTAGTTGCCACATCTCCTACTTCACCCCTTCAAGCTAGCAGGGGAATGATGTATCGTACCTTCTCAGTTTCAAGCTATCATGCTCAAGGGATGGGAAGCTGACCCACAGACCCTTCCCTTTTTCGCACTTTCAATAGCAATCCAAATAGGCTTGGTGTGTTTACAGAGATGAGACTTTGAACATTCAAAATATAAGAAATTTTGATAAACAAAAAATAAAAAGAATTCACATGGTATGTTCAAGCATCAGACAGAGCAAGGATGCAAAGAAAAGATGTATTCAAGCATCAGACAGAGCAAGGATACAAAGAAAAGGTCTGCTCAAGCATCAGGCAGGATACAAGGATACAAAGAAAAGGTGATACAAGGATACAAAGAAAAGGTGAAAACATGGACCTAAAAGAAGAGCCATGGATCAGACCAAAGCCCATCGAGTCTAGCATTCAATGCCATAGACTCAAATACCATAGAATCCAATTGCCAAAGCGGCCATTTTCTCCAGGTGAACTAGTCTCAGTCGGCTGGAGTTGTAATAGTGGGAGACCTCCAGCTAGTACCTGGAGGTTTGTAAAGCCTATAGTATATTAATGTGCATAGAAGAAGTTTGACAATGTTTTTTAGCTTGGTATATGTAACAGCTAAATGTATAAGGCAAATTTCCCTATATGCCTAGATGCCTTTCATTCTGTACATTTGTACTATTTTGTCATTATTATAATTTCATAATTATAGTGGTTCCTGAAGAAGGCCTAAATAGGCCGAAACAGGGTGACAACTGGACCCCTGTCAAGCAAGGACCGCACCCCAATATTTATAAAGGGGAAGTACGGAACCTCAAAGTTACGGACATTAAGAGCCACTTACGCAAGACGTCAACATGTGCTATTTTACGTGGTACGCTATTGTTCAACTCACCGTCAATGTTAACGGTCCAAAATATCTGTAACTCTGTGACTTATTTTGGGACAATGTATGTTCCCAACAACATGATATGAATGTCAATATCGTCGAAGGCTTTCACGGTCAGAGTTCATTGGTTCTTGTAGGTTATCCGGGCTGTGTAACCGTGGTCTTGGAATTTTCTTTCCTGACGTTTCGCCAGCAACTGTGGCAGGCATCTTCAGAGTAGTAACACTGAAGGACAGTGTCTCTCAGTGTCAAGGGTGTAGGAAGAGTAATATATAGTCAGAAAGGGGTTGGGTTTGAGCTGAGTATTGTCCTGCAAAAGTATTGTCCTGTAAGTATCAAGATAATGTGCTAATGAGGGTATGGTATGTTAATATGGAACCATTGTATCCTGAAGTGATCTGTTAATGTGTGTAATCCAAAGCTAATCTGTATGGCTATTGTTGAATGTTGTCTTTGTCTGGAGGTTTTTCAGGGCAGGAAGCCAAGCCTTATTCATTCTTAAACTCTCCTCTTTTCTGTTAAAGTTGTGCTGATGTTTATGAATTTCAATGGCTTCTCTGTGCAATCTGACAAAATAGTTGGTAGAATTGTCCAGTCTTTCAGTGTCTTGGAATAAGACCCTGTGTCCTGTTTGTGTCAGTCCATGTTCAGCCACTGCTGATTTCTCAGGTTGGCCAAGTCTGCAGTATCTTTCATGTTCTTTTATCCTTGTTTGTATGCTGCGTTTTGTGGTCCCGATGTAAACTTCTCCACAGCTGCAAGGTATACGATATACTCCTGCAGAGGTGAGGGGGTCTCTTTTGTCTTTTGCTGATCGTAGCATTTGTTGTATTTTCTTGGTGGGTTTAAACACTGTTTGTAGGTTATGTTTTTTCAAAAGTTTCTCCATCCTATCAGTGACTCCTTTAATAAATGGCAAGAATACCTTTCCTATGGGAGACTGTTTTTCTTGAGTTTTCTGATTTTTGTTTGGTTTAATGGCCCTTCTGATTTCATTCTTGGAGTAGCCGTTTGCTAGCAGTGCGTGATTTAGATGATTAGTTTCTTCCTTGAGAAACTGTGGTTCACAGATCCGTCTTGCACGGTCCATTAATGTTTTGATTATTCCTCTTTTTTGTCGGGGGTGGTGGTTGGAGTTTTTGTGTAAGTAGCGATCTGTGTGAGTTGGTTTCCGGTAGACCTTGTGACCTAACTGAAGGTTTGTTTTACGGATGACAAGGGTATCAAGAAATGGGAGTTTACCCTCAATTTCCTTTTCCATGGTAAACTGAATGTTTGGATGGATATTATTAAGATGGTTTAGAAAGTCCATTAATTTTTCTTCACCATGGCTCCAAATGGTAAATGTATCATCTACGAACCTGAACCAGACTGTAGGTTTGTAAGGTGCTGATTCTAATGCTGTCTTTTCAAAATATTCCATGTAAAAGTTTGCTATTACTGGACTGAGTGGACTTCCCATAGCTACTCCATCAATCTGTTCATAAAATTCTTGATCCCATAGGAAATAACTTGTTGTCAAACAATGGTGAAATAAGGCTGTTATATCTTCTGGAAAAATCTGGTTAATCAATGAGATTGTGTCTTTTACTGGAACCTTGGTAAAGAGGGATACAACATCAAAACTGATTAAAATATCCTTTGGATTGAGTCTTAACGGACTGATTTTGTTGATGAAGTGAGTTGAATCTTTGATGTAAGAAGTGGTTTTTCCAATGTGGTCCTGTAGGAGGGTGGTCAAATATTTAGCTAATTCATATGTTGGGGAACCAATGGCACTCACGATGGGTCGGAGTGGAACGGAACCCATCGTGAGTGCCATTGGTTCCCCAACATATGAATTAGCTAAATATTTGACCACCCTCCTACAGGACCACATTGGAAAAACCACTTCTTACATCAAAGATTCAACTCACTTCATCAACAAAATCAGTCCGTTAAGACTCAATCCAAAGGATATTTTAATCAGTTTTGATGTTGTATCCCTCTTTACCAAGGTTCCAGTTAAAGACACAATCTCATTGATTAACCAGATTTTTCCAGAAGATATAACAGCCTTATTTCACCATTGTTTGACAACAAGTTATTTCCTATGGGATCAAGAATTTTATGAACAGATTGATGGAGTAGCTATGGGAAGTCCACTCAGTCCAGTAATAGCAAACTTTTACATGGAATATTTTGAAAAGACAGCATTAGAATCAGCACCTTACAAACCTACAGTCTGGTTCAGGTTCGTAGATGATACATTTACCATTTGGAGCCATGGTGAAGAAAAATTAATGGACTTTCTAAACCATCTTAATAATATCCATCCAAACATTCAGTTTACCATGGAAAAGGAAATTGAGGGTAAACTCCCATTTCTTGATACCCTTGTCATCCGTAAAACAAACCTTCAGTTAGGTCACAAGGTCTACCGGAAACCAACTCACACAGATCGCTACTTACACAAAAACTCCAACCACCACCCCCGACAAAAAAGAGGAATAATCAAAACATTAATGGACCGTGCAAGACGGATCTGTGAACCACAGTTTCTCAAGGAAGAAACTAATCATCTAAATCACGCACTGCTAGCAAACGGCTACTCCAAGAATGAAATCAGAAGGGCCATTAAACCAAACAAAAATCAGAAAACTCAAGAAAAACAGTCTCCCATAGGAAAGGTATTCTTGCCATTTATTAAAGGAGTCACTGATAGGATGGAGAAACTTTTGAAAAAACATAACCTACAAACAGTGTTTAAACCCACCAAGAAAATACAACAAATGCTACGATCAGCAAAAGACAAAAGAGACCCCCTCACCTCTGCAGGAGTATATCGTATACCTTGCAGCTGTGGAGAAGTTTACATCGGGACCACAAAACGCAGCATACAAACAAGGATAAAAGAACATGAAAGATACTGCAGACTTGGCCAACCTGAGAAATCAGCAGTGGCTGAACATGGACTGACACAAACAGGACACAGGGTCTTATTCCAAGACACTGAAAGACTGGACAATTCTACCAACTATTTTGTCAGATTGCACAGAGAAGCCATTGAAATTCATAAACATCAGCACAACTTTAACAGAAAAGAGGAGAGTTTAAGAATGAATAAGGCTTGGCTTCCTGCCCTGAAAAACCTCCAGACAAAGACAACATTCAACAATAGCCATACAGATTAGCTTTGGATTACACACATTAACAGATCACTTCAGGATACAATGGTTCCATATTAACATACCATACCCTCATTAGCACATTATCTTGATACTTACAGGACAATACTTTTGCAGGACAATACTCAGCTCAAACCCAACCCCTTTCTGACTATATATTACTCTTCCTACACCCTTGACACTGAGAGACACTGTCCTTCAGTGTTACTACTCTGAAGATGCCTGCCACAGTTGCTGGCGAAACGTCAGGAAAGAAAATTCCAAGACCACGGTTACACAGCCCGGATAACCTACAAGAACCAATGTCAATATCATTTTTGTTTATTCTGTGGTTGCTATTTATGCACATTAATATACTATAGGCTTTACAAAACTGCTGGTCTATTTCTGCTAATTCCATACAGCAGGCTAACATTCTGTTTACTAAGTACCTGGAGGTTGGCAACCCTAATTATTGTGGTGAATTCTAGGGCAGAGGGCATTTCTCCACCCTTGTTCTTGTTGACTAACTTCCGTTCTATGTGGCCAACATCTTAATGTCAAGTGTTTGCTCCGAAACAAATCAAAAATTAGTAACAACTAGGGCCTTGTCATCTGCCAAAAAATGTTGGCTATGGAGCCACTGTCATGTGGGGGAATCAACCCTGTTAAAATACCTACTAGAAGACCCCCACTGGACTGAACGCTCTGAATGGGCAATCAAGATAAGAAAGAAAATTGCCCAGATAGGCATCGACCTGGACTCCCTGCTTTTGTCCAGCGAGAGTTATATTCTAAATCTAATAAAACAAAGACTAGTCGATCACGAGTTCCAGCGCAAATTTCCTTTAACGCCGCCAATTTGCTCACCTCAATACTTCGGACTTCCACCTAATTTCCATTTAAACTACCTGGACCGTCTTGACGATCCTAAGCTCAGGAAAGTCTTTATGCAAGCTAGGAATAATTCATTGCCTTCAGCGATCCTCTGTGGCAGATTTCTGAAAACACCTTACTCTGAAAGGATCTGTGGATGTGGCGCAGGATGTCCTGACTCCCTGTCTCATATTCTCTTGGACTGCCACTTTTATGATTCACCAAGAGGAAACCTAATAAAACCTATAGTTCTGAATTTCTCCTCAAATAATACAAAAATACTTTACAAACTATTAGCTGATAAGGACCCTGAGATAACCAAAAACGTGGCCAAATTTCTGACGATAGTAGTCAACCGATGGTCAAAAGTAGACTCACAACATTAAGGAACGATTTATATTACCGGTAATCTATTTTACTCTAACTTTTATCCTTTTATCTTTTTATCCTTTTATACACTACACATTGTACTATGCCAATAAAGGTATTTGAATTTTAATTTAATGTCAAGCGGCCCACTAAAATACCTTATTAGGGAAACCACAGGCTGGGCTTTTGTTACAGAGTTGCCTGAGGCATGGTTAAGCCATTCAGCTTTTGAGGGAGCAGGGGGAAAGGCCAAGCACATCAGTTGTATCCTTGAGCATGTAACTGCCCAGATCACATATGATATTCACACTGCTGTGAAGCACATGCGTTGCCCAGGCATGTTTCTGTTACCAGACCCCATCACACAAAGAACTTTGCTATGGAAAATAGGACTAACACTTGTAACTGCTTAACACTTGTAACTGTGTAAGACAGTTTCTGAATCGCTGCATTTTACACATGAATAAAAATTTTACTTTGAACTGCAGACTCGGTCCGCTGATTGAAACTAGAGCACGTGTTTTCTCAGCTTGCCCTGCAAACATCGCTTCAATCACCAACCGAAGCAGCCACTTCTAAAAGCAATGTGGTTCAGTTTGTCTGCACGTTCTGTTCTTCACAACCCTGTGGAGAAACCATGAACAAAGGTGTTGATTGTGGCCGTGACTTTTGACATCAGCTCTTTTAAGATCGGAACTGGGTAGCGATCACGAACTCAGCTTTCACAGAACATAATTATAGTTGGTCAAAAAGTAGAGGGGGGCTCAAACATTTCCCAGCTTAAAGACCTCTTATTCCTCTTATAGCTGACATACAGCAATGGATTTTACAAAATAAATTTTGTACTGTTTTAACAGAACAGGAACCTGTTTGTCCAGGGGGACAAGTAACAAGGCTGAAGAAGCCATTATTGGTGAAAGCGTCTATAACCTGGAAGATGTTTCCATTTTACATTAAGTGCCAGCTTGGTCCTCGTTTGAATCTCCCACAGCACACGGCCAGCGGATTAAAGAGTCTGATTCCCGACACGGACTCTATGAAAAATCTAAAGGAATCTTTTCCACTTTTTGGACCAGCTCTTACAAAGACTGATATTATAATTGGAAAGTCTTAAAGATCTAGAGAGAAACATTAGACATAGATTTGTTGTATATGATGTTTTTTGACTTGTTCTTTGATACTTGTACTATGTTCTCTTGTTCGACTATCGCTCACTTGTAGATATTGCTTGCACTACTTTTTGTATTGACTATCTCCTTTTGAATATATGTATAGAACTGAGCCTAGTGTTGATTATTTTTGCACACACACACACCAGTACTAGCTGGAGATCTCCTGCTATTACAATTGATCTCCAGCCAATAGAGATCAGTTCACCTGGAGAAAATGGCTGCTTTGGCAATTGGACTCTATGGCATTGACGTCCCTCCCCAAACCCCGCCCTCAGGCTCCGCCCCAAAAGCCTCCCATCGCTAGCAAAGAGGGGTCTGGCAACCCTAACCAAGGAAGGCAATGGAAAACTCCCACTGATTCTCACTTGCCTTAAAAGCCCCTTGCTGGGGTGGCCATAGGTCTGCTGCCACTTGACAGCACTTTACACACATACATATACACACCTCTGATCCCCAGGATGGGTGTTCTCAAGTTGTAGAATATGTTGAGAGAGATTTTTTTGTTATGCCAGTTCTTTGATTCTTTTTGACTTACAGTTTCCTGAGATAGTTTTACTCTAAAACCCAGGCTAGCCCAATTTCGTCAAATCTTGAAAGTTAAGCAGGGTTGGACCTGGTCACTATTTGGATGGGTGACCACCAGGGAAGTCCAGGGTTGCTACGCAGAGGCAGGCAATGGCAAACAACCTCTGAACATCTCTTGCCTCAAAAACTCTACATAGTGAAACAGCTTTGACTTGATGGCAAAAAAAACATAGTTTTGGACATTACTGAATTCAGCTGTGTAACTTAGTTAGGAATAGTATAAATGTGTTTTCTGAAGTATTAATACTTGTTTGTTTGGGCATCTTTAATAACTCGCAAGTCTATCAGTGTCAACTGCAAATTGCTAGAGCCTTTAGAATATTTAAATGGCCATTTAACATCAATTCTTACTTATCCTGATGTTGGCAGCCATTTTGAAGCTGTATTCTTTAATTAATTGTATTAATAATTAACACTCCCTTTTGCTTTTTACATTTGTGTATGATCTCTGGGAGAGCATGAAAGAATCCATTCCATTCCAAAGACCCTTTTTTATTAGAAGCAAGGGAGAAATAATTTATCCAGCAATAATATTGTCATTTAATTGAACTGTTTAGATGGGACTTTGTTAATGGTGTTCATCAGTAAGTTACAGTCCATGCATAATACAGCTCATCAAATGAAAACTGAAAGCAATTAATTTAAATCATATCTTTAGTAGGGCTTAGTAGCACTAAGACCCTGACCTGGATGGCCCAGGCTAGCCCTGTCTCAGAAGCTAAGTAGAGTCAGCTCTGGTTGGTACTTGGATGGGAGACAACCAAGGAAATTCAGGGTTGCTATGCAGAGGCAGGCAATAGCAAACCACCTCTGTTCAACTCTTGCCTTGAAAACCCTACTGGGTTGCCATAAGTCAGCCGCAACGTGGTGGCACTTTCCACCACCAGTAGCATTAAGATTTTCCCCCCTAAACATTCTGACCCATTATATGTTTTGAATATCAACATTGGGACACAAGGACCTTTGTTTAGGTTGGTAGTGGGTACAGCATTGAAAGTATTTATTGATGTCATTGCATGTGATGCAGAATCTGAATCTTTGGAAAAACTACTTGATCTTGGCTGCCTTCTAACTTTCCTCATATTTCATGTCGACCTTGTCCCATGTGCTATAGTCCTTAAACATGTCCAGTGGCTTGTCTATGGAAATATCAAGAGAATATTTCTGATTGGTATCAAGTGGCTGCCATGGTATGCTTTCATGCAGGATTTAATCCTGGTCTATTTGGCAATCTTCTTGATCATGCCAGCAGACCACTATCAGCTACTAGGGCAATGCTGTATAGATGATCCAAGATGCTGTCCTTAATGTGCTTGATGGTAACGGCTTTCCAGGCAGCATACTGTCCACCCCATGCAAGAGGAAGCCTATCATGTTCACAGAGTTCGCTGTCTAGACTTCATTACAGCAATGGCAGCCAGAACAGAAGAGCCCGTTTTCTGGGTGTTGAAGTGAGCACTTGACGACTTTTTCAGTCAGTTTGGTAGTAGTGTTTCAAAATGTACCTAACTCATCTGGGTAGTTCAGTAGGTACCCAGAACATCTCACATGCCTTGGTTCAATCCGTTTTCCAAGCTATTTACTGGGCACATTCAGTTGTTTGCTTGGCACCATTGGCAGCAACAAGCCTAGGCGGCGAAGTGCATAGAAGTTGAAATGGGAGTCCTGGCATGATTGGGATGAGAATTGGGTAGTGTGCTGGTATAGATCCACAGAGGATTAATATGGAAGCAGTCATAAGGAGCCCTGTGGCGCAGAGTGGTAAGCTGCTGTACTGCAGTCAAAAGCTCTGCTCATGACCTGAGTTCCATTCCAACGGAAGTCGGTTTCAGGTAGCTGGCTCAAGGTCGACTCAGCCTTCCAGCGTTACGAGGTCGGTAAAATGAGTACCCAGCTTGCTGGGGTAAAGTGTAGATGGGGAAGGCAATGGCAAACCACCCCGTAAAACATAGTCTGCCTAGTAAATGTCAGGATGTGACGTCACCCCATGGGTCAGTAATGACCCAGTGCTTGCACTGGGGACTGCCTTTACCTTTTTAGAGTCATATGCAAGACAGCGTATGAAATGAGAAATTCTTTCAGAGCAGGGCTAGAATGAAGTGTTGAGGCAGAAGCATATGCAAACAGATGGGGGAGGGGTGAGTAGATAAAGCAGAAGGACAAGCAGAAATATTTAGCAAAGCCAGTCCGACCACTTCAAAATTTGCTTTACCAACTGAAAGAAATTATATATAGGGGGTCACCATGGGATTTTACTGCTTCTAAAACCCCTCTCTATGAAGAATACAAGCACTTTGACCCCTTGGCAGAAAGACCAATGTTTATAAATACCATGAAAGGCTGTTCATTTGACAGTAACAGAGGAAAGACGGCTGCAAAAGCTTCAAAGCTCTGAATATTGTACATGGAGAATTGTGGAATCAGCCATTGTATTTTCACCTTTCTGTTTAGAGGATGTTTTGTAAAAAAAAGCATCCTTAACATTCTAGTTGTTTGTTTGTGAGCATATAGCAATTTGCTACACATCTTGTAGGTCAGTCAACTACTCACTGCCAGATAACACAGCCTATGAGTTGGAAACATGGTATATGGATGATAAAGAGCAGCAAAAGTAGTAGCATTAATAGGGTCATATCGAAAGTTGTCAGAAGTCATGTAGCTTGGCCACTAAGCAGTGACATATCCACCCATGCAGCTCAGACCATTGACTTCTTTGGACTTAGAAGAGTGTAACTCTGCTTAAGATTGCATTGTCAGTCACAATGAGGAAAAAGAACATGTGGGGGTGGGAAATACAGCTGAGAGAGAGAGAATATATGCCTACACAAGAGGTTTATGATAAAGATGCAATGAGAATCGGATGGGGAGGGGGAGAATCAACAGGACCTGAATGCCATGTGGTTGACAAGAGGAATGCCTAATTTGTCTTTTATTTTTAGAAATGTTTAACCAAATATAGTTATTTTACTCCACTTCTTAGAATGTTACCAAGAATTCACTTGGGTATAATGAGCTGGTTTAATAAAGGAGTTCTTCTGTAGCATGTCTTCCTTGCTGGACTCTCACTCAGTCGCTCTCCACAATTGCTAAATCTGTTTGTCTCAAGTTGGGTTTGTTGATGCTATTTGCTTGTTTTCCATTTGGCATCTGCTATCTTCTCTTGGGCTAGGCAAGGAAACTTCAACCATAATAAGAAATTCATTGTCAGTCTTCAAGTGCTGTCCCACATAGGGACTTTGCTTGCGCAGGCCGACCACTGAACGATTTTCAAGCTTTTAGCCTCCAGGGTCACTGCATGCCAGAATGCACAGGCATGAGAACTGGAAACACATGTTAATGGTGTGCTGCACCCCCTTCCCTGAGTTCTTACTTTGCCACCATCGAAGTCAGTTCATTGCAAGCCATGCTGTTTTCTTCTAGTAGTTGCCGTAAAGTACTCTGTTTGGGGTTCCTATCCTGCATAGATATTGGTGACCTACATCCTTTAATATAGTCCAAAAGGTTTTATTCAAAAAATGTACCAGCTGTAGGGCTAAGATGACCCAGAGTGACGAGCATGAGCTCTGCCTGGGTGAGGGGCATAATGTATCCGCCTGTCACGTTTGCCAAAAATTCACCCTCAAGGCGAGGAATGACAGAGCTGCCAAACTTAAAGCTGCCCTTTGGCAATAGGCTGTAGTTTCTTTATCTGCCCCAATCAAACTGATGTCGGAACTGCCGCTTTCCACACACACACACACCAAAGAGCTCTTCAGCAGACCCAAGTCAGATCTACCCTGACCCATTGCGCAGAACTGAGACACCAATCAATATCCCCGGTCCCGAGATGCTCGTCTGAGCATCCTAGTAAACATCCTAGGTCTAATGACAAGAAGAGGAACAAGAAGAAGTGGCCGGATCCAGAAAAAAGGGTCACTGAACCTAAGAGATCTGTTGAACCACTCAGAGAAGCCAGCACCGAGAACCTCTCCTGAAGGCGAGGAGGCTTTACCTATGTCGCCTAAGATTCCAATGTCCCGTTTGGAATCTCTACCTATGTCTTTTTTGGAGTGCAAACCCGAGTGGGATGCCCTTCGGATTGCGACCATGGTTCCGATGCCCTGGGGATGGACACCCTATGGGCTCCCATGGAACAGACAGGAGCGAGTGATTGGAGAGAATGCTTACAAGAGTCTTCGGATCCGTTCCTGCTCCTGAATGGGAGGCTCAACCACTATCAGGTCAACCATCTGCATTTAGCAGCATGGGGAATAACAGGCTCCATGGTAGGGTTCTCAGAAGATGTGAGGAACGTTCTTCTCCAGGCACGTAGACCATCTACTAGTACGGGCTTAAGTGGGCAAAATTTTTAGAGTGGTGTAAAAATAGGAGTTTGTTGCTGGCTGAAGCTCCTTTGCCGGCTGTGTTTGAGTACCTACTAGACCTCAAAAAGGAGGGTATGGTCTTCTCCTCCATAAAGGTATACCTAGCTGCTATCTCAGCACACCACGTACCAGTGGAGGGCTCCACTGTGTTTTCCCACAGAACCTCCAAGACCTTTCTGAAAGGTCTATTTAACCCAAGGCTCTGATTGTTCCTCAGTGGTCCCTTTCCCTGGTGTTGGCTAAGATCATGGGGCTAAGATCATTTGAGCCTCTGGCGTCATGCCCCTTACATTTGGCTTCCATGAAAGCCTGTTTCTTAGTTGCCATAGTTTTGGCCCACAGGGTGAGGGAGATTGTGACCTTAAGAATAGACCCACCCTTCATGAAGGTCTTTCCTTAGCGGGTGGTACTGAGGCAGTCTGCACGGTTTCTACCTAAGGGAGCAACACTCTTCCATTTGAATCAGGAGGTTGTTCTCCCAGTTTTCCCCCCAAAACCTTCTTCTGATGCTGAAAGCGCCCTCCATTCATTGGATTAGGAAGGGTTTAACAGGGTTAAGGAGTTTAGGAAGGATACATCCTTGTTTTTGTGTCATTTGGGTCCCAATAAGGGTAAAAGGTAATCGCCACAAACCCTTTCTGGGTGGATTGTGGCTACCATCAGGCTGCGCTATGAGAAAGCTGGGGGTCCCATGCCCCATAAAGAATCCTGCACATTCAACCAGAGCCCAAGCCTTGTCAGCTGCTTGTTTGCAGGAAGTTTCCATCAAGGAGAACTGCAGGGCAGCAACCTGGTATTCAGCCAACACCTTTATCCATCATTACGCCTTAGATCTTCAGGCAAGAGATGAAGCATCATTTGGGAAAGCAGTCCTCTAGTCATTGTTCCTGTGAAGTGACAGAGCTCCCCTCATCATCCTGGTAAAGCTTGGGACTATCCCTATGTGGGACTGCACTTGAAGACCAACGATGAAAACAGAGTTGCACACTGTCATCGCTGTTCATCGAGGTCTTCAGTGCAGGCACACATTCCCTTCCTCCTGCCCCTCTGTGAGCTCTTGACTAATCCTGACTCTGGCGGCTCAGGAGGAACTGAGGGAAGGGGGCGCAGCATGCCGGTAACTCGTGTTTCCAGCTCTCGCACCTGCGGGTTCTGACGCACAGCACACCCTGGTGGCTAAAAGCTTGAAAATCTTCAGTGTTCAGCCTGCGCAAGCGCAGTCCCTATGTGTGCCTGCACGGAAGACCTTGATGAACAGTAGTTACAGGTAAATGCAACTCTGTTTTCTGGCTCCTGATAAATAATCAGCATCCCCCTTGAGTGGTAATGAGTTTGTTAGGTTTGCTTCTGAAGTATCACAGGGGTCATACACAACAGAAGTGGGACTGTCCCAAACGTTTGAGCCCTTGTTTACATTTTGGCTCCAAAATAAGGCCAGAAATGCAAGTGTGTTTGACATTTCTCAGTGATAAATGACTTGTGTGCCTGCGATCAGATGAGACACATGCTAAGCAAAGTGTAGACAGAGCACCAAATATACAAATTACAGAAAGACGTAATCCTATTATATCACTTTTATTTTTGGTCAGTTTCCACACTTCACCACACCACTCTTTTCACAGAATTTAGCTGTGATATTTTTCCAAAAACATAGCCATCGCCTTCAAAATCTGATTTTTGCTCAGTGTGTTTTTGAATGTCATCTTCCAAGAATAACCCTTAATTTTAAGAATGATCTTGCTCCAATAACCTCAGTGTTAAAATCCATAGCAGTTTAAGTTTCAGCCGAAGTCACACAAAGTTCCCTGCTGCCATCCCAACAAAAACAGCTTCTTGATTGCTATTCCTTCTTGCTGAGCGAGCACCATGTCCCTCTCAGCCATTTCTTCATTTACTTTGCTGGGATGCTTCCCTTCTTTGCTGTGGTTCATTGCTTCTGGGCAACACAACCCTCACAGTACTCCTTGGGGGAACAAACCAAGTAGAGTTTATGCTGGCAAATAAATCTCATACACATGGCTAGGAGTCTAGAATCTAGAGTAACCAACAACAGAGACAAGAAAGGAGGAATGCATGGAGCTGAGAGTAGGTGATTATTTCTGAGACTTGAAAGAGGTATGATAGCACTACCTTTAGTCAGGTGTAGCCCATTGCTACCAGTTTTCAAGCCCAGCCTTTAAGTTTCCAACTCTAGCGTGAGACAGTGTGCCCATAACTTGTCTTATTTGTCTTCTTCCTGGTCATAAGAACATAGGAAAGGCCATGCTGGATCAAGGTCCATCAAGTCCAGCAGTCTGTTCACACAGTGGCCAGCCAAGTGCCTCTAGGAAGCCCACAAACAAGACAACTGCAGCAGCATTGTCCTGCCTGTGTTCCAAAGCACCTGACATAATAGGCATGCTCCTCTGATTTGGAGAGAATCGGTATGCATCATGACTAGAATCCATTTTTACTAGTAGCCATGAATACCCCTCTCCTCCATGAATATGTTCACTCAGTCCTGTCAATCATGTGCTGTGGTGAGCAGGAGGAGTCCATGTATGGTGCATAGCAGGTGGAGAAGAGGCAGGTGGTGAGTCCAGAGAGGTAGCAGGCCTCTGGTGGTGTTGGGTGACAACTCTTTCTTGTGCATACATTTATGATCTTAGCAAAACTGTTTGATGAGAGGCTATTACATGCTATCATTATATATATCCCTGAGCAGTGACACTTTCAAATCTCTAAAGAGGTAAGGTCTGCTCCTAATTTAGGTTAGCAACAAATTTTTGAAAAAGACATTATATTATTCGATGTTCAAGCTAGTATTATTACTTTGGAGGAAAAGCTGGCGTGGCCAAACCTTTAATAGCCAAGTAGAAGAGGGGATTTTGGCAATGCAGTATATTATGTCAGTGGAGTTGCAGGAGCGAGAAAAGCAGCAGCTGCCAAAATTCGGCCTTCTTCAAACCTGCCAACCATCTCCTGTTGCATCTGAAAACTGCTTGAAGTTGAATCTGAATGTTCTGCTGGGACAGAAGAGAAGATTCATCTCAAGTATTGCAGATGCCTCCTGTGGTGCCACACTTTCTAGGTAGGCTGACGTCCTTGGCTGCGTCTTACCATTTTGAATTCAGCAGAGCTATGATTAATATTTTGATGGGATGGAAATCTCACTTTGAGCCATCGCTAGAGGTCTTTCCATCTTTTTATGTCTTTCTTGCAGAATCATCAGACACTGGGCCATCTGTCGTTGTCCACACTAGTGTGTCCTTTGGAATTGAACATTTGGAGTGGGACATAGAAAAGGTTCAGCAATTGATCCTCGAACACTTAAGAGATATTATACCTATTGTACCTGAACCTGCAAGCATCAAGTGCCAGAGGTGGAGATATTCTCAGGTAATCTCTAGTAACAGATGATAGTGAAATGCTTAGATACCGAGGAATTACTGTTTTATCAATATTCTGCACCTTTGCTGAAACTCAGCAGCACATGCACTGTAAAAGATAAATCCAAGTCCCTAGAATTTCCAGTTAAGAATTATTCCTGAAACTGTGGAAAGTATGTCGAGCTTGGTTAGATGAGCTTGTAGAACTGACTTACCCTAGAGGAAAATTCATATTTATATTTTTGATGTGGTTGCTTCTTCCACATGGTTGGGGCTGCGTGCTGCAGAGGTACCGAATGCAGTCATGTTTGGTCAGGCTGGTCACGCAGAAAGTTTCTACACCAACACCATCACTGACCTGACCACATATGTGGGCCTAACTTACTTCTTTATTCTATGACAGAACAAAAGAATTTGCAGGCCAAAATTTAATTAAGTGTGTTTTTTAAAATGGAGAGAGGAGGCATCCGTACCTCGATTGCCTGCTAATTTCCAAATATATGTGCCACAATCATAGGCTGTGCCTTCAGCCAGACTGCTTCTTTGCTCTCCCTGGGATTGGATGAGAAAGCTAAATATATAGCTCACTTCCTGCTGTAGGGCTTATTATCCCACAGTGGTTGGGAAGAATACCTCTGGCAGTTGCTCACAATGAAACAAAAACTGCAACTTCTTCATGGCCCTTCATGGTCTCCTGTTGCCGTCCCATAAAATAGCTGAAGCCATAAAATTTGAAGAGCAGTGAAATTCATATCTTTTAAACAACTGCCTAAAAAATTATATCCAAACTGTTATTCAAAAACTCTCCAGCTAGACTGGGGAAAATAAACATGGACCACCATGTAAAATGTTTTGCTAAAAGTCAGCCCCTTCAAAATCTTTTTCCCCCTTTATGAAGTATAGGGTTGCTGCTGCTGTAAATGATACCCCCTCATCAGTTCACCATCAAAGTGAGATTAGCATTAAAGCCCCCAAACACTTCTCTGCCTCAGAGAAAAAATGGTCCATCCCCTCTCCTCGTCCAGTTCTCACTGTCAGTTCACCTGCATATTGTTTTGGAGGCATGCAGTGGTGGCGGTCAGCAGGCCAGCTGGCCAGTAGGAGGAAAGATTCTCTCTAGCCTTCTTCCGCATTCCTCTACCCCTCTCATGGGTGCTTCAGATACACTGCTTCTAAGGCACCTGGTGTACTCTAGGATATGTAACCCTTGCCACAACAAATATTCGGTCATTTATGCATAGGAGTTTTACCTGAGGTTTGTTGCTTGCTGGACCCACACTTTCCTATTGGGAATCTCTGCACCAGCAGTCTCCAAACTCAGACCAAGTCCCACCCCTTTAAATGCTGCTTTGTAATTGGCTTGTAGTGATTACTGTGAGATTACGATCCCCGCCTCTGAACATGCTGCTTTGTAATTGGCTGTGAGCAAAACTAAGCTAGTGTGCCCCGCAGTTTGCCTTGTGCATGGGGATTTCACCCGGGCTTTGCTCAGGGAAGATGAAAGAGTCGGGTTAACAGAGGAATGGGAAGACCCAGACATTACGAGGGCTGGCAGTGAGATCGTCTCTAATGGACGGAAAACTCATGCATAACTCCAAGGAACAACCGATTCAGACCTGGGCGAACATGAGTGAAAGTACCCATGCATAAATGACCTTAGTTGTGAGGGGAAGAGAAGGAAGGGGGGACTGGCATTCCTGTTCCTGACCAACTGTCTGCTTTTATCTCCCTCCACAACAGCATCAACTGTTACACTGGGATGGAGGCGGGTTGGGATACTCTGTGGGGTTCTGAGCACTTGGAATCAGGTTCAGAAATATTTGCCATTTGTATAATGTTTCTGGGTTCCCAAATAGAGAATGAGGAGTTGTTCAAACAGCTTTAATCTAAGGAGCAACTCCAACCAGTTCATGCAAGCACTCTCAACTAACTGAACTGCCTATGTGAACATGTGACTTGAGGGAAGGTCTACAAATTAACACACTGGACTAACATAAGGGAATATCTTGAAATCATAAGTTCTGTCACAATTACTTGATTCATTTGAGCTTCATTCCAAGGTGAACTATAATCTATCACAAGATGTCTATTAAATCTGTCCGTGTTCTTTGATGTCATCATGCTGTGATTTTACCAGTTACTCCCTCCCAACCCCATAGCATTGATTGGTGAGATGGGGAAACTTAAAGCTAGATGATGTCAGTTTGATTTGAGTTTCTCAAAACCCTATAGCCTTCAACCACGTTAAAAATCTAGCCTTGTTGCTATAAGAGAATTGTGTGAATATATCTAGTGATATAATTTGTGAAAGTGAATTTTTGTTTACATTGTGGAAAATGGGCTGCAGTTTGTTTATATGTTATATGTGGTTTATTATTTACATTTAGTTCAATGTGTTTAGGTATGTATGATTTGTTTATTTCATTTTTTGTGCATGGTTAGTATGGCCATTTCCATTCAGCCTATTTTCTTTGGCCAATTTCCCATTTTCATTTCTTTGTTTCTGCCATTTATATGCATTTGACACAGAAAACGGGCATCAATTTTTATAGTTATGTTTCTGTTATGCTTGGGGGAAAGGTCAATTGCAGTTTCATCCTGAATAGAGAGAAACCTTTTTAAAAAAAACCCTTGCACTTTTAAATTGAACCAGAGGTGTCACAAAATTTGGTTACATCGCTCTGTTAGATTTCTTTTTCCAAATTTCTCAAGGATTAGAACTTTAATAATATTATAATTAGTTCAAGAACTGGCACCGCCTATAAAAGCATTTCTGTTGAGGTAAAGGCTGTTATTCTGGTATATTGGCCAGTAGGCGCACTACTGGGAAATAATCCTGAAGTCACTTTTCCACCATAGATGCTATCAGGCAAGCATACGAACTGTTCCTCCCAATGTGGTTGTGCATCTAAGCCTGACAGGACAGGAAAAGGCCTGTTAGCATCTGCATTTTATGGTCTGACATATAAAAGCACATACATTTCAGAGGCAGATTAATTAAGATATTTTGCAGCTGATCCTAGCCCTAGATCCATCCAAGACATTCACATTTCACCAAACTCCTATCTCCACTTTTATCGATTCATTCCATTTGGCTGCATCAGAGAGAGGCATATCAGCAAGGCTGCCTTTATTGGCCCAGGTAGCAAATAGGGTTGCCAACCTCCAGGTAGTAGCTGGAGATCTCCTGCTATTACAACTGATCTCCAGCTTATAGAGATCAGTTCACCTGGAGAAAATGGCCACTGTGGTAATTGGACTCTATGGCATTGAAGTCCCTCCCATCCCCAAACCCCACCCTCAGGCTCCACCCCAAAAACCTCCCACAGGTGATGAAGAGGGACCTGGCAACCCTAGTAGCAAACCCTGTCATTCAGCCCTTAACAAGTATCCTGTCCTTCTTTCATTGATTACACAGGAGTGTGGGTGGTTCTTCCATTTTATCATCATAAACAAATCAGTAAGTCTATCCCCTGACATTTCCCCTGGAGCTAATGTTTTTAATTTTTTTAAAGACAGTCTAGTCAGGTATGCGCCCTGACGTGGATGGCCCAGGCTAGCCTGATCTCGTCTGATCTCAGAAGCTAAGCAGGGTCAGCCCTGGTTAGTATTTGGATGGGAGACCACCAAGGAATACCAGGGTTGCTGTGCCGAGGAAGGCACTGGCAAACCACCTCTGTTAGTCTCTTGCCATGAAAACCCCAAAAGGGGTCGCCATAAGTCGGCTGCGACTTGACGACACTTTACACACACACACACACACGCGCGCGCGCACACACACACACACTCAGTCAGATATGCACGTTTTCTACTAATATTGTGAGGTGGGGGTTGTCTTTTTTTAATGTTACTGCCAACAGGCACAGCAGAGTAGTGGTTAAGAGCAGTGGACTCTAATCTGGAAAACCTGGTTTGATTCCCCACTCCTCCACATGAGCGGCGGACTCTAATCTGGTGAACCGGGTTGATTTCCCTACTCCTATGCATGAAGCCTGCTGATTGACTTCGGCCTAGTCACTGTTCTCTTCGAACTCTCTTAGCCCCACCTACCTCACAAGGTATCTGTTGTGGGGAGAGGAAGGGAAGGTGATTGGAAGCTGGTTTGAGACTCCTTTCAGTAGAGAAAATCGGGGTATAGAAACCAACTCCTCCTCCTCCTCCTCTTCTTCTTCATGTCTTTGATCAACAAGTTCAGACTTTTGTTACATTTATACCCCACTTTTCTTCCAATCCAACTCAAAGCGGCATACAAATGGATCCCTCTATGGTCTTCCATAAAGGACCAGACCCAGATCTGCTCCATTTCAACATGGTTGCCGCTTTTCATGTCTTCAGACCCTGACCTCCTGGGGCACTCTTTCATTTATGCAGCCTCCTAGTCTCCTCTAGCAAAAGTCTGTAACTGCTGGAGACTGAGGCTTGTGTTGCTGCTGGAGAAAAGTGAAAAATAGAGCTTTCCCCAGAGTGGCAAAAGGCATTCTGGTGGCAGAATGGCAAGAAGCAGCCTTCCAAAGCAGCAAGAAGCTGTCTGAGGACCAGAGGTTAAAAATACCATCATAAGGTAATCTATGTTGATGATAATATAATAGCAGCAGCAGCAGGATTTCCAGAGTGGTTATCATTATGGCAGCTAGATTTAATTACAAAGATAAAAACACCAGGTTGTTAATTAGGTTTATTGTGGTTATTATAATTTATCATTCATACTACTGTAGCGCCCACAATGCCTACAGTGTAATAGTTGGATGAAATTAGGGCCAAGGTATTTAATCCTCAGAGCTCTGAGATAGATTAGCAAGAGTCTGCAAAAGAGTCATAGTTTTTGGGCCATTTCACACTCTCTGCAGAGCAAAACGCGGGTTTGCCCCTTCTGACTTCTTCACACATATACAGGCATGACAAGTGCTGCAAGCATCTGAGTTTCACACTACTCCTTTACATTTCAGGTGTGCATCTTAAAAGGTAATGTGTGAAGACACCCCCAAATGGATTACAGATTTAGCCCAAATTTAGATAACACACACCCCCTCCCTCAAAAAAGAAATGTTAGAACTGAAACCAGTCTAGAAGCAAGACACCCTGAGTTCAGTGGAATTTAATCCCATGTACATAGGCAACCTTAATCAGATAACGCCAGGAGAGAGCATCAGATTTTTCCTACATGTGATTGAGCTAGCTCAGAAGAAATTCCAGTTCTTTTTTTCCTTCTTGCATTGCTGTTTTGCCGCACTGCATGAAAAGTCACAGAGGTTCCTGCCGCATCACATTTCAGGTCTTCATAGTGTGTCCCCTCATGTCAGATTGCATGCTCTAAAGATGCTCCATTTATCCGCACTTGGTTATATTGTCAACGCAGCCAGTTTTTTAGTCCATCACAGATGATGAAAACTTACCACTAAGCTCCAGAAGAGAAGCTCTGTGCAAGAATTGACCACTGTTAAGAATCATACAATGGTGCTCAATAATTACCTTCTTTGTTTTAAAATTTCAGTCATCACTTGCCACAGCAGCAATAGGGAAATGAAGGATGGACGGGTTTTCCCCAGACCCTGTCAAGCAGGATTTATCCTTTTTGTTAATTCAGTGCAGCCATTATGTCCTTCAAATGGGCCAAATACAATCCTAGGATTAAAATGCAGACATTACAATTATCCATGGAAGATGTGGGATTAGTCCTCCCGAATTTCTATTGATACTGCTTAGCAGCACAGCTGTAGCACTCGATCCTGTGGTTTAATTATGATAAGACAACATTAGCACCAGCAATCAAAAGCTTCTCTAGCCAGAAAGTCTCTCTGACAGAATCCAGTTACAGTGTGGTGAGACTAGAGAGCGGCCTAAAGCAGTACGGCGGTGTAGGAACTTTATGTATGGCGTGCCTGAAGCATCAGTAAAAGAATATGTTTACCTGGCAATATCGTGAACTGAGCACCAGCTGAAAAGGGGCCCTCCCCTTCAAAATGCAAAGGGTCAAGAAGGAGGCAAGATGGATTTGCCTCCATTAGCACATCTGAAAGGCATTCCTCTCACACTTCATACAGAAGGGTTGCTTTCTCCTGGCAGTGTTTCTTCGTTCATTACTGCCCTGAGGGAAGAAACATTTGTAGCCACGGTGGGGAGTCTACATTGGACTTCCCTTCACGCTTGCCCCGTGGCTGCCATTTTTGCATACACACTAGAGCAGGGGTGTCAAACAAGGCCCGTTGGCTGGATCCGGCCCCTTGAGAGTTCTTATCCGGCCCGCGAGCCAGCCGAGGAAGCCACACACACACGCACACACACTCTGGTCTGGCGTGGCAAGGCCCAGCCCGACCAAGTAGCATCTATGTCAAATGCGGCCCTCATAACAATTGAGTTCGACACTCCTGCACTGTGTGTGTGTAAAGTGCCGTCAAGTCACAGCTGACGTATGGCGGCCCCTTATGGGGTTTTCAAGGCAAGAGACTAACAGGTGGTTTGCCAGTGCCTTCCTCTGCATATCAGCCCTGGTATTCTTTGGTGGTCCCCCATCCAAATACTAACCAGGGCTGACCCTGCTTAGCTTCCGAGATCTGACAAGATCAGGCTATACCATGCTGCCTTCCGTCCCCACTCCTGCACTAGAGGATTAAAAAAAAAAAAAAAGTCAGTGTTAGTGCTTGGAGCTGGCTGGGAATCTAAGAACGGGCTGGGAAAGGAGCTTCTCCTCTCAGCCTGAGGCTGTGATCAGCGCTTGCAGGCTGGAAATTGGTCTTCTGTCCCCTCTGAACCCCTGCTGAGAGTGCATCTCTGTTAGGCTCCAATCCCATTCTGCATGCTGTGCCTGGAAGGAGCTAGTGGGCAGAGGTAGGACTGGCAGGTAGGCAGTAGCATGTAGTGTGAGACTGGAGCTCAACAGAGGAGCGTGTGAGGTGGGAGCTCCAAGGGGAGTGGAGAAAAGGGGGCACGTAAGTACTGATCACAGAGCAGCCTGTGAGAAGGGGGTGGATAAGAGAAGCCCTTTTCCCATCATCGGTTGGCTTCCAAACCAGCTTTTAGCATGAATGCTGGGTTTTTTAAAGCCCTCCAGGAGTGGCAGTTACAAGGAGGATGGGTGTTGTAAAATGGCACACATGTGCCCAGGGAGGTTTAAAAATCTGAACCTTCCCATCCACATGGCAAGCAAACCCGCTTTGACTGTGGTGTTTCAGAATGTAGAAAAGCTGGTATGGGAAACAACAAGAGAAATACCAGGATTGGAGGATCATTGGAGGATTTGCTAGGGAGAAGAAAGCTCTGGTTTGAAAGCCAAGCCAAGTATCCCTGCGGAAGCCACCAGAGTTGGGAAAGATAGCATCATCAGGTCATCATAACCTTATATGGTCATGCTGAATGTCTAGGGTGTGCGTGTGTCCTCAAGAATGTTCAGGGACAGAGGATACCCATTACCCCTCATAGGTTCACTTCCCCTCCACAGCCTCTTCCCCACCTTTTAGACCTCCAACCAAGGACTGAAACACAGAGCGAGCTCTCTGCAGTTGCCCACCTCATGGAGTTCGACCACTTTGAGCCCAGGCAATTTATTCCTCCTACCTTTGACTCTGTCCAGAGGTGAGCTGGCAGCAAAGCATTCCTTCTTCCAGAACGGGTGTGGATGGGGCATAGCAATTTCCATGCTTTCTAGTATGCTGCGTCCTCAAGGGGATTTGCATACACAGTAACTGAACCATCTTTTTTAAAAAAAACAACCTATAAAGTTGGGCCAGTGATATTATTTCCACTTCATACAACGGTACATCTGCAACTGAGCTGAGATTCTGACAGTGGATTTTCCAGCTCCCAGCTCTTAATCTTTAGCACTGCAATTGCATTCTCAAATGCAGGGTACAAGTTAGATATATATGTATTTACTTTAAGCATGCATTCCTGCATGCTCCACCAGACTTGGTTCTTACAATAAAAACAATGTTAAAATACAATAAAATGCAATACAATGCCCAAAGGAAAAAGGGGGGATGCTTGACTGGCAGATTCTCATTGTGTGTCTACATTTGCCTTACCCACTTACTTGTGTTCACCCCCTGTTATCTCTTTCTGTATCCCTCACTACCAGGGACTCACTTAAGGGATCTCTGTAGCAGGAAAAAAAAAACCTTGCCCATTCTCATCCCCATCACTACCCAAGTTCAGGTGAGCTTAGTTGATCTGACTACATGCTGAATGGCACGGAGACTGGATTTTCTCTGTGCCAGTTCAACACCAGAGGCAAACAGGCTTGTTATCTTGGGGGCAATCTTTTTCTTCCTTTTTTCTTTTTCTTTTCTTTTTTTTGTTAGCAACAGTGCGGTATTATCAGAGATGTTGTTATTACTCAGTAGCCTGCGTTCTTACCAAGGGTGAGGCTTTTATGTTTTCCTGTTCCTAGTGGCAAGCATAACGAAAAGGAACTAGAGCAGTAAACCTGACATTTGTAGTTCAGTTGCACTTCTAAACAAATCTTTTGATCCAGAAGAAGGAGCACAAAACTAAATAAAAAAATCCAGGAAGATTTAAGGAGGAAGCTTAACATTGGGGGCGTTATTTTTCCAATTCAGTCTTTCTCTCTCTCCTTTTTAAAAAAACAACAACAACATATTTTGCTGTCTTTTTCATCTGTGTCTTGCATTCCCATGATGTCTCAACCCAAAAGAGAAAAACATTTTGTTTGGTGATTCTATATTGTCTATGTCAGCAGTAGTTTGAAATGCACCAAAATGACCATCAGTGCTGAGTTCTGCTCCATGTCTTGAAATTTCTGTTGAAGTTGCCTGCGAAATACCCCCTTTGTGATCCCAATAAACGTAGGGAGGAGGAAGAGGAAAAACAAGCTTCACCTTCTAGAGTAATGGAGCAAAAGAACAGGTGAACAAGAGAGAGAAAGACAAGGTAGCAATACCATGCCTGTTTCAATAGAATTGTTGAACTTCAGAAAACTAGGCATTTTGATAAATGTTATCTACAGTTAGTCACATTTTAAATGAATACACGGGTTCTAATTCAATCGATTTTTCTTTTCCACCCTTGCTATTTTGATAGCCTTGCCCACCTTTCTATGAGCACGCCACAGCACGAGTCGGTCCTGCACTTGTGCGCTTGGATTCATCCTGCACACATGTCTCTTGAGCAGCTGCAGCTTTTAAAAAATTCAGTCTGGCACTGCCTTACAGTTCAGGGAAGAGATCCCCCCCCCCAGCCATTAACTCTCCCCCTCCCCTTCCTTTTGAATAGGGGCTTTACACAGGCAGGCTTATGGAGCCATAACTGTAGCAGTGCTAGCAGATGTCACCGTGATACTCTGCATGACTCATCCACTGTATCCTGCACCCTCCAGAGAGAGGCTGCTTTTTCTATGGGCTTCATTTGCTGAAGGTGGAATCAAGCAAGCCAGAACAGGCTACCAGAGGCTGTCGGATCTCAGACTGTTTCCTAAAAGCCTGTCCTTTCCATTATCCAAGGAAGTTATAATTCCCTGCCATGGTGCGCCTATGACAGCTGGTAGGCAATGAGAGAAGTGGACGTGGTGGTTTCTGGGAAGCCACCAAGCTTTCTAAAGGGTGCAGATGCATGGGGGGGGGACACACAAGGTTTTGCTGCCTTCCTGCATCAATGCTTCAGGTCCATCACAAAGAGAGGGCATGTAGATAAGACTGTGAGAGGGAAGGTGGCACGGTATAGCTCAATCTCGTCAGATCTCGGAAGCTAAGCAGGGTCAGTACTTGGAAGAGACCTCCAAGGAAGGCTCTGCAGAGGAAGGCAATGGCAAACCACCTCTCCTTGTACCTTGCCTTGAAAGCCCCTTGCTAGGGCCGCTGTGACTTGACGGTACTGTACAACCCAAGATATGGTACTATCTGTCTTCCCTTCCCTCCCCCCGCCCATTGGCTCACAAGTTTGTTCTTTGTGCTAAGTGAGCAGATAAGATTGGTGTTGGGTTGGGTGTGGGATATTTCAGAGGTATTTGTATAGTTTTAGCTAAAATTACATTTAAAAAACAATTTTTTAAAAGGCACTCAAGGCACTGCACCCTTGAGTCAGATTTTGGAGAAGAGTGGGTTTGAAATGCTCTAAGTGAATACATTTTTTGTCGATCATTTGAAAGCTGAAGGTTGAGAAATGGGATTAAGAAAACAGATCAGCAACAGTATGACATAAAAGCTGCTTTACGGTGGTGCAATGAAGTTTTACGCAATCACATTCTTAGGCATGTCTGTCTTATAGTGGTCAACATTGCCTTTATATACAATAGTAGAACATGTAGATCCACCTGTAATTAATGACTAATTCCAGTTAGCACAATATATAACCCTTTCACTATGTTGACTTACCAGAGAGCCAGCATGGTGTAGTTAAGAGCAGTGTTTAGGACTGTAAATGTTCAATAGCTGTATTTTTAAAAAGAACATGAAGGTTTGCCTGGGAATGTTCATACAAATTTGCATTATAATGGAAAAATCTAACAAGAAAAGTAATGACATCTTGCTTACCTACATCTAATGTTTCTTCTCCACATACATCCATTAGCAGTGTTCATATTGTTTTCCCTTTAATTTCTACCTTACTTTATTCTTCAGGCTTTCAGTAGACTCTCAGAAAAGACATGTAGGACTCTTCAGTTCACACATTGTTACAATATTTGTGATACCAAGGCTTGTATTCTTTCTTAACAACTGTCCTGCTAAATGAAGCTAAAGCATTGCAATGTTTGGTGATAAACAAGAATAAAATAAAGCAATGCAATCATCAAATAAAGCAGATTAATACGGAATGGCTTTAATCAGAAAGATGGCTTTACTGCTTTTATCAAAAAATTGGCTATATGAAATGGGACTGCTGAAGTCGAAGCCCGGTGGTGGGTATTCCATAAGAAATGCTTCATCTGGAAGCTGCATTTAGTTTGGGGCTGAAAAGAGTTAAAAGTTGCACGTTCCAGGATTACTGATGCCGTTTGATGTGTGAGTGTGTCTGACAAAAGTTTGAACATAATCCCATATAAACAGGCATTAAACTAGAAAAGAGAGTTGACAGATATTTCTTTAAATAGCATCCCATATGTCTGCATGTCCATCTCCCTTTTCTGCTCAAGCCTTCTATCTCTCCAACCAGGAGAGTGTTTGGATAACCTCTAGCCAGGGAAAGCCCCTCACAGTCCTTTCTTCCCAGAAATAGCATGGGTGGGCGTCTGCCGTCTAACTGTGCAGATCTGACATTTAACAGCCAGTAGATCAGCCCCTTTCTTCTACCCACACCTATTTGCATGCTTTCGCTAGCTATTGCTAAAATGTGAATGTTAAGCTTTCCGTGATGGTAATTCAAAAGGTTGGCTGGCTACCAGACCTGCTTCACTTTACACGAAGGAAAATATGTGTGCAGTAGTGTGGGCAAGCTGCAAAGAGGCTGAGTTGAATAAGCCTGGCACTAACCGTCAAAAAGAGGAAGAGGAAGAAGAGTTGGCTTTTATATGCCAACTTTCTCTATCACTTAAGGAAGAATCAAACCAGCTTACAATCACCTTCCCTTCCCCTCCCCACAACAGACACCCTGTAAGGTAGGTGGGGCTGAGAGAATTCTGTGACTAGCCCAAGGTCACCCAGCTGGCTTCATGTATAGGAGTGGGGAAACAATTCCAGTTCACCAAATTAGCCTCTGCCACTCATGTGGAGGAGTGGGGAATCAACCACTAGATCAGACTCCAATGCTCCAAACCACTGCTCTTAACCACCACACTACGTTGGCTCCCAGTGTCAAGAATGAATGTGGGCATGCAGGAGTGAGCAGCTCCTATTTAGTTGTGCTTCTACACAGATACTGCCTTGTTCCTCCACTACAAGATCGTATGTGACTTTGGGAAACAGGGACATAATTTGTCTAGGTTTTTTCAAGATCACATGGTGGGGGGGAAACAAGACTCTACTCAGCATGGAAGGTTTCACCTATCCAAAGGCTATACTTTTGTAAACATTCCTATGGGGGCTCCATATGGAAATAAGGTTGTAGGCTGTGGAAAAGGGGAAGGATGCAGCCAAGAGCCAGACAGCCTATGTATGCAGAGATGTAGAAAAAGTAATTGACGACCAAGGGAGGGGATGCAGGAGCTGACCAGCTGGTGAGACTAAGGAAAGAGGGAGGAAGTCAAGGACATGGAATAGAGGAGATGGGGTAAGAGGCCTCGGAGAAAGAGGAAGCAAAGGCAGGGCAAGAGAACCAAATGAAGGGAAACCAGAGCTCAGTGAAGAGAAGATGGGGCAAAGCCAACAGAGAACAAGAGGCGTTGGGGCTGTCGTTTTCTGTTGGCCAGCCCTCAAGACCTTCTGTACACATTTCCTGCATCTGGTTGGCATCTCAATTGGTCAGGATAAAAAATTGCAATATCACTTCTTTTATCTGAGCGAGAGGTTTTGATAAGTGACCGCTGGTATTTTGCCCTGTTGACATAAATTTGTAGATCTGTCCTTTTAAAGACTCCAGACACATTCCATATCTATAAACATATAAACAGTTGTTCTCATCTACATCAGCAGTAACCATAGGCCATGTTCCCTTTATTTATAATGTACTCTCCTTCTGTAAACAGGTCTGTTTGATGCTAAAAGGAATCTCTTTCCCTCCTCCTCCAAAATAATCAGCGCCAAAAAAACATGTTGTGCCTATTTTGCCCTGTGAAATGAATGCTGTTTACCATTGAGTGAATTATTTTCCCATCAGAGGTTGGACATACATTAGGTTTCAGATGTACTGGATTGTCGCCATTGTTTCTGCAGCGCTCTTGTTTATTTTGATTTGATTTGATTTGTCTCCCACCCTTTCCTGGCAAAAGCCGGGCTCAGGGCAGCTTCCAACAAGTAATTAATACAATCTATAATACCATAAATTACAAAAATTAAAACAACATTTCACACATTTACAGTAAAATCATATATTCCTAATAAAATGCTCCCAATCATTGCCTATAAAAAGTGGCACTCCAAGATTAGGCTCCCCACCTTATAAAACCTATCTATTGTTTCAATAATTAGGGAAAGGAGCCACCAACATTGTGAGGTGGCATTGATCCAGGGGGAGGTGGAATAGGTAGGAAAAGAGAATGGCCAGACTAACATCAGTATCAATATCAGTAGAGTCCAATAGGGGAAGTCAGTAGTCAGTCATTCAGTAGAGTCCAATAGGGGAAGAGAAAAGGAAAAGGAGAGGGGGGAGGAGGGGAGGCCAGCTGATGTGAGCTGCTGCTGCCCTCAACCATAGGCCTGGCAGAACATCTCCATCTTACAGGCCCTCCGGAACTGTTCTCAGTACCTATGCACCTTCTCATCTCAGGCTTCCGTGTTATTCTTTGTTTCCTTTTAAAAAATAATAATGGTGAAAATACAAGCTAGTGTAGCAATAGCAGTGCCAGTTGAGGGGAGAAAATTGAGACGTTGCCGTGTCCCTGCAAAGTTGCAATGATAGAACTAGATTAGAAATGGCTTCCCTTTAATACCTCATTCCAAAATCGTCTTGTGGGTATGTGTAAAGTCAGCATAAAAAACCTGACTTTTATAACTGAGTAGGATGCCTGAGACAATGGCCAGGGCAAAGGACCATGTGAAATTTGTCCAAACCAAGCAAGTGACATTATGGTAAAGTAGCATCTGTTTAATGAGGTCCTAATTCTCATGTTAAGAAATCTTGAGCTCTAATTGGGACAAGAAATGGGTGTGTACCATTTAAGCTGTTCAAAAAATTTTCCCAGGTATAAATCATCCAGAAATTAGTGGGTGCGAATATATTTCTGAGCTTTATAAAGGTTTCAATTCTTTTCTCAATCTCAAGTCATAAAGCACATTACCAAATAACAACAGAGCATTAAACATAAAATGTTTATTGTGATAGATGTTAATTATTATTACAATTAGGGGATTGTCACTTCCAATTAAGACACATTTCCTTGAGCTATGACTCATACATCATTCAATTTAATTAATAGCTACCTCCTCTCACTCCTGCACCTCTTTTTTACAGGTTACTAAAGCATTCCTTGGCTGTCCAGGACAAATAACTCTTCATACCAAACCGTTCCTTCTGTGCGGCGGCGATGGATTTATTCATTCCAACTTTGATGGTTGTATAGAGTCAGCCATGAGTATTGTGGAGGCTTTAAAGTCCAGTTTGTAGGATTTTCATTGGGCTTCTTTTCCAACATCAGTTCATATCGATGATGAATTATACAATGATATACTAAAACTCAGTATATTTGACCCACATGTCCTCTGTTTTAAGAAAATAAATCATGAAAAGACTTCAGAAGTTTCTCAGATTTATAGCAGTAGTAGTGAATGTTGCTTATTTATTTGCTCTGTCTCGGGACAATAACTGCCATAACTTTTCTGGCTTTTCTGGGTGTCCAAAGTATACGGAAAAGGGCAGTATGCTTACTGCCTTCACCCAAGTCATCCCCTGAAATTGATGAAAATGTGGGTCATCCAAAATGAGAAGCTGGGAGGAGAAACATACATTCTTCATTCTTGTAGCATCCAACACCCAATGAACAGTAAAAGAGCCACCATGGTGTCATGTTCCTCTTTCATAGTCACATGTCAAAATGGGCTTGTGAAATGTTCAAGTGACCCAGTCATAAACAAGACTAGGATATGGGGGATGGGTGTTGGTTTCAAAACATGCTTTGGATGTTATTTTACTGTACAGGAAGAGAATGCTCCAGTTCCTTCTGCTTCCTGTTTCTCTGCAACAATGTCATGTCCCAAATGCAGCCTCTATATCTTCCCCATTGTGGTTATGAGAAAGCTGTATTTTGGATGTGGTGGTGTTGCAGAGGAACAGGAAGTAAATGGGACAAGCATATCCTGTTCCCAAGCAACAAGATAACTTTGAAACTTTCCCATACTACCTGTAGACTCATTTGGCAAGAGCATTTAACCACATAAATAACTGAGAGGAAACATTACCTTATGGTGACTCTTCCACCTTACACATGACTCAGTAGATCAGACCTTAGAAGCAACTGTCACAGAATAGGTGCTTTGTGAGATGTGGGATTACTTGATGCCCCTGCAGAGCATATTTCAAAACATTTGAATTTTGTGGGGCCGTGGTAGTTTTGTTGACACAAGTAGAGCTGCAATGATATCTCATAGTGACAAAAAAAATAGAGCCATCCAAGTCTCCAAACAATATAATTATATCTGGAGTGATGCAGGGCCTTGAATCCTCCCAGACAATTAGTTTTATCTCTGCCTTTCAGCATGGTAAAGGCCAACTTTCAATGAAACAGCCACAATGAAGGAAGTTGGGCCGGGTATAAGAACAGAAGAACAGCCCTGCTGGATCAGACCAGTGGTCCATCTAGTCCAGCATCCTGTCTCACGCAGTGGCCAACCAGTTCCTCTGGAGGTCCAATAACAGGGCATAGAGGCCGAAGCCTTCACCTGAACTTGCCTCTCTTGGCAACTTTACACCTTGCCCAGCAGTGGAGTCCCAATTACCTTCAAACAGCCTCTTCTTCCAGGAATTTCATGAGGACTGCTGGGCCAAGATATGGCACCAAAATGAAGGGGGGCATGGCATCTGCCTGGCATGCAGAAGGTCCCAGGTTCAATCCCTGGAATCCCCAGTTAAAAGGACCAAGTCAGAGGTGATGAGACAGCAATCATGAAACAGCAATCAGTTACTTGAGCTGACACAAAACCACAGACTGGAGCCCATGAGTCCTATTGGTGCCAGGTTCAAAACACTCGAGGTGTAGGATCAGACCCTTGTAAGTATTAAGGCGATTACTATTTAATTTGATCGATGTTTGCCAGCCCTTTGGTACCTGAGGCACAGTTTTCTTCTGGATTAAACTGAAGGAAATCTTACACCAACATCCATCACAGTGTAGTGATTACAGTGTCAAATTAGGACTTGGGAGGCCCAGGTTCAAAATATGTTAATCATAAACCCACTAGGCTAGTCACTCAGGCTAACCTAGCTCACCGTGCTGTAACAAAGAAAAACAGAGGCAGAACTTTGTACACCACCATGGGGTTCTTGAGGGAAGAGCGAGATGTGATGGGATGCAAAAAGAAATACTCTCAAAAGGATGCACATAGATTTTCTCCATCAGCTCCCAAAACTGCAAGCAGACATGCTTGTCATTGCAAGGTAGCCCATTTAACATTGCCTTCCAGAAGCCCCACACTTCTGTATTACCCAGTCAGTCAAGGGTCAGAGATAGGGTTGCCAAGTCCCTCTTTGCCACCAGTGGGAGGTTTTGGGGGCAGAGCCTGAGAAGGGCGGGATTTGGAGAGGGTAGGGACTTCAATGCCATAGAGTCCCGTGGCCAAAGTGGCCATTTTCTCCAGGGGAACTGATCTCTATCAGCTGGAGATCAGTTGTAATAGCTGGAGATCTCCAGCTAGTACCTGGAGGTTGTCAGCCCTAGTCAGAGATGGAACCATGCTTCCTGGTCCTATGTGATGTGCATGAGATCCACCACACCTGTCCAATGTTGCATGGGCTACACTGGAGAAGTCCAATGCATCTTTACTGTCTCACTGGTGATTATGATCCTGCCCCTACAGGGCAGAACAAGGCCAAATTAATGCTGTAAGGATCTTCCCCCTTCTGATGGCATGAATTCAATAGTAGTGAATTCACGCCCGTGAATGCTTTGACTCTTCAAGGGAAACCATGCTTTCTTGCAGAGCATTGTGGTGCTCAGCACACAGCTTGCTAATGACTGGGCGAAATGATAAAGAATGTGTTATGACAATTAACTGAGCTTCAACCATTACATTTATCTGGTGTGTCACAATGTCCGCAATGTGTCACTACCAGAATATTAGAGATCTTACCCTCCCTCCCCCCACCCCCATTTACTTGCCTATAGCGATGAAATGTGTTGCTTATGCTGCAAACGGTCTGGCCAGGAACAATCTGGCTGTGCACATGAAAGGAAGAATTAAGAGGATTTGCAAGAAACTAAGTAGATTTATGTCTCCAGCAATCTCATTCCACTTGAGTTGTTACCTTGAAGTGTTCTCTAACACGCACGCTCTTTCCATTGGGCTGCAGCATTGCAAGCATCAAGGAATAAAAAAATGTTTCTGACCACAACGAAAGGCATCCTTTGCGTTGCATCCACAGTGGGTGATAATGATTTAAAGGAAACTAAAACACTGGAAATGTGGCATAAGGATCACCAGCAACTGGTGACTGGTGTACTTTTTCATGGTCCAGAAAGCCAGCGTTGTATAGTGGTTAAGAGCAGTGGTTTGGAGCAGTGGACTCTGGAGAACCGGGTTTGATTCCCCACTCCTACACATGAGCTGCAGAGGCTAATCTGGTGAACTGGATTTGTTTCCCCACTCCTACACATGAAGCCAGCTTTGTGACCCTAGGCTAGTCAAGCTCTCTTAGAGCTCTCTCAGCCCCACCTACCTCACAGGGTGTCTGTTGTGGGGAGGGGAAGGGAAGGTGATTGTAAGCTGGTTTGAGTCTTCCTTAAGTGGTGGAGAAAGTTGGCATATAAAAAGCAACTCCCTCCTCCTCCTCTTCTTCCTCCTCCACTTTCAGCCTTTGATAAGGATGTGCATAGAAATTTTATTGGCGTTGCTATCAAACCATTTTATTTATTAATATTTCGTATCTGGTTTTTGTTATACTTACTACTCCGTTACCAGATTCTTTATTCCTTGTTCTTTTCCATTGGTTTCAGTGGAAGACACATTTCCATCTGTGATTTCTTTGCTTCCCATCCATTTGGGATGATATTCCGGTGGATAGAAGAAAAATCTATGTCTTTGGAAGCAATTTAATGCTCCATGTATACCAAGGTGTGAGTCGGCATGCAAGTTTTTTTCTTCCTCTCCCTGGATTCCCAAGTAGGGGAATTAGGAGGGGTCTGTTTTTAAACAAAATTTAGAACACATTAGCAAGGACAGAGGACCTCCCCTACTACTATCTTCCCATATTATACTAAGCTGATTTCATTTTTTTAATCCCTGCCCAGATAACTCCCCATACTGGAGAGTGGACAGAAGAAAATGGTTAGAGCACTGGAATAAGATGTGGGAAGGAATTGGGTTTTGTTTAAAAATAAGCCCTTCACGCACGCACACATTGTTTTCTTTGCACATGGCAGGAAGGCTGTCTTTGAGTTTTTTCCCTACTGCAGGTAAAAACAGCTGGGAAGAGAAGGTTTATTTGGGGGGAAATGGATGCTTTTACATGAAATCAAAGACTTTAAGCCATCTCAGATCCTGAATCAGCAGTTCTTTATCACATAAAGCGATGATCTGATCCTTCTTCATGATTAGTTAACAAACGTCCCTCATTGTTTCTGATTGTTGTTAATTTTATTTGCACAGATTAGTTATACCTGCACTAACAAGCAAGACCTGTTTGGTTCAGACGTTGATTACTTGTGATTGAAAGGCAGGCTCCTACACCACAATGGAAACAGAAAGAAATGCCGAAGACCCAGAGGTGGTCCTCTGAAGTGTGCTCAAGACACAATCCACTTGTGTTTCAAGTTTAACACTTAACGATAACACACAAAGTAACTTGCCTCTTCAGCGATGGAAGCTTCAATTAAACCACTGCCTATGTCCACAAGTCCCTTCCCACCCCCATCCAAATAGGGTTGGATCCATTGGAAAAGTTCACAGAAGGAGTTGGACAGAGTGGATTTTCCCATCTTCCCCTTTCCCAGTCACTTTGCCATTGGTCTCAAGTCTTTTACCAGGAGAGTCTTGGAAGGAAACTGTGCCACTAGGGGGAGGGAGCTGCAACAACTGTGGAAAATCAAGTAAAATCGCCTCTTTTTCTTTCCATTCATGGCTACTTGCATCTCCACCTCCGTCTGGAATCATGTAGAAAACAGTCAACATCAATAAGCTTTTCCACTGAAGTTTGTTTCTCCTTCTCTGATCCCACCACAGTTGCTTCGTGCTCTTTTGGATGGGTCTCCTTCTCCCACACACCTCACCCCATAAGCGGTGGAGTTGGCCAACTTCTTTTTAGATTCTGCCAGTTCTAGTCTTTGTTCACAAAGACTAGACACCCCTTCCCACTACTTCTCAACTTTGGAAGTTCATTCGGTACAACTCCACTACTCTCTTATGTCTACATGGCTAAATATAATTACAACGATTTTGTACGTTTGATGTTACTGAGTGCCGCATCACTGACTTCCCACCTCCTCACTCTCTGCTCAGAAGACTTTGGGCTCCTGCTTTAATGATAAAATTGAGGCTAACCCCAACCATTACTCACCCAACGTGTTTCCTCCATTTTCAAAAGCCATCCCCTTATCTCTTCATGTTGCTGTACCTTCATCACTTCCATCCAGGATTCAGTCCTGGTATTTCTTACTTAACAGATTAAGCATTACAGGGACCCTTTACAGGCTTATTTATATGTACTGATTTCATGGAGAAACTTTAATATCATTTCATCATCTCCCCAAAATGTCTGTCTAATATATTTTCATCACGTTTTTCCTCTAAAGGGCTGAGAGTGGCTTACCTGGTTCTCCCCTCCTTATTTTATCCTGTGAGGTAGGTTATGTTGAGAGAGAGAATTTGCCTCAAGGTCACCAAACAAAGACAAAAAACAGCAATTGGTGCAAGGGGAAAGTATTTAATAATTAAATTGCCCCTGATCTTTCTTAACTCAAATGTCCCAAGCAAGCAATAAAACAATCATTTTATCTTCATTTGGTTTGGTGTGGCCCTCTTTTCTTTTGCTCAAGAACACCAAGCAAGCTTCATGGCTAAACCAGGAGTCCCTTGTTTTAATCCAGCTTCTAACCACTACACCACTTTAGATTTCCTATACAAACTGTCACATTTTTACCTTCCTCAGAGGCCTATCTCCATACCTTCAGCCTCACAAATATTGTGAGCTGCTACTCAGAAGCTTTATAGTAGTGCTAAGCCTCTGGAATTCTCTCCCAAGTGATATCTGTCCTGCTTCCTCACTAATAGCATTCCAGGTTAGGAGGGGCCATGGCTCAGTGGAAGAGTATCTGCTTGGCATGCAGAAAGTCCCAGGTTCAATCCTTGGCTTCTCATTGGTCTGGCTTCTTCAATGGTCTGATAAAGTATAAGACACTGTCATTTAGGGAGGGGCTGTGGCTCAATGGTAGAGCATTCTGCTTGGCATGCAGAAGGTCCCAGGTTCAATCCCCTGCATCTCCAGTTAAAGGGACCAGTAGGTGATGTGAAAGACCTCTTCCTGAGACCCTGGAGAGCCGCTGCAGTCCAAGTAGACATTGATGGACCAAGGGTCTGATTCAGCATAAGGCAGCTTTGTGTGCATTCAAATATGGCGATTTTCATGAAAAGCTTACCTGACTAAACAGTTTCCTCTCTTCTGTTGCTCTTTTTGATGTTGTTGCTGGCTTATGTTTCTCCTTTTTGCACTGCTCTTCTGCTACAATTACTTATTTTTATGCAGGGTTTTCTGCTTGTTTTAATTGTTGTTATTCACTATGGTGATATTAATAAAAACAAAAGTGGGATATAAATATTTTAGTAAATAAAGTAAACAAAACAGAACTTTTTGGGGGAAAGTGTTCAGCTGAGAAATGGAGTTACTAGTTGTCTGATATAATGCGTGTTGGCTAAGAAGTGCACTCTTTGCTGAAAGAAGGCTTTACGATGCTGTGTTGGAAAAGCTTAATTAACAAACTGTCAGCCCGCATGTCCTGTTCAGGAACTGAGGATGACAAATGATCGCAAGCAAGCCATATTCCCTCCCCCACACACACACACACGCACACACACCTTGAACGTTTTCCGGAGGCAGAAAATTACCTTGCCCAAAAAAAATAAAAAAAATAGGGAAAGTATTTTAACAGTCTGTATTGTATCTTTGGGGAAATAAATGTACTGTTAAAACTAACATCTGCACTTTGATCACAGTATGGACGGGAGGGGAAGAAGAAGAGTTGGTTTTTATATGCCGACTTTCTCCACCACTTAAGGAAGAATCAAACCGGCTTACAATCACCTTCCCTTCCCCACAACAGACACCCTGTGAGGTAGGTGGGGCTGAGAGAGCTCTAAGAGAGCTGTGACTAGCCCAAGGTCACCCAGCTGGCTTTGTGCGTAGGAGTGGGGGAACCAGCCTGGTTCACCAGATTAGCCTCCGCCGCTCACATGGAGGAGTGGAGAATCAAACCCAGTTCTCCAGATTAGAGCCCACCACTCTTAACCGCCACACCACACTGGAAGTAACAGTGAAAGGGGAATTCTTTTAATCAGCATTTGCATGGAGATTTTTTTAGGGATCAACACCAGACTAGTAGCCACTTTCTCCTTTCTCTCTTCCTGGGAGCAGACCCAAACTATAAGCTTGAGTAGGAAAGAGCTGACTTTCCCCCTAAGCTGTCTACCACCAATGAACAGCAATCCTGAGTTAATGGACTGCCACTCCAACTCACTACTGCATTGGGGATGTATTAATCCATGGACCACAATCTTGATTTCTTAGAACAAGAAAATTTCACCATGAGGCTTCCAATAGATTTGCCTGGGGCAATATCTCACTGTGTAGCTAGCCTATTCTCATGCAACAAATGCCGGGATCAGCTTCTAACACCCTGCATGCCATTATCTCCACAGTAGAATTAAGACTCAGCCGCAAAATAGAATTGTTCTAGTACTTGACTCCTGGAAGGTTTTTACTCTTTACTTCTTTACTGTTTACTTCTCCCCCTCCCTCCCTCCTTCCTTCCTTCCTTCCCTAACTGCTAAGGTTGCTAGGTCCCTCCTCGCCACCGGCGACAGATTTTGGGGGCGGAACCTGAGGAGGGCTGGGTTTGTGGAAGGGAGGGACTTCGATGCCATAGAGTCCAATTGCCAAAGTGGCCATTTTCTCCAGGTGAACTCTATCGGCTGAAGATCAGTTGTAATAGTAGATCTCCAGCTAGTACCTGGTGGCTTGCAACCCTATTAACTGCTCTTGCTATTTCTGCAGAATTAGTCATGGCTAAGAGGATCATTTCAGGCTGCTGAATATTTTAAGCTGGTTGGGTTTCTAATGGCTAGATTGTTTATTAGTTTTATGATGTCTTCAGCATTTTATTGTGTTTTGCTTTGTGAGCTGCTTCAAGCAGGCTTTCTGGATACATGGTTGTGATGCCCTCTGGGGGCAAGGGGATTTCATACCTGGGACTCATGGGGGGCTTGAAAGCACCAACCCAGTCACTTATTACTTGCACGGGCTGTTTTATTGGAAGTCGACCAATCCAAGCCCCTGAAGGTGTTGGTTAGCTTTACCCACCTCAGTGTTACAATACATTGCAAGGGCCACAACACTGTAACCAGCCTCCTTGCCTGGGACTCTCTCTGAGCCAGCTCCTCTCTCTGCCTTTCTCTTCCCCCCTTCCTCCTTTTTTATAGCTCCTCACCTGGTCCTTGTGCTAAGCAATAACCTTGTCTGTGTTCCCTGCTCCATAGCCAGCTCTTGTTCTCCACAGCTTTAAACCACCTGGGCCTAGGCAGCCATTGCTCCCTCATCTAGGCTCACCTTCTACTAGGGTTGCCAGCTCCAGGTTGGGAAATACCTGGAGATTTTTGGGGCAGAGCCTGAGGAAGGCAGGGTTTGGGGAGGGGAGGGACTTAAATGCCATAGAGTCCAATCGCCAAAGTGGCCATTTTCTCCAGGTGAACTGATCTCTATTGACTGGAGATCAGTTGTAATAGTCGGAGATCTCCAGCTACTACTTGGAGGTTGGCAACCCTACCTGCCTTCTGAGCCTCCCTGTAGCAGACTGTCAACGCTGCCCTGTTGCTGAGGCTACCCTGGCTGCAGCCTTCTGTTACTGGTCCCATTCTGCTCCACCCAGGTGAGTCCTGCTGCTGGGCCTAGGGGCATGTTCTGCCCCACCAGGTGGGTCGTTCCAAAGAGTGTGCCACAGTGGCATATGAATTTTCTAAATAAATAAATATCCATTTGATAGATGTGCTATCTTTCTATTACTCTCACCCCATCTTTCCTCCAAGGAGATCAGGGCAATGTACATGGTTCTCCCATCCCCATTATATCTTCACAAGGTAGGTTAGATTGAGAAAGTGTGGCTGGCCCATGTTAACGTAAGAAGTTTCATGACATTGTGGGAATTTGATCTCTGATTTCACACACGCCAGCAACCTGACACCACAGTGATTCCCACCCATCAATCAGCTTTCGATAGCCGTAAAAATCTAAACAGACCCCATCAGTCCCTATACTGGAGCAGTATTAATTGGTATACAATTTCCCCATTAACTTCAGAGATAAAAGTCAACTAAAATCAAATTAAGATGGGTGTTTTTCAGCCAGGCAAACATTCTTCAAAATTATAGACTGCAGAATTTGTTGGCTGCTAAGAGTGAAATCAATAACATATTCCTGAGGAGTGCATAAACTTATGTTAAGCTATGAGACCTATGGGTTTGTTTTTTTCCCAGAGCTGTATTAATGTATACTCAGCAATCTGCCTGAATTTCAAAAATGGCCTGAGAAACCAGAACTGAGAAGAAAAAGAAGGGCTTGGGAAGGTAAAGAAAGTAAGGATAAAAGGTAAGCCAGATCTTAGATTCTGAATATGTTCTGAGGGGAAACATAAAACCCAACCATGACCAAATTATTTTTCTCTTGTGAGGCCTCTCGCACCTTCTCAGAAAGTCTGGTTGAAGAGAAAAGTGTCATTGGCGTGAAGCACAAAATGCCCAGGGATTACCAGGGCCACCCAGAGTCACCTTGGGCTTCCAGACAAAGATTCCCTCTGGGATTCCACCTCACTTCAGTTCTGTGGGCCCTCGGAGTGACCGGGGATCCTGGAATTTTGTCCCCCTAGTTCCATCCTCTTTGTGGCCCTAGGAACTACAGCTGTATCCAACTAACCCGCTGCTCTTGTCAGAAGCAGAATATATTAACCCGAATTCAGGTCGGTTATGCATGTGAACTTTCACTCATGTTTGCCCCCTGGTCTGTCTCAGTTGTTCCTTGGAGTTATGCATGAGTTTTCTGTCCATTAGTGATGACCTCACTGCCAATCCTCACATTGTCCGGGTCTTCCCATTCCTCTGTTAACCCGACTCTGCCATCTTCCCTGAGCTCAGCCTGGGTGAAATCCCCATGCATAAGGCAAAGTGTGGGGCAGGCAAACTAGGTTTCTTTCACAGCCAGTTGCAAAGCAGCATGTCCAGAGGCGGGGATTCAAATACTTCCTGCAAGCTCTTTCTGAGCACAAGAAAGGCTTTTTAAAACCGAGGCTTGAATTTCTCCCCCCCCCCCTTCCCTTTCAGATTGGTCTGGGTTTCTGTTGTTGTTGTTGGTGGTGGTCTTAAAATGCTTTTTTATGTGGCGATTGGGTTGGGGGGAATTTTCTCTCACAGGAAGCACTACAAGTAAGCCAATTAAAAAGCAGCATTTTTAGGGGCAGGGACTTGATTTGAGCTTGGAGACTGCTGATGCATCGATTCCCAACAGGAAAGTGTGGGTCCAGCCAGCAACAAACCTCAGGTAAAACTCCCATTCATAAACAACCATTGTCTCCACCTGTCATAGGCTGTAACTTGGACAAGCATCCCAATCCCTCACAGGCAGCTTGGAATTTGGACTACAACCTTGCTTCCACCCCTGCAGTTGTTCTTTATTTATGACCAGACCTTTTGAAAACCAGAGGCACACAGTGGTTTACTAGCAGATCCACAGATCTGGGTTACTCATTTCTAGTGTAACATACAATGGCCCTTTCAATTCTTCTCCAGCCTTGTGAATTCTCCTCTAGGCCTTTGAAACTGGTGACTTTCACACCATTCCAGATATATTCCGCATGGTATTTTATATCACAGGCACCAGTTGGTTAGTGTAACGTTGCATGCAAATGTTAAAAAAAATGGGTGTTTTATTATAAAAAGAAGCTTAATTATTTAGGCCAGTAGGGTTCCATCAAAACGACAATGCCTACGTATGTGGTTTTAATTATGGGTTTCAAGGAGCTCACACCCACTCTTCTTCCTCCTGCTCACAGCCTTACAGGTCCTTCCTAGACAAAACATCAAGGCATGTCCTCTCCCTTTGAACTGGCAGATCCTTCCCGCTCCTGTAAAGAAGGGGAAGTAGTTTGTGTAGAAAGTTCAAAACTCCAATTTTGAAAAAGTGGATTAAGACCAAAACTCATTGAACTTGAAAATGGCACCATCAGAGAATTCTTTGGCATCCATTCTTGCCGAAAGACAAGCAGTGTCATTCTGCATGCAGAAAGCGAGGTCCAGAGGCATGAAGCGTAGTCTGGAAAGTAGTCCAAGGTCGTTCACGGTTCAGGCAGTGTCCAACATATCAACACAGACAAGGGCAGTCCAAGGCGCGAGCCAAGTTCAGTCCAAGAAATTAGGGTGCCAGGAATCTGAAGTATAACTATCGCTCACTTGTAGATATTGCTTGCACTACTTTTTGTATTGACTGTCTCCTTTTGAATATATGTGTAGAACTGAGCCTAGTGTTGATTATTTTTGCACAGCCAATTAGCATCGCACTGTCAATTGTTTTGCTATAGCCTCCAGGTACTAGCTGGAGATCTCCTGCTACTACAACTGATCTCCAGCCAATAGAGATCAGTTCGCCTGGAGAAAATGGCCACTTTGGTCATTGGACTCTATGGCATTGAAGCCCCTCTCCTTCCAAACCTTCCCTCCTCAAGCTCTGCCCCAAAAATCTCCAGGTATTTCCCAACCCAGAGCTGGCAACTCTACTAATGACATCAGCCTGCAACAGTCAATGTAATTTCAGCAGAAGGGATGATGAATCAATGCAGCAATCTAAGGGAAGGCTCACACATGATCTGGAATGTAGGTTATATGTGTGTCAAGGCAGAATGCAAAGACTGTACACTCAGCTTCAATGCACCTTTAAAGATGGAATAGGGCCTAACTTGACTAAATTCCTCGGGCCAGGATATGCAGCCTCTTTTCTCACAACGGATGGCTTAGGGCTTGTTTGTGGTTGTTCATTCATAGGCTCCAGTTTACACCGAAAGTTCTATGCACAGTAAAGAGGAGGTGAGAACCCAAGGGTCACACCTACAATGCACCATGAGTAAAGCCTGCATAATGGGGCTGTGTTAACTAGACCCATGGACTATGAAACTGGAAAGAAGGAAGTTTGTCAGTCGCCGACCATGTAGAAGAAAGCCCTCCTTTCACAGAATCTTAGAATCATAGAGTTGGAAGGGACCACCAGGGTCATCCATTCCAACACCCTGCACAATCCAGTCCAACCCCCACACTCCCAGTGACCTCCACTCCATTCCCAGAAGATGGCAACAAAAACCCTCCAGGATCCCAGGCCAATCTGGCCTAGAGAAAAATTGCTTCCTGACCCCAATGTGATCAGAAACACCTTTATTGGCATAAAGACCACAATGTGGTGATTAGCATTACTGTGGGCATGCAAGAAAGGGCCATGAGAGCCAAACTTTGACACAACCCTTCCTGCCCTCCCTCTCATAATCTACCTAAATTCACAGAATCAGCATTGCTGGCAGATGGCCATCTAGCATCTGCTTAAAAACCTCCAAAGAAGGAGAGCCCTTCACCTCCCGAGGAAGCCTGTTCCACTGAGGAATCTAACTGTCAGAAAGTTTCTCCATAGAAGGACTCATGGTAGGCTAAAGCCCTATGCGTAGTCCACATGTGCATGTTCCCCCAACTGATGGCTTATGGTGTGACTCAATTATCACAGATACAATACCACAGATAGAATTTTCACATCCCTTCAAAAGCAAAACTTTTCAAAAAGTGTCAGTTCACACATTCAATTGGCCGTGTGGTTTTCGGTAATTAAGTGCAGAGAAAGTACATGCCTGTGTGAGCCAGACATTAGACATTCACTCTGACTCACCCTGCTTAAGCCTGTCTACATGCTGCTAAAGCCAAGTACAGATTTCTTGTGCATGGCAAATGCTCTGTAATGTGTTGTGTCCCTTGCCATGTGGATTGTCCCTGTCACATAAGAGCCTCTCTACTACACCATCACCAAGATATAATAAGAGACCATGCATCTCCCGTCATCCAAGAAACAGAGATGCTCAAACACCCAACCAGTTTGGCTCATGTTCTATTCATCAGTTGTGAACTGAAAACCAGTTTTTTGACAGACTGTTCATCTCTTCAGCAATCCATTCATAGCTGTTGAGCAGATTTCTTCAACTGTTCCTTCGTAGCAGTACTGCACAACACAATTAACTTTACATGCCTGTGAGCTCTCACAAAGCCTCATGGAGTTCTACTTTCCTCCAGCCTTTCTGAACTGCTGCTTTGTTTGGCAGACATGCAGACAGTAGAATCAATCCCCTTCAGGGGAGGGGCAGTGGCTCAGTGGTAGAGCATCTGCTTGGCATGCAGAAGGTCCCAGGTTCACTCCCCGGCATCTCCAGTTAAAGGAACTAGGCAAGTAGGTGATGTGAAAGACCTCTTCCTGAGACCCTGGAGAGCTGCTGCCAGTCTGAGTAGACTTTGATGGACAAAGGGTCTGATTTAGTATAAGGCAGCTTCATGTGTTCATGCATTCAAATCATATAAATCAGTCATAAATAAACTCTGTGTCTAAAAAAAATTGCCTCCCATTCAGTGTTTGACTACATAGCAGTGTTAACGGCTGCTGACCTAGTCGAACTGACAGTGTTTCCATGCATGTGTAGATTTGCACACACACACACACACAAACCCAATACACACCTGTTCATCACAGGCATTTGAGACATTTAGTGCTGAAGAACAGGCCTAGTAATCAGATCACATCTGATCACCACCGTTGAACAAAATTCACAGCATCCCTAGAAACAAACAGTGCACCAAGAGCTGCTAAACAAAAGCTTGTTTAGACCTCTTTTTATAGCCATTTTATCTCTATGGGTACTTTGGCAATAGAGAGCGAGAATGCTGGGAGTCATGTGTTTGCAGTGACTTTTGACAATCGTGCATATATTTCTGTTACTTAAACACTCTTCGGTGTCTTTTATTACCCTGGTGGCGACTGCTGCTCCTTGGCTCCCTTCTCCTTTATCCTCTTTGCCTTCACTGCCTTCAGCCTTATTTGCCCTCATTGCTCTTAAAGTGATTAGCTGTGGCGATACACTGTTTTTTGGTCGATGATGGTACAATGATTCATGCACACATGGCCAGGTTCCATTGCTAGTCTTTGCATAATCAGTAAAATAATCAGCTGAAACCTCGAGTAGACATTAGTACAGTGGTTCTGCCTCGTACAGTCCACCTCTTCAAGAAAATGACTGGGGACGGTGAATCGTTTTTTCTTCCTAGAAGATCTTCCCATTACTTTCTGAGGAGGGAGTTGGGTTGTACCAGGATCCTACATCCTCTTCATCGTTAAAAATGTGCAGCTGTCCTCAACAAGGGCCAGGGCTTTTTCGGCCCTGGCCCCGGCCTGGTGGAATAGTCTTCCTGGTGACATCAGGGCCCTGCGGGACCTTAAGGAGTTCCACAGGGCTTGTAAAATGGAGCTATTCCGCCAGGCCTATAACTGAGGACAGCCACAAGAAGATCCATCTTTACTGGCCTCCCCATCCTGCCCCCATCTTGAAATCTGGGGGGCTGATCTGCTGACATTTGTTGCTGTGGCACCTAGATTTTAGTTACGGCCATCTGAGTAGGGTTTTAATGGTTATGGTTTTAAGGATGTACGGGATTTATATATTGGATGTATTTATGTTTTAATTATTGTTATCCGCCCTGAGCCTGGCTTGCTGGGGATTATTAAATAGGAGAGAGGAGAGACACTGTCCTTCAGTGTTACTACTCTGAAGATGCCTGCCACAGTTGCTGGCGAAACGTCAGGAAAGAAAATTCCAAGACCACGGTTACACAGCCCGGATAACCTACAAGAACCAACTCCAGGTAGCTGTTGGGGAATAATGAGGAAATGGTGTTGCCTTGCTTCCATGCCATGCTGTGGGCTTCCCAGAAGCATCTGGCTGGCTACTTTCAAAATTAGGATACTGGATTAGAAGAACCCTCAGTCTGATCCAATAAGACGGTTTTTATGCTTTTATGTCAGGTTAATTTGCTAGGTCTGTGCCTTTCTGACACACATACATCGACTATACTGTCCAGTGTCCCTATCAACAAACATGGTAGCTCAGGCCAAGGATCTGTAGTTCTAGGGAACCTATTTAAAAGGGGCTTCCCCATCTATGGCTTTCTGTTGCATCATTGCCAAGTCTACTGTAAGATTTAAATGAATCAACTTCTGGCATACTTATAAAGAAACTGGATACACTGATCCTCTTTCTGGACTATTCTAGTTTCGGTTTAGCAACTACTGCCACATAACTGTGTGTGTGTAAAGTGCCGTCAAGTCGCAGCCAACATATGGCGACCCCTTTTGGGGTTTTCATGGCAAGAGACTAACAGAGGTGGTTTGCCAGTGCTTTCCTCTGCACAGCAGCCCTGGTATTCCTTGGTGGTCTCCCATCCAAATACTAACCAGGGCTGACCCTGCTTAGCTTCTGAGATCTGACGAGATCAGGCTAGCCTGGGCCATCCAGGTCAGGGCGCCACATAACTACCACCACATAAACCCCTTCAGGTGTCCGGGATTAAAACATTTTAAGGTGCCTGAATATTCAGTAGGGATTTCTGAAGCACTGGGAACTACATACCCCAGGAACATTTTGCTTCCGGGGCACCTGACGTCCCCTCCTGACATCATACGCGGAACCATACATGTGCTTTAGCTCCTTATTGAATAGCAGATGTCAGGAGCTCATTTAACTTTCTGAATTGGAGAGGAGAATTTATCAAGGAATTGGCACTCATTTCATAATGCTGCCAAACTAGAAAAATTCATATTCCAAACCTAGTAATAATGCACTCTAGTGAATCAGTAATCCATGCTTGTTTTCTAATCATCCCTTTCAAGTCTTATATAAATTGTAACCCAGTTGGGTCATGGATCATCTCCGTTCCATGGATTACAAAGTGCCTAGCATACTTTTGGCTCGAGTCTAAACAAATATTTATTATTGATAGAAGGAAAAGGACTGTGAAGATAGCTCCCCATCATTCCCTATATCTGATTGCATCTTGGATTGTTTTGAGATGGCCAACTGCAGGTTTTAGGCTTGTTTAGCTTGAGATCCCAGTAAAGTGGTGTGAGGGCAGTGAACAGTTTGCTTTTGATGTGGGGAGGGAATACATAGGTTGTTCACTTCACAAGTAGTGCTTGTGAGAAAGCAATTACTCAGGACCATAAGAGATATATGTATTTGAGGGGCTGTGTGTATTCCACACAGCAGTGGATGCCTGGATGCATCAAGCTGAGGTCTAGGAGGTTCTTGGCTTGCTATTAGCAGCCTAGAGAATTACATCATGCATGACACACCAAAAGTAACCTTAGCATGGGAGCCACACGGTACAGCGAGGAGTGTTTGGCTGAGTCTCTGAGGAGCTTTTCTATACCCTGCTCTCCAGTCTGCTTAAGGTTCACCACTGGGATGCAAAAGCATCAAGTGCTGCTCAAAATGAATGAATGAACCATCACAAATCTGCCTCCACTGGTAGAATTTTGATATCACCACACATCTCCTAAAACACGGTGCTTTACAATGGAGTCATCTTGCTTCCGGGATTCAGCAGGAGGTCCCTCAAAAACAGGGTGCAGCTTCACTTTTAAAGCATATATGACCATCTCCTATAACAGCATCGCCCTGACCTGGGTGGCCCAAGCTAGCCTGATCTCGTCCGATCTCAGAAGCTAAGCAGGGTCGATCCTGGCTGGTATTTGGATAGGAGACCACCAAGAAATACCAGGGTCACTATGCAGAGGAAGGCAATGGCAAACCACTTCTGTTAGTCTCTTGCCTTGGACACCCTTCTGGGTTGTCATAAGTCAGCTGTGACTTGACGGCACTGTACACACACATAACAGCATTAGGTCCAAGGTCGAAAAGTATTTAACCGCACCACTGTCTGCTGCAAGACATCACATGCAGAGTAATGTAGAAGAAATCAAGTGATTTATATGCACGCATGAATCAGCTCTCTGCATGCAAACAAAGCATACAGACAATTAAAGGAAATGTAGTCCCATTAAAAACAACAGGTCTAATCAGTTTAATTCATGCTATTTCAACCTAACTAGATTGGACTGTGTTTGCCCATAACTGAAGGGTGTGAAGCCATCACCACTATTCCCCCCCCCACACACACACACACAGAAATGTCGAAAGTTACATTAAAAAACTTGCTAATTTTCCCAAAGGTTCACCTAAGGAGTTCCCCCCCCCCCAAATCCACATAAAATTTTGCTTTAAGCCCAATTTCAGTGGCAAATCTACCCACAACCTCCATACCTCTTTTTAAATATTACAGAACCTCATCTGGCAGAAGCATGCATGTTTCTTAACAGCTGTTCCTCAAATAGCAAATCATGTCAAGTGGTGAGTTCCTGTTTGGAAAATGCAGAACTCAGTGGCTGATATAACCCAGCTATATAGCATAACTTTTGCACATCAGACCATAGAACGTTGCTTCTCCCCCTCTCCTTGGCTTGTAACCTCACAAACCAGAAGTGAAACAATGAACTGTGACGTTCAAAATCATATCATAAAGGAGAGTTTACATGTGATTGTGTCTGGCAGCGCAAATGAAAGAAGAAAGGAAGCTTCTTCCTGAGCCTTTTTACTTTGAGCCGGCAAGCAGACATTCATAAGGAATGAGAGGGGGTGCTTTTGTTTCTAATCCAGCTTTTCATGTGCAATTGGTAAGCCGCTTTGCTGAAATCCATCATCAACTGATGATGTCATCTTCAGCTACTGTCCAGGCATTGTATTGGTTGGGTAGTATCCTTGCTGTTTGTTTGGGATTGCCCTGTCTATCAAAGCAACCTGCATCCAGAATGGTACCAAAATACTGTTTGGAAATGTGCCTGGTGTTTGACTGTTTGATAAAACACACCTACATCTAGTGAATAGGGTTGCCAACCTCCAGGTACAATCTGGCTGCTATTACAACTGATCTCCAGCTGATAGAGATCGGTTCACCTGGAGAAAAATGGCCGCTTTGGCAATTGGACTCTACGGCAATGAAGTACTTCCCCCCCAAACCCCACCCTCCTCAGGCTCTGACCCAAAAACCTTTTGCTGGTGGCGAAGAGGGACCTGGCGACCCTACTAGTGAATGAGGCAGAGTCTTGGTCATGTCGGCTGCCAACCTGCACATGGTTATGGTTAATAAGACACAGGGATCCATTGAGACCACTGGGCAGGGGGTGCATATTATGATTTTGGACACAAAGATGGGAGACAGAGAAGCGTAACTCTTTGTTGTTACAGCAGATTAATATGGAGTTCTTGCGGTATGATTGAAGAAATCTACCTACCAGAATTTGGTGGTAACACAGGTAAGGCTTATCAATGCATTACAACGGCTACCTGACATGGCACGTGGAGTCCAGGAAGAGGCAAACAGGCTCGTTTGTTCCTGCAGCTGTTTCTGCTTGCAAAAATGGAGTAGAAGGGAAGCCTGAAGCCCTCCTCCCCCCTCGCAGCACTCATAGCCACACTGAGCAGTGAAACTCTTTGTAAAGGTGAATTTCCCTGTGCATGTATAGTTCTGAACACAACTCGTGTCCATTCCAACATAGATACACATGAACACACGAAGCCGCCTTACACTGAACCAGACCCTCAGTCCATCAGAGTCAATATTGTCTACTCAGACCGGCAGCGGCTCTCCAGGGTCTCAGGCTGAGGTCTTTCACATCACCTACCTGCCTAGTCCCTTTAACTGGAGATTTCGGGGATTGAACCTGGGAGCCGCCACATTGGGAGCCGCCAACTTCTCGCAAAGAGGTGCAAAGATTTCTCGGTTTCACTAACTTTTACCGGAATTTCCTCAGCAATTTTGCACAGGTGGTGCTTCCAATTACTGTTCTCCTAAAAACCAAGGGGAAGGGGGTTGCTGCTACCCAGCCTTCCGCAAAAATAGACTGGACCCCGGAATGTCAGGTAGCCTTTGAGACTTTGAAACATTTGTTTACGACCGAACCGGGGCTGAAGCATCCGGATTGTGACCGCCCGTTCATTGTCCAAGTAGACGCTTCTGAAGTTGCCATGGGAGGGGCTCTTTTGCAAGAGGGTGAGGACGGCCAGTTATACCCATGTGCCTATTTCTCAAAAAAGTTTTCCCAAGCTCAGCTTAATTGGCCCATTTCCGAAAAAGAGGCAGCAGCGGTGAAACATGTTTTGACAGTCTGGAGACACTTTCTTGAAGGTTCTGAAACTCCCTTCCAGGTTTGGACGGATCACAAGAACCTTGAGGCCTTAACTCACAAACTCACCGCAAAACAAGTTAGATAGGCGGACTTCTTTTCTCAATTTCGTTTTGTGATCAAACACATTCCGGGCAGGAAAAACCTCTTAGCTGACGCTCTTTCCCCAATACCCAGTTAAGGTGGAGTGCCCCACCAAATCCCTGTTTACTCCAGAGCAAAGAGGTATCTTACCCACCCAAGCAGTTCAAACACATGCTCAAGCGTGGCAAACCCAAACCGTGAGTAACTCCTCTCTGCCCACTGAGGGAGCTTCACCTCCACTGTCGCTCGGAGATGCTAGCGGTAACACTCCAGCCCAGCCCCCAGCAGGGAGTGAACCTGTCGTCCCGGAAGGACTGCACAGTTCGCGCTTTGATCCGCGAATGCCAAGCAGAGATGAATAACAATGCCCTACCTTCTGGTCTTGAGTGATGGGGGGAAATGTGGGTGAAAGACACTAAATTGTACATACCTAAAGCTTTACTGGCGGAAGTGTTAGGACTTGCTCATGGAGCAAAAACCGCTGGACACTTTGGTTTCATTAAAACGTTGCATTTGCTCCGTCGTCAGTTCTGGTGGGCGGGTATGCGTTCAGATCTGGACTCCTTCATCTGCAGCTGTCCAATATCGCCACCACAAAATGTCCTACCGGCAAGCCAACCAGGCTACTAAAACCTTTAGAAGTGCCTCAGGGGCCATGGGAAGTCATTGCCATGGATTTCATGACTGATCTGCCGTTAAGCCGGGGGGAAACTGTACTATGGGTGATTACTGACCTTTTTTCCAAACAGGTGCATCTAGTCCCTTGCGCTGGCATGCCCTCAGCTCAAAAACTGGCTCACTTGTTTGTAACACATGTTTTCAAATATCATTCGTTCCCGCGCAAGATAATTTCTGACCGCGGGTCGGTATTCGTAGCCAAATTTTGGAAAGCGTTCCTCAAATTAGTTGGAGTGGAACAAGGGTTGTCAAGTGCGTTCCACCCCCAAACAGATGGACAAACCGAAAGAGTCAATGCTGTACTAGAATGTTATCTCCGTTGTTATGTGAATTATCACCAAGATGATTGGGTTGACCTATTACCTTTTGCATATAATAATTCTGTTCATCAATCCACGAGTTTCAGCCCCTTCCGCATTGTGCAAGGCAAAGAATTTGGACCTGTAGGTCAGATGGATGTGTCGGGGGAGGAGGGGGGGTGCAGAGATATCAGATTGGATTCAAACCATACAGTCTATGTGGCCTTGGTTAACCAAAAACCTAGAATGGGCCAAGAGACAGTATAAAGCCCAGGCTGACAAGCATCGGGCCCCTGGTTCGACATTCAGGGTGGGTGATCTGGTTTATCTCTCCACCAAGAATCTGCGGTCTCTGTGACCCTCTAGAAAGCTAAGTGAGAAGTACATCGGGCCTTTTCCTATTTCTCGAATCATTAATGAGGTAACGGTGGAGTTGCAACTGCCTAAAACGTTAAAGAGAATCCATCCAGTGTTTCATGTCAGTTTACTGAAACAGTACGTGCCAGCACCTCAGTGGCACCCAGAAAATCCCCCAGAGGTTCCCGAAATGGTGGGGGGGGGGGAGGGACACTGCGAAGTTTCCAAGATTCTTAACTCCCGTATCCATAGGGGGGGCTGGAGTACCTAGTCCGTTGGAAGCATTTCAGCCCCTCCCATGATGAATAGGTTAACCATCGTCATATCTCCACCCCTTGCCTACTACGTCATGCCTCGTCATGCCTCATATCCGGATAAACCCGCCCCATTGAACGAGAAGGGGAGGGGGGCCTTAGGGGGGCAGAATGTGAGCTCCAGGCCTGGGAGCGCAGCTGGCCTTCAAGGTTCTGTTTCTCAGAAGCTTGTTATGACTGCTTACTCCCCGTTTGCGTGATAACTGTAATCTACCATGGGAACCAGGCTCGGCCTGGTAACCAACTGTGCCTTTGGTTTTCTGTATATGTTCCAACCTGCTTGTATTCCCCCCAGTAGAGTCCTCGTACCTTCCCCTGTAAGTTACTGCTACTCACCTTATGCTTCCCAAATAAACCAGCCTCTTAGAATACCCTGTCTGGACGTTTGGTGCTTGGGATTCAACAGGTGAACTCAGACCTTACAGACCTTCTGCATGCCGAGCAGGTGCTCCACCACTGAGCCACAGCCTCTCCCCATAAGCCCTTATGATCTGTCATCCATGTTCTCTCTCTTGCAAACCTTCATCCCCTTTCCTGAAACAACAACTGCAGTTCTGTGGGCTGCTGCTGCTTGCACACTTGTAAAGAGGGGTCCAAACTTTGCAAAAACCCATAATTAGCATTCCTCTTCCCTGGCTAATATCAGTGGTCCAAATCTGAGATCTAGACTCATTGACTCTGACACTTACATGACTCTGGCTAAAACAGCATGCAGGATTGCAGCTATTGGGCATTAACGCATGGCCGTTTTGTCCTGCGACTCTCACGCGAATGTCACGAATCTCCGCAGTGAACATGCATGCTCTTCTCCCTCCCACGGGATCAACCCACCTCCTTCCGAAACTTTTCCAGGTTTTCCAAGTCCTGCTTTGTCACGATTAAAATTGAAGTTTCACAGCAGCCACGGGTGTTTGCCGGTGCATTTCAGTTCCCGGGTTGACTCCCCACCAGGTAGAAGCCACTGCCTGGCCCTGGTGGCAGCAACTTTCCGCCCCATGAGTCCCGCGCCCCTTTCTCTCTCCACCCATCCTCAGCATGACAGGTGGCTTTTGGGAGCCACAGATCAGGGAGGCTAATGGGAAGCGGTCTGGACACCCAGCCCTTCTGCGGGCTTGTGTGCCTGCTCAGTCTGGAGCCCATGGCAGCAATGGCACTGCTGGGGCTCAGCCTCCAGAGCCAGAGACCGGCGGAATACAGGGCGAAAAGGGGGAATTTCCAGCAGACATCAGGCCGCAGAATGAACAGTCTTTTCTCAGACTTCACCATGTGTTTCAATTTGGATCACGGGATAGAAAGGCGTGGGACATGAGAAGGAGAATCGCCAGACAAAATGCCATGCGTTAACACCCATTGTGTTAGGAAAAGAGAGGAGGCTTCCAAAGGAAAGGTTACCCATTGCCCAAGACTAGCACTATTAATCTCCTGCCAGAGTAAAGCCAGCAAAAGATTATATTTTTTTGACATTATATTTTGAACTCCCTGCTGTGCTCACTGTCTAAAAACATCTGATTGGGGAGAGAAGATAACTGTCCCACTTGAAAAGCCATTCAGCACTATCATTAAATTACAAGTGGAATGACTGGAGTGCATATCATCATAAAAGAGAATTGAACAGCATTAAAACGACCCATCCACCCTTCCCAAACCCCACAGCATAGGAGGATTAATGCTAAAAGCCATTGCAGCAGCCACAGATGATACCTTAACCCCTTGAATTCCACACGCGCACACAGCCCTTTTAAGCACCCTCTTGTTGCTGTCTGTGTGTCACACAGAATGCACCAGAATGATTTGTCCCTGTTAGTTGACCGGCTCCTCAGCCCTTGATAGCTTCGCCTGGATCTGCTGTTCATTTGATTTATTTTTAAAAGCTTACAAACCACTCTTGCAGCAGAAGTGTACAAAGGGGTGTACAAAAAGACCTAGTCCAATATCATCATGATCCCCCCCCCAAAAAAAAGGATACACGCATGAACACACATGAAGCTGCCTTATACTGAATCAGACCCTCAGTCCATCAAAGTCAGTATTGTCTACTCAGACCGGCAGCGGCTCTCCAGGGTCTCAGGCAGGGGTCTTTCACATCACCTACTTGCCTAGTCCCTTTAACTGGAGATGCCGGGGATTGAACCTAGGACCTTCTGCATGCCAGGAAGAGGCTCTACCACTGAGCCACAGCCCCTCCCCAGTAGGGGGAGAACAATAATCCAGAACTATCACACTTGGCTGTATAAACAGTTGAGCACGTATTCCCATTCAAACTGCAAAACGTGGCACAGCAAAAGCATTCTAACTGCTTAAAACCATAGGCAGCCACAGCCGGTAATGCCTGTGCAGGGAGAAAATGCTAGAGGTTCGGTGCCACAACTAAGAAGGCCAAGTTACAAGTACTTGCTGACTAAACCACTGGAGGGCCAGGAATCCTCCACAAAGCCTCAACAGAGCTCTTTTGATTCACGTTATTACATAAGGATCTGGCTCCTTCAAGTATTAAAACCCAACAATGTCCCATTGTCCTAAGACCTGGAGATGGAGGCGTCTTTGTTTGTTGCTGGCCTCAGCCCTTAATAGAAAAAGAGAGAGCGCTTGGCTCTCATGCCTTCTTGAACTGTGGGAGCGCATATATCAATAATGTACTCAAAAGGCTGCTTATGTTTATAAGTGAAATTTTAAAAGGGAGAAAGGGTTAGGCTGATGCAATTAAAAGGACAGAGGTTTGTTTGTATCCCAAAGATCTGCCTCAGTCTAAAGTCACACGGGTTAGGGAAAACAATCCTCAGCTTTGCTGCTGCAGCCAACATCTGTAATGTACAAATGAATTCTGCATGCATGCATGCATAAAGGTTTTGTGTATGTGTGCGTACATGCACTTGCAAATGTGTACATTTCTCTTACTGTGGGAAAATGAACCGACTTTCAGTTACCCTAGGCATCTGACCACTCAGCTGATCACTAGAACATTGTGGTCAACCGCAACTAAGCTTCAAATGTCTTTTTTAGAACATGGTTCCGCTGGGGCTGGATGGCACCCTTTTGCATCACCTGCTCCACCACAGAGATCGCCTTCCTTCCTCATCTTTTATCTTTTCTTCACATTGCTGTCGAAATGGATTGCGCACAGTCTGCCGTTGTCACAATCTCAGCAAAGCAAGATTACGGTTCAGCAAGTCTACATACTGACTTCAATATAATTAACATTCACAGTGAGGCTCCGCTAGGTTGGGGCTGAGCTTCCTCCCAGTTTCCTGTCATGTTACTTCAGTCTCTTCTTGCTACAGGTTTTCCAGAAATGGGCCTTGAAGCAACAGTAACATGTACAAGATCCACCTTCAGAAGTTCCCATTCTGGTTGTTTATGCATGGGAGTTTTACCTGAGGTTCGTTGCTCACTGGACCCACACTTTCCAGTTGGGAATTTATGCACCAGCAGTCTCAAAGCTCGAATCAAGAAGCATTTGAGTCCCCACCCCTTGAAATGCTGCTTTGTAATTGGCTGTAGTACTCACTGTGAGAGAAAAGTCCCCTCCCCAAAACCAAATTGCCGCATAAAAAAGCATTTTAAAACACAGAGCTCTCTTAAAGGAATGAGGGGGGGGGGACCCAATCTTCATTTCTAAAATCCTGTCTTCTGCTCAGAAAGAACTCTGAGGAAGCAGGAAGCATTTTAATGCCCACTCCTTGACAGACTGCTTTGTAATTGGCTGTAGTGCTTTCTGTGAGAGAAACATCACTCCCTCAAGCTTCCGTTTCCCGCACTTAGGCATGGGGATTTCACCTGGGCTGAGCTCAGGGGAGATGGAAGAACTGGGTTAATAGAGGAACAGGAAGTCCTGAGATTTGTGAGGGCTGGAAGCGAGGTCATCTCTAATGGATGGGAAACTCATGCATAACTCCAAGGAACAACCAAGGCAGACCGGGGGTGAACATGCATAAATGACCTCTGAGTCCCTGACATACCACCATGTGCTAAAACGTAGGTTGTGTTTGGGATGGAAAACCACAGTTCAAGTACAAGTGCCACTTGAGGCCTATCATCTGCAGCATTTACAGTAAAAACTGACTTTGGACTCTCATTCTGTTGCTGCCTTACATTCTCTTGCAGCATTACATTTAGTTGTTGTGTGTGCCACAAAATCTGATTCCAACCACTGATTATCTGGGATACCGGCAAGCCCAGTATTCAAAGCTGGCTATTCTCCTCAGTTTCCAGTATAACCAACTTATTAATGCTATTGCATCTTACTAGAATATAGGTCAGCTGCTTTTGCTGTGGTCCTCTGCCTTGCAACCAAGCCCTAGAATAATTCTTTACTGTTTGCTCTTTACCCGAAATAAGCCTGGTTTAATATTTTACAATTACGGAGACCATAACATACATTTCAGAGTACCAAAAGAAATGGAGGTACCATCAGAAGTTTAAAATGTGGGTTTGTTGGAGTGCCATCTTCAATTTCAAAGGTTCTTGGAATCTTGGCCTGAGAGCCCCTGACCATGTGATGTATAGCTAAATGGTCTTTTCAGAAAGACAGCAAAAATAAATAAATGCAGACATGACATAGGTTTTTGGTAATGTATGATACCAAAGGAAGCTATCATCTTTATGCTGCCAGCCCAGGGTAGCACTGACTTGTTAAGTTGAGAAGAAGCTGGTTCAAGATGGCAGGAAAACAGTGAACTGAAATAAGATGGGCTCTACTTGGATTGGGCTGACTGGCTTGGATTGGGCAGCAGCCAGGAATCCAACACACATCCTAATATACTTTCCATGTATCTCTCAGCAAAGTGTGGTATCCACATGGCATCACAGTGCCATGCTTTTGCATGTAGTGTATGCACCATTCACGGTGCACACACTGCAGAATCAACCACTAATTCCGCATAATGGCCTAAGGGCACATGTACACGCTGTGGCACTGCACAGGTACAACGACATAGCAGCAACAGCTCAGCATGCAGTTTGTTCTCCAGTTTGGGAAACTGACTAAAGTGTATAAACTTCTCTTGGGCCTGATTATCAGGCTACTCCACAAAAGAATTGTTAGAGATGGGTTGAGGGAGATGGGCAGATGGCCAAGCCAAGCTTTACTACATGCTGAATTTCTCTGTGGCATATGTGATATAATCATGGGTTAAATTGCAAAGGATGTGTGCGGAGTCTTTTTTTGTGTGCATGATACTAGGCTTTGGAAGCCAGAATGTGCATAACAAAGGATGTGGTCATAATGTATTAAGTAAATGACGAAGACAAAAGCAGAAATTCATGAAATAAGGAGAGGAGAAGAAATCAAAAAAAGAAAGAGCCAACTCTAGAGATCATCAGACAATACATGAAGAGGAAGACAGCACGCTCTTCAGCCAAGCATTATCTTGATTACCTCAAGAGCAGAAGAGCTGCTCAGCAACAGAATAAACGTTTTGCATATATGATCATGTCTATACTACACATGAACACATGAAGCTGCCTTATAGTGAATCAGACCCTTGGTCCATCAAAGTCAGTATTGTCTGCTCAGCCCAGCAGCGGCTCTCCAGGGTCATAGATAGAGGTCTTTGACATCACCTACTCGCATAGTCCCTTTAACTGGAGATGCCAGGGATTGAACCTGGGATCGTCTGCATACCTCCCCTCCCATACCTTTAAAATGTTTGGCCTCACCATGACAATTGCTTGGAACTGCAGCTTTGTAAGAGGAATGGAATTCCTAGCAGACCGGAATTCTTTGAAGGGAAGCCATTAGCTTAAATGATTGTAGTTTAAAAATGTTAGAAGTCTGGAGTGAAGATGTGTCATAAGGGTTTCAAAGCTTAATTATCAGAAATATTGTTTATTCTATAGGGGCATTTACACATTTAAATGAATCTGACATTGGCTTAGCTGTCATGGTTTCCCCACAAGGAATCTATAATTGTGTGGAGATGCTAGGAAATGTTGTTGAGGACAACTCTACGCTTGACTGAGTCCAGCTCTCTGCAGTGGATTCCATTAGGAGCTTAAGGGTGTAACTCAGTTCTTCCCTTACCCTGGACAAACACATGTCCAGGGTGGCAAAGACAGTGTTTTATCAACTATGCCAAGCCCACCAGCTTGGCCTCCTATCTGTCCCTCTCTGACCTTGCCACTGTGGGCCATGCAACAGTCACCTCCACATTAGAATACTGCAACACACTCTACGTAGGGCTGCCTTTGAAGATGCTTTGAAAGCTTCAGGCAATCCAGAATGTGGCTGCCTCAGACAAAGGATGTGGTCATCCCTGGTCTCCCTGGTATGCACACTAACACCAATATACTTCAGGACCTGCAGTGGCTTCTGATCAGCTTCAAGTGCCAATTCAAAGTGCTGGTTTTGCCCTATAAAGGCCTAAATGGTCTGGGACTGTCTTACCTGCATGACCCCCGCACCTCCTTTGATCATCATTTCAGGACCTTCTGCAGGTGCCTGGCCCATGGATTGCCCGCCTGTCAACCACCAAGGCAAGGCCATTTTCAGTGGCTGCCCCCTGTCTCTGGAACTAGCTCCAGGGGAAGGTTCGTGCCCTGCGGGACCTTCTAGCATTCCATAAGGCAAGCCTGCTTTGTTTCATGCGGCCTTTGGCCAATGTTACAAACCGGGGAGCTAGTCAGTTGTTTTAATCCTTCGGATTGGTTTTTAAAATTGATGTTCTAATTGGTTTTATTGTTTTATACATATATTTATTTGTATTGTATTTGTATTTATTGTATTTTAAATGTTGTAAACCATTCCAAGTCTCCTGTGAGGTATGGGGCTTAAGTTAGATGGGTGGGTAGGTAGAAGAAGAGTTGGTTTTTATATGCCAACTTTCTCTACCACTTAAGGGAGACTCAAACCAGCTTACAATCACCTTCCCTTCCCCTCCCCACAACAGACACCCTGTGAGGTAGCTGAGGCTGAGAGAGGTCTAAGAGAGCTGTGACTAGCCCAAGGTCACCCAGCTGGCTTCATGTGTGGGAGTAGGGAAACCAACCTGGTTCTCCGCTCATGTGGAAGAGTGGAGAAATCAAACCCGATTCTCCAGATCAGAGTCCACTGCTCCAAATCACTGCTCTTAATCATTACATCAGAAGTTTTTCAACTTCCAATTTCAGTTTTGGAACCTGAAATTTCAGAATCAGCATATGCAAAAATGTGTTAGCCTGGTTTCCAACTTTTACCCCAAGTGCTTTGTGATGCATTTTCCAGACCTTTTTTTCAGTTATACATCTAGACTACTCTCTCCTGTTTGTTCTTCACCAATTTGATACATATCTTATGACAGTGAATTCCATAAGTTAATTACTATCACTATCTTGTATGTTACCATGATTATTCACAGTGGACACAAACGCTGTGTTCTCAAGTGTTAATCATACTGAGTACACACATATGATAAGTAGTTCGTCTGTTTGTCACACCATGCAAAGCACACATTGAAAGTGATTTCTAGCAAACACTATCATTGCCGTTTTTCTTTCCCACCAAACTCACCATGAGCAAAAGACAGGGAATTCGGCAAACTGCCTTCTGTGGGGCACTAATAGCTTCTTTCTTTCCCCCTTTAGATCTGTGCCTGCTGTGGATGACAAGTACAATCCCCCCCTATACACACTCTTCCCAATGGGCTCGATCTCAATCAGTCAGCAGAAGTCTGAACATGGCCACAGGGTATAGATTTAAAAATCCCCAAAATGGAGCAAGGTACAGTACAGGCACTTGCTTCTACTAACCAGGAGGAATCCTCAGTATTGCAGAAACGTAAAAGAGGGGGAGTTAAACATAAAATCATTTGTGTCCAGATGCTGCAATACTACCTCACCAGATCTCAACAGCCATTTGTCTGCTGAGATCTCTTGATGTCTCATGAGCATTCAGTGGGGGGAGCAAGGAGGCAAGGAATATAAAACAAAAGGGTGGGAAATAGGGACCGGGGAGGGGGAGGAAATTCGCCTCCCCTACAAGTCTCACACTTTTCCTCTTGTACCCTTTCCAAGTACAGTTATCTTAAGATACCCCTTTTATCAACTCATTTGTCCCTCCACTGTATCATTTTAATAGGCCGACTGCTGTATGGTCTTCAGATTACTACCTTTTAAAGTATCTTCCTCGCTTCCCAAACTGCTATTTTAATTTCGCACAAATCTGTTCTTCAAACAGCCAGCACATGTTGAATCTTGCTGTCCTCTGCGTTACAGGAAGAGGCCTTGGATGGGTTAACCACAGAGGAGCCAACTTTTTTCAAGTCATTTAAGGAAAAGAAAAATATGAGCATTCATCCCCCAATGAGTCAAATCGTCACTGGCGCTGCGGGCAGCCCCGTCCAAAAAAGAGCGGGGCGGAGAGAGAGAGGGAGAAAAATGGTCTTCTGCTCCCTATTCCCTGTCCCCTGGCTGGTTGTATAAGCCAGCAGCGCTGCTTCTAAATGGGAGAAAATGCCGGCTTTAGTATCCGTAAAACAGCCACATAACCCAGATTTGAAGCTGCTCCTAAAATTACAGCTGTGGAGCAGACATCTCAGCAGTACAACCTGCTCCTGCGTGCATTTCTCCGACTGCAGCTGAGTGATGTCATTCCTCACTCCTCGCGCTCTCAATTATTGCTATTCTTGTTGTTTTCATAACGTCTGGGAAGCTGTCTGTTATTTTTGTGAGCTGAGCATGAGTATTCTGAAAATTCCCACCACGTCGCTGTGCAGCTGACGTACTCCACGTATCGCTTCGACTCCCACTGCTTTGGCTTAAAGGCTGGGCTGCTCCTTCCCTTCCATGGCAAGGGCAAATGATGCAAAGCTAGATGAGCGTTTCGGATCAGCCCTGATTAATTCTCCTTTGCAGGATCGCAGGCAACAAACTGCTCTGTGTGTGTATATGTGTTTGGGGGGGGAGCCCCCTCTTCTTTTCATGGCTGTGCCAACAAAAAGAACTCCAGTGCACATTCATACCGACAACTACTTTTTAACAGGGGACATCTTTTGAATTCAATGAAGGGCTCAAGCGGCAGCAATATTAGTTCTGCACGCTCGTTTCTGTATGAACCAAAATGCAGGCAAAGGGCACTCTTAGCTCCCCCCTGTTGAATAGGGTTGCCAACCTCCAGGCACTAGCTGGAGTACTCCTGCTATTACAACTGACTTCCCACTGATAGAGTTCAGTTCCCCTGGAGAAAATGGCCACTTTGGCAATTGGACTCGATGGCATTCAAGTCCCTCCCCAAACCCTGCCCTCCTCAGGCTCTGCCCCAAAAACCTCACGCCGATTGCAAAGAGAGACTTGGCAACCCTACTGTTGGCAGAAGCCTCCTTTTTGGCTTTGCAGGGGCTCACTACCATTTGCTGTGCTTTGGCGTGTGACAGGAGTGAACAACTAAGGTACATAAAGGGAGAACCCTGTCAGAAGCCTTTGTTGCTGTTCACATCTGGACAGGGGGTTAAAGAGCCCTTTGCCTGTGCCTCAGCTTAAGAGAAAGTAGCTGAGATGCACCGTAGTTTGTGGGACGATGAAGACTTGGGATCCTTGTAATCAGTAATATGTTTGGTCTACCCGAGTCGTCTTTGGGAACCCAATTTGGTCCCCCAGAAGCCCTCGCTGTTACCTATTCCTGTTGTAAACCTTGTAATGTATTCCTGTGCTGCTGAAAACAAATAGTGTCAAGGGCCAGACACAGCTGGACTTCCAGGTGTTGAAGGCAATAAAGCTTAACAATTCAAGGCAGTTGCTTTCAACCGTCCTAACTCCAGGCTTCCCCTCCCTTACTGATTTGCCTGCTGATGAACTATTTCAATTAATTTATTTTAGATATTTATACCCATTCTCCTCATTAGAGACCTAATTTCCCCTCCTCAATGTTATCCACACAACAACAACCCTATGAGGAAGGTTTGGCTGGGAGAGAGTTTCTGGCCCAATGTCACCCAGCAAGCTTCCATGATAGAGTAGGGATTCGAGCTCTCAGATCTTAGTTGGACGCTCAAACCGCTCTACCACTAGTGTATGTTTCAGAGGTTCTGGGCTGCATACTAGGCCATACCATCAGTTTACACCCGTGCAAGCAAGTTAGGTTACATCATGCTCCCACATGAAAGTGCAGCCAAACATAACCAAGAACTGGCACGTTGCAGGGAAGGATCGCTACCGGTGAGCTTTGAGCGAGCTGCCTCTCAGGAAAGCTTTCTCCATCTTTACGCTTTTAATTGAAGAAAGCTCTAAGGAGCTTCTAAGAAATCCCAGGTGCACCATTCAAAACTCACTGATTGAAGGGCAAAACTAGACTTCACGAGGCAAACACTGTTCCCAGTTTGTGGTTTCTTTATGGCAAATGCAAGGAAATGATACTTTGTTTCCGTATCTGCTGATTTCTTTCCAAGTCATTTAAAAACATTCTCCCCCTCACATTCCAGAAGTAAGCCAGCTGAAATGAAACTAGGTGGTAAGAACTAGCAGGTAGTGTACAGCTCATTGGGCCAGGGACCTCATGCCCACTGGGGCATCCCTGACTCCTCCAGCCTCTCCAACAGCAACGTCAGGGAAGGACAACCCTGGCAATGGTAGCAATTGCCTTTAACACAGGTTTCTGGCGAAGGTGGCCTGGTTTCTGAGCAGCACATGTCCTCTTCATCGCTTGCCTCAGGCTCCTACACCTTGAATTAAGGATTCGACCATGAGATAGTTAAGCCTACATTGTCCCTGATAGAGCAGATTGCCATTCCCCTTTCCTCCTGGGCAGAAATACCTTCACCCTTGCCCCAAGCAGGATTTGGTCTTCCAAGGCTATAGAGACTCTAGACCTGCCTTTCTCGCATGCTTTCTTCCCACTACCAGTAAACTAACCCTTCAGTTCCCCTTAACACCACCTGCCTCTGCCTTTTAACAGCTTGCCCAGTGCCACACCGAATTCCTAGCTCTCCTACCCTACTCCTGAGCAGGCCTTTGCCCGAGTAGGCTAGTACAAGCATCCATTTCTCCTCCCTGCTCCTTGTAGTGAGAGGTCTCCCTAGCTCCTCAGAGCTGCAAAAGAAAGGCCAGGGACTGGAAACAACACCTGGCGACACATGACATCACATCCGCCCAAAACGCAGATGTGTCGTCAGTGCATAAAGCAACACTCTGGCCATCCCCCAAAATGCCAGAGTATCACCCAGTGCAGTGACGTCACATCAGGTTGTCGAGTGGATGTGTACATCTTAAGTCGCCCTATCCTAAAAGCTTCTGAGGATGCCAGCCAGCAGCCTGTCATCCCTGGTGACCACTGGGTGCTTGATTTTACTCTCCCTCCTCTCTGCAGTTGAACTGTCACTTCTCTTTGGGCTGCTCCTTTGCTCCTCTCTCTCTAGGGTTGCCAGGTCCCTCTTTGCCAACGGAGGGAAGTTTTGGGCTGGAGCCTGCAGAGGGGAGGGTTTGGGGAGTGGAGGGACTTCAATGCCATCAAGTCCAATTGCCAAAGCGGCCATTTTCTCCAGGTGAACTGAACTCTATCAGCAGGAAGTCAGTTGTAATAGCAGGAGTTCTCCAGCTAGTACCTGGAGCTTGGCAACCCGATTCAACAGGGGGGAGCTAAGAGTGCCCTTTGCCTGCATTTTGGTTCATACAGAAACGAGCGTTGAAACGATGATCCATCCAGGTTCTGGTCAGGACATCTAGTGCCTGTTTGATCCCTCGCCTGATCCAGATCCCAAGCTTTTATTTTATAGAAACTCTAGATCTAGCGATACAACATAAAATACATAGGCTGTATTATTTTTCAGTGAAAAACAAGCCCACTCCTGAACGTCTTTGAACCTAGCTAATGAAAGAAGTTATAGCTCTGATTAGCATATTTGTTACATTTCTTCCTAATTTCAAGCTTTGACTTGAGGAAACGGCTGGTAAAAAGTTGCTGCCATGGATCCCCCAACTTTTCTCCCAAGTTGCAAGGAACAGGCACAAAGCAACTAGTAAACAAGGCATCCATTCACATGCTTGATTTGCATAATTAGCAATGTGTATAGTAAGCAAATTAGCCTGCCTAGGTTTGGGGAAATGGAATATGGTAATCATAACTCTGCAGAAGTTCAAAAACTAGGTTGACAGAAATAGCAACCTAGGTTTCAAACAAGCACATTACACACACTCCTGTTTCTCCTGCTAAATATTCCTGCTGCCTATGATGCAGTAAGATCTTACCCCATCAGTTCATTCCACATTGAGTCTTGTTATTCTTTAAGGTAACATTAGACTTGTTATTTGCCATTACATAATACCATGGTCACTACTTTACCAGTGGTCACCAATTTACTTCTATTTTAATTCATATCGCTGAATTATACATCTTGGTGGCTTCCACATGGCAACTCTTCTTGATGGGGCTGTCATTGCTGCTGATAATGCAAAGTTTCTGTACTTTCCTTCCCTCAGCCTGCCACAGTACTCCCCCTTACCCCTGGTGGACGTTGCGGGGGGGGCTTTCAAAAACCATCAATAGCTTTATCACTATAACACTACAGCGATCTAGCAATTACTGATTTTTTAAAAATTCCTCCAGTGGGGTAGAGAATGGTGGCCATGGCGGGGTGTGTGCTGATGAAAAGTAAATGGCACTGGTGTGAGTGGGACCAGCATAAATGCCCACCTCCTTGTCCACATGATGTGCAAACAACTTGAATGTGATATTTCCCAGAAGATCGTGCTAAACCAGGTTTGGGAAAGTTCGAAGTGAAGCAGGAAAAAACCTGCATAGTGCATGATTGATTAAGGCGCTCCCCCCCCCAATGGTTTGGATGCAAAACCAGAACAAAACTTCCATGTGGGAGCAACTACTGTGTAATTGTTAGATTCGAGTCCAGTAACAACTTAGAGACCAACAAAAAAAAATTGAGGTATAAGATTTCACGAGTCAATGCTCCCTTCGTCAGATCTGACAAAGGAAGCTTTGACTCTCAGAACCTTATACCCAAAAAAATCTTGTTGGTCTCTGTGTTGCTACCGGACTCTATAATCTAGCTGTTCTTCCGCAGAACACGGCTGTCCTCTGATATTGTCTCTGTGTGGTTCTGAATCACCTTTTATTATCAAGCTCTAAATCTAAACCCTTTACCACATTTCTGACCAAAGGTAATAGCAAAACAAAACAAAAAAGGTAAAGTAATACCAAAATTGAGGAACCTTAAAAGACTGAAAACAATGAAATATTTAAGAAATGGAAACAGACAGCACATTCTCACCAAGAAGAGAACAGGAAGATGGAAGCCGTATGTAGCTGCAGCAGTCCCCAGGAGGGAAGAATTCTTGCTGCTGACTCAGTTGGAATTTCTCATGGGTTCTCTCCAAGCAGAAAAGTGTACAGCTGCCATAGCAACACCTTTCCCCTCTTATTATTTCATACATTCAAGAATTGTGTGGCACACTGGAAATCGGGCCAAATCTAGTAGACCCCACTGGTGAAAAAAGGGGGATGGATCTTTGATAGAAGAACTATAGCACAGTGTATATTTTACATTTAGATTTGCCCTAGATTTTCCCATGGGTAAAGACCAGAAAGAAAGACAGAGGGCAGAAGTCTCTTGGGGCATCTGCAGATATTCTATCCTGCATGACAAAAGATGCTGTAATATGTTTTGACATCTGTAGATATCCCCTCAAATGGGCCTTAGGTATCAGAAGGTGGTCTTGTTCAGTATCCTTCAGGGCTTGGAAGATGTGACTCCTCCTCAGCTGAAGGGAAGGAGCAGATGGGTATTTGTGTGAAAAGAAAACACAACATTAGAAGAGTCAGAAAGAGAAGAAGGCTGTCTTCTGGGCTGAAGCATTTCAGGAATGCAGGATCTCTCTCCCTCTTTGGAGCTGATGGGTGGTAGTGGATCTGTGTTTCCACCTGTACATAAATAAAGTAAATACTTCAGACTTCTCACTGCTCAGAGATGCCGAGCACATGTATCACTGCAATTTGGGGGGAATCACAATGGACCTTTTGGTTGTGAAGGATAATGATGATTTTCTTTCACAGTGTGCCTCTATCTCTAGAAAAACTGGTTTGCCCAGCATTCAAACCACAAACTGACACGTTGCAAGCAAAATTGATTCTCCTTTGCTAGTGTTAGCAAGTATTGTTGATGTAAGGTGGTTGTGTGATTGTTGTGGATGAAGAACATTCTGATCATCCATTTATTCTTTTCCATTTGATTAAATCCTAGTTATTTCTTAAAGCTTTCCCTTCAAAATAATTGTAAAGCATTTTGAAAAGTTATCAGTTATCATGGAGCACAAAGCCAGTTTAACATTAGTATATTCACACCAATGAATTTGGTTTCAGCCAGCTACTTAATAGTTCAAATTCCTTTTTTGTACAGCTATCGTTTCTGTATGATGAAGGGCGGGTTCATGCATGTATGTTCATTACTTGTTGACTTGGTACATGAAGTATAGCCTCGTGGGGAGGGTCCGTGTCTCAGCTGCACAGCACACAATACAAGCTTTGCATCAACAAGTTCCCAGGTTCATTCCCTGGTATCTCCAGTTAAAGGGTCTCGGGTGTTAAGAAAGACTACAGAGATCTACCAGAGAAGTGGGACAGGGTGTACAGAGCTCAATGGGCCAGTGTCTGGATATTCGCCAGCATCTTAAGTTCATAAGCGATAACTTGCATGTTTGAATGGACCATCACAGAAGAGCTGGTAACCTCCCAACATGTTGTGACTGGCCTTGGCACCCCATAACAGCCATTTTATGATGGTGCACACTCTCTGTTGTAGTGACCAGGGGCTTCCTTTCTCTATTCTATCAGTGGCTTCCAGGTAAAGTTGTCAACTCTGGTTTGATAAATTACTAGAGTTTTGGGAGCAGTGCTTGTGGGGGGAACTTTGGTTTCTACTTAAGGTTACTAGGCCTGGCTAGCAGTAGGGGGCAGGGACATGGTGGAGGCCATCTGCAACAGCATGTCAACACTTCTGGTAGGGTTGCCAGTGTCCAGGTGGTGGCTGGAGATCTCCTGCTATTACAACTGATCTCCAGCTGATAGAGATCAGTTCCCCTGGAGAAAATGGCAACTTTGGCAATTGGACTCTCGCATTGAAGCCCCTCCCCTACCCAAACCCCACCCTCCTCCAGCTTCTCCCCAAAAATCTCCAGGTATTTCCCAACCTGGAGCTGGCAACCCTATTTCTGGGGAAAACCCAGAAGCGATATCATGCCATAGGCCCGCAAGCCTTTTTTTTCTCAGAGCTGCAGTGGGAAACAGGAGCATAGGGAGGGGATCCCCTATCCCTAATGGGGAACTGGCAACCCTATTTCTCCTAGTCTCTTTGGTATACTATGGTGTACCCTTTGAAGCTGCCATTTCCAGGAGAACTGATCTCTGTAGTTTGAAGATCACTTGTAATTCCAGGAGAACTCCGGACCTCACCTGGGGGTTGGTAACCCTACTTCCAGAGCTTCAAGGTCGCTGCTGTAAAGGAATCAAATGAATGCGTGACCCAGACCTTGGACTTGAAAAAATGTACAGATGTTAGTTGGTGTACCCATGGAATGCAAGCCGCTCATCCAGGATTCCAATACACATGCTGTTCCTCGATGTCTCCCTGACAGAGAAGAGACTACCAGCAGTCTCTGCATATACTGCTGTGGAGCCTCTATATAAAGTTGGACTATGGGCTAGATTTTTAAACCTCCACCCTTCTCTGTACCACCACAGTTGCTGCTAAATTTTCAAATAACCGAGGGTCCTTTTTATGCTACCTGACTGGTATGGCTGACAAGGCCCATGTCCTACACTACTCTGGTCATGCTGGAAATGAGAACATCACATGGATGGGGCATTACTCGCACCCTGTGCCAGTACAACCTTCCCCTTGGAAGCACTGGCATAGGAAGTCAATTAAAGTCCATGGGCTTAGAAGGATGCAAGCCTGCTTAGGACTGCACTGTGCATGCCCTCTGACATTTCTTTTATTACCAGTGTGGTTTTGTGGGAAGCAGCTACATGAGGAAAGGCTAACTATGCCATTCAGGTAGCCTTAGATGTCGTCCTGAGTCAGACCAGTTTTTCAATTTAATGCCTCAGGTTTCTTTGGGCCAGCAAAGGATGACACACAAAATCAACAGGGACAAAGAGCTTGTGATAAGCCTTTGTATGTGTGTGTGTTAAGTGCCGTCAAGTCGCTTCCAACTCATGGCGACCCTATGAATCAACATCCTCCAAAATACCCTATCTTTGACAGCCTGGCTCAGGTCTTGCAAACTGAGGGCTGTGGCTTCCTTTATAGAGTCAACCCATCTCTTGTTGGGTCTTCCTCTTTTCCTGCTGCCTTCCACTTCTCCTAGCCTGATTCTTTTCCAGTGACTCGTCTTCTGATAATGTGACCAAAGTATGACAGCCTCAGTTTAGTCATTTTAGCTTCTAGGGTCAGTTCAGGCTTGATTTGATCTATAACCCACTAATTTGTTTTTTTTTTTGACAGTACACGGTATCCGTAACACTCTCCTCCAACACTACATTTCAAAGGAGTCTACTTTCTTCCTGTCTTGAGTGACTCCGCTAGGAGTCTCTTGATGGAGTCTAGACCCCTTATGGTATTGCTCTCAGCTTCCCTGACACACACAAACCCCCTCACCACGTTAAGGTGTGCATCCAAAAGCCTTTATCTGCCCATATTTCCACAGTTTCTCCTCATCATCCATTAGCAAGGGTAAAAATTATTTTCTTACCATTCTACTTCTTATATTCCTTATGCCTGCCTCTATGTATGAAAGTAAAGCATAAAAGATCTGGGAAAGGGGGAAGGGATGGAGTTGGTGGTAATTGTTTTCAGACAGCAACCCCCGAGTGGCATCATTTGATTTATTGTCAAACCCAAAGGATTCAGTCCTGGGAAGCCAAGTTTTGTGCCCAGTAAAACCGGTAATTTTAGAAAGGACATCTGTTTGAAATGAATTTTTACACTGAAGACAAAAGTTGATGAGCAAGGCCTCTATATGTGCATTGCCTTGCTGACTGTCCATATGAGTACCACTCTCTTGCCTCTAATGAGAAACATGTACAGCAGACCCCGAGAGGACAAAAAAGAAATCACCAAAAGGAACACTCAGAAGAAAAGAGTTAATTCTCCCATTTCCCCCTCTGCCCCCCTTACTTCCTCTGAATAATGAAATTAGTTGTTCCACAGTCTCTTGAAGGACTAGTTTTTCTTTTTACAGAATAATACATGCTATGCTCACTATGAGAATGCTCTTCCAGTGAACTTTAATCTCCACATCTGTTATAGAGAAATAACTCTTATTCCCAATTGGCCATTACTAGCAGAAGACTCAGAGTTCATCCATGCTTTAGCATATTTTTTTATTAGATGTACTTCAGCCTTACGGGCATAATAGATTGTTAGTTGCTATTTATACACCTCATTAAAATGCATCCACAAATTTTATTCTTTTTTTCATGTGACGAATGGGAGCAGAGACTCGTACTTTGCAAAAGGTGAACAGTTGACCATTATCCAGCATTACCCTTTTGGAACGAAAGAAAGAGAAATGACTGCTAAAAATCAGTTGCTGCAGATGTGCAAACGACAGCATGCAAAGACTTTCCTCAGGGCGCTTTTGCGTTGCTTTGTCAGCTTCGTGTATGAATTAATATTAAGGGTCTTGGGAAACTCGTTCCAGAAAATGATTGATAGTTGTCTAATCTGTCAGGAATAGCTTTTCACCTTCTTGTGGATTCTGTTCGTCTGGCATCTTTCCAGGTGGTTGTTGTTGTTGCCTTTAATTTGGTTTCAATGAAACAATTTGGCAGAGACTAAAGATTTGAGTTGTAGAAATTCAAATAAAATATTATTATTATTCTCAGCAAAGACCACCGAGGTGCCTCTTCAGGGTGTCTGTTTTGAAAGGGATTTTTCATATCTCCTGGTCTGATTGTTTGTGATTTATGGCAATACTGATTTCGTGTCCAAACTCAAAAGGTTAGGGTTCATACTAGGATCTGGGAGACCTGGGTCCAAAACACCTCTCTGCTGTGGAAGCTTGCTGAGTAACCTTGGGTCAGTCACACTCTCTCGGCCTAGTCTACCTTACAGGTTGTTCTGAGGATAAAATGGAGGAGAGGAGAACAATGTAAGGCACTTTGGGTACCCAGAGGGTAGAAAGGCAGGGTATATTGAAGTAAGTAAATACATACATTTATATTGACAGGTCCTGTTACCTTGAAGCTCTGATTCCTAAATGAAAAGGAACCTTAACCCATCTAGTAACCATGATCAGCCTCACCGCAAAACCAGGTGAAGCAGTGTCTTTGGACAGCAGACTCCAAGAAGGGCATCCTTTTCCCTCCTCTGGGCTCTGATTCTGGAGGCTGTGTGTGGGATATTTCTAATGGAAGATCTTCTTTGGATGAGATGAACAACTCCGTCCTACTCAATACAGAAGTTGTAGTGGTAGAATCTATAAATTAGAGACATTGCCTTATGAAAGTTACAAGTGTTAAAGGACTAGTAATTTGAGGACTTGTTATAAGAGCACATCACCCTAGTTTCTTCAAGAAAAAAAATGGGTTATAGCTAGGGTTGCCAACCTCCAGGTCCCGCTATTACAACTGATTTCTAGGCGATAGACATCAGTTCCCCTGGAGAAACTGGCCGCTTTGGCAATCGGTCTCTATGGCACTGAAGTCCCTCCCCTCCCCAAACCCCTCCCTCCTCAGGCTCCGCTCAAAAAAACCCCAGGTATTTTCCAACCTAAAGTTGGCAACCCTAGTTACAGCACAATCCTAAACAGGGTTACACCCCAAGTCCATTGACATCAAGCAGCTTTCCTGCCCTGAAAGATTCACAATGGGAAAAATTCTAAATTGGCTAATCTGTCTGAGGTGTTTCGGTTCAATTTTAAAAATACCCTTCCTGTCTCCTTAAAAAGCACTGGATCTAGCTAAAGATCAACTTTGTATGGTGTTTCATATGATAACTGTGGCTAGAACGACCTTTGCCAGTCACTGGAAACAAAAATCAACTCCAAAGATAGAGGAATGGCTGGTTAAAGTTAAAGAAATATATGTTTTAATTAAGCTAACAGCATATCAGAAAAACAGAGATACAATAAGATTAGATGCGGTATGGTCACATACAATAAGTAATATAGAGAATTTCATAAATAAGGGCGGGAAAGAGGAATGCATTGCGCTCAGTCAGGACATAATGATGAATATGAAGACATAGAAATAAGCTGTAGCATGGGAGACTTTATATATATATATATATATATATATATATATATATATATATATATATGTGTGTGTGTGTGTGTGTGTGTGTGTGTGTGTGTGTGTGTGTGTGTGTATAATTTTAAATAACGAACTGTCAGTAATTCTGCTTTGTTGTTGTTGTTATTGTCATTGGTTTTTTTCCAATAATTGTTTTTTTTTTTTTTTAAGCACTGGATTATATGCTGCGCAGGCCCCACGTAGTCCCTGTAACTCAGTTGTAATTAGCAGTATTAACAATGAAGGTAGCACCCTTGATGGAAGTTTGGAGAGAGAGGCCTCAGTGGTTTTTAGATCAAACAGTATTAAGGATGCAAGGCCACTGGCCGGCATCCCCTGAAGCTTTAGGGATGGGACAAGGGGTAGGGACAATGGTGCTCTGGCAGTCCCCCAAAATGTTATTAACGTATTACTTAGCATATTTAGATGGTACTTACATAGGGTTGCCAGGTCCCTCTTCACCACTGGTGGGAGGTTTTTGGGGCAGAGCCAGGGGAGGGCGGGGTTTGAGCAGGGGAGGGGCTTCAATGCCATAGAGACCAATTGCCAAAGCAGCCATTTTCTCCAGGTGAACTGATCTCAATCAGCTGGAGATCAGTTGCAATAGCAGGAGATCTCCAGCTACTACCTATACTTACGTGGTACTTTCAACATTATTTCCACCCCCAGACCTTTCTCCCACTGGAGCCCTCCCACCATAAGCAGGCAAATGGGAACAGGATAGTAATAAAAGGAATGCAGCTGGGTTCAGTGGAGACATGGGCTACCTGTGAATTCGTTGAATGTCCCAAAAAGCAGAAGGAGAGGGTCACACTGCCACTCTTCTCTTCTTGCCATGATTTTTGTGGGTCTACCTTTGGCTGCAAAGCAATATTTATTTATTTTTAAATGTTGTATCTTGTATTGGAAGTAGGGTTGCCAACCTCCAGGTACTAGCTGGAGATCTCCTGCTATTACAACTGATCCCCAGCCAATGGAGATCAGTTCACCTGGAGAAAATGGCCACTTTGGCAATTGGATTCTATGGCATTGGAGTCCCTCCCCTCCCCAAACCCCGCCCTCCTCAGGCTCCACCCCAAAAACCTCTCGCCATCTGCGAAGAGGGACCTGGCAACCCTAATTGGAAGTATATATATTTTAAAAAGAAGGCAGCATGCAATAAAAGGAGACAGGACCAAAATACACAAACCATGAAATAATTTCACAGGTCTACACTTGTGTATATATGTTTAGACAGGTTGTTAGCACCGCAACATATACCCTTTCAAGAGCCATGCTGACAGATGGTTATACAAGCTGCTGTAATAAAACCAAGGAAGAATCAACACTGGGTTGATGGCCACTCCTCAGACACTACCGAGGCTTCAGATGTTACATTATTTCTGGATGCAAGTAGCATTCATATTAGCTGATTCAAACTGCATTCAGATTAACCCTAAGATTGAGTACAAATTTACCTTGATTTAACTAGAGGAATGGACATAGCAGAGACTGATATTTTTGAGCTGTAATGGCCACGTTGCTGATCAGGTGCTGCTATATGTTGAAAATCTAACAGCACAGATTTCACTTAAGGTGAAGAGAGCGGGAAAGATGATGTAATGAAGAGGCAGTGGAAGGATAAGAATAGATCTGTACAAGTAGCTAATAATAATAATAAAGTAGCAGTTCTCTTACAAAGAAATTTCAAAGAGAGATTAGAAAGAGAGACTGCTGAATTACAACTAATAATGATGCTCAAGACTATGCATTCTCCTGGATTGAATAGAGATCTGGGATTCCTGTCTCATTATGAAAGCTGATTTCTCCATGCCTGCTACCATTCTGCGTATCTCACCTGATCCAATCACGCCTGCTAGTGTCATTCACTTGCTTTGGACATTTACATGCTATTGCCATTGGGTGGCAATTGGACTCTATGGCATTGAAGTCCCTCCCCTCTCCAAACCCCGCCCTCCCCTGGCTCCGCCCCAAAAACCTCCCACCGGTGGAGAAGAGGGACCTGGCAACCCTACCCAGCTGGCTTTATGTGGAGGAGCGGGAATCAAACCCGGTTCTTCAGATTAGAATCTGCCATTCTTAACCACTACACCACGCTGGCTCACACTCAGAACAATCGACACCTGGAAACTCTTAAGAATGGTACATGACATGGTGTGGCAGTAAGGCAGTGAAAGGTTTAGAATATTTAGCGATGCCTACCTTACCTTATTGTTCAGTACATGTCACCTAACAACACCGTGAACTACAGGCAGCGAGCTTTCTATAGGAATCATGGTTTAAGCCTATGTAAGGTATCTGTTGTTGTTTTTTTAGGTTACCTGCTTCATCCTACTCCTTGAGTTTTCAGTGGAGCATAAAAACATCCCCAATCATGGGACACCATTGAGGAAACATACCCTTAGGCTGATGAGGGCCTGCACAGTCAGGGCCCTGTGCAAACACATGCCTAGACTAATTATTCATTTGGTTCTGCTGAGCTGAGAGCATAAAAAGTACCATCTGGGCATGCCCTTAGGTTGTTAAGCCTCCGTAGGAGCTCTGATGCAGCCGAGGACCCATGCAGTATCATATTCAGTATGGCCGAACAGCATGCACGAGACTACGAGAACGCCTGTAACGCACAACGATGAGGATGCAGATCATTTCTGCTTACTTAACTTGAATGTCGTTGCTTATTATCTGTTTAAATTTGGAAAGATGTTGCAGAGTGCAACCTTAACCCTACCGCAGTCAAGGAAGGGGGCTGTGGTTATTTTCTTCTGTATGCACATCCCAGAAAAAACGTGTATGATAACATATCCTGAAAACGCAGATGGAGGAGATTGTGAGCTAGGCCACATATCTGGAGCACTTTTTAAATGTCTACTTGTTGTGTTCATATAAAACTTGACTCTGTAAAAAGCTTCATTGTTCCCTGCCTCCCTGCCTCTGTCCCTCTCTCTCTCCCCCCACCTTCAAAATTAAATGCCAGCAATCCAGCAGTCTTGAGTAAAACTATACAATAACACAACAGAGTGCGTGCCAAATGGAGGGGAGGAAAGTCCTCAGTAAGGAAACAGATTTTATTTTCAAGCCTCTAAAAGGATACTTGAATGGACAGTAGGGTGGTGGTTTTTGTTTTTTTGTTTTTGACAACAGTTTTACAACTATGTCCAATTCATTGATCGCGTCCTTGTAATTTTGCAAAGTTTGCAGTTTTTATGACTTCTGTGGGTTTGCATTTTCTCACAAGAAAGAGTCTTTTCTTTCTTTCTTTCTTTCTTTCTTTCTTTCTTTCTTTCTTTCTTTCTTTCTTTCTTTCTTTCTTTCTTTCTTTCTTTCTTTCTTTCTTTCTATGGACTGCAATGACGACAGTATACATTACTGTAATTATGTATATACCGAAAGGCCCGAGTAACAGGGATTGGGAAAGGGGGATCACAAAGATTTGCAGACCTCAGCTGTGTGCAGTGACTTTTTCGGCAAGGCATGCTACAGCTAGAGAAAGGTTTAATTGCACCTCATGCAGTTGTTGAAACTAAGCAGGTCTGTTCCCATGAGCTACCTGGATGTGAGATCACCTGGGAATCATATGTGAGCAACTCTGAACTCTTAGAGGAAGAGCAGTGGAGGAGATAAAGAAAATATATTTTGCTATAACATTTAGAACTGGGATGCCAGTCAGCACACTGCTGTTTCTAATGGACTTGGGTTTATGAATTTAACAGGACACCGTTCTGCTGTAAGCGTATGCTACTCAATTTTGTAGCTTTTCCCTTCCCTGTGACTTGGAGGATAGTATAGCGACAGCAACCACCCCAGTGCTGATGGCAGCTGATCATACATTATGCACTCTGCAGGAAATCAGCAGCTGACTAGGGCAGAATAAAACAGTTGAATCAAGATTTATATAGGACTTCATAGATTTTTTAAAATGTTGATTATTTGCTCGTCCTCCTAGAACCTTACCCATGGTTCCCCGGTGACCTCTTATCTGTATATCTTACAGTGTAAGGTGTGCTTAAATTCAGCAGTAGAAGTGCATCATGTTATTCAGATCATTCTAGGGATCGTTCTAGGGATCTTGTCCAGTGCTGCTGATGCAGATAGTGGTATGCGTGTGTGGTAGCTGGAATTGTTGAAAAGGTATTCAGCTATCCCTTTGGAGAAAGGAACTTGGAAGAGGAAAAGCCCATAAACACGTCTACCAAGATGAGATCACATCTACTCTCCAAGTGCTGTTTCTTTTAATGTGCAGGAAATGAATGTGTTCGTATGTGATTGTGATTTTGGTGAGGAGGGGGTGGGGTATATAGAAAAATGGTCTGTCATCATACAAATTAAATTCCTCACATTAATCCATTTGTTTTAAACTCATCATGAGGGGACTTTCTCCCACACTGTTGTGATTAAAACATACCGTTTAACGTTCATAACTGTATCAAAATATAGTGGCTTGGATCCAATGCTGCGTTTCTCTGGATGGAAGGATTTCCGCCCACGGAGCACAAGTTTCTTGCCTCTCCCCTCCCACTGTAGCCTGAAATGCCTCCTGAAAGGCTGTTCCTACACCCACGGAAACACAGCATTGCATGTAAGCCAGTATCAATCATAACTTTAGCTGTAAGTCAAAGTAAGGTCAAAATATTAAACATTTTGCTTCTGACTCAGATACCAGTAGTTAACAAAAAATAATCCGTTTTAGAATATGTTTTTTTCTTTTTTCTTTTATTTATTCGAGATTTATTCGAGAACAACAATAACAATAAACGATAACAGCAACTGAAAGAAGCAGAAAAAATGACAATCATGATTTAAAATACAATATATCTATATACAGTATAAGATAACAACAGGATTCCTATGTTACAGCTTATTTATTCATATTCACCGTTCTGTCCTGATTGAGCACAACGCATTCCCTTTTCTCGTATAATATGTTTTTCTTGTTTCTGCCACTTTAAACCAAACTACATGTCATTCATTTAGCCACTGTTAATATATTCCTAGGGCACTGAAATCTTCTATTAGCCACAGTAAGTAACAAGATTTAGTTGCATTCACAAGGCAGCTTTGCCAGCACCACACCAAAATGGCAAGGGAAAGTCAATGCTTGACTTCATCACATGACAACAACTGTATGAATCAGTCCTCAAGGTCATGGATGTCCATTAGGGTTGCCAACCTCCAGGTACTAGCTGGCAATCTCCTGCTATTACAACTGACATCCAGCCAATAGAGATCAGTTGAACTGGAGAAAATGGCTGCTTCAGCAATTGGACTCTATGGCATTAAAGTCCTTCCCCTCCCCAAACTCTGCCCTCCTTAGGCTCCACCCCAAAAGCCTTCTGCTGGTGGCAAAGAAGGACCTGGCAACCCTACCATCAAGTCACAGCTGACTTATGGGAAATCCTGGAGGGCCTAACTGCCCAGAGGAGGCATTGCCCCCACTGGGAAATCCCAGGGGGGTTTGAGCCCTTCTACCCACCCACCCCATAGTTTACGCCCCTGCATAAAACTGCCTTCAAGTGAGTAAGATGGCTGGTCTATCAAAGTCACCATTTCTGCTCATTCTGACACTGGGTCTCCAGGGTCTCCTTAGAAATGTCTTTCAGGCCACTGACTACTTGATCGATTTAACTGGTGATGCCAGGGATTGAACCTGGGACATTCTGCGTGCAGAGGAGATGTTCTTGGCCAAACTGTACAATATGTTGTTTTTTAAAAATGTGTTGGGTCACTTTCCCTTCAGCCGCCACAGCAGGTGCAGGGAACATCATTTCTAAAACCTGCCGAAGCACGTGGAGTATCAAGCATGTGCAGCTCCAAAGTGGTGCAAATATCTTCCCGCTGGAGTTCTTTGGCTTGGGAAAATGGCACGGGAAGTCAGAAACCCCTCCTCCACGCTGTGCTCCCAAGCCAAATGGAGCTCCTGAAGGCTGTAAAAGTTATGTCCCCCCAAAGCTGCTGTGTGACTGAGGGGAAAGCATGTCAGGTCCAGGACTCATTTAAAACTGTACTGCATAGTCTGGCCCCGAACCACAGCTGTTCCATTGTCAGAGATCTCCTTTTCTTCCTTTCCTAAGGGATGAAGTGGAAAATCATATGGGAAAAGGTCAAGGAGTCTCACCCTAACCCCACGCCTCGAAACCTCTTAGGAGGTGGCGTGACCTCGCCGCCAGCGTAAGTGTGTGTAATTGCATGATTACACCCATTTACGCTGGCGGCGAGGCCAGTCCTGCCGGCAGCTGAGCACCGCGGGACAGTGCCTTACCCCTCCATGGCGTAGAGAGGCTGCCGGCTCTGGGAACGGTGGTGCTGCACCTGCTTTTTAGCAGACGCAGCCTCACTGTTCCCTATGGGGCGAAAGGCCCCAGTTAAACAAGAAAAGGCCGCGAAACCACTTTTTTTTTTGTTTAACGCCGTACGGGAATTGGCTAAGGAAGACGCCCCGCCGTCCCTGTACGCCACCAGCTCAGGAATGGGCTGAAAATCTGTCATGAACTGAACTTACTTCTCACTGCTTTGCATTTCAGCTGATCTTAAATTCAGAGAACGCATGGAATCTTTTCTTTATCAATTCTCATTTTTTCTACAAAGAAGGTAGCCCTCACATGACTTTTACCACTGATGCTCAGGCAAGAGAGCAGCCAGAATTATCAAAACAAGTATTTGCAAATGACTGTGTTTCTTAGTTCATTTACATGCTGCAATAGAAAGGGGAGCAGAAGCTATAGCATCGCCAGTTCTGCAAAATCCAGACAAAACAAACAAGAAAGCCTTAGAACAAAACTGAATGTCTGTAACTGGCTTCCCTAAGAAGTCCTTTCTAGATGGTTTTGTTCAATTAATGTATCAAATTAATGTATCAAAATTCTACATTGGGAGGCATCAGTAATACATAAATGATCATTTGCTCTTTGTTATCTGAGTGACATTTGTCCCAAAGATGGTGAGGTTGTACTTGCAGGATATAATGTGAAAAGCCCTGCATCTCCACTCACAGGGAAATACACACGTTTATTTTATTTCATTAATACCCCACCTTTCTCCCTAATAGGGACCCAAAGCAGCTTACATTATTGTCGTCTCCTCCATTTTATTCTCACAACAACCATGGGGTTAGGGTGAGACTGTTTGATTGGTGACTGGTCAAGGTCACCCAGCAAGCATCCATGGCAGATAGGGTTGCCAGCTCCGGCTTGTGCAGTTCCTGGAGATTTAGGGGCAAAAGGAGAAAATCTGGCAAAGGATTTCACCTAGAATCATTGGCATGCCATCGAGTTTGCCTCCTGAAGCTGCATTTTCTCCAGGAGAACTGATCTCCATAGAAGAAGAGTCAAGTTTTATTAATACATTCAAATGACCAATCACATATTAATACATCGAATGTCTTCCTCAGATGATTTTGTGCAGGAAATAAATTACTTATTTTTCTCTGGTAGAATTTTACAACCATGAAGGGAGTTTACCACAATTTCATCTCTTGAGTATTGCTGCTTAAGCTGGAGGATTTAAAAAAAAGACAAAAACATGAGGGGTTTTTTCCTCAAAGAGAGCCAAAAAGTAATAAATTCTGCCAGTGGCAAGGCTTTTTTAAATTAATGATTTGCTGAGTTCAAATAAATTGATTTGATTAGGTTTATGAATGAATGAATTGATTTGATTGGGGAGGGGCTGTGGCTCAGCATCTGCTTGTCTTGCAGAAGGTCCCAGGTTCAATCCCTGCCATCTCCAATTAAAGGATCTGGGAGTAGGTGATGTGAAAGACCTCTGCCTGAGGCCCTGGAGAGCCACTGCCAGTCTAAGCAGACAGTTCTCAGTATACGTATTCAGTGTAAGGCAGCTTCATGTGTTCGTGTGAAGAGGGAAATATAAAGGTATTGCGCAAAGGACACATCACGTTCAGTTAATACTGTGTGATTGTAAAGTGCCATCAAGTCACAGCCAACTTATGTCGACCCCATAGGGTTTTCAAGACAAAAGGCAGAAAGAGGTGGTTTGTAGGGTTGTGCATATCAATATACCCAAACTGAAAATAAACCCGAAATTAGCCGTTTCAGCAATATTCAGATTTCAGGTTGACCAAATACCCAAACCTGGGAATCTGCCCGAAGCCACATATGCGATTCCCAAAAAAGCCCCTTTCGGGTTTGGCTATTTGCCTTTGCTGAGACGTACGGCTCTGTGCTTTCTCCCCTTTTTCTGTCTTTGACTGGTTTTTGTTAGGGCCCCATACTTTGGGGCCCTTTTGAGGTAGGGGTCATGTCATTGGAGCCAACTTGGTCTGACCAACAATCACAATTCAGTGGGTTAATAGTGCTTAGAATCTGGGAGACCCAAGTTCGTATCTCCATCCCCTTAACTCTAATCCTAACCCTGAACTTCACTGGGTGACTTTGGACTAACCTAACCTGCCTCCCAAGATTATTGTGAGTGTAAACACTGCCCTGAACTTCCTGAGGAAGGGTGAGATGAAAATGTACTAAATAAATAAATGACTATCATCTTCATGCAGATACAGCCCAAGACATCTTGGTGCCTGAGGCTTAATATTTATATGGCATCCATTGCCATGATGCTTTTTAATTGTACCCCCAAATCTGCCACAAAATCTGGATAACAGTAGGACAACCCTGTCTTCATACCATACTTACAAGCTCTCAGAAGCATCTGTTTTGACGTTGTTGGGAACAGAATGATGTAAGGAACTGTATTAGACTAGGAGTAGAAAATATATGTGTGGGGAGGGGGTTTCCCCAATTTGTCGGAGGTGTTCTGTCAGCTCCTGCTTTCTCTTCCCCTTCCTCAGGGAGGGGACACAATGATGTTTGAAATCCTATCCTCAAGCCTCCTGTTGACAAACTGTAGCTATTGCTTATGTTCTTTCCTAGCTTTCCGCTTCTTCAGGATAGACACAGAAGGACTATTTTAAGGACATTACAACAGAGCTCAATTCTCTGCACATTATAGTATCAGTGGTTTGGTTCTATTGTACAAAAAGCCTGCCAACTCTTGAAAAGCAGTTGTTTGCCAAGGGAAAGCAAAGCTGTTCTTCTTGTTGTTGTTCCTAGCTATAATCTAGAGATGCCAAGGCTAGGCAAAGTAAATTAGCAATTCAAAACCATATTAATACCATAGGGTAAGTGGGGTTACCAGGCATAGCCTGGCAACCAGTGGGCGACTGAGGAGGGCAGGGACATGGGGAATTGGCCATTGAGTTTTGGCGATTCCTAGACAGGACTGATGCCCCTTCTGTGGAAAACCCAGAAATAACATTAGTCCTCTCTGGGAATTGCCAAAACCTCTATGGACCCAATGGCAATTTTTAAATTTTGTTTTTCTCCCACCAGAGTTTCCCCTGCCCCCACTGGGTGACTGGCAACCCTAGATATGAGCCATGAATTATATAATCTATAGTAGGCCCCTGATTTGAGAGTAGGGTTGCCAACCTCCAGGTGGGGGCTGGAGATCTCCTGCTATTACAACTGATCTCCAGGCAACAGAGATCAGTTCACCTGGAGAAAATGGCTGCTTTGAAAGGTGGACTGTATGGCCTTACGCCCCACTGAAGTCCCTCCCCTCTCACAAACCCCACCCTCCTCAGGCTCCACCCCAAAGTCTCCAGGTATTTCCCTATCCAGAGCTGGCAACCCTGTTTGAGAATGGCAACTTCTAGAAGGATAAGGGCACAATCGTGGAAACTGATACAAAGAAACCAAGGAAACATTTTGTGGTCCCCATCACACCGAATTTAGTCCTTCGTTAAGAGCTAATCCAACTGTTGTTGTAAATCCCACACTGTCAGGATTTACTGGTGAAGAATCCTTTGTATTCCCTTTAGATAACCCATTCTGCTTCATAATTGGATAGATTTGGGGGTAGTATCCCCGCTGTATCATCTTCTCTGTTGGTGAAAATGAGAGGGGTTTCACTAATAAGTCCCCCTTTGACCACCCAAAAGGCTATGGTGAGCATCATGGGACCTGCATGGCCAAATACCATGTGGGATGGGGGGGCTGTATTAAGGAGAATAATTTGGCAAGAGTGAGCAAAAAAGCAGGCTGGATCTCACCCTTTGTATTGTTTGTTATATACTTCGGACTTGTTGTCAAGCTGTTATGAGTCACTTACCTGATACATTTCCTAGCCTTGGTCACATAGCTTTTTAGATTGTTCTTTTTTTTCGGGGGGGGGGAGAAATCTCTCCAAGGGCAATCTATGACCAAACAAAGAAGAAAACTTAACCAGGAGCTGTAGCATTTTTAAAAATACATTGAATGGCTTACATTGTGTGTGACCATCAATTAGGTTAAAAATGTAGAGCAATTTTAATAAAAGGGTTGTCCCATGAAAGGACCTTTCTTTTTTAGCATAATATCATTGCTGGCAAATAAGCTTCATCATACTTGTTCATTTAAAGCAGTTCATTCCTCTTTTGGTGAAACATCAGCCACATCTTTCACTTTTGGTAAAACATCAGCCTTCAAATACTTAAAGGGCTGTCATATAGAGGATGGTGCTGAGTTGTTTTCTGTTGCCCCAAAAGGTCAGACCAGAGCCAACAGGTTGAAATTAAATCAAAAGAGTTTCCGTCTAGACATTAGGAAGAATTTTCTAACAGTTAGAGTGGTTCCTCAGTGGAACAGGCTTCCTCAGGAGGTGGTAAGCTCTCCTTCCCTGGAGGATTTTAAGCAGAGGCTAGATGGCCATCTGTCAGCAATGCTGATTCTATGACCTTAGGCAGATCATGAGAGGGAGGGCATCTTGGCCATCTTCTGGGCATGGAGTATGGGTCACTGGGGGTGTGGGGGGGAGGTAGTTGTTAATTTTTTGCATTGTGCAGGATGTTGGACTAGATGACCCTGGTGGTCCCTTCCAACTCTTATGATTCTATTGTTCTATTTTCTTTAACATTTTCCACTTTTGGTGAAATATCAGCCACATTGTAGAATGTGGCTTTTTATAGTTGTGTGTGTGTGTGAACCCTTAAAGGTAGTACAGCTATGTAAGAGAATACTGACACCCTGAGCAAATTTAGCCTAATAGATTGGGCCAGTGTTATCAGCTGGGGATTTTATTTTATTTTTTGTACTAGTGTCTCAGAAGTAAACCTCAGATCAGATTAATCTCAAACAGGCTGCCAGTGGTACCATTGCAGAAAATGGGGAGGAAGATCATAAAATTCCCATTTTCTCACCACTGTGCATTCTTATTTATATCAATAGAGAGACATTCGGAGTGGCAGAACAATCCCCAATTACAGAAGAGTGACATTGATGTCAACCAAGTCTTATTGTTAACAGGAAAAAAGTTAAGAAGCAGCAGTGTTATTAGATATGGAAATACTTCTTTATCTGCTTACTAAGATTTAGGTTTAAAAAAAAATCGAATTCATGCCAAGGTCTAGCCTAAGAGCCACCCACAGCAAGCATTCTCTGCTGGCATCTCTGGGACTGAAATATTTTTGTCTTACAAGGCCTGGTAGAGAAAGAGAAGGGGGGGCGGAATCCGAAGGTCAAACTGTGATAGCTGGTAAGTGATTGCTTCCACATGTACTCAGCCATATTTCCTTGATACGAACAAGGACAATAAAGAAACATAGAAAGAATCACCCTGTTGCAATCTATTAAATCCAAGGCCCTGGATCTGCTGTCCACCTAAAGCAGGAGTTGATAGATCTCTTTGTGGAAAACAAGTAGAATGTTGCTATTGTTCTATTACGGGTACATTTCCAGCTGTGCCAGCCTGTGGGAGAAGAACAGAATAACTGCCCAGTCTGTAAAAGGAAAAGGTCAAAGTGCTACAGCAAGACACCAGAATTCTTCAAAGGAACAGCCATCGAAATATGTATGTGTGATAATTCACAAACTCCTTGCTTCTCTTCAAGATGCAGACATGCTCTTTTGCGGTAAAACTTCCACATATGTGATGTTTCGTTATTAAGGAGAAGGAGTACTTTCTCATTCTTTTCATAAACCAGTTCTTCTGAAAAGAATATGCCAGAGAACAACAAAGAGAGCTTTAAACATTTTTGTCACCGTAAATGTTTATTTAAATCATGTGCAAAATGACTGTACTATGCCAATGAGAATTTTTTTCTTCATTTGTTGTTTCGACTTTCTTTAAACAAAAGATAGCTAACAAGCTGATTTTAAATGTTTGGAGATTTTGGTACACTTTCTTTCTGTCACTAGAGAAGAGGCAGATAATACACAAACCCAGGATTTAGGCCAGGTCACACTGACCCTAGAAGTAGCCTAACACAGTAAGTATTGGTGGATCCATTCTTACATGGAGGGCTGGGTTCAGATATAATGGTCTGAACCACAGTTTGGGGGATCACTGAATTTGCATAGCCCTTCTCCACTCCTCCTCCTACACCCACCCACTCCTACTTCTGAATTCAAAACGCATGTTTGTTACTCCCTGTCTACATCTGAACCAACAAAGCATGGTTTGTGCTGGACCTTCAAGTCCTAGGCAGGATTAGAAACCACTTCAAACTGCTGTTTGAAGAACTGAAACATTATGAGGAAACCAGTTCACGGAGGTCTTCCTGGTAGGACTGTCAACCATCTTGGGGGAGGGGAACCCTTGCCAGAGGCACAAGGGCATGGCTATTTAGTTTCCCACTCAGTCTTCAAAAAAGATATAAACCTGAAAGGAATAGACAGTATTTCAAGAGCTGACGACCTTATTCCTTTATCCTCAGTTCAATTGCCACTAGCAAATGTACATTAGTAGCTTCTGAAGAAGATCCATGCGAAATAAGGTTGCCAAGCTTAATTCTGGAGATCAGAATTACAACTAATCTTCAGACTACAGAGATCAGTTCCCCTGAAAGAAGTGGCTGCTTTGGAGAGTGTTATACCCTTCTGAGGTCCCTCTCCTCCCCAAACCCTACTCTCTTCAGGCTCCACCCCCAACTCGCCAGGAACTTCCCAACCCAGAACTGGCAACCCTATAATTTCTTCCACTTACCAGCTCGGACTGCAATCTAGTTGGTTTTAAACCCAGCAGAAGCATTAAAAATTCAGGAATAACAGAATGTTTAAAATGTCTTCTGCAAAATTATAAGTTAGAAATGGTTTTGCAATGGGATGTGCACCCTGGCCAATGGGCAGGGCCATGTTCTCGTGGATGGACTTTTTGCTGGGAGGGGTCATTGGATGATAGATGAAACCAATATGTATTGCTATGAATAATATAACCTGTCCAACCTCTCCTGCAAATTCTGTTTTCTTGTCAGTATATGTATACACTGTTTAATTTTTAGATCCACCCCCACTCACGCTGAAAACCTCAATTTTTTTCCTGCAAGATCTCACACACCAAGCTTTTATTTGAGCTTTCAGTTATTGGAAGCATGTTGCATTTTGCATAGAAACCCCTCATTTCTATATATAACTGTTCAAGTCATGATCAATGGTTCGCAAAGTCAGCAGATTACTGCTGTCTTTGATTCAGTACTCAGTGACCACCCATGAGAGTGCTAATTATTCATTTCACTACCGATTGACTGATGAACTATGGTGATTGTTTCCCACTGTCTTTGCCTCATTAATCTGCTTTGGAGATGTTGGAAAACTCAGCAGAAGAAACTGATTTTAATGCAATGGGACCTGAATTGGGACTGCAGAGGTATAATGGTGACTGGGATTTGATCTCCTAAGATAGTCTTTGTTTGCAAAAATAAATAAATAACTGGATGAAGCCATTTATGTATCAGCCTCCAATCCCTTTGGGTACTATTGGCTGATTACCTCCTTTATTTATGAAAGTACTCTGGTCAGAGCTGTTGGTTTACTACAAAATGACTACAAAATATCTGCTCTTTCCTTTTCCTTTCCTACTCATCATAGGTCCAGTTGATCTCTTAGCCCTACTTCCTCTCCCAGAAAGCTCAGGAAACTAAAGCTATACAAACACACACACACACACATTTACAGGGCTAGCAGAAAAAGATAACACAAATTTCCACTTTCCTTACACTGCAGTTCTCTCCATTGCCGACTATAAGTAAAGAATGGAATGCTGGGAAATTGCATAGCTATAGGGTGACTGCAGGTGGTGGTAGGTTGAAAAGCTCTCATCGGAGAGCTCTACCTATTGTTCACCCACCCTGCCCAATGACATCTTGTGAAAAAGTATGCCGCACGAGCAAAACGATTTCTTCTGTATATTTCCCATCTTTCCCGATGTAGAACTCAGATGAGTCAGCAATGAGGTTTTCTGTATTATTTTTAGCTTTTGTATGCGGTAAGCATATGGAACAGATCTCCATTCCAAAGGTCATCTCCACATACCCATACTGTTACGTGCTCCTTAGGTTCAGATGCTATTAATGCTCAAAACTTATACATAGCATATGGTGCTACAAGGATAAATTCTATTATTGTGATTCTCCTCCCACCCCCTCCTCAACTGATGACAACATTGTTCCTTATTTTTGCTTCCTAATTTCACTGCATCACTATCAGTATCACAAACGTCACTGGAATATAGCTTTGTTTCAGGGAGTTTCTGCCATGACAGCAACTGAGAAATAATAATCCTGATTGGGTGGAAAGGGAGCATTTTTTTAAATAAATAAATATAATCTGGAACTGACACACCAAAGTGCAGTATCTCAGGACACATCTACAAGGCACTTACTTAGGAATCAGGTGCATGCATACAACTGGGTGTTCTGGCAATCCAAAGGCATAGGTTTAACCTTAGCTGATCTCTCACCTATTTGCACATTGAAAGAGGCAGATGGAGGACCCAATGGAATGCATGCACAGTACAAAAGGGTATGCACACAGGGAATGACTGGGAATTTCACAGAGCAATCCCTTTTGGTACTTCTTTTTTAATCCCAGCAAATGCAATCTGCTTGCTTGATTATTTCACAGTCTCAGCAAAGCCATTTGCTGTTATCACCTTTGATCATATTTGAGTACAAATGATTTCACAAGGAATTACGAGCATACTGATATAGCGGGTTTGAAGATTCTATGGACAGAAAGCACTAGCGTGACACACAAACCCTAGTTCCCAACTCAAAGCTGCCATTTGAAGTTGTCTAGCAGAATGCCAGTTGAGCAGGAAAGTCCCGCATGGCTGGCCCTGCAGTCAAATACCACCCTCACAGTCTTCGCATTCATACCACAGCCGCAAGAAATAGCACCACAGGAAGGCTGCTCCCCTGGGGTTTGATGACTGCATTATGGGTGTCTTTCACTTAAACAGCAGGCTGGCATCTGCACGCTGTCTAGCAGCTGCTTTTCCTGTGCTTTGCTGGACTCTTTTCACAACTTCCCCATGTTGTACACAGTACTCAGCAGCAAGTCAGGGGACATTGTTCCTGGCTTGCACCTTCACAGTAAAAAAAGAGTATCTAGACTTTCTGGTCCCTCTGGCTGGAGTTCATGAGGATTTACCTGGGTTCTGCCAGGGTCTTCTGCAACCAAGCAGCAATCTTGAGTATCAGTTTTGTCTTGGGGAAATCAAGCAGGATATGGTGCAAAACTGAAGGCTGGTCTGCTTCAGGAGACAGAGGGGGGAGACCCAACAAACAACAGTAGGCCACATCTGGGTTCACATACACTTGTATACTGGACAATGGCGGTTGTCGGAATATTGCTGATTCCAATCTTCTCTTTTGTGATAGTGGAACTCCGCTTCAAAATACAAAGGCAACACCACTCCCACCTCAGACAGAAATGAGGAATAAAAATGGCAAGTTGTCCTAAGTCTATATAACAACATTTCAAGACTCCTCTAAATTTGAGGCTAACAGTTTCAGTCCAAGGCTGGGGAGGACTTCTATGAGGAAAGTGGCAGGCAGGGAGCGGATGCACCTTTCTTTTGTACCTCCCTCTCCCCTACAAATGCCTCTCGGCAATGTTTTTTACTGGGGAGGGGGGCAGCATTGAGCTTCTCAGACCATGTGATACGGACCAAACATTAATTCCAATCTGATTTTTTTCTTTTCCAGATCCAGGCATCTGTCAATTGATTTTTGTCTCCTAGTACTCGGACAAGACAGAAATTGCATGAATGTACCCAAAGGACAAATACATATTCAAAGAACATCGTAACTAGATTGCTCTGTTTGGTGACATATGACCATGAGGAAATAATTCTGCACCATTACTTCTGATGTTACCAAAGGAACATCACTGTTGCATTCCCAGTATCATAACTGGAGAACTGAGAAGGATAGCCTTATCTGCATACTAAATCAAGACTGGTTCTTCTCCCGCTGGATGCAAGAAATTGATTTTAAAAAAATTATCATTCCTAGGCCTATCTAAGGATACCTTATTAAGTATGGGAAAAGAGCAACTATATTAGCCATGAAGAATTATATTTAAAAATTAGATTCCAGCTCTATAATGTGTGCTCGGAGAGTATGCTCTACCCATTTTTTGGGTATCCTTCCACCTCTGTGAACCCCAGCTTATTTTAGTAACCTAACAGTCCCTTGTTACCGTAGAGCTTTTATGCTCCCTCGTTTGAATGCCGCTTCTTCGGCGGTGTTAAATGGAAGATACGATAACTTACCTTATTCAGATAGACTCTGTCCATGTGATCTGAAGAGAGTTGACATGCTATTTCATATGATGTTGGAATGTCCCCAATACAATTCTTATCACGATCAATGGATTACCCCTATTTTAATTAAATTACCTGCCACTGTAACAAAAGATAAAATAGTCCCCTTTATGTTGGTGGATAGAGAACCAAGAACAACACTGGCGGTGGCCAAGTATCTCTCCACCATATTTTCCTTAAATAAACAAAGGCTCCCCATTTACTGCTCAAGACCTTGGTCATGGGAGCTTGAAAAAGGAAAGGAAAGGCATTCCCAGTATATCATTGGAAGGCACATGACACAGCAAACAGATATGGATCTGCCCTGTTCTTGCATGGGAGACCCTCTAAGATCCCCTGCATTGTGTCCTTAATGCTAGGCAGCAGAATAATAAGGCAGCATAGTCTTAAACAGGTCCTTTTCCTGTGTGGAGCTGTAATAACAACAATTTCCTTTTTTCTTGTCCTCAGTAAGTCCTGGTGTAAACCAGAGCAGTCTAAAACACTGGCCTGGATTAAAGCAACAGAATTGTCACAAACTCCACACCATGTATACATATCATGTATATTCAATGATGAAAGTAATGCAGAGGATAAATGTAACAAGTGAGTAAATACATTCGGCAGGTGGCACTACTTGTAAGGTTAGAACAGGAGGGTGTCAATTAGATTAATCTCTATGGCCAGTCCGTGTACCCTCCTTCTCCTATTGCTGTTGAGGAAGGCAATGGCAAACCACCTCTGCTTCTCACTTGCCTTGAAAGCCCCTTGCTGGGGTTGCCATAAGTCAGCTGTGACTTGATGGCAGTTTACACACACATATATCGTATCTACACTGCTTGTTATGCTTAACTTATCAACAGCAGACTCCTTATCTTATCAGGTCTTCTACAAATATTTCCTTTGCCCAGATCCCTAATTAAGCAAGAAAGCTTCTTCACACATCTCAAAGAACTTTTAAGGTTTCAAAGAAGCAGTGAGGAAGGACTGGCAATTGGCACATTTTTTTTCAGTACATTTTCTCCTGGTCCTTTCTGAGTATGGAAGATGTACACACCCGCCCCCAATGAAGGGACAAAATATGTATTTTTGGCAGAGCCCTTTGGATGAGACCCATAAAGTATTCTTTCTCTGAGCCTCTGTAGAACATGTGAAATACCCTTGTGCCTGTCTAGGAGCCCCAATTAAAGTTGCAGTCCTATGCAGAGTGAAGGGGTATTCGTGGCTATAGTTAGAATGGATACTAGTCATGCTGCATACCTATTCTCTCTAGTATCAGAGGAGCATGACTATTATTTTGGGTGCGGTGAAACACAGGCAGGATGGTGCTGCTGCACTCATCTTGTTTGTGGCTTCCTGGAGGCACCTGGTTGGCCACTGTGTGAACAGACTGCTGGACTTGATGGGCCTTGGTCTGATCCAGCAGGGCCTTTCTTATGTTCTTATGAAGGTCCATTGAAATCAACTGAACTTGCTGCTGAACAAAAATAGGCTAGATTTGGTGGCAAGCCTCCACTTCATCTTCTGTCTAAAAGATCTTCCCTCAGCTAACAACAGCCTTCCTTAAAAATGATTTTGTGTAGTTCCTTCAACAACATTATGGCTTATAACACATTTTTATGACTACATATAAAGCTTATATTATTATTTACATTGTTGTGACCAGTTAACTCACCAAATTACCATCCCAGCATATTTACTATGAGATCCAATGGCTTACAGCGGAACTACCTTCTGAGGGAATACACTTTGGAGTGCAGCTCAGCATCATGGTCCTCTGCACTGTGCCTCTCATCGTTATCCTATGATGGATCTTTGACATATCCCCACAGTCCCCATCACATACAGGCCTGTACCCTACCACTCAGTTTAGCAAAGTTTGAAGCCTTCTTCTTGCCTAAGGAGCTTTCCTCCACTTAACTGGCTCTTCTTTCTCTGGCAGAAGAGCAATTTAAGTTGGAAGAAGGTTTCAGGTGAGTAGCCAAGTTGATCTGCAGTACAAAAGCAAGATTTGAGTCCAGTAGCACCTTAAAAGCCAACAAGATTTCCAGGGTGTAAGCTCTGAAGAGTCAAAACATCGTATCTGTGATGGGAACTTTGATTCTTGAAAGCTTATACCCTGGAAATCTTGTTGGTCTTTAAGGGGCTGCTGGGCTCCAGTCTTGCTCTTGTACTGCAGATCGATAGGGTGACCCACCTGAAACCTTCTGGACTGCCTTTTGGAGTTGGGAATGGGAGGCACCAATTTGCAGTGATTTCTGTCCTGTCTGGAAGCTAGGTTTTAGAAGGTAATGCTGGGGGCTCATGTTCAGCTTCTTGGCCTCTGGGGTCCCACAAAGTTCCATCTTGTACCCCAGGGTGTGGATGATAAACCGAAGCTTAATCCCAACAAGTGATATGCAATTTATAAATACTGGGCACAGAATATAAAATATAAACTTATTCAGTGTTAAGTGATATGAGATCCCTGCATTTTAAGTTGGGAGTGGGAAAGAAGCATCTAGTTAACATACATCCTTTTTGAGATGGGCCAACCAGAACTGTACAAAGTATTCCAAATGAGGTCATACCATAGATCTGTACAAGGGCATTATGATAGTGGTCATTTTATTATCACTCGCTTCCCTAATAATCCCAAGCATAGAATTTTCACTGCACCTACCATTAAATCAAAAGTTTAACCAAACAAGATAAAAAAATTTGTGATATTTTTTTGCACCAATGTGCATCATTTTACATTTGAACCTACACTGAACCTAATTTGCCATATTGTTATCCACCTCCACCCCCCATTTGCCTCCCAGTTTTGCAGAGATCCTTTTGGGACTCTTCACAAACCTTTTTGCTTTTCACCATTTATTTATTTATTTTTCATGCTTCTAGCCCGCCCTTCCCTGGTAAGGCGGGGTTAAGAGCGGGTAACAACTTTAAAATGTACAATGATACAGTAAAACAATAAAACAGATAAAACAATAAAACCATCCCCCAATTATTAAAAAGATAGGCACCAAATGTATATAGGGCCTATTGCAGCAAAAATGCCAGACCAAAGACCCAAAATAGAAAAGCTTGAAACAGGGTTGGCTATCCACCCCCCAGCAAGTTGATCGTAAAATAAAAGGGGGGGTGGGGTAGGGAGGCCAGTATTGATCTCACCTGCAGCTGTCCTCGGTTATAGGCCTGGTGGAATAGCTCTGTCTTGCAGGCCCTGCAGAACTCTTTCAGGTCCCACAGGGCCCTGATGTTACTAGGTAGAGCATTCCACCAGGCCGGAGCCATGGCCGAAAAGGCCCTGGCCCTAGTCGAGGACAGCCACACACTCCTAGAGCCGGGGACCACCAACAAGTTATCATCAGCAGAGCGTAATGCTTTTCAGTTGGGGGGTATACCAAGAGAGGTGGTCCCGAAGATACGTTTGTCCCATCATTAATAAAATGATGTATGATACCATCATGTGACATGTTCCCCATACCCCTGCTCCACTTCATGGAGTGCACAGAATGAAGGCTGAAAAACTCACAATGCAAATGGTGTCAAGTTGTGCATTTGGTTTTACTGGACTTATCGGGAGGGGAGGGGAGGAAGAAGGGGGAGGATATGAGAGGCTGATGTTTTTGGCAATACCACGTGGCTCTCATAATATCTAGTTCCAGCTTTGGGAATAAAGTTGTCCCACTGGTAATTGGTTGGAAGGCCAACTAAAATGGCTCAATAAACATGAAATGCAATTAATCCAATAATAGCTTTAATAATAGTTCTAAAAGCGAAATGCTAATCAGAAAGATCAGTGGTCAGTAAGAACTCACATTTGGATCATTCCATGTAGGTCTGTTTGTTTGTTTAGCTTATTAAGGCTTGGTTGTAGTCATCTAGCCAAGAACATGAAATCTGCTGGGGATTTTTTTCCCTCCTTGGTGCAGCCTCCAAAGATTCATTATGCTGAAATATGGAGCCAGTGCTTTTTCCCATGAAGTGTCCAACCCACTTATGACTTTCCACAAAAAAAGCAAAGAAAAGAACTCCTGCAGAACTGGGTGAAACTAGTCTGAGAAATGCTGGCAGCTTGAATGCCAGACCTGCAGCATCCTCTGGGCTAATTCAGTGCAGAGGAGAAAGTCGTCTCTGATTAGCACAAGTCTTCTTTATCAAGTATTGCAAGATACAAATTAAAGAGCTCTCAGAACTGTCAGATGGTATGATTTTTCATAGGGTTCCACTTTAATCTCTCCCCCCCCCCCCATAAATATTCTACTGAACTAACTGATACTATTAGATGATTCTCTGGTGGGTTATAGTTAATCATATCCCAGTTCTCAGAAACACATGATGAAATGTTAAGAATTGCTTGCCTGGATGAACATGTCGGCCTTGATCATATGAAGAATCTCACATTAGCAGACTAATCAATCAAATGCCAGAGTCTGCTCTGAGTCAATAATGCTTTCTCTTCATGGCTGCTGAAGATGGGACTAGGCTTCTCTTCAAAAAATGATCCGTGGTTTTTACAAAGAGCTATATTTTAATGATTTGAGCCTCTTTGAAGGCCTACTATAGGTTTTAGATGCATCCAAGAGTAGCAATAGAATTTAGGCTTTGGTGTTTTTTTAATTGTTTTTGATTACCAACGAAAAAGAAAATGCATTTGATTGTGAAAGTGGTTTGTCTAGATGAGGATGAGACAAGGAGCAACAGTATAATTACATAATTCATTATAATGCTTGTTAAAGATTCTTGGCATTCATGTGATTAAGATAAGAATTCCACTGCTTTTCTTAGAATTGCCACAATGGTTGCAATGAACCAGATGGAACTTCATGGAAAACTTCTCAAACTGCCGCTCTTCTTCTTCTTCTCCTTCTCCTCCTCCTCCTTCTCCTCCTCCTCCTCTTCCTCCTCCTTCTCCTCCTCCAATGAACCATTCAGGCCTCCAGCACACAATGTTTTCTTCATTCATACATACGGTTGCCAGCTCCAAGTCAGGATATACATGGAGATTTTTGTGGCGGAGCCTGAGGAAGATGGGAATTGGAGAGGGGAGGGACTTCGATGCCATAGAGCAGGGTTGTGCTTATCGATATATCCGAGCCAAAAATAAACCCGAAATTAGCCGTTTCGGCAATATTCGAGTTTTGTGTAGACTGAATACCAAAACCTGGGAACCTGCCTGAAGCCGAATAGGCGATTCCTGAAAAAGCTGAACAAATATTTGGCTATTTCAGGTTTCGACTATTCGCCTTTGCTCAAAGTGCAGCTCTGTGCTTTCTCCCATTTTTCTATCTTTGACTGGTGTTGTTAAACGGGGCTCACCCAGTCCCATCTCCAACTAAAAAGCACCAACTAAAAAAACTCCAACTAAAAGCACCAGCTTCAACAACTGCTGAACAGGCTTTGTTCTGAAGAAGACTGCTCACCCATGCGGATGATCAATCTCCTTCATAAGAGCTGCTATGGTCATGACTTCGGATGGCTCCAATATCACCCCCCCTCCCGAAAACCTGCTGTCAAATTGAAGGTAACCCAGAGTAGAGGCTTTGTTTCCGCGCACCGTGACCATCTCTTGAAATCAGATTTTTGATGACCACAATAAAGGACAGTTCACAGGATGTCATTTGCCACCAAAAGAAATGTTTTCTGTGCCTCATTTTTCTTGCATTTAAGCCTTTTCTTTCAGTTAGGAAGCTAATTTGCCTGGACATCATGCTATGTGCCACAGATATGAACGGAGCCCCCAGACTTTGAGGCACCATCCTCCAATTGGCCCCTTCCACCACTCCTCAGCAACACTGAACTTCTGAACCTGAAAATCAATGAACAGTTCGGCTCACAAATGCCTGGAGGATGGGGGTGACCCCTTTGCAGGCCCATAAAATTGGACCTCCTGTCCGAACGTTCACCAAACTTTGGTGTCCGTCTAAGGAACACTCATGAACACATGAAGCTGCCTTATAGTGAATCAGACCCATGGTCCATCAAAGTCAGTATTGTCTACTCAGACTGGCAGCGGCTCTCCAGGGTCTCAGGCAGAGGTATTTCACATCACCTACTTGCCTAGTCCCTTTATCTGGAGATGCCGGGGATTGAACCTGGGACCTTCTGCATGCCAAGCAGATGCTCTACCACTTAGCTACAGCCCTTTCCCTTGCAGCTACTCTGCAAATTCAGTGACTCTACCTCCAAAAATGCCCCCACAGGAGCTTTGAAAAAATCCCCAAAGACTATAATGGAACCATTTATTTTTTGGGTGGGGGGGGTAAAGACAGAAAAAAAAGCTGAAATACCCCTATACTGGTATGGGTATTTGGCTTATTCCAGGCGTGCCGAAAAAAATTGGGCCTAATAAATCCAAACTGTACTGATTTTTTTTTTTTTTTTGCATGACCCTATTTACATCCAGTCAGGCCAGACAATGTGAGGGACCCACAGAAAGCCTAGAGCAGCATGATGTTCCTAAAATAAGCCCTCTGGATTATGTACCTATGTTTGAAGACTCCTGCCTAGAATCTTTGCCTGTTTGCATCTCTGCCCTGTACATCTGTTTCTGTGAAGATAGAAATCTAAGATACTTGGGACAGAAATCTTTGACTTGAGACAAAAAAGATCCACTATCATCTCTGTTAAATCCAACACACACCACTGTGGTTGAGTGAAAGGATTAAGGAGAAAGAAGACCATTCTCAGATGTCCATTCTGACATTAGAAAAAAAGTATTTATGCTACTGCTGTAAATGGCATCATCGCTACAATTTCCAGAAGAAACATTTTCCACAGAAAAAGAAGCAGACTCTATACATATATTTATTCCATTTGTTATGTATTTATTACATTATTTTTAATTCCTCTGGTACAGGGCTGAAGCTGTAGCACCCTCCAGGGTTCCCTTCTTCCCAGGCAGGGTCTTAGAAAGTTATCAGACAGGCTGAGGTGTGTGCTTCCCCCCAGTTCCTTCTCTTTCTGGCCTGCTCATGGCCTCCCCCTTTGCACTCTAGGGAGTGGATGAGCCCTTCCTCCCTGGCCATTCCTGGACTCACCTTTTGAAGGGTTCCCTGGGGGGGGACATCCCCAGCTTCTCTCTCTCCCTCCAATCCAGGGGCTAGACTGTGGAGACTGGCAAGAGCTTGGGCCAATGGGGCTTCTCCCTGGGTCTTGATACACCCCACATCACCCCCATGGCCTCCTCTAAAGAAGCTAACCTTAAGCCCACTCAGACTTGATGAGGCTGGGACTGCCTCTACAGTTTCCCACCCCACCAGGTGCTCTCCCCATATCCCCATATCTGGTCTTCTTGACTGGACCTGCCCCATAAGGAGGGTTGCCAGGTGGGTGGTTATTTACTAGGCTTCTCTGGACTGTCGATTGCATGCATGCACAGCTGCACATGTGCTATCGCCCCAGCCCACCACCCCAAAAAAACCTCCCACCGATGGAGAGGGGGGAGCTGGCAACCCTACCCATATGAGGTTGAGTCACACCATGGTTCCTCCGCTGTTGCCACACCCTGGGATTCGTTGGGCCTGGATGCCAGATCTCCAGAGCCCTTCTTGCTTGCTCCTGGCCCTGGACCATCTCCAATTGAGTGGATAAGTGTGGGGGTACCATCTCTGGCCGCTTTATTTTTCTACTTTTCCTCCAAGGAGAGCTTAGGGCAACGTACTCACGACAATTCTATTAGACAAGTTAGGCTGAAAAGGAGTGATCAGTCCAAGGTCAAGCAGTGAGCTTCATGACAGAGGCTGGATTTGAACCCAGGTCCCCGATTCCAAATCAGGAATTCTGGCCACTAACACCACAATGGTTGTGGATACAGTTGCCCTCCTCCCCCCTGCTTCTTTTCAGATTAAGAAATGCATGGAAGTCTCCCACCACAGAAGGGCTGGCATTGTTTTCCAGAGAGCCCAAACTCAAATTAAATCCTGGGAAAGAAGCCACATCAGAACAGCCATCGACTACATATATGGATAATGAGCTACAGGTCTGGAAACACCACATTACCAGATCTTTCTGCAGAAACACAGCCTAATTTATTAGCTTCACGCATTGTTCAACTTGTTTAGTCATCTTCTGATTTACAAGTCAAACTACAGCAGAAATTTTCAAAGGATAGTAGATATGGTGTAGCGCACTCTAGTTTTACAGAGGCATTAAATAACTATGTGAAACCACAGCTTCAAATGAAGAAAGAATGAGAACATTCAAACAACATGTTACCTTTCCCGCATTTGGAAGGAAGATACACTATATTCATCCATATTTAATGTGTGCTACATATAGAATCTATATTCTGAAGTGATAATCCTGTCAAATGGCGCTCAAATTCTCTGTCAGAGTCAACCTAAACCAGGGGTGTCAAACATAAGGCCCACGGGCCAGATCTGGCCCCTTGAGAGCTCTTATCCAGCCCGTCAGCCAGCCAAGGCAGCCACCTTCATCCCATTCTCGATCTGGGCGGGCAAGGCGTGGCCGGCCCAACCAAGTGACCTTTATGCCATATCTGGCCCTCGTAAGAATTGAGTTCGACACCCCTGACCTAGACATTACAGTGTCCATGGGTCTGACCCATGGATGCCGCTGCCATTTTAGAGCTGAACTGGGGCCATTTAAAAATGCCACGTTGGCCCAGTCCTGATTGGTCCCACAACACAGTGAGACCAGGCAATCTTATTTCCTTTTCCCACTTTTATTTTGCTGGGTTTTTTTAAATCATTGTTTTATTTATAAACGGATAAACAAAACATACAAACATACAGACATACATATCAGATTCTTGCGTTATACTGGAACTTATTCTATAGTTTCAATTCGATTATACATTCTTTGGATTATTATGTTTTCATATTTCTCAATAGATTTTTCACTTAAATTCTTAAATTCTGTTATTTTTTATTAATTAACAACTATATAATCAAAGAATACTTTTATCATAAAACTCAGGTTGATCTATTGTGCAAGATGTAAGTTTAGCCATAGTTGCATATTCTGCTACTTTATTCGCCCATTCAGTTGCATCTGGATAATCTTCTGCTTTCCACTTTCTTGCATACTCCACTTTTGCGCTGTCATGATATACTTAAATAGTTCGTTATATATTTTTGGTATGTTATGTGGGAGAATATTTAACAATATATTTTTGGATCTAACACAAACTCAATTTTCAATATTCTTTGCATTTCGTCATGTATCATTTTCCAATATTTTCTTGCTTTTTTACAGGTCCACCACGTATGATAGAATGTTGTAGCTATACTTTGACACTTCCAGTACTTCCCATCAGACCTTTTACTAGCTTTTGCTATATCTTTAGGTGATATATACCATCTAAAATACATTTTATACCAGTTTTCTCTCAACATTTGACACTCCATAAACTTAATTTCTTTTGACCATAATTTCTCCCACTGAGACATATCTATAACTGCTCCAAGATTTTGCGTCCACTTTATCATGATCCTTTACCTGTTCTGTTTTAGTTTTATACTGAAGTAACAGTTTATAGTTTCCCTAACAAGTGTCCAGAATCTCCCGTTATTAAATGTTCAAAGGCCATTTTTTCTCTTAAAAGTCCACCTTCATTTTTAACTGTTCTTTTATTATTGAGACCATTTGATTATATCGTAGCCATTGGATATTCTTTCCTTCATCCTTAATTTTTTTGCCAAGTTTATATCTTAACCTCCTTGTCCATGATATTCTCAAAGGTTATAAACTCTGTTTCTCTTTGTATGACATTATCACAGTTTGCATCCACTGGGAATGTCAATAGTGAAATTGGGGTACTGATCCTGTTTTTACATTGGAACCATATTCTAAGTAGCCCATCTCTCGTGATATGTTCCCCATCTTGCTTCTGGGTTGTTTTCTTAAACCACAAATAGTTAAGAATTCCATCTTTAATATCAATTAATTCCATTTTCACATTTCTACGTTTTGGATCTGTAATCCAATCTGCTATCCATGTCAATGCTACCGCTTGACAGTATAATTTGATAATTTGGAATCACCAGCCCTCCTCTTTTTTCTCATCTTGTAATATCTTAAACCTTACTCTTAGTCTTTTCCCACTCCATATGAAGCTGTTTATTGTTCTTTGCCATGTTTTCAGTCTTTTTATAAAGGACAATTGGTAACATTTGAAATAGAAAAATCTGTCTTGGCAATACTTTCATCATGATTGTAGATATTTTTCCCAATTGGGAAATTTTAAACTTTTCCCATTTTTGCATAACATATTTGAAGTTTATCCAGACCCTTAAACAGAGGGTCATTTTGCCCTGTTACATATACACCAAGATATTTTATTGGGTTTTTTTGTAACTACACAGCCTGTTATTTTTTCTATCTCCACTTCATCCTCTTTTATTGCTGTTAATAACATTATCTTTGTTTTCTTTCTATTCAATTTATATCCCAAACATTTTCCATAACTATTTATGTGCTCCATTGTATATTTTAAAAAATTATTCGGTTGCGTTACTGCTATTACTACATCATCTGCATAACTTTTCATTTTGTATTCTTCTTTATTTTTCTTTATACCAGAAATCCTTTTATCTTGTCTGACTTTTATTGCTAATATTTCCATTGCTAATATAAATAGTATTGCGATATTGGACAACCCTGCCTTCTACTTTTTGCTGTTTTGCTTTTTTCAGTTAAAGATCTGTTTATTAATATTCTAGCATGATGCCATGTATAAATGCTTTGCATCCAATTCAAAAATTCTGTTCCACAGTCCATATTTTGTAGAACCTTCATTAGAAATATCCAAGACACATTGTCAAAAGCTTTCACTGCATCCAAAAACATAAATGCAGTTGGTTCTTGTAGGTTATCCGGGCTGTGTGATCGTGGTCTTGGTATTTTCTTTCCTGACGTTTTGCCAGCAGCTGTGGCAGGCATCTTCAGAGGAGTAACACTGGTCAGTGTTACTCCTCTGAAGATGCTTGCCACAGCTGCTGGCAAAACGTCAGGAAAAAAAATACCAAGACCACGATCACACAGCCCGGATAACCTACAAGAACCAATGAACTCTGACCGTGAAAGCCTTCGACAATAAATGCAGTTTTTTCTCTATATCTCTTAGAATATTCAGTTGCATTCAATAAAGATCTGATATAACATCTGGGATACATTTCCTTAATCTTTCCACCATATTGTTGTAAAAATTTTGTAATCCACATTTAATAATAGAATTGGTTTGTATGATTGCAGTAAATAAGGATCATTTTCTTCTTTATATATTACAGTTATGTTTGCTTCTTGCCAAATGGATGGTATTATTATTCTCTTTTGAATTTCTTGCATTACTCTTTGTAATGGAATTGCTAATATTTCTTCAAAGCATTTATAATAAGTTGCAATTAAACCATCTGGTCCAGGTGCTTTGTCCTTCTTTTTTTTAATGGCAGAATTGATATCTTGCATTGTTATTGCTTGATTTAAAGTCTTTTTGTGTTCAGATGAAAAGTTTTTAATTGGTATTTCTGCTGTTTTTACTTTGAAAGCTGCCTCAGAGCAGGTCTCTGTAAAGGTGGTGTATAAAATTTCTATATAAATAAATCCTAATCCTAATCTATATATCTATTTCCCAAGTGTGCCCCCTATGTGCAGAAATTTAAATCCACGAATTGGGGCCACACTTACCCAAAAGAGATCTTCAGATATATTTATTTACTTCATTTATATCCCAATTTTTTCCACAGTGGGGAGCAAAGCAGTTTACATTATTCTCCTCTCCTCCTTTTTATCCTCACAACAATGCTGTGAGGTTGGTTAGGCTTAAAGTATGTAACTGGTCTAAAATCACCCAGTGGGCTGCCACAGCAAGATGGGGATTTGAACCCAGATCCTACTCTGAAGCTCTAACTGCTAACACCACACAGGCTTTTACAGGGTGGCTGTGGTTGAACAGTAGCAGGCAGCCAAGCCTAGTTGAGTTATGCAACTCAGGTGGCATCAAGTCACTCAGTGGTTGCTGCCAGGCCAAGGCCTGGCCCTGATGAGTCCTTCCTCAAAAACCAAAAGAGCCTGGGAAACGACCCTACCCCTCCCTGCTTTTTACTCACAGAAATCAAGCCTGTGATGCTGAGATTGCCAAGTAATAGCTACTGAGGGAATCCATTTCTTAAAGTTACAGGTGCTCCTTTGATCATTGGGGTTTTTTCAGTGTATTGTTTTTAGCTTTCATTTTTTTCACCAATCCTGGAGCTTTTTTCAGGTTTGTAGAAAGATCTGTGTGTAAAATGCCATCTGGTCACAGCCAATTTATGGCAACTCCGTAGGGTTGTCAAGCCAAGAGACTAACAGATGTTGTTTGCCATTGCTTTCCTTTGCAAAACAACTCTGGTATTCATTGGTGGTCTCAAATCCAGGTATTAACCAGGGCTGACCCTGCTTAATTTCTCAGATCTGATGAGATCAGGCTAGCCTGGGCCATCCATAGGGTTGCCAACCTCCAGGTGGTGGCTGGAGATCTCCCACTATTACAACTGATCTCCAGCCGATAGAGATCAGTTCCCCTGGACAAAATGGCTGCTTTGGCAATTAGACTCTATGGCTTTGAAGTCTCTCCCTTCTCCAACCCCCACCCACCTCAGACTCCACCCCCAAAATCTCCAGGTATTTCCCAACCTGGAGCTGGCAACCCTAGCCATCCAAGTCAGGGCTGGATAGCTCCAGGCTAGCCTGATCTCAGAAGCTAAGCAGGGTTGGCTCTGGTTAGAATTTGGATGGGTAACCTCCAAGGAACACAAGAGTCATGAGGCAGGCAATGGCAAACCACCTCTGAACATCTCTTACCTTGAAAACCCTACAGGGTCGCCATAAGTCAGCTGTGACAGGGCAGCACACACACCCCAAAAAAATTTTATATTGCCTATTCACAGCTCCAATTACTGGATTTAAGTATCTTCAGATATGGCATCTTCTCAGATAAGTATCTTCTCATATCTCTCATATCTTTTTTTGAAAGAGTGACAAGTATGGTAGATGAAGGGAATGCTGTAGATGTAGTGTCCCTTGATTTCAGTAAAGCCTTTGATAAAGTCCCCCATGATCTTCTTGAAACAAAGCTAGTAAAATGTGGGCTGGACACTGCTACTGTTAGGTGGATTGGTAATTGGTTGACCAAACGAACCCAAAGGGTGCTCATTAATGGCACAACTTCATCCTGGAGAGGAGTGACCAGTGGGGTACCACAGGGGTCTGTCCTGGGACCGGTACTATTTAATACTTTTATAAATGACTTGGATGATGGAATAGAGAGCATGCTAATCAAATTTGCAGATGACACCAAGTTAGGAGGGGTAGTTAATACCCCAGAGGGTAGGGTCAGAGTTCAGAATGACCTCGATAGACTGGAGAGCTGGGCCATAAGCAATAAAAGGGATTTCAATAGGGAGAAGTGTAAGGTATTTCACCTAGGCAGAAACAACATAAGGCCCAGGTACAGGATGGGAGATAGCTGGCTTGACAACAGTACATGTGAAAGAGATCTGGGAGTCTTAGTGGACCACAAACTGCACATGAGTCAACAGTGTGATATGGTGGCTAAGAAGGCCAATGTAATTCTGGGCTGCATCAATAGGAGTATTGTGTCTAGATCAAGGGAAGTAATAATACCACTGTATTCTGCATTGGTCAAACCTCACTTGGAATACTGTGTCCAGTTTTGGGCTCCACAATTTAAGAAGGATGTTGACAAGTTGGAGCGTGTCCAGAGGAGAGCGACCAGAATGGTCAAAGATCTGGAATCCATGCCCTATGAGGAGAGACTTAGGGAGTTGAGTTTGTTTAGTTTGGAGAAGAGAAGGTTGAGAAGAGACTTGATAGCCATGTTTAAGTATTTGAAGGGATGTCATGTTGATGAGGGAACTAGCTTGTTCTCTGTTGCTCCAGAGACTAGGACACAGAGTAATGGATTTAAACTAATAGAAAAGCGATTCCACCTAAACATTAGGAAGAACTTTCTGATGGTGAGGGCTGTTCAACGGTGGAATGTGCTGCCTCGGAGGGTGGTGGAGTCCCCGTCTTTGGAGATCTTTAAGCAGAGGATAGATGGCCATCTGTCAGGAGTGCTTTGATTGTGGGATCCTGCATGGCGGGGGGAGGGTTGGGGTCACTGGGGATGTGGGGGGAGGTAGTTGTTAATTAACTGCATTGTGCAGGGGGTTGGACTAGATGACCTTGGTGGTCCCTTCCAACTCTATGATTCTATGGCCGACTTGAATATTGCAATATACAAGCGGGAACCCACAAGGACTCACGGGGGAGCATCTTCCCTCCCCACTATTTCCTCTTTTACTTCCCTGAAAGTCCCCATAGCCCCTTACCTTTCCTGCTTCCTTGTCTCCTTCCCACCAAATAGCCAACCTACTTTTATCTGTCCCTCAGTCTTCAGCTTTCCCTCTCCACCCCCCAGCAGCCTCTACCTAGGAAAACTATGGGTCAGTTGTGCGGTGCTGGCCACTGGGTCAGGCCTACTTGCATGGTAGGAAACAATCAAGGACTTGTGCGGGGGGCACATCACTTTCCCCTGAATCCCCCATCTCACATTATTGTTTCCCTACTTCCTACAACCCCATGTCCTCTCACCTTTCCCTGCCTCATTCTCTCCTTCTCAGTCATTCACTAACCTACCTTTTATCTGCCTCCCATTTTCAGTGATATTTATTTATCTCATTTATGCCTGCCTTTCTGTATAGTGGGGACCAAAGCTCCTTATATCATTCTCCTCTTCTCCTTTTTATATTCACAACAACCACGTGAAGGTTAGGCTGACAGTATGTGAGGGGCCCAACATCAACTAGTGGCTATTTGAGTCTGGATCTCCCAGACCCTTCTTTGAAGCTCTAACTGCTACACCACACTGGCTTTCATAAGGTTTCTGCTGTTGAACAGTAGCAGGCAGCCAGGCCTAGGTGAGTCATGTAGTTGGGTAGTATCAAGTCATCCAGTGGTGCTGCCAGGCCTGGTTCCAAAGAGACCTCCCTCAAAAGCCAAAACAGCCTGGAAAGGGTCCCTCCCCTCCCCCCGCCTTTCATTGACAGAAATCTAGCCTAGAATGGTGTGGTTGCCTATCAATGGCCACTGAGGGCTTCTGTTTTTTAAAGCTACAAGTGCTCCTTTTATCATTGGGGGGGGGGGGTTAACCCACTTTTGTTAGATTTCAGATTTTGCTGCAAATCTGTTGTGCAGAAAAGGAGGACATAGTGAAGGAGGGGGAAATCAGATGCTCCCTGTAAGTCCTTGCAGGTACCCCACTTGTAAAAATCTTATTTACTAAACAATATGAAAGCCAAGAGACATAGATCATAACAGAACATGGCCGCTATATACATTTGCTGAAATTGAGCTACATTGGCACATCATATATCCTGGAAAGGAAATAAGTGAGTCACTATAATGTAATAACAACAAAAGCATATTGTTTATAAATTCTGAGTGTTTTAATTGATAAGTACTGTACAGTAGACATCTCTTTCTGAAATAGTTTTTAGAGTAGCAACGATTGACATAGAAAGCAGCTCAGCTCTCTTGTGGATATCCAGTGTTAGGTGATTTGATTCATCATACTTCACCCATACCTGAACACATGAAGCTGCCTTATACTGAATCAGACCCTTGGTCCATCAAAGTCAGTGGCTCTCCAGGGTCTTAGGCAGAGGTCTTTCACATCACCTACTTGCCTAGTCCTTTTAACTGGAGATGCCAGGGAATGAACCTGGGACCTTCTACATGCCAAGCAGATGCTCTATCACTGAGCTACGGCCCTTCCGGATCTACCTCCATCTGAAACTGTCCAGAAATTTAAAAATGCAGAAGGAAAAGTTCTTCCTGCATGAGATGCAAAGTTATATATTCAAAACTGCATAAAAGTGCAACTTGAAATCAGACAGCAATGCCAAGATCTTTCAAAGGAGATTAAATTCATATAAACTAACAAATGCCTGATAGCCTTTCAGTTCTGTGCATAAGGACCGCCTTTTCTACTCAGTTCCCTTAAAGAAGTATTGACAAATTGACTACCTTTTTGCTTCATAAAAATGCCTCAACAGATCAGGGAAATTTCCCTTAATCAGCATGATTTACACACCCACGATACTGATATGGAATCTGAAATATGAAAATGCTCAAAGTGAATGCTGTCGTCTGAAGAATTTTATTTCACAAGAGAACGCTACAGAAAGAATCAATGAAAATGAATTAGTGGAACATTCCAAGGCAAATATAATTCCTATTCTAAAAAAAGACTTCACTTCCTTAAAATCTTGGTTTATTTGATCAAGCAGGAGAAAAATCAGGCCTTTAAAATAGATTCCGTTGCGAACTTCCGGTGGTGCTGCTGGGGAGAGCACTCCATTTCCCCAGGCTGTCCTGGGAGAAATCCAAGTTTGCGTTATTTCTGGGGTACATAGATACCCCAATCCGACCCTTGCAAGTGGGCTGGAAATCAGGAATTCCCTGCAGCCCGCAAACGCGGTTTGACCTCCTAGGTACTCTGAGGGGGCTTTTTAAGCCCCTCGGAGTCCTGGACGCCGGTCCTGCGAGGGCACTAGGGAAGGACATCGCCAAAACGCAACTTAGGCATCAAGCTCTACCCTCCACCACCTTAATACCAACATAAGGACTACATAAAGAAAAGAACCTCACCTCTTGACACCCAAGTGAGTACAAAAGAACTCTTCGTCTACTTACTGGAAACTTGAACAGACGGGGGGCTGATAAGAAAATTTCTGGGACCCCCATTCCTCCTTAATCTGAACTGAAAAAGTTTGATCTGAGTTAGCCATCGGGATTAGCGACAGGAGCCTTATCAATCCGATCAGCCTAAACCATAATAAAGAGTCGGAAGGATACCTTTTGATTGACAAGAACTATCACTAATGGGTCCAAGGGAAGGGGAGGGTGATTTTTCTTCCTGATTTTCCGGCGAAGAATATCCTGCCACGTTTGCAGTAAGGGAGCGCCTGGAACGGAAGACCCTCTATAACAACCTATCTATCATCGGAACTAAAATAACAGGAAGTAGTTGTAGGACCGATTACGCGTCGCACTCGAGTTACTTGGAAATCATTCCTGAAGGAACGACCATCGAGAAGAGGCGGTAGAAGGTCCATAGCACTAGCAACTTCCTGTATACTTCCTGATCAGCCCGACCTAGAGCGACCGAAAAAACTCACTGGTATTTCAAAACTTTAAAACGCAATTCTAGAGCCAATTTCGACTCTTTTCAACCCGAAAAAATTATAAGGCTGATGTTTGAATTATTATCTTTTAATTAGAACTTTAAAGGCCCTGTCTGTGGACATGTATTTTACCAGCTTCTTTTGGCTTAATACATAGCCCTGCTCCTATGAAATCAAAGGGAATTTTACAGAATTCAAACATGGAAAAAAAAATACAGGACATGCTTGCTAAACATTCTGAGGCGACAATTAAACAATTAAAACAGATTTCAACACAGATGGCTCAACTGATTTCAATGATGACGACTCTTGACCAATCATCACAGGTAGGCAATCAGAAGTTGGATCTGGTTATAGAAGACATAAAAGTCTTGAAAATTCAAACGATGACCACAAATACAGACATACAAGCAATGGACTCTTCTGCCCAAAAAGTCATGGAAGAATACAAGGATACAAAGAAGAAGACAGATGTTCAAGAAAGCAACCAGCCGGCGATAAAGAGATCAGACATACAAGAAATAGACTTTTCATTTTAAAAAGTCATGGAACGACGTGTAGATATAAGGAAGAAGAGAGCAGGTCAAGGAATACAGATTGAAGCCACGATGGAGATGAAGCCCAGAAAGAGTTATTTTTGGATATGTATCCTGTCTGAGGAAATGAGAGAGAACAAAGAAATCCTGTTCCCATACCTGACTGGTCTATTTCAGTTACAGAAGGAAGTATTAGACCATGGTTAAAGGATTGATTTAAACATGATTGCTGGATCCAAAGGCTTTGATAGTGTGGACGGGTGGCATGGCTATTAATGTAGTGGAATTAAGATTAAGACATCATTTTGGGAATAAAGGGCTAGAAATTCTTGAGAAAAAAGACTGGATTGTTAAAATGTTTGAAGTGGCAGAAATGGCAAAACTCATAGCTATTCTAAATGAAGAAAATGACGTTCGGTTTCTGGGGGAATGGGAGGCATGGATGCATTATTGTGAATATGAGTTAAAATAGGGAAGAATGGAAGAATATTTTCTAATCTGATCCAGAGGATTATTTTTGGTTTTTTTTATAATGAATAAGCATAATTATATTTACTAACAGATTATGGTTTTTTTTATACAGGATATTGATAGTTTATTAAGATTAGATTAACTACGACGAGATGAACTTTTTATTAAGAGGAAGATAGAGGTGAAGGGGAAGTCAAAAATTTTTATTTCTTTTTTTTCTTTTTTTCTTTATTATATGTTATGGAACTATAACAACTTTAGGTTAGAATTGAAATTTTATATTGTCATAGATGTTGTTTAATGCAATGGAAAATTTTTAGTATAAAATCCAATAAAATCTATATAAAAAAAAAAATAGATTCCGTTGCATTAACTAAAAACCAGATCAGTTTGATTGCAGCAGTAAAGACCAGTTTCACTTTATCTAAAGCTGTGTGGCATAACACAATGGACAAGAAAATGTGAGTTGTAAAGGAAGAAGTCCAAACAACGCCTCAGCCAACACCTTGTAAGATACACACAAATATAAACACTTTGAAAACCTGGAACATGTTGTATAAATGGTAAATACTGTATTTATAATACAAGGTAGAAAATTAAACAAAAGCACCAGATGACTCATAAATAACAAACAAGGTACAGTGGTTAATTTCAGAATAGGATCTGAGAGACCCGGGTTTAAATCCCCTCTCTGCCATGGAAGCTGGTTGGGTTACCCTTGGGTCAGTCACGTTCTCAACCTCACCTACTTCACAGTGGGGAAATTGGAGTAGAGGAGAATGGTGTAAGTCATTTTGGGTCCCCAGTGAGGAGTAAGGTGGGCTATAAATAAATACATACATACATCAAAAGAATGGGCATTAAAAATAGTGCTGAGAAGACACCTCTGATAGGCTAAAACCGCTCTTGCAGTTATAAACACTGGAATCTTTTCACACTAGTGGTAATTCCAGCACTGGATTACAGTAAATCTTACTTTGACAATCTGGGTTAATGCTATATTTCAGAAATACAAAAGTTAGAGTGCAATGCTGAAGGGGGGGAGCAAATAGGCATAGGAGCAGGTGTGACCCTGCACCAACTTAAGTCCCCATTTATCTCAGGATAAGGGGCAGTTACACTGGCATGGGGGGCATTCATGCCGGCATTGGTAACCCATGCCACTGTGCAGGGCTCCACCGCCGGTGCAGCCAAACCAGGAGCGAAATCTCAGAAGTGGGAGCCTGCACCAGAGTGCAGGGGGGTGTTCCAGGGGGCAGAGCTGCCTTTAGGCAGCATCGTAACCCCTTTTGCCCCGGGAACACCCCCTCGAGTTGCAGCGTTGCTACGCCACTTTTGGGTGGCGTCGCCTCGCTGTTTTCTCTGGGGGCATTTTCCCCATTTGACATTTTAAATTGTTTTGTTTTCTCCGGGGCAGCCAGGAAGCCTCTGTGGAGGCGGTGCAGCTATGCTGCTCCTGGCTGCCACGCATCCACACACCCCTTCAGGAATGGGCTGCCCGAAAGGATGATCTCTGTACGCAGATTATTTGCTGTTTCCGTGGAGCCATTAGGCAAGTAGGATAATGAAAACATATCAAGAACACACAAGCCAAGTGAAAGAAAAAGTGGAATGTAGGATCTGGAACTTGTTATCAATAATGTGCCTCCAGGTTGGCAATCGTAGCTGAGGAAAGACGTGAAATGGCACCATCTTATTATGTTCCCTTTAAAAGAATCTGGCAAAGAGGAACGATGATAAAATTGACTAATTTTCTGTGAGTCAGAAGTCACCAGCCATCAGATAGTTTTAATGATTATGCTCAGCCATTTGTGTCATTCTCTTAGCTATGCCTCAATATTATTTCACATCTGCTTGATTTGGGAGTTGGACCATATTGCCTGAATTGGGTATGTTCCTTTGTGCTTAACTCACTCATAGAAATCAGAAGAACTTAACTTTGGCTGGATTACGCCCCAGTTCTTCTATTTGGTGTAATTCCTTACTTGGTACAATAGGTTGGATCCAGAGGGCTTTTTTCACCCAATCTCACCCAGTCCCCCTTCATACTACAGCCCCATTCCGCATTTCTTTTGTGCACGCAGGTCCCATAATTCTCATTATGGCCTTTTTAGTTGGTAAAAGAGGATGCCTCTTTCCTTTTTCTCTAGAAGAAAAGTAGGTTAGATCTACCCCAAGATATCATGCATTTTTTTCTAGCATCTTTATTAGGATGTTTTGCCTGGAGTTAATCTGTGTTTCCCTTATTCTTGTGTCTCCTCTTTAATAGCACTTTGTTGAAGAATTGCTGTATTCTTTTGACATATTGAGAATTCCTTGGTTTTTCTGTATGGCTCTGATGTGGCCATTATCTGATGAGATCTTGCACTGAATTTATCAAAATTGCTTAATTTCAATTATATGTCCCTTTCACTTGACGCAAATGATTCAACTATTTTTATTACGTCATGCGATATAATGCAACAGATTCTCATGTATTCTCATGCTTTCTGATTGGTCTATACTTTATTTCAACTTCACACCTGACTAACTGTGCCTTCTGCCAAATTCATTGTTGATGAATACTGATGATCGTTCCTGTTTTATAAAACTCTGGTTTAAAACAGAAAGCTTAGTACTCCGGGTTTACAATCAATGTGTAATCAATGGGGCTGTAGGCTTTAACTGGTTTAATTAGCAGATATGGAAGGGTAGGGTTTAAAAAGTCAGATAAATGCACAGATGAACAGATTAACCAAGTAAGGCTTGAGATGTTTAATCAGGGAGGCCAAATTTTAATCAATGGAGCTAACTGTTAAGGGCACACATTTATTCAGGGGAGACTATTTTATCTCTGTTGTTTTATTGTAACAGAATGAAAAAGAAATAATAAAGGTGGCTTTTCCTTCTAATAGCAGCCTGAATAGCTAGGTTTGCCAACCTCCAGGTACTAGCAAGAGATCTCCTGCTATTACAACTGATCTCCAGCTGATATAGATCAGTTCACCTGGAGAAAATGGCCACTTTGGCAATTAGACTCTATGGCATTGAAGTCCCTCCCCTCTCCAAACCCTGTCCTCCTCAGGCTCTGCCCCAAAAATCTCCAGGTATTTCCCAACCCGGAGCAGGCAACCCTATGAATAGCCCATTTTGGCCTGATCTTGTCAGGGCTTGGGAGTTAAGCATGGTCAGCGACAATCAGTACTTGGATGGGAGACCACTGAGGAAAACTGGGGTTGCTACATGGCGGAAAGCAATGGCAAACCACCTCTCATTGAGAGGTCTTGAACACCCCATGGCTGGGGTCACCATGAGTCAGTCACACTCTCTCAGCCCCAGCTACCTCACAGGGTGTCTGTTGTGGGGAGGGGAAAGGAAGGTGATTGTAAGCTGGTTTGATTCTTACTTAAGTGGTAGAGAAAGTTGGCATATACAAAGCAACTCTTCTTTTTCTTCTTCACAGCACATTCCTCCTCTTTTCAGTCCTTCCAATAATGAGGATTAGCACCTCTTTCTTTTTTCAAAGTTTATTTATTTGTTTGTTTAGAAAATGCTTGTGCCATCTCTCAAGCAACCAATCCAAGAAACCTTACAGAATAAAAATAATCAAAACAGAACATTAAAAGACATTACTTAAAATCTGTATGTGTGGTTTAAGTGCCATCAAGTCAATTCCGAGTCATGGCAACCCTATGAACAAATGTCCTCCAAAATGTTCTATTGGTAACAGCCTTGCTCAGGCCTTGCAAACAGAGGGCCGTGACTTCCTTGATTGAGTCAGTCCATCTCATGTTGGGTTTTCCTCTTTTCCTGCTGCCTTCAACTTTTCCTAGTGTTATTGTCTTTTCCAGCGAGTCTTATGTTCTCATAATGTTTAACTCTCTTCTACGGAGAGTTCAGGCTTTATTTAATGTACAACCCACTTATTTGTCTTTTTGGCTGTCTGCGGTATCTGTAAAACTCTCTTCCAACACCACATTTCACAGTAATCAACGTTCTTCCCGTCAGCTTTCTTCTTTGCTTAACTTTTATACCCATACATAGTAATAGGCAATACTATGGTATGAATTATCTTGATCTTGGTCATCAGCGACACATCCTTACACTCAAGTTTCTTTTCTAACTCCTTCATGGCTGCCCTTCCCATTTTCAATCTCCTTCTGATATCTTGGTTGCAGTCTCCCTTTTGGTTTATGGTAGAGCCAAGGAATAGAAAATGTAACAATTTCCATTTATCCATTGTCAGTCTTAAAGTTGTGTAATTCTCCTGTAGTCATTACTTTTGTTTTCTTGATGTTCAGCTGTAGTCCTGCTTTGGCACTTTCTCTTTTAACTTTCAGCAGTAGTCGTTTCAAATCTTCACTATTTTCTGCCAATAATGTAGTGTCATCAGCATATCTCAAATTATTAATGTTCCTCCCTCCAATTTTCACTCCACCTTCATCTAAATCTAATCCAGCTTTCCTAATTATATGTTCTACATATAGATTGAAGAGATAGGGAGATAAAATACATCCTTGTCTGACACCTTTGCCAATTGGAAACCATTCCATTTCTCCATATTCTGTTCTAACTGTGGCCTCTTGCCCAAAGTACAGATTGCGCATCAAAACTATCAGATGTAGTGGCACACCTACTTCCTTTAAAACCAGACATAGCTTTTCATGATCCACACAGTCAAAAGCTTTGCTGTAATCTATGAAGCACAAGCTGATTTTCTTCTGAAATTCTCTCGTATGCTCCAGTAACCAGCGTATATTTGCAATATGATCTCTAGTGCCTCTTCCTTTTCTGAAACCAGCTTGAACATCAGGCATTTCTCGTTCCATATATGGTAACAGCCTTTGCTGTAAGATTTTGAGCATCACTTTACTTGCGTGAGAAATTAATGCGATGGTCCGATAGTTGCTGCAATTTTTGATGTCTCCTTTTTTGGGAATTGGAATGTAAATGGATCGTTTCCAGTCTGAGGGCCATTGTTTTGTTTTCCATATCTGTTGGCATATTCTTCTCAAGATTTTGATGGACTCTGTTTCTGTGGCTTGGAATAATTCTATTGATATCCCATCTGCTCCTGGTAATTTGTTTCTCCCGATTGCTCTCAATGCAGCTTTCACTTCACTTTCTAAAACTGTAGGTTCTTCTTCAAAAGATTCTTCTTGGAAATAATCGTTTATCCTTTCATCTCTTTTGTATAGTTCTTCAGCGTATTGTTCCCACCTTTTCTTTATTTTGTCCTGTTTAGTTAATGTATTTCCATGCTGATCTTTCAGCATGCCTAACCGTGCTTTAAATTTCCCTTTGATTTCTTGGATCTTGTGGAACAGATCTCTTGTTCTTCCTTTTTTGTTGTTCTCTTCTATTTCTTTACACTGGTTATTAGAATAGGTCTCTTTGTCTCTACGTGCGAGTCACTGGAACGTTGCACTTAGACTTTTGATTCTATTTCTGTCACCTTCTACTTTTGCTTCTCGTCTATCTCTGGCAATTTTAAGAGTTTCCTCAGACATCTATGGATGACTACAGACATCCATTTTGACTTCTTGATGTTCTGCTGTAATCCTGTATTGCCACTTACTGCTTTAACCTTCATCAGTAGTCATTTCAAGTCTTCACCATCTTCTGCCAGCAATGTGGTGTCATCTGCATATCTCAAACTGTTAATGTTCCTTCCACCAATTTTCAGTCCATCTTCATCTAAATCTAATACAGCTTTCTTGATAATGTGTTCTGCACATAGATTGAAGAGATAAGGAGATAAATAGATCCTTGTCTGACATCTTTGGCAATTGGAAACCATTTCAAACCATCTGTATCTCCATTTTTGTCCTAACAATAGCCTGTTGTCTGGAGTAAATTAAACCGTAGCATTAAAAGAAGAAGAAAAGCCCAGCATAAATTAATAAATTAATTAAGGAGTTAATTTTTGACACTGTTTTAGCCTGGCAATTTATTTTAAGGTGTGTGTGATCTGTCTTTATGGTGTATGTTTTTATGCTGGGCTGCTTTCTCCACTTAACTAAAATCTAGCATTAGGGAGGGGGGAAACAGTGCAGCATAAGAACATACACTATAAAAAACAGATAATGAATAAGTTGCCAGGCAAAAATAGTGTTAAAAAAACCAACCCCTAAATTAAAATCCGGGGTGAACAGAAATGTATTGGTGCCTGAAAGAAAGCCAGGTGAGCACCAAGGATATTCCACAAGCGAGGTGCCACTACTGAAAAAGCCCTGTCTCTGGTTGCCAGTGCCACCGGCCTCACCTCTGAAGGCGGGGAATACTGAGAGCAGGGCTTATGAGGCAAAGTTAATTGGGGGGGGGGCTGGACAATATGGGAGGAGCCATTTAGGGTTTAAAAATAAGAAACAGCACTTTGAATTGTGCCTGGAAAGAGATGGGCTGCCAGTGCAGATCTTTTAGCAGTGGGGGGTGATGTGATCCCTGTGTCATGCCCCTGACAATAGCGTGGCTGCTACATTTTGGAAATGCTGAATTTTCCAGTGTTTTCAAAGCATGTAAAGCACATCACAGTAATTTAACCTGGATGTAATCACAACATGGATCATCGTGGCAGGTCACACTTTTACGACAGTGGCCATAGCTGGCATATCAGCTGAAGCTGATAAAAGGCACTATGTGCCACAGAGGAGATCTGGGCCTCCAACTGTAGGCCAAGATGCAGCAGTACTCCCAAGCTTCAGGGAGAGGGCAACCCCCTCCAGGACAAGCTGACTGCTCAGCCCTTGAGCAGCTTTGTCATTGACCAACCACACCTCAGTCTTATCTGGACTGAGCTTCAGTTTATTAGTCTTCATTAGGGTTGCCAGCTCCAGACTGAGAAATACCTGGAGATTTGGGTGGGTGGAGCCTGAGTAGGATGGGGTTTGGGGAGGGGAGGGACTTCAATGGAGTATAATGCCGTAGAGTCCACCTTCCAAAGTGGCCATTTTCTCCAGGTGAACTTATCTCTGTCGCCTGGAGATCAGTTGTAGTAGCAGGGGATCTCCAACCACCTCCTGGAGGTTGCTGATCCTAGTCCTCATCCTTTCTACTACCATATCCATGCACCTGTTCAAAACTTCCACATGAACCACCTGGCTCAGCTGTTAGGGAGAAGTCAAGCGAGGTGTCATCTGCATATTGGTGGCACCTTACTCCGAATCCCAGTGGTTTCACGTCGATGTTAAACAGCATGGGGGGACGATGGAGACACTAAGTGCCAGGAAGCATTAAGTGCCAGGAAGCAGAGCAGCAGTCCCCTAGCACCACCTTCTAGATTTGGCCAGTCAAGTAAGAGCAGGACATAGAAGCACAGTCCCACCTGCCTCTCCAGAAGGATCCCATGATCAATGCTACTGAACATCGCAGAGGTCCAGGAAAATCAGCAAGGCTGCATTCCCCCGTCACTCTCCTAGTGAGGACCATCTATCACTCTTCAAGTTGCGAAATTTTGCATGGCAGCAATGAAAATTCGACGCCATAGCGCAACAGCCTCTTAGCGCAATTGACAGATGTGTCTCAGTTGTAATTTTCTTTTTAAGTGTTATAAGACTCGGACTGTAATTCTTTGCTTGTAAGAATATATTAGTCCATGTTTCTTGTTTTATCTGGCTAAGGGACAAAAATAAATTATCATCTATTAGGGTGACCAAGGCTGTTTCTGTCCCAAATCCAGGCTGAAATGGGTCTAGATCATCAGTTCCTAAACTTTTTGAGTCATGGAGCACTTTTCACCTAGCACCTATATACTAAACTGAATGACAGTAGTAGTTTTCTTTCCAATCTCTTCACGGAGCACTAGGAGATGTTTCATGGAGCACCAAGTGCTCTGTGGAGCACAGTTTGGGAACCGCTGGTCTAATCCATCTCCTTCAAGTTCATACAAAGGCACCTGTACCGAGGTTTCGGTAGCATGCCTACTCTTTAAATTAAGATTAAAATTAAGATTTAATCAATCGCATAAAAATCAGGTAATTGATCAGCTAAAATTACTTTAATCAATGGGCAGCAGCAGTATTCACATGAATACATGAACACATGAAGCTGCCTTATACTGAATCAGACCCTTGGTCTATCAAAGTCAGTATTGTCTACTCTGACTGGCAGTGGCTCTCCAGGCAGAGGTCTTTCCCATCACCTACTTGCCTAATCCCTTTAACTGGAGATGCTGGGGATTGAACCTGGGACCTTCTTCATGGCAAGCAGATACTCTACCACTGAGTTTTGGCCCCTCCAGAAATTACTCTTCAGAAGACCAAAGAATAACAGCATATTCCTTTACAATACTTTACTCTGGTCCCACAGAATGTGAAAAGATCACACAAGGAACGCTCCATTTAATATTCCAAACAACTGATGCTACAGATAATCTGGCAGTACCTTCTGCACTTGACTCATAACCTTTTTTCAGAAACAAATTTCAAATAAGTTCATGTCAACGACAGGCGTTTCCCTGTGCCAAATGGATGCAGTCAGTGAGAAATTTTTCATCTCTCATAAACACCACCATTTGTTAAACACCCTTTGATTGTGTGTGTGTGTGTGTGTGTGTGTGTGTGTGCGTGAATGGGTTTCATTTTACTGAGTGGCTCAGGGGCTGAATTTCTGCTGGATTGTTCCTCAAGAATTCTGTGTGTGTGTGTAAAGTGCCTTCAAGTCGCAGCCGTCTTATGGTGGCCCCTTTTGGGGTTTTCAAGGCAAGAGACTAACAGAGGAGGTTTGTCAGTGCCTTCCTCTGCACAGCAACCCTGGACTTCCTTGGTGGTCTCCCATCCAAATACTAACCAGGGCTGACCCTGCGTAGCTTCTGAGATCTGACCAGATCAGGCTAGCTTGGGCCATCCAGGTCAGGGTTCAAGAATTCTAGCTGATAATTAAAAGCAGTCCTTGATCCTTCTGTTTTCTTTTATCACATTCACACCCCACTCTTCCTCTGAAGGGCTCTGATCACCGTTAATATAATTCCCAGGTGCCCCCCCCCCATTCAAGCAGTGTATAGGTCCTGACAGGCAGTAAAACTTTAGCATAATTATCACTGAGGTAGAAAAAACTGTTATTTGTGCTGCACCCATGTTAGACAGTAGATGAGAGCTTGAACATTTGTCCATATTTTTAAAAAATCACTCAGAAAACAAGATGTCAGAGAGAGCAGCTCTTGCCTTCTCCCATACACATTAGTTATCTGCGTTCGACAATATTCTTTCTTGCTACGGTTGCCAGCTCCGGGTTGGGCAATACCTAGAGATTTGGGGGGCGGAGCCTGAGGAGGGCAAGGTTTGGGGTATAATGCCATAGAGTCCACATTCCAAGGTGGCCATTTTCTCCAGGTGAACTGATCTCTGTCAGCTGGAGATCAGTTGTAATCCTTGGAGATCTCCAGCGACTACCAGGAGGTTGGCAACCCTACTTCTTGCACAAGCAGTCTACCACAAGCCTTCCACCATTCCACCTGCAGTCTGCAGTAGTACAGTTCATGACTGTATCCTGTACCTTCAGATCATTCTCTTGGCTTTTCTCTGGAAAGACAGGAAAAGGCCTGCATGGTAACCTTGTGCAGGCACATTTGGGAAACCCAGTGTAGCAAAGGAAGGATACCCATATGTTTATCCAAAAGAGGCAAAAACAGGTTCCACAGGATCGGTTCAGGTCAGAGAAGTGGTGTGGGCCAAGCTTAAAACCCCTGTGCACCGCAGTCCTGACCTGAATTGAGTCCCATGTGTGTGATAATTGAATTTTTTTTAATGTTGTGAGTTCAGTTCACAGAACTTCCTTCATCTTGTTGGCTTTGGTTCTTAGACAACCACTGCGAATGGCCTGGGATACTGCATTCACTCCTCCCCACCCCCATTCTTTCAGGGATTTCTCAGATCCTGACTAGCTCCTAGTGCAGCCTTCTGCTTGGCTTAGATATAGGGTTGCCAGCTCCAGGCTGGGAAATACCTGGAGATTTTTGGGATAGAGCCTGGGGGGGTTAGAGAGGGGAGGGACTTTAATGCCATAGAGTCCAATTGCCAAAGGGGCCATTTTCTCCAGGGGAACTGATCTCTGGAGATCAGTTGTAATAGCAGGAGATCTCCAGCCACCACCTGGAGTTTGACACCTCTACTTAGATACCACCTATAAGCTTTCTGGGTCTAGACTGCAACCGTTCTAGAATCCTGCCAGCAAGACACAAACTCCTATCTCTCATCTCCTCAGACCTCCTTCCTGTTTTGTTGGGCTACTGTTCATTTCCCTGGCCACTAGTAGCCCCTTCCCAAGTCTGCCAGATACAACATGGCAACGATCCTGTTTCCAAAACTCAGGGCCACAGGCATCTTGTCCCAGTGGAGTGGGGGGGGGGTGAGATAAGATTGTCTTGGAAACATCTCTCTTTTGTTCTCTTGTTTTAACTGCTCTCCCACAATGTTTTTCATATCACCAGCTGACTTTCTTGGACGCCTCTGCAGTTTGCTCCTTATCTCCTGTGCTCTTTATATGTTAGGATTTGTACCACAGCTATTTTAAAGATGCAGGATTGAGCAAGACTTTCCAGACATTTTATGATATGTTTCTTAGAAAGGTTAACTACCTCTCTGAGAAAATGTTCTGATAAAGAAGAAGAGTCCCGAGGTCACAAAACACTGGATGCATTTGAGGACTCTCTCTCTCTCTCTCTCTCTCTCCTGCCTGCTTACAGGGAAGTACCCCCAAAAGTAAGACATGGCACTTTCCATCCTGCTCTGAAAGGGAGGCCTTGTGCAGATGTCCATCTATAAGAGAGGAGAAGTTGCCTGGAGCTGTGCCTTCAAACATTTTTTTCAGACAATGTGGAAGTCTGCAATTCACCACAGATCAAGAGGTTAAAATGCCTGAACATTACCATTTCGTACTGCAGGTAGGGTGATTGTATTTTTGAATGCTTCCTTTCCTATACAAAACCTGCATATGAAAACCGAAACAAGCCAAAGGAGAAGAGTTGTGATCTTGTTTTCTCCTTCACGTAGTAATGTTTGATACCCCCAGTGAGTTTTCTGTGGGGAAGCATCAATTTCAAATGCCACCTTAAACTTCCACGATTTTTTCACTCTCAAAAATTTGAGAATTAAAAATGTAATGAAGGAAACAAGCACTTGCAATCCACTTGTGCAAAATAAAGTTTAGCCTCGGCTGACTCTTTGGGGCCCACGATGCCTTCAAATGGACTGCACCCCCCATATTTATCTTAGCGCTTCTGCCTGCCAAGATACTAACAAGCTAGGAAAAAATTAGCAAGAATGATTAGTCTCACATAGTACGCATGAGAATAGAGAACCATTCTCATTGGGTCAGGAAAGGGTTAGGGTTGCCACTGAATTGCTTTAGACCCGCAATAAAAATTCCAGAAGGGCAGCTGTGTTCTCTGTTGCAGCATGCTGTAAAGATTAAACGGAGTCTTGTGGCACTAACAACATCGTATTCCAGCATAAACATTCATGGACTAGAGCTAGGGTTGCCAACCCCCAGGTACTAGCTGGAGATCTCCTGCTATTACAACTAATCTCCAGCTGATATAGATCAGTTCACCTGGAGAAAATGGCCACGTTGGCAATTGGACTCTATGGCATTGAAGTCCCCCCTCCCCAAACCCCGCCCTCCTCAGGCTGCCCCACAAAAATCTCCCGCCGGTGGTGAATTGCATTCCATTAATAGAGCATGACAGTGACTTCAGGGGCCCTCCGGCCAACTTGGGCCCTAGGAATTTTTCCACTTGGTCCTCCCCTCTCAGGGGCCCCTGTCTATGCAATGTACCCATTGAGATGAAAAGAAGCTACAAGCATGTGGGACAACATCCTTCCAGACATACCCTGTGCTTCCCACACTGCCTGAAGAGTGAGACGCCATCAAAGGGTTTTTTTTGTTTTAATTTATAAGTGATTATAAACAGGACAATCAGCTGCATAAATGAATGAGAATTAATGGGAACACTGCTTGTAGACTTTCACTTTGAAAGTTTACTCTGAACTTGGGCTCTGTTTTCACTAAGGACGCACTGTATACAAATGCCTTCCTGAGTTTATTTCCGCTAATGCAAAGTAGGCGCCAATTCATAAAAACGATGGCTAAATGTCCATGTGATTACTTGTTGGTTTACTGGGCAGGGGGGACTACTTTGGAATAAGCATTTCTTCTGCAGTAATAGTAACCAACATAGACATGTAAAACATTTGTACTTTGAAAGAGCTATGGGACAAAGTGGAAGATTCTCACACGCACACACACACACACACACATGCACTCAATTTCCACCCTTTACTCCTATTTCCCAGAGGGAACCAGCTCTGGGAACAAGCATCGTAGCTCTTCTACTGGAGTCTAGAAGCATCTGGAAGAGAGGTTTTAGCGGATCTCTCCTGGGGGGGATTTGGCTTGGGGGGAAAGTTAGGAGGCAGTTCTGAAGTAGTTTTTGCCCTCCTGTGTGTTTCTTTTCACAGCTGAAAGAATCTTATTAGTGGGAGGAGGGATTAGGCTCTGAACTCCTTCCTCTTGTTGCCCAACCTCTCTTCCTCTTTACCCTCTCTCCTCTTCTCACCCAACCTCCTTTATCTCCTCTTCCTCTGCTCCTCCAGAGTGGCCGACCATCGAAATATACCATCGGATTTGCTGCTTGTTCAAGAAAGCAAATGGCTTTTTGTCAGGGGATTGATTTAGCCCCTCAGAATGCTTTTATGCATATCTCAGGGGTGCCTAGGGGTGCCAACCTCCAGGTGTTAGCTGGAGATCTACTGCTATCACAACTGATCTCCAGCCAATAGAGATCAGTTCACCTGGAGAAAATGGCCGCTTTGGCAATTGGACTCTATGGCATTGAAGTACCTCCCCTCCCCAAACCCCATCCTCCTCAGGCTCCGCCCCCAAAACCGGTGGCAAAGAGGGACCTGGCAACCCTGGGGTGCCCCTCATTGGCAGGAATATCTTCCAGCTTTCTTGCATATGCACATGGGACACCCAGTATAAAAATGGGAGGGAGTAATATTTATGTATTTATTTACATTATTTACACTCTACCTTTCTCACTGAAACTCAAAGCTGATTACACAGTCTAAGTCAATACAATCAATAGGATCTAATAGTGTTTCCCAGTGTGGACTGGCAACCCTACTCCTTCTTGTCAGGGTTCAGTTTCAATGTGTTCACTCTCAGCCACTGAACTGGGGCATTCAGGCCAGGGTGCAAAACTTTCATCTTATCGCCAGGAGAAACGTGGGTTTTGTTCTCCTTGTTCTTGGTAGTTTGCTTTTAACTCTCCAGACAAAGTGGTCTTTCTTTTAATTAACTTTTCGTTTAAAAAGAAAAGCCAGTAATAAAGAACAAAGCAGAAGAAGTTAGTGATAGAAATCACATAGCCACACAGTAAAAGAAACAACAGCTAAGGATACACCTTATTATGGTGTATGTCATTCCAATTAAAATGGGCCAGATTTCAATAAATGTGTTTGATAACTGTCAGCCCTCTTTAATTCTAATAAATTGTTTTCATTTTGTTGTTTCTGCTGTTCTCAAAAATTTTTAGCATCCGAATGGTTGTGCATACTGTTATACGTAACCTTACTGCGCACAGTAAATACCAAGAGACCATCCACAATTTCCCCCCTTAGGTTACTGACAAGAATTGTTTCAGAATCTTCAGCCAACTCAAAGTTTATGATGTCCTTAATTATCTGCTAGGACTACTAAAGATGGTATTTAATTCTACATGGGCCTTGTTAGTTGAAAGCCAACATTCCAATCCAGAAAAGTCCAGTTGAACTTGTAACAATCGAAACACAAACTGAATATATCCTTTTCTTAATACTGCTGTTATCCAAGGCCTTTTATGTAGTGACGTTTCCCTACAGTCACCCCCGTGACTGCTTCGGAGCTTTGATGCCATGACCAAGAAGGCCAGGCCCTCGGGTTGCCTCTCACCTAATCTCAGAAGCCAGGGGCACCCAAAGCAGGGCCTCCAAAGATGACTATAGTGTTCAGGCAGTTTCATAAGGGAATAGGTATAGTAGTCCCACACCATATAGGGCTTTGAAAATCAAGACCAGCACCTTGAAGTGTGTCCAGAAACAAATTGGGAGCCTGCGTAGATGAGCCAGGACTGGAGTGATATGGACTTTACGCCCCACTCCAGTCAGCATCCTGGCTGCTGCTAGGGTGGCCAACCTCCAGATACTAGCTGGAGATCTCCTGCTATTACAACTGATCTCCAGCTGACAGAGATAAGTTCACCTGGAGAAAATGGCCACTTTGGCAATTGGACTCTATGGCATTGAAGTCCCTCCCCAAACCCTGCCCTCCTCAAGCTCTGCCCCAAAAACCTCCCGCCAGTGGCGAAGAGGGACCTGGCAACTCTAGCTGCAGCATTCTGTACTAACCGAAGTTTCCAAACACTTCTCAAGGGCAGCCCCATGTAGAGCACATTGCAGTAATCTAATCTAAATGTAATCAGGGCATGCCACTACAGTGGCCAGATCTTTTCTGCCCAGGAAAAGCCTCAGCTGGCTAACCAGTTTAAGCTGATAAAAGCCACTCCTCATCACAACTGCCACCTGCTAATCCAGCAGTAGGCCTGAGTCCAAGAGCACCCCCAGACTACAGACCTGTTTCTTCAAGGAGAGTGCAACCCCGTCCAGAATGGGTGACACCTTAAACCCCAAGTCAGACCTTCTATCCACCAGTAACACTTTATCTTGTTGGGATTAAGCTTCAGTTTATCCACTCCAAAACTACCTCCAGGCACTGGCTCAGGATTTCTACAGCCTTCCAGGGATCAGCTGGGACAGCAAGACAAAGCTGAGTGTCATCCTTGTATTGATGACAACTCAGCCCAAATCTCCAGATGATCTCACCCAGCAGTTTCATGTAGATGTTAAAGACCATAGGGAACAAGAAGGAAGCTTGCAGGACCTCATAGGCCAAAGGCCAAGGGGCTGAGCAGCAGTCCTCCCCCCCCCCCAGCACTACCTCCTGAAACCTACCCTCCAGATTGAACCAGAATCACTACAGAACACTGCCTTTCATTCCCAGCCCAGATATGATGACCCCCCCCTCTAGGGTTGCCAACCTCCAGGTATTAGCTGGCAATCTCCTGCTATTACAACTGATCTCCAGCCGATAAAGAGCAGTTCACCTGGAGAAAATGGCCGCTTTGGCAATTGGACTCTATGGCACTGAAGGCCCTCCCCTCTCCAAACCCCGCCCTCCTCAGGCTCCGCCCCCAAAAGCTCAGTTCGTATTTGGCTTAGATGTTACATTCCTTACGTTTCTTTTTGTTCACAAACTTAGTTCTGTTCCCCAGAACTCCTATGGATGTAGTTACTCAGACTCTGCCGCCTGGCTATCAGGGAAGGAAGAGACCTTTCAATCTCTATTCCCCAGAGAAATGCAGAAGTATGGAGATTTACCCAAATCTCTCTTCCCGTTCTCACTACTAAACTACTCTACACCAGTGGCAGTAATCCCTTCACATTACCCTGTATCTGGAATAGCTCCTTCCCAGACTAATCCCTCTTTGTGACCTGAGAAAGGGCCCTTTTCCTCCCAATCTCAATCCTGTCACTCCACAGGTTGTGTGTTTCACTAGCTTAGGCCAAACTGGACCCTCAGGTTCACAGAGTCATTCACAGCTTCTTCACACGCAGGTGACCAATCTTAGAATCCTTTCTTTCTCTCAGAACTCCAAGTGAGCCTTTTGGCTCAGCCCACTCCTTGTCTCTCAGTTTCTACTGACGATTAAGCCTTCATCCATCACAGCAGTCCAGAAGGATACCATGATCAATGGTATTGAAAACTGCTAAGAGATCCAGGAGAATCAACAGTCACATTCTCTCTGTCCATCTCCCAGAGCAAGTCATCCACCAGGGTGACGAATACTGTTTCAGCCCCATAACTGGGCCTAAACCCAGACTGGAAGGGATCTTTAGGTGTAAGTTTATGAATGAGGAACCCCTTATATACATTATTTGGGCCCACATGCTTTATTGGGTTGCCACATCTGCCTCTACCCAAGAGACAGTTATGAAATGGAGACTTGGCAGTTGCCTGAACTTTAGAATGGAAGATCCCTTGGGTGAGTGGTATAAGTCTTAAGAATTTCATTCCAAGTGGACACAGGAAACATTGCCCATTATTCAATAAAGAAAATGAACTTGTCCAAAATTAAAACTAAATTGAAATGAAAAAAATACAATTTGTGCAGATTCCTACTACGTTCTTGAGTCATGGGCACATTAATGGGAATTCTGAATTCCTGTGTGCATAGAGGCCCCCATTCATTTCAACAGAGGGAGTAGTCCTGTGGGTACACAGAAAGCATGTCAACCTCTCCATGAACTAAATGGGGAAGCTTTTGCAAGTAGGATAGCACAGTAGGTTTTTGCAAGTAGGTTTTTGCAGTCATCTTGTTTGTGGGCTTATTAGAGGCACCTGAATAGCCAATATGTGAATAGACTGCTGGACTTGGTGGGCCTTGGTCTTATCTAGAATGGTTTTTCTTATGTTCTTAAGTTCACATCAGATCTGCTGTTCCTTCAAAACTGGTGGACCAAACAGCATAATTTATTTCAGCCATCTCCACATTTGCATATTTCCATCCAGTGAACAAGACAGCAATAAAGTGTAAGATGCTCAGAGCATTTTCTGGATGAAAATGAGAAAGAATCCATAGCATACAAAGTCATGTCCAGAACACATCAAACTTGGTAGAAGGAATTCCTTTGACTTCTTTAGAGAAGGCCCCAAAGGAGAATCCAGCCAACAAAAACTTCAGCCATTGTAACTGCCAGGTGAATGGCTTCCATCCTTTTTCTTTTGTTAGTCTCCCTGAGAACTAGACAGGAGGCCAAATGGCAAAGAGCCTTTTTAAATAATGAGTTGAACTTTTATATTTTCTGATCAGATAGAACTACCCAAAGGCCTCATATGGTCAAGAAACAGAGACTCCACGTGCAGATTTTTAAATGCCGCATGCAATTTCTGCCTGCTGTAACTTTGTCCAGATGCGGGTACTTTCTGTGCCCATGGAAATGAGACAGATCTCTTTCTTTTCAGCTTGTCCAAGAATCTTTGCACTCTGACTCACTCCAAAAGAAAGAAAAAGAAAGAATGGAAAGAATGCGAGGCAACTGTGTTCAGTACATAGTATTTTATGAGTTCAGGGTCTATTGAAAAATGGGAATCTGAGTATGTAAATAGCACAAATTAGATATTTATAATGCTAAAAACATTGTTTTGCAGTGAACAATATTTTGCCTGAGATGGACCAGAACCAAGAAGACTGATAATGCTTCTTTATTAATTTCTGATTCACTTCTTAACTCTTGCATGGGTAAATATAGATTAATTTGCCAATCTTGTAAGTACTGGTGTGTTTTCAACAACCTGATAGCCTTCAAACCCAGATGACATTTCTCCTAGTTTGGGGCTAATCTGAATTCCATATTGAATCCCCAATAGGGTTCCAGGGGAACTGGTCTATATCGGCTGGAGATCAGTTGTAATAGCAGGAGATCTCCAGCCACCACCTGGATGTTGGCAACCCTAACCCTTAAACACATGGCAACTTGAGATGTTTATTTGGAATGGCTGCCTAGATTAATATAATGTCAAAAATAAATAGGTTTCAGCTTTATGTGCCATCTATGTGTGTGTGTGTAAGTGCCGTCAAGTCACTTCCAGCTCATGGCGACCCTATGAATTAATGTCCTCCAAAATGTCCTATCTTTGACAGCCTTGCTCAGATCTTGCAAATTGAGGGCTATGGCTTCCTTTATTGAGTCAATCCATCTCTTGGTGGGTCTTCCTCTTTTCCTGCTGCCCTCAACTTTTCCTAGCATGACTGTCTTCTCCAGTGACTCTTGTCTTCTCATAATGTGACCAAAATACGATAGCCTCAGTTTAGTCATTTTAGCTTCTAGATCCATCTATATATTACCTATATATGCAGTAGCCTCTGCTTTGGGGTAATATCCCCCACACACAGTTGCATTGACCAGATGCCAGGGAACAGCTTAATGAGTGCAACTCGCTTCTTTCAGTCAACACAACCAGCAACACAAATCCTCGTCCTCAACTGCTGCTTCAGAAGGGAACGGCGGCTGCAACCTCCCTTCACCCCCAAAGCAACCACGGCTTCCGAGGCAGCGTGTGCACTTTGGCAGCCTCTCTCCTAACCCAAATCTTGTGCAATGATCATCTCAGGGTTCAGCAGAGGTTAGTCCTTTCTTCCCCTCTGAAGCAACTGCAGGGAAGAGGGGAAGCTCAACCGTGACGTTGTTTGCAGGGACAAATGTGCTCGGAGTTTCTTGCTATGTAAAGGTGTATTGACTCAGCTTAAGCCAAACTCCCAGGGGGTGGGGGGGAGGGGCAGTACTAGTTTTCAGCAGTCAAAACTCCATTTGCTATTAAGTTGTGGATATAATATTAGAGTTGCCATGCTGGATCATACTAAAGGTCTATCGATAGTTCAATCCTGTAAGATATTGCAATCTTCCTGTTGGCCAAAAGATGGTGAACATGACTTTTCTTTTCTTTTCTTTTTTTGCTGTCAAGTCACAGTCAACTTCTGGGGACCCCGTAGGGGTTTCAAGGCAGGAGACATTCAGAGGTGGGTTGCCTGCCTCTGGGTAAAATCCCTGATATTCCTTGGTGGTCTTCTATCCAAATACTGACTAGGGCCAATCCTACTTAGCTTCTGAGAGCTGACAAAATTTGGCTAGCTTGGGCTATCAGGGTCAGGACATGATGCATATAGTCATACCTTTTGTTCCCACCATCTGATGGTCAGTGGTATATTGCCTCTGGAACCAGTTCAATTATTCTCTTGGTAGATCTGTGCTGCGTGGATTTGATTATTCCTTTCATAGAGCTGTCTGTGCTAATGACCACAGCTTGTGGCAATGCATTGCATAAATTGTTGCTGTATTGTGTGAAAAGGTATTATGTTTTGCTGGTCCTTAAGCTCAACCTACTCATGAGAACAAAGACACGAACCTGTCATACTTAAACTGAGCCAGACTGCAATTCTACAAATATTTACCTGAATATATACCCCACTGAATAAAATGGGACTTACTTCAAAGTAGCATAAATAGGATTGCACTGCAAGGCAGGGAGCAATGTAGGTAATATTTAAATCCATTTTATCTTAAAGTAGATGGATCAGTCCCTTTTCTATGACCATGGAAAAGGAATGGAAATACATACCCAGAAGGAAATTCATTTCTTTCGTTATTTTCCTGCCATTTCAGAAGCAATGCCGGGTGAGATGAATAGTGTTCATTGTCCCATCCAAATCAGCCAAGTATTGTTAACAACTAGCAAACCAAACTGAAATATCTGCCAAGCTGCAACAGCACATAAAGTTGCCCCTACTAGAGCTACAAAGTACTAAGTAAGTACATGCCATATAGGACTGTTCTTTCCACTGTACTATGTGTCCGTCGTAATCCCATCCCAACAATGGGATATTGCTAAATACTGAGTAGTTCAAAAATGCCTGTTGGCTGAGTTGGAGGGTGGGACATTGCAAGAATGACTCCTGTGTGACCCAATGCATCATTGCACGCAGAAACCCATTAGCGCACCCACTATAGAATTTCGGTCACTGGACCCTGGATTGTCCACAGTTAGGGGAAGAGGGCACGTTCTGACATCACCACAAAAATGTGGCCAAGTGCAGCAAATGAATGGCTGCCATATTGCAGCTGGGGCCTAAACCTGCTCCTGCCTTGGTGAACCCCAGTCGTTAAGAATTTACTTCCTGTGCCTGGCCCTTGAGCGCTGTTTCTTGGCTACACTACAGTGTGACAATTCAATGTTGGGAAATGGCTGTCCATTCTGATGGGGGAAGTCAAGAGGAAGTGTCCTTGATACAAGCCGTTATATATATGAGAGCCAGCGTGGTGTAGTGATTAAGAGCAGTGGTTTGGAGCGGTGGAGTCTGATCTGGAGAACCGGGTTTGATTCCCCCACTCCTCCACATGAGTGGCAGAGGCTAATCTGGTGAACTGGATTTGTTTCCCCACTCCTACACACAATGCCAGCTGGGTGACCTTGGGTAAGTCACGCTCTCTCAGCCTCACCCACCTCACAAGATGTCTGTTGTGGGGAAGGAAGGTGATTGTAAGCCGGTTTGATTCTCCCTTAAGTGGCAGAGAAAGTCAGCATATAAAAACTCTTTTTCTTCTTCTTCTTTATGAAGAAGCCCAGAAACAGATTGGTGACCTATCAGGGGCAGGTTGCGGATGCTTTAAGGAAGATACCACATGGAACGGCAGAGAGATACGTTAGTCACTGCCGAAACCGTCAAAGTCTTGGCAGAGATCGGTGAGTACCAGTTTGCAATGAGTGCAATTTGGAAAGCAAAGAAAATCTCAAGAGAACAGAAAGAGCCCATAATGTAATAGATATGCATAAGAACTGTGAAGTGCAGCATGGCTTACACTGCACTAAACTCAAACAAAACAACAAACCCAGAGAACATTCAAATCCATCAAATACAGCTGGTTCAGTAATCAGAACAAAAAAAAGTAAAAACGGCAAAGTTTTTACTCCAACTTAATTTGCTATTTATCAGACTTATGGCTTCATTTGCTCCAACTTAATTTGCTATTTATCAGACTTATGGCTTGGCTTGTAACTGGAAAGGGAGAGGGAGAGGAAGAAGAAGACGAATCTTATACAGCAATCAATATAATTTGACATACTTGATCCCAGTAATCTTCAAAATAATCCTGCTGTGTATCAAAAAATTGTGCATTTGACATGAGGCAATATCCTGATGATCTTCCTCTTTGGACTGTCAAATGCTGATGGGCTTCCACTATTGCAATGCCCACAGGTGAAACTGAGGACCACATTGGTCAAGGGGCAGCTCAAATGCAACAGCAAGACTTTATGAGTGCCGGCAAAGCACCATGCAGTCCTATGGGACATTGAGTTCATTTAAGTTGTTTCTTGGCCACACTACAGTATGATGCTGGAATGTTGGGAAATGGCAAGTATATCAATACAAGCTACAGAACTGCAAGATTCATGAAGAACATTAGTCCCTTCAACCCCCATTGGGCCAACTCCCCCTTCTAAGCCCTTTCTCGACTTTATCTCCCCCCCCCCATTTTCCACTCTCCCCGTTATTGCTGTTTTCCTCTTTCCAGTGGCTCACTGTGGCTCAGTGGCAGAGCATTGGGTGGGTATACAGAAGGTCCAGTTCAATCCCCAGTATCACCAGTTAAAAGGACCAGGTAGCAGGTGATGCAAAAGGCCTCTGCCTGGGACCCCAGCGAGCTGCAGCCAGTCTGAGTAGACAATACTGACTTTGATGGACCAAAGGTATGATTCAGTATGAGGTAGCTGCATGTGTTCGTGTGAGATTTCATGCGCTCTCAGTCAGCGTTTTTTTCAATTTGAGAGTTTTTAACACATCCAGTTGATTTTATTCAGCTCTCCTAGGTTTGCAGAGAAATCCCCCACTGGCCCTGTTGTGCATATTTTTTAATCTGTACTCTCAGGTCATTTTTAGAATTGGATATATTAAAATTTCTCTCCATTACATTGGGTGGAGGTTGAAAGAACCTTGGATGCCATGACATAAGTGTTCGGGGCAGGAAAATTCCCCGAGCTCTCCCCAAAAGTGGGTCTGGACTTCAGCACATTTTCGTAATGGTAAGCAAGGTAAGAAAAAGGGATGAAGGCTCAGGAAAGTGTATTGCAGGGTCTCACAGCATGGTGCACACAAAGACCTTTCCTGGGGCCCACCAAGTGTTTTTAGAAAGTGGCTGGAACCAGGTGGGGCACTTGCCCAGCAGGGCTTCTGGAGATGGCCATTGGAGATCTGATTGGCTGGGAGGATTAAAATAGTGTTTCATTGGCCGTTGCCTCCACAGTGTCCGTTGTCTTCTCTCCAGTGTATTTCTTAAAACTCTCTCTCTTCTCCCCTGCACTTAGGCTTCGCTCTGTGTGTGTGACTCCACCTCTTCTGGCAACTATTTTGTGGTTGTGGCCACTAGTCCTTGTCAGAGTTCCAAAGGGGCCCACAGGGTCAAAAAGAACGGGGACCCCTGGTGTGTAGGCTGGAGATTCTGCAGTCATGGAAGACAGGAGGTACCGTAAGATACAAATTATTGGCATAAAGTATGGCAGGGGGTTCAACTGTGAACTATAAGGATTTTTTAAAAAGAAATGTGGAATGGGTTTTGTTCTCAGAATGCTGAGAAGGAAGACGAAGTAGGCAGCTTTTGCTTTCTATTAAGACATCTATTGGGGTCAGGCTTGTATGGAAGCACTCCCAGCCGTACTGCATTCAAGACCTGTTCTAAGAGATTAAAGTAGGGTTGCCAACCTCCAGGTACTAGCTGGAGATCTCCTGCTATTGCAACTGATCTCCAGCTGATATGGATCAGTTCCCCTGGAGAAAATGGCCGCTTTGGCAATTGAACTCTATGGCACTGAAGTTCCTCCCCAAACCCCGCCCTCCTCAGGCTCCACCCCAAAAACCTCCCACTGGTGGCAAAGAGGGACCTGGAAACCCTAGATTAAAGCTATAGTTGCTCAGTAGTAAGAGGAAGACTAATAGACATCAAATTGGGTTCATAAAATGAGTGTTTTTATTAGGGAACATAACTAAATAGTGAAACTAGTACAGAACAGCAGCTGTTCTGAGAAGCGTAACTACAGATTCACTTGCTAGGATCTTACATTATTTATGTACTTCATTTATAACCCATTTTTGTCCCCAATGGATACCCAAAGTGGCTTTCAACATTCTACCCTTCTTCATTTTACCCTCCCAACCACCCTGAGAGGTAGGTTGGGCTGAGAGGGTGTGACTGGCCCATGATCACCAAGTGAGCTTCCATGGTAGAGTAGGGATTTTAACCCGGGTCTCCCAGATCCTGGTCCAACGTTGTAACCACTGTACCACTGTGGCTCTCATATCTCTTACCTTGGCAGTGCTACCCATCCTGATAAAGTTGCTAACTGGCTTAGAGAGAGAAAAAATGCCATGTGCCTTTAATAGAATCTTAATGTGCGGGAATGGACAGCAGAAGCTTTTCATAGCATAGAAGTAAATAACATCACCTGGATAATACCATTCTATTAAGCCTCTATTAAAGGGACAGGGCATTTTTCTCCAGGCCTGTTGGCAATCCAACTTCCTGAGCTTCTGGGTAACGTAAAAGCCTGGGATCAAGCAAAAGGAGTCCAGGCAGCACTTCATCCATGGTATTGTAAACCCAGTTTTCAAAGGGTTGCTTCAGGCATGGGTATGAGCCAAAGTATTAGCTCCTCCTACACAATCCGGAGCTTCTCACACCGCCAAGGCAACATGACAGTTAGGTCTTACACAGCAATCCTAACATCTATTTGGGAGTAAGCCCTATTGAATAGTGCGAGCTTACTGCTGAGTAGACCCACTTAGGCTTGCGGTGTAGTGGTTAAGAGTGGTGGTTTGGAGCGGTGGACTGTAATCTGGAGAATCGGGTTTGATTCCTCACTCCTCCGCATGAGCGGCGGACTCTGATCTGGTGAACCGGGTTGGTTTTCCCACTCCTACACATGAAGCCAGCTTGGTGACCTTGGGCTAGTCACAGCTCTCTTAGAGCTCTCTCAGCCTCACCTACCTCACAGGGTGTCTGTTGTGGGGAGGGAAGGTGATTGTAATATGGTTTGATTCTTCCTGAAGTGGTAGAGAAAGTCATCATATAAAAGCCAGCTCTTCTTCTTTTCTCTTCAAATATATAACAGTCATCACGACTAACAATACTTGCAAAAGATTCCCCCCCCCCATTTAAATACTAAAGGCCATGTTCATGTCTGCATGAGGCCACTAGAACAATTCCCAGCCCTCTAGAATAGCCTTTTATGCATCAAGCAAAAAAAAAACAACCCAAAGCCAACAACACCTGGCCTTTTTTGCAACGTACAACACGATAAAAATATCCTTCTTTCTGCTAAAGCAGATCCATGAAATTTCATGATAAACAAAAGCCCTCTTGTGTGTAACGGGACATGGCGAAACATGCCAGTGAGAGAGCTGAAGGTTAAAGTGTAAATTCCTCTCACACAGACACATTAAGACTAACTTTTTCTGCTGCCCCATGTGAACAATGTCCTGCTAACTCACAGCTGGCACTTTGCAGTGGAGGGTACTTTAATTTTTCTAGGCCTTGCAAGGATATGCTTCGCGAAAAGGCTTTTCTTTTTTAAGACTGCGATGAATGTGATGCATGAGTCTTTCAGATGCTTGTGTATTCGGTATGGAATGTGAAAGATTAAAGCATTTTTTAAAAAAAAAGTTTCTACATGGAACAGAAAGAAGGAAGAAAAGCAGTGGCACAGAGAGAGAGAGAGAGAGAGAGAGAGAGAGAGAGAGAGAGAGAGAGAGAGAGAGAGAGAGAGAGAGAGAGAGAGAGATGAGCCTGACAATAACAAACAAGTGGATTAAAAATAACAGATGGAAAGGAAAACGCCCCTGGCCCTTCCAAAACCACCATTACTGCCTCCCACACCCTGGCCAAATTAAAGTGAGTTTGACATAATGAAGTCAACTGCTGCATTTGGGAGAGAGATTTTCAACTAAAGGGAGCAGCGATCATAGGAAGAAAAAAGAAAGTGGCTTGATCTGAGTAGGACTACTCCAGAGAGAATCATTTCAGGCCCACAGCCTAGGTAACTCGCAGGATTGCACCCCAATATGAGTTTTTAAATGAAATGCTTTGTTCTTTGCACGTTGCTTTAAAATGACGTGCTTTGATCCTCCTTCCCCCATTGTCTAGGTATGGCTACTACCACTACATTGTATTGAATTTATACCTGTTAATTGCAGTAGCTTTCCCTAAATAAACCTCGGAAGCGCGGGCTCCGACTTACCTGTAGAGCCCTGCTTGCTGGCCTGCTGTCTTTGGTTTTCTGCTCACTCCTCTTCACAACCAAACCACTGTTAAGTCCTGTTGGTTCAACATCTTTATGGTCTGCTTTTTTTTGTCTCGGCCTCTTGCTAAATGCTTTTCCTTGACCTGGTCCTTCTTCCACTTTTAGTGCAAACTCTTAGGTGCTGGTCTTCATGCTTGTCAAACCTCCCCTCTTCTGCCACTGACAAATGGTTCTGCAAATATTTTTCTTGCATGTCACTTTAGGACTCTGTTTCCCTTTGACTCAGGATGGAACTACATATTGCATGAAGTTCGGTGGTTATTTTTCCTGACGTAAGTTCTTCAAAGAACAGAAAACATCCATGGTGGCTGCAACTTATAAAGGGGAAGATGGGTACAGGGGGAGAAAGGCAGAATCCAGGATGAATGAAATCTGGTCCTGCAGTAGGGTTGCATGCTCTGAGTTGGGAAATACCTGAAGCTTTTGGTGGTGGAGCCTGAGGAAGGCAGGGTTTGGGGATGGGAGGGACTTCAGTGGGGTGTAATGCCAGTGAGTTCACCCTCTAACGCAGCCATTTTCTCCAAGTGAACTGATCTCTATCGCCTGGAGATCAGTTGTAATGGAGGCTGGCAACCCTATCCTGCAGATAGATGTTCAAGTATCATCTGTGACATGAAGCACTGTTAAGGAAACTCAGTTGGTATGCCAGCTATGGCCCTTCCTTGAGAAACATGGCCTGCCCACTGTTCTCCATGCCCCAGTGACATCCACATTGGAATATTATACTCTCTATATAACTAGGGATGTGGAATGGTATGGTATAGCCTGATCTCATCAGATCTCAGAAGCTAAGCATGGTTATACTTGGATGGAAGACCACTAAGGGATACTCTAGAGGAAGGCAATGGCAAACCACATCTGCTTCTCTCTTGCCTTGAAAACCCCTTGCTGGGATCACCATAAATTGGTAGAGACTTGATGGCATTAATATATATATATTAATGAATACAGCTGCGAGATGGTTAACTGGAGCAAACAAAATGGAATATATATTTATTGGAGGCCCAATTCAAAGCGTGCCCTATAAAACCATTCTAGGGGTCAGGAAATGTGAAAGACGGCCTGCTCCTCTGCAAACCTTCCAGCCACTGAGATCTTCATTGGATGTCTGTTTCTGGGTGGCACCACCTTGGGTAGCAAAACATGCGGCTACTAGAAACAGGGCCTTCTTAGTGGTGGCATCTTCATTTGCAAGTGCTTTCCATTTCCATTCAATTGGCACCTGTTTTGATAAAAGATAAACCATAACAGATAACAGATAAAAACTGTTTTGCAGCACAATCCTAAAAAGACTTGGACACTTCTAAATCCATTGACTCTGATGGGTTTAGAAGGGTGCAACTCGGTTTAGGATTACACTGCTCTTTGGGGGCTTTTTGTGCAACTAATCAGCTGAACTCTGCTCTTTTTAAATTAGGATTGTTGCTTTTTGTTGTTGTTGCTGTTTTAGTTATTTGTTTTATTTATTTATTTGTAATTTGCAATATACTGCTTTTAAATAATGTTGTGAGCAGTGTTGAGGGCTTTTGCTCAAAGGCAAAGCTGCAATATTGTTAATATCTTTGGGGTGACTGCAGAATATGGTTCTTTGAGGCATGGGATACGACAGAAACTTATCACTTCACTACTGCGACCGACAGAATGCAACATTTAGGCAGAAAATAGAATTGTGTGCATAGCAAAGAACACATTTACAACTGGAGACGCACCATTAAAGCTTGCCGCATGGCAGAACTAATAACGATGTGCATAACTGAGAGAACTTGCCACACGACTAGTCTTAAGCAGCTCCACACCATTTTGATCTCTTGCAGACAACCATAAATCTAGATTAATGTATTCAAAGCACTACATGTCCCGATCACTCACTAAAGTAGGAACTTATTCCAGTGGTATAGGCTGCTCTTACTGTGCACAGCACTAAGCAGGAGGGGGACAAGAGTCTTGGCCCACAGTAGGGTTGCCAGCTCCGGGATAGGAAATTCCTGGAGATTTTGGGGCGGAGCCTGAGGTGGGTGGTGTTTGGAGAGGGGAGGGACTTCAATGCCATAAAGTCCAATTACCAGAGTGGGCATGTTCTCCAGGTGAGATCTCTATCAGTTGGAGATCAGTTGTAACAGCAGATCTCCAGCCATCACCTGGAGGTTGGCAACCCTAGCATGCATCTAGGTTTATTTTCTGATAATGTTAGGAAAGCAGTGTGACTCAACTTCCAGGAAGTTCCTCTCCAATGGTGATAGGTCATGATTTTTGCAAAAGCAGTTATAGGCCTCCTCAGTGTGGCTTTACAAGATTGAGCAGCATGTGGCAAGAAAGAGCATTGGCAAGGCTGAAACCATCCTAGGAAAAAATATTACTGACAGACAAAGCAAAATTTTTATTACCGATGGATAGGGTTGCCAGTTCCCTCTTCTCAACCAGCAGGAGATTTTGGGGGCGGAGCCAGAAGAGGGCAGGGTTTGGGGAGGGGAGGGACTTCAAGGCCATAGAGTTCAATTGCCAAAGCGGCCATTTTTTCCAAGTGATCTGATCTCTATCAACTGGAGGTCAGTTGAATTAGCAGGAGATCTCTTGCTACTACCTAGCAGTTAGAGGAAATGGCGGCACGGGGGCTCAAAAGAAACAAACCACACTGGAATTTAACAAATAAATTATAATGGTATAAAGGCATTAACCTCATGCCAGTGACCAAGAAACATAAACGTCATATACATCATAGCAACAGTTACAGAGTAACAAAACAATGCCCATAGATAGCGACGAACCAAAAAATGAAACGCCCAGGTCGGGAGGCTCCCGCCCGGGAGAAATAAAAGTTCAATAGTCGATAAATCAAAGCAAGGTCCAAAAAGTGGGGGAGGTGGGAGAACGTGTGGCTAGTCGTTGGTGCACATTTCAAAAGGCTTTCTTCAGCTCCAAAACAACTTGAAGGCAGCTATAATGCTTTTAAATCCAATTGGGGATAAGCACGTTGTCCATTGACCATCAGCTGTGAAATTAACAAAAAAAATATACATGTTGCAGTAACACCAATTAAATAACACAAGTAAAAGTCGGACTTGCCATCAAACAACTGTATTAATCCATGCTTACCTAGAATAAATGCGTCTATTTGGAATTCAAGTACACATGTAATTTCATAAGAGCTGTAAGGGGAGGATTGGGGAAATGCGAGGCTTTATAGAATAGTAAGCCAATCAGTACAAGGAAAGATGGTGAGAAAAACGGAAAGCCGTATCACTGAAAAACAAGACTCTTAAAGAGAGTCCTTGTAGTAATTAATTATGATTTGAAGCTTTATATGAAGAAAGAAAGATCGAACTCATTGTTAAGTCCGTTAGGTGTAAGGGTTTGGAACGCGTGGATAAGCCGGGATTCTTGTTGGAGTAGAACCTTCTTAGCATCTTGAATGTAGAACGGTTTCATTTTAAACTGCCAGAGAACAAAAAACAATATGTCAGTATCAGAATGATGTAGATTGATATAATGTTGGACGAGAGGTGCCTCTAAATTTTTTGCGTGTATGCGCGCCCTGTGTTCACCGATCTTAAGGTGAACGGGGCGGGATGAACAGCCGATGTACATAAGTCGGCACGGGCAGAGGACCGTGTAAACGGACATGGCCGTGCCACAATTACTAAACTGTTGGAGAGAGTAAGAAAATTTGGATGTGGTTGAATGTACATCTTTAATTGGAAGGCTGAAGGGACACATTGAGCAATGGCCACATTTATGATAGCCTTTGACATGAGGGGTGTCTTGTGGTTGTAAAGTGTCAGTTTTTATGAGAATATCCCTGATAGTCTTCCTCATGCCCAAGATTGGTAAATTTAGGCAGCCCGGGATGTCATGAAGTAAGTGCCAATGGCGCACCAGAATCTTTTTGATGTCATATGACAAATGTGAAAACTGAAAAGAGGCTACCACTCGGTCAGAAGTCTGTCTCGATGGGGAGGGATCTCTGTTGAGTAATGCAGATTGAGTCCTGGACTGAGTTCTGTCAAACGAGCATTGTATTATTTTGGGAGGGTATCCTCTTCTGTAGAAATTGGATGCAAGAGTGACTGCTGAAGACAGAAAATCCTGTTCTCTGGAAGAGTTCCTCTTGATAAGAAGAAATTGGCTGAATGGTAAATTGGATCATAGATGTAATGGATGATGAGAAGAAAAATGCAGGTTGAACCCAGAATCAGTGGGTTTAGTATAGGGTTTGACAGCCAACTTGTTATTAGAAAGGCGGAAAATTGTGACATCCAGAAAAGCTATCTTCTCCTTGTCGGTGGAGCCTGTGAACGATAAAGAATTGTGCAGAGAATTGAGCCATGTAGAAAATTCTTGAAAATTGTTAGAATGTGTGAGTATGGTACAGATGTCATCAATGTAATGTCTGTACCAAAAAACCTGGGAGGAGAACAAGGTGGAAAAAAATAGACAAGTTTTCTCAAAGTGTACCATGAAGATATTGGCAATGGAGGGAGCGCAAGCCACCCCCATCGCAACTCCTCGAATCTGGAGAAAAAAGGTATCTTGGTAACGAAAGAAATTGTTCTCGAAAAGAATATCAAGGAGACTCATCAAAAAATGAGTGGGAGGAGAATCTTCAGATCTGGAGAGAAGTAAATATTCTAAAATGAAACGGACTTCATCAAGTGGGATGTTGGTATACAGCGCGGCTACATCAAAGGTAGTCAGAGAAGCCTCAGTGGGAATAGCTAAATCTTCAATATCCCGAATAAGATGTCTGGTGTCAGAGATGTAGGAAGGGGTATCCTTGGCATATGGTTGTAAAAATGAATCCAGATATCAGGAGATAGGTTCAAGTAAAGAGCTGACCAAGCTGATGATGGGTCTCCCGGGAGGTTGGGATAAGGATTTATGAATCTTGGACAACTTGTAGAAAATAGGTACACGAGGGAAACTGACTAGAAGATAATCAGCAGTGTTCTTGTCAATATGATTCAGAGCCGAGGCTTCATAGACAGTGGTTTTAATGATGTTGTATACCCTCTTGGTGGGGTCCGATGACAATTTTTTATAATAAGTGGTGTCATTCAATTGTCTCCAATTTTCATTGTCATAATCTGTGCGATTCTGTATCACCAAACTACCTCCCTTATCCGCAGGCGAAAGATCAATGAATCATCCTGCGCTAAGTTGCGTAGTGTGTTCATCTGGGAGATTGAAAAATTCTGAGCCCATCTATTATTATTAGCTTTGCGGCGTTCTAACTTAACAATGTCACGAAGGACAAGTGACTGAAAAGTAAGCAAGAAATGGCTGCAGTTTTTAGGAATGTATGTTGATTTGGGTTTGAAGACTGGTTTAGACACTGAACGAGGTCCAGTGTCACAAAATAGTTCTTTAAGTTTGAGTATCCTGAACAACTTAAAAAGGTCAACTCTGCTTTGAAAACGAGAATAACGGGGAGTAGGCACGAAACCAATGCCCAATTCAAGTACCTGTTGTTCCTGTGGTGTTAAGTTCCAGGATGACAGATTAAAGATCAGGTTTTTTTCGTCTGTCGCCCCCGCGGCTTGGGGTCCCTGTGAAAATCCGTGCGTCCCGATCTCAGGGAATAGGAGGAGCCATAAGAGCCAAGGCTGGAAGAGCTGGAAGTGCCGTGTTCAGCCGAAGAGTCAGAAAAGTTGCCCTGAGGAGGTCTGCCTGGGAATCTACGTGGGCGCCGGGTCTCTTGGCCAAGCCAAAAATAAACGCGATCCTGAGCATAATCCTCCTGATCTCTAACAGTCTTTTTGTTCTTATAGTTGTCTATGTTGGAGGAATATGCAGCAAGTTCCTTCTCCAAAGTTTCAGTTTGAGAATTAAACACGTCATCGGGTACTGTAGCTTTAAATTCTTCACGAGAGGTTTCAGCTTGTTCTTTTACAGTATCCCTGACGATCAAGGAATGTTCTATAATAAGGGTCATCAAATCGATCGAACATTTATTGAGGATAGCAACCCACTTATCCCCAGATTCCTTGTCAGATTGATATAAAGACGGAGCTTTTTGGATGCGCAGTCCATGAGGAATGATATCAAGTTGTATATACTACGACAAGTTCAAAGCATGTGCCTCACAGCGTATGCTTTTCTTGTAAAGATTAGTAACTATGGAAAGTCTTTGGTATTAAAAATAGTAGATGGTTTGTTCTTAGACTTGGGCGGGAGCCTCCCTACCTGGGCGTTTCATTTTTTGGTTCTTTGTTTGTCGCTATCTATGGGCATTGTTTTGTTACTCTGTAACTGTTGCTATGATGTATATGACGTTTATGTTTCTTGGTCACTGGCATGAGATTAATGCCTTTATACCATTATAATTTATTTGTTAAATTCCAGTGTAGTTCGTTTCTTTTGAGGCCCCATGCCCGCCATTTCCTCTAATTACATTAACTCTGGCACAGGTGTTTTCACTTATTGTATCCTAACTACCTGGCAGTTGGCAACCCTACCGATGGACCTGCTGGGGAACAAGCAAGGAATGGCATCCAAACACTGGAGAAGATCATACAGATGGCAACTGTGGAGATTTCTGGGGGCAGGTTCACCATGCTCTTCCCCCTTCTGTTCTAATAATGAATATAATACCAGCTACAGCCCCTACATCCCTGCACATAGTCAATATTATTCTGTCTATGACTGAAGCCCACAGAGAAGACAACGCAAGGTTATGAAAAACTTTCAGCAGGGCAGTTCTGACCCATATGTGCAATTCTATGCCAGCTTTGTGGAGTTCGAATGGGGATTTTGAGTTGTTCTGAGTCAATAGACAACGGAACAAAGGAAGTAAAGAGAAAACAAATGCCATTAGCCTACAAATGTATTACAACACATCATCACTGTTATTATTTATTGTTCTGCGGCTACAGTAAACCTTCAAAAGGTCTTGGCTTTCGACTTGGGTTGAGGTTCCTGCTTGTCTTGTCCTCAGAAGTCCAGCTTCTGTGAATAACCTTTTAAAACTAACGTAAGGAAAGATGCCATGGAAATATGGTCACTCCTTGCCTTTGGCCTTGTCAGTTACTCATTATTTGACCAGCAATTAATTAACAAATTGATTCTATCCCAACATGAGGCTCACCTTATGAAATTCAGAGCAGTATTTGCAGTAGTTTAAGAGTATCTGCAGAATAATTTGCAGAGGGTGGGGGGAGAGCAAGGGTTGCCAGCTCTAGGTTGGTAAATCCCTGGAGATTTGGGCGGGGGTTGGAGTCTGAGGAGGGCAGGGTTTAGAGAGGGGAGGGACTTCAATACCATAGAGTCCAATTGCCAAAGCGGCCATTTTCTCCAGGATTTCTATCGCCCGGAGATTAATTGTAATAGCGAGAGATTTCCAGCCACCACCTGGAGGTTAACAACCCTAGGCCCCACTCTAGTTACATCTCCACGCCAGGCTTTTCTGCCTCTCTCACTGTAACTCTTCCTACCCCAAACAGGGCATTTAGGTGAGCTTAAATAGATAATTACAAGGAAGCCCATTACCTGGCATGAGAGGAAATTTGAAGAAACTGTATAGTGCAAAGTGCCATACTAGGCCTCAGAAGACTCAGGCTGAGATAGGGTGCCAACTGCCAGGTAGTAGCAGGAGATCTCCTGCTAATTCAACTGATCTCCAGCCGACAAGAGATCAGTTCACCTGGAGAAAAATGGCCGCTTTGGCAATTGAACTCTATGGCATTGAAGTCCCTCCCCTCCCCAAACCCCGCCTCCTCTGGCTCCGCCCCAAAAATCTTCCACCGGTAGGGAAGAGGGACCTGGCAGCCCTGGAGATTAGGGTTACCAGTTTATCTCCAGAGATCAGTTCTCCTGGAAGAAACTGATGCTTTGAAGGGTGGACGCCATGACCTTGTACCCCACAGAGGTCCCTGTCCTCCCCGGGCTCCATCCCCAAATCTCCAGGAGTTTCCCGACCTGGAGCTGGCAACTCTACCCCTGACAAGGGTCAGGGGGACTCTAGTTGAGATCCCCACTTGCCACATAACACTCATTATCTCCCAGCCTACCCTACCATTCAAGGTTATTGTGAGGATATAATGGAGGAGGGAAGAACCATGTACAGTGCCCTGTCCTCCTTGGAAGAAGGATGGGATAACAATGTAAATATTAGGATGTTTATGCAAAATTATTTTCCTGTATCAGTGTGTGGGGTGGGTGGGGGGTCCAGATCTTTGTGAGAATTAATGGAGCCAATTAGTGGCTCGAGAACAAACAACATGCCGTGTGCTCCAAATGTTCTTATTTACCAGGGATAGAGCCTGTTTTCTGTTGGCCATCCCTATTAAAAAAATCACTGTGCTGTTTTTGGCCTTGGGGATAACTTACTACAATTTCGTCAGTATTGGTTGCTAAAGGTGAGCATTCCGCAGCTCCTTTTTCTGGATCTGTAGAAATTTAGTACTGGAGCAGGGAGTGAATGCATCTTGTACCAATGTACATAAATGTACACACATAAAGAGACGCGAGGTACATAGCCAACCATTTCACACACTTTTGACTCATTCTGAATTGACGTGCTTCACTGTGGAATTCTAAGGTCCACTCAGAAGTAGGTCCGATGATATTCAGTGTGGCTTACTCCTAGCAAAATGCCCTTAGGATCACAAGTCTTGTAGCTCCCTTAGAATACATTTCTATTTTCATCTGCAAAATGTGGGAAAACCTTATGAAACACAGTGAACTGCAGTTCCTGGGCCAGACCCCTTACAGATAGGGTTGCCAACCTCCAGGTACTAGCTGGATATCTCCTGCTATTACAACTGATCTCCAGCTGATAGAGATCAGTTCACCTGGAGAAAATGGCCACTTTGGCAATTGGAGTCTATGGCATTGAAGTCCCTCCCCTCCCCAAGCCCTGCCCTCCTCAGGCTCCACCCTAAAAACCTCCTGCCGGTAGCAAAGAGGTGACCTGGCAACCCTACTTAAAGGACACAGATTCCAGGCCTTGGCATCTAGAAGCGGGAAGACTTAACTTAGATCAAGAGACTAGCGGTGAGTAAAACTCTCGAAACGTTTAAGGCACTTCTTTTCTGCATTAGTGCTACCAAGTTCCCAGTTTTAAGGATTTTCTCTCACTGTTTGCGGAGTACCACTTTTAGATCTCATATATGATTTTAAACCAAAAAAAGCAAGGATAACGCATGGGTGTGTTGTAGAGGTACGTTCTGTGTTCGCAAATGAGAACTGTAGACACTCAACATTTCTAATTTTTCCTTAGAAAACATCTGACTTGCACTAACATATAAGGATTACAGTGATCTATATAGCATGAAGCCCAAAATCAGAATCTGAGATGACACATTGTAGGATTTAGGAAACTAAGACAAGGGCAAGAATTCACAAGCAAGACTTAAGTGAAAAAAGCAAGCAAGCTAAAAGATTTGCCCCAGCACTGAAATAAAGCCTACTGAAGTCTTAAATATCTCTGTAGGGAGGTGTGTGTTCTAGACTCCACCTTTCTAGAGAAGGTTTAGGTTCATTTAAAGATAGGGTTGCCCACCTCTAGGTAATAGCTGGAAATCTCCTGCTATTACAACTGATCTCCAGCCGATAGAGGTCGGTTCACCTGGATAAAATAGCTGTTTTGGCAATTGGACTCTATGGCATTGAAGTCCCTCCCCTCCCTAAACCCAAAAACCTCCCACTGGTGGCAAAGAGGGACCTGCCAACCCTATTTAAAGAGGCTATGCTGTTTTTGAAGTATGTACTCCTATGAGACTGGTAAGTTTGTTGCTGCCTCCAATATAGAATTGGTGGTGAAAACTCCATAACTAGAGCTGAAGGAGTTTCTGGAGACCTCACAATCTGAGGATTTTGGCAAAGAAACTTTCTCAAATAAACTTTCTCAAAAGCAGAGAATGGACAACGTATAGCCCTTTGGCGTTCTTCCTCAACTCCATTCATGAAATCTTTGCAAGATAGGTTGTCTTGCTTGCTTGCTAAGATGGTACAGGAAAACAGAGTTGCACTTACCTGTAACTGCTGTCCATTGAGGTCTTCTGTGCAGGCACACATGGGGACTGAGCCTGTGCGCAGGCCTGCCACTGGCCTGGTTTTTCATAGCTAAAATTCCACAGGGGGGATGCCCCTCCCCCAAGCAACAGCTTCCCACTCGAACACCACGTGCTTGGGGGAGGAGTGTCCCCCTCTTCCTCAGTTCCTGAATGCCACCACACTTAAACGCCAACCCCTAGCATATTAACAGTAGGAGAGCTCACAGCGGGACAGGAGGGAGAAATGTGTGTCTGCACGGAAGACCTCAATGATCAGCAGTTACAGGTAAGTGCAACTCTGTTTTCATTTTCAGTCTTCTTAGTGCAGCCCCACATGGGGATTGTAGCAAGCTTACCGATACACGGAGGTAGGCAGCGATCTTACTGGAATAATGTTTGAAGCACTGCCTCTCCAACCTCTGCATCTCTCCTTGCTTGTAGGTCTATTGCACAGTGCTTGGCAAATGTCTCCTCCGATGACCAAGTTGACCACCTGCAAATCTCCTTCAGAGGGACTCTTCGATGGAATGTTGCTGACGATCCAAGCGCCCATGTGGAATGTGCCCTGACCTCCAAGGGGCATGGCTTACCAGCTGACCTGTATGCTTCCAGAATGGTGGAAACCACCCATCTAGCTATAGTCTGAGATGATGATGATGCCTTCCCTTTTTGGGGGGACCATTAACAAATAAATAGAGTCTTACCTCTTCTGAAGTCTTTTGTCCTTTCTAAATAATACAAGATTTCCCTCCTGACTGAGCGAATCCAGGGCCTTCTCTGCCTCAGAAGATGGGACAAGGAAGAACACCGGCATGGAGATACCCTGTGCCAAATGAAATCTTCCCACCACCTTAGGCAAAAAAAATCTAAATTAGGGTGTAAAGTAACCTTGTTTGTTGCCCGTGAGCAAGTACACAGAATGCTTCCTGAGGAAGGATGTTCAACAAATATTTTTAAAGAAGAGAAATGATGTTTCTGGGAGTATGCAGTTTGCTTCAGACTGAAGATTTCATCCGTAAAGAAGGGGCTGTGACTCCGGGCCAGTTAACTTGCTTTACATGCAGAAGGTCCCAGGTTCAATCCCCAGTTTAAAGGATAAAATAGTAGGCCATGTCAAAAACCTTTCCCCAAGACCCCAGAGAGCTACTGCCAGCCTCAGAAGACAATACTGATGTTGACAGATCAATGGTCTGATTCAGTATACAGCAGCTAAACGTATTCATGAGGCGCTACAGACCTGATGATTCTCAAGGAACAAAATGGCCAAATCCAGTTTAAGAGCACTCATTTAATTTCTGCTCATTTTGGCTTTAGGGATGGAATATATCATGACTTTTACTTCTCCTTGTTTAGTTGTGGTAAAAAGCTTAAAAATGAATAAATGATCATTGTGAAAAGGGATGCAAAACCTAGCTTCTTTCACAGCCTAAAGAGTTCCTGATGTCCCAGCTTGGATGTAATCTCACAGAAATTATGTACTATTAAATGGGAAACAAATAGATAAAGCTTATCTCCTACATAAGTTTTATCTATTTGTTTGGGAGCCAGCGTGATGTGGGAGCCAGTGTGGTATAGTGGTTAAGAGCGGTGGTTTGGAGCGGTGGACTCTGATCTGGAGAACCAGGTTTGGTTCCCCCACTCCTCCACATGAGTGGTGGTCGCTAATCTGGTGAACCAGGTTGGTTTCCCCACTCCTACACACGAAGCCAGCTGGGTGACCTTGGGCTCATCACACTCTCTCAGCCCCCCTTACCTCACAAGGTGTCTGTTGTGGGGAGGGGAAGGGAAAGGTGATTGTAGGCCGGTTTGATTCTCGCTTAAGTGGTAGAGAAAGTCGGCATATAAAAACAAACTCTTCTTTTTCTTTTTCTTCTTTTTCTTCTCCTTCTTCTCCTTCTTCTCCTTCTCCTCTATGAGAAATTCAAGTGTGTGAGTCTGGTCCCTTTGTGTAACTGCAGATGTTCTTTGGAAAAGCAATTAATAGATGTGGACATGTGTGTAATTTTCTCATAAGCATCCTGTTGGATTTCCAAACAGACCATCTCAAACGAACATTTTGGAATTTTCACAATCAGCACTTCTGTGGTGTTAAAAAAAAAATCAAAGAGTTGGCTTGTTCTTGAATCTAACCCAACAAATTGTTTGGGCAGGGAACAAAACTAATGCTGAAACCAATACCACGGAGAGACCCGACAGTCTGCTGGAGAAAGACCAGAGTGCAAATACAGAGCAAAGATGGAAACCAAAAGAACTTTTTTAGCTACAAGCCTTCCATCCATGGAGATTTCAGCTTATTGTACCCTCCCCAAATAGCTATCAAAGGTTCGTTTCATGGAGCTGTAGGTCAAATACTCCATTGTTATGGAATATATTCTTCTCATAAGGAAGCATTTTTTTCATATTTTTAAAACAAAACCAGGAACTAGTCATTTATGGCACTTTGAACTAGGGCTCAGGCTGCCCTGTGATCAAGGTATTGTAACGGGAATGCTATTTTGTAGGTTTCAGTGAAGAAAGGACCATCTAGGCCAGGGGTTTCCAAGCTTGATGAGACTGTAGGCACTTTTGGAATGTTGAGAAGGGAGAGAGGGGCACCATTACAAAATGGCTGACATGGGAGGCAAGACCGATCACAAAACGGCTGTTATAGGTGGCAGTTACAAAAAGTCAGGAGATCCTAAGCCAAGCATCCTCCTAAGATGGCAGCAGCTATTTCTGAATGGGCCCTCCTTGCAGACCCCAAGTGTGAAGTTTGCTGAGGTCTTCTGAAGCACCTTCTGCTCCAGTGAGGTCAAGACATCCAGGACTGACTCTATGCTTTGTGGGGGGGGGAGTAGGGTTGCCAACCTCCAGGTACTAGTCAAAGACGGCTACAAGTGCTAATTGGAAGTTATGGCAATTCAAAATAAAAGCACCAGTTAATTTACACACTTGAGATAACAACAATGCAATTGCTATTAGAAAAATTTATATTCAGAAGTAATTCTAATTAACACAACCAAAGTTGAGCAAAACACCACAATAATAATTTACAAATGGTCTAGAAGAGACCCAATGTGAAGATGCAAAGGCGTTACAAAATGCGTTAATATTAGGCACAGTTGCTCAGTTCTTTAAGAGTCCATATACATAAAGTGCAAATGCAATAATTTAGGCAGCAAAGACCGGATGTAGTGCGATGGAAATCCGGTATAATTCCATTTCATGCAATACTTTTTCAAGCTTCATAAGTCCTTCAGTGCATTCATTCCATGAAGGAGTGTACCTTCCTTGTATGCATGGACGGCAAAGTAAGACGTCTTGTTAATGTTGGTACTTTGCTGCTTCTGCTGAGACACTTGGAGTGTAATCCAAGTCTAGTCAGAATCCCATTCAGGTCTATCAAATGAGGCATATTCCTAAGAAAGTGTTCTTAGCATTGCACTATTATACCACAGCTGCTCAAAAAAAAAAAAAAAAAAAAAGAGGAAGAAGTACAACAATTAAAGTCAGGAAAGAGAGATGTCAAGATGATGGGAAAAGATGGGGAGGGGCCGTGGCTCAGTGGTAGAGCCTCTGCTTGGCATGCAAAAGGGTCCCAGGTTCAATCCCCGGCATCTCCAGTTAAAGGGACTAAGCAAGTAGGTGATGTGAAAGACCCCTGCCTGAGACCCTGGAGAGCCGCTGCCGGTCTGAGTAGACAATACTGACTTTGATGGACCAAGGGTCTAAGGCAGTTTCGTGCGTTCATGTATGTGTTCAAAGAAAATATATTTGATGGAGGAAACGGTTGGCAGTGACTTTCTGCACTGCAGTTGCTTTTCTGCATATTACTATACAACAAGAAAGCATTCACCAGGTCCTCAGGCACTAAAGTAATGGAGGTATCATATAGATAAACTTTTACTATATGGTCATTTATTAAACATGGATTTAAACAATTTTGGTACGTCAGTTATCTCTATTTTCCAACAAGTGTTGAGGAAAATGTTACATTTGCACCTTAACCAGAAGCCCTACAAAGCAGGGCAGTGCTAAGAATTCCCTCATCCCTTGACAGGACAATACTATACAGTTTACCAAGTAGTTACCACTTTATCCAGTAAAAAAAGGTAAAGGTCCCCTGTACAAGCACCAGGTCATTCCTGACCCATGGGGTGACGTCACATTAGGGCTGTTGAAAAAAAAAATTGGTATAGTTCAGCTTCGGCAAAATTCGGCCTGTTTTTATTCGGGCTGTGCCGAAGTCTGAACTCCCCCGCTTCGGATCCCCGAAAATTCGGGGGGATCCGGAGTTCGGGGGGAAATTCGGCCCCCCGCGTGCCTTCAGGGGGATTCCCTGAAGGCGCGCGGGGGGCCCTTTAAACAGATCTGCGCCTCCCAGCTGGGAGTCCCGGCTGGGAGGCGCAGATCTATTTGAAGCCCCCCACCAGCCCTGCTAGGAGACCCCCCCCAGCCCTGCTGGGACTCCCGGCAGGGCTGGCGGGGGGGGCTGGCAGGACCCTCTGCGCAGAGGGTTTCCAGACCCCCCCCCCAGCCCTGCCGGGAGTCCCGGCAGGGCTGGGGGGGCTTTAAATAGATTTGTGCCTACCGGCCGGGAGGCACAGATCTATTTAAAGGGCCCGCCGCGCGCCTCCAGGGAAGCTCCAGCTGGAAGGCGCAGATCTGTTTAAAGGGGCTGAATTCGCCGAATTTATTCAGGAATACCCCGAACTCGGCGAATTCGGCTCCCCAGTTTCCCCCCTTTTTGAGTTCGGTTCATCCGAACCGAAAAACCGCCGAATTGTGGGAAATTCGGCTGTTTTTCGGTTCGGACCGAACTGAATCAACAGCCCTACGTCACATCCCGACGTTTTCCAGGCAGACTATGTTAAGGGGGTGGTTTGCCAGTGCCTTCCCCAGTCGTCTTCCCTTTACCCCCAGCAAGCTGGGTACTCATTTTACCGACCTCGGAAGGATGGAAGGCTGAGTCAACCTTGAGCCGGCTACCTGAAACCAACTTCCGTTGGGATCGAACTCAGGTCATGAGCAGAGCTTTGGACTGCAGTACTGCCGCTTACCACTCTGTGCCACGGGGCTCTTAGTCTTTATCCAGTAGTAACTTACAATTTCATAAACTGTCATCTGTAGTTATTCAATATCTCAACTGAAGAAAGATGGACGAGCAAACCTATCTTTAAAGAAGTTATGAGAGATACCATGACTTCAGTCTCTGTGAACAGCCCCCCATCAAGATATGTAGGAGTGAAAAGAAATCACACAAAAAAAGAAATATCCCTGTTACTTAACTGAACGGGTTCTTTCATTCACTTCCATCTATAATCCTGGGGCAAAGTGTAGAATTAGGATACAAACGACGACAGCTCATTGCAATGTAGTGTGTCCTTTTTTAACTGGACTACCTTTTAAGAAGGAATAGTGGCAAATATAAGTAAGGGGGCTCCTCCCATTTCTGACCAGACTCCAGTGCCTTGAATAACAGCATGGAATGCAAGACATCGGGTTAATGTGGCTTTCCCGCTTACTACATGCCACTAGCAAGAGAAGGTAGGCCTGCTGAATTTTTGCACGGCAGCCACCGGTTGAAGCTACTGGATTTGTACCAGAAGAAGTCAATCCACAGAGGTTGGGTTAGTTCTAGTGTACAATTCACATAGGTGAAGCCTAAAGGTTCTTCCCAGTGTTCTGCCCCACGAACATGACCCAGAATCTTCTTCAAGTCACAGAAGTTCTGGGCAGGCATGCAAGGGAGCCCAGAACTGGGAAGGCTCTCTTTATGTATCTGAAGGGCTGTCACTAAGAGGAGGGCAAGGAGCTGTTCCTGTTGGCAGCAGAGGATAGAACTCACAATAATGGGTTTAAATTGCAGGCGGAAAGGTACCAGCTGGATATTAGAAGAATTTTTCTTTTTTTACAGTAACAGTTGTTCGACAGTGGAATCAGCTTCCTAAGGAGATGGTGAGCTCCCCCTCACCGGCAGTCTTTAAGCAGAAGCTGGACAAGCACTTGTCGGGGATGCTCTAGGCTGATCCTGCACTAAGCAGGGGGTAGTACTAGATGGCCTGTTTGGCCACTTCCAACCCTATGATTCTATTGGAATCATAGAGTTCAGATGGAAAGATTTCTTAAGCTGTGTGTTGTCTGCTCAATAGCGTGGCCTATTTATAGTTTTTTTAAAATAAATGTTCCATAATATAGGATTATCAATCAAATAGGATCTGCAATGCAGAACAGAAATCACAAATATATTTAAAATAATTTCTATTTAGTCTTTGTTACAAACTTTGTATGACCTGCAACAGCAGCAGCTTAAAACTAAAACAGATTTGGCCTTGGATGTAAGAATATTTTGGCTGACCTATATGGGCAGGAGGCGATTTGAGAACACAGTATGATGCCACAAACTAAAGTCTGGCACAAATGTTGACAAATACAAAGGAAGAATCATTCATACGCAGTTCTGGTCGACCATGTGGAAGGCTCAGAGTGCAGACAGCCTTTTGAAGAGACAAGACTAAACAGTAACTTTTGGGCATGTGCTGGTCTAAAATATAGATGTGGAATAAAAGCCATGTGAAGAATCGTGACACAAGGAACTCTGGTGTGTCACTGAAGCTCATCTAGCATTCTGTATTGAGAAGATGAATAATACCAGGCAGCTTCCTTGGATGACAGCTTGACCAGTGTCCATCATTACCAATATTCTGCAATTCATCCTGGGTATACATCAGGTCACAGATATGGCCAGAAATACAAGGGAACAGTTGCTGGAATCTACCAAAAAGATCGTGAAGGACATCTCTGTACATCAGAACCAGAGCTGGTCTAGCTTGTCAGCTAAATATGCCCAGAAGGGAACTTACAGCCCATTGCTGAGCTTTGCAGCCGCTGGGGATGGCGTTGCCGAGGCGCTGCTGCAGCACCTCTAAGCATGTGCCCTGGCTGCCGAAAGGCTTAAAAAGCCTTTAAAAATGTAAAAATTCAAAAACAGGGCTTCCCCCCCCATAGAGAACAGCGAGGTCACACCAGGAAAAACCTGGTGCAGCAACGCTGTTTTGGAGGGGGGCGTTCTCGGGCTGGAAGGGAAGCCCCACCCCCCAGAACTCCTCAGGAAAGCCTCCCAGGATGCCGGTATGAGCACTTGCGCCGGCAGGATGCCAGTGGGAGGCTGAGCCAGCATCCATGGGCCACACTGCCATGCCAGTCCTGGGGTGCCACTGCAAGTGGCACTACGCTGGCATCCATGCCACTTTGCATGGCTCAAAAGGCATGGACACTGGCGTAGGGGGCTGGTCACCTCCTAAGCCAATTTGGCCCCCAAGCTCAAGAATGAGCTCTTAGAGATCCAGAATAGAATAGCCTTGAAGAGGGGCATGATACAATGGAGTAACACAATTATATGACCTTTTGTAGATTAGAAATTGTCTAACCCATCTCAGTGATTATTATGTGTTGAGACCTGGGTGCAGAAGCATCTGATAATGGCAAGAACGTCCAAATTCACAGAGGTGAAGATATAGTTCAAAGATTGGTTGAGGGCCAATATCTATTCATATGTATGAGAAACTTGTAATCACTATTGTTAAATAGACTTTGTTAAGATAAAAAGTAGCAAGAATGCACTAGAGTTTTTATATATTTTAAGAAGATATTCAAGTATGCACAACTATGTGTGATGTTTGAAGTTAAAAGATAGTTAGCCAAGAATGTGTGCCCTTATCAAGTGGGACAGCTATAAATATGGGAGCTTCTTCTTAGAAGGGGCTCCTTGCATGTGACCTGCTTGTCTTTGGGCAGGATACTTTTATGGACTCCTGTAATTGTTGTCCTTTAATTATTGATGTAGCGGTAATGGACGGTATAATTTTCTGTTGAGTTAGTCAGTGCTAAATATGCAAAATAGTTAAGTTGCAGTAAAGGATTAAAATGGTAGTGAAGATTCTCTAATGGTATCATTTGTGTATTGTACCTAAAACATTGTAAAGGTGTACCTCTTGGTGATGGAAAGTACCATCGAGTCGCAGCCAACATATGGTAACCCTGTAGGGGTTTCATGGCAAGAGACAGTGGTGGATTGCCATTGCTTGCCTCTGAGTAACAACCTGGACTTCCTTGGTGGTCTCCTGCCAAGTACTAACCAGGGCCAACCCTGCTTAGCTTCAAGATCTACCAAGATCAGACTCGCCTCACCCATCCAAATCAGGTTGGTGTATCTCCTGATGGGAAATAAATAATCTGATATAGGGAAAGCTAACTAGATTCCTAGGACTTCTCAAGTGCATGCTTATATCTGAATCAGTCCTGACCAGAGACATCCAGAACAATCATACAATAGATCAGGGTTTAGGAATTACTTCATTCTTTTCTTCCCTTTTGTAGCATGGGGCCATTTGTTGGACTACACATGAAGTTGCCTTACACTTAGACAGACCATTGGTCTGTAAAGATCAGTATTGTGTGTTCTAACTGGTAGTGGCTCTCCAGGGTCTCAAGCGGAGGCCTTTCACATCACCTACTACCTGATCTTTTGAACTGGAGATGAACTGGATTGAACCAGGGACCCTCTGCGTACAAAGCAAATGCTCTCCTCTTGGGCCCACACTCTACTGTGGGCGACAGCATGGCTATTTCAAAATTATATAGCAAGAAACCCAGGTTTGCCAATGAGTATACAATCAATATGACGTCATAGCCAACTTCAACTCCCTGACAAGTATGCTTTTATGATACACGTATTTCACACTGGCCTGTCATAGGGTGAAAACGCACGGTCACTTTAGCCTCCTTTATTCTTTGTTTCAGCCAGGATTCAGCCAGGATCGAACGTACGTTAGGTGAAAACCCATGCGTTCGATCCTGGCTGAATCCTGGCTGAAACAGGGAATAAAGGAGGCTAAAGCGACCGTGCATTTTCGCCCATAGTCACACTTCATGTAGAACAGCTAGATTTGAGTCCAGTAGCACCTTAAAGACCAACACAATTTTCAGGGTATAAGCTTTAGAGACAAACCTCTTTTCATCAGATACTTTCACTTCAAAAGTTTACACCATATTAATCTTCTGTAACCTTCTGTAAAGGTAAGCATTCTGTAAATTCCTTTGTAATAGTAGTGGGCATTTATGCCATTTTTGTTGTTGTTGTTGCTTTTGAAGAACTTGAAGAACATGAAGAACATGGGAGATGTGGTGAACCCAAAGTCTGAATAAGCATAGCTGAATTTGTGATTTAATTTGGTGAACCGGAGACTACGGCCAAAAACGCATGGTCCCTTAACCCACTTTATTCCCCGTTTCAGCCAGGATCAAATTGACCCAGGCTGGGGGAAAACTGTATGCATTACCTTGAAAAGCAGGGACGAAACTGTGTGCAAATCCATCCATGTAAACAGAAAATGCAGGAGAGGTGCACAGTTCCTGTTTAGCTTGCAACACCCCCGCCCCCGGTGATTGGTCATTTCCCAGGGCAGGGAAAGCCCTCACTGGCCAATTTGAAATGACCAATCACCAGGGGTATGGGGTATGTGCCAAACTAAACAGGAACTTCACGTCTCCCGCATTTTCTGTTTACATGTATAGATTGGCACAGTTTCATTCCTGCTTTTCAAGATAATGCATACAGTTTCCCCCCAGCCCGGGTAAATTTGATCCTGGCTGAAACGGGGAATAAAGTGGGTTAAGGGACCATGCGTTTTTGGCCTACTAGAGCTTTCCACGTGTGTTTCTGAAAATAATTTCCTAGAAGTAAAACATTATCAGGTGTTAAGAACTACAGTCTACCCCAGTGCAATATGATAACAGGTAACTGGCCACAGCTTTAGGGTAAATGCTACAAAATATAATGTATGCATCAAACTTAAGGCTGCAAACCTTGCACCGACCCCCCCCCCCATCAGTCTGAGTAGAGTTAAAAGAGAATAAACAGCTTGCCAATGATATCCCAGATCAACTGCAGGAACCCCACTGCTGTTTTATATACATTGCAAAACTTTAATTGATCTTCATTCTAGCAAGATTTCATTTTTGGTACCTATAGAAGAATGGCTTAATTACTGTTTTACCTTACCATAAGGTGTTTTGTGTGTGTGTGTGTGTGTTTGCTTATATCAGCTCTACTTTAGCAATGTAAATTTAGACACTGCATAAGCACATAGTTGCAATAGAAACATAATCCTAGGCTATTATATCCATGCAACAATTATCCCCAATAACACATTTAACCCTCACATGCAGCACAGCTAGAATCAAGTAAATCTTGCCCAACCACTGAATATATAAGTGAATATAATTTATCAGGGGCTACATTTGATCTTGATTATAACCAAGAAGACAATTCCAAATGACGGAAGCTTGTAATGACTAGTGTCTTGAAAACCAACAGCTAAGAAAAATGCATAATGTGTTTCACAATGTAAACTCCTTTACTGGTCTAGATGATCCAATGTGTTGAATAGGCTGTAGCTGAAGTCCCAAGCCAAATCCAAGCCTCTGCTGTGAAATAACAATGAGAGAGAATTTTCCAGCTTGAAAAACATACCCAATTTTCTCTAGTCTCTACAAAAGAAGAAGAAGAGTTGGTTTCTATATGCTGACGTTCTCTGCCACTTAAAGGGAGAATCAAACTGGCTTACAATCACCTTCCCCTCCCCACAACAGACACCCTATGAGGTAGGTGTGGCTGAGAGAGTGTGACTCACCCAAGGTCACCCAGCTGGCTTCGTGTGTAGGAGTGGGGAAACCAACCCGGTTCACCAGATTAGCCTCCACCACTCATGTGGAGGAGTGAGGAATCAAACCTGGTTCTCCAGATCAGACTCCACCGCTCCAAACCACCGCTCTTAACCACTACATCTGCTGGCTCTACAGATCAGATATAAGGGCTGGCTGTTCCGTCGACATAAAATAGTCTTGTAGGAAACATTAAAAAACGAGGGAGCAAAACCCAGCTGGAAACAGGGATGTGCAGTTGGAACAAGATCCACATCTATTCTTTAATATTGAAAATGCTGTATTGGAACAGAATTATTTCCAACTTTCACGGCTGGTCAGAAGCCTTCCCCGTTTGATAGCTATTCTGGTGCCTTGCTGTCTGGTTTCAATATCTCAGGGAGCAGAAGGTGGGAGGGTCAGTGAACAATGGGAAAAGATCAAATCATTAAACAGTTAACCTATGTTACCATCCCAAGTCTGTTAATTCTGTCTTTTATGTAGACCTGAAAGAAACTTAATTTTTCACTCAATCATAAGAAAATTTTTTGATTTGCCTGTCCCTGAAGATGCTAGAGCACATGTTAAGGTTTCATGTGGGACATACTCAAGCAGAAAACTGCAATAGACTATTGCACTGCAACAGATCGTGGTACACACACAGAGCGTTTTCACAACTGTGTGGAGAAAAGGTGTGATCTGGGAAACAGAGCAGTGTAATTCTTGTGTTGCACCACACGCATTCAGCATGTTTCCGTATACAGGAAGCAGGACTCTGGAGAGGTGATATAAAAATCTAAATAAATTTTTAAAAAGTTTAAGACTAAAGAGGACTTTTCCAAATGAAAGCTGAAATTCTCAGATACTATATTCCATGTCTCTTCTCGGAGTGGAGGACAGATGCTCCATGTGTGTGTGTTAAGTGCCATCAAGTAATTTCCGACTCATGGTGACCCTATGAATCAGTGTCCTCCAAAGTGTCCTATCCTTAACAACCTTGCTCAGATCTTGCAAACTGAGGTCTGTGGCTTCCTTTATAGAATAAATCCATCTCTTGTTGGGTCTTCCTCTTTTCTTGCTGCCCTCAATTTTTCCTAGCATGATTGTCTTTTCCAGTGACTCTTGTCTTCTCATAATATGTCCAAAGTACAACAGCCTCAGTTTAGTCATTTTAGCTTCTAGGGTCAGTTCAGGCTTGATTTGATCTATAACCCACTGATTTGTGTGTGTTTTTTGGCGGTCCAGGGTATCCGCGTAACACTCTCCTCCAACACCACATTTCAAAAGAATCTACTTTCTTCCTATCAGCTTTCTTCATTGTCCAGCTCTCAGACCCATACATAGTAATAGGGAATACGATGGCATGAATTAACCTGATCTTGGTAGCCAGTGACGCATCCTTACACTTCAGAATAATTTCTAGCTCCTTCATGGCTGCCCTTCCCAGTCTCAGTCTCCTTCTGATTTCTTGGCTGCAGTCTCCCTTTTGGTTGATGATGGAGCCAAGGAATAGAAAGTCTTCAATAGCGCTTTCAATTTGGTTCATCCTGAACCGAAAAACAGCCGATTTTCCCCTGATTTGGCGGTTTTTAGTTCGGATGGAACCGAACTCAAAAAAGGCAGGAAAACGGGGAGCCGAATTCAGCAAGTTCGGGGTGTTCGGTGAATAAATTCAGCAAATTCGGGGTTCGGCGCAGCAGCATAACCGTCAGTTAGTAAGCAGCATTCTCCTGTGGCCAATTGGTGGCCAAGCTGGGGCTTCTTCTGGCCAATCAGTCACGATTGAGTGCATGAGCCCAGCTGCTGCATGGCCGGGGAAAGAAAGAGAGAGTATCTGTTTGTGTGAGAGAGAGATCCCCCTTGGGGGTGTGCGTGTGCACATTCGAGCCATTCCGTGGCTGCAGGGGGTGCATTTTTGGGGATAGAGCCCCCAAACTTTCAGCATAGCTTCAGAGGGCCCTTCTTGCAACAACCCCCAAATTTTGTAAAGATTGGGTCGGGGGGCTGAGATATGGGCCCTAAAAGGGGTCCCCCCTCCTTAATGTGCATCTCTGACAATGGGGGTTTGCTATTAGCAGAGCTTGCCACCCACGCCCAAAGCTCCCAGCCCCGACAAACAGCTGAGCTGCGGGGAGCAAGGGCGGGGCAGGTGCGAAGAAGATGGAACAGAAGACATCCTCGGTAAGACCCGTTTTGGGGCTTTTCTCTATACTTTTTCCCCTGTGTGTGTGTGTGGGGGGGGAAGCAGAGTCTGTGTGTGTGTGGGGAGGGAGCAGTTTCTGTGGGTGGGGGGGAAGCCAAAGGGGGCTTTTGCCCCTTCTGCCTGGGGTGTGTGTGCCCCCTCGAGTCTCTCTCTCCCTGGTTTGAGGGGGGGCTTCAGTTGTGTGTCCTCAGGTTTTCCCTCATTCATAAGATCGGTTAGGTCTATTTTGATGCTTGCTCAAAACTGGTTTTCAAATTGTGACTTAAAGAATGCATTTTCCTGGTCCCGAGTCCGATGCAAAAGGGGAAATTCCACCCCCTCCTGCTCCTTTAGCATGCCTCTGTCCCTTTCCACGGTTTGCAAACTCCCAGGCTTTGTATGGTGTTGCTTTGCATGGTTGCAAACGTGTTGCTTTGCATGGTTTGCATGGTTGCAAACATGTTGCTTTGCATGGTTTGCAAACTTCTTTGCACCTGCCCCGCCCTTGCTCCCCACAGCTCAGCTGTTTGTCGGGGCTGGGAGCTTTGGGCGTGGGCGGCAAGCTCTGCTCATTGCAAACCCCCATTGTCAGAGATGTACATTAAGGAGGGGGGAACCCTTTCGGGGCCCATATCTCAGCCCCCCCTGACCCAACCTTTACAAAACTTGGGGGTTCTTGCAAGAAGGGTCCTCTGAACTACTCTGAAAGTTTTGGACCTCTACCCCAAAAAATGCCACCCCAGAGCTGCGGAAAGGCGCGATTGTGTTTTTAATGGCTTTATTCTGCCGAATTTTTCCCCGAACTCCGGATCTCATGCCGAATTGCACGGACCCGAAGCGGGAGAATTTGGACTTCGGCATTTCCTGAATAAAAACAGGCCGAATTTTGCCGAATCCGAATTTTACCAAAAAAATTTCCAACAGCCCTAGTCTTCAACAATTTCAATTTCCTCATCATCAACCTTAAAGTTGTGTAATTCTCCTGTAGTCATTACTTTTGTATTCCTGATGTTCAGCTGCAGTCCTGCTTTAGCACTTTCTCTTTTAACTTTCAGATGCTCCATACAGGTATAAAATACCGGTTCTATGTGGAGAGCTGTACAGATGAAGGAACAATTTATGAGGATTCTTTTCTCTTAAAAGTTGGAGAAAGCTCAGCATAGGGCTTCACTCATGCAATCTGTCTTGTCAGATGTTACCCTAGACACATGAAGCTACCTTTTATGGAGTCAAACCACTGGCCAACCAAGACCAGTACTGTCTCCTTTGACAGCAGAAGCTCTCCGGGATCACAGGATTCACCTAGTACCTGATCCCTTTAATGGAAGATGCCAGGGACTGAACCTGAGACTTTCTGCATACAAAGCAGATGCTCCACCACTGAGCCCTTCCAGTTGGGAGAGGCGGGTACCCATAAAAAAAGGAGCAATAACTGAAATAGGTGCATGAACCAGGTAATAGTTGAAGTGCAGTATTATACTAACAGCTATGTCCAATAAATACAAACCCCCCTCTCCTCTGAAAAGATCATTGCTGCTAGACATTTTACAGAGGTTTAGACAGCATTAAAAAGGTCAAGAAAGACTGAAGTCCTTAAATCCCAACCTGAGGTATGCTGGCAAGCATTTTCCTAGACGAGGCCAAGAAATGGATAGCACAGTATTTGTAAAGTTTTATGTATTCCCCAATCTCTCTTTACAGCCTACCTAATTTATATCAAGCCCCTTTTTCCTGTTTTGAGCAGCATAAAAAACAATACTATAACCAGAAGGGGGGGGAGGAGAGAACTGGGACCCTCCTCTAATCATGCTGGCCATTCCCAAATAGCGCAACACGGGCGTGACATCCGTTCTCAGTGGCATAAACCAGACAGTCCTCGGTGTCTATGAGCTGTCAAGAGGAACATTCTGCCCTTAATTTTTCCCTCGCTGGCCCTGCTCTATCATCAGAGCAAGCCACCAAGACCACAAAACAGATGTCAAATTCTGGCATGCATTTTTCCAAGAGCAGCATCTGGTTGGCCTCTTCCCAGGCTTGTTGTTTGGCTCCACAGCTGGCTGCTGGGGTGACTACAGAACTACCCTTGGGGCTTTGACAGGATTACCGAGACGCCAGGTCTTTGTGCCCTTCTGAATTGTCTGTTCCTTCTTCCCCACCCACCACCACTTTACCAAGTCAGTATGTTAAAAGTCTGCAGGGCATGTACCTGCCCTTCCAAAACTACGACATGCCAGCGTGGTGAAAATTATTATTTTCCAGCTAAGAACAAGCTGTAAAGTTAAAGATTTCCAGCAGCAGATGGTTGAGAAGACATGTGACCACTGTTGGAGACTTCAGGGCTAAAGGTTTAGATGAGCACTGTCACTTTAACAGAGTGTTATTCTTGTCATGGGATGGCAGCCAAAAGCTTACAGCACTGGAAGCTTCATAAACATTAAAAGCATAATAGAGAAGCTAGAAAACATCCTTGTACACAAACAAGCATGGATAGAATGAATAAGCTAGGCTTGCTTTGGGGTGTGTGTGTCTAACTTAAAGACTAAACAGAGCAGAGGGGAAGGGAAGATTGAAAGCTATGGATCTGTGTCCATTGTGGCCTTATATGCATTCACCTAGATTTCAAACAGAGCTAAAACAGATGAGCAGAAGCCTCATGTGATGTTCTGGGTTGCTGGGCTGCAACACTTCATACTGCTGGTAGAAGAGTAGAAGTTTGACTGTCTTCTCACATAAAATTATTTCCCCCTGCACACCCTAACAACACTTGAATATCAGGGAACTGGTTAGCCTGGAACTCTCCTTTAGCATTCTAGTTTCATGCAAGGGAACATTCAAATATTCAATCCTGCACCTGGAATATGAAAGAGAAGAGAAGAAGAGAAGGGCAGAAACAACTCTGTCCTAGATGTGTCGCATGGAGATCCTGCTCATCAGTTTTAGTTCTTAATGTGGTTTTCATCAGTGGTGTCTGCATACAAATTAGCATAGCCAGTGGCTAGGCAGAGATAGCCCATAGCTTACTAGCAGAGCACCTGCTTTGTACACTAAAGGTCCCATATTTGATATCTGACATGCTTGCTTAAAAGATCTCATGCATAAAGGCTGGGAGAAGATCCCTGCCTAAGACTTCAGAGAGCTGCCGCCAGACACAGGCTACAGGGACCGATTGTGTAAGAAAGCTTTTCCATGCATATTAGAGTTGGGCTTACAGTTGCTGCTTAGTCTCACTGCAAAGTAACTATAGCCACATACGGTTCGCTGTAGACTGATGACTTAAAGCAGTGGTCTTCAGCCTCTCAAGGCCCAGGACTCATTCCGCATGGGACCATCGAACTGCAAGTATGAGAGGAAGTCACACATCATGGTCACATGACCAGAAGGCAAAGAGCCAAAGTCATGACCTCACTGTGGTCAAGACCAGGACTGTGGACAGCAGACCAACAGTGCTAAGGACAAGACCAGCTGAGCACCAGGAGGTGTACTACTCTGAGGAACAAGCCAAGCGTCAGAGTGATGGAAGATTCTTAGCCATTTTGTCCTAGGGATAGGGTTGCCAGGTCCCTCTTTGCCACCGGCAGGAGATTTTTGGGGTGGACCCTGAGGAGAGCAGGGTTTGGGTGGACCTCAATGCTATGGAGTCCAATTGCCAAAGTGGCCATTTTCTCCAGGTGAACTGATCTCTATCGGCTGGAGATCAGTTGTAATAGCAGGAGATCTCCAGCTAGTACCTGGAGGTTGGCAACCCTACCAATGGAGTCCAAAAGAGTTGAAGACCACTGCTTTGTCATCAGTCTTCAGTTAACCACGTAGTTACCTTGTAGTGAGTTTTAAGCATCAAAATAGTTGGTGGGTCTATAGGGGCTTGCAACCGAGCAGGCGAGGCTCCACAGCTCTGCTGTGGGGCCCATTTCATGGGCTAAAAACTACTAACATACAGTATAGAGGAGAATTATTAATACTGGCTTGACTTAGGACTCAATGCTCCAGATGACTTGCTCCCTTCATCACAGTTGGTGTCCACATCTAAGCTTGAAAAGTGGCTACCATGGGGCAGGCCTGATGAAACACCTAGCAACTAAGTTATTCTGCAGAAAATTGTCTGCATCTGGACTCCCAGGGATTTTTTTTAAACTTAATTTTCAGGTGCAAGGGGGCCTAATCTAGATAAGAACCATTCCCATAGCTGGGGTTACCAGGTCCCTCTTTGTCACCGGTGGGAGGTTTTTGGGAGCAGAGCCTGAGGATGGAGGGGTTTGGGGAGGGGAAGGACTTCAATGCCGTAGAGTCCAGTTGCCAAAGCGGCCATTTTCTCCAGGAGAACTGATCTCTATTGGCTGGAGATCAATTGTAATAGCAGGGGATCTCCAGCTAGTACCTGGAGGTTTGGCTGGAAAAAAGGTAACACCTATGCTATAAAATAATTAGCTAGCAAAAATGGTCAGCACGAGCTCAATATTATTCAAAGGCAATTCTATGTTATACAAAATTAATAGAATACAAACAAGTGATCAAGTGTGAACACCCTTAAATGTGAACTAAATAAATCATCAACCAAAACATTAACAGACAATATATACAAACATATACACAATGTTGCCTGTGAATGCACTAGCAACTTACCTTGCAATTTAAACGTGTCCAGTACTCAAGCATCAAACACGACTTAAAATTTCTGCTCCCACTGCTACGCCTTCCTCTGCTGTATTAGATAAAATCCGTATGTTTTCCCCTCATGGCAGCATTCAAGCACCAGCTCGAAGGAGCATTGTGATTGGCTGAGGTGGTAGCCTGCCGCGCATGCCCACTCTGTGCTTGAAACAAGGACGGCGATTGGTCCAGCACGGGCAGTGAAGCGGGGGGAGTGGGGGGAACAAGGACGGCGATTGGTCCGGAGTGGGCAGTTAGGCGGGGGGAGTGGATGGTGGCAGCAGGAAGTGGACTGAAGACAGATTTTATGTTCGCACTTCAGGCTCGGGGTGAGGAAAATGTTTAATTTCTATTAATTCGCCATATAAGCGAATGCTCTTAACACGGAGAAATTGTGCTCTGGAGACGTCTCCGGAATCCTTCGGAAGAGATGAAGTGCGAATAGGGCTGTTGAAATAAAAAAAATTCGGTATAGTTTGGATTCGGCCAGATTCAGCCCGTCTGGATTTGGGATATGCCGAAGTCCAAACTCCCCTGCTTCGGGTCCGTGCAATTCAAAGTTCGGGGGAAAATTTGGCCGAATAAAGCCATTAAAAACACAACTGCGCCTTTCCGCGGCTCCGGGGGGGCATTTTTGGGGGAAGAGGTCCCAAACTTTCAGTGGAGCTTCAAAGGACCCTTCTTGCAAGACCCCCAAGTTTTGTAAGGATTGGGTCAGGGGGGGCTGAGATATGGGCCCCGAAAGGGGTCCCCCCCTTAATGTGCATCTCTGAGCAGAGCTTGCCGCCCACGCACAAAGCTCCCAGCCCCGACAAACAGCTGAGCTGCAGGGAGCAAGGGCGGGGCAGGTGCGAAGATGTTTGCAAAGCAACACAACTGCAAAGCAACACAACTGCAAAGCAACACAACCATGCAAAGCAACACGTTTGCAACCATGCAAAGCAACACCTGACACCTGGGAGTTTGCAAACCAGGGAAAGGGACAGAGGCAGCTAGCTATGCATAATGAGCAGGAGGGGGTGGAATTTCCCCTATTGCATCGGACTCGGGACCAGGCAAATGCATTCTTTAAGTCACAATTTGAAAACCAGTTTTGAGCAAGCATCAAAATAGACCTAATCGATCTTATGAATGAGGGAAAACCTGAGGACACACAACTGAAGCCCCCCCTCAAACCAGGGAGAGAGAGACTCGAGGGGGCACACACACCCCAGGCAGAAGGGGCAAAAGCCCCCTTTGGCTTCCCCCCCACCCACAGAAACTGCTCCCTCCCCACACACACACAGACTCTGCTTTTCCCCCCCACACACACACACAAGAGAAAAATTATAGATTAAAGCCCCAAAAGGGGTCTTACTGTGGCTGTCTTCTGTTCCATCAGGAGGGGCTGGGAGGACTGTGTAACCCAATACGATACTATTTAAGCACGGGAGGTTTTGCCTTGGATTTGCCGCTCTGGAGATGCATACAGGATTGGGTGATCCATTCATCCCAATAAGGAAAAGGGGAAAGCCCATATCTCGGGACCCCTGGACCCAATGTTTACAAAACTTGGGGGGTCTCTTAAGAAGGTTCATCTGAAGCTATGCTGAATGTTTGGGGGCTGCACCCCCAAAAAAGCGCCCCCTGCAGCCACGGAAAGAGAAAAGGGGGAGCCCATATTTCTGCCCCCACTGAACCCATCTTTACAAAACTTGGGGGGTCTCTTAAGAAGGCTCGTCTGAAGCTATGCTGAATATTTGGGGGCGGCACCCCCAAAAAAGCACCCCCTGCAGCCACAGAAATGGAAAAGGTGGGAGGGAAAAGGGGTGGAGCCCATATCTCGGGACCCCCGGACCCAATGTTTACAAAACTTGGGGGGTCTCTTAAGAAGGCTCATCTGAAGCTATGCTGAAAGTTTGGGGGCTGCACCCCCCAAAAAGCCCCCCCTGCAGCCACGGAAAGAGAAAAGGGGGAGCCCATATTTCTGCCCCCACTGAACCCATCTTTACAAAACTTGGGGGGTCTCTTAAGAAGGCTTGTCTGAAGCTATGCTGAAAGTTTGGGGGCTGCACCCCCAAAAAAGCCCCCCCTGCAGCCACGGAAATGGAAATGGGGGAGGGAAAAGGGGTGGAGCCCATATCTCGGGACCCCCTGACCCAATGTTTACAAAACATGGGGGTTCTCTTAAGAAGGCTCGTCTGAAGCTCCGCTGAAAGTTCAGGGTCTCTACTCCCAAAAATGCGCCCCCTGCAGCCACGGAAAAGAGCGAATGTGCACACGCACCCCCCCACCAGGATTTCTCTCTCTTTCTCTCCCCGGCCGGGCCACGCAGCAGCTGATTCCTCCAGTACTCAATCCTGACTGATTGGCCAGAAGAAGACCCAGCTTGGCCACCGATTGGCCGGGGGAGAATGCTGCTTACTGACGGTTATGCTGCTGCGCCCCGAATTCGCCAAATTTATTCGTGAACTCCCAAACTCGCTGAATTCGGCTCCCCTGTTTTCCCTCCATTTTTTAGTTCGGTTCGTCTCGAACTAAAAACCGCAGAATCAGGGGAAATTCAGCTGTTTTCCGGTTTGGGCCAAACCGAATCGACAGCCCTAAGTGTGAACATGCAAGGAAACCCCGTAGAAATTGGAGCTGCAAACACAAAGTGCGGACATGGTCGTTCTTATTACAAGCAATACAACTGCAATATGCTAATCAAAGTTCGTAAACTAAGTGATACAGTGAAGATGGTATCTTCTTGGTGCCTGATGGCTAAGGGTAAGTAAATGTGGCTTCTCGAAGAAGTCTTCTTTGGGCCTCAATAGCTGCTAGATCTCAGCTCCCTGACAGCACAACAATTGTGTGTAAGATACAGGAGTATGGGAACGAGATGGAAGCAATATAAACCAAAACCACTCAACAGATGTAATCAGGAAATTCTACAGTTCAGCCACTGGTTAATGGCTGCTTTTATGTTAGGCATAATCTGTAGAGTAGGAAAGTAGATTGGGCACTTGTTCCTGCTTTGTTTGTTAAAGCGTGGAACAACCACACACACACACACAAACACACACAGGTAGTTGGGAATAGCTAACCTTCTGGTATCTCTCACTGCCTTGGCTGACAGCTCTAAACACACATTCAGGGTTAGACATTCAAAAGAAAAACACTGTGTATGCATGGCTCGGGGAAGTGAGCCTAAAGTCTGGAATTGGCGTGCATTTTGTACTTGCTTGCACTGTTTAGAGAACAAGCATCTTAATTCCAGGGCTTGGGAACTGGCGCCGAAAAGGGCAAGGAGAGAATTGAGGGAACATCTGCACGGCCCGCTCCTTGGGAAGTCAATGTCCTGTTTGAGGCACCTGCTTTCCACATTCCAAGCGTGGAGGGTTCTGCACCCTGTAAGACTTCCTACACTAAACAGGAAAGTGTCCTGACACACAGTGAGAAATGTACCTGCTTCTCTCTATCGTTCTCAAAAAAAAAAATCGATGCATGCTACACCAAGCCATATATACTGCAAAGCCAATCCTGGTATCACCTGGGATGGAGTTTGGAATGCAGATGTCTTAATTATTTGGAGCAAGGATGGGAACGCTTAAGAGTGAGTGGGATGGAATACCACCAGCAGCCCAGAGGTAACCCTTTCCAGTGTCAATTGGAACTCCCTCTCCATCTGGCTGCCTCATGTCTGTGTATGAAGATGCAGGCATCTGGAGTTTGTAGGCAACTAACAAAATGAGTGGAGCAACTGGGGAGAATTTGTACATAAAGACTTCTAAACAGTGAAATGGAGTTCTGGGTGTTCTATGTATAGCACATTTTCCATACCCTCCAAGATCCCTATCAGTGGAGGGCAGTTTTTATCCTCACGATAGCCCTGAATGCAGCATGGTATTTTTTTCACTGGAAGGGTGTGGCAACCATTCACTTATCTTGAAGACCTCAAAGGATGCTATCAGAGAGGCCACTGAGAGTGGAAACGAAACCTTCTCAGAGACTGGTAGCCCAGTCATTAAGAATCAAACCCACTTGTGTCTGCATAGGTCCAACAAGAGGAGTCTGCAACCATTCATAATTAACAAGCTGGGAGCCAGCGTGGTGTAGCGGTTAAGAGCAGTGGTTTGGCGTGGTGGAGTCTAATCTGGAGAACTGGGTTTGATTCCCCACTCCTCCACATGAGTGGCGGATGCTAATCTGGTGAACTGGATTTGTTTCCCCACTCCTACACTGAAGCCAGCTGGGTGACCTTGAGCTAGTCACACTCTCTCAGCCCAACCTACCTCACAGGGTGTCTGTTGTGGAGACGGGAAGGGAAGGTGATCGTGATTCAATTTGATCCTTCCTTAAGGGGCAGAGAAAATCGGCATATAAAAACCAATTCTTATTCTTCAAACTATGTCAACATTCAGTGTAAGCTTTCAAGCAAGCAGCATAAGATGCAAGCAGCTATTTGCATAAATATAAAGATACAAATTAGCTACAACTGAAAAGTTGATTAATATGCAAAGTTTCTCACTGGTTGTTGTGAGCACAGAGGGGCACACATGAAGTTTCTCAATGAGTAATAAATCTACACAGGAGCACCCCGCACAATTGTTTTAGTGCACTGGAATAAAACTGCATATGGTTCACACTTGGATTACTGGGCAACTGTTCACCACTATCATTTTCCTTTCTTTAAACAGCCTCGAAGAGGTCCTTTAGTCCCATAAAAATCTTTGCCTGCCATCCCTTTCATGTCTTGGTTATTCACACATTGCACTTACCTTTCAACATACCATAACAACTTTAAAAGAACCATGTTTGGTTTCATATTGAGCCATATTTGGCACTGGAGACATAGTTTTCAGCCTGCAGCATTAGAAAGCAATGATATGCTGGGAACTAGCTAAAGACAAGACAAGGCAGTATTGAATTTAATTTCATCCATGCAGCTGGGAGGAAGAACTAAATGCATTCTAACACTGAATACGATTATGGTCAGTCTTTTATTTGGGAAAATATTTGCATTAAACTATGTATGTATCAGTGCGGACCAGCCATGGTAACTTGGTTTTTTTTTTTGGTTTTTTTTGCATGCAAGACATACACAGAAGAAGGAGATTGGGGGGGGGGACATGGTTGCTCTCTTTAAGTAGAGGAAAGAAGGGAGTTGTTCCTGTTGGCAACAAAGGATAGGACTCGCAATAATGGGTTTAAATTGTGGGAGGAAAGGTACCGTCTGGATATTAGGGGGAAATTTTTTTACAGTAAGAGTTGTTCGACAGTGGAATCAGCTACCTAGGGAGGTGGTGAGCTCCCCCTCACTGGCAGTCTTTAAGCAGAGGCTAGACAAGCACTTGTCAGGGAGACTCAAGGCTGATCCTGTATTATGCAGGGGGGTGGACTAGACCTGCATGGCCCCTTCCAACTCTATGATTCTATGAACTCTGAGGCAATGATTGGCTACAAAGGCCCCAAAAGCATTTAGTGGATTTACCCCAACCAGGTGTCATTCAGTAACCCATGGCTGCTTTTAAATTTAACTTCAGGATTGCTTCCTGAAGTTAGAATTTCAGTTCTAAGAACTCCCCAGTTCCCTTCCCTATAAGCACACAGCACCCTGGGCTGCCTAGTCTCTCTGGGACATCAGAGCAGCTAAGCCAATAGCAACCTCTGCCCACTAACCACCACTCTGATATCAGCAGAGATCAGGGTTGCCAGATCCCCCTGGCCACCGGTGGGGGAAGGGGTGGGTAGGGCTGCCAGATCCAGGTTGGGAAACTCCTAGAGATTTGGGAATGGAGCCTGGGGGGGAAAGGGACCTCAGTGGGGTATACAGTGCCATAGATCCCATCCTCAAAAGCATCCATTTTCTCCAGGAGAACTAATCTCTGTAGTCTGAAGATGAGCTATAATTCTGGGGTATCTCCAGGTCTCACCTGGAGGCTGGCATCCCTAGCATAGATGAACCACTCATTGCCAGATGACCCTCAAAACCCAGGTGCCTTTCCAAGTGGTATCAGAAAATGGTTTGTTTGAAACTCCTTGGCCAAGCAGCTAAAGAAACCCTGTTTACAAGGTAAAGGTAGTCCCCTGTGCAAGCACCGGGTCATTACTGACCCATGGGATGACATCACATCCCAACGTTTACTAGGCAGACTACGTTTACGGGGTGGTTTGCCAGTGCCTTCCCCAGTCATCTACACTTTACCCCTAGCAAGCTGGGTACTCATTTTACCAACCTCAGAAGGATGGAAGGCTGAGTCAACCTTGAGCCGGCTACCTGAAACCGACTTCCGTCGGGATCAAACTCAGGTCGTGAGAAGCTTTTGACTGCAGTACTGCAGCTTACCACTCTGCACCACCGGGCTCCTGTTTATGGGAATACATAAATATAGCTCACCACACTGACAGGCCCCCAGGTTAATCACACCGACTATGGCACCGCACAAGAGGTCCAATGTCTTATCACTGCCTGTTACTGTCACTGTGCCACCAATGCCTTTGCCAAAGGCCAATCTCCAGGAGCATTGCAGAGCCCCCCCCCCCTTATTTCCCACTGTGAAAGAACCAGACTCACAGAGCCAGGCCTGGCCATACACTGAACCAATGTGCATCATGATATAGATGTATGGGACTACAGTCCAATTTGGAGTTCACTGAACTCTTGGGTTTGGGAAGGAAATTGCTGTTAATGAGTTGCAGCAAGCACATAGGCTCAAGGCCAGCGTAAGGAAAATCACTTTAATGGGCAAAGCAGATGTTGCTTAAACTCATTGCAAAAGTTAGGCGGGCCTGGGGCCAGCAACTGCCTGGAGAAAACAGAGATGCTTTTAAAAAGATTAAAATATGGAAGTCTGCAAGGAGTGCTTTGATGTGAGATACAATCAGATAGGACGAGTGAGGGAAATGCAGGGCTGGTCCCTCTAGTGTCAACGAAGGGCTGGCAATAAAAACGTTCTGCCACTAGGACAACCATGCTGACTTGGATGGTTAACTTAGAAGAGCTACCTTCACATTAATCGCCCATGACCTATTTCTAGGGTTGCCAACCTCCAGGTAATAGCTGGAGATCTCCTGCTATTACAACTGATCTCCAGCCAATAAAGATCAGATCACCTGGAGAAAATGGCTGCTTTGGCCATTGGATAGGGCATTGAAGTCCCTCCCCTCCCCAAACCCCACCCTCCTCAGGCTTCGCCCCCCCAAAAAACCCTGCTGGTGGCGAAGAGGGACCTGACAACCTATTTCCTTTCTACCACAGTTCTACACTATTGTGAGCCATTGACATACCCCACTCGGGTGCTGCTGTCCTATGTTAATGAATAGCTCCCAGTGGTTTATGAATAATAAACTCCACCTCATGCATAATTTTATAGAAATTTATAAAATTATACACAGGATGGCAAAGGTGGATACTTCTTCCATAATGCTAGAACTCAGGGGCATGCAAGTGAAGCTGATGGACAATAACTTCAGGACAGACTAAAGGAAATGCTTCTTTAGAGAGCCAGCATGGTATAGAGAGCCAGTGTGGTATAGAGGTTAAGAGTGGTGGTTTGGAGCGGTGGACTCTGATCTGGAGAACCAGGTTTGAGGCTAATCTGGTGAACTGGATTTGTTTCCCCCCTCCTACACATGAAGCCAGCTAGGTGACCTTGGGCTAGTCACAGCTCTCTCAGCCCCACTTACCTCAGAGTGTCAGTTGTGGGGAGGGGAAGGTGATTGTAAGCCAGTTTGATTCTTCCTTAAGTGGGAGAGAAAGTCAGCGTATAAAAACCAACTCTTCTTCTTTATGCAACAAGTAACTGAATTGTGAAATTCACTGCCAGTTGATGTAGTGACGGCCATGAGTAGAGAGAACTTTAGAAGGGGATTAGACAGATCCATGGTGGATAGGCCAGCAATGAATACTGGACATGGTAACTAAAGGGAACCTCTACATTTAGAAGCCGTGAGCCTCTAAATACTAGTGCTAAGAGGCAACATCAGGGGAATGTCTTGATCCATAAGCCCAGCATGTTAGCCCTCCAGCAATAGGCTAGCCTCTGCATGGAACAGTATGCTGGTCCAGATGGACCCCTGGTCTGATGCAACATAGCTCTTTTCACGTTCTCATGTTGATGATTTCATGATTGATATGGTGAACATTTGACAATGCACCCTTACACTAAAATATCCATTTATTTATATTCTGCTTTTTTTCCCCAAGGGGGACCCCACAGCAGTTTACAACACTGTTGAGAGACAGTGTGGTACAGTGGCTAAGAGCAGTGAACTCTAATCTGGAGAACCGCGTTTGATTCCCCACTCCTCCACATGAGCGGCGGACTCTAATCTGGTGAACCCGGTTGGTTTCCCCACTCCTACACATGAACCCAGTTGGGTGACCTTGGGCTAGTCACAGCTCTCTTTGAGCTCTCTCACCCTCACCTACCTAACAAAGGTGCCTGTTGTGAGGGGAAGGAGATTGTAACCCGGTTTGATTCTCCTTAAAAGGCAGAGAAAACCGGCATATAAAAACCAACTCGTCTTTCTTCTTCTCTCCTCCTCCATTTCCCCCCCTCAAAACCACAACCCTGTGAGATAGACAGAGTTGAGAGGGTGTGACTGACCCATGGTCACCCAGTGAGCATCCATAGCTGAGTAGGAATTTCAGCCTGGGTCTCCCAGATTGTGATTCAGCACTCTAACCACCACATTGACTCTTGATAGTTACAAGGTTGGAAGGAAGTTGCCCAGAGTTTTACTACGGTTCAGTTCCAACATAGCACACCTAGAATTTGTAAAACAACACAGTTGGCCTTGTTTGCACATGTGGTTTTTGCAACCTCTACACGTTTTATAAGCAAGCACCTCAATGGTTGCAATTGCATGAGTTCTCTTTTCCCTTGCATGTGCCTTTGCCAGTGTGGTGTAGTGGTTAAGAGCTGTGGTTTGGAGAAGTGGACTCTGATCTGGAGAAATGGGTTCGATTCCCCACTCCTCCACATGAGTGGCAGATGCTAATCTGGTGAACTGGGTTGGTTTTGTCAAGATAGCAAGTCATTGCATATCAGGAACTGTGAGGTCAGGAACACATTGCACTGTGGGAAACTGGATTGAGCTGGATAGAGCAGGTGTTGCTCATGAGCTGATGCAAGAAGGTGCAATGACTAAGCAAATGAGTCAGCTGTGTGCTGATTGGTTCCTGTACACCTGAAATGTATAAATGTACTGAGGAATGTAACTAACGCTCGGGAGATAGTTGGTGGAGTGTCGAGAGTGTGTGAGTTGCATTTTATGCACTGTAAATAAACAATCACTGGCTTTTTGTAGCTTGGCTGTTACTGGATTCTATACTAAGGACTCTTTAATTAATCCACCAAGCTCCTCACGCAGGGTTATGGGCCCAGCCCGCTACGCTACGCTACACAAGAGTAGGTAGTGGTGGCACTGAGTCAGAGGATCCAGAAGGCTACAGAGCAGTGAGAGAGTCTGAGTGAAGACATGGCTCAGACTGGAATTCCGGTGGAAAAGCTGACTGCTGAGAACTACCACGTCTGGTCAGTTCGAATGGAGCAGGATTTAAAGCGTGAGTCCCTGTGGGGTGCTGTGGAGGGGGCCCCTGATGCTGAAGATGATGAAGAGGAGGAAGCCCCAGTTAGTGCAGCAGATAGGAACCGAGACCAGAAGGCGCTGGCAAATATCATTCTGACAGTAGATGATAGCCAGCTAACGTATGTGGCTGATAAAAACAATGCGAAGGACGCATGGGTGGCTTTGCGGGCCGTGCACCTACGCACTTCGGCCGGGACTGTCCTTGCGTTAACAAGGAGGCTATACAAGTGCCATAAATCCCCATGATGGATGTGTTCATTTATTACATCATAGGCTGGGTCACGCCAATTTCCACATCATAAAAAAGACCCTAGAGTTATTGGGTGATGATGTGAAATTAAATAAGTGCAGTAAGTTTTTGGACTGCACAGCCTGTAAATCTGCTAAGAGAAAACGGTGCCCCATAGCCAAAGCAAGCCAGAGAGTGACCCAAAGACCCCTACAATTAGTCCATGTAGATATCTGTGGCCCTTTCAAGGCAAGTGTGTCAGGGAACAAGTATTTTTTGGTGATCACAGATGACTTCACGAGGTTCGGGTGGATCTACTTGCTCAAACAGAAGAGTGAGGCTTACCAAACCTTGAAATATTGGCTTGCCAGAGTGGAGAGGCAGCTAGATTTGCAAGTGGGAGTCATTCAGAGTTACAGGGGCGGTGAGTTCCGGTCTCAGGCCCTGATGCAATGGCTAGAGAGTAAGGGGATAGAGCACTGCTTGGCTAACCCCTGTGTGCCACAAGAAAATGGGATTGCTGAAAGGAGAGGAGGATACTTACAGTCTATGATGCAAGCATTGCTCGAGGATGCTAATCTGAAGCCTACATACTGGGCAGAGGCAATTAAAGCAGCTTGCTATTTAATAAACAGACTGTGGACTTCAAGCATTAATGACATTCCCTATAGGGTACTTTATGGGAAGAATCCTTCTTTAAAACACCTGAAAGTGTTTGGTACCAAGGCATGGGTGAATATACCACTTAAACAGAGAAGGAAAGGTGGCAAGAAATCTAAGCAAATGTTGGTTCTTGTAGGTTATCCGGGCTGTGTAACCGTGGTCTTGGAATTTTCTTTCCTGACGTTTTGCTAGCAGCTGTGGCAGGCATCTTCAGAGTAGTAACATTGAAGGACAGTGTCTCTCAGTGTCAAGTGTGTAGGAAGAGTCAGAGAGGGGTTGGGTTTGAGCTGAGTACTGTCCTGCAGACGTAATGTGCTAATCATTGTCCTGTAAGTATCAAGATAATGTACTAATGAGAGTGTGGTATGTTAATATGGAAGCATTGTATCCTGAAATGATCTGGTAATGTGTGAAATCCAAAGCTAATCTGCATGGCTATTGTTGACTGTAGCCTTTGTTAGTCTGGAGGTTAGTCTGCCCTGAAAAACCTCCAGACTAACAAAGGCTACAGTCAACAATAGCCATGCAGATTAGTTTTGGATTTCACACATTACCAGATCATTTCAGGATACAATGCTTCCATATTAACATAACACACTCTCATTAGTACATTATCTTGATACTTACAGACAATGATTAGCACATTACGTCTGCAGGACAGTACTCAGCTCAAACCCAACCCCTCTCTGACTCTTCCTACACACTTGACACTGAGAGACACTGTCCTTCAGTGTTACTACTCTGAAGATGCCTGCCACAGCTGCTGGCGAAATGTCAGGAAAGAAAATTCCAAGACCACGGTTACACAGCCCGGATAACCTACAAGAACCAATGAACTCTAACCGTGAAAGCCTTCGACAATATTTTAAGCAAATGTTGTTTCTAGGGTACCAGAATGCAGCTAAATCCTATAGATTTGCAAATGACTTCAATAAAATAACTTTGAGTAGGTCAGCAAGCTTTGCAGAAGCTCAGAATTGGCAAAGGCTGCATGGAGCAGAAAATGAAAATGAAACTGTTATCTTGCCAATTAGTGAACAGCCTGAAGTTAAAACAGAGAGTGTTTCCCTGCGAAGGTCTCCAAGAAGAGAAGCTAGCATGCTTGAAACTTCAGAGGGAAGGGAGGCAAGTGGAACACCTGTTAGGCTTTCAGAGAGAGCTACCAAAGGCATTGCACCTGTGAGATTTGGGTATGATACTTGGGATCGGATTTGCAATATGGATGTTTGTGAACCTGAGAGCTAATTACAAATATTAGCCTCAAATGAAAAGGATAAACTATTGTGGTTCCAAGCAAATAAAGCTGAAATGGGAGCATTGCAATAGCACCAAGTGTATTCTCACACTAATCTACAAGAGGGCAGCAGGTAATTGGCTGCACCTAAATGTGAGACAGTAAAATCAGCTCTGAACAGGAGACGTTTCAGAAGGAGTTGGGTGAACGATTTACACTCAAGTGTTTGGGGGAGATTACTAATTACCTAGGGGTGGAAGTAAGGAGAGACACTGATGGAACGTTCTCCCTATCACAACGAAATAAAATTCAGCAATTATTGGAACATTATAATATGCTGGATGCAAATGTTGTGGAATCCCCTATGACAACAGGCTATGCAAAAGATGAATCAGATAGCAATAATTGTAATAAAACGTTGTACCAATCTTTGATTGGAAGTTTGTTGTATCTGGCATGTTGGACAAGACCTGAAATTTATCAGTCTGTACGTTGTTTGAGCAAACACAATGTTGATCCCAAAGAAAGGGACTGAAAAGCAGCAAAGAGAGTGCTGAGGTATTTAAAAGACTGTATTTGAAGGCCAATACTGGAAAGTTGGAAGCATATGCAGATGCTTCCTGGGCCGATAAAAAACACGCCAGATCCACCACAGGGTATATAATCTATTTAGACAAGGCACCAATACATTTGAAGTAACACAAGCAATCATTTGTGGCTCCTAGCACCTGTGGAGCGGAATACAGTGCTATCAGTGAATGTAGTACTCAGGTTGAGTGGTTTGTGTATTTGTTAAAGGAATTAGGTGTAAGTGTGCCACTGCCTGTAGTGATATACACAGATAATGAGGCAGCGAAACAATTAGCCAACGAACAGTGTTTTAAGAACAAGAGTAAACACATCAGGTTACGGTATGAAAACCTATCTGATGCTGTGGAAAGGAACCTGATATGTGTGAAAAAATGTTCAAGTGTGGAGAATGTGGCAGATCTATTCACCAAGACTATAGACTGTCAGAGGTTTGTAAAATTGACAGACCTGATATGCATGGCTTGAGAAGGAGTGTCAAGATAGCAAGTCATTGCATATCAGGAACTGTGAGGTCAGGAACACATTGCACTGTGGGAAACTGGATTGAGCTGGATAGAGCAGGTGTTGCTCATGAGCTGATGCAAGAAGGTGCAATGACTAAGCAAATGAGTCAGCTGTGTGCTGATTGGTTCCTGTACACCTGAAATGTATAAATGTACTGAGGAATGTAACCAACGCGCGGGAGATAGTTGGTGGAGTGTCGAGTGTGTGTGAGTTGGATTTTATGCACTGTAAATAAACAATCACTGGCTTTTTGTAGCTTGGCTGTTTCTGGATTCTATACTAAGGACTCTATAATTAATCCACCAAGCTCCTCGTGACAGGTTTCCCCACTGCTCCACATGAAGCCAGCTGGAGGACCTTGGGCTAGTCACAGTTCTATTGAGAGCTCTCTCAGCCCCACCTATCTCACAGGGTATCTGTTGTGGGAGGGGAAAGGAAGATGATTGTAAGCAGGTTTGATTCTGCCTTAAGTGTTAGAGAAGGTCAGCATATAAAAATCAAGTCTTCTCCTCTTTGCTTCTACTCTCAATGGTCTTTTCTGGTAACCAAACAAAGCAAGGACTTAAAGGTAACTATATGTCTCCTGTAGAAGAAAGTCTCAGCCTTTTTATCTTTGACAAGAGCTTCAGCATGAGCAGGATGAAACAGAAAGCTGTAGACTGGAAGGTCAAGCAGAGGAGGAGAGGTTCTGTTTCCAACACAGAGATCATTGGTCTTTGCAAAGACTAGGGTTGCCAGGTCCCTCTTGGCCACCAGCAGGAGGTTTTTGGGGCGGAGCCTGAGGAGGGCGGGGTTTAGGGAGGGGGGGCTTCAATGCCATAGAGTCCAATTGCCAAAGCGGCCATTTTCTCCAGGTGAACGGATCTCTATTTGCTGGAGATCAGTTGTAATATGCTGGAGATCAGTTGTAATAGCAGGAGATCTCCAGCTATTACCTGGAGGTTGGCAACCCTAGCAGAGACCCACTGCTACTACTTTACAGAGATCTCCTGCCACAGCCACTGTCTGTTGTTCATATTCTATCTGTGAATTACCCTGACAGCAGATGGCAGTGTGCAGACACTAGTCCTTGCCCAGCAGGGAAGATAAACAATTGGGAGGAAGAGGATAGCCAGGATACACACAGCCACTAAACCCAATTCCTCCACCATATTTTCAGCAGTCAAAGGTGGGCAGGCAGTGGCCATATGTGATCCCTTTGTTGGCAAGGGTTTTCACTGTTAAATTTTTAAGTTCAATGTACCCCCCCTCCCCCGATACTATGTCACTCTACAAACAGACCTCTCAGTAGATAGGATAAACCTCCATGCCCATGGCTGTGGTCACCAAAGCCAGGGACCACATTTACCCTTCCCCCCTCTCAATGATGTTCCCAAATTACTTTCTTGCATAAGTGAAGGGGTGGTATTCATTTCTACTGGGGAAAGTGCCAAATTGGGGGGCATTTCTGCTAAGAGGATAAACACATGAACACATGAAGCTGCCTTATACTGAATCAGACCCTTGGTCCATCAAAGTCAGTATTGTCTACTCAGACCAGCAGTGGCTCTCCAGGGTCTCAGGCAAAAATCTTTTGCATCACCTACTTGCCTAGTCCCTTTAACTGGCGATGCCATGGATTGAACCTGGGACCTTCTGCATGCCAAGCCACAGCCCCTCCCCAAGAAACCAGGAAGCGGGCGGCATAGATGTTACTGACAGATTCCCCCTGGAATATTTGCAAGATGCCTTATCTCTGCACTACTCACCAGCCATCATGAAAACAGGCATCTTGCTAGCGTAAACGTTGTGAGAATCGTTTTAATTTTATAACACTTTTGCCATTTTAAGCCAAAAATTTATCTATAACAGCATTGTCCCCAATCATTAGCAAAGATGCTACTATCTCAACTCCAAATCAAAAGGCTGTTGAAATGCATTAGAATCAAAACAACATTCTTCTCAGGACATGGTCTTCTTAGAGAAACTTTCAGTGATCCGGGTGGAGCAATTGAACTTGAAGGCCAGAGGAGGTACAATAGGTTTCCAAACCGAGTTGGCCTTTTTAAATACTGGCATATCTTCCATTCTTACATCACTTGCACTTTCTTCAAGTGAAGAGCTGGCTTATTTCTTGATTAACCCATGCCTATAATTCAGATAATAGAAAATACAATCCCAACGTTTCATTTCCAATACATAACCATACAGCAAAATAACCTTCCAACACTGAGTGGGTTTTCAAAGAAAGGTTTCCACAATTAAAAATGCAGCTTATCTACGGTACATGATGCAAGAAGACAGAACTCACACACCCAGCCCTCCGAGACTGACATTTGAGACTTCGTTCTGGAATTTCAGTACAATGGCTCAGAAAGTCACACAAAAATGCAGTCAATACGTAAGCAGTTTTAAGGGGGAATCAATGGCGGATCTACCATGAAACTAATGAAGCTTAAGCTTCAGGGCCCTTAATCCCACAGGGGCCCCAAAGCAACTTTTGTTAATGAGTGAATTTTTCAACCAAATCGATGGAGTTTTTCAAAGTGTTTTTTATTAAAATAAAGCTATTTTAGAGATAGAATCAAAAGCCAATGGGCTGAAGTACTTAATATTGACCTTACAATATGCTCTAATACCCATTTTATATGGCCTCAAAATGTCCCTGTAATTGGTCAAATTTCAAAATTTTCTCAGGGGCTTGCAGTGCTCGAACCCCTAGCTGTAAGGGGTCGCTGAGCTCACCAGAATCTATTCATAGCCTACATTTTGGCAGCTGGATCCTCGAATCCTTCGTTGGTGCATGGCTTAATAGTTTTATAGCTCAGCCCTTAGGCTAGAGCCAATCAGAACCATAAAAAGACATCTGAATTCTCAATTGAGATTTTCACCTCTTTATCCTAACAAGCCCCTTCTGATGCCCTTCTACCTCTCTGTTAGAGAATGAACCAATACATCTGCCATAGAACAACCCCACTGAAGAAGATAACAGCCTTTACCCAGACCTCGTTGCTGGTGGGAAGGGGCTCACTGTATGGCCCATTTTCAAGGACTCCACCCCACCACCCTGTTCTCTGCCATTTGAGCCTCGAGGTCCTTGCAAGGGCAGCAAGGCCCTTTGAACCTTTTTGGATGTTGCCCTATTGTTGATGGTTGTGAAGTGGCCCCCATAACAGTTCAGGCTTTAGGGTCCCAAAACTATAGATCCGCCACTGGGGGGAAGTGCTATTTTTTTTAATCACATGGTTGTGTATAACAACCAAAGGAAGCCCTGGTTCAAATCTCACCTCAGATATAATTTTATTAGGTAGCTTTAGACCGCCACTGCCTCAACATCTGCAGGGTAAATGCAAGGTTCTTGCATCACGCTTAGCATCATAATCCTTGTGTGTGTGTAAAGTGCCGTCAAGTCGCAGCCGACTTATGGCAACTTCTTTTTGGGGTTTTCATGGCAAGAGACAGAGGTGGTTTGCCAGTGCCTTCCTTTGCACAGCAACCCTGGTATTCCTTGGTAGTCTCCCATCCAAATACTAACCATGGCTGACCCTGCTTAGCTTCTGAGAACTGACGAGAACAGGCTAGCCTGGGCCATCCATAATTATACAATCTTAACAAATAGTGTTACCACAAAGATATCATATTTTGCCCTTACACCCAAGCCTCCCTCCCCAAATCCTATCCTGTTTAAGGCATCTCAATCAAGTTGCTTCTTTTCCCTTAAATGCTCATGTGCATTGGAACTGCTACTTTTCCCCATGGGAGGGACAGGGGAAGGGCTGTGTTACAAACCGTCTTGCCAAGGAAGAACTGGACAGTCAGCTCTTCCAGATGCCACTGCGACTGTAAAACAAAACCCGGAATCATCAACCATCCCATTGCAGCACTGCAAATAAGCACACACACCATTTGCCAGCCCGCTTTGTCTGTGTGCTTGTTGTGTCAGTTGAGTCTAGGGTTGCCAGGTGCCTCTTTGCCACTGGTGGGAGGTTTTGTGGGCAGAGCCTGAGGAGGGTGGGGTTTGAGGAGGAGAGGGACTTCAGGGTCACAGAGTCCAATTGCCAAAGCGGCCATTTTTCTCCAGGGGAACTGATCTCTGTCTGCTGGAGATCGGTTGTAATAGCGGGAGACCTCCAGGTAGTAGCTGGAGGCTACTACCCAAGTTGAGTTGCAAACTTTGCAAGCTCTGTGCAAGTGTGAAATTGCTCACTTCCCTGGTGTGAAGAAACTGCATGCTAGCCATATTAAATGAAGTTGGAGTAAATAGATCATAGGTGGTGAAGTCTGCAGGAAGGTCCAAGGAGTACCAGGGGATTGTGGCAAACCTGGGCAGGGGGGCTTAACTATGGAAGAAAGCCAGCCTGAAAGGAGCCTTGTCCAGGAAGACCAGGCCACTCCTTGCTTGCAATGGGTAACTGATGTTTTTGCTATCTATTACTGTGCAGCACTGCGAGCCACTGAGACAGGTTCAGCCTACCGGTCACAGATTGAAACTTGCTAGTGTTGCCAACCGCCAGGTGGCACCGGGAGATCTCCTGCTATTACTATTGATCTCCAGACAACCAAAATCAGTTCCCCTGGAGAAAATGGCTCCTTTGGAGCGTAGACTCTATGGAATTACACCCTGCTGAGGTCCCTCCCTTCCCCAAACCCTACCTTCCCCAAACTTCACCCCCAAATTCTCCAGATATTTCCCCACCCACAGCTGGCAACCCTTACCTTGCCCCTATGTTTACAGATGAGGAAAGGAGGAAAGACAGCAGGATTGGATGAAGAAGCAGGCACGAGGAGCTAAGGATGCCTTGCAATCTTTTGGAGATTTTCAAAAATATGTATGCAGGGTTTCCATTGTGAAATGGCAACCCTACAGCTAAGTTAGGGTTGCCAACCTCCAGGTACTAGCTGGAGATCTCCTATTACAACTGATCTCCAGCTGATAGAGATCAGTTCACCTGCAGAAAATGGCTGCTTTGGCAATTGGACTCTATGGCATTGAAGTCCCTCCCCTCTCCAAACCCAGCCCTCCTCAGGCTCCTCCCTAAAAACCTCCCACCGGTGGCAAAGAGGGACCTGCCAACCCTAAGCTAAGTGGGGTGGGAGTGATGGCTATGAGATTGAAACTGAGCTATTCCTTTAACTCTAGAAGTCAAATAGGGCTTCCTAATAGAAAACAAAAGGCCAATTGGCAATTTTTTCAAACCATTAAGAACGGGTTTGTAAGGAAGCTCCATGCAGACTGAATCTACTCAAAGAACATAAGAACCCAAAATCCCAGAGGACAAATGTCAAGCCACAGTTACAGTTGGGTAAAGGCTCACTTGCATTCCTAAATGACTGAGCCTTTGATCTACTGAGCACAATTTGGTTTTGAGGCATTTGTTTTGTTTATTCATTTGTTTTCAACTGCCCTGGTCAAAAAGGCATTTTCCCACATACCCAAATCTGCCTCCAATAAAAATCTGCTTGCTAACGTTCATTGCACTCCATTTTTGCTTTCCCTCTCTTTCCCTTCCCCTCCCATCTTAAATCTGATTTACAGCTTGTTACTCTAATATCTTGACTACCTTGACTAGAATAATTGCAGAATGTTTTGGGATATACAGAATGTTTTGGGAATGTGAGCTGCCTTTGAAAATAATTCAGAACACTCTAGTGGTCCAAAAATGTGGCAGCAAAATGTGGTACAAATTATATAGGGCACTAGCCTTTAATGATGTATACTGGTTGGCTGCTGTCTTCCAATTCAAAGTGCTAATCAAGCCCTAGATGGTCTAGGGCCAGGATACATCCTTCAACATGCTACTATTGGTTATGAAGTTTGTTGTATAAGGCCGTAGGCCATTACAATCTAAAACAATATAGCAACAGGTTAAAATATACAAAACCAGTATCATTAAAAGAATACAAAAATTAAAAATTTAAATACGCCCATTTGGCTCTATCCAGCTTTATCACCTTCCATGATTTGCTTTGCCCTGATTTTCTTGGACAGCAGGCACAACATGCTACTATCATAGGGGCAACCATAAGAGCTAGGGTTACCAACCTCCAGGTTGGGTCTGAAGATCTCCCAGTATTACAATTAGTTTCTAGTCAACCAAGATCAGTTCTCCTGTAGAAAATGGCAACTTTGGAGGGTAGGCTGAATGGCATTGTACCCTGTTGAGGTCCCTCTTCAAATCTCTACCCCCCCCAAATCTCCAGGAATTTCCCAACCCGGAGTTACCAATGCCAACCAGATCAGTCATCCATCTAGCAGTAGAATAGAGTAGGAGTCCAGTAGCACCTTAAAGACTAACAAAATCTGGCAGGGTATGAGCTTTCATCCATTTAATACAGTAACCTGTTTCACACAGCAACCAACCAGTTGTTCTGGAGGACCAATAAACAGGGCAGAGGCATTACTATCTTCAGTGTCTTTTGAAAAGAGAAAGAAAAACAAACTTTTTTAAAAAAAAGTTAATACTACGACCATAATGAACTCTCCCAATTACTATTCAATTAGTTTCCTGTTTTGCTTTGTATTTCCCATGTGATCACCTTTATGTATGTAAATTCTTCCCATTCCCAAAGTTTCTGGTTACCCAAATGTTCTCATAAAATGCCAAAAGGAGGAATACGACTGGACATAATTCTTTGTTCCTATATGTCTGTCCCAAAATTGTCAAAGTCCCTGGGGAAGAGGAACAGTTCTAGTAAGTAGCCAGAAGTCTCAAATCCAAACAGGAAAAACCTGAGGGCCCAGCATAGTGGTAGTAGTTTTGGTCTTAAGGGGACCCAGTAGGTAGAGACCTGATGCCCTTTATTGGGTAGTTTAGTATCCAAGGTGAAGACTCTTGATCAAGGCCTTGGTTCCAAGTTACATCAATGTAACCCAGTCTTCTCCCCGACATAGCCCCATGTGGGTGTTCCCTCCTTCCCCATGATGTGGTGACAGCTGCCAACTTGGAAGGCTTTAAGAGGGGAGTGGACATGTTCATGGAGGATAGGGCTATGCACGGCTACTAGTCAAAATGGATACTAGTCATGATGCATACCTATTCTCTTCAGGATCAGAGGAGCATGCCTAGTATATCAGGTGCTGTGGAAACCAGACAGGATAATGCTGCTGCAGTTGTCTTGTTTATGGGCTTCCTAGAAGCACCTGGTTGGCCACTATGTGAACAGACTGCTGGACTTGATGGACCTTGGTCTGATCCAGCATGGCCTTTCTTATGTTCTTATGTATGTTATATAAAGTATTTGACTGCTCTCCCTTCCTCTGAGCTTTTCACAATCCCAGACCAGAAGCTGGGCTTCACCTCCATCTCTAACTTCCAACCCTGTAATGAAGACTGTCTTTAAACCCTACATCCTATTTTGCCCCTCGCCCTGGCCTGTTTCTTTCCCTGTTTGGTTCCATCTTTTGGCTCCTTCCTTCGCTTCCTTCCTGGGACCTTTCTCCTGCTTGGTCTGTCTCATGCATTCTTCCTCCCTCCAGTGCCCACCCGTGTAAGTAGGGCACACTTCGCTAAGCCTTGGCACCTCTCCTTGATTCAGCTGGCAGGGCTCCACTTGTAAAGTGCTCTCTTGTAGCTGCCTTTTGCCCACGCAGCAGCTTTAATGGGGTTGGCCAGCTTCGACAAGGGATTGGTACTGCCTCCTTTACAGCAATGAAAACCCTTAAGAAATTATGTACAGCTGAAGGCAACACAACTTCTGCCACAGAGAATGAATCCAATTGAAGAAGGGGAAGGAGTTGGTTTTTATATGCTGACTTTCACTACCATTTAAGCAAGAATCAAACCGGCTTACAATCATCTTCCCTTCCCTTCCCCACAACAGATAACCTGTGAGGTAGGTGAGGCTGAGAGTGTGTGACTAGCCCAAGGTCACCCAGCCGGCTTCATGTGTAGGAGTGGGGAAACAAATACGGTTCACCAGATTAGTGTCCGCCGCTCATGTGGAGGAGTGGGAAATCAAACCTGGTTTTCCAGATCAGACTCCACCGCTCCAAACCCCTGCTCTTAACCACTACACCACACTGGCTCCCAAATGCTAGCCTAAGCGCTTAGCCAAATGCTAGCCTAAGCGGTTTTTTAAAAGCTTTTAAGCAAGGTGAGTTTTCACAGTGCTCATGGATCACCTCTTCCAGTAACTCCACCATTCTCAACCACAGCCTGTAATTCAGAGGCAATAGTGTATTTTTTTTAAATGGGATGGCATGTTTTACAGTCAGTTACATATGTGTTCCAAATTGTGCACAGTTTCAAAAGTGGCAGGAGAGAAAACACATGTAGGACACTCAGCGCAATCCAGCAATAAAGATTTTCCTAGGAGTTAGGATGTATGTAAATCCTTACCAGAAGTCCGAATATGACTGCACCACACAAACTTCCAGCCAGCGTGGTGTAGTGGTTAGGAGTGATGGACTCTAATCTGGAGAGCCGGGTTTGATTCCCCACTCCTCCACAAGAGCAGGGGAAGCTAATCTGGAGAACTGGGTTGGTTTCCCCACTCCTCCACATGAAGCCAGCAGGCTGAGCTGGGTGACCTTGGGCTAGTCAGTTCTTTTAGAGCTCTCTCAGTCCCAACTACCTTACAGGGCGTCCGTTGTGGGGAGGGGGAGGGAAGGAGATTGTAAGCCAGTTTGATTCTCCTTAAAAGGTAGAGAAAGTTGGCATATAAAAACCAACTCCTTCTATCTACCATGCCAGGAAGATGGGCTTCTGGCCCAGCCGTCCCCACAACTTGCTTTATTGTCAAGGGACTGTCTCCCTCTTTTTTTTGGGGGGGGGGGCATTTAAACCTCCATCAGCTGCTTGAAGTGGTACAGCCTGAAGTAAATGTAACAACAAATCAGTGCTTTCCATTTTGTAAACACAGTCCCCTGTACCCATTGAGAAAGAAGGCGGCTGATAATATAACATACACCCTTCATTGAAATAAAAAGGACAATTTATAGAGGTAGTAGTCTATTGTAGTAGAAACATCCACAGAATCTTGTGACATACCAAAGGCTAACTGATCTATTGCTACACAAGTGTCCGTGAACAAGGGCCCACATTTTTACTTAACTCTAAAAGTTATATCCCACTTCTTCATAGTACAAAGCAGCTAGCATTAATAGATATCCAGTTAATAAAATCCCACAAAAAATACAAGCCCAAAAGCAACAGTAACAATGCCATACTTTAAAAAAAACAACGCCTAAAACCAAGGGAATAAATTAACTCAATTTAGACCACACAGTATCTGCCATTAATCCCAAAGCTCCAGATGCTATTCATCTCCAGTCATGGGAAAGACACTTGCCACAGATGTCCAGACCTGCAAACAAACCAATTTTCGCACAACTCTCCAAATCTTGCGAGAGAAGGCGCTGTACAATTTCCTCTGGTTGACCATGATACAGTGAAAACTGCAGAGAACCCTGCCTCTTGAAAAGAAGGCAACAGTAGCATAAAGCTCCATTTTTCCAGATTTTTAAAAATGTCCTGCTTTTACCACGTGGCTTCTTTAAAGCAACACAAGTTTATTAATTTACCGATTTATATTCCACCTTTCTGTCCACTCAGTGCAGGAAACAATCGTAACAACCATTTAAAACCGAAAGTAACATTCATAAATTAAAACACAGACCATCAAAAACAGAGGGCAGGAAGGAGAGGTCACTGAAAGAACAGACAAAACCAAAGCCTTCACCCACTGGCGGAAGTCAGTGATAGAAAGGGCCAGATGAATATCCATGGAGAGGAAGTGAGACAATTTTGGAGACATGATGGAGAAGACCGTCTCTCTGGCCCTATTTACTACACTTTTTCTGTGGGGGCACCATGAATTTCACAGTGAACACGGTCAAGCAAACATCTTGTTTTCAGCTGTCACAGAGGTGAATTACCCCACAGAATTGTTTGGCTCGGTTCAAAGGATTCATCCGACGGCTGAACAGAAGCTACCTCCTAAACTTCTTGCTAAAGGTCCCAGCCTTTCAGGGCCCCTGAGAGAAGCTTGGAGAAGGAGAACAGACGCCCAATTCTCAGCTGATTGGGGGATCAGTTTCTGTTCCCCACAGCCCTACACCCGATCCTTGCTGCTCCCAGTAAGGCTGGGTGGCAGTGAGAAGATTCCTGTTGGTGCAGCAGAAGCATGAACACAGGTGAACAGCTAGGGTTGCCAACTCTGGGTTTGGAAATACCTGGAGTTCAATTGCCAAAGCAGCCATTTTCTCCAGGTGAACTGATCTCTAGATCAGTTGTAATAGCAGATCTCCTGTTAGTACCTGGAGGTTGGCAACCCTATGAACAGCCCACTGATAAATCAGCGCCCTGATCATTACTGGCGATCAGAACATGAGCAGGGCCAATGGGTATTCCAGCATTCCCACTTTTATGTCCTTAATCAGGATCTTTGTTTTATTGCTGGCTTTAATATCAACAATACTGGTGTTCGTTTTTATTTTATTGTTCCATTGTTTTACCTTGTCAGCTGTCTCTGGAGAGGCAGAAGATCAGTTCTCTAAATAATCAGAAGCATGGTGCTATCCTGAGTCAGCAGATGTATATGCCCATAGGTAGAGAGAGAAAATGTAAATACTAAGGCCAAATCGCTATGACAGGAAGTTGCCAAAAACCTTCACAATGGAAAACAAAGCTTTATAAGAACAGCCAAGCAAAATAAGATTCGTGTTTCTGGTGCAGGATCAAGGTATAGAGATTGGCACAGTTCTTGTCATTTACAAAAGGCTACCTTTGTTCAGGCAATTAAATAGCAATTTAAGTGCCTTCAGTTTCCCACAGCTCTTCTGAACTGGACCGAAAGAACTGACAAAATTTTACACATTCAAAACCAGACCTGCTTGTCCATGCAATCACGTGCAGTGGAAGCCTCAAAGGCCCTTGGCTACGAGGTGAAGCCAAGCTTGTTAGAAGTCTCATCCTACTCCGTCACCATCACCTGAGTGGATCTAATTATATCTATGAAAGCTAGCATGGGTTTTTGTTTTATTCGTTACCAAACTCCTGGGATTCATATTGGGAAAGTATGCGCCAACAACTGCAGCACATATTGTGCAAAAATGTTTCCAAGCGTCTAAACAGCATGTTCAATACTAAAAATATATCGGAGAAGTGGCTGGCCATTGGGGAACTGAAGAAACAGCTTTGCATTTTTTTTTAAACAGGGATGTAGAGATGATTGCATAGGGACACAGTAGTTACTAAGCTGAGCAAAGATTTGCAACATATTAAGTGGAAATGAAAAAATGAGTAGAGATGGATCAACTTGGAATCTGGTTTAGTACAGGAGTGGACAGATCTTGGAGGCAAGTTTGGTTGTGATTTGTGCAGTTGGCTCATGAATGCTGTAGGACAGTGACTTTCAGACTGTCTCCAGATAACCACAAAGGCCCAAGGCAGCTTACTAACACATGGGCCAACAATATATACAGCAAAAACAGTTAAAACAATGTAGAAATATACCAATATACCAGTTTATACCAGTGTAGAAAATGCCAGCCATTAGGTAAGTGTAAAAAATATCAGAACATCTTCCTTCCCCAGTAGCCAAGCCATGAATAGTAAACACAGAATTAAATGTCCATAAAATTGAGCAGAAAGCCCTCTTAAATAAAACTGCTTTACACGATTTCCTGAAAGACATTGGAGAAGGTGTTAACTTAATCTTGCAAATAATTTCAGAGGACAGCCAATGACTGAAAGAGCTCAGGATTGAACTGAAAAGGACTTAACATCCCTAAGAAATGGGACAGATTAAGTGCTGTCATGAGGATAACTGATGTTAGAAAGAGAAGCCATCCTCTAAATAGTTACAGATTTTGGAGCTGCCTCTCCCAGGAAACAAGATTGGTACTGTCCCTAAATGCCATTTGGAGGAATGTGAAACTTTTCAATTCCAAAAGGCCTTTGAATTAAGTTGATGGAAGATGCTGACTATGGATTCCCCCCACCCGCATAAACCTGGTTTATTATCGCGTTTTCATATTATTTTTATTGTATTGTATTTATTGTATTTTAGATGGTTAGCCACCTTGTGTGCCTGCAAGGATAGTATAGGAAGGTGGGATTTAAGTGGTCGGGTCCCATGTCAAAAAGGAATTTAAAAGAACCGGTATTACAAATCGAATTGGGGGTGGGGGTACTCCAGAACAGATGTCACATGCTGATGTTGGCCTGCTTCAAGATGAGGTGCTGAAGATTCCAAATTGCCTTTAAAAGACAGCCCATAGATAGCATTACAGCAGTCTGGCTTTGAAACTCCTGTAGCATAAAGCAGCATAACTAGGTCAGCTTATTCTAGGTGAGATAATTTACAAGGAAGGTAACTGAAAGGAGTTCCTAGCAACTACTCCAATTTGCTTTGCCAACAAGAAGGCTGGATCCAAGTGCAAGCACAAGGTCTTCACACAATCTGTAAGGCACAAGGTTACCTGTCCAGGTAGGTCGACCAATCCATTCTAGAACACCAGCCTGGCCAACTTCAGGGAAGCCCCTTGAAGCCGGGCGGGGGGCTCTTTAAACAGATCTGTGCCTCCCGACCGGGAGGCTCATATCTGTTTAAAGCCCCCCCCCGCCCGGCTTCAGGGAAGCCCCTTGAAGCCGGGTGGGGGGCTCTTTAAACAGATCTGTGCCTCCCGGCCGGGAGGCTCACATCTGTTTAAAGGGCCCCCCACCCGGCTTCAGCGAAGCCCCGTGAAGGTGCACGGGGGGGAGCCGAACCCCGAATTTGACGAATTTATTTCCCGAACAACCTGAAGTCGGGGAATTCGACTCCCCCCATTTCCCACCTATTTTGAATTCGGTTCTTCCCGAACTGGAAACTGCCGAATTGGCGGAAATTCAGCGGTTTTTCAGTTTGGGACGAACCAAATCGACAGCCCTATGGCCAACTATATCAAAGGCCAGAAATAAATTATAGAGAACCAAAAGGGATGAATTAGCAATACCCATTTGAAGGTAAAGATCATTCACTAGAGTGACTGAAGCTATCTTAGTCCCAAAGCCAGACTGAAATTGGAGATCAGTAAGAGCAGATGGCTCGCCCAAGATCCAGCGTGGTTTAGTGGTTAACAGCGGTGGTTTGGAGCGGTGGAGTCTGATCTGGAGATCCGGGTTTGATTCCACACTCCTCCACATGAGCTGTGGAGGCTAATCTGGCAAACTGGATTTGCTTCCCTGCTCCTACACACGAAGCCAGCTGGGTGACCTTGAGCTAGTCACAGCTCTCTCAGCCCCACCTACCTCACAGGGTGTCTGTTGTGGGGAGGGGAAGGCAAGGTGATTGTAAGCCAATTTGATTCTGCCTTAAGTGGTAGAGAAAGTCGGCATATAAAAACCAACTCTTCTTCTTCATCAAATCTTTCCCTTAAATGTGCAGATGCCAGCCAGTATATCAATGCTGGATTGAAAATGTGTTCAGTACACTGAAGCACACCTACTGTTTGTTACTCCTTAAAATCTTTTAACTGGTCAGTCACAATCAAATGAGGCCAACCAACAGTATGCAGTGCTCAGTCTGATAATTCTCTTCATAGTATACAAGCTGGGAATGGTCCCCTCTCTAAGAATGAACAGCTTAATATGTCAAAAATAAAAAAGAACCTCTAAGATGAATAAGTACTCATTTTACTTATTAGCCTACTTGATTACTATAGACAACAGTGGAGAAGCAAATAATGGCGACAAAAAATGGAGGATGGAAAGGCCCTTTCTATTCTGTCAAGACCATGAAGAAAGCATTTACAATGGGTGGGACTCAGAGATGGTAAGAAGCCAAAGCATACAAGTTTCCATTACCCCCATATTCATATTTAAATTGATAGAATATATCACAACTAGTTCTGGCAGACTGAACAAGACACTCCCAAGACTTACACTAGACGAGTGGATCTGGTCTCTAATCCCCAGGGAAAGCCAAAGATGCCTAAGATTCCTGATTGTGAATTTAAATAACAATGGACAGTATAACAGAGTTTCACTTACCTGTAACTGTTGTTCATCTGGTGGATCTTCTATGCAGTACCACATTGGGACTGCGCAGGCCAGCCATGGATAAGATTTGTCAGCTTCTAGCAAAATCGAAAGTGAGAGTGCTCCCACTCCCCTCTGGGCATGCAGCTTTCCCGCCCAGCAGTCACATGACCCAGGGGGAGGGAGCACTCTCCCCCCCGTTCTCCAACCTGCCGCCACGGAACCAATAACCACATGATTGCGGAGAGGTCCCACAGCGGGAAGGAGGGAGGGATGTGTTACTGCATAGAAGATCCACCAGATGAACAACAGTTACAGGTAAGTGAAACTGTTTTCATCTGCGTGGCTTCTATGCAGTCCCACATTGGGAGAGTAGCAAGCTCAGTTCCCTGGATGGTGGCTGTGGGACAGTCACCGAACCCATGACTGCAAGATGGCACGTCCCACTACTGCCTCTCTAGAAGAATCCACATCGACCGCATAGTGCGTCACGACGTCGCCGCTCGACAGATGTCTCAGAGGTCAATTTTAGACGAATAGGAGACGGAGGCAGCGTAGCCCTTGTGGAGTGCGCCTTGATCACGTCTGGGCAATCCACATGTGCTCTCTCATAAGACAGTCTAATGGCTGAGGCAATCCACCTGGACAGGGTCTGCTGGGAAGCTCAGTGCCCCCTACGGTGGTCACTACAGCAATAACATATTGATGTTTTCCCTTCAAACAAGGTTCTTTGTAATAGAGCCCCCTTCTTATCGGAAGAAGGGGTCGGCAATGACATGGGTAAGATGAGACCTTGTGTGGGAAAGAAAGCTTGGGTGTCAACACCACTTGATCAGCGTGAAACTTAGTAAACGGTGAGGAACAGCAAGAGCCGCTAAATCTCTGACATGACTGGCCGCGGTGATCGTGACCAGACAGGCAGTCTCAAGGATAGCAAAGAGAGGGCCAAAGGCTCAATGGTGTTTTGTGAGTTAGGACAACATGAGGGGAAAAGCCCCACTGAGAAACAGATGGAGATACCTGGGGATAGAGGTTGATTATGTCCCCATACAAAAAACCTCTGTGAGTCTGGGAGAGAAAAAAACAGAGTCCAACTCAGCGTGAAGGGCCGAACAGTAGTCGAGGGAGTGGACAGTCCAGCATCGTTAAACATACAAGGTAGTAAAAAATTGACGACAGGAGAGAAGCAGCTCTGGACAAACCATTGTCAGCAGCCCACGGAAAAACGTTTCCGCTCGGCATCAAGAAAAACGTCTCGTGGACAACTAGATGGGGTGCAGTGGCACCTGAGCCACCCCATCTGACCATAGATTACGTAGAATTCTCCATGCTGCCAGCTTGATTCTGGAAGGAATGTGAGAAATATCTTGGGGAGGGACAGTACTCCCTTAAGTCAGGGACATTAGAATCGTGAACTGAGATCTCCTGGGCCGGATGGTGCTACCAGGATGCCACTTGTCCTGTCCGCCCAGATCTTGGCCAGAACTTTGCCCAGCAAGGGGAAGGGGGGGAACCCACCAAGTCATTTGGAATGCGTCCCCCATGGAGCCTGGGCTCACCCCCGCTCTGGAGCACAATTGAGGACACGCTGAATTGTGCTAAGTCACAAGAGAAACATTTGTGGGGTGCTCCAGATTAGGAAGAGATAACGGAGACAATGTGAGTCTACAGAGAGTCTGTGACAATCATCAGGATGATAATTTATGAAGTCTACGAGAATATTACTTGTGCCTTCGATGTGAATGGCAGTGACAGTGGAGCCATGTGTTATGGCTAGTCTGAGACTGCATGGCTCATGCGCACAGAAAGTGGACCTTGTGCCGCCCTGTTTGTGCTGGGCGGTGCTGTCCATTGTGACCTGAACATGTCGATCCTCAAGGACCCCTGCAAAGGAATAGAGAGCAAGCCTGATAGAATGAAGCTGAAGAAAGTTAATGTGCAGGGTAGACACTTGAACAGGCCATACACCATGGGCCATACAATGTGCTCCCCGTCCTGATAAGGAGGCGTCAGGAACAAATGAGCCCGTGGAACAGGTGTTTGAGAGGCAACACCGGCCAAGAGGACAACCAGTCCAACGAGGCAATTACCGATATAGGGATAGACAGCTTTTTGTATTAATGGTCAATGTTCGGCTGGAATGCTGTCAGAAAAACTAAGCTTGCAAGGGGAGCATTCGCGAACGAGCAAAGGCAACAACTGCAGTGGAGAAGTCATGAGTCTCAAGTAGTGAATTTTAGGGGTCGTTTGGAACCTTTTCTAGAACAAGTTAATTAATTTTCAATGGAGCGTATCCCCTGTATTGGAAGGCAAGCTCTAGCTGTGGCCAAGTGCAGGTGGGTACCACAAATCTATGGCATTAGAATAGGTCAATGGAGACTTTTATAGTTGACCAGGAGGTCCAGGTCGATTAGGACGGAGAATAAAACTTCCACCTGACTAGCAAAGGCAAGCTCTGAGTAACCGGCCATTGGCCAGTCGTCTAAGTATGGAAATTGACACAGCCCTGCAGGGCCAGGTGTGTAACTCCCAAAGATAAGCACTTCTTGAAGGCGTGAGGTGCCGTAGCACTACCAAGGGCGAACTGCATATCCAAAGTGCTTGCCTATGCAGAGAAAATGCAATAGCGTCAGCAGGGATTGCGATGTGCAATATGCATCACACCGGCCCAACGGCAAACCGCATCTGCTCATCTGACAGTGGCAGGACCTTGGATATTTAACATATGAACAACACATAAGTTTGTGGATCTCGACAGCGTCGTCAATTCCCCAGGTCTAGAGGGGGGCGCTCCCCCTGTTTTTGTTGACTAGGTAAGAGACGGGACTAATACCTGTAGTTCCAATCCTCGGAGGGGACCTCCCGGATGGCCCCTTTCCCCACATGGCCCCTTTCCCCAGAAGTTCCTGAACCTCCTGTAGGGGTTGGGCGGGAGCTGGCAACGTAGTGCAAACCGGAAGAGGTAGGGAAGCAGCGTCTCGAGCTCAACAAAGCATGTATGCTTTACTATCTTGCAAACCCAATTATCATGAGTGATGGACATCATATACTGTAACGATGAGACCATTGGACTGTGAAATGCACTTGAGCATCTAATTACGCCTGCTTAGGTTTGTAGGGCGGTTGAGAGATGGGCTAGGACCTTTCCTGGGTATAGGTGCGCCCAAACGCTTCCTCTCCTGCTGGGCGGAAATGAGATTGGAGGGGAAAGGTACCTTGGTACATGTATAGGCGAGATGGGTGAGACTGGCTGCCAAAGTATCTTGGCTATAAGCTGGCACAGTGGGGGTGATGCCTAAGGACTTAGCGGTTATCCTTCATGAGACTATCAAGAAGGCATCATTTAATCACTGAAGAGCAAGGTGCCCTCAAAGGGTGGGTTCCCAATATGCGACGGAGGTGCCCTCAAGGGCAATGTCCTAGATACACGATCGAGTGTCATACGGAGGGTTGTCATGCATGTCTCCGAAGGACTATGGACGAGGCCATGACCTTGCTGGAAGGGTCTGCGATGTGATGCGCCGCAATAAACTGCTGTCTGTCGAGGGTCATGTTTATGCTCTGAGCATAAACGGGCGTTGACGGGCGTTGATCCTCTGGTAGGATACTAATTTGGGATGAATTCCATCCAAGAAGGCATAATAGTATCTGGCCATGATTGCCATGAAATAGAAATGTGAAGGCCAATGGAACTGGAAGTATAGACTTTCCTGGGTAAGGCATCCAGCTTGCGTCCCTCCCGGTTTAGGGGCAAGGAAAGTGAACACGAACCATGTTTGCCTGACAGGGCTTTGACCACCATACAATTTGGGACAGGCTACTGGTACGGAAATCAGTGTCCTCACGACGGATCTTGTAAAGGTTCTCAACTCTTTTGGTGAAGAGGGAACGAAAGATTGGCTTGGTCCGATTAGAATCGACGACCTCCAAATGCTTGTAATCATTGGAAGGGCCGCGGGACTTGCCCCTGAGGAATGCAATATACTCATGATGGTCGACATCCGAGACATCAGGGAGGGAATATACATTAACACCTTAGCCAGATGGATCAAAACTACATATAATCTCACATCATCCCGAGGGGGATGCGATTTAGTATCTCCCACAATGTCCCCACGTGAGGGTTACGGGGTGCAGAATTCCGAGTAAGAGACCTGAGTAGCCGTCGCATTGGACTGAGAGTGGATCATATCCTTTAATTCACGTATCCTTTAATGTAGAAGGAGACCTTGGTAGGGAGAATCTCCAGGGGGAGTCTTTGCTATGACTGGTCCCTCTATGCCGCCTGGACCCAGAGTAAAAGGTATACAAATGACGAACTGGATTGGTAAGGCTTTAGGCACCGATAGCAAAGGTGCCGAGACTGTAGGCTCCGTGAACGTAGGCGTCGAGAGCCTAGGCGCCGAGAGAGTAGGCGTCGAGAGCCTGGGCGCCGAGAGCGTAGGTGTCAAGAGCTTAGGCGCCGAGATGACGTGGACGTCTGAATCAGCGCCACCTCCACCTGCGGGCTGGGAGGATTTGGCGTAATGACACCGAAAGCGACCCTCGGGCCCGGTGACGGCAAAGGCGCATCGCTGTACAGTTGCGTCAGGAACTGCGTGCGGAACTGCCAGTTACCCTGGGATCCGCCCTGAATTATAACAGGGATATACCAGGGAGTCATGAGAAGGCGAGTCCTCCAGAACAATCGGTGGAGTCAGGTGATTCAAGACGACGTCGATGACCGCCGATGAACGGCGCCAAGGTGATGACGACCCCGATTGGCACCAAGGAGACTTCGAGGAAGACCGACGCTGAGGCGCTCTGTACCGAGGGAAGTTCGACACCCGAAGGCATCCAGGCCCTCACTGACGGAGTTGAATGGCGCTCTGCGCCGAGGGAAGTTCGACGCCCGAAGGCATCGTGGTCCTCACCGCCAAGGAGGTCGAAGGCGTTCTGCGCCGAGGGAAGTTCGACGCCCGAAGGCATGGAGGCCCTCCCTGCCAAGGAGGTCGAAGGCGCTCTGCGCTGAGGGAAGTTCGATGCCCGAAGGCATCAAGGCCCTCACTGCCAAGGAGGTCGAAGGCGTTCGAAGGCGCTCTGCGCCGAGGGAAATTTGATGTCGAATGATGTCGAGGCCCTTACTGCTGAGGAGAGTTCGACTGATGGCGTCGAGGCGACGTTTACGGAGATTGACGACGGTCTGAAGGAGCCGGGGCAAGGGACTTGGCCGGTAGAATGATCGACTTTGACATCCTAATGACCGAAGGGAGGATTTAGCACGCTTAGACGTACCTCCAGTGTTCAGCCAAGCATTCTGAGGAGAAGTTTCTTCTCGGGCTCCGCGGAAGTCTGACCTGCAGGGCCAAGCCTTTTTAGAAGTGCCTTCTCCGGCTTCCAGACGAAGAATTCCAGGAGATCAGTACGAAACTTCAGTGCTCTGAGGGTGGAATGAATGTGCCGTTCCCTCAGGCAAAGGAGGCAAATCTTGTGGCAAAAAATTTTCGCTTTTTGGTGCCACAAGAATGACATTGATTGAAAAGCGGAGCCTTCTTAGACTCCACTCAGTAATAACAATAAAAGAGAAGCTATAGACACATTCTCTCTCTGTGGCGGCAGAAAGAACTGGGGGGAGAGTGCTCCCTCCCCCTGGGTCATCTGACCGCTGGGCAGGAAGGCTGCATGCCCCGAGGGGAGGGGGAGCACTCTCACTTTCGATTTTGCTAGAAGCTGACAAATCTTATCCATGGCTGGCCTGCGCAGTCCCAATGTGGGACTGCATAGAAGCCATGCAGATGAACAAAGGTTACCGCAAATAAAACGTGTGCAAGGACATGGCAAAGATTCAGAGAACTGCTCTCGTTCTGTACATTCTATGGCTGTGAGCTCCCAACTGGTTTAGTCTGCCTCTTCAAGGCCTTCGTCCTCATCCACAAACAAGGACAAAGTACCCAACATGCTAACTTCCCTTTAAATCTGATCTAGGCCCCACAGTCTGTGTGTATGACTAGTGTTAGTAAAGTAAGTGAAGCTGAAGTACCAAGTGATAGGAGGAGGAGTTGGTTTTTATATGCTGACTTTCTAAACCACTTAAGAATCAAACCAGCTTACAATCACCTTCCTCTCCCCACAACAGACACCCTGTGAGGTAGGTGGGGCTGAGAAAGCTCTAAGAGAGCTGTGACTAGCCCAAGGTCACCCAGCTGGCTTCATTTGGAGGAGTGGGGAAACCAATTCGGTTCACCAGATTAGAGTCAGCCACTCATGTGGAGGAGAGGGGAATCAAACCCGGTTCTCCAGATTAGAGTCCGCTGCTCTTAACCACTACACCACGCTGGCTAATAGGCCCAGCTAGTGTCCAACGCAGATGCCCAGCCCTTGCAGATTAAACAACTTCAAACATTTTCATTAACACCATACTCTTTTTTGGGAGGGGGGGGGAGAATGCTCAGGATGCTGACATTAGCTGAAGCCTCAAAACAGCAACAAGCCCCATACATCTTGAAGACCAACTCCCTCATATCTGCTGTGATCTCTTACCTGGCAAGAGCATTCTGTGCACTATTAATACAGTAACACAGAGAGTAGCACATAGCAGTTGTCTCACTACAGTAACACTCCCTCTGTTTGGAAACGTGCTGAACTTTATGAAGTTTTCAAAAATGCTTCTTGTTTATGGTAGCCATAGTGAAACTGAGAATAATTTTAATTCAGTATAGTGCATTTTTTTTAAAGCAAATGTAATGTGATGTTATCCAACCAGAACCTTTGAGATGGAAAGATTAGAGCTCTACAAAAAGACACTTCTAACAATCTGATTAAAAGGAAAAAGAGAAGGTATCTAAGAGACCAGCATACCTTCAAGAGAAGGGAAAATAATTATAATCCTTCTCTTAAGGGATCAAGGTAAGGGAGGGGCTGTGGCTTAGTGGTAGAGCATCTGCTTGGCATGCAGAAGGTCCCAGGTTCAATACCCAGCATCTCCAGTTAAAGGGACTAGGCAAGTAGGTGAAGTGAAAGACCCATGCCTGAGACCCTGGAGATCCGCTGCTGGTCTGACTACACAATACTGACTTTGATGGCCAAGGTTCTGATTCAGTATAAGGAAGCTTCATCTTATACTGATTCTCCTTGCTGATGTGATAGCCACTAAGAAACAGACCTTAATCAACAGTAGACGAAGTGAGGTCGTGGCCTAGGGCTCAAAGGGCCTTGACATTAGTTTGGTTGATACCAGCGACAATGACCATTGTGGGACTATGGGTGCCTTAGGGGGATACGATTTAAACAGGCCCTTGAGGAACCGTTTTGAGGTTTTGAGAGAGAATACTGTAGAATCTCATGGAAGGCCAAAATGACGGCCATATGGACCTTCACAGACTAAAAATTTAAGCCTGTTGTCCTAATGGTGACCAGTTGATCAAATATAGCCGCTAAAGAGGCTTTGGCCGGAATCTAGCCCTTCTCTTCACACCACCTGGTGAAGCAAGACCACTTAGCTTCTTATGACCGCCTTGTGGAAGGCTTGCGGGATTGGAGTAAGATGTCCTGCACCTCTGAAGAAAACTGGTCATTGTTCAGACCCTCCAGGCCGTGAGGCAGAGACAAGGGATGTCGGGGTGAAGATTGCCCTTCCAGGACCAACAGGAACCTGATGTACTGTCCCTGTGACATGTCCATCAGGACCAAGAACCACACCTGTCTGGGCCAAAATGGGGTGACTATGATCCCCTGGGCTTGTTCCTTCTACATCTTCCCCAGCACCCTGGGGATAAGCGGAATGGGGGGGAGGCGTAATAAAACCTCCCTTTCCACCATATTTGAAATGCGTCTCCCACTGACTCTACTTCCCTCGTCGGGCAGAACACCCCTGCCTTTGCGTTGGCAGTCGTGGCAAATACGATAATTGGGTAAGCCCATAGCTGGAATATAGGCTCCAAGCATATCTCTGCTATGGACCACTTGTGTGTCGTGGGGAAGAACCAACTGAGCCTGTCTGCCCTGACATTTAGGTCTAGGGATGGATAACTTTTTATGTTGGGAATGTAACAGTGGTTTAAATAATGACCAAAACTAGATTTGCAGGGGGCACGTAAACCATCTAGCACGCAGCAGAATGGCCATCAGGTGTAACACCTCTTAATCGCTCTTGCGGTTTAAAAATGGCATTTTAGGAATGTATGCACCATGACTCTAATGGTTGCAATCCTCTCTGGTGGCAGAAACCCTTTAGCTTGAGATGCATCCACTACGGCCAGTACCAATTTGGATTTTTCCCAATTAATTACTAGACCTAAATTCTGACAGATCCTCACCGTTATATCAAGGTGTTTATGCAGCTGCTGTTTTGAATCAGCTACTAATAGCCAACCATCCAGATATGGATGAACTGTGCATCCCTGCAATCTAAGGTGGGTGACAACTGGGGCAGTGCACTTAATGAATGCTCTGGGCCAGTGGTAGGCAAACTGCGGCTCACGAGCTGCATGCGGCTCTTTGGCCCCTTGAGTGCGGCTCTCGAGGAGGAGGAGGAGGCGGCGCGCTGCAGCTCCTCCCTGCAGGTGGAGGCGGCGAGCGGCCAGCGAGCAGGCGGGCGGCTGTTGCCTCGCCTCTATCCCCCCTGGCTTGCAGCCCTCCGCCACGAGGTGGAGGTACGGGGTCGTGGCCCGGGCAGGCCAGGCAGACTGGCCGGAGGAAGGGCTGGGGAAGAACAGGTCTACTGCCAAGAGAGCCAGTGGGTAGACATGGCCTCCCAATAGGACTCAGCCGGAGGCCAGGTCTACCAAAGGAAGCCCACCCTGCCCAACAGCTGATAGGCGGGTTGGGGGCAGGAACCACAGAGCCGCCCGCCCAGCAATTGCACAGCTAGAGGGGAGGGGAGGCTTTAGCCTCCCAACCATTGAGGGCAAGGGAAAGGGGGACCTGGCCATTCTCCACGGCGGGGGGGGAGAGACAGCACGCCGGCTCGCCTGCTCTCTTGCGCTCTCTCTCTGTCAGGCGCGCTGGCTCCGCAGCCCGGCTGCCGGCGCGAGCAGGTGCGAGAGCAGGGGCTCCGAACCAAGTTCGGAGAGCCGCACTCAACGGGCCAAAAAGCCGCATGCGGTTCGGGAGCCGCAGTTTGCAGACCCCTTCTGTAACCGATGAAACCATGCTGAACTTTTTAACAAAAAGAGAACAATTTCATCTCTTGAGGTCTAAGGTGAGCCTCTTGCCACCATCTTTTTTATTAGCAACAACAACAAAACAAATACCGGAATAAAACCCTACAGGGTTATCAGGGTCCTGCACTTGCTCAATACCTCCCTTTGTTAAGAAGGTGTCAACTTCCTTCATTAACTCAGGAATGTGATTATTAACAGCCAACATGACTAACATACACCCCAGCCTGTACCCTGAGAAACTGAGAGAACCCAACTATCAGTTGTGATTTTACCCCCAGGCCTCATTGAACTGCGACAACTGGCCACCAAAAAAGACCCCAGAAGGGTTTTGAGATAGTCAGAAGGATGGTCTTTGGAAAGACTGATGTCCCTCCTAGGGCAAGGGCCCTTGATGCTTCTGCCTCGGTCTAGAAGAACTTCTCCTCTGGGCAGATGACTGGTGTGGCAAAGGTTGTCTGGCAGGATACTGCGGACAGTTATATGCTGAAGATCTCTGGTCCTTGTAGTACAGTTGCCATTTCTGACGGTAGGTGTTTGTAAGTGGTAGGAGTAGATGGAATAATGCCCAACAACTTGGCAGTTCGTTTATTTTTCTTGACTTGTGTCAGGAAGTCATCAGTGCCCTGTGAGAACAGCAGTGTGCCCTCAAAAGGCAAGTCATCTACTTTTTGTCTGGTCTCAAGTGGCAAGGCCGTAGACCTAAGCCATGCATGTCTCCAAATCACCACAGATGTAGCAATGTCCCTCGCCGCAGCATCAACTTAATGATTTCTGGTATATATCTGTTGTTTAGATAGACCTCTGCTAGATAGGCCTCTGTTTGTAATAACTTGGCCAGCTGTTTTCTCTCATCTGGGAGTTGTTCAAGGAAGGGTGACATTTTCTTCCAAAGAAACAACTGGTAGCCGGCCATTATGGCCTGGTCATTGGAGACTTGTAGTCTCATTGTGGCAGATGAATAGGCTTTACATCCCAAGCTGTCTAGCTTCCGACTCTCCTTATCTGTCAGAGCCGAATGGTATATGGGGCAACCGCTGGAGTGGAGTTCCTTGGTGATGAGAGACAACAGTAGTGGACAACAGTAGTGGATGAGTGGCCAGAAATGGTGTTGAATCTGGCTGGATCTGGTAGAAGCCCTCTGCGTGCCTGGACGATGCTGGAATTGAAGCTTTTTTTTCTTCTAAATGTCCTGAACTCCTTCCATGAGACCCTGCAGAAAGGGGAAAACTATGACTACTGGTGAGTCGGAGTAGAGATGTCCTCAGATTTTGGATGGAGTTTGGCTGTGGACACCTCACTATCCAAGGAATGTGCCATTCTGAGCATCTGCTCTCCATGCATCTTCAAGTCCTCCACTGGAGGTGACAGACTCTTTCATGTGGACTTGGATCCAAGGCGACATCAGATTTGGCCTCTGACTTTGCTGGAATCTTCTTAGGCTCCTTACCCTCAGATTTGAAGAGCGGCAAGGGAGGACCTTTAGAAGCTGTAGATGGTGGAATCAGACGACAACAGTGTCCACTTTGGGACAATGGAAACAGAGGATAACCATAATCATCTCCCCATTGGGCAAGTTAGGCTGGGGACATGTCCCCAGATTGATAACGTGGCAACCAATGGTCATTCTATTGAGCTTGGACCGAAGTAGAAGAATTAGAAGTCCGGAATTGAAGCTGCCTCACCTTTGAAAATTGCCTCCCCTCCAGTGAATGGATGCCAAGGGGAGGTTAGACATGGAGACGGAGTTCTGGGAGGAGGCAATGCTCTCTCCACAGGTTCGACAATTGGAGCTGACGTTGACTGTAGTGGTTGACTTTTCACATCCAATTTGCACTTCTTTGGTTTTGATCTCTTTAATGGAGGTTCAGACAAGCAGTGCAGCAGCAACAGTATAGCTGACAGCTTCTTCAGCTCCAACCCATGACTGGAATGGTTGGATGCGATGGATGTAGGAGATGGCTTTGAACACGGTATCAGATCCGACAGCTCAGAATCCCAAAGGGCTTTCTCCTGAAGAACAGCTTTCAGTTTCGACGCTCTATTACTCCTTGCCTTAGGAGTAAACTTTCGGCATGCTTGGCATACAGCCACATTATGCCTCTCTCCAAGACAGAACAGGCACAATGACTCTTCTGGGCCATTCCAACCCAACCCAGCACAACCGCACTTACGGGGGTGGATAGGTATCTCCGACAACTCAAGCCTCCAAAGCAAAGACAGTAGACCCTCAGGCTGAAGTTCCAACCGACAAGCAGTAGTAGAAGCTTCTTTTTCCGATGGCAGCGAAGAAGGAACTAAGGGTAGGGGACACAGCGGAGTCAGCACACGTGACCACCTTTGGGTGGGAATGGATGTACGGACCTGACCACAAGAGGTAAAAGAGAAAGCTTCCAAAAGAGAAACTAGGAAAGGGTCTTTCTACTGCTTCTCTTGTGACAGCAGAAAACTGAAGTTAGTTATTATCAAATCTAGTCAAGATGAAGAGCAGAAGCAGCAGCTTGAATCTTTCTCAAAGCTCTAAAAGCATTCTACACTGTGGTTCGCTTATATGCACAATGTGTGAAAATTGCATAGATTCCTAAGAACCTGTGGGACTCAAAGATTATGTCCATATTACACATTTTAAAAAAACTGTTAGTAGGACATGTCACTAGTACTGTACTTGGCAAAGCTATGACTTAAACAAAAACTTATTAAACTCTACATTTTTAAGGGGAAAAAACCTAACCAGAAAGGAATATAATCATTTATGACCACAAACATCAACTCAGAATTTCGGATATATGTAAGTGTACCATTTCCCCCCTCCTTGCATGCTCACATCACAAGCTTGACTCCATGTATCGAAAGCTGTAACTTTAACCTTCAAAGTTATTTAAACCAACAGAAACAAACTGTCCCAACATTCTTTGGGACTATGCAATCGCACAGCAGAGAAACTCTGATGTTAAAGTGGCACAAGCCTCAAATTTTAAATGTCAATTTCCAGAAACCTGTTTTGTGCACCAGTTCATTCCATGCTGTATTTTGGTACTAAGCAAGTTTTGAAAAGTCAGAACTTAGGACAAGGAAACATTGAAAAAAGTGCATGCTAGATATGTATGTTTTAAAACATATGAAATGAATACATAGACAGTAATGTTACAGTAGTCAGACAATAGACAGATTCTTTCCTTCACACCTGACACAAAAGGCAAAGCAATTCAGATGGTCTCCGTTAAGCCTCATACAGAATCACTCAAGCATACCAAGTGCTGAAATCAAGTTTACTATATATATTTTGAAAAATTAATAGCTTTATTACTCAAGTTTACTATATTCATGCTGGCAGTTTACTGTGAAACATCCCAGAATGCAAGGATCCTGTATAAGACAGACATTAAACAAGAGTTCTTAATTGTTCTACAAATTTACATATACAAGCTCTCTTAGGCTCAGTATATCTAGCACAGTACTGTCTCCCTGACTGGCAGCAGCTCTCCAAGGTCCCACCCTTGCCAAGACCTTCAAATGAAGATGTCTGCAGGTGAACTTTGAGAGATTGTAACGACTAAGTTATGGCACTTTTTATGCAACAGAACTACTGCAGTTACATTTGTAAGCTTGGGGAAGTTGATTAAACTTCACAACACAATGCTTACTTCTAACATCCAGTCAAAGGCTCATCAATAACTTGCTCTCCAATAAGTGATCCTCATAGTTCCAACCACATATGCTTTTCAATGTTTTACAGAAATGAGTAGTTTTATAATAATACACCCAACACAGAGACAAGAATGAGACTTTAATCAGTTTTAAGTGGAGTTTTAACACTAAGATAAAGGGCTGTTAAACACAATAACAAACGGACATTTGATTTGTATGAGACATTATCCTGTACATGTCATTTTCTTGCTTTGTGTATCCTCAGTGCATAGCATTACACACAGAGCCACTGTTGCACAGCACAATAGTATCTGAAAAGGCTGAATCAGAATAAGGCTGCTTAACAGACAATTTTTTTAGTATATATATTCTATATGAAAACAGACTGAGAATTTTGAACTGGCGGAGTAAAGAGGCAGCTCTACCGAACACTGCAGTTAAAGCCTCCTTTTAGTGCACAGTTCCACCCCCTTCCATCTGCATGCATGACACATTTAACAGTATTTTTTAAAAGGTAAACGAGGCACTTTGTGGCAACCACAGGCATCGTTAACATATTGCACGTTTTGCTAGAATTTAAACAAGGAACTGCACACTGGCACCCTATCCTTTATTTCTCTTTGTTCCTTAAAGCTGAAAACAATTGATGTTATGTGTAGACGTCCCTTCAGTTTACAAACCTGTGCCACAGCAAAGAACCTTGATGCTATTTTATACAACTGCCCTTTAACTACCGTGACAAACTGGGGCTACAGATGACTAGGGATGGCACAGGCCCTAACAGTAAGCTCCTGTCGAAGTGATGCCTTCAAGTAATTTCAGACATGTAAGCGGCTGCACATCCAAGAATTTAAGTACACAGTCCAGAAACTCAAGAAATTACCTACAAGAATGCATTTTCAAGCTAACGAATACTGTCATAAATAAAGTTTTAATCAGGACTCAAACCTTTCAGTCATAGTAATTCTTGCCATGTTCTATAGGGATGGTAGCTGAAATAAAGTATAGGAGAGTATGCAATATATGCAATTTTCCTTTTTCAATGACTATACCATAAAAACGTAAGCAAGGCTTCTCAGAACCACTGACACATTCAAAATCCAAACCCTCATTCAGACCTTCACATTCCAAAAGGAAGAACAACAGTGCAAAAGGCCATGAAAACTATTCCCAACTGGCCCTCCCATTTTAAACAGTAGAACTGTACAAAGATAAAGTTCTATAAGACACCGAACACTGTCAACATCCAAATATTTTAAAGCACAAACTTTTTAGTCGGCTAACGTGGTTTTCAAATTGTTTAAGAAAAATCTGGTTCAACTTAAATCACAGGGGAAAAGTCAACGGTGATTCAGTCGTCAACTTGTGCCAATCAGTTTCATCTATGGAAACGTATAATGGGATCAAAACTCAGGAAGCCTCAACATTAGCTTTGTAAAAAGTTCACATTATGGATGAAAGCTATTATCCTGTGTAGTTAAACGCAAGTCCCGCTGAAGTCAGTATGAAGTTATAGGCACACAACTACACACAGGATTTAGAAAGGGAGCAAAATTCACCAAAGAATGTAGAAGGAGCATGCTGACCCTTTGTTTAGCATTCAGCCTGAGTTCTGCCTTGACTAGTTATGATTTATACCCTCTTTATTAATGCTAGTGGACTGGGCACTATGGATTCCAAATTCATTTAATCAAGTGGGACCACTGCTGATGAACAAAGTTAATGCCAATAAACACGTAAGATTTTACACTATGAAGCTTAAAAAAGTAATTGTTTGAAAGACAGGGGGGGTGTATTAAGAAAAATCTACAACAAAAGCTGTAGTCTTCTTTTTCCATCCACAGCTGAGGACATGTCAACTAATGCACAAACTATAGTTTAGGCCCATTTCTAGTAGACAGCCTCCACATTTATATGGTTAAGTCATTGTTACCGTGTTTCACATGTATCCACATTGGTTTCATATCCCTTCATTTTATTGATCTTAAGATGTTGCGGAAGGTTCATTCCTGTACCCCTAACACAGAACCACTCCCTCTAGCTGCCTTTTCTAGCACCATTATGCGTAGAAAAAAATAAAATGCACAAACAACAAGCAGTGACAGCGGCGATTCCTCAATTGTCCAGGATTTATTTCTGAGCATGCTGAAGAGGTGCATGTAAGTAAGCTGGAAATGGTACACAGTCCAGGGTCCAGCACAAAACATTCCTTTCTGAGCTTCTCTTTCCACTCTTCTATCCATATTACATGCATTCAAATGTAGTAAAAACCCCATTACTTCTCCGAGCCAACTGCAGACTTATCTGTTGCCACATAAGTGCAAAGAAAGGGGCAGGATGTGAACCTGTGTATTAGAAAGAGCTTTACAGCAACTTCAGTTGATGACAGAACACAAAAGGAAAATTCCTACGTATACACATCAGATGTCTCCACTTTTATAAAACTGGAATCAAATGGGAAAGTGCCATCTTTATGTGTTCCTAATTGAAATTTAAATGTCCTCTTGACACAAAAAGGTATATACATAACATAGCTACGTAACCTTTTTTCCCCTCAACTGGACAACAAGTGTCAAGCCCAGCGGCTTCATAGGGCAAAATGAGATTGGTCAGGAAAACTGTTCTACAACTGATAATCATGACACAATGTCCTATTGCCATTTCAAAAGGTCCATAATTCAGTTTATTCAAGTTTTCTTCTTCGTGGTATTTTTTCCCAAATTAAAAAAAATATTCAGACTTTTGTAATCTGTGTATGCTGATCTTCATCAAAAGGTTCATTCTCTGGATCAGAGTCAGTGGTGTCAGAATACCTATAATGATCAGGTTCATTATCACTAACGTCTGGTGTTACTGAAGTTGAGCTGCTAGCTTCTGCGTTTGATGGCTCCTCTACCGTTTTCGTGAAAAATAGTTTCACCTAGAAAAAGAGGATCATGGCAGAAGTAAGTACGTATCTGCTGGAAATAGAAACATTGCCAGTAATTACTATGACAGGATAAGAAGATGCTAAAATTTGATATTACCTTGCCTTTAAACAATTTCTATTAAATAAACACTACAGACTGAAACATAAGTTAGCACTAAGTAGAGAAGCACACGCAAGCAATATATTCTCTACAATTAAATGCAGCAAAATATTTAAAAAGCTGATTACTACTTAAAGGTTTCCCCATTTCTTCCAGAGTGATCAAATAGCTTCTTATGCTGCAAAGCTCTATATATTTAGCTACTTGAAATTTTCTTTCAAAGTTGCCCTTTTCATTCTTACTGGTGTTTTTAGGCCAACAGATATTCCTATTAGGAATACCATGCTCACCAAAACAAAGAAAAACTTGCCTATGTATATATCATCAATATATCGAATTCTCAATGTGGCCAAGGCTGTGGATACTTAAATACAGAGATTAGAGCCATGAACAGACATGAAAGACCTTTCTACAAACCTAAGAGCCCCAGGGTTGCAGGAAGGAAAATCTGAAATCTAAAAACAAAAGATTGGGGGGTTAACCCCCACAAAAATAATAGAAGCAACACCTGTAGCTTTAACGAATGAATGCCCTCAGTGGATGTTGCAAGGTAACCCCAACAGCATTGTCAGTTGAAGCCTTGGTTTCTAAGCAGGGGGGAGGGGCTTTTCAGATCCTTCGAGGGAGAACTCTTTGGGGCCAGGACCAGCAGCAACCACAGGCAACTTCCATGACTCACCCAGGATTGGCTGGGGTTGGCTGCTTGCTATTGTTCAATAGTAACCACCCACAATAGCTAGCGTGGTGTAGTGGTTAGAGTTTCAAATTAGGATTTGGGAAACCCAGGTTCAAATGCTCACTCTGCCATGGAAGCTAGGGGTGACTTTGGACAAGTCATACATACACTCAGGTTAACCTACTTCTATAGGGTTGCCAGGTCGCTTGGATTGGCAAGCAATTGACCGCCAATCCATCAATGGGCTCAGCAGAAGGGATCGCGTGTGTGGCTGCACCAATGCAATTACATCACATCTGGTTTACATGCGGAAGTGATGTAATTGAGTCAGCGTGGCCACACATGCACAATCCCCCACCCCTGCTCCGCCCCAAAAACCTCCTGCTGGAGGAGGGGGAGGGGACCAGGCAACGCAACCTACTTCAGAGTTGTTATGAGGATAAAATGGAGGAGAGAAAAAATATATAAGCTGCTTTTGGCTCCCTACTAGGGAGAAAGGTGGTAAATATATGAAGCCAATGAATAATATATATAGCTGAAGATGGGAGGGCTGCAGATATAAGGTAAGTTGGTGGGTGGATAGGAAGGAGAGAAGGAAACCAGGAAAGCTGAGGATACGGGGGCTGAGGATACGAGAACCCCCAAGTCCTTTCAGGTTCCCTATTATGCAACTGGGGCCCGGCCCAGCTGGCACCATGTAACTAGGACCACCCCAGTGGCAGGCACTGAACAAATGGGGCAGACTTTTCCTGGGGAATGGCTGCCGGGGAGAGGGAAAGCTGAAGATGGGGTGGGGCAGAGAAATATAGACTGGCTGGTAGGTGGGTGGGAAGGAGCGAAGGAAGCAGAAAAAAGGGAGAAGCTTTGGGGGCTTTCAGGAAAGGGAAATAGTGGTGAAAAGGAAAATGGTATGTCTCCCATAAATCCTTGTGAATCCCCCGCTAGTGTGCATGTGTGTACATGTACACACATACTTATGAACTGGAACAAACAAAGCAGACAGATGCTAAATTCTTCCAAGTCTTCCCACATACTAAACTTAGCGTTTCACTAAACTGATTTTGGTAGAACCCAATGTAAGCTGAAATCTGTTGAGGAGGAGCCTCACCAAATTAGGGTCAACAGATAGAATTATTTACACATTAGAGAGTTAAAATGGAAAAGTAGTTTATCTGCTTCTTCCAGCTCTGATATTTTTGTTGTAATGTATACATGGGAAAATACAAATGCGAGTAAGGGAGAAGTCTGTGTTTCATCAGCAGACTCAATGGACAACAACAGTTGAACACAAAATGAATTCTCTTAAATGTGAACCTCTTCCCATACCACTTAAGTGAAAGAGAAAAGTGGTGTCTAAATATTTTAATGAAACAAAAACTATTTACATTAAGTGATATTTATTACTGATTTATCAAGCATTTACTCCTGAGGCATACAATAACTTACCTCTATTTAACTAAGTACAGCATACTTCAAATCGCAGAGCATACTTAAAACGCCATTAGCTGAAGGCTTTGAAAATACTTACCTTAAAGTTTGGAGAGAAGTAACGATTTGCTTTGTCTTTATTTGCCTTGTCTAAATCATTTTTTGTTAGTGTAAGTATTAGATATTCTTTGTCATTATCTGAGCGCTCAATAGTAAAAATGCCATCAAGTTCCTGATCTCCAAGAAGGCTTCCATTTTCTACTTTATCAGAATTTTCTTCTGGTCCTGGTATGAAGAATGTATTTACCCAGAAATGAAACATTTTGTCCTAAGAAAGAGAAAAAAGCAGCTCTCTTTAACATGTTCACGAGATACCAAAAACCTAAGATAATAAACCTGGTCTGCACACACGGCAGTAGCCAAGCCATGCGAATTAAGAGCATATTATTATACCCTTAACTGTGACTGCTGTAATGAGAACTGCATAAGACAACTCTAGTGGTGCAGAATCAATGAAGTAAATGACTCCAATTTGTATCAGTGCCATTTTAAGACCTAGCACAAAAATCACCCACAACTATCTTGATATATAACTCATACTTCCCTAATCTATTACTGATTCTGCACAACCTGCAATGTACCCATCTAGGGCTGTTGGATGTACACAGCAATTTGTATGGCTAAATTGTGGCGTAACTACTCATGCCAATGACTGATAAGAAGCCGCAGTTCTCACTAACAACTTGAACCTAAAATTCACCATAGGGAGGAAATACTATGACTGCAATACTGATAGCGTACAACAGTATAGGCTGATCCCCCCCAGCAAACATTTCGGATTAGGTTGCACACCTTCCATTCTTAATTTGATAGTTTTCTATAAAAAATTAAGGTCTGGCAAGCTAGATACGAAAGACTCTGCTTTTCATTAGTGCAAGGTAGGAGCTGAAGGTTGCCAGAGGAAAATATAACTTATTTGAAGCTAAAGGAGATCATCTGATCAAACAGCTGAATATAAACCTTTTAAATAAATAGGTATTCTGAACTGCTGTTACAACAAGTACAGGATATATACGAGAAATCCGTTGAGATCAGACATGAGAAGGAGTTTCCCTTTATGTTGTTATGTAGCAAATTCTTTCCCCCACCCGAAATGACAATAGTGGCAAAAATGAATGAACATTTTATTTCTCTGTACTAGGTCAAAGGATTAGAAAAGAAAGCAAAGTGCTTCTATTTGCAAATGTACTTTCCTGCATCTGGGTAAACTCTGCAGGGGCTGTTAAAAGGCAAATTAGTTCTGTTCCAGACAACTCTGACAGAAAGGGATTTCAAGAAACTGTTTGTGACATATAGGCCTAATATATTGCTTTTCTAGCTCATAAAAATGCATACCGGTGTTTGGAATATAAACTAGTGAGACTGAACCTCTAGAAGCAACTTCCTTTTTTGATCAATACAAAATTAGCATGTTTTGAAGAAGTGGACAAACACTGATTAAGAAAATATTGCTACCAGTAGGGGGCCAACTTCAACCATTACCCTACTAAAATTAATTTCCACTGTAAAGAACAAATGTTCACAAGGATGGGGGGGAAATGAAACATGAACATCAGGACTTCAAGATGTTTCTAAAACTGCCTTTATAATTTAAGAGTTTTAATCAATAATGCAGTTGTTTCCTAGAAAAGCTACTGCTCCTTTATTTTCAATTTAATCTTTAACAGGATGCATTCATTGTTTAGTTCAGGGTTAGTTTCCCATTTTACTCCTATCTATGCCACCCAATGAGCATGAATTCATCCTTTTCAAAATATGTTTGAGGGAAAAAAACTTATGCTTATTTAGATGAATTTTTCGAAAAAAGAAATCATTACTGTGGCAGGGAATGGCTAAGTTAGAGAACCAGTTAAACTGTATGTCTTTTTAAAATAGAACTTGACACTCCTATTTGTATGTTAATGTACTGTATTTTTGTAACAATTTTTAAAGCTTTATAGTTTCTATATCTACCTTTCCCACAAGGCAAAGATAGATCTTGAAATAAAATAAATGTGAGCAATTAAAATATGTCTAAGGTCTAATCAAATTCATAGTAAAGTTAAGTGAGTTACAGTGCATTCCTGAGCCGCGCCGGAGGCCCTTTAGAAGGCCAGGCAGGGCCTGCGCCGGCGTCCAAGCCCCCTGCGCCAGCGTCTGGGCAACTTATGCTGGCATTAGTAGCCTAAATGCTGGAGGGAAGGCCCAGACGCTGGTCGCTGCTGCGGCAGCGCCACCCCGGGTCGCCGACGGGGCCTTCCGGTGGCGTCTGAACACCGGCAACAGCTGTGCCGGTGTCCCGGGAGGCATTCCCGGGGCGTAACGGTGTCCCGGGAGGCATTCCCAGGGCATACCAGCGCCGGCCTGGGGGTGGGGCTGCCTTTAGGAGGCCTCCAAAGCCATTTCGAGCCGGGAACGCCCCTTATTTTTGGCGAGATACGCCACCTAAAAACCTTAACCCTAACTGGTGGCGTATCTCCGATGTAACCCTATGAGGGTTGCATGGATTTTTGGCGCCGCGTTGGCTCCTAAGCCCGGCTCAGGCATTCCACTCAGAAATGCACTGTTATACTTTTCCCCCCAGTTGCTCTTAAGTTGCTTTAGTGGACTTGCTTACAGGTAAGTGTGCACAGGGTTGCAGTCTTAATTTAACTAAGCTAATTAAAAAATCTTTTGATAAACGGAAGTTTTTTTTTTAAAGTTAAATCTGCCCCAAAATTGCAGTTGGCAAGTACTATCTTAGAAAAGTACTTCTTTCCCACACAAGAGGAAAAGCTTCTAAGATGATGCCTTCCACAACATAGGCAGGCATCACATAAAATTAATTTCAGAACTACTGGTTTTACTCCTATGCAAATTAGAATTAATAGATCAACCATGATAATGGATTAAGTCAATTAAAAGTAAGATTTCATTACAAGCCTATTGTTTGCATTCATAAAGACACCTTTCCTTCAACAAAATCTTTAAAATTGCAAAATGGCAAGTTTCCCAGGGCTTCACTTACTGATTTGTGCACTTGTACATGATTTGTACAGGCTTGATTTGGGGAGTTCAACATGAACAGTGAACATTGTTAAGCCCTAGCCCTGTAACCTAATTTCTCAGATAATGACTCAATGCAGTCGAGCTGAGTGAAACTGAATCCAGGGACAATAATAGGCGGCAGGGCTTATAACTAAAAAGGAAGTGGGTTTGCTGATAGGGCTGGGCCTTCTCTGATTACTCAGGGCCAAGCTAGACGCAGCAGCAGCAGGCATGGTTGGTTTTATTGCCATCTGCTGCTCCACCTTAACACCCCTTAATTTGTTACCCAAATCCCACTCCCCCACCCGATACCAGAAGTCAGCTGGGCAAAAAGTGGGGTGGTGCGGGGGAAAGAGTACAGACCCCCCCCTTGATATTAGAACTGCACACAAAAACACACCATCCTGTTTCACGCACCAAGAGAACAGACTTGTGAAGCTGCCACCCCCCACCCACTGGACTTTTATACTTCATTTGCTCAGACTTGAAGCCTTGAAGAATTTGCATGAATGCTTCAGTACCTGGTCCTTCCCATACCAGCAATGACTGGAAGAACTTTTTATCATCATCTAGTCAGAAAGGTTCAGTCCTTTCAGAATTGGTCCATTATTCATGCCTTCATAAGTCAAGGTTACAGCAAGGGATTCTCAATGGGCATGTCCTCTAAAAACTGTTTGTCCATCTCACTTCCCACACCTCCATACAAATCCTGGAATCTAAGTGACTTGCGCTTTCTGTGACAGTTGTCAGAATGTGTAAAATTTACCAATTTAGCACAAGGGAAAACCAAAAACAAATAAAGCCATCTCTAATTATAAAACAAACCTTTTTCAACATTTTGTTTTGTTTATGGAAGAATTCCACCTTGATATCGCCACAAACTGGTAATGGCTGAGGGAACTCAAAGTACATATATTTGTCTCCACGTCTTGTGGGTCCTGAAGAGGAGGTGAATATCTTTACTTTAAGCTGGTAGACCACAAAGTGAGGATCTGTATGATAAAAACAGTCATGTCATGATAAGCAGTTTAAATTAATTTCAACGATCAGTGCTAAACAACTTACTGCAAAAAAATATTCTTAATAAATGTTTCTCAGTAATAACCACTACAGTTAGGATGTGGTATGTAGCTTAGGTATGCCAATCTTTCTATATCACATTAAAAAAATTAAAGTGTTCAGATATTAATAGTGGAATTCTGTATTATCAGACCAAACCAGCAGTAGGTAATAGAAAACCTGCTTCAGAATAATGCTTAAAATAAACATCAATCTGAGCACAGGAATCTGGTAGCAATTGAATCACTAGTAGATTAGTGCCAAAACCAACTGATATTCACAAATGTTTAATGTACTTGCAGGCCTGGTACAATGCATACTGTTGCAGATAGAATTATGCCCCATCCTGATTCCTAATTCTAAAGTTATTACCCCATTAGATAGCATCGTATGATGTTAAATATTAAGTAGCCAGAAAATACAGGTGTCAGAAATAGCATTTTAATGCCATGAATGGCAGATAACAGAAGTATCTCACCTTTTTGGAACACATTCACAGACTCATGGGTAAAAGGAAACCAGAACCAAAACCACTAAAGTCCCTTATACAGAATGTAGAATGGCAAAATTAACACACACAAAAATCTACTACCCACTTTCCCAGCTGCAGAAGAGGAAGTTCTAATTGTTTTAGAAGTCAGCAACAGTGGCAACACGCAACATACATTTTATTACACAGTCTGTAGCATAATGGGGGAAAGAATAAACCCAAATGCAAGCATATAGCAATTTTAAAAACTAAATATTCTTGGGTTACATAAAGAATGTTTTAAGAGATTAGTTCCAATGTCACTATATTAACTAGTTATATTAGCTGTTTATGAATAGATTAAAAGAACAAGTTTTTCCTGGCATTTTTGCATATGCGGTGGATATGGAAGAACTATATAGCTAGTTAGCCAAATATCCCTGGATAAACACACTATTATGCTTACATTACAGCCAAGAGGTAAGACATTATCTACTCTGGGATTAAACCTGGGATGTCAATGCATGCAGAGCACATGTTCTACCAACTAAGCTATGGCTCCTCCAGTCCCTCTCAACAAAAAGAAGTCACACCATACTGCCTTTGTAGAACATTAAATGAAGCTTTACTCTGATTCTACTTTACTATCTCCTAGCCGGTATTGACACTCTACTCTCTAAAAAAGGGAGAGCTTTGACTATGTTAAGTGACCAACTCTTATCACAAAATGGAATATGAGTGATTGCCATTTTGCCAAGTTCTCTACTGTATCTAGCAGCATTTAGCAGATGTGTGGTGCAACGCAGACAGCACTGAGCCAAGCAGGCCAGGATTCAAATCCCTACTCAAACATTCATTGTGGAACTTTAAGTCTATTTCTCCTTCAGCCTAACTTAAGGGTTTACCACATTACGTATTCCCAGCGATGTATTAAGAGTTTGAAAATGGTATAAAAAACATCGCTTTAAAAGGGTTTTTGGATACCACAGCTAAAAAATGTTTGGAAGATGTCTTCACAGCTAAAGGGGCCAAACAAAGTGCGAACAGTTTTTTTTATAACATTTTTCAAACTCTTAATACATTGATGGGAATACATAATGCGGTAACCCCCTTACTTAACCAGATAATTTGGAAAAGATATTTAGGCCAGAATTGTCTACTGTGACCAGCTACAGCATATCTGTCAGGGGCTGCCTCCCCTGAATCAGAATCCTGGTTGAAGCTCCCTCCAGTATCCCTTGTATTCGAGCTGTAGGACTGCCTGGCATTGGAGGTGGGAGGTTTTTTTTTTTTTCCCCTCAGTTCACCCATAGCCCTCTCACTCCAGCCTACTTCCTCTCTCCAAGTGTTGAAGAGGACTATGGTGTATCTTCCTAACAGCCCATGCTGCCCTCCTTTTAAAGGAGGGGCAGAAAGAGGGTTGGGTCCACAAGTCCCAAGCTAAGTCCTGCACAGCTTTAAGAACATAATTAAGAGGAAGCCGGTATTTTGTTTATTGGGAATTCCACAAAAAAATATGACTAATATTGATAGGGTTGTTTGCCAATATAGTTTTGCTGCTGCAAGAATTGTAATAGCTAAAGTTTGGAAGCAAACGCATAGACCTTCGATTGTTGACTGGAGAAATTGTGGATGTATACGAGGATGGGCAAATTAACGGAATTCCTACATGGAAACGATATGGAAGAATTTAAAAAAACATGGTTTAAGGCCGCCTCATATTGGGATAAAATGGCAAAAATTGACTTTACAATATTACTTAGCGAGTTATAGAAATTAGTCTTAATAAATTTATATTATATTGTAGATAAGCTTAAAAAACTGTTTAGACACTTCTTCGGAAGTCGGGTGATGGGTCACTTTTTTGGGTGGGTGGAGGGTGAAGGGGTATCTTTTTGGATTTAATGGTTTGGTAAACAAGAAAGTAATAATTACTATATAAAGATACTCTTTTGTAATTTTTGTATTTTGTTATTTTTTATTGTATTGTTTTGTTTTGTGTTATAAAAATTAATAAAAATTTATATAATAAAAAATAACATAATTAAGGCCATGCTGGATCAGACCAAGGCCCATCAAGTCCAGCAGTCTGTTCACATAATGGCCAACCAGGTGCCTCTAGGAAGCCCATAAACAGGACAAACTGCAGCAGCATTATCCTGCCTGGTTTCCACAGCACCTGATATACTAGGCATGCTCCTCTGATCCTGGAGATAATAGGTACGCATCATGACTAGTATCCATTTTGACCAGTAGCCATGGATAGCCCAATCCTCCATGAACATGTCCACTCCCCTCTTAAAGCCTTCCAAGTTGGCAGCCATCACCACATCCTGGGGCAGGGAGTTCCACAATTTAACTATGCATTGTGTGAAGAAATACTTCCTTTTATTTAAGAAGGGGTGGGGCCTTGCTCTGGGCTGGAGGGTGACCCAGCCATTCTCACCCCTTCCTTTCCCCCTTCTCTCAGCCTACTGGCCAGCTGAGGCCCTTGGAGGCTGCCACGACGCAACATTCCACACTCAGGGTTGCCACAGCCTACTACTGTTGGGCTGTGCCAACCGCTGCCCCCATGCTGGCTTCCGGGATTTGAGGCATGCCAAGACTGAGGCCACAAACACGTCCACGCCAGCATGCTCCCCTGCTTGCCCCCAGATAAATCTAGGGATGGAGTATCCGCTGCCAGAGAATATCCATTCCAAAAGTCTGCAAGAATTTAAAAAGCCTTAAATAAATTTAAACATCTTGTTTCAAAAATCAGGGATTTTTTTAAAGTAACAGTTTAAACATATCATACTCAACATTGAGGAATGAGGGTAACTATGCTCAATTGTTGATATGGATATTAGAAGATATTGTCTCATGTCACAGATATTTAAAAATACTTACTGCAAGTGCCGCCACTGAACATTGGAATTGTTTCAAACATCATTTTGTGAAAGAGCAATGCCACAGGTCTGTAATCCAGTTGATTCTTTAACAAGTAGCTATAGTAAAATACATAGCGCCTCTGACTGGGAATAGTTACTCCCTAAAGGAAAAGAGAAAAGAAAACTTAGTCCAAGAATGTTTTATTTTTGACATTTTTATTGTTTGTGGTAAGAAATGCAAGATCTTAATTTTTAAAATGAATCACTGACGTCATTTGTAGGCAATTACTAACTACACAATTCTCACGGGGTAAGAAATTTACCCACACACACCCCAAAATCCAGCTGATCAACAAAAAAAATAAAGGATATATAAAACCCAAATAAGTTTCTCCCACAAGGTTAGACACACTTCTTTCCTATATTAACTTTTATGGAATGTTTTTATTTTTCTCCAGAGAAGGCCATTAAGGTGATAAAATAGTTAGGTTACATGTAAGCCACAGAATACGTACACCTGTGCCAGGGTACTGACACATCATTGGTGCAGGAAAACTTCACACCAGAAAACAGCACAGGGCGTATTACTTATGCCTATGTTTCTGGAACATGTGACTAAAAAAAATTGGAGTATCTCTTGTGTTTGTTCTTAGATGTCTTACACCATACGACTTGAAACTGGTGTGAAGTGTAGTTCATAACTTGGTCTAACATATTAGTATGCTCTTTCAACTCATAATTACATTCCATGGCTCCTACAAAATGGCAGCCTATGACATGTTATAACTTAAGTATTACAAAACGCAGTCCAACATTTGCTATGAAGTATTAAAAATACTCTATATTTCTTGCACTATTTCCAAATTTCCTCCCTCACCTTATATATTGACACTTACTAGATTAGCTGTATACAGTAATGAATCGCTTGAGGTTATCCAGGCCTAGTCTTCAAGTACAGCAGTTAAGACATCATTTGTATCCTTTGTGTGTAGATGCTTACCCGTAGCAGATATTTTTGAAGTGGTTATCTATGCATACTATATCTGCACAGAGAATCCTTTAGCTCCTTTTAAAGGTAAACAAAGCAACTTCTTTGGCATTGGCCACACCCACTCTGAAGAGAGGGGTGTAACAGAACATACCTAGGAGGCAGAGCCACACCTCCCATTCAGTTCTTCCCAGGAGAAATGCAAGCAGGCAAATGCTCCCCCCCCCCCACTGCAGGGAAGGATGTCTGGTTTTGTAAATGCACAAAGCACTTGAACAACATCAGTTACAAACAAGCAGCCTGTTCTTCATGGTCTCTCCACAGACACAACAATGGGAAAAGATTAGTAAACTGATCAACTAGTACAGGAACAGCTGAAGCCTTACAGGTCTGCAAAAGACTTTATCCAACCTAGCTCTCACACCCAGGCATACTGTGGGACACAACTGGATGCCTGAGTCCAGGTGGCTGCTCAGTAGAGTTCCAAAAGAGATGTGCCTAGGCAGGTCAGAGAGCCGAAAGCAGTTTTAGTAGTGTGGTACTGTTACTTTGTCTTCACTGGAAAGTACTGTTGTGCCAACACTGCCTAATGGACCCTGTGATCTAGTGGCTTAGACCAAAATGGGATCCTTTGTCCTTGTCCCATGGGATTATTTCTAATGGAAAAAGTTCTGCCTACATAGCAGGCCATGGTCCTGTGGTCATCTAAGGAGTACTGAGTTCAAACAATGGGTTTGGGAAATACACTAGCAGTGTCAGACACCAATCTAGATGGAATCTAGAGGCCATCTTTGATAAAAAAAGAGATGGCCAACCAGAGGACAATCCCATCCTTATGGAAGCAGATACAAAGTGGGGTCAAAGCAAGAAGTAGAAAGTTCACTGGTTCATTTTGCTTAAGTTACGGCTTCCAGAAATATACTTTCATATTTCAGTTCACACATTTCCAGTGGCTCAAAAGGGTATTTCATCAGCTAGGATACAATCAATCAGAAACCCCACAACCGGATAGGCAGAGCTTGCAGAGACCTTCAAAAGAAGAAGTTCACAACTGCCAAGTAAAAACAGAGTGGCTGCATGGGGCATGATGATGACAGAGCTCCAAGGTGGACTCATAGATGGAAAAGTCAATCCCTGGAAACAGAATTAAAAGTAGATAGTCTAAGACAAAGCTTTTTAAACTGTAGGTTGCAACCCCATATGTGGTTCCATAACTGAATGTGAGGGTTGCAAAAAAATTGGCAACAGTAAATGGTAAAATTATATGTATACCAACAAATTGTTTTAAAATAAATTTCTTTTTGATTTATTATCAGTAAATGTTGATTTGTATACCTATATGCCTGGGGTCACGTAAAAATTTCTGGGGCAAAAAGGGGTCGCGAGTGGAAAAAGTTTAAGAAGCTCTAGTCTAAGACAGAGTTAAAGTAGCAGATTATTAGCTCCCAATCATGGTACAAAGCAAATATGCAATAATGCTTCCATCTGGACAAGTAAAACTGCATTTAGCAGGTTTCCTTGCATTTAGAAGTACTTCCTGCAGCTATAATGATTGCACTTGAAGCATTATTCTTTGTGCGGTTACAACAATGGCTGGCAACCTCTGGGTATTTTTCTTCAATCGTGTAACAGAAGACCTTTTGCCAGAGAGAGATGAACAAGGGGCTCCATGGCTAGGCAGAACACATCTGTGAACCAGGGTTGATGAGGCCAATACAGGGTGACTAAGACACAATCAGCCTTGTTGTACAGTATTTTGCTGAGGATTGATACCCAGAAAAATCTCTGAACAAGTTAATCTAATAGTTCACAGTTTTGATACATATATTTCTATGGGGAATGTCTTCTAGGTGCAGAGAAATGCTTACCTCATAACCATCAGAAGTGACGAATTGGAAGGTTTTGGTATGAACATGTGTGTTTCACACAATTGGGTCTATATAAGATAGTCACACCCCAAACACCCCTGAATCTCTCAGATGTGGGTTGCATGAGACTATCTAATCTTTTTGAAAGCCCTTTGGTGAGAATCTCAAATTGTATTTTACCTTTTAATCTTTAAATAGGATAAGAAATAATATGTATGCATTTCTGTTTCTGATTTCAAGTATATTTTGTATCAGGGATTCTTTCCTATTTAGTCTTTTCAGGAATAATTAGATTGATTTTAAATAAAAATCGTGGGTGATCTTTGGCTGAGACACGTTTTCACGACACCTGGAATAAATAAACTTCTTTCTCTTCAGTCAGAGGGCTGTAACGCATAGAGACGAGGTATCAAAGAGAGTAGCCATTTCAATAAGCCCTGTGATTTAGTGGTTCATGTGTTGGAACAGGCAGAGACCCCATGTGTCTGTTTTCAAAGGAGTGCTTCCCTAATGGGTGTGCATGTAATAGTTCACCTGTTACAGGTAGGCAGCCATCACTGCCATGCCCTTTGTGAACACCCTTAGAACACTAGACAGTTCAAAGGGGAGAACTTTGTATTGATAAAGGAGTTGCCTCATTGCAAAGTGGAGAAAGTCATGGAGGTGGGGCCTATATGGCTTGGGGCCTGCATAGCTTAAGGGCCACCTTCTCCCATATGAATCCACCCATCCACTCCAGTCATCTTTGATACCCTGCTTCAGATGCCCCTGCCATCTGTGGCTAGAAGGGTCGCAGCCCAAGAAAGGGCCTTCTCAGTTGTGGCGCCAAAACTCTGGAACTCCCTCCCCAGGGAGATTCATCGGTTTCCCTCTATAGTTGTCTTTTGCCAGCAGGTGAAGACTTTTTTTTAATAACCCCAATAACTGTCAACTCCTCCCTGGTTTTGGTGTTATGTGTGTTTATATGCTTTTACTGTATCATTTTATATACAATTTAAGTATTGTTTTAATGATGAAAAGTTTTAATGTTTTGATGTTCACTGCCTTGGGGACCCTATTTGGATGGAAAGGTGGTTAGTTTTAACTAAATAATAGTTAAACAGTTTAAATAAATTAAGATATGGAATTATAGGTCTTTCAGTACAAGATAAACCACGTTTCTTGAGTCAACAGTGGAAGAATGGATGTGACGGTGCTGAGGAGCTAGGTGCAATTCAAGTCACAAAAGCAGGGCAAGAAGTCCAGGTGAGCAGTCGTAATTGCAAGGGCCACATGCAGGAAGCAGGGAAGAAATCAGAACAGGAGTCAAAAGTCTGAATAAGCAGTCCAAACTGGAATGGCCAGAGGACAGAAGCATAGTCAAAGGTAGGCAGGGTTTAGGTCCAGGAAGTCAGGATGGGTGAAACAAGTAGGGAAGCCACACACTGCGTAGGACAGGTCCTCACAGACTGACAAGTTGACCAGGAGGCAACTTGCATGTTCAGGCCTTACAGTGTCCAAGTCTTTGCAACTGACTCCCTGGGTCATGTGCTAGGACCCAGTCAGATGATCCTAAACCAGAAGAGAAACTGCAGCCCACATGGTGCTATTATGCCACAGGCTGTGTAGTACTGGGCCTAAATTGGTAGTGGTCCCTGTTTGAGTCCCAACCCAGAACCTCACTGAATGCAACCCCCCAAAATTTGGTGAATAAGATGCATTTGACTGTTGAGAACTAGTGTAGATTGTAAGCCTCCATCCCCCTTAGATAAAGTGAAACACCAAGAAGAGAACCCCATTCAGCAGGTTTTTAGAACAGCAATACCTTTTGGCTGTTCTTATCCCCAACAGAGTATTCCTTCTGCTACCCATTCATACTTTTCTGTGTTTGCTACAATGTTGTGAAACACTTCTTGAAGGAAATCAGAAGATATATATATACCTCTCCTGCAGTTCTGAAGGGCTTGTAAAACAGAACTGTTCAGAAGAGCCACTGAATCCTCCAGATTTGATGTGGATGCCTTTAAAGACAGTCTTAATTGAACTTTGATCTGCAAGTTTTTTTAATTCTTCTGTTCTTGGAATTATGTTACACTGTGCTGATTTTACGGTTGTTACAACGTTTTTAAGCATAATAAATTTACTTCTGAGATGGTGGGACAATTTCTATTGTACTCTTGTTTGTGAAGAGGGTCTGGCTTGGACAAGAGCATCTGAAGACTCCAGAAGAGGCAAGTGAAGCAAATTCTATTGCATATGCCAGACAATATTAGAATGTAAATGCCAGACACAGAGGAGAATGATCTGCACACAGAAGACAGAACATTACGCAAGCAAGAGGAATGGTTCCATCTTTGAATCATTGTCACAGTCTCGGTAGACAGACATTATCTGGGGTGCCTATGGAGTGGGCTGTTGATCTCGGTTTTTGAACATCACTTAATTGAGGTATCACCCATTATTTTGCTGAACAGACAGACCTGCCCCATTCAAGGGCATATACTTAATTATGGCCTTGGTTTCAGAGGTGAGGGCAGTGGTACAAAACCAAACATGTCTTTCAAGGGGAATAGATACCACCATTGTTTTAGAACCACAGAGCATAGATGATGCAATGTACTGATCTTTTTAGCAAGGCACGGTGCCTCATTCTTGGATTGTGGCCAGAACATTCTTATGTGGAAGATGGTGCAGAATAGGGATACTGCTTTCACTTGCCCAGAGAGAGTTCAGTAGCTATGGAATTGGGTCGGAAAGAGAAAAAAGCAAGCCTCCTGGTGCATGATGTACACCTTCTCCAATCTTTCTGATTGGGGAGGCATGGAAGATTGTTATCCTAATAACAATCTGAAGGAGAGCCGCTAATATAAGATAGTGTAGTATAAAACTCCAAATCCGTTACTTGGAATTCTGTATCCTTGAGGAATGGAGTTTGTTTAGTGCCCTAGCTCCAAGATGTGGCCATCTGAATCAACCGAGCGGAGTAGAGTTTTAGATTCTCAAAACATGAGAAAGTATCTGGGACGATCAACAAAGGTTTCAGAAAACAGAAGTTTTGAGTGAGTCTCTGGTGTCTGAAGAGGGGGAAATAGATGGAGGAAGAATGGGCTTGAGACCTTCAGATGGATTGTTGTGAGACAGGCTGACCAGGCATTGAGTCCAGTGCTGGTGGATGGTATTCTGGATACATGAGCAGAGAAAAGCATGAGCCCGGACAACAGCAAGAGGTGTAACCAAGCCTGCTCAAGGCTGGCACTGTAGTCCCAACCATGGTAATGGAGAATCAGATAGCTCTGGGAGTTACTAGTAGTATGTTGGCCATCCAGTGTGTTCTGAACACTTATCTTGCAAGTCTTCAGTTGGAAGCAAATTGCTGGAAGGCAGGTTCCAATTTTGGTAGTGAAACTGAAGACAACCCAGCCAGGAACTGACAGACAATCAAGATTAAGAGGCTGAGCCCTAGATAAGAATACTGACCCCGATCACACTCATATTAATTCTGCCAGTGGTAAGAACAATGGAGAAATGCAAAAAATTATGGATCACCTTCAAGGAAGAGGCTTCATCTCTTGTTATGAGTCTTATAGCTCTCAGAGACGGAATCTACTATATGCATTTCAATCTGCAGAAAGCATTCTGGGGATTGAACAAGCACCTGACTCATCCTAGCATGGTTGCTGGGTGGAGGAGGGGAGATTCAAGCGAGACAACACTCAGTGTCTTCATCAGTACCAAAGCTTGTTGTTGAGCAACTCCTGTAGATGGTACTCAATTGGGAGGGGTAGCAAGTTCAGTAGAAGACAGAGTCAAGATACAGGATGATCTTGACAGGCTGGAAAATTGGGCTAAAACTAACAAAATTAATCTCAACCAAGATAAATATAAAGTTCCACATTTAGGTGGAAAAAAATCGAATGCATAATTATATGATGGGGGAGCCTAGTCTTGGCAGTAGTAAGTGCAAAAAGGTTATAGGAGTCTTAGTAAAACATGAGTTAACAGGGTGATGCAGTAGCTAAAAGGGCAAATGTGATTTTGGGCTACATCAATAGAAGTATAGTGTCCAGATCATGCACAGTGATGGTATCATTTTGCTCTGGTTAGACTTCACTTGGAGTATTGTGTTCAGTTTTGGGCACCACAGTTTAAGAAGGACAAGCTGGAACAGGGGAGGGCAACAAAGATGGTGAGCAAAGGTTGAAGGAGCTGGGTATGTTTAACCTGAGAGGAGATGGCTGAGAGGGGATATCATAGCCGTCTTCAAGTATTTGAAGGGCTGTCATATAGGGGATGGTGCAACGTTGTTTTCTGTTGCCCAAGGTCGGACCAGAACCAGCGGGTTGAAATTAAATCAAAAGAGTTTTCGGCTAAACATTAGGAAGAACTTTCTGACAGAGAGGATCCTCAGTGGAACAGGCTTCCTCAGGAGGTGGTGGGCTCTCCTTCCTTGGAGGTTTTTAAGCATGTGCTAGAAGGCCATCTGACAGTGAGGCTGATTCTGTGAACTTTGGCAGATCATGACAGGGAGGGCGGTAAGGGATGAGTCAGTGCTCACCTCTTGTGGCCCTTTCTTACATACCCACCAGGGTTATGCCAATCATCACTTTAGGGTAAGGAAGGAATCTTCCTTCAGGCCAGATTGGCCAGGGAACCTGGAGGTTTTCTGCCTTCCTCTGGGCATAGAGCAGGGGTGACTGGGGGAAGAGTAGTTGTGAATTTTCTGTATTGTGCAGGAGGTTGGACAAGATGACCCCTGAGGTCCTTCCAGCTCTGTTTCCATGTAATTCCACTGCAGAGTCCCTTTGAAATTCATACCATAATGGTACAGGGATCCAAGACAGACCAGATTGGTCTGCAAACACACAACACTGACCAAGATTAACATTGACTAAGAAGAGCCTGTGCCCACAGAATAGCTGAGTCAAGGGCTGGTTACAGCCAGCTTTCGTGAATTTTTGACAACGTGAATACAATGCAACCTTATAAATCTCCCCTAAGCCCAAAATGCAGCAGTAATGTCTGTCCATGGAAGGTTATTTACTGCCATACTGTAGATACTTTAGAAGCGTGTTGTGCCAGAGGCATATGGACTTTGAGGGAGGACACCTGCTAGACTTAAGAATAGTGAGAAGAGAATCACTCATGATTTCAACACAGAAAGTTCTGAACAATGTTGCTCCTGTGGCAGTTGAAAAAAATGAATCAGAAGGTGTAGCTCCAGCACTCTAGGCATGTCCTGCAGCATCCCTCTCTTTGAAAATGAAATAGCTAAAAAGGTAACAGCTCCAGAATGTTCTGAAGTGCCTATCATGACAATAAGTCCAGAGGCGTGGGTGTGTTCTTCTGATGTAGCCAAATTATTTCCCTTGCTTGAATAAGAATCTTGATTTCCTCGATCATAATGGGTGCTAATTTTTCAGCATGATCCGCCCTTTACAGATGTTAATTCACCGATGCCTTAATATGGTCTCTGTACCGCCCTACTAAATCTGTTTAATAGATGTATTTCAGATTTTATGGTAATTCTGTTATGCCTTTCTATCAACGGTTGGGAGAGGTTCTCATCCACTAAATCAACTGATTACTCTTTGATTGGCTGCTGTCCTTGTAACTTCTCCCCAACCCACTTTCTTTTCTGTTGCTTGAACTTCTGGGCCTAACTTACCTCACAGGGTTGTTGTGAGGATAAAGTGCAGGAGAGGAGAATCATATAAGCAGCTTTAGATCCCCTCTGGATAGACAGGTGGAGTATAAAGGAAATACATAAACACCAAGTATAAATTCAGCTGCTTTGGATGGATGCCCTATGCATCTGATGATATAAACTATGATTTACAAAAGCTTATGTTAGAATAAATTTTGTTAATCTTCAAGGTTCCACTGGATTCCTGTTTAATGTTCTGAAGGACTCTCTGCCCAGATCAGAAAGTACAAAATGTGCTTATACAGAGACCAAAACAAAGAAACCAACACTGAATATGTAAAGTGAGTCATGGTAGGCTCTAGTAAAACCTTTTCCTTTAGTTATCCAAAAGTTGTTGAAACAAAGATTGATAATCATACAACTGTTCCCCAGATCAGTATTGTTCGAAGACACTGTTTTTCAAGCTATTTCAGACAGGTGAACAAAAAAAGAGACCGTAGCAAGAGCACATTTTTAGATGCTGACAAACCTAAATAGTTCACCTCAAAAACATTGTTTTCCAGTTTTCAGCATTAATGTTTACCGCCGCCACCCATCCCAGGTTTGTATAAACCTATATCCAAGCACACGCTGCCCTGGATAGCCTAAGCTAGCCTGATCTAAACAGATCTCAGGAACTAAGCAAGGTCAGTCTTGTTCAGTATTTGGATGGGAAACCACCAAGGAAGTCCAGGGTTGGTTCACAGAGGCAGACAATGGCAAAACCACATCTGAAGGTCTCTTGCGGTGAAAACCCTACAGGGTTGCATAGGTCAGTTACAACTTGACAGCCAACTCCCCCCCCCCTCCAAAATACCCAAACACTAGGCCTCATTGTGGAGATCTTAAAAATATTGTTCCAGGCTAATTTTGACAGCACGACATAGGTGAAGAGGCAGTCTCATTGTCCAGTATAGGCTGCAGATCATTAATTTATTGATGACATTTTTGAAAAAGCACTACAGAAATTTCACCAGGACTTCAGCAACTTCCATCCCACCATCAACATGACCATGAATCAATCCACACAACAGGTACATTTTCTAGAAAGTACAGCACACATACATAATGTAAGAACAAAAGCCACCTTTTACCAGAAACTTACTGATTGCAGAACATATCTGCCTACAGTCACCATCTTAAACTCACCAAACAATCCACTGTCTACAGCTTTACACTACAGCCGCACCTATTCTGACCTCTCTAACAAAGGTGCACGCCTGTGGGATCTACAACAGACAATTTTGGAATCACTGTACCCACCTCATGTACTAAGGAAACAGATCAACAAAGCCTGAATGATACCAAAGAATAAAATGCTACAAGATATGCCCAAATGAAACAGCAACTCTTCTCTCACAGGCATTGGGAAGAGAATCTTTCCTTGCCCAGACAGTGTCCTACCCTTAATTTCTCACCCACAATAATGCACTTCCTAACATGGACATGGATTCTGGGATCAAGGCCTGCAATAAACCAAGATGCCAGCTCTTTCCCCATATTCACACTGACAACACAATCACCGGACCTAACACAACCAGCCATATAGTCTCAGGTTCATTCACTTGTTCATCTTCCAACATGATATATGCCATCAAGCGTACAGCAATGCCCTTCCACTTTCTACATCGAACAATCAAGTCAGTCCTTATGCAAAACAATAAATAGGCATAAATATGACATCAAAAATCACAACACTCAAAAACCAGTGGGAGAACATTTTAATCTTCCAGGACAGAGAAGCTTCAAGGGGAGATTACAACATGAGATTGCTGAACCTGAGTTCATTCACAAGTTCAGAGCAATGGTCCCCCCGGGAACAGAATTTTAATATTACAAAGACAGAACAATATCATAACAATTTCCAAAAGAAAATGAACATCCACAGTACTTTAGCTGAGAGGAAATGCTATTTATTATTTGAACTATGCTTACATCTCTTAATAAATAAACTTTATAGGAAATTAAGTGGCTTTACACGCTATTATTTTCTAATTATGCCAAGGACTTTAAAGAACAATTAATTTCCAGAAATCAATGGTCCCTAAATACTTGCTAATTACAATTTGTTGCATTACAGACCGATTAAGTACAACTTCAACAGGGCCAGAAAGCAAACTAGAGACCTTTAGTTATTCAAGGGGGGGAAACATATTCAAGGGGGGGGGGGAAGTGGCCTATTACCATACATGATAGGTCTCACATATTGGGGATAATATCTTGGGGAAGCTCAAATAAGAAGTTGAAAAACCTGATCTTGCCTGGCCACCTCCCTTGTTCCTCCAGTCCTCCAAGGAACTGGTGAATCGACATGAATAAAATGTGCCACACTGCAAGGAGCCACAATTAAGAAGAGGAAATTGGGTGAAATTCCCTCCTCCACCAATGGAGCAAAACTGTGATTCTTTCTTAAAGCACCCCCTTGAACTGTGGTCCATTTTGTTCAGAAGGCTCCCCAGAACCTCAGAACATTTTTATTACCAGCAGCAGATGGGGAAGGGGAGATCCCCTCCTCCAAATCCTTCAACCAGATATTTTGAACAGTTAATTGGATGCCTTTGAAAACATTCAAAGCAAACTTGAAAATCACCACTATGAGTTGTAAATGGAAAAGTACGAGGGTTTGCATGTGGCTTAGTGCAAAAGCATCTGCTTGGCATATAGAAGGTTCCAGGTTCAATCCCCAGCATCTCCAGTTAAAAGGACCAGGTAGGAGGTGATGCGAAGACCTCTACCTGAGCCCCTGGAGAGCTGCTGCCAGTCTGAGTAGACAATACTGACCTTGATGAACCAAGGGTATGATTCAATATAAGGCAGCTCCAAGTGTTTCAAGTGGGGTTTGAAGAGGGAAGGGACCTCAGATATAATGCCATTGTTTCCAAAGCAGTCATTTCCTCCAGGGGAACTAGGGTTGCCAACCTCCAGGTGGAGGCTGGAAATCAACCGGAATTACAACTGCTCTCCAGATGACAGAAATCAATTCCCCTGGAGGAAATGGCTGCTTTGGAGGGTGTACTTTATAGCATTATCTCCTGCTGAGGTCATTTCCCTCCCTAAACCTCATCCTCCCTAGGCTCCATCCCAAATCTCCAGGAATTTCCCAACCTGGAGCTGGCAACCCTAAGGAGAACTGATCTCTGTTGTTGGGAGATCTGTTGTGATTCCAGGAGATTTCCAGCCCCCAGCTGGAGGTTGGCAACCCTACAAGGAAAGAAGGAAGCAGGAAAGACAGAGAGACTATGGGGGCTTTCAGGCAGGAGAAAGAAGAAGTAGTGGGGGAGGGGAAAATGAGATGGCTCCCACATGTCCTTGTAAGACAACAAGGGATGCTAAAATCTAAGGCGGCAAACAAGGTAGCAGGTGTTTTGTTATTACTGCTTTAGTCCCAGAAAGTTCCTGTTTAGTGCAAACATCAGACTAAAGAAACCAGCAAAGCAATATGTTGTGATAATTTGCTGGGGAACAGTGTCAGGTAGAAATTGGACAATAAGGGTGAACAGAGGACAACTGATGCCATCCTTAATCCTTTAAAAACAGTTGATTTAACAACAGATATTTTGCACCCCAAAAGAAAGTGCCTTGAAAAGTCTACCCTATTGTTGAGAGGTAGTTTCGTTACTAAGAAGGGACTGAAATTTATACTAAAGATCTAAGCTGTCATCACTACAGAGACAACAGTAAATAACAAACACAGTAGAGGCTTTCAAAATATTGTCGAAGGCTTTCACGGTCAGAGTTCATTGGTTCTTGTAGGTTATCCGGGCTGTGTAACCGTGGTCTTGGAATTTTCTTTCCTGACGTTTCGCCAGCAACTGTGGCAGGCATCTTCAGAGTAGTAACACTGAAGGACAGTGTCTCTCAGTGTCAAGGGTGTAGGAAGAGTAATATATAGTCAGAAAGGGGTTGGGTTTGAGCTGAGTATTGTCCTGCAAAAGTATTGTCCTGTAAGTATCAAAGTATTGATACTTACAGGACAATACTTTTGCAGGACAATACTCAGCTCAAACCCAACCCCTTTCTGACTATATATTACTCTTCCTACACCCTTGACACTGAGAGACACTGTCCTTCAGTGTTACTACTCTGAAGATGCCTGCCACAGTTGCTGGCGAAACGTCAGGAAAGAAAATTCCAAGACCACGGTTACACAGCCCGGATAACCTACAAGAACAGTAGAGGCTGTTCATGCAGACTGTTTTCTTTTAACAGTAGAGGAATCCCAGATCCAAATAGGTCTCCTCTGGGGATACTGCTGAATTGATTAGGAGCTGGAGACTGCTTTGGCACTGATCTTGGGAAGCAATATTAGTAAAGGTGCTGAAACAAAGCACAAAGTCTGAGAAGTCATAGTATCAGAGGCTTGCAGCAACTAGGCAAAAAGGCCTATTACGATCAACTTTGTGTTTCTTCCCAAAACATTCTCCGTTAGCAACTTGCTGTAATACCTAGAACACTTCTTGAACAAGGACAGCTGTGCCATAGATGCTTGGCCAGGTCAAGGGAAAGAAAGATTTCCTAGAAAAACACACTGTAAACATCACCTAGTGTACTTTTTAGGGAGGAGGAAACCATTTTTTAAAAGTAAGCGGAAGGTTCAAGTTCCACGAAGGGTGAAACTCTTCAAAGAAAGATTTTCTTGATGCTGCTACCACAGTGGTTGAAAGACAACTGAATGACATGTGCCTTGTGCTTCAATGAAGGCTCATTATATACCATTAGAACTGAGGGAGGAGCGCTCTCCCCACCTCTGTCACGTAACTGGGCGGAAAAGGAGCCCAGCTCTGGGCTAGAGACAGAGGTGAGGGGAAGCACTCCAAAGACGCTGAATCTTCTAGAAGCTTAAAAATCTGTCCTCCGTGGCTGGCCTGCGCAGTCCTTTGTGGATCTGCACAGAAGACACGATGATGAAGAGAAAGTTCTGAACGTTACACTCTACAACAAACACTCATGCGCACGTCCCTACAAACAGGATTCTGTGGTGTTAAAAGGGCTGGTTTTCCCTGCTGTTCAGTACTAATACTTTTCAGGCTAAGCACAACCCAGATGCCCTTGGCACCCTAGAAAAACAGACACCTAAACATAAAACTCTAGCTTCCTCAAACCCAAATATTTACAAACACCAATTTTCAAAAACTGTCAGGATTCATTTCCCTTATGCCACAACCAAGAATGTATCTAAAGCGACTAAACACTGTATAAATTAAAAAGAATAATGCTGTGAGCTTCCAATCCTGTTTTCACAAGTATAATGCAATTTTACTAATATAGCCAAGACTGTCAAGATTCTGATCATATGAATCTACAAACAATAGTAATCAGACATGTCAATCTGTCTAACAAGTCTATATGCAAGGAAAATGATGTGTGAAAATGCTGCTAGAGTTTAAAATCAGGAGCAAGCAGCATCTCATCTCTTTAAATTGATCTTTCCTCTGAGAGGATACTGGAAGGGAAAAGACATCTCCTCTAGGAAGGGGGATGGGAAAAAGAGGACAACCTATTCCCAAGTTCAAACAAACCCAAAGAAAAATCCATTGAATGTGACTAAAATGTTTAGCCGATGGGCATTTTGTTTGATTAAAAGAAATGTGCTTGGCTAAATCGGGCAGATTTTAAAAGACACTAATACACCAAAATCCGTGGGTGGCAGTGCCTTCTTAGAAGAAGCACTCCTCTCCTACATGAGACAAACTAATTTATCTAGATTTGTAGCCTGGGATATAATGGGTCTTGGAACAAAACTAGAGAAATGTCTCATCCCCTGGTGAGTTCACACCATAAGTACTTAAGTAATTAAAGCAATAACTGAGGTACAGAAGAGGTCCAGCTCTTAATGCTAACTAATTTGTGTTCTAATTTTCATTTTTCATGCTCATACTTTAAAAGTTTCCACATTCCCCTCTAACAGATCAGACTGAAAACAGATAAAAGTATGCACATCCCTTCAAAGCACTGCCTTGCTGTTATAGCTGCTGGGAGACAACCAAAAACAAGCAGGAGCTATATCCCTTCACTATCCTGTATGTGCCAGTGTCAGACTAGGATATGGGAGACCCAGTTGTGAATCCGTACTCTACCATGGAAGCTTGCTAGGTGACCTTAAGTTAGGCTGAGTGTGTCTGACTGGCCCATCTCAAAGGGTTGTTGTTAATATAAAATGAAGAAATGGATCCTCCATTGGGGAGAAAACTGAGGTATAAAGTGAGTAAAAACTTTTTAAAATGTTAACCATAATTAAGGCTGTCAGATGCATAAAGAAATTACTCAACCATGGACATTTAAAAGCATATATCCGCATAATCGTAAAAACTGTTCGGAAGAAAAAAGTGTCTAAAAAGTAGTGAAATTATTTTAGGAATACTGAATATTCACAATCTGACCATAATGAATACACACAGAAGTCACAAAATTCAATAAGTTCATCATAACTTACACAAAGTTTTGCAAATAAAGCAGAGAACATAGCATCTTACCTTTTTATCTCTGGTCCTTACTTCCCCATAGAAATCTAGGGCTTCTTGTGCCTTCTGAAATCTTCCTCGATGTAACAAATATGCACAAATCATTACACCAGTTCGTCCCTTTCCAGCTTTGCAGTGGATTGCTGCAACATGATTGCCATCTTCACTAAGCCATAGGTCAAGATCTTCACAAAAAGGTTTAATAAGCTCTAGCTGTGGTGGATTATGGTCTTCAAAAGGATACTGTGCAACTATAAAAACAGGAAAGATTCAAAGACCTAGAGTCAGTTAGCATTAAATATAAATGTTACTATCAATGATGTAGATGCTTAGAGACGTAAAACCTTCAGAAATGCTCAAGCCTTGGGAGCACCCCCAACCTCCCAAAAATACAGAAATGTTGGGAAAACTGAAATATATGCAATACTTAACTTTTTCAATCTTCATATTATTTCACTACTCTAATATAAAATGCATAATTTATGATTTGGCAAAAGTTGTAAATACACCCAAATGAGAATCAAAAGAACTGTAAAAACTTCTGTACGCTATGCATACATACTATTATATGTATCTTAATGTTTGCCATCTGAGATTTAGGGGAAAACTTGAAAATAGAAAACACAGATTTTAGAACAAATGCCAGACAGCCTAGGACAGGCTGTTTCATTAACAATAAAGGGACTAGCCATATATATCTAGCTATTAAAGTAAATGTTATAACACTGAAAACATCTATCCAACAGCTTATCTAAACCAGTGTTTCCCAACCTGTGGGTTGGGACCCAAAAGTAAGTTGTGAAACCTCTTAGAGTGGGTTATGGGCCAGCCTTCTCTAACGACTACCCCTGCCCTTTCCATCGCTCTCTTTCATATTTTAGAAACCAAGATCTGACCCTGAAAACCGTATCATCCATGTCATACATTAGTTGCTATGTTTTCTTCACTACACATAAATCTTGACCAAGTAAAACATGTTCTGAAGGTTGCCAGAGTGAGTTTCTTATAATCTTAGGGGGAGATTAGAGGGAGTAATGGGGAAGGAGAGAGAGTTCAAAGGCTGGAATGTCACCTCCATATGTAAAGGTTGTGCATGTTGCAATACCGCTTGTTTGAGTTCATAGTGGGGACTGCTGCGCCCTTTGTGCAATGTTTGTTGGTTTCCCAAAAACATCTGGTTAGCCACTGTAGAAAATGGAATGCTGAACTAAATGGGCACCAAAAAACCCTAGGCCAGCACTGGCTGGGTCGCCACACCAAGTAAACCTGGACTTGTGGGTCACTGCACTGAAAAGGTTGGGAAGTCCCCATGTGTGCCTGCACTACTGGTAAGTAACTGTTGTTCATTGAGTAACCTTCTGTGCATGCACACATGGGGACTGGACTGCACATGAGCAGAGCCAGCCGCAGAGAAGATTTGTCAGCTTCTGGAAAGATCAGCTCCATGGAGTGCTCCCCCTCCACTCTAAGTGCCGAGGAGTTTTCCTGCCCAAACGGTTACGTGACAAGAGGGGAGAAGGGAGCAGTCTCCCTCTGTTCTCCAACGCCTCCGTGGAGCCCCTGTCGATCACCTGTAATTTGAAACAACAGAACAGTCCACAGCAGGGAAGGAGGGAGGGATGTGTGCCTGCACAGAAGACAACTCGATGAACAACAGTTACAGGTAAGTGCAACCCTGTTTTTCATCTTCGTGGATTCTGTGCAGCCCTATTGGGAGAGTAGCAAGCTCGCTTACTTAGGAGGTGGGTGTGCAACTGCTCATTTGAACAGTGACTGAAGTACCGCTCCCCCCACAGCTGCATCATTCCTGAAATCTACGTCCATCAAGTAGTGCTTGATAAATGTTGACAGCGTAAACCAGGTGACCACCCTGCAGATGTCTCCCTGATCGACATGTGATGCAAAAGTGGCAGAGGATGCCTGAGCCCTGGTAGAATGGGCTCTGACCTGCAATGGGCAAACCTGAGGAGCTCATTCATATGCAAGCCTGATAGCCGAGGTGGCCCATCTAGAAAGAGTCTGAGTGGATACACCCTTCCCCTTGTTTGTGCCCTTGAAGCAAATAAACAGACTGTTCTCCTTTCTAAATGTAGTGGTGCGTTTTAAACAGAACAACAGTACTCTACGCACCTCCAAGGAGTGTAATGTCCGGACTGCTGTAAACTCCACATTCAGAAAAAAACACAGGCAATAAAATATCTTGTGAGACATGAAACCTTGATACCACCTTTGGGAGAAAGACTTAGCTTGGCCTCCTAACTACCTTATCGGTTTGAAACTTTGGGCGCTTTCACACATGCTGAATAATGCACTTTCAATCCACTTCCACTGTACTCTGCAGATGGATTTTACTGTGTGAATTGGCAAAATCCACTTGCATTGAAAGTGGATTGAAAGTGCATTATTCAGCAAGTATGAAAGCGCCCTTAGTGAAAGGTGGACCATGGCGTAGTGCCCTTAAGTCCCCCACTCTGAGTGCAGAAGTAATAGCCACCAAAAAATGCTGTCTTGTATGAGAGATGGTTTAAGTCACAAGTGGCCATTGGTTCAAATGGTGGATATATGAGCCATGATAGTACTAGAGAAAGGCTTCACTGTGGAGTCGGAGAGCTAACGGGGTGGGGGGGTCTAAGTTACTCAGGTCCTTCAGGAACCTCTTGGAATGTGGGTTAGAAAACAGTGAGATCAAATGAACACTCACATGAAATGCTGAAATTGTGGCCAGATGGACTTTAACTGAAGGATCATAAAGTCCCATATTGACAACAAATAATCAAACACATGTGATAGCATGCCACTCTAAGGCTTCAACCCTTTGGTGGATGAACAGTGGTGGCTGCGCGAAGCAGCCCGACGAATACTGGATGCCACAGTGGGGACCTCAACTACATAATCCGCAGACAATGGTAAGTCCCACTCCCTCAGAGAGGGCGACAGTGTCCTCAGCTTACTAGGATGTCTCAGAGAAGGGTCCCATCGAGTAGGTGGGTCTCTCGAGTCACTACTGTGTCAAGGAGATTCGCTCCAACGCAGTGCTGGAGAGTCTGAAGTCATTGGAGAAAGTAACCTGTGCAGGTTGCACAGGGGTGGTGTCTGACATCAAGAGCTTCGACCTCTTGAAGCCCGTGGCGACTGGCGGCGCCTAGGAACCGACAGCAATCTGCGCCAAACCGGAGTCTCCTCAGTGATGTGAGGGGAGAGCCGCTTTTTGGTGTTTTGTTTTGCCCCCAAATCAGGCAATTTGTGTTTCTTCTTCAGCTTTTTTGCTGGAGGCTCGTAAGTGGCTCTTTGGTCAGCTGAAGCTGGGACTGACTTAGAAGCAGAGGGAGCCACTGGCACAGATATGATGGAGGGTGTTCGCGGCCCAGGGATTTTTCCCACAGCGCGACTTTCAAACATGTGGCCCTTTCCTGTCTTGCTTGGGGGTCAACAGCCCGCATGCGTGGCAAATCAAGGAAATATGTCCCTCACCCAAACACATCAGGTACTCCTTACTGGTATCATTTTGTACCATCTTCATGCCACAGTTTTTTTCTTGAAAAGGGCTCCTTTTTTACAGCTCTCTATTCCCAAACAAGTTGAAAAATTTACCTCAGACAGTGTTTTACCTCAGAAGCTAAAGTATGTCCTTTCTCCATGGCGGCAGAAAGAGAACTGAGGGAGAAGTGCTCCTTCCTCCCCTCTTGTCACATGACCGTTTGGGAAAACTCCTCAGCACTGATGGGAGGGGGAGCAGATCTTTCCAGAAGCTGACAAATCTTCTCTGCAGCTGGCTCTACGCATGGCTGTCCCTATGTGGGACTGCACAGAAGCCACGAAGAAGAACCACTGATCTATGCTTTTCCATAGTGTATCGTTATCAAGCACATTACAGTATAATAATTGTGGTCAAAAGCAGTCGTGTTTAAACAATCAACTTATATTTGAAAAAACAGTAACATTGCCTCCAGCAAGATACAGCAATAAGCTGCTTTTCTGCCAGTTTGTGAGTGACTGTGTCACAGTCCATTGTGAAGAAAGCTGAAAAGGTTGACCAGAGAAGATCAGGTCAAGAGGCAAGCAGATTCAGGGTACTAGCTTCTACTAACTACACTAAGCTAGATCAAAGTCAGAAGACAAACAGCAGTCCACAAGCAAAAAGCGCCCCGCCTGCTCCTCTTATAAAAACACAGCACCTTCTTAGGGCATAAATGCATCTTGAATATGAGTGCTGTAAACATCTTTAGTGCACAAAGGAATTACTCATGCTGTAGACTGTCTTACATTCACATCTTCACATCTGGGTTCAACCGTTTTTATACAACTATTACACAAGCAATACCCTACAGCGGGACTGTACAATTTGTGACCCACATCCAATACATCTCAGCCATGTATTGTGACTGGCCAAATATCTGACAGTCTTCTAACAGGAATCAAAAACTGTTTTATTCAAGTTTTTGGTGGCCCAGTATATGTGATAGAAAGGATACATTTAGCTGGACACAATGATGTTGTACAGTTTTAGACTAGGAATACAGTTAAGCTAGTTGAAATGTTTGGTATTATAATATCAAATCTAGAATTTCATAACTATCTTTCAATTCAATCAACTAGATAAGTGTATAAGTATATGAAGAGTATGGTATATTCTCCTATCTAAAAGCCATTAACACATTTTAATAGATGATAAAAAGATGAGACCTAGCTCGAGAATCATTTTAAAAAGTTGCCAAGTATCCAGACTGTAGATCCAACAAGAAATTAAAACACCAGACTTAATGCATTATCTATTGTCATTTCATAAGATGATGCTCCTTGCAGCAGTAAAATTCTGTATTTTTAACACTGCTGTAGAATACAAATGACTTATACTTTCTGTAAAGATTATATGAGCACTTGAATACTACTGAAGATTTCTTAGTCATATTTAAAAGCTGTCATTTCACTCTGAACGGAATAGACAATAATTCTGAATCCCTGTCAGTGTTTATACATGTACCTGGCTAAATTACACCTAACAGACTAAAAGCAGAAGTGAATGTGCAAACAGGAAAACAAAACAAGGTTTACTAAAAAAGGAATTTTTTTTAGATATCCTAATAACAAATTGTGAAAAGAGCTTTCATTGAGCAGCATTGCTTTGCTAATTCCTACAAATCTACATGTAACACACAGACATTTTTTAATCCTCCACAAGAATACAAATGATTACTTTCAATCAACTTTATGATAATGCCCAAGTCCAAAGTTAGATTTTTTCTAAAACTGCCACTCAAACTGTTAAACTGCATTAAGATTTAGTAGCTTGCATTCTGCTTACGAAGCGTTATCAGTCCTAGCCATGTTTAGTTGTGTGTGTGTTAAGTGCTGTCAAGCCGCTTCCGACTCATGGCGACCCTATGAATGAAAGTCCTCCAAAATGTCTTATCTTTGACAGCCCTGCTCAGATCCTGCAAATTGAAGGCCGTGGCTTCCTTTATTGAGTCAATCCATCTCTTATTGGGTCTTCCTCTTTTCCTGCTGCCCTCAACTTTTCCTAGCATGACTGTCTTTTCCAGTGACTCTTGTCGTCTCATGACGTGACCAAAATACGACAGCCTCAGTTTAGTCATTTTAGCTTCTAGGGTCAGTTCAGGCTTGCTTTGATCTATAACCCACTGGTTTGTTTTTTTGGCAGTCCACGGAATCCGTAACACTCTCCTTCAACACATTTCAAAGGAATCTATTTTCTTCCTATCAGCTTTCTTCACTGTCCAGCTTTCACACCCATACATAGTAATAGGGAATACGATGGCATGAATTAATCTAGTCTTGATGGCCAGTGACACATCCTTACACTTCAAAATATTTTCTAGCTCCTTCATGGCTGCCCTTCCCAGTCTCAATCTCCTTCTGATTTCTTGGCTGCAGTCTCCCTTTTGGTTGATGGTGGAGCCAAGGAATAGAAAGTCTTGAACAATTTCAATTTCCTCATTGCCAACCTTAAAGTTGTGTAATTCTCCTGTAGTCATTACTTTTGTTTTCTTGATGTTCAGCTGTAGTCCTGCTTTGGCACTTTCTCTTTTAACTTTTAACAGTAGTCGTTTCAAATCTTCACTATTTTCTGCCAATAATCTAGTGTCATCAGCATATCTCAAATTATTAATGTTCCTCCCTCCAATTTTCACCCCACCTTCATCTAAATCTAATCCTGCTTTCCTAATTATATGTTCTGCATATAGATTGAAGAGATAGGGAGATAAAATACATCCTTGTCTGACACCTTTGCCAATTGGAAACCGTTCCGTTTCTCCATATTCTGTTCTAACTGTGGCCTCTTGTCCCGAGTACAGGTTGCACATTAAAACGATCAGATGTAGTGGCACACCCATTTCCTTTAAAACCAGCCATAGCTTTTCATGATCCACACAGTCAAAAGCTTTGCTGTAATCTATGAAACACAAGCTGATTTTCTTCTGAAATTCTCTTGTATGCTCCAGTAACCAGCGTATATTTGCAATATGATCTCTAGTGCCTCTTCCTTTTCTGAAACCAGCTTGAACATCAGGCATTTCTCGTTCCATATATGGTAACAGCCTTTGCTGTAAGATTTTGAGCATCACTTTACTTGCGTGAGAAATTAATGCGATGGTCCGATAGTTGCTGCAATCTTTGACGTCTCCTTTCTTTGGAATTGGAATGAAAATGGATCATTTCCAGTCTGTGGGCCATTGTTTTGTTTTCCATATCTGTTGGCATATTCTTGTCAAGATTTTGATGGACTCTGTTTCTGTGGCTTGGAATAGCTCTGTTGATATCCCATCTGCTCCTGGTGATTTGTTTCTCCCGATTGCTCTCAATACAGCTTTCACTTCACTTCGTAAAACTGTAGGTTCTTCTTCAAAAGATTCTTCTTGGAAAGAATTGTTTATCCTTTCATCTCTTTTGTATAGTTCTTCAGTGTATTGTTCCCACCTTTTCTTTATTTTGTCCTGTTCAGTTAATGTATTTCCATGCTGATCTTTCAGCATGCCTAACCTTGCTTTAAATTTCCCTTTGATTTCTTGGATCTTGTGGAACAGATCTCTTGTTCTTCCAAGAGTTTAGTTACACAAGTGAAAAACAATTACCTATATGTAATACTTGTTCCTATAGTCACTATCATTCCAGTTACTACACTAGCATGAAAAAGGAACCCACAAACATACAATAATGTAACGACTGGCATCTATGCTACTTTGCAAGAGTCATACAACAGTATTCAGTGCTGATAAACATTCGTCTCACTCTCTTCAGGAATACTAAGGTGTCTGCTGCCTGGTAACACATTTTCAGAAGCATTCTCAACAAAGAAAACCTTTTCTAAATCTTTGGACATGTTATTTCTCAAGAAAACTGCAACCAACAATTTCAAAATTAGTATGCCTTATGTGCAGTTAATACAAAAAAAGAGTATTTCATGTTAATACAGGAGTACAGCTTTAACACACTAGCAATGTTTTAATTGAATCTGATGGCCATATGCAGGGGGGGGGGGAAATTACATTAATAGACCATATTTTCAGTTTCAGAATTCTTCTCACACACTAATGAGGAATACATGGCTCCCAATAATTCTGTTTTGCTTCTACATCTCCTTTTAGAAGGAGAAGAACCAAAGAGGAATGAATATAAGATAAAGCAAAAGTATAAACACACCTCGGCAATTAAATTTGGCGGTGTCATAATGTCTTTCAGCACATCTGAAAAAAAAATAAAGCCAGTTAAATTCAAACAAACTACTTACCAAGGATACCATACATAACATTCAAACATCTTAACACCACACCCATATATAAAACATACACATATTGCACCTGAAGAGCTTAATATTCTGAATATACAGAAACCTCAGATATTCTCCAAATATATGGGTAAACATGAATTTATTTGAAAAGAGACTAGTACATTAGTGTTTTAAATGTAACTGGTTTTTCTTAAGGGAGCCTTATAATACATACATACGTATTAGACGAAACTATATGCCCTTAAATTCTAAACAATTTCCACACAAGTAAAGACTGCTTAAACCTTGCATAGGTATCTATAGATGGTAATGGAAAATAATAGTGTGTAACATATTATTATGGGACACCTGGGTCCACATTCAGCCATGATGCTCAGGGAGAGACTTTGGGCCAGTCATCAGTTTGCACCTAAACATACCATAACTCTCACTTAAGCTTGTTGTGAAGTATAAGGAGAACGAACAGAAAGGTAATAAAATGGGCAGAGCAATCCTGAGAGACTTGCAGCCAGGTGCAGCAAGCCAAAAATGCTATTATTCGAAAAACTCCATTAAACTACTCCACAAGGTTTCACGGGGCTGCGCTACCAATATTGCAGGGGCAATATTGTGCCTGTAAAAGGGGGCATTCCTTGCGCATAAGGGCTTTGGGAGCTGACTAATGTCAACGCCGCCCCTAGGAATGCCCCCTTTGGCGTTAGAGCCACGCCCCCGTGGCAGCTGTGCCTGCGCCCAGGTGAGGCATTGATGAGCCGCTCCCCACTGCCATCATAAGTGGCCCTGCACTGGTACAAATGCCACTTTACATGGCATAGGTGGCATCAATGTTGTGCAGGGGTCACGCCACCTCCAGAGGCATTTCAGTTCCCCCCCCCCCTTTGAATTGCTCTGTTATTTAATTTAGTCGGACTGGGGCAAAGGATTCCTGCTAAACCTTAACATATTTGTATTTTAGTGATTTCTCATTAAGCTTCATATTCAGAGGTTTTACTTTTAAAACACACATATTTGATACACCAACTTTCCCAAAGTAGAAAGTATATGCTCCATTTGGGGAAACCACTTTTTTAGGGGGAGATAATTAATATATTCATATAATTTAAAGCTTTTTTTGTACTTGCTCCTACTCTTAAGGACCCTTAGTCATTATCCAATGTGCCATAAGAATGTTGGACTGAGAAGACCCAGGTTCAAATTCTTACAATCATCTGAAATACTCAAGGTGCCAGTCCCACACTCTCATCTAAGAATAACTCAAAAGGTCATTGTGAGGGTAAATTGGGGGGACCATATACACTACCATGAGCTCCTTGGAAGGGCATAATAATTAACTAAATTAAAATGACCTCTATATGAATCAAACTTCCAATTGGCTGGTGGCCAAACAGCAGCTACTCTCCTAACTTCAGGCACAATGGCACTCACGGGATCATGCATCCCCCCCCATCAAGTATATACTTCTTTCACTATGAGCAAGACATATATGTATCTCACCCAAGACAAACAGCATGTCCCAAAATTAAAGAAATAACAGTAATTTAGATCAATTATATCTTTTTGTAGGTTTGCTAAACCCGATTGATGCTCCTGAGATCAAGAGCATGACTGTTACAGAAATATGGACAACTCTATACTGAAACTAATGTACAAAATAATAAGCACTATTAATTCTTATTAAATTCTGAGAAAAGCTGTTTTATAGTTTAATTCAGAACAGTTCTGGATTGTCAATTCTATACAATGAAATCCTTCCCACTTCTCCCAACATGACTCATTAATATGTATGCATAGAAATAAGTTTGCAAATATTAGCATATTTATTTTTAAAATAAAATTAATATTTTTATTTCACTGTTACATCGTAAACAAGGATTTTTAGTCACAGAAGAGGCTCTGGATTCTGTATGCAAAGGCAGTGTATTTATGCACAGCCAAATTCTCATCACAACAAATACTCTAGATTAATGCAACTGGGCTGTCAGGAAGCCAGTTATTGCAAAGAATAAAATTTCTACTAAAAATAAAATTATACAGGAAATTCAAATGAAAAATCTACAAGTTGCGGACTCATGAAACACCAGAGCAAAGGAATAATCAATTGGAAAATTTCTATCCTCACTATTGTACAGTAGTACAAGACTGCAACCTTCAACGTTCCAGACTCCTAGATAACCATGTGCATGCTCAGTCTTCATTAGGCTCTTTGGAGTAGGAATTTTTATTATATTTACAAATTACTATATTTATGCATAGTTGGGGAGTTGTACATATGCAGAAACTGCTATCCTGTCTGTGGACAACCCCACTTTGCAACTCTTCCAATAGGAATAGACCCACGAACTTCAAAATTAGATGGAAAGGCTGGGACCAAGCAAAGATTTCTATGTGCACCAGATGTTTCCCTCCTTCCACCACTCTAAACCTCACCCCTCCAGAATTTTATAAGCTCTCAGGGGCTTAAACAGGTACTTTCCCCACTTCCCCTCTTATCTCCCACTGACTCAACATTCTGTACTTGTGGAGCATGTGTAGTTCTCATCAGGGGATGTGTTGAGATTAATTTATGAAGTTACATACCTGCAGCATTCCCCACATTTGTAAAATTTCCTACATGTTTATTGGCGGCCTGATTGTAATTCTTTTATGATCGCCACAAAACACCTACTGGGAGCTCAAGTAACCAGGGGTGACAGAATGATTGTGTCCCGTCCCGTCCCCCCCGCCAAATCCAAACCTCCCTTTCCAAGTGGCTTCAGCAGGCCTATTTTCTTAGCTCAACATTCAGAGGGCAATGTGCACAGTCAACCTGAGTCAGGATGTTGGGGGGGGGGGAGGAGTAAATTCTTTTTCATGTGCAAACTAATACTTTCTGAATGTGAGTCCTTTGAGTATGCAGAAATCGTGATCTTGTCTTCATGAGGTTCCCTTTCAATGGCTTCTGATAAGAATAATTAACGGTTATCAAAGGGAATGATGATATGCAAAGTGTGGGCTACCTGATATAAAGGATTACATTCATTTAAATGTTTTAACACAAATGTGAAGTTTTAGGTTTTATTCAATATTGGGAATTTATCATGTTCCACAGAAGCTTGCAGGATAACCTTGGGCCAGGAAAGTCAGTGTGGTGTAGTGGTTAATTTCAGATGAGGATATGGGAGACCATGGGGAATGATGTAAGCCATGGTGGGTCCCCACTGGTAAGAAAGGTGGGGTATAAATGAAATAAACATGCAGTGTTAAAGCTCCAATCCTAAACATTCTGGTCTGATAACAGATATGGCAGACTTGATCAACAATCTGACTGGTGGTGGTGGAAAGTGCTGTCAAATCGCATCCGACATACCATGATCCTGTAGGTTTTCAAGGCAAGGTATGTTCTGAGGTGGTTTGCCATTGGCTACCTTTGCACAGTGACCCTGGTATTCCTTGGAAGTCTCTCATCCAAATACTAACCCTGCTTCGCTTCCAAGATCTAACAAGGTCAGGCTAGCCAGGACCATCCAGGTCAAGGCAAAAGTCTGACTACTCACCTCAAAATCTGAAGACAACCCTAGATTTATTTTAGTGGAGTCAAATGACCCTGGGAGAACTTTAAAAATAGTTTTAAGGTCAGTCTCACAAACAAAATCATATAGTGAGCATCCACTTTCCAGGTGCTTCTCCCTCCCTACAAGCTGCTAGAATGTAGGCAGAAATAAGAAAGCCTCCATTAGCACAGTATTGTGATGGTAGCAGCTGTTCTTCCTATCTTCCTGTCATAAAGATAATGACTCAAAGTGTGAGGAAGAAAGGGGCTTGGAGGCAGAGAAGAGTCCAAGCTTGGTCTCCATAATGGTGCTATGGAAGTTATGCATGACCTTCAAATCGAGGGGAGCCCTTTTACTGTCAAGAAAACAGAGCCTCACATTACAGCCTCACTGTGTTCCCATCTTAGCATACACAACAGCGCTTGCCAGGCTTTCCTCTGCCTCAGACACAAAGAAAAATACTGACTAGAAGCTGGCCTGATCTGGAAGCAATTCATACTTGGCATAGCTGAGTCACTTTTTAAAGCATGTAGTCACAAAACTGTTAATTCTGTAGTGTACCATGGCAACAAACATTAATAAGCCAATGAAGGCTATCAGTACATTCATAATTTGATCCCTAGACTTCAAGATGGGGAACTATAATCAGCTCCACCCATGAGGTCCCTAATATCAAGCAGTACTAGAACAGAATAAGAAACAGCCAAGGTCAAGCAGTCCCCATACCACCGACAATAACAAATGTATTATCCCATGGAAAACTTCAAGCAAAGGATTGCATGTTGTCAAAATTATGAAATCAAATTATTGGCATATAATCCAGTACAATACATTTCAGGTTTTAATGTCAGAAATTCAAAAGCTCAACCTGCAACCATGCAAGAGATACAATTTCTTCCACAGCAATAAATTCAGGAAAAAAATGTGAACTTGCAAGATACATTCAAAATGTATTTCAGCTTCAGTATGCTATAGTAAAAGATTTCAGATTTCGAATAATAGGATAAAACAGCTGGTTCATGCAACATGCTTTGCATATATCGTTTTAAAAACTGATGAAATTTTATTTATTTATTAATTCCTTATATTTATAGCCCGCCCTCATTCCCAGAAAGCAGGGCTCAGAGCAGGTTACTCATTACATCTCTGTTACTTCTCTTCCTGGTTTATTATAAGCCCAATAATTCTTGACAAACACAAACATATTATAATAACTCCCTCAAAAATGATTGTAACAATAATATGAATAGCACGCATCAAAACTGTCATAAAATAATGTATAATAATGTAAAGATGCTAGCAATCAATAGAAACCTGGTTCATTTTAGTTGGGGGCTTTAAAGGGAGCTTTGGCCAAGCCACATAAAGCAGACCAACATTAATCTGCATTAGCATACCCTTTCTCTCACCAAATAATTTAACAATGCTTATATCTGTGATGCCTGAATATTTAACTCAGTACAATATATTTACAATCTACCTTAACATAAGGATAATTTAAATTGATCAGGGGAACATAGCTACAGTTAGTAAGTAGCAGAAAGTAGATAAGAATCATACTTACAGATTGTATATCTTGTAATGGTTTTTATGTTTTGAATCCAAAAACCTTAAGAGAAAAATGAATACCATTATTTTAATTTTCTGTTCAATGAAGGCACATATATCGCTACTCGAACTTTGTTATGAAGTTTTAGAAACAGAAATGTATCATGCACTACTACTGCACTTAATACACACAACCTGCTCCCTAGAACTATTAAGGCAGGCAAGTATATCACACTGTAACAGCGTTAATCATTAATTCCTATAAGAAGCATCTTACTCTTGAAAAACTGAGGTGCCAATGTTGTAATACCACCTAGTAAATGCTTTTCCAAGAGATTTTTAACACCAAGAATCATAATTACAACTCCTGAACAATGACATTAATTTCAGCCTTCATAGAAATCTCTAAACACAAAACATTCAAAACTAAAGCATCACAACTTGACTTTTAATTTCACCTGCAGTCCAGTAATACATTAATAATGTGAGTGTACTATGTTTACTCAGAAGTAAGTTTCCCTATTCAATGGCAATTACCAAATAAACTGATGTAGAGCTGCCTAAAAAGCCCAAAATAAAGTATATTACAACAACAGACCATGTCGGTCTAACTAAGGAAACATGCAGCCTACCTCTACGCACTATAGGGCCTGAATATCACGCCAAGCTTACTCTTTCCCCCCTTTTAATCAGTACTCTAAACGTTGATACCGAATCTGTTGGTTTGCTTTGTGAGATCAAACTTTAATTACCTAGCTATGCTGTTATTGGAACATGAGAGAACTGGCTCATTTTGAGCAATAAATACCACTGAAATCAACAATCTTCCTAAAACTGAACATACATGTGTAAACATAAAATTTTCCTCTCTCTTTTATGCAACACTACCACCTGACCTCATGGATAAACAGGTTTCACTTACCTGTAACTGATGTTCATTGAAGTCTTCTGTAAGGGCACACATCGGGACTGCGCATGTGCAGCCTATCAACTTTAGGTTTTTACTCAACTCTACTACTAGAGGGCACAGAGTGTAGGTTCCATACAGCCGTTCCTACCAAAAGGTGGTCACATGTCCTGCCATTGCTGCAGCCCCTCCCCTCAGTTCCTGCTTAGCTGCCCTGCATCTCTCACCCATATTACTGCATGAGTGCTGTACCCTCGGAAGGCAAGTACTCTACTTTTTATCTGGTCTTGAGTGGCAAGGCTGTAGACCTAAGCCAGGCATGTCTGCGAATGTAGCCATGACCCTCGCTGCAGCATCAACTCCATGCTTTCTGGAATTTATCTGTTATTTACATAGCTCTAGTAGAAGCCGTCCACATGTCTGGATGACGTTGGAACTGAAGCCATTTTTTTTCAAAATGTCCTGAACTACTTCCATAAGACCTTGCAGGATGGGGAAAGCTATGACTCCTGATGAGTCAGACTAGAGGCGTCCTAGGATTTTGTCCTTTGGAAGGAGTTTGGCTGTGGACACCTCAATGTCCAAGGAACGTGCCATTCTGAGCATCTTGCTCTCCATACATCTTCAAGTCCTCCATTGGAGGTACACTGGAGGTGACACTGACCCTTTCATCTGGGCTCAGAACTGAGATGACATTGGATCCAGTCTGTTCTGGCTGGGTAGACAGGCAGGGCTGCAGTTGCAGAATGGAGCGGCTAGAGCAGAGGAGGGGCGGGGTCAAACGCTGAGGGGAAAACACTGAAGCTGAGCTTCTGCAGCCAGCAGCTGCACCGAGCAGAAAGGTAAGCAAGGAAGCACAGGTCAAGTCCAGTCCAGAAGTCAAGCCGGTAAAGTCACTTATCTGGGGCTAGGCAAAGAACGTTGTCTGGTAGGCAGTCTGTAGTCAAGGTCACAGGCAAGGCAATCCGTGGGTCAAAAGTCAGTCCGAAGTCCAAGACAGTTGAGGCAATTCGGGAGTGGAGCTTGGTTGACGCCGGAGGTCAGAAAGTTGCTTCCACAAACAGCATACTCCCTTCTGTTCCTTAAATCAGGCCGGTTCCCAGAACGAGGCTTAATCACTGTCTTCATCGTCCACAGCGTCCACAGCTGTTAATTTACGCCTCGCTTGAAGACGCGCTGACTTGCGCCTCTCGCTCATTAGCTGCCTAATCTTTCTTCGTCTTTGTTCTCCCGGAGAGCATTCCTCTGTTTGCTGGCCTCCTGAGGGGCCCTGCAGTGCCTCCTTGCTTTGTTGTTTCCATCAGCTCTTTTCCGTCATCTGATGTTTCAGGAGGTTCTGCTGCTGCAGCCTCTGGAGGGGCTGCTAAAGGTTCCGATTCTTCCTCAGACGTGCCAGAGCCCGGGGCTATGACACGGTCTCTGACTTTGCTGGCATCTCCTCAGGCTCCTCACCCTCGGATTCAAACAGTGGCAAGGGTAACTCTAGAAGCTGTAGATGGTGGAATTAGACAACAATGGTATCCACTTTGGGACAATGGAAATGGAGGTTGGCCATAATAATCTCCCCATTGGGCAAGATAAATCAGGGACACGTCCCCACGTGTCCAACATGGCAGCCAATGGTCATGCTATTGGATTTGGACCAAAGTGGCAGAGTCGGAATCGAAGTTGCCTCGCCTTCGAAGATTGCCTCCCCTCCAGTGAACAGATGCCGAGGGGTGGTTAGATGTGGAGACAGAGTCCTGGGAGGAAGCACTGCTCTCTCCACAGGTTCAACAACTGCAACTGACGTTGACTGTAGCAGTTGACTTTTTGCATCCAACTTCCGTTCTCCTTCTTCTCCTTTGGATTTGGTCTCTTCAAGGGAGGTTTGGAGGAGCCGCACAACAGCAATGACGACTTAGTCAACCACTTCTTTGGTTCCAACCCATGACTGAAGTGGTCATATTCAATGGATATCGGGGATGGCTTTGGAGGTAGCTTTGAACACGATGTTGGATTTGACAGCCTGGAAGCCTGAAGAGCTTTCTCCCAAAGAGCAGCTTTCAGTTTCAACACTCTATCACTCCTGGCCTTAGGAGTAAACTTTTGGCACATTTTGCATATGGCCACATTATGACTCTTTCCAAGACAGAACAGGCACAATGCATGTTCGTCATTCTGCAGGAGTTTCGCACCATAGTTGGTGCACTATTTGAACAGACTGTTCTGGGCCATTCCGACCCAACCCAGCACCACCGCACTTATGGGGGTGGGTAGGGATATCCGACAACTCAAGCTTCCGAAGTAAAAACAGTAGGCCTTCAGGCCCAAGTTCCAACTAAAGTTCCAACCGATGAGAACAGAAAAGCGGTAGAAGTTTGTTTCTCTCACAGCAGCAAAGAAGGAACTGAGGGGAGGGGGCACAGCAGCGGCAGGACATGTGACCACATTTGGCGGGAACGGATGTACAGGACTGACTTGCTGTGCCCCCTAGTGGTAGAGCTAAGTAAAAACCTTCAGTTGGCAGGCCTGCACATGTGCAGTCCCAATGTGTGCCTGGCACAGAAGACTAAAAATGAACCATACCTCTTAAATTCAATGAAAATGCAGGCAACCCCTCTGTTACATCACCTCCCAAAGGAGCCAGGAGCAGAGCCTCCAAGGCTGTGTAAAAGCTAGTCCACCAGAGGCTGTAAATAGTAGCAACATTACTGAATATTAATAAATGCTTCCATTTTATAAGTTGCTTTGGTGCTTTTTGTTAGTTCAAGAGTGAACAACAAATGATCAAAATAAATAATCCTTAAACGGCTGACCTAGGAGAGGTTTAAATAAATTTCAGTTGGATTTGAGTCTCAAGTATTTATCCAGATAGCTACAACAGAATCTTCAGGAAGGAAAAAAAAATACTTGCCCAAGCCCACTAGATACTTAGTCCATTCCATGTATTTTCAGAAGAATTCTTGCAAGCTTACCCTCTAGTCTTATTTTTGGATGCTACAAAAAGCCTCTGCATTAAATTCATTCCTATTTGGAGTGAACCAATTCTCTTGTTTTTTTTCTAGACAGAAGGTGGTAGTCCTGCTCACATCCACTTTTTTAAAAAGAATAGATGAATGGGTGGCTAATTGCTAAATATATAAAACATTCTGTTATGAAATAGATATAGCCGGCATAGAAAACCTGGACCATGCAACGAAAAACTAAGGAACTATATTACCAGCAATATGCCCCAGAGATGCAAGCTCGTATATCATCATTACCTAACCTTACTCTGTGTGTGTGTGTGTGTGTGTGTGTGTGTGTGTTAAGTGCCGTCAAGTCGCTTCCGACTCATGGCAACCCTATGAATGAAAGTCCTCCAAAATGTCCTATCTTTGTCAGCCTTGCTCAGATCTTGCAAACTGAAGGCTGTGACTTCCTTTAATGAGTCAATCCATCTCTTGTTGGGTCTTCCTCTTTTCCTGCTGCCCTCAACTTTTCCTAGCATGACTGTCTTTTCCAGTGACTCGTCATCTCATGATGTGACCAAAACTGGTCACACACATTTTGTGCCATAATAGCATGCTTACATAGGAGGCAGAACTCTCATGAAAGTTGTGATCAGTAAAATGATAGTAAACAAAAACAAAATAAAACTTGAAATATTTAATGAAAGTTACAGCACATATCCACAAACTGGTTGAGCCTGCTGACATCTACAGTTTTGAGAAAGGACAGTGGCAGGGCAACACCACAAAATGGCTGCCATGGGGGGGATGACACTTCAACATTGTTCCCCCAAGGGCAAAGGAAAGAATCTATCACTTAAGGGTATATATAAGCTTACATTTCAAGGAGTTCACTTTTCCCCAGTTCTCACCTCCTATACTTTTTAAATTAAATTTCAAGAACATTAAATGTTCAGGGGGGAACAAAAAATTTTAATTTTTGAAGGGAGGCAAAACTGTTAAGCTTACTAGCACTTGCCATTGTCTTTGTAGGATTGGGGACGGTGATAGAGGAATCCAGCTGAGGGCAATACTGGGGAAGGGAGAGGAGAGCAAGCATAAATAAATATTTCAATCTCTCACTCCTTCACCTCATGTTTACTTTCACTTCACATAGTAGAATCATAGAGTTGGAAGGGGCCTTACAAGCCATATAGTCCAACTTCAATGCAGAATCAACCTAGAGCATCCCAGACAAGTGTTCATCCAGCTGTTGCTTGAAGACTGCCGGAGATGGGGAGCTCACCACCTTCTTAAGCAGCCGATTCCACTGCTGTACTACTCTCACTGTAAAAAAAATTGTTTTCCTAATGTCCAGCTGGTACCCTTCCACCTGTAATTTATACTTGTTATTGCAAGTCCTATCCTCTGCTGCCAACAGGAACAGCTCCCTGCCCTCCTCTAAGTAACAGCCTTTCAAATACTCAAATCATGTTCCTCCTTAACCTCCTCTTTTCTAGGCTGAAAATTCCCAAGTCCCTCAGCCTTTCCTCGAAGGGCTTGGTCTCCAGGCCTCTGATCATCCTCTTCACTCTCCTCTACACCTGCTCCATTCTGTCCATGTCCTTTTGAAGTGAGGCATCCAGAACTGCACACAATACTCCAGGTGCAGCCTGACCAAAGTGGTGCCCAGCAGGCCTATGACATCTTGTTATTTGGCTGTTACACCCGTTGATACACTCCAAGTCCGCATTAGTCCTTTTTGCCACTGCATCACACTGAATGCTCATATTCAGCTTACAGACCACCTGCACCCTTAGATCTTGTTCACAGAGTGTTACCTAAAAGTGTATTTCCCCCATCCAGTATGCATGCGTCTCATTTTTGTTACCCAGATTTAGAACTCCGCACTTGTCCTTGTGAATAAAATGCAATTCAACATTTGCTCACTTTTCCAGTGCATTCAGATCTCATTGAATTCTATCTTTATCTTCTGGTGTGTTCACTACTCTTCCCAATTTGGTGTCATCTGCAAATTTAATGAGCAGTCCCTCCAGTCCCTCATCCAGACGATCTATAAAAATACTGATAAGTAACAAGCCCAGAATACAGCCCTGTGGCACCCCACTGGACATCTCCCTCCAATCAGATGGAATGCTATTGCCTCTGTGCCCATCCTCCTCCTGTTGTTCCAAAGTAGTTTTTAAGCAAACACTTCACCCTAAAATGAAGACAACTGCAGCCTAGCCGCAAGCTCAGGCACTCAATACCCTTCAAAATGCTTCTACTGCCCCAGGTTTCACGGCAAGCAGCTGAAACTTGGCTCTTCCCACCTCCACTCCACTAATTCCACACCAATAAAACCTCAGGATCCTCTCACAATATGCATTAATGCCACTTTTAATACACTTTGAAGATAGCTGGAAATGTGGAATGAGACAGGGGAGAAGGACAGAGAGAAAAAGAGGAAGGAGAAGGAAGGATTGTGAAAGCTTACATAAGAAACAGCATAAAGAAGGAAATGTGAACACGATGAAGGAAGACAAAGAAATAAACCTGAAAAGGAATAACCAAGGAGTGTGAAACGGATCATGAAATGAGGCAGCAAACAGGCATCATGTTAGACACTTTGGGCAGTGGTTGCTGCCAGGCCTGGCTCCAATGAGTCTTCCCTCAAAGGCTAAAATAGCCCTGGAAATAGCCCCTCCCTTTGCATTTTACTGATGGAAACCAAGGCTTGAAGGCTGACAATACCACTGTGGTTATATAGCAATGGCCACCGAGAATAAATTATTGCTCGACTTTTTAGCTAATGCAATTCCTGAAATAATAATATTTTGTGGTTTAAAAATGTAACTTTTTTATCCCGTTTTAACTTGAATTGACAACTACACACCCAATCAGTGGTTGTACATACTGATGTAACTTACTGTCCTTACCAACTGGCTTGCATGACTCTCCCAAGCCTGCCTGCTCGCTACTGTTCAACAGCAGCCATACCACAAAAACAAAAGCCAGTGTTCCATAGTGGTTAGTGTTTCAGACTGATCTGGGAATCTCAGCCTCAAACCTCCACTTTCCCATGGAAACGCATTGATTGACCATGGGTCAGTTACACACAGCCTAAGCGTTGTGATGATAAAATGGAGGTTAGAATCACAGAGTTGGAAGGGGCGATACAGCCATCTAGTACAACCCCCTGCTTAATACAGGATCAGCCTAGAGCATCCCTGACAAGAGCTTGTCCAGACTCTGTTTAAAGACTGCCCAGTGAAGGGGAGCTCACCACACTCCTAGGTAGCTGATTCCGCTGTCGAATAATTCTTATTGTAAAAAAAAAAAAAAACCTTCCTAATGTCCAGCCAGTACCTTTCCATTATTTAAACCCATTACTGAAAGTCCTATCCTCTGCTGCCAACAGGAACAGCTCCCTGCCCTCCTCTAAGCCCTTCAGATACTTAAAGAGAGTAATCATGTCTCTCCTCAACCTCCTCTTCTCCAGACTAAACATTCCCAACTCCCTCAGTCTTTCCTCGTAGGGAAAAGATGATGTAAGCTTCTTAGTGTCCCCATTGTGAAGAAAGGCAGTGTATCAATGAAATAATAAATGTATCTGAAGCTGGGGGACGGATAAAAGGTAGGTATGTTGGTAAATGGGTGAGTGGGTAACAGAAGGAAGCAGGGAAAGATGAGGATATAGGGAGAGAAAGAGCAGTTGAGCACCAGCAGTGTTTGGACTATGAGAGAAACTGCACCCACCTTCACTCTAAGCACTCAGTTCTCCCCCACCCCCCAAGCTGCCCACCTCTTTCTCTCTTGGCATCAGCAGGAGAATATCCCTGTTTCTCATGGGTTCCTACTTATATTCTGATATTGTTCTCATCAATATGCAAGAATCATCACAGGTGAAGAGTATCAATTACTTTTCAGCCGAAGTCCATTTTAAATCTATCAAAACTGTAACAGGTCAAACTGTCTCCCAGTTCCCTAACACTACATTATCAACTTTTTCTTTAAATATATGCTCTAGCCCTATCTATTGATCATATGAGCATTAAGATCTAAGGGACAATATTCAGTGTCTTCAATATCTGGCTCCAAATCTTCCATAAATAAATAAATTTCTGTTATTTCCTTATATCGTCACTCCATTGTCTGCCATATGCATTCAAGTCAGCTTAAGTGACTGCTTGTGCCTGAACAACCTCTAACTATTTGTTAAGCACATGCCTTCAAACCTATTCACAAACCATGACCACAGTCTCACCTTTTTCTCCAATTAGCCTCTCGTTCACATCCTTTTACCATTATCAAGCCCTATCCTGTCAAAGTGTTACACAGTAAACATTCTAGGCATCAGGCAAGCTACTTTTGTGTTCTGAACTGTCCTGGCATGTTGATACCAGTGGTGCTGTAAGTGAAGTAGTTGAAACAAAAATAGGAGGCTTCATTTTAGAATTCACACATTTTCCTCATATGATACTCATATCCAAACATGCTCTGAAGTAACACTTTCTGCTATCATCATCTTTTTCTGTTTTAACCCTCTTAAGCTTTGTGTTATGGAAAGTTCTTCTATGCAAATGTTAGTCAAGGAACAAAAAAACCTCTAAGAGTTAAATTACTTTTATCAATCAGCAGCTACTTAATTCAGCTCATTCTAGAGCACTTTGCATTTTCCTATATGAAATATATATTGTTTTTATTTCACATCAATATGCATGCATCTCAATTACATGCCTAATTAGCCATGGTAACATTTGCCATATTTAAACTTAACCTGAACACACTAATTTTCTAGAACCAGAGGCAAATGTTTTCAGTCTAGTTATCAGACACTGTTTCACATACATGTATGTATGTTTGGAAGATTCAGAGACCACTTCATCTGTAACTGAGTACAGTTATTGGTCTTTTTGCCTCAGGCAAAAATCAGCTGCCCCAAGGATACCTCCTCCTTCAGTTACTGCAGTAATACTCTTTTTATAGGTTGAAGGTAGCCCCATGGCATGATCACAGCTCTCCTCAGTTCCTGAGAGACATTACAGTTGCAATTGCACAGTGGCACTACAGAGGAGTACTGAATTAGCTGGGAGGGAGATCCAAGAAAGGAGGGTGGGGCTGCCAAGTTTAGAAGACCATTTAAAAAGCTGATCTGGAGAGCAAAAATAGTACTTTATAAATTACAGCTAACAACTTTGTTGGCAGTTTTACAAAGTTAATGATAGCTTATCCCTGGAGAGGATCTGGATTCTCCAGGTTAGAGTTGAGGATGAATAAGGAGGGTTAAAATGACTACAAGCTTGTACTGCTTGCATAAATATGCTAGTCTTTTGGATTAATTGCCTGCACTAAAATAAGCCATTTCCAGATCAGGTTAACTACACATCACACTACATGGAAGTACCAGTTGCAGTACTTGACCTCTGTAAAGGTAATTTCATATTTTGATAGCTAACATAAATGTAAACTTGAGAAAATCCTCAGCGGGACACTCGTACCTCATGCGTATGAATATTTTAATTGTAGTTATCCCTAAACAATCCATAAAATAATCTGCATATTTAATATGTGTTAATACAATGCCTCAGCTTGCTAGATTAGTATCCCACTACATCTATTTCCATATGGAAAAGCAACACCACCATGAAAACTGAAAAACCACCATCAAAATACTGTATCCCAAGCAATACCAAATTGAGAGAGGGAGGAAAAGAATATATAGTACTGTAATGGTTACTCCATTACCATTTCGCATTTATTTGTGTAAAACGAAAGGCAGCACTGTTCTCATCCAGTGTGGTTGCAGTAAGGTACAGTGGTCAGAATGACAGGCTAGGATTTGGAAGACCCAGGCTTGAATCTCTACCATGCCATGAAAGCTTGCTTGGGAGGGGCTGTGGCTCAGTGGCAGAGCCTCTGCTTAGCGTGCAGAAGATCACAGGTTCAATCCCCGGCATCCCCAGTTAAAGGGACCAGGCCAGTAGGTGATATGAAAGACCTCAGCCTGAGATTCTAAAGAGCTGCTGCCAGTCTGAGTAGACAATACTGACTTCGATGGACCAAGGGTCTGATTCAGTATAATGTGTTCGTGTGTACCTGGGACCACTCACACTCAGCCTAGCCTATCTCACAGGGTTGTTGTGAGGATAAAATGGAGGAGAACAACGTAAGCCACCTCAGGCCCACTGGAGAGAAAGGCAGGGTATGGATTAGGTAAATAAAAAATAAATACAATTCTCTCTTATATACTATGTACTATGTAGATCTACTGAACTGTAGACTAAACAACACAAAAGATTAAGCCACTGGGCAACACGAAGTGCATGTAAATTCTTACCTCACGACATCATCAATGTTGTTTCTGTATACTCCTTCAAGCCGTTCTGCAGGAAATCCCATTGCAATTATGTTTGGGTAAATATCTGAACATTCAAGTTAAGGGAAATACTTAGAACATTATAAGGCAGTATACACTGTTAAATGTGTTAGTAAATGCTTATCTGCTTAACCAGACCGACTAAATTTTTTTAAAAGGAAAGTCTGCCATTTTTATAGAAGTTTAAATGATAACATTCCATGTAAACTAAGTACAAATACTTCCTTATTTGTTTACTTATTTAATAAATTTATACCATGCCCTCCCCGGCACTGCTGGGTTCAGGGTGGATTCCAACATAACAGATACAATTATTCACAAAATGCATTAACAATCTGTGATTTCCTAAAATTCCTAAATTAAACGGAACAGACCGAAAAGAATCTGAATAGACTATAAATGTACATTAAAAGAACTGTCCACAACCCAGTCCATTGCTGCAGACAAGAATTATGTGTTTTGAAAGTACATTCTGAGAGTAAGAAATCTACTTCTACTGAAGCCCCAATCAAGAAAACGTTGTGCACGTGTACAAAATGGCCTCAAACAGCAGATAAAAGTGTATGTTCACACTGACGGCAAGCAGAACGCGAACACTCATCTCCCCATTGTAGTGTGAAGTCGGACTGAGATGAAGGTTGTACACCCAAATTTAAACTGTGTACATTTCCAGATGTAATGAAAGAATCTATTCATAAAAGCAGGTTTCTGGGTCTACCTTGTTCGATCAGACAGTTTCATTGTTACCCATCCCACGATTATTTGCAAAATTTCTGAGATCACATATTTACTAAAGCCCACATTAATACTTGAAACATCACTAACCAACACCATGATCTGAGATATATCTATGCCATCTCTTCAGAGTCCTGCTCCAGGCAGTTTACAATTAAAACCATGTCACAGTGTTTTTTTAAAAAAATAAAATGATATAAAGAATCAGTCAAACCTTACAATTGTAAATTACTGCTTCATTCATTTTATGAGCTTGTGCACAAATTGTGCACAATGGATTGTGCTGAACACAGATCATACAGAACTAAACTTATACACTCATGAACGTATCTTCCTACACACCCATCCTTCCAAGAGAGGAATTGCTCTCCTTCTCCTCTACTATCAAAACAGCCACAAAAGAGGGCAAAAACAGTAGAAGTAGTAACTACTGTAACATAACATACTCACAAATTTCACCGGTATGTAGGACCTCATACTACTACCACCATGCTTTCTACAAGTGATTCTCTTGAAAATTAAGTTGCTGCCCATGTGAAAATATCAACTTTGGCAAATACTATAGTTAACATGAAGTCTACCATTACAGCAAGCTTTCCCATCACTTACTGGTACTTCCACCATGAGATCTGGGTATTTACCATCTAATGATGAATAAATATGGCTTTCCATTAAACACTATTTTTTCATCAGTCATATTCTGCAACATTTGGCAGGTATTATTTTACTCTTGTACATGAACAGGCAAACCCTTTACAACCAGAGATATACTATTTTTAGAATTCTTGAAGCTAGGAGGAGAAATAGCCCATCTGTCCCTTTGACAAGACACAGAAATTTAGGGACACTGAAATATATGTAATAATTACTTTTTTTGGACATGTAATTTTTTTCACTAATACCAAAAGAGAAAATATTTCACAGGAAATGTTTTTTTCAGTTTTCTGAAAAATGTCCATCAAAAAATTAAAATGTCCTTGGGGGAAATCACCCCAGTTCCCCCCCCCCTTAACATATATGTTCAACAGTATATTATAGAACATTTTAGCCTTCCCTTTCTAGTAATTCTTAAGATTACTGTGCATGCTAGAGAAAATTAGACTTCTTTTCTATGCAGAGAAATAAAATCCATGATCAAGCATCATCACTGTAGCACAAAGTGTCAATTATGAGTTTCTCTCTAATCCCTGTGTACAGAGGCCATAAAGCAGATTCATACCCACATTAGCACTAAACACTATCACAGCTGCCATGAATTCGTGACTCATAATTTTACTCCTGAAGGTCTTTACCAATCCCCTCTTGTTTCCCAGATGAATGGAAGAGCTGCACAAACCCTTTCTCTAGTAGCGGATCTTCCTCCACAACCTCTGCTGGCACAATATTGCTTCAACCAGGCTACTGCATAGTTCAAGCAAAAGCAAGGAATCAAGTATCTGTATTAGAACTCACAGAACAATTCCTATTGCCTTTCTACAATGTCGTATGGCCCGAGGCCTAATATGTATGCATCAATAGTGGCTGGTCACAGGCCCAAAAATATGCACTCTTGTCACCGGGGCCTTTTTTGCATGGTCCACATACAATGGGGTGGATCCAAACATCCTCCAAACAGCCTCTCTCCCCATTAAGGAACTCTTTCTCCAATGGAAGAGCCACAATTGGGAAGAAGGCTCCTTAGATTGGAGGAAGCCTTCAAACTTGAACTAACAAAAAGCAATGATTTTAGATTGAGCTACCATGAATCAGAGCTCACTTCTTCTGATGCTATGAAGAGAAAATATATTCCAGTTTTACGCACATACCCAACAGGTTCTCCCTTCGAGCACAGGTGGGCGTGACTCTGCTTTGACTTATGCAACGTATTCAAGTTCTGCAATTTGCTGTACCCTTGAATCATGAATATTAGCTACATATGAAAAAATGCATATCTACACAACAGCTATAAGCCCTTACCTCCAGGTCACTAGGATTTCTCTGGATTTGAAAGTAGTATAAAAACTAAACTACTCTTCAGGAAGAATCTCTGTTCTTTTCTACAGTTCTCTTTAAGTGAAAATACTTACTGAAGTTAGATGCTAGTGTGAACCCCAAACTTGATTTCAAATTAAGCTTGTACATGAGCTAACAGTTTTTCTACCAAGATCTAAAAAGTAGATGTTGTCTTCCTGTGAAAAAGGAAAAACTATAAAGAAACTATAACACATGTACATCAGAATATAAGTTAAAAACATGATAAAAATTCACACAGAAATCATTTGGGTTTGTCAGCCCAGATCAAGACGGGGTGGGGTGGCTGCCTTGGCTGGCTTGCGGGCCACATAAGAGCTCTCACGGGGACAAATCCAGCCCACAGGCTGTCTGTTTGACACCCTTGCACTAAAGGAAAACACCAGTTTCATGAATTAGAAAACTGCATTAAATCAATTAATTTCCTGGACAGTGTAAACTAACACTTTGTAACTCAATAAAACTGCTACATAGGAGCATAATCCAAAATGTGTGACCATGCAGCCCACGTTGCTGTTGAACTGAACATGAGTTGATATTCAAAAGTAGAAATCAATGTGTTTATTACAATTACTGAAGTTATTTTTAAGGAGCATAACAAACATTTTAAAAAAAATCTAACTTCATTTTTTAAAAACACATCTATCCTGGTCCAACATAGGAACTTCTGTAGATTTGCAAGACTAGTTCAACTTAAGGATATCAGGTTCACACATCTGCTTTTGCTGGCTTTAACATTTTCTCAGGTTCTCTTTAGGAACACGTCATCTATTTCACTGAAATACAAGGTATAGGATCATAGCGTAAGTCACATAGAGACTGCACCCCTATCAAATAAGCAAACTGATAATTTTCCATGGATCATAAACTTCATCCTGGAATTAAAAGAACGAAAATCCACCACTGAAGCCTCACATTCACATTAAGGTCTCTTTGCTAACATGTATTTTTAAAAAAAACGTAAATAAACTGATGAGCAGTAGGACTGTAACGGCAACGGTATACCTATACTGATACGTGAAGTGCAAACCATTCTGCTGACTGGAATACAGAAAGCAGCTTTCATAAGCACAAAATGAAGTTCTATTAAACTGAAGGGGACAATGGCAAATACTGATGGGAGTATCAAAAGACAGAATTATACTTTATAGCAGGATTCAACAAATCCAAGGCACCATGTCACCAACAGATTTATTTAATTGTGGAACCTATTTTTATTTTAGTGTCTCTTGGTGATCCTCAACAGAAATACAGATTATCATTTCACATCAGAAAATGTTTTGTTGTGCAACATAAAAACGCATATGCACAAAGTCATTGCTTGTGTATGTGTTCAATGCTGATAGATGAATTCATTTCTTAACCAGGTACTTTCTATACTGGCTCCAATATTTACTTAAATGGAACTTTTTAAAGCAATAATGACATTCTGATAAATTTGGAAGAAGCTGGGTTAGGGTTAGAGCAGAGGTCTCCTACAAGTAGCCTGCTGAAAGTAGCTAATGCATCCCCTAGAAGACCCAGGAAAAAACTAAGACCTACTCTAGGAATTTTTTAAAGTTTCTATTTCATAGGGGACATCTCTGTGCTGATTACCTGATTTATTTCTGGTGCTCTTCCTACTCCATATTTTTTCCAGGACAGAATAAAACTTAGTAACATGCCTAGGGGATGGAGAAGCAGTTGAAGATTTTCACTCAGATGTAGCTATCATTAAAGACCCCTGGGATAGAGGTTTGCTTTTAGTTGTAGTGATGACAATCAGACTTACCACATATTTATGCACTACAGAACGTTTTGTCACCGTTTTAAGAAAGTTACAAGAAACAGTGGAAAGTTTAGGATTAGGTTTTATGTCAGAAGTAGTTAGATAATATGGGCATTAAAATAAAAAAAACCCAAAGGCTCACTCATAAATTTTGGCGCTGACTCGTAGAGCTAAAGAAAATTTGTCAAGTCCTAAAAAAAGAAGAGTTGGTTTTTATATGCTGACATTCTCTACCACTTAAGGGAGACTAACTGGCTTACAATCACCTTCCCTTCCCCAAAACAGACACCCTGTAAGGTAGGTGGAGCTGAGAATGTGACTTGTCCAAGGTCACCCAGCTGGCTTTATGTGTAGGAGTGGGGAAACAAATCCAGTTCACCAGATTAGCCTCCGCTGCTCATGTGGAGGAGTGGGGAATCAAACCCGGTTCTCCACATCAGACTCCACTGCTCCAAACCATCTCACTGGACTCACTGGAGCCAGGCCTGGCTAGGTTTGTCAGCTCCAGGATAGGAAATTCCTGGAGATTTTGGTGTGGAATTTGAGGAGGTCAGGGCTTGGGGAGGGAAGAGGCTTCAGCAGGGTATAATACTAGAGAGTCCACCCTCTGTCCACCTAATCTGTCAAAGAAGAGTACAATGCAGTCTGTTTCCCAAAATTACCTCAATTTCTCCACAATACAATCAAGGTGTTTCAACAAACAGAATCTTTCAGACCCCTTTGTCTCCTTAGTAGTAACTTCTATACTAAGCTTCTTTCCCATACTAAAATGAATTCGATTGACAGATTGTCTAATACTATTCATATGGCATACAGATGCAAACCCATCTGCAATAAACTACTTCAAATTTAAGTCTCAAATTAAAGACATCATTTGTTTATCAAGAACATGGAAAAAGTAACCAAGATTAGATAATTATCACGGCTCACAAAAGGGATCCAGTACATCCCAATATATCTTCAGGCATATTATGTGCAGGGAGCTATAATGCAAGGAGGTGAAAAGAGATCTTAGAAAGTGGAGACAAGCTGCAACTGAAAACTCGCCCGTCACAGTTCCTTTATGCCTGATTGGTTATTGGCTATCCTACTTCCATCCCTCTCTGCTAACATTTTAAAAGGATGTGAAATTGAGCAAGTACAAAGTGATGGTATGGGGCAGCAATGAACATGACATCAGAAAATGTAAACTCATTTTTCAAGAACAGCAAGTTCTGACTGACCAGTTTACATCTGCAAGTACTAATCTCCAGGAAGAAGTCACGATGCACACCCTTACACATATTTTCCTAGAGGTTCTAGCACTGAACTTTGCAAAGTAAAAAACCCTTTAAAGATACCTTGGCTACATGTTTCAGCCATGCAGTTTTATTAGCCACTAAGCCTAGCAATTAAAAAGCCCTTTCCCACCTTTCTATCTCAAACATCAAGAACTAGCCGTGGCCGGACAGAAGGCATACTAAGCAGGTGGCAGAAACTCCCATGCTAAAGCTTCATAATAAGCAGAGCACAGTACAGACCTTACCGGGAACAAATATTCACACACCAATCACGTAACTTGGGAAGAGGTCACTCTGAACTCAGTAGGACTTATTACTGAGCAAATATGCATAGGATTGAGCTATCAATGTGCATCTGGTGCATTTCTCAAACTGGGATCCATGAGGGTACTCCCAGGGGATTCATGTTAGGCAACGGGTAACTGCACCTATACATACAGCCTGCGCACCTCTGCCCTTCTCACTCACTGAAGCAATAGCTCTTACTCACACAGATTACGCATAGTGGTTCTCCTGTAGAATTCCTTGTGAAGGAAAGAGATGAAGACAGAGGCTGCAAGGAGCTAGGTATGCAACATCTCAGAACGGAACCTTGGCTTACCTGTGAAGGTTCCTTCTACACTGAGGGAGGAGGATAGGAAGGAAAACACCCGCTGATGAAGATGTCCTCTGAGCTCAGTGGGAGAACAAGAGCATTAGTTAGGTATGCAGAGTTCATGCCTTACACATACACATCCACTGACTTGACTGAGCTGCTAAGGTGATAGGCAAAGAAGGGTACAGTGGCTGCGTAGCCTGTGCAGTGTGGAGAGGAGATGGCTGTGCTGTTGCACAAGGAGCTTCCCTGCAAAAAGTTCTCTTTTTGGTTCTCAAAATGAGAGGTCAAGCCGGTCATTGCAGATCTTGTCCTCCCACTGTAAACCCAAGGGTAACACAGGTGTGTGAGTGGGGGATCTTTCCCTCATCATTAATCCACACTGCACATATTCCAGAACACTCTATTCTTTGATGCTTCACTTGCTCCTGGATTATGCCCACAGCATTGACAACAAGTCCCAGGCGAGCACTGGCTCAGATTAAGTCAAACTTCAATCCACAAGAATAAGCACAAGATTTGGGATACTTTTCATGGAGAAAGCAGGAAGATCCTCCTTGAACCATCTCACTGGACTTTGCCAGAAAATAAGCCCTGGGTCTGATCCAGCAGAATTGTTCTTAACAAAAAGAAGGACTACAGTCTTACCGAAGATACCAGAGAATGTTTCAGAGCAGCATTTCTCCAACTGCTGTCCACAGTAGACATCAATAGGATTAGGTATTCATGAGAAGTTATCAACACTGGGGTCCTTGGGTTGCTGATGTTTGAAAACCACCATGCTAAGGTAAGCACTAGATCAGATTCAGAAAAGTAACTTTAGCACTGTGGTGGCAGCAAGCACAGGGAACTTTCCCCCCTCAAAACATCCCGTGTCAGGAGACAGGCAGAACTGAAGGGAACCTAACTTCTATAAAACCCAATAGTATCTCATAAGCCAATTCATTCAGCTGAAAAATCCAACACCTTAGTATATTATCCTCTGATCAAAACAGCCTCAATCCACCTAACTTTGGCACTATGTTTTAGCTACTAGTAGCACTCTACGTACACATACAAAGTATCACAAGAGTGCAGAATGTTCCAATTTTCTCTGAGCTGCAATTTCGTCACCAAAATACAAGTCTGTTGGATCCAACATAGCATTGCCACCAATAGAAAGATTTATGCCCTCGGAGCATAACCTTCTCACCTCCCCCTTCCCACTGCAGCCCAAAATGCCCCCAGACATGCTATTCCTGGGGGATCCCCCTAGCCACCAGGAGCAACTTTTGGGGAAACATTTTGTGCTGCAGTGCAAGGTAAAAAAGTCATGTTCCTTGTGCAGAAATATATCACTGGATCCAAGCAAAAGAATCAAAACGACAGAATCTGTCTAAGAACTGTACATTTCTTAACAGTAACACAATATTTTCTAGAAATGGCTATATAAATCCAAACCAAGAAGTCAGTAAGAATTCATCAAGAGCCATAAAGAAATCATTTAGAACAGAGATAAAAAAAATGAGTGCAAAAAGTCACAGATCATGATAATCAAAGGGAAAGACAAATCTTAAACAGCATAAATGTACTCAAGTCAGCAGGGTGCAATTACAGGGCCCGTGGGAGTTACCTGGTCAGAACCTCTAGTGATCATATGAGGGAAATATGTAAAGCCAGCATGGTCTCAAAACAGTGTACATTTTAAGGAATACAGTAAGCAACTGCAGATCTATTGTAGGTTAGCTTCTGTACACCTGGGAAGATTAAAACAGGATAAAATACCTACAGGGGAGTCAATCAATAGCTTTTATAAACAAGTTGCACCAATCCAGACTTTCATGTTTTTTAGTAACGTAACTGGATTAAGAAGGAAATACACATGGATAAATCTAGGCTTTGCCAAGGTTTCTAACCCAATTCTCCATGACACCCTCACAAGAAAACCGGAGAAACTGAGAAAAGAACTAGTGCAAAGTGAGTAAGCAGTCCGCTCTCCCGCAAAAAAACTAATAAAATAGATCAATATCAAATTTGAAAGACATCAGCAAGGCAATGTAGGGGTCAGTGAAAGGTCCAGTGCTGGTCAATATCTTTATCAACATCCGGATTGAATGGGCTGACAGTACCTTAATCAAATTTGCAAGTGATCTAAAACAGAGTTCACTAAAAATATTAAATTATTCAACTGGGAAGTGAGGTGCAAACAAAGACAGGTACAAAGAAAGAGGAAATATACTTTATTAGAATGAAAGTTGTACACGCAAAACAACACTGAGATATGAGGCGGAGAGAAGGCAAAGGTATATTTCCAAAGAGTAAAGATTACAAGTCAACATGATATAATGGAAAAAAGACCTATCCCACTATAAACTATATTAAAAACTTCCCTCCATGCCTTTAGTATAATCTTACCATTCTATTCTGTACTGGTAATAATCTAATACATCATGCTCAGCTCTGGGGCATCAGAATTCAAGACACGTTGGAAAGTATTCATAAGAATGTAAGAATCCTGGTGAATTAGACTGACAGTGCAATCCTATACAGAGTTACTCCAGTCTAAGCCTACTGAAGTAACTCTGCATAGGACTGCACTGCAAAAGTCCATCTAGTCCACCACTCCATTTTCAACTGTGGCCACTTAGATGTTTCCAGAAACTACTGACACATGGAATTAAAGCAATAGCCTTCCCTTGTGTTAGCTTGCCAGCAATTACCATTCAGAGGCATACTACCTCTAAAACCAAAAGGCTTAAAATTAGTTTATAATGTCTAATAGCTGCTGATATGACTGTTTTTCATGGAACTACCTAATCTCCTTACTTTTGCCTTTGAATTACCTAGAAGATATCCTATAACAAAATATTCAGGAAACAAGCGAGTTCAGAAGAAGAGGAATTGATGGGGCAAGTTGTGAAAATACACTGAATTAGAAACAATAGTTTCAAGTACATGGCTTCAGATTAAATATTTTAAAAAAACACAAATGGTAAGATTTTAGCCCATAGAGGCTAAAAAATTTCCTTCCCTCAAGGTTTCATGGAAAAATTGTCAAGAGTTTGCCAGGTTTGCTACAGAGTCTTGCTTAAAGCCTGATTTAAGAGTTTTAGAACACGGTTTGGATTATTTAAATTACAGTTTCCTTTTCAGCTCTGATTCCACTAATGGTTTGAAAGGTCTACCTGAATTTTGCCACCAGTGATGCAAAATAAAAGTTAAACTAGAAGATTAACCTTCAGATATCTACAGCCAATATTTTAGTAATGCCTCAATTTTCTCTGATTAACTAAATTTATCAGGGATTCTCCCCAGGGACACAGGCCTTGAATACACCCAACCATACCTCCTAACCCATTCTTCTCAAGTTCAAGTTCTTTATTATTACAGTCCACGACTAGTATATAAATAAAGGAAACATTAATTGCAAAAAAGGATAAAAGTAATACACAAAAATTAATTAATAAACACAGGATAGTCCTAATGGATACCAGCTAAAGCTACACACGTCTGACAACAAAATGGCACTTGGACTCTCTCCTGGGCAAATACCCATTCTTCTCACTTCAGAGAGTGCCCAGAGAGTTTCATAAACTATGAAACACTATAGTTATCTGAATGTAAAATCCCCCCTGACCCTAGAATCAGGAAATATTGTTTTTGTTTGTTTTTGATTTGTTTTTTGAACACTGGGTCCTCCTGGTTTTGAGGTGTATTATCGCCACAGTAATTTTCTTTATTTGTTTATTTATTTCCGCTCTATACTGGCCAAAGCCAGGCTCAGAGCGGGTTACATCATAAAATTATTTTATACATTATAAATAGATGACAAACAATTTAACACATCAAAATCTCTAATACTAAAATCAACCCTAAAATCCGACAATGATCCATGGGCACAGTGGTCAGCAGCTGGTCCAGAGGAAAAGGCAGCCAGATCCCCTAATTTATTCAAAAGATTTAATTTAATCAGAAAGGGTGGAGGGAAGAGAGGCCTGCTACAATGGGAAGTTGCTGCCCTCAACCGTAGGCCTAGCAGAACATCTCAATCTTACAGGCCCTGCCAACTGTGCTCCATCAGGCCAGGGTGAGAGCTTCTTCAGCTCTGGCCTTGGCCTGGTGGAGCACTGGTTAAGGACAGGTGGGTAATGAATGCAGAAGAGAGGAACAGGAATAGTACAAGCCAGATGTCTGCTTCTACCTTCTCTCCACAGAAAATTCTGAGGGAGAAAATTAAGTAGGCCTACATTTCGGGCATCATTCAGTGAGATATAAAACAGATTCAACACATAGGGCAACTGGAAAAGCCATTTGCATTTTTAGCTCAACTCTTCACAAGCAAACAATACTTTTTGAAATACCACTGAAATGCAGGCAAGCCAAGACATGGTAAGGTGCAACTCACCACTTGTCTATGACAGCTTAGAACACTGAAAGAAGAGGTTGTCATGCAAAAAACAAGATAATCATCCTGTAAGGACCTCAGTTTCTAAACATATGTAGCTGCAGGATAATACTCAAAAACTAACATGACACTGTACTAGTTTCTCTCCTGAATGGGAGACTATTTTCACACATGACAGCTCTCTTTATGAAGCAAGCCTCAGGGCACCTCCTCAATAGTTTGCTACAATCCACAAAGATTCCTTGCAAGCACAAAAACAAAATAAAATCCAGAACCTGTGGCCCAATAGTGTCATCAGCTGTTCAATTATTTAGTTTTCACTAGTTCTTACTGAAAAATTCAAAAATACACTAGAAATAGAGTAACACGGGCACAGGAAATTATAAGCAGATGTCGAATAGCAGTAGCTGTAGTTAGAAAATTTATTCATCAAATGACAGATCATTAATGCATACATGCATGCAAAGTCTTATCTCTAAAAACTACTATCAATTTAATTGGGCATCTTTAACACACTAGCGCCCCCAAAACGTTATGCACACATCACCAGTTTACTTTTTTAATATAACGACTTCAAGTTTGCTTGAAAAGAGTATTATCAAAACCACAATTTTTGTGAAACTAGGCAACATATAAAGAGCCGTTAAACCAGCACCTAAAATACCCCATCAGTATCTTCCCCTAAATCTTCCTAAAGAAACTGAACTGCACCACTAGAACATTTACCAAAGCCACTGTAGGGCATTATTAATTCACTACTGACAAAAACTGTAAGATAAAAAGAACCATCTCATGCCAAATCTAAGAACAATTTTCAAAATTATGCATACATTTTCCATGGTCATTGTGACTTTCCTTTAAAATTATGTACAATCACAATAATGTTTTACTACATTAAAACAGTACTGCTCAAGCACACCTGCTAAAGATAGTACAATGGCATACATTTTTCATACCAAAAAACCCACAATACACTCAAGGTGACATCAATATAAAGAGCTTTTGTTATATAAGGGGCTTTCAAGGAGTTTTTGTTCAACATTCCCTCCTCCTTATATTAACTTTTATATTAAAGTAATTTTATTTTTGCAACCCACCTTAAAGTGCAAGTCTCTAATGGTTCATAGATCAAAAATGTAATGCAAAAGTTTGACATACCCAAGAGAAACCCTCACAAGGAATAGCAACAATATGTTTTCCTATGTTTGAAGCACAGGATGCCAGTGGTGGGTGAAAGCGATTACCTGCTACTTGTTCAATGAGTGACACTAACATCAACAATTTTCTAAAGATCTAATAGTATTATATGCAGAACAAAAAAAGGGGTAACAGCTTTTCCACATCATCATCATACAATGTAAGATGCCAGTATATCACATAATGTAGTCTCAATAGTTTTACCCAGTCAAATGGCATAAGAACAGCTTTTTGAAAGGGTGATTACAACCTACCCTTTTTTAAAATTACCACTAAATAAATCCTCCTTCACTACAAATGAGATGAAAGAGAAAGCAGAGACCTTATATACAGCAAAACCCCTTTCCTAATTCTAGTTCTTGGTCATGAGGCACTGAAGCCTACAGATCCAAGGAAATGCCATATACGAACACAATGTCTGTCATTGTAGTGTAAACCTGCGCACATGTGTGGTGAGCACCTGCAGTGGAAAAGCCTTCAGTAAATTAGCTCCCGTCCATTTATGAAGCAGACACAATAACCCCATTACACAAGAGTTACTGAAGTGCACCTAGTAAGTAACAGTGCCTGACCTAGATAGGAGAGACCTGGCTTCAAGTTACCAATCATTAAAGATCATTAGGTTTGCTTGTTCAAATCTTTTGTTCAGCCTAACCTACTTCACAAGGTTGTTACAATGATAAATTGTACATAATTCAAAAATTCTTGGTAGGCCAGAATAAAAATGAGAAATAAGTGTCAGAATATTGTGTAAGTTAGGCAATGAAGACAAACACCTGGACTAGCTGCTATAAAGTGAAGTTTTAGGACATCAGCTTGGCCGAGTATATTGCCCTACCTACCTACCTAAAGTTACAGATTATATCAGAACCCTACAACCATGTAGGCCAGATACAGCCCAGAGATCAAGTCCATGACTGCACAGCTATGCTGCTATTCCAATCATGCAATATGATGCAGCATGCTGACTTCTTGCCCATCACTCACAGATGAGATGATTCACAAGGGGCAAAGGATGCTACAACACCTCAGTACCATGCTGAACTTTCGAAGGAAGTTGTAACATGGAACACAGTCCACCAAACACAGAAGACAGTCTTTCAGAAAGCCTCAGAGACCCTAGAAAGGGACAGATGCTAAAGATGCTCCTGTGAACACACAGCCACATCAGTGATCAAGGGAGCAGAGCTTGGGTATCAGAGAAGAGAGGAAAATCTGATCAGCCAGGGGCTGCCTAAGTGAACGGGACCTCCAACTCCAAAAACTCAAGTGCTACAATACTACAAATACAAAGAAGCCGGATTACAGCCTCAGAGCAGCTCAGGATGCCTGCAGCACATTCAATGAATTAAAAGTTAAATCAGTTTACTATGTAAGCTTTTTTCTTCATCTTTTGTAGGATGTCGCTGATAATGGTAACCCTGATAACAGCTTATCACAAACCCATAAAAATATGAAGCTCATTTTGCTTCAGATAAGCAGCAATTTGAGATCCATGGTAGCAAACAAAGGTTTGCGGTCAATATGCCTGGACTTCTTTCAAGATAGCCCAAATTAAGTCTTTGAAACAAATTTAATAGGCAGGTGCTAGCACTAGCATGAGCACATGCACTTTCTGTGTATAATATTGGATGACCGGAAACTAATCTTTTTTTATGGGTAACTCTTAGTAATTGGGCAATATGTAAAAATCACAATCTAAAAGGCCATCGGCTACCAATATGAAAATTGTTGGTATTTATGGGCATTAAGCATACTGCTATTTTTATTCTATGTAAGTTCTGTGCATGGAAGCGCAACTCCCCCCCCCCACCCAAAAAAAAGCCTGAATTCCTCCTGACCCGCTAGGGGACAGGGATTGCCAGGAATAATGTAAGTGGGAAGGTGAAGGGATTCCGTAAGAGGAAAGAATTATCCCCTTTTGCACATGAAGATCTTTCCAATAGAATCCAGTCCTAGGTGCACAACACTGCATCAGCAATGAAGTTTAAAATTTAAATGAATTTGAATGTATTAGTAAAAATTAAAATATAACCGTTGCTTTAAAGTGCTGCAATTAATCCTGCCTACTTTTACACAACGGTACATACTAACCATAACCATCCCTCATATGAGATGAGACACACTCACTACAGCAATACAATGAAAAATAAGCTTATGAAGATACATTTACAAGCAATTAGGAAGAAGTCCAGCTTCAACCTTTTGCATCTCCCTTTAAAAATGATCTCAGGTAGCATAACTTGGAAAATTCTGCCCAAAGCCTTGGAGAGGCATTATCAATCAGAATAGGCAACCCTAGGTGAACCAATGCTCTCGCTTGATTTCAGACAGCTTTGTATTGAATTACTCATTCACAAGTGCATTATTGTATTAAGATTTTCTCTCGTTACTCACTACTTCAAAAGTCTACTTTTGGCTAAAATACAGAATATCTGGCTATTGCTTGTACACCATCTACTACTGATCACTAGAGGACCAAGAGCAGTGATTTAGCTGTGTACACAAGGAATGCTTGTTAATTTTTAACTTTATGTTTAGTTTGCATAACTTACAAATCTGCACATACTAACTATGACTTCTGTGTTTCAAAGTTAAGTAACTCTTCTAAAGGATATACTACTCCAAAGTGCTTGGAAGAATAAGCAAAAATTAAACGAGCTGAGCTGTACCAAATATGTCCAACCATTAAATAGCTGGGGGGGGGGGGTCTCAAAAAAACAACACATTTCAACTTCATTTGAATTATTAAAACAGCATAATTACAACTTTTAAAAATGCATTTCCTTTAACATGAGCTCAAGAAAACTCCTTTTTGATATTTTTATGCAGAACAAACATACATTTCCACCCCCAGTTAACACATAATATGGTCTTAATCTCAGTATATTTATTTTATATTTTTATATAGATTGTGCTGTTAAACTAATGTTGACTGATCTTTTGATCGTAATAAATGTTAATTGATTGACATTATGGTCGACATACTTTTTCCAACACAAGCTAACAATTATTATTAAAAAAAATGCAGAATACCCTGATTAAAAATTCTCTCTCAATTAAGGCAACACTGCACAGTTCAAGTAGCTAAGATAAAGGTCCCCTGTGCAAGCACCGGGTCATTCCTGACCCATGGGGTGACGTCACATCCCGACGATTCCTAGGCAGACTTTGTTTGCGGGGTGGTTTGCCAGTGCCTTCCCCAGTCATCTTCCCTTTACCCCCAGCAAGCTGGGTACTCATTTCACCGACCTTGGAAGGATGGAAGGTTGAGTCAACCTTGAGCCGGCTACCTGAAACTGACTTCTGTCGGGATCGAACTCAGGTCGTGAGCAGAGCTTTTGACTGCAGTACTGCAGCTTAACACTCTGCGCCACGGGGCTCCTCAAGTAGCTAAACAAATATTATTTCAATAGTTAATACCTCCCTTCAAAGAAACACCCCACAATAACAAAAGAAAACTTGCTATAGACTTGAAACTTCCTATCAGTTGGTTAACTGGAAACAAAGGGAACTACATAATGTCCAAAAGAAAGAGTGTTGGGAAACCTTAAAGACTAATGGATATATTATGGCATAAGCTTCTGTAAAACAGTAATGTCAAAGAATTCGTCACAACTTAATTTCATTGACAGCAATGAAGCTTCCAGTGCAGTTACAAGAATGTGTATTTAAAAGCAAGTCCCACTGAACACAACAGTTTTGAGCTCACTCCTAAGTGTGTGTGTGGAGGGGGGTTCCCTTGGAGGCTGGAGGAGACTCAGTCGTGCAACTTCCAGAGTGGCTTGCTGCCAGCACAACAAGCCAAAAAATAAATAGAAAAAGATTTTATTTCAAAAACCCTGTGGAACTCCCCAGGGCTGCACCACAATTTTGCAAGTGTGCCTCGCTGCCTGCAAAATGGCGCTTTTTGGTGCTGAAAGGGCTTAGGAAGCTGCCTAAAGACAGCTTCTCCCCTGGGACATACGCTCCCCCGAGACAGGAGGCTCGCACTGCTGGGCGACGCCCCGGGGCCAGCATAAGTCACCCTATGCCAGTATCTATGCCAGCTTGCACGGTGCAAGTGGCATGGACATCAGCGTAGGGGTCACACTGGTTCCTATGTGGCTTTGGCCCCCTCTTTAGGAAAGGGCTGCCCGACTATCTTTTGCCTGAGGGACAGTAAGCACATTCATGCATTAACACCTTTCTAAAGCCACGTGACACAGACTGTATTCATTGCATTGCTGCAGGAAGTTCAGTAGGAAGCACAACCTTCTTCGAATTGAAAAGGTAATGCATTTGCAGGCTTATTTCGTAGGAAGTAAAAAAAGCACACCAAAGTACATCAAAAGGCACCTACAATCAGGTTACAAACTGGTCTTAATTTCTTGTACAATACTTCTGCTTCCTCATTTAATAAGTAACACCTGCATGCAGTTTAATTCAAAATGTCCGTTGGACTATTACTTAAATTATTTGGATTACTTTTGCCAGGGTAAAACAGCCAAACAGAATTAAACATCTGAAATGCAAAAAGATTCCCTCTATTATGAAGATTCTTTAATACAGTGGTTTAGGCTTCACTGCTCCAACACATATTTATTTAAATGATGACAACAGCTCACCTGCATATACAACTGAAATGAAACTATATAGGTAAGGACAACGGTATTACTATTTTTATATGACCAACATGTCAAATAATATTCTCTGAATTCTATTATAGTTCATGTCATAAATTCATCACACCTGTCTGATTAGTATTTTTTCAAAAAAAGATCTGGATACTCCCATATAAAAAAATTACCGCTAGTATTTTTTCCAATAACAGAATCTTATGCTCCAAAATGGAGGGAAGCCACCAACAAGTTAACTGAAAAAGCACTCTCACTTCATTTAATTGTTCTTAAATTTCTAGATTTTAAATTTCTAGATTTTAAAGAAAGCATCACTTTGTTATACAGCTTGAAGTGCCACAGAACCACCTATGCCTTAACTTAGCTAATCCTTATGAACATTTGCAGCAGCTCAACTGCTTTATCACAAGTTAAGATCCATCTTCAGTTCTCTTTACTTTGGCTTGTGTCATAGTCTTAACTGAATACTGTATTGTTGTTCAGAACAACTGATACAAATGTGAAGGAACTGCTAGGCTATGCTGACCCAAATAATGTATTAATATATTGTCTTTGCCTATGCTCTGGATAGCTAAGATGATGCTACCATCAGCTGACACAAAGAACCTAAGGTATGTTCATGTGTACGTTGGCCACACACCCCACAATGGAGCTAATCAAACAGAGAAATAAAATGATTTCTTTACTCGTTGAAATATATTGTTGTAAGTTCTAGTGCTTGAGTTTGACAACTACACACCAGATATTTTAAACTTCACAAACATAATGTTCAGGTCAGATGGCTCATTTAATATCAAAAAGTTATTGAGCTTAAGCAAAGGCTTAAAAAAATATTTATCTGAAGGTTTAGTTAGTAGTTTCAGTAAAATATCACCTCATGTAAGTTACATGTAAGATACATCACACAATAGTTAAATTTCAAATGAGGACTAATGTAAGTCTTTTCAACTATCACCATTTGATGCACATTAGACTCACATCAAACTACATTATTGTCATTTAGGAACAAGGAAACCTGAGCCTCTATTTTTACTAGATGGCATAAAATAGAAACCTGTGGCCAATCCCTCCATCTGTAGCTGGTAACACTACGTAATTGATCTACAATGTGCGTTTTCTATACCACAAGCAGCATTTTCCAGAAGACAAAAGCATTAGGCCTATGGAGAGTGCCCGGCTCTTTGGAGGTAGAGCTGATAAAGCCTTCAGGTACACCCCACCACAAAATACAGCCACACCAAATCACACTATACAGCAGACACTGAAACACACAAGACAATAGTTGCAGGATTCTGATGCAACAGCTGAACATGCGCTAGTGATTTCCACTTCAATTCCATCTCTACCTTTTAGTGCCAGGCCTAGGCCTGAGCCTCCAGATTCTAGCTGCTGCAAACCTGGAAAACTGAGGGCCAAAAAGCGCAGCGGCTTTTCTACAGGACCCAATGTTGGGGAGGGAGAAGGGAAAGAATAAAAGGAAACCGACAAGAAGTCTCCCAGGACGGGAAATATGTGGAGCCGGGGGTAAGCTACTAGAGGAGTAACCCTCCTTCCCTAGGAAGAGGGGGGGAGGGGAGAAAAGGAAACCGTCGCGCGCGCCCCCCTCCCCTGCAAAAGATCAGGCCGGCACAAGATGTAGGATACAGGTCAGGTCCAAATCGAAGCCATCCTCCTGGTACCGCCTTTTGTTCCTGCTGACCATCTCTTTGATGATGGCGGTCATGTCTGGCAGCCGGGACCCGCTCAGGAACAGCGAGGACAGGCACGGCGGCGGCGCCGCCGGCGGCTGCAAGGCGCAGACGGCTCGGCTCTTGGCGGAGGAGGCCGCCTCCTCTCCCCGCCGAGGCTGGGGCCGGGCGGCCAGGCGGCGGCGGGAAAGCAGCGCGGCGGCGGCGGCGGCGGCCCCTTCCCCGGGCGCCGCGAGGCCGGCGCCGCCGACGGGGCCTGGTCCCGCCGCTCCTCCCGCCGCCTCCGCCACGGCCGGCTGCTGCGGCGGCGAAGGCCCCGCCGAGGCAGAAGGGGCCTGGCCCGAGAGCGCCGGCGGGGGAAGGAAGGTCCACTTGCTGCAGCAGCTCCCGATAGTGGCGCGGCTCCTCTCGGCCCTTCCTGCTGGCGATGCCTGGAGCGCGGCGGCGGCGGCGGCGGGCGGGCAGCGACCGGGGCCGAGTCTCTGTGGCGGCGGCGGCTCTGCTGCTGCTGCTGCCGGGCGAGGAGAAAGAGGAACCGCCGCCGCCGCCTTGGAGGCGCTCTCCCTCTCCCCTCTCCGGCGGCGGCGCCCCAGCAGGAACGGTGACAGCGGGGTGAGGCGGGAGGGGGGGTTTCTGTTTTCTCTCTCCCTGCCCCCCCCCCGGCCGAGCTCCGCTCTCCTCACGAAGGCTTTGAAAGACTCGGCGAAGAAGACCTGCCGCCCTCCGAAGTTGGACTCGGCGACTGGCTCCCCCCCCCGCACCCTCCCTCGCAGGGGGGGCGGTTAGGCCTGAAGCGGAAGGGGGGGGAAGGAAACCGCCGCCGCCGCGCTGTGGGGGGATTCCCCCCCCCCAAGGAGGGAGCCGGGAAGCCGCCGGCCTCAGGTCCTGAGGGGCGCGCGGGGCCGTTGGCCGCCCCGCCGTGTCATCGCCGCGGCTCGCTCGCTCGACGGTTGGTTCGGCTCAATCCGGCGCGCCCGCGCGCTCCGCCACACACACGCGCGCGCGCCGCCGCCCCCCCCTCCTCCTCTCGCGCCGCCCGAACACGCCACCCCCCTCCCTTTCTCCGCGAGCGTTCCGTCCGTTCCTTAGTCCGTCCGTCCGTTCCTTGCCCGCTGGGCTGTGGCTCCGAGTCGCGGTCTCTCTCTCCCCCCCCCCCGGCAGGGCACCCAGCGCCCGAGCCTCAAACTGCCATCATGGCTGCAGCTTCCGAGAGAGGGAGGGGGAGGGAGAAGAGGGAACGGCACCGAGGAGGAGGAAGGAGAGAGAGAGAGAGAGAGAGAGGAGGGAAAAAAAGAGCGAGGGCTGAAGCTCGCGCTTCGCTGCCTCCCTCCGCCGCCTGTGACGAAAAAAAGGAGTCTTCCGCGGCCGAATCACCGCTTCCTCAGACGCGGCTCCCAGCGGCGGGTTTAGCCAACGACCACCACCACTTTGCTTTTTAAAACCTTCCCCACGACAAGAAACGGTTGGTTCCTTTCGCGGGCAAGATAATGGAGAAGAGACGGGACGCGCGCGCGCATACACACGCACGCACTCTCCGAGCGGCGGAAGGATACGGTCGACGATTGCCTCATCTCAATGACGGGCTAATTCCCTACGGAGTCACGTGATTCGCTCTTGTTGGGGGGGCCACTTCCCGCTTCCCCATTTACACCCCACCCCCCCTCGAGGCAGGCGCCAGGGCTTGCACCTTCCAGCAGCAGACGTATTGGCCGTTGCAGGTTTTGGTATTGAAGCGAAAACAAAAATCAGCGGCTGCAAATTGGGGTTGCCAACTGACCCAAAGAGGGGGGGGAGGGGCTGCTCCCGTACCGTTGATAGCCTTTAGATCTGCAGGAATCGGCTCGCTAGGCTTCTTCTTTTTAAAAGTAAGGCGATGATAGTGACCATCTGCTAATGTCTGCTAAGAAAAAAGGCACAACAGCAAGCGCCGGGTTTTTTTTTTTTAAAGTTGGCAACCCTACTTTGCCATTTGGCTATCGAGGCTTTCTTTGCAGTTCAGGGCTGTTCGGTGGCTGCGCAAAGCCCTTTCTAACCCCGGGAGCGGGGGGGGCTTCTTTTTTTTAATTCGGAGCAAAGCCTGGGCGTTGGATTCTGCAGCGCCGCTGCACGGCATGGGAACGGTGGCATCCCGCGCGGGCTTGGGGACTGGAGAAAGGTGCTCTCCGCGCCGGAGACACCTGCGCGGCTGGAAAGGCAGGGGCTGCCTCGGGTGGCTTTGTGTGCCTTTCCCTGTGATGTCACTCGCTCGCTCGCTCAGGGTCTGACTGACAGCCCAGTCCTCCCGGCCGGCAATTGGGTGCAGCTCAAAGAGCCGTTTGCAAGCCGGGGAAGCGGGGGGGAGTACAGGGAAGTGGAAACGGTAGCCTCCGAGCACGGCGGCCCCCAGGTGGCTGGCGAGAAGCAGCCTCCGCCTCCTCCCCTGCGCAGCAGCGCCTACCGAGCATCAAGGCTAGCAAAAGGAGCGCATGATGCTGCTGCGCCACCTATTGCCTGGGAAGAGGAAACCGTCGCCGGAGTATCAGCCCACGCGCAAAACCTCTCCCCTCGCCGTTCGCGGGGCCACCGGCCCAGCGAGCCCCGCCCGTCCCTCGTTCAGGCGCAGAGCTGCGCTCCTGTGCTTGCACATCAGGACGGCCCGGGGAGGCAAGGCCGGCAAGGACCCGTCTGCTTTCAGAGCGTTTCAGAAGGGAGGCTGACGTCATCTCAGGCTCAAACCCCCCCCCCCCAAAAAAGAAAAGTTTTAAAAAAACAGATGTCTTGCATTCATGGCTCATGACCAATGCTGATTTCTCCACACCCGTCTCTCCCCTGGACATCACAGGCTCTTCTGCAGACCACACCTCATCCCATCACGCCTGCTATTCACATTTACAGACTCTTAACATTTACATACTAATGCTTGTCTGAATTCACTCTCCTCTACTTAAAGTCAGATGGATTCACATTCTAGCTGCATCCGAAGGAGTGAGCTGTGGCTCACGAAAGCGCACACCCTGCCAGGAAATAATTTTGTTAGTTGGTTCTCGTAGGTTATCCGGGCTGTGTGACCGCGGTCTTCGTATTTTCTTTCCTGACGTTTCGCCAGCAGCTGCGGCCGGCATCTTCAGAGGAGTAACGCTGAAGGACAGCTGCTGGCGAAACGTCAGGAAAGAAAATACCAAGACCACGGTTACACAGCCCGGATAACCTACGAGAACCCATGAACTCTGACCGTGAAAGCCTTCGACAATATTTTTGTTAGTCTTTAAGGTGCTACTGGACTCTTGCCCTTTTCTACTGATGCCAGAGTTTTAGGGCATTCTTTTGCCACGTTCACTGTCCAGGGGTTGGGTTTTTTATATATACACACACACACACACACACACACACACACACACACACACACACACACATATATATATATATATATATATATATATATATATATATATATAATTTCCATGTTTTTTTTAAATGGGAGATTTTCCTATCTTGTTCTGTGAGGAGACATGGAAAGAAGTCTAGGTTTTTTCCAATGTTTCTGTTGTTAAGTGGACAGCTCTGATGGCCTTCAGTGCATTCCTAAGTGTTACTCCAGTTTAAGCCTATTGAAATGAATGGGCTTATACTAGAGTAACTCTTCTTAGGAATGCGCTGCTTTTCGGGCAATGTTCTTTCCTCCAGAATATTACTTCCCTATAACTGCCTTTTTCTACTAATGCACATGCTCTTGGACTTTCATTGAGTTGTAAACAGAGGTGCGTGCGTGCTGTTTGTATGGACTCATAGTTCTGCCTTTCTCTTACAGAAAGTTCCCAGTCTCAAAATAGTTTTAAAACTCCCCTGCATTAAAAAAAGTATTTTGATGCAAGTGCAGCCCAAAGACGGGGTCAAGAAAAAGCTCAAATATATGATTTTTCGTTCCTTTTTAGCCTGGGAGTAAGTCCTGTTGAACATGGTGGCGCTGTACCTTGCTATCCCTATTTTTCTATTACATTTCCCTTTAAATCTTTTTAGCTACCACAAAAGATTTAAATTTTTATTATTATTATTATTATAATCAACCATTTTCAGGCACCTTGTAACTGTTGCTATGAGATCACTCCTGTTTTGTTGCTGAGTTTGCAAGTTGATTGAGAGATTACACACCTTTTCAACTGTCCATGAACTCTCTTTCTTAGATCTACCTTCATCTTGGACAGTTAGTTGGAACAGTTACAGAAAAAGGCTAGATTAATTGCTCTTTAAGAGTGGTATTGGCCTTTGAATCTTGCTATATCAGATATATCTCATATGAACCTGCTGATTGGCTTATTTGCACTTATCTCTGATTTAGTTGTAACTAATCAGATATCTAGAAATAATTACATGATTATAATAAATCAAACTTGGGTAAAGACTGATTTTAGTATAAATAAGCACTCTTGTGACAAGCAAATCAGATTTCTCTGGCTGGAAGCCTCAGAAAAAGAATGGGTGAAATCTCTGGGTGAGATTTTGGGTGACTTGTCTTTTTGATAATCCCAAAAAGCATAGAGACAAAAGCTGAAACCTGATTTGTTTCCACAACTTTTGTTGCTAGGAACATTGATAATTTTAGCATTTTTTTCCACAGTAATTGTGGGGTTAATTCTTATATGCATTGATTTTGTTCTGTTTTGCTCAATATAGTCTTTTGTTTTTTTCCAATAAAAGATAAAAGTTCATTTAGGTGTTCTGTCTGGTTTACTGGTTAATAGATCAGAATAGGCCCTTCCTATTTTGTATTATCAGAGTTAGAGACAGAAAATTTCCTCTACCGTGATAAACCCTTGAGAATTCTGTGGCTAATCCTTTTTGTATAAGCAACAGCCTCTGAAGTTGTTTAGAGCAGAGTCATTAATAGGGTACGGAAGAGAATCTCTCCTTACAACCTAACCTGTCCCTTGCTGAATTGCCTCCACTTGGGACGAACAACCGTGTCCTCTAAATAGGTGTTGCTCCAATTGGTACAGTGACTTCATGTAAAAGAGACCAGTTTTACAATGCTGTACATTAGTTGCAGTCACATTTAATCTAGTTGTGCAGATGCAGTTCCGAATGGATAACAAAACCTTGGTTCCCAGGCCTGCCCATAACCCATCGTACCTTCGCCGCATTCCATTCTATGCCATGAAACTGCTTGGTGTGTCACCAGTATGTTTGAAGGATGAGAAAGATTTGCCAAAGCAACAGAGTGCTGATCTAATTTGCTGCACTAATGGCCTAAGGCAGTTCATACTGCCAGGACGCCATAGGTAGTAAGAAGGTCCTTGGATGAAATTCTCTCCCGGACTAGCTTTATTTAGTGCTCTCTGGGTTGGGGGAGGGCAGTGAATATGCTCAGTTCTCATTAAGTTATTCCCCCCCCCTTTTCAATATTTTTCTGTACAGTTGAGGCTTAGAAATCATGAATTACAAAATTGCAGGCGCTGTGGTTCTGTGGAAAAGCCTCTGTTTTGCATGGAGAAGGTCCCGGGTTCAATCCCCCACATCTCCAGTTAAAAAGGGCCAGGCAGCAGCTGATGTAAAAGACATCACCACCTGAAAACCCAGAGAGCCACTGCCAGTCTGATTAGACAATACTGACCTTGATGGACCAAGTGTCTGATTCAATATAAGGCAGCTTCAAGTGTTTGACTTACCAGGAAGAATTCTGGAGCTATTTGGGGAAGGAAAACATTAAATCAGGCTCTTGAATGCTGTGCAACTGTAGTATATGTGGTGTATATTTCAAACATTAATAGGTTGAAAGAGAAGAGGAGATACAACTCCGTTTCCTGTGACTTTAAGCAGATTGAATGAAAATGCTGTGGAAGAAGGGGGGCAGTAGCTTCATCGCTGCACATTTCAGAAGCAAGTTTTACATCCACATATACTTGGCTCTTGTAATGAAGCACTTGTAAGGCACTTGGCTGTCCCTGGGGATGTATTGGTGCAGTTTAGCTCCATTGTTCTCCCACATCCTCTCCCCCTCCCAAAGTTTGTTGTGAGAACTATTCATTGGACTCATTTGTACCTGCTTTTAATTAAAAATACTTTGCATTTCTAGGTTGTTTCCTATGTAGGAGACTCAAGGGACTCATCTAGAGAAAGCCTGGTGTTGTGCAAAGTGGAAAATGGCAGCCGGGTGGGGGGGGCAGTCTCACTTTGTTAACCGGGAAGAAGAAAGGATTTAAGGATGGGGTGGCAGGGGGAAAACAGTGGCACAAAAGGTTCTGCCACAAGAAACAGCAGCTGGGTCGCATTTATAGATTTCTGTCCACAAATTTCTGAAATGTGGCATGTTGAAGTGAGGAAAAATTCCTGCTCAGGGTAGAATAATTTTCTGCACATTTACATTACAATGCAGAGAAGGCAAGTGTAATGCATCATTAACGCAGATCCATCATTTTAAAAAAAAAAGTGTGCTATCCAGAACTGTTACGCAAATTTACTTCTCTGGGAGGTGAAGTCCATACCTAGTGCAAAGATAAAGTTCATAGATACCGTTCTAATGATTGCATATAATTGCAACAGGAGGAAATAGGATTTCTGAAGATGTAGGATAGATACTTGGGTCTATACAGCATCATTTCCACTGCTGACGGAATGGCACTTTCCCCCACATCTTTGGTCACATTCAGCAGATGAGTGAGCCTCTCTAGTTTAGCAACTGCCTGGAACGTACTTAATCCTTTCAACCTTTACTGAGTCAGTACCCACATTTAGCCCTGACCTGGATGGCCCAGGCTAGCCAGATCTGGTCAGATCTAGGAAGCTAAGAAGGGTCACCCTGGTTAGTATTTGGATGGGAGACCACCAAGGAAATCCAGGGTCACGAGGCAGGCAATGAACGTCGCTTGCCTTGAAAACCCAGTAAGGTTGCCATAAGTTGGCTGATGCTTGATGGCGCTTTACATACCCACACACATCTTTAGCTCTGGTCTGCAGCGTGAGACCTGCTTTAAATGTTTTTTCTCTTAAAAAAATTATTTAGACAATATGGAAATGGTGTTGTTAGCAAAACCCCAGCTGAAAGTCCTAGCACCCTAAAGCATTCAACACTGAAATCACATAAAGGACTTATCACTGAAGCTTAAAAAGAGAGACAAGGAATAGGAAGGAAATAGATACACAAGAGAACTATAAATGGCTATGTAGCTTTTCATTCCTAAATTGTCATCTGAAATATGTCCCAATTCCCCCATGACCAAAAAGCAAATTACCTTTCTCAGTTTCCAAGGCTAAGCCTTTTCATCTCAGGTTAAACATATAATAACCCAGTGAATGAGCCTGTCATTAAATTTTGCCTGCAAAATACCTGGAAAGCAAGGCAATCCTAAACAGAGTTACGCCCATTAAATCAGGCATACAGCACAGCAATGTGCTACAAATAGTTGCAATTTTAAAAAATAACCCTGCTAGAGGCAAAACTGTATCAACTCAGGAGTTTTCTACATGCAAGTCACCTTTAGCAGCAGCACGTTCAGGGTAAAGAATACATCTTAATCTGTTTGCAAAGCACAGTGTACATTTAAAAGTCCTGTAAAAGTGGAATGTCCAGGAATAATAAAGATATATGGGCTTTATAATGGACTGTTTTCCTTTCAAATGGGATGAAATAGAATCTGCTACGCCAGAGTTTGTTTGGTTTAGTAACAGCTCACCCTCCAGGGTTTTTTGTTTTTTTCTTCTTCTCCCACCCACTGTACAGAACAGGGCCAGATGAGTCACACAACTCTCTTTTAGGAAATGTCAACAAAAGAGATTAAAGAGCGTGTGAAATCACATCACAAACCACATTGAATGGAAATTAGCTGGCCATTTGCAAACTGCAAGACCAACCATTTAGATACAGGTTTTCATCACATGTTATCCTTTTTTATGTCCTTGTGGGGCCAGAGAAATTGAAGACTCTGGCCATGTTATTCTTAGATGTAATTATTATAAGGACATTAGACAAAAGTTGATTCATCCACTGGTGAACCTAAGGGAGTTTGATTCAGAAGAAGAGGAAATGAAATTTCTGCTGTGGGAAGGGGACACCTTTAGTCTTTCCCAAGCTGCTAAATTTTGCTCAGTGGCTATTAAGGTCCATTTGAGAGAGACCACTAGTGGTGATGTTAATATTGGTCACAACTAACTTTTAGGTAAATTTTAGTACAATATATTTATTGCAACTATGTTAGCATTTTTATGTATTTATGTTAAGCTACGGAGATACTTTTGATTTGATACCTACACTTTTAAAATCCTTTTTATAATTATAGTTGTGTTGTGTGTTCTAGAAAAAGCTGTAAATAATAATAAATAATAATAATAATCCTTTTAAAAAATCTCTATAATATGACCACAGCAGTGAAACCGTTTAGTCTAGTGGTTCAGTGACTTACACAAGTGTGGCTCAAAAGGATATATGGCTTTAGTTTTACACATGAATTTCTATCTCAATAACAATTTTTCTGTTGAGTATTTCCAGTCAGCGCTAACCAGGTTATCTGCTTAGCTGGCAATTTTGTTTTCAACCATTCAGAATTAAAGTGAAGCAGCAACATACTGTTTCCCAAATACATTCAAGGGCATTCTTCTATATGCAGGTAAATCGCAAGTTGCAGGTGGCCTACTTTCAGTAACATAGCTCCAGGTTATGGAGATTTGGGAAGCGAGCACAGCTGAACAGTTAGGAAAACATGGCATCTGGAACTATTTTATGCCTCATCTATCAATCTGCTTTATGGGATTGGAGAATTAACATTTCAAACCACACATCATTGCTTTGTGACTGATATATCCCAGAACTGTGGTCATTACTTCACCCCAAAGCAATGTGGATGGACATCTGCAGAGGTCACATTGAAGGATCATGGGTAACTACCTTCCTATGTCTTTCAATTAAAAGTTGTAATAAAATTTTATATGTTATAAAGTTAGCAAAGGCTGTAAGAAATATTCCAATATAACCCCACATTTTCATGTCTCCAAAGGTCTTTTAAAAATCTCAGTAAGATTCTTTTTCTCATTGACAGCTAGGAGGGGAAAACAACCGTGTGAATACTTTAATGGAAATGCAAAGGAGTTTTTTTGGGTTTTTTTGTTTTTTACAAAAGTCGTTTCAAAGTTAGAGATACTATCAAAATTAATAGGCACAGTGTGCTTTGAGTATCTCTGGTTCTCTTCAGTTAATCCACCCACCCCCAGCTGCTGATAAAAATGATTTCAGGAAGTATATCATAGGATCCTGCATCAAAATTTGGAGCATCTTAAGGATGTCTCTTCATACTGGTACAATAGTCTGGGTTGCTAGGACATAGTCTGGGTTGCTATTCTGTGCCCATCCCATTCCTGAACAACTGCGGTTCATAAGGACTAGTGATGTGGGTTTTCTAGGAAAATCTGTATTGGAAAACACTCCAAATGTCAATAAATAAGGTAAATCTGTAAAATAATGTTATCAAAAAGAAGGCAAATTTACCATGTATGAGCCTGGACGGTATTAAAACACTTGGGTTTGTCTGTGCTTCACATCCCACCTTTAGCCCAACTCACATAATCGATTTGCCACACAACAGCCCTGACAGCTGCAGATAAACAGATGTCTATGTGGGGGGGGGGTGCGGAAAATTTTTCAAGGAAAAATATAGCCCATTCTGGAAATTTTTGTGCCCCGCGTCGCTGATAAGGAATACTACACTACTTCTGTGGGATTAGAGGAGGTCACAATCTGCACATTCCTATGTCAGCCACAGTATGAAAAAGGAACCGGTGACATCTGGCATAGAATTCAGCTTCACTTTCACTAGGACAAGCCACTACTTTTATAACGGCAGAGTCACCTAATCAAGGTACTGCATAGAATGTTATCTTTGGAAGACTAAGGGTTCGTCTGTCCTCCATGTTATTGCAGGTCAGATATGTGTAGGGTTCGTTCAGAGCACTTTTCTTTGTATCCAAATGAAAGGAAAATACCCATCCACAGGAAAAGTGTGTATGTGCATGTGCCCACACACATTAAAGTCTTAAGGTGCATGCACAAAACATGGAGACAGCCCTTTTTAAAAAAATAAAATTACCTTAAGGGTCTTGGATTTATCCAGCAAATAATGTCTGAGTGAGGAACTCATGCAATCACTTTACATTCATTAACTGCAAAATTGCAACTGTTTGCCTCTTCACATGATGCTGTGACATTATATTTTCATGTGAGTGGATTGCCTGCATGAGCAGGTTTTTGCTTGAACAGGCTGCCTTTTGATCATTGGAATTGACTCAAAGAGGTTTTACAAATTGGTCCTTGGTATGGAGAGGATGAAGGAGTAATCTGAGCATTTTGCTGCAGGATTAGCTCTCAGTTTAGTGCCACGTTTTTGTTTTTATTTTTGAAGCACATGTAGTCACATGCTAGATCAGAAAGAACCACTCAGATGATAATTTAATTACCTATATTTTGCAATTATTATGACCAAAAATATTCACCATGAGTAAAGACCAAAAAGTGGCCATTTGAAGTGATCATGTAGCACCATGAATGCAGAAAGACAAATTGTAGATCTGCCCAGTTGTGCAAAGAACAACTTTAAGAACAACTTTAAGAACTTTAAGAACAACTTTAAGAACAACTTAAAAAATGCCTTCATCCATAACAAGTGAAAAAATAGACTTACCTGGGTCTGTGTCATGGGAATTAGCTCAAGACAAGATGAAGAACGGCAAAGGAAGGATGCAGAGGGTTGCCAGCTCTGGGTTGAGAAATTCCTAGTAATTTTGGGGTGGAGTTTGGGGAGGGGGAGGAGCTCAGCAGGGATGTGATGCCATAGCATCTGCCGTAGAGTCCACCCTCCAAAGCAGCCATTTCCTCCAGGGGAACTTGTGGTATGGAGATCAATTCTAGTTCAAAAAAAACTCTAGGCCCCACCTGGAGGTTGGTAACTTACAGCCAACGCCGCATCTCTGCACTTACATGTTTTTGTTTCAAGATACATTGAGAACACTGCCTCTCTTCAAAGAAGAACAATTTCAGTTATGCTGACCAATATTCAAGCCTATTTCATGATGATATTTTCAGCCTGTCTATAGTGAGAAAAATCAGTTTTAACTCAGCATTACTCTGCAGTAGACTGGCTGAGTAGTCAAGCTTTAAATATGTTGGATGTGCTAAGCCAGCTTTTATGTCTGTCTGCTTGTCCTCTGCCTAAGGTATTATTATGCGCATACTAGTCATAAAACCATTGTCTTATGCACAAACAGGTCACACATCTATTGTATAATATGGCTCACTGGATTTTTTTTAACCTGTTGCATCATGTAGACATATTATCGCTGTAAGTACAATGTACTGTAACTGCATACATAATTCAATGTTTCCAATAAAGGAGGGGATGAGGGGCTAAAAATGAAAAAGAGTGGTGGATAAATGGATTTACTGATTAGCTTTTTGGACCTCATTAGCGCTTAGATGGCAACTGATTATTTCACTTATAAAACCATGGATCCACTGGGGAAGGTAAGAAATATCTGAATGTAATTCTTTTAACTTTCTTTTTATAGTACCATGTACTACTTACAGCAATAGGACTATTATATATTTCCTGAGAGTAGAAACTCTGCCATTATTGGATTTACTTATGAATCTATATGCCGCTTCATACAATTCATTCATTAAAGCTCAGAATCCCAATGTGAACACATAACAATTAGATTATTCTACACTAGGGATGCCAACCTCCAGGTAAAGTCTGGAGATCTCCTGGAATTCCAACTGATCTCCGGACAACAGAGATCCGTTCCCCTGGAGAAAACAGCTACTTTGGGGAGTGGACTCCAAGGAATTATACCCCTCCCCAATTTCTACTCTCCCAACTCAGACCTGGCCACACTATTCTGCACTGACTGTAGCCTGTGATAGTGGAGTCCTTTGAGAATAAGGGCAATGAAATTCTATTACAATAATAATATTTCACTCTATAACACTTTGTACTGGCAGACAATTGCCATCTTTGTGTTATATTTTAGGCAGACTACATTTGCACCCAGATAGGTTGTAATTTACCTCTATACAACTAAAAAGGACAACAAATGCCTTTAGAAAATCACATATTGTTCCACAAAAGTAAACATGCAGCACAAATGTGGATCTGTTGAACTTGGCCTGGTCTGTAATCACAGAAAAATTGAGAAGGGCCTTTAATCCTGAAGAGTGGCAGAGATTTTAGTTCCTGAAATGACTTAATCTCTAGTATTTCCCCTGGAGAATGTCAAAGTATTAAATTGCTGACAGATATGTGTAGTTTTAGCTAGTATCTATTAGGACTATCCTGTGTTTATCAAGATCATTTGTATATAAATTTTATTCTTTATATAATTAATTATATTTCCTTTATATACCTACTGGTCGTGGACTGTAATAATAAATAACTTGGCCTGCTGAGAATCTTAGCTTTTGTCTTCATTTTTTTTTTTTGCTTTCAGCCTTCGAAGTTGTGAAGAAATACCAGGAAATGCCCATTGAACCCTTCACCTTTGTAAGTAACACATTTTTCCCCATACATACATAAATATATAGACTTGGGGTGTCTCATTGGTGTCTCATTGTGGACATAAATTTCTACATACACATTTCCTGACGTTTTCAGAACATTCCATCAAAAGCTGTATAAAAGATGTTAAAAACATTAAAGTGAACAAAGAGACCAGAACTTCTCAGCATTTCATGTCTCTTTTAACTTATGACTTCTATGAGGTTTTCCATTATCACTTACCTGCTTCATAAAAGGCTGAGAAAACATGTGGCCTTTTAAAGCTGACAGTCAACTGGCTGAAAGTCAAAGATGGACATGTGGTTATGTGGGGAAAGCTTCACATGCTGAACATCTAAGGATCACACTGTTGTTCCAAACACAGGATTCCCCCAGGAAGGGGGGAAAATGGAGTCATGTTCTATCACTCCAGTACATTTTTATCCCAAGGAGCTCAGAGCCAAGTACACAGTTCTCCATTCCCTGTTCTATCCTCATAACAATCCTGTGAGATAGGTTATGCAGACAGTCCATAGGGTTGCCAGCTCGAGGTTTGGAAATTCCCAGAGATTTGGGGAATTGGGAAGCCTGGGGAAGGTGGGGTTTGGGGAGGGACCCCAGCAAGTTTAATGCCATCATGCCTCCTCCAAAGCAGTCATTTTATCCAGGGAAACTGATCTATTTCCTCTGAAAATCAGGTGTAATTCTGGGAGATCTCCAGGCCCCACCTGGAGGTTGGCAACCTTAAAAGTGAGACCTTATAGTGAATGTTTCTACAGTCTATATGCATGCACATACCAGTGCATGTTTAAAAATAAAACTGGAGACTGGTACCCAGATAAAGGCGGGGTTTAAATCACATGTTCAGATTTATGACCGCTGAATGTAAAACAGAAGGGCACTATGCATGAGGACATTCCTCCCAGTTCCATCGTGTGATTAAACCAGGACAGGGATCACCATGCCTAAGGTTTTCAGATATCGGGATATAATAGTGTGAGACATGAGAGGGACAAACCAGGGACATCCAACCCATTCATAAGCAGCCTTCCTCAACACCGGTGCAAAGCAAAACCAGGTGTACACCGTACTGCCTGTATGCACCTTAAATGTAATACATGTTCAGGCCTCGTGACCAGTCTAAGGTTAGTTAGCGGGCTTCATGGCCATGCATTTATTCCTAAACCAGTGTGCTAAGGATTGCAGTTATTGACCACAGTAAAGACGCATAGGAGTGTACCAGACAGTGGCATGCCTATTCACACTTAGCGGGAGCCATTCGCATGAAACACAGTGAGACTTAGGCCACTGTTACCGCACTAGTTATTCCCAGCGATGTATCAAGAGTTTGGAAATGTTATAAAAAACATCGCTTTAAAAGGGTTTTTGGATGCTACGGTTAAAAAATGGTTGGAAGACGTCTTCACAGCTAAAGGGGCCAAAGTGCAAACAATATTTTTTATAACAGTTTCAAACTCTTAATACATCGGTGGAAATACATAGAAAGTGCGAACGGTATTTTTTATAACATTTCCAAACTCTTAATACATCGCTGGGATTACCTAGGGGGTTTGCCGCACTTTGTATTCCCAGCGATGTATTAAGAGTTTGAAAATGTTATAAAAAACATCGCTTTAAAAGGGTTTTTGGATACCATGGCTTATAAATGGTTGGAAGATGTCTTCACAGCTAAAGGGGCCAAACAAAGTGCAAACAGTATTTTTTATAACATTTTCAAACTCTTAATACATCGGTGGGGATACATAGAAAGTGCGAACAGTATTTTTTATAACATTTAAAAAAACTCTTAATACATCGCTGGGAATACAAGTGCGGTAACCACCCTAGTGTGGTAACAGCCTTTCACACAAACCAAATAATGCACTTTCGATCCACTTTCAGTGCACCTTAACGATCATTTGCTAGTGGATTTTGCCAGTTCACACAGTAAAGTGGATTGAAAGTGCATTATTTGGGCTGTGTGAAAGTACACTTACATGTGAGTAAACATGCTCGGGACTGGGCTCCCGCATTATGTATCCCCAGCAATGTATTAAGTGTTTGAAAATAAAAAATACTGTTTGCACTTTCTGTGTATTCCCACCGATGTATTAAGAGTTTGAAAATGTTATAAAAAATACTGTTCGCACTTTCTGTGTATCCCCACCGATGTATTAAGTTTGAAAACGTTATAAAAAACACTGTTTGCACTTTCTATGTATCCCCACCGATGTATTAAGAGTTTGAAAAAGTTATAAAAAATACTGTTCGCACTTTCTTTGTATTCCCACCGATGTATTAAGAGTTTGAAAATGTTATAAAAAATACTGTTTGCACTTTCTGTGTATCCCCACCGATGTATTAAAGAGTTTGAAAACGTTATAAAAAACACTGTTCGCACTTTCTGTGTATCCCCACCGATGTATTAAGAGTTTGAAAATGTTATAAAAAATACTGTTCGCACTTTCTGTGTATTCCCACCGATGTATTAAGACTTTGAAAATGTTATAAAAAATACTGTTAACACTTTCTGTGTATCCCCACCGATGTATTAAGACTTTGAAACGTTATAAAAAACACTGTTCGCACTTTCTGTGTATCCCCACCGATGTATTAAGAGTTTGAAAATGTTATAAAAAATACTGTTCACACTTTCTTTGTATTCCCACCGACGTATTAAGAGTTCGAAAACGTTATAAGAAACACTGTTCGCGCTTTGTTTGGCCCCTTTAGCTGCGGAGGCGTCTTCCGACCATTTTTTTAGCCGCGGCGTCCAAAAACCCTTTTAATGCGATGTTTTTATATATATATATATATATATATATATATATATATATATATATATATATATATATATATATATATATATATATATATATATATATATATATATAACATTTTCAAACTCTTAATTCATGGCTGGGAATACAAAGCGCGGTAGCCCCTCTGCGCGAGAGTCCCTTGCGAACACCCCTCCGCGACTCAGCAAGGAAGCGGCTCAGGAGCGCAGAGGCCGCAGAGGCCGCTGGGAGTCTCCAGCGCAGGCGGAACCTTCCCGCCGGGGCTCCGGGGCCGAGGGGGAAAGAATTCACAAGCGGCTCCGGGGCAGGGCGAGCGGGAGGCGAGGCCTGCCGGGTAGAGAGGAGGAGGAGGAGGAGGGAGTTTGTCGAAGCCGCTTCCTTTTCCGTCGCTCCTGCAGCCAGCCCGTGGGTGAGTGTCCGCTGCTACTCCCCCCCCCCCCAATTGGCATCCCCGCCTTTACACAAAGCACAGCCCTCGCGCTGAGGCCTTCCTTCGCCGCGGGGCAGGAGGGGTCGGGGGTGGGGAAGGTCACCGGGCCTCTTTCGCTTTCGCCTTCCCCGCCGGCGCTCGCGTGGCGGCCTGGTCGCCGCTCTCGCCTTCCCTCGCGCGGCCCTCCGTCAAAGGCCTCGGGCTCGCGCGGACTGGGGAATCAGGACGGTGGCCTCTCCGTGCCCTCCCCGCTGCTTGCTTGCTTGCTTCCTTCCGCCCTTCCTCCTCCTGCGTTTTGCCCGTCGCGCGGTTCTGCCCCCATCGAAGGTAAGGAAGGTCGCAGGAAGGTCCAGCAAGGCGGCGGCAGCGAGCTCAGGCCCTGCCCGTCCCGGTTTCCAACCCCAAATTCTCCACGGAACCTCCCTTTGTAAGTATGCTGGTGATCCTCGCTTGCTAATGTGTGCGTGTAAAGTGCTGTCAAGTTTGCTGCCTATTAATACTATACTGGAAGTAAAAGAGAAATACACTAGGCATCATTTCCCAATAAAATATCTAAAGGAGGCATTTAGATAAGTGAGAGCTGTGGGTGTGTGTAAAGTGCCGTCAAGTCGCAGCCAACTTAATGCGACCCCTTTTTGGGGTTTCCAAGGCAAGAGGCGAACAGAGGTGTTCAGGGCCTTCCTCTGCACAGCAAGCCTGGCCTTCCCTGGTGGTCTCCCATCCAAATAGTAACCAGACCCTGCTTAGCTTCTGAGATCTGACGAGATCAGGCTAGCCCGGGCCATCCAGGTCAGGGCTGGCTTGCTAATAGTATTGGAATAATATTTTGCAGTGGTGGGATGTAAGGTTGGTTGGGGTTTCGTCGGAGGTGGGAGACCGAAGCCGAGACAGAGGCTGTTGCCGCACTTGTATTCCCAGCGATGTATTAAGAGTTTGAAAATGTTATAGAAAAATACCGTTCACACTTTCTGTGGCTGTTACTGCACTAGGTGTTCCCAGCGATGTATCAAGAGGTTGGAAATGTTATAAAAAATACCGTTCGCACTTTCTATGTATTCCCACCGATGTATTAAGAGTTTGAAACTGTTATGAAAAATACTGTTCGCACTTTGTTTGGCCCTTTAGCTGTGAAGACGTCTTCCAACCATTTTTTAGGCGTGGCAGCCAAAAACCCTTTTAAAGCGATGTTTTTTTATAACATTTTCAAACTCTTAATACATTGCTGGGAATACCTAGTGTGGTAACAGCCTATGTAGTCCCAGCGATGTATTAAGAGTTTGAAAACGTTATAAAAAATATGTTTGGCCCCTTTAGCTGTGAAGACGTCTTCCAACCATTTTTTAGCCGTGGCATCCAAAAACCCTTTCAAAGCGATGTTTTTTTATAACATTTTCAAACTCTTAATACATCACTGGGAATACAAAGTGCGGTAACCCCGAGTGTGACTTGCCTGAGGGTAATCTTGTACGTTACTGGCAATTGGGGGATTGAACTGGAGGCTTCTTAGTACAGAGTTGTTATCAATGCCTCCCCCAAAGAACTGTCTGCTTTAAGAGTAGTATAGTGCCTTTACTCAGTTTGTCATTATTTGATGTTGACACCTCTGTATGGTTTTCTTTTCAAGGCTGAGGTGTGTTGGTACGTTACATACATCAAATTACTTTGTGGGCATGCGCTCTATATGGATCTCTACTGATTTTAAAATGTGCACTGTTTTGAGAGGAATTGGCTTCTGTTCTTCTGTGTATCTAACCCACACAAATTGCAGTCACCACACAGAGCTCAATCTATCTATGCAGCAGTTTGTAGGAATCGTGGCCTGAGATCAGGCAGCAGACCGTGGCTAAGGAAAGCGGAATCATGAGCCCTCTGCCATCTCTGATGAGAGGAACTGTTCTTGCACTTTCAATTTTGCATTACAGGGTTGAACTGAAAGGACAGGAATGTAGACTTGCCCTACAGTGTAGCGGTAAAAGTAATCCCCTGTGGAAGTACCGGGTCATTACTGACTCATGGGGTTACGTCACATCCCGACATTTACTAGGCAGACTGTGTTTATGGGGTGTTTACCATTGCCTTCCCCAGTCATCCACACTTTACCCCCAGCAAGCTGGGTACTCATTTTACCGACCTTGGAAGGATGGATGGCTGAGTCAACCTTGAGCCGGTTACCTGAAACCAACTTCCGTCGGGATTGAACTCAGGCCATGAGCAGAGCTTTTGACTGCAGTACTGCAGCTTACCACTCTGCACTACAGGGCTCTTTCCCTTGTAGCAGTACGGAGGGATTAATGCAAGCAAATTCACTGAGATGTTAGATCTTGCTGCTGCTGAGGCTAAAGGTAGGCGTTAAATAAGAACGTCATGAAAACATTGTTCTGAGGAAGTATTTAAAGGAAGAGGGTATCAGGACACCATGTCGTTCTGGAGGAATTCCAGGCACAAGAGAAGTAAAGTGCATGGAGTCCTTTAAAACAAGAGTCTTCAGGTTGACTTAGGGTGGTAGAATTGGAGGACCAAAGGTCATAAACAGGAATACAGAGTATAGGGTGAGGGAAAGCTGATGAGAGGGTATGGACAAGGAGTGCTTGAAATGAAAGAAAGGCAGCTTAAGGATGCATGGAGTGTTGTGTTGTCTAAAAGATTGGAGTGGTCCATAATTTTGCAGGTGCGTGTAACAAAGAAGACCAGAGAGAAAAACATTATAGCTGTGAAGATGACTAGTTTTAATCAAGGGGACCGATTTTACTGTGTTGTGCAGAAAGAAGTAATGGGGTGTAGTAACAGGTTGAACATGTGGAGCAAAGAAGAAGAGTTGGTTTTTATATGCCAATTTTCTTTACCTTTTAAGGAGAATTCAACTAGCTTACAGTCTCCTTCCTGTGAGGAACTCTGCTGAATTGTTTCTTTCACCTCTGTTGTCAGGTCTGGCCCGTACAAGCGGTCAGGTCCTGGTTCAGGCTCTTGACATGTTGTAGGCCTGAGTTTGCTGTTCAATTGCTCTGTGGTTCCCACTCCCTGTTCCTCGCCCCTCCCGAGTCCCGACCTTGAGTAGCTAACGGCCAGGCCGTGTTTAGATTCCCTCCCTTCCCCTGCGTTCTGCTATCTCGCTGTTTCCCAGGCCGTTTGATCTTGCACCTGTGATGTAATCATGTAATCATGCTTTAAGTTAGGCCTTTAGCCCAGCTCTGTATTGGCAGCTTTGAAGCTGCAGTGTATCCATGCTTACTAGATGCTCTCAATAAACGTTTACCTGCTTCTGACATGCCTGTCTGAGCGAGTGACTTTTTGAGACGACCTAGGTTGGCTGGAGGACCTGACACTTCCCTCCCCACAGCAGACACGTGTGAGGTAGGTGGGGCTGAGAGAGCTCTAAGAGAGCTGTGACTTGCCCAGCTGACTTCACATGTAGAAGTGGGGAAACCAACCCGGTTCACCAGATTAGAGTCCACTGCTCCTAACCACTACACCATGCTGGAAAGGAAACAGCTGGCTGGGCTTATTCAATTTCTATAGTGGCAGAGGAACCACACCTGCCATGCACGTTACCACTTTTTTCAAGAGTTCTTTGAGCTGCAGGGCTAGCCAAATTGGGATTGCATCTGTGCCTTGAGGTACGGTAATGCCTAGGCTGATACCTCAACTGGCACAATAAAGTTTGTGATAAATAGTTCTTTCTAGGCAAAAGCAGCTTGTCATAGATAGACATTGCTCACACTATCCTATGCGGGCAGAACTGTTGTGCTGGAACAACTTTTTTTCACTGCTAAACGAGTTACAAGATCAAAAAATGTTTGTATTTTTCCAAGGACATCTTCCTTGTCTTTAAAAATGTGAAAATATACCTTTTTAAAAACCATGAAGATGTTCTTGTAAGAAAGACAAGTTTTGCATTACAGGATTGAACTGGAAGTACAAGAATGAAGTCTTTCGCCACAAAATAACAGTAAGGTGGAATTAATGTGAGCAAACAAACTGAGAGGTTAGATCTGTACTGAATAGAATAGTACTGAAGTTAGTTCCCTGGGTATGTGGGTGGAATTAGATCACTAACCATATAACAGCAGCTGTAACCATGTGCACCATAGCCTTTGGCCAGATTTTAAATCTTGCCTACAACACTTCCTTCTTCTCTGGATTTCTAAGTGGTTGCCAAGCATTGTACCTTCAGCTTACTATAGGAATAGAGGCTACAGATGGTTGCCTATCTGTGAAACCAGCTGTTACAAAATCAAATGTTTAGCCATTTGCTACAAACTTGATGGTAGTTTGATTCAACCCATTAAATCAAGTGTATAAGAGGAATCTTGTAAAGCAACGAGTGAAAGGAATAGGGAGCCCATATCGTCTATGGAAGTTGTATATAAGGATTTGAAGATGTTAGCAATTTATGCGGTACACTGGGTGCTTGACAAACCTTATTTTTGCAACCTCAGGTACTAAGCAGCTGCAATATGTGGCTGGCATTGTTTGTGCAGCACAAGAGCTGCAATTCTGACAAACTTGAGGTCACAAGAACAGGGTTGTATCTTACTCTTGCCTATCTCTCAGACAGCAAATAACTAGAAGTTGAAAATAGAAACACAAATTTTGTAGCAAGCAAAAGAAAATGTAGTATTTGGACAGAAGAAGCCTCATACAGACACGTTAGGACCAGTGTCATAATGGGTTATAAGCTTGATAACATCGAGCCATTCTCTCTCTCCCTCTCTCTTTCTCTCTCCCCCCTAGCCTACCTCACAGTGTTGTTGTGAGAATAGAATTGGAGGAGTGGAGACTGATGTATGCCACCCTCAGCTCATTGTAGGAAGGGCAGGGTAAAATAGTACAATCCTAAGGAGGGGGCGAAAGGGCTTTGGAAGTGGTGTGACCCCAGTGCCGACGTAGATGTCACTTGCGCTGGCTCAATGGGCTGGTGCAGGGCCACTTACAACAGCTCTGGGGAGCGGCACAGCAGCACCACACATGGTTGCCAGGTGCATATCTCTGATGCAAGGGCTTGCACTGGCGCCGAAGGGGGTGTTCCTGAGGGTGCCCTTTCACTCCAGAAATGCCCCCTTTTGCAAACTGGCACCAGCAAAAATGGTGGCACAGCCCCATGGAACTGCATAGAGCAGTTTAACGAGGCTTGGGGAAGAGCCACAGTGGTGTAGTGGTTAAGAGCAGTGGTTTGAAGCGGTGGACTGTAATCTGGAGAACCAGGTTCGATTCCCCACTCCTCCACATGAGCGGCGGATGCTAATCTGGAGAACCGGGTTGGTTTCCCCACTCCTCCACATGAAGCCAGCTGGGTGACCTTGGGCTAGTCACACTCTCTCAGCTCCACCTACCTCACAGGGTAGTTTGTGAGGAGGGGAAGGGAAGGTGATTTTAAGCTGGTTTGATTCTTAAGACAGTAGAGTTGCGTGTTTTATCTTGTTTTATATGGCTAAGGGCCGTAAATAAATTATCTATCTTAAGACAGTAGAGAAAGTCGGCATATAAAAACTAACTCTTTATTTTTGCCTTGCAACTGCAGCGCTGCAAGCTGCTCAGGAGATGGCTCCGCTGTTTGGTGGCTGCGCCATCCCCAGACACGCCTCAGCTACCACCCCTTGAATTGTGCTGTCCATGTACTAAATAAACTATAGCATAGTAGTGGTGGACAAAATTATTCATATATAAAGAATAAACATTTGCAAAAATGTATATGTCTGCAGTATACATTGGAATTATTCTTTAATGCTGTCGATTGTCTTGCATAACAGTCTTCATAGTATGTATTTTGTGTGACTAATACCGTATCTTAAAAATAATTTAACGTGCCCTGAAAGAAAGAAATTATTGCAGTGTTCTCCCAAATTTTCAGATTTTTTCATTTTGAATTGTTTTAAAAAGGACTACCACCCCAACTTCCGGCTTGCTTTCACATCTTTAAAACTGATTTGTAAAAATAACTGTGGGGTTCTTTAAATTTCATTCTTTCCCTAGTATCCTTGGTATGGTCTCTGAGGCTCTTCAGAAAAAAAAACACCTCTTCATTGACAAAACTATTTTTAGTATTAGAAGTTCTGCTTATACTAAATTAACAGTTGAAGGGGAGAAAATGATACATTTTCCTAGTAAGTGATAAAAAAGTTCTCTTTAGCTAGTACAATCTTAGTTTTGAGTTAATATTAGGAGGTGTACTTAATCATCAGGAGTTACGATCCATAAGTAAATGATTCATACTACTTGGTGGTGGTGGAAAATGCTGTCAAGACATCTGACTTATGGTGACCCCATAAGGTTTTCAAGGCAGAAGATGTTCAGAGGGGGTTTGCTATCGCTGCCTCCGTGTGGGCTGAGAGAGTTCTGAGAGAAGAAGAGTTGGTTTTTATATGCTAACTTTCTCTACCACTTAAGGGAGAATCAAACCGGCTTACAATCACCTTCCCTTCCCCACCCCACAACAAGTGCCCTGTGAGGTAGGTGGGGCTGAGAGAGCTGTGACTAACTAGCCCAAGGTCACCTAGCTGGCTTCATGTGGAGGAGTGGGGACTCAAACCCGGTTCTCCAGATTAGAGTCCACCGCTCTTAACCACTACACCACACTGGCTCTCATCATACTACTTAAGAATACATTATTATCAATAATCTTGTTTGGGTCAGCTGGAGGGAGGTAGGGCTTTCAGAGCTGTGAAATATGTTGGCAAGAGAATAGTGATTCTTGATCGCAGAGCTAATCTATCTGTAGGGCAAATAATACATTTTACCCAGATGGCAGGCTGATCACTCTATGCTTCTCTCTAGTCACGCCCTTCCTTTGCATCAGGCTCTGGGCTGGCATGGGACATGTATCCATTGGTGACTTCAGCGGTCATTGGCTGGGAAGAAGGGGAGAGTGAGAGCAGTCCCGCTGTGAAAGTCTTCCCAGCCAACTCTCTTTTTTGCTTCTGCAGCTCTTAATTCTGCTAGTGCCTTCTCCCTTTCTGTGCATGGGACACTGGCCCGGAGCTCCATTTGGGTTGCACTGATTTCTCATCTTGCCCCATCCCATTAGAGGCATGGTACATTTTTGTAATAATGTTATATAGGGGTAAGCAGGTAAGCTGCAAAGACTTGCATGTGTCGTTTCATTTCCCTCTGTTTTCCTCTCCACACACGAATGCCTCTTTCCGTGGCGGCCCCTATAGCCTCTCTCCTCCTTGTTCCCTGCCCCGGTACCTTCTCCCATGGAAAAGTCCAGCTTAGTTACATGAGTTGCATGGCAGCAGGTTGTCTAGGTGAGTGGTAAGGTGCTGCCGTGAGGCCAAGTCATGCACAGTAGTGAATTGCCTGGGTCGGTTGCATGGTGGCTACCAGACTCAGGTGAGTTGCACAGTAGTGAGTCATCCATTGGCCAGTGCCAGGGCTTGGGATGTGATGGGGCTGTTTTGGCCTCCCAGTCTACCCAGAGGCACCACTGCCTGACAGAAATCAAGGCTTGGCAAAATTGTTATGGTTGCTTAGCAATCTAAAATGCCACCGAGATCTCAGAACATAGGGTCATGAGATCTCAGTGGGCATTCATTTCTTAAAGCTACTGGCATTGCTTCTACTATATGGTGTGGTTTTAACATTACAAATATATAAATTTTAATAAGGTGCACATGTAGATTAAAAGCATAAAACTCCTAATAAAGGCAAAAACTTACACATTCAGTATATACAAACATAAACAACTATGATGTACAATCTTTATTTGACCAATATGAGATCCAAAAAGGACCAGACGCGTTTCGGCCTGGAAAGGCCTTCCTCAGTGGTCAGTATAAAATTATAACTTATCACACATCCTTATATTATAATAATAACATAATGGGCAGTAAGAAATATCTAAAAGCCCTTTTGGGGGGGGGGAAGGGAAACAAGGAAGAGGAATCATTAGTATATTCTCCATGGGCATAAGGTCAAAAATTATTTTTAAACATATTCATTTATAAAACCCAAAAATCAGATTACCTTCTAGTACTGTGAAGCTCCCTGTGAATTTCTTTATTTCTTATACGCTAAAACCTGGCTTCACTGTCACTATGGGGTTTTTAACATATCACTGTTTTGTTTTGGGGTTTGTTCTTGATTTATTGTTTTTGTTTGTGGCTTTCCCCCCCAGATTTTTCTGAACCTCAGTTTTCCTTAGGTTTGTAGAACAATTCTCCCTTTCATTCTTGCTCTGAGGGAAGGGCATCTCAAAGGTATGAGTGATTCCCATTGCACTCCCGGGGAGGCAGGACTAATTCTCAACTTCCTGGGTGGGAATCTACCTACCACTCAGTTTCTGTCCTGCCTCAATAGGGAGAGCACCCTCGCAGTGCTTCTCTGCACTACTTCAGAACTCTTAGGAAATGTTACCTCTATTTTCTGCCTCATTTTCTTCACTACAGCCTACTCCTCTGTTTCATTCATTTCAGCAAAGCTAGCTTTTCCATGTCCTTTCCCTTCTCTGTTTTTTACTGAGAAGAAACTTGATGGAGAGAAACAAAAAGGCCGCCGGAGCAAGAAGCAAGGACGATGGATTCCTCTCAGAGGAGGACTCTGATCTAGCCCTCGTTCTTGCACTAGAAAAGGCAGCCAATACCCGTATCAGCCACTATCACAGTCTCTTAGAGGAAACGGAGGAGGAAGCCAGTCCGAGCATGCCCAAAAGATCATGCGCTGAGCAGCTCGAGGAAAAAGGCATGAAAAAGGCCAACAAGAACAAATTGGCTTTGGCATCGGGCTGTACGTGGCATGGAGAGCACCCAGATGGTGGCGGATCAACCATCAGCGATCCCCTCCTCTGAAGCTGCAGTTGGTAACATTATGCCACCCCCTGCTATTGAAGCGGTGGGCGCGAGACCCGTGACCAAGGCTGATGTTATAACCATAGTTAATTTAGCATTGGAAAAGCAATTGCAAACCATGCGGGCATTTCCTTTCCTTTACCCCTTAGAAGCTCCTTGATCCATTGATCTTGAGCAGCATATATCTAATGTTTGGGGGATATAAGGACTGAAACAAATCTTGCCACTGACAATGTAGCCTTGGAATCCCTGTCACTTAGTAAAAAAGGTGTTATGTCAGACACAGAGGCATTAGATTTATATGTTAAAAGGGGAAAATCTCATTATCTGTTTGTCTCATTGGCACATCCCAACAGAGGGAAGATACCCAGAGCGGTATTAAGCAATACTATTTGACAGTTTATAATTCAGGCATACAGAGCCAGCAAAGTTCCAGTTCCAGATGGAATCCTGGCTCACTCAGTCTGCAGCTCAGCCACGTCTGCTACCTTTGACAAGCAAGCCTCTGTGGAAGACATTTGTCACATGCCACCTGGTCATCAGTGTCCATCTTGGTAAAACTGTAGAATAAACACCTATGCTTCAGCTGACATGGCATTCGACAGAAGAGTCTTACAGCAGGTTGTGAAGGAGGTTTAGTCGTCCCACCTGATTATTGCAGCTCTTGGGAATCCCACAGCTTCGAGATGCCCTTCCTTCAGAGCGAGAATGGAACCATGATTGCTTGCCATGAGGGTTCCTTCCGCTCTGAGGTAAGAAGGGCATCTCGCCCACTCAAAGAAAGAAGAAAACTATTGCAAATGAACAGGACGGACTTTAAAAAAGATGATGTCTCAAGACAACTTATGCCAAACACTTTAAGCACATGATTGAAAAGAACAGGTTCACTCTAGGACCTTACAACTTCTTTTCTTACTTTCTTGTTTGTTGTATATATGTTAACTATCAGTTTGTTGCATCTGGCAATTTCATACCTGAGTTGAATTATGTTGTTCTTGTTATTTCTGGTGTCTCCTGTCTTTAGTTAGCTTGGCAAGATTGTAACTGAGGGGTGGGTGGATTCCCGCCCAGGAAGACAGGAGAATTAGGCTGCCTCCCTGAAAGTGCAATGGGAATCACCCATAGCTTTGAGATGCCCTTCTTACCTCCGAGCAGAAGGTACCCTCATGGTAAGCCATCAAGGTTTCGTTCTCTGGCTCCATCGTGTGGATTTTTTATTCTTACTCTGTGGCACAGTACAGAATTAGGTATAATAATGTAATGTCATATGTTTGCAATGTATGGAAACCATTTTAGAGGCCATATGAATCAAGAAAGTTATATGGTACTAGGTCTGTCTGTCAGACTGTCTGCCTGCTCAGCAGAGGCTGGAGTAGGAAGGACTGAGGAGAACCATTTGTAAATTGGCAATTCCATTCCTACCAGTGGCCAAAACATAGTAGTTGTAATTCTTATCTAGTAACGTCCCTTAAAGAAACAGTTATTACCGCTTTCTAAGACCATACATCAGTCTCTAATCGTTTTTCTTTCTGCCTAGGCGTAAAGCCAAAATGGTACATGCTGAAGCCTTTTCTCGCCCGTTGAGCCGGAATGAAGTTGTTGGCTTAATTTTCCGGTTGACAATATTTGGTGCTGTGACCTATTTCACCATTAAATGGATGGTAGATGCAATTGATCCCACCAGGAAACAAAAAGTAGAAGCTCAGAAACAGGTAGGGTCAGGCACTAAAATTTGTCTTCTGTAACGCCCAACTGTATTCAGATCATCATTTGGGAACAGAATTAATTATTTGCTTGTGAACTATTGGAGCTGTGAGAGTTGGCTGCAGAGTTACTTGGAATTCTAAGCTTTTCATGGCTGCAAAGGAAGGCAGAAAGTTGGGGGGAGGGAAGGGTGGTTTCTGTTTTCCTCTCACTGGTGTAAATGTTACACTCAAATCAAGACTGGGACCCCTGGCTGAGAAAGCTTATGATGGTTCTTAACTCCACTGACATAGCCCCAGTGCCCCTGCACCAGCATAATCGTGCTGGCACCAGTCTTGGTTTGGCATCATGCTGATTGGGCCAGCATTTTCTCATGATATGCTAGTGCAGGGGCTTAGTTCTCATCCTGAGCTTCTCCAGTTGTGCCCCTTAGAACACATAGAAGTGTTCGGAGTTAGTGAACCGATTTTACTTATCTATTGAACACACATGAAGCTGCCTTATACTGAATCAGACCCTTGGTCCATCAGTTGTCTACTCAGACCTGCAGCGGCTCTCCAGGGTCTCAGGTAGCGGTCTTTCTCATCACCTGCCTGCCTAGTCCCTTTAACTGGAGATGCTGAGGATTGAACCTGGGACCTCCTGCATGCCACGCAGATGCTCTACCACCGAGCCACAGCCCCTCCCCAGTTATAAGTAACAGGACATCTGCATTTTCATTTATAAAAGGAGAAGAGAGAATCTCTGTGCAAACAAGCCTAAAATGTTGGAATTCTGTTCATAGAAGTCTTGATTTGAAATTTACTGAATATTCACATCCCCATGGAACAGCTTTCTTTAAAAAAAATATGGAAAAGAACAGGCGGTGTTACTTAATGCTTTTTTTTCTTTACAGGCAGAGAAGTTAATGAAACAAATAGGTGTGAAGAATGTGAAGCTTACCGAGTATGAAATGAGCATTGCTGCACACCTCGTAGACCCTCTTAGCATGCATGTAAGAGTAGCTCATTTTTGCCACAATTTAAAGAAATGGTGCTTTGGAGGGGGGCAGTAAAGTATAATATTTGGGATAGACCTTGGTACATGTAGCTGCTGTTGTTCTTGTAGGAACTGCACTCTGATAAATTGAGAATCTCCTAACAGTTTCCTAAGTTACCAAGATCAGGACTCCTGTTAGCCAAAATAACTTTCTGCTAGGAGATCATCTCTTTTGTATCTTGGAAGAGAAACAGGTAAAGAAGACTTTTCCTCAGGGCCAATTATAGAGTGCACTTGAAAACTGTTATCTTTAAAACCCACAGGAATCACAAATATGACACAACCTCCTCTCCTGTTTTGTTTTGTGTCTCAGAATAGCCCTGTTTCTTGTATGTATTACATCTACATTTGTATAATTCCATTTTTGGCCATAAGCTTCAAAAAGCTCAAAATGTGAGCATGCCTGAGCTTCTTTAGGGATTTGAGAATATAGCCCAATAATGACTCTGTAGTTTTCTTAACACTATATTTGTGCCTCAGGTAACGTGGAGTGATATTGCAGGTTTAGATGAAGTCATTACAGACCTGAAGGATACTGTCATTTTGCCAATCCGGAAGAAACATTTGTTTCAGAACTCCAGACTGTTACAGCCACCAAAAGGTAAGGATGGAAGTGTCCTAGATAATATTTTCTGGGAGTTTATACGTCGAATGTATGAACCTGCATTCTACTGAATCAGACCATTGGTTCGTTTTTGTTTGTTTGGTCTTTATACCCTGCTTTTCTCTACTGTAAGTAGTCTCAAAGTGGCTTACAATTGCCTTCCCCTTCCCTTCCATCAAGGTTGATTTGTGTACTTTGACAGGTAGCGACTCTCCAAGGTCTCAGGTAGAGGGCTTTCACAATAGTAGTACCTTACCTTTCTGATTGGGTATGCCAGGGATTGAACCTGGGACCTTATACGTGCCCAAGCAGATGCTCTACCACTGAGCCATGGCCCCATAGCAGATGGAACCAATGAAAGTTACAACAACAATGCTGAGCCATTCCAAGACTTCCCACTCAAGAAAAAAGAAGATCATGTGACTTGTGCAATCTCCCATTCATATGACGTGCTCAGTTCACACGGGGGCTGTCTGCATGGTGAGGGGAAAAAGCACATGCTGCTTTTCCATCCTTCTGTTTCTGCAGTGCTCCAGGTGAACATGCGGGAGTGTTTGAACTGGGGTTGTCTGAACGTGCTCTGAACTTCTATTGCAAACCATGTTTTTAAACTTTCTATGCCAAAATAAGAATTCAGAGAGCCATTTCAAAGACTTCAGTCCTATCTGTGTGCGCTTAGCATTCAGATCCATGGAGTTCAGTGGAACTTGTGTCCAAGTAAATATGCTTTTGGATCAGGCTGTGTAATATCAAAAGTATTCCTCCAGTTGAGCAGTCCTGTGTCACTTGCTTTTGTGTGTCCAGTGTCTTTTCCTCTGCCTTCATTGTACTCTTCGTCTCACCTCGAAAAAAATTGTTTCGATAAATGACGATATCCTAAACTAAAAGGAAATGCTTATGTTTTGTTGGATATGGAAGCCGGATATGAGTGGCAGAACAGTGGTTGCTTTTAAGGACCATTACATGCTGCGTCATATCTAGATGTGACTGGGGGGGGGAGTGCTATCTCTTTCCCGCTAAGCGGCAATGGACTGATGACAATGTGTTGCTTTTCAGGAGTGCTTCTCTATGGGCCTCCAGGCTGCGGTAAAACCTTGATCGCCAAAGCTACAGCGAAGGAAGCAGGTTGTCGGTTTATTAATCTTCAGCCCTCAACGCTGACAGACAAATGGTATGGGGAGTCCCAGAAGCTGGCAGCTGCTGTTTTTTCCCTTGCTATAAAGCTTCAACCTTCCATCATCTTTATTGATGAAATAGGTAAAATAATATATACATTCTGTTCAGTCATAGGAAAATGTTGCATTAAAGCTTTTAAAAAAGATACCTGCAAACGTCTCCTTAGAATTATCAGATATCATTGGAGAAATAGTGTGTTTTTATACATTTTTAAGTAGGCAATTTAAAGGATTGCTTTGAAAATTAAGGAACTGGTTGGTAGCTCAGTTTATCTTGAAGTAGAAAAGCTTTTTTACCAGTCCTTAGTGTTTTCATCCTTATATTTAGTGTTTGCAAAAGTAATGTGAATTGTCTCATCTTATTTTTGGAAGCATGGGGCAAGAGCTCTTGCTCATCCTCTTCCTAGGCCAGATTACAAAGTTCTCAAAGAGTCGTGTCAAGCCTGAGATCCTCTCCAGGAACCCAGAGCTTGTTGTAACAAAAACCGAGCGTAGGTCAGTTTACTCAATAGAATACCACAGCTTTAAAAGGAAAGCTGAAAAAGGGCTTAGAGACAGGTTCTAACCAGTATTCCGCACACTCCGGAGAGTGATCTCATTCCCCCTCCCAATTTCTCACAGATGCATTATATTCCCCAATTAAACTAAACGTAAGTGTCCTTGAGTAACTAGCTCGTTGGCCTAACAAGCCGCAGGTGCAGGCTGTTAAGTCTTTGATAACCGACTTTGGAAAATAACTGCAGCTAACACTTAGCATCTTAAGATGGAAAACTAAACTTTGGTCAAGAAAATAAAATGAACCTTTCTGGCTTGACAAGTGGTCGTGGGAGATTTCAATTACCCAGATATGTGTTGGAATTCCAACTCTGCTAAAAGGGAAAGGTCAAATAAATTCCTGACATGTCTTGTGGAAACGTCATTTTCCAGGAGGGTCTGCTATCTTGGACTTGGTTCTTACCAACAGGGAAGAACTAGTTGACAAGGTGAAAGTAGTGGGCACCCTGGGTAGTAGTGACCATGTAATTCTGGAATTTACAATCTTGGATGAGGGAGAAGCTGTACATAGTCAGACATATAGGTTTGACTTTAGGGAAGCAAATTTTAACAAACTTAAAGTTATGCTGGGTAGAATCCCATGGTCAAAAATACTTAAGGAGAAGAGAGTTCAAGGGGGGTGGGAGTTTCTTAAAAGTAAAATATTGAAAGTACAATCACAAACTATTCCTGTGAGAAGGAAAAATGAGAGGAGCCTAAAGAAGCCAGGGTTGCTTCATGAACAGCTTTCTAAAGATTTGAGAAATAAAAAAGACTCATTTAGGAACTGGAAAGAGGGCCTTATAAGCAAGGATTAATATAAACAAATAACCAGTGCTTGTAGGGAGAGTGTTAGAAAAGCTAAAGCGCAGATTAAGCTTAGGCTAGCGAGAGATGCCAAACACAACCAAAAAGGGTTGTTTTGTTATGTTCAGAGTAAGAAAAAGAACAAGGACATGATCAGTCCACTGCGGGGAGAGGAAAGTGAAATTGTAACAGGTGATGACGAGAGGGCAGAACTCCTCAATTCCTACTTTTCCTCAGTCTTCTCTTGCAAGGGAAACGTTGGTCTACATGGCAAAACACAGAACACAGGATGAGGGAAGGGAGTTTAAGCTTAGGGTAAGCATAGGGGTAGTACATAAACACCTGCATTGTGCAGGGGGTTGGACTAGATGGTCCTGGTGGCCCTGTCCAACTCTTTGATTCTATGAAGTCTGCTTTTGTGTATATCTGTTATAAAACCACTCAGTGGGTGCTCAAAATTATCATGATATGTTCTGCACATTTTATGTTTTAAAAATATTGCATGCTTTAAATATTGTTTAGCTCTCTGAAAACAATCAGCATTGACCATATAAAGCATTTTTTTGGTATTGAAATAAAATATTGTACTTGTCTGAATGTCAAACTTTATATGCCCTGCATAGCCCCATGCTAGCCCAATCTTGTCAGATCTCAGAAGCTATGCAGGGTCAGCCCTAGCTAGTATTTAGATGGGAGATCTCCAAGGAATACCAGGGTCATGACACTGAGGCAAACCATCCCTGAACATCTCTTGCCTTGAAAACCCTACAGGGGCTCCATAAGTCAGCTGTGACTTGATGGGGGGGGGGGGAATGGTACAAGAAATTACTTCCATGCTCAGACCAAATCGGTACAACATGATGATTTGCATAGCACTTTTGGCTCACTTTATTTTTCAAAGGAATGGGTTTTGCTAGTTTTTTTTTAAACTAGAATTCCAGTGATCAACCAGTGTGTGTTTAAATTTTCAAAAGGAAGAGTTTGTCCTCAAGGATCTTCTCATAGAAAAGGCATCTGCTGCATGAAGTGATCTTTAGTAGGCATTCTTTAGAACATAAGTGCCTTAACAGATCAGAGCAAGGTCCAGCATCCTTTGTGAGAATCCTGACAAGGAGCAGCTACTGTATGCTTTGCTGGAATCTGGCTGGTAGTCTACCTGTAGCTGCAGGTTACTTCCCACCTCTGCTGTACCATAGTATGAGCTCAAAGGTCTCCTCTGTTTTAAAGTAGTGTGGCATATGGCTCGGGAGATGCTGAAACGCCTCTCCTTGTATGTCATGTGAATAATATTAAAACAGTATATTTAGCTAGGGTGGGGCCACTGTTCCTAAGAAGTAGATCAATATTTAAACGAATTCTGGAATTGTCATTCCCGGTAGCCCATAATTTCTTATTGAAATATTCCTCAAAACTCAGATTCCTTCCTGCGAAGCCGTTCCAGTTCTGATCACGAAGCGACAGCTATGATGAAGGCCCAATTCATGAGTCTCTGGGATGGTCTGGACACCGACTATAATTGTCAAGTAGGTACAAAGTTTCATGCCCAGACAATAAAGGTTTTCTTTGTTTAAGAGGCAATCATAGAATGCCTACTCAATATGATCCCTGTTGTAGGAAGTTTCAGTTGCATAAATTTCCATTAAACGCAGAGAGAAAAAGCATATTAAGGCTAGAAATGTAAATGCCACAACAAGGAAATGCGAAATGCAGCTGTTCTAGTGTTGTGCTACTAGCATAGTATCTTCTGTTTGATCCTCAGCTGATCTTTGACTTGAAAGCCTGGCATCAACAGTACAGAAGGGTTCAGTATAGGGAGAGCTTGAAGGCCAGAGTAGTTACTTCTGTAGATGCCCTGAGATATTTTTTGTGTCTTCTTTTATATTTAACAGAATATTCTTTTACTTAGCTTCCTCATGCTTGGAAAGAGACTTTGCTATGCCAGGTTAATTGTAGAGAAGCCTGGTGGTTGGGATCAATACCTCCAGTGATTTCCTGACAAAACCATCTTAAGATGCTTTCTCACAATAGCAAGCTCTTGTGATGGTCAAGAAATTGCAGAGTTGGAGGAAAGGGAAAAGAGGCAGAAGGTGAGTTCTTCAGGGGGAGAAAAAGAACTACAACTCACATGCTATATCTCATCTGTCCAGTAGTCTAGTGATAGTAAGACTCCCCATTTTTATATTATGCTGGTGTATACTTGTACATTTGGAAACATAGTTCTTTATCTCTATTACTGACAACTCCAGCATGGTGTAGTGGTTAAGAGCGGTTGCTTGGAGCAGTGGACTCTGATGGGGAGAACTGGGTTTGATTCCCCACTCCTCCACATGAGTGGCAGACGCTAATCTGGTGATCTGGATTTGTTTCCCCACTCCTACACATGAAGCCAGCCGGGTAACCCTGGGCTAGTCACAGCTCTCTTAGAGCTCTCTCAGCCCCACCTACTTCACAGGGTGTCTGTGGTGGGGAGGGGAAGGGAAGGTGATTGTAAGCCAGTTTGATTCTTCCTTAAGTGGTAGAGAAAGTCAGCATATAGAAACCAACTGTTCTTCATAATACCCTGTTGATGGACTAGTTTAGATAGGGTGCCTCAGAGCCCTTTTTCAAAAATTTTAACTCGGCCACCCATCCCATATTCTGCCATGCCAAGAGATTCCTTGATAAACTTGATTAGATGGGTGTCTGTTTGCTGCTGCTTTATGGCTGGGACTAAATTCACCCTATAATATGCAGAAATCCGCAGCTGCCACCACTTTCAAGATTAGAGAGCAACGGGGCTCTTAATGTGTGATGGAGAAGAGAGGATCTTACTGGGGGTTTTCTTTCTTAGTAACTTGGTTGAGAGAACCAAATAATTTACTTGGAGCTGAGATAAGGTTAGATACATACGGTAGAATTCCTCTGGATAAGGTTTACTTAAACAGGTTGGGTTCATGAACAAAGCATGAGGAACATAAGATTGTGGTAAAGGAAAAATAATAAAACCAGGCTTGCTTTTCCATCTATTACATCTTATATGTGGCTGCTGAAGATCAGCATCAAAACGCAGTCCTTTTAAATCCTAAACCAAAGTTCCCCGGCCAACCTAGTGGCAGAAGATACAATGTGGAAGTCAGAGAGAGTAGCTTCTAATAAATACTTAGCTGGAAGACTCTTAACACGAAGCTTGGCTGCACATTTATAGGAAATCTGGCTGGGAAATAGGTAACCACATAGCCACCTTAGAAATACTTCATGGTGTATGGGATGTTTAGCTGGGACAAGTCCAGGCTTGTCCTAGTCTCTGCATATTCAGCACATGCATGCCACCTTTCGGCTTAGAAATGGAAGCTAATAGTGGATTACTACCACTTTAAACATGTTGCCTTCCCCGCTTTCCCCGGGGTCATGTTCCTGTGCGTTGAGTTGAAAAGGCACTCACCCCTACTACGCATGATCTTATGTTAAGATTCTCTGGCACAATTTCTTTTACATCTCTAGGTGGCACTGTTTCCCTAAAAATAGCCAAGAAATATTTTGAACTCTGCATCCCAACTTGCTTTGTGTGCTTGACAGTTTTCCTATGCAGAGGAATTTGGTACAGATCAGGCATGTATGTGTGTCATTCGAAATGTCAGATTGTACAGGTTCCGTGTTGCCAATACTCTTCATGTTATGATGCACACATTTGTTTTTCTACGCAGAGATTCTCTCCCTGTAGGAAAACTAAGTTGTGAAGCAGCCCTAAGCCAGTGACGTTCATGGGCAAAAAGCAAAACCAAGACTTAAGAAACAGTCTTTGACCAATGTCCGGTTTTTATCAATGAGCTTGAATAAACATAATTTCTTCCAAAATTCACAAAGTGTTGGTGCTAGGAAAGATGGCCTACAGTTACTAAATATAATTTTGTATCCAGTGTGGTTGATGCAAGATTTTCATTCCTATGCTGTGGTAACAGTTTTATGTCTCTCATATATGTCTTTTCACACTTATAATGGCATATTTTTGTGTCAGTCGAAACAATAAACTAAAGTCTGAATCTAAACAGATGTACATGGTACCAAGCAGATTAATTTTGAGGTGGAAGAAGTCTATGACTCTGCAATACATCGATGGCTTCATAAGAGGGCATATAGTAAATTAGTCTTTGTCTTGTAGCATGGTAGTAATTAACTTTTGGAGATTACTGGTTCCTCTTGCTTCATGGCTTTCAAATCGGTTGAACATTTGGGAGGAACTGCAAAGGATGTTCCGGGATGTGCTAATTCTTATCCTAAATGGTGGGGTGGAGACACTTTAAACCAAAAAAGACTGCAAGATTTACTGTCCACATCTTACTCATGTGCTAGAAATGTTTTAAAACGGCTAAACCATATGTCTGAGAACATTGATTTTTGTCTCAAAATTTGCACGAGGCAGGCATTTTGTTTGTGCAAGACTGAGTGTTTCTCTGTGTTTCATCCATGCTTTCCCCCAGTTGCAGCTCAGAGCTGTGCAAAAGTCCCTGAAAACTGGTGGTATTTTTAATGGCTCCAAAGGAGCCATGCAATCCCTGAACTTAAGCCCATAGGACAGAATTAAGTATCTCAAGAGAGAGATGCAATCTTTGTTTGACCTCACTTCTCATTCTGATGAATTTTCAGGTGATAGTGATGGGAGCTACCAATCGCCCTCAGGATCTCGATTCGGCTATTATGAGAAGAATGCCTACGAGATTTCATATCAACCAACCTGTAAGTCACTGTTATTTAAAAGGAGTGGGTTTTGAACTCTGTATTGAACGTTAGCTATTAGCTTGTTCCTTGCTTATCGATTGTTTCCTATAAGTACCCTTTTTTTGTCCTAGCTCAGTGGTAGAGCATCTGCCTGGCATGCAGAAGGTCCCAGGTTCAATCCCCGGCATCTCCAGTTAAAGGGACTAGGCAAATAGGTGATGAGAAAGATCTCTACCTGAGACCCTGGAGAGCCGCTGACGGTCTGAGTAGACAATACTGACTTTGCTGGACCAAGAGTCTGATTCAGTATAAAGCAGCTTCATGTGTTCATAATTGGAGACCTGAGTTTAGTTCCTGTAGGAAAGGAACTTCCTGTTCCTAGGATGTTCTGGCACAGTAGCAAGGGAAGATTCCCATTAATGTCAGTGTTTTTCTGAGAGAGCTGAATTGGATTAACAAGATAGTGTTGAGAATATGCTGATGAATAAATTACTATAAACTCAAAAGTTAATAGTACCTTTCCCCTTTGTCTATAAACTATATGTTAGGTGTTCACTTAGTAGAGGGATATAAATATGTATTGTTTAGATATATTGGCTAACAGGCTTGATAAACAGTGTTAGTATATTAATACAGTGGTGTAAGGTAGCTAGATTATATGCAGGTTTGAGTATAAATGGTGTATTTTAGTTATGTTATAGACTCAATCACTTTCAAGATCTATCGTTTAAGAGTAGGCATTATAGAAGGTCCTATCTCCGCTCCAGTGCGGATGTTGATGAGGATCTTGTTATAGATGTGAAGTAATTATTATGTATGGGGAGTGTATGTTTTATGTTGTTATAAAAAATAAAAATTTAATTAAAAATAATTTTCTGAGAGAGCATGAATCTTCATAGCCCAGAAATCAGTTGCGCGAGGGAGATAGTTTATTGTTGCTTCCTGATTGACATCTCTGACCTGGCTAAATGGAACGACATCTCAGTGTCCTTGACGCCTGCCAACCAGTGCTTTCTCCTGCAAGAGGGAATATTTGGGCGGTATTGACGAAAGGGATAGAGATGAAAAGCACGAGGCTGGATCCTGCAGGCGTGCTCTGCTAATGGCAGGGCTTTCCTTGGGTGCAACAGATACTGCCACCAAAGGAGTATCTTGAATCGGGGAGGCACTGTCAATTGCAGAATGGGTCTGCGAGATCCACCTGATGTTATCTCAAGGGACTGACTGTATGTTTTTTTTATTTCGTGAGAGAGCACGTTCCTCTCTCACGACCTCTGTGGAAACCTCAGAGACGTGAATGGGAACTATACAACAGCATAATTTCAAGTTGTTCAGGAGCAGTTCAGTTCGTACTAGAAAGCTGAATGTGTGAGAATTGTCACATTGTTCCTGTTTTATAACAATGCCCTTTTTAAAAAAAAAAAAATTGCAGGCGCTGAAGCAGAGAGAAGCAATCTTGAAACTGATTTTGACAGATGAAAATGTAAGTTAATCGTTCCAGCAGTTAGATGGCCTGACCTGGGGCTATATAAGGTGTGATGCAGGAGGGTCTCTGATTAGATCCCCTAATATATAACTTGGCTTCAAAAAGCAGCCAGTGGGGACTGATAGGAAATGAGGCTGTGCATTGGGGAAGGCGGGCGAGATCTCACCCCAGTGCCACTTTCCCGATGCGAAATAGCTGCTCCCCCCGCCCACGTGCTCCTTTAAGCCCTGTAGGGAAAGAAGACAAATACTCTTATTGCACCTGGCTTTTTCCTTCCTCTGTTGGACTTAGAAGTAGATGGGTGGTAGGGAGAAGAGAGATACTTTGATTGGGATAATGTAGTTAACCTTCCCCCCACCCCCAAGCATGGTGTAGTGATGATGTCAGACCAGGATCCGGAAGACCCAAGTTTGCATCCCCGCTCTGCCATGGAAGCTCATTGGGAGACATTGGGCCCACTCAAGGCCTAGCTTATCTCATGGAGTTGCTCTTTTTAGGAGAATGTGGAAGGAGGGAGAATGATATCAACCAGATTAGGTCCCCATTGGGGGGGAAAGTAGGGTATAAATATCAAAATAAATAAAATTTTGGAACATCCCCAGCTTTTATCCATGTCAGCTAAGTTATACATCAGGGATCCTTTCATGGACTCACAGTGCCGCATGTAGTTTGGCCCTTAATGCAAGGTAGAGTCACTGGCTTTTGTACCACGTAATTTAGAGCTAAGGAGCCCTGTGGTGCAGAGTGTTAAGCTCTGCTCATGACCTGAGTTCGTTCCCGACGGAAGTCGCTTTCAGGTAGCCGGCTCAAGGTTGACTCAGCCTTCCATCCTTCCGAGGTCGGTCAAATGAGTCCCCAGCTTGCTGGGGGTAAAGGGAAGATGACTGGGGAAGACACTGGCAAACCACCCCGCAAACAAAGTCTGCTTTGGAAACGTCGGGATGTGACGTCACCCCATGGGTCAGGAATGATCCGGTGCTTGCACAGGGGACCTTTACCTTTGCTTAATTTAGAGCTAGTTTGTATTACTTAATTCCTCTACTAGAGCTATGGGCTTCTTGTTTGTAGGCAAGTGGGCTTGAAAAGGCCATTATATCCCAGCCTTGTTTTTTTAATGCAGTCTAGCTGGTAACAGTTGGGCTGAAAGGACATAATTTTTGCTGGATTACCCCGTAATCTCCCCCCCCCCCATTTATTCAAAATTCAGCTTGGAACAGAATCAATAGCATAAAATTCCTACATTCTGTTCCAGTTTGGACTGTTCATTACTATTTACAAGAAAATGCTGTCATTGTCCTTATCTGTGTTACTTTTGTTCGTTAATAGGTGGACAGGCACGTAGATCTCCTTGAAGTTGCTAGAGAAACCGACGGGTTCTCTGGAAGTGACTTGAAAGAAATGTGCCGTGACGCTGCACTCCTCTGTGTCAGGGAATACGTTAATGCCTCCTATGAAGACAGGTACCTTTTTAGCTCAGCTGTGTCAGGAAAAATATTTGATACCCAGTGGCTGTTCTGTATGGTCCTTGTTACAGAAACGGGTCTTGAGAGTTTCACCAAGGTCATTTACACATGGGAGTTTTACCCGAGGTTCGTTGCTCGCTGGACCCACACTTTCCTGTAGGGAATCTATGCACCAGCAGTCTCCAAGCACAAATCAAGTCCTTGACCCTTTAAATGCTGCTTTGTAATTGGCTTACTTATAGTGCTTACTGTGTGAGAAAAGTCCCCCCACCCAAAAAAAACACCAAGTGCCACATAAAAAAGCATTTTGAGAACAACAAACACAACAAAAAGGAGTATTCTGAAAGGGGGGGGAGAAATCTAAGCCTTGGTTTTAAAAAGATTTCCTTCTGCTCAGAAAGATCTCCCAGGAAGTATTTGAATCCCCGCCTCTGGACATGCTGCTTTGTGATTGGCTGTGAGAGAAACCAAGCTTGGGTGTCAAGGACTGTGCCTTATGCATGGGGTTTTCACCCGGGCTTTGCTCAGGGAAGATGAAAGAGTCGAGTTAACAGAGGAATGGGAAGACCCAGACATTGCAAGGGCTGGGCACGAGGTCATCGCTAATGGACGGAAAACTCATGCACAACTCCAAGGAACAACTGAGACAGACTGGGGGCAAACATGAGTGAAAGTACCCATGCATAAACGACCCAAGACTAACTTTAGTTTGTGTGTACGGCATGCATGAAACGGGCTGAACTGGGAATGACTGTCGTGTACTCCTGTAGTGAGATACATGTGTTCCTGGCGCAGGGCAGCAGCTTGCACATTTCTCTGCTTGTGGGGGCGGGTGAGTGGAAATGTGTCAGTTCCACTTTGGATAAGAGGAAGGAACTCAGGGAACAGGAAGTGAATGTCAGTTGTTTCTTTCCACATGCACGTAGGGATGTGTGCAGCTACTTGAGAAACCAGAAGCAAAGATTATGAGGCTAGAATTTTCTGTTTGAAACACACTTAGCAGCTTAGGTTTTTTATTGTTTCTCGGCTTAGTTTTTTCTCCTTGAGATATGTATTTTGTTAAATTTCTTACACAACACTTGGATCAACTTTATTTATTTATTTTTTCTTCTCCCCCAAGCCAAGAAGATGATGAAATACGTCCCGTGCAACAGAGAGATCTGCACCGGGCAATTGAGAAGATGAGGAAGTCAAAAGACGCAACAACCCAGAGTGTTCTAATGCATGTTAGTTTAGATTAAGGCTTAGGGAGTGTGCGTGTGTTCCAATGTGGCCTCATTTCAGTGGCTTGCTATGTGATTTAGGTAGCAGAAATGAATTGGAAGCAAAAATAGCCTTTTAATAAGTGTTTCTGGAATTGTTTTTATATTCTTATATTTAAGTTATTGAAATCTAGTCCTCTTTCAGAATTGGGTTATGGCCTCAGTGATAGATCATGACATGGAAGAATGTTGTCCAGCTCAAAAGCAAAGTCCTCTTTCATTGTTGCAGCCTTAAAAGCCTTTGGTAGGTTCTGGTGCGGCACACTTTTTCTCGGGGGAGGGGAATCAGGCTCCAGTGTATATATGTATGAATGTGTGTGTGTGTATATGATATGTAAATATATATATCCACACAGTTTTTATATATAGACATAATGTGTAGATAATATGAATATGAAAAGCCTTCTCTTTTTTTGTTTTTACTTAATTGCTGGATCAAACCAAATCAGAGGATTAAAAAGATTCAATGCACACTTGCCTATTTTGTCTATTACCTTAATGCAAAAGCAGGAGCTGCTTTTGGGTATAACATTTCTGGAATGCAGGGAAATCGGACTCATGTTTGTGTGTGTGTGTGTGTTAACTTATGGAATCTTCTGGTGCCAATCAGTTTAGGTTGAAAAGTTATATAAGACTCATTATTTTTTTAAAAATGAATTATCTTACCGGGTTTTTTTATACTGTCATAATTGTCCATAGTGGAACATTACTAAAATTGCATTTCACTGTAATTTATTTTTCTGTTTCCAATTTTGTGAGTCATTTCCTGTTTGATTTAATATTATGCTGGGGGAACCTCTGCTGTTGAATGTCTTTTAGCCACTTGCTACTTACATGCCGGTGGTCACAACCCAAAATATTATAGTATTGCTGGTGTAAGCTCTTGGGTGGCCTCATTTCACCCCTAACTGCTCATTTCAGTAGTTTTTTGTAAGTCTTCCACTGATTAGTAGCACTTCATAATAAATAATTTTTTTTCATTGTCAAATGTGTAATGGTAAGGTACAGAACATTTAGAGTTAGAAATCCATTTAAATTCCTCCCCCCCCCACACACACACACACTCACATAGGCATCTGCACTAATTAAAATGGCCAGGTATTCAATATATTCACAATACTGAAAGTTGGATTATGCCAGTCTACTCAGCTAAGAGCAGGGCCTTCTTTCTGCATTGGGAACCTTTTCCACAAGACTCCATGCTTTGCTGAGCAGAATGTTAGGATCTTAACCTGTGTGTTGTGGTTTTTATTGCCCTGATGATCAAAATGAGCACATGGTCCACAAGGCAAAATCACAGAGTTTGAAGGGACCACCAGGGTCATCTAGCCCAACCCCCAGACCAATGCAGGAAATTCACAACTACCTCCCACACACACACACCCTCAGTGACCCCCTACTACACCATCCGGTGTTTCTTTATGAACATAGTGTTTTTTTCTCCAGACTTTTTCATACTTCAAAATGAAAATATATTTTAAAAAGCTTTTTCAGTTTAAATAATGCATAAGAACATAAGAAAGGCCCTGCTGGATCAGACCAAGGCCCATCAAGTCCAGCAGTCTGTTCACACAGTGGCCAACCAGGTGCCTTTAAATTGAACCTAATTTAATGACTTTTCAGCATTCAGCAATAAGCAAATGACAGGTAATTATCAGGATATTTTGTTCAGCATCCTGCTGATTTTTCCTTTTCCGTTCCCTTCTGTGGAGTTCCCTTCTGCCAGATTTCTTCTCCGTTGGCCTCCATGCTGAGTAGGAAGACTGCATGTGCCCAAGAGTGTGCAGCAGGGCATAGCAGGAAACATGCCAGCCTGTAGCAAGCTCCCTAGTTTATTGTCATGTTGGAATAAATCTTGTTTGACTTGTTGTGATATAATTTGCACTAATATTCTTTATGAGGTTTCAATAATATATTTGTCCCAAATGTAGTCTAGATTCAGTATAGAAATTGGTGTAAAGCGTCAGAAAAGGAGTATCGTTATTTGGTTTCCTGATCATCCCAAACTGACCTTTATTCCAATAGTTTGGGTTGTCATCCTTCAATCATCCTTCTTGTATAACTGTTGTCTGTCTTTTTTGCATAGGCAGTCTCCAACAAGATCACCTTATTGTTTTGCTGCCCTTTTTCAGTTCTGCTGTATACTTTTTTTGGGGGGGTGGGGTGAGAAACTAGACACTCAAGTAGTCTTAAATTCTGATCCAATCATGCTTAGGTCCCATTGGAATCAACTTTACCAAATCAAATCCAGGAGCACCATGGCATACAAATACAGGTTAACAGGAGTTGGTCTTCCGTACACACAATCCAGGATTCTAAACCAAAACTTAATCCAGGTTTAGAATCCCAGTTTGTGTGGTGGAAGCGTAACTCTAGTTAATTTGTTTGCCATTCTTTGTCTGTCAGGGCTTCTCTGTGCTAGAAGGAAAGGAGGGAGGAGTGAAGTATATGTGCCATTCCAGCAACAGACCAAATTCATCTTGGTATAATGTTGGTTAAAAGTGATGTCTGAATGCTACCTAAAAATCTTTGGTCAGTCTGTAAAATATAAGCAACAGATCCTTTGTAACTGGGAAGGAAACCTCTGATCTATATACTACTTCTTTTTTGCCAGCAAGTCGAACCCGACTTATGACAACCCCATAGGGTTTTCAAGGCAAGTGACGTTCAGCGATGGTTTACTATTGCCTGCCTCTGTGTAGCGATCCTGGGATTTCTCATTGGTCTCTCATCCAAATGCTAACCTGGGCCGACCCTGCTTAGCTTCTGAGGTCTGACAAGACTGGGCTAGCCTGGGCTATCCAGGTCAGGGTATCTGCTACTACTTCAGCACAAAGCGAAATTCCTTGGATCACAAGAACACAATGACCTCTGTTCTATAATAATATGAGTAATTGTGGCCAACTGTTTAAAAAAAGGAAAAGCAAAGAGTCCCACAAGGTTTGAGTAATGTGATGGGGGTTTGGTTGCATTTAAATATTAGGTGAAGCCATAAATGTTACAAGGCTGTAGCAAAACATTTGCAACTGTGCTTTTTTCGATGTGCTACTGCTACTTTTTTCCACATGGTTTTTAGAATCAAGCAAAATATGTATTATGACCACAATGGTTAAGTGTAAATGGGGAAATACAAATAAAACTGTCTGGCCTCTTTAGGAGGTCCAACTCTGTCTTTGTATTCTAGTTCATTGCCTGGGCAGATTCTTCACTTTTTTAGGTGATGTAATTTTTTTCAGTGTTAATAGCTAAGTTTGGAATGTTTGGTTAAGTCACAAGTATGATCATATTTGTTTCCCAGAGACATGTTCTATTATGGAGTCCCGGATGGTACATTTATATTAGCTACAAGTGGGCAGTCTCCAACTGAGCAGTCAGAAAACCGTTAGTTGTCCAAGGGAACTAACGTAACCAGTTCCATTTTCATAATAAATATGTTTGTTGTCTCATTAATTACTTATTGATGTTAGAACATTTTGTCCCAAAAGCATTACAAGTACCATAGAAGTTGGACTGCTTCACTTGACCGGGTCAGCATAGAGCACAAAAGCAAGTCTGGCTTATATCTCTTCCGCACCTTATGTAGAATACCCTTTTGTGATTAGCCTTGTGCAAGCCAGTAGTATATGCCCTTTTTGTGGCGAGTCAGTGGGACAGCGCATATGTGTAGGGAAGTATGTTTGCACTGTAGTCACACACTTTATGTTCTTTGGTGGCTATTGTTTCTTGCTAGGTCAGGACTGAGCACAAGTTTCAAACTTCATCCCACTAAAATATTTCGGGCCTGCTGTGTAAACTCCCTTGGTGGGGACGTACATATGATCAGTTATACATTAAATATCCTACAAGGGTTTTGTCCATGTGGGTCCTGCAATCCCACCATAACCTTTTTGGTAGTCAAACAGGATCCACCTTCCTCTCATTTTCAGCAGCAGAAAATCTGGTTGGATCCAACCCATTGGGCTAGAGCCTATGGATATTGCAAGAGGGAGGAGAGTAATCTCTATTCCCCAACCAGAACGGCCTTTTATCTGAGAAGATCTCCCAACTTACTGGCAATGCTTTTTCTTGGGCCACGGGACTGCTGGGCAAAAGGGGAGACAAATAAATTAAATATATTTAAACTAGAATCCTAACACTAGCTAATAATAGTCCTTAAGAATCAGGAACTAGGGGGAAATGTTTTGTCTTTCCCCGATACCTTCTTTTCAGGCACTTACTGGTCTACCCATCTTCCCTATAGCTGCCAACTGATCTGTAAAAAAAAGGCCTGTCACTTTAACAGAGGCTTAATGTGTAGAAATTGGTAGTTAAAGCTTTTAATGGCATGGATCTAAATAATATCACCTGGTAAACAGCCAATCCATTAAACCTCAAAGATATAGGACATTTTCCTCCAGGTCAGTTGGGAACCCTATCTTGCTTCTTTCTTATAGTCCTGTCTCAGGGCTCTCAGTCCCTAAAATTGCCGGTGTCTTTTCTGCTCTGTTGCCAACCCTTCGTGTGTCCCCCCCACACACACATCTGAGCACCACGCCCTCTTCCCACAAACAAAGCATTAAACTCCTGTTCATAGATCCTCTATGGTTGGTTATACATGGATACTTTCACTCATGTTGGCCCCCTTCTGTCTTGGTTGTTCCCTGGAGTTCTGCATGAGTTTTCCCTCCACTAGAGATGACCTCGCTGCCAGCCCTCACCTGTCCCTCAGTTAACCCGATTCTTCCCTCTCCCCCAAGTTCAGCCCGCTTGAAATCCCCATGCATAAGACAAAGCGCGGGACACAGAAGCTTGGTTTCTCTCACAGCAAGCAGACAGCCAATTACAAAGCAGCATGTCAAGGGGCAGGGATTCAAATACTCCCTGCTTCCTCTGAGTTCTTTCTGAGCAGAAGGCTTTTTAAAAACGAGGCTTGGGTTCTCCCCCCATTCCTTTCAAATAGCTCCGTTTTTTGCTCTTAAAATGCTTTTTTATGTGGCAATTGGGTGGGGGGGAGGAACTTTTCTCTCACTACAGCCAATTACAAAGCAGCAGTTCAAGAGGTGGGGATTCAAATACTTCCTGATTTGAACTTGGAGACTGCTGGTACATAGACTCCCAACAGGAAAGCGTGGGTCCAGTGAGCAATGAACCTCAGGTGAAACTCCCACTCATAAAATGACCTATGAGTAAAGGCCCAAAGTGAACCATCACTCTCTTCAAAAGCTGTCAACATTTTAATGCAGACATTTTCATCCTGAGCATGCCAAGCTATCAAACAATCCATTGCATTTCGTCTTAGGCACTGGATTTGAGGGCTTGCAGGTGACAGCGTTTGACCTTGCGTACATATATAAAGAAAGAGCAAGAAAATAGTGAAACAGAGAATTTTTTTATTGATACTAAAGGTGAATTCTAGTAGCAGAATGCCAAATTAGTCATGAGATATATCAATCAGATAAGACATTCCAGTCTCATGTCTGTAATAAATATGCAATAAAATATTATAGGATATATACTTTTTTAAAAAAATTTAAAAATAGTATGGCATATGGGATATAACCATTTATAACGATGATAATGAACAGAGCATAAGGTTAAAAACAGAAAATACATCAGCACTATTAAAATATTAATTAAAATCACGTTTTATCTTCAAGGTCCCTTCCAGAGGGCTTGGGTATAAAAGGCACTATTGCTAGTATACACCAGCTCGTAATGTTGCAGTGGGAGCCATCTGTGCAATCTGTATTTAAATCAGTGCTGCTTACAGGAGATCCAATGTGAGCTTCTTATCTAGAGTGCAAGTTGGGTAGCAGGAATGTTTCATGTATTCTGCCAAGTGGCTGCACTCATGGGGGCGGGGGGTATAACAACATCCATTTGGTTTCTTTCTCGAAAGTTTTAGGAAGTATAAAAAGATGAAAATATATAAAAGGCATTCCCAAACACACTTTTGAGACTGTAGAAATGTCTTTGCTGCATAATTGCAAGAGCGACTAAGCAAATCATTGCACAATCTTTAAAAAAAGAAAATGATTATTGGAACAAACTTCTTGATTACACAGACTTCAAATTATGGGCACAATTCAACTTGGCACTTCCATGGGGGGGCACACTCACCTCTCCACACATGGAAAGGTGGCTTATATTGGGGGTGTCTTCCTAGGAAGCAGAATGCCTGGAAGGAGGATGGAAGGATTTTGTGGGGTGCTAGATCCTTTCCTGCCCTGACCTGGATGGCCCAGGCTAGCCTGATCTTGTCAGATCTCAGAAGCTAAGCAGGGTCAGCCCTGGTTAGTATTTGGATGGGAGACCACCAAGGAAGTCCAGGGTTGCTGTGCAGAGGAAGGCACTGGCAAATCACCTCAGTTAGTCTCTTGCCATGAAAACCCCAAAAGGGGTCGTCATAAGTCGGCTGCGACTTGAAGGCACTTTACACACACACACAGATGCTTTCCTATATATTGTTATTAATGTGTTTCATGAATCATCTGCATTTATTACACATTATTTGCTTTGAATATAAGCTACATATAAAATGTTACATACTGTTGCATTCTGACAAGTGAACGTTAAAAGCATAGTTTCCAGTGTGCAACTCAGTAAGTCTCAAATATATTATTGGGCAAGAAGCTGATTTAGTGACAGAGAGCTCAGTATTATCACGACTCAACCAGTTCTATTTGGCAGTGAATTAGGCTGAGGATTGGCGGATGTAATCAACCAATATAGGAAATTCATATCAAGGGGGAGGATCCAGATCCTTTTGCCAGGCTCGTCTAAACTAAGGGTGTCCACATGACTCCAGAAGAAAAAAATCTGCAATTCTATACATTTAATGTAAAACCTACATTATGCATCTCTCTTTATTCTGTATTAACGACATTCACTTCTGAGTGGAAGAGGCTAAAGACAGCTGTTGTGTTCATATGAAAACACTCTGGAAAAGATAGGATTGTATACTAATGTATACTGCCAGCCTAAGCAGAGATACACCCTTTTAAAGGAGTTTTGACTCTCAAAAGCTTATACTCTCAAAAGCTTGTCAGTCTTTAAAGTGCTACTGGATTCAAATCCTGCTCTACCTTTCTAAGGGCGAAAACGCATGGTCGCTTTAGCCTCCTTTATTCCCTGTTTCAGCCAGGATTCAGCCAGGATCGAACGCGTGCGTTTCGCCGAACGTGCATTCAATCCTGGCTGAATCCTGGCTGAAACAGGGAATAAAAGAGACTAACGCAACCAAAAAAAAACAAAAAAACAAATCAGTGGGTTATAGATCAAATCAAGCCTGAACTGACCCTAGAAGCTAAAATGACTAAACTGAGGCTGTCGTATTTTGGTCACGTCATGAGACGACAAGAGTCACTGGAAAAGACCGTCATGATAGGAAAAGTTGAGGGCAGCAGGAAAAGAGGAAGACCCAACAAGAGATGGATTGACTCAATAAAGGAAGCCACAGCCTTCAATTTGCAAGATCTGAGCAAGGCTGTCAAAGATAGGACATTTTGGAGGACTTTCATTCATAGGGTTGCCATGAGTCGGAAGCGACTTGACGGCACTTAACACACACACACACACACACACACAAACACACACACACACACAGAGTAAGGTTAGGTAATGATGATATACGAGCTTGCATCTCTGGGGCATATTGCTGATAATATAGTTCCTTAGTTTTTCGTTGCATGGTCCAGGTTTTCTATGCTGGCTATATCTATTTCATAACAGAATGTTTTATATATTTAGCAATTAGCCACCCATTCATCTATTCTTTTTAAAAAAGTGGATGTGAGCAGGACTACCACCTTCTGTCTAGAAAAAAACAAGAGAATTGGTTCACTCCAAATAGGAATGAATTTAATGCAGAGGCTTTTTGTAGCATCCAAAAATAAGACTAGAGGGTAAGCTTGCAAGAATTCTTCTGAAAAGAGGACTTTCATTCATAGGGTCGCCATGAGTCGGAAGCGACTTGACGGCACTTAACACACACACACACACACAACGCGACCATGCGTTTGCGTCCTAAGTTTGTTTTAGTCAATGGGCAGCTGGGGTTAGGATGACGTTGTTAATTGACTGACTACGTCTAACGACAGCAGTGAGACACAAGGCAAGGGAGATAACTTGGCATTTCAGAGTCATCCTCTATCTAACTCACCCCCTCCCGCAAGCAAAAGCCGGTCTATAAATTTAATGCACAAATGAGCCATGAATAGACGTGCTGGTGCAAAGAGCCACAGCTTTCGTCAGCATTCTAATTCCTGTATCAGTTTTACAAGTCGGGAGCCTGTTGTGTTGTGTGTGTGTGTGTATGTGGAAGGATAAACAAAGAGGAATTTCCTCTCCAATAGCACAAGACTGCTGAGCTCTGGGGACAGAAAAGCTTTCTTCTCACGTAGCCCTGAACCTCAGCAGTCTAGCTCTGTGGTACAATGCAGGGGAGGTATACTTTTACTTCACTTTCCACACAATGTATGGGAAAGGTGTTGTTGGGGAGGGAGGGGTGATGTGTACCTCAAGGTCTCCAGGATAACTTTAGTTCTTAGAGGCTTACAGAAGCCAAGCTCCCTCCCCTCCCTTTTAAATTGATGCTCAACTACCTTCAATAGTCTCCTAGAAAGTGATGAGCGTGTTCAGTCCTAATCAGCACATTTCTTTGGGGGTGGGTGCTTCTTGTTAACTTAGATACAAATATGTTTCAGTATACCTAAGGAGCTTGGGAAACCCTATTTCACGGCCCTAGTGATAGGCACTTGGCCAGCGTTTCCTATTGGAGGACTCTTAAGTGCTTCACATTTTATTTTTAAAATCCATAAAATAATCTTGTAAGTCAAGCCACTCCTATTCTCTCCATTTTGCAAATGAGGTCCCAGCGACTTGCTTGCATGACCACCTACTGAGGTTATGACTCAAATGATATGGGTGACTTGCCAATTCATGGCCACTGCCTTACAGCGGGAGAGTATCACAACAACAGCATAATGAGAAAATAAGCTGAACCATCAGCTTTTGTCTTCCTAAAACAGGAGTTAACAATCACAAGCCAATTGGCATTCATATTGTAGGGAACAAAGGAGAACATTCAGTTAATCCAAAAACAGTTTGCTCATACAAAATACCTTTCTGCATATGCCAATGAATTTGGATTCATCGCCATCTTAGCTTTCACTTTGCTAAGAAGTTCACATTCTCATCATGATTGTGTAGAAAAATAAAGATTAAAATACAAGAAACAGGTAAAGGTCCCCTGTGCAAGCACCAGGTCATTCCTGACCCATGGGGTGATGTCACATCCCAACGTTTTCTAGGCAGACTTTGTTTATGGGGTGGTTTGCCAGTGCCTTCCCCAGTCATCTTCCCTTTACCCCCAGCAAGCTGGGTACTCATTTTACCGACCTCGGAAGGATGGAAGGCTGAGTCCACCTTGAGCAGGCTACCTGAAACCAACTTCCGTTGGATTGAACTCAGGTCGTGAGCAGAGCTTGGACTACAGTACTGCAGCTTACCACTCTGCGCCATGGGGCTCTTAAATACAAGAAAAGGGCCAGTATAAGATTTTTTAAAACCAACGTTGTTGTTTTTTAGATAGTCGGATAACCAGGATAGATCATCAGATCTTGGATGCTAAGTAGGGTCAGTCCTGGTTAGTGTTTGGACAGGAGACCACTGAGGAAGTCCAGGCTGTGACCTGATGACAAAAAAATGGGATAACTATACCCTACACTGTTCCTCATCACTTTCCCTTAGTGACTTCACCGTTGCATGTCTTATCCTGATTCACACTGCTTGAAACTCCTTCTGTGACATGTTTCTTCATGTAGAAAAGATGAATTTAGCTGACAGCTATGAGCCAGTTTACAGGTAGAAGATAGGAAGTGAAGATAAACTAAATAAGCAGACACTTCCTTGTGCAAATATAGCGAGGTAACTTTGACTTTAGTCCCTGCTTTGTTTTTTCAACAGAAAGGGGTTAATCCTAGAGAAGCCAAAAGTGAGGCAAAGAGCCTACAGATAATTTGGGGCTCTTGCCTGGCCTATCTCAAGTCAGAACATGTGACTGTCCAAACTTGTGGTTGTAAAAATGTCTTCTTTCAGGGACCCTTTCTAGATGATCTCATCTTATATTGAGCTCTTGTTTATTGCCCAGGATCCCAGGGCATAGTCTAGGCCTCACTGCTAAGCCTCACTGGGGCACTGCTTGAACTGACAGTGTGACTTAGATCACACCCAACACTCCCTTGACTCTGGGTTGCAGGAGAAGATTGGCAGTGGCAGGCGTGTTTATCCTCCATTGTTAATTTTATTGATGAACCGTTGTTAAGCTTCAGAGGAAGCCTGGCCTTCCCCAGGAACGCCAGTTGAAAACCATTGGGCTAAAAACTTAGGGTTGCCAGGCCCCACTTTGCCACCGGCGGGAGGTTTTGGGGGTGGAGCCTGAGGAGGGTGGGGTTGGGGGAGGGGAGGGACTTCAATGCCATAAGAGTCCAATTGCCAGAGCAGCCATTTTCTCCAGGTGAACTGATCTCTATTGGCAGGAGATCAGTTGTAATAGCAGGAGATCTCCAGCTAATACCTGAAAGTTGGCAGCCCTATAAAAACTGGCACTCAAAACTTGGAAGTGAATTTTGGAACTCGCTGCCAGCACACTGTGCCTGGTGAGATGCTGAGAGAAAGTTGTGTATTGCTCTGGTATTTCCTGCTCTTGCCATAAGATATCAATGAGTCAGGATATAACTCCTAATTAAAACAACAACAACAATTCTGTCATCAAGCCCCTCAAAGGAAATGAAGACCATAGCGGAGTATGGCAGAAGCTCCTCATTCAATTTGCTGCTTCTCAAAAAAGTTGTTTCTCCACTACTTGGTGTAAGCAACAAGTAAGCATCAAGGAAGATACACGTCTTGATGATTGGCTGTACGCTTAGGATATCCTCCCCTCCGAAAGAGGCTAAGTAACCAAATGGAATGTGGTTTGGATACTTATCATTTAGATCTCTGGTTTCCTATATACAGTTTAAAAAATTCTTCTTATGGCTTTGCCCTGCAAATAAGAGGCCATCTATTAACTTCAGTGGGGGTGAAAGCCAGGCCAGAATCAGACCTGAGGGTAAAATGCCCACAAATAAAAGTAGAAAAATTAAAAGAAGCCAAAGCATAATAGCATAGGTATCAATTGACAGAGCTCATCATTAAACAAAAGCTTTCCAAGGTTAAAAGCAGAATTAATTATTTTTTTCCAGGGATGTGTAGTATTCTGTCAACACTTTCCAAGCTTTCGGCGCCATGAAGCCATCTGGGGGATTTTCACCTTCACGAGCCAGCTTCCTCATGCGCGTGCCAGAAATGAAGTCAAATTCATTGTGCCTAGTAAAGAAAGGGTAGGCTGTCACAGTTAGTCCAATGACATTAATACAAAAGCTTGAAATTGATGGATTGTACAACTAAACTATAATTCAAACCATTTCTGCAATTAAGTACACTTTCCCCTGTACAGTGTGAACATCTGATAACATTCAGTATGCTGATAACATTCAGAGCCAGCGCGGTGTAGCGGTTCGAGTGTTGGACCAGAATCTGAGCGCCCCGGGTTCAAAGCTTGCTGGGTGATCTAGAGACGGTCACACACATAAGAACGTAAGAAAGGCCATGCTGGAACAGACCAAGGCCCGTCAAGTCCAGCAGTCGGTTCACACAGTGGCCAACCAGGTTGGAACACCCCAGGTCCGAATGCCCACACTGCCGTGGAAGCACACTGGGTGACTATGGGCCAGCCATACATTCTCAGCCTAATCTACCTCAAAGGGTTGTTATGAGGATAAAAATGGAGTAGAACAGAATGATGAAGGCTGCTTTGGGGGGGGAGCAAGAGATAGATAGGTGGATAGACTAGACAGACAATTAAACAACAATGTCATGAACTGCAAATCACATTTCAGAGCAGTGCACTTCATAAGATCATCCAATAGCAAGCCAGGCTCATAAATCATTATATTATATTCACTGGGCTGTTTCTATATGGGCACTTTTAGCATGTACACGTATAGAAAACAACAACAACCTTACCTGTCTGGATCATAGAAAACCATTGCCTTTTGTACTTTGTTGTACGCAGCTACTCGGAAGGGAATGATTTCCACAGAGGTGAGTCCCGGAGCCATGCTAAGCACCTTTCCACCTTGCGTAGGTTCGTACAGATCTTTCTTGGTTTCAGGGTGGGGCATTCCTGCTGGATCTCGCCCCACGATGTAGAAATTGGCTCCAGCAATCATCCGAGCCCTGCAGTGCCACTGCACCTGAGAATGGGCCACACAGTCAGAGCTCTGTTGATAAGGACCCTTGACGTACTATTAAGAGAGGCTTTTTTCCAAGAACATTTTATACAGATGCAAACTAGATCTCCAATAAAAATGTGTCCACAGGGCTACTTTATGGCTCTGGATACACAAAGACAGAACTGAAGGGAAAGCTATGACAATAGCCGCAGCTATTTTCAAAGCTACAGCTTTTTATTAACGATACACAAGCGTGCTTTTTAGCATGGCATTGTTTTGTTTTGTTTTGTTTTAATATAATGAAGTATTTATCATTACAGTCTTCAGAAGGAAGGAGAGCCCATGTGAAAGAAATAGCTGGTGAGTTCTCACATTCCTTCCAGCAATTTCCCAGTCTTGGAAAAACACATTTCATCCAGTAAATACCCAATGGTTCTTGGTCATGTTGTGTTTACTGGCCAGTGGGGAGAATTTTATGATTCTCCCATTTCCAAGGACTGCTGAACAGGAGCAGATGCCGGAGAGCATTCTTCCTCACTCCTTGGCAGGAAGTTGCAGGTCCCTGGTTTCTTACATGACTTCATGTCCACTGTGGTGCATTACTTCTTAGCGTAGCTATCAGTAGTCGCCCACAGTGGCTTTGCAGAGAGTCAATTCTCTGACTAAAGCTACAGTTAACTAGAACTACCAGAAGCTTGAAGTCAAAGAAATCGGCAGGTCAATACGTGACATTAAACTTCTGCTTTCCGGTGCAGTTTGGCCCTTGAGTTACTAGGTCACAATGACAAAGTGACAACAGAAGCCCCAAACAGTAGAAATCTGCAGCCAGTAGACCAGCATGGCTGTGACCCACCAAGCCAAGTGCAGCTGACCCAACAGTGTAGGGTGCCCAACAAAAGAGATCCATAAACTTTCTGTTCTTGCTATCTGCCTCGGCTTCAGAATAGATGCTTTCTCAAAAGGGCTGCCAGATCCGGGTTGGGAAATGCCTGGAGATTTTGGAGCTGGAGCCTGAGGAAGGCGGGGTTTAGAGAGGAGAAGGACTTCAATGCCATAGAGTCCAATTGCCAAAGCGGCCATTTTCTCCAGGTGAACTGATCTCTATTGGCTGGAGATCAGTTGTAATTAGGGTTGCCAACCTCCAGAGAAGTCAAATAACAATAATTACTTGGGCTGTACTGAAAGTTACTCAAATGTAGACAGCCACTATGGCAAAAAATAAAACATACACAATGAAACAGTGTCTAAAGTAAAGTATATTGTTTCACAAAATAACTGGTAATCCTACCAGAAAATACTGATATACGAAACAAAAGACAAAGAAGAAGATTGCTTAATTTATTCTGAACATTGATACTAACCAAGTGACTGTGATTATTATACTCACCAACTGAAGAAATTCTTTTTGAAACAAGACTTATACCGGATGCCTGCCTTGTTTTGCTATAATTTTGAATTATCTTTATAAGCACTGTGGTGTCTTACATTTCAAAGAAAAAATATTTCAGTTCTTTGCAACCCTGTGAAATAACTGGGTTGAATATATCAGTATTTTCTGGTAGGATTACCAGTTATTTTGTGAAACAATATACTTTACTTTAGACACTGTTTTATTTTTTGCCATAGTGGCTGTCTACATTTGAGTAACCTCCAGATAGTAGCTGGAGATCTCCCGCTATTACAACTGATCTCCAGCCGATAGAGATCAGTTCACCTGGAGAAAATGGCCGCTTTGGCAACTGGACTCTATGGCATTGAAGTCCCTCCCCTCCCCAAACCCCACCCTCCTCAGGCTCTGCCCTAAAAATCTCCCACCTGTGGCGAAGAGGGACCTGGCAACCCTAGTTGTAATTGTGAGAGATCTCCAGCCACCACCTGGAGTTTGGCAACCTTGTTTCTCAAGGCCTCAGTAAATACCTAGCAAGATCTAACAAAGGGTAGGATAAAAATAGCCAAAATAAATATCTAATAAATATATAACTTGTTGCAGGTTAAGTCTGACTATTGTGAGGCCCTCAAATCCCAGGGTACCTTGGAAACTACTGAACTGGAGTAAGGCTGGAAACAGGCCAGCCTAAGGCTCAGAGGGACAGAGGAAGAACTGAGTAGCCACCCTCTCCAAAGCTGCCCAGGCAGAGGAGTCAGCTGATTTCAGACTTGACAGGAGTCTATGGGGTGGCAACTGACCTTTCAGGAGAGAAGGATTATGGGTTGTGATGTATATCTCTCCACTGGAACAGCCTGCAGTTTCTTCCCCTTAACCAGCAGTTCCAGTCACTCTGTGAACTGGTGTTCAATCTGCAGAGCTTCCCATTTGAGCCCCACAGCAGCTACCATCTCTATAGATAACTAGCCGATGTCCCTTGAGCTCCCTGGCCCCAACTTTTCAAGTCCCTGGTCTGCCGAGTTTGTTCCTGCTAAGAGGGCATAGTTCAGGTCCTTCTTTCTCTTCAGCTCCATGTCTCTACCACTTGTAGTTTCTTCTTTCTTCGCTGTTTCTCAGGCCACAACCTACTGTGTCTCACCCTAGCTATCTCATCTCTTGACTCCTCTCCCCCAAACATAGCACACTGCTCGCCTCATCTTCAGCACTCTCTCTCCAACGAGCCCCCCTTTTGCCTCAGTTTGTTGTCTCCTCTGCCCTCTGCTGCAAGTTGTGTTCTTTGCCCATTTTTTAGGTTCTTTATTCCCAGATCATTGCCTACTCTACACCCTTTCTATAGTGGGCTCCCCGTTCCTTAGTTTCCCCTACCTCCTGGAACGTCTTCCCAATCCTCAGCCTGCTGATATGTAAGTCAAACTGACAACTCACTCGCAGAAAATGGATTGGCTTCTGATCCACTGAACATTCAAAGAAATTATATCAGTTTAGCAAAGGAGTCAGAAACATCCCTGCCACACGTGCAATCCATTTAAAGCTCTTTAAATTTCAGATGGGCTGAGGTTCACAATTGAGTCACTTATCCTCGAGCATCTGACAGGTCACTGTTGGAGACAAAGTCCTTATCTCCATGACCAACTCTTACTTTTGCACCAGTTTACCTATCATGGCTTTCCCAAAAGGATCCTGGGAACAGAGGGTTGCTGAGACTGCTAAAAAGCATTGTTAGAGCACTACAGTCCTCCTAACCAAACTACAAATTCCCAGGGCTTGCCGGGGAATTTACGTCTGTTGCATAGCTAAGCCTAAACAGGCTAGGTGTCCTGACATTCAGATTGAGCATGGCAATTCCTATTATAATTGTACTACTTGCATAGTGTTTAAAATAAGCGAAGAGCTTCACAGAAATTTGGAAAGATGCATCTCTGCCCAGCTTCTAAATCTTGACAACAGATGGCTGCAGTCCTAAACATACTTAAACATACTTGCTAGGGAGTAAGTCCCCCTGAAATCAATGGCATTTACTTCTGAGTACATCAGTTCAGCAAAGCGTAGTCAGAAGCAACATATTGGATTATATTGCAGATAAGAAGATGCCAAATATATACAACATGGCAAGCAGAAGGAAGACTCCTTTGACACTCCTTTTAACTTATGAAATTAAAGGAGAATATTAAGGGAGGAAAACCAAAAGAAAACATTCAAAGCAAGACACAGAATCATACAGTTGGAAGGGGCCATACAAGCCATCTAGTCCAACCCCCTGCTTAATGCAGGATCAGCCTAGACCAGGGGTGGGGAACCTCCGGCCCGTGGGCCGGATCCGGCCTGCGAGATCATTTTGTCCGGCCCCCCGGCCCGCCTGCCGAGGCCGGGAGCTCCACGGCCCACCTGCCGAGGCCGGGGAGCTCCACGGAGCTAGCTGTCACTATCCAGGCCCTCATCTCAGCACTTCGGGCTTCACTGGGAAGCCGGAGCGCGTGCACACAAAGCTGAAGGTTGATTGGGTGATTGTGGGGGCGTTTCCTCCAAGTCTCCCTGCTTCCTGTTCCTTGTGAGAGAGAGAAAACATGTGCCTGGCCAGCTCTCTTGGCAGCCCAACTTTGTTTCCTTGGCCCCCTCCCTTTTCGCCCGTGCCCTACCGGCTTTTTCCAGGCGAGTGAGTGGCTTACCTCGAGTTCTTGCTGCAGCGAAGCCCCTGCCTCCATTCCCCCCCCCCGCTGCCTGCGCGCTTACCCCACCACGGCCTCGAGTTCTTGGGGCGGCAGAGGCCCCTGCCTCCATCCCCCCCACCGCCTGCGTGCTTGCCGTGCCACTTGCTGAGGGTCCCTGCCCAGCCCTCCCTCTGCTTGAGCCCCTGGCCCGCGCGCTTGCTGCGCCGCCGCCGAAGGGTCCCCCGCCAGCCCTCCCCGTGCTCCATTCCCCCGGCCTGCGCGCTTGTGTATGTGCGTGTGTGCGCGAGATCCCCGGGCCGCTGGTGAGTGCGTGGGTGTGTGTGGGGGGAAGCCTCCCACCCTCCCTTTTCTTTCTTTCTTTCTTTCCCTTCCCTTCCCTTGCTGCGCTGCCGCCGCCAAAGGGCCCAGCCCTCCCTGTGTTCCATTCCCCCGGCCTGCACGCTGCCGCGGGAGGGTCCCCCACCAGCCCTCCCCGTGTATGTGCGTGTGTGCGGAGATCCCCGGGCTGCTGGTGAATGTTTGTGTGTGTGTGTGGGGGAGAAGCCTCCCACCCTCTCTTTCCTTCCTTCCTTTTTTTCTTTCTTTCCTTCCTTCCTTCCCTTCTTACTTTCCTCCCTTCCCTTCCCTCCCTCCTTCCTTCTTCCCTTCTTTCTTCCCTTCCCTTCTTACTTTCCTTCCCTTCTTTTTCCTTCCTTCCCCTCCCCCCTTCCTTCCTTCCTTCCTTCCTTCCTTCCTTTCTTCCCTTCCCTTCCTGCGCTGCCACTGCCAAAGGGCCCAGCCCTCCCTGTGCTCCATTCCCCCGGCCTGCGCGCTTGCTGCGCTGCCGCGGGAGGGTCCCCCCCCAGCCCTCCTCGTGCTCCATCCGTGCTCCATTTCCCCGGCCTGCGCGCTTGCTGTGCTGCCGCCGGAAGGTCCCCCCCAGCCCTCCCCGTGTATGTGCATGTGTGCGGAGATCCCCGGGCTGCTGGTGAGTGCTTGTGTGTGTGTGTGGAGGGGGGGGAGAGAAGCCTCCCACCTTCTCTTTCCTTCCTTCCTTTTTTTCTTTCTTTCCTTCCTTCCCTTCTTACTTTCCTCCCTTCCCTTCCCTCCCTCCTTCCTTCCTTCCTTCTTCCCTTCTTTCTTCCCTTCCCTTCTTACTTTCCTTCCTTCCCTTCTTTTCTTTCCTTCCTTCCTTCCCTCCCCTCCCCCCCTCCCCCTTTCTTTCTTTCTTTCTTTCTTTCTTTCTTTCTTTCTTTCTTTCTTTCTTTCTTTCTTTCTTTCTTTCTTTCCTTTTTCTTTCCTTCCCTCCCCCCTTCCCTCCCCCCTTCCTTCCTTCCTTCCTTCCTTCCTTCCTTCCTTCCTTCCTTCCTTCCTTCCTTCCTTTCTTGCAAACCTCCAGGTGGTGGCTGGAGATCTTGCAACCCTAGCCTCTTTCTCCCCCTCCCCCACACCGGGAGATCTATGCCTGGTATGGCCCCCGAACAATGTTATAAATGTGAAAATGGCCCTCGGCAGGAAAAAGGTTCCCCGCCCCTGGCCTAGACCATCCCTGACAAGTGTTTGTCCAGCCTCTGCTTAAAGAATGCCAGTAAGGGGGAGCTCACCCCCCCCGGTAGCTGATTCCAGTGTCGAACAAGTCTTACTGTAAAAAAAATTTCCCCTGATATCCAGCAGGTACCTTTCCACCCACAATTTAAACCCATCAAACGTATTTGAACAGAAGAAGACGACGAAGAAGAAGAAACAGCAGCAGCACAGGAGGCAGTAGAACCCAGAGAATGCCAGGCATATGGAAAAGCACAAGAGGGCAGCATAATGCAATGTATTCACTGGTTCTTATGGTTAATGCCCAGGAAATGCCCTACCTCCGTTGGTCCAGCATACAACATAGGAGAAGGGAAGATTGCTACAACAGTTGACTTTGGATCCAGGATGTGCTCCTCCAGCACAGCAGCATGCTGCTTCATGCGCCACTCAAGTGGCACATCGTCATCCTTGGTCCATCCACCGAGGGGATGCAGAAGCAGTACCGGATGCTTGTAACCCCTTTCGAGCAGGCGGCGTTTGGTATCCTGCATCAGCAGTGCATGTCCATTGTGCACTGGATTACGCAGCTGGAAAGCAAACACTGCATCTGAAATGGAAGAAGAGAAGAGACAGAGGTAGATCTCAGAGCATTCAGGGTGTGGTAAAACCAAAAAGGAAATATAACACATCATCTGCACTAAGTAAAATAGCTTTTAATCTAACTGCTATCATAAACAGTTGTCTCTCAGCACATTAAAAAGATGCCCAAATCACAGCAATTGTCAAGCAATTACAAGTAATGTCATTCTGATTTGGGTATCATTTGTTGCTGGGAGGTTTTTCACACTGGTAGTTGCTTTAACATGCACACTTCTGTGAGTGTGTGTGCACTAAGAAACAATTGTTTACTTAGGACATCATCTATCCAAATCTAAATACTATTTGGTTCCATTAGTTTCAGTAGAAGAGGGTCAAACTCTTTTTATTATTTTAGAAGTGTTATGCCTCACCTTGTTGGGAGCATCTTAATTTCATACAAAAAGAGTAACAAACCATAAGAGCTGAAAAACAGTAGAAGATCTGTCCACCACCTAACAGGTATTAATGCTGATTGGACTGCAGTGGACCATAAATCCAGCAGGTCTGTTTTACACCTTTTCCTCAGCAGCTGCAAAGTTGGACTTAGGAAGGGCTCATTGGCCAATTGGTTTCAGAGTACAACAGCCACCACAGAGGAGGCCCTGTTTCTTCCTCATCAAGTAATATGGATATTTGGGATTACAAACATTATTCTGTATCATAAATGTGAATACTCACCTGCATTCATTTCCTTAAACTTCTGTCTCAGCTCCAAGGGTGTCAAGCGGTATTGGTCCAACCCATCATTCCACTTGATTCTCTCTAGCACCAACAGATCTCCGCCAGCCAACCAATCTCCACTTTCCATAACCATCTATCAAAGGGCATTGCCATCGATTAGGTCAGAATGATACTTAAATGTAAGAAATGGGTTACAACCTTTTAGCTAAAGTAAATCTCAAAAATGGTGTCATAGAGCTGGTGTAGAAAAGGGCAACCAGAATGATTTGGAGATTGGAGCACCTTCTCTACAAGGCAAAATTGAAGAGCTTGTGGCTTTTTAAAAGGTAAATGACCCCAGTGCAAGCACTGGGTCATTACTGACCCATAGGGTGACGTTACATCCCGAGGTTTACTGGGCAGACTATGTTTATGGGGTGGTTTGCCACTGCCTTCTCCAGTCATCTACACTTTACCCCCAGCAAGCTGGGGACTCATTTTACTTACCTCGGAAGGATGGAAGGCTGAGTCAACCTTGAGCCGGCTACCTGAAACCAACCTCCGTCAGGATCGAACTCAGGTCATGAGCAGATCTTTTGACTGCAATACTGCAGCTTACCACTCTGCGCCACTAGGCTCTTTGGGGCTTTTTGTTTAGTAAAAAAGTTGACTGGGGGGATATAATGAAGTTTTATACAGCTATGCATGGTGTGGACAAAGTAGACTGAGAAAACCTCTTTCCTCTCCCAAAATTCTAGTATTTAGGGAGCATCCAACAAAGTAGTTGGGTAGCAGATTCAGAAGAGGCAAAAGAAGGCACTTCTTGATAGTATGCACAAATAGCTTGCGGAACTCTTTACCACAGAATGTAGTGACTGGCTATTAGCCACGATGGCTAAATGGAAACTTCATGTTCAGAGGCATATACCACTGAATACCAGTGGGCAATAATGGGGGTCTTCTATGCCCTGCTTGTGGGCCTTCAGAGACATCTATTTGGCCACTGTAGGAAACAGGATTGACTGTTGGTCTGATACAGCAGAACTCTTCCTATGTTCTTAAGAGGAAGAAGAGACTGCAATAGAGAAGTTCTGTGGATGCTCTCGCTAAAACAGCCGAGCTGTAGCTAGGATAGCCAAACAGTGGCCGCAGTTCCATATACTGTTCTTAAGCATTTAAAATGTGGCTGCCAGGAAATCCAAGAAAAAGACTGTTCAAGCCATAAAATTACTATTTTCTCATATATCAGCTACACACTGGGGTCTAGTAGGCTTGGAAGAGATTGCACCCAGAAGGAGATAGGGTTACCAGGTCCCTCTTCACCACCAGTGGGAGGTTTTTGGGGTGGAGCCTGAGGAGGGCGGGGTTTGGGGAGGGGAGGGATTTCAATACCATAGAATCCAATTGCCAAAGCGGCCATTTTCTCCAGGTGAACTGATCTCTATCGGCTGGAGATCAGTTGTAATAATGTAATAATGGGAGATCTCCATCTACTACCAGGTTGTTACTACCTGGAGGTTGGCAACCCTAGAAGGAGATGAGGATAGCAACGTAAATAGATAGATCTGGGGAGGGCCTTATACATACAGGGAACTTAAGGCTAGGAAAGGGACAAATGGAGCAGCAAGTTGAGCAGGGGCTAGACATAAGGAAGAAACAAGAAACTGAATGGGCTACTCCAAACTTCACCACCAAAAAATGTTTTACATAAAACAGGAGGAAAGTCTATTACTGTAGTTCTTGAGAAAGGCTATTTAACAGATCAGGGGCATTACCAAGGAGGGCCTGCTGCTTGTTGCAGCCAACTTAACATTCTGTATGGTGGAATCGCAGAGCAGATTATCTCCGCAGGTAGGCAAATTGGTTCATATTTACTACTGCAAAAATAAAATATTGCATCCTGCGCTCACTTACTTTTACATGTGGGTGCTTAGCACATGTGGTCCCCCAGACACGAGCACAGCGTTCTTCCTTCCTGTGCTCAAAAAACTCAGGGTTTTTTAGTATGGCCACCCTCCGCCCATTGTACTCCAGCGTAAAGGCACTGCAACCTTCCAGACGCTTCTTATCCTCGGAAGACACCGGAAGCACAATGGGAATGCTCAAGTTAATAACGCCATCTGTTAAAAGAACGTCGTATTTTCAAAATAGGTTAAAATATGATATATTGGGGGGGGGAGACAGTTTTGTGGGTCACCTGAAAATACTGTAAAACACAAAAGTGCCCATTACCTGGCAGTTTGTACAGATGTAGGTTTCTATGGAAATGGTTTCTGGAGATAACTAGACAAAGAGATTCTTTGGCAGTGCTCTAGAAACTCAGCTGAGCTGAGAAACAGCTGAGTTTCTAGAAGGGTTATTTGAACTTTGAATTAACAATCAATGTTAATGTACCCTACAGGCTCTTTGCAAATGTCTTTACTACCAAAATTACAGAGCTAAGTATAGTTGCGCCCTTGCTAGAGCATATCATAGGCCTGGTTTTGCACATTTGACGTGCACTAATGCTTAACCATCACCTACACTGCACATGCATGTAAAGGCTGCATGTTGACATCTTTATGGCATCTGTAATGGTTGTGCTCGTGGGACCACCATTACTGAGTCATCCCATCTCCATATAAAAGGTGTATTATGTACTTTCCTCCTTATTCAGAACTGCAGTTCTCAAGATTACAGATGCAGTATAGTTTAATTCTTTTCTTTTCAGCATAAAACTTCAAATCCTACAGTAGGGACAGTAGATCTTGCTAGCTGTGCATTAATATTACTATCCTTCAGTTTCAGTGCTGTATCTGAAGAAGTGAGCTGTGGCTCACGAAAGCTCATACCCTACCAGAAAATATTTTTGTTAGTCTTTAAGGTGCTACTGGACTCTTGCCCTTTTTGACTATCCTTCAGTTTGATTGCTTCTGGTTATCCCAGCAGTATTATCTGGGTTATCCCAGCACTTGCTTCTTTAGCCAATTACCTGGATGCTTCAGACATGTTAAAGTATCTACTTCCAATTTTGTCCTAGCCTTTACCATTAGCCCAACATGCTTAAATTAAATAAGTGGGTCTTTCCCCACCACTTCACCTGTTTAAACTTCACCTGCTTACAGTTTGAACATCAGACAGTTATTGAAAGGACAAGATGAGAGCTTGTAAAAATAACTGAAACTCTACTATCCGTAATTTATTTTTAAAAAATGCAATATAATGAAAATAAAACCAATATATCTGTAATGAGTCAATACAATCTCACAGCAAGTCTACAAATCATCATATGAAAGACAATTCTTGGGTAGAAACTTGGTTAGCTGGATCTGTCCATCCCAACTTGACTACCAAAGGTCTTTCAGTGGTAGTAGGTGACAGAAATCAGGGCCACCATATGGCATGGGTAAGGTTTCCCTTCTGTCAGATGAAACAATGCCCTGTCCTTTTAACAGAGGCTTAATGGGAAGTTATTTACCAGACTGTATTATTTATCTCCATGCCACGAAAAGTTTCCACACACTATTAAACAGACAAGATATTTTTTTCTCCTGACCTCTTGGCTGCTTTAGGCATGGGTGCCACCAGTGGAACAGAAAGCAGGGGATTGTGGCTTGCCAGGAGAATCTGTCGGTACAGAGTCTATGGCTATGGCACAGGGTCAGAACTCTACTCCTCCCTCACCCAACTAGCTGTCAGCTGTCTACTCTCTGGATCAGCCGACAAGAAGGAAAACCGCATAAAAGCTCAGGGGGTTGTATACAGACTGTAGTGTACTCTAAAATGGGATCATTTCATATGTTGAACGACATATCACATTTGCCAAAAAGGCCACCAAATGGGCAACTGCCTTAAGAAAGAGAAAAAAGCCTATTCCTCACGGGGTGGACTAAAAAAAATGATTTTCAAATGGATTTTTAAATTTAAATTGGATTTTTAAAATAAAATGCTTTTTGAGGAAAAATCTATCTGAAAATAGTTTTCTATTTAAGATACATTATAGTCCATCATGAAATAAGGATTAGTTTTTAATTATGCAGCATGAGCCTGTATATTGATGCAATGTTTACATTTTTTGGTAAATGAATTCCATTAATCCGTTCACAATGTCACGATCTTCCAGAGGTTTCTGTAAGATTAATTTGGGCAGTTTTTCTATTTAGAAAATATTATCATGGATGCTTGATTTTGCAGTTCTCAAAACTGTGAATTTGTGTCTGCAGAGATAACATGGCTCTTCTTTGCAGAAAAAAATGTTATAAAATAAAGATAGAGTTGAAAAAAAGACCTTAATCCCATTGGTCCTTTGCAAATTTATGTACACAGAATGAACCCCTCACCCCTTAAGTGCTAAATTTCAAGAAGTTCAATGAATAGAAGATTGTTTGATCTGCACAAGGAGCTAAGTGTGAGGAGGGAGGGGCAAGCACTAAAAATGAAAGTGAAACCTTTTGAGCAGAATACTCCAGAAGTCTTGGGATATTTGTGTGTATTGCCTGAGGTTTATCATATTCTCTCCCTGGAGGAGAAAACCTATAATGGCAGCAGGCCGTAAAAGAGTGCAGAAAACCATGATTTAAATGTAGTCTTACTGACTAGTGATTCAAATCATGATTTAAATCAATTTGATTTAAATCAGATCCACCCTGATTCCCCACGTTAAACTTTTTGAACAATATGCATTTTCAAGCAATGAACGTCAGCACCTGACTTACTGTCTTAATATGCTTGGTTTGTGTAATTGAAGTATTTACCTTCATCAGTGAACGTATAATTTAAAATATAGTAAAATATTTGTTTTCTAATGCAATCAAACTTACCCAACTTGGTTTGCTGGGGGGGGGGGCGGGGGTGTTGTTTGCAAGTATAATAGACTATGTTTGACCATATCAATTCATAATATATAATCAATGTACAAATTAGAAATAAGTATGACGGCAGCTTTGTTTAACCATTTAATGCAACTGATTTTCAATATGATTTGTGAGTCAATTTTAATGGTCTATGATTATTTCTACTACTCTATACTGTCCCTGAGATTGTCCACTAGATTATCTCGACACTATGGTGTCTTACACACAGGGACAGGATTTTGTACTTTCTCTGTTACTGGTGTGGCTGCAGATAAAGTGCAGCAGCAATGGGGTTTCCACATGGCAGGTTTCCCCGCAGTTTCCCTGCTCTGATGCCCTGGAAATGGTTACTCACTTTTCCCTCGGCCACCAGGGCTTTTGCAATTTTTAAAAAATCGTCACTATACTATTGTTATATCAACATACCATTGTATTAATATGTGTACCAGTTACTCTGAATTCCTGTCTTTCATTTTTTTTAAAGTAAATATCCCTTCCTCTTGCCTTTTCCATTATATCTCTGCAAGGGAAAGGGCTAGAGACTTTTACAAAATGAAATATGGGAATTCGGAAAAACTGCCACACCTATTGGTACAACTGTATATTGATATAACAGTGCCCCGGTGCCAATTTTTTAAAAATTAAAAGCTCAGTGGTCAGGGACAGAAATGGCTGCCATGGGCATAGGGTCAGGGAAAACGGCTGCCACGTAGCCTAGAAAATCCAAATGTTCCCACCCATATAGCAGCAATTCAGGCTTTACGGCAATCTTTCCAAAAACTTCAGAACAAAGCAGGTTTAAGAAAGATCAGAAAAAAGCCAGGAAAACCCCCTGAAGTGCAGGAAAGTACCACACTGCTGTGGGAAAACACTGGGGGGGAAACCACTTCCCAAAAACATTGAACTTGAGGCAGATAACCCATGTGGAAGACACCTACATAGATTCTGCTGTTCTTATTTTAAATTTTATATTTGCATTCATTAAAATACTGTAAGACATACTGTCCACGAAATGCCTGTTTCAGATTTAATCCATGCATAATCAGCAACTTTTAAAAGTGGTATATTCATATTGCGATTCAACCAGATAATTTTTTTCCCTGTACTGATCACTTTTGACTGAGTCACTCTGACCCAATGCTCTTGAAAACACATGTTTTTTTAACACTGCAAAAACCGTAAGTGTCATCAGCAGATATTCAGTGGTCAAATTTAAGTATATTTTATTTGGGACTAATAATTTACCAAGTTCTGGCCCCGTGTTCATGTACAATTAATACACAGCAGGCCAACTTGCAACCCACCAAGTTTAATGCACGCCCACCAGCCACACATGGGGGCCCATGAGGGCTCGATAAATTTGTTTCTGCTACCTCGCCTGGGACTGTAAAAATGGCAAAGATGGAGGGTATTAAGTGTGTGGCAGACAGTAACACAGGGTGGGCTGCATTTGGCTCACTGGTTGACATGTTGATCAGATCTAATATACACAATTGAACTATTTATAATAGAAGCATGTAACTTTGAATGTCCCACATAAGCTAATAAGTGTTTTGTCATGATCTTCGACATAATCAGGACTGAAACTTGTTATACCAAAAAGAGTCCCCTGTTTTCCAGCCAATCAAAAAATAATGAGATCTGAAGTAAAAAATTTAAACTGGTTGAACCATGAATATACTCATACTGATTCAATTATTCTACTTTGGAATTTCATTTCCATTGCATATGTTTTCTAACTTAGTGAATTTTTTTTTATAATAGTAATTACTTTCAAACCATCATGGAAAGCAACTGAATACATACCAAGCTTGAATATATCAACTCTACCCCTTCCTGGCAAAATATAAACACAATTATCAAGCATAATTTAACTGTCACCATCCCTCAAATAACCTCTATAGTATCAATTTGATGACCAGTCCTAAAACCACCTTTCTTCCAGGATGCTTTTGCTGGGGTACCTGTGATCCAATCTATCAAGAAAGACCAGCAGCTCATGGAGATACAGATGTACACTTGGTGCACAGCCTCCTGCCTAGATTTGTTTTGTTTTGTGAGGTGTTTAGGGATTGATACCCATGCCGTCTAAGGACGCTAGCTGTACCACAAGACTAGTTGCAAGGCTCCAAGTTTGCTGAGAGTTATGGACTTCTTTTCATTTTAGAAGAAGAAGAAGATTTGGTTTTTAAAGGCCGACTTCCTCTACCTTTTTAAAGGAGAATCAACCCGGCTTACAATCTCCTTCCCTTCCTCTCCCCACAACCTTGTGAGGTAGGTGAGGCTGAGAGAGTTGAAAGAGAACTGTGACTAGCCCAAGGTCACTCAGCTGGCTTCATGTGTAGGAGTGGGAAAACCAACCTGGTTCACTAGATTAGAGTCCACCGCTCATGTGGAGGAGTGGGGAATCAAACCTCGTTCTTCAGATTAGAATCCACCACTCTTAACCACTACACCATGCTGGCTCTCCTCTTTTTATTTGAGGGGCCATGGCTCAGTGACAGAGCATCTGCTTAGCATGCAGGAAGTCCCAGGTTCAATCCCCAACATATCAAGTTTAAAAGATCAGGTAGAAGGTGAGATGTGAAAGACCTCTGCCTGAGACCCTGGAGAGCCTCTGTCAGCCTGAGTAAACATACTGACATTGATGGACCAATAGTTTCATCCATTATAAGGTAGCTTCATATGTTCATCATGTGTGCAATCTACAAAAATCAGTAGTGACTCTTTTTATGAGTCACTGAATGGGACTTTGGCCTCGAACATACACCCAGAGGAATGAAGTGTCAGAGACCTGACTCAGTAAAATGAAGTGCAGCACTTCAGGCTACATGTCATGAAAGATCACACTTTGGATTGTCCCCTAGTATTAAAGACTCCATGGAAACAGAAAACCAACACAGTGCACAGTTTTTTATTTGCATGGAGGCTTTTAAGTAAAGCAAGACTCAACGCTGGAATCTGCACCTTCAGTCTGAAGCAGGATAATCCATTCTAACGCCAGAAAGCTTCGTCACCTTGTTCATACTGGTGCCATATGAAAGAGGAATCATCCATCCTACTTTCATCTCCAGTAAGAAGGCTTTAGAAGTCATACTGTTTCAAACCACCCCCACCACCCCCAGCTGCAAGACCTGCTTGACAAGAGATGACATTGGAACACAAGAAATATGTGCCAACCCTACAGGAAGTAAAGCCACCCACAATCCACTTTCAGCTCTATTGTCTGTTCCCAACCTAACTTATGTTCCAGTGATTTCAATGGGACTTTGTCATGACTAACAATTGCTAGAATACATCTGGCAAATGACCCAAGATTCATGGGTACGCAGGGATCTGACAAATGACCCAAGATTCATGGGTATGCAGGGATCTGACAAATGACCCAAGATTCATGGGTACGCATGAGATTCATGGGTATGCAGGGATTTGAACTCCCCCATCCAATTATGTTTTATCTGCTACACCACAAATGGCATTTTAAACCCTGAGACGGTACAACTGGGGCCATAATTCAAAGACCTCCTCTCGTGCTTTTCCCGCGTGGGGCTTTCCCATTGGTGCTGGCCATATACTGTTTATTCCCCAATTTCTGCATGCATTTTTGTGCCTTAGTTTTCGGTTCAGTTTTGTTGTTGTTTTCCCCAGTTTATTTCCGGTTCTCTTGAAACCAATGTTACCCCAGTCTTTTTCTGGACCTGCCCACTCCTACCCACTCTCCAGCTCACTTTCGAATGATTGGACTAGTGTCATCGTCAATTCATTCCCTCTCCTTCCCCACCCCCGACTAGTGTTTTTTTTCAAACAGCTCTAAAATATCGAGATATCAATATAGTGTTGTAGTGACAGTTTAAGCAGGTTCTCTGAATTCCCAGCTTGCTTGCTTTTCTTTGCTTTTTGAAAGTAAGTTTCAAGCCTCTTCCCTTGCAGAGATATAAGGGGAAAGGAATATGTCCGAAAGGGAAGGGGCTACAGCCTTACTTTTTCTTAAAAATGAAAGCTGAGAATTCAGACAACCTGCTTAAACTACCATTACAACACTATATCTACATATCAATATTTTGGAGCCTTTTAAAAAAGGGGGTACTGTGACACCACCAATAATAACACTAATGATGACTTCCTTAAAATCCTGATTATTTAAGCCATGTGCAGAAGAAAATAAACTGATTCCGCAACTCTGAAAATGCACAAGGAGAGCAGATGTGCAGACGAGCCAAGGCCAAATAAATTCCAGTGCTTATGGATAGATTGCCAAGAAAATCAGGAGTAAGTTGAGCGTGCAGAAAAGCCCATTAACTGATGTCTCTCCATAGAAGTCTGGCAACAGCATCTGGTGCAGCATTGGAAGTTGTTTTTTAAAAATTGTCCTTCACCTCAAGGGCAGTTTGCCTAGCAGTGTGGGGCTACTCCCATAGAGGATGGCTAAGAAGCCTCACCATTCACATTTGAGTTTCACAAAGAAGGTAAGCTTTGTTTGTTTGGTTGTGGATGCAGAGCATCTGCCACAAGCATCTTCACCGTGACCAGTGTATTTTCATCATTTGTTATCAGCATCAACAGTATTCATGCTAATTTTTTTACATAAGAAGCTGCACCACCTTCTGCTCCACATGTAAGTGTTCTAAGCTGACTTCTATAACTGGAGTTCCAAAAATGCTCATGTAGCAGTCTTAAGTTCTAGAGGCAAAAGCATAGGAACCAGCGAATCATACCATCCAGCAAGGTGCCAAAATGCAGAACTTGCAAGTATTCCTTCTCACGCATAAACCCTTTCAATGGGGTGGCCCAGCCTTCACTCAGGACTTGAACCCACTGCAGATCCAGCTGAAAAAGGTAAAATGAGGCAATTTTACACAGAGATATGGACTGCCTTCTTGCCTTATCAAGATTTTCTTAAGTACAAGAGGACATCCACATTTCCTAGGACCAAAACATACCTCTCTCTAGATGATGAAAACTACACATAGGTTAAATTTTAAAAAATGGACATCATGCACTTTTGGCTGAAAACAAAGACATGAACAATTATTTACTAGCAAATGGCTATTATGGGCAGGATATACTTGGAAGGAAGCCCAGATACTGTGAGAATTCCTAGGACTGCCGTGCACTCTCAGCCTATACAGATTTATCCAAGGAGTTGCCTCTCGATTCCATGTACAGGGCCCATAGAGAGGGAGCAGGAACAAAGCCCCACCCCTGCTTACCACTGTGGTGATGAATCCTACAACTTATAGATAGGAGTGAGGCTAGCATGCTTGCTCACAAGTAGGGCATATTGCCAGTCCACTCACTCCTGCTACCCCTGTACTTGCACTGGGTACACAGACATATCACGTGTACATAGAGTTGCCAGGTCCCACTTCACCACCGGCAGGAGGTTTTTGAGCAGAGCCTGAGGAAAGTGGGGTTTGAAGAGGGGAGTGCCATAGAATCCAATTGCAAAGTGGCCATTTTCTCCAGGAGAACTGATCTCTGTCGCCTGGAGATCAGTCGTAATAGCAGGGGAGCTCCAGCTACTATCTGGCAGTTGGCAACCCTATGTGTACAGGGTAAGTGTCAGGGAATGTGGACAGTCAGCCTGTGTTGACATAGTCTTACCCAGAGTTGTTTCTTGGCCAATTTAAAGTATGACCAAATGCTAGGAGGTTGAGGTGGTACAACGGGAGACGGCTTTTACATATATCAATGGCACTCCCATCAGTATCCTAGGCAAGTGACCATGCCTCTATTCAATGTCAGAATTAAGATGCACCAAGGAAAAACAGTGAGCCTGCAAGAATCCTGAAGGGAAAGAACATGACCAGCTGTAATGGTATCCAGATCCAGGTTTACCTTTATTTCTAGCTCAAGCTAATATCACTGCAGGAACTGAGGGACAGGCATGTAATAGCTTGACCTCCATTTCCAAAGGCAGAGCTGCGCAACAATGTGTGACTGCATTGGCAAATGTTAGCCAGTAGATGGCAACATGTGTAGTCAGAAATGCTCGGAGTACAACAGCATTGAGAGGTAACTTGCCAGAGAGAAGAGATACTGTCAGGGCGTAGCTAGATAAGATGTGTAACTGGATCTTCCCAGCATTTTTTCTAAAAGCTAAATTAAAGCTGTTTGTGACTTCCCACATTGGGAACACTCCCCCCATCAGTTTCCCTTATCAAAAATACTGTGCACCTATTACTCTATCCCCCCCCTTTCAAGGGGAAATTGCATAGGCAAGGTAGTTTTGAAAGATAAAGCCCAGAAGGGTGGAAAGTTTAAATCCGCTCCGCCACGTCATGCAATCTCAATCTGAACCACACTCTCCCTGTACAATTAGGATCAACCTCCTCTCACCTCTCAGTAGAGCTGTACTTAAAATGTTTCTGATTACACCAGTGGCCATCTACTGGCTAATTACCTGAGCTTGGTTAGTGTCTAGATGGGATAGCTCCTGGGGAACCCCATGTATACAAGTTGTTGACAGCTGTGTTAGTCCAACAGTAAGATCCTAGAAGCCAAGCATGTAATATTTTCTTTAGGACCAACCCAATAACACATAACAGTGTGCAAATGTTCCGGTTCCCAAGAACTCTTTATCAGGCCAGATGTTACAAAATAAAAGGGGGGCAGATTTTTCAGGTCATCACAATTATGTGGGGATATGGGGGAATTTCAGGCAGGGAAAGAGATTCAAGGCTGCTGCTGGCCAGGGGCCGTAATAGCAAGAGGCAATAAAACAATTAAACTCCACCGTAACAATTCTTTCCAATGTTCCCTTATCCCTTTTAACCATTGAGAGTTGAGTCCCTTATCAGAAGAGAGAGTAGAAGTCAAATATATTCGTTTGTTTGTTAGATTTCTATCCCGCCCCTCTCCGGCCAAGGCCGGGCTCAGGGTGGCTTACATCCAAGATAGCTACGGTCGTAGTACAATTTAGTTTTAAAACAATACATTATAACACAAAATACTTTATCATTAAAATCTCTAATAAAATTCACAATTTATACATACTCATATCTAGAGGCGCCATTCAACATACTAATAAACTCTTCAGTCAAGAGGAGAAGACGGGTGGACAGATGGAACCAGGCTTGAATATACAAGGAGCAGGAACAGAGAGGTCAGTTATGATGGAAACCATTGCTGTCCCCAACCGTAGGCCTGGCAGAACATCTCCATCTTGCAGGCCCTGAGGAACCGAGTTAGGTCCACAGGGCCCGAGTCTCATTCAACAGAGAGTTCCACCAGGCTGGAGCCGGAGCCGAAAAGGCTCTGGCCCTGGTCAAGGACAGCTGGACACTTCTTGGGCTGGGGACCACTAGCAAGTTGTTATTGATGAGCGTAGTGCTCTCTGAGCGGTATATCTGGAGACACGGTCCTGCAGGTAAGACATTCCCAGACCATTTAGGGCCTTAAAGGTCAGTACCAAAACCTTAAACCAGATTTGGTATTCAATCTGGAGCCAGTGCAGCTGGTGGAGCTCTGATTGGATATGTACTCTCCAAGGGGTCCCTGTAAGGACCCTCGCTGCTGCATTCTGGACTAGTTGAAGTTTTTGGAGCAGGCCTAAGGGCAGCCCTGCATAGAGTGAGTTACAGTAGTCTAGCCTGGAGGTAATCGTTGTGTGGATCACTGTGGCTAGGTCCTGGTGGGAAAGATAGGGCACCAGCTGTTTAGCAAGCATGCAGATGGAAAAATGCTGCCTTGGCTTTGTGTGTGACCTGTGCCTCCATTGACAGGGAGGCATCTAGTATCACACCTAGACTCCTGACCATAGACGCAGGTATTATTTGCACCCCATCAAGAGTTGGCAGCAGCTGCCCCAACCCCTGCCCCCCCAGACCAGCTACAGGACTTCCATCTTCAATGGACAAGCTTTAGCCAACTTTGTTTTAACCATCCCACCATGGCCTCCAGACACCTGGCTGAAGCTTCTGGGAAGGCATCTGATGGGCCGTTCATCCACAGAAATAACTGGGTGTCATCAGCATACTGATGACAGCCCAGCCCAAAACTCCAGACCAGCTTGGCGAGGGGGCACAGGTAGATGTTAAACAACATATACATGCCCACTTGCATTCCAAAGAAGGGAGGTGGGTTATAAATGCAGTAAACAAGCAAACGAACAGGCGTCTGCTATCAATATCTAAGAAGAAACCAATTTTCTGGGCCCCTTCCACAGCCAAAGCAGCAATATCCAGTGATGACTGATATGCCTCCCAGAGAGTTTTACGCTCTACGACTAATAATCTACTGGTGGTCCCTGGCCTGAGGAGCGTGCGGCTGTCCTCAACAAGGGCCAGGGCTTTTTTGGCCCTGGCCCCAGCCTGGTGGAATAGTCTTCCTAGTAACATCAGGGCCCTGTGGGACCTTAAGGAGTTCCACAGGGCTTGTAAAATGGAACTATTCCACCAGGCCTATAACTAGGGTTGCCAACCTCCAGGTACTACCTGGAGATCTCCTGCTATTACAACTGATCTCCAGCTGATAGAGAACAGTTCACCTGGAGAAAACAGCTGATTGGGCCATTGGACTCTAGGGCATTGAAGTCCCTCCCCTCCCCAAACTCTGCCCTCCTCTGGCTCCACCCCAAAAACCTCCCACCAGTAGTGCAGAGGGACCAGGCAACCCTACCTATAACTGAGGGCAGCTGCAAGTTTTACATTGTTGTTGGCCTCCCCATCCTACCCCCGTTCCCCACTTTCTGACTTGTGGGGGTTACACTGCCTGGCAGGGGTCTACAGTGGCTGTTATCTCCCTATTATGAGAATGCCATCTTGTTATTTTATTTCTGTTTTATATCATGTTCTGATACTGTGGTTTTAGCCAATGTTTTATGCTTTAAATGATGTTACCCGCTCTGAGCCCGGCTTGGCTGGGAATGAGGGCAGGCTATAAATGTAATAAATAATAATAACAATAACAACAATAATAATAAAGGCAGAAGAGACATGGCAGAATTCACTAATGAAAAGAGATCCTCATTACATATTGAGGATTACATACAGGGCAGAAATATGGATTACCACCTAAAATATAAGTCTGTTATACACCTATCTTGTACAATGGCCTCTAGCCCACAAAATCATATGACACTGTAAATCTGATAATCTCTAAGTTGCCACCTGACTCTTTATTATGCGTTTACCACCTTTACAAGCTGCCTCTCTGTTAGATTGTCATGGCAATGGATGAAGTTCATAGTTCAAAACCAAACGGGATCCCTTTAAAATGCGACACAACCAGAGAAACAGCAATAAAAGTAGTTTTTATTGCAAGCCAGAACTAGTTAAAAGCAGCCAGTAAAATCTGTGCTCAGAAAAGTTTCAAAACAAAATCTCAAGGGTCATCAAAATGCACAGCTAAGGCAGCAGTGGTATTCTTTAATTGCTTGTTAGAATAAGAGTGTGCCAAACGAGAATATCAGGCAGGAGGTTATGTCTTTGATATGACTTTTGAAGATGGATGTACATTCACTGTAACGAGTATGGTAGGATGTCAGTCTTATTTGAATCAAGGTTTATTTTAAATCTCTTAAATCTCTTTCTATTTGCATATTGTATTTTGATATGGTTTATGAATATGGGCTTCCAAGTAATCTATTAGGATTCATGCAAGTTTTTCTCAAGTACTGTATATTTTTGTTTTTCATAGTGCCTCATCTTCTTTTTAGTACTTATATGTAGTTTACAGCAGATTTAGGCTGTTCCACAGAATGAATGCCACTCTTTAAGAATAACCTGCTCTATACTGCGGTGGACTGTACTTCCCAAATGGATGGCACTTAAAGCAAGCGGATCATTCTTGGATCTAAGAGTATGGGGAAGAATGTATGGATGAAGGTACTCTCTGCCCCCCTCCCTGTTTTGCCTCTAGGGTCTATCTCCTACCTTGGTAATCTTTAAAGAAGGCAAAGTATTGGCTTCAGCCCATGCTTGTTCCACCTTATTTTCTGGGACAAACAGCTCAAGAACATCTTTGATAGCAGAAGGAGGAACAATGTTCTGGAACAGAAAAAGCAAATGTTAAGACTTAAGTGGAAATGTTAACTGTGAAGGAAAGGTCTAAAAACAAAGGCGCTTGAAATCTGCAAGGCAAAAACAGAGTACCTGTTCCTGCAAGAGCTCCACAATCTGCTGAATGCAGTCCGATACTGAAGATACGTTGGTTTTCAGTACAATTTCTGACATCTCGGGTTTTTCATACTCTGAATCAATTCCAGTGAATCCTACAGATCATTAGCACTTTGTTAAGACGGTAACATAGAAACCAGATGGTAAAAAATCACAAGTAAACAGTTCTTTTTTCAAGAAGTAAGTTAAGAATGATGTTTATAACAACTATATTGGCTGCTGGAGATAGTTGATCAATTTTATACGTCCAGAATCCATGGAAAAACATTTATTTCTTGATGCAGTATAAGCTCCTACATTTACAGTGCCATCCTAAGCAGAGTCATGCCCTTCTAGGCCCACTGACATCAGTGGTCTTATAACTATCCTATTAGCTATAGGGTTGCCAAGTCCCTCTTCACCACCAGCAGGAGGCTTTTTGGGCAGAGCCTGAGGAGGGCAGGATTTGGGGAGGGGAGAGACTTCAATGCCATAGAATCCAATTACCAAAGCGGCCATTTTCTCCAGCTGAACTGATCTCGATCGGCCGGAGAGCAGTTGTAATAGCAGATCTGCAGCTAGTACCTGGAGGTTGGCAACCCTAATTAGCTACCTATGCTTAAAGCAAGAGAATTCATTGCAGCGGAGGCAGGATCATGCCTACACAGCTGACCACGACATAGTAATTCAAGGCCTCCTGTACCTCTCAGCAGCACAACAGGTTACTCCTACTCAACATGCTGTAATGTTTGTCTCAAGCCAGTGTGTTCTTTGGGGAGGCTTCAAGCTGAGAACCTCTTGCCAGGAGGAGGGAGAGGCAGCCCATGTGGAGTTAGGTGTTGCAGCTCTTAGGGGAGGAGCGGTCATCATACCTTTGATTTCTCCAGCTCGTGCTTTTTTGTAAAGGCCTTTCACATCTCTGCTTTCACAGATGTTTAGAGGAGCATCCACAAAGACCTCAAAGAAAGGGAGCCCAGCTGTCTCGTGGATCTTCCGAGCATTCTCACGGTCCTGTGTAAAGGAAAGGGAAAGTAGCAAATAATCTAGTGATAATAACATCAGGAATCTTGGTTCTGTCTGTCAGCCAGCTTTATTTTCCTTATTCCTCCATTGACAAACCCCTTCTCAGCCCATCTGAACCTTACATGAACACACATGGCACCGTCTTATACTGAGTCAGACCATTGATCCATCAAGGTCAGAGAGCCAGCGTGGTGTAGTGGTTAAGAGCGGTGGTTTGGAGCAGTGGACTCTAATCTGGCGAACCAGGTTTGATTCCCCACTCCTCCACATCAGCGGCGGACGCTAATCTGGTGATCCGGTTTGGTTTCCCCACTCCTACACATGAAGCCAGCTGGGTGGCCTTGGGCTAATCACAGCTCTTTTAGAGCTCTCTCAGTCCCACCTACCTCACAGGCTATCTGTTGTGAGGAGGGGAAGGGAAGGTGATTGTAAGCCGGTTTGATTCTTCCTTAAGTGGTAGAGAAAGTCGGCATATAAAACCCAAAAAACCAACTCCTCTTCCTCTTCTACTACTACTACTACTACTGTTTACTCAGACTGGCAGCAGCTCTCCAGGGTCTCAGGAAGAGGCCTTTCACATCACCTTCTATCTTTTTAACTGAAGATGCCCAAGGTTTAACCTGGGACCTTCTATTTAAAATTTGTATATCCTGCTTTATTACCCTACACTTAAGGAAGCTAACAATGCAACAAGAAGCTGCAGGGATCCAAAAATACAGGAGACCATTTAACAAATAAAAATAATGCCCAGATTAAAATAAATGTAGATTAAAAATAGAGCCAAATATAACAAAAGTTTACACACACACACCACACACAAGATGCCCTTCGAAATATATCCTGCATGCCTTCCTGAATATAGCTGGTGAAAGTGCCCTCTTTGTATCAATGTACGTGGAACTGAATGAGTTAGCAGAGCAGACAGGGAATAACTCAGGGGCACAGGGGAAGATAGCGTGTGTGGAAACAACTACAGGAAGTGACTCAGCAGATAGAGAGATCAGGAGATAGAAGTAGATTAGTTTAAAAATGACTTTTCCTTATTACTCCTGCCTGACTAGGTTTGCCAGCTCCCTTCTGTTCCAGGGGACAGTGAATAGCCACGCACAGTGACATCACTTCTGGCATGATGCGGAAGCGCTGGCATCACACTGGGGGGATGCTGAAGCATTTGCCCCAAAACTCTATGGTTCCCACAGAGTTTTGGGGAAAGCGACAGAGCATCTCCCCCATTGTGATGCCGGTGCTTCCTCATCATGCCAGAAGTGATGTCATCGCACAGACACTGAACACCCCCCCTTTTGGCCAGACTGCTTCTGCCCGCCCAACAGCTGAGCATTGGTGGGCGGCTGCAGGAATCGCTGGGAGATTGTCCACAGTTAGTGGGCACCTGGGAACCCGATGCCTGACTCTCAGTTCATTCTTACTCTCCTTGAAACACTCTGCACCCATTCTGGTAGGCCACTCCAGAGGACTCAACCTACCACAGAGAAAGCCTGTGACTTAGCTGTCTCCACACAGACAATCCTTAAGCAGAACACCACAAACTTACAGCTGTCTGTGGAACACAACCAATGCTGTAACATTATGCAAAGCAGACGGTCTACCAATGACCCGTTAGCCCTTCCTCCTCATCAAATTGTCTTTCTATTACCACCTTACTATTTCAGTTATTATTATTCGATATTTGACTCTTCCTCTTTCAGAGCAACTTGGTTCCCAGGTGATCTCTCAGGCCTGAACTAGATGTTATGTCTGGCACAAGTTAGGTTAGGGTTTACTTGACTGGGATTTTCAAGTGCACCGGAGCCCAATTCAGCTCATGATAGCAGTGCAGGGGGAGGAGGGACTTCAGCTTCCCTCCCTGTGCGGACTTCCTCAGCCAGAACAGCTTTGGGGAGGGTCCTACTTGCCCTGTTGCAGAGCTCCTCATACATTGAATGCATCTGGAAAGAAGAAGAAGAAGAGTTGGTTTTTATATGCCGGCTTTCTCAACTACTTAAGGGAGAATCAAACCAGCTTACAATCGCCTTCGCTTCCCCTCCCCACAACAGACCCCCTGCGGGGTAGGTCGGGCTGGAGAGTCTTAGAGAGCTGTGACTAGCCCAAGGTCACAGGCAGTACAAAAAAGTGACTTACGGTAACTGAAAGATAATAGATCAAACCAGACAGCACTATTAGTCTCCTTCAGCAACCAAGGAACACAAGGACAATGGAGACAAATCCTTTTTCATTCATGAACAGACCCTCCCCCCAGTTGTGACAGCATGATGTAGTGGTTCGAGTGTAGGACTAGGATGTGGAAGACCCAGGTTGGAATCACCCCTCTGCTGTGGAAGCTTGCAGGCTGCCCAAGGACCATTCAGTCTAACCTACCTCTTAGGTAGGGTTGTCAGCTCCAGGTTGGGAAATACCTGGATATTTGGGGGGCGGAGCCTGAGGAAGGCAGGGTTTGGAGAGGGGAGGGACTTTAATGCCACAGAGTCCAATTGCCAAAGCGGCCATTTTCTCCAGGGGAAGTGGTTTCTATCACCTGGAGGTCAGTTGTAATAACAGGAGATTGCCAGCCACCATCTGGGGGTTGACAACCCTACTCGTAGGGTTATTGTGAGGATAAAATAGAAGAGAATGACATAAGTGTCTTTGGATCCCCATTGGGAAGAAAGGTGAGGTATAAATGATGTAAACTCTTACTATTACACAACTGCAATGCTGTATAAAAGTAAATTGTATAACTGATCTCAACATTTGGTTATAATTTGAATATGAAGAATTTCCCCTCCTTCATTTTAACATACTGAAGAGACATTAAATTGAAAGCAAGTACTGAATTTTATTTCTAAAGTGATGCTGTTACAGAAAGTTATCCAAAGATTGTTTTCTTAAAATGAGCTTCCCTAGTTTAAGAAAAAAAAAACCAGAAAAATTAACTTTCTAAAAAGCAAGGGAGGATACAGTTTCATGAAAGCATTTTCACAACAGGTTTACCTTTGCGAAAGGAGAAATGAAACTGGTGATGCAAACTAGGCCGGCATCTGCAAACAGTCTGGCAACTTCGGCAATACGGCGGATGTTCTCTTCTCGATCATCAGCTGAGAAACCAAGATTTTTGTTCAGGCCGTGACGGATGTTATCCCCATCAAGGGAGTAGCAAGGGATGCCGTGAGACACCAGGTACTCCTCCAACGCAAACCCAATGGTCGTCTTACCAGCACCAGAAAGACCTATTAATACAGGAGGAAATAAAACAAATGCAGTCTTCTACATAAACATCATGTGAACACATGAAGCTGCCTTATCAAATCAGTATTGTCTATTCTGACTGGCAGCAGCTCTCTAGGGTTTAAGGTAGAGATCTTTCACATCACTTATTATTTGCCAGAGATACCAGGGATTGAACCTGGAACCCTCTGCATGCCAAAGCAGATGCTCTATTACTGAGCCACAGCCCCTCCCCAAAATAGGTGGTTTAATACCAAAGAAGCCACAGAATACCACACATGTTATTTCATCTCTTGAGGCTGTCTATCCATTAGCTCAATTACACTTTATTTATTTACAATATTTCTATCCCACATTTCTCCCCCCAAAAAATCACCTTTGATATCTAATAACAAAACAAACCTCAGATTATCTTCAAATTGAGAATGATAGTGATCCACTACAAATAGTTTTCAGGCTTTTAAAAGAGATTTTATTAACACTGGATAGTCACTAACCAGTCAGTTTTTTATACTTTGTCTCAACCTTTTGGTTACTTGGTCTGTTGTTTTGGATTGAGTTTGTAACTGTGTTAGGACCCTATATTTAAAAAGCATTTTATAACTGTGATCACTTGCTTATGCTGCAGTGAACAGTGGGATTTCCTTTCCCCCTTATATGTGACTTATAATAATGGATCCAGTTACACCTTCTTGAGACCCTAGGTTGTATATTTGTGATTTTCAGTTGTTCCAGCGCAAATGTGATAGCAATAAAGAACTCTCCCCAATGTCATTTTACTAAGTTAATTAGGAATGCATACCTGTTAGCCATACCGTACAGCCTCTAAATCCACCTCTTGTTCCCACAACTTGTCCTCTCTTGCTCCTACTAACATGATGGGCTTGATACACCACATTGGTAGATCTATGAAGATTCTAAAGAAACATACAAAAACAAGGGGGGGAACTATTTATTGCTGTGATAGACAACACCCAAAAATAAACTCAAGCAGCAAATTTGGGAATTTCCCCTTCCCCCAAATCTCCCTCTCCAGAATTCTGTATGTTTTTAGGGACTTGAGCAGGCCAATTTTGCATTGCCCCCCTTAAGTGACTTTCAATTGTTCACAAAACTCAGAGCATCCTGCAGCTTGCCCAGCCCTTATCAGCTGCTTTGGGGGATTTCCCCCCTTTGGGATAATTTAAAAAGTTGTGTTTTTTATACCTGGGAAGTTGATCAACTCCCTTTCTGGGTTTTGTTGCAATAAAGTTGGCACCTGATTGAAGAACTATTAACTTTCCTCCCAAATTCATAACAAATTGTCTAGATAGACATTACAAGGCAAACATTCGGTATCCTCTGTAGATTGAACCCTGAAACCATGACTAGGAGACTTATTAATAAGGAGATCCTTTCACAGACTAGGATCCAAGCCTGTTGTTTCAAGTGAACATCTAGCTTCTCTATCCATTATTGGATCTACTTATTTATTTATGATAACGTATCACCTTTCTGCCCAAAAGCCATCCAAAGCGACTCGCAATAGAATATGTGTACTATACATATAAGAACACATACATACACAAAATATAAACATTAAACTAAAAATCATAACAGCGGCAATATTTAAATATCAGCTCTGGTATGGTCACAAGTGACTGATTCTTCTATTGATTCAATTCAACTGAGAACAATTTTTAAAGTTCCTAGGTGTATCCTCCTCCATGACTCTTAAACTGGAAGTTGGACTTCTTTTACTTTTAAATTTGGCTTGGCTAGCTGCTTTTAAATTTAGAATCAGTGTTAGATTTTTTATTTTTTTTACTGATGAGAAAAGTCCTCTTTATAGTTTAAAGGCGGATTTTTACGTCCAATCTTGGTGCAAACCATTTGATGAGAAGTTGAACATATTGGGCCATTTGTCCGTTGTTGTTTTTTTAATCTATAGGGAAGAGTAAAGCTTTATTAGCAATCAATGACCATATAAAAGATGTTGATTATCAAGAAACATTGCTTCAAGCCCACAGAGTACGCTCCCCTCTGTTACATAATTTAGAACCATTGATTCCATTTCAGGGACAGTCTGCAAATTATCTTTCAATTCAAACATTTGCAAGATACAGTCATGCATTTATGCTGGCTAGACTCATCACCAGCAGTAGGGTTGCCAACCTCCAGGTACTCATCACACAATATGGAAAATTATAAGTAGACTATATACATATAATTAGAAAATCAAATTAAAGTGCCCCCATAGGGTTATAATGTCACCCAAGTCCGGATATAATACGTCCTGTAAACTTCACCCTTCAGATAGATCCAAATGTAATCCAAAGGAAAGTGGTAAGTAATCCAAATGATAAGTTCCTTGTTTTTCAAAAGTTAGGCTGCCGCCGTCCAATCCAGGAGAAACAAAATGGTGAACGGAACAAGACGACCCCTCTAGATCTGTGGCCGTTTTCTTAAATTATAAGTGGGCAAACATGCCTCACAATAGAGAAGAACACGACCCCTATGGATTCTCTATGCCTCACAGAGGCATAGAGAACCCATAGGGGTCGTGTCCTTCTCTATTGTGAGGCATGTTTGCCCACTTATAATTTAAGAAAATTAACTGAAGAAGCTACATTCTGCGTAACGGCCACAGATCTAGAGGGGTCGTCTTGTTCCGTTCGCCATTTTGTTTCTCCTGGATTGGACGGCGGCAGCCTAACTTTTGAAAAACAAGGAACTTATCATTTGGATTACTTACCACTTTCCTTTGGATTACATTTGGATCTACCTGAAGGGTGAAGTTTACAGGACGTATTATATCCAGACTTGGGTGACGTTATAACCCTATGGGGGCACTTTAATTTGATTTTCTAATTATATGTATATAGTCTACTTATAATTTTCCATATTGTGTGATGCGAATCAGTTAGTAAATCTGATCACTTTATGAGCCTCGTGCTGTTGTCTATATAGTTACAATACTTTATTCAGCATAGGTATCAAGTTTAATTAGAACCTCCAGGTACTAGCTGGAGATCTCCTGCTATTACAACTGATCTCCAGCCAATAGAGATCAGTTCACCTGGAGAAAATGGCCGCTTTGGCAATTGGACTCTATGGCATTAAAATCCCTCCCCTCCCCAAACCCTGCCCTCCTCAGGCTCCGCCCCCAAAACCTCCCACTGGTAGCAAAGAAGGACCTGGCAACCGTAACCATCAGCCACATTGACTGGAAGATATCAGAAGATTCCAATTAATCACCGATCTTGCCCCTTTTCACATAATTCCATTGAAACCCTGGGATGTGTATTGTTTTGCTGTACATTTGACAGGCGAGTGCATGTAAAGGTATTGAAACCCATTATGGGAAGAAAACATTTTTGGAGTAGAAAATCTCATGAAAAAATCTGAGGAGGCAGCACTGCAAGGTAAAGCCCAGAAAGCTGGGGAGTCGGGGAACCAACCAGTAAAAGCTCAGACAAAGCGGTCAGACCTTGCCTGTTCATAAAAGATGCCAAAGATGGTATCAGGCAAACATTCTTTAGGGGAGCAAAAGGCCTCAGCCTGCCCCAGCTAGTGGCAGGATAGTATGGCATACGCATGAACACATGAAGCTGCCTTATACTGAATCAGATCATTGGTCCATCAAGGTCAGTATAGTCTACTCAGACTGTCAGCAGCTCTCCAGGGTCTCAGGCAGAGGTCTTTCACATCACCTATTGCCTGGTCCTGTTAACTGGGATGCCACGGATTGAACCTGGGACCTTTTGCATGCAAAACAGAGGCTCTTCCACTGGGCCACAGCTCCTCCCCTTACAAGCAGATCTTCAGGTTGTTGAGGTGTGCAGAGTGCAAGTTTAGACCAATGACAGCAGTGCTAGCTTGGCTGGTTGGAGGAGGAGGGAAGCCAACTGAGAAAAGAGAGGATGTGAAGTGACAATTATTTAATTTTATGCACAAAAGAGCCTGTCAATTTATTTTGTTTGTTTGTTTTCAGGATCATTAACTTAAAATGCAATAAATACCCCTTATGGAGAAACTATTAGTAAACAACAGATGGTCTTATTGGCTGTTCTAGACTAAATCAAAATGATCACATTTTCCATTCATGAAAAATGCTGCCCTCTCAAAAAGGCATCTCTCACAAAACAAACCATGGAATGGACTATGATTTTTTATTCTTTAGGCTGCAATTCTTTCCTCCATTTCTATCAATTATTTAATATTAATAATAATGTTTATTACTATTGTGAGGCCTATCATAATAAAAAAATCAAAGCGTGTCACATATGCTCTCTCAGTAATTTTTATAACCACTCTGGAAAGTAAGTCATCATTATTATCCCCCTATTGTAGATGCAGTGACTGAGCGAAAGATGCTGGCCAGTTTAGGCAACACAGCCAAATCCTACTTTTCCTTTTGCAGGTAGGTATTTCATGCACCCTTCTCTTTTCTCCTTAAAGTTAGCCATGATTCTCAACTGTACAAATTATGGTTGCCACCAATCGTAATTTTATTCCAAGCCTAGGGTTTGTCAGGTCCCTCTTCACCACCGGCAGGAGGTTTTTGGGGCAGAGCCTGAGGAGGGTGGGGTTTGGGGAGGGGAGAGACTTCAATGTCATAGAGTCCAATTGCCAAAGCGGCCATTTTCTCCAGGTGAACTGATCTCTATTGGCTGGAGATCAGTTGTAATAGCAGAAGATCTCGAGCTAGTACCTGAAGGTTGGAAACCCTATCCAAGCCAGAAGTGGAAACCCACTTTAAACCATGGTTTCCACTTCTGGTTTAGAAGCAAATTATGGTTTGCAACCAGTAAAAAACCACCTAGTTCAGATGCCACAGCAAACTACAGTAGCCACAAACCAAGAGGTAAGGGAGAGTCTGCAGGTCACAAAACAAGAGGGTAGAGGAAACACTCAAGTACAAAGCCCATTCATAACAACCAAACCAAGGTTTGGACGTGATTTCTGAATCAGGCCATGGGCTTGGTGAAGGCTAAAAAGAGACATTTGAACTAGGGACTTTTCAGCTCAAACTCTTAGCCACCACACTACACCAGCATGCAAAACTTTATCATATTCCAACTCAAACCAGTTTCTTATTACACAGTTCTCTAAGAAGCTTATCTTCAAACATACCACAAATTTTCCAGGTACATTTATGAAAATCTGTACACTATTAGAATTCATGGGAAATTCCAGCATGAGCTCCCTTTTTACTTTTCCTTAGTTCAAGTTTTGCTGCATCATTCTTAAAGAGACAAAACTCCCTGGCAACTGTATTGTGTGTGCAGAGCAAATTTGCAGCCTCGTTTCTTCCTCTAAAGCAATCTCTTTGTAGTTCAGTGCATACGTTCTGAATTCTTGCTGTCCAACTTGCAGATAGCATACACCAGTGCTGTGAATTTTTTTTCAATCTAGGTAAATTGATCAGGGGTTATGCAAGTTTTAATTGTTTACCAGGGAATACTAGCTTAATCCATAATTGTTCAGGATCTTAAAATGGAATGGAAGCCAAACCTCAAAGAAAATAAAAAAGCAACTAGTGCATAGCCAATAATGTCATAATATTTGAACTTTTGAAGGAAGGCCTTCAAAAGAATCCCAAGTCTAAATTACAAACATAAGATTTTTATGCTCAGATTACAAATAGAAAAATATGTGCTGTGCCAGAAAGAATATGTTTGTTGAAGCCTGTTGACCTGGAGCTCGGGAACAGTTACGTAACATTAATTATATAAACACAATTTAGCTTTCCAATGGAAAGAAATACATTCCTATGTATAACTTTTACGAATGTCATGCATTCATCTGCCTTGAGTCTCAGCGAGAAAGGCGGGGGCTATAGTTAAAATAAATTAATAAAAATGAAATGTCTGATAGTGAACAAAGCGCAGTTTCATTCCAGTGAAACCTGAGGGTGAGTAAATGCAGAAGACTAGCTTACCACCAGAGAAATGAGGGAAGTCTCCTTGCTTCTTAAATGTGTGCTAAAGGCTGTGAAAAAGATGACTGGAAGCACACTGGCTCAAAATGTTTGATCATTGAGGTGGAAGTGACTGCCCTCTCTCCCACACCTCACTGTCGAGGCCACTACCCCTATCCAGCAGCTGGAAGAAATAACCCTCCTTACCTCTGGGCCCTGGTACACTTCTCCGAACTCTTGCAAGACTACCTCAAGAGTTTGTGCACTATTTTGACTGCCCTGACAACGAATGCTCAGAAAAGATGGCCAGCTTCACAAGAACAAGGAATCTCATGAGAGCTGAGGAACTGGTATGTGCAAATGGCTTTTAAAGCGGATGGGAGAGTAAGGAGGCAAGGAGGATTATCTCTTCAGCACCCAGGCAGGGACGTGAGTAGGGTTGCCAGGTCCCTCTTCGCTACCGCTGGGAGGATTTTGGGGTGGAGCCTGAGGAGGGCAGGGTTTGGGGAGGGGAGGGACTTCAATGCCATTGAGTCCAATTGCCGAAGCGGCCATTTTCTCCAGGTGAACGGATCTCTATTGGCTGGAGATCAGTTGTAATAGCAGGAGATCTCCAGCTGCTACCTGGAGGTTGGCAACCCTAGACATGAGTGGGGTGGCTGGCTGGTGGCAGCACAGGAGGTTGCCACAAACCCCTTCATTCTGCTGAGTTGACTGTAGGGTTGCCCGGACCCTCTTTGCCACCAGCGGGAGGTTTTTGGGGCATAGCTTAAGGAGGGTGGGGTTTGGGGAGGGGAGGGACTTTGGTGGCATAGAGTCTAATTGCCGAAGCAGCCATTTCCTCCAGGTGAACTGATCTCTATCAGCTGGAGATCAGCTGTAATAGCAGGAGATCTCCAGCTAGTAACCTGGAGGTTGGCAACCCTAGTTGACTGCCTCAGGTGACTGGTCACCTCATTATAGAGCTAACCTTGTTTAATTGTGACTGACGGTGCTCCACCCCTAGTTATTGTCACAGCCAGGCTTGATTTATGTGACACTGACAGGGGGGAAAGCCCGTATCTGTGGGCACCTTGTTCAGACTGGGCTGCTATCCAAGCAAAGTAGCAGCGCAGGCTTAGAAAGCATGCCAAAAGTCCCTAGCCAAGGTGAGCATTGTGCTGGCACGCTAACCAAGCACGCCTGTTTGCTTTGTGCAGGTAGCAGCCCAGTTTAAACAAGATGCTGTACAAATGCCAAGTCCCATGGTTAAGCCCTTTCGTCCTGTCAGCTTCACAATTAAATCAGGCCTTATTCTCCTGCTATGATTATATTAGTTGTACCTATCCTTCCCTGTACCACTGCAGCCTCCTGGTAAATATTTTCTGGTTCTTCATTCACAGATGTAGACGGTTGAATTGGAGGTTAGACAGGTCCTACTAGGTAGAATTTAAAATGGCCATGTGCCTTCTCTTTATTTGTGGATGCTGCTTTTTAAAGTGTTGCTTCATTACACCCACTTGCATATGCATACATGTAGACATCACTTCTGCAAAATGGAAAAAAGAGGGGTGAAATCACCCCAAAGTTTCAATTTACAAAGTTTATATACATTTGATAGTTTCTTGATAGGGGGTGTCACCAGTGCATAATTGCATTAAAAATAAAACCTCAGATTGCCACTCAAATCTTTCAAATGTACATAAACAGCACTTGGAACTGTGAAACTAGAATACCACAGAGGCAAGGCAGGAAAGACAAAATGTTCCTTAGAAGAGTCTGGCCATGAAAACTGTAACCCAGTTTGATTTGTTTCTAGACACAAGGCTGCATAAGGAATACCTTTTGGTGTTCCAAGAATTTTACGTAAGAATTTAGATTGTATTCTTTCAACATCCTGATTTAAGGCATGAATCCATATTGGTATTCCATACAGAAGTTGGGAGCTGTAACTCAGTTAAAAAACCTTCACAAAATGTATGAGCATTGTAACAAGATACCTGAGGTTTTAAAGAAAAAATGGAGAGGCATCGACAAGGGATACGTTAACACGTGGGGCATCCTGCCTGAAAATAAGAAACAAGGGGCGAAAACGCATGGTCGCTTTAGCCTCCTTTATTCCCTGTTTCAGTCAGGATCTAACGCACATTCGGCAAAACGCATGCGTTCGATCCTGGCCGAATCCTGGCTGAAACAGGGAATAAAGGAGGCTAAAGCGACCATGAGTTTTTGCCCAAGGACAAGATGTTCCCACAGGTTCCTTCAGGTTCTGTGATTCACATATGAACTCTCCTCATTCACACCATTCTTGAAAGGGTGGCTTATATTTGAACAGCAATCCTCCTCAGACCCCTACAGTGCCAAAAGGCCTCCTTGTAGTCTTAAACCAAGCAGTCTGAAGTCGTGGGAAAGAACGCCTTCATTGATTCCATGGCCTCAGCCAGGGTTACTCACCATTGCCAGAGCAAACTGCTGCTCCGAGGACTCATTTTTCCATTCAGTGCTCTGAGCAAACTGAAGAAAACCACTTTCGTCCACTGGTACAACCTTAACATGGGATGCTTGTTAATTTTGGCACCACTCGACCAATATTTCCCCTCTACCAAGTTTGCAGCACAGGACGTTTTTCAAGGAGACCCACAGAGGCAGACTAGTTGCCTGAAACAAGGCGGCTTTCAGGTTGGAAACAGACAAAATGAAATGCCAAAACCTGACATTTCCCGTCCTAACGGAACAATATTTCAGCTTTTAAAAACTGAGCTTTAATCTTCCATTAATGTTAAATTGCAGCAATGGGGAAGTTAATCTTACTGTTATTCTTCATTCTCTTCATCCTGTCTGAAGAATAGGAATGTAGGAAAACTAGAGCCCATTTAAGCTTACCACCAATAAATGTATTCGCTAGAACAGATTTGGAACTGATATATACACTGATTTTATGTTCACGAAACAATTATTCATAGGAAGTACATTATGCTCTTGGAACTGTAAACTTTGAGAGCAATTTTGTAAGTTGTTAAAGTCATTTTGTTTTAGTTGTCCAGTTTTGAAGACATGTCAAACAAATGCATATCCATGACATTTTTAATCCACATTTGTTCTAAGAAGAATTTGCCAAATTTGTTTCAATAACTTAATACTGTTGCTCATACAGCTATTCCCTTCCACACTTTTTGCTGCTGGAGGAAGGCTGACATCAGTAAATTGGTATAATTTGTGTAGAAGCGATTATCTCAAGAATTTAAAAGCAAAATTGCCTGAGTACTGGGGGTGATTACACATCAACCTGGACCTGCTCCAGAGAGGCCCTGCTAGCCTGAGGGACCAGTGAAAACATTTAAGGTATTTGCTTATGCTACAATTGTTATGATTGGGGACCCTGAATCCATAGCAACTTTATTTCCACAAGAGAGGGAGAGTCAGGAAACCCAGGAACTGGGTTTCAGAGGGGGGGAAGCCCATCTGACCTGCCTGCCAAAGGAGGAGATGAATGGGCTGGGCATCATAAAACCTGATGGGGGAGAGAGTAGGGTTGCCAACCTCCAGGTCCTAGCTGGAGATCTCCTGCTATTACAACTGATCTCCAGCCGATAGAGATCAGTTCACCTGGAGAAAATGGCTGCTTCGGCAATTGGATTATGGCATTGAGGCCCCTCCCCAAACCCCACCCTCCTCAAGCTCTGCCCCAAAAACCTCCCACTGGGGGCGAAGAGTGACCTGGGAACCCTAGCAATTGTACTCTATGGCACTGAAGTCCCACACCTCCCCAAACTCCACCTTCCTCAGGCTCTGCCCCAAAAACCTCCCACCGGTGGCAAAGAGGGACCTGGCAACCTTAGGAGAGAGAGAGACATGGGCTACATGCCAAAAGACCTGACTGGTACAGTTTCGAGTATCTCCCATAAGGTGCAGGATTCCTAACTGTGGATTAGGGGTGGGGAAGTTTTCCCCAAAGCGGGCAGAAGTTTTAAAGGTGGAATCTTCCTTTGTTCTGTGTTCAAACACTTCACCCAGATGCTGTGACCTATGGGACCCATCCCCTTCCAGGCCTCACCTGGAGGTTGGCAACCCTAGAAGGAGAGAAGGAAGCCAGAAAAATGAAGCGTCTATAGGGGCTTTCAGGAAAGGGAAAGAGGAAATAGTGGGGGAGGGGGGAATGAGATGCTTCCCGCAAATCCTTGTGGGTTCCCACTTGTATAAGAAATGCAGAAATATACACACAATTAATCTTGTCAGCCCAGAACAGCTCAACAAACCAGGTAGTTATAAACCATGTAAAAATGGGATTATATAAAGTTTTTAGTTGTTCTATATTTGGATACTTCTGAGTTTGAGAAAGATGGCGCAAGAAAAATCTACACTGAACAACAAGCAACGTTATCCTTATTGTAGGCAGATGTTTATTCAGCTTTTCAAGTTATAAAATTCCTACTAACTCAAAGTAAAAAGCCAGTCACACCCACATTGTGTAATGTGAGGGCACTGCATTTCATAGGAAGCAACCACATTGGCATAAGTCATCAGGGATAGAATCCCATCATATACCATTTCAGGCAAGTTTACTTCAGTGATTATGTTAACATTTCACTACTGTGGGCTATTCCTAATTAGTTGAAATGTACACAGCCACTTTATAGAGCAAGTACAAAGCAATTTTACAAAGACGTTTTGTTTATGCTTTATCTAAACATTTGTACCAAACCCAAGAAATGTTATGCATACTACTCTTTTAAAAATGTGCACAAGGTGTTCAGATGATCCATAAGAAGAAATGTATTTATTTCTACATTCCATGAGAACATGATGCCTTTTTAGAGTAGTTGTTGTTACTAATATAATGTTCTTTGAAAAGCCTGTGTAAGAGACACATCTTCTTTACCACGATCTATAGAGTTGCCAGGTCCCCCTTTGCCACCAGCGGGTGGTTTTGGGGGCGGGCCATGGGGAGGATGGGGTTTGGGGAGGGAGGGACTTCAATGCCATAGAGTCCAATGGCTAAAGCGGCCATTTTCTCCAGGGGAACTGATCTCTATCGGCTGGAGATCAGTTGTAATAGCAGGAGATCTCCACCTACTACGTGGAGGTTGGCAACCCTATGCCTGGAATCAGCCCTTATTTCTAAATCCTGGTTAAGAAGGGGTATTAGTGATTAACTTCTTTGCTGAAGTAACAGTAGTTAAGGGCAAGAGGCAAATTTCCCAAAAGGGGAAAGAAGGAAAGTGTCAACAGAAGAGAGCATGTGAACTCATGGTCACTCCCAAGAAGTCAAACAAAGCTCTAAATCATGGGTGTAGGGTAATATAGCGCCAAAAGTTTTCCACAGCATTTTGGTTCAAAAACAAACAACGAACACAGGATGTCCTTAAGAGGAGGTGGCCACACTTACTCAGTGGCTACCACAAAGAGCGATGGCTCTGTGGTTTGGGGCAGGGCTGGTCTCCAGTCTGATACAGGAAATCCATTCTTCTCTGCCTGATATTTCTGCTGGGCAAAGTCAGCCCTCCTCCAGCAGGAGGGAAGGAAGGATCACAGAATCATAGAGTTGGAAGGGGCCGTATAGGCCAACTAGTCCAACCTCCTGCTCAATGCAGGATCAGCCTAGAGCATCCCTGACAAGTACTTGTCCAGACTCTGCTTAAAGACAGCCAGTGAGGGGGAGTCCACCACCTCCCTAGGTAGCTGATTCTACCGACGAACGACTCTTACTGTAAAAAACGTTTTCCTAATATCCAACCAGTACCTCTCTGCCTGCAATTTAAACCCATTATTGCAACTCATATCCTCTGCTGCCAACAGGAACATCTCCCTGCCCTCCTCTAAGTGACAGCCTCTCAAATACTTGAAGAGAACAATAATGTCTTCCCTCAACCTCCTCTTCTCCAGACGAAACATTCCCAAATCACTCAGCCTTTCCTCGTAGGGCTTGGTCTCGAGGCCCCTGATCATCTGCGTCGCTCTTCTCTACACCCACTCGATTCTGCCCACATCCTTTTTGAAGTGAGGCCTCAAGGGAGGGAGGGAGGGAGGGAGGGAGGGAGAGAGAGAGAGAGAGAGAGAGAGAGAGAGAGAGAGAGAGAGAGAAAGAAAGAAAGAAAGAAAGAAAGAAAGAAAGAAAGAAAGAAAGAAAGAAAGAAAGAAAGAAAGAACTCCCGTTCTAAAATTCTGAATCTCTTTACCTGCCCATCTAATATCATTGCAATGACAATCCAATATAAGGATTTTGTAGCAAAGTAGTTGTTAGTATGCTCAATCTATGCTCTTAGCAGCAGTAGTGCAGTATGTTACACAGCACATATATTTGTACCTTATACTGTCTCCTATACTGCACTGGTTACACATTCTGACACCTTATCACTAAAAGTCTGGAACTGATTTAAGGAAATGCCAATAAAACCACAAGAGGACAGAGAACAGGCCTGTAGCAAGTAGGTGCCGTTGGAAAGAGCATGTCATGAATGCCGCGCTGTGCAAAATATAAAACAATAAGTGAGCCAATGTCTGAGAGCACACGACTCACAGCAATTATTTCCAAACACCCCTTCAACATAAAAGCACAACACAGCCACTGTTGTGCTTGACGGGTTTAATGCTTAAATCAATATGAACACAGGCAGTTTCTTTAAAAAAAATTAGTTTAGAACCTCATCTAAAGTAATTTTCATTGCTTTTAAGACAGACCTCCAGGAACCATTTAAAAAAACAAAAACCCAAGGACTAATAACAGAAACTACCTTTGACATAATTAAAGTTTCATGACAATATGTGGACTATGAAAAGTATACCCCTTTTATTGTTGATGGGGAGATAATTTTTTTTGTTAAAAGATTTTCTTAAGTTGAAGTAGGACCATGAGTTGGATTCAAAGCATGAGGTTGAATCCAAAGGTATTTTGCCATGAGAGGGTCAGGATAGGGCTATGGCTCAGTGATAGGGCATCTGCTTTGCCTGCTGACAGACCCAGGTTCAATCCCTGTTTCCTACCATTAAAGGGATCAGGTAATGGGTGATATGAAATACCTCTGCCTGAGATACGGTTGCCAACCTCCAGGTAGTCCCTGCAAATATAAAGGCTCAGTGCTGTAAGGATGATTGGAGCAACCCAAGACAGCACTATAAACAAATTTCTTATGCAAAAAGTGAATTTTATAGTGAAAAAGTGCAAAATATATACAATTATATAAAAAGAAAGATACAACAAGATACAAATGTACAATAAGCAATCCAAAAAAGGCTATAGCAAGGATTTCACAGATCCTAATTAAACAGGTAAGTCACAATATACGACCCACTTAGGTGACTTTTTATAAGAAGTCTCTGATTAATGCAGTAATTAAGTCCAGTTGTCAAGCAACTATATGCAAGAAAATGGAAGAAAGCCACGAAAGGACGATGCCGTCTAGATCGGGACCACGTTTCGCCTATGGCTTCATCAGTGACCTGTATCTGTGTATCACAGCAAACAATATACAAAAACATCAGAGCTACTCACAAAAATGCAATAATTTATGACTATGCCAACATTAAAAAGAATATAAAGAATCTTACCACTAATAAAAGTATCAAAACCCTAATAGGTAATGTTTCAAGAGGACCACCAAAAAGTTGTATATGGGTCTCAAAAGGACAGAGTGAATGTAAGAAACAAATCATGGCAGTTAAAGGTAAGGAGGTTCGTGGTAAATCAATTGCAGCTGCAAGACTGAGCACGATGGAAGAAAGCTCTTAAAGGGAACTTAGCCTAAAAAGCAGGAATAATCAAGTTCGTTGTTTAATCCATCTGGGGATAATGTGCCCATGAGAAAAATCAATTTGGTCTCCATTTGATGCAATATTTTTTGTATATTTTGCGTATCATGAAGTCTGCCGCGAAATTGCCATAAAACGCAAAATGATAAATCTCTGCCACTGTCCTTTCTCTAGAAAGTGCGCAGTGAGGGGCGCTTCTAAATTTGTCAAACGAATTCTAGAACAATGTTCAGCAATTCTAGTCCTCACTGGTCGAATAGTGCTACCAATATATTTCAAACCACATTTGCATATTACGCAATATACCACGTTTTTTGAGGCACAATTAAAAAAATGTCTAAGAAAAAATCGGAACCCAGTGGTGGTAGATGAAAGTTCCTTTACTGAATGACATAAATTACATACCGAACAATTGCCGCAACGGTGGTGACCTGTGGCTGGAGGCAAAAGAAAGGAAGTGGAAGAAGATGGCTGAATAGAAGTATCTGTGTGGATCAGGAAGTCTCGTATGGATCGCGGACGACGTAAGCCACACACGGGTGGACTTTGGCAACCAGCTAACATTTGTACTAGATGCCAATGCTTTTTGACTATATTATTAATCATGAAAGATTTAGGGCTAAACTGTAAAGACCAGGTCTTTTATTACTGGTAAGATTCTTTATATTCTTTTTAATGTTGGCCTAGTCATAAATTATTGCATTTTTGTGAGTAGCTCTGATGTTTTTGTATATTGTTTGCTGTGATACACAGATACAGGTCACTGATGAAGCCATAGGCGAAACATGGTCCCGATCTAGACGACACGTCTGGCATCGTCCTTTCGTGGCTTTCTTCCATTTTCTTGCATATAGTTGCTTGACAACTGGACTTAATTACTGCATTAATCAGAGACTTCTTATCAAAAGACACCTAAGTGGGTCGTATATTGTGACTTACCTGTTTAATTAGGATCTGTGAAATCCTTGCTATAGCCTTTTTTGGATTGCTTATTGTACATTTGTATCTTGTTGTATCTTTCTTTTTATATAATTGTATATATTTTGCACTTTTTCACTATAAAATTCACTTTTTGCATAAGAAATTTGTTTATAGTGCTGTCTTGGGTTGCTCCAACCTCCAGGTAGTACCTGGAGGTCTCCTGCTATTACAACTAATCTCCAGTCGATAAGAGATCAATTCACCTGGAGAAAATGTCATCTGTGGCAATTGGACTCTATGGCATTGAAGTCCCTCCCTAAACCCCGCCCTCCTCAGGCTCCACCCCAAAAACCTCCCACCAGTGGTGAAGAGGGACCTGGCAACCCTAGCCTGAGACCCTGGAGGGCCGCTGCCAGTCAGAAAAGACAATACTGACCAGTATTTACCATTAATCTAATTCAATATAAGCAAAGAAAAGGGGAAGCAGTACAACATAATAAAAAGTAAAGAGAAAAAGTGTACATTTATTGCCAAGAATGGACAGGACAATACACAATATATCAAATGAATACCAAGTACACAAGATATTAAACATGATGCGCCTACCGAGACTCTCAGTTTGATGCCAACCTACTAGTCTAGTGAGAAGATTCAGATCAACCTTGGTAACCTTATTATGGGATTCAATTTGCTTTTTTTGTTTCACTTGGCATTCCCACAGTGATCCCTCCTTCCTCTCCAACGTTTTTCGCTGTTGTTTTGATCTTTTGTACTTCTTTTAAGCTTTGGTTTTAACTGGTTTTAACAATGTATGTATGTGTTGGTTTTAATGGCTTTTAAGATAACATTTTTCTGTGTGTGTTTTAATTTGTTAGCTGCCTCGGTGGCCCTATGGGGCAGAAAGACAGGGTAAAAATCGTGCAAATAATTACATGAAATAAATCCGTTTTCCCCTACTGCACATTCACTCATCAGATTGCAGATCTGAAGGGGTATTCAGCTGTTTCCCACAACAACTCTTTGTTTTACAATGAAGCTCTTTATACAAATCCGAGGAAGTTTCAAAGCAAGTGCATTATCTGGAGTCTCTTCATGTTTTAACATCTTGGGTGCATTATATTCATTCAATAGATTGCTCATCAGCTGCTGTTGGCAAGGCACAAAAATTTCATGATGTGGGTTAAGTATTACTACACACAGTACGGGGGGTGGAAAGAACTTGAAATGGAAGTGGTGTTTTCTGGAGCAGTCCTACACGCCACTCTACCACGTGTAGTTCTGCTTTTGTGCGTTGCAACACAATCTGCCAATCAGTGGCTGCCAGAGAGATGGAAAAGAAGATGACTACCCTGCTAAATTGTCACTCTTGTAATCTTTCAAAAACGTTTCAAAGAATCACTATTTAGCAATATCTACAATGGTTAGCCAAGCTCAAAAATGTAGAAGAGATGCCAATAAGCAGTGCTGAGAGCCGTGGTGAAACAACACAGGGCTTTCTTAAAGGATAGGTTACAGAAAGGGGTGCTGGGCATTTCTGTCCTGCCCTTTATGGAGTATCAGAAACACCACATAAAACTGCTGGGGAAAGTAATCCAGAGATTTGGAGTACGATGCCATCAATATGCTGATAAGACTCAAGTCCCCCCCTTTCTGATTAATTCCAGGGAGGTGATGGGCCAGTCTCTGGATGCAGTGAAAGACTGGATTACGTATGTATGTGCATCAAGTCACTACAAACTGAGCTGTGGCTCAGTTTGTAGAACATCTGCTTGGCATGCAGAAGGTCCCAGGATCAATCCCCAGCATCTCCAGTTAAAGGGGCTAGGCAAGTAGGTGATGTGAAAGACCCCTGCCTGAGACCCTTGGAGAGCCGCTGCCAGTCTGAGTAGACAATACTGACTTTGATAGAGCAAGGGTCTGATTCAGTAGGGGAAAAGCCATAGCTCTGTGGCAGAGCATCTGCTGGACATGTAGAAGATCCCAGGTTCAATCCCTGGCATCTCCAGTTAAAGGGACTAGGCAAGTACCGTAGGTGGTGTGAAAGACCCCTGCCTGAGACCCTGGAGAGCCACTGCCCGTTTGAGTAGACAATACTGACTTTGATGGACCAAGGGTCTGATTCAGTACAAGGCAGCTTCATGTGAACCAATTTATGGTGACCCCAGCAAGGGGCTCCCAAGGCAACAGAGAAGTAGACGTGAATTGCCATTGCCTTCCTCTGCAGAGTCTTCCTTGGTGGTTTCCAATCCTATCTAGTGTCTGAGATCTGACAAGATTGGGCTATACCATGCTGCCTTCCCTCCAAAAATTGGATTAGGACAAAAAAAATTTTTAACCCTAATCCAGAAAAGACAGAGATGCAGCGGACCAAGGTCAGAGCTGATGCAGGAATAGGATGGCATTAGTACTCCATCTGAAATATCAGATGTGGAGTTTGGAGCCCTCATTATCCTTAGTTAAATAAATGACTGAACCAGCTAGGGGTGCCTTTTTTAGCTTGGGATGCTTTGCCAAAGGTGGCTGTTCCTGGAGAAAGCTGACCTGGGCCGTATCATTTCTACCAACTAAGGGGAACCACACAGCCTCTTATGATTTTGGGGAACCAGGTTTGTTTTAAACCATAAAACTTCCCCTCAGTTCTTAGGGTTGTAAGGATAAAAGCTTTGGGTTCACTGCCGTGAGGTTAGCTTTGTGGCGAGCAAGTAGAACATGGAGATCACTGAGGCAGCAGTTGTATGCAAATAACAAAGAATATTTATTTATTTACATGTTGGTTTTAAAGAACAGATCGGCAGTATCTGCTTGATACTTCTGCCCCACACCTTTTTCTTGTCGCCTATATGCAAAGCCACAAATGCAACAGAGATTGCGCTCCACACACAAGAAAAAAACCTTTAAAAGGCCAAAGGAAGAGAAGAAAGGTGGAGCTGAGCTCTGCCCCCTTGCATGTAGTGGCTGTAGACAGAGAGGTCCACACAGAACAGTTTTTGCACGGAGATACAACTATTGGTACAATTTTGAATTTTTCAGTATCTTTCTCGTGCTGTCTGTATGAGGATAATCAAATATATAGGGTAAATGCCCTCCAGATTTAATAATTTTGTTTATATTAAAATTCAGACTGCAAACAATGCCTAGAATAGTCGTGAAAGTTAATAAGGGCAGATCTCTGGACTCTAAAATAGCTTTTCTCAGTCAGGAGAAATATTTCGAAGTGGTTATGATACAGAACCTGATCGATATATTGACCTCACCTTTGATGACAGTTTTTCAGTTCAATATATGTTGCTAACACAAGAGCCGTTTCCACACCATTCTCTTACAACATATTATTCTCATGGTCGATCTGCGAGGTTTGGCTGCAAATTCAGAATTTCTGCCACATTTTACCTTTTCCCCCATTGCATTAGTTCTATCTGTTTTTACCCTGTCCGCACTTTCCTAGAAAAGAACGATATGTTCTTTTTCCCTCGGGGGGGAATGTGGCATCATTCATGACACTGAAGATGCTCCCCCCTCTCCCCCTCCTTTTTTGTTTTTGTGCATGTGCTCTAATGATGGTGCAGCGTTGTAGAAGGAATCCCATGGCAGGCCACCAGCTCGCAGAAGGGGACACAGTGGTAGGTGTTCATGTTGCCAATTAAAAGGACCCCACAGCCTCCTCCAACTGCTCTCTGTCTCTTACTCTCACTGGCCCCCTCCCTGCCTTGCTTCCTCCCTGCCTCACATGTGTGCTGCCCTTCAGATGTGCTCCTATGCCCAAGAGCCTGACAGACAGGGAAGGATCTCCCTCCTCTAGCCTCCCGCGCACACTTTACCTCTTCACTCCCAGACTGAAGGAAGGAGGGGACAACAAAGACCTCCTTGAGGAGCCTCCCCTGCCTCCGTCTCTTCCTCTCCTCCCCAGTTTTCCCTTCGCTCATCCAGTTCCCCCCATGTCGAATCAGCCAACTCCTTACCCCCAGCCTGGTGACAGTGAACAAGGGAGGAAGCAAGAAAAAAACAACGGAGGGAGCCATGTTGTTTTTTTAAAAAAAGTTATTTAGGATTTCAAAAATCAAATGGAGTAAGCAACCAAATCAGCATGGGGGTTAGTTCAACACTCCAACGTTCCTGTGTTAGTCAAAAGACGTTGCATTTTTTAAAAATAAAAGCAGGGAAATGGTTGCCAGGAGGAAAGGGGAGAGAGGAGGAAGGGAGAATAGGAGGGAAATGGGCAACGAAGTGGGTGTGGACAACAGAGGGGCAGAGAAATTAATGGTGTCTCAAACATGTCCACACCTCAGGGGAAGTTGTTGTGGAAATGGAGAAAAAGGAAACATCGTCGTATTAGTGGTTGCAGAAAACACGGAGATTAAACTATTGGAAAGCGTACCTGATACCAAATGGAGGGGAAATAGTGCGGACACGAAAAGATAAAACGTTTCATTAAATGTTGCAAACAATTAGTGTGGAAACGGACAAGGTTTTATATGAATAGATGTTTGCTGGATTGTTTAAATGAGTGTGAAACAAGGAACAGTCTACGTTCACACAGCGTGAACTAACCAGACTTTATAGCCTCCAGACTGCAACAATTCCTATGGGGATCCTTCTCTAATTATTTATTTCCATCCTCAGAACTTCCCTAATGAGCAAACGCTAGAAAACAGATCAGCAACAAATTATCTGTATGGAGGAATGACAAAACAAAGCAGTTTCTTTTTACAAAAACAATAAAAGCAGAATCAATACATTGTTGCATATGCATATATTATGCATAACCTACAGACTTTATTGTTATCAAAGCATATATTCATTATGTGTTTTTTTCGGTCTGGTAAAATATATTGCTTTGATTATGTATTGATTATCAGCCAGGCAAAAGAAAACTTGTATTTTAAGTACCTATCTCTCTCCCCATTGGGACATACAGTAACTCTATTAGACTGCTTCAGGTCAGGAAAATAGTGGGGAGGGAGTCTTGACCCCCCCCATTATACAAATCAGGTCCCAATATGCCTGCTACTCAATGAAGAAACACCCTATTCTCTCTAGTATCAGAGGAGCATGCCTATTATTTTGGGTGCGGTGGAACACAGGCAGGATGGTGATGCTGCACTCGTCTTGTTTGTGGCTTCCTAGAGGCACCTGGTTGGCCACTGTGTGAACAGACTGCTGGACTTAATGGGCCTTGGTCTGATCCAGCAGGGCCTTTCTTATGTTTTTATGTTCTTACCCTGGAGCTTTAATAACATCTGGTTGAATTCTTACAATCTAGAGCAGCGGTTCCCAAACTTTTTGAGTCATGGAACAGCTTTTCCATCTCTCAGTTCAAGATGCTTTTACTGGAGATGCCACTGATTAAACATACATGAAAAATGATCATAGTGCTGCTGAGTTATGATCCCTTATCTAGAATCAGTTAAGAGGTAATCCATGCTGTATGAACTAATAAATGATTATTTTAATCCATGAATGTGAGAACAAAAATCTAAGGGTGGTAATTATAACAGGTTAATAAATCAAGAATAAAATAAGATAGTCTGGCTATGCTGCCTAGATACAAATATCAGACATCAAGAGCCAGAAACAGTTTTTCATCTATTAGTTAGAGACGCTTATCCAATATTGATGCATTATTTGTATATGAATATGTACATTATAACTATTACATATATTTGGGGAAGTTTCCTGAAAAGATGAATATACTGCCTAGTCTTTAACTTTCCATTGATATTTAGACCAAAATATAATGCCCTCTTATTGACTTTAAGTGCAGCTTCTTTTAGGGGGAAATTCCCCTGGCTATGTTAGTCTGTGTTAGCCTAGCAAGAGTCTTGAGGCATAGTAAAGACTTACACATATATTATAACATACGTTTCAGAAGCCAAGACCGACTTCATTAGAGACATGGGCTTTGTCAAATGCATGCAGCTAACAACATAGGCTCTGGGTCACAAAAATTATATCATAATATATTTGTTATTCTTTAAGATGCCAAAAGTGGGTATTTTCAGACAGGCTTTGGTTCGTCAGTGCTTTCTACTTAACACAGTTTGTTTTTTCTCCCATGGCTTGTCTCAGAGGAACAAAATATACACATTTCCAAATAACAGAAGGATCGCAACACCTTCACAATTAGGTCCCCAGAGATCTATGATACACAAGACAGGAAAGCTCTTCTTTCTTTCTTTCTTTCTTTCTTTCTTTCTTTCTTTCTTTCTTTCTTTCTTTCTTTCTTCTCTCTTCTCTCTCTCTCTCTCTCTCTCTCTCTCTCTCTCCCCCCCTTTGTCTGGCTGCCTGCCTGCACATTTTAGCTCTTCTTTTTCATATAAAACATGTAGCAGTGCTCACAGCATTTTCTATATATGAATTAAACACTAGAAAACAAAATGTTCTTAAAATGTAACCAGTTTTAAACAGCAGCAAGTGATAAAAAAACAATATATTATTCTTCAGGGAGGAGCAAGAAATTAAAAATAAAACAATTGCTTTAAAACTAACAAGGAAGTCAGAGATAGATAAAACAGCAGAGATCAGGGAATAGGGAGAGGGGAGGAACCAGCAAAAAATGACTTGGGACTTTATGCCAATAAAGGTGTTGAATTTGAATTTGACTTGGGACAAAAATTTAAGGATTTTTCTTTTAACCTGGTTCCTAAAATTTAACAAAGTATGTGCCAGGCAAACTTGATCCATGATGTCCAAATAATGTAAAAGGTTTTTGTTTCTTTTCCCATACACTTTTCTCTATGAGAAATCTCTTTAGTAAAAAGCAAAATCTGTGTTTTCCCTTGTGATTTATTATGGTTTCATGGTTTACAGCCCAATCCTATGTATGTTCACTCAGAAGCCATTATGTTCTACAGGGCTTACTCCCATGGAAATGTGTAGAGGTCTGTAGCCTTGGATTTGTTTCTCTTAAGGTTTAATTTATTTTACTTGTCTGGCATCAAATGGGCTTCCCACCCTTTCTCCAAGAACCTCAGCACACAGGAGGTTGGTTGCCCAATTTTAATGGAATTAATGAGTGGAAGAAAAGAGAAGCAGCAGCCATCTATTGACATAAAGAAGACTCAAGAGGCAATGTGATCTAAAGGGCTTTTGTTGTCTTCTTTGGTCGTTTATACATGGGTACTTTCACTCACATTCACCCCTGGTCTGTCTTGGTTGTTCCTTGGAGTTATGCATGAGTTTTCTGTCCATTAGAGATGACCTCGCTGCCAGCCTTCGCAATGTCCGGGTCTTCCCATTCCTCTGTTAACCCGACTCTTCCATCTTCCCTGAGCAAAGCCTGGGTGAAATCCCCATGCAGAAGGCAAAGTGCGGGGCATGCAAGCTTGGTTTCACTAACAGCCAATTACAAAGCAGCATGTCCAGAGGAGGGGCTGAAATACTTCCTGCTTCCTCAGAGCTCTTTCTGAGCAGAAGAAAATCTTTTTAAAACTGAGGCTTGGATTTCTCCCCTCCCTCTTTCAGATTGCTCCATTTTTTATGTTGTTGTTCTTAAAATCCTTTTTGATGTGTCAATTGGGTTTTGTGGGGGGGTTCTCTCACAGTAAGCACTACAAGTAAGCCAATTACTAAGTAACATTTAAAGTGGGCTTGGAGAATGCTGGTACATTTTATTTGGTCTTGTAGACTGCTGGCGCATAGATTTCCAACAGTAAAGTGTGGGTCCAGTGAGCAACGAACCTCAGGTAAAACTCCCATGCATAAATGACCTTTGATGATACAGGATGTTGCAAGAAAGGGTTCTGCTGCATCTTCCTAAATTACAAGGTATGACTCTTTAAAAGAGATGCAGAAGACAAATTTGTCACCATTGATGCTAACTTCGAACTACACATTATGCGGGAGGTGTAATCTCCTGGTATTTTTGTAATTGTTAAATATCAGCATGCATCAGAAATTTGGACTAGGCTGCAGCAAGGAGAGGAAGGGTTTAACCTTTCCCCTCCCCACCCCGTTTACCGGACTGAAATTACCCCCTTTCACAAAGCTGCTATTAACCCTTGTACAGAAAACAAAAGATAGGCACCCATAGTGTACTTTCTTTCCCCCCTGCTAACAGCAGTTTAGGCCAGGCGTTGATTTCTATTGGGGAAATGGCATGATAGGAAAAGGGGTAAAAAAAAATCTCCCTCCCATGCCACAGCCTTTAGCCAAAGTGCCCATTCTACTCCCGTGGTTGCCTTCTAGCATCAACATGTACACCAGGAGATCTGCTCACTGACCTCCCATGTAATGGGCCGTTTGGGCCTGAGGCAAAAACTCTGTGCACCCTAGTTCTACCCAGCAGCTAAGGAGAAATGGGCATGTCAGCAAACCACCTCTGTTAGTCTCTTGCCATGAAAACCCCAAAAGGGGTCGCCATAAGTCGGCTGCGACTTGACGGCACGTTACACACCCACAAATTCAGAAGAGTGGGGGGGGGTTTGTAATTTTTGACACAGTGCATAACCGACTTACCCTATGCATTGCCGCAAGACATATGATGGCTTTAAAGGGGAACTAAACAAAATCAGTCTATCAGTGACTATTGCCAGGTGACAACATTAGAGGAAGACAACAGTCTTCATCAAGGCCATTGAGAAGAGTCCATTAATTTCAACAGGGGGGGTATAAACAAATGCTTAAATTAATTTAAATCAATGAGTCTTAAATGTAAAGAACGAGTAGTGCCAACCCAAGAAAAGTTACATTCTTCTACGTCCTCTGAAATCAACAGGTTTAACTCTGCTTAGGATGGCACTGAGTTAAGTTTGGATACAATGGACCCTTGTTTTCAAACAAATACATTGTCAAAGTTCTTCTGACAAGAATATTCTATAGGAGACTATAAATACATTGTATGTTTTACTTTTTGAAAAGTTTAAATATTCTCTTTCTTTCTCTGAAATATGTTAGTGACACATAATGGCTTGGATTCCACCAAGAATTTCTACATGCGCAAATACTCCTCCTCCAAGCCATTCTAAGGGGTCCCTCAGGGGCAGCATTTCAGGGGGCATTTTTTGCATCCACAGAATCGGCAATAATACCCCTTCCCCAAAACTACCCATGGTAATTCTAGGGATGATCCAAGCCAATGAAAAAACAGATACGCATGACAAAGCAAGTAGCCACTGCTTCTTTCTTTGGGTTGGATCCTAAGCAGCTGTTGTGGTCTCAGTCACGTTGTGGGGCTAGGCTAGCCACTGGTTTGACCCCCTTTACTGTCGCCATCACGTCAGGTAAAATTTAGCCCATCTCACATGTGTTGCCCGAAGTCTACTTCACAGGGGTGTCGCTCAGTAGCATACCAAGTATCCAGGCAGATGGGTAAGGACTTGTGCAGACTCTCTCAAGTTAAACGAGGCACAAACTCAGGGTATTGCAAAGAACAGAATCTATGTGCACTATGGAAAATAAACAAAAAGACAGTTGCTAAGGAAGGCGCTTAGAATCCGTGTTACATCCTGGGGTCTCAGCCAATCTGGGTGCTAAACCTTGTGGCTTTAGCCCGCCAAACCTGGACCCTCCAACCAAGAGGTGTTAACACATCAAAGGACCAGTGTGTTGTTCCGCCCATTTGGACAAGGATGCTCTGTCTCCCGCAAAGAGCACCTCCTCCCCTTCTTCCTAGCCACAGAGACACCTGGACCACTTTCCATCACCATAACTGTCAAGGCACCTCTTACCTCCCTACCCCTCATCTCACTACAGCAGCTATTTCACACATGTCCCTTGATTCCCCCCAAGCAGAATTTGCAGGGGCTATCTGGGCTGCAGTAAGAATAGGGAGACCAGAAAGTCCCATTCTACAGACTTCACTCTGTAGACAGTAGTTAGCATCAAACTACTTCCTTCCCCCCTTTTCTTTTTGCCATCAAGTCACATTTGTCTTATGTAGACCCCTACTGGGGTTTTCAAGGCAAGAGACATTCAGAGGTGGTTTGTCACTGCATGCCTCCACATCACACACCTGTTATTCCTTAAAGCTCTCCCACCCAAATACTTGCAAGGGTTGATGCTGAGCATGTGTGACTGGCCCACGGTCGCCCAGCAAGTTTCTATGGCAGAGTGGAGATGCGAACTTGGGTTTCCAAGATCGTAGCCCGACACCTTAACCACTACACCACACTGGCTCTCTAGACATAATAAAGACCAGGGTATTTGCTGACAGGGTCCTTACTACTCTGTTCATACCTTGAGATGATCCCTCTGATACCATCCAACACGAACTGCTTTGAATCACAGTAAGTCTGACTAGCTGTGGTTAATGCTGGCAAGTGATACGCTTTACATACACATCCAAAAGTTAAGTACTTTATCCATGGCATTTATAATTCAAGTTTAAGCCAAAGTCACAGGGCTTGTTGCGACGGGACTTAAATGCTCTGTTGTTCTCTGTACCTAAGTTTTTCCCCCCTCCCACAGAAAAGAATGGCATTTTTTTACAGAGAAAAACACAAGTAATGTTTACAGGCCTCAAACCATGCTGGCAACTGAACTACAGGCTTCCCAGATCTCTTCTCTTGTAGCAGATCTGTTGTCTGGAAGTGCACACAAAGTAATGGAGATCTGCAACTATTCCAGGCATATCAAAATACTTTGGTTCCTAGGGGTGTGCAGGATTCCCCTCCCTCCAGTTCTGCTTCAGAGCTTGCTCCTCAACCATGGCACTGGCTCCAAATAGTTTCAAACCTTTTTTCCCCCTGGCCTGCTTCCCCTAACAGCGTTAATCTAATAAAGATTACTATCATATTTATTTTGGCGATAATCCTGCATAGAGCTGGGTTGCTTAAACCTCATCAAATTCAACTGCTTGTGAGAAGGACCTCTTCAATTTTTGGAGCTCTGCCAGCATGGTGTAGAGGTTAAGAGTGGTGGAGAACCGGGTTTGATTCCCCACTCTTCCACATTAGTGGTGGAGGCTAATCTGGTGAACCAGGTTTGATTCCCCATTCCTCCACACAAAGCCTGCTGGGTGACCTTGGTCTAGTCACACTTCTCTCAAAACTCTCTCAGCCCCACCTACCTCACAAGGTGTCTGTTGTGGGGAGAGGAAGGTAAGGCAATTGGTAAGCCAGTTTTAGGCTCCTTAGAGAAAATCAGGGTATAAAAACCAGCTCTTCTTATTATTATTGCATCCTAAAAACATGTGCTCCCAGTCATAAAGAGCCCTCAAACAGCCTAGGCAACACAAACTTCCAAGTGCCAATTTGTCAAAACAATGAAGCAGAACCTTAAGAAGGAAGCAATTACGATTAAAGAATTTCCTTGGCTGTGGCCAACACACTCTGAAAAAAGGGGGGGTGGTCTAGATAGGGAGATGGAGGAGGGAGGGTCCTGCAACCTTTTGCTCCCCTGTCAGTTTGTTGCTCTTAGCTGCTTCCTGAGCAATACACTGCAGTGGTGACAAAGAGTCGATGCTACAAGCCAATGAACTCTCTCCGACGTAGCCCAAAAACGCAGCAGGATTGCCTGGGTACAGGGCAGAACGTCAGCACAGCCTCGTGACAGATACCTCTGTCTTTTCATGAATGAATCCAACAGCTCCAATCCAAAGCACCAGAGCCACATCCCAGATATCTGGCAAAGCTCCTACTGCACACAGAGAACCAGTTTGTAATTATTTGTAAGTCTTTCGCAACACTGACTTTTCTGCTTTGTTCTGTGTGAGTCTGCCTCTCTGCGTGTAGTGATGATTAAGGTTTTCTTGCTTGAGCCCTGTAGGTATCTCTTACTGATATCTTTTCTTCTCCTGCTGCACTTCTGACTTGTTGTACTTTGGTTCTTCCTGCTCTGTACACAACTATATAATCTGGATGACAGTCATTAGCCTGGCAAGAAACTCATTGAACTCTTTTGGTGCTAAATGAGGGCACTTCTGTAGATACACAGTTGAACTGTATTTATTGTATTGTATTTCTAACCCACCCACCCTGCCGCCAACGGGGACTCAAAGTAGCTTACAGAATCATTCCCCCCTTCCCCATTTTATCCTCCATCATTGGAGAACTAGACTTTTAAGATACTGAAAGGCATCTAACTATTAGCAATTACTTTAAACAATGTTCTGAGGCATCTGAATAACTGAATAGATGACCTGGACAGAATATCCAAATTTGCAAACACGATCGTTGTGGACTGCTTTCACAATGCGCACAGCACACCAAACCACCATCTTAAGAGCAACCCTTGAAACGGAGCAAAAACACAAGTGCAGGCAGACAAAAAAGAGGATGCACAGGATTTACTCTCTGCCTGCCCTGCAGGTGATATCGGAACGCCCATCCGCACTGGCAGCTGCATTGGTGGGCAACACAATTGTGGAATAAAGATGAGCGGGTCAGCAAGCCGGTCTGTTACAGCACTGATGGCTGGTTAAGCAGCTGACTATTTGTTTATTACATTTCAGTGCTTTTATTCTCCAGCCATCAGTGGGCAGGAGAACAGAAGTTAATACACAGGATTGGGTTGCTGCTGGTTAAAAGTTAACAGGTGAAACTTAACAGGTTGAGAATGAGATAAAATTAGACTTTTGTTTTCTTTTGAGAGGGGAAGCAGAAGGGGGAATTAATGGGGGGATCTGACTTAGATGGCCCAGCCTAGCCCCATCTCATCCCATCTTTGAAGCTAAGCAGAGTTGGCCCTGGTCAGTATTTGGATGGGAGTCCACCAAGAAAGTCCAAGGTCACTATGCAGAGGCAGTTCTGAAAACCCCATGGGGTTGCCATAAGTCACCTGTGACTTGAAAGCACTTTCCACCGCCAGAGGAGGATGCTTTTTTCATTAGGGGAAAGCTCTTTGGAAAGGGGCTTAGGAGGGAATGAATATGGGGCGATCTAGGAGGCAAACGAGAATATTGGGGGGGAGGATTAATGACAAAGGAAATTATTCAGATTTGGTGTTTGATTAGACTCCACCTCTTCTTTGCCCAGTCTACGGATTTGGGGAAGTTATATCTTCATCAGCACCAGCAGACTGGACAGCTTACGAGAAAGAGAAGACGAAAGAGTACCTCTTTGGTTTGTCCCTAACAACTGTTAGCATTATGAAATCATGTGAGGTGGCAGTGAAGGCCACTATGAAGGAATACTTTGCAACCTCCATTGCATCCGCGAGCTCTCGCCCAGCTCAATTATTTAGGGTAATTCAGTCACAGCCCTCTCAGGGGACTCCCAAAATAGTAGTGAATTGGACATTAGCTGTGAGGCATTTGCGAGCTTTTTTGCAAAGTCTCGTCCCTCCGCAGCAATCTCCCGCCTACTTGTGATCCAATAAGTGAACTAGAGGACCCTTGGCCATCTTTGGGTCCAGTATTAGACCATTTCAGGCGCCTCTCCCAGTCCAATGTGGACAGGATCCTGTTAGCTGCGAAGCCCACCACTTGTCTCCTTGACCCATGCCCCTCCTGGTTGGTTAAGGCCAGTGTAGGGAGGATACAAGCTTCCTTGGAGGACATTATAAACCTGCCCCTGGCTTCAGGGGTCTTCCCTGGAATGCTGAAGGAGGCAGTAGTGAAGCCGCTTTTTAAAAAAAAATCTCTGGATCCACTTGATCCAGCCAACTATCACTCCGTTTTGAATCTATCATTCATAAGTAAGGTAGCTGAGAGAGTGGGGGTGGAGAAGCTGCAGGAATTCCTGGGGGAAATGTCAGTACTGGATCCATTTCAATCCGGCCTGGCCATGGGATGGAGACCATGCTGGTCGCCTTTACGGACAATCTCCAGAGACAACTGGATTGGGGTGGGTCGGCGCTGCTTGTGTTACTCGATCTCACAGCAGAGTTCGACATGGTCGACCATGAGCTGTTGACCAACTGCCTCACTGGCATTGGGGTATGTGGGACAACCCTCCAATGGCTGTCTTCATTTCCCCAGGGACAGAGGTTGGCGATTGAGTAGAGGCTCTTCGCACGCCACCTATTGGTGTGTGGTGTCCCACAAGTGGCAATCCTCTCCCCAATGCTTTTCAACATCTATATGTGCCGTCTTACCCAGTCGGTCCCGAGTTTCAGGCTTGGGTGTCACCAGTACGCTGATGATACCCAGCCATATCTGCTGATGGACAGCCAGCCAGACACCACCCTGGAAAATCTGGCCAGATGTCTGGAAGCGGTGGAGAAATGGTTAAGACAAGAATCACCTGAAATTGAACCCACTGAAGACGGAGGTCCTGTGGCTGGGCCGGGGAGTCAGCAATGGGAGATTCCAACTTCCCACTCTTGACGGTGTGCAACTGAAACCAGCCACCTCTGTCAAGGGTTTGGGGGTGACTTTGGATGCCTCCTTGTTTATGGAGGCCCAAGTCATGCAGACTGCCAGGGCAGAGTTCCTCCATCTGCGCCAGGCCCGGCAGCTGGCCCCCTACCTGTCTCGAACCGACCTAGCCACAGTGTGCCACGCGACAGTCACCTCTAGGCTAGACTACTGTAATTCACTCTACGTAGGGCTGCCCTTGAGATTGCTTTGGAAACTGCAACTGGTCCAGAATGCAGCTGTGCGGATCCTAACAGGAACATCTTGGGACAGCAGATATACAACCTGCGCTCCTCCAGCTGCACTGGCCCCAGATTGAATTCCGGATCAAGTTCAAGGTGCTGGTTTTAACCTTTAAAGCCCTTGACTGCTTGGTGCCCCCTCCGTTTGAAGCACACACCCTAAGGGCTTTTGGCAGCCTCCCCTATTTCCGAGGCATGATTCAGTCAGTCAAGCAAGCTCGTATCATTATCCTATGTATCTGTGTGTGTGATGCCGAGTATGCGAGTCCACATGCTACGACAGCCATACCATTGTTTCCAGCAGCAGATATAGAACACGCAGCTTTTAGATGTGTGTACACGTACACATGTGTGGGAAAATCTGGCCCAACCAGGTTTCCTTGACTTGCGTAATGATGCTGTTCCCGGCAGCAGTCATAATCTACTGAGAGTCAGTGCCGGTGCCAGTCTTTTTTGCGCCCTAGGCAAGGCTAACCACTTGTGCCCCCGATTGCTAACCAATTTTCAAAAACAGAGGACTTGTAGAAAAAATAAATGCATGATGCATTCCGACAAAACTTTTTTGTAAGACGTTATAATTAATTATATTCCATAGAACTACTTTAGTACTTAAAATAATATATATATCTATATATTTAGATGATAGATAGATAGATAGATAGATAGATAGATAGATAGATAGATAGATAGATAGATAGATAGATAGATAGCCAGTTGCATTTTTTCAAGAAACTAATCTGTTTAAAACTGTGCCCCTCCGGCCAGTTTTGCGCCCCTCTGATGTCTGCACCCTAGGCGACCACCTAGTTCGCCTAATGGTAGCACAGGCCCTGCTGAGAGCGCCTGTATCCCCTCCCCCCCCCCCCGTCCAACGCGCATAGGATCCCAGCCTGGCCCCGGCGATCCCACCGCCGCTCCAGCTCCCCCAAGCCACCCAGATCGTTTCCCTCTCCACCCCTGGCTGGAAGATTTCCCGCCCAACCCAACGCGCCCCCGCCGGCAAGCCAAGCCTCCCTGAGCCCACTAGGACCGACGCCCCGAGCAGGACCGCATCCTCCAGCCGCCCCTGCCCCAGCTGGGGACGGGGGTGCGCAGCGGCAGCCAATCAGGAGAGAGCCGGGGGGGGGATGAGAGAGAGAGAGAGAGAGAGAGAGAGAGAGCGCAAAAGGGGCAGCGACCCCCCCCCCCCGGCCCCTCACCATCCTCTGCTTCTTGTTGTCGGACATGCCGGCTGCTGGGCGCACGCCCCGGGTGGCGACGGCTCCCTGGGCTGCAGGCGGGCGTCGGAGGCCAGGCTGGGCGGCTCGCTGCAGCTGGGCTGAGCCGCGGAGAGGGGAGCTATAAAGGGGGGGGGGCCGAGGAGACACGTCGCACTTCCCCGGCCCGCCTTCCCCCCAAGCCCTCCCCCGGCTCCTCCCCGCGCCGACGGGGCGGGCTGGGAGCCGAGGGGCGCGCGGGGCGGCCGAGGGAGGGAGCATTGGGGCGGGGTCTCCTCCCCCGGGGGCGCGCGCCTGAGGGGTCGGGGTCAGGGGGAGGCCAGACGCGGGGCCAGTCAGAGGCCAGAAGCGTGGAGGTCAAGGCGGGTTGGCTGGACGGCGCGCCTTGGCCCCGGGCGGCGCTGGCTGGGGGGGGGGGGGGAACGCCATTATTTTCTTTTTAGGCTTTTCTTTTTTAGACTTTTCTTAAGTCTAAGGTGAGGTTCAGCCTCTCCCCGAGGCGAAGGCTTCGTTTCCCCTCTTGCAACCCGGGCCTTAACTTCCTGCAGAGAGAGCCGGGCTGAGGGATGGCTCCGGAGGACAAAGGAGGCGAAAGGGTGCCGGGGCTCCGAGGACTCCTCTGCGATTGCGCCACGGTGGGGCAATCGCCGGCCGGCCCGGCACCCTTTCGCCTCCTTTGTCCTCCGGAGCCATCCCTCAGCCCGGGAAGGGAGACGGCGAGGCCGGGGCGGGGGACCGCTGGTGACCGGGCGGGTTCAGGGGCGGAGTGGCTGTTGACCTCCCCGAGGTTGCCAATTGGGGTCGCTGCCCTGGAGGCTTTGCTGCTCTCTAGTAGCTGCATTTATTCATGGAAGGTTTGGCATTGGGTTTGTCACTCTCTAGATGCACCTTTTCCCCCATCTGAATACTCAAAACTCTGCATGGCGGCTTATGGTTGAGTTTGGAGAATATGGATGGGGGGAAAGTGCATCTAAAGAGTTTTGAGAATATGGATGGGGGGGGGAAGTGCATCTAAAGAGTGGCAAATCCAGTGCAAAACCTTCCATGAATAAGTGGCCTAGGTGCGCCTTTTCCCCATCCAAATTCTCAGGACTCAAACAGAAGCCGCCGCCCCCTGCAGAGTTCTGAGAACCTGGATCGGGAAAATGGGCATCTAGAGAGCGGCCAATCCAAAGCAAAACCTCCCACAAATAAATGGCCTCGCTCACACTGCCAGCGTTGGGGTCTGGTCGGTAGTAGGCTGACCAGACGTACCGTTTTGAACGGGACGGTCCCGTTCTTATCATCTTTCCTGGTCTTTTTGATTAAAATGTCAGTTTTTGTCCCGTTTTTGCACCTCGCTACGCTTCCAAAGTGTGGGGGTTACCGCACTTTGTATTCCCACCGATGTCTTAAGAGTTTGAAAACGTTATAAAAGATACTGTTCGCACTTTGTTTGGCCCCTTTAGCTGTGAAGGCGCCTTCCAACCATTTTTTAGCCGTGGCATCCAAAAACCCTTTTAAAGCGATGTTTTTTACAATGTTTCAAACTCTCGCTGGGAATACAAAGTGCGGTAACCCCCTTTGTGTCCTTCAGTTCTGCCATTTCTGCTGCTGCATGCAGGCATGGCTGGGTAAACTCTCATTGAACACATGAAGCTGCCTTATACTGAATCAGACCCTCGGTCCACCAAAGTCAGTATTGCCTACTCTGACTGGCAGCGGCTCTCCAGGGTCTCAGGCAGAGAGGTCTTTCACATCACCTGCTTGCCTGGTCCCTTTAACTGAAGATGCCAGGGACTGAACCTGGGCCCTTCTGGATGCCAAGCAGCCCAATCGGGTTACACTAATATTATATAAACCCTGTACCATTTTTGCCATCCCAATGTCCCATTTTTGTCTCAAGGCAATAGGGTCAGCCTAGGCCAGTAGGCACCAACTCCTCCACAAAGGCACCCCTTGATGGGGCAAGGGGGATGGAGCTGAGAGAAGCTCAGATCTCCCCAGGAAGAGGGGAAAGGAGCAACCAGGACAAGAGCTGGTTGTCACAAATGTGTTTGCTACATGAGTGCAAAGTAGGGGTGCCCACCTCCAGGTGGATTTTGGAGACTTCAGTCCTCTTTGACCACTTTGAGTCGCATATTACACTTTCTGTTAACATTGATTTATTGGTTTCCTTATTTAGCATTACTTGTATATTGCCACTGAGAATTGATCAGTAGCCAGTTTGCTGTTCCACTGAGATTTGATCAGTAATAAATCTGTTTTAGCATCTGATGCTATTATTATTTTTGACTGTTATTTCCCTTTTGTGACTAAACTCGATTTCATGTATATATCTGTTGATTTTTCTTTTTGAAATTGTTATTGAATTGCTGGAGTCTTAGCGTTTATTAGTCAACATTGCACAGGATTGCATTTTTGACGTGGATTGTATTTTTGAACATTGTTAATTTTCCATTAAATTCTCCTTAACCTTTACTCATTGTACATTGGTCAATTTCGTAATAGAGTTTTTTAGCACTGCATAAACAGGAGCCCACCTGCTGCCTATTCCTTTAGTAACCTCCAGGTGGTGGCTGGAGATCTCCTGCTGTTGCAACTGATCTCCAGCCAATAGAGATCAGTTCACCTGGAGAAAATGGCTGCTTTGGTAATTGGACTCTATGGCATTGAAGTCCCTCTCCGAGCCCCACCTTCCTCAGGCTCTGCCCCCAAAACCTCCAGGTATTTCTCAATCCAGAACTGGCAGCTCTAGTTCAAAGGCCTATCTAGAGCAGCACCTTGTTACAGTGGCGACTGGTAAACACTCCCTAGTGGGAACAGAAGGTGGAAACTAGGGTTGCCACCTGGTCATAATTTTAAAAGTAATTTTCCTATTTTTCCCGGGTGAGTTTCCTTTAAGAAACAAAATGGATAACAAATTTTGCATGAATGACAGGTTTGCCATTATGGTAGCAACATCGATAGCCCAGGCTAGCATGAAATCATCAGATCTCAGAAGCTAAGCAGGGTCAACCCTGGCTAGTACTTGGATCGGAGACCACCAGGGAAATCCAGGGTTGCTGCACAGAGGTAGGCAACAGAAAACCACCTCTGAACATCTCTTGCCTTGAAAACCCCTTTAGAAGTTGCCATAAGTGAGTTGCGACTTGATGGCACCTAATTATTATTGTTATTGTCAGTATGATCAATTATAGTTTGTCCTGTATTATGGTTACATCACTATTGTCCTCCTGTCACATGTTGCTAGAAAAGAAAATATTAACTGAAGTGATTACTAGATATCTATAATTAAAGGGCCATCTATTCACAGCTGACTTATGGCAACCCAGTAGGGTTTTCAAGGCAAGAGACCTGCAGAGATGGTTTGCCATTGCTTTCCTCTAAATAGAGACCCTGGTATTCCTTGGTGGTCTCCCATCCAAGTGCTAGCCAGGACCAACCCCGCTTAGCTTCTGAGATCTGATGAGATCAGGCTAGCCTGGGCCATCCAGGTCAGGGCATCCATAATTATACTGTGGACATAATAAGCATCTTGCTGCCAAACTAACTAATTATGGCAAGTGGCTAGACCATAATTTGCTAAGCAGGACAGATATCATGGCAGAACTGCTGTTTTTAGGGAGGTGATGAGATGGTTCCAAGATGGCTGACAAAAAGTAATGTCACCAGGTCTGGCAAGCACCCAAATATTTTTAAATAAATTGTTGGTCTCATAACAAATCAACAGCTTTTTGCCAAAATCAGCCTGCTTACCTCTTTAAAAAGTAAAGCAAAGTTTCTCATACCGATTACCTTCTATAACCAGAGGCACGTCCGAACAGGAAGAATGGACTGACTAGCTACTGATTTTTGTTTTTGAGTGATTACCATGACTTTATTTCTGTCTTACATTTTGTAATTGTAGGCTGACCTTGTTCTTCCAGCTCAAAAATGAAAGGGAAGAACAATATTCAGAGAATAATTCACATTTATATACTCTTTAAGTGTTCCATATGGTTCTGGCCATTCCATCTAAAAATGGATATCATAGAGCTGGAAAAATGTCTAGAAAGGAACAACCACAAAGATTAGAGGGTTAAACCTTCCCACAAAAAAATAATAAAAACTAGAGTTTGGAGATCTGTAGTTTCAAGAAAAATGAGTAGAGGAGGGAACATGGTAGAAGTTTATAAAAATTATGCATGGTAATGGAAATAGAGGATAGAACTTTGTCCCAGAATACTAGAACATTCACTTACCTGGTGAAGCTGATGAGCAGAGTGTTAAAGTCAGACAAAAGATGTATTTCACACATCGCATAATGGATAAAATGGAACCCACTCTTCCAGATTGGTGATATCCAATAGTTTAGACTGCCAGTTAAAGGATAGCAGAGTGAGAAGACAGTTGGTTTCATAAGCTGCAATCTGCGAACCTGTGACAGTATATAGGGCGGAAGAATCTAAAAACAGCTTAGACCGTTGACTCTAAAGAATGTCTGAGGATGTGTTTTTAGGTGATCAGTTTCCTTTGTTGCAAAGAAATGCGCTATTTATTTTTTTTGTATAATTAGTAATGAAATTTTGAGCCTCCTTGCTATTATATGTGTAAATAATACCACAGGGGAGGAAACTATTGTATGTCATCCAGTTCATTGCACTAAAATAAACTTTATGTACAGATCACTGCAATATTATAGACTTTATGCGATACAGAAAGAACATGACATACTTTTAAAGTAACTAGTGGTATAGATAAGAACACATGAAACCCAGCCATAAAAACTGTGAATAGCTAAACAACGGAAAAGTACTTCTTTAGAAAAATGCCTCTCACACAGAGAGTTTGAACCAATAAAGCTTAGTGTTTCTGTGCTTATCTGGGGCATGGCCTGAAGGAAATGTTCAGAGCAGAAGTCCCTATTGTGGTGTTGTAATACTGGGCTGGAAGACCCAGTAGAAAATTTTGAGTGCCACAAAGGAAATGTAGAAAATTGTAACAGCTAATGCCATTCTGAACAGGTAAAGTTGTGTAGAAGAAGAGGAGGAGTTGGTTTTTATATGCCAATTTTCTCTACCACTTAAGGAAGAATCAAACCAGCTTACAATCACCTTCCCTTCCCCTCCCCACAACAGACACCCTGTGAGGTAGGTGGGGCTGAGAGAATGTGAATAGCCCAAGGTCACCCAGCTGGCTTCATGTGGAGGAGTGGGGAAACAAATCCAGTTCACCAGATTAGCCTCCGTCGCTCATGAGGAGGAATGGGGAATCAAACCCAGTTCTCCAGATCAGAGTCCACCACTACACCACGCTGGTGTACTTTTTCACAAGAGCACTGCAGCATTCTCCCTCATTTCCTCAGAATAGTGGTACTCAGTGGCTCGGGAACCACGTGGTTCTTCAACAGGGCACTTGTGGCTCTTCTGAGCACTATTCTTCAATGTAGGTAAGCTGTGTTTCAGACCCTTGCCTAGTGGGGCTTACGGTTGGCAGGTGGTTCCTACCTTGAAACAGCCATGGTTGGAGGAGTGGGTAAAGTTTAGAGCCTCCCTGGGGGTGCTGCGGGCATGCCAGGGATGGAAGTGAATGTGGCCTTTTTATAGTAACCGCAAAACTGGCTCTCCCCAAGCCATGAACTGAGTATGACTGCCTCAGTGTATGGGACTATGGGGTGCAGAATAGTATGAACATGGGGGCCAAGCAAAGATTAAAAGCCAGGCCTGGATCCCCAGTGACCATTTGTTAAAAAGTTAAGCGAGGTACTCTGCTGTGGAAGTTGCAGTTTGAAACAATGCAACCTTATTGTGGTTAGCTAGCAGGCTGGCAACGGCTTGTATATTTCATCCACTGGCACAAGAGGAAGAAGTGATGAACTTGCCTGATTTTCCTCTTCACTGCAGCCCTGTCCTAAGCAGATTTTGCCCCCATATGTGTCCCACAATCCTCCCCAGGGTCAAATGGGCCCCTCCCTCCCTCTTGCAGCAGTGGAGAAGTTTAAACACCATTTAAAGTTGGAAAGGGGACATCCTTGTTGATATTGTTAGATCTATCAGCGGCCTGTGACTCGGTTGAGCACTCCATTTTTATCCATCATTTGGAACATGGAATTGGCCTTAAGGGAGCCTTTTGGTAGTTTTTGGTCTTTTCTGTCCAAGCAAACACGAAGAATTTCCACTAGAGGAACTGAATGAACGGGCTTGGATTTGTCTTTCGAGTGCCACAGCATTCTATCTTCACCTCTGTTGTTCAATATCTATATGTGGCTGCTGAATAAGATGGTCCAGAGCTTTGGGGTTGAATGTCATCAACATTCAGATCTGTATTTCATTATCCAAGCCTCCAGATGCTTCCATTTTGGCTCTGAACTGGTGTTTGGAGGCCATGTCAGGTGGCTAAGGCAGAACAAGGTGAAGCTGAATTCAGACAAGACAGAGGCATAGCTGGATGGGAAGGCTGATGTTTTAGAGCAGGGGTGTCAAACATAAGGCCTGGGGGCTGGATCTGGCCCCTTGAGAACTCTTATCCAGCCCGCGAATCAGCTGAGGCAGCCACCCCACCCATTCTCAATCTGGGCCAGCAAGGCATGGCCTGACCAAGTGACATTTATGTCATATCCAGTCCTCGGAACAAGGAGTTTGACACCCCTGTTCTAAAGGGATTGCATCCACCTCTTTTGGATGGAACAGAGTTGGCATCTACAGAGCAGGTTTATTTTTTAAATGTTATTTATAGTCTGCCTTTCTCACTGGGACGCAAGGTGGATTATGCAGAGTAAGTCAATACGATCAATAGGATGGGTCATCCAATAAACAGTGAAATAGGATTTGGATTGCAGAAATCTGACACCAACCTAAAATCTTAGAACTGAAGCACATTTTGTTAATTCTCCTGTACCTCTTATTTCTGAGGTATCAAAAGTGGCAGAGCTTAAAAGGGGGGGAGACATACATTTCAGTAGGATTCTCAGTGAATTAAGAAATTTCTAATAATCTTTATCTGTCAATCAATCTTTATTAAAACAGTCATAGACCAGCACAGCTCTTCACAATTGACCATTAAAACCCTTAGTGTTACGCTCTACCCAAAGGTTAATACAAATAGAATCTTTATCTGTCTCTTTAACTTTTTGTTAAATGTATCCCATAAAGATAGATAGATATATTGATTTGTAGCTGTAGACGTAGGAATTAACTAATATTTTAATATGCTGGCCTAAGATATTTCTTGTTGAACAAGTAAGAACCGGCCCTCCTACAGAACAACCTGGTTCCCTTCTTGCAATAATGTGTTCATAGAATTAGTACAGATTAACTGTGCCTGTGTTTTTTTTCTTATCTGCTGTTTAATGGTATATAGAAACCATTGTTTTGCTGCTGTGGTTTCAAAAGATTTACTTATGCACTGTGAATTCACCAAGGGTGGCTTTCCTTCTACAGCTGTTGAAAGATAATCTCTCTAAAAAGCACAGATCCTCATACTTGTGATAATGAGCTTTCCTAAGTAAAAACACCATTCAGGCTTCCTCAACCTGAAATAAGAGTAGCTGGCTTAGTGAGAAGAGGTATTTATTACCGTTCATCTTTCCCAGGCTTGCAAGTAACTTGCAACTTGTAAAAAGGTGACACCCCCCTTTCGCTCAGCCTGTTTTCTTCCCTTACATTGATTGGCCTGTCAACCATACTAGTTACTGACTTCTGCTCTGAAACATTTGTCAGTTTTCTAATAACGCTGCAGCTAGGATGTTGACCCGAGTGGTTTGTAGGGACCAAATCACTCCAGGCTTGGTCCACCTACGCTGGTGTCCATTTTGTTTCCAGGCACAATTCAAGGTGCTGGTTTTAACCTTCAAACCCCTATGTGGTTTGGGACCAGCATATCTGAAGGCCCCCTAATCTCTTATGAACCTACCCAACCATTACAGTCATCTTTGGAAGCACGGCTTGGAGTGCCCCTTTTTTCTGAAATTAGGCGGGTGGCAACCGGGGAGAGGTTGTAGCACCAAAGCTTTGGAACTCTCTTTCCAGGGAGCTTTGTCTGTCTCCTTCTGTTGCCATCTTCCACCAGCAGGTGAAGATTTTTTTATTTTGTTTGGCATTCCTTCAATGAGTCCTCCTTCCTAACCAATGTTTTATGTTTTGTATGTATAATAAATGTTTTATATGTATTTTAGTTCTGGTTTTTTTGTAATCCTTTTAAAAGTTGTTTAATGAAGCATGTTTGGGAGGGGGGTTATTTTAATGTTTTTAATAATGTATTTTATCATGTGTTCTTTAAATTGTTAGGCACCTTGGTGGGCCTCTTAAGGGCAGAAAGGCGGGATATAAATTTTATAAATAAATAAGACATGAAGATAAACAATAACTAACTTGAACATTCAAAAGATAAACTGGTAACATCTCATGAAGCTTTTGGGGTTGCTGATACATCATGTTATGTATTCTCTAATTTCCCTATTTAGAATAGTCTGAGTATATAGCATAAGACATTAGTTGTCAACTCAATATTTTTGTGCACTTGGTCTACAAGATCATGTTCATGTTAGGGTTGTCAGGTCCCTCTTTGCCACCGGCAGGAGATTTGGGGGGCGGAGCCTGAAGAGGGCAGGGTTTGGGGAGGGAGGAACTTCAGTGCCATAGAGTCCAGTTACCAAAGCGGCTGTTTTCTCCTGGTGAACTGATCTCTATTGGTTGGAGATCATTTATAATAGCAGGAGATCTCCAGCTACTACCTGGAGGTTGGCAACCCTATGTTCATGGCTTGGAGATATTTTTTTATTTGTGCTTCCTGCATGAGCAGTTTTAGTGATTCTGGGCCCCTTTGCAAAAGTCTAGGATGGGGCTTCAGAATCATTGCCACCCTACTGCCACCACTACCCCACCAGGGCCAAGCAAGGGGTGGCCCTCTACCTGTGTAAGGTAGGCAGGAGCTGACACCACCAGAAGCCAGAGGCCCAAGCCTTAGACTGAGTGAGTACAAGTGGTGGCAGAAGCTTACTCTTCTTGTTTTTTCCCTTCTTGAGGGGGACCGTGGGTGATTGGGACCTCTCCCAGTATGTGACTATTGTGTATTGGCTAAGACTATCCCGGGCCTCCTGGATGGCTGTGCCTATAGTAGAAGAACTAGAAGCAGCAGTAGTAGAAGAAGCAGAAGGAGAGTTGGCTTTTATATGCCGACTTTCTCTACCACTTAAGGGAGAATCAAACCGGCTTACAATCACCTTCCCTTCCCCTCCCCACAACAGACACCCTGTGAGGTAGGTGGGGCTGAGAGAGCTCTAAGAGCTGTGACTAGCCCAAGGTCACCCAGCTGGCTTCCTGTGTAGGAGTAGGGAAACAAATCCAGTTCACCAGATCAGCGTCCGCTGCTTATGTGGAGGAGTGGGGAATCAAACCAGGTTCTCCAGATCAGAGTCCACCTCTCCAAAGCATTGCTCTTAACCACTACACCACGCTGGCTCCTTTTTACCAGTTTTACAGTGCTATCCTGAGCCAAGTCACACCCTTCTAAATCCATTTAAGTCACTGGGCTTAGAAGGGTGTAACCTTACTAAGGATGGTACTGTTAGCTAATAAAGTCTTTGTCTTCATGCGGAGGTGTTATCACTGTTATCCATGCCTCAGTGACTCAAGATTAGACTATGGCAATGTACTGAACATGGGGCCACCCATGAAGATTTCTTAGAAACCTCAATTGATACAGAATGCTACTGCCCATCATAACTTTTTAAAACAGCTGCACCAGTTGTTAGTGTGTTTCCAAGCCCAAATCAAGGTATCAGTTTTACTTATTAATCCTCACATGATCTGGGACATTTTAGGGGACATAATTTCTTCTCTGGGATTCCCCAAAGCTTAAGATCTATTGTGAAGCCATGCTACAACTTTAATCTCATGTGGAAGTAGGACTTTCTTAGTTGTCACTGCATAGTTCTGAAATTCCCGCTCATGAGCTGTTTAGTTGACTTCCTCCATTATGGCATTCTGGAGGCAGGGAGGTAAAAGCTATTTTAGTTCTTTATATGTTGAGAAATTAGCCCTGCTATATGTTTGTGCTTTGTTTTTAGTTTTTGGTGCTCTTCTTGTGTGTGTATAAACACATTATTGGAAGAAGTATAGTTGGACTGTTTTGTATGTTATTTTGAGAGATTTTCATCTCCAAATGAAAATTTCTGTAATTTTCTACAAGACCCTTCTAACTTCATTTAGAATCCAGCATTGGGTAGCATTACGGTTGCAGTCCTTTGCTGCTGATATCCAGATGTGTGTGTGGAGGGGATAGTTTAAATTGACTGGATGCAGATTAAACAAAACTTTTAACTGTCTTACCAGGCAAAATGAAATTACAGCATCCTTTATTCTAATTATATATCAGTTACAACTATATTATTTAAATTTGAGCTTCTTCCATATATTATTAACAGAACAGTATTGGAAGTTCTACACAAAAAGAAACCTTTCTACATTCCAGTAGTGGAAGACCGAGTAATTTATAAACTTTGCATGTCAAAGTTCTTCTTAAAAGAACAGAAAATTGTAGACTGTGTTCTCATTCGAAACTAGTTCTTTAATGACCATTTGACTGTACTGCGCTGCTTAAGGGTATATTCTGAAGATCACAACATATATTAGGTACCCCTTCACCTAATTTTACCAGCATGCTGTACATATTTTTTTCACCCTTAAAATGCATGCTTTATGGTTGCGTTACCTGCTTATGCAACTTGTATATGCCTTTCCTCTCTACCATCTCCAGACTTCAATCCAATAATGCTCACAGTGGTAGAAGTGAATTACATGATCAGAGATACCAAAACTGCTTCTCAGTTTATTAATCAAGCATTGTATCCACAGCAATAACCATTCATCTGATTTATTTAATAGGAGGAAGAGATTCCTAAACATTTTTTGTGGGATTGTGGCACACCATCACCCTTGCCAAGTGAAGGGGCGCAGAGGTGCCTGGGTTGAACCCCTTCTTCTGCCTCCATGTTAGCTTCCCCCTTGGAGCTGGCTGGCCCTCAGACTTGGGAAGGGGGTTATCCTTTTAACCTCCTCCTCTCTGCAGGCCCCAATGTGCTGCTAGTGGGGTACACCCACTGTCACATGGACACATGAAGCTGCCTTATACTTAGGTTCCCTGTCCCAGAGGTTTTGCTTCCCTTCAGAAATGGAGAGAGTATTTGGAGCCCAGAGGCTATGCAGTCTTACATGCTTCTCTTCTAAGTCCAACTGTACAATCTTTAAGGGAAAATATTCCCTTTCAATTTAATAAAAATCACAGCATAAATGGGATGTATATCCAAATGTATAGCTACATTCGAATGTGTATTGCATTTGCACATTCCATTAAGAGCAATGCAATGTAGACAAATAGTAATGGATCTATCTATCTCTACTTATCTTGGTCTCTACATTTTATTGCTCTTGCTCTTTGCATAAGAGGAAAGGTCTTAAAAGATAGTCAGGGCCCATATACAAAACAAGATCAATTAATACAGGAATTGCTGGAGTTGCACTATGAAATGTTCTTAATTTGATTTTATGATTTGCTGCAGCAGTGATGAGGCTAGGGGTTTAATTGCCACCGTTCCGGAATACCTTCATGAATTTTTGGGGCAAGTTGCTGCAGTAGGACCTTGCACCAAGCAAAACATTCAGTGCTATAAAGCCAGCATGCCAGTAGGTAGGGTATTCCAGATACTGCAAAAATAACCATCAATGCACTGTGATAAGTCATTTTTGTTTCCATGGTTAAGAACATAAGTTAAGAACATAAGAAAGGCCATGCTGGATCAGACCAAGGTCCATCAAGTCCAGCAGTCTGTTCACACAGTGGCCAACCAGGTGTCTCTAGGAAGCCCACAAACAAGGTGACTGCAGCAGCATTATCCTGCCTGTGTTCCACAACACCTACTATAATAGGCATACTCTGATACTAGAGAGAATAGGTATGCATCATGACTAGTATCCATTTTTACTAGTAGCCGTGGATAGTCCTATCCTCCATGAACATGTCCACTCCCCTCTTAAAGCCTTCCAAGTTGGCAGCCGTTACCACATCCTGGGGCAGGGAGTTCCATAATTTAACTATACTTCTTTTTATCTGTTTTGGATCTCTCATCCTCTACAGCTTCAGCAGATGACCCTACATTCTGGTATTATGAGAGAGGGAGAAAAGCTTCTCCCTGTCCACTCTCTCCACACCATGCATAATTTTATAGACCTCTATCACATCTCCCCTTAACCGCCTTCTTTCTGAGCTAAACAGCTTAAGCATTTCAACCGCTCCTCATAGGGCACTTGTTCTAGTCCCCTGATCATTTTGGTTGCTCTTTTCTGCACCTTCTCAAGCTCTGCAATATCCATTTTTAAAGTGTGGTGACCAGAACTGTGCATAGTATTCCAAGTGTGGCCTCATCATAGATTTGTACAAGTTACATTGTCGTGTGCTGCTTGTTGTATAATAGTAAAATAGTAACGTTTTTTCACACCAAGACACATCTCATGCTAAAAGACGGATAATGAAAATGACCTTAGATATGCACTAGAACAGGCCTGTCACACAGCAGGATTGACCAGCCTATCTTGCTTTGTTCAGGGTGCCACTGTGCTAATATTATCAGATAACATCCCGAGAGTTACCCTGCTATTCATATCTTTAGGATCCGTTAAGAGTATCAAAAGGACAAGTAGAAGAAGATAAAGCAGCAACCGCTTCCAGCCAGTTACAATCAACTAGCAGGCAGAAGGTACCCAGAAGCTTGACACAGCAGTCACCATAAAGATCCACAATGCAAATATAAAATCTACATTGATGAAAATGTCCTTTTCTCTTTTGTGGCTATCTCTAATTAAGCAATATTTACACGTCGCAAATAATGCAAGAGAGTCACATGTGTTTATATGTGAAACTTATTTTAATGAACGTGTGGTGGTATACCAGAGGATTTTAGACTGATGGCCTGTGAAAGAAAGCAACGGGGGTGAAAACTTTGACTTGAGCAGGAAACAGGTATTTACAACAGTGCCTGTTTTTGTTCTATTTTGGTTTTTGCTTGAATTTATTTACCAGGAAGCGATTCCAGATTTTCACATCAAGCATTTGTTGATTGTCAAATGAAACTCAGAAATAGGTATGTGATTTACCCCTCTTGCCCAAGTTGAAAATTCTGTTCAGGGCAATCTTCTTCGGATCTAGTACCCTTGGGGTTTATTTGTGCCCCCCGCCCCCAAATAAACCTGGACCTGGTTCAACATGCAGGGGACTTAATTAGCAGTACAGTGGTAGAGACCTAAAGTTAACCTTTATCTTAATGGACTGCAATTAGACAGCAGGTGGAATGCCGCATTCTAGAAGGTTTCCCTCCACTGAAAATCCCCTGCAAGTAGTAAACCAGCACAGTAAGCAAAGGGATAGAACTGATCTCCTTGCAATGCTAGCTTCTGTTTGTATGGTGTTTATAATGTTGGGGAACAAGGACCCGGGCATTATATTTTTTTCAGGCCCATTACAAACCCAGCACCACAGTCCTTTATCCCATCATACAATCTCATGAGCCATGAAAAAGTTTGTTATAATTCTGAAATTACTGTTGCATATTCTACATTTCTTTTTTTTAAAAATGCCTGCCTTTCCTACCTTTGTTTAATAACACTCAGCCTGAAAGTCCTACAACGTTGCTAACTAGTTTGTAACATTCTTGTCATTAAAAAGGGATTATCCTGACAATATCTTGATATTTTATTCTAATGGGCCAATGTGGCTACGAAGATGAGGCTAAATAAGTTCAAAGTATTATCTTTCTGGCCTTTTTCACTGCAAAATCATTAATCAGCCCCTCAAAGTCAGTTTCTCTTCAACTTCACATTTAATAGACAGGACAGCTCTGAAGCTTGACCCCATTGTAGCATGGCTGCAGTTTTTGATGAGCGCTAGCTAAACTTCTTTCAGCTTCTGCCACAGTCACTGGTAATATGCAAAAACTCTGTAGGGCTATGCACATTTCTAGGGTTGCCAGTTTCCATCTGGGGCCTGGAGTTCTCCCAGGATTACAGCGGATCTCCAGACTACAGAGGTCATTTCCCCTTGAGAAAATGGCAACTTCAGCAGGTGGACTCTACAGCATTATAACCTGCTGAGGTCCCCCCCAAAACTCCACCTTACCCAGGCTTCACACACACACCCAAACCCGTAGGGATTTCCCAACCTGAAGTTGGCAGCGCTATACATTTAACTGGAAATTAGTTGTCACAGACTTAAACTGTTGTCAGATAAAGGAAAATCAATCTCTCTCACATGATTGTGACTCACAGAAGCCCTAGTTTAACTGCACAAGCGCAGTCTCTCTATTCTACAGAAGGTTCTTATGCAGGAGTCTCAGCCGTTCTTGTGATTGGCGCCAACAAATCTCACAAGAGACCTGGAGAATAGATACAAGGAAATACGTTTCTGTGATTATCCTCAGATATAATCTACAGTTTATCCTCAATTTCCACCCAACGGTAATAGGGATTATAGCCTGGGTTGCCACTGGGCCCCTCTGGACCTCCAAGCCCAAGTAACATATTACAGGAGACCCTGGTGTGTGTGTTTTTGCCATCAACTCTCAGCTGACTTATGGCAACCCCATAGTGTTTTCAAGGCAAGAGACTTCAGAGATACTTTGCCATTGCCTGCCTCCACGTCACACCCCTGGTATTCCTTGGAGGTCTCCTATCCAAATATGAAGGGTCATCTACTGCTGGAGGATGAGAGATTCAAAACAGATAAAAGGAAGTATTTCTTCACACAACACATAGTTAAATTGTGGAACTCCTTGCCCAGGAAGCAGTGATGGCTGCCAACCTGGAAGGCTTTAAGAGGGGAGTGGACATATTCATGGAGGATAGGGCTATCCATGGCTACTAGTAAAAAAATATTAGTCATGATGCACACCTATTCTCTTCAGTATCAGAGGAGCATGCCTATTATTTTGGGTGCGGTGGAACACAGGCAGGATGGTGCTGCTGCAGTCCTCTTGTTTGTGAGCTTCCTAGAGGCACCTGGTTGGCCACTGTGTGAACAGACTGCTGGACTTGATGAGCCTTCATCTGATCCAGCAGGGCTTTTCTTATGTGCTTATGATGTACTGGCTTTCATTATTTTTCAGGCTGCAACCTTGAGCAAAGTAAGGGTGCTTTGCAACCCTAAGCAGAACTACACCCTTCCAAGATTATTTACTTCAACAGAAGGGCGTAACTCTGTTTAGGACAGCACTCTAAATCATGTAAAATAAAACATTCAGCTATAAAATGCAGTTTGGCATAGAGCCTAGGACAAGTGCGTAGTCAAGAGAAGTATTGGAGCAAAAGTTGTTATGAAGCCAGAGTACCTGCAGAACTATTCACAAATAGCCTTACATAAAGTTTAGGAGGCGTGTGAGATTGAACAGCCTTTATCCAACACGCAAAAGATTTATGGAAGATGCCTCCTCATCATAGTGCAACTTGAGAAGCAGAACACTATCAATATGGGCCACTCAAAGACAAGCTGTAGGTTTCTGGATATTTTGAGAAGTCCAGCTATACTGAAAAATAACCCAGTGATATTTAAAAACATGATTTCTAAATGTTTTTTAGAGGGAACCAAATGGCGCCATAAAGACGGAACATTTTCATTACACTGAAGTAGCCAAATAATGTTGAAAAATGGAGGACTGACCTGTCTCAGCACCTAACAACTTAGAGGGTTTTGAAGGAGGGGGTGAGTGTGTGTGCCATGGGGTGCCGCACATCTCAACTCCAATTCCCTCCCCGAGGCCAGGATACGACATGGTGTTTCAGGGCTCTGACCCCTTGGATTCAGGGATGAAAGCAAGCCAGTATAGGCTTCTCCAGAGTACCAGTCAAAAAGCTGTGGAAATTGTTCCAATCTTCTGCTTTGAGCCCCCACCCCGAGAGAGACATTAGGAAATTTAAGTTACAGTCATTCCTGCTTGAAAGTGAAAGAGGCTTGGGGGGGATTCATTAGGATTGGAGGGAAAGCCCTTATTTCTCTCCTAATTATCCTTTCAAGAGTTTTTCAGTTATGAAGCTGGTGTGTGTGTGTTAGGGTTGCCAGGTCCCTCTTCACTACCTTCTGGAGGTTTTTGGGGTGGAGCCTGAGGAGGGCGGGGTTTGGGAAGGGGAGGGACTTCAATGCCATAGACTCCAATTGCCAAAGCGGCCATTTTCTCCAGGGGAACTGATCTCTATCGGCTGGAGATCAGCTGTAATAGCAGGAGATCTCCAGCTAGTACCTGGGGGTTGGCAACCCTAGTGTGTGTGTGTGGGGGGGGGAATAACACCTTACACTATTTTGTAATGTGTAAAAATAGAGGCAGGGTGTATACCATGAGCCTGGATACCCCCCTATGCCCATTTTCCACTTCCACCACTTCCTTAGAGGGAAGTAGGGAAGATTTTTTTCTTTAGAGGGAAGTAGGGAGAGGAAGATTTTTTAAAATACCCTTTCAGGAGTCTAGGACTAGATGAGCGGCTTCCTCCTCAGCAGTCAGTGCTATAGGACAAGGGCACATAAGCACTAATTCTGTGAGATTAAGGGCAAGGTGGACAGGAATCTATTCCTTTAAGCCTCACATCTCAGCTAGTATCTGGAGGTTGGCAACCCTAGACTATAGGCGAAAACGCATGGTCGCTTTAGCCTTCTTTATTCCCTGTTTCAGCCAGGATTCAGCCAAGATCGAACGCATGCATTTCGCTGAACATGCATTTGATCCTGGCTGAATCCTGGCTGAAACAAGGAATAAAGGAGGCTAAAGCGACCGTGCGTTTTCGCCCAAAGTTAAGATCTGATGGGAAGGCTTAGAGCCAAACGTTGGGTTGCCAACCCCCAGGTGGTAGCTGGAGATCTCCTGCTATTACAGCTTATCTCCAGCCAATAGAGATCAGTTCTCCTGGAGAAAATGGCCACTTTGGTAATTGGGCTCTGTGGCATTGAAGTCCCTCCCCTCCCCAAACCCCACCCTCCTCAGGCTCCGCCTCCAAAATCTCCAGGTATTTCCTAATCCGGAGCTGGCAACCCTAGTCAAACTGGATATTATGTGTGACACAAATCAGGAGATGACTGCCTGACTCATCCGACGGGGAAATTTAAGTGACATCTGACGGGGGAATTTACCTTGAAAGTGCTCTGTTCAGCCCTGGAATGCTCCAAACAGGGAGGAGGAGCTTCCTGCTTCCCTCCTGTGCTTTTTCACCAGGGAAATGGCAAAGGAGGGGTTGCTTGTCCCTTTCTCTAGCTCCATCTGTCTCGGCTCATCTTACATATAACATCCAGTTTGGCTCTTCATTCAATTTGGAGAGCTAAGGCAAGTGAGACAGTTGGGAGTGAGAGAAAAGTGGTTTTCACAGAGGCATAATATTTTTGGTTAAGTTTACCTGTCTAGGTCAACGGTGCAAACAGGGTTTTCTGGGTCTGGCGTGTAACTAAGTAGAAGCCGAGTGTTATATTTAATTATATAGAAGTGAATGAGAGATTGCTCCCCCACCCCCCAACCGCCCCCTTGGACATGTACTGTGTAAAGCCTAACATCCCACGCCTCCTGATAATTGTTAATATTTACCTCCGTTGTGTTTCTTTCTGAATAAACTTTGTTCTTGTTGAATTTTAAAAGCAAATAATCTTGTTCCTGTCTGCTGACCGCAGTATCCCTCAGTTATCAGTCCAGGCTTGGGTGGGTTTATGAGGCCCATATTCTGTTCCCGCAAACCGTTTTAAAATTCCTGCTAAGAACCCTGGTGCAGTGGGGTAAATGCATGTGGAACTGAGTTTGGAAAGTAGACGGGGCAGGGAATAACTCAGGGACATGGCAGAATAGAGAGTGAGGGAACAACTACAGGAAATGAATTGACAGAAGCAGAGAGAGTTCAGGAGAGAGAGTTTTCAGGAGTTTCAAGAAGATTTTTTAAAATAAATACTTCCCATATTCTACCTGATTCTCAGTGACTGCCCCACCTGAAACATGGTGCCACCAGAAACCAGCTATAGCAGTGCAGCAGGAACAACTAGAGCGGAAAGGGCTTTTGCAATCGGGAACAAGACCTGAAGTCCCCAGCACAATCGGACTTCACTGCAATCCATCTTTTCAATTGGCTACCACTGGCATTGTACACAAATGAATGAAAAAAAAATGCACATCAAACCATGTGGCCGGCCAGGTGCTTATCATGTGCAACAAAAGCACCCTGAAACATATGGGCAAGTGCAGCCTTAAGATTCACAACCCAACAAACAATAAGCTTGATTGCTTGACATTCATTATTGTTCACAATGAGACTCATAGGCCGCTGCTGGGGAGCACGGCAATTCAAGCCATGCAACTGATCTGGGTACAGTAGCAAAATATTTTGTATGCATGGCAAACAAGTGAGCAGGGCCTGGAACAACAGCAATGATACTGGGAGAATTTTGAGATTCTTTTTTCCAAGGAGAAGGACATGTGGCAGGAAAGCTGCAACTTGAGACCGAAGCCCAATGCCAGCCAGTGACACCTCGAGAAGGAAAGTAACTACAGCACTGGTAGAACCACTGAAGCAGGAGTTGGGCCACCCAACAAACCAAAAGCATAGTTGCTCCAGTAGATACCAGCACAGCATGGATCAGCAAACTAGTTATTGTGAGAAAACTATTGAGAAAGTTACACATTTGCATTGATCCTAAGCCTCTGAACAGAGCATTAAAATGTAACCGTTACCCATTACCAACCATTGGTGGTGTGGTATATGACCCATCCCATATGCTAAAGTTTTCTCAGTGTTTGATACAAGGAATGGATTCTGGCCCATAGAACTAAAAGCTATTTGACTACATCTGCAACTCCTTTTGGCAGGTGTTGTTGGCTCAGTATGGCAATGGGCACTAGCCCCTGTGGTGAAATACTTCACACCCTAGAATTTGCATTGCCCAAAATGTGCATCAAGATGTATAATATTTGGGTTGGCATTCTCCTCACAGCAGTGTCCCAGAAGTGTTCCAGTAAAGGCTGAATCAAAACTTGAGAATATTTCAGGCATAAAAACCTTCCCTTAGCATTGCTTTGGGATTTTCAACCATTCACCGGGCTCACACCCTCAAGTTACAACCTTTCTCCAGCTCCTGACTCTCATATCGGGACATTTCCTTGTGTGTTTATTTTGTCTACGTCATCCATCATCGCTTGTTTCAGCTGCGACCACACGCCAACCTTTTTGTGATTTATTTTGTTATTGCAGCCTGTTAGTGATCCACCTTTGACACTCCCGACTCCCCCCGCCGGGGGGATTTCAACTTTGTAACCCCTTACACACACGCTCCTTCTTTCCGCTTCAAGCGGCACACCCAAGCGCGTGCATTCAATACAGCTGCATTATTGTCTTTGCTTTATATGCTTATACAATTGTGCCCGTGGAGGGGTTTCAATTGGTGTCATTTACTTTATGCTTTTTGAAAAGCCTTATTAGTGATTTTGCCTGTTCTTTCAATCTATACAGGGATGTTCACAACTGCATTCTACCATTAATACTGGCTGCTGTTTGGTACAGTCTGTGGTTATATATTAGAGCATTTTTGCACACAATTAACAACAGATGCTGGTAATTTGTACTGCCATTAATTATATATAGGAATATTTATTGTATTTATGAAATTCATTGAATTGTTGTTACTTGGAAATGTCATGCTGAGAACATTTAATACATTTATGAAGTTTACATGCACAATATATTGAAGTGACTGTTATCACACTGAAATAAGTATTGTCATTATTTCTATTTCTAATATTTTTGAGCCTCGTGCTGTACTTTGATTTATTACCCACTTTTTGCAGCATAGGTGTTTATCTTTTTTGCTACTATAAGACAGCAGAGGGTCTGAAAAAAACAACAACCCTGGAAAAGCTGAAACAAACAGATGCCTAGAGCAGTGGATGTGAAGTGAGTCCAAAGGCTCTTGGGAATGGCCAGCTTCCTGGCAAAGTATTGCAAGGTTGAGTAGGAGAAAGCCATCAGAAGGTATTTGAGGAAATCAAGGATACCACAACACACAGTCCAGGTGAGCAGCATGCAGTGTGATGCCTCTGAAACAGGACTAGGAGCTGCCTGTTACTGGCCTGTTCAGACCTCCCGAAAGACAAGTAGCATCCTAACTCACCCCACATTGATCCTTCAGGACTCAGTCCTAATGACAGAGCAACCAGCAACACTACTTGCTTGCACTGCCATGTGCCTTTCACTGCCACCAAAGCTCACTCACATTCTGAAAGACAACATCCCTTTGCGCGGAGGTTTTTGAGCTTCAAAGTCTGGAAGAACTGTAGACCTAGAAATCACCCAATGAATCATTTAGCCACACACACGCCTCCTGTAGTTCAGTAATCCTCATCAGATCTTGTCCACGCTTGGTTTGAAAAATAAACTGTCCTATGTTATCTCACTAAAGAAAATGCTGACTTATTGCAAACCAAATTTACATCTCTATTTTAACATCCAAGAAAAGCTCAGATGCACATTATAGAAAAAATTTTTTTTTTTACAAATAAGTATGATATTCTGTAATTGTCTGTAACTACATGTGTTTACATGTTTCTTAATCCATTTTGTAGAGGCATCATGATAGCTAAGAAACATTACAGATAATGAAATATTACAGTTAGCTAAGAAACATTACTGACCCATGGAGTGATGTCACATCATGACATTTACTAGGCAAACTATGTTTACAGTGTGGTTTGGCACTGCCTTCCCCAGACATCTACACTTTACCCCCAGCAAACTGGGTACTAAGAAACATTACCAGAGTAGAATTAACTGGACGCCTACAGAACACTTTGGGTTAGATCCCATGAAGGATTTCTGCAGACAGAAGGGATTTCTACCCACAGCGCATGAGTTTCTCCCCCCCCACCCACTGCAGTCCAAAATACCCCCAAAAGACTGCTCCTGGTCGACAGGAGACCTCCAGGAATAGCTTGGCAGTAAGAGCCCTGAAGCAGGAGGATAGGACTGGCAAAAATCCCACCTCCGATCCTCTATGGGTTCCAAGCCACTGAAAACTATACCAAGCATTCACTTGTTTTATAATTCATCTCTTCTAGGTAAATTATTCATAATGGTATGTTTCTACTTTACAAAGCTAAGATTGCTTTAGAACGGAAGGGCTTCACACTGCTAAACCAGAAACATGGGAAGAAGTATCCTGGGCGGGGGGGGGGGGGAAGAGGTACAAAGTTGTCTGTATTGCATAACAACCCGGAGTACTTCTTTGTTTGAGTTGTGCCACTTGTCCTGACCCTGCTAATCTTCCTGTCTGCCATTTGGCAGAGTGACGATTGACGAATATGGGGTGTGTTCAGAGAGCATGTGACACTTGAAAAATCCTCTACTTGGAAACATCTCAAAGCAGCTACATAAATTTGGGGGATCAGTAAAGTAATTTCTGAGGCATGTTTTCAGTGTCACTGAAGGAGAGTATTTTCAGACAAGTTCTGTGATCACGTTTTGTTGCTAACAACCATTAGCTAGTTATCTAACATCACACAAAGTTCACAGCCTGATCAAGGTACATTCTCAGCAGGTAGTTATTTGCTCACGGTCTTGTTATAATTAGGACTCTGATCAGAATTACATAAGTGACTGATTCGGCTGCATTTCAGTCAGATTAAACCTACTGAACCAATGCTATTTTGCTTCAAGAACAAGAGAGGAACATTGCTGATTAGAGGTTCTGAACAGCAGTGAAGTGAAAAGAAGAACACATCTCACTTCCTGCTTGCCTCCAAGTTGATTCAAACACATTATTTTGCTCATGCAGAAATGTGTTGGATCTCAAACAAGGGTGAAACCAATTCTTCCAATGGGTAAGAGTCCAACAATGGGAATGATGGGTTTCACCATAGATGTATCAGTCCTGCAGATTAAATTTTACTTAACAGGTCTATCTCATGCATTCTTACTCACAAGTAAGTCCCTCCCAACCCAACTGGACTTTCTTCCAAACTTTCATGAGACTGCAACCTTAATTAATGAATATCCTGGCTCATCCAGTTTGCTCCAGTGATTCTCAACCCAAGCATAAAAAATGATAAAATGCAAATGTTAACTTATGCTAATCATCTTGAATCAAGTGCCTCGTCACAGTCAAGTGAACATTTCTTTTAAAGCTAGAGAGATGCTTCTGTACACTCAACTCTAGCTCTTCCACTGCAGATCAACACCGCTACCCTCTGAAACTATCTTAAACCACAACGAAAGTTGGGCTATAAAAGTTTTTTGTAAATAAATAAATAAAATGGGGGGGAACATTTGTGTTGCTGGTATTTTGGGAGGTAGTTTTATTTATTTAAAATATTTTGTAGAATCATAGAGTTGGAAGGGACCACTAGGGTCATCGAATCCAACCCCCTGCACAATACAGGAAATTCACACCCCCCCCCACACCCCCAGTGACCCCTACTCCATGCCCAGAAGATGGCCAAAATCTGCCTAAGATCATAGATCTCATGATCTGCCTAAGATAATAGAATCAGCATTGCTGACAGATGGCTATCTAGTCTTTGCTTAAAAACCTCCAGAGAAGGAGAGCTTACCACCTCCCAAGGAAGCCTGTTCTACTGAGGAACTGCTCTGTTAAAAAATTCTTCCTAATGTCTAGATGGAAACTCTTTTGATTTAATTTCAACCCATTGTTTTTGGTCCGACCTTCTGGGGCAACAGAAAACAACCCGACACCATCCTCTATATGAATATCCATCGTCTATATGAATATTTATAGTCCACCTTTTTCCCACACAAAAACAGGATCCAAAGTGGCTTACAATATAGGTTAAAACAATACAAATATAAAAACCCAAAACACACATCTTAGAAAATCCAGAACCCAGTAAGGGGGAAGTAAGATGGCAGCTCATTACCTTCCCTCACTGATGTTAAGGCAGCAACCTTCAGGCTGGCTCAGAACAAAGCTTAGTGGCAGTGATGAGCACTAGATGGCTTGATCCAGATGTCCACAGCTGTACTTCACCTTCTTCCTTCACCAATGGTCCACTGGTCATGGCAGACACAGGTCTCAGGAGCACTGTAAAAGAAGAGGCGCAGAGGTGTGGCAGGCCCAAGTTCCCAAATTCCTTCCTTTGTCCAAGCAACTGGAAGGCAGATCTTTCCAAACTGGCCCAAGTTCCCAAATTCCTTCCTTTGTCCAAGCAACTAGGACAACAGATGGAGTTATTTAGGGGGTCAGAAGACTTATATGTACATCATTTATGGTCTGCCTTTGTACTCGAGGATTACAGAATGAATCAATGCAATCAACAGGATGGGGTATTCAGTAAACAATACAATAGGATTAGGGTTGTAGAATCAATTAGAAATCTAAAAGCAGTACTGAAGCAAAGCGTAAGTCCTAACGTGACACATTAAATGATACAAAAATACATAGTAGGATCCAAGGGGCCTAACGTACTCAGTATATACATTTTTAAAAAGTGTTATCCAGGTTAGATCGCACCTCAGACCTCCCATTTTGGCTTGGAAATGCTTTGGAAGCGCCAGACATCTGTTTTCCCCCAAAACGCCTATACCTCGATGTATTTCGTTATGTCGTTTCAAAACCGGCAATCCAAGGGGTGCATTCAGTTACATACGCTATTCATTTCTCCTCCCCTCTTTTTGCAACACCCAATGAAAAGCCTTTCTCCTCCCATCCCACCTTCCCCCTCCCTTCCCATTTGCATCCACCAATCATTATTGTTACTTTATCCCCCCCAACCCCAAGTGCTTGTGGTCTTACAAAGGAACATGGGAACATTGGAACATTAGATCAACCATTTTTATTTGTGAAGGGTCCCAATCAAACATTTCCCTCATGTGGAATGTCCTTGAAGGGGATTTTGTAAATGGTTTGTGGGCTTGAGGGGGGAGGAATGCAGAGGAGGGCGAGGGCTGGAAAAGTAGCAAAATTGCTGCGAGCGGCAGATGGGGGAGGGGGAAGCAGCAGGAGGAGGAAGGGAGAGAGACTGAGGGATAGAGAGAGCGCCTGCACACACACACACACACACACACACACACACAAGTCAGGGCTCTCCTGCTGGCACAAAGTTTCTCCCCACCTGTTCCTCCCTTTCTCCTGCTGCCGGGGTTGAGCTCTCCAAAAAAAAAAAAATTATGTGCTCGTTCCAACGAAAAAAAATGCAAGATCGTTGGACCAACGCCCCAAAAGACGGCAGCTCTGTGATTAGCACTGTGTAAGGAACGGCTCATTTTGGGTTTTTTTTTTTGGGGGGGGAATGCCTGCATAGGTTGTGATTAGGGTTTCCCTGCCGTGCAAATGAGGCAATTCTTAATGACATATAGCGCTCCTTTGGATCAATGATATTACACATGAGTGAAAAAAAAGGGGAGGGGAGGCAGGGAAGCATCAGCGACATAGCAATATGACGATATGACGATAAACTGTCTTGGGAGCAGTCTTAACAGGCACGGTGCGATCGGAAATGAAGAATACGCATCCAAAACACACACACCAAGCATGATGATAATATGTTGTAAATTGTTGGTGCGATAAGCCTCCAAGTTTCAGTAAACTAAACACAGTAGCATAGACCACAGTTCCTAATATTTATCTAAGTAACTTTGTGAATCATTTAGTGCAGTGCAATTCTATTGCCAGCGTAGAAAAGCTCTCTTGAATAATTCAACTTTGCATAGTTTGTGGAAGGCCAGAACTGGTAGCGTCATTCAGAGTATTCAGAATTTGCAGTGTCCGTAATAAAAAGATGTACATATAAAAGTGGGGAGTAGAGTGTGTACACAGTTGATTTATATCAGTGAACAAACTGTACAGCACTTTGTAACTAAATAAACTGGAAGTTTACCGAGACAGTTCTGTGTTTGGCTGAAGACTATAGAATATCATCTTCCAGATTAGGTAATCAGGATCAAGGTAGAAATATGACCCTTTGAACTAGTACACAGTGGATAGTTTCTCAGAGCATCTGGCACAGAGAATGCTAGCGCTGCAAAATAAATACTTATATACGACTGTAAAATGAAGTATATACAACTAGGATAAGAATTCATTCGTGTACAAGTTACTCTAAATTCTGTTTTTAAAACTTACTACAGTCCAATAGTAGGAGCCCCATGGCGCAGAGTGTTAAACTGCAGTGCTGCAGACAAAAGCTCTGCTCACGACCTGAGTTCAATCCCGACGTAAGTTGGTTTCAGGTAGCCGGCTCAAGGTTGACTCAGCCTTCCATCCTTCTGAGGTGGGTAAAATGAGTACCCAGCTTGCTGGGGGTAAAGGGAAGATGACTGGGGAAGGCACTGGCAAACCACCCTGCAAACAAAGTCTGCCTAGGAAACATTGGGATGTGACGTCACCCCATGGGTCAGGAATGATCCGGTGTTCGCACAGGGGACCTTTACCTTTACGGTCCAATAGCACCAGGAGACATCAGGCCATAATCTAGAGAGTTAAGACATCAGAGTTCTTGCCTGCAACTAGTGAAAACCCTCCTTTGTAACAGCACTCTCCCCATCCCAATGCTACACCACAAATTCCTTTTCAATAACTCCCATTACTTTCCAAAGCAAACCATCATTCCAACCTCAAAATACCATCAGCTCAATCAAGGGTGTCAAATGTATGACCTGGCGGCCAAATCCACTCCCCGGAGAGCTCTTATCTGGCCTGTGAGCCAGCCAAAACAGGCACACACCCCTCTCGATCTGGGCTGGAGAGGCCAGAGAGGGTTCGCCAGCCAAAGTAGCCATCTTCCCCCCTCACTCTTGATCTGGGCTGGGGCACCTGCTTCGGGGTCTCCAGCCGAGGCAACCCCCCCCCCCAGTCCCAATATAGGCTGGCAAGGCATGGTCTGGCCTGACCGAGTGAAATTTATGTTATATCCAGCTCTCATAGCAAATGAGTTCGACACCCCTGAGCTAAATAAACCATAATTTCGCAGCAACTAAAAATATGGCTATTGTTTTCAGTGAGAAACACACAATTTACTGTAAGCCTTGGTTTGAGCCATTGTTGACTAGATTCAACAGACCTGACTCTCCCAAGCAGCAGGAACTGGGCTGAGTCCAGTGTACCTTGACTGCTACTGGTTCATATTGCAGATGGGCATTGGAGGAGGCTAGCAAAGTCAGGATAGGTGGTATTATCCCAAATTTGGCTCGCTGAGAAATATTCCAGGCACCTTCCCAAAATTTCCAATATTTCATTTAAGGGGGACAAAGGATATAGGTTTTTTGACTTACTGAGAGAGAGAGAAAAAATATGTAGGCACTATTTCAATTTAGGTTTCTGCTGCTTCAAAAAGCCCAACCAATCTGGGCTTTTGCCCAGTCTGAAGTGGGCAAAAATCTTCAGCTGTAAGGTTCGCATCTGGGTCACCACCCACTTTTCAGAGTTCCAAGTTGGATGTCAGCTCTATTTCCAGCACTATTAGAAACTATTAGAAACACAAATAATCAACATTCAACTCTGCCCCTTTAAAGGTGGGCAGAGAGCCACATCTGGCCGACTCTCCTACTGCCAGTTCCTTTTGGAATGTCTGACTGGCACTCAGCTCTCAAATGGCTTAATGAAGTTTCAGGCCTCATCCTGCTAGCCCCAGCTGCAATCTGGCGGACCAGTGCTCCCAACAAAAGGCTAAGTGGCTTGAGGGACAAATATGCTACCGCCATCATACTACTATAACTTTCTTACTCTGCCCAAGCTCTTACACAGTAATGCCAGCATGGTGTAGCGGTTAAGAGCAGTGGTTTGGAGCGGTGGACTCTAATCTGGAGAGCCAGGTTGGAGTCCCCACTCCTTCACATGAAGCCAGCTGGGTGACCTTTGGGCTAGTCACAGCTCTCTTCGAGCTCTCTCAGGCCCACCTACCTCACAAGGGAGGTTACCACACTTGTATTCCCAGCGATGTATTAAGAGTTTGAAAACATTATAAAAAATAATGTTTGCACTTTCTATGTATTCCCAGCGATGTATTAAGAGTTTGAAAACGTTATAAAAAATACTGTTCGCACTTTGTTTGGCCCCTTTAGCTGTGAAGACGTCTTCCAACCATTTATAAGCCGTGGTATCCAAAAACCCTTTTAAAGCGATGTTTTTTAATAACATTTTCAAACTCTTAATACATCGCTGGGAATACAAAGTGCTGTAACCCCCAAAGTCTGCATAGGGAGGGGCAAGGTAAATTACAAAACACCTGGCAGGAGGATGAAGAAACCATGCTGTATCTTGGCCATTTTTTACTGCAAGCTGCCCAAAGGAGTGCCCATATTAACATGGACTCCATCTTCAGCACATATTGCTGAGACAGGGGAAGAGCCCCAACCACTGAACTTAGATAACTCTTAATTGCTGGGAATACAAAGTGCGGTAACCCCCACTGTGTCTGTTGTGGGGAGGGGAAGGGAAGGTGATTGTAAGCCGGTTCGATTCATCCTTAAGTGGTAGAGAAAGGGAGCATATAAAAACCAACTCTTCTTCTTCTTCTAATCTAGCTAAGGTGGAAGCTAGACATGCTCAAACTGTCCTGATTTCCTGCTACTTGTCCCTGCATTTGCCTTTTGAACACCAAATACCATTGCACTGGTTCCCTTCCATCCCTCTCCTGTAACAGTCTGCTGCATAGTAAACATAATTGGCTATGTTTGAATTGCAGCTGTTCCATAATGGGCACAAGCACACACATTGTGCTATTCAAGAACCAAATAAACAAGTTTTTTGTTTTTTTTAAAGTACACCGTTCTGGTCCATTTAACATAAGGGACTTGTATAGGCAGTGATCCTTGGTGTGATAATAGTGGTGTGTAAGAATGTCCTTATTCTCACTGAGAAATATTGGAAGGTATACAGCCGTAAACAAGTGTGGAGTTATAGCCACATTTTCTGTGCTGTCTTTTGAGAGACCACCACAACACTGAAATCCCTCTAAAAGAAACAAGCAACTGTTGTAAAAATTTACTCAATATTTATAGGACACATAGTAGATATAGATTGCTATGCTGTGTGTTATTTCCACGAACATATGAATCCTGTAATTAGGAAAACTGTGCTCTTAAAACAGCCAATTAATAATTGCCGTTAGTTTTGCATTATTGTTTCAAATTCTATCCATAATAATAAAAAAACGTGCTGCAACTAGAGTACAGCTTGTTCAGATGGAAGGGATAAGAAACATGAATGAGTTCCTAAAAATAATTTGTGTATATTGCTTCCTAAACACATTCTGTAGAATCTTAGAATGACTCTTGCATGCCAGTAGAAGCTGCAACCATTATCTGATTTGAAGACTACAAGGTTGGTTAACTTCTAATTTTCTGCTTATGTCTAGTAGTAACCTCTGACCTGTTAATGGCACCTCTCCAAAAAGCCACCCTCATTCCAAACTGGAAACAAGAAATACTTAGATCTCAAGACAGCTATAATTCCAAATGCTGGAGACTTACCTGGTCTTAACTGTTTAAGAGTGTCATCTGTCATAAGTCACTGGGACTTGCCTACAGGTAGTAATTGCAGGCTAGAATTACATCTCAGCCCTAGCTATGCTTTTTAGCCTACATGTGACCAGTGACATCAGTTTGCAGGACAACAAACAGGTTTATGGTAGTCTGATGTAATCGTATCTTCATTCCACTTAGGGGTTGAGTATTAGAAGGCCCAGTCAGGCTGACCATGTTTTCCCCTGGCTTAGAAGTGATAGATCCTTGTCTCTTCCAAGATTGGGCAGTGGAACATGTTAATTAGGAGTCATTTTTTAAAACCAGGCCTGGCTGTGGTGAAAATGATGGGGAGGGGGAAAGGAGTAGATGCAAGTGTCTTCTGGAAGATTCCTAATGAAGGATTGAATTTGTTGAAGTGTATAATGTGATGCTGTAGACTAAGTCCTATAATTGGTTGTAGGAGTTTAAGGTGAAGCCTCTCCGTCTCTCCCCTCCCCTTGTTTTCCCTTTGACTACTTACCTGACATTTGTATGCTGTATTGTGCCATAATTTGGATTATTCTTCTGCTCACTATTATCAGGTTGTTCATAGATTTACCATCTTCACTGCTGGGATTCTTTGTGTTACATAGTGAGTTAGTTTTGTTATTTCTGTCACTCTTGGACCTAATAGCCAATGTACTGGAATTTTGTTTTGCTTTTTTAAACCTTTATAAATATCTTATATTACAGGTTGAGTATCCCTTATCTGGACTGCTTGGGTCAAGAAGTGGTCCGTATTTTGGATCTTTCTGTATTTTGGAATTTTTACATATGCATAATGAGATATCTTGGGGATGGGACCCAAGTCTAAACACAACATTCATTTGTTATGTTTTACATAAACTTTATACACATAGCCTGAATGTAATTTTAAACAATATTTTGTAATAATTTTATATACACTGTATCAGTGGCACTGCTGAGGGTCTGTGAGTAATGCTTGTATGCCAGCTCAAAAGGTCCGGTTTTCAGATCAGTCCAGATATTGGATGTCTGGATAAGGGAAACTCAACCTGTATATCTGGTTTGGTTACTGTGTGAGCAGGAATCGCCTTGGAACTTATGGTAAAGTGGCTTGGCAGCTTTGCTAGGTTTGGGGGGAGGTTGCTTGGGGTTCCAGGTACTGGGACCGGAAAGAGCATCCCCATAGGGTGGTTTCAGTCCTGACATAAGCCAAAAGGCTAATTGTATAGTCCAGCACCTCTACTTGACACAACCGGTTTCTGCCATAAATGACATTTTTATTGAAAGCAAATACAGCAGTTCACAATTAGTATTAATCACAGTATATCTTTAAAGCCTAAGTCCTGTATCCTGAAAAAGAAGAAATTGTCCAGTTACTTGTAACACTTTCATAATATTGATAAAAATCACCATTTTATTGACAAATTGCACAAATGACAAAAAAGGTCTATTGAGTGAGGATATATACCACAGGTTTTCAGCTCCAAAAACATCAAACAGAGAAGTGATGTTTGTTAAAGTTTGAGAGTAGGAGACAAAAACTAAAATAATCTAGATTTGAAAAATAACTGGTTGTGAAGATAAATGATGATTAATTCTGTGGAATTGCCTTTATTTGTACATATAAACTATGATATCTTGATAGGAAGGAAGGAATGCAATCAAGAGGGGGCCATTCTTCAAGCCTCTCCCAGTGAAGTATTAATGCGATTCTCCACTGCTTGAGACTACACACATAGTCTGAACTGGGACTTGATATAGAATACTGGATTGACAGTGGGTACAGTCAGCTCTGACAGTGTTAACTTCTTTTTTTGGGGGGGGGCACCAAATCCAGACCTCTCTTCCTCCCCAAATGGATTATTAGAGCTCTCAAAACTAACTGGAGTGACCATCTGGTGAACTGACTCATCTGTGAGAGCCTCTCTCTAGATTCTAGAGTACATTTCAGTATTTTCAAAATGCAGGCTTAATTATTAAGAAGAAATGTATTCAGTAATTTTCAACCAAGCTCTCATCACTTCAGTTAAGATTACTAAAGATGCCAAAACCCAGAAAAAATATTAGGCATTCCAGCACCCCCCCCCAAATAAATACTGTTCAAGTAAGATATAATATATCTTTGGCAATAATTCCCCAAAACTGACCCATAAGCATAAAACTGTGGTTCTTGTAGACATCTAGACCAATGTTAGGTTTTCTTTCCAAAGTGTAAAAAGTCAGAGACATTGAACTGGATCCACTGCAAAATTTCTGTGTGTGCTACAGCTCTTGCATAAGTATAAGTGCAAGGAAAAGACAGTGATAGCCACTTGTGCAAAGACAAATTTATTGGACCCCCACTAGTATTTCCAACTGCACAGTGGGTAACAAATTTCTCTGTGTTATGTGTGTTAAGTGCCGTCAAGTCGCTTCCGACCCTATGAATCAACGTCCTCCAAAATGTCCTATCTTTAACATTCTTGCTCAGGTCTTGCAAATTGAGGGCTGTGGCTTCCTTTATAGAGTCAATCCATCTCTTGTTGGGTTTTAATCTTTTCCTGTGGCCTTCCACTTTTCCTAACATTATTGTCTTTTCCAGTGACTCATGCCTTCTCATAATGTGCCCAAAGTACGATAGCCTCAATTTAGTCATTTTAGCTTCTATGATGAGACAATCCAAAATGAAACAAATTTCGGGGCAGTCTTAATATACAGGGAGGGAAGGGCTAGGTGGTGTACAGGGTCTTGCACAAGCAAAACTGCGCCACACCTGTTAATATTTTGCTTGTGCATTGCCGGATCCAAACTGTTGTATTAAATGCAGACCCATTACAAAATATGAAAAATCATGTCCACTGATTGAAAACGCTATCTCAAAAGGATTGCCACTCTGTAAATTACAGTAATGTGCTGTAATTTACCATTCAATAACAGAATTGTTTAGCCTACTTTGTAAACTACAAAAAGCAAAAAAAAAATGTGTTACAGCACATTTCTCCCCACCTCCTACTAGACTTTCACTGCTTATATGATACGTATTCCTACTTTATCTTCAGTGATTTAAAAGTATCCATTAGATATGTGATCTGAATATCAGGGAGCTGAAAATATCGATATTCCTGGCTGCCCAGGTTCCAAATATTGGTTTGGTATTTGCATCAATTTGGGGGCTATTGATATTATTTGTCTCCTTTATTCCCTATGGGGAATCTTTACAGAGAGCTGGAGAGGCTGTTTTTTGAACAAACTGCAGCAGAGCTGCTGGTGCCTGTTCTTTAAATAACCCCCAAGTTTCAAATGATTTGGACCTATGGGTCCATGAACAAGGCACCCCCAGTCATCTGCCATTGTTTCCTATGGGGGGATGGAATTCCAGGCTTTCTCCAGAGTAAAGAATAACCAAAGATACAAGAACAAGCAAAGCAACCCCCGACCAAAGGCTTCTCAAAGCAGAGAGAACCAAGAAGCCCAAAGAACAGTGCAGTGCAGAACCAGGGAATCCCAGCAGAAGCATGGGACAATGTGGCTAGCCTAACACAACAAATGTACAACCTAAGAATCCAAGTCAATGTCAAACCAGAAAATCCTCTAAGCCAAACCGAATAGAAACAATGTTGCAAGCCCAACAAATGTAAAAATCAGAGAATCTAACCCAATGTAAAACCCAAGAATTCAAGACAACCTCAAACAGAGATTCTCCCACAAACCAACTTGCGTAAAGAACACAATGTTGCAAGAACCATAGAACTGATTTCAAAGCACACTACCTAAGCCAAATCAACCCGGCAATCTGAAGCCAAGCCCTGAAAAGAAGACACTGACAGAGACACACAGCAAAATTCAAGGGGGGGGGGACAGTCCTGGGATCTTTAAAACACTGGCTCCCAGTATTCCCAATTACTCCTGAACATTTCCAGGATTTTTTGGAAAACATTTCCTAGTATCCTGGAAACCATCAAAAAATACCAATACCAAAAATACCAATAAGGTATTTTTCCTATATATATTTGGACCAGATATATCTGAATGCACATTCCTAGTATCTATCCAAGGCAAAATCTTAACAAGCAATCACATTGGAGATTTAAGATATTGGTGCAGTTTTCACCATAGTCACCCTCTAAATGTAAGGGACTCTCTCTCCTATGGTTCATAATGCCAATCCAATACGGTTAAAGGTAATGTTGTAAATGCTTCAGATTTTATTCCCTCCCCACTTCCCGAGAACCCAGTTGTATTTATAAAGCAGAAATAATCCTTTTAACTGATGAAGTGGTTCCCAGTAACTTCTAAAAACCCCTGAGTATTTCAAGTTAGAGCATTCTATGCCTGCACGAGAAAGAGAGAAGAGATGCAACTTCAAGAAGATCAGCTTGTTCTTAGTTTATCTCCCCTATTTTGTTATGCAGAATCAAAGACCATAATACTATATATGCGTTACTAAAATTATAGCATTAGATTGAAATCTCAAGCCAACTGCAACTTTAAATCAGGCTCAAACTGAAAGCAGACAAACTAACCAGACAATACAAACTAACCACAAATACATAATTCGCCTTTATCTAATCTAAAAAGAGCTTATCCATGATTCACATTTCACTTAAAAGAAGAAACACTGACAAGGCATTTTAATATGGTAATAGCTACAAGAATCATTTGATTTTGGTTGTTTGACTTGTTATGGTAAATGCACATCCATTATTTCTCCTTTGGGACAGCTCTAAAAGTGATACAAGCACTGGATTTCCTTAAAGAATGCCAAGCACTGCAAATTAAACATAGGCATTCTAAGAGATTTACAGCGCATTCCTGAAAAGAATGCCTGCAACGGGCTTAGAAGGCAAACTAGTGGCATTGCCTCCTAAAGAGGTTTCTGCACTGCTGAAACCTCTGCCCGGCACCAAAAACCCATGCAACCCTTATAGGGTTGCTTAGCTGGCGTATCTTAACAAAAATAAAAAGGGGCGTTCCCGAGCCGAAAGTGCTCAGGAGGCCAACTAACGTCAGCCCCGCCCTGTGGCCGGCGCTGTTATGCCCCGGGAACACCTCCAGGGGCGCTGTTATGCCTCCTGGCTCACCGCCACAGACTGTGCCAGCGGCCAGAGGCAGCAGCGGTCAGGGAGTGGCACCCAGCCCTGCACGCTGGCCTCTCTCACGCCGGAGTGCGCCTTCTGGGTGCCGGCGGTGTGGACCCCTGTGCCGGTGGAGGTTGTAGTCGGCATCCTAAGGGCTTTGGGCCCATTTTTCAGGAATGGGCTGTTATTGACATTATACCTTTCAGTAAGCAAATCCCAAACTGGCCAGTGGATATTCCCTTTAGAAATATCTATAACAAGTTGTAAGGCACACTATGTTCTAATTTAACTAACAATGTTCTGTAAACACTAATAGATATTTTAACCTTGAACCCCAGTTGCTTAAATATTTTCAGTCTTATCTACAGAATTTGCAATCATGATTGCATCTTTTTCATATTTGGGGTATTGTATGTTCAATTCTTCATTTTAAAGGAATGTGTATTGCAGAAGCAATGCTGGTTACTTTTTATACTCGTATTAAATAATATGATCCAAGATAGCTCGTTAATGAAAAGCCATCCCCAGTTTTCAAGAAATAGTTTGTAGGAAAATGAAACGGAAATGAACAACTATGCAAGATTGATTAAAATTATGACTGAATGCTTAAGTCAAGTGCAAATTACTGCTTAAACACATGATCCTCAGTTGTGTCCAGCGAACCTTGAGTGGCGTGCCAGTTGTGGAAGGGGTCTCACTAGCACATGCCCCTCTGCTCCTGCTGCAGCCTACCAGTCTATGAAATGCCACCCCGAGCTCAGGAAACCCCAAAAATTGTCACCCAATTGTTGGAGGTGCCCTTCCACTGACAGAAGACAAGTGCTGGACACAACCCTACTTCTAACAAAATATATTTTTTTAGCCTCCCCATAGGAATGAAAGGGGTTTCAACACAATGGGATGGACCCAGACAAAATTTGCTGACGTCAGAGTGGAAATTTCCTGCCTTCCCCGTCCCACTGCAGCCCGCTGATCTCCACAAAATGCAGCTCCTGGGAAAGGGAAGCGGTGGAAGTTGCCTGTTTAGTCAGGATTCAACCCAATGGACAAAAATAGCCCAATGCAGGGAGAGGCAACAGAAATCTTTTGACAAAAGAAAAGCCCTACACAACTGGACATAGTTATCTGTGTGAAAGCACCAGACCCTCCCGCCTTTATAATATGCAGTTTATGTTACTCCACTGAGCACAGTAATTCTTCAGTCTATGGTGCTCGAACCAGTGGCTCCTCATCTTCACTGCCATGAAAGAAGACAATGACAACTATTTGGACTGGTTTCTGATCAAATAGCAAAATTGGCCATTCCTCTCCTTTTACAGTCACACTATTGTCCCAAGATTGTAATCACATCATTAGTCAAAACTAAATGAACTGAAAAAAATATCTCAGGTAAAGAACAAGGTGTCAATCTATGCAACTATCATTGGACAATTTTTTGCCTAGACTAAATATGTTCCACTTAGGAAGGAATGATTTCAGTACTGATTTACAGGATTACAAGTACATTCCAGTGTTTTATCAGGTTTTCGTTTTTAAAGCCACCTGGCAGTCTATATTGATACATAATATTTGGCTGTTTTTGCAAATGATTATTCAAGTAATGCAGATTTTTTGGATTCATAGTGTCCAGAATATTCATATCAGATTATGTTCTTACTCCTGATTATCTTGATTCTAGCAACAGCAGTACTTTTTAAGAGACAAAGCTATTTCAGAAATGCCCGAGAAATTCTGAATAATATTGAATAAATGCTTGGTTTTGTTGGGAGTTTTTTTTTTTAAATTGCAAGAGTAAGTCTAAGAAGCTGTTTGAAAGCAGTGCAGCGCAACAGTATGCTTTCCCAATAAAGAGAATGCCCCCACCAAAAGATATGTTTTACTCAACATCTAGGATATGTTCTGTATTGCACTTTTTTCACAGTTCAAGCACCAGTAGTGGCATTCTGCGGCACATCACACACTTCTGCGAAGTGGCATTTCTGAAGGATATCTTTGTAGTGGTTTTTCAGGTTGGCAAAAGTAATGACCGTCTTCTTTGACCAAGGAAATTCCAGCAGTTTCTCATTGAGCAGGATCTGTACTTTGTACTCCTCCTTGGGAGACTGGGCTTGATCACAGTGGTAAAGCAAAAATAACAGGTTTGCAGCATAAGGGACAATTCGGCCACTGCGAAATTTCCGATCCATTTGCTTAGCGTAGTTCTTTGCTTTAAGAGGCTTGTTGTCCTTGAAGTAACCCATGAGAGAAAGGACTGGTAGAAGGGTCTCTGCATGACCAAACTGGAAGATCCCAGGCAAAGAAATAGGCTTCGAACTAGAAAGCCAAAACAAAAGAATTAATCAAGTTAATCCAGGCAATAAATTGTCAGCCTACTGGAATATAGGGGGTTACCGCACTTTGTATTCCCAGCAATGTTTTAAGAGTTTGAAAATGTTATAAAAAACATCGCTTTAAAAGGGTTTTTGGATACCACTGCTTATAAATGGTTGGAAGATGTCTCCACAGCTAAAGGGGCCAAACAAAGTGCGAACAGTATTTTTTATAACGTTTTCAAACTCTTAATACATCAGTGGGAATACATAGAAAGTGCAAACAATAACGTTTTCAAACTCTTAATACATCGCTGGGAATACAAGTGCGGTAACCCCCATAGTTAAGCAAATAATTGTAAAACATTTGCTTCACTTCCAGAGATCTTAAAATTGAGCAGTCAAATGTTTCGCCAAATGACCTGTTAAATATTGGCCAAATATTCTCAAATAATAGACAATTATTCAAAGTTTTGGGAACTAGTACTGGCAAGTACTTGGATGGGAAACCATCAAGGAAGTCTGAGGCTGCTATGCAGAGGCAAGGATTGGCACCTCAGTTTGCCTCGTGCCTTGAAAACCCTATGGGATTGCCATACGTTGGCCACAACTTGACTGCACTTTCCACCACTGGAAGAATTATGCTAATTTTTTTTAAAAAAACCACAATTATCTAATGGAAGACTGGTCCACAGACTGGTTCACCACAGATGCTCTGCAGATGGCAGCTTTCTTCCCCACAGCAAATGCAATGGATTGATAGTCCTGACTTTTGGGAATGTGCTCTGTACTTATGCAATGCTCAGATTTTTTGCTTAACGTAAACACTGTAAACCTTGCAGTTACAGACAGCTAGAGAAACTAGGTCATGTGGTGGCAGGGCAGAGACTGAAGGGCTAAGTGCTTGCGTGATCCAACTCCTTACAGGGCTAGGGACCTGGTCTTAGCCTGATGACTACAGAAGGCAATAAAAAGGTAGGCTATCACTTGCACAAAGGCAGCATTCTGGACTTACTAAAATATTTATTCAACTTATCTCAACTGAAAGGCCAATTCAAACAAATGTTCTGTTCAGTTACAAACCATGCCTTTGTTCGCTGAATTTTCACTGAGGTTCTTGTCTGGTGGCTTCACCTTGACAGATGGTGGCCACACCCATTCTTAAACCACTTATAGAAGATTTCCAGGGACCTGGGTTCTGGTGCCCATGGTACAGCAAACAAGACAACAACTTCAAGGCACCTTCAGACACTCTTATAAGCACACCATCCCATTTTATAACTCATCACTGAGACGGCTGTAATTGCTTCTTTGAAGCTTTTTCAGGTTGTAGATATAAAGAGCCTTCTTTAATTACCTATTGTTTTAAAGCATAGCTTTCCAGATGCAGGCCTTTCCCATTAGGACTTTCCACAAGCTGCTCCTAAGACGCTCACCCTTTAGAGCAATTTTTTTACCAATATTTAGTAAACTAGTGATAGTTGTTGAATAAGCTTTTACCACTTCTCTTTTCTACTAGAAGTTGCAGTAGAATTCGCCAATTTACAGATAGGCATGACGACATTTTGGAGTGAACTGCACAGTGTATGATGTATCTGAGTTGCAACACAGGTGGAATTTAGTTTAAGATAAGATTAACCTACAACTGAACTAACCAGCAAGGTATAGTTGTTAGAGCAAACCCAATTGGCCATGGAAGCCTGCTGGGTGACCTTGGTCCAGTCACACACTGTCAGCTTAACCTAGCTCACAGGGTTGCTGTGAGGATGAACGAAGTAAATAAAAGCAAAATAAACTTCAGGATTTTATCAGTTAATTTATTAAACAAAACTCTACTCTGTACTTCCAATAGCTACTTTTTACTGTTTATTTAAAGTATACCATACTGTTAAACATAAAGAGCAGAAGCCTCTTTGCCCTTCCACGCAATCTGTAATGCTGAAAAAGTACAGCTAGTCATTTATAGAAGAAAGAGAGTTGGTTTTATATGATGACTTTCCCTACCACTTAAGAGAGAATCAAACCAGCTTACAATCACCTTCCCTTCCCCTCGACAGACACCCTGTGAGGTGGTGCTGAGAAAGCTGTGAGGGATGTGGGGCTGAGAAAGGTGTAAGTGACCTGAGACTAGCCCAAGTTCACCAAGCTGGCTTCATGTGTAGGAGTGGGGAAACTAACCTGGTTCACCAGATTAGAGTCCACTGTTCCTAACCATTGCTCTAAGCAGGGTGAGGTCAGGTAAGTCTGGGGGTGGGGGAGGTGCCAGGCAGTTTTCAAGATCAGACTCTTGCATGTGCTGGATTCAAGTTTATTTATTTTATGTAATTTTTTATTTAAAGCATTTATTAGCTGTCTTTCTCCCTTGCGGAACTCAAGGTGTCTTCCAATATTAGCGCCAGCGTGGTATAGTGGTTAAGAGCGGTGGACTCTGATCTGGAGAACCGGGCTTGATTCCCCATTCCTCTACATGAGTGGCAGAGGCTAATCTGGAGAACCGGGTTCGATTCCCCACTCCTACACACGAAGCCAGCTGGGTGACTTTGGGCAAGTTACAGCTGTTAGAGCTCTCTCAGTCCCACCTACCTCACAGGGTGTCTGTTGTGGGGAGGGGAAGGTGACTGTAAGCCGGTTTGAGTCTCCCTTAAGTGGTAGAGAAAGTTAGCATATAAAACCCAACTATTCTTTTTCTTCTTTAGTCAGAACATATATATTAGCTCTGAGCCTGCTTACCCGGAGCCCCTTTTTGGCTCAATCACCTCTGTGACGTTGATACAATGTTTGACAAGCTTTTGACAGGATGTGGCGACAAGCCAACATTTCGGAATAATTAGGCTATTGGACAATCATATGCAGCACAGGAGCAGCTAAAAGTTCTGACTTTTTATTGAAGTAGTAATGAACCCTACTTTAATACACTAGTGCACCAAGGATGAAAAATCAGGACCCAAGTTCATCCAGCAGGATATCTGGTAGCATCTCAAGCCTAGAAGGATGAACTGAGTGCAAACACACCCACACACACTCTAATTAAACTATCAGTGTAAGCAAATGTCTGTTCTTTCCATTTAGGCAAAAGGTAATGTTTAATCATCTCTCTCCTGTTCAATGCCACTCCCACAAATAATGAGAAAATGCATACGACTGTCTTACCAAGAAGGTGTTTCTCACAAGAATGGACTCGGTCATAATGGCTGAACCTCGATTTAAGGTGGCTGGCTTGTGCAACGAAGTGTAGCATTTAATTAGAAGTACTTGAAGTGAAACTATTGAAAATACCAAACAGAGTCTTGGCTGTTCTTTAAGCCATCTAACTTTTCCTTTTGACTTCTAAGGAGGAGAAAACGAGGCCGGAACCAGTGGGACAGAAAAGACAAAGGAGGCAAGATGTGAGGTTGAGAGTTTATTTAGCTCTTCTAGATACCTACGCATTTCGCAATTTCCTTCATCAGGGGATCTTCTATAGAAATTTCTCAGCTGAGATGATCCCGACGAAGCAAACCGCGAAACATGTAGAGATCTAGAAGAGCTACAAAAAACCTTCTTAGCCTTGCACCTTGCTCTTTTTTCTTTTATTTGTTCTAAGAAGCACATAACAGGGTAAGTTGAGCGTGCAGATTACCTCACCAGTTGTTTGGAAATTCAGCATCTTATCCCTTACTACTAATCTTTAAGAGCCGCTACAGAACCCCGTGGCGCAGAGTGTTAAGCTGCAGTACTGCAGTCCAAACTCTGCTCATGACCTGAATTTGATCCCGACAGAAGTCAGTTTCAGGTAGCCGGCTCAAGGTCGACTCAGCCTTCCATCCTTCCGAGGTCGGTAAAATGAGTACCCAGCTTTCTGGGGGTAAAGGGAAGACGACTGGGGAAGGCACTGGTAAACCACCCCGTAAACAAAGTCTGCCTAGGAATCGTTGGGATGTGACGTTACCCCATGGGTCAGGAATGGCCCGGTGCTTGCACAGGGGACCTTTACCCTTTTAATAGTCAGTAGACAATACTGATACTGATGTAGTTGGTGTACTGATACTAATGGACCCATCTGAATCAGAAGCAAGCAGCTTCAAACATTCATAATCAAGAAATATTTTTGATCAACTTCAGCAGTAGGAACAGGACTCTACTATTTCTTCAGTTATGGAAGTACTTTCGAAAGATCATTATGTGTTGTCATCTCATCCATTTCCAGTATTCATGAACACTCAACATAAACACCCCCCTCCCATATCTTCTGTTGATTTTCGTGTAGTAAAAAGCATGTATTAAAAAGAGCCAGTGTGGTATACTGGTTAAAGTGTCAGAACTGGCAGACTTGGGTTCAAATCACCACTCTGCCATGGAAGCTTGCTGGGTGACCTTGTGCTACTCACACACTCTCAGCCTAACCTACCTCACAGGATTGTTGTGAGGATAAAATGGAGGAGTGGAGAAACAATGTAAGCTACTTTGGGTCTCCATTGTGGGAGAAAGGTGGGATATAAAGTAAAAGTTGTTTCTTTCTTACAGCTACTGTAGCCAACAACGTAAACTGTAGCTATCGTAATTACTATCTCTTCTTTTGAACTAAATGAAAGGAACACTTGAGCTGTCCAGAATAGGAATTACCAGCTAAGTATTAGAAGCCATTGTTTCACAGTATTTACTCAAATGCAAGGCTATTTCCTTTCCCAGATACATAAAAAGAAGGGGTTGGCTTATATTTGCATACAATTTACAGTTCTGTCAAGTAATAATTTGGGGGAAGGGTCATTCAGGGTCATGTTCCTTTTGAGTAAATATGGTACACTGTAAAGCTAAAGACTGGAAGGAGCTGGAAAGAGTCCCCCCCTCCAATTCCCCATACATATCCATGTCCTAAGGATGGGAGCAAAGCACGATGCTTTCATGCCCCCAGGAACACTCTGCACATGTGTGCACTGCCCATGTTAGAAGGACTGGATGCTATTAAAAATAGTACCCTATTGAGAACTATTGCCCTTCTAATCATCAAGATGTTGGTTAAATTAAAGGAAGTAACTGAATACAAGATGCTTGAGAGTTGGGATTTGGCAAACAACTAAACGAAGTTCTAAAACTGCAGTGCAGAAAGAAACCATTCGAAGTCCTCTCTTGGTGTTAACCCAATGTTGATACTTGAGGCAACAGGGGAAAGTACTGTGTGACTATCATTCGTAATGCAATGAGATAGAGGAGAAGAGAGCCATATTAACCTTTTTCATATGTAATGAAGTATGGCATCGTCATCAGGAATGGAGTACCATGCTTCCTTGGCCCCACAGGCTTCTAACCATGTTGGTGTCTATCCACATCCAAGCAATTATGCAAAGGGTTAAATTCATAGATATGTCCTTGCATTAATCTAAGTGTTCAGGGGACCCGTAATATACTCCTACTAGGGAAAACAGGTGCACATGTATACTTAAGAGTAGCATTTCTTCTCAGAGGCCCAGAAACCCTCTAATTAGTACTGGCGAAGGGGAATTCTGACATTAAGGCCTGAGTCATACCCAGAATGCTGTGCATGAACCAGCAGCTGGGTACAGTTATGGGAAGTGAACTTTCCCTTTTACAGCGGTTTGCCAAGGGGTCAACTTGACATCTATGCCTTTGACCAAGCTATGCCTCTGACCATTTCTAATTATGCTGCTAGGGAAATTCAGAATAGTTCTGGTTTGGGCTTTAAGGGAGTTTTGCAACAATGGAACGTTGTCTACATACGCCTATAAAATGCTAAGTTGTCTACTAACGAGTTGAGAGAGTCTCCAGTGATGACCTATGGGTCACTGCAGCCTTTCCCCCATCTGCGCAGATGCTTATTTATGAATACGGTTTTCCTGTTGTATGCATTGTTTTCCTAATTAAAGCTATATCTCTAAATTTCAAGGTTTCTCTAAGTCCATTCTTACATGCAGCTAGATTTGGACCTGGGGTTCTCCCACACTGGTATCTATACATTATTTGCAGGCGTGCACAAGACACCATCCTCACCACCAAGCACAGGCAGAAAATGCCCTAGGTGGGAGGCTTTTAAAGCATCAGATAGAAGTAGATAAACATGAGGCATGCACATCTGTTCCGTGATACCACCTTTGCCCTAGATTCTCTCTTCTAAAAAAAAGAAGTTCTGCTTACCATAATAGATTGTTGTTGTAAGCTTACAGATCTGCATTTGGAATACAAATTACTTAATACCTTCCCATCTCTCCATTTCACTAAAGCTGAAATACTGTACTCTGAATGTTTGCACAGTGCCACACAATACCATCCTACTTGCTATTTAGATATCAGCAAGTTTTTTTTTTACGCAGGTGCTAATCATTATGTAAGACATTTTTTTCTCAGGCCTCATGTATACTTACAGCTTAAGTATAATAGGTAAGAAATGTCTTATAATTCTGCCACACAGTTTGTGCTTGTTCAAATATGACTTGGTCAATACAAAATCCGATTACTGCCTGCATAAGCACGGTCTACATTGACCAACCAAAACAGCAGTTTTCTGGGTACAACCTAAAAAGATCATTAAATGAAACAAAACAGGAGAAAGTTTCCAGACGCACAAGCATCCTGTCAGGTAAGCTCTGCTAGGTTAACATGGGAGCAGGCAACACAAAATGAGAAAGGAGAGAGACATCCACCAGAATGAATGTTTTGTATTAATTAAAATATTTAAATGCCAGCATTCCTCTTAGATCAAGCCAGCTTTTTAAGTACTTCAGAACAGCACCAGAATCTTATGTTGTATCCGCTTAACAATTTCTGTACAGGCTGGAGAGTACCCAGTTCTGATGCTTCTGTACAGTACAATTTTGTCTTGGCTCTGAAATGGTCACTCTGTCAACAATATATCTAATTCTCAAGGTGGCCAAATCTGTGAATACTTAAATCCAGAGACAGGAGCCATGAACAGACAAGACAGACCTTTCTACAAACCTAGAAAAAACCCCACGTTTGCAAAAAAATCTGAACTTTTTCAAACACTGGGGGGTTTAACCCCCCCTCAAAAAATAATAGAAGCAACGCCTGTAGCTTTAAGAAATGAATGCCCCAGTGGCTACTTGCCACTTCCAGGTGAGGAAATTCCTGGAGATTTTGTGGTGGAACTTGGGGAGAAAGAATTTGGGAAGGGGAGGGACCTCATTGGGGTAAAATGCCTTAGTGTCCATCTTTCAAAGACACACTTTTCTCCAAAGAAATTGATCTCTATAGTCTGGCCATCAGTTGTCGTTCCAGGAGATCTCCAGGCTCCACTTGGAGGTGAGGGACACTATCAGTGGCTTTTGCTAGGCAACCACAACAGTATTGCCAGGCTTCCAGCCTTTGTTTTTGTCAGGAAAAGGCCAGGGGAGGGGGCAGGGTCTTTTCCAGGGCAGTTTTAGCCTTTGAGGGGCAACTCAATGGGGTCTGGCCCAGCAGCAACCAGTGCGGTGTAGTGGTTGGTGTTTCAGCCTAGGATTTGGGAGACCTAGGCTTGAATCCCCACTCTGCCATGATGCAATCATATAGTTACAGGAAAGGTATGTCACCTGTAGTGGTGGCTTGTTCTACACAATACTCACAGATCACCTCAGTATTCTGGCATACACCAGCGATGCCACAGACAAGTGCCCAAAGGCTTCACTTATTTCTATAGAGATCTCTGGAAAGGCAGCACACACATTTAATCAATAAACATAAGCAGGCGAGCTGCAAGGACTTGCAGGAGGGAGCACCTCATTTTCCCCTCCCCCACTATTTCCTCTTTCTCTTCCCACACAAGTCCCCATAGTTATGCCATGTCTGAACAGAGCAGGTAGAATTTGTGTACAAAGGCGAAGGGGAAAGAAGTGTGTGAGCCTCACACGAGAACCAGCGAGGTGCAGCAGCTAGAGTTCGGACTAGGATCTAGGAGAGCAGTGTTCCACTCTACCGTGGAAGCTTGTTGGGTGACTTTAGGCCAGACGCTCTCTCTCTGCTGAACCAACTTCAAGGGGCTGTTGTGAGGCTCAAATGGAGAAGGGGAGAAGGTTGTGGCAAGCAACTCTGTTGAAAGCTACTATCTAAGTACATATATATTTTTTAAAAAATCCATGTCATTCCACCAGCACCAGGTCTTACGGTTTCTCATTATCGCTCCCTGATAAAATTAAACAACTCAAAGTGAGGGACTGCTCATTACATTTGCAGATGACACCAAATTGGGAGGAGCAGCAAACACACCAGAAGATAGAGATAGCATTCAACGAGATCTGAACACAATGGAAAAGTGGGCGGATGTGAATAGGATGCAATTCGGATAAGAGCCGAATTCTACATCTGGATAACAGAAATGAGGGATATGCATACCGGGTGGGGGATACACTTCTGGGCAGCAGTGTGTTTGAACGAGATCTTGGGTATGGGTGGACCGCAAGTTAAATATGAGCAGCCAGTGTGATACAGTGACAAAAAAAAGCTAATACGATCTTGGGGTGCATCAACAGAGGCATAACATCCAAACCGCAAGATGTCATAGTTCTGCTGTACACTGCATTGGTCAGGCTGAACCTGGAGTACTGTGTGCAGTTCTGGAGGCTTCACTTCAAAAAGAATGGACAGAATCGAGCGGGTGCAGAGGAGAGCGACGTGAATGACTGGGGCCTGGAGATCAAGCCTTATGAGGAAAGGCTGAGAGAGTTGGGAATGTTTAGTCTGGACAAGAGGAAGTTGAGGGGGGACATGATTGCTCTCTTTAAGTATTTGAAGGGCTGTCACTTAGAGGCAGGCAGGGAGCTGTTCCTGTTGGCAGCAGAGGATAGGACTCGCAATAATGGGTTTAAATTGTGGGAGGAAAGGTACCGGCTGGATATTAGGAAAAAAATTTACAGTAAGAGTTGTTTGACAGTAGAATCAGCTTCCTAGGGAGGTGGTGAGCTCCCCCTCACTGGCAGTCTTTAAGCAGAGGCTGGACAAACACTTGTCATGGATGTTCTAGGCTGATCCTGCATTGAGCGGGGGGTTGGACTAGATGACCTATATGTCCCCTTCCAACTCTATGATTCTAGATGTATTACTTGTAAATTGTTTTTAAGTATTTCAAATGGACAGGAAAAGCAGGAAATACTTCCACCCAGGGCAGCATCAGGCTATTCCAAAGGTGGGTTGTACAGAGAGATGAAAGAACTGGTACCATCTGACAGTTCCACCAGATGATCAGTAATTAGCCACACTGGTACTGGCAACTGCCTCCAATTCTTGATCCTCCTCCTTCTCCCCTTCTAGAAACAGTATTCAAATTACTCTTGTGTCTTTTTTTTTTCACTGCACAGGAAATCAGGAACAGGGCACTGTTAGCACTAAATCAACATGGCGGCACAGAATTGCAAATTTACCCTTCCCATTTTCTAAAGCCATACAAGCCTAGGATGATAGAAACAGCAGGATTGGGTACGGACTCTCCAGGCAGACATCATGTTGCCTTACTTATCACCTGCAGCCCCAATGACAATTAAAATAGTCTCTTATTAGTGTAGTGTTCTTAAATGATGGAAAGAGGGGAAACCAATTATATTCCCACATCCATAGACAGTGGACAGCTTAGCAAAGGAAGCTGATAGATTTCTAAATATGTTTCAACAACGGATAATTGCTTTGCTCTTAGAATGAGATTTTAAAAGACTTAGATGAACTGTACAACAATATCTATTGCCAATTATGAACAGCACCTACAATATAAAGGGGTTCAGTTTAAGCCACAAGCTCATTTGATGTACTTCCCATACCCCCAAATTGATACATATTAATTGGGAGCATTCTGGAACTCCCGACTGTGGCAATCCCCACAATTGGATCTAAGCTAAACACCAAATGAACAAAGGAAATTGTTTTCAACCTCAGCTTGAAGTTTCAAATTTGTGTGCCAGCTGAACACTTTCTCCCCCAGAGAATAAACTCTGATATAACTTTAAGAATGTCTTCTATGAGGCATAATCAAAGTGTTAAGTGTTTCATAAACAATACTAAATTAATCCCTAAACACACCAAGATTAATGCAGACAAATCTCTCTCCACAGTATTGAGTTACAGTAAAAAGCCTAATATATAAAATAGTATTCCCTCCCAGTCCTTAAGAATTTAGTTTCTCTCATTTACACCCTTTATTACCATGCCTCTACTGCCTCAAACTCTTCGTTATTTTATAAGGCATCCCACATCACAATGCAGACTTTCCTCGAACAGGTTGAATCTTGGCCTTTGTGGCAATCTTTGTACAATTCAAGCTTGTTGCCTAAAATTTAAAACCCTCTGCTTGAATGCAGATGCATAGAGAAATTACGGTAACTTCTCGCCCAGCAATTCCTTGCTAACAGGACCACTTACCAGCAGTGGTTTGCATTAGGTACCACTGAAAAGTACAAGAAAAAATTTCAGTAGGTGTAGCAGGTTCAAACAGGAGTGAGAACCTGCACCTATTGAAATGCTTTCTTCTACACAGCTAAAAGATCAAGCAGCCCTGACCTCCTTTGCAAACTGGCACCTAATTGACAGATACAGGCTAACTGCACTAATCTTACAACAGGTGTGTGTCACAGCGACAAAATGAAATTAAAATTGGACAGGGAACAAACTACTTACTGTATATACTCGGGTATAAGCCGACCCGAGTATAAGCCGAGGTGCCTAATTTCACCCCAAAAATGGGGAAAAATTAGGCACCCACGTATAAGCCGAGGGGGAAATGCACCCCCTCCCCCCCCCGCAGGCTTACCTGACCGGGCTCCAGGCGCGCAGGCAGGCGGCGGCCCCCTCCCTGCGTGCAGGAGGCCCCGCAGGGTCAGCTGGCAAGCAGGAGGACCAGCCCAGGTGGGGGGGGGGGGAAGAAACCGCCACCGCGCAGAAGGCGCAATCGCGCAAAAGGCGCGACGATCGCAATCGCGCAAAAGGCGCGATCGGGTGGGGAAGAAACCGCCATCGCTGCACAGAAGGCGCGATCAGGTGGGGTGGGGGAAGAAGCCGCCACCACCGCCGCGCAGAAGGCGTGATTGGGTGTGTGGGGGGGAGAAGGCAGGACAGCCAGCCCATCCGCTGGCCGGCGGGAGCGCGCTGGGAGAGGGCCCGGCAGGCGAATTACCGTACTGACCCGAGTATAAGCCGAGGTGAGTTTAAGCCAAAAAGCATGGCTAAAAAACTCGGCTTATACTCAAGTATATACGGTAGTTAAGCAGTAAGAAAAATGTAACTATGATGAAGCAACTACCTAGTTTAATTATGCCCAATGATCATCTAGGCCAGGTGGTAAGCAAAGTAGTATCAGTAACATCTCCAACCTTGATCACAACTAGGGTCATAAACTGAAGTACAAAGATTAAAAAGATATAGCAGTGCCTTCAAAGTTACAAACACCCAACTATTACCATGTTCAGTAAAAGTGGGCAGGACTTGCTCCCAAATAAGTGCACTTAGGACTGCAGCCCAAATCAACTTTATAAATTAGTTAGCTTAAACAATCTGTTTACTAGGGTACCTTTAGTTTTACTTTGTATGGAAGAAAATTAATTGCAGCCCCAAAGTTTAAGCTTTACTGCTGTTAACCTGGATCTCACAACACGGTCTTAGCCTCTTAAGAATGCAACAATCTTAAGAATGCAACAATCAACCAACACTCATGTCTTGAGGGTAAAGAGGTGCTTACTATTTACTCAAGCAAACAAGAAGTAGAAAAGGCAATAAGATTGCTTGCTCCAAGGTTTTTGGTTTCTTTAGTGTTTACACTGCCATCAGCTGTTAAGAGATGGAACTACACTACAAAGCTTGGTGACTTTGACTGTAACAGGCTCAAGGCAAATGTAATATTAACATATAGAAAGCACGTTGAATTCCATGGGTTCTTTTTATGTTTTGGAATTTACAGAAAACCCCTACAGATATTGATTACTATTAGTGGACTACACATCAACATGAAAGAGAACATTTAATACTGTCATGAATGAAAGCATGTGGGGGGTTCCTCTCCTTCTAGCCCACCCTCTCCACACATGCACCTTACCTTTTACTCTCTGCTACAGCCTGGTCCAGATTTCTGAAGATATCCTGGAAAAGAACGCAGCTGGCACGACTGTTAATATCGTATCCATATCCTCTCTTCCAGAACTGCTTCAGATCATTCAGATATTCAAGTACCTAGAATCATACATTAAATGCTTTGTCATGTAAAAAAGGATTTGTTCTTGTGTTTTCAACTGATTCAGTAAACAGTGTAAGAGAAGGACAGGCTCGCACAGGGGAATGCTGTGGACAGTTTATCTTGATGTTAGTAAGGCTTTTGGACAAAGTTCCATTTAATATTCTTGTTGACAAGTTGGTAAAATGTGGTTTAGATCCTATACTGTTAGGTGAATCTGTAACTGGTTGACAGATCGCACCCAAAGAGTGGTTTTGGGGAGATAAGCTATCTTGCTCTATTCAGCTGTGTCATAACTCATTGAGTTTTGTCATAACTCATTGAGTTTATGTACTTTATTACAGTGCACTGGTAATTATAAGGAGCCCCATGGTGCAGAGTGGTAAGCTGCAGTACTGCAGTCCAAGCTCTGCTCACGACCTGAGTTTGATCCCAACGGAAGTCGTTTCAGGCAGCCGGCTCAAGATTGACTCAGCCTTCCACCCTTCCGAGGTCGGTCAAAGGAGGACCCAGCTTGCTGGGGGTAAAGGGAAGATGACTGGGGAAGGCACTGGCAAACCACCCTGTAAACAAAGTCTGCCTAGTAAATGTCGGGATGTGACGTCACCCTTTAGGTCAGGAATGACCCGGCACTTGCACAGGGGACTACCTTTACTGGTAATTAGGCTCCGGCTGAAGATTTACGAAACAGGAGCATATCCGGATTCCTGTGCCTACTACTATATACATTCTGTTGTATTTTCCCTACAACTGTAATTATATTATATTTGTACACTTTTTAACTATTTGGCCACAATTTTTTTTTCTTGCGCCAATAATTGTTTATGTGAGGGTTTTTTCATGGTGTACTATGTTTTTGGTCTGCACAACTTAATTGACAGCAGAGTTTTTAAACAGACAAAAATCAGCTTTTAAGAGGAAAAAAAAGGTGAGGATACGTGTTCAAATACATTATGTACAGAAGTGCAAACCAATGTAGAAGTCAGTATGCAACAAGTTCTTTCTCAAGCGTTTGCAAATGCACTTCCCAAAGAAACAGCTGTCTGAGATGAAGGAAATGTATCCATTGCTAATGGCATAATTCCGTGAAATAAAGTAGTAAACTTTTATGTGTTGGAATGTTGCAATAAGCAGAACACAGCACTTACCAAGGCATCTTCTTCACTAAATATCGAACACCAGGGGCTGCTGATGTTTTTTATAGCTAGCTCAAATGAGCATGTGAAAAATCCCACCTGAACCAAATCTGTAGTAAAGACAAGCAATGGTTGACATTAAAATCACTTCTGTTTCACCAAGCCAAACTGTGCAATTAATAGCAAAACAAGAACGAAAATGCCCATTTTGTCTGGATCAAATAGACTCCCTAGCCCACACTGTTTTAGCATGTCCACAAAATAATACTGCACAAAATAAATATATCACTCCTTGGATAAAACAGCTAAAGACACTTTCTGAGAGGCGGATACTGCGTTATCTGCTGTCAAATAGATCGGTCAATTGCATGAGAGATGTGGCAACTTTTCTCTTTATAGTGTCAAGGAAAAATTAAATTTCTTTTCCCCTTTTTAAAGCGTGAAGTGGTGGATGGATAGCCAGTGGCTGTTAAATCTAGGAAAGGTAAAACAAGACAGGTGCCCTAAGTCACCAGATGCAATTCTCATGTGGAAATGACAGTGTACAACCAAAGCCTCAATTATGTGGGAGACTGCTAAGCAAATGCAGAACAAGAGACAATGCAGGAAGAGGTTAACCAGAGGAAGACAGTACATAAGAACAAATGGAACCTGAAATGAAAGCATGGTACTCTCTCACTCTGTAGCTATTTTGTTTTTATAACCTGCTGTACCTATAGAACTTCTTTTTTTAAACATTTTATTAGGTATATAAAATAAAAGACAAGGTAAGAAAGAATAAGGATACAGAATAAATAGATATTAGAAAGTCTGATCTTTTGGTCATCACCTCCATTATGTCTAAATAAGAACTAATAATATGGATCAAAAACAACAAAAAACAAGAGATAGCAATTTTCTTCTATGGAATACACAGTAACACAACATTACATATTAATAAAAACACAATTCGTTCCTCAATAATCATAACAATCTTATTATAAAACATGTTTTCTATATGACACTAATAATACTGTTTTGAAATTAGACATTATTTAAAACCATATCTGAATCAAAGATATAAAAGTGTATATGTGTGTATACACACGTTTTATATTTCTGAGAATTCCCCCAAATAATACTTGATCCAGATACACTTATTTTTAAGAGTAGTATAGAGAATATAATTTCTATTTTTCTTGAAATTCTTTAAATGGTTTCCTGTTCACATAGTTTGTGAGGTTAGCCATAGATGCGTATTTAGCCAATTTGCTTTCCCGTTCTGCTATGGTGGGGCCTTCTTCTGCTTTCCATTTTGTTGCTATTGTAACTCTGGCCATCGTTATCGTGTATCTAAACAGTTCTTCTGAAATTACTGGAATATTTTTCAATAGGATGCCCAACAGCATACTTTTGGCTTCCATAGGAAATTTAGTCTTTAGAATCTTCTCCATTTCAGCATGTATTTCTTTCTAGTACTTCTTTGTTTTTTTACAAGTCCACCAACAGCCCATTCCTGAGAGCTGCAGTGGCGGGGACGGCGTGGCTGTGGCGGTGCCCCAGCACCTTCAAAGAGGTTTTGCTGCTGCAGCGAAGGGAAAAAAGGGCTATTTTTAACTAAAAATTAGGAAAAGAGGGAAATAGCCCCATTGAAAACAGCGATGCTGCACCAACAAAAGGGTGGTGCAGCACCGCCGTTGCTCAAGGGGGCGTTCCCAGGCTAAAAGGGGTTAGGAAGCTGCCTAACGGCAGCTCTGCCCCCAGAACACCGGAGCGAGCACTTGTGCTGGGAGGACACTGGCGGAAGGCCAAGCCGGCGTCCGAGGGCCACGCTGCCACCACAGACCAGGAGGGCCGGCGTAAGTGCCCCTATCCTGATGTCCATGCCAGTTTAGACTGCGCAAGTGGCAATGACGCCGGCATAGGGGTCATGCCGCTTCCTAAGCCCATTCAGCCCTTAACCTCAGGAATGGGCTGCATATGTGGTAAGAAGTACCGTCAATCCTTGTACATTTCCTTTTGTAATTCTTGTCCCTCTTCTCAATGTCCATTGGAGTGATATACCATCTATAAAACATCTTGTACCAATTTTCTCTTAAAGATTGGCTCGCTGTCTGATACACAGACAACAACTGCACTCCCAGGATTCATCAGGGCTATTGTTTACAACCTGGAACTTACATGCATGCACTCTGATTTTATAAAATAGTGTCTTAAACCCAAATTTTCATATAAATTGATTTTAATCCATTTAAACACTGCCCACAAGGAAGGTATTAAATGCATGCAATGAATATATTTGTTTAGTATAAAACCAAAATATATTAGTGGAAGGAATCAAGGTATAATATGCCAAAAACCAGAAAAATGAAGGTATAAACATATTTGCCCAGAAATATTCAATTTTGCCTGTCAAATTTGCTCATCAATTCATTTACAATTCCACGAATAAATATAAACTCCATTTTTAACACCACATCTTAAACTGAACGTATGGCCTTTCAACAATTACATTTATGTTCTCTGTAACAACATCAAATGCATGCTATGCATGCCGGGGCTGTGGCTCAGTGGTAGAGCATCTGCTTGGCCTGCAGAAGATCCCAGGTTCAATCCCCGGCATCTCCAGTTAAAGGGACTAGGCAGGTAGGTGATATGAAAGACCTCTGATGAGACCCTGGAGAGCCGCCGCCGGTCTGAGTAGACAATACTGAGTTTGATGGACCAAGGGTCTGATTCACTATAAGGCAGCTTCATGTGTTCATGTGAACTTAGACAACTACCTGTCTGAATCATTGTTAGAAACGTTTTAAGATTAAAATTACTTTCAAAATGTATTTGTATAAGAAAAAAATATTATTAGGTGTATATTTTGGTTTAGGGAAAACCAAAGTAAACAAGTGGGGGGACCCATGAGGAACTTGTGGAGCTGGGGAAATCTCACCCCACACACACCAGCTACTACTTCCTCCCGTTTGGCTCAGTTCCTTCATTCCTTCCTTTCCTCCAACCTCCCCCCCCACACACACACCCAGCCACTGTCCACCTTCTTCTCACCTGCCCTAGAAACAGTTATTCGATTTACTAGGCAACTCCAAAATGCAGCCAAGATCTCTCACATGGAAAGACCACTTCTTCTCTTTAAGTTGCAATGTCTGTGGAAGTGCAGTCGTTGGTTCAACATTTGGGTTTTTTAAATGTTCATCCTTTTTTTAACAATTCAGATTTCTCTGTAACTGAGATTTCCCCCACTATTGTAGGAAAATTCCCCCCTATTCCTGGTTGGCCACCTGTTCTACTGCAGACCAACACAGCTACCCTCAGGTAGCAAATACAGGTAACTTCAGAGATCGAGGAAAGTGTTACCTGCATTTAACTGATCCACTGGTAAACACAATTTATTTGCAATTCTCTCTACCACCTTCTTCATCTCGGGACCTTCTTTGAAGTCATCCAGTTCACGCATAGCTTCGTTATTCTTGTCTACGTCTCTTACAAATTTTTCACAAAGGTCAAAAAATCTCATTAATGTGTCATTAATTTTAATGTCTCCCAGGATAGCCGCTGAAAATGAAAACAAGAAAATGAATAGTTAATTTTTTTCACATACAAACTGTAAAATCATGAAACTGCACAGAAAGTCAGACTAATGCAGGGTCACCATGGTAGATTTAAAAATTTTAAAAGAAAAATCAATACATGAATTGGATTAGGAAAAGATTTTCAGGCTAACTACTGGTATGTAAGAGAAGTCTTACTGGATCAGACTGAAGTTCATCTGGTCCAGTATTTTGTATCCAACAGGGGCCAACTAAATGTCCTTGGGAACCAACTAATCTTCTGTTGTTTGTACCCAAGAATCAGTATTCAGATATATATTAACCCTGAACATGGAGGCCTCATTACATTGCCATGACCAGTAGTAAATACGTTCCCCTTTTTCTTTAAAATGACCATTTTATGTGGGCACAGGATACAAAAACTCCATCTCACAGACCTTGAATCTGTCCCATTAAACCAAAAATACTTCCTCTGAGAATACTCTGAATGTGCACAATTTCTAGAGACTGAGTCCAATTACCATTAATTAACAATCAACCCCCGTGTAACAGGAGTAGTGTAACGTTAACAGAACCAATGTGGTGTTGTGGTTAGAGAGGGAAAGCGTAGATTCAGACCCCTGCTTGCCATGAAATATTCTGGGTGGCCTTGGGCCATTCTCTCTCAATCTCACCTACCTCACAAGGTAGTTGTGAGGCTAAAAGGGGGAGAATCATCAGGGTGTATGCCACCCTGACTTCCTTGCAGAGATGATAAAAACAAAACAACCCCACAAAGGTGAAACTTTCACAATCCTCTTCTCAAAGACGGCAAGATTTTGCATTCCACCCCAGCCTATGATTAACACATCCTCACATGAAACTGGGGAAATCTTGTCATTGGCTTGATTCCAACACAGAGAAAATTTACATGTAGCACCCCTCTTTTTGGGTTAGATTCAAGTCTGATAGCACCTTAGAGACCAACAATATTTTCAGGGTATAAGCTTTTGAGTCAAAAACTGGATTCTGGAAGTACTACAATAAGAGCATGTTAAGTGTGCTCACCTCTATACCTAGGTCTAAAGTTGCCACAATCCCTCCCAATGTATTTAGATTTCCTGATAATCCCACGATACAGACGATTATTTATGTTGGCTAGACTGAATGCCATCCCAGCAGGGGATTTAATAGATCGTTTAAATAGGGTACCATATTGTGAGAGAGTAGGTCAATCTGGTTCTGGCCAAATAGACACTCTTCAACATTCCTTGTTTAGCTGTGTCTTGTTCAACGAGGCTAGAGACAGATGGATAAAGCCTTTTATTTGGGAATCTGTCTCTAAACTGGATAATCTGAGGGTTCTTTTAGCAGGGGTGGATTTTAATATCACACTAGCAGTCGCCAACTTTCTTTCCCAGTCAATTAAGATTAAAAGTACTAATTTCCTTATGAGCTATCCAGATAGTTCCTTTTCCCCTTTCCTTTTCATTTTGATCTCAGCGTGACATCATTCAGGGCCGAATTGGCCATACGAACAATATCATTAAAGTAAGTATAAGCTTTTGGGTCAAAACTCTTGACTGTCTGACAAAGAGGGCTTTGACGCTCGAAAGCTTATACCCTAACAATCTTCGTGGTCTCTATGGTGCTACTGGACTCAAACCTATCTGGGACTACTATCAATCATTATTCATTCAGATTTAATGGAAAATCTAGATGCTGTTATGGACAGCTCATTGCATTCCAGTGTTTCCCTTCCTTGCAGTTATTTAGAATGCAATGGCACCATGAGGCTGTCCAATAACAGTCGAAGGTGTTATTGGTGGTTTCTCAGAGCTAATGCCTATTTACATGGTAATCCTTCCCTTCTGGTTTCAGCTTAATGACTGGCTGTCTCCCTAACTGAACAGTTAAGAAACAGACTGGAGGGAGACTAAAGAGAGACTACAGTATTGCTTTTTTTTTTGCAGTCAAAGTAATTGCTCATTTTATAAAGTTATAGTCACAATTTTGTACCCCTACCACTAGAATAAGTTTCAAAAGTAATTTACTTTGACCACAAACAAAAAATCCCAATTTTCTCCATGGAACGAGACAATAAGGATTAGCCATTTACAAACAGGGCAGTAATGAGGCTGTGAAAGATGTGCACTATTAAAGCAAGATTGCTGAGCCTTTACTCAACAGGATGTATTTCCCAGTAAACATACAGCAAGAATTGTCTCACAGGATGACCCTAGGCGGGTGTTTATAAGGAATATAATTCTTTATACCCAATGGCATCTTAAAGATTGACAAAAAATCTATTCCCGTATTTAAGGTGTCACTTTTTTTGGTGCCATCAAGTCACAGCCGATTTATGGCGACTCCAAAGGGTTTTCAAAGCAAGAGAAGTTCAGAAATGGTTTGCCACTGCCTGCCTCTGCGTCCCGACGATGGTATTCCTTGAATTGCCCATCCAAGTGTGGTGTAATGGTTAAGAGTGGTGGACTCTAATTTGGAGAACCAGGTTTGATTCCCCACTCCTCCACATGAGCGGCGGACTCTAATCTGGTGAACCCGGTTGGTTTCCCCACTCCTGCACATGAAGCCTGCTGGGCAATCCTGGGACAGTCACAGCTCTCTTAGAGCTCTCTCAGCCCCACCTACCTCACAAGGTTTCTGTTGTGGGGAGAGGAAGATTGCAAGCCGGTTTGATTCTCCTTAAAAGGTACAGAAAGTCGGCATGTAAAACCCAACTCTTTTCTAACCAGGGCTGACCCTTGTTAGCAGCTAAGACCTAACCAGATCAGGCTAGCCTGGGGCTATCTAGGTCAGACTTCTGTTTTACTTTGCCTTTGCAGACCAGCGCGGTCGCCTTATCAGAAACTAGATATTGCTCTGAGCCCCGATTTCAGGGGCGATTGAGCAGCACAAAACGATGGGTGACTTTGGGCTAGTCACAGTTCTCTCTGAACTCTCTCAGCCCCACCTACCTCACAAGGTTTCTGTTGTGGGGAGAGGAAGATTGCAAGACGGTTTGATTCTCCTTACAAGGTAGAGAAAGTCGGCATGTAAAACCCAACTCTTCTTCTTCTAACCAGGGCTGACCCTTCTTAGCAGCTAAGACCTAACCAGATCAGGCTAGCCTGGGGCTATCTAGGTCAGACTTCTGTTTCATTTTGCCTCTGCAGACCAGCGCGGCTGCCTTATCAGAAACTAGATGTTGCTCTGAGCCAGTGCCAGATTTACCAGTGCCGGATTTACGTATAAGCTAAACAAGCTATAGCTTAGGGCCCCACTCTCTTGGGCCCCCCCAAAATATTTAAAGGAAATAATAATAATTTCACTATTAATATACTTCTTAATTGTATTTTAGTTCAACAATTTCTTTGATAAAATACATATTTTGTTATGTGCAAATGGTTTTAGATACCTATTAGGTCCATAAATTACCATATAGCATATGTTCAACACAAAAAAACAGCGACAATTTGTTGTTGACAAAGGACAGCTGGACATATAAAGGGCCCCATTACCTTCAATAGCTTAGGGCCTCATCAAATCTAAATCTGGCCCTGCTCTGAGCCACGATTTCAGGGGCGATTGAGCAGCACAAAACGAGCCATGCTGGTCTACGACTGTCTTTTTAATAATAAATACTGACCGAGCGGCACAAACCAGCCTCGGGAGGGAAGGAGCCCTTCTTTTCCGGGAACAGAAAAGGGCAAGAGTCCAGTAGTACCTTAAAGACTAACAAAAATATTTTCTGGCAGGGTATGAGGTTTCGTGAGCCACAGCTCACTTCTTCAGAAAGCTCATACCCTACCAGAAAATATTTTTGTTAATTCACAGAGGGTAGCCGTGTTAGTCTGTCTGCAGTAGTAGAAAAGAGCCAGAGTCCAGTAGCACCTTAAAGACTAACAAACATATTTTCTGGCAGGGTATGAGCTTTCGTGAGCCACAGCTCACTTCTTCAGAGCTGAAGAAGTTCTGAAGAAGTGAGCTGCGGCTCACGAAAGCTCATACCTTGCCAGAAAATATTTTTGTTAGTCTTTAAGGTGCTACTGGACTCTTGCATATTTTTGTTAGCCTTTAAGGTGCTACTGGATTCTTGCATATTTTGGTTAGCCTTTAAGGTGCCACTGGACTCTTTGTTAGCCTTTAAGGTGCTACTGGACTCTTGCATATTTCTGGTAGCCTTGAAGGTGCTACTGGACTCTTGCATATTTTTGTTACAGTCTTTAAGGTGCCTCTGGACTCTTGCATATTTTGGTTAGCCTTTAAGGTGCCTCTGGACTCTTGCATATTTTTGTTAGCCTTTAAGGTGCCTCTGGACTCTTGCATATTTTGGTTAGCCTTTAAGGTGCCTCTGGACTCTTGCATATTTTGGTTAGCCTTTAAGGTGCCTCTGGACTCTTGCATATTTTGGTTAGTCTTTAAGGTGCCTCTGGACTCTTGCATATTTTTGTTAGCCTTTAAGGTGCTATTGGATTCTTGCATATTTTTGTTACAGTCTTTAAGGTGCCTCTGGACTCTTGCATATTTTGGTTAGTCTTTAAGGTGCTACTGGACTCTTGCATATTTTTGTTACAGTCTTTAAGGTGCCTCTGGACTCTTGCATATTTTGGTTAGCCTTTAAGGTGTTACTGGACTCTTGCATATTTTGGTTAGCCTTTAAGGTGCTACTGGACTCTTGCATATTTTGGTTAGCCTTTAAGGTGCCTCTGGACTCTTGCCCTTTCCTACTACTGCAGACAGCCGAACAGGGCTACCCACTGCGAATCATTTTCCGGGAACAGAAAGCGAGGAGGGGTGGGGGGTGGGGGGGAGAGAAGCCACTCACGGTTGCTTTCCCGCGGCCCGTACAGCGCCAGGCAGAGCCCTTCCCGGAAGGCCTCGCTGCTGTCCACGCACCGCGCCTTGTGGCTGCTGGTGAAGACGAAGCGGCGCTGCGGGGCCAGCGGGCCCGGGAAGCGCGCGGCCAGGCGGCGGGCGAGCGCGCGCATGTCGGCGCGCCCGCGCTGGGCCAGCCGCCCGTCCATGTCCTGGCGGTACCACATGTCCCAGCGGGCCAGGGCCTGGGCGGCGGGGCAGGAGCCGTTGGCCCGCGCCACCAGGCCGTGCAGCCGCGCCAGCTTCTTGATCTGGCCGCCGGTGGGGAAGCGCGCGCCGTGGCGCACGAGGGCCTGCAGCTGCAGCGGCGCGCAGGAGGCCGGCGGCAGCGGGAAGCCCGGCTGGGGCGGCCCCAGCGACAGCGGGTCCCGCAGCAGCGCCGGGTTGGAGGTCTCGTAGCGGGACTTGGTGCCGAAGTAAGGGCTCAGGCGCTCCGCCGCCGCCGCCGCCTCCTGGCCGACCGCCGCGGCCGCCAGGCTCAGCAGCAGCAGCGAAAGGCATCCCGGGCGGCGCGCCATGGCGACGCCGGGCAGCATCTCCGCGGCGGAGCGGGACGAGGCCGCGACGCCTCTGGGCTCCCTGGTGAGGAGAGGCCGGGGTCGCCCGGCGCGCCGCGTCCGCACGAGGCCCGCGTCTGCTCCCCAGGGGGATTCGGCGCGCGCCTTTTATACTGTGTGCGTGAGGGGCGCAAGCACGCGCTGCCTGCTGATTGGGCGAGGGGCGGGCGGGGGGCGGGGGCGCGGGTTTGAGACGACGAGGGGGAGCTCGAGCTCTCCGCATAGGGTTCCAGGAGGCTAGCCGGGCTGCGGCGGTCTCGTAAGGAGGGAGCGGACTGGACCGATGCATGGATGCGTGGCTGTCAGTTAGAATGGATGCTGGTCATGCTGCATACCTGTTCTCTCTAGGATCAGAGGAGCATGCCTATTCTACTAAAAGAATCTCTTCCTCCCTCTGTGTATATATGTCAAAACAAATGAAACTCATACACGCAAGAAACGGAATACTCTACAATGAATAATAAAAAGCCAGCTTGGAGAGCTTTAAGAAGGGAGCGGACTGGGCCGATGCATGGATGCGTGGCTGTCAGTTAGAATGGATGCTGGTCATGCTGCATACCTGTTCTCTCTAGGATCAGAGGAGCATGCCTATTCTATTAAAAGAATCTCTCCCTCCCTCTGTGTATACATCTCAAAGCAAATGAAACTCATACACGCAAGAAACAGAATACTCTACAGTGAATAATAAAAAGCCAGCTTGGAGGGCTTTAAGAGGGGAGTGGGCATCTGCATGGAGGAGAGGGGTATGCATGGCTGTCAGTTAGAATGGATGCTGGTCATGCTGCATACCTGTTCTCTCTAGGATCAGAGGAGCATGCCTATTCTACTAAAAGAATCTCTCCCTCTCTCTGTGTATATATCTCAAAACAAATTAATCACATACATGCAAGAAACTGAATACTCTACAATGAATAATAAAAAGCCAGCTTGGAGGGCTTTAAGAGGGGAGTGGGCATCTGCATGGAGGAGAGGGGTATTCATGGCTGTCAGTTAGAATGGATACTGGTCATGCTGCATACCTGTTCTCTCTAGTGTCAGAGGAGCATGCCTGTTATATTAAAAGAATCTCTCCCTCCCTCTGTGTATATATCTCAAAACAAGTGAAACACATACACGCAAGAAACAGAATAATCTACAGTGAATAATAAAAAGCCAGCTTGGAGAGCTTTAAGAAGGGAGTGGACTGGACCGATGCATGGAGGAGAGGGGTATGCGTGGCTGTCAGTTAGAATGGATGCTGGTCATGCTGCATACCTGTTCTCTCTATATATCTCAAAACAAATGAAACACATACATGCAAGAAACAGAATACTCTGCAATGAATAATAAAAAGCCAGCTTGGAGGGATTTAAGAGGGGAGTGGGCATATGCATGGAGGAGAGGGGTATGCATGGCTGTCAGAATGGATACTGGTCATGCTGCATACCTGTTCTCTCTAGTATCAGAGGAGCAGGCCTATTCTATTAAAAGAATCTCTCTCTCCCTCTGTATATATATATCTCAAAACAAATGAAACACATACATGCAAGAAACAGAATAATCTACAGTGAATAATAAAAAGCCAGCTTGAAGAGCTTTAAGAGGGGAGTGGGCATATTCAGAGTGTTAAGCTGCAGTACTGCAGTCCAAGCTCTGCTCACAACCTGAATTCGATCCCGACAGAAGTTGGTTTCAGGTAGGCGGCTCAAGGTTGACTCAGCCTTCCATCCTTCCGAGGTCAGTAAAATGAGTCCCCAGCTTGCTGGGGGTAAAGGGAAGATGACTGGGGAAGGCACTGGCAAACCACCCTGTAAACAAAGTCTGCCTTGGAAACGTCGGGATGTGACGTCACCCCATGGGTCAGGAATGACCCGGTGCTTGCACAGGGGACCTTTACCTTTACCTTTAGGCATATTCATGGAGGAGAGGGGTATTCATGGCTGTTAGTTAGAATGGATACTAGTCATGCTGCATACCTATTCTCTCTAGTCTCCTTTTTCCCTTTTATCCTTTAGAAGCTCCTTGATCAGTCGATCTTGAGCAGCATATATCTAGTGTTGGAGGGATATAAGGACTGAAACAAATCTTGCCACTGACAATGTAGCCTTGGGGTCCCTATCGCTTAGTAAAAAAGGCATTATGTCAGTCACAGATTTGTATATTAAAAGGGATTTGTATATTAAAAGGGGGGAAATATAGTGCGAACGAAGTTCCTCGTAAAAGCGGCATTCCAAAAGGGCATGGGCTAATGAGTCAATAGAGCCAGAAGAGCAAGGGCTGATCCTGTCTGAGTATGGGATATTCAGAATTCTGCCCTGCATTACCATTGAAGGGTTAGCATTCAATCTAGCCAAGCAAAAAGCTCTACAGAGACGAGGAGTTGTCAGATAATATGTATAGGCAGGCAGACCACGTGGAGGGGGTATTCCGAAGAACTGGGATGAACAGACGCGACGAGCACCTCTCTAGTATCAGAGGAGCATGCCTATTATTTTGGGTGCTGTGGAACATAGGCAGGATGGTGCTGCTGCAGTCGTCTTGTTTGTGGCTTCCTGGAGGCACCTGGTTGGCCACTGTGTGAACAGACTGCTGGACTTGATGGGCCTTGGTCTGATCCAGCAGGGCCTTTCTTATGTTCTTAAGGAGAGTTTCTCCCATCTAAGCCCATTGAAATGAATGGGCTTGGACTGGAGTAACTCTCCTTAGGAGGGTTTCGCCTTGGATTTGCCGCTCTCTCGATGCACATTTCCCCCATCCAGATCCTCAAAACTCAAAAATATAAGCCCCCATGCAGGGTTTTGAGAATTCAGATGGGGAAACTGCACCTAAGAAGCAGCAAATCCAAGGCCAGACCTCCCAGACATAAATGGCCTGTCGCTGCAGATTCTGCATCTCGATTGCACTGTAAAACAGCCACCGAGAGAAAGAGGTTTGCGGGAGAAAGGCGTGTAACTTGCATTGCTGTGCTGTTTAAAAAAAGCCCTGGTTGTTACAGGTGGCTGTACAGGTGGTGTCCTAGCTGTGTTCCAGACAAACCAAAATATTGTATTTGTTTTGTTTACTTGATTCCCACGGGGACGCAAAGCGGCTTATATTGTTCTCCTCTCCTCCGTTTTATCCTCGCTACAACCCCTGCACGGTAGGCACGTGACTGGTTCAAGATTATCCAGCGAGCTGCTGTGGCTGAATGGGGATTTGAACCTGGGTGCTGACAGGTAGAAAGTAGGTTCCTTTGAAATGTGGTGTTGGGGGAGAGTTTTACGAACGCCGTCCACCTCCAAAAAGACAAAGAAGTGGATCCTAGATCAAATCAAGCCTGAACTGTCCCCAGGAGCTAAAATGACTAAACATAGGCTAGCGTACTTTGGTCACATTATGAGAAGACAAGGCTCCTGCAAAAGACAATAATGATAGGAAAAGTGGGAGGCGGCAGGAAAAGAGGAAGGAGGATAGGATTTTTTGGAGGACTGTGGCCATTTATGCACGGGAGGTTTTGCTTTGGATTTGCCACTCTCTCGGTGCGCATTTTCCCCATCTGAATCCTCAAAACTCAAAAATAATCCCCCATGCAGAGTTTTGAGAATTTGGATGGGGAAAATGTGCATCTAGAGAGTGGCAAATCCAAGGCAAAACCTCCCGCGCATAAATGGCCATTGATTCATAGGTCTGCCATGAGTTGGAAGTACACGCAGCATGATTTTATTAAAATATCAATTCTATAAAGTTGCCATGCAGAAAGATCTGAGTTACAGCATCAGTCTGCGGAACTATGGGCAGCAGGGCCCCCTGCTGTCTAATCACAGCCAAGGTCCTGGGATTTTTCTGTCGTTCCTTATAAGCGGCTGTAGAAAAGAGCCAGAGTCCAGTAGCACCTTAAAGACGAACAAAAAATATTTTCTGGCAGTGTATGAGCTTTTGTGAGCCACAGCTCACTTCTTCAGATATAAGCGGCTGTCACCTTTTGGTAGCAGTCTTGCGCCGAGGAGGGGTTGACGTCGAAAATAACAGGGAAGTCACGCCTCCAGATAATGCAGATCAAGTTTTCAAAACACTGCTCGCCCAGCCCACGTTTTCCCCTGCCCTTACCCAGCATGGCTGCCGCCTCTCATATCCAATACTCAAGTCTTGAAGTTACCACTCAAGTAGCCGAGTTCCTGGCCAAGGTCCTAAAGGAGGGAGAAAGAAGGAGGGAAACCCTCATTTAATTGTTTATTATAAAATTTACTGATGAACTGTGTATTCATTCTTTTTTTAGATCCATATCTAGCTGCTTTACCTGTTTGTTTTGTTGCTGTAAATGCCATACCTGTTTGTTTTGTTGCTGTAAATGCCAATAGAGGTTCTGTTTTCTGTTTTCTGTTCTACTCAAGTCAGAGGCGCCCTCAAGCAAGACGGCGGTTGCTCCGTTTCTCTTAAGTCTGAAAAGACTTGCGCCATTTTTGCATGGTAATTAGCAGCGTGTTCCAGGCTGAATTGCCACGCATGTTTTTTTAAAATCTTTCACGGTGAACTGTCATTCCGGAAGTGACTGCGAAGCCAGCGCATACCTGCTTCGCATTACTAAACAGCCCATTTAACGTGACCTTTGGTGTTGGCCCCGAAGAATCCCCCTCAAGGAACCATGCAAAACAATAGCGGCGCGTTAGCTATGCATATGCTAATGGCTATGCAAACAGGAACAAAGGAGCAGGCAAGTGGGGGGTGGAATTTCTCCTTTTGCGTCGGGACCGTGAATAGGCATTTTTAAAGTCGCATTTTTAAAAAGAGTTTTGAGTGAGCATCAAAACTGACCATGCATAAATGGCCTTGGTGCCTCAGTTAGGTTAAATACAAGAGCCCGCTGGCACCTTTGAGACTCACAAAATTTATTCCAGTTTTCATGAGGCTGAGTTCACTAAATCATCATCATCTTCATCATCTTCATCATCAAAAGGCAGGTAGAAAAATGCAGTAGGCATTGCTGTAATGCTGTTATCAGCGACCAGAAGCGTGTCTTGCCCTTAAAGATTTCAAGAGGGGAAGACGAATGGAGCTGCACGCGCTTCAGAAATTCGAGTTTTCAAGTTCTTGGAATATGTTCTGGGCACTGTACAATTTGATACTGATTGGGTTCCCACCTCCAGATTGGGAAATTCCTGCCGATTTGGGGGATGGAGCCTGAGTTGGGCATGGTTTGCAGAAGGGAGGGACTTCAATGTTCTAGGGAAACTGATTTCTGTAGTCTGGAGTCTCAACTGGCCCCACCTGGAGGTTGGCAACCTGGCATGGAACAAAGGGTTTTTTAAATTGTTTATTTAATATTGTAGGGCTTGTATTCTTCGTAGGGTTGCCAACCTCCAGGTAATAGCAGAAGATCTCCTGCTATTACAACAGATCTCCAGCCGATAGAGATCAGTTCACCTGGAGAAAATGGCCGCGTTGGCAATTGGACTCTATGGCATTTAAGTCTCTCCCCTCCCAAACCCCGTCCTCCTCAAGCTCCGCCCCCAAAATCTCCCGCCGATAGAGAAGAGGGACCTGGCAACCAAAATTCTTCGTTACGTATTTTATTCTGCGATTAGGAGTTATATTGGGCGTATAAGGTGGAATAGTCCAGGTTAGAGTTTTGCCTCAGTTCAAGTGGTTACAGCAGCAAGCAACACAGACAGTGGACTGTAAACATAACAAGGAACTTGAGTGTTACATGATAGTTGTACCCTAATTCATACCTTTGTGTGCTGAGATGTTTTTGTAATTGCCTCTCATTTTCTTTGATACAAGTCCCTGAAAGTGCCCTGCATAAAACACCCCATTAATAGAGGTTACTCTCTCCCCCGCCACGTGATGTATGAAGGGGAAATTCACTCTACAAAACCTGGGTACTATCTCTACGCGCCCAGAAATAATCTTCAACGCAATGGACGCAACAAAACAGCCGTGAAATCACACACTGCTTTAAAAATTATAGTTGTATGGTAAAAACAATTTAAACGGCAAAAAACAATAGCAGCAATTTTCTGCTCAATTTCTACACTTCCTACAGCGGAGAACATCCCAGTGCACCTAACTTCATCCGTTAAATGCACTTCTTGAGTTTTATAGCAAAGCAAGCCAGAAGATCAGAAAGTGAAGCTTTTCCTGGCATTGTAATGTAGAGCTGGGAGGGGGGGATTTCAGTTAGTAGTTTCTGCAGTTTTAAAGGTGCAAAGACCGCTCCAAAAAACAAAGGTGGCAACTCTACCTGACAAGTGGGTAGGGTTGCCAGCTCCGGATTGGGAAATAGTGGAGATTTTGGGGGTGGAGTTGAGGGGGTGGCATTTGGAGAGAGGAGGGACTTCAATGCTATAGAGTCCAATTGCCAAAGCGGCCATTTTCTCCAAGGGAACTGATCTCTATCGGCTGGAGATCAGTTGTAATAGAGGGAGATCCAGCCACCACCTGCAGGTTAGCAAACATAAAACAGCAACAACTGCAAACAATATTTATACAATACTTATTTATGCTTCACAGAGCAGGTAAAGATACAACCAGTATCTAATACAACATGAACAGTGTCCAAAAGTCAAAATATGACCACAAGGCGAAGATAATATAGTCCTAGAATAGTAACTAGGAAAGTTTCCTTCTCTCCAAGAGGTAAGGTGATGAAACAATGCACAATGCTACAGAATTCCGGTTTTCTTTCTGTTTCGGCTTACTGTTTCGATACTGGTTGTATCTTTACCTGCTCTGTGAAGCATAAATAAGTATTGTATAAATATTGTGTGCAGTTGTTGCTGTTTTATGTTTGCTAATTATCTTACAGCACGCTAACTTTAGTTTACTACCACCTGCAGGTTGGCAACCCTACAAGTGGCGGATGTTCTGATCAAAGTCCAAAAGCCCAAACATGGTTTTATTGGCTTGAGAAAAGAACCCTGCTCAAAATACAAACCCGAGTTCAGTGCTTTAGATGTGAAAGCAACGAAAGGCTCATGACCTTCAGTTCTACCTATCAATAATTGTTGAATAAAGTAGTTATTAAATGGGGTGGCATGACAATACACTTGAGGTGGCCTTGAAAGAATGCACAGAATTGTCAAGCCTGCAAAGTGCTTATCCATCATCTTAATGTCTTTTCACGGCTACTGCCACAACACCGGGAGCAAATTCAGTTCTCAAAGGCCAACTGGACGGAACGTTTCATTATATCTCCATCGCTGAAAGAGCCTTCAAGGAGAGAGCACAGAATATCCATAAGGGGCCAGGCCACCACGGGTCTGTCCATGGCAGCAGTTCTTAGCAGAACAGATTCGAAAAATTTGTTACGAACATCATGCCATTTCCCTTGATTTGTATTTCCACATTTATTTCATGATATTTTAAGGAGGATATGAGTGGGCAGGTTGGCCCTACAATTTCTGCTCTTTAGTGAAATCTACTGGTCTAGGAGACCTGCTGAAATTTCAGTTCCAAAATAAGAAAAGGCTTCATTATTGGGAAACGTTCCAAAAGAACAAGAATTATAGAGCCAGTGGAGTACAGTGGTTAGACGGTTGATTTAGAACCTGGGTAACCCATCGTCATATTCCCCACTATGCCATGAAGCTCACTGGATAACGTTGGGGCATTCACTCTGTCAGCCTGATAGCGCTGTTGTAGGGATTTATTTCGAATCCCCACTCTGCTATGGAAGCTTGCTGGATGACCCTGAGCAGGTTATACATTCTCAGCCTCACCTACATTAGAGGGTCGTGGGAATAAAATGGAGGAGAGAAGAATGGTGCAAGCTTCTTTGGGTCCCCATTGGTGAGAAACGTGGGGGTATAAATGAAGTAAATCAAAATTTATTAGCATTGTTCAAACGAGGCAGCTGAATCTTGTTAGTGTGTCATGATAAACATTGTTTTTCTCTTGTTGAGATCTGCATATTAAGTGCTATTAAAGGTATGTTTATGTTACTAGAAGCATTATGAGGTCCAGCCACATTATACAAAGAGCCTATTACAGAGTTAATATAATTTCCCCAGGATTGCACCACCCCAATCTGTAGGTGGAGTACAGTGTTTTGAATGCTCAGCCATATAAGCTCTTAACAATAACAATATAATCGTAAGCAGGTCTACTCAGAATACTACTCTGGTCTACTCAGTAGAACTTACTAATAAGTATAACTTTCCTAGGTTTTGTACTGTGAGGCCACTTATGCATGGGAGGTTTTGCCTTGGATTTTCTGCTCTCTAGATGCACATTTCCCCCATCTGAATTCTCAAAACTCTGCGTGGGGGCTTATTTTTGTATTTTGAGAATTTGGATGGGGAAAGTGTGCATCTAGAGAGTGGCAAATCCAAGCCTCCTATGCATAAATGGCCTGAGTCTCCTAAGGAAAATCATTAGCCCTATTCAAGTTACTTTTGTTGGGGCATACTTCCAGGATGGAAGACCAAGTTGCTGGGTAAGGCAGCATTTCTGGCTAATGAAGCCACCATCAGCTAGATAGGTGGGCACGGAGGACTGGCCTCCATGTTGTGCCAGGTCCCAACAAATACCTCAGTATTTCATGGAACTTCATTTATCATGTAGGAAAAAATCCCAGCAGAACTGTGAATCAACAACTTTAAACCCCCCCCCCCAAAAAAAAAGATTTTCACTGTAAACCACATTGGGAGTCAATCTGGTTGAAGAGTGGGGTGTAAATACACCAAAGGAATAATCAAGAATCAGGAAAAATATTATTTCTCATTGGGAAAAGGCATGCCTGGGCAAAGTTTTGTATACACTCTATCTTCCCAACTTGGGTAGGGTGGTTTTTCTATGAGTCAGCTGATACAGTTTTCAGTTTCTATTTGTGGCAATCCTCTGCAATTCTCAGGAGTGTGCAGTTGGACATAAATAAGTGTTTGCTTTTGCAGTGTTGCCTGGATCTTGTTCATTTCTTTAACATTCTATACCAAAATACAAATCAATTGGGCTATATTAAAATATTTTAATGGAATGATTGACAAGACTTCACCCTAGGTGGGACAGTATTTAAACTCTTTCCTCGTATGCCCTTCTACAATTTAAAACACTCCTTCAAAGATGCAGTTAGAACTTCAGGAGAACTAATGGCAACTTCATGAACTTTAAAGTTTTATTTGTTTAGCTTATTTTTAAACATGATAGCCAGCATGGTGTGGTGGTTAAGATGTTGGACTAAATCCCCACTTGCACCATGGAAGCATGCTGGGTGACCTTGGGCTAGTCACACACTCTCAGCCCTGACCCTGGCTAGTATTTGGATGGGAGACCTGCAAGGAACAGCAGGGTCATGACACAGAGGCAGGCAATGGCAAACCACCTCCCAAGGTCTCTTGCCTTGAAAACCCTGTGGGGTCACCATAAGTCTGCTGTGACTTGACAGCAAAACAAACAAACAAACAAACAAACCATTTTTAAAGATGGCCTTTCAACTTAAAAGTCCCCAAAGTGGTTTCACAACACAACAAAATACAATAAAAAGTAAGATTAAATACAGTTTTAAAAATTGAGATGAAATACAAAAGTCTTGGCAGAGGCTGAGGAGGAAAGGGTTAATCACCATCTCACCCAGTGATTCCTCATAAATCTTGGAAGTAATGAGGAAGTACCTACTTACTGTCTTTCCAGTTCCCTCTAGCCTGTCCCTGAGGCTCCCTAGTAGGCAGAGTCAGCAGAAACTAACCAGGTTGCTAATTAGCATGCCGCAAGCAGATTAACAAGCAGTGTAATCACTCCTCCCTTGGACCCATCCCTGGCATCTTAGGATAAATGGATAATTTATACCCAAATGGATAATGAGAATGGGAAGACTAAGATCTGTACTGTCGTTAAAAATAGAGAAGCTGGGTGAAGTATGGAGGGATGGATCAGTAAAGAGCCAGCCTGGTGTAGTTGTTAAGAGCAGTACTTTGGAGTGGTGAACTCTGATCTGGAGAACTGGGTTTGATTTCCTGCTCCTCCACATGAGCAGCAGACGCTAATCTGGTGAACTGGGTTGGTTTCCCCACTCCTGCACATGAAGCCAGCTGGGTGACCTTGGGCTAGTCACAACCCTCTTAGAGCTCTCTCAGCCCCACCTACCTCACAGGGTGTCTGTTGTGGGGAGGGGAAAGGAAGATGATTGTAAGCTGGTTTGATTCTTCCTTATGTGGTAGAGAAAGTCTTCTCCTTCTCTTCCTCCATAATATGATAGCCTGTAGCAAACATAGGGTTGCCAGTTCCGGGTTCTGGAAATTTGGGGGGTTGAACCTGAGGAGGGCATGGTTTGGCGAGGGGAGGGACTTCAATGGGGTATAATGCCAAAGAGCCCACCTTCCAAAGCAGCCATTTTCTCCAGGTGAACTGACCCCTATCGCATGGAGATCCATTGTAATAGCGGGAGATCTCCAGCCACCACCTGGAGTTATTGGGTGAAAACGCATGGTCACTTTATCCTCCTTTAATCCCTGTTTCAGCCAGGATTCAGCCAGGATCGAACGCATGCGTTTCGCTTAATGTGCGTTCGATCCTGGTGAAAACAGGGATTAAAGGAGGATAAAGCGACCATGCGTTTTCACCCATTCTCTCCCCCCACCCCCCCACCCCTCTATCCCTGGCCTAGGCCGGGCTCAGGGTGGTCAACATCATCAGATCAACAAACAATACAACAATATAATAAACCGTAAAATACAATGAGCCTTAAAATTATTAAAATCAATTCCAATTGTTCATCAGTTCAGTGAATAAAAACAAGTGGTGCACAACAATAGAGAACAGGGCCACAGTGGGCCTGGAGAAACAGTCAGGGGCCCCAGAATTTGGCAACCGTAAGCAAACACCTATGGCAGGGATGGGGAGCCTCAGGCCCGGGGGCCAAATCCAGCCCGCAAGATCATTTTCCCTGGCCCTCGAGCCGATTCCGGGAGCTTCCCCCAATCACGTGTGTTCATGTGTGTGTGAGTGTGTGTGGGAAGCCTCCCTCCTCCCTTTCCTTCCTTCCCTGCATAGCCTCTCCTAGGGTTCATAGAAGGGATCACCAGGGTCATCTAGACCAACCCCCTGTACAATGCAGGAAATTAACAACTACCTCCCCCCACATCCCCAGTGACCCCAACCCTCCCCCCCGCCATGCAGGATCCCACAATCAAAGCACTCCCGACAGATGGCCATCCAGCCTCTGCTTAAAGACCTCCAAAGACGGGGACCCCACCACCCTCCAGGTGGTGGCTGGAGACCTGGCAACCCTAGCTTTCCTTCCCTCCCTCCTCTGCATAGCCTCTCCTGGAGTTGCCAACCTCCAGGTGGTGGCTGGAGACCTGGCAACCCTAGCCTCTCCCCCCTACCCCCGCCAGGAGATCTATACCTGGTATCACCCCTGAATGATGTTATAAATGGGCAAACGGCCCTTGGCAGGAAAAAGGTTCCCCACCCCTGATCTATGGGCTTGATCCTACCAGCTTTTCTTCTGGGCCAAAAAGGAAGACCTTTTGACTCTCCAGCAAGCTATGGTGGGGGTCTTGGGACTTGTGTGGTCTAAAAGCCATCTGGGATAGGGGCAGAGTGAGGAGGGAATTGGTCAAGATCATCCCTCTAGTGTTAGCAGAAAAGCTGGTAGAAATCTAGCCCCATGACATAAAGCAGGGGTAGGCAATCCCCAACAAGCATGCTGAACAATGATATAGTAGACCCTTTTGCTTGGCACATGGGGCTGATTCTCTGTCTAAGGGACCAAGGCAAACCTTTGAGTCACAGGCATTTGACTCAGCTGGCATTTGTTTGTTTACTAGCCCACCAACATCTTCGCAGGGAGATGTGATTTGGGGGTAAGAGCAGGTCAAAATGGTTGCCTACCTTGTTCGAGAGTATAGTGTCTCATAAGATGCTTTCATACAGCATCCATAGCCAAAGTAATGTCATGCTATCTTGCTGATTTATTGTGTACGCTCTTGTAGACTGTACTTTGTCTTTTTTTCCCAATTGCTATCTTGCTTTTGTTTTAAGTTTAGGCTTAAACTGATTAAATTGTAGCAAACAAATTAAAATAATATTATAATCTAACACGCCCTGACCTGGATGGCCCAGGCTAGCCTGATCTCGTCAGATCTCAGAAGCTAAGCAGGGTCAGCCCTGGTTAGTATTTGGATGGGAGACCACCAAGGAATACCAGGGTTGCTGTGCAGAGGAAGGCACTGGCAAACCACCTCTGTTAGTCTCTTGCCTTGAAAACCCCATAAGGGGTCGCCATAAGTCGGCTGTGACTTGAAGGCACTTTACACACACACACAATCTAACACTAAGGTAAACCACTTAAGCTAATGCAGAAGTGGGGAAAATGATTATTAAAAGAAGAGACAGAGAGATACATTGAGCACACTGAAGGAGTTGTTAAAGATCTCCATCTTGATTGGCTAGTGGGGGCCATTTAACAAGTGAGGGTGGACCTGATCTTTGCCCTGTCACCATGTGACTGCATAGTGTCAGTGAGATTAAGTTCTGGAAAATGGAAACATTGGGTTGGAATGTTTGTACCTGAGGACTTATCCATAGCCTGGGGTCACAGCTGCCTGCAAGAGTAAAGGTCAGGAACCTTACCACAATTTACAGCTCCTACTCCACCAGAAGACTTGCAAGAATTTGGGAGATAAAAAAAGAACCAGGTAGGGCTTGATGTCCTTCTCTATGTAACACAAGAGCTAGATGAAAACAGAGAGCTAGTTGAAAATCCTCCCTGAGGGGAGTAACAGACCCTAGTCCTAGGTGACGCAGGCCGATACCAAAGGAGAAAGAACTGAGCTATGTCAAAGCTGAGAATCACAGAGATAAAATTTTCCCAACATAAGGAAACTGTTGGGGAATCTTTGTAGGGCTCTGGGTGGGGGGTTGTTTTTCTCTTTACAAAACCCCCAAAGATTGGTGAAGACTTAGTCAGGGGGTCCAATTTTATGGGGGCCCATTTTTTTTCTCCATTGGACACAATGGAGAATGGATGGGGCACCACCTTTGGGGGGCCATAAAATTGGACCCCCAACCCAATCTTTATCAAACTTGGGGGTCCTTCTGAGAAGAGTCACCTGAAGCTATGCTGAAAATTTGGTGCCTATACCTCAGAACACAGTATCCCCAGAGCCCCACAAAGACTCCCCTAGGGTAAAATGAACCTGAAAAATCAGGGTGGGGGATTGGCTTTTTTTGGAATTGCCTTTTCGGCTCCATTGAAATTGTGTCTCTTTTTTCAGCCAAAAAAGGCAGAAATGGCTCCCTCCCCAGTTCGGCATATCAGAATGTTCACCCCTACAGCTTTCTGGATTTCTCTACTCCAGAACAAGACGTTACTGTGAGAACTACAGGCTGCGAAGGGGGCCTCATAGTGGCTTGACTTCTCCCATCAGGAGAAGTAACCCTTGCCAGTAAGTCAGAATTTGGCTTCATACGAGATTTTGATGTGGATCCAGTATGGAGGGGAACCATCCCATAGACATTTCTAATACGTTTGCATAACAGAACCTTCTGCCCCTGCACCCTTAGACTGATTTAGAGATACTTTATTGTTTTTACGAAATTGCTCATACTAGTTTGCAGTTCTGTTGCCAAAGATAGTGCATAGAATAATAATTTAAAATCCAAACAGAGTAAAAATAGCAAATTAAAAATTCTTGCTTCCTTGGAGTATGAGGGTCTACAACAGAGGTCAACTCAGACAATCCAAAATTAGGTTCAAACTGAACACAATAAAATAAAATTCAGTCAGTCAGTCAGTCACTTTCAGACTCATAGGGCTGTTGTGAGGATAAAAGGGTAGAAGGGACCAAGTACGCTGCCCTGAGTTCCTGGAGAACAGTTGGGATGAAAATCAAACAAATAAAGTATATAAATAAAGCAAAAACATTTTTTTTAAACCATAAGTCTCTTTCCACCAAAGGGAACAAACTCAAGCAGCATTGGTTTCTCTGCAACTTCTCACCATGGAGAAAAGTGGTTAGTACATACCTACATTTTCGTGTCCTGGATTATTTGTTATCAAGTAACGTCATTACATGCTTAATTCATAAAGTCATCCATTGTCTGTCAATGCGTTGCTCCTTACATTTGTTGTTTGTATGCATACTTTAGGTGTGCTGCAAATGATGTCGCTTATTAGGGTTGCCAACTCTAGGTTGGGAAATTCCTAGAGATTTGGGGGTGGAGCTTGGGAAGGTGAGGGACCTCAGTGGGGTATAATGCCATAGACTCTACCCTTCAGAGCAGCCATTTTCTCTGTATCCTGAAGATCAGTTGTAATTTTGGGAGATCTCTAGGCCCCACCTGGAAGCTGGCAAGCCTTATTCATTTAAGGCATTCATCAGCCCACTTTCTACATATAGCATACATAAACCAATGTGGAAAATTAGGTTAAAATCAAAATACTGCACAATGAAGACCCATAGCCAAAAACAAATGCATGTATTTCACCATATGTATCATAGAGGTACATATTTTAAAGAGCCACGGCTCCCTGTCACATGCATACATGATGATTAATGTAATTTCCCCCTAATGCATAAAATGGGAACTGGCCCACAGAACGAATATTGTTTAGAAATATTCAAGAGACTGTACTGGAGGAAGAGGAACTGGTTTAAAAAGGCAACACCTTGCTCCATGCAAGAGCTCTGGGAAAACTACACCACAGCTCCCTTTTTAGCTTTGGTTAGACATGCACCCATCAAAGAGTGAGAAAAGCACACCCTTCATTACTGCAATGGGCAAGTCAGTCAAACACGGTAGGAAGAAGCAGAAAGTGTTCCCCAAAATACTACTTCTGTGTACTCTGCAGAAGCTGCTGCCTCAGCAAAGCAAAGGTAACAGCTCTGGCAGAAAAAAAGTTATGATCATCTGATTTGAGTTCATGTGGCTGCGAGTCACGTTTCTTTCCCGTTCAATCTATGGCGGTGGTAATCTTTGTATTTATAAAATAATGAACGGATCATCACATTTCTTTTCCTGTGCCTCTGAATAGGAAAGGGAAGCATGGGTTTGAGTACAAATGGCATTGAAACCATGTGAACCTCACTAGACCACAATTCCTAGGAGTAATGCAAGGTCATTTAGATTGCTGAGTTTAAAAAGGCAGGCAAGTGGATGAAGCCAATATAAATTATTGCATTTACAGTCATAATTATTGTTAAGAATAATATAAATTTTAAAAGGGTGTACCAAAACCAATGATCAAATATGCTACAAACGAGGAATGATATATTCATATTGTTACCACTGGCACCATCCAAAAGAGGGTTTGGTGAAACTGGATAAACACAAATTGACCAATTGCCTTAGGCAGCATACAAGAACCTCCAGCATGAAGAAACTTGGCTTAATCAATATTTTGCATCATCACCACTAACAGAAATTGTATTCATTTCATTGCTAGCCTAATTATTCCCTCCTCCGGCCCTACTTAGAGAAAAGGTAGGGTGAGAGATCATGATCGGCCTGTGATTATCCTAGACCTTAGACCAATCACACTTGCTCAGCCTGCCCTACCTCACAGAGTTGACATGATGATAAAATGAAGCTGGGAAGCAAAATATATACCTCCCTGAGCTCCTTGGAAGAAGGGTGGGACAGAAATGTGCTCAATACCTAAACAAACAGGGCAGGTGTGTTTCTGTTGCCTGCATAGATGATGGAACCAAGTGCAGAGGTGTTTCTACCAGTTCCACAGGTAGTACTGACGCAACCAGTAGGATAACCTACTGTGTTGGGTAACCTCTCGAAACAGCGATAACAAAGAGAGGATGATGTCAAAATAATCTCCTCCTAGTATGCGCAATGGAAGTCTGTTCCCGATCTCCAGTTTTGTTCCACCCCCTTTCATGTCGTGCACAGCTGCTTATGGAGTAGTGTAGCAGTTAGCATGTCGGACTAGGGCCCAAGAGACCTGGATTAAAAAATCTTAGTACTACCACAAAACTTGCTTGGTGACTTTGGGCCATTCTCAGCCTAATGTACCTCATGGGTTTGCCATGAGAATAAAATGGAGGAGGGAGAGCCATTACACTGTCCTTAGAAGGATAGCAGGATAAAAACATACCTGGTAGAAAAATGTACTAGATTACTGAGTCCAACTCAGAATGCTTCCAGACCATAAGGGGTAGCAGAAATTTCACCATTTTAGCAATTGAAGGGGTTGAAAAGACTACGTGTTCCCTGTGGTATTACCCTTCTGAAATAGGATGCCAATATTTCAGTCTGATTACTTTCGCCAGGGGTGGGGCTGCTCTTGTTTACAAGATCTCAGAAGCCAGGAATTCTGATGTGACATTGTCATGTGCTGCTCACTAATAGTTTCAACACACCCTGCTGGAGAGGTGCCACCATTTCTATCACTGATTCTGCAAATATACCTTCTTGCATGCATCCCGTAAATATAAATATATATTTCTGGCTGTTACTGGAAATCCTGCTTCATCAGCATGGGAAGGCAGATCCCTGAACCTTCCATTTTTACTGTGCGGCTTGTTCCATATTTAGATTTATACCCTGGCTGCCTCAGCAGTTCCCAGGCTGATTCTCATTCCAGTGGAAGGGGAAAGTTACACACTGCTGCATTCGGTTGTGAGTGTGGCTTGAACTGAGTTTGGCCAGAGTACTGGTTACTATACTGGAGTAGCCTTCAAATCCCAGCTGTTAAAGAGGGGGCATAAAAAATGTCTAATTTTCAAACCTGTCAAGTAATCTTCAACTATATGGATAAGGAAATGTTAGAGATCTGTCATTTGGGGGATATTGATACTCCAATCAGTGAAGCTAAAGCGTCTCTGTACATCTGCTACACGTTTTCAATTTCCTAATTTAAACATCTTGCTACTAATAAAAATGATTTATAAATCATCTTAAACACAAGGCACTGAAGAGAATCGAACTTTTGCGACAACTGATCGTTGTGGTGGACAATGGGCTCTTGAAAGATCTCTCTTGCCAGCTCTGTGTAGTACCGCTTTTCTTTGTAGATCTTCACGTTAAATCAGTGGTTCCCAACCTTTTTTTGACCAGGGACCACTAGGACTTTTTTGTTCGGTGCAGGACCCCAAGGTTCAAAATAAAAATTCCGAGAATTTGAAAATAAACTTTAATCATAACTGTTAGTTAAACATTAAACTTACAATAATATTTGAATATATATTTTTATAATAGAGAACTTTTAATTGAAAATATTAATTTATTATGGGTTTATAACTTTGTTTCATGGACCTTAATTTAGTTCTCGTGGACCCCTGGGGTTCCGTGGACCCCTTGTTGGGAACCAGTGCGTTAAATGGACTCTGAGGCAATACATTTAAACCAAGGAGCAGTGTGAATGAATTCTGGACATGTTGACTCTTATGAATCCCCTGTGATTGTATCTAGAATATATTTTTTCATCCATGGAACAGAATTTCCCTGCCTTCCCCTCTCCCACTGATCTCTACAACATGCTGCTCCTGGCGGATAGGGGACCCTGAGGAATCATGGGAGGAAGGGGGAATGTCCTGCAGTGGGAAGGGAGAATCAGCAAAAATTGCCCCTCCCCTTCTGCTAGTGGAAAATTTAGCCTGGATCCGTCCCCCTCTATCATTCAAGTAGGAGAGTGAAAAATAAACCCTACTGCACATATTGTTAAGAGGGGCTGCATTTTGTTGTCAAGTGCTTTGATTCTATATTTAACACTCTTTATTTACACCAGCTATAGAAAATAAGTGCTGTGGAATAAACTATTCAGCGGCTTTAATGTTATATTAAAATGCTGTATTGGTGTATTCCATTTGGGGGCAATGTATTTCTATACTATTGACAGTGTCATCCTGTCTCCCTTCTGATCTACTGCCTGGTCTTGCAAAGAAGGGGAAATTGCTGGTAGATGTTTCCAGTTCCATAACGTGGCATCTGCATATAATTCTGTCAACTACAAGGACTTTGCATAGGTCAATAGATTTGAAAGTATGCTTAAAATGCCACATTGTTTTTAACCTGCATTAAATAAAAATGGGCTGTAATCCACAAAAGCTTAAAGGTAGCCCCCGTGCAAGCACCGGGTCGTTCCTGACCCATGGGTTGACATCACATCCCGACGTTTACTAGGCAGACTATATTATTTTCTGTGTTCAGTGTATGAGAATAACCTGGCTGCTCCTCTGAAGTCAATTTTAACTAGCTTTTCAATAATTCTGGAAGATTATTGTTGTTGTTAAAACATTCGTCATGGTTCAAGGTGGCTTAATGTAATAGTTTAAAAACATTTGCCATTAAAACCAGAATAAAATAACAAACCCCATAGGTATAAAAGACCAAGGAGCTACCTCATCCAACCCCTTAGCGTAAGGCAAGAACATCTTCCCTCACAACTGGCGTTAATCTACAGAAGTTAAATAATACATTTATTGGTGAAGTAACTAAATATATGTGTTACAGTTTCATTCTGCCCTTCTAGGACGGAAATCTTATGAAGGCTAACTTGGGAATAAGCTCCATTGAACTCAATACAACTTACTTCTGCGTAAATTTATATAGGATTGTGCTGTCAGGAGCTCAGGGTAGCACATTTGATTCTCCTCCTTTTTAGCCTCCCAGCAACCCTCCAGCAACCCTGTGAAGTTCGTTAAGCTTAGGTATAATGTGCTGTCCCAAGGTCAGCTGGGAACTTAATGGCTCGTTTGGGGATTTGAACCCAGATCTCCCCAGTCCAACATTCCTACTACTACAACACATTGGCTCATATTCTGAGGTGCTGTTTTGAGCATATTTTATACTACTCTGTTGATGGGTTCGTTATAGCTTGCCTAAGTGTCTAAACTTTCTCCCTCCAGGGTATTGGCCATTGTCTGTCCCTAGTGTTGGTATGCCAATGGGTGACTTGCCAGAATTAATAATGGATTAATTGTAATGGACTTCCTAACAAAGAGAGTAAAGCACTAAAGCCCAAGTCCCTTCTCTTTCTCCATTTTCCACTGTTAATAGTTCCATTAACCTTTATCTTTGTTCTGTTAACACTTCAGCGATTTATAATGTCTCTCCATTCTGCTACCATAACTCTTTAGATTTTCAAGCATGATAGAAATGTCAGCCAGCTAACTCTTCCCTTTCCAAATACGTGGGTGATTTATGAGTGATATGGAAAGAATGAATATAGAAGACCTATTTAAACTCTGCTGCTGTAATAATAAAAAGCTTCAGGGACATCCACTGGACTCAATAAGCTACAGTTCTTAAACAAACTTAAAACAATGCTTCTTTGCACAATGCATAAGTAACACATGGAATTCACTGCTGACAGATGCTGAAAGTCCCTCTATACTATCTATCTATCATCTTTTCTAGTCTATTTGTAAAAAGGTAAAGGTCCCCTGTGCAAGCACCGGGTCATTCCTGACCCATGGGGTGATGTCACATCCTGACATTTTCTTGGCAGACTTTGTTTACGGGGTGGTTTGCCAGTGCCTTCCCCAGTCATCTTCCATTTACCCCCAGCAAGCTGGGTACTCATTTTACCAACCTCGGAAGGATGGAAGGCTGAGTCAACCTTGAGCTGGCTACCTGAAACCAACTTCCGTTGGGATCGAACTCAGGTCGTGAGCAGAGCTTGGACTGCAGCACTGCAGCTTACCACTCTGCATCATGGGGCTCTTAGTCCATTTGTACTAGACTAGACTAGAAAAGATGATGGATCGATGGATAGATAGGAAAACCTTTGCTAGTGCTCACTGTTGTGACTTTTTGATGCATCCTTTTAAGCTCCCCGAAGGCACTGGCAAACCACCTCTGTTAGTCTCTTGCCATGAGAATCCCAAAAGGGGTCGCCATAAGTCGGCTGTGACTTGACGGCACTTTACACACACACACAACTAATATAAAGCCCTGAGCTGGATAGCCCAGGCTAGCCTGACCTCATCAGATCTCAGAAGCTAAGCAGGGTTGACCCTTGCCAAGTATTTGGATGGGAGACCTGCAAGGAATACCAGGATTGTGACGTGGAGGCAGGCACCTCTGAATCTCTTGCATATATATAAGGCCTGACCAAGTCTGGCATATCCTTGCCAGCAGGAAGCAGTGCATAACCTCAGGTCTCAAACTGAGAAGGGAGGATGACTGAGAGCCACCGAGGTGCAGTGGTTAAGAGCGGTGGTTTGGAGCAGTGGACTCTAATCTAGAGAACTGGGTTTGATTCCCCACTCCTCCTCGAGCAGTGAACGCTAATCTGGTGAGCAGGGTTGGTTTCCCCACTCCTACTCATGAAGCTAGCTGAGTGACCTTGGGCTAGTCACATCTCTCTTAGAGCTCTCTCAGCCCACCTACCTCACAGGGTGTCTGTTGTGGGGAGGGGAAGGGAAGGTGATTGTAAGCTAGTTTGATTCTTCCTTAAGTGGTAGGGAAAGTCAACATATAAAAAACAACTCTTCTTAATTCATCCTTGTTTTTGAATTCTGTCTCCTGACACTTCTCCCTTTAACCTTAGGAGCAAGAGCCTTTGGGTGATTTTCCTTTGCTCTAGGGAAGGCCTAGCCCTCCCTAAGGCCAGCCCCTTTGGTGGCTTGCTCCCTCTGGAACTCCCTGGAGACCTAAGCAGTTCTAGCAGGAAGCTGCTGCCACCCCCACATCTCATTGGGGACTCATCCCCTTCTTTCCCTGGCCCAAGGCTGCCTCTCAGCTGATCATCAGGTAGCGGGCTATTAAGGGGCCAGTCACTGCCAACCAGCTGGCCAGTAGGCATCACCCGAAAGGTGCTGCGTGTGTCGCTGGCATGGTAAGTGGACAACAAGATCCCCTTGGATCCTTTTGCAGTTGGGTAGTCCTGGTCTCCATCAGGTTCCCGATAGCCAGCATGAGCATTCTTGCTGCTGCAGGGGAGGGTGTGTGTGATCAGACTCCACAGTAAATTAAAAAAAATACATTTAATAAAATGTAAATAAAAAATGGCTGTGTACCCTTTTATCATATTATGTAATAAAAATTACTTTAAAAAATGGAAGTGTGTGTGTGTTGGTGATTACAAGCAACGTCACAGGTACACAGCTACAGCGTACAGAACAATCTAAAGGGAAAAGATGTGGTATCGGGGGGGATCGTTTGAGGTGTATCAATAACAAAGTTAAATATCCTTAGAACGGAAACAGTTCCATTTGAAAACAATTACCTGGATCTTCCATATTTTCTATGTAATGAAGAAATAATCTGGAAAGGTAAAAACTGATGGAAATCTCTTAGGGCTTCTCTTCATGAGAGTGGACTCTTTAGCGGTAACAAAACAGAAAGCAGCAGAATTAGCGAATCTGAGATTCCCTCTAAAACCAGGAGTGAATTTTCCTTTCGGTCTCCCTTTCAGGACACAAGCTACAGAAGTGGTGGCTTCCTTAATTTATTTAATTTACTAGAGAGGGGAAACAGACCAAAGGATGGAGTGAATAGATAAAAGCTGTAGCCAGACTTGTATGTTTAAAATAATGAAATCTCTGCAGAAGTTTAGGACTGGGGAAAGGACGGAAGGGAATTCACATGCATATTGGTTGCTTCTTTATCTTTTTCTGACCTCAATGTAATTCAGAAACCAATTACAGCCAATTAATCTTAGCAGCAAGCACAGATTATTGGAAATAAGACATTTCAAACCAGCAATTATGTCCTTGCACAGAACAGAGAATGGACATCTATTCAGCTAGTAAAACACACTTTAGTATCTAATGGTTTATTAACTTCATAGGAAAACTTATCCTAACAATTGCAAAAGGCAGCAAAATCATTAGCTGACTGAAGACAAGTGTGACATTTCTCCTTAAAAACATTTCTCCTTAGAAAGCATCTTAAAAAGGCCTCTGTTTTAGGGAGAATCATAAGTCTAGAATAATGATGTGATATAGTGAGGTTCCCAATTGCTAAACTGTGAAATATTGTGGCTTCAGTTGAAATAAACTCTAAATAATAAAATCAAATTCTGTTTTGGTCTCCTGGTGACTTAAGGATGGAAAACTAGCTTGGTCTCAAAATAATCTGTTTAGAGGCCAAATGCAGAACAGTCCCAGGACAGCCCTGCAGGGTGGTCCACGGACCTAGAATTTATAGAAGAAGAGCCTGGGGAACCTGCAATGCCACCTGAGGAAGTGAAGGGGAGTGAGGAAGACCCCCTGCACCATAGCAGCCCCCTCAGACCCTGGCCGGTCACCTCCAGGAACTGATCTCAAGGAGCCTGCTATTGAGGTTCCACCACAAGAACCTCCAGCTGCCCTCCGAGATACCGGGACAGCTACGCATCAGCCATGAGGGACCAGGGCCTGGACCATCAGCCCTCCAGGATTCTTCCCCACCCGGCAGGAACGGCAAAGGCAGTGGGTTTGCACAGATGCGGCTGAGAGAAGACGCAATTCCTGACAAGCAGCCAGTACTCCAGACCATTGCGTTAGCTGACTTCTGGCCCCGTTAGGACCATGCCAGGCAAATTCCAAGAGGCCGCCTTCAGAACAGCTGGGGCTGCTTTCCTCCTAGCCTATTTAAGCTGAAGGTTAGGAAGGGAGTTTTGCTTTATCAACTGTGAGGACGCTAATAAGTCCCGCTCTGACTGCCTCTCCCCTGGTCTTCAGAGGTGATGCGGGTGGCAACCAGAGACCGGACTTTTCGGTTGTGGCACCCTGCTTGTGAAATGCCCTCCCCCTTGAGGCTTTCCTGGTTCTTATGTTGCCAACATGTTTTTATTCACCCAGGCTTTTAATTAAGGGGGTTATTTTTAACACCATTTTATAAAGACCTTTCAGTCTAAAGCTGTTATTATAAGCTACTCAGTTGTCTGTTTTTATGCTCTGCCTGGTTTTTAAAAAATAACTTTTAATGTTTTATGTGTTTATTAGGTTCTCTGGAGAGGGGTATGAAGAAATGGTCTTCTTTTCCCTTTGAGGTTTAGAGGGAACCTTTTAACCATTTTTTTCCTTTCTTGGGCAGGAGGAAGGCGGGAGGCACGGCAAGTGCTTCCTGGCCCCACCTCAGCCACCTTCTTAGAAATGCAGATGGAGCTATCAGGAGATTTTGACTGCTGACCGTAGTTCTCTGTACCACATAGACCTCCACCGGCTATGAACACATTATAGTAAAATGGGGTGGGGGGAGTGAGGAAGGCTGGCAATTGGCAAGCAGCTATTTCTCCAGTGGCATCCTCAGGCAGTATCTTGTCCCCATGGTGCCCAGAAGTGGGGTAAGCAGGAGACACCAAGGCAAGACCTCAGGGTTTGAAAGGGACGCTGGGGGGGTATCCTGACCCCCACCCAGGGGGCAAGTCCTACAATGGTCAGGTTAGGGTTGCCAGGTCCCTCTTTGTCACCGGCGGGAGGTTTTTGGGGCGGAGCCTGAGGAGGGTGGGGTTTAGGGAGGGGAGGGACTTCAGTGCCATAGAGTTCAATGGCCAAAGTGGCCGTTTTCTCCAGGGGAACTGATCTCTGTTGGCTGGAGATCAGTTGTAATAGCGGGAGATCTCCAGCTACTACCTGGTGGTTGGCAACCCTAGGTCAAGTGGTGGCAGCACATACTTGAAAAGAGAGAGAGGCAACCCCCTCCAGGAGAGGCTGAAAATCCATGGGAGAGGGCAGGAGTGGAATAGGGCTTGCAAGTCTGAGCAGGCCCATTCCACCACAAGGTGGCATAAAAATGTTCTAGATAAGCAAAACTGGTATCCCTCAGGGATTTGGCCATTTGGCCGCAGGGTTTCCAACTGTTGATCTCTAGCCAATGACTTTATCTGGCCTCTTGATAACAGCCACCATACCAGCTCTTCCTTTCTGACTTATCCACAGGGGTTGCCATAAGTCGGCTGTGACTTGACGGCACCGTAAACTACGGTGGCCTGGAACTTTTCTATGATAGCTCTGAAAAGGGCTGCCAGTGGGGGTTTGAGCTGCCCCTTCTCTTTCTGATTTCAAGATATTGCACAAGACGGTCTTGTTTACGAGGGTGTTTAATGTTGATTAACTGGTTGACTTGTGTTGCTGATTTTTAGATAGTTGTCTTGGAATATGAAATTGTTTATTTGAAGATAATTGTAAGTAGTGACGTGCATTATGTGTCTGAATTTAATTAAATTTATTTTATTCCATTTATATCCCACCCTTTCCCAACAAAGTCGGGCTCAGGGAAGCTTCCAACAGTTAGTATATATAATACAATACAATGTAATTAAAACATAAGTTAAAATAATTACAAAAATGCAAAATTATGCTTCAGATGACTATCCAACAAGGGAAGCTGCTGATCAGCATAGAAAGTTCTCACACATTCCAAAATGAAAGAACTCTTCATCATGCTGGTCAAGCAGTAGATAAAGTTATACTCAAGAGAAAACCTGTGCTGCTAATTCATAAGAACAAAAAATGAACAGCACGTAGGCTAGTAGTAAATCACCATTTCAATGCAACAGTATGTCATACATTACAAATTTTTAAGCAGTTCAAACAATTGCTAAAAGATAAATCTTCAGTCAAAAGATAAATCTTCAAAGATTCACAGTCTAACCTCCTGCTAGAAATAATTAACTGCAACTGAAAAGTTAGCATACATTGAATCAAATGGACACTTTATGTCAAGAGCAGTCATACATTATGTGATAAAGATATCTTGATGTTTGAAATACGGGCTGATGAAGAGTGGGGGAAACGGTGAGAAAGATAATCCGGAATCCTGTCCCAAAGTTGGTACCCAATCAAGGATGCAACGTCCACAGTGCCAAATTGGGGCCACAGGCTTCTTTTTACATACTTCAAGCTCTATTTATTTTGACTACTACATGGACTGTGTTCTAATAGACTTTTTGGTTGCAGTTAATCTTTTCTAGCATGAGGTTAGAGTGTGAATCTTTGAAGACATACTATTGCATTGAAATGGTGATGTACTACTAGCCTACGTGCTGATTATTTTTTGGTCAAGCAGTGGATCCAGAATTATGCATCTGTACCCATACGCACGCCCTGACCTGGATGGCCCAGGCTAGCCTGATCTCGTCAGATCTCAGAAGCTAAGCAGGGACAGCCCTGGTTAGTATTTGGATGGGAGAGCACCAAGGAATACCAGGGTTGCTGTGCAGAGGAAGGCACTGGCAAACTACCTCTGTTAGTCTCTTGCCATAAAACCCCCCAAAAAGGGGTCGCCATAAGTTGGCTGCGACTTGATGGCACTTTACACACACACACCCACACACACCCATATGCATATAAGAGATTTCCTATTGATCTGCTTGAAAAGATGTGGGGGATATTTGAGATGGCAAAGTCAAGGATTGGCCATTCACTGAAACTAAGAACCTAGTATCTTCCTTGCAAAGCAGATGCAGCTTTACAATGCCAGTATTTAACTAGAAGAAAGTATGTTACTATGATGGGCTATATTAACTTTCCGCCACAAGTCAGTGGTAGCCTTTCCCTTTCACAGAGTCAATGATTATATTAATCATTTATGCAGACTTCTTTGAGTTAGCCATGGGTGGAGAAAAGTGACTTGAAAGCAGTTTTAAAGAAAGACACAAAGAACTTCTCCAGACCTCTCCCTTAATGTCACTCCTCAGCTTCATCTCCCATGCAAGCCATTTATTTGAGGGCCGGGTGCTGCTCTCTGGTACACTGGAAGGCATGGCCAGCATCAGGAGTCTCTTTCCCTTCCCGTCTCCCAAGGAGCTTGCATTTCAAAACAGAAAACAAGATAAGGGGAGGTGAAGAAGCAAAAAGAGATATGCATCAATTTCATATGCATAGTGTCATAACACCAATGTGGAAGATAACGGCAAGAGCCTTTGATCTGCTATCCATAACTCCAAATACATCAGGATCCAGAAAGGTTTTGTGGGAAAAGAGGGAAAAGTCTGTCCATAAAACTTGAAACGCTATGAGCAATTTTAAATGCCTCATTATGACCTGAAGAAATTTATTGCTACAAGAGGATCTTATGGATTTCATCCTAAAAAAAACATAATGTTGGGAAAATTGTTTAGAAGACAGGGGAAACACTAAGAAAATGGGAAAAAAGATTTGGGATTTGGAATGCAGCTGCACATCCTAGATAATCCTTCACTCCGGTAAACAGTATGATGATCCTTCCATTGTGTGGTGGATGGAAAAGGTTTTACAATATGGGAGGGAGCAAATGGAAAAATATGAGACTAATTCCAGTGGAGTAGCTCTCTAATGTTAAGACGTTAGACAACCAAGCCTTGCCAAACCGTGTAATAGAGACCTCAGGAGCAACTTCCCCTGCTCAGTGCTTAAGTCAATGATAATGAAATAGCATGGAGGCCACAACAGTGACAAATGATCCCTTTAAATCTAAAGAGATGGTAATTGTTGTTATAAATGCTCTTGGAAGACCCACAGACATAACACCCTGACAAAGCAGCATAGGATGTGTCAGATTCTTAACAACACATTCGTATTCATTATGAAGAATTATTAAGGCAAATACTGAAGTACCTCATAGAAGCAAGGCCAGCATGACTGAAAAAAGATTACACCTACTGTGAATGATTAAAATACTCTGCAGGTTGCTGCAAAAGTAGCCGAGATGCCTTTGCGAAATTGGATGGGGTTATCCATACAACTAGGACAGTTGTGGAAGTTTAGTGCCTATTAATACTATACCGGAAGTAAAAAAAAAACCAAAAACACTAGGCATCATTTCCCAAGAAAATATCTAAAGGAGGCATTTAGATAAATGAGAGATGTGGGTGTGTAAAGTGCTGTCAAGTCACAGCCGACTTATGGCGACCCCTTTTTTTGGGGTTTTCATGGCAAGAGACTAACAGAGGTGGTTTGCCAGTGCCTTCCTCTGCACAGCAACCCTGGTTTTCCTTGGTGGTCTCCCATCTAAATACTAACCAGGGCTGACCCTGCTTAGCTTCTGAGATCTGACAAGATCAGGCTAGCCTGGGCCATCCAGGTCAGGGCAAGCGAGAGTTAGCAAGAGCTAAAACCTGCCACAGGAGCTCTGTGACTTTAGCCTTGCTCTGTTCCCTCAGCTACAACAGACGAAATGGCAAGCAGCCCAGAAAATGATGAACCTCTACAACAGATGCTGCAGAAGCCGTTCCCTGGAATGATTGTCCTGGCTTGCATAGATTTACTGTGTAGGAACTCAATAACAACCAGATCCTAAGCCAACCAGTTTGGCAAAGATCCAAGGAGACCAGGCTGCTGCAGTTATTACTTACTTAATGTCCATCTGCAGTGGACTATCCATAGTTTCCGTATACAATGTAGAGATCTGTCGGGGCGGGGTGTGTGGGGGAGAGAAGCAAATAAGAAATGCAAATGTTTCAACACATGCATATTGAAACAATCAAGAGTGTTACCAGTGGTCAAACTGTGAATTGGGCATTGATTAATACAATGGGCAATTGAAATCTCGAAAGACAGCCCGATTGTTTGAACAAACTCTATGGGCAGCTGCAATCCCAAAAAAAACATTTGAGGAAAGAAGCACATCAGTGGCATGATTCTTCCTGTTCCCAAAGTTTACCTTCTCCAAGTTGAAACCCTTGTGTCATATTGTCCACGGCACCTGCTGTTCTCAATCTGGGGTACTAACTTACCCAAAAATTAACTAGTAGCTAATGCAACGAACCCACTTGAAAACACTGCTTCAAGTCAAGATGAAGATAGGCACTTTTAATAAAACTACATCCAGATGGGAGTCTTCCAAATGGGAGTGGGTAAAATAGCCAAGGACACAGCTCAGAGATGCAGAAAGAACCTCGGAACTGAACATCATATAATGGTCAGCGTAGCCCTTTCATTTTGTTCTTCAGAAATAGATCCCATGAAGAATTTCTAATTAATCTTACACACACCAGGAGAAACTGTATGCAGCCACCACAGGAATTCTGCATGGATGTTAAGTACATATATTTGGAACCCCAGGGAAGCTAGTTCAAGACCTACCACAGCTCTATTCCCGCTGCCCCGGAAGCAGCTAAGAAAACATTTTCATTGTTTATAGCCCATACAGAATCATGTATTTATGGGTACCCTTCAGGTTCACAGAGGGAAAGAGGAAATAAACCAGATGCACCCTTCTAGGAGAAATAAAGACCCTTGTTGCAATGAACACTTGGCAGCAGCTTGAGCTTAGAAGCAGGCATGTGCCTGTCACAGCTCTCTGCTTCTCAAGCATAATAGTCTTTGAACTGTCTTTACAAACTTGATACACTCCCAAACTAGGGGTGTGCAAACTGTGGCTCTAGACCAAATATGCCTCACTTGAAAAAGAAAATCAATCCTTTAGGTTAAGGTATATTGGTGGAGTAGGTGGGATGCTAGAATAACCGACATGTGATGTAAGTGCCAGATTTTTATGAGATTAAAGGGTTTCTTAGAGCAGCTTTCTAGAAAGAGAAATTATAGAGCAAGCCACAGGACCACAGGCTCTGGAAAAAGAAAAGTAAATAATTAGGCATTCAAAAAGAGAATCTGAGAAGCGGGTTGCTAATAGTATCAAGACAAACAATAAACATTTTTAAAAATATATCTGGAGCAGTAAACCTGCCAGAGAAGCAGTTGGGTCTTTGGATGACCAAGGAATGAAGGGATTGCTAAAGGAAGATGGGGAGATGGCAGAGCAGCTCAATGCATTTTTTGCTTCTGTGTTCACTGTGGAAAATGTGGGGCATGTACGCACACCACAGCCAAGAGTTCTTAGGCAACTCAAATATGAGATAGTTGATCTACTAACCCATACGTGTAATCTATCACTAAATTCAACCACTGTAGCAGAAAACGTGAGTAGCAAAAGTTACACCAATTTTAAAAAAGGGGTTCAAAGGGGAATCAGGAAATTACAGGCCAGTCAGCCTAACATCTGTCCCTGGCAAACTTGTAGAAACTATAATCAAAGATAAAATTATTAGGCATACAGTGGAACAAAGCCTGCTGAGGGAAAATCAGCATGACTTCTGCAAAGGGCAGTCCTACCTCACCAACCTTTTGGAGTTCTTTGAGAAAGTGATCAAGCATGTAGAAAATGGTGACCTGGTAGACATTACTTACTTGGACTTTCAAAATGCTTTTGTCAATTGTAAATTTAGCAGTCATGGGATAAGAGGACGGGTTCTCTTATGGATTAAAAATTGGTTAAATGACAGGAAGAAAAGAGTAGGAGTAAATGGACAGTTCTCACAACAGAGGGAACCAAGCAGTGGGGTCCTACAAGGATCGGTATTGTGGCCGGTATGATTTAATTTGTTCATAAATGATCTGGAACTACAGTAGTGTAGTGGCCAAGTTTGCAGATGACACAAAATTATCCAGGATGGTGAAAATCAAGGATGACTGTGAAGACCTCCAGAAGGTAGGCAACAATGTGGCAAGTGAAGGTCTATATTGATAAGTGTAAGGTGATGCACACTTAGACAAAAAATCCCAGATTCAAGTATAGGCTAATGGGGTCTGAACTTGCTGAGACTGAGAGGGAAAATGATCTTGGATTCATAGTAGATAGCTCAATTAAAGTGTCAACGCAGTGTGATGCAGTGGTGAAAAAGGCAAACTATGTTGGGGATTATTAGGAAAGGGACTGCAAATAAAAAGGCAGATATTATAATACCTTGTATAGATCTATGGGCCCCGTGGCGCAGAGTGGTAAGCTGCAGTACTGCAGTCCAAGCTCTGCTCACGACCTGAGTTTGATGCCGATGGGAGTCAGTTTCAGGTAGCTGGCTCAAGGTTGACTCAGCCTTCCATCCTTCCGAGGTCGGTAAAATGAGTACCCAGCTTGCTGGGGGTAAAGGGAAGATGACTGGGGAAGGCACTGGCAAACCACCCCGTACACAAAGTCTGCCTAGTAAACTTTGGGATGTGATGTCAAACCATGGGTCAGGAATGACCCGGTGCTTGCACAGTGGACCTTTACCTATAGATCTATGGTGCAACCTCATTTGGAATACTATGTACAGTTCTGGTCACTGTATCTCAAAAAGGACATTGCAGAGCTGGAAAAACATACAGACAAGGGCAACCAAGATGATTAGGGGGTTGGTGCACCTTCCCTATGAGGAAAGGCTAAAGAGTCTGGGACTTTTCAGTTTAGAAAAGCAGTGACTAAAGGCGGACATGATAGAGGTTTATAAAACTATGCATGGGGTAGAGAGAGTTAACACAGAGAATTTTTTTCTCCCTCTCCCAAATACTAGAATTTAAGAACACCAGTATCAACCTAACACCCCAGAGGTAATAGTGTATGACATACAGAGATTGTGGGGGTGTGTGTGTCTAATTTCTGCCATAAGTGGTTTGGTATGTGACTGAAAATAAAATAGACTTCAAAACTCAGAAGACAATAGAAAGAGAGAGATGGGTAGAAAAGAAGAAAATGCAATTACCGTAGTCACTGAATCTACCTTAAGGCTACAATTGTATTTGTTTGCTGGGACAGAACCAAAGCAACAGAAGTGAGGAAGGCAAGTGCTAAAGAAAGCATCTGTTCTGCTGTTAGCTTGTAGATCCTTGACATTTTCAATCAGGATTACACACAGAAACTATAAAGTCCTTGTACTGAGATCAGTGCAAACTGATTTATGCAGTAAGAGGCACACCTAGCATTTATAAGATAACATTTGCTCACTCTTCCCAAAGTATACTTGTAGATAGTGCCTAAAACTGAAAAATTATTTGTGTAGGAGTTAGTTTCTGTAGTTCCCCCCCAGGTTGGTGTCATTTCTAATCCTCACCCCCATCAGGGGTCTGTGCTTTTGAGAGAATCCAGAGTTCAGCAAGATACTTTTTGCATGCTAAAATCCACCCCTCCCAAGTTCAGTCCCTGGCATCTCAATTTCAAAGAACATCAGACAGTTGTGCTGCCGTGCTTGAGGCCCTAGAGCCATTGACATTTAGAGTAGACTGAGGTAGATGGATCAATAGTGAGGGCTGTTTCACACATTTTTGCTAGTTATATTGCAGTGTAACGTCGTTCTCCACCCCACCCCACCCCCATGTTCTGCATCTTACCAGCTTAATCCCAGGGTCAGTTCAGCTCTCTTCATGTTTTCCCCGGGGTTTCCCCAAGCGCTTATATGGCAATCTTTCTATTTAAAGTGTTAGCGGATCGGTTGGACTCTCCCCGAATTTGTTCTCTCCGAAAACCCACACCCCCTGCTAGGCACCTCGAGAATCCATGCCCCCTTACAACAATATTAGGATTAGAACCTTATACAAGAGAGTATATAAATTTATAATGAGGTAGACAGAGATGAAGGGGAAGTCTTTATTTATTTAGATATATTTGTATTTTCAACAATAATTCATTGTTTTTTACTTTTTCTGACGATTTTTAATAATTGTTGAACTGTTTGTTTATATATTGTGAAAAATAATAAAAAATTATTATAAAAAAAGAGAATCCATGCCCCCTACCATCCATCTTGTTCCCTCCTCCCCTCGCCAAATCACAGCTGACTTATGGTGACCCCAGCAAGGGGCTTTCAAGGCAAGTGATTAAGCAGAGGTGGTTTGCCATTGCCTTCTTCTGCAGAGGTTTCCTTGGAGGTCTCCCCTTCCAAGTACAGACCCTCCTTAGCTTCCAAGATTTGACAATATCAGACTGTGTCATGCTGCCTTCTCCTCCCTCCCCTTACCCCTACATTTCCCCCTGCTATTTTTTGGGGGTGGGGGCTATACAAAGCACTAGCAAAACTTCATAAATTATAGTGGGCAAACTACGAAGAATTAACAATCAGACATTTATTTAAGTTCAAGAGCTTTTTCCCCCCAAGCAAAGCAACATTGTTAGCAGGCGTGTCCCCCGTTCCCCCAACCCCGTAAGTCATACCTCTCTTCCTGCTATTACAACTGATCTCCAGCCAATAGAGATCAGTTCCCCTGGAGAAAATGGCTGCTTTGGCAATTGGAGACTATGGCATTGAAGTCCCCTCCCCAAAACCCCACCCTCCTCAGGCACCTTCATGTGATTATATGCAAGTGACAAGTTGAATTCATATAGGAGAGATGGGCTGCATAAATTCTATGACAATACCTGAATGTGGATGCAGTAACCTGGAGTCAGGCTCTTGCTTCTTTACCCTCTGTTGTTTTATCACAACAGCGTCATCCTAAACAGAGTTACACCCTTCTAAGTCCACTGAAGTTAGTTGGCTTACCAGACTGGAAACATGCTTAGGATGGCCCTGAAAATCTTCTAAATGTGCATGTTTTTTGACCTGTTTAAGTTGTTTTTAACCACTTCCTTGCATTCTTTCTTCCTTTGTATTTCTTTTTTAAACCCCTGAACAGCATGCAGCTGGTTCTAAAGGTGTTGGCATTCTTGTGAGCTTTGAGGTGTAAGTATTTGTTTAACAGGTATTTGTTACAGTTGTTACCTAAGAGTAAATTATGCAAGGATCCTATTACTTCTCTCACATCACCGGTGTCTATCGGAGCCCTATTTCTCCCCTCCCCAGAAACACTTGTCCAGACACATCATCAGACAACTGCAGAAAAGCCAGTAGAGTTGCATTCCCTCTGTCCATCTCCCAGTGCAAATAGTCCACCAGGGTGACCAAGGCTGTTTCAGTCCCATAACCAGGCCTGAAACCAGACCAGAAGGGATCTAAAGAATTTGCCTCACCCAGGAAGGCTTGCAGTTGTTCAAGAATGGAACATTTTAGACTGGCTAATAATTACTGAGATCTCCTGGGTCAAGGGTAGGCTTCTTTAGAAGTGGACATAGCACAGCCTGTTTCAAGGCTGGGGCAACCACCTCCTCTATTAAGGAAGCATAAACTACTTCTCGAACCCAGTTTCTCCACAGAAGATTTAAATAACTAGGAAGGGTCATGCCAGCAGGTGGTAGGTCTCAACCGACTGATGATCCTATCCACATCTTCAGACTGAATAAAATGAAAAGTATCCCGCACAATTGGCCAAGTCTGCACCTTGGCACCATCTAATCCTGTCATTGCTAACATTGACTCCAAGCTGAAATGGATGCGAGAGATTGTATCTGCAAAGGGCTAAGCAAAATGGTCATACCAGGTCCGCTAAACAGTCCACCTCCTTGCACAAGCCAGACCCCAGCAGGTCTCTGACCACCCAGAATAGCTCCGCCCTGCACTGTGAGGACGCAATGGTGGCAGAAAAGTGTTGTTTCTTTGCCACCATCACCACTATGGAGCATGCTTCAAAATGAGCTTTCCCCCATGTCCTGTCAGATTTGGCCTGAGTCTTCTGCCACTGTTGCTTTAGTTGCCTCCCTTGTCTTTTCATCCGCAGAATATTGCCAGTCTTAAACCTGAAAACCAGGGAGCTCCACAGAGAGCTGTGGGCTAATGCTGTGAGGTACAGCATCTTGAGGGAGATGTCAAGTTTCATGGAGGGACAGGATTCAGAGGCAGGCACCTGCTACTTATGACCCAAGACCTGTGTGGACTAAATATCCCTGGCAGAAGGCCATTTTTCATGAACATTGGATTTGTTGGGGGTGACTGTAACTTCATTGCATCATCACCCCAAACTAGTTTTTTTTTGGGGGGGGATATGCTTGAGGAATTGCTGCTTTCTTTTTCTGAAGGGGGTGGAAGAGATCCTGTTTCTTTCCTCTTCTAATGCTAATCATACCATCATAGAGTTGGAAGGGACCACCAGGGTTATCTAGTCCAACCTCCTGCACAATGCAGGAAATTCACAACTACTTCCCCACCCCCAGTGACCCCTACTCCATGCTCAGAAGATGGCCAAGATGCCCTCCCTCTCATGAACTTCCTAAGGTCATAGAATCAGCATTGCTGACAGATGGCCATTTAGCCTCTGCTTAAAAGCCTCCAGGGAAGGAGAGCTTACCCCCTCCAGAGGAAGCCTGTTCCACTGAGGAAACACTCTGTTAGAAAGCTCTTCTTAATGTTCAGACAGATTTAATGCTGCGATTAAAATTTAGTAGATCTTTGCCTGCAGCACAAGGCTATATACGCACACCACAGCATCTCTGTATATTCTGCTTTGAAACAAATGGTTGGCGCTGGTTTGGGAAATCCCAGAAAATAAAATAAGTGTCAAGAGGGGGGAAGGGAGAATGCAAAAAGTCTGATCAACACTGACTTAATAAGCATAACAAATTGCAACACAGATGTGTGGGAACCTTTCAAGGCCCCACTGCACACCTCACCCTCAGGTTTCTTGGCACAGAATATTCTTCTGGCAAGACATACAGAAGATGTCACTGTTACGTTCTGTATTAATTACAGCTTCCGTATAAACACCAACACATTTACCTATAAGAACACAATGAAAAGGTGAGCCATTTCACAATCATGTCATAAAGCGGTTGAAAACTGCCCAAGGGGAAAGCTAAAACTCATTAAGTTCTCTTGCGTAAAAGCTCTGGCCTCCTCTTTCACACAGTTCCACTTGGTATCAGTGGCATAAACTCTGAACTTGCTTGCTCAGAACCAACTCTATAGGTGGACAAAATAAACAAACAAATCAAAACTATGTTTAAGTAAACCTATTTAACACAGACTACTGACTTGCTGGGCCTTAATATGCTATGCTGCCACGTGGATCTCTTCTTCTTTCATTCGCCTGTATCATTAAAAACAAATAAATTAGCACCACACCTGTGTCTTGCAATGGCCACCTGACATACGGAACCCTATGAGGGTTGCACATTTTTTTGGTGCTGGGCACAGCCAAAACCTTCTTAGGAGGCAATGCCACTGGGTTGCCTCCTAAGCCCGGCGCAGGCATTCCTTTAGGAATGCGCTGTATGGTACTCTTCCCCTGAGGCCATTTATGCATGGGAGGTTTTGCCTTGGATTTGCAGCTCTTTAGACGCACACTTCCCCCATCCGAATTCTCAAAACTTAAAAATAAGCTCCCATACAGAGTGTTGAAAATCATAGAATCATAGAGTTGGAAGGGACCACCAGGCCCATCTAGTCCAACCCCTGCACAACACAGGCAATTCACAACTACCTACCCCCCCAAGTGACCCCTACTCCATGCCCAGAAGATGGCCAAGATGGTCTCCCTCTCATCATCTGCTTAAGGTCATAGAATCAGCATTGCTGACAGATGGCCATCTAGCCTCTTCTTAAAATCCTCCAGGGAACGAGAGCTTACCACTTCCCAAGGAAGCCTGTTCCACTGAAGAACTGCTCTAAAAATTCTTCCTAATGTCTAGACGGATGGGGAAAATATGCATCCAGAGAGCAGCAACTCCAAGGCAAAACCTCCCAAGCATAAACGGCCTGAGAGTCCTGCCCTTACTGCCGTGTCAACATGCCTAGGCTCAAGCCTTGCAAGCCCCCAAATCCTATGCACTCTTACTTTCACGTAACAACCCCCCTACACGCTAACCAACACAGTGGGATTTATTTCTATGAATAGGCTCAAGGTGGCAAGGCATAGAAAGAAGGCCAGTCCAGCGGGACAGCCATTCCAAAAAAATGACTCGGCAGCCTGACATCACAAGCAAGGTGCCGTAAGCAGACCTCCTTCATAGAATCATAGAGTTGGAAGGGACCACCAGGGTCATCTAGTCCAACCCCCTGCACAATGCAGGAAATTCCAAACTGCCTCCTCCCCCCACACCCCCAGTGACCCCTACTCCATGCCCAGAAGATGGCCAAAATGCCCTCCCTTCTCACGATCTGCCTAAGGTCATAGAATCAGCATTGCTGACAGATGGCCATCCAGCCTCTTCTTAAAATCCTCCAGGGAAGGAGAGCTTACCACCTCCTGAGGAAGCCTGTTCCACTGAGGAACCGCTCCAACTATTAGAAAATTCTTCCTAATGTCTAGACAGAGGCCATTTATTCATGGAAGGTTTGGCCTTGGATTTGCCACTCTATAGATGCACATTTCCCCCCATCCGAATTCTCAAACCTCTGCATGGGGTCTTATTGTTGAGTTTTGAGAATATGGACGGGGGTGGGGAGTGCATCTAAAGAGTGGCCAAGGCAAAAAAAAAACACCCATGCATAAATGGCAAGAAACTCTTTTGATTTAATTTCAACCCGTTGGTTCTGGTCCGACCTTCTTGGGCAACAGAATAGGGCCGTCTTAACAGAATTATGGGCCCCTGGGCAAACCAGTGCGCTGGGGCCCCTACGACAACCACTCACAGGAATAAAAAGTTTAGTATAGTCTAGACTACTGTGTAGTAGTCTTTATTTATGGCGAGTCACTCAACATACACAGATTAGCATAGGGTCCCTATGCTCCTGGGGCCCCCAGGCAAGCACCCATCGGGCCCATGCGTTAAGGCCCCTGCGACAGAAATCACCTTGGCACCCTCCTCTCTATGACAGCTGTTGCGGAAAACCCGGGTTCAGGGGGGAGGAAAAGAGACCCCAAAAAAACGTTATCAAGAAAAACAGTTTTATTCCAGCTGGACACCCAGTTGCTTTAACAAGCCAAATAACTGAGCCCCGATTCTACCGGGGAGAAAACATTTATCCAAAACACGCCAACATTCCGTGGTTATCTGGTTGTTGAACGTTGTCTGGAGCTTAAGAGCTCCAACAGCTTTTTTCCGGTTTTCGATATCATACAGCGTTCGCCATGACTTTCCGACATTTCACCTAGTAGCATACACACAGAGCTGTGTGTGTGTTAAGTGCTGTCAAGTCGCTTCCGACTCATGGCGACCCCATGAATGAAAGTCCTCCAAAATGTCCTATCTTTGACAGCCTTGCTCAGATCTTGCAAATTGAAGGCTGTGGCTTCCTTTATTGAGTCAATCCATCTCTTCTTGGGTGTTCCTCTTTTCCTGCTGCCCTCAACTTTTCCTAGCATGACTGTCTTTTCCAGTGACTCTTGTTGTCTCATGACGTGACCAAAATATGATAGCCGCAGTTTACTCATTTTAGCTTCTAGGGTCAGTTCAGGCTTGATTTGATCTATAACTCACTGATTTGTTTTTTTGGCAGTCTATGGTATCCGTAACACTCTCCTCCAACACCACATTTCAAAGGAATCTACTTTCTTCCTATCCGCTTTCTTCACTGTCCAGCTTTCACACCCATACATAGTAATAGGGAATACAATGGCATGAATTAATCTAGTCTTGATGGCCAGTGACACATCCTTACACTTCAAAATCTTTTCTAGCTCCTTCATGGCTGCCCTTCCCAGTCTCAATCTCCTTCTGATTTCACACAGAGCTAGCTAGCTTGTATCCAGGCAGACTTCTCCCCCTGCTGTCTTTTTTTTTTTTAATATATTTTTTATTTTTCTTCATTTAACATATCCATAAAAACAACATAATAATACTAATAAAGAGAATAAAGAAATAATATTTCTAATTTGACAATCAAATGACTTCCCCCCCCTCCCTCTCCCGTCTAAAATTAAATTGTATAATCTTTTGCTCACGGAACTAATCCCCACCCACCCCCTGCTGTCTTAATACATTACAATAATTGCACAGAAAGGAAAAAGAGGTGATCGCACACTATTAAATCAGACTGCTTTAAGCGGATCTTCCATATTCAGGGGAAATCTACCTTGCTGTCTCACAGCCCTGCACGTGCTTGAAGATGGCTATCATGCTGATAGCACTCCAGACATGGAGGCGGCAGTATAGTAATAGTTTCAACCAGTTCTTGTTATGGTTTACTGCAGTGGTTCCCAACCTTTTTTTGACCAGGGACCACTAGGACTTTTTTGTTCGGTGCAGGGACCCCAAGGTTCAAAATAAAAATCCCGAGAATTTGAAAATAACCTTCAATCATAACTGTTAGTTAGACATTAAACTTAGAATAACATTTGAATATATTTTTATAACAGAGAACTTTTAATTGAAAATATTAATTTATTATGGGTTTATAACTTTGTTTCGTGGACCTTAATTTAGTTCTCGCGGACCCCCCCCCCCCCGGTTGGGAACCAGTGGTTTACTGTAACCCTCCATGACTCTTGGGCCATTTATTCATGGAAGGTTTTGCATTGGATTTGTCACTCTATAGATGCACATTTTCCCCATCTGAATTCTCAAAACTCTGCATGGCGGCTTATTGTTGAGTTTTGAGAATATGGATGGGGGGGGGGGAAAGTGCATCTAAAGAGTGGCAAACCCATTGCAAAACCTTCCATGAATAAATGGCCCTGGGAAGGTTTTGCATTGGATTTGTCACTCTATAGATGCACATTTTCCCCATCTGAATTCTCAAAACTCTGCATGGTGGCTTATTGTTGATTTTTGAGAATATGGATGGGGGAAAAGTGCATCTAAAGAGTGCCAAAACCCAATGCAAAACCTTCCATGAATAAATGGCCTTGCCCCAATTCCTTAGCACACAGAGCTATCCTGCCCAGCAACAAGCTATTCCCTGGCGGTCCTAATACATTGCAATCCATTTTACAGAAAGGAAAAAGAGATTATTGCAAATTGCTAAATCAGTGGATCTTCCATAGTCAGGGGAAGTCGACCCTGCTGTCTCACTATCATGCCCCCCCCCTCCCTCCTCTCAGCCTCCTCAGACTGAACATACCCAGCTGCTTCACTTCTTTCCTCCTAGGACTGGGGTCTCCCTTCCCGGGGGGGGGGGGGAGGAGGAGGCGCGCGCAGGCCGGCTCCCAAGCGCGCTCCCGCCTCCCAAGCGCGCGCGCGCGCGCTCCCGCCGCCTCCTCCCCCTCTTTGCCAGCAGGCGGAGCCGCCGGGACGCCACAGGGCCGCGCGCCGTGACAAGGCCCGTCACGTGGGGCGGCCGTCACTCGCCCGAACGCCCGCCCCCCTCCTCCTCCTCCCCCCCCCTCCAGCCCCGTCGCCGTCCCAGACCTCGCGGGCCGCCAGCTGCCACCGCCGCCGCCGCCGCGCTTGCCCTGCTGCGTCCCTCCGGCTGCAGGCGGGCAGCCCGCGCGCGGCGATCCGAACGCCCGGACGCCCAGCCCGGCGGCCGAGCCCAGCCGGAGCCTCTTCCCGAGCTCCGGCCCGAAGGCGCCTCCTCCGCAGCCGCCGCGCGCCTCCCTTCCCCTGTCCCGCGCTGAAGGAGGAGAAGGGAGAGCGAGGTGAGCGCCTCGGGAAAGGGGTGGGGGGGGGAGCTCCGGAGCGCGGGCAGAGGGCCAGTTTTGCAGAGGCAGCTGCAAGCGTGGGGGGGAAGCCGGGCTGCCGACTTGGGAGGGTGGTGGGGCTAGAAGAGCAGAAGGTGGGGTCTGAAGGCCTTTGCATGAAGAAGGGAGGGGTTTGGGGTGGGTAAGGGGTGGCGGTGGGGAGACCCGCGGGAGGCATCGCGACCCTTTCCTTCCAGGAAGATGGTTCACGGTGGGTCGCCGTGTTAGTCTGTCATGCAGCAGTAGAGAAGGGCCAGAGTCCAGGAGCACCTTGAAGACTCACAAGAATATTTTCTGGCAGGGTGTGAGCTTTCGCGAGCCGCAGCTCGCTTCTTCAGATGCATCTGAAGAAGTGAGCGGTGGCTCACGAAAGCTCATACCCTGCCAGAAAATATTTTTGTTGGTCTTTAATATGCTATATGGTAATTTATGGACCTAATAGGTATCCAAAGCCATTTGCACATAACAGAATATGTATCTTATCAAAGAAATTGTTGAACTGAAATACAATTAAGAAGTATATTAATAGTGAAAAAGGGCAAGAGTCCAGTAGCACCTTAAAGACTAACAAAAATATTTTCTGGTAGGGTATGAAGAAGTGAGCTGCGGCTCACGAAAGCTCAGACCCTACCAGAAAATATTTTTTGTTGGTCTTTAAGGTGCTACTGGACTCTTGCCCTTTTCTGAAGAATCAGATCTGAAGAAGTGAGCGGTGGCTCACGAAAGCTCATACCCTGCCAGAAAATATTTTTGTTAGTCTTTAAGGTGCTACTGGACTCTTGCAGCTTTGAGTGTGCCTGCCAGTGCATCTGATGAAGTGAGCTGTGGCTCACGAAAGCTCATACCCTGCCAGAAAATATTTCTGTTAGTCTTTAAGGTGCTATATGGTAATTTATGGACCTAATAGGTATCTAAAGCCATTTGCACATAACAGAATATGTATCTTATCAAAGAAATTGTTGAACTGAAATACAATTAAGAAGAAGTATATTAATAGTGAAAAAGGGCAAGAGTCCAGTAGCACCTTAAAGACTAACAAAAATATTTTCTGGTAGGGTATGAAGAAGTGAGCTGCGGCTCACGAAAGCTCAGACCCTACCAGAAAATATTTTTTGTTAGTCTTTAAGGTGCTACTGGACTCTTGCCCTTTTCTTTCCTTCCAGGTGTTGGGTCCGAAGGAGGCGGGGGGCATGCAGGTGGGGTGAGGCGGAGAGTCGTGTAGCCCATGGGTGAGAGTGGAGTCGGGGTTTGTGTTGCACTGTTGAGGGGGGCCCTGTGGGTTGCTAGGATATCTTTGCCTTGGTGGGGATGGAAACTGAGTGGGGGTGGGGGGTTGAGCGTCATGGCAAAGTAAAAAAAAAAAAAAAACAACCACTGAAGGAAGCAGCTTTTTTTTGGGGAGGGGGACGACGACAGGCGCGCGGCTGGAGTGGACAGGGGAGTGTGTGTGAGAGTCTTGCCATGGGTCGTACTTGATTCTGTTCAAGTGTATCCTTTTGTATTTCATTCTGTTCATATGTGTCTAATGTGTCCGGCATCTCTACTGTGTTCAAGCGGTCTGGAGTCATGCTGTTCAGACAGGCTCTTGACATGAGTTAGGCCCATTCCTGTACCTCTATTATTCCTTGGTTTCGGTTCTCTGTTCAGACTGTGCCCCTCCGTTCCCTCCCCCCTGTTCTGGCCTTGAGTCCCTAGCAGGCAACTACTGTATTTTGGTTAGCGCACTCCCTGCTTCCTACCAGGCTCTGTGTTATCTCGTAGTTCCCAGGCCGCTTCGCTTTGCACCTGGGATGACACCATGCTTAAAGTTATGCTTTGTAGTCTGGCTTGCCTTTAGCAGCTTTGAGCCTGTAGATTGCTCAAGCTGTACCTGCGTGCTCCTGAATAAACGTTTACCTGCTTAAGATTCACCTGTCTGAGCGAGTGACTTTTTGGGATTGCCGAGGGCAGCTGGAGAACCTCACAGTGTGTTTGTTGCACTTGGAGGAGGGGACAGCTGCTGTGCCTCAAGCATGGGGTAGAGGCCGTGGTGATTCTGGAAGCCTGGCCCTTTGGGCTGTGTTGTAAGTCTCTTTGGGTTCTGCGGGGCTTACTTTTGAGGAACAGTTCAAGGGGACTTAGGTTGCAGTCCTGAACCGAGTGATAACCCTTGGGGCTAGCCTGACCTCGTCAGATCTCGGAAGCTAAGCAGGGTCAGCCCTGGTTACTATTTGGATGGGAGACCACCGAGGAAGACCAGGGTTGCTGTGCAGAGGAAGGCACTGGCAAACCAACTCTGTTAGTCTCTTGCCTTGAAAACCCCATAAGGGGTCGCCATAAGTCAGCTGTGACTTGAAGGCACTTTACACACACACACACACAATCTAACACTAAGGTGAACCACTTAAGCTAATGCTTTTGTTTTAAGTTTAGGCTTAAACTGATTAAATTGTAGCAAACAAATTAAAATAATATTATAATCTAACATGCCCTGTCATGGATGGCCCAGGCTAGCCTGATCTCATCAGATCTCAGAAGCTAAGCAGGGTCAGCCCTGGTTAGTATTTGGATGGGAGACCACCAAGGAACACCAGGGTTGCTGTGCAGAGGAAGGCACTGGCAAACCACCTCTTTTAGTATCTTGCCATGAAAACCCCAAAAGGGGTCGCCATAAGTCGGCTGCGACTTGACGGCACTTTACACACACACAACTCTTTTTAAGATTGCAGCGCTCGTCTTGTATGCGCCTGGCGTGGCATCCTGAGAGAAGTGTACAACAGTAAGTGGTGTAAGGAAGGTTGGTGTGTGTGGGGTTTGCGACTGAGCAAGGGTGTCACAGCGTGAAGCTAAGTGCAGGGTGGTTGTGTGTGGCACAGAGATTATACGGTGTGTTTGACTGAGAGCGCATTAATAACTAATACTGCGTATATATGTTTTTTGGTTTGGTCAAAGTGTTTCGCGTGGATTTTATTGGTCACAGCAGCTGGATAAGGCAGAGAAGTGTTAGTACTCCCATATTTGTTAAAGAGAAAAGCTTCTTGCAGCTATGTTTGTGTGGTTTGTGTGAGGATTAGAAGAAGAGGTGTTCTAGAACCAGCTGTCATTTGGGGACCCTGGTGCTGAGATAATTCATTATCCCCTTTGAGGAAGCTATAGAAGACATCCAGGTACCTGGGTCACATGATAAAGTTGCATATTCTACCACAGTGATCAAAGATCCTATATCATACAGTGTTGTTCTGCCTAGACTACTAGTAAGAGTGGATTAGTAAGAGTGTGCGACTAGTAAGAGTGGATTTTACACTATATATTAGTGAAGCTCAGGACTAGTGGTATTGGCACAACTCTAATAAATATAATGGAATTCTTTTTTTTTTGTAGGAGGGGCCTGCACATAATAACTTTTGGCATTCTTGTAGTCCTAGTAGCCACATAAATCTGTGGATTTTATAGTTATAAAATAATCTTCAGTCACTATTTTCACTTTAAGTATGTTACATGTGATCCTCCTGATACATATGATCACCATTTCTGAAAGAGGCAACACATGTATTTCAGTCTTGGAACACATATTGGAACCCAGGGCTTTTGATACACATATACCAAGGCTACAAATGTTCCCCTTTCATACAAAGTGGTAGTTGTGCAGATTGGGGGGATCGCATGTAGTACACTCTCCTGGCACATGTGGTAAAATGTAATGACCGAAAAGGGCTTTTAATCTTCACTGAAGTTCATGTGGTTTGAGTTAATGTATGGTACAGCTAAGATGGTTGAAGGTGCTGTTTCATAGAATTTTAGAGTTGGAAGGGACCACTAGGGTCATCTAGTCCAACCCCCTGCATAATGTAGGAAATGTACAACTACTTCCCTGCACACCCCCAGCGACCCCTACTCCATGCCCAAAAGATGCCCCCCACAAAATTCTGCAGGATCCCTAGCACCATCCTCTATATGACAGCCCTTCAAGTACTTAAAGATGGTTATCATATCATGACCTCTCAGTCATCTCTCCAGGCTAAACATGCTGAGCTCCATCAACCTTTCCTCATATGACTTGGTCTCCAGACTCTTCACCATCTTTGTTGCCCTCCTATGGACACGTTCCAGCTTGTCTACATCCTCCTTAAATTGTGGTGCCCAAAACTGAACACAATACTCTAAGTGAGATCTAACTAGAGCAGAGTAAAGCAGTACTATCACTTTGCATTATCTGGACACTATACTTCTGTTGATACAGCCTAAAATCGCATTTGCCCTTTTAGCGTCCGCATCACTTCTGACTCATGTTCAGAGTAGGTCTACTAGGACCCTTAGATCCTTTTCGCACATACTGTTGTCAAGACAAATCTCCCCCACGCTATAATTATGCATTTGATTTTTCCTATCTAAATGCAGAACTTTACATTTATCTCTGTTGAAATTCATTTTATTATTTTTAGACCAGTTTTCCAGCCTGTCAATATCACCCTGTATCCTGGCTCTGTCTTCTGCTGTATTTGCTGCTCCTCCCAATTTAAGAAGATGATGATGAAGAAGAGTTGGTTTTTATATGCCAGCTTTCTCTACCTTTTAAGGAGAATCAAACCGGCTTACAATCTCCTTCCCTTCCTCTCCCCACAACAGACGCCTTGTGAGGTAGGCGGAGCTGAGAGAGATCAGAGAACTGTGACTAGCCCAAGGTCACTCAGCTGGCTTCATGTGTAGGAGTGGGGAAACCAACCCAATTCCCCTGATTAGAGTCCACTGCTCATGTGGAAGAGTGGGGAATCAAACCTGGTTCTCCAGAGTCCACCGCTCCTAACCACTACACCACACTGACTCGCTTAGTATCATCTGCAAGTGTAATAAGCATCCCCTCCATTCCTCATCAAAATAATTTATAAAGATGTTGAACAACACAGGGCCCAGGGCAAATCCCTGAGGCACTCCACTTGGCACTCCTTTCCAAGAGGATGAGGAACTATTTACAAGCACTCTTTGGGTGCGATCTGTCAACCAGTTACAGATCCATGTAACAGTAATAAGATCCAAGCCACATTTTACCAACATGTCAACAAGAATGTTATGTGGAACCTTATCAAAAACCTTCCTGAAATCCACAGCATTCCCCTGATCCAGCAAGGTAGTAACTTTCTCAAAAAAGATGAGGTTAGTCTGACATGACTTGTTCTTGAGAAACTTGTGCTGGCTCTTAGTAATCACAGCCATCCTTTCTAAATGCTCCAGGACTGACTGACTGATTATTTGTTTTAAAACTTTTCCAAGTATAGACGTCAAGCTGACAAGTCATTAGTTACCTGGATCCTCATTTTCCCCCTTCTTGAAGATGGGGACAACATTTGCCTGCCTCCAGTCTTCTGGCACCTCACCTGTTCTCTAAGAATTCTCAAAAATAATGGACAGAGGCTCAGAAATTACATCTGCGAGTTCCTTCGGTACCCTTGGATGCAATCCATCTGACCCTGAGGACTTAGTTTCATTTACCCCTATGCCAATCCTAGGGTGTAACTCCCTTCCCTCATCATGTGTTCTGTGTTTGCCATGTTGAGCACCATTTCCCTTGCAAGAGAAGACTGAGGAAAAGTAGGAATTGAGGAGTTCTGCCCTCTCTTCATCACCTGCTACAGTTTCACTTTCCTGTCCCTACAATGGGCCTACCACATCCTTGTTCTTTTTCTTACTCTGAACATAGCAAGAAATCTTTTTTGTTGTGTTTAGCATCTTTTGCTTGCCTAAGCTCATACAGAGCTTTAGCTTTTCTAACACTCTCCCTATAAGCATTGGTTATTGGTTTATATTCATCCTCGGTCGTCCCCAGCCCTAAAAGTGTGCGGCCGTCCTCAACAAGAGCCAGGGTTTTCTTTGCCTGGTAGAACTCTCTCCCTAGTAACATCAGAGCCCTGCGGGACCTTAAGGACTTCCGCAGGGCTTGTAAAACGGAGTTGTTCCACCAGGCCTACAACTGAGGACAGCCGCAGATATCATCTGTGCTGGCCTCCCTACCTTCCATCCCCATTTTATTTTAGTAAGCCTATGGGGCGTGTCTGGCTGCAGTGCTTTTTAGCAGTAACCACTTTTTGGTGTCATCTGTATTTTAATCTGTTTTAATATGTTATTTATGATTTTAGCATTTAATGAATATTCATTATTATTGAATCTACAGGCTGGTTTTAATGTTGTTGCCCGTCCTGAGCCTGCTCTGGCTGGGGAGGACGGGATAGAAATTGAAAATAATAAATAAATAATAAATAAAACATTGGTCATAAGGCCCTCCTTCCATTTCCTAAATGAGGGTTTTTTATTCCTCAAGACTTTATAAAGCTGTTTATGGAGCCACCATGGCTTCTTTAGGCTCTTCTCCTTTTTCCTTCTCATAGGAATTGTTTGTGATAGTGCCTTCAATATTTCGCTTTTAAGAAACTCCTACCCCTCTTGTACTCCCTTCTTGTTAAGTATTTCTGAACATGGGATTCTACCCAGCATTACTTTTAAATTTGTTAAAATTTTATTTCCTTAAGTCCAACCTACACGTTTGACTACGTACAGCTTTTTCCTTGCCCAAGATTATAAATTCCAGAATTTCATGATCACTGCTACCCAGGGAGCCCACTACTTTCACCTCATCAACCAGTTCTTCCCTATTGTCGAGAATAAAGTCCAAGATAGCAGTCCCCCTCGTTTCCTTCTCCACTTTCTGAAAAATGAAGTTGTAGCAAGGCAAGTCAGGAACTTATTTGACCTTTCACTTATAGCAGAGTTGGACTTCCAGAAGATATCTGGGTAAATGAAATCTCCATAACCACTGTGCCCCGTCTCTTTGAGAACTTTGTCTGATCCACGTCCTCTGCCTGGTTTGGTGTTCTATAGGAGACCCCCACCATAATATCACTATTATTTCTTACTCCTTTTATTTTTACCCAGAGTCTCTCGACTGAACTTCCAAGCTTATATTCATGTATTTCCTCACAAATATTTAAGTCATAGTCCTCTTCCTGAATAAGGACTTCACATTCCTCCTGCTTGTTTCTGATGCTCTATGCATTAGTGTAGAGACATTGGAATTCATGGTTTATGTGCCCTGAGGATTTCATTAATGCTTCCTTGCATATGTGCCACTCCCCATAAATCTTTATTGTTCTCATCTCCAGTTAAGTTTTTAAGTTTTTTTCTCGCTCCACCATATAATTTAGTTTAAAGCCCTCCTTATCAAGTTTGCAAGGCTCTTACCAAACACATTTTTTCTACCTTTGTGAGGTGCAAACCATCTCCTGATAAAAGAGCTTCATCTCAAAAATGTGAGCATTGGTAAAAAAAAAAACACCTTTCCTGACGACACCATCTACATAGGCAGTCATTTATTTGCAGTATTCTTTTTTCCTAAGCCATGACTTCTACAGGAAGAACTGATGAAAACTCAACTTCTGCTCCCAGGTCCTTCACCTTTTTACCCAGAGCTGCATAGTCTCTTTTAATACTTTCTGGGCTGTGCCGGACAATATCATTTGTTCCCACATGAATGAGCAAGAAAGGATAATAATCTGTGGGCTTAATGAGTCTTTCTACCTTCTCCCATCACATCCTGGGTATGTGCACCTGGTAGATAGCATATCTCTTGAGACAATAAGTCTGCTTGGCACACTTTAACCTCTACCCCTCTCAGTAGGGAATCCCCAATTACCAGCACATGCCTCCTATTTTGGGGAGCAGAAGTTCAAGTCCTCTCATCCTCAGGGGCCTGAGAAATTTCCTTCAAGCTTTGGGGAGGCTGGGGGTATAGCCCTTGTTCCAGTGGTCCAGGATCAATATTTATGGGGAGATTCTGGAACTGATTGCTTAGCACCAGAGGCTCAGAACATCTCCTGATTTTTCTGCTCCTAAGGGTTACATTCTTCTCCTGTGTTGGGTGCTCCTCCATTTGCTGGTATACCTTTCTCCTCTCTCAAGAGTGCTTCATGCATTCTGTCCATGAACTCTTCACCTTCCCTAATAAAATGGAGTGTGGACAATCGTGCCTCGGGCTACCAAATTACACTTGCTGCAAGTGTAATTGCTGTTACCCTCAGGAAAAAATGTGAACATGCCACAAACTTTTCATGTTACTGCCGCGGCTCCCTCACCAGCCATGCTGCTGTGATCTGTTGCGGAAGTGGTTCAGTTTTACCTGCACTTCGCTGTTAACTCCCTTGACAAACCGCTTCACTAGACTCCCCGCTTTCAGAAGCAAAGAAAGCTTTAACACATATAGGATATACAAACTTCTCAGCTTCTTTACAGGGCCCCCAGGTCTGACCCTGGGCTGAGAGCCACAGGGCCCTTGAGCTGTCGCCCTTTGGCAAAAGGTGGGGCCAGCAGTCAGCCCCAGGCAAAGCAGACCCTCCCCAATCAACAACAATCAGCTTCTGCAGTCAGCTGCAATCACCTTCCACAATTACGCTCAATCAGCACTCCAGCAGCTCTCTTTTCCCCTCCTTCCTTCTCGGAGCCCAGCTTGGAGGATGGTATTATAGAAACTTTTCTGGGTCTCTACAACAGGATTGAGGATTTGCTGTCATAACGAGAGAGAAGAGTTTGTACTTTGGCTGAATTGCTGGCACACGCTTGCACTTAATGAGTTGTCTGCTACGTGTACTGTAGTTTGGTGATTGGTTTTGCAAACTGTGTCAGGAGCAGGCCATGAAGACAGTTCATGGTTGTGCTCCCAGGTGTTGTTTTGCAGTTCTCTCCAAGGCCAGTCCGTGCCCCGTGTTTAGACTTCATAGAGTCCTTCATAGATTCCTTTAGTGTGGGAATTGCCGAGTACTCCTTCCTGCCTTTGGGAGGGGGGGGTTGCCTGGGTTACTGGTTATCTCCTTTTGCTTTTCCATATATGCCATGTGCCTTGCCTTAGCCCCTTACTAGTGTCATTCTGAATATGGCTTCTGTAACCTGTCGAGTCTAATCAATAAAAGTGCTTTCGTGGACTTTCCGTCTGCTGGAATCTGTTTATGGGTTTGCCGCAGGGCTAGAGCTCACAAACTGTTAGCCCAATCACCAGCAGTACTAATATATACTTTAAATGTGGACAAACTGTCCTAAGATCTGTGATGTCATGTAATGTTCCTGTACTTAATTGGTACTAAGAGTAGTTTCCACACTGTTTATGCATTTTAGTTAGAACTTTTGCCCTTGTAAATAATTTATTTTCCGCCACTTTCCACATTATATTTTAGATGTTTATTTAAGATCTTTTAACTGTGTTCCTCAAAGAATGTAAATGTGTGAATGTGACAATGAGTGTTTTCTCCCTGGAGGAGAACATCTCTAATGGCAGCAGGCCTTAAAAGAGGCCCAGTTTGGGAATATTTTAATGAAGTTCCTCTACCTTATTTTTACCTTTTGTATAAAGGACACATGTGTTTTACTGGCTTATGCTGTATTAATCATAAATCTGAATCTGTTCCTCTACCTTTGGGTAAGGCAGGCATGAATGCAAAATGCAAACACTGCAACAAAGAAATGCAAGGCCTGGTGGCCCAAATGAAAATGGAGATAGTTCACCTTGCTATAATTTCATAATTATCTATCTATATACTGTATTTCTAGTAGTGTAACCAAATCAGTTACACTGCCCCAGGTCGCCCTCCCACCGCCTCCCAGGCCCTCCCAAACCAACCCGGCCCCAGTGCCATCCAAGTGGGGGAGGGGGAAAAGCCCCTGAACCCACTACTTACCTGGAGAGGCGGCGAAGCGGCGGTGGCGCGTCCTTCCTGGGCCGGCAGGAGGCCCCTCCAGGCCGCTGCCGGCCGGAGGAAGGCGCCCAGGCGCGTGGGCGGTAGCGGCGCGACGGGCAGGGGCCTCCCAGGGCCCCTCCCGGCGGGGAAAATGCGGCGGGGGCCGGGGAGGGCCGGGGCAGCCTTCCTGCGGCTGCAGAGAGGCTGCCCAGGGCCCCTCCCGGCGGGGGGAAATGGCGGCGGGGGCCGGGGGGGCCAGGGCAGCTTCCCTGCGGCTGCAGAGAGGCTGCCCAGGGCCCCTCCCGGCGGGGGGAAATGGCGGCGGGGGCCGGGGGGGCAGGGCAGTCTCTCTGCAGCCGCAGAGAGGCTGCCCAGGGCCCCTCCCAGCGGGGGGAAATGGCGGGGGCCGGCGGGGGCCAGGGCAGCTTCCCTGCGGCTGCAGAGAGGCTGCCCAGGGCCCCTCCCAGCGGGGGAAAATGGCGGCGGGGGCCGGGGGGGCAGGGCAGTCTCTCCGCAGCTGCAGAGAGGCTGCCCAAGACCCCTCCCGGCAGGAGAAAATGGCGGTGGCTCGGTGGCGGCGGTAAGTTCCCTCCTCCCCCCTCCCTCCTCCCCCCTCCCCCCTCCCCCCTCCCCCCTCCCCCCTCCCCCCTCCCCCCTCCCCCCTTCTCCCTTCTCCCTCCTTCTCCCTCCTCCCTCCTTCCCCCTTCTACCGTATTGACCCGTGTATAAGCCGAGGCCGGCTTTTTCAGCCCTTTTTTTGGGCTGAAAAACTCGGCTTATACACAAGTATATACGGTAAATCAAATCCACTCTGCTAGGGACCCAAAACCGCTGGCAATATTGTTATATTCTCGCAACAACCCTGTGAGAGAGTGACTGACCCAAGGTCACCTAGCAAGTGTCCGTGGCAGGGTGGAGATTTATACCTGGGTCTCCGAGGTCCTAGTCCTCTAACCTCTGTACCATGCTATGGTGATTTACAGTATTGCTAGAGGGCCCACAGTTCTTAGATGTTTGCTGAACTTGTTCAAACCTGGCCATTTGTTTTGCACCATGCAAGCCTACATTAATTTCTGCACAAAGGCATTATTTTGCATTCTTTCTTTATAAAAACAGCTGGCTTGCTCTTGTGGATTTTAAGCCTAGGTAGTAATGGGACCTAGTTGTGCTTGGAAGAAAATTCTATGGATACTCTGAATGGTACTTTAGAGATGTTGGCTTAGAACTGTTCTGGTACATACATAGTGCAGCTGTAGCCTAGATGTTACTGCCAGTGAAGGCAAAAAGGGGCCACACCAAACACTGGAGAACAAAGAAAAAGCCAAAAATTAAGTGCAGTAAATTTTTTTCTCCCTCTCCCATAATACTGGTACGCGAGGTCATCTGTTGAAGTTGGAGGGTGAGAGATTCAAAACAGATAAAAGGAAGTATTTTTTCACACAACGCATAGTTAAATTGTGGAACTCCCTGCCCCAGGATGTGGTGAGGGCTGCCAACTTGGAAGTCTTTAAGAGGAGAGTGGACATATTCATGGAGGAAAGGGGTATTCATGGCTATTAGTTAGAATGGATACTAGTCATGCTGCATACCTATTCTCTCTAGTATCAGAGGAGCATGCCTATAATTTTGGGTGCTGTGGAACACAGGCAGGATGGTGCTGCTGCACTCGTCTTGTTTGTGGCTTCCTAGAGGCACCTGGTTGGCCACTGTGTGAACAGACTGCTAAATTGATGGACCTTGGTTTATTCTTATGTTCTAAGTATGAGATTTCTTTCTTGTAAAAAATATACTTTAAAAATCCTTCATTTCAGAAAAATCTTTTCTTGGGGGAACATTTGCATTTAAACACACCTAACCTTTCTTAGTGAGGTATCAGTTGTACTCCTTGTGTTGAACTTTCTGGTTTTGTTCGCTTGAAATACCTTTTTTGGTTCTGTATTCTTTTTTATTTTTTTGCACATTGCTTACTTTCAGTAGATGCTTTTGATAGGAGAGTTATCTATCAAGCCAGTATCTTGTTTTTAAGTGTACATATTTTCTGAAACAAAAGATGAGTTTATATGTAACTGCTTCTTAAATAAAGTTGCAGAAATACATAGGTTTGGACCCTGCCAAAAATCTTTACAGATGGAAGGATTTCCATCAGTGAAGTGTGACTTCCCTGCCTCCTTCCTCTTGTTGCAGCCCAAAATATCCCCTAACATACTGTTCCTGGGACAGCATGGGGGTGGGTCAGAGAGAGGAATTAGCAAAAGTTGGCCCCCCCATTGTACACAAGGAAATGATTAGCAGGACACAGCCTATAAATAGTCACACTTTATGCATTCAACTTTTAAAGCATCATTTTGCTTCCTGTTTATATTTTTCTTATTTATCTTGTTAGTTCACCATTGTCCCACATTTCACTTCTTTGCAAGAAGGGCTGCTAGTGACAGCACCTTCACCAGCTTATATTTCAAGTCTTTATTTTTTCAGAAAACTGAATTATGCAGTTTAAACAGTAATGCAAGGAAGCACGCCTTCTCTTGTTATTTTGGGAGGAAAAATTACATGTGGCTTATGTTAAAAATCCCCCCCGGGAAATTTTAAAATAGGTTAGGGCTTTTGACAAAAAGGGGTTTCATAGCAAATTATTTTTGCACCTTTTCTGATTTCACCCTTTGTCATCACTGGATGACAGTTCTTTGGAGCTGTTGGACCATTCTTTGGAGCTATTGTGGCAAAGGGCTTAGAATGTTGGACTAGGATCTGGGAGTCCCAGGTTCGAATCCCCATTCAACCATGCAAACTTGCTGGGCGACCTTGGGCTAGCCGCACATTCCCAGCCTAACCTACCTTGTTGTTGAGAGGATAAAATGGAGGAGAGAAGAGAACGATGTAAGCTACTTTGGGTTCACATTGGGGAGAAAGGTAAATAAATACCACCGTGTTCTCCATGGAGAGCTCCAAATATTAGATGATGATCGCAAACAAAAATGTTTGAGTCACTGCTGCTGTTGCCACTTCTGCCTAACACAAGAAGTTGTATCCAGATGTTGTTTTTGGCTTTAATTCACAAGCAACAGTAACTTTTGTATCTGAATGACCTCGTTTTTTTTGTTTGTTTTTTTGAAAGGGTGCAGTGTTTGCTTTGAAAAAGCATTGCAAAGATTCAAAGTGCTGTTCTTGTTTTTTAAAATGGAAAGAGGTTACTCCGGGGCTTACTATGCTCCAAATGTGGGTTTGAGTAAAATATGAATGTTAGATAAACGAGGGACTGTAATCTTTTTTGGTCACAGGTTGTAATTTGAAGCACAGATGTAAGCAAAGTGTCCTTTATCTTGTTTAGAAAATTTCTGTGCGGCTTCTCTAAGGAACCTGTTTGAGGCAGCTAACAAAATAAGACATAAGAAAAACACAAAACACCATAAATTGATAATCTCAGCAGTAAAAACCCAGAGAGAGAATAAAAACATAAAATGTTGAGCAGCTTAAAGTGAGTCCCACACAGACTAAAAGCAGAATACAAAAGCGCTGCTAAAAACCAATCTTTAATTTATAGCACATGTAAAAAAGAGTGGCATAAATGCTAGGTGAACTTAAAGGGGAATTGCAGGCCACAGACAGTTGCTATCTCTGGTTGCTACCAAACTCACCTTGGAAGGCAGGAGCACAGAGAATAAGGCTAGCAAAGAAGAAGAAGAGGAGTTGGTTTTTATATGCTGACTTTCTCTACCACTTAAGGGAGAATCAAACCGGCTTACAGTCACCTTCCCTTCCCCCACAACAGACACCCTATGAGATAGGTGGGACTGAGAGAGTTCTAACAGAGCTGATACTTGCCCAAGGTCACTCAGCTGGCTTCGTGTGTAGGAGTGGGGAAACAAATCCAGTTCACCAGAGTAACCTCCGCCACTCATGTGGAGGAGTGGGGAATCGAACCCTGTTCTCCAGATCAGACTCCACCGCTCCAAACCACCGCTCTTAACCGCTACACCATGTTGGAAGATACTAGCTGGCAGATTGAACAAATGGGAGGAGGCATTTTGAATTATGCCTTTAAACAGATGGGCAGCTAGTGCTGATTTTTGTCATGGGGGGAGGATGATACATCCCTGTATCTTGCCCCTGACAGTAGTTGCATTTTGGACTAGCTGAAGTTTCCAGATAGTTTTCAATGGCTGCCCCATGTACAGCGCATTACAGCAATGGAACCCCCTCCAGGAAAGGCTGATACCTCAAGCAGCTCTGTCATTGGCCTAGAGTCTTGTCTGGATTGACCTTCAGTTCCATTGGCCCTCATCCATCTCATTACCTTCTCCAGGCACTGATTCAAGATATCCACAGACTCACCTGACTCAGCAGTTAAGGAGAAATAGAGATGGGTGTCATCCACTTACTGGTGGCACCTTACTCAAAACCCCCATGATGATCTCTCCCAGCGGTTTCATGCAGATGTTAAAAAGCATGAGCGACGATGGATCCCTGTGGGGCCCCATAGCATAAATGCCACAAGGCTGAGCAGCAGTCCTTCAGCGCCACTTTCTAGAATCAGTCAGTCAAGTAGCAGTGGAACCACCAAAGCACAGTGCCTCCTATTCCCAACACAGTCAGCCTCTCTAGGAGAATGGTCAATGATGGAGAATCCCCATGTCATTCTTGCAGTGAAGATCATAGGTCAGAGCAACCAAGGTCATTACCATCCCAAACACAAGCCTGAATCTAGATTGAAATGGATCTAGATCATCTGTCTCCTATGCTGGCTGAAGCTGCATATCCACCACCTGCTCAACCCCTTTGTCCAAAAAGGGAATGTTGGCTGTCTGGTGGTAATTGTTTAGATGATTGGGGTTCAAGGATACCTTCTGCAGGAAGAGTCTCATGACTGCCTCTTTCAAGGCAGTCAGAACAACGTCCTTCCACTGAGAGGAATTCATGACCTCTGGGCCCACACTGTTAACTTGATGTAGCAGGAAATTTAACCTGTAACTGAGATTTTTGCACTGTAAACAGCATTTTTGAAAGTCTGTCCTCGTAATTTAGTAGACCTTATTTGCTAATATATGTGCTGAAGACTCCAGCCTCATGTTCTGATCCAGTTCTGTGCTGTGTCCAGACTGCCACTTTAGCTATTGCAACATGATAGACCTCTCTACATGATTATTTCTCATCCTTTTGTGGCCGTTTACTTGTGAGATATGGCCACTAGTTTCATTTATTAATAGTCAGACAGTTAAAAGTAGAATTGAGCCAACTCTGGTGGAAGCACTTGTAAGGCCTGTGTGTCATAGCTGATTTATTCTTCGGACTGTTTTTTCCTTTTAGAGTTAAAAAACAAAACTCATTTTATGGCTCATAGATTTATTCCATTACTTAAAACAGGGGTGGGGGGAGAGCCAATAACAAGTTTGACAGTAGACTGCATATTTCTAACGTCTATATGTGACATGGGCTGGACAATAACAGCCTTAATTTGGTTTTACTGTTTGTTTCCCCAGTACTAAATGTTCAGGAAGGGAGAGGCTAGGGAACTCTTCCCTCCCCCCCACCCGCCCCAAGACAATTATAGAAAGCTGATGAAAAGCTGATTCTGTTTTGATATATGGCAAGAAACAGTGGAGTTTAGAGTAGACTCCCATTCAGATTTCTTTTTTTACTCATCTTTTCAAAAAAGAAATGTTCCCACAAGCTTCAATCCTCCAAGAACGAGAAAATGATTGCGACGAGTGTAAATTCTGCTTTACCTTCAGGCTGTTTTGAAGCTTTAGATTGCCCTCTGAACCTCACAGACATTTGTCATAGCAGCTGGATGAGGGGTGGGACTTCATTTTCTAGAAAAGGTGACTTATTAATAGAAAGTGGTAGGTTTTATTACTAAGGCTGCAATCGTGCTCTTTATTGTTGAGTAAACTCCACTGAACATATTAGGACTTGAATTTGAATTAAACGTGCGCAGGCTTAGGCTCCAAGCGAAGAGTTAGGCGTGGGTAAGAAAAATAGCACCCACGGCAATGTTCACTGCATGTGTGGTCATATAAAGAAGTTCTAGAACCTCCCTTTTCTGTTTTCCTTACTAGGATCTATAGGTTCTTAACTCCTAGGATAATTTCAACTAAAATAAAGAAAAGGTAATTGTAACTTACTGTAACAAGGCAACCCACAGTACACATACTTGGAGGCAACTTCCGCTGAAATTAGTAGGAATTACTTCCAAACAAACATACAATCTGGTGATGAAAAATATAAAATCAGCGGCTGCTGCTGCAGCTAGAGGAGGTTATACTTAAAAGTTGATTGAATTCAGAATGTATTTTTAAGCTTCAGTTTGACACGTCAGCTGTGGAAACTGTTGGCATTAGAACTCTTCCCGGGAAGAGCTAAACTTTCTGGTTTCTTTCAGATAACTCTTTTGTTTTCTTCACTCATATTTGTTACCTCCCTTGTCTCTTTCCGTATTCTGTGAGCTTATTTTCTGCAGATACTGTCGATTGAAGTGCCATCTTGTTGACAAAGAGTCTTGTCAAATCAGAAGGGTGGCTGTAATGACATCCTAAAGAAAGTTGTGGAAACGCTTTCATTAATATACACTCTTGTACATTCAAGCTTTTACAATGTAAATTTGCTTTGTAGTTATATTTTCTTATTTTCCATGTTATTTTACTGTCTAAAATTTTTTGGCCACGTGTAAGGAAAAGCATGTGGTTTGCTCTATCTGATGCTCACATATTTACTCCATTTATACCCCGCTTTTCTCCCCAGTGGGGGCCCAAAGCAACTGACATCATTCTCCTCCCCTCCATTTTATCCTCACAACAACCCTGTGAGGTAGGTTAGGCTCAGAATATGTGAAAATGGACTCTGGATGGATAACTGTAGTATAATATCAGTGCCAATATATGTGATCCCTCTGTCTATGAAGTGATATAAGCTGTTCTGAGATGAGTGGGAAGAGTGAGATTCCTTTATTTGTAAACTGTGACTGTTCAGTGGCAGCTTTGTCTGTAATCTCTCTTCACATTGATGCATGATACAGCCACATAATACAAAATGGAGCAGCGTTTGCTGATTCAAGCATGCGTGGTTGTACTGGCTGCTGAAGCTCTACAAAGATGAGCTGCAAGTTTCTCCCAAAGCAACGGTATTGTTGCATCACATGATGTACCCTTGGTTCCTGATTAAAATAGGTGAGGCAGTGCTGGCTAGTGTAATTCTTCGTACTATGCAGACTGTTCAGCAGCTGTAATTCCCTTTTGTATCTTAAATGTATGTTTTTAATGTAATTAGGATCTGAGCATGTCTTATTCTACTGCGTACCTTCCAAGCGTATGTTGACTCTAGTGGGAGGGAGAATAACAGCTTATTGTTACAATTATAATAATTATTACCATATATATTTTCAATTAAGTGGTCATCATCAGGTTTTATTCTCACATTGAAATCACCTGCTAATAAGAACAAGCTATTTGGAAAGTTACTTTTAATTTTATCAAATGTTTCACCCAACAAGAATCAATTTCCTTTGGTTCATGTGGAGCTGTGGACGGCATATGAACTATAAATAAAATTACAGAGTGGGTCCCCAATGTTAGCGTGATTACTAAAACAAAATTCTGCGCCATAATCACTGCAGAGTCGTAGATGGGCAGTGCTGTGGAAATTAGACATGCTAACCCTCCTTAGGGACGGCCTTTAGCTGCATTCTGTGAGAGGACTAAATAACCAGGAAAATATATCTCCTCCATTATACAGGATTCCTGGATTAATATAATGTCAAACGCAGATAAAAATATCCTAGTGTCCTCACAAGTAACATTGACAGATAAACCTGACTGCTGGGATCAAACTTGGACATGTATCTTTTCTGCTGGACGTAAATCAATTAAAGATTGTGTATATTAGGGTCAGTTCTATTTCCCTTTATTGGGTGTGATAGATTTACCAAAGGTTTCTCAAAAGTGGGCTTCAGGGAGATGAGTGATATTAATTCTGGAGAACTAAAACATCTTTTAAGGATAATTCCATGGGAGACAAACAGCATTGCCAAACAGCAATGATCAAGGTGGGAATTCAAGGGATATACAATATAAGTGTCAACGGATCTTCCTTAATGAAACCAGGAAGTACCTTGAAAATTTTCAAATCTATATCCCTGGGATGTAGATCCCAGGCCAAATGCTCCTCAATGCACCATTTCCCTCTCCAATCAATCATTCTTCCTTGAAAGGGGTGTATGGTCAATTATATTTTATGGTGTTCTGGTATCAAGGAAGTTCTTGTGGACTTCTAAAATTGCATTTTATAGCCTCTGTGTAAATAATTTTGAATGCCATTATGGGTACCAGGCGAATCTTGAGGTAAGGTGCGGACCCCAAAATTGGTGGAGAGAACTTGGAATAAAGCATTGATTTTATCAAAGATCTTTCCTAGAGTCTCAGCAATTAGAAAAGTCTGCCAGGCTGAAAGTTAAAGAGTATCCTTATCTAGCTTAGTTTGTTTATTAACTAGAAGCCTACAGAGGTCAGAGGGATGAACTCTTTTCTTACTCATAAGATAAAAAAAAAAAACCTGGATAGCCCAGGCTAGCCTGATCTCATCAGATTTCAGAAGCTAAGCAAGGTTGACCCTAGCAAGTATTTGGATGAGAGACCTCCAAGAAATACCAGGGTTATGACGCAGAGGCAGGCAACGGCAAACAGACTCTGAACACCTCTTGCCTTGAATACCCCATTAGAGGTTGCCGTAAGTCAGATGTGACTTGACAGCAAAAAAAGAAAAAGAAAAAAGAAGACCCTAGTAGTTGATTAAGATTAGTCTATTTAGGGTTTAAGTTTTAAAAACTCTAAATAATTATTTGGCAATTTCAATAACTCAATAATTACATAAGGGAAAGGTAAACTAATGAAGGTAATGCTGTGTTACACCGTTTTTAAAAACCCAGGAGTCAGAGAGAGCCTATAAAACCTAAATTCCACAAAGAAAGCTAGATAAAATAAAACAAATAGATGATTGATTAGGATAACATCCTCACCAAATCATAAAATATGAAGCTTTTACTAAGCGACAGGGACCCCAAGGCTACATTGTCAGTGGCAAGATTTGTTTCAGTCCTTATATCCCTCCAACACTAGGTATATGCTGCTCAAGATCAATTGATCAAGGAGCTTCTAAGGGATAAAAGGAAAGGATTGTGCTGTTTTAGGTATCTGTATGAGGACCAGTCATTTTACTATGAGATATAGTGATGGGTTGGGGACCTACAAGGAAACGCTAGCCAGGGAGTGAGGGAGAGAAACAATTTGGAAATTCTACCCTGTTCCTCCCATTCTCCGCTCGAGGATTCCTTAAGCTCTCAGAGAATGAGCAGGCTGGTTTCTGCTCCTCTTCCTCTAAATGGTGTTCAGCTGCTGTCAACAATCTGTGCTTCTGAAGTATTGTTAATACTCATCACAAACTTGTATTTTTCTGCATTGCTGGGGGGTCCCTTAAGTAGGGGGAGACCCCTGTTTTGTATGCATGTAGCCCAGTTTCATGAATTTACCCATTTACACAGGGACCAGCCAGGTTATTAATAGACAGAGTGATTCTATTGTGTGTGTTGGCTATGTAATCCTTCTGAACGTCCAGATATGGAATACTGAATTAAGGTATTTATCTACGAGAATACTGTTTACAAGAATATTTCTTAACAAGCTTAATGCTTTTGTAATACTGTACCTATTCTTTTCTGCTTAACATCTACCTCCCCCCCCAGCAAATACTGACTCATGAATTTGTTCACAAAATGTTTCTGTAATGCAATTTTACCTCTTACTGCTCATTTGCCACACTGCCAATTTCTGGCACCAGTCCCCTCTTTGCTTTCAAGCAAGAACTTGCCATGCAATTGAAGTTTCTTCCTCTGCCAAGCTAGAAGAGGCCAATTCATATGCAGAATAGAATGTAATTGCAGTGAAATGTTCTGCAGTACTACCGCCTGTGTACCGAAAAGTTTTTGTAAAGACTGTTGCCTATGAAAGCACATAGAATCATAAATCAGACAGTGTCAGAGGTGTCACAGCACTTTTCAATGTTTGGACTGCATCTTGTATTGTGGGGAGGGTAAGTCCCCCCCCTTCCTACCTGGAGTGATACACTGTGAAAGCCATACATAGCTAGGGTTGTCAACCTCCAGGTACTAGCTGGAGATCTCCTGGTATTACAACTGATCTCCAGCCAATAGAGATCAAATCACCTGGAGAAAATGGCCGCTTTGGCAATTGGACTCTATGGCATTGAAGTCCCTCCCCAAACCCTGCCCTCCTCAGGCTCCGCCCCTTAACCTCCCGCCATTGGCGAAGAGGGACCTGGCAACGCTATACATAGCAGAGACTATTTTTCTAGGTTGTTTAACAGTGATAAATCAGAGTTCTGGCAATATCTGCAATTATAAATGGCAAAACGTAGCATGAAATAAGTCCCTACAATTAGAAGGAAAATCATACGGGGAAAGGGAGGGGTGCCACCTTATGCCCGTGTTTTTAATAACCCAGAAGTGTGCCTCTGTATTTTTAGAGTTTCTTTTCTTCCAGTAATCATATCACTTAAACTTAACAAGTGAAAAGAAGCTGCAGGGAAACTGGTATGGATTTCACAACAACAGCATGGTAAATGTAACTGCGCATTAAGGCTTGTCTGCCCTGCCTATGATGTCTCATTACAGGTTGCTTTTAAAACTCTCCCAGAATCCTTCTGGTCTCCTGGACCTGGAATGCATCCACTGTGTTTCCTTAGTCACCAAGAAAGGAGTTGAGGAGAAATGATAATAATGTAGATGTACTGGTTACTGTCAGAGTTGTACACAGTGTATTTGTAGTGAATTTGCCCCATAACAGTGGAATGCCTTTCCTGTGCAGATTTGCTAGAGTGAAGCCTGCACATATTTCGCAAGCGTAATAAAAATCTTTATTTGGGCTAGCTTTCTGAATAGTTGGGATTGTTAGTATTGATTTGTAAGGCATAAAGTATTCCTTGATTTACTATAAAAGAAGTTCTGTCCTCTAGTACAAAACCCATGTTTATTGATTTAAGATAGCATTTAAAAATGACTGTACTTTGCATTCACAAGTTGATACATAGATGCTTTATTCTTGATGGGTCAACTAAATGATGTTTTATAGTTGGGCATTTTTAGATAATTGCTCAAGGAAAGAGAAACTCTGCAAGCATCTCCTGATTACTATCTCTGCATGTTAACATCACCTTTGTATGTGAGTAATTGCTGTGCTATGTTGGTATTACGTATTGTCTTGGTTTTAATCAGGACAGTAAATATGGGTATTCTGAATTCAAGATTCTAATATTGGGTATTCAAGATTCTAGTTCTGTTATTAAAAGCTCTTTTATAGTTTCTCGGGTTTTTTTTATTGTGAGTTAATACCTGTTATAGGTTATATATTGTGAGTTGTTATAGGACTTCATGTATTACAGAAAAAGTGGGTATATGTGTATTGAATTTTAATTGTAAAATAATTATTTAATATTAGCAATTGTTTTAGTCTGTTAATAAAGGAATTGCTAAATAGCAGACATTTGAGTATACAGGACAGATGTTCTAAAATGCCAAGAAATATCCCATGTTCTCATTTGTGTAAACACTTGCAGGTGCTTATTTATAAGGAATAGTTCTTACTGAGTTGAAGGACTGAACTTTATATCAAACGTTCTTTTGTATAGTTCCTTTAAAAAACTGTTTATTTTTAAAGGAAAGGACCCCAGTAAAACAGAGTAGGAGAACACTATTACAGTGTCAATAAGTATTGCAATTAAATTAAACGGGAGGTAAATCACAGAGGATATCCTTATTCACAAAATTCACAAAACAAATAATTTAAAAAAGAGAAACAGAAATCCCCTAAAGCCCTGTCTGCTCCCTTTCCAATCAAATTACGAGGGTACAATTAACAAAAGACAGAACAAGGCCAAAGTGATTATAACTGCTTGGTAAAAGTAAAATAAAGAACAGTGAATGTTCTGGAATGATGACAACATGAGCGCATTGCTGGAAAGGTGACCAAATCAGATGGATTTGCTTGGCCTCTGTGCAATCCAGTTTTAGATCCAGTAGGGATGGCCTATTTTGTTAAGAGCTATAAAGGCAAAACAAGCTATCAAGTTGCTGTGTAAAGCCTATTAGGCAAGAATTATTCACCTGGAAAACAAATGCTGATTTGTTCAGCTACCACCAGAATAACATAAGGGGTTTGGGAATAAAGTCTTAATACCTAAGTACTAAATCCACCAAAATCAATGGCACTTAATGTTGAACCGTCATACAGAGAAACAGGTTTCATTTAAACCATTGGGATGTACTTCCATGTAAATATGATTAACAGAGCAATAGAGAAGAGGGGGCTGAAAGGAGTTTGAAGCTGATGTGACCCCTGCGCCGGCATTAGTGCCACTTGCGCCTGCTAAATTGGCACTAATGCCGGCGCACAGCCACTTATGGTGGCATTGGGGAGCCATGCGGCAGTGCCACACATGGGTGCTGGCACAGCCGCCACGGCAGCATTTCTCCAGCGGGTGGGCTTGCGCAGGCGCCAAAGGGGGCGTTCTCAGGGGCGGGGCTGACTTTAATCAGCTCCCTAAGGCCTTTTGCCCTGGGAACGCCCCCTTTTGCCAGCGCGAACTTGTGCCTGCGAAAAGGGAGGCATAGCCCCATGAAACTCAGTGGAGCAGTTTCACTGAGTTTTGGGCAAACTATTTTCGGCTTGTTGCGCCGAGGCAGCAAGCCGCTCAGGAGGCTGCGCGGCTGTGCCATCCTCAGCCGCCCCAGAAGTACCCCCCTCTTAGGATTGCTCTGTAAGTTTGAAATATAAAAAAAATGGTTCAATATTCTCAAGTGAAATTGTAAAAATCTTAGTTTTGTTTTTTAAGTTCTTAGCAAAATTTCAAAGTGAGTTCCAGTCAATAGCTGGAATCAGCCCTCCCAGGAACTGTTCTAATAGAAGCACAGGAAGGGAATATTTCTTTCCACCAGCAGCTCCTTGTGCTACCAGCAGACCCCCAACCTTAGAGGGGCCTTCAAGGAGTCTTAGTTTATTGGTGTTCATCTAGCACATTAGCCATTGTCAAGGACATTTGTTCAAGACATCAAGGAGCAGGAGAACTGGATGTCCTACTTAATCTTAGGGAGTCTGCCTTTGCTGTGATTTAGACTTGTGTGATAAGGAGTAGAATAGTGTAGGCGGCTTTGCCTCTGGAATGATAGTAAGCCTTCAGAGAACAAGAATATTGTGAAGAGAAGATGTTATAGAGTGTGCTGCAAAGTTGGGAGCTCAAGAAATCGTGGTCTCTAAACTAGGTGCATATTTCAGGGTTTATTTGGAAGTATCTTGTTATTTGTGTAAATTGATAGCTTTGTCTAAGTCCTTATGCTTTGAAAGGATAGATTGGCCAAACAAATTTAGAACCCCCATCATGCTGGCCTGGTAGTGGATGGTGCCAAATGAGTTTGGTATATGTTCCACATGATTAGGATCATAGAATCATAGAGTTGGAAAGTGCCATACAGGTCATCTAGTCCAACCCCTTTCTTATTGCAGGATCGGCCTAGAGCATCCCTGACAAGTGTTTGTCCAGCCTCTGCTTAAAGACTGCCAGTGAGGGGGAGCTCACCACCTCCCTAGGTTCCACTGTCAGTTATGTTTTGGAAAAAAAGGTTAATTGTTTCTGGTTTTCTTATTCAGTTACAGACTTAAGAAGCTACTGCTTTGTGCATTTTCATTTGGCAAAAAGAATAGTGTTTTAAACTGCCAATTTTGTATAATTCTTCCATGATAATACCTAGAATTAGAGGATCATGCACTAGGTAAACATGGTTTCAATGTTACTTCACAGCAGATTTAAAACATGGTTTTCTCCAATGTTTTACAGTCTGCTGCCATTATAGGTTTTCTCCTCCAGGGAGAGAATAATATGAATAACCTCAGGCTATACGCACAAAGATACCAAGACTTGTGGAGTATTCTGCTCAGAAGGTTTCACTTCCATTTTTACTGCTTGCACCTCTCTGCTCATGCTTAGCTCCTTGCACATATACCATATATACTCGAGTATAAACCGACCTGAATATAAGCCGAGGCACCTAATTTTACCACAAAAAATTGGGAAAACTTATTGACTCGAGTATAAACCTAGGGTGGGAAATGCAGCAGCTACTGTCAGAGTAACAAGTTGCCCATAATAATCTGACAGAGACAGCTGACAGGTAGCGGTCAGATTAGAGGCATCTAGGATAATGCAAGAGGCAGCAATAGCCTTGCAGGTTCTAGGGTGAACTGCAACTAACCGGTTTGAAGCAGTAAGGATGATGTAATACTGTGGCCAGGTCTGCAGGTGGCCTTATTGGTTTCAGGTGGAGTTTTGTATATAAGCCTATGTAACTGTAACTCTGTGTTTGGGAAGTTTGGTGGAGAGAAATGTACGTGACTGTTTGTCTTTTATCTGTGCACTGTAAATTAAACAACACTGTTTTCTATAAAGAAAGGAGTTCTGGTGGTGTGTCCTGGATAACTGCTAATATGCCTGCTTCCACGTCAGTTTCCCCATCCAGAACTTAACAAAATTGGCTTGAGTTCTCAGATGAGAACAACTGTAAGCACATTCATACCAAAGCTGTATCTTAGGATATTACAAATATATATTTGTGACCTCCTCTGTTGCTTTCTGGGAAAGAGAGTACCAAAAAGAGAGACTTGTTTGAAATTATGTAGAACAGAACTTTAAGGAAATAGAATCGAGCTGTGCAATCTTAATCAGATTAACACTCTTGTAAACCCACTGAAATTAGCGGATTTAAAAGCATTTAACTCTGTTTAGGATTTCACTGCTAGTTTGTTTCTTTAAAGTTTTGTTCTACATAGTCTTGCAAGTATTATGAGCATTGTTATAACCTGTTCTATCCCTTTCCCCCACTAAGTCTGTTAGGATTTGAATGACTGTTGTATGTTGGACACTTGTTCGTTTCTGCTGGCAACATTTTGGGCTGATAATACATTTTCTGGTATTGAGATAAGGGAGTTACTTTTTTCTAGCAGTGTTTTTTTTTTTTTCATGTTTTCCACTCAGTGTAAACATAGACCTTCAAGTCTGACACACCTACATATCTGTTTCTTAAGTGTGGGCAGATCTGTGGATATCTAAATCCATGGATCAGGCCCACACTGAGATAAATGAGATAATTCGCCAAATGTAAGGACACTCCCCTCTCCCAGGTATGCAGAAAAATCTAAAAGCAAAAAAATACATTGGAGGGTGTTAAATCCCCAAAACAAAAACATTATTTGCATGTGTGCAGAACATTGACCAGAAGGGGGCACTGAGGCCAGTTCAGCATCTCTTGGAGGTCTTGTTCCAGCGGCTGTGGCACCTGACCACTAGGCCATTGGTGCGGCAGCTTCTGGGGGGGCCATGCTGTGGTCCCCAGGGGGCCTGCCATGGCCACTGCAGTTCCCATAGTGGAAAGAGTGAAGGGGGATTGTCTTGAGAAGAGGTTGGGAAGTAGAGGGGGGAGAAATTGCCTGAGAAAGGGTGCCATGGAAAAAAGAGGGGGGAATTGAGAAGAGGTGGGGAAAAGAGAGGGTTGAGATATGATTACCAGATAATGGGGTGGGGGACTGAGAGGGGGAAGACTAACATAGAAGCAGTAAAGTAAGCTGAGGAGAGGCATGTTATACCTGCAGATGCAAATTCATTTTTGAGAACCGCAAAACCAAGCATCTGTGATACTATCTTCTAGATAGAAAAATTGCCCCAAATAATCTTATAGAAACCTCTGGAAGAGCATGATATTGTGAATGGTTTAATAGAATTCATTTACCAAAAAATGTAAACATAAAGCCTCATGCTACATAATTAAAAACTAATCCTTATTTTTAAAAATCCAATTTAAATTAAAAAATACGATTTAAATTAAAAAATCTGATTTTTTAAACTTAAACAAAAATAATTGATTTTCATCAACCCTGTTTTAAATCACCAGTAGAATATGTTAAATCTTTGGTCTGATTAGAGACAATTATGTTTGTTCACATGGAACACAAAGGATTTCTTGAATCTTCAAGTTTGTGGTCCAGTAAATCAGGAAAATGGGACAGCTCCCCCAGTCATAAAGCCTGTCCACCATATCATCTTGCTTGACAATTATTAAATTATCTTGTTGTTAGAACAGATAGTTTTGTGTGAGGCTGTTTAAAAATACTCATTATCTGTACAGATAAAATGGGCAAGTATCCAAACATGCAGTTAAGAAAAGGTTTTTTTAAAGAGAGTTTCATTAGGTTCTTCTTCTGAGCCCCCCCACAAAAAAAACCATTTTGTTCACAGAGTCACTGGACCCTCATAAAAAGCATAGCAGTGGGAGCGGGGATTTTAAGAAAAGGCTGCTCCCTCTTAACTAAACTATTGCCTTTAAGCTTTCTTAACTGCATGGTTGGATATATGATATTGTTTGCTGACAATGGCCCTTGAGTCATCGCGTAGCTAGCGTAGCTTTGTACTCAGTCATGAATGGGAAAAAATTCAGAGAATGCCCAGTGCCTTGTAACTTGACTGGACTAAAAAAAAAAAAGCCAGTTTTAAAAAGCAACTTTTAAAAAGAGAAACTGATTATATGAAGATTTAACGTTGCCTTCTTAGAAGTAAAGATCATTAGTCTACTTTCTGAGGTCTGTTGCTGCTGTTTATCAGTCTCATTACTGCATCTTGTAGATTGTGTGTGTTGAGCTGCTAAATCTAACAAATGCCCTTTTAAACTGCTTCAGTAACATTAAGATTGTTGAGCAATGCTGGATGTGCAGTACTAGGCGGTTCCTCGCAAGTTGATGATATTCATGTACTGGGTTTAGGAGAAGCCAGATCAAAGAAAAAGAGTTGTCTTGTGGATGCACAGTTTCTAAACTGTAATTAAGCCTCAAATGCGTTGAGATGGACTTTGAGGCTTAAAGCCAGTATTATGAATTATTAAGCATGATATGATGTAATTGAACTGTGCTTCAGTTTAAGGAAGAACAAATAATCCCTTTATACTTTGCATAAAATTATAATTCTATTAATGCTTTTAAATAGGAGCCAGTACTTGGAATTTTAAATTACTGAGTCCTCTGTTGAATACATGCTTGGAACATGCAGTGCAGATATTAGAATGTGATCAAAGATTTTTGGCCCTGGATTCCATTGGCACTACCATTATGCTGGTCCCGTAAACTTGCACAGTCAATCATGCCCTATATTATTTGTGCTTTTCTTGACTACAAAATGCTTTGCACAATTGGTCATCAAATTGACTGGCCCTGGTCAAATTCGTGTAATGTAAAATAATTGGTGGGCTTCAGTGGGGACATCAGACACGTCAAGAGATATATCCAGTCAGTTCAGCGTGGTACAGGTGAGCACTGTGATACACATATCGGTGCATGTATGTGCAAAGATGCTTCCCTCAAAGCAATATGATCTCCCTTGCTGAGCAACTGTGTGTTACACATTTCTATGCTATATTGAATGCAGACATTGGAAATGGTAGGTTTTTAATGCCACTGTTTGGAACATAAACACGGTCAAAATACTTCTCAGCTTGGAAAGACTCTTTCTAGCTATTTTAAAAAGTAAGCTTGCCAAAGGAAAAAAAATGTTAATTTGATAGCTCTGGACACACTTTGTAAAACCTGATTCACCTGTCTGTCCTGTCAAGTTTTTCACCAACATGATACCTAACCGTGGAAAATGTCCTCTTCTGGCAACAGCAGTGTTTTCTGCTGCCTCCTTTTTCATAGTTGAAGTAGTAAGATGCTATGCATAATTAGTAAGATGTCAGTGATTGTCTTTTGAGGCTTTTGTACATATAAGTGATACTGTAATTGGCATGTTTCTGTTGCTAAATGGAAAGTGTTGGCAGCTGTTTGTGGCTTTGATTTTTCTTGACGTATTCATGCAAGGAAATTATTTCGGCGGAATAGGAGAGGTTCCAATTTTGACTGAAAGCTTGTAGATGGCTCTTGCATGTTTGAAATTCTGTAGGATGGTCTGTAACTAACTTTTAAATGTTTGTCTTCTGTCCGTTGTTCATTGCCACTTAGCCTCTTGGTAACACCTGTTACCCGAAATGCTCTTTGGATGGGGAATTAGCTAAGCAGATTGGTAACTTTAATATTTTTATAGCGAGATCAACCAACTATACCAGAGCCCATTAACTGTGACCTTAAGAACCAAGACAGACAAGGGAATTCCGAATTAAGAGAGTTTGTTGTTTTCTTTCAAATCAGTGATGCATACAAACATACAAAGAAGCTAAGAAATAAAAAGAAAGTAGTACAAGCACAGATGCCAATGTGGCAGGGATCGTTGATGGGGCAATATTTACCGTTCTTGAAGAGGAGTTGTCCAAGTTCACGTAGACTAAGACAGAAGAAATTAAGAGCAAAGGCGGGGGCAAGGGGTTCCCGTAGACTTGGCCAGCAAGGTGGGACGGAGCGTGGTCAGGCTGCGCAAAACCAAACCAACAGAGTAACGGCAAATATGCCAGGAAAGACCTAAGGTAACATTATGGGCTGGGGCCATCCCAGATATACTGTTTTTCTGGGGGCGGGGAGAGGGGATTTACCCCTCCTAGGTTCAAGGTGACAAAAGGATTAATCTGTGGCTGCCGGGGTGGGCTAGGGAAAATTTGGAAATCTATTCTGATTCCAATGGCTTTTGCAACCTGGGAGGAGCCGGGAGATCTCTGCTGAAGTGATTAATGTTCTGGAACAATAGGCGTGATCTCTGCAAACGTCTGGGGATCGCTGCTGCATAGCTGGAGGAACGACTCATCGCTGATATAAGGATTGCTGCTGATTGCCCATTAAGCTGCTGATGTTGCAATGGGAAGGGGGGGTGTTGGCACTGACTACGTGACTGTCTGCTTTCCATGACATGGCTGCGGCTGGAACAGAGTTTGCACAGAAACATGGAGTCTCTCAGGTTCGCTGGAGGTTGCCCTTGCTTCTGTTTCCCAGCTGCTGGCTGCACGGAGCTCACAGGAGCAGCCGTGTCAGTTTCAACGGAGTGCACAGCGGCCGTCCAGTAGCGTTTGGAGCGGGCGCGCGGCTGGAACAGTAGTCGTGTGCCTGCATATCGGGTTGCCAGGTCTAGTCCGGGAATTTAGGCGGCCCGTATGCTTTCACACCATTTTTAGCCCTGTTTGCGTGTTATAGTGAGCACGCATACACCCCTGTAAGAAAGAACTGGCATGCATTCACTTCAAAAATAAAACCAGGGACCAGTACCTGGATAATGTGTAGTTTATATAGCACATTCAGGAGTATATGTGTTGAATATTGCATACGATTTACTCTATAACTTGTACAAAGCACAATCATGCATACACTCCTGGCACATGGAGAGATGCTTTTGAAGACAGTACTTCAATTGCAGAACCTCATCTCCTCAAGGTCTATCAAAACCTAACGTAAAACTTTTTTTTCTGGAAGTTTATATAAAGAGCTAGAATTTAGAGGCAATTCTATATTAATAATTTGTATAAGAAGAAATTGCTTTTGTAAAGCAAATACAGGAACGTCTTATGAATTTACTTCAAAGATAGAGCATAATATTTGTCTTGGTTCCATTTATGTTCTTAAAGTGTTGTGAATTGTAGTCCTTAAAATTGTTCTTAATGTGACATACCGGTTCTCCTTCTAAATGTTTTTGAATTGTAAAATATACCATGTTTTCTATATCCATTACGGGCAAACGGGAGTAAACTCCCTTAAGTTACTATAACAAAATGAAGCGAACATGAGAAACTGCATATAACAATTTAACATGTGGACTGTTTTGAGTTGGAAATCCTATATATTGGGTTTTTAATTTTTTGGGTGTGTGTGGGCTTCACTCATTTTTTTGGTCCCATTTAAATTTGCTGCCTTAGTGCTCAGTGATCGTGTTAAATAGATTTGATGTGCTCAGCCTTATAGCAAGTTACCCGTGCTTGAATCCAGAGGGAAATATGATGAATTCCATATACCCCAACCCCACATGTAGTACCGGAGTCCATCTGACAAGCTGCTTTCCAAAGATGGAGGAGAATACTGCTAAATAATAGTGGCTGTGTACCTGTGTGGGTTTCTTCTCAGAATGTTTGAATGTGTACATTTAGGATTAATATGGGTTTCTTTCCCATTCTCCGGTCTAGAATAATTGGAACACCTATGCAGTTGGGATTCCCCGTTAAAGTTCTTAGACTCTGCGATCTCTTGTGATTTTTTCAGAGATATGCAGTAGCTACTTTATCTCATTGAGAAGGATTAAGCAAGCTCTTAGCGTGATTACATAAATGGGTACATAGCAGTATTCAGACTCTGTTTCTGTTGCTGCTAAGTTGATGCATTTTCATTATTTTATTTAGCTATATTGCCTTCCCAAAAGGTCAGGTTGGGTAAAATCCTATTAATGTTCACAACAGGTCTTACTCAGTGAAGCTGCAATTCAGCTGGGGTTTGAACTGAAGACCCTTAGGCATGAGTCCATCATGTGGAAGGGCCATGACTCAGTGGTAGAACAACCGCTTGCTATCCAGAAGGTCCCAGGTTAAATTCCCAACATCTCCAGTTAAAAGGAATCAGGTAATAGGTGGCACGAAAGACTTGCTTTTGACCCTGGAGAGCTGCCGCCGATCTGAGTAAACAGTACCAGCCTTGATGGACCACTGGTCTGAATCCATATAAGGCAGTTTCTGTGTTCAGCACTGTTGGCTGGACTTCATTTCAGGCTTAAAGTTTAATCTGGGTGCTAATACATTATTGGGCAGCTTGACATCTGACTTTCTGCTGTGCAGTATAGTGTCTGTTCCCCTGCTTGAAACAAGGGCACGTGAGCTGAACCATGTTTTTATGCAAGACTGCACCATTAACTCATGAGGCTTGCATAGGCTTTTTGAGTCTTACAGTGCATTCCTAAGGAGAGTTACTCCAGTCTAAGCCCATTCATTTAAGTGGGCTTAGACTGGAGTAACTCTCCTTAGGAATGCACTGTTATAGTGGTATCCCTCCTCTGTCTTCCTGTTTAATACACTTATGAACTGAGGGGAGGACTCATGCTGTCTTCTCAGCCATAGCTTCTTTCCTTCTTCCTCGATATGGGAATAATTCTTACAGGCTTGCTGTGAAAATTAATGAGATAATGTATGTAAAAAAAACAAAACTCTGAACACTTATTTTTAGACACAATTTTTGTAAACACTTACAAATGTATTTGTAAAGCAATTTCCCCTAAGTACAAGTGTCATTTTTGAGGAGGAAAGTTGAAACGAAACCATACTGAAGCTGAAAATACTTCTGTTGCTTTTCAAGAAAATTATAGCTATCAGTGTGGTATAATTCCAAGGTTTCTTCCTAAAATTTGCTTTATTTCTAGCACCATAAACAGTTCAATGTATGTTGTGCCAAATTACAGGTGTATATATTTTTTATTTTTACACCTGTGGCTGCAGGTGTATTTTTTTTTATTTTTACACCTGTGGCTGCATGTGATCATCACTTTTAGCTAATGTTAAGCCAAGATACGAATAAACAGTAAGTGTGCACACGCTTCACACCTTCTCCGCCCCCCCTTGCACAGAAAAGCCCAGTTAACCAGGATATACTTAATTCAGGCATGTGGGTTAACTAGTTAGTCCCCCCCCTGCAAACTGGGATTGCAAAAACCCGAGTTTAATTCAGGTTTATAATTAGGCGTGGGGAAAGAATATCTCCAGCTAACTTGTGTGTCTGCATTCCTGTGTCATGTGTAACCATAGTTAGTTTCTAACCAGCATTTTTCATGCAAGAAGGGATATATAGTGAGGTGTGCACATGTGAGGCTGGGCAACAAGATGGGTTTGTGCACATCTCAACTTGTGTGTGTGTTAAGAGCTGTCAAGTCACTTCCGATTCATGGCGACTCTGTGAATGAAAGTCCTCCAAAACATCCTATCTTTAACAGCCTTGCTCAGGTTTTGCAAATTGAGGGTCATTGCTTCCTTTATAGAGTCAATCCATCTCTTGTTGGGTCTTCCTCTTTTCCTGCTGCCTTCAACTTTTCCTAGTATGATTGTCTTTTCCAGTGACTCTTGTCTTCTCACATCTCGACTTAATGTTGGTTAAAAGTGACATCTGGATGAAGTCCTGGTGCCTCTGCCCTGGCAGCTGATGGATATTGGCAATCTCTTAATCATGACCCTTGGGATGTTGTGTTATAACAAACTGCCAGGCTGTCCAAGTCCTCTTCAGATATGCATACGGTGGTGCTTTTTCCAAGAGATTTTCATAGCCGAGTCAGGCATCCATGGAATTTTGGCACTTAATTGTATGATTTGGCAAACTTTGTCTAAATGGGTGGGTGTCCATTGCCAGTACTGAGCATTGTTAGTAATACAGTGCTGAGGACCCTCATTCAGTCCTTGAAACATTTTCCTTGCCCCACAGTTGTTAATGTTAACTCCCTTTTGCACATTAAGAAACCGACAGATTGGCAAACGTATCTACATGCGTCCAGCCACCACCCCAACCATATCAGACAATCCATTGTCTATAGCCAAGCCCTACGCTATAGTCGCATCTGCTCCAATCCTTCAGACAGAGATACACACTTGAAAGACCTACAGCAAACATTTTTGCAACTACAATATCCTGAAGATATGGTGCGTAAGATGATTGAGAAGGCCAGAATGATACCCAGGCACAACTTACTACAAGATAAGCCCAGAGAGAATGACAACAGAACACCTCTGGTTGTCACTTATAGCTCCCAACTAAAACCAGTCCAACGTATTATTAAGGACCTACAACCAATGCTGGATTGTGACACTTCCCTCGCTGAAGCACTGGGGGTGTGTGTGTCCCTTTCTTGCTTACAGACAGCCGGCTAACCTAAAACAACTTCTCACTCATGATGATAAACTACTTAACAAGAACATGGACTCTGGCACCAAGGCCTGCAACAAACCAAGGTGCCAACTTTGTCCTCATATAGATTCTAGGAACACCATCTCTGGACCCACCAATGTCAGCCATACTATCTCAGGTTCATATTCCTGCTCATCTTCTAATGTGATTTATGCCATCACATGCCAGCAATGCCCTTCCACAATCTACATTGGACAAACAGGTCAGTCTCTTAGACAAAGATTAAATGGACATAAGTCTGACATCAGAAACCACAATATTCAAAAACCAGTGGGTGAACATTTCAACCTTCCAGGACATTCTGTTGCAGATTTAAGAGTAGCAGTTCTCTTACAAAGGAATTTTAAAGGGAGATTGGAAAGAGAAACTGCTGAATTACAGTTGATATTCAAACTAAAGTCAATGCATTTACCTGGGCTGAATAAAGACCTTGCATTCATGGCCCATTACCAATGCTGATTTCTCCATACCCATCTCTCCCCTGGACATCACAGACTCTTCTGCATATCACACCTAATCCCATCAAGCCTGCTATTCATATTTACATACTGTTCCTCTACTTAAAGACCAATGGATTCACATTCTAGCTGTATCTGAAGAAGTGAGCTGTGGCTCACGAAAGCTCATACCCTACCAGAAAATATTTTTGTTAGTCTTTAAGGTGCTACTGGACTCTTGTCCTTTTTGGTCCCTTTTGCAGTGTTTTCATGAAGAAACACAATACTTAACACTGTTGTGTATAGTGTCAGTAACTACTGTCAGCACAGAAATGGCTGTGTATATACAAGGCCCCAGTTATTTAGGATTATTGCTTTGTGAATGAGCTCATCCTAAAAATTTGTCAAAGCAGCATTTCACCGTATGCACTAATTAGCAAAACAATTCTTGTTTGTTTTTCAAAATGCCATTAAAGGCATCTAAACAATACTTTGTATTATGGAAGATATTATAGACCAGATACCAAAACTGGTCAGACCTACAGATCGTTATCCATTTGTGATGGTCCATGTGGGAACCAACGACACGGCCGTGAACACTATCGCAGACATTAAGGCGGACTATGAAGCTCTTGGAAGCTGAAGGGGATATGGACACAGGCGTTGTTCTCCTCGATCCTCCTTGTCAGAGGAAAGGGAATGCGATGGGAACAGAAGATAATGGAGGTGAACCACTAGCTGTGTTGGTGGTTCCATCAGGAGCTGTTTGGATCCACAGGCTAGGTTTTCTGGATGTCAGCCTACTAGCACTTGATGGACTTCACTTTTCAAGGCTGGGGAAGAATATTTTTGGGAGAAACCTGGAGAGCTTCATCAGGAGGGCTTTAAACTGACACCATGAGGGTAAGGAGACAACCAACTTAAGGATTTAATTGAAGGAGAGCAAACAACAGTGGCTTACCTGGGAGGGCTGGGTCTAAAGGAGATGAAGGTGCGGGGCTACTGGAATGTAGTAGTGGATAGATGTGAGTTGTTCAAAAGGGTCAAAGGGGAAGTGAAGTGGCGTATGTTAGGAGAGGGTTTGCTTGTCAAGAAATAATGGAGGAGGAGGGTGACAGCTCAGTGGAAAGTATCTGGGTGAGGATAAGGGAAGGAAGTACAAACAGTTTTATGGTTGGAGTCAGCTACAGACCTCCTGACCAGGATGAGGAGGTGGATGCTGCCCTCCTTGAACAGCTTGACAGGATATATAAACAATGTGACCTGGTAGTTATGGGTGACTTCAACTTCCCTTATGTGTGCTAGGAGACAAATTCTGCAAAGTGTCCACAGTCACACAAGTTCCTGACCTGCCTGGCCAACAACTTCCTTAATCAAATGGTGGAGGAAGCTATGAGGGGCTCAGCCATACTTGACTTAATATTGACCAACAGGCACGAGATGGTAGATGGGATGAAGGTGGTGGGCACCTTAGGAGGAAGTGACCGTGTCCTCCTAGGATTCCTTTTGCTGTGGGGGTCCAAGGAAGTTTGTTAGATTTTATGAGTGTATGTTAGATTTTAGTAGGGCAGACCTTAATAAATTCAGAGGCATGATGAAAATCATTCCATGGGCAAGACTGCTTGGAAGGGAAAGGAGCAAGTGAAGGGTGGGCTCTCCTAAAACAAGAGCTCCTGCAAGCTCAAGCCCTCACTATTCCAACAAGAAGTGAACATGGTAGGGGATCCAAGAAGTCAATATGGATAAACAGAGAACTCCATGATGAACTAAGGGAGAAAAAAGAAATGTTCAAGAGATTGAGGCAAGGATATACCATAAAGAAGAGTATCTGTGGGTTGCTAGGCACTGTAGGTCAGCAATTGGAGAGGCCAAAGCTCACAGTGAGCTGAGGCTGGCCAGGAAGGCTCTCTATAACAAGGAAAGCTTCTTCAGATATGTGAGGAGCAAACGCAAGATAAAAGAGGCAATAGGCCCACTGTTGGGTGAAAATGGTGAAATTCTGATAGAGGACAAAGAGAAAGCAGAAAGGCTCAATGCCTATTATGCCTCAGTTTTTTCCCTGAAGAAGAGAACTGGCTCATCTAGAGATGGTAGTAGGCAAGGCACGGTTTCTGGGCTGCTGGTTGACATGGGCAGAGAGGTAGTTGAGAAGCACCTGGCTGTATTGGTTGAATACAAATCCCCTGGGCCAGATGGTATTTTCCTGAGAGTGCTCAAAGAACTTTCTAGAGGGTTTGCTTAGCCTTTGTCCATCATCTTCAGGACTTCTGCAAGGACAGGAGATGTGCCACAAGACTGGAGGAGGGTTAATGTTATCCCTATCTTCAAAAAAGGGAGGAAGGATGACCCAAAAAAGTACAAGCCAGTCAGCATGACCTCTGTCCCAGGGAAGATATTAGAGCAGATTTTAAAGGCGTCAATCTGCAAGCATCTGAAGGACCACTTGGTGATCCGAAGAAGTCAGCACGGATTTGTCCCCAACAGGTCCTGCCAGACCAACCTTGTTTCCTTCTTTGATCAAGTGACAAGCTTACTGGATCAAGTAAAAGCTGTTGATGTTGTTTGCCTGGATTTCGTTAAAGCTTTTGACAGGGTTCCCCAGCTGTTCTAATGGGTAAACTAGAGGACTGTTGTTGTTCTAATGAGTAAACTAGAGAACTGTGGACTGGACATACACGGAAGGACTATATCCTTTTTATTAAAAGTAGTTCTGAGCAGGAAAAGATATAGTCTCTGAGGGAAGTTTGAGGTTTTCATGTTTTCGCTGCCTCTGTGAGAAAAAGATAACATGGGAGTAGATGCTTTAAACAATTTAATTCCTTAACGTCTACTTTATGCTAGAAGATTATCATGCCCTGCTTCTCTGTCTGTATGTTTGTCTATCCATATTTTTTTCTTAACTGATTTTCTTGGGTGGGTGGGAGAGGGAACATTGGAAAGTTGAGTTGGTGGAGAAGAAATTGACCATGGCTCCACTCAGAAGAAGCCCTTGCATGAGCAGAGGGCACTTGCATTCATGTAAACAGGTCGTAGATTTTTGTGGATTCCCACCTGACCCTGCTTTTACCACATTCCATGCTGTTCTGGAGTCTGAACCAGCCACCAACATATTGGTGGTGGGCATAAGAGGTTCATAGCATCATAGAGCTGGAAGGGACTTCCAGGGTCATCTAGTCAAACCCCCTGCACAATGCAGGAAATTCACAACTACCTCCCCCTCCCACCATTCCCAAAATATGGCCAAAAAAATCCTCCAGGATCCTTGGCCAATCTGGCCTGGAGGAAAATTGCTTCCTGACCCCGGAGTGGCGATCAGCATTTCCCTGGGCACGTAAGAGAGGGCCACGAGAGCCAAACACTGACACAACTCTTCCTGCCCTCCCTCTCATGATCTGGCTAAGTTTACAGAATCAGCATTGCTGACAGATGGCCATCTAGCCTCTGCTTAAAAGCCTCCAAAGGAGGAGAGCCCACCACCTCCCAAGGAAGCCTGTTGGTCTCCAGACCATTCACCATCTTTGTTGTGTTCCTCGTTTAAGTTTGTTAAAATTTTCTTTCCTAAAGTCCAACCTGTACATCTGACTACGTACAGCTTTCCCCTTGCCCAAGCTTGTAAATTCCAGAATTTCATGGTTACTTTTACCCAGGGTGCCCACTACTTTCACCTCGTCAACCAGTTCTTCCCTGTTGTTGAGAATCAAGTCCAAGATAGCAGCCCCCTTTATTTCCCTCTCCACTTTCTGGGAAATGAAGTTATCCGCAAGACAAGTCAGGAATTTATTTGTCCTTTCTCATTTAACAGAGTTGGACTTCCCAGAGTGGGATGGAGGGGGAAGGCAGGAAAGCCCTGCTGTGTGAACATGTCTTAGCCATGTCTTAGCCATTTTATACTGATTATAGGAGTTTTGGGTAGGATTTTTATCACTCCAGTGGCTGTGGAATACCTATGGCTCTTAACAGTAAAGGTTCTCCCCTTTACCTTAGAAGCTGTAAAGGAAAGTAAGCACATTCTTTTATTAATGTTCATTTCTTCTCACAGATAGAGTTCTTCTGTCTTGGTTAGATAGCACATTATTTAGAATGGCACTCTTTAGTGTTCCTTAATGGGTTGATCAGAAGATTGTGTTGTTGTGTGCCAATTTGAAAGTACTTTTTTCTTTCCCTATTTTGTTCTTTGCCATATTGTGGAATGTTGATGCTAATAGCTTGCTGTGCAACCCATAATTTGTTTTTTTTTTGGGGGGTATACTGAATTTCCTTCTGTCAAAGAAATAAATCATTTTGAAACATTTGTATAACCTTTGGGAATATACAAATGTGCACTTAAAGGCTCCTGAGATTTGCCAAAAGCTGGAAGCACTCTTGCAGATCTTGGCAGGCAGACGGTGACTGAAATTGGCTAGTAATAATGTGTTCTCCTCTATTCTTTTCTGGCAGTTTTCCAGACATATTGGTGCCATGGAGAAGAGGTCAGAGACAGAAAAGAACCTGGCTTTTGCCTGTGGTGAATTTTAGATGGTTAACTGAATGTTGTAACTTGTACAAGTGTTTCCAAATGAAATGTTCAGTTGGCTTAAATCAGACCCAGTGTGTCATCTGATTTCCAGCTCCCGCTGTATTCTTCTTCACTCTCCAATCTGTCCCTCCTGTCTTGTTTTGACCATTTTATACTAAAGTATAAGTGTTCTGGTCAGATCGCTCCTTTCTCTGGTTTCTGGCTGGAGTGCAGGCAGGCACTCCCACAGTGCGAGCAGGGCGTATTATTTATCTGTATTTTATCTAGTTTATCTGTTTTATTTTATCTGTTTTGGATACTATTCTTATTTTTTGTTATTCTTTTAAATTTTAAGCATTTTACCATGATGACAGGTAGTAGAGGCATGGAAAAGGGAGTTTTGGTGGTGGGAGAAGGAAGGTTGGGAGCTGTGGAGCTCTGTTGTTCCTGGCAGTCAATTAACAGCCTTGATTTGACTATCACCAGGCAGTCAGGCTTATCTTGAGCTGTGTTACATACCTAAGCATTTGTTTCTAATATTCGAAGGACACTCTCCCTTGCCTTTCCTTCTCGCTCTCTTATTCCGCATTGAGAAACAAGTTTGCTTTCTCCCTTGTTTTCTCATTAACTTCCTACTAAATTCTCACTACTGTTAACTCTCTTGGAGCATTATACGAAGGTTGGGGGTGTTTGCCCTTTTGTCTTGGAGGAGAAGACGCTAGAGGGCTGTGTTCTGTGCCTGGGTTTTATTTTCACTCTTTGTAAGCTGTTTTGGCTGTTCCTTTTTGTTCTTGGTGGTTTGGAGTTGACTTTGTTGTTGTGTGGTATGGTTGTTTGATTTAATTTTAGTAACTGAGTAGTATGTGTGTTCTTATTTCGCTTCCCTCCCTGTCTCGTTAACTAGACTAGGGAAAGGTGAAATTCTGTCAGAGGAGAGGAAAACATTGTCGAAGGCTTTCACGGTTAGGGCTGTCAAAAAAAAATTCGGTACAGTTCGGATTCGGCCGAATTTGGCCCTTGTGGGTTCGGTACGTGCCGAAGTCCGAACTCCCCCACTTCGGATCCGTTCAATTCGGCGGGAATTCAAAGTTCGGAAACAAATTCGGCCGAATAAAGCCATTAAAAACACAACCGCGCCTTTCTGCGGCTCTGGGGGGGGCATTTTTGGGCTTAGAGGTCCCAAACTTTTGGCAGAGCTTCAAAGGACGTTTATTGAAAGACTCCCCAAGTTTTGTAAAGATTGGGTCGGGGGGGCTGAGATATGGGCCCTGAAAGGGGTCCCCCCCACCCTTAATGTTGTGCATCTCTCAGCAGAGCTTGCCGCCCATGCACAAAGCTCCCAGCCCGACAACAGCGGAGAAATTAGCAAAACGACTGCAAACACAACCTTGTTAAACAACACCTTTGCAACACACAACTGAAACCTCCTCCCTCAAACCAGGGAGCGAGAGACTCGAGGGGGAACACACACCCCAGGCAGAACCGACGAAAGCCCCCTTTGGCTTCCCCCCCACCCACAGAAACTGCTCCCTCCCCATACACACACAGACTCTGCTTTCCCACACACACACACACACATACACAGGAGAAAAATTATAGATTAAAGCCCCCAAAGGGGTCTTACTGTGGCTGTCTTCTGTTCCATCAAGAGGGGCTGTAATCCAAGATGATTCCAATTAGGCACGGAACGTTTTGCTCTGGAGAGGAGATGCACACAGGATCGGATCGGCTGCCCCATTCATCCCAATAGGGGAAAGGGGAAAGCCCATATCTCGGGACCCCCTGACCCAATGTTCACAAAACTTGGGGGGTTCCTTAAGAAGCTTCATCTGAAGTTCCAGTGAAAGTTTTATGTCTGCACCCCTAAAAATGCGCCCCCTGCAGCCATGGAAAGAGAAAAGGGGGGAGGCGATATTTCTGCCCCCACTGAACCCATCTTTACAAAACTTGGGTAGTATCTTAAGAATAATTCACTGAAGCTATGCTAAAAGTTTGGGGGCTATATCCCCAAAAAAGCGCCCCCTGCAGCCACATAAATGGAAAAGGGGGGGAGGGAAAAGGGGGAGAGCCCATATCTCGAGGCCCCCTGACCCAATGTTTACAAAACTTGGGGGGTATCTTAAGAAACCTGGTCTGAAACTCCGCTCAAAGTTTGGGATTTGTACCCCCAAAAATGCGCCCCCTGCAGCCATGGAAAGAAAAAGGCGGGAGCCCATATCTCGGGACCCCCTGACCCAATATTTACAAAACTTGGGGGGTACCTTAAGAAGCTTCATCTGAAGTTCCAGTGAAAGTTTTGTGTCTGCACCCCAAAAAATGCGCCCCCTGCAGCCACAGAAAGGAGCGAATGTGCACAAGCACCCCCCCACACACACGAGGATTTCGCTCTCTCTCTCTCCCTGGCCGGGCCGCACATCAGCTGATTCCTCCAGTACTCAATCCTGACTGATTGGCCAGAAGAAGACCCAGCTTGCCCACCGATTGGCCGGGGGAGGAGAATGCTGCTTACTGACGGTTATGCTGCTTAATGACGGCCGAATTTGCCGGATTTATTCGCGAACTCCCGAACTCGCTGAATTCGGCCCCCCCGGTTGCCCGCCAGTTTTGAGTTCGGATCCGTCCGAACAGAAAAGCGCCGAATCAGGGCAAATTCGGTTGATTTTCAGTTCGGACCGAACCGAATTGACAGCCCTATTCACGGTTCATTGGTTCTCGTAGGTTATCCGGGCTGTGTAACCGTGGTCTTGGTATTTTCTTTCCTGACGTTTCGCCAGCAGCTGTGGCCGGCATCTTCAGAGGAGTAACACTGAAGGACAGTGTCTCTCAGTGTCAAGTGTGTAGGAAGAGTAATACATAGTCAGAAACGGGTTGGGTTTGAGCTGAATCATTGTCCTGCAAAAAGTAACAAAGGTAATGTGCTAACCATTGTCCTGTTGACCACAGTCAACAATAGCCATGCTGATTAGCTTTGGATTTCACACATTAACAGATCACTTCAGGATACAATGGTTCCATATCAACATACCACACCCTCATTAGCACATTAGCTTGATACTTACAGGACAATGGTTAGCACATTACCTTTGTTACTTTTTGCAGGACAATGATTCAGCTCAAACCCAACCCCTTTCTGACTATATATTACTCTTCCTACACACTTGACACTGAGAGACACTGTCCTTCAGTGTTACTCCTCTGAAGATGCCGGCCACAGCTGCTGGCGAAACGTCAGGAAAGAAAATACCAAGACCACGGTTACAAGCCCGGATAACCTATGAGAACCGAGAGGAAAACAGTTTAGATCTTTTTGTAGTTAGTCCTCGTGTGTATAGATAAACACACGAAGCCGCCTTACACTGAATCAGACCCTCGGTCCATCAAAGTCAGTATTGTCTACTCAGACTGGCAGCGGCTCTCCAGGGTCTCAGGCAGAGGTCTTTCACATCACCTACTTACCTAGTCCCTCTAACTGGAGATGCCGGGGATTGAACCTGGGACCTTCTCCATGCCAAGCAGATGCTCTGCCACTGAGCCACAGCCCCCACAGTTAGACATTTGAAATTTCTGTGCAGAGTCACTTAAGTTTTTATGTATATTGTATATAGATTTTAGGTATTTAGAATTTTTAGCTGTATAATTTTCTGTTTTATGTATCTTCTAATTCAATAGGCTGAAAAACAGCATGCCCTTTTAGGGATATATCAAGTTGATATTGTAGGCAAATTAGGATGGATGATTTTTTTTTTAACTTCCCAGTTGGCAACTAAAAACAGGTCGCTCCAGTGTTTGTATTGGTGGTGGCAAATATTCGTAAGTATTAATGCATACTTTGGGATACAGGAAAAACAAGTTTCATAGTAAACAGTTGCTTGACTCCAGATTCTTTTAATGTCATTCATGAGTATTAAAAATCTGCAAAACAGAGGTGTTAAAAAGTCAGATTTACATTTTGGGGTATATGGGCCCCAGAGGACCCAGTTTTTATAGATTTTGAAAAACCTGAATATAGTAATAGTTGTAACAGTCCATTCAGAATCTTTTTTTATGCTGGCATTAGTTATTGTTTTCAATTAATCTGCATATCTTAATAGGCAAGAATGCTGACAGCCAGCATGGTGTGGGGGTTAGAGTGTCAGACTTGGGTCTGGGAGACCCAGGTTCAAATTCCCACTCTGCCATGGAAGCTCACTGGACAACCTTGGGTCACTAACTTTTAGCCTAGCCTATCTCACAGGGGTAGCTGTGAGTCACTTTAGGAAGAAAGGGAGAGTTTAAATATCTAAATAGATAAATATTTGGAAAAGAATAATGGGGAATTGCAGTGCTCCATTTAAAAGTTAATTTCATCTATGAAATCACATGCATTTCATGTAACACATATTCAGGCTTCATGAGAGTTTAACTTTGCTTAGTTTTTTGCCCAGACTTAGGCACAGTTTTTTGCCCAGACTTAGGCACAGGTCAATGCTGGATGCAGATGTACTGAAACACCTGCTTCTTTTGGAATTCTCTGTGCATATTCCTTGGCATGTTCAGGTCATGTCCCCTCATGGAGTTGAGTAGGGAAGTTATCCTGCTTTTGAATTGGGATAACTGTCTACTGACATCTTAAGGGGAAAACTGCAGAACTGAAGCCTCAAAAAGAAAAGTTATTCAAGGTCTTTGGTGTGTATTGTTACACTGGTCCCAGAAGAAGATGTGAAACAGAAAAGGTTATATTTTATTTTGGAAGGTTACTTCAGTATGCAAGTGTTCTTTTTTTAAAAAATTAAAGGATGGTACAGTTAAAGAAGAATTGGTTTTTATACCCCACTTTTCTCTACCTTTAAGGAGTCTCGAAGCGGCTTAAAATCACCCCTTCCCCTCCTCACAACAGACACCTTGTGAGGTAGGCAGAGCTGAAAGAGTTCTGAGAGAACTGTGACTAGCCCAAGGTCACCCAGCAGGCTTCATGTGTAGGATTGGGGAAACAAAACCAGTTCTCCAGATTAGAGTCCTCCGCTGATGTGGAGGAGCAGGGAATCAAACCCAGCTCTCCAGATTAGAGTCCACCGCTCTTAACAACTGCAACATGCTGGCTATTGCCTATTCTGTTTGTGTGTCTTCATAGCAGCCTACATGAGTTGTTGCTATGTAGTTCCTAGGTTTGGCAAGAAGGTTAGACTAGTCAGTACTGTTGTTTTAAAGCATTGAGACTACGTAATAACAAGTGTAATAGAGTTTTCCCTTCTCTTCTCTTGAAGTAAAGTGTCTGTTTATATCTGTCGTAACCATTTAGTGCCAGGACACATCACTTACAATCCGAGTTGGTTTTCATAATGCTCAGAAAGCTTTAAGGATTGAATAGGTTTGCTGCCTTTTAAAAATCTTTGCTCAATGAAGCAAGAATGTCTGTAGATTTGTAAAAAGGGTAAACAGTAGATCAGGTTCAAAAACTTTGTTGACGAAACTGCTGTATTTAATTGCGTAATGCTTCCTAGTATGATTGACCACTTCCAGGCCTGGATATAACTGTTCTTGGAGTTCTTTGACCAAAGTAAGGAGTCTACATGTAAGTAGAGCACCTTGGTAGCATGTGATGCTTCTGTACTCCCCCCAACCTGATAATGTATTTGGGGAGTGGCTCTCTACAGCACTCGTTTAAGTACTGAATGAGTGGAATGGTGCGCACCGATTCTTGAACCACCTGGCGTAGAGAATGTGGGCTTCTGCTTGATCTATGAAACAGCCTCAGTATTCCACATGGGCTGGGACTGGTGCTTGCAAAACCTTTACTGCATATACACTGTGTGGATTGAATGCACTAAATCAATGTATCTAATCCCTTAAGAAGGAACTATGAAGACCTTCTGTAAGGAGGACTTGATAGCACCAGCTAGCTCACCAATTGTGGGCTGGGGAGCTCTATTTTGGATACTTGCATTTGTGTGTTGGCTTGCTACAAAGGAAGGGATGATGGTGTCTGGTGTGCGGTCAGTTCCATGTGGGAGTTCCTACTTCCCACTTGCCTGGCAAATGGGTAAAGGGACTGTCCCTGCTCATGCCTGGCTGGCTTTGAGGATCTGAGAGGCCGAAGGCTGTGGCTTAGCGGAAGAGACATTACAAGGATCTTAACACAATATTGATCTTTGAAAATAATATTAATTGCCTCTTCCATTTTTTTGTAAATTATGAAATTATTAGTGACAAATTGTAAGAAATTGGCATTTTCCCCCAGTTGTTGGGAAAACGTAGTTAGAGTGTTTAAAATATTTGTCTTGAATTGATCCAGCATGGTGTAGTGGTTAAGAGCTGTGGACTCTAATCTGGAGAACCGGATTTATTTCCCCACTCCTGCACATGAAGCCTGCTGGATGACCTTGGGCTGGTCACAGTTCTCTCAGAACTCCCTCAGTCCCACCTACCTCACAAGGTGTTTGTTGTGGGGAGGGGAAAGGAAGATGATTGTAAGCCACTTTGAGACTCCTTAAAGGTAGAAAAAAGCAGAATATAAAAACTCTTCTTCTAAAGGAAGCCTTGTTTTTCAGCAGACATCTAACAACTGACATTCTGTCTTTTGAAAAAAAAATTCTCCCCTTATCTCCCCCCCTTTTGCCTTTTCTTCTCTGGTAAATTGGTGCTAACTTGGCAGTTGACATTTAATCTACAATTCCTTTTTGGGCTACAATCCAATTTCTAATCAATCTTCAATTTTTTGTAAAATACTAACTTTTAAGTAGGGACAATGTGAAAGTAATGCACCTACAATACAATAATCCTTACAATGCTGCTGATGCTACAAATGAGACACCAATTGACTTCTTATTTTAGCTGTCTTAGCTCCCACAACTATCTCCATGACTCATGAGTTTACATTAATTTTGTCTAAATCATAGTTCTGATGAATGCTTTGAGTTTGGGCACAAATTATATATGAGAATGTTGCAGTACAGTTTTCTATTTGCTGGTTTTTATGGCTTGTTGTTTGGGTGGCTTCTGGAGTTTTAATGCAGCAGTCAGTAAGGCTGACAGCTGATACATGACATTGTTGATGCTGAAGGTTTAAATCCATCCCACAGTCCTTTGTGCAATGGAATGAAATTGCTTGATGTTTGAATTCTCATCTGTACAGAACCCAAATCTTTTAAGACCAACGGCAGTAACACGAAGAAGAGTTGGTTTTTATATACCGACTTTCTCTGCTACTTAAGGAAGAATCAAGCCAGCTTACAATCACCTTCCCTTCCCCTCCCCACAACAGACACCCTGTGAGGTAGGAGGGACTCAGAGAGCTCTTAGAGAGTTGTGACTAGCCCAAGGTCACCCAGGTCACTAGCCCAAGGTCACCTTGTGTTATTCATAACACATAGGGTATGAGTCCACAGTGTTGCTTTCCCCTTTCAGTTCTGAAATACCCCCATTCAGAGAATGGCCATGTATCAGATGAACCCTTGTGCAGTTTGCAGGCTCTTGTAGGAATCAATGAAATAGAAGAGTTCTGGAGAAAGTTTCCCAGAATCCCTTTTCCATTTAGGGGGGGGGGGATATGGCCTGGCAGTGATTTTAGTGTATGAAAGGGGGGCAGCTGTGGAGGAAACTTGTTCCACACCTGCTGAATTCTGAATTTCATGCAATCCATGTCAGAAGAACCCCTGCCAGTGTGGTGTGGTGTGGTCAAGAGCGGTGATTTGGAGTGGTAGACTTTGATTTGGAGAACCAGGTTTCATTCCCCACTCCTCCACATGAGTGGCGGAGGCTAATCTGGGGAACTAGATTTGTTTCCCTGCTCCCCCACATAAAGCCAGATGGGTGACCTTGGGCTAGTCACACTCTCAGCCCCACCTACCTCACAGGGTATCTATTGTGGGGAGGGGAAGGGAAGGTGATTGTAAGCTGGTTTGATCCCTCCTCCTCCTCCCCCATCATGGTCTTCCAGTCTTTGTTGCTAGGCTCAAGGAGGCTTTTTCTGTGTAAGGAGTAGGTTGCTGCTGCTTAGTTTATAGCTGAACTTTCCAGTCCCTTTCCAGGAATTTTCACAGGCCTCTGATGTGTGTAATGCTTGTGTTTTATGTGTGTCTACATGCACACACACACTACAGGCTATCATCCTACCATTGGGACAAGATCTGTACCATATTAACATATGCAGCTTTTCTTATCTGAAACTTACTAAGAAGGCAGCAGTGAATCATGGTCAGTGTCCCATGGCACTGAGCAAAGCAGTACTGTTGGTGGGTGCAGTGGTACTGGAACGTAACCCTTGACTTACTAACTTTCCTTTAATTAACCTTAGCAGAAAGTACTGCATGCTTAGGCTGTCAAGAGCATCATAGGTATGCACAGCAAAATGGTGCAGGTATGACTCAGGCAGGGGCATAATGACCCTCCTGCTGGACTGAAATGGTCAAAGTCTCCTTCCTTGCCTGAATCAGCCACCGGCTCTAGACTAAGCAGAAAATCCTTCCTGATCCTTAATATAGCCATCAGTTGTACTCTTGAGGCCAAAATTAACATGACTCATGGTATCAGTAGCCATTGTCATTTCCTAGTGCACACTGGGTGTGTGTGACTAGTCTCTCTTGCCGCTTTTGATAATAGGAATTTGGTTTATCATTTGGTTTTCCAAACAGTTATCCAAAGTGAGAAATAATAAAATCATAACTGTAAAAGAGAGTGGTGGGGATTCTGAAGGTAATGATAGTTCTAAACTGGCACTGAGCCCAAGCCATGTCATCCTTGTTATGGGGATCATAATCAAAACATAATGATAGGTTGGTCCTAGTTAAAGAGTAACTAAGAGTGCCAACCTAAAGCAGAGTTACAACCTTCTAAGCCCATTGACTTAGAAGGCTATAACTCTGCTTAGGATGGCACTGTAAGGGTGATATCTCAACATATTAGCACATTTGGGGACAAAAAAGGTTGTTGGTCATAAAGAACAAGAATGCTTCAGTCTATTAGGAAGCAAAATTAATATGGAAACTGCAAAAGCCGAAATGGAATTAACAGTTGAAGAATATTTGAGGAATATTGTACAAATGTGATGTTTTTCCCAATGCAGAGGTATGTTCTCTGTAAGAAAAACAATCTATGCGCTATCACTTCTGGAGTGAAAGATGAGTTTTCTGTTTGCCACAACTGCACAGACTGGGAAGGTTGGTTTTTATATGCCAACTTTGTCTACCACTTAAGGCAGAATCAAACTGGCTTATAATCACCTTCCCTTCCCCTCCCACAACAGACACCCTATGAGATAGATGGGGCTGAGTGTGAGTAGCCCAAGGTTACCCAGCTGGCTTCGTGTGTAGGAGTGGGGGAACAATCTGGTCCACCAGATTAGTGTCCGCCGCTCATGTGGATGAGTGGGGAATTGAACCCAGTTCTCCAGATCAGAGTCCACTGCTCCAACCCACTGCTCTTAACCACTACACCACACTGGCTCTCTATGTCAGGGAGTAAATAGCAGCAAGGGGGAAAAGGTAATTACAATGAGTAGTGTTCTTGTTTCCTTTGTACACTGTGTTGTGTGTTACTTGTTTGGAAACACAGTAAAAGTATTTACTTTGAACGAAAAACATTGCAATTAGCTGAATCAGTTGAAAGAGAGCTAAAAGTTGACTTGCCACTTATGTATCGCATGGAAAGAAGGAAAGCTGTACTGTAACAGTAAATGCATTTCTACTACCTCATTTTTTTCCAAATAGAAAAGAGAAGGCATGTAACATAAACTGTTATTTGGAATAATGTTTTTAGACATCTGAAGCAATACATAATTTGAGGAAAGTATCCTGTGGCTGTGTAGCTTTAGTACTGTGTCTGTGGACTGAACATGAAAGAAATAATTTAAAAAAGAGAATATATGGGACTGTAATGAGTGGTTTGTTACAGGAACACATGATTGCTTTAAATTACTTTTTGCAAGGGGACAAAGATAGCAGTGTCAACCTATTATTAAAAAAATCAAACAGCAGTGTAATTTCTTTTCATTAGAACCAAACAAATTGGCACAAAGTAGTGAAGAAGCTTTCAAGTTCCCAGAACTCTTTGTCAGGCTGGATGTTCCAGCACAGGGGAAAAAAGCAAGGAGAGGGGAAAGACAAAAAGAAATTTCCGGGCATAGTGGGAAAGCTCAGAATCTGTAATTTATATCCTTCTTGAAATGGAGGCAAGGAAGTTATTGCTGCCTTTTAATAAACAGTATTACACTACTTTGTTGACAAAGATTCTCTTTTATTTTTTTGTTATGCCATCTTCTTCAATAGACAACTAAAAATAAATAAGGACATAACCTGGCAAGCCTCCCTCATAAGCATGATGTTTTGTAACGCTTCTCTGCCTATTCTTAACTTGCCATAGGCAACTAGCCAAGTGGCTGTTCAGAAGCCTGCTTGCTTTTATGTTGTTGGAAACAGAGTAACTTAAAAGTTGACTAACAGCCCATTCCTGAGCCTAAAGGACTAAAAACTGGAAGTTTTTAAGAAGAGGTTAGATGGCCATCTGTCAACAATGCTGATTCTGTGACCTTAGGCAGATGTTGAGATGTAGGGCATCTTGGCCATCTTCTGGTCACTAGGGGTGTGGAGGGGGGAGGTAGTTGTGAATTTCCTGGATTATGCAGGGGGTTGGACTTGATGGCCCTGGTGGTCCCTTCCAACTCTATGATTCTATGATTACTCAGGAGGCCAGGAAGGGACTGCGCCGGCGTTCGGGCCCCCTGCACTGGCGCCCATGCCACTTACGCCACCCCGGGTGGCATGGACTCTGGTGGGGGGACCCAGATGCCATTCTCCTGGTGCTGCTGTGGCAGTGCCACTCAGGGACGGCGATACAGCCTCGCGCTGGCATCTGGACGGCGCACTTCCGTGCGCTGTCCTCCCGGGGGCGTTCCCAGGGCATTCCCGCGCAGATCCAGGGGAGGAGCTGCCTTTAGGCAGCCCTTCCCCTCAGGAATGGGCTGTAAAACTTAATGGATGGAGGGAGGATATGCCAACCCTGGAAGGAGTGAAAAACCACATGCACTAACCCCATGCTTGAAGCAGAACTTTGGATGCCTCTCTTCCTGTTCTTGAACAGTGACTTTCTCATAATTCATGTTTTTATTAATGATTTAAACAGCAACTGATTTGTGTTTGGCCCATAGTTTTACTTACTTCATTTGTACCCTGCCTTTCTCCCCAGTGGGGACCCAAAGTATCTTATATTGTTCTCCTCTTCTCTATTTTGTCCTACAACAACCTTGTGAGGTAGGTTAGGCTGTGAGTGTGTGGCTAGACCAAGGTCACCCAGTGAGTATCCATGGCATGGGTGGGGATTCAAACCCTGGTCTCCCAGATACTAGTCCGACAATCTTAATCACTACATACTTGCTCTCATAGAATATCTTCCCCCCCAAAATTTTAAGGACTTTTCATACAGTAAGAGGTGTTCAGTTGTGATCTCGATGGAGCTGAAACAAGATCCATTCCCACCTCCCCAATAATCTTTGTTTATACCGACCAGAGCATGCTGTTGCAGAGAAGTCTGTCCGCCACAGTTTATTCTCCCCATTCCTCAGTCTAGCTTCAGAGCACCGTCCAAACCATGTTATTCTCTTATTGAACCTTCACCAGAAAGAACATGAAGATAAATACTTGATTAGTAGGAAGCTCAAGAGAATTAGAACAATTGCATATTAGAAATGTGTTCCAGACTTTTCCGCTGACATAATTTAGATTAGTTTGTCCTGGCTTGTCTGAATCTGTAGAAAAAGGATAATATTTCTTCATGTGCACAACAGAGAGATAGTGAGGATAATGCATTCTAGCATTACTGAAGAGGATGTTCCTGCAGTCAGAGGGCAGCTAGGGAGTGTTCTTCTAATTATGATGATAAAATATTGCCTGTAGCATCAATGGAAAACTCCTGCTCTTTTTAGTGTAGGCGTAGGCTGTCTTGGTACAAGGAACTGTGAGAGATGGTTGGGTATTACTGTACATTGGTTTAAATGTTTAAGAAGCTATCATTTTATGGAATACTGCCCCATAATGGAGGAACCTGGATAGGAAGTGCTGTAGCTCTGAAATAGTTGCCCATTTATCTGGATATGTGTAGGGTGTGGTGGTAGCGGGAAGTGCCGTCAAATCATACCTGACTTATGGCAACCCCATAGGGTTTTTAAGGCAAGGGGCTTTTGGAGGTGGTTTGCTATTCCCTGCTTCTGTGTGGGCTGAAATCTTGAAAGAGGGAGGAATTTATCTCATTGGGGGAAGGAAGGATAGAACGCCTGAATAGGGTACAGTGTTACAACACAGGCTGGTTTCATCATAGGATTTTGCTGGATTGCTTAACAGTAATACAACCTACTGGTAGTTACTGAAGACTTTGGGAATTAATCATCCCTCCCTCCCATGAAGCTACAAAATGCTAATGAACGTGAATTTCAGTTTCTATTCTGGTAGGCATTGAATCACTTGATTATTTAGTTGTCTGGACTACCAAGCCACTCTAACAAATAATGAGGATGTATACAGTTCCTAGGAAACCAAGATGCCCAAACCTGCCACTGGCGTATCAATAAGTAAATCTCTTGACCTTCCGCAAACTATGCAAAAGTGAACTAATCAAGTGGGCTTTTCTGCACAGGTAATAAGGCTGCTCCATACAAAATAGTTTCACAAACATATTTGGATAAATGATTGGGACTTGTGGACTTTACTGCTGTATATAGTGTGTCGGAAGCAGGATCATATTATGTCATTTCTGTACTGCTTAATGTGTCATTTATTTTACGCTTCTGTTTCTTTTTGGTGGTTCCAGACTTCTACTATCCTAATGCATTAGTTATTGATTGCCCCATTTTGTTGATTCTACTGACTCACTATGTGTAGTCCGCCTTGAGCCCCCGTGAGAAAGGTGGACTATAAATAACGTAAATAAAATACATTTTAAAAAATTAAAATTCAGGAGCGGTAGTCCAGAGTAATGCATATGGCTACGCAGTGACAGCTCATGGCAGGCCACTGTGAGTACACAAAATTATTTTGAACTTCACCACTAGCAGTGGAGAAATCCTGTTTATGCTCTGGATTGTGACTGAAGCTCTTTAGCTAAAATCTCAATCTACTTTCTGTTAGCCAAGATAACTTCCATGATTTGTCAGTAGGGTTGCCAGGTCCCTCTTCGCCATCGGCAGGAGGTTTTTGGGGCAGAGCCTGAAGAGGGCAGGGTTTGGTGAAGGGAGGGACTTCAATGCCATAGAGTCCAATTGCCAAAGCGGCCATTTTCTCCAGGTGAACTGATCTTTATCAGCTGAAGATCAGTTGTAATAGCAGGAGATCCCCAGCTAGTACCAGGAGGCTGGCAACCCTATTTGTCAGAGAATGTATTTTTTCCATCACACAAGTCTCGGTGACTTACAAAAGACTCCATGGAAGTCTTCTAATCCAGTACAGGCCAGACCCAGATCAACTTCAGAAAAGTTGCAGCATGATGTGCTATCCAAGCATGTCCTGGGCCCAAGCCTTAGATGATTTGGTGCTAGCAATAGAGTAGTAGTGAAATTTGTGGTAGCAAACTGACCAGAATCCAGCAGAAGTCAGCCATGACTAACTTTTCTGCCTCAGAAAATGTATTTAAAACATCATGAAACATTTTTAGCAGTCCTGTACCATTTCATATTTTATGCTTTTCTAAAGGAAAAAAAAGGCTTCAGCCCCTCCCCTTTTTGAAAAACACCAGAAAACTGTTGAATATGATTGGTCTTATTGTGACTCCAAACACATTCTAGAATGTTGTATATTGGAATATTCCATTATACTATGTGTGGACAGAACAATTCCACTCAGAGCATATTGGATCAATTAGACTCCATGGTTACCAGTTTACAAGTGAAATATATATTTCTTGCACTGCAATTAACGTTCACTAGTATGGAACTTCAAAGTTATGTTTATTCTTTTTTTAAAAGCCATTAGACTGAAAAAATCATGTTGACTCCTTCTGTTTTCATGGCATGTAGCAGCAGGTAAGGAGCCAGCGTGGTATAGTGGTTAAGAGCAGCGGACTCCTTAAAGAAGGATTCCCCACTCCTCCATACGAAGCCTGCTGGGTGACCTTGGGCCAGTCACAGTTCTCTCATAACTCTCTCAGCCCGCATGGAGGCAGGCAGTGCAAATCATCTCTGAATGTCTTTTGCCTTGGAAACCCTATGGGGTCACCAGAAGTCAGCTGTAACTTAACGGCACACAGACACACACAGCTGCAGGTAAGGTCTCTGCTGCTTGTAGACCTAACTGGTGTCATCTTTGGGTCATACTGAAAGTTAACTGCTGTTAAACCAAGTTCTGAACATTGTGTGGCTGTTATGACAACACGTAGAGATGTTAAAAGCAATCTAAAACCAACAGTTTCAAACCCAGTCATTTTGCTAATGGGCTTTCCTGCTTACATGGCGATTGAACATACTTTGCTTTGTTTTCTAGTACTATTCAAAGTGCTGGTTTTGCCCTATGAAGCTCTAAACAGCTGGGGACTAGAGGCAGGCCAGAACTGCCCCCAGCAGGTCTTGAGAGGCATATCGGAAGGACCCTCTTCTCCAGTAAGCACAAGCCCATTCCTTAATATCAGGTTTAGGAGGCCCTGCTGCTGTATGCCTAACATTGCAGGTTAGTTCCCCGCCTCCCAAATAAGGGCCTTTCTTTCCCCCTTTTCCATGTATTGAATGCACTCCTAGCAATATTCATGTTGCACTGCTTTTATTTTCTTTTAAGCACGAAGTCAAAACAGTTCTATTTTCCTGAGCATTTGATGGGTGGTGATATTGCTTTCCATTGCTGTTTTAAATAGTTTATTTGGTTTTTGGAACTTTGTATGGGATGTTGTATGGGATTTTATTGTTTGTTTTAGATTACTAAGCTACCTTGGGGGCATGATAGAAGAAAAATGCAGGAAAAGAGGAAGACCCAACAAGAGATGGATTGACTCAATAAAGGAAGCCACAGCCCTCAGTTTGCAAGATCTGAGCAAGGCTGTCAAAGATAGTACATTTTGGAGGACATTGATTCATAGGATCGCCATGAGTCGGAAGCGTCTTGACGGCACTTAACACACACAAATAAACATTTCATTTATTATTCAGGCAGTACTGAGCTAGATTCAGTCCTTAGTTTTGTTGTTGGCATAAATTGTGTGTGTGTGAAGTGCCGTCAAGTCGCAGCCGACTTATGGCGACCCCTTTTTTGGGGGTTTTCATGGCAAGAGACTAACAGAGGTGGTTTGCCAGTGCCTTCCTCGGCACAGCAACCCTGGTATTCCTTGTTGGTCTCCCATCCAAATACTAACCAGGGCTGACTCTGCTTAGCTTCTGAGCTCTGAAGAGATCAGGCTAGCCTGGGCCATCCAGGTCAGGGCTGGCATAAATTACACAACCCGTTTTGATCATGCACTGTGGATATTATTTCCTTTTGATTTCTGTACGTCTTTAAACTGTGGCAGTCTACCAAGACCCAGTAAACTAGCAAAGTGATTTATTAATTATCTTGGACCTCTCGGCAGCTTTTGATACAACAGACCATGGTAAACGTCTGGACTATCTAGACCAGTGGTTCCCAAAGTGGGCAGGACCACCCCCTGGGGAGTGGGTGGGATTATCTAGAAGTGCACTAAAAGGCAAGGGGGCATTAGGGGGGTGCTAGAGCAGGGCTCCTTCAACTGTGTTGTTCACTAATTTACAATAGATCAAGCTATGGCACCATGCCGGCAAATTTGGTGGAAACTATCAGATTTCCCCCCCAGACTTTGAAGAGCTGGTACCACTGGATCAAGTTAATCAGTTTTGTTGAATAAAGTTCAACTAAAATATTTTAATTTAATTTTGAATAGATGAGCAATTAATTGTTACTGTTTTGAAATTTTATTGTTATTATCATCTTTAATGTGTCATGCAAACCCCTATTTGAATAATGCTTTTTATAGGATAGGGTAGGGGGCACTGGGGTTGAGTTTGTGGAACCAAGGGGGCGATGGCCTGAAAATCTTGGGATCCACTGGTCTAGACTAAGGAGAATTTCTGTGCTGTTATGGCTCTGATATTTCCTGGAGGGCACAGTTCAGAAAGTGGTGATGAGAGAGTGCTGCTCTTCATGGACTTTGGACTGTGGGGTTCTACAAGGTTCTATCTTGAATCTAAATAATACTGGGGAGGTCCATCCTGGAGGATTGGGCGCCTTCAGCATGTAGACTTCAACCCAGCACTGCTACTCTTTTACCTGAACCTAAAGAGGCACAGAGTGGTAAGCTGCAGTACTGCAGTCCAAGCTCTGCTCACAACCTGAGTTCGATCCCAACGGAAGTTGGTTTCAGGTAGCTGGCTCAAGGTTGACTCAGCCTTCCATCCTTCCGAGATCGGTCAAATGAGTACCCAGCTTGCTGGGGGTAAAGGGAAGATGACTGGGGAAGGCACTGGCAAACCACCCTGTAAATAAAAGTCTGCCTAGTAAACATTGGGATGTGACGTCACCCCATGGGTCAGGAATGACCTGGTGCTTGCACAGGGGACCTTTACGTTTAAAGAGGCTGTGGATTTGCTTACCTAGTGCCTGGAATTAGTGATGAGTTGGATGGAATTTAATCTTTCCAAAGGAAAGGTGGTGCTGGTTGGATTCATCTTACCTGGACAATGGGGTTCATCCTGTGCTGGTTGTGATTGTAGTCCTGAGAGCCCACATTCACAGTTTGGATCTAGCACCACTCCTGGATTTCTAGCTAGCCATTGTGGCCAAAATTTGCTTCTTGGAGAACTTGTCTTGCCAAAATTATGGTGGCTTACACTATGGTCTGTTGTAGTGTGCGTTACGTGGGGCTACCTTTGAAAGGTCTCTTAAAAGTGCAGTATTTGCCAGTATTTGACTGTCTGATAATTAGATCATATTACTCCAAAGGTACAACTGCACAAACCTCCCTTATGTTTCTGTGCCCAGATCAGAGTTTGACCTTTGAAACCTAAATTGTTTTAAAATCCTAAATTGTACTACAAACACTGCCTTCTCCAACGTGATCCTACCTGTCCTCTTAGGTCAGCTGTGGAGGCCTCACTCTGTGTTCTAGATCATGATAGGTCCTTCTGAGTGGTAGCAACAAGGCTTTGGAATTCCCTTCTCCAGGACAAATGTTTGGACCCATCCTGTTAAGATTCAGGAGCAGGTTGTGTGTATCCTTTTAAGGTGCTAATAACGATAGTAGGACTCCTCAATGCTTTATTTTAGTTTGTTAATGTTGGGTTTTGGTTGTTAGTTCTCTTTGGCTTGTTCTTAATTTTATTTGCTAATTGTTTTGACCTATTTTGCATTTAGTTCTGTAATTTTTTAACCTTTTGTTGTAAGTGGATTAGGGGAAGGGGTTATTGAAAATAAAGATATAAGCACTGAAGTTCCGGAGGCCTAATTTCAAAAAAGGATGTGGACAGAATGGAGCAGGTGCAGAGGAGAGCGACGTGGATGGTCAGGGGCCTGGAAACCAAGCACTATAAGGAAAGGCTGAGGGGTTTGGGAATGTTTAATCTGGAAAGGAGTATAAATTACGGGCAGAAAGGTACTTGTTTGACATTAGGATTTTTCCCCCCTTACAGTAAAAGTAGTTTAGCAGTGGAATTGGCTGCCTGTGGAGGTGGTAAGCTCCCCATCGCTGGCAGTCTTCAAGCAGTGGCTGGATGAATGCTCTTTCAGGGATGCTTTAGGGTATTGTCTGATTTGAAAGGTCTGATTTGCTTTAGGGTATTCAGGTTAAATTGCTGTGTTGGCACTTGGCAATAAATAAGTGGGTTTGGGGTTGCAGTTTGGGCACTCGGTCTCTAAAAGGTTCGCCATCACTGCTTTAGGCTGATCCTGCATTGAGCAGGGGGTTGGACTAGATGGTCTGGTATGTATGGCCCCTTCCAACTCTGTGATTCTATGAAATAGAACAATGAACTTGCTTTTCTGTGGGCATGTGGTATAGGTAATTGGCTTTCATTACTAGTATCAACCTGTTTTCCAGTGACCTTTCTATTCCTGTTGTTGGGTTGTGATGCATGCTGTAAAGCTCTTTATTTTCTACACCCGCTGCTGGTCCGGGGTCTTCAGTGGCCTGGAACAGAGGAAGGGACCAAAGACAGCTGGCTGTTTGCCATACTGCTCACAGCCCAGTGCCATCAGTTGCTCACAGTCCAGTGCCATCAGTTGCAAGCAGCAGATATTTTCTTCTCATTTTGTATTGATTTTCAGTAGCTGTTTTACAGACTGTTAATCTCATTAGCTGCCATGAGCATGCTAATGGAGAGGTAGCTGTCAGTTTGACTCCTAAGGCTAGTCTGCAGGAGGCTGGAAGACCACAGAGGTGGTTGTGTTTGTAGCAATGGATGAGATTTGATGGCTGTTTAGGCACACACGCTCAAAGTATGCATGACAACCAGCTGCAATAAATATGTCAATAACCCTTAGTCGAAACACCCACATTTTGTAGCCTTTAGTATGGAAAGTTGCCCTGTGTTCCTTAACGTCTCCCTAGAAAGTTCATTTGAAAGTATATGCTGATTCAAGGTGAAGCTCCGGGCAAAAATATAAATTCACCGTTCGTCTGCTACTACAGATGCTGACAGGGAAATCACGTGTTTGGAAACAGCTTTGTAAAAATTCGCTTCCACAGTTGGAGAGCCGCTCGTGTTCTAAAGAGAACTGAAACCATCTGTTGCGTTTTGCGAATGACTCACCCATTCTGTATGATGCATCACGTCTGTTTGGAACTGTTGCCACAGCAGAGCAGAGCACTCTGGAAATGCCCCTCTTGGTTGGCTTCACCAAGCTAGGTCAGGGTTGTCTCCTGGGACAGAAGCTGCCCCTTACCATAGAGGCACTCCAGTTAGACTTCACTAGCGTATTTTGTTATTGTATGTTTCTAGCCGTCGCTATTACAAATGGCAGAAAATGCTAAATAATCAAACCAGTAAGATAACAAAAGGAGATCCTACTATCTATGTGGCCATATGCAAATATTATTTCCCATGAAATTATTGTAAATGGCACTTGCACTCCCTTCCCAATAGGATTTGGGATGAAGAAGAGTTGGTTTTTTGTGTGCTGACTTTCTCTATCAATTAAGGCAGAATCAAACCAGGTTACAATCACCTTCCCTACCCCTCCCCACAACAGACACCCTGTGAGGTAGGTGGGGCTGAGAGAGCTCTAAGAGAGCTGTGACTAGCCCAAGGTCCTCTCTATTTGGGGTATTTATTGATTTCAGGGCAGCATTTGATTCGATCTCCAGACCTTTACTTTGGGACAAGCTTGAAGCCACAAACATAGACAAAAGGCTCCTGATGTTGCTGCGAGCCCTACACGAACATTCAGCACTGAGAGTCAGGTGTAATAGTGGAGGTCATCTTACTGCCCCCATAAACACGTATAGAGGAGTTAGGCAGGGTTGTCTTCTCGCTCCCCAGCTTTTTGTCTACTATATAAACAATTTAGTTAGTTCATTGAACGCACCGGATTTGCATCCTCCTAAACTGGCGGATAGGCATAGTCATATATTGCTCTACGCCGATGATGTGGTTATTTTTTTCAAGAACCCCAGTTGGTCTAAGGAGGGTGCTTATGAGAGTGGCAACATTTTGCGAGAAAGAACGCTTGAGGATTAACTACGACAAAACAAAAGTCATGGCCTTTGGTAGACGTCCTAAATATAGGAGGTGGAGCATTAATGGCCACATGCTGGAACAGGTAACCCAATATAAATATCTTGGAATGACAATCCAGGCACCTGGCTCCAAGTTGGCCCATAATACTCATGTAGTCAATTTGGGGGAAAGATCAGCTCGATTAATAATCAATTTCCTCCGGACCAAAGGGGCACATTATATCCCAGCAGCACTTAAACTTTATCAGGCGAAAACCCTAGCACAAATGCTATATGGAACACAACTCGATTCTCCACCCTCTTGTCTTACTCCCATTGAGCATGTGCAATCCAAGTTCCTTAGAACTGCCCTACAATTGCCAAAATGTGTTCCAAATGTCTTGATCCATTTGGAAACTGGCATGGTGAAGGTGGAGGCAAGGATTGTCCTGTCCTCGATTTATCTCTGGCTAAAAATTAACTTCAATCCTAAGGGTCTTCTACTGACCCTTTGTGACACCTTTAGGTCAAAATGGGTGATAGCTATAGAAGACAAATTAAATAACTTGGGTTGTACACCCCTAGCACTATTTCAGTTAGGGTGGGAACAAGCTAAGTTAATTATAGCCCAAAGGATTAAAGACATTGAGAGACAAGCAGATTTAGCAAGGGCGCCTCTATTTATGGCACCTCTCCATTCTAAATACATCCTAGCACCAGCAGCCTATCTCCACTATTTAGAGATAAATAATTATAGAAGGGCCTTTACCCTGGCCAGGTATGCAGCCTTACCATCTGCTATGATAGAGGGGAAATTCAAGAAGATACCCTGGGAGGAGACATTCTGCCCCTGTAAATCAGGGGACTTAGAAACTATTGAGCATGTCCTCCTGAACTGCAATTTTATACGTTATCCTGTTCGAAGTTTATTGAGCCCCTCTTATCGAGTATGGGACCTGACAGGACAGGAGAAAGGATTGAGGCGCTCCTATAAGGGGATAATCCTTCAATCACACTTCAGGTTGCGAAATTTTGCACGGCAGCAGTGAAAATTCGACGCCATAGAACAGTCTCTTAGCCCAATTGACAGATGTGTCTCGGTTGTAATTTTTTACTTTTAAGTGTTATAAGACTCGGACTGTAATTTTTTGCTTGTAAGAGTATTTTAGTCCATGTTTCCTGTTTTATCCTGTTTTATCTGGCTAAGGGCCGCAAATAAATTATTTATCTATCTATCTATCTACCCCAAGGTCACCCAGCAGGCTTCGTGTGTAGGAGTGGGGAAACAAATCCAGCTCACCAGATTAGATCATGTGGAGGAGTGGGGAATCAAACCTGTTTCCCCAGATCAGAGTCCACCGCTCCAAACCACTGCTCTTAACCACTACACCATGCTTGCTCTGGATCTGCCAAGTGTATTTGTTTTCTTAAAAGATTTATACCTGGTCTTTCCTTTGTGGCTCAAGCTGGTTTACAGTCCCAAGATTGAAAGCATGCAAAATACAATAGAACACCAAAAACCTCCCTCTACCAAGAAAATGCTTCAACCCAATTAAAAGCCCTTGCAAATATACAGCCTCACAGTCTTTCTTAAAACATTTAAAGGTAGCACCCTTCTCACTGCCTCAAGTGAGCCCTTTCCACAAGATGGAATTCGTTTTCAAGAGGCACAGGCTCCATTAGATACCAAGTGGAGGCAGTCATGGTTTGGAGGACAAGCAGCTTTGTGACTGGATATCACAACGTTATCATTTGGCTCCCAGCAGGAGGTTCATGTTTGGCTTGTGAAGCTTACTGGGGTTTTTTGGACCATCGGTTTTGTTTCAGTTTAGCCTATCTCGTAGGAGGATAAAGTGGGGTGAGGGGGGAAATGACCATGTCCATCCTCCTGAGCTTACTGGAGAAAGGATAGGATAACAGTGTGAGAAACACATAGATGGATCTACCATCAAGAACTTGTTGTTGTTCAGTAGTTGTACCTTGAAAATTCTAAAAAGCCATTTAGTTACCTTTAAAGCCACAATATGTTATTAATTGTAGTGTAATTGTTAATTTTAGAAGAAGAGTTAGTTTTTATATGCCGACTTACTCTGCCACTTAAGGGAGAATCAAACCAGCTTACAATCACTTTCCCCTTTCCACAACAAACACCTTGTGAGGTAGGTGAGGCTGAGAGAGTGTGACTAGCCCAAGGTCATTCTGCTGGCTTCATGTGTAGGAGTGGGGAAACAAATCCAGTTCACCAGATTAGCCTCCGCCGCTCTTGTGGAGGAGTGGGGAATCAAGCACAGTTCTCCAGATCAGAGTCCACCGCTCCAAACCACCGCTCTTATGCACGGCTTTAACATAATACTTGCATATAAACTTCAGTAGCCCATTGGGGTGATTTTCAGACAACTATAATTGATGGGTTTCTTTGGCTTGTCTGTGTGCTGAACCAAGTGCATTAGTGCCAATTTGTGACTGAAAACTTGACATTAGATGGAGAAATAATACGCTCTGGGGCTGGGGCTTATTTATTTAGTTACTTCAATAATGTCCTGCTTTTCTCCCCTTTCTCCCCCATGGCGGTTCAGAGAAGTTTACATAATTCACAGTCCTCCATTTTATCTTCACAACAACACTGTGGTGTAGGTTAAGCTGAGAGTGGCCCAAAGTCACATAAATCTTATTGTGTAGTCTTGGACCAGTGGTCACCCAGCCAGGTTCCATGGCGGAACCAGGGTTTGAACCTGGGTATCCCAGATCCTAGTCAGCAACTAACATGTTACAAATAAAGAGCTTCTAGTGATGAGGGGACTGTGCAAGTGATTGCTAAATAGAAAGGAGAGGCCGTGTTATACATTGCACACGGTGCCAGCACTTGACACAGTTAATCTGTAGCAGATTGTGTGAGAAAAAATGTGATATAATCTCAGCCCAACTCACTGAAGGCAACCAAATTTTTAAGGCTTGTTGTGGCCCAGCAGCCTCACATGTGACCTACAAGAATCCTCCCTCTGTACTGGTTGAAACCTATGTAAAGGCAGGTGGCATGATTTTCAGAGCACCGTTTTTAGTAAGGTATTTAGAATGTGAAGGCTTATCTAATAAAACATGTAATTGTTATCTAGTACATTTGTATCAAACTGTTCCTGAGAGCTCAGAGTAGTGAGTTGTCCCCATAAAACCCTGGGAGCTGATTTACTGTTCAGTCCCATGCAATTTCATTGATCTTAGGCTAGAGTCGCTCTGCCTAGGATTGTGTATGTATGTTAAGTCGCTTCTGTGAAGCTGTCTCTACCGTTCAGTGAATAAGCTTACAGAATGAATCTCTTCCTAAGAAGAGATATTTTATCTTACTTAGTTTAGACACCTACAATTTAGGCGGGACGCAACTTATTTGAACTTTAAAAGTCCCTTTTTATTGTACAGCTTCAAACAGAATAAATGAGTTATGAAAAGATAAGTTATAAAAACATAAATGTTATAAATATAATGCAGACCAGTTTACATAGTAGCAAATCTAAGTTGAATAAAATAGATTAGACTAGATCTGATGCAAATGCCTATTTCTAAGGATAAAAGATTAGATACATACATACCATTGAATGAATGAGTAAATGAGTAAGTCCTCCAGCTGTTGGGCAGACACATAATTGTAGCCTGAGTGTCTAGAACCATCTTCATCTGATGATCATTGTACTGGACGAAAATTTCCATGTTGGACATGTTGAACTCTACACACTTGCTGTGGTGGTAGTTGTTGTCTTACCGGAGCCTGGGGTTTTTCAGCAGGTGGTGCAGAAGGTTCCGCTTGTCTGTATGGTGTTCGGGTCCCACGATCTGGATTCCCATACCAATCAGGCGTTTCATATTCGATCTTAGACTATATCCTCCTTGCCCTTCTTGCCCTCCAGGTGGACTTTTCCCACTGCCAGATGAAGTTTTCTAACTCTTCTGAGCTCTTTGCAGAATACTGCTGCTCAGAGGGCTTGACTATAAACTATAGTAAATCCAAAGTGATGCAGTTCTCTAGGTCCTCATGTCAACAGACTCATCTTTGGTGTATTAATGGCAACCTTATTGATCAAGTCATTCAGTTCAAATATCTTGGAGTTTATTTCCAGTCCAATATGTTCTGGACAACCCATATTAGAAATGCACAGACCAAAGCCCTTACTGCTATAAAGGCAATAATCCATTTCTTCTACTCTAAAGGCGGTCAATACATTCCAGCTGCTATCACTGTATTCAACAGTAAAGTAAGATCACAGTTTTTATATGGTGCACCCATCTGGGTTGAAGCTTCTGGAGAATCTGTTGATTCCCCTTCCTCCCTACCCTGTGATTTAGGATTGCTATGGGAGAAATTACTTGTCCTAGAGTATTCTGTGAGCTTCAAAGCCATACCAGGGGTATGAATCTTGCACTGTGGATTTTCTACATCCAAATCCAGCTCTTAAGATGTCATGTTCTACTGATTCAATAGACATGTGCTGGTTAGGATTGCCAGCTCCAGGTTGGGAAATTCGTTGAGACTTGGGGGTGGAGCTGGAGGGACAGGGTATAGGTGAAGGAGAAAGACTTCTGCAAGGTGAAGGAAGTGAAGGAGAAAGACTTCATAGAGCACCCCCCCCCCCCAAGCAGCCATTTTATCCATGGGAACTGATCCCCATAGTCTGGAGATCCATTGTAATTCCAGGAATATCTCCAGGCCCCACCTGGAGGTTGGCAACCATAGTAGTGCTAGCTGCTGCTGTTAGTTTGAAGCAGCATCTGTTGGAAGCTGGTCAGATTCTTCCAGCATAAGTACATTCTTCTCAAAATTTAAAAGGTTGGTTTTGTTACATATCTCAGTAGATCAAAGACTTTTCTTGTTTGGTTTTCAGGCAGGCACAGTACAGTCAAGCAAGGAATTTTAGGATAAACAGCATATTTTGTCTTTTGCTTGGGTTTGAGCCATGTGATGTTCTGCTACGGGCAACATGTACCAATAAGATTGCTTCTACACAAAATAACTATACAGTTGTAAACTGCAAAGTAACAAAGAAAATTTCACTTTAAAATAAAACTCAGAGTATGGGTTTTATTTTAAAGTGAAATTTTCTTAGTTACTTTGCAGTTTGCAATTGTATAGTTATTTTGTGTAGAAGCAGTCTTTCTTCTTAAATGGTACATTTGAAGTTTGTTTCTCTCTCTGTCTCTCCCCCCTCTCTTCCCTTCCCCCCTTTTCTCTAGAAAGAGAGAGAAACCTTTAGACTCATTCACTCACAGCTGAATGTTCTTATCCAGTCAGTAGCTGAAGGCAGGACCCATTTAGTTTCAGTCCTGAAGCCTACGTTGTAGAAACTAGGAATAAACTAAGGCCAGTCATACGTGCCTTGGACTTCATCAGTCCTCGCACAAGAAGGGGGGGATTTCAGCAGCAGAGGCCATGAACATAATCTTTGGTTACAGCAAACTTGTAGTCACTGATACTGTTATAAGGTATGTAAGACAGGTAGGAGAATATGATTGTACAATAATATATTAGTAAATGACAAATTTACGAAATGGGGACCTTTGTTTTGGTAGGAGGTGACTCAAAGGCAAAGACTGAGAGGATGGATGACAGTGCTGTGACGTCAAGAAACAAAATAGGTAAGCATGGGCCACCTTAGTTCTTTAATAGATATATTTGTCAAGTTTGAAATAAGCAAAAAGTCAGAGTTAGAAGTACAGAATCTGTTGGAGGTCCTTCACTTGTATAGGCTTGTCTTTTTCAGCTACATTCTCTTCTGCGCTTGTTGGTACTCTGTTTTAAGGTCATACTTTGCTGAGATATACTAGATTGTGCCAAATTCCTGTTGATGTTGTCTTGCTTTCATTGATTTACCCCTCCCGTTTAAGAGTACAGAAGCTTTTTTTTTTAAAGCTAAATTTAAATGGGCACAATCAGTAGATCATGATGACTATACTGTTCATTATTTTACTTTCCATGTCAGATTTTCTTAAGGAAGTCTTACAAGTATTAAATGTCAAAAACTCAGTTGTAGTAGAAATACAGTTTTAATGCTTGTAGGTACCCTTTCTATTCTGGAGTTACATCAGTTCCATTTGTGTTTAGATTGTGGTCTGCAAGTTCAGAATTGCTAGTCTTTTTATGTTGTAATGTAGGATCTGAACATTACCCTTACAGTGTTTACTATTGCAAGTATCCATGTTTCATTTGTGCATCTTGATACTTGCTTGTTGGTATGATCACTTAGCCCCTGTATCTCTTATCTCTTCCCTTTACCATTCTGCAGACTTTGAAACATATATGCTCGTCTACTTTCCCTGCTTCACTGTACTATGAAGTCTATAAAACACTTTGGATTTTATTCAGATGATCACAATACTTCTCATTCTGGAACCCCATAAGAAATATTCAATAAAGTTTTGGTGGATTAATTCCAATTAATATGTAAAATCCAGGTTCATGCCTTCCTCTTTGTGTCTTTTTCACTGCAGCCTCCAAAATTCCCTTGCATGTCTATCTCTTTCCATCAATGTCAGCGCTACTTAACTGCTCCTTTTCTTAGCTATGTGGGATACATTCAGTGCCCCTTTCTCATTAGCTATAAACGGACTGTGTTATGTCCCTTATTCCTCCAAATTTCCCACCGGCACCTGCTTTTCAGGAGGCAAAGGACTTAAACTACATACATATATAGATTCACTGCGTGCAAAATAAATAAGTATTTTTTGAAAGTCTGAAGGATAGAGAAAATTATTCTCTGCACAGAGATTAACTGTGCTACGGTTCCCTAGGAGTAAACCTTAGAATTTGTTTTCAATACCAGGGATGAGCTTTGGAGTATGTGATGGCAAAGGGCCTCTGAACGCATGAAGAGTTGTACTTACTGCTAGACAACTGCAGCTCATGCCCCCCATTCCAGTCCACACTTAGGATATGAATTTCATGCAGGTCTGTGCCTCAACACCTTTCTACATAGAAAACTAGCACCCCCTTTTGTTTTTAGTACAATGTTGATCAGAGAACATAGTTCTTCTCTTTTTTCTTCTTCAAGTTAATTCAAATTCAGTTACAAAAATCCATTAACATATTGTGTAATCTAATAAGTTCTATCCTATCATTTAACACACATATAAATCTTTGACTTCCCCTCTCCCTTCCTCTGTCCATTTATTGTCATTGTCATTCTTCTTGTATTTATTGTCTAATTCTTTATAATAAATCATCTGTTGCTCTATCATATATATCTAGTTAACTATTGTCACCTCTTAATTATCTCAACCAATTCGAATTAGATCAAAACATATCCTTTGATATCACATTTAAATTCATGCATACAATATATTGTCCATGCCTCCCATTCTACCACAAATTCAGTGTCTTCTTTTTGATTTATTAATGCTGTGAGTTTTGCCATTTCAGCTAGTTCCATCATTTTATCTATCCAATTGGTCTTACCAGGTATCTCTGACGTTTTCCATTTCTTGGCATAAACCAATCTAGCAGCGGTAGTGGCATGTATCAAAAAAGATCTCTGAGTTACTATAGAGTCCGGTATTATACTTAACAGCATCATTTCCGGTGTTTTAGGGATATTTTGTTGCAATATCAACCTCAGTTCATTATAGATCATATCCCAAAAGTTTTTTGCCTTCTCGCATAGCCACCAAATGTGATGAAAAGAACCCAATTCTTCTTGACATTTCCAACATTTTGGTGACATATTTCCATACATTTTGGCTAACTGCTTTGGAGTTAAATACCATCTATACATCATTTTATATATATTCTCTCTCAATGATTGTGAACATATATATTTCATATCTTTTGACCAAAGTCTTTCCCATTTATGCAAAGAAATGTCATGTCCCAATGTCTGTGCCCAAGTTATCATCGTTGGTTTAATTTGATCTTGTTCCGTGTATAAAATCAATAACATCTTGTACATTTTTGATATTAAATGTTCATTGTTGTCTAATAGTATTCGTTGAAAAGGTGATTTGTCTTTGGTAAAGCCAATCTTCATATCTTGTAGAAATACAGATTGTAGTTGATGATATTGAAACCAAGTAATATATTCCTTCAATTCTTCATATTCCTTTAGGGCACATTTATTGTCCTTCCATACCAATAAATCTTGATAAGTAAAAAATTGTGATGGTCTCAGTGGTCTCAGTGTTAACATCTCTTGTGTAGAGATCCATAAAGGTGTTCTAGTTTCCAGAAGATGATTATATTTTAGCCATATTTTTATTATTGAAGATTTAACAATATGATGCTGGAAAGTCTTATGAATCTTAAGTTTATCATACCATAAATTACCATGCCACCCATATCTATTATCAAAGCCCTCCAAGTCCAACAATCGATTATTTTGTAATTGTATCCAATCTTTTAGCCATACTAAAGCTGATGCTTCCGCATATAATCTGAAGTTTGGTAAAGCAAATCCTCCTCTTTCTTTAGAGTCAACCAAGTATTTATAGGCAATTCTAGACTTTTTCCCTTGCCATATAAAATTCAACAAGTCCTTCCTCCAAACATCAAAATATTTAGATTGTTCCACTATTGGTAGAGTCTGAAATAGAAAAAGTAACCTTGGTAAAATATTCATTTGGATTACTAAAATACGGCCCAGCAATGAAATATTTTTATTGGACCATGATATCATATCCTTTATGACAGATTCCCAAAATTTCACATAATTATTCTCCAATAAATCTTTATTTTTATTTGTAATCCAAGTACCTAGGTATTTAACCTTGTTGGTTTTCTCCCATCCTGTAATGTCCACAAAATCTTTTTGTTCTTCTGTTGAGAGATTTTTAAATAAAATTTGAGTCTTATCTTGATTTACCTTAAAACCAGAGACTTCTCCATATTGCTTCAATAGCTCTAGTAGATAGTTTACTGATTGGTTCGGATCAGTCAGGATAAATAATAAGTCATCTGCGAAAGCTCTCAATTTGAATTCTTGTTTGTTTACTTTCAAACCATGAATTACTTCTGTTTCCCGGATCTTACAACATAAAGTTTCCAAAGTCAAAATAAAAAGCAGGGGAGATAACAGGCATCCTTGCCTGGTTCCTTTTTGTATTTCACAACTTTCTGATATTGATTCATTTACTAATATTTTAGCTTTTTGTGTGTTATATATCACATCAATTCCTGTCCGGAATCTTATCCCAAAATTCATTTTTTCCAACACTTTTTTCATATATCCCCAAGAAACCATATCAAAAGCTTTCTCTGCGTCCAAAAAAACAAAGGCTGCTTTATGTTGAATATTCTGCTCATGGTATTCAATCACATCCAATTAAATCCTCAAGTTATCTTTTATCTGTCGTCCAGGAACAAATCCTGCTTGATCTTCATAAATCAAAGATGTTATAAATTGCTTCAAACGGTTAAATAAAATGGAAGCATATATTTTGTAATCCACATTTAACAGTGATATTGGTCTGTAGTTCGTTACTCTTTCCATGTCTCTTCCAGTCTTGTGTATCAACGATGTGTATGCATGCGACCATGTCTCTGGGGATAATCCTGTATCTAAAATTGTATTACATACCTGCCAGAAGGAGTTCTTCAAATCATCCTTAAATGTCCTATAAAATAAAGCTGTAATTGCATCTGGACCTGGTGTTTTATCTGCCTTTTGTTTCATTATTGCTTCCTCTATTTCTACCATTGTGATTGATGCATCCAAAATTCTTTGCTGTTCAAAGGATAGCTTGCTAAGCTTTACATTGCTCAAATACTTGTCCATTCCCCCCCCCCGAAATATTGTCTTTTTGATATAATCTCGTGTAAAATGATTCAAATTCTTTCAGCATATTTGTTATTGTATAAACCGGTCCTTTTGAGGTCTGTATTTTGCTAATTATCTTTTTATGTCATTTGTTTGTTGCAATTGTTTTTTCTTCTATGCAGTATTCTTTTGAATCATATATCCTCTTAGCACAGCCTTAAAAGCATCCCATACAATGTTCAAATTTGTTTCTCCATTCATATTGATTTGAAAATAATCCTTAATAATGTCCTGAATTTCTTTCCTTATTTTAGCATCTCTCAGTAATCTACCATTGAGTCTCCATCTGAATGCTTGTCTATTGTACCACTCAAAAGCAACCGGATTATGATCTGAGAAAGTCCTCGGTATTATTTGCACTTTTCTCAGTTGGGTCTTTGTTGTGAAGGTGTACTTTTTCAAGAAGGCTTGAAAACACCGCCCGCTCCCTACAGTACCAGGGCTATTTCAGCTAGCACTAAGTGGCATTATAAATTGGATTAAAATGTAGCTAGTGTGCAGAACTGAGGCAATAACTGTGTGGGGGGATAATCATTTCTTGCAAATTAGGTTTGAATTTTGTGTTTGATATTTACATTGTGTTATCCAAATATATACTGTACTGGCTAATCATGGATCTTGTTGATTTTATTGGACACGTTGACAGCTTTTGATACTGTTGACCAGTATCTTAACAGGTCTTAATACGAAAGCCTTCATTGGCATTAAATGGGAAATTGTACAGTGAAGTTTACAGTAAAATCATGATATAAAGGCATGCAGATATCATACAATAAAGTTTACTATAAAATCATTTTTATAAGAACATACAAATCCCACTAAATTGGTTACTTGGTTATTCAATCCTGATTTAACAGTTATATGGTGCAGAGTAACAATCACATTTTCTAATTACAAGCTGAAAAAACCTGGCCACCGAGTCAATAATTATTGGATCCTGCATTGTCATAAGGTGGGACACCTTTGATTTGGTAGGTAACCCAATGTGGGACTGCATAGAAGCCATTCAGATGAACCATTCCCTATCAGCAAGTAACGGGTCTATGAGATTAGAACGGTCCCTATCGTAGAGCGGACACTTAAGGAGGATATGTGAAACTGTTTCTATGTCGCCTTCCCCACATGGGTAGACCCTATCCAGATATGGAACTTTATTGAATCTTCCATATAGTAATGCAGATGGTAATACATTTAATCTAGCGAGCATATATGCTCTTCGCTGTTGGGGTACAGTCAGGCATGTGAAATATTGCGCCACAGATTGTTTATATGGCCAAGGCTCCCAGCACAGGGGCGAACATCTACTACTTGCCAATCTTCTAAGCTCCTGCAGTTAACAGGTCTTAATAAAGTGTCTGGAAGGCCTAGGAATAAAGGGTAATTATATCAGTGGAACATGACCTGTGGTGTCCCTGGAAGATTAAATCTTTTACCATTGCTCTCTAATATCTTTGTGCGTCCTTGATAGATTGTCTGGAACCTAGGGCATAGCAGTCATCAATATGCAGATGACACCTAACTATATATTTATTTAACTAAGCCACCAGAAGTTGTAATCTCAGTGCTAAAGCAATGCCAGGAAAGACTGAGGTGAGGCTGATAGGGAAGGCTTATTGTGGTGGGGTGCCACCAATAAAAATTGATTGTATGACGGCCTCCTTCTCTTACTTGATGAAAAGCCTTGAAGTCACATTGGACCCAGTGCTGCTGTTAGAAAAGCAAGTTGGGGAAGTGGTTAGGAGAGCTTTCTGTTATTTGTATTGAGTTTACCAGCGTGGTGTAATGGTTAAGTGCGGTGGTTTGGAGTGGTGAACTCTGATCGTGAGAACCGGGTTTGATTCCCCATTCCTCCATATGAGCGGAGGAGGCTAATCTGGTGAACTGGGTTGGTTTCCCCACTCCTCCTCATGAAGCCAGCTGGGTGACCTTGGGCTAGTCGCACTCTCTCAGCCCTACCTTCCTCACAGGGTGTCTGTTGTGGGGAGGGGAAGGGAAGGTGATTGTAAGCCAGTTTGATTCTGCCTTAAGTGGTAGAGAAAGTCAGCATATAAAAATCAACTCTTCTACTTCTACCATCTGGCTCCCTATCTTGACTGTGTCAACCTTGCTGTGCTGATCGATGCCACTGTAACATCGAGGCTAGATTATTGCAATGAATTATACGTGGAGCTGCCCTTGCAAACTGTTCAGAAACTTCAACTGATGCAGAATGCTACTTCTGGATTATTAACTGTTTTAAAACAGTATGATCATATTACTCCTGTACATTGCCATCTTCACTGGTTTACCTTATTTGTTTCTTGGAACAATTCAAAGAGCTGGTTGTTACCTTTAAATCCCATCATGGCACGGGACTCATATCTGGTGGGCAGCCTTTCCTCATATGGTCCTGTGAGCCAACTAAGGTAATCAGGTACCTTACTTCTGGCAGTCCCTCTGTTCAGGAGGTCTGCTCATCGACAGCCCGTGTGCTCTCGTTTTTCAGTAGCTGCGCCCACACTTTCAAACAGTCTAACAAATACGGTATAGAAAGCTCCCACATGCTCTCTCTTCTGTAATAGGTGCAGAGCAGAATTATTCTGATGCATCATTGGCAGAAATGACCGAGGTATGTCTTTGGTAGCTGGTGCTGATATATGTTGTAGGAGTCATCTTTAACTTGATGTACACTGTTTTGTGTGTTTTGACTATGTTTTTAACTGCAGATGTTTATAGTTTGCAAGTTGCCTTGTGCATTGTGGAAAGAAAGGATATAAACATTTTAAATAGAATATAAAATTTGTAAATCTTTTTTTTCTTTGCACAGATTTTATTCCCTGAATGTCTTGAGGTATTCAGCTACAATACATTTCTTTGATCCATTTCAAGAAATAATTGTTTGCCTATATAGATATGAAATTCTTGTTAGTTTCTGAATTTTCCTGTTTTGTGAGTTGAGTTAAAACTAGATTGTGATTAAATCAGGACTCTGTGAATATCTTTCTGTTATGGTTAATAAACGTGAAAAAAGGCTAGGTGTATTTGGCTTGCCTATGGTCAGTAAGTGACTAGGACTGTGATCTATATCTGATATCGTTGCAATGAAGCAACGTCACCTTAATGTACTTCCTTAATCTGTGGAAATGTAAAATTGGGTGATTCCTAATTTTGTTGGCCTTAGTTGTAAACATGTAACCTGTATGGTCAGTTTCTGTTTTACCTGTTTTATCTGGCATGCTAGCCGCAAATAAAATTTATTTATTTGTTTATTATGTAACTGATATGAGATGCAGTATGCTGTCTTGAGGTTTAAGGTTCAGAGAGCACCTAGGGGTTTATGCTACCTTTGAGATATTGTGGTAGACAAACTTTAGCGTGCTGTATAGTTAATTTAGCAAACGCAGACAGCAACAATTGCACAAAGAATATCACTAACAAATAGTGTTATTGAAATTTCATATACACTTAAGAGTACAGCTAAATATTTGGTTCCATATATAGCCATAAGTTGAAAATAGAAAAACAAAGAGAACAGCGTAAGTACACAGTCCTTCTTAATTATTTCATTGATTTAAAGTCTGTTCTGACTGTATGGAATATCTTGTAGTTCAAGAGGTAAAGATGGTTAAGTTTCCATTCCAAACAGAAGTCTGGTTGTCTTTCTGTTTCGGCTTAATTCAAAGCCTTCCTCAGCTACTTAAAAATAAACAAGTAATACATATAGAGCAATGCGGCATAAATAATAGGATCAAAAGCGAAAGTAACATCGAATGTAAAATATAGTACTCACACGCGAGCTGTTAGTAACTGGCTTTCGTGTTGGCAAATGAAATCCTGAGAGTACAGCGTATTTAAAGTATACTGTCACATGATACAAATTAGTCAGGTGATCATTGCGTTTAAAAGATACATATGCACCATATTAAACATATAAATTAATGCCAGGGCTTATAGATAGCATGCTAGATCTAACAATGTGTTGAGTCCTTTAGGATATAGTGAGTCAAACAAGTGTATATATTTGGATTCTTGGCGTCTAAATATCAACTCCATATCAGATTTGTCATGTCTGTGTGTGTAAGTAAAGTGCCACAGAACAAAAAATGATAATTCCTCATCAGTATGATTTTTCTCTAAGAAATGTGAAGCCAGGGGAGCCTCCAAAATATGATTTCTAACCCTGGCTCTGTGTTTCACTAATCCGGTATTTAACCGGTCTTTGGGTTTGCCCAATGTGGCAAAGAGGACATGCGCATCGGATAACGTAAATAAGGTAACATGAACCACAGTTATTGAAGCTCTCAATTGTAAATGTGCGTCCTGTAACAGGGTTGGTAATTTCGTGGACCATCAGCATGAATTTACAACTTTGGCAGGAGCCACATTTAAAGTTACCTTTTGGTAGACGAGACGATGTCAAGGGACGTGGTATATTCTGCACCAAAATGTCTCTAAAAGACCTTGTGCGTTTATACGCAATACGTGGTGGCAATTGGCAACCGGGTAAGCGTTGAACCAGGTGCCAATGTTTACGGAGGACTTTGCTAATCAAAAAAGACATCGATGTATATTGCAACACGCAAGTAAGTCGCGTGGTCTTTTGAGCAATAGATTCTGTTAGTAATTCTTTTCTAGGTTTCTCAGCAGTTTTGAGCATGGCCTTTTGGATAATATGCTTAGGGTATCCACGTTGTTGAAGATCTAAGCCGATCATGTGCGCGGCTTGTAAAAAGTCAGACTCTTCAGTAGAGTTTCTTTTCAAACGGAGCAGTTGTCCATATGGAAGATTATCCTTTAAATGGATAATGGGATGGATTTACTTTAAATCAATGAAATAATTAAGAAGGACTGTGTACTTAAATCAATGAAATAATTAAGAAGGACTGTGTACTTACGCTGTTCTCTTTGTTTTTCTATTTTCAACTTATGGCTATATATGGAACCAAATATTTAGCTGTACTCTTAAGTGTATATGAAATTTCAATAACACTATTTGTTAGTGATAACCTTTGAGATATTAGCTAATCCTTCAGCCTTCTTGGGATGTAATCCTTGGAGAGAACATAATGTCTTAGTGTGACTAATCTTTTAACCTTTGTCCTGTTCTCAGTACATTTGCACATGCCCCATTTGTCATGTAGTGACCTAACCCTTATGAAAAGTAGTTGCGCAGAATCCTGAAAAAGAGCAAAATGATTGAAACTCGGCCAGAAAATTCACCCCGACAGCTTCCTACCTTGCGCCTTTATTAAGGTTTTGGTAATGCTCTGTGTGTGGGGTTTCCCTTGAAGACTGTTTGGCAGCTTCAGTTAGGCTAAAATGCAGCAGACCGGTAGTTTGCTGTTTTGGCCTTTGAATGTAGGACTCATGAAGGCTGGGGCTGGCAACAACTATTGAGCAGCTTGCTGCCAGGTGACTTGCAGTTACCTGACAATAACCAGGATAAAGTAGTGAGTAGAGTTTTCGATCAGGATCTGGAAGACCCAGGCTGAAACCTCCACTCTGCCATGGCAACTCACTAGACTTCGGACCAATCACACACTCTCCACCTAACCTACCTCGCAGGGTTGTTGTGAGGATAAAATGGCGATGAAGAGAACAATGTAAATAGCTTTAGGTCCCTATTGGGGAGAAAGATGGGTATAAATAAATAATAAATGTAACAGAGGATGGGGGCAGATTAAAGGTTGGTTAGCTGGTGGGTGAGAAGGAAGCAGGGAAAGGGAAGAAGATATGGGGGCTGCCAGGATATGGGGGCTGCCCCCCTCAAGTCCTTGCAGGTCCCCCCCTTATGAGTTTTATATTATCATGCATCATCTTGTACACTTTGTAATAGACAGGTGGTATACAAATACAGAATTTATTTTGCACAGCTGTTTTGTGTTGAATTCCTTTCCTTAATCTTGTGTTTTACAAAAACACATAGACACTTTTCAGTAGGAGTAGATATTTTCTGTAAGGCATTATTGAATGCATACATTTTAGCATTTAACAGTTCAATCCTAAGCCAAGTTATACCCTTCTAAGTCTATTTTACTGTATGTCTTCCAGTTCTGGTTTGTTCATTTCTACTGCTATACAGAGCTTTCAGCTACTAATTCCCCCTTTCTAGCTGGCAGCAGAATGACTCTCCCATGCTCATGTACGCCATGTGTGACTTCATAATCTTTCAGCTCATTCCTGAACCCTGCAGCGTTCGGGGACGGCATGGCCACTGCGGCACCTCCAAAAAGGTTTCCTGGCCTTATTTCAAAAAGGTGAAAAAAAGCCTTTTAGAAAATAAAAAAAATAAAAAATGGGGGAAATAGCCCTATTGAAAACAGTGATGCTGTGCCAACAAAAACCTGGCGCAACACCACTGTTTCTGAAGGGGGCGTTCCCGGGCTGGAAGGGGTGAGGAAGCTGACTAAAGTCAGCTCTGCCCCCTGGAATGCCCCCCCTAAGCTGGCACCGCAGTTCTGTTCCAGGATTTAGATCATAGGCTGCGGCGAAGTCCCATGCAGCTGCACGGCACCCAAGCACCGACAGAAAGGCCCCCTGTGCCAGCATAAGTGCCCCTTACTCTGTGATAAGTGGGCACTTGCCCTGGCTTAGCGGTCACACTGCCTCCACACCACTTTCAGGCCCAACCTCAGGAATGGGCTGTAAATATGTGTTATTTCTGATTTTGGCCTATTTCAGAATGCCTATATTATTTGTAGCACGTGTGTTTCCATGCTTTGCCTGCAACCTTTACCCTTTCACACCTTCTTAATTAGTCTGTCTCATAAGCAGCAACATTTTGACAGTTGCTACTATGCTGTTGGAATACTGCCAATACTCCAGATGGGAGTATTTACCTGTCTGGTTACTATAGTAGTAGTCACTGTTGTACGTGTAGCATTGCATTGGAGAGCATTTCTAAGATCACTGTTGCCATATAGCTCACCTTTAAAGACTCTCTCTCTCATTTGATTAATCTTTAGATATTTTTTGGCATCAGATGGTGTCAACAGAGTTGTTCAAAAAGAGGATTCTCTTTCCACGAACTTGTTTTAAATGCTTCGTGATTCAGTCATATTACTTTTGTATACACTGGTTTTGTTTTTAAAACAAAGTACGATTCTGTTTATGGTCACTAAATATTGTATTATGATATGACAGTTTGTAACTTGACCATGTGCAACCATTTTTGCGGTAAGGAGTTGGAATGAATTTTAGACTGTTGCATAATTTTATTTCAAGTCAAGTTTTATTTAGATACAATATCAGCTCTTGGTAAAAATCAAAGTTAGGTTAAAATAATAAAATAAAATTTAAAAAGTTGATGATTCTGGAAGGATGATTTGAAGAAGAGGAGGAAAGATTTTCTACTGGGAAACGTTTTCAGTTAGCCGTTTACAAATCCCACTAGACCGGAGGGAGAATTTGGCTACTTGAATGGTTATCTCCCGAGAGGAGATACTTTAGCTTCTTCCGTTCTCCCAGGAAAGGATGACAATATGGGGAGAATGTACTGCGATCTTATGTCGTTGAAGAAACAACGCAAACGCAGGATCTTATAGGCATTTCTGCCAGCCCTTTAAATGTCTTAAATCCAACCTCTGAAAGCCCAGTAACTGGACTTGCCCCCTGTGAAAGTAAGCCCCAATCCTGGCTTAGTATAATGCACCACGACCAGAACAAGGAAGAACGTATGGACTCTGAACGCCAGGAAAACTTAACGCTACAGACCTTGACCCCTGTGCTGCAACCCCTTGTCCCTCCCTCAAATCTCTCCTTTCCAAACCAGTCTATAAAATGGACTGGAAACCCTCAAAGGAATGCAGCGACGAAGATACTTCAAGCTCCCAATCACCTCAGGAAGATCCATCAACTTCCCTTTTGGACCAAGGTCAAAGAACTCAGTCAACGTCTTGACGCAATTTTATTTAAGGTCAAGATGTCTAAGTTATAAAGCCCTAAATATGATTAGCTGCTCTACAAATACTCTGCTGGTGGGGGGGGGGGGAGGAGGGAAGTACACTTTCTGGAAACAATGAGAATAAATAGGTTTTCATCCTATAATTGCCTCTTTTATTTTTAAGCTCTAGAAAACAGAGTGAGCTGATTGCCACACCCAACATACCATGAAATCTATGCTCTATCGGCACTCCCGTTCCCATTCTCTCGTCTCTGCAGACTTCAGTGAAATATATCTAGCTGTGGTGAACTGTGATAGGCTTGAAGTTTCTGTAACGGGGAAATAGTTCCTCCTACATAAGTCACAGGCTTTCTGCAGATGAACTGGATTTCCCAGTATGGTTTTACTCCTCCTCCGTGCTTAGAAGCTGCTGACATTGCTTTGTAAACAGAAAAAAGGCAGCTGGAAGAACGAGCCGCGGCTTTGGTAAGAATGATTTATTTAAGAGCTTTATCTAGGCATATATAGCTTACAGCCTGTGTTGTTTTTGCTGCTTTCTGTGTTGCTTTTGATGCAATTCCCTGTTTTTGACAAAATCAAAAGGAAAGAGATTGAAGACGCTCTGTGAACACAGCAGGGAAGTTTTCACTGAAGCTGTGAGAGGCACGTGGAAAGACTTCTAAAAGTCTGCTGAGCCGTCCTTTGCTTGCATACAGGAAAGGCAGTAATCAGAAGAGGAGATCAAAGTTTCCTCAGTTAACGTTGGAATAGTTGGTTGTAGTTCAGTATACAGTAGACCTCTTTGAATACTTAGGAATAAGACAAACAGCAGAAGGTTTGAGAAATTAAAATAAAAAGCTGATTTAGAGCACATTTAATTAAAATGTGAAAGATACTATAGCTCTAAGCATACTACTTTTATAATGGCAGTTACAACCACTGTTGTTCCTTATGTAGCCCTCAAGGGTTTTTTTATATCTCTGGAAGAAGGTGTTATTTCAGGATAAATTTGAGCTTTGAGGTTGAATGAGGGGATCAGTTGCTTGTTTTCTTCTACTCAAGTTTCCATTTTGAAAACATCTTCATTTATGTCTTGTCAATAGTAATCCCTATATAAAGCATCCTAGTCTTTGGTCCTCTTATGTTGCTATAGTTAATTTCCCTTGGATGACGATGCCTCTTTGATAGTCACTTGGTGACTCAGTGCATAATAGGATTGTGGCTGCTGTCACAATTGTTTATGCAGAGGTGAAATAGGAAGAGGACTGCGTATTTTTAGCATCTTTCAATGCAGTGCAGGTGTTTAAAACAAGATGGGCCAGCACCTTGTCGTATGTATGTTCTCTGTGGACCATAAACTAGTGTGTGGTCTACAATTTAAAGTCCATTGTATTAATGATTCACTAACAGTACAGTCCTAAGCTGAGTATACCTTTCTAAATCTATTGACGTCAGAAGCCTTAAAAAGGTATAGCTCTTATAGATTGGACTATAAGAAGATGGTATTTTCCATTGTTGGGAACATTTCTAACCTGTGAATAAACAAACCATTTTAAAGCAGAAAGTGTAACCTTAAGTTCTTCACCATACTCTTATCTGCATGACATTTTAATCCCATTTAGCAACTCCTGTTTGGGGAGAGGCTGTGGCTCAGTGGTAGAGCATCTGCTTGGCATGCACAAGGTCCCAGGTTCAGTCCCCGGCATATCCAGTTAAAGGGACTATGCAAGTAGGTGATGTGAAAGACCTCTGCCTGAAACCCTGGAGAGCTGCTACTGGTCTGAGCAGACTATATAATTTTCTCTCTCACACACTTTGATATAAACCATGCTGTGAGAGTGGTCTTCAGGATTCTTTATAGATTCTTATGGAAGCTGAACATATTTTAAATCCTGTCTGCATTAACATTACAATGTGAAAAAATAATGACATTTTAAAAAATTCACTGTAGGGAAAAACTATATCTAAAAATACAGTAGAATCATAGAGTTGGAAGAGACCACCAGAGTCATCTAGTCCAACCCCTTGCACAATGCAGGAAATTCACAACTACTTCCCCCCCCCCCAACAGTAAACAAGTTACCTTTAGAATTCAAATTAAAGCTTTGATAAAACTGCAATTCCTTTACTTTGTGTTGAGAATGGAAACTTTTCTCCAGTGGGTAAGCACTGATTAAAAAAACCCAACAACCTAGCATTTCAGTTGGCTTCCCAAAAGAAAGAAAAACCTTGCATGCAGTTTCAGGCTGCATTTAAGAGCTTTGTAACGTAAGGAGAAATCTTAGCATGAGGTAAGCTTTATAACTTAACTTCAATTTGATGGATTTAAAAGACAAACACTTCTCTGTCACGGAGGCCTGTGCTCTTCTCGGCGATGAGTTCAGGGAGCCGTAGGTCGAGCTTCATGGGGCCAACAAACCAGAGGAAATGTGCAAAGGCCACCTTTTCAGGTTCATGTCAGATGCATGCTGACGTCGAAAGGGCAGAGGAGATTCAAAGCCTCCAAGGAAAGAAAGAAAACAGGAAAAGAGGGGGCGACAAGAGGCTGTGCGGTGCATTCAAGTGCCACACCTGCTGGAACTTGGATGCAGGAGGATTGGTAGTTGGCATTATAATTAGAAACAGTTACTTTTGTCCCAGCGAGGATCCCATTATTCTGATCCTTCTGCGTTTCAGTTATAAGCACGTGATTATAATAGGTCAGATTTAGCAGACGATAGGACTGATCTTTTTCTATAAATATGCACTCCTGTGACAAGCAAATTAGATTTTCTCTGGCTGGAGCTCAGAAGACTTCTTTGGGTAACTTGAGCTTTTTGGTAATCCCTAAAAGCAGTGAGACAAAAAGTTGAAACCTGGCTTGCTTTCTAAAACGATTACTTCCTCAAATGTTATTAAGCAATGCTAGGAACTAGTGATAATTTTAGCATTTATCTTCACAGCAATTGTAGGGTTAACTTTTTTCATGCCTGTATTTATTTCTGTCTTGTGTAATAAAAATAATACTTATTATCTCAATAAAAGATAATGTTTCTACAGGTGTTCTGTCTGGTTTGCTGGTTTATAGTTCACAGAACTTGAACCCTTACTCTTTACAACCTAAAGGTTGCAGATTACCTTTAATGAGATAAATCCTGGAGAGCTCTGTTTTGCACAGGCGAAGCCTTAAAAATGTTTAGTATAACTCCTCTAATAGGATGTGGGAGGGAATCTCTTGTTACAGCTGGTGCTGAATATTCAAAAACAGCTCTTTCAGTTTCACCGTAGTATCACATCAGGTAGGGAGTGAAGATGGTGCGATTAGAGAAACTATTAGCTGATTGGGACCCAGAAATTACAGAAAGCGTGGCGAAATTCCTGATGACAGCAATCAACCAATGGGAACTCAGTCAGAAAGAGAATCTCAACGCTAAAGAATAAACTGTACTTAAACTAGCTTTTAACATTCAAATTTCAATTTCAGCTTTTGTATATTCCTTTAAACATGTGTGTGTGTGTTAAGTGCCATCAAGTCGCTTCCGACTCATGGCGACCCTTTGAATGAAAGTCCTCCAAAATGTCCTATGTTTGACAGCCTTGCTCAGATCTTGCAAATAATAAACATATTATGCCAATAAAGGTATTTGTATTTGATGGTGTAATTAGGGTTGCCAGATCCCTCTTCGCTACCATCGGGAGGTTTTTGGGGAGGAGCCTGAGGAGGGCCAGGGTTTGGGGAGGGACTTCAATGCCATAGAGTCCAATGGCCAAAGCGGCCATTTTCTCCAGGGGAACTGATCTCTGTCAGCTGGAGATCAATTGTAATAGCAGATCTCCAGCTAGTACCTGGAGGTTGAGGAACCAAAACAGCACAAACAATATAAGAAATGCTAGATTTTATAAGTGAATAAAGTGCAAAGGTGACAATAAATATATACAATATAATACAACAAGATACAGGTAAGTAATATATATCTCAGTCCAGCATATCAGGGACCTGGAAACTCCTCAAGTCCACTTTTTAGGTAAGTCCATTAATTCCAGTAGTTATATGGGAACAATGTTTCCTTTTTGGAAATCAATCATATGTTTCTTCAAACTATATTTCAACACGCTGGAAATCAAGTAATAGGTACAAGCCACAATAAAAGATGACAGATGACAGGACGTGTTGTCTAGATCATAATCAATCACGTTTCGCATTTGGCTTCGTCAGCTACATGTATCTGTGTACAATAAAATCCATGTAATAACATATTTAATATTTAATACAATAATACAAATAAACAACTAAAGATGTTATTAAACAAATTAAATATGTTATTACATGGATTTTATTGTACACAGATACATGTAGCTGATGAAGCCATATGCGAAACGTGATTGATTATGATCTAGACAACACGTCCTGTCATCTGTCATCTTTTATTGTGGCTTGTACCTATTACTTGATTTCCAGCGTGTTGAAATATAGTTTGAAGAAACATATGATTGATTTCCAAAAAGGAAACATTGTTCCTATATAACTACTGGAATTAATGGACTTACCTAAAAAGTGGACTTGAGTTTCCAGGTCCCTGATATGCTGGACTGAGATATATATTACTTACCTGTATCTTGTTGTATTATATTGTATATATTTATTGTCACCTTTGCACTTTATTCACTTATAAAATCTAGCATTTCTTATATTGTTTGTGCTGTTTTGGTTCCTCAATACTTCTTACAGCACTGAGCCTTTTTATTCCACGGAGTACCTGGAGGTTGGCAACCCTAGGGTGTGGTTGATCTGACCTATAATATTCGCAGTTAAAAGGGAATTCATGGTAGTGTAAATGCCTGTAAAAAGGTTCAGTTACAAGCTACAACGCGAAGAGCCAGTCCTGGCCACAATCCAGATAAAGCATGTGGCCAGTTGGAGCAGAGACTCTCTCTCCCCACCCCCAGCAGTAACCTCTGCCCTATCACTATGGTCCATGACGAGCCACTAGGTCAAGCCTGTGAGTGCTTTCTAAACTGTTGCTCCTTATGTTAATGGTAAACTATTACAGTTTGCTAGTGCTCAGATAGGAAGATTCCTTTGAAATGTGGTATTGGAGGAGAGTGTTACGGATACCATGAAGTGTCAAACAACAACAAATCAGTGGGTTATAGATAAAATCAAGCCTGAACCGACCCTAGACGCTAAATGACTAAACTGAGGCTATCGTACTTTGGTCACATTATGAGAAGACAGAAGTCCCTGGAAAAGACAATCATGCTAGGAAAAGTGGAAGGCAGCAGGAAAAGAGGAGGACCCAACAAGAGTTGGATGGACTCTTTAAAGGAAGCCACAGCCCTCAATTTGCAAGACCTGAGCAAGGCTGTTAAAGATAGGATGTTTTGGAGGACATTGATTCACAGGGTCGCCATGAGTCGGAAGCAGCTTGACGGCACTTAATACACATAGTGCTCTGAAGTGAATTTAATAGACTGCCTCTACCAGTTAGGGTTAGAGTGGTTATTAATCCATCTCATGTTTGTAGAATCATTTGCTTCTCAGGTCACATGGCGGAGTTGCTAACTTGTTGAAGTCAGTGTTTAATTCTGCGGTACGACCTTTTGGCAAAGAGGAATGTGCTTAGCAGTATTGTGTGTGTGTGTGTGTGTTCCCCTCCCCCATTCTTCCATTAGATAGGAAGCAATAGGATTCTGCAATCCTTGAAAGGTGAATAGCTGTCACTTTTGAGCTGTAGGTAAAGCAGCAGCCAAATGGGAAGGAACTTGGCAAGCTGTTCTCCCAGGCACACTGGCTTGGGGAATTCTCTTGCTGAGGATTGTGGCTGATTCAGCCTTAACTTTAATGGGGTAGGGTTTTTTGTTTGTTTGTTTGTTTTAGTAAATCACTAACTAGTAACTTCATTTGTGGTTCCCTGCCTCAATGGTGGTTACAATGATGTTTTACGTAAATATTCTAAACCATTCTTTCACTTTGAGAAATGTGTGTAAAGTTATGACTGTTAACATTATTAGTTATGGCAAAGAAAGTTTTTTTGTTTCAAAGATTTCTTAAATTGACATTTTCTAAAAAGTAAAACTTTTGCAATCCTCTGAAAATGAAGAATAAGTAAATAAAGTAAATTTTGCTGGCCACACCCCCCCCCCATGATCTGTTTGGCTCATTCTGTTTGCTTAAATGGATACAATGAATCACTGTTTGTATTGTTACAAGCTTGCAGAAATGCTTCAAAGTCTTAACATTTTAATGTTGCGGTAAACTGTCAAGGCAGTTGGAAATCCTGTGTTGAAAATAGTGGCCAGTATTTTTTTGTTGGGGATGCATCTTTGAGGCCGTGTGATTGCACAGAGTATGAAAGAGAAAGAAAGGCATGTTACAAACTTCCCCAAAAGAAAGAGAGCATAGCTCAGTTTATGCTGTTCAGCATAGAGGTGTTCTGAGAGAAGAGAATGAGCAGGATTTTCGAAGGTCCATACTACACTTCAAAGTGGTACGGTAGGAAACATATAGGGTTGCATCCAAATTACCATGAGTGGAGCAAAGCTTATGGAATGGGATCCTTCCTTCCTCTGTAGCTCCTAGACGCCCCAACATTCTGTTCCAGGGGCCATGAGCACCCTTACAAACAGCAGGGGATATAGTGAGAGTTTGCATTGTTGTTGTTGTTGGGGTGGTGGAGGAATTGGAAGCACTTTCCTTCTCCTCTTCCAAAGGACAGAATCGAGCGGGTGCAGAGGAGAGCGTCGAGGATGATCAGGGGCCGGGAGACCAAGCCCTATGAGGAAAGGCTGAGGGAGTTGGGAATGTTTAGTCTGGAGAAGAGGAGGTTGAGTGGGGGACATGGTTGCTCTCTTTAAGTATTTGAAGGGCTGTCACTTAGAGGAGGGCAGGGAGCTGTTCCTGTTGGCAGCAGAGGATAGAATTCACAACAATCGGTTTAAATTGCGGGCGGAAAGGTTTTGTTTTTTTGTTTACAGTAAGAGTTGTTCGACTGTGGAATCAGCTACCTAGGGAGGTGGTGAGCGCCCCCTCACTGGCAGTCTTTAAGCAGAAGCTGGACAATCACCTGTCAGGGATGCTTTAGGCTGATCCTGCATTAAGCAGGGGGTTGGACTAGATAGCCTGTACGGCCCCTTTCAACACTATGATTCTATGAAGTGATATTCCACTAGCATGCATTCTGTAGTACTGGCAGAACTGCATTCTTGGACCCAAACTCATGAAGATTCAGCTGAGTGTCTCTGAGCCAAGTTTGTGCAGAATAGTACTTTTGCCTGATCATCATGTACCGTATTTTTCGCTCCATAGGACGCACCTTTCCATAAGACACACCTAGTTTTTAGAGGAGGAAAACAAGAAAAAATCTTGTTTTCCTCCTCTAAAAACTTGTTTTATGGAGCGAATGCCAGCTGGGCGCGTGCGTGTCAGGACGGCGCGAGACGCCGTTCTTCGCCCCGACGGCCAGCTGGGAGGCGGGCGGGGCCGCCAGAGCCAGCTGGGTGCGTGCGCCGGCTCACTCTGTGCGGCCCCGCCCGCCTCCCAGCTGGCCGTCGGGGCGGGGAACACTGGCTCGCGCTGTCCCGACGTGCACGCGCCCAGCCGGCATTCGCTCCATAAGACGCACGGACATTTCCCCTCACTTTTGAGGAGGAAAAAAGTGCGTCTTATGGAGCGAAAAATACGGTACTTTCTAAAGGACATAAAATAAATATTACTTCCACTTTAAGTGTGAATAGAGCTATGGTTATGCAGTCCAGTCCTAAGCATGGTTATTCAGCAATAAGTCCCACTAAGTTCAGTGTAAGTGTGCATAGGATCGCATAGTTAGTATATTTATAAAGTGATTTTTCCTAAGGATTACAGAGATAATGTAAACCCGTATCTCTTTTATAAGAATGCCTTTACAAACACTTCTATTTTACACATTTCTTCGTGACATTTAGGTGGGAAGTACACCAGAGAATACACAGGGACTCCTTAAGAATGCAGTCCAGTCCTAAGCATGGTTATTCAGCAATAAGTCCCACTAAGTTCAGTGTAAGTGTGCATAGGATCGCATAGTTAGTATATTTATAAAGTGATTTTTCCTAAGGATTACAGAGATAATGTAAACCTGTAACTCTTTTATAAGAATGCCTTTATGAACAGTTCTATTTTATATGTTTCTTCCTAACATTTAGGTCGAAAGTACACCAGAGAATACACAGGGACTCCTTAAGAATGCAGTGAGGTTTAGCTGGTTTACCACCACGAAGAGAAGGGATCTACAAAACAGATCATAATTCACTTTTGCATCTCTTACAGTCAACACCAAGTGTGGCTATCTGATTTCTGGCACAATTAAAAAACAGCAATATTCCAGGAGAGGATTAGAGAGGAATAACGGTATTCCAAAAAAGGAAGATGGAGCCCTTTCTGGCAACTGTCTGTTCTTCCTCACTGAAGCCTGTCCTCAAACATGGAAAACCGTTGACCTAGGCAAACTACTGTGTGTGTGTGAAGTGCCGTCAAGTTGCAGCCAACTTATGACGACCCCTTTTTTGGGTTTTCATGGCAAGAGACTTAACAGAGGTGGTTTGCCAGTGCCTTCCTCTGCACAGCAACCTTGGACTTCCCTGGTGGTCTCCCATCCAAATACTAACCAGGGCTGACCCTTCTTAGCTTCTGAGATCTGACAAGATCAGGCTAGCCTGGGCCATCCAGGTCAGGGCAGACAAACTGCTAGAGGACCAAAAAATAAAAAAAATTCAAAGTTGGCATACACTTGTTGTTGTTCCCAAAGTAGGCCACATTAAAAATTCTACAAGAAAATGAAGCTGCACCATACTTTTTGAATGAATCAAGTTTCCACTGGTTGTGTTCATGGTAAGCTTATGCTTCCGACCCTTTTGTCTGTTTTTAATGCTCTGTTGCGTTCCTCACTGAAATAATAGTGTGTCAGCACATTGGTGGCTCAGGCCTGGGAAGTTCGAGTAATCATAAGGCCTATAGCTTAATTTGTGTGAATTGATTGGTAGATGACAGCATAGTTCAGACTCATCAGTTATTTCCCCCCACATTGTTTTGCCATAGACTGAGCATTCTTAAACATGCCAAGCTGAAATAAGGGAGGGAAAGGATTCAAACAAACCTCTGCTTTGAAAGTGTGTGTTGGAACTATTTTTTTTTGTAAATTATTTTGTTCCGTGTAGCTTTGCCAAATCTTAGAAGAATCAGTATGATATAATGTAATGGCAAGAATCTTCAAGACCTGAGTTCAGATGCCAACTAAGCAATGAACCTTAGTGGGTGGCCTTAGGCAGGTCACTTTTAGTCAGCCTAGTTTACCTCATAGGATGAGTGTGAGGGTGACATGAAAAATTGACCCCTAAATCCTCTAGTAAATGTGTGGAATGCAAATATGACAAGTGTGAGTTGCGTGTCATAAATTTGGAGTTGATATGATCGGTCTTCATGTGAGATCCTCAGTGAGAATAAACAAATGGGAATAGTAATGTCTAAGGTGCCCTTACCTGGATGGCCCAGCTTCGCCTGATCTCATGAGATCTCAGAAGCTAAGCAGAGTTGGCCCTGGTTAGTACTTGGATGGGAGACCACCAAAGAAGTCTCTTGCCTTGAAAAAACTGTGGGGGTCACCATAACTCAGCAGCAACTTGATGGCACTTTCCACCGCCAATGGCTAAATCAAGCATAAATTTACAGCTATTTTTAAGCACTTCACAGCTTGTGATGTAACATTTGTACATTCCTGATTATCCTACTTGACCATGCCTGAGTTGATGGTGGGTAGTGTTGGCACACAGTCATCTAGGAATAAATGGGTATAATTTATTTACTTACTTCATTTATACCCTGCCTTTCTCCCCAGTGGGGACTCAAAGCAGCTTACAACATTCTCCTCTCCTCTGTTTTATTCTCACAACAATTCTGTGAGGTAGGTTAGGCTGTGACTGGCACAAGGTCAGCCAACAAGCTTCTGTGGCAGAGTGGAGTTTTGAGTCAGGGGCTCCCAGATCCTAATCCAGCACTCGAACTCAGGGTTCCCCAACCTTTTCGAGCCTGCGGAAATCTGGCCCGGCATGGTGGGCACAGCTACCCAATGGCTGCCATAAAACGGCTACCACAGGAAGTGGAGCCAGCCGTAAAGTGACTGCCACAGCTTAACTTCAGTAATACAGTGTAGATTCTTGTGCTGTGGTATGAGCTGCTGCCAAAGCAACATGTTTTTTTTTTTTAAATCTGCACAGCCAACCAGAAGCCTTGCTGGGCAAAAGGCCTACCTGGCCCTACTCATTTCCTAAAAACACTTGGTGGGCACCAGAAAAGGTATTGGTGGGCACCCTGGCGCCCACAGGCATCGCTTTGGGGAACCCTGCTCTAACTGTGGTTTTGATTTTCATATTTACCTCGCAACCTTCTGAAATAGGCTTAATGAAAGGTGGGAGAGAAACAAATATGACATTGGTAGCATAGACTGATCATTACTATTCTGGATCACTGGTTTGGCATGAGTTCTTCTTCCATTGCTTTTGGAGGTATTTAATCTCATGCTGGTTATATATTAATGCTAGCTTGGGTTGCTGCACTGGGTATATTGTGACCCCTTGAATCCTGAATTTATTTGGGGGAGATGTTTGGGTCTGTGGAGGGAGAGAAGCATATTTATGACCAACAGAAACCCCACATTTCTTCCCAGTAGGAAGGTTAGAAGAAAATGATATTTTTGGCTTAGGTTTCTAATAAACCCAGAAGTATTCAATTCAGTGCTTCGTGCTCTTGTAAGGCATGGAATCCGTGTGGTGCGGCCCACTGCCATTTTTACCTATTTTTGATTTTGCTCATGTCTGCTTCCAGTATTATTTCTCCCTGAAATTGCAGATGAGAAACATCATGAGATTTTGCAGCCTGGAGCCTACTTCTTCCAATGCAATGAGTGAATCTTTAGTATGTAGTTGATGGTAATGCTAGACTTGGTAATCATAGGGTGGTCAAGTACCTATCTGAGAATGTCTACACATTGGAGTGGCTCCTCAACCACTCTGGATAGTGTATCAGGCATTCATCTGATTTGTTTGCAGATTATAAAGAGAACATTAGTGGGATAATTGATTTATTTAATTCATTTATACCCCTAATTCATTTCTCCCCTAATGAGAACCCAAAGCGGCTTATTTTATTCTCCTCCCCTCCATTTTATCCTCACAACCATCCTGTGAGGTAGGTTAGGCGGAGAGTGTGTGACTGGCCCAAGGTCACCCAGTGAGCTTCCCTGGCACATGTGGGGATTCGAACCTGGGTCTGCCAGATACTAGTCCAACTCTCTTAACCACTAGACCACATTGGCTCCCCAGTATAATTGGGGGAAAGGAAGGGAAATTGTTCTTAAAATATAATTATTTTTTGTGTTTTTTATTTTTTTAAGATAATGATAATAGATACAAAGAATAAAAGAATAAACAAAAGATATAGATAGCACTGAGATTGCTATTACACATGAAATTGATCTGACATGCTTAAGACAAGATAACTAACCACCATCATCTGTACAGTCATCGATAGACCTAAGTTATAGCATTGGAAAATATTTCATTTCAGGACAGGCAGTATATTCGATATATAAGCCATCATATTTCTACAGTCATTTCTATATTTGATTCTTTCCATCCCATGATTTCTAGATAATCTATATCCAAAATACAATAATGCATATATTTTGTTAATTTATAAACTGCTTCATATTTATATCTTATATGCTATCTAGACATTATACAAAACAAATAATCGTAATTAATCTAAAATTTCATATCAACAGACATATTTATCTCAGATCCCACCCTCTCCTTCAAACCAAATTTTAAGAGGAATAGATGTAGTGGGGTTTCCATTTCTCTTCGAACTCTTTAATTGGCCTTCTGTTCACAGTTCGTCAATTTTGCCATTACCGCATATTCTGCTCATTTGCTCTTCCGATCCTCTATTTCTGGGCACTTTTCTGACTTTTATTTTGAGGCTAATGTGACTCTAACTGCTGTTGTCATATATTTAAATAGTTCCTCTACATTTTTTTAATGCCAGTTAGTATTATCCCCAACAAAATGTTCTTTGGGTCCATTGGGAACGTAATTTTTAAAATTTTCTGCATTTCCACATGTATTTCTTTCCAATATTTCTTGACTGTATTACAGAGGGAGGTTGCAACAGGTGTTTCTTAAAATATTATTTTGGCTGACATAATGGCAACTATGTTATGTAACTCTTTTAATAGGAAGCCTTGTAAGGCTTATATATGCTGGTGTGCTGCTCCTGTCTACCCCCACCTCCACGGCTAATGCCACTGTGACCTTGGTTAATTTCTGCTTCCGCTGACGGTTCTGGTTTCCAAATCCTGTGGATCTCTCTCTGGAATTGTGGCTTCTTGTGCCCTTTCCCTCTTTCTGCCCCCTACCATGTAGGAAGGCAGTTCTAATTTAAATGCTGATGTGGGTGCTTATTGTAAACAAAACTGGGTCAACAAAGGCTTAGGAAAAACCGCTTCCTAATACATTGTTCACACGGCTTCCCTTTGCATGGGATGGTTCAGAATTCAAAGAACCTTTTTCAAGCCACCTCAAGACAATTCAGGATTCTTTAGTGTCTGTTTTCCCAGCTTTGTTGAAGCTCAGCTCCTGGCGTTACATGACTTGCTGTGCCTAAGGGAGTGTGGAAGATTCTTCCATTGCAAAGAACAGTACATCAAGCTATTTCTACCTTGGATGATAAAAGTTGTTCATCTGAACTTGTGGGCCGGTATCTGCTGTGGTTTTGACAACCGCAACACTACAGTGTTTGGCATTACTGCTGGATCTTCCAGCATAATATGCAAGAGCCATAGGAGAAGCATGAACCAGCAGCAGTAGGATCTTATAAGAAAAGCGGCGGTAGTAGTCTAGCAGTAAGATACCAGCGGCTCCAGCTGGTACAGAATGCGGTGGCGAGACTCCTTACAGGGGTCTTGCCTCGAGAGCATATAAAGCTAGTGCTCCGTCAACTGCACTGGCTCCAGCTGGGGTATCGGATCAGGTTCAAGTTGCTGGTTTTGACCTTTAAAGCCTTACATGGGCTGGGACCTTCGTATCTACGGGACCACCTTTTCTGAAATACCCCCCGAAGATCTTTACGGTCATCAGATAACAACTTACTGGTGGTCCCTGGCCCTAAGAGTGTGCGGCTGTCCTCGACGACAGCCAGGGCATTTTGGCCCTGGCGCTGGCCTGGTGGAATGCTTTGTCTGGTGACATCAGGGCCCTGAGGGACCTCAAAGAGTGTTACAGGGCCTGCAAGACAGAGCTTTTCCACCAGGCCTACAGTTGAGGACAGCTGCGGGTATCATCCTCTGCTGGCCTCCCTTTCCCCCCCCCTTGTTCTGTGTTACTCTTACTATGGGGGGGGGGCAACCTAGTGCTTATTCCGGGCACTATGGGCCAAATTAAGCACCATCTGGAGTTTTTAAGGGTTTTTTAATTGGGTTTTATGGTTTAATTTTAGAATCATTACTTTTATTGTTAATGTTTGATATGTTTGATGATGTTCCCCACCCTGAGCCTGGTCTTGGCCGGGGAGGGAGGGTTATAAATTGAATAAATAAATAAATAAATAAATAAATAAATACTGCATCGTGCTTTTTTGTGAAGACAATGCTGTTTGCTTAGAATGTTTCTTGGTTATTCTCATAAAATGAAATGCTGTTCTTTGTCCCTCAGTAGAATGCCACACACATTGCTGGTGCTTATAGACTTATTTGTAGGTATCTCAACCATCTCCATGAGGAGGTAAGATCGGGAAGAGTCAATCAACAGAACGTGAATTGGTGCAGCCTTTTATGTTTGTAGGACTGGCAGTTTTGAAGTCACAAATTCAGAGTCATCTGTTGCAGCTTTGTCAGACACAAATTGAATCTGATGTTAAATAGGTGTACTGAGCCAGTCCCCAATCTGGGAGAGTTTATCTGGTATTAAAGAGATTTAGATATGCCATCTGTTTTGCCTGTTGCCTTTGTTTTTCCCCCCTCTGGGAGAGTGGAAAGGATTGTGCAATGATTATATTTCTTCTTTAGGCAAATATCGGTGTACAGTGCACATTGATATTTGCCTGAAGACTGTACGATGATTATATTTCTTCTTCAGGCAAATATCCCAGCTCAAATTAGTTTACCCAGAAAACACTCCTAACGGCCTGCTTTTGGCTCTGCTGGGCCAAAAAAATGCATTTTTATTTACCCCCAAAGGCTTAATTGTTCTTTTTCCCACTGCCGGGCTTTTTTCCCTGTGCCCTCAGCATATCTGGGCAAAGGGCAGCTTGCATTCTGCTTGATCAGTTTGCCTCACTTTCCCCAAATAGAGAGTACTAGACTGATGGTTCTGCTGTCTACAGACAGGATTAACTGTGGTGTTTTTTTTTTAAAGCCTTGCCTATAACTTGTTGGAGTGGTAACATTGATAGATGCTTACAGGAAAAAAAGTAGAAAATGTTTTATCCCTGCAGTGATTTTGCAACACAGTCTAAAACCAGAAGCCAAGAAAGTAGTTTATGTACTTTCGAACTCAGGTCTCATGCTCCTTGTGTGGGGACAAATGTAAACTACTTTTAAATTGCCCTTCAAACACTCCCTGTCCTAGAAATATAGAGAAAAACTTCTGTTGTGAAATCCGCATTACAGATGGCAAGGGGAGAGTAAGCGGAGAGAGATTATACCCAGTTTGTTAGGGGGCAGTAAAGTCAGGCCCTGACCCCGATGACCCAGGCTAGCCTGATATTGTCAGATCTCAGAAGCTTAAGCAAGGTCAGCCCTGGTTAGTACTTGGGTGAGAGACTACCAAGGAAGTCCAAGGTTGCAGAGGCAGGCGATGGCAAACCACCTCTGAATGTCTCTTGGCTTGCGAAGCCTGCTGGGTCGCCATAAGTCAACTGTGACTTTATTTTTGTTGCTGTCAAGTCAGAGAGAGAGTTGTTTACCTCTCTTACCACCATATTGTGGACTTGCGTTGCAGTAAGTAACAACCATTCTGTATTATGAGTTCAATATTTCAGATACAGGCTCAGGTGGATTACATAGAATGTACAGATATTTTCAGGTAACTCTATTTAACAGTGACTATGTATCTAGCGATCTGAGCAAGGCTGTTAAGGATAGGACACTTTGGAGGACATTGATTCATAGGGTCGCCATGAGTCGGAAACGACTTGACGGCACTTAACACACATGTATCTAGCAGTCCCATCCTAAGATCCCAGTGCTAAAAATATGCAGGCACTTCTTGTGAGTATCCTATGGATGTTCTGCGGAAGGTAAGAGTGGCACATACAACCTGGGGCAAGGCTCTGACTACATAGTGTTCACGCTGGAGTACATACTAACCCTACCTACATCTACCAATCTTGGAGCAGTGTGCACCCTTATACGTGGCACACATATGGCCCCCTGATGTCACACAGCTGCTACCTACATTTAGAATGTCAGGAGGTGTGTGTGTGGGGGGTGGGGGTGGGGGAATGGCTGGCTTCTTCATTTTAAAGTAGCTGTTATGGGTTTGGATCCCAGAAACAGGGATGCTTGCTAGAAGGCAGAAATTGCTTTTCGCCTAGCAACAGGTTGTGCAGCAAAAAAAATAGGTATAGGTCAGACTAGAACCCTTACCTCCTGCACTCAGGAGCGCTTCTCTAACCACTCACCCAACTGTGCATACTGTAATGAGAAACACCATAGGCATCCTTTAGCAGTCTTGCTGTTTACACCAGCCATATGGAACAGAGAAGAGTGCAGATATAGACGGTGCAGTGGAAAGGCACACAGAGAACATAATTTGGTTGCCAACTCTGTCTTGGCAAATTCCTGGAGATCCGGGGGGGGGGGGGGCTGGGGAAGGTAGTGTTAAGGGCGGGGAGAGATCTCATTAGGGATGTTTTACCATGGAGCCTGCTCTCGAAGCTGCCATTTTCTCCAAGGAAACTGATCTCTGTAGTCTGGAGAGAAGTTGTAATTCTGGGCAACCCTAATTATATCAAACACTTCTCGTTCTGTTCTCACGTGTGAGAAACCCTGAATCAAGCTGGCTGAACTCCTGAGGCCAGTTAAAGTTTTGTCCCATAAAACATTGTCGTGGGGGATGGGCTACTCATACGGATTGGCTGCCACTGGCATAACTTCTGGATACTCTGGCCTATGTTGGAGATATGCCAATATAGAGCTTAGTTGCCTGCTTAGGTCTTTGGGTGTGGGTCTTAGGATGGGGCCCTAATAGGGCGGTCATAAGCACAGTTGCATACTTCCTAGTCCATTGACTTCAGTTGATTCTGCTTAGGACTGCACTGTAAATCACCCCAAACCGTTGTGCAGTCATGTTGAAAGCACACTATACCAAAAACTACCCACATGAAATATTTTGGGTTGCAGCAATGGGTAAATGTGGTTAAATTACCATTGCTGCCACCCAGCCCCAAAGCCAATGCTCAGTCAAGTGTCTGAAGCTTCGTTCCCATGCATGCAACCACATTATGTTTTCATCCTTTATGAAAGCGTGAAATTAAAAAAAGGCTTGTAGCATCTTGAAGATTGGCAAGATATATTGCAAAATAAGCTTTCGCAAGTGTCAGACGCATTATTTATTTATTCACTTCAATTGTATCCTACTTTTTCCCGCAGTGTGGACGCAAAGTGGCATATAACAATCTCCTCTTCTTCATTTTATCCTTACGATAACCCTGTAACGTGGGTTGGGATGAATGTGTGTGATTGGTCTACGGTCATCCAGCAGACTTGGGAGGAGTAATGGGGATTTGAACTGGGATCCCACCGATCATAGTCATACATTCTAACCATTATTTATTTATTTAGGAAATTTTAATGTTGCCTAACCTGGGAAACTTGCCTGAGCTGGCTTACAAAATAAAGTAATAAAGCATAACATTAAAAGTTAAAAATTAAAACCCATCATTAAAAAAGCTCCAGCCATAAAAGGGCTCTCATGATTTATTTCATCATTGGGCAAATAAATACAATGCAGCACAGAGAAAAAAAATCATGATCAGTGGAGTGAAAAGGTAATGAAATGCAGTAGGTCCAGGATCTGATGTTTGTAGTCAAAGTGCCAATGTATACAAGGTAAGCACAGTGGTAGGGTTGCCAGGTCCCTCTTCGCCACCAGCGGGAGGTTTTTGGGGCAGAGCCTGAGGAGGGCAGGGTTTGGGGAGGGGAGGGGCTTCAATGCCATAGAGTCCAGTTGCCAAAGCGGCTATTTTCTCCAGGGGAACTGATGTCTATCGGCTGGAGATCAGTTGTAATAGCGGGAGACCTCCAGCTAGTACTTGGAGGTTGGTAACCCTACACAGTGACCATTCAGAATGGCAATAATGGTGATTCCCAAATCCAGCTGGAAATGGGGGAGGGATGTTTAGTCTTTTGACCTATATTGGCCTTTAGCCAACTTTTAAAAGGGTATGTTCTAGCTAAGATCTATGTGTTGATTTGCAAGCATGTACTTCATTAAATCTAGTTACTTGATGACTCATTACTGAGCCATCGGACTGCAGTTGGTGAGGAAAGATTGAAATATCACAAGAATATGCATCTTTTGAAAATGTATTATGTTCATTCGTGAAACTGGCTTGTAAAATCAATTCATCACAGGTGTGTTAGATTGCAAAATGGCAGCCAGAGTTGTAGGTTTCAGTAGTGACAGAATTGCAAATCGATGGAAAGGCTTATCTGTTACTGTGCAACTCTGTGTAGATCTTTTTTTTTTTTTTAACTGCTGTCCTAGTTACAGATTTAGGGGAGAGGAGGGCTCCTTCAAATCCTTCCAGTGACTTCATAACATGGAAAGGGCTTTATGGAATTGACAGAGGGTAGCAACTCCAAAAAGCGCACCTTATGCATCGTACACAATCTGTAGTAGACTTATGCTGATCCCCTGGTTCAGCTGTGTGCTGAACTCCAAGGTAAGCACTGAACAGTGGCCTGTATCCAACCACACCCTGAAGTGTTTGGTATGTGGTTGGATTCCGGCCACTGTTTCCTAGGCTTGGTGTCTTCCCTACATAGGCCGATTGGGACCTTGGGCTTCTGATTAACACTTTGGCAAACCTCCTCGGCAAGGACATATCATAGGAGCTGGCCATTGGTGGTACTGCAGGACGCTCAACGCTGTGCTCCGTATCTAGCTTTTATCTTTATTTGTTTTAGCTTTTTTTAAAGGGCTTATTTTATTTGTTTTTTTAAATCTCCTGCTGCCTTATTTAAGTTTACTCAAGTTCTTATCTTGTTTTTTTTAGTTTTATTGGCGCTGTCTTTCTTTTTTTTCTCGCCTTCCCCTCTACCTCCTTTGCTTAATTGTAAGGGTTTCAGGTGGGAGTGCAGGCAGGCACTCCCACAGTGTGAGTAGAGGCAGGACCCCATCTTTGTTAAATTTGGGTTTTAAGTTTTTTATTATATGTTTTAAATGCTGTCATATTTATGTGTTTTATGCTTATTGCATTCTCTGTTGGAAGCCTCCCTGAGCCTTGGGGTGCCGGGGTGGGCGGGGTGTAAATTTAATAATAAATAAAATAATAAAATAAAATAGCCACATGTGAAAAGCCAGGTTTTCAGAGCAATTAAAAGACTAAATTTTGTACAATGTAACAAAATAAGCCTGGAGATGGTACACTGTGAAAAACTAGCTAATTTTGTCTGGAAAATATAACAACGGACTTGGACAACCGGGGTTGAAAATCTTCACTCAGCTGTGTAGCCTGCAGGATAGCCTTGAAAAATAGCTCTCTCTCTCTCTCAGTGCAACAGAACTGGCTAAATTGGGATAACCTCCACTTTCCGAAGGAAGGGTTGATCGAATGTTAACGAGGACCACAGTGATAATAATGACTTGGGCTGGTTTTTTGTAATCTTAAACAGAGTTTAAATTTAGTGGGCTTAGAAGGGTGTGTTTAGGATTATAGCTAATACGATAATTTGGTGTTAAGCAGAAAGTTTTCTCAATCTTAACTACTCATCCAATTTCAAGGTCAAATTATGCTGCATCCAATAACTTCCTTGTGAGTGAGGAGTTCTCCAATGGAGTAAGACTCCTTACTAAATGGAAGGTTTGATCCAATTGATTGTTTTTCATTGGTCTTAATGAGTGCAAATGTGTTTTTGTGTGTGAAGAAGTTGCTGTCCTCTATTTTGTATCCCTCTGCAGAAATATATGTTCACTTTTGGGTTTTCTATGCAGTCCCACATGGGACTGCGCACGGGCAGGCCAGCCATGGAGAATGATTTTTGTAGCTTCTGGAACTATCGGCTCTACAGAGCACTCTCCTCCCCCTAGCCCATGGCTGCCTTTTTCCACCCAAACAGCTTCAGCTTGGCAGTCTCCTCAGTGTTCTGGTGTTTTCTGTAGCTATGAAGACATGGAAACAGATGGTAAAATTTAAAAGGGGGCTCTTTTCAAGAAGTGTGTTAAGCGCAGCATGAAAATGGCCCAAAATGATGAACACAAGGAGTGTTTAATGGGCCACATTCCAGCGTCGTGTAAATTGTGTGCCCTTCTTACCCCCAGTGCATGTTAGGAAAGGGCAACCTGATTTAAAGCGACCCTGTGGAAAAAGTCACTGGCTCTCCCCATCTTACAACCGCAGATCCCAAAACTCTGTTGTTAGTTGCTGTCCCGGTGCCCTCAACATCTTCTGCACCAATGCCTGTGATGGAGGCGAGGGCTTCCGTATTACTGCTTACTTTTTTTCATTCATTCATTCATTTATTCATGCATTCATTCTTTCAAACCTTTATTGGCATAGATCTCCCAAGTACATCAATCAGTCATTAAAATACCATATATAAATGATGAAATATCAGTAAAATAGTTTATCATTTTAATCATTATTTATCATTATTACTTCTTACTAAGAAGACCAAGAAGCGGTCAGAGGAGCAAGTAGAACTCATAGACACATAATGAGGTTGAGGGGCAGTAGATTTGAAATAGACAAAATAAAGTACTTCTTTACTCAAAATTAATAAATTTATAGAATTGGCTGCCACAGGATGTATGTAAGCTACTAGTTTAGTTAGCTTGAAAAGGGGACTAGACATTTGTTAAGGAACAGATCCATCAGAGTGCCGTTCAGTGCAGTGACTAAATGGCACCTCTGTGTTCAGAGGCAGTAATCCTCTGAATACCGGGGCTGGAAGGCAACACTAGGTGGACTTTGCCCTCTATGCATTGTTTATGGATTTTGTGGGGGCATCTGATTAGCCATTTTGTGAAATATGATGCTGGACTAAATGAACCATTACTCTGATCCAGCATCACTGTTTTTTTTTCCTGTGTCTTAGGTTGCATCTAGGAGGATTGGGAGTCCTGGAATTAGGGTTGCCAGGTCCCTCTTCGCCACTGGTGGGAGATTTTTGGGGCGGAGCCTGAGGAGGGCGGGTTTTGGGGAGGGGAGGGACTTCAATGCCATAGAGTCCAATTGCCAAAGTGGCCATTTTCTCCATGTGAACTGATATCTATCGGCTGGAGATCAGTTGTAATAGCAGCAGATCTCCAGCTAGTACCTGGTGGTTGGCAACCCTACCTGGAATGGAGATGGTCCTTCAGCAATTCTGTTCCATACAGAACATATTCTTTAACCCTGAACCTAAATATACTGTGGATCATGTATTGAGTCATCCTTTCAAAGATGAGCATATAAAGCCCCTTTTGGTAGAAATTGTGTAGAATACAATGCCTTCCATTTCTGTGAGGATTTCTGTTTTTGCTGGCATCAAGCCTGAGAGGCGGAGTCTAAGAAAGAAAGCTGTAACATCTTTGATTTTGAGGGTGGCCTTTTTTTCTCTTACTGTATTCCTAAAGAATTAAAAGCAAGAAATTCATTTTAAATTAGATCTAAAAATATGGCTGTGGTTCTTTTGTTGTTGTTGTCCTTATGTCTGCCACTTAACATGTAGGCATATATTCTCAGAGTTTTCCCAGTAAGATTCCAGGTGACCTATGTAGAATTAAACTTTTAATACTGTTGGGGCTTTTGTCCCATAATTATATGCATCATACTGATGTGCTCTACAGGCTATCTGTTAAGAAATACCAACTTTTGTATTTTGCAATTATGTAGAAAACACACCCAAAGTCAGGCAGTATAATATCCAAAGTGCTTTCAGTATAGCAAGAAACCATTAGCATCAGTTAGTTGTTGGCACAAGAAAAAATTAAAGCTAAGAGCCCTGTGGCGCAGAGTGGTAAGCTGCAGTACTGCAGTCCAAGCTCTACTCACAACTGGAGTTCGATCCCAACGGAAGTTGGTTTCAGGTAGCCGGCTCAAGGTTGACTCAGCCTTCCATCCTTCCGAGGTTGGTCAAATGAGTACCCAGCTTGCTAGGGGTAAAGGGAAGATGACTGGGGAAGGCACTGGTAAACCACCCCGTAAACAAAGTCTGCCTAGTAAACATCAGGATGTGATGTCACCCCATGGGTCAGGAATAACCCTGTGCTTGCACAGAGGACCTTTACCTTTTTAAATTCATCTTAATGCATTAAAGCAATAATTGTCTGATTAGTGTCCTCTCTCGTAAAAATTGATTTTTTTTACATTAGTGACTATGAAAAGTAAATAATATTCTAACCGTATTTTTCTCTCTGTCTTTTTCACTCCTAATTTTTTTTAGAAAGGTGGCTGCAAACCCAAAATGAAGTGAACATTTCCTTTACATACCACATGTGAATAATTGCACAAGGTGATCTGAAACCGTTCTGCGTGAGTATGCAAAACTGGTTTCTGCTCAGCTTCAGACAGGATGAGCTAGCAAAGGAGGTATTTCCTGCTCAACAAAACTAGTGACAGCTGTCCTGTAATAAGTTGATTTAAGACTGGATGCATGTTTTCACTGATGAAATGAAAGAAGTCGTGCTCTGGTCACCCAAGGAGGTGGAAGATTGGCTGTTGGAGAATGCTGTGCCAGAATACTGTGAACCGTTGGAACATTACACGGGGCAGGACCTGATCAGTCTAACAAAGGAGGATTTTGAGAAGCCCCCTTTGTCACGCGTCTCTTCGGACAATGGCCAGCGCCTGCTGTACATGATAGAAACTTTAAAAATGGAGCACCACATCGAGGCACACAAAAACGGACATGCCAACGGGCACTTGATTATCAGTACAGAGGCCCCGACGAGTGAAAATGGCTTTAGCGAGAAAACCAAACTGAATGGGATGCCAAATGGTTATAGAAAGGAAATGATACATATCCCCATGCCAGAGCCCGAGCGTTCCCAGTATCCCATGGAGTGGATGAAGACTCTTCTGGCTTTTCTTTATGCACTTTGCTGCTTCACCTTTACCACAGTGACAATCTCAGTGGTTCATGAACGAGTGCCTTCCAAGGAGGTGCAGCCGCCCCTACCAGATGCTTTTTTTGATCACTTCGACCGGGTGCAATGGGCCTTTTCTATCTGTGAAATTAATGGATTGATCCTTGTAGGGCTCTGGTTTCTTCAGTGGATGTTCTTAAAATACAAGTGAGTAAAACCTTTGAAAGCACATCTTTTGATCATCGTAATTTGGGGAGGGGCTGTGGCTCAGTGGTAGAGTGTCTGCTTGGCATGCAGAAGGTCCCAGGTTCAATCCCTGGCATCTCCAGTTAAAGGGACTAGGGGAGTAGGTGATGTGAAAGACCTCTGCCTGAGACCCTGGAGAGACGCTGCCAATCTGAGTAGACAATTCTGACTTTGATGGATCAAGGGTCTGATTCAGTAGAAGGCAGCTTCATGTGTTCATGGGTCTTTGTATACTATGGAATAATTTCATTTCAGTGTGTTGAAAAAAACAAAACAGCACTACCTTAATCAACTTTGCTCTTTTTATTTTAAGAAGAAGGTTTTCAAAATATTCAAAGACAGGAGTGTTTAAATATTTTCCAGGGTTTGTAACACTCTCTGGCTTACAAGTCCTTATTTAGGAGCAACATGTCTGCTAATTGCTGTTCTGCAGATCTTGCCAGTGTTAGCAGTGTCATTCCACCTTCTGATACTCTTCCACTCTGGTCCTGTTGTACTCATGACTCTAAAGGGCTAATGACTGTTTGAATTTATAAGAGAGGAAGGGAATGTGGGTTGTACATACAGTTGGCTTAGTGGTGCTCTTTGTAGTAATCTTGAGAAACTAGAGAAAAAGAGAAACATTTATGCAACCATTACAGTGCTGCATGGCTTGCCACTTAGATGCTTGCACAGGGCAGGTTCTTATCCATCCTAGACAGATGCCACTTCGGTATTGCTACACATTTGTATGTACTTGCCCATATTGGAGATGGCAGATAAACTTATGCCAAGAATGAATTAGCTATTTAATACTGGATAAAAATTGAATCGATGGTTGTGTAAAGAGTTTTTGCGAAACCGGCTTGTATCAGTTTGAAGATCTCTGTGGCTTGATTGTGTGTTGATCTCAGAGCCCAAGAACAAGTATATCAAGATCTAGGGTTTAACTGTTGAATATATGGAAAATAGTTACAATATCACTGAATTCCAAAAAATAGAACCAGCTTCATATTGATGTTAATCTTCAGGGTGGGGCTGTGGGTCAGTGGGGAAGCATCCGCTTGGCATTCAGAAGGCCCCAGGTTCAATCACTGGCATCTCCAGTTAAAGGGTCAGGCAGTAGGTAATGGGAAAAAGCCTCTAGGCCTGACACCCCAGAGAGCTGCTGCCAGTCTGAGTCAAATACTGACTTTGATGGATCTAGTGTCTGAATCCATAAGTCAGCTTCATATATTCAGCCCCTCATTTCCCCACCCCTCACACATCAGATGGGCTGTTAAAGGGCCAATCCTTGTCAATAAGTGGAGCAGCAGGCTATGCCTTAAAGGCGCCACATGTGTTCCTGCTTTGGTGCATGGACACTGAGGGTGGGCCCTGTCAGAGTCGGGGTGTCCGGGAGTTGCTTGAGTCAACGTCCATATTTGCAAACGGTGAAATGCGTGATGCAACCATTTCCACATTAAAACAAAGTGCTCCGTTGCCATGAACCTGAATAGTGATTTACCTTGTACAAGAGCTCCAAAGGTGGATGTGCTATCATGCTACTACAAGTTTTGTCTGTCAAAGCATGCAGAAAATCCCCTAGTTTAAAAGGGTAGGCTGCTGCTCAGAGCTGCAACAGGAGGAAAATTCAAAGCAGCTTCTGTATGGTGACTGTAACATGTTTATCTTACTAAAACCAGTTTCGGAGGACCATGTTAGTCTGCAGAGTCCAGAAGTACCTTAGAGACCAACAAGATTTCTGAGGTTTATGCTTTCAAGAGTCAAAGCTCCCATTACCAGATTATCATCAAGAGTTGGAAAGTTACTTCTAGTGGAGTTAGTGGAAATTGATTTAAACAGAGTGTCAGGGGTTCTATGCTTTATAACACTACTGTAATGCCTGCAGTTTCTCAGCTTTGTCTTCTTTAGCTTGTCACTGTATCAGAAAGTGTAACTCCTAATAATAATTATGATTGCTGTTTTTAACATCTTAATAAAATGGCTCTACTGTTACGTTTCAATACATTGAGGTTGGATTCGTTGCTGTTGTCCTTGTGTTTGAAAGATTTTATTTATTTACAAAATTTGTATCCCTTACAAGGGCCTCCAATGCAGCTAACAACTTAAAACATACAGGGTAAAATCACATTTTAAAACCATTAAAATCAACTCCCTTCCTAAATACATATTACTAAAACAGTAAAAAACAAACAAAAAAAAACAGAGTTAAAATAGAGTTAAAATACATATCAAACATAAAAACATTGGTTAAGAAGGAGGGATCATTGAGGGAATGCCAAATGAAACAAAGAAGTCTTCACCCGCTGCCAGAAGATACCAACCAAAGGAGATTTGCAAGTCTCCCTAGGGATAGAGTTCCAGAGCTTTGGTGCCATGACTGAGAAGACCATCTTGCGGGATGCCACCCACCTGATCTCAGGAGGCGGGGGCACCCAAAGCAGGGCCTCCAAAGATTACCACAGTGGTAGAGCATGTTCATAAGGGATTAGGTGGTCCTTCATGTATGTTGGTCCCAAAACATATAGGGCTTTGAAGATCGAGACCAGCACCTTGAAATGTGGTGGAAACAAATTGGGAGACAATGTAGATGGCCTGCGACTAGTGATATGGTCCCTATGCCCCACTCCAGTCAACATCTTGGCTTTAGCATTCTGTACCAAATGAAGTTTCTGAACATTTCTCAAGGGCAGCCCCATGTAAAGTGCATTGTAGTAATCTAATCTACATGGTAATGTTGTATCGAACATCAGCAACAAATATTCTTAAGAGATGCCTTTTTTTAGCTCATCGACCTCATTCTTAAAGAACAGTTTTTAAAGTTTAGCTTTGACAGCATGGCAATGCTTTATAAAAGAAATGTTATGCTGTAGCCTAGATACAAAGAAATGTGAGACTTTTTACATGACTCATGGAAGCTTTGAACTTTTCTCAAACAGTGGCCCCAAGTCCTTTCAAACATAGTTTGAAATATGGTGCGGGTGTAAAGCAACTCTTTACACCAGGAATGCACAACTGAAGCAGTTGCATGGGAAAATATTATCAAAGTTTGATACAACTAGACCCCACCCATGACATCATCAGATCTTGCCCCATAAATGTCTGTTCTGGGGATGCTGGGGATTTGGCATCACTTGGGCAAGATGAAGATCACTGTCTCATTGTATAGATCACTTGCAAATTGCAGGTTCATGCATCCTCAGTTTGCCTTGGGGTTGTGCAAGGAAAGAAGAAGGGGTTTAACCTTTCTGCTAGGTTTTGCTTTTTGAAGCTGTTGCCCTAGAGAAGTAGAGAGGCAGTTTCGAAAAAGAAAAACAAGAGGAAATTGAAGGGTTGAAACCCTTCTGTACACGACCCTGGAGCAAATTGAGACTACACAGCCTGCAATGTATATTTTGTAGATAGAATAAGACATGTGATCTTTGTCTTGTCCCATTTGGTGAGAGCCAGGTGAACCAATTTTAGTAATGGTGAGGCAGAATTTGCAATCTATAAAATAATTTATCCCTGGTGTAGCATTTCCTTTGCCGGTAGGAGTGAATGGCAGTTGGTCACTTAATAAAGTGCTGCTCATAGAAAGGGTTAAATTCTGCATTCTGCACTAATGACCATAGTTTGTGGGACAAAAATCAGGTTTGGTCACATCCAGCAATTTGTCCATTAGAATTCAAGGGGCCTGTGAATTAAGCCTGCTTTTACCTGCATAACTCTGCCTTGGGTTCCATTCTGCATTATGCAAAGACAGTGTGTTGGGAGGTTTCTCTGTTTCTAGTTTTTCAGCTGTCCTCTTCTTTTTATTTTATCTTTTTTGCACCAATTAAATGGAAATAATAGTTTTCAATGGGCATAAATATTGTTCACATTTAATGTTTTTATTATGTAACTGAGCATTGGATAATGTATTGTGCAATAGTACATAGATGTCAAGTAGACTAACAGGTTTATTTTACATCAAAACAACAAGTATTTCAAGTGATGCAGTTTTTCCTGTTTTTCCCCTCAGGTCTATTATTGGCAGAAGATTTTTTTGTATAGTTGGCACGTTATACCTGTACCGGTGTATTACAATGTATGTAACTACACTTCCAGTACCTGGCATGCATTTCCACTGTTCTCCAAAGGTAATTTGTCTCCCCTTCCTATCATTACTTCCTCTTCCCCCCTTTGTTTTCTCAACCGGTCTCAGGCATTTGGAACAGTTTAGCCAGTGACATGAACTGCTTGCCAAAGAAAATTGGCAGCATTTATTGTAAAGGTAATCCATATTGCTTGTTGCTCAGTCCTAGAGGTAGCTAATGACCAAGTCCTATAACAATCCATCTTACCTTGCCAACATGGGTGATTATCCTTTTGGTTTTCATTTGGAGAGTCATGGTTTAATTAGGATGGTGGATTCAGTCTCATGTCCTCTTCAACCAGTGCTCAATTTATGAGGAAAAAGAGATAGGGGCTACTTAATGAAATCTATATGCTCTACCCCAATTATCTTCCATTTTAGCCACACTTCGAGCTCTAATCCTGCAATGTCTATAAAAATTAGTCATTCAGTTTGTTGTAAGCCAGGGTTACATGCACAAGAATCATGAACCTGAATAGGAATCCTGCCCTGTTCAGTTCAGATGGTAAATTTTACCAAGGTTAGAGTCCCATGCCATCTTGGTTCCCAAGATGAAAACATAGCCTTCCTTTTTGGTGCAGTCTTCTAGAAAAGACTAGAACCAGCTTAAGGTGTTATCATTAATGCCTCCCGGACACTTGAGGTGTTTTGGAAGAGTGCCGTGGTGTATCATGTGGCAAGTTCCTTCAGGTTTTACTAGCAGGGTTCAGTTCCCTCTGTTGATGTACAAGTGCCGTTTGCTGTCCAAGACCACTACAGCCATGTTTGCCCCCATGTTGCCCATCAGCTAACTCTCTTAGCACTGCTAAGACTGTGGTCCAGAGGCTGGACTAGAAAGTGTTGAAACAGCTGGTTATCATTCAGGAATATCTGGAGTAGGGAGGTATCACTGTCTAATGCCTTTTCCTGGAAAAGAAAGGTGAAAGATTGAATGCTGATTGTCCGGATTCTTTGTCAGAGTTTTTAGAGAGAGGCTCTGATAGTTATCATCTTCAGCGGGGATTGGTATGTTCCTCTCTTGCAGCACAATGCTGGCATTCCTTAGCAAAAACAAACAACAGGCCCTGCCTTTACTTTTTAACTCTGTCATGCCACAATAGGCAAGGATGTAAGCTTAGTAGTTCTGTAAGCAAGGACAGCAATGACTGGTGGTTTGCATCTGAGACAAGGGTTCTGTTGTAAGATGTTACAGACACAAGCAATCTTTGAAATATCTCTCAAAGATGAACAAGTGTGCTGTCACTTAGGAATAGCCTACGTCACAACATTCTTCTTATCATAAAACATCTGAGCAGACTCAATTGTGGTGGAGGAGGGGAAAAAACCTTTTAACTCTGTGACCATTGCAGTGCATTTTCACAAGAAATCTCTATGCCAGATGCAGTCAGATTAATTGTCTTTTGCCAGCTGCCCTCTTATAGTCCGTCCTGCCATCTCAGTGCACCTAGTATCCTAGTAAACTAAAACAATGACCCGCACTGGATGGAGAGAGACTTTTTAGGAATTCGTAGGAACTATTATGTCATTAAAAAGGCTCCCAGGATTTCCGTTGATCTCAAGTGGAGCATGAGTTGGTAGCATGATGCAACTGCAAAAAAAAAGGAACAAGAGAAAAAAGACCAATGCAATTTTCGTCTGCATTAATAAAAGGATAGTATCCAAGTTACCAGTTGTGATGTGCTTTATGAAGGATATAAATGTTGTAAGATGGTCAAGATCTGGTAAAGTTGAAAGAACAATGCATGTTCGGCCCACAAAAGTGGAGGAAGGCTACGATAGTACTCTTCAGAGGCTGGGAGAGCTACCACCCAGACCGTCTGCTGTTCCAGAAAGCAAGACTCGATCTAATGGGTTTAAGTTACAGAAGGGTTCAGCTGAACATGAGAGGAAACGTCCTAATGATAAGAGCAATTTGACAATAGAACCAGTTACCTGGGACGTAGCTTTCCCTCACTGGAGATTTTCGAGCAGAGGTGGGCAGCCGCCGGTCGGTAACACTCTAGCTTTGGATTTTCTGCACTGAGCATGGGGTTAGACTTCCCAGTCAATGATTCCTATGTCTCATTGATTTCACGGGAAGAGAATTAAACATGGACTTCATATGCAAATTAAAAGGGCAATTAAAAGGGCTTAAAACTGGTTGGACCATATACCAGGTGAATGATATCCAGGAAGAACATTAAACTTTCAGACATTTCCTGCTCTCCTGTATAAGGAGGATGCTGGTTGTTGAGGTTTTTGTAACCATTCCAACTAACTGTCATCTGGCTGATGATAAAAAAATAAATGGTCGGGGAAGCAAGTTACTTGTTCAGCAACATAATTTTCTGTTATTCCAGTTGATGGTGAAAGAATAAAAAGATGTTTTTTCAGTTCATAACAGATGTAAAGAAATCATAGATTATATGGTAGACATTTACTTGAGGGCTATTGTTTTGAAACAGAAGATCTCATTTCTTTAATCACTGACTATTATGATGCACCCAATTGTATGGAATTTTTAATACATATATGTACGAAATGCTGTCAAGTCGTATCCGATGTATGATGACCCCAGTAAGGGACTTTCAAGGCAAGTGAGAAGCAGAGGTGGTTTGCCATTGCCTTCCTCTGCAGAGTCTTCCTTGCTGATCTCCCATCCAAGTACTGACCCCTGCTTAGAGAGATCAGATGAGATCAGACTAGCGTACCCACTTCCCTCCCTTAATACTAATAAGCTGTTCCTTTATAATGTAATGTACTGAATATAAACTAATTTTTCTGTTAATATTCTAACCCAAGTGCATTTTACTACAAAATAATTCTTCTCTTTTTTATGTTCTGTTAGCTCCTTGGAGACTGGGAGTCGCACATGAGGAGGGTAATGAAGTTGCTTGCTGGAGGAGGGCTTTCTATCACAGGGGCCCACGATATGTGTGGCGACTACCTGTACAGCGGTCACACGGTTATGTTAACCTTGACGTATTTATTTATCAAAGAGTGTAAGTTTACGACCTTTCTCAATACCAGGCTAGAAATGTATGTTAGCCAGTTTAAACTGAAATCACTTCCTCCCTACCTGTGTATCTTAGGGTATAAATATCCCAGCGATGAAAGCTAATGCAGAACCTCTTGCCCACAGTGTTAATCTTTGTTTGAGCTTTTATAGGAACAATAAAAGGAATGGGTCCGGATCCTGACTATGGGCGAAAACGCATGGTCGCTTTAGCCTCCTTTATTCCCTGTTTCAGCCAAGATTGAGCCAGGATCGAACGCATGCATTTTCGCAGAAAGTGTGTTCGATCCTGACTGAATCCTGGCTGAGGGAATAAAGGAGGCTAAAGCGACCATGCGTTTTCGCCCTTCATTTTCAGTGAGCAGAAGGCCCTTCTGCCAGTGGAAGAGGATCAGAAAGGTTGCTTCCGTGAGTGCAGCAGCACGTGCAGAAAACAGGATCCAAGCTAGTATATATTAATCCTCCTCTCCAGTTCCCATCTGTTGTATTCCCCTTCCTGTCAATTTCATTAGCAAAGAGTTGTGGCTTATTTGGCGGGATTGAGCTTTAATATTTTAAAATACAATTGTTAAGTGAAACAGTTGCTGGGAATGCGTTTGACTGACCATCAAGTCAGAGAACGAGTTCAAATGTTAATATAATTAAAGTGGCTTGGTCAGTCACTTCTGCATCCCAAATTCATAGGAAACCCCAATATAATATGAGAGGAACTAAAATTGGAAGAATTTTAGAGGAAGAGGAGTGATGCTGATCCTCGGTCTTTGGTTCCGTTTTTCATGATGGTCTCTTAATGAGCTATTTTCACATTGGCAGGCTGTGAACTGTTTACTGTGTTGACTGATAACATTGACGAATCAGTTTTTGCATCACGAGTAAATATTAGTAAATCATTGGGAAGTGTGTTTGCAGAGACATGGAAGTAGCTTTTTAAATGCCACCGGATAACAACAAGCCATCTGAAGAATGGCCTAGCTTCCAATCCAGAAATTCAGTTTGCGCTTTGATCTGGAAAAGCTAATTTTAATAGTTTTATTTAACAATGCAGCTGTCACTGTGCTGAACTTGCTTGTTAAAATGCCAGTCATGAGCTAGCTTCAAGTTAATTTGGTTACTGGGGAGGGGCTGTGGCTCTGCTTTGCATGCAGAAGGTCCCAGGTTCAATCACTGGCATCTCCAGTTAAAGGGACTAGGCAAGTAAGTGGTGTGAAAGACCTGTGCCTGAGACCCTGGAGAGCTGCTGCCAGTCTGAGTAGACAATACTGACTTTGATGGACCAAGGGTCTGATTCAGTATAAGGCAGCTTCATGTGTTCATGTGTACTGTGACATTTAAAGGCGAGATCTTTCAAATTAATTGTTCTTAAGAGCAGTCGCAAATATGTTATTCTTAAACAGCATGATACAGAATTCTTGTGGGTGTCCCATTTGCAGATTTTTCAAATTGTGATACTCGGTCGACCTTCTTCTTGGGGAGGAGGATGAACCAGACTTACAGAATTTTTTTCCCCCTTGGTCTCAGATTCACCTCGGCGACTCTGGTGGTATCACTGGATTTGCTGGATTCTCAGCATAGTTGGGATGTTCTGTATTCTGTTGGCTCATGACCACTACACTGTGGATGTGGTGGTGGCTTACTACATCACTACAAGACTTTTCTGGTGGTATCACACAATGGCCAATCAACAAGTGAGTTTCTTCTGTCTTCCCTTCCTTCCTATACCCATCACTGGGTAAATGGTACCGGCTTAGGCTGATCCATTCCTGTAACTTGTGATCAGCAATGTGGGGTGAAAATTTGTAATGCTATATTTTTCCTTGGGAAAATTAGTGCCTTCTGTATGAAAACATAATTTCTATTTGTTTGTAGTTGTCAGGGCGGTTGTGGTGCAAATCAATCACGTTAGATGGGCTAGATGTGGGATGCGTTAGAAGAATGAAATGTGGCAGCAACTTGGGGTTCCAGTTGCATATGCTACATATACTCACTATGTTTTTTCTTAAAATGTTTTAAAATCTTACTTGTGTTTGGGAGAGAGAGAATTGCTTCTCTTTTGTTAGTTCTGTGTGACTACAGAAGTGATCAAATGTTCCTAACACCAAGTTAGAACTTCTTTCTTTACTTTAATGTTAACTGCTCACATGACCAGTTCTGCCCTGAACAATGTTACACTGAGATCAAAATAAAGAAAAAGAACTATCTAAATCGCCCATAAAAAATTAGTATTTTTGATTAACTGGGGAGGGGGGAACTGGCAACTGCCAATGTAGTATTAAAATCCACCCCTGCTAAAAGAACCCTCAGATCATCCAGTTTACAGACAGATTCCCAGATAAAAGGCTTTATCCATCTGTCTCTAGCCTCGTTGAGCAAGTCACATCTAAACAAGGAATGCTGAAGAGTGTCTATTTGGCCAGAACCACATTGACATACTCTCAAAATATGGTACCCTATTTAAACAACCCATTAACTCCCCTAATGGGATGGCATTCAGTCTAGCCAACGTAAATAATCGTCTGTATCGCAGGATTGTCAGAAAATCAAAATACATTGGGAAGGATTGCGGCAAGTTTAGACCTAGCTGTAGAGGTAAGCATGCTCTACGTGCTCTTCTTGTAGTACTTCCACAATCCAGTTTTTGCAAGCAGAGAGATTCCTAAAGACTGGATACAACATTCAACCAGTTTACTCCACAGGGTTTGGTAGGAATCAGCTTGAAGAAGATGTAAATATCCATTCAACTCCACAGAGAAATAAATCTTGACCCAGAACTTCTTTCTATGGGATACAAAAGCTGAAAAGAGGATGAGAGAGTTAATTGTGCATTCATTCCCAACTATTCTGGTGTATCATTGGTGGAAATGCATGAATAGTATTTACACCTTTGTGGAAAATGCATTAGTATTTACCTTAAAATCACATGCATTTTCTGCATGCCGCTTCCCTCTTCTTCCTATAAGATGCTGGAAGTATACAGGCAGGATGCATGACTATGTATCTTTTCTCATTGGATAGAAATAGTGGTACATAGTAAATGTTTACAGAGATGACTGCTTCAGAACATTATTATAATTACAGTTCCTTAATTGTTGCCCTGCTGAAATGCAAAGCCATCTGTCTCAAACAAAAATTGATTATAGGATAGTTAAATGTAAGCAATCTGTCGGGAGTACATTGGAGAATAAATTTAATTTTTTGTGTGAGATTTTTTTTCTTTGACTTTTTAAAATACTTCTTTGCAGGTACTAAAAGAAGCTTCCCAGACAAACCTTCTTGCACAGGTGTGGTGGTACAGGCCTTTCCAATACTTTGAAAAGAATGTTCGAGGCATTGTACCCCGGTCTTATCATTGGCCGTTTCCCTGGCCGGCCCTACAACTGGGTAGACAAACGAAGTACAGCAGATTGGTGAATGGCACATAACAGCTACACCCTGGGAAATAGCAAGAGAACTGTCCCAAGGTGCTAAGAACTCCCTGAGAGAAGATGCCATACAAATTGAACTGCTCCCTCTCCTTTAACCTTTTAACAATTACCATGACTTTAATGATTCTCTTACCTGGTAAGCACTGTGATTTTTTTTCCTCCTCTCCAAAGGATCTCCTATGGACAACAATAACAGAAATGGTAACTTCTCATGCACTGTACACATTTATTGTTAATAGATTTTGGATTTGCATTGCTCATCACCATGTTTCTTTGTATATGATGCAGCAGCATAAACAAAAGAGAAAGGCTTTTATATCATAAGTTCTGGTCTTTCCAGTCTCGTCTGGGAATAAAGCGTATTATTTTCTTGGGAAAACATAATTTTCATATCTCTTGCCCCAAAGATTGGGCTGTAAGCCATTTTCTAGCTAATGTCTATATGAAGGTTTCTAAATACCTGACTGGGATAATAATACAGGAATCTTTCTACCTGTTTTGCCGAAGTTACAAATGATAGACACAGAAAGGTTTGGTAAACTTTGATTTTGTAAATCTGCAGTGACAGTGTCAAAAAGTGCAAAAAAATTATTCTGTTGTAAAGTGATTTTCTAAGTATTTCCTAACTTTATTTTTCAAAATGATATGCGTAAAAATAAAATCTAAAAAGATTTTTACATGTCAGAGAAAAGAGTTAAAATAAAAAAATGCTTCTTGGGAGAGAGATTTGTCTGTTTCTAGTGCCTTTCTTGTCTTGATTGTATGGTCAGTAGGCAGTCTTCAGAAGTTTTTATTTAAAATAAAATATTCCATGAATCCAAGATTATATGTATTGTACACATTACTACATTTTGATTTTATATCTAAATTGACCTGGAAATCTGCTTGTAATGTTGAAATGACTGAGTTTGAAGGGAAAACCAAATATGATCAAGTCTTCACACATTTTTGGCAGGTTGGAGTGAAATGTGCTTCTTAAGTTACTTTATTGTCTACTCCATACGTGAATTTTAACTATAGCAAGAAAACAGCCATGAATTCCTTCTTACAAGGCTTCTTTTTTTCCTCCAGATGATCAGCAAATCAGAAATCAAAAAGTATAAACAATCTCATCCCTGAATGAAAATATTGTTGAAAAACAATTGATTTCTTGAAAACAGAATTGTGCAGAAACTGCATGTAACTCTAAAAATTTCAATCCTGCCATACATATGTTTGGGGGGTGGGGAGTAATCTATCCTATACTTGCCAATGTGCAGAACAAATTAGTTTTCTAAGAATGAAGAAGCATATATATATCTATATATATAAATATATATATATATCAATTCTGTATTTTACGTGAAGCAGAGTTATCTTCTGTAGGGTTTTTTGTGTGTTCCAAACAAGGTGAAATTTGTATTGTAAAACAATAATGGTGAAGGAAAATAAAAAACAGCTTTTAAACAATTCTCTTTGTAAGCATTGTTTGTGTGGGATGGTTTTTCTTGGTTTTCAGGTGGTTATATCTTTTTTTTTTTTTTTTGCATTGATACATGTTACAGTTCAACTGTGTTGGAATTAGTCTACAGTCTGTCCATTCAATGAAGTTTAAACTAGGGAAATTTGAACCTCTGACTTGCATAAAGCGACCTAGTTTCTGGCCAGTGTTTCTCAGTCTTTATGCAAATTGTGTACTTTGAAGCAACTGATCTTCATCCGGTGGGACCTGATTGGGAACTAGGCCATGCTCCAAACATAAGCTGGGTCCAACACCTTTCTATTCCTCTTACATTTTTATCATATTCTTCCTCCCCACCATGGCTGTGGCTCAGTGGTAGAGTGTCTGTCTTCCATGCAGAAGGTCCCAGGTTCAATTGCTGCCATCTCCAGTTCAAAGGATCAGGTAGTAGCTGATGTGAAAAGACCTAGGGAGCCACTGCCAGACAATACTGGCCTTGAAAGGCCAATACTTTGGTTCTGCATAAGGTAGTTTCTACTTTTAGTCCCCTCTCCCATTTTTAAATTAAAAACTTGATTTTCAGTGGTGCCGTAGCTGCTTTATCGTCTTGGTGCCTCTTCCAATTCCATCCTGAATCAAATGGGTCTAGGGTAGTCAGGAACTGTTTTCCTCAACAGTAGGATCCTTGGTGGCAAACGAAAAATCAAGCAAAGCTTTGACGGCGCGCATGGTGTGTTTCTGTTATTCTATTATTTGGATTGAGGCCACTACGAACAGCCCAGTTGTCAGCTTCCAATAATGGGAACCCTTAAGGAAATGTATAATGATATGATCTGGTATCCTACAAAAGTATTTCAAGTACCCGTTATGATGATGATTATTTTTTGCATAGCATCATCAGTGTATTTGGTGCTTCATGGAATAACACACACAAAAAAGAGAGAGCCTAGTCCAGAGGTGTCAAACTCATTTGTTACATGGGCTGTATATGACATAAATGTCACTTGGTCGGGCCGGGCCAAATGTACCATTAAATTTAATGCCAGGTACCGGAGATACAAACTTTATAGAAGACACAGGCAAAGGCAGTTAATATTATTTTTTTTTACTTTATTTTTTTACTTAAAATGCAAACATGCTTAAAACTAATAACGCTCTTGCAGTATTTTCTTTCATTTAACAGTCTTTGATAATTGACACCTTGGGAGCGGGGGAGGGGTTGGCTACATCCTCTTCAGGGGCCACATCCGGCCCCGGGGCCTTATGTTTGACACCCCTGGCCTAGTCCTTGCATGGAGAAGCTTGCAATCTGAATTATAACTGTGGAAAGAGTTGGGGCTATGAATGAGTTGAGCCAAATGCATTTACTCTAAACTTCAGTTGTGAGTGAGGAGTAATGGGTTAACCCCCAGTCTTTACAGGCCAGGTGGCCTTTGAAAAAGAATTTGGAGGAGAGGGAGAGGTGGAATCATGTAGGTATTCTTTACGAGACTTCCAAACTTAAGGGGTGAGAGTATTGGAGGAATGAAGATCATAGGCAGGGCTACAATGGTGAATATTGGCAGAAAATTAGGAGGCTGGAAGGTATGGAGAGCTGATTTTTAAAAATAAGAGTTCATCTTAAACATTACTGAATATCTTCCGTGCATTTATGTTCTGGCCATTCGAACTGGACCGGCTGTTGTTTCTGTGTGCTCAGTAGTACATGGGGATGTTTTCAGATGATCAGGGAAAATGATCTGCATCCTTAGCCATTGTAGTTAATAGCCAGTGGTATCCCCTTAAGTAATCTTCACCTCTTTGGAGCTCACTCACACTGCTAGTTACCACGAAGGGTTTAACTCTTATGCTGAACACATTGGAATGGAAACATGTTTAATTGATCAGAGTCAGCACAGCAGATTCTCAAAGGGATGCCGCTTTCGTATCTTCAAATGATACTTTTGTGTGTTATTTGAACCCTAAATTAGATAAAGTGCAGGAGACCTGTTACTGGATTGCCCGATGACTTGAGTTTTATGTAAAAGCGGCTGCCAGAACAAAGAGATTGGAAACGAGCCACAGAGCTGACGGAGGGATGACTTCCTTCCTATACTGTAATTCCGATCTAAATTCACCCACCTTCCAAAGCTATTTGCCCCCAAATGTGTATGTGCATTTATTTATCCCTTTATTCTGTTCTTTATGCTCATGGACCAATAGGTCATGAGCAAAATAAATTCAATAATACAAAAAAAATAACCAAACATACGGAAATACAATATCTGAGGAGTACAGTTAAAAGGAAGTAACATTAAAAACTACAGATAATTTTTTTGCCAGGGCGAGGCTTACATTTGGATCAGTATCAACCAGTAGCTTAGCAACTATCTCTTGCTTTAGGGCAGGTCCCCACCTCTGAATGTATACTATGATCCATTTACCTCTGGCAAGATCATGCTTTTTACAATCAACAAAAAAATGCCAAACAGTGTCCAAACTCCCTGATCCACAATATATGTGAATTTATAGTTTAACCCCAGCAAAACAAAAAGTAGCTTGGGAGGAGGATGGGAAGATCTGGATTGGGAAAGTAGAGTAGAAGGAAATGATTAAATATTTCCATAATGCTGATGTTGCATCTTGCCGATGGACCCCTGAACCCAACACTTTCCCTCCCCACTGCATTTATCTACAATAAACAGCCTTATCTATGCAAGTTAATTAGGTGAGAATGGGCAAAAGAGGAGGGGGTGAAGTCCAAGCAGGCCCTGAAGACAATATAAGCCTGAAAATTTTTTTCCCGAGCAACAGCGAAGCTGAGCCTTTGAAGAGGAGGCAGAAGGGGGAGCTAAAATGGCTGCAGGCAAACACAAGGCCCAGAACAATTCCAAAAATAAAATTGAAATAAAGGGAAGTTTAAAAGAAGTTTCAACTACAGCAGACACAGCAATGGAGATGGCATTTAACAGGCAGAGATCCAGTGCCTGCAACAAAACAAATTATTAAAAGCAAAAATTCAAGACCTTGAGGACAGAGCACACCAGACTAATTTGTGATTTCGTGTATTTGCTGGAAAAGTGGAAGGCACAATTACATCTCTATTGATCTCTACCTAGCTAGCTAAAGTCCTGCAGCTGGAAAATGGAATCTCTCCAGTAACCGAAAGAGCCCAACCAAACTGGCCCTTTACAAGACAGACATTCAAAATTTCCTCATGATATCGAAGCTTGCTTCCTGCATCATAGATCAAAGGAGAAAATTCTGTATGTGGCACAAGGAAGGGGCTTTTTACCTTAAAAAAAACCCCACATACAAATTTTTCAGGATATATCAACACAGAAGGTGCAGAAAAGAGCAACCAAAATGATCAGGGGGCTAGAGCAACTGCCCTATGAGGAGGGGCTAAAACACTTAGGGCTGTTTAGCTTGGAAAGAAGGTGGTTAAGGGGAGACATGATAGAGGTCTATAAAATTATGCATGGTATGGAGAGAGTGGACAGGGAGAAGCTTTTATCCCATTCTCATAATACTAGAATGCAGGGTCATCTGCTGAAGCTGGAGGGTGAGAAATTCAAAACAGATAAAAGGAAGCATTTCTTCACACAACACATCGTTAAATTGTGGAACTCCCTGCCCCAGGATGTGGTGATGGCTGCCAAGTTGGAAGGCTTTAAGAGGGGGGTGGACATGTTCATGGAGTATGGGGCTATCCATGGTTACTAGTCAAAATGAATACTAATAATGATGCATACCTATTCTCTCCAGGATCAGAGGATCATGTCTATTATATTAGGTGCTGGGGAACACAGGCAGGATGCTGCTGCTGCATTCGTCTTGTTTGTGGGCTTCCTAGGGGCACCAGGTTGGCCACTGTGTGAACAGACTGTTGGACTTGATGGGCCTTGGTCTGATCCAGCGTGGCTTTTCATGTTCTTATGACTTTGGGAAGACAACGGCAGCTTAAACCAATCACAGAATCTCTACATAAACACAACATCAGATAAAAGTGGGGGTTTCCATTTAAACTGGCAGTGAGACATAATGAAGAAGCAGCGACAACTAAAAGAATGCTGAAACCTGGATGACAATGGAAGATGGTCAAGACTCCCTCTGAAAAACCTACCACTTAAAATGTATATCAGATTGGGTCTATAGCAACCCTTAATGTTCTTGCTCTAAGGAGGAGGGTATCTTAAAATTTAGGTGATTCCCACTGGGTGCTCAGGGAAGCGGGAACTAATCTTCCACTTCTTGTCTCCTGGGAGGGAATCACCCAATCCTTCTCAGGTTGTTTCCTGCCTAGCAAAGGGAGAGCAGCAGCGAAGCAGCTCTCTGCAGCAACTAGTTTCATTTTCACTTTAGGAAACCCACCTTTATTCTTTCTAGATTTCTTACCTTCATCTCTAATTTTGTCTACTTAGCCGGCTTTTGCACTTTCTCCTCTTAGCTTTTGTCCTCCTCTGTTGTTCTCATTTCCCCTCTGTCTATTCCCACCCGCCAAAACAAAATGGCGGATCAGTGACAAAGTGGTGACAGATTAACCTACAATGGTGACCTGGACAAGTCTACTTGCGGCCATGGAGGAGCGAGGAACTGTTCCACAACCGATTTCTCGGCAAAACAGAGAAGGAGAGCAGGGATAAGCTGATCATGGCTCAAAGAAAGAGATCAGACGTGGCGCCTGGTAAAGGCACCAACAAGATTCTATCCCAAACTCTAAACGACCAGCCACTAGGAGGATATACAATTCTTCTTGGGAAGTGGTTCTCCACTGGTGCAATCACACGCACATGAACCCTTACAGTCAAAGGTCAGTCAGTTATCAGCATCCTTGAAGAATGGCATACGCCAGAATCTCAAGGCCTTTACATTGCAGAGATAAGTGGCATCCATTGCCACAGTAGTCCATCGTATAGCAGGAATTTTCATTGTCAAGACACCCACGTGTCAAATCCTGTATAAAGGGTGCTACACAGACAGTTCATCTACAACCCACAGGTTCCCAAATTGGGACTGCACGTCATCCTTGGATATTCAACGAGGATCACTTTGAACCTCTGAGGGAAATCACACTTAAGTGGCCCTGTACCTAAATCTTGTTCCTGCAAGCAGTCCCATTTGACCACAGTGTGTCTTGATTGGGAGGCCTATTGACCAGGAAGGGTCTGTGTGCCTTTCATAAGAGATAAGTTAGTACTGCGGCCTGATCCTACCTTCTTCCTCAAGGTAAATTCCATCTTCCTTCCTTCTGTCCACTTGCCATCATGCATAGGAGGAGGGGCATGTGTTCGATCCACGATGTGTTATGCTCATTTACATCAGAAGCACCAGATCCATTAGAAGGTCTGGTGCTCTGTTCATCTCTCTGACCACCCCACACAAGGAGAGAGGGATGTCACGAGCTGCCATCAGTCATAGGGTTAGGCAATGCATCTAACAGACTTACAAGGCATTACTGCACACTGTGTACGAATCGCAGCCACATACACAGCATTTGATCGCCAGACCTCAGTGGAGGAGATATGGAAGGCAGCGACATGGTCTTCCATATCTGCCTTCCTCAGACACTTTGTCAGACAAGAATCCTTTGCGTCAGCAGATGCAGGCTTCAAACGAAGAGTTCTGCAACAGGTGGTGGCAGAAGACCCAACCAGTAACGGGACACAGCTTTTGGAGGTCCCAAGTTTCAAGATGCCCTCCTCCTCAGAGCGAGAACGAACTTTGGATTACTTACTGTGAAGGTTCCTTCTGCTCTGAGGTATGGAGGGCATCTTGCCCACCCAAGATGGAGTAGATCAATGACGAAGGCAGCTGAAAAATGGTGATCTAGTTGTGGAAGCGTACTCAGCACCTTTTAAAAAGCAAAGTTCATCACTCAGATTATAAAAAATAAATAAATAATCAAATAAATAAAAAAAGGTGAAGGATGGTTTAGGACAATTTAGGGATCCACTATTGTCCTTCTAATGTCCTCTCTCTGCTCCATTTAATTCGTTGGCACTTGTTCTGTTTTTCTAGTTCTCTGTGCCTTCTGGTTCCTTCCTGTCTCATTATAGCTTGGAAAATCTTTGAACTGAGGAGGAGTGGGTGATTGCCTCCCAGGAGACTGGTTGGTTCCTGCCTCCCTGAACAACCAGTAGGAATCACCCAAGTTTCAAGATGCCCTCCTTACCTCAGAGCAGAAGGAACCTTCATGGTAAGTAATCCAAGATTCGTTTTGCCAGTTGTACTTTTAGTATTATAATACTTTTAGCTATATACCACAGTGGGACTTTAGGTTCAATGTGATATACCTCTATAACATGGGTAATGGAAATTTTTGATAGTGTAGTGGCTGTTAAATCTACAAGTTTTTAAGTTAAAATACACATGAAGCAGTGTGTGTGGGGGTTATGTTGGTCATTCTTTTTCCTCTATCAAATACACCACTCCAGACAAGGGGGAATTTGTAGCGTCTTGGGCAATACATTGTTTGAGGAGGTGAGTTATCCCTTTCCCCCTGTAACTTTGTTGCTGAAATCCATGGTAGTGGTTAGGAACAGCTTGGGTTGGAACTCTTAAAAAGTCATGATTTGAACAAATGCCACTTCTTGAAACAATGTGTGTGGTTGGCTTGGTGTCAACTGGAGTTTGTTTTATTGAAAGGATGTTAACTTTAGCCACCAGCATTAGAAGAGCATAATGTAGGAATCCAGCAAAAATAAACTGCCCCTTGGAGCCCCCTGGTGGCTTTTCTTGCTTGATAACTTAACCTTGTGGGTTACCGCACTTGTATTCTCAGCGATGTCTTAAGAGTTTAAAAATGTTATAAAAAATACTGTTCGCACTTTCTATGTATTCCCACCGATGTATTAAGAGTTTGAAAACGTTATAAAAAATACTGTTCGCACTTTGTTTGGCCCCTTTAGCTGTGAAGACGTCTTCCAACCATTTATAAGCCGTGGTATCCAAAAACCCTTTTAAAGCATGTTTTTAATAACATTTTCAAACTCTTAATACATTGCTGGGAATACAAAGTGCGGTAACCCCCCTTGTTGAGTTTATATGGAAGTTAGTCTTTTAAAATGTCCATGGTGCTCAATTTCTCAGTGTTTAGATGTGCTGAAAGAAATGCAGAATGCTCTGATTTAGGTTTGGTTTTGGTTTACATTCTTCCAAATGTCTTTTTTTTTTCAATTTGGAAGTTTTGGCAAGGACTGGTGAAGTGGAAAAAAAGGGCAAAGAGATTGGAGGTAGGATGAGACACTAGACCATTAACTGGTAAAGCTGGAGCAGGGTAGAAGTTGAAGGGTTGAACTAAGATCTGGAAGACCCAGGTTCAAATGCCTAATCTGCCATGGAATTCACTGGGTGAATTGGAGCCAAGCATTCTTTCTCGGACTAACCTGCCTCACAGGCTAGTTGAGAGGATAAAATGGAGGGGAAGAATAATGGTACACCACACCTACAGAGCTTGAGAAGGTGCAGAAAAGAGCAACCAAAATGATTAGGGGACTAGAGCAACTGTCTTATGGGGAGCGGTTAAGACGCTTAGGACTGTTTAGCTTGGAAAGAAGGCGGCTGAGGGGAGACATGATAGAGGTCTATAAAATTATGCATGGTTTGGAGAGAGTGGACAGGGAGAAGTTTTTCTCCCTCTCCCATATTACTAGAACACGGGGTCATCTGCTAAAGCTGGAGGGCGAGAGATTCAAAACAGATAAAAGGAAGTATTTTTTCACACAACGCATACTTAAATTGTGGAACTCCCTGCCCCAGGATGTGGTGATGGCTGCCAGCTTGGAAGGCTTTAAGAGGGGAGTGGACATATTCATGGAGGAGAGGGGTATTCATGTCTGTTAGTTAGAATGGATACTAGTCATGCTGCATACCTAATCTCTCTAGTATCAGAGGAGCATGCCTATTATTTTGGGTGCGGTGGAACACGGGCAGGATGGTGCTGCTGCAGTCGTCTTGTTTGTGGGCTTCCTAGAGGCACCTGGTTGGCCACTGCGTGAACAGACTGCTGGACTTGATAGGCCTTGGTCTGATCCAGCAGGGCCTTTCTTATGTTCTTATGTTCTTCATGGTAACCACCCTCATCTCCTGGGTACGAAAGATGGGACAAAAATGTATTAAATAATATTGTACGCCTGTTTGACAATACTTGATTGTAGTGAAATACTCCACGAAGCTAAGACTGCCCTTGGGCTAGAACTATCTTTTGCGATTACGTTGTGTCATTTGAATCCCCAGGTGTCAAGTCTGTGGTTTGGTGTACATATACATGCACACAAGCTTCATTTGAGGACAGGCATTTTGGCGTATAACTGCTTTTAAAAACAATATATCTTTTGCAGTTGCTGTGTGTCTAATTCCATTTGTCACTGAGGTATACCTTAAAGACCTAGAAGAAATGTTCCATCTCTTGGATATCAGTGATGGACAATTATATTTTGATAAGGTTAGCTAGACCAACGCATTATAATACTTTAGAATCTAACGTGGTTGCTTAAAAGATAAATGGCAGGTTTTGCAATCAGCATATGCTTCTTTATTATGGTTGTATTTATGTGAAGTCCATACGTGACATTTGATGGAGGGAGGGAAGGGACAGAGACTTCTAATCCTTTCCCTGAATCTATATACTCACCCTTCCGTGAAGAAGCTGACCTTGCCCTGTGCTGCTGGCTTAAAGGACAGCTGCTGAGTGATTAATGGGAGCCAAATTGGTGGAGGTAGATGGCTCCTTCTTTCCCCTGCTTTGGTATCCTCCTACACTAAGACCACTGATTCAGGCAGTGCTGTACTTACTTTTCCAAACCTGGCCCCCTAACCCTGTTATCCCAAAAAGACAGGGAAGCTCTGGGGGTGCAGGTTGTGTTTTCATCAGTTCTGCCTGTCGAAGGTCATGGCTTAGTAAGGGAAAGAAGAATGCTACAAACTGATGACTAGCTGTGTAGATGGTGTCGTCAAGAAAGGTTTGGATTTCTGGACCATGGCTTACACTTTCGAGAAGAAGCTCTTCTATCGGGAGATGGTTTGCACCTCACAAGGATAGGAAAAAATGTGTTTGGTGAGAGCCTCTCAAACCTGATCAGGAGGACTTTAAACTAAATCCTGTGGGGGAGTGAGACAAAAACTTAGAGCCTAGCATGATGACAATAACTAGAGACGAGAACAATAAAGATTTGCAGGGAGTGGCATGTATGCGAGGAAGCATAAACTCACAGGTAAGTACAGAAATGTAAACCTCTGGGCACGTAAACCATGGATTCCGATGACTGTACACTAATGCACAGAGTATGGGAAACAAGCAGGAAGAACTTAAAGACCTAATACAGGAAGGGGATTTTGACCTAATAGGCATTACTGAAACTTGGTGGGATGTTACTCATGATTGGACTATTAAGATTAAGGGATACAACTTTTTTAAAAGGGATAGATGGCTAAGGAAGGGGGGAGTAGCAGCATTATATGTCAAAGATGTGCATACTTGTGAATACATGAATCTGAGAATGGAAGTCCAGTCAAGAGTCTATGGGTAAAAATAAAAGGAATAAGAAATAATAGTGATATTATGGTGGGGGGGCTGCTATCTACCACCAAACCAGACAGAGGACTTGGATGAGACATTCCTAGACCAGATTACAAAGTTCTCAAAGAAACGGGACATGGCGGTCATGGGAGAGTTTAATTACCCGGATATCTGTTGGAAGTCCAACTCTGCTAAAAACACAAGGTCCAATAAATTCCTGACTTGTTGCTGACAACTTCCTATTCCAGAAAGTGGACAGGGGAACAAGGGGATCTGCTATCTTAGACTTGATTCTCACCAACAGGGAAGAACTGGTTGATGAGGTTAAAGTAGTAGTTACCCTGGGTAGTAGTGACCATGTAAACTTGGAATTTACAATCTTGGGAAAAGGAAAAACTGTACATAGTCGTACATATAGATTGAACTTTAGGAAAGCAAATTTTAACAAGCTTAAACTTATGCTGGGTAGAATCCCATGGTCAGAAATACTTAAGGAGAAGGGAGTTTAAGAAGGGTGGGAGTTTCTTAACAATGAAATACTGAAGGCGCAATCACAATCTATTCCTATGAGAAGGGAAAATGGGAGGAGCCTAAAGTGGCCAGGGTGGCTCCATAAACAGCTTTTTAAAGATTTGAGAAATAAAAAAGACTCATTTAGGAAGTGGAAGGAGGGCCTTATAACCAAAGAGGAATATAAACAAATAACTAGTGCTTGTATGGAGAGTGTTAGGAAAGCTAAAGCTCAGTATGAGCTTAGGCTAGTGAGAGATGCTAAACCCAACAAAGGGTTCTTTTCCTATGCACAGAGTAAGAATAAGAACAAGGACATGATAAGTCCACTGCGGGGACCAGAAACTGAAACTGTAACAGGAGATGAAAAGAGGGCAGAACTCAATTCCTACTTTTCCTCAGTCTTTTCTTGTGAGGGAAATGGTGCTCAACATGGCATAAACAGAACACATGATGAGGGAAGGGAGTTGCAGCCTAGGATTGGCATTGGGGTAGTGCACAAACACCTAGTTTCTTTAAATGAAACAGAGGATGGGGGAGACTTGTCTTAGCAGTAGTGTGCGCGAAATGTATCTTGGTGTCTTAGTAGACCCAACACTGAACATGAGTCACCAGTGTGATGCGATAGCTAAAAAGGCAAGTGCGATCTTGGGCTGCATCAACAGAAGTATAGTGTCCAGATCATGCAAAGTGATGGTATCGCTTTACTCTGCTCTGGTTAGACCTCACCTAGAGTATTGTGTTCAGTTTTGGGCATCACAATTTAAAAAGGATGTAGACAAGCTGCAACATGTCCAGAGGAGGGCAACAAAGATGGTGAGGGGTCTGGAGACCAAGTCCTATGAGGAAAGGTTGAAGGAGCTGGGTATGTTTAGCCCGAAGAAAAGAAGACTGAGAGGGGATATGATAACCATCTTCAAGTACTTGAAGCACTGTCATGGAGGATGGTGCCGAGTTGTTTTCTGTTGCCCCAGAAGGTCGGACCAGAACCAATGTGTTGAAATCAAATCAAAAGAGTTTCCGTCTAGACATTAGGAAGAATTTTATAACAGCGGTTCCTCAGTGGAACAGACTTCCTCGAGAGGTGGTAAGTGCTCCTTCCCTGGAGGTTTTTAAGCAGAGGCTAGATGGCCATCTGTCAACAATACTGATTCTATGACCTTAGGCATTTCATGAGAGGGAGGGCATCTTGGCCATCTTCTGGGCATGGAGTAGGGGTCACTGGGGGTGTGTGGGGGAGGTAGTTGTGAATTTCCTGCATTGTGCAGGGGATTGGATGACCCTGGTGGTCCCTTCCAACTCTATGATTCTATGAGCAAATAAATGTAGGTTGGGTGGGAAGGGGAGAAGGAACCAGGAAAAGGGGCGAGGCTATAGGGGCTTTCGGGAAAGGGGAAGAGGACATAGTGGGGGAGGGGAAACAAGGAGCCTCCCACAAGTCCTTGTGAATTCCGACTTGTGTTAGAATTAGGGTTGCCAACCCCCAGGTACTGCAGGATAGGCTGATAATAAACGGACAACACAATAGTGTAACAAAAGTGTATAAGGTGCACAATTAACATATAACAAACAAGATATATACAAAACTCCTTCAAAGTCCAAAGTACAAAATGCTAGTTTTAGAGCAAGGAAAAAAGGTATTCTTTTTTTATATATATATAATACACAGTCGGATTTCTAATCTCTATGAGAGACCGGATTTAACTTGAATAATCTTTATGTGCATATAGAAAATCTCTAACTGTAAGTAACATTTATTTATTATTATATAATGACCAAATAGAATTTTAAACTGTATTACAGAACTATTTTTTTCATGTATAGAAATGGAACTGATGAAGAAATAGAAACAATCGTCTTCCTAGCAACTTCTACATGAAGAATACCATTTTGCCTTGCTCTAAAACTAGCATTTTGTACTTTGGACTTTGAAGGAGTTTTGTATATATCTTGTTTGTTATATGTTAATTGTGCACCTTATACACTTTTGTTACATTATTGTGTTGTCTGTTTATTATCAGCCTATCCTGCACTGCCTTCTTGACCTGTGGTATTAGTGCAGTGGTGTTCTTTTTGGATTGCTCAACCTCCAGGTACTAGCTGGAGATTTCCTGCTATTACAACTGATCTGCAGCCAATAGAGACAAGTTCCCCTGGAGAAAATGGCTGCTTTGATAATTGGCCTCTATGGCATTGAAGTCCCTCCCCTCCCCAAGCCCTGCCCTCCTCAGGCTCCGCCCCCCAAAATCTCCAGGTATTTCTCAGCTCGGAGCTGGCAACCCTAGTTGGTATAATAGTCATTTTTGGTAATACTGTGGGATCTCTGCCTGTCTTAATCTGGCCCTGGGGAAGGGTATAGGTTTTGGTTTTACTGTGGCCAGGTATAGTTCTTTAATTCTCCCTTCAATATTAGGAACAATAAAAATTAATTTTTAGTAACATATGGCAGTGAAAATGTAGATGGAGAGTAAGTAAGGTTAGGGAAAGCTGGTTAGCGATAGATCAATCTGAATTGAAATTAACAACAGTAAATGGGAACATGACTGAACCTAATTATGTGAAATGGAAGTGTTTTATTGCTGGTATTCCAGTAATAGCCCTGGCCTGGATGGCCCAGGCTAGCCTGATCTTGTCAGATCTCAAAAGCTAAGCAGGGTCAGCCCTGGTTAGTATTTGGTTGGGAGACCAACAAGGAATACCAGGGTTGCTGTGCAGAGGAAGGCACTGGCAAACCACCTCTCTTAGTCTCTTGCCATGAAAACCCCAAAAGGGGTCGCCATAAGTCGGCTGCGACTTGACAGCACTTTACACTCACACATACACATTCCAGTAATAAGCATCACTTCGGCAGAAGTGTGCAACCAGAGATTCTGCTTCTTGCAGCCCAATGTACAAAATGTTCCAGCCTTGACGAACACGCAAAACAAAGGCTTAAAAAATTCAGTGTTTCCCCCGGGAGAATAAAATGTCAATGTATTCATTGCAAATAACCCTGACACGGCATTAACAGACTCCTAGCTACACGGCAAACAAAAATAAATGCATCAACATTCAACCCAAGGTAACCGAAATAGCACTTCAGCCCCCTTGTGATCATGGGAAGATGTAAAAAAGTTAAATTCCCTCAAGTGGCCAGCTCTCAAACCCAGCTTGTGTTCTACAGGCATTTTGAGTAGCTCGAAAATCAGTCATGCTGTGCTGAAATTGTCAGCTGCAGAATAAACGTGAAGGGGAGGGGGAGCTCAATACAAAACAGAAAAGCAAATATGGGCTTCCTAAATGATGACAAATGTTAAAAAGTGCACACATGGTGTGTTTGGTGTTTGTGATAAGCAAGGTTTGTCACCCAGTCGAAGAGTTCTTAGCCAATTGTGTAAGTTTGCTTATGGGTGGGTTTTTTTTAAGCATAGCTTGTTTTTGAAGCTGGCACTATCTTAAATGGGGTGGCCTTCTGTGTGGGAAATGGGAACAATTACACATCTTGGACCCCAGGAAATCTTATTGTGCTGATCTCACACTTTAGATGGAGAAACTGCACATACCCTCCAAAAAAGAAGAAGAAGAAAGAAGCAGTGGTGAAAATCTGAACTGGTTTAACTGTATTCCTGCCTGCCGATAGCTTTCTGCTATATTTTTGTCAATGTGAATCAGTTTTAGAAAAGGTAGCACTGGAGAGAACGTTAATAAGCAACTTGACTTTCAGCAGTGCATTTATCAAAATCCAGCTACACTTAGCTTTCACTTTTACCATAAATGATTGGACAGGGAAACCAAAGATTCGCCTGTCAGAACAGACCGCTCTTCTCCATCCATCTTCACAATTTTAAAATTGTGTTTATTGTTGTGGTTTTATAAACTACTTGGAAGGTTATCTGTAGAGGAAATGTGAAATATAAATACTGGGTTGGATCCTGCCAGCTTTTCCATTGGCAGAAAGGGGGGCATTTTTACTCATCCAGCAAGACTCTGATGGAGATCATGGGACCCATGCATACAACAAGCCAGTTGGGAGGAGCTACAGTGAGAAAGGGAATTTGGTGAAACCACCCCCTTCTTTATACCATTACTTTTTGCAGCAACAGCAAGGACACGGTAAGTAAAGGGTTATGTTTTAGAACTGAATGTTTAAACTGTTTGCAGGAATTCTTACATTCTTAAATGCCTGTAAGTATTTTAGAGCTTTGCCTGTCTATGTGCATGTGTATAAATATGCACATACACACGTATGTATGTATGCGTGTATGTATGTATGTATGTATGTACGTACGTATGTATGTAAGTATGTATCAAAAATGTGAACCACCTGGATCTGGTTTGGAAGGTGCTGGAATGTGACTATAAAAGGTTTTGTCTCAAGGACTAGGAGGAGAGTAGGTTAGAGGAGAAATTGACTCCTTAAACATTTGTGAAATGCTTTGGGATTATTCAAAGACCTTTGTTAGCTCAGTAACTTTGAGAACAATAAATTGGGCCAGCATTGTTATCTTCGCACTGCAGAAGGGAGCTGAGAGAGGGAAAGAATGAGGCTGGGCAAAACCATCCAGTAACTTAATGGCAGAGATGTGAACCCAGATAATTCCTAGCTCATAATTTAGCTACTACTAGACAAAGTTTTTATTTTATTTGTATCCTGCTCTTCTCCCTAACGGGGATACAAATCAGCTTATCACATCATTCTCCCCTCCTTTATCCTCACAATAAACACCCTGTAAGTTAGGTTAGCTAGAGAGTGTGTGATGGGCACAAAGTCACCTGGTGAGCATCCATGTGGCCCTGTTCTTCCAGATCCTAGACTTGACACTTTAACCACTAAGAAACACTGCCTCTCACTCAACAGCTCTCACTTTCATAGGGATATCAGGTCCTTGAGTGTGATCACTATCCACTAAGTTGTCTATATTCTCCATCAGAGTGTGAACCTAGAAAAAACAGACTTCTGCCTAACTACTTGTTTACAAACACAAACATCCATTTCTTTCTTCCTTTCTTCCTTTCTTCCTTTCTTCCTTTCTTCCTTTCTTCCTTTCTTCCTTCCTTCCTTCCTTCCTTCCTTCCTTCCTTCCTTCTCTGATCCAGAGAACCGGGTTTGATTCCCCACTCCTTCACATGACTGGCAGACACTAATCTGGTGAACTGGACTTGTTTTCCCACTCCTACACATGAAGCCAACTGGTGACCTTGGGCTAGTCACAGAATTCTCTCAGCCCCACCTACCTCACAGGGTGTCTGTTGTGGGGAGGGGAGGGGAAGGTGAATGTAAGCCGGTTTGATTCTTCCTTAAATGGGAAAGTCAGAATATAAAAACCAACTCCTTCCTTCCTTCCTTCCTTCCTTCCTTCCTTCCTTCCTTCCTTCCTTCCTTCCTTCCTTCCTTCCTTCCTTTTTTTCTTGTAGTTTCCATTTGGGTGGTGCATGTGCAGGTAAACATTTTGGTGAACTGTGTCCAGATGTGTCTCCTCCTGTCTCAAACGTGGTGATACCAAAACATCCACAGTCTGAAATGGACACCTCACAGCTGGCCTACCTCCACAACCAACACTGCAATATACTCAGCCTCCTAGCGAACTCCAGTCAATGGGACAGACTTCCAGGAAAGTGTTCTTAGGTTGGCACTGCCAATATCCTGAGATGTGCCTATATTTGAAGGGCTCATCCATATTCATTTGTCAGGCTGTTACCCTAACAAACCAAGCCTTCTTTATTCTTACGGGGCGAAAACGCATGGTCGCTTTATCCTGCTTTAATCCCTGTTTCAGCCAGGATTCAGCCAGGATCGAACGCATGCGTTTCGCCTAATGTGCGTTCGATCCTGGCTAAAACAGGGATTAAAGGAGGATAAAGCGACCGTGCGTTTTCGCCCACAGTTTGGGGGAGCAATGTGTGCAGCATAAACAGAAGCTGGAATAAAAAGTTAAGTGTGGCACAGGGCTGCTGCTGAAAATGGCATCCTTGGGCTGTGTTCTTCCCCCTTCTCCCTGTAATACAATTCCACACAATAATGTCATTCCGCTAAGTTTTCTTGCAACTATCAGTGATAAGTCAATGGTGGGGAAACTCATAAGATGACATGAAAGAAGGGTACGATGCTGAATGTTATTGAGGGAAAGGGGAAGAACTTGACATGGGACAACTGTTTTGGCAGCCCCTCCATTATTGCAGTTATTATATAAGAGCCCCATGGTGCAGAGTGGTAAGCTGCAGTACTGCAGTCCAAGCTCTGCTCACGACCTGAGTTCGATCCCAACGGAAGTTGGTTTCAGGTGGCCAGATCAAGGTTGACTCAGCCTTCCATCCTTCCGAGGTTGGTCAAATGAGTACCCAGCTTGCTGGGGGTAAAGAGATGACTGGGGAAGGCACTGGCAAACCACCCCGTAAACAAAGTCTGCCTAGAAAACGTCAGGTTGTGACGCCACCCCATGGGTCAGGAATGACCCAGTGATTGCACAGGGGACCTTTACCTTTACCCTTTACCATTATTGCATGTACTGCTTTATTTGGTCTGTGCTGCCTTCCAAGAACATCACAAATGATTATATGTTAATAACAATTAGGGTTGTAGCACAAAGCAATCTAGTTGATTACTCAGCTGTGTCTTGGTTAATCATTTAATTTTGCATAAATTGATATGCATTCTGAGTGAGGCTCCACAGAAGTTAGACCCACAAATTTCAGTGGGTCTTACTTCTGAGGAAATCTGCTGAACTTCAGACTTGCAACCCGCTTGGATGTGCTTGGCATGATATCTTGCAGCAGTGGAGGAGTGGGCTAATCAACCTTTTTCCTTTGCTGAACCAATTCCTGAAGGAGGTTGGGTGATAACCAGCAGTGGTATTGGAATGCAGAAGAGGTCTGCACTTCCATGTACTGTGGTTTGGATTTCATGCAAAATCTCTGATGACAGAAGGGATTTCTGCCTGCGGAATAGGCCTTCCTCCTGGTGAATAGAAAATTCATCGAAATAGCATGAGAGGAGCCAGAAATCTGCATTGGGAGTGGAAAGTAGAATCTCCGGCTCCCATTATCAGAAATTATCCATGGGAGCCGGTTCTATATCTTAATTCCTTTTTCCGTCCAGACTCCCAAGTAGACCGTGGGGTGAGGAAAACCAGATTCCAATTTAGAAGGAGGTCTTGTGTGAAATGGTATCTGATAAATGGTGGCATTTAAAAAAAAATGCTTGACATTGTCTTTGATTAATTGTATTAATTAAACATTACTGCACTAATAATAGAGAAGGAAGAAAAGGGGCATTCCAGTATAAAAAACCTTTGTGGCATAGTTGAGGGTTGCTTGAAATTCTTTAATTCAAAACGAAGAGGTTAAAAAATGCAGTTTTGACTTTTGCATAACATCATGTAAAAACACTCTTTGGATCACAACAAATAGTCTGTTCTCCATGTTATAAAGCTATGTATTAAAGCAATTGAATCTTGCAATGTAGCATCTGCCTGGCTATCTACGTACGTTTTTATTCCGAACGGATCACGCTTTCCTTACAGCAGAGAAATAAGCCGACATTTCAGGAAATTGGCAAGAACTGTATAACGATGCCTCTTGAGACACCAAGGGAGCAATTCCTCTGAGATTTCCTGTATTTCAAACAAGACACTGCTGTGATTTTAACAAGGGTATTATATAGAAAATCCCAAGAGGGCTGTGGATGTGGCAAGGCTCACATGTCCCTTAAATAGACATGCACTGACAGTATGAGAGAGAGAGAGAGAGAGAGAGAGAGAGAGAGAGAGAGAGAGAGCACCTTCTTGTATGCATTTGTGTGTCATCTTATTGCCTTTGATTCAAAACTGCTTGACTTGAAGGTATATGCTTTGGAACATACCTGCTGGCTTTTGTTTCCGATGATGATGATGATGAAGAGTTGGTTTTTATATGCTGACTTTCTCTACCACTTAAGGAAGAATCAAACCGGATTGCAATCACCTTCCCTTCCCTTCCCCTCCCCACGTCAGACACCCTGTGAGGGAGGTGGGGCTGAGAGAGTTCAGAGAACTGTGACTAGCCCAAGGTCACCCAGCTGGCTTCATGTGGCCAAATGGGGAAACCAACCTGGTTCACCAGATTAGTGCCTGCCACTCATGTGGAGGAGTGAGGAATCAAACCCAGTTCTCCAGATTGGAGTCCACCGCTCTTAACCACTACACCAAGCTGGTGGGGCATAGGAAGGAAAGGCAGCAAGAAAAATCTGACAATGTGCATGTTGCCACTACTACAAGGATTCCTGGGGGCAAACAAAATAGTCGCAGGGGGCAGGTGCTGCCCACACACAAGCTGCAAGTTGGACATTCAAACATATATGCTGTTGGTAGAATCAGGAAGTTCTGCCCAGGTTGTATGAGTTGAAATGCCAAAACTATAGGGATGTAGAAGATCTGAGAGTCAATCCTACAGAATTCTACACAGTATTTAGCCTATCATACTAAGGTAGCAGTGATAGTAGTAGAAGAAGAAGAGTTGGTTTTTATACCCTGCTTTTCTCTACCGTGTGTGTGTGTAAAGTGCCGTCAAGTCGCAGCCGACTTATGGCGACCCCTTGTTGGGGTTTTCATGGCAAGAGACTATCAGAGGTGGTTTGCCAGTGCCTTCCTCTGCACAGCAACTCTGGTATTCCTTGGTGGTCTCCCATCCAAATACTAACCAGGGCTGACTTTCTCTACCATAAGGAGTCTCAAAGCGGCTTACAGTTGCCTTCCCTCCCCCCCTCCCACAACAGGCACCTTGTAAGTTAGGTGGTGATGAGAGAGTTCTGAGAGAACTGTGACAGGCCGAAGGTCCCTCAGCAGGCTTCACATGGAGGCGTGGGGAATCAAACCTGGTTCTCTAGATCAGAGTTCGCCGCTCATGTGGAGGAGCAGGGAATCAACCTAATCAATTAGTCTTGTAGAAACTGGAGTGTTAAATAGCTTCTGCAAATGGATCCAGCTTACTTGTGTGTGTTATTGTGTGTACAGATGCACAGCAATCCAGAAGATTGTCCCTAAGCTACTGTGTCTTGTGCAAGTAGAAGGCAAAGTTTGGACACAATAGAGATAACTCAGCCTCTTTTGGCTATTTGAACATGCACTTTCGCTTACGCAACAGCACATATGCATATGAGGCATGCATATGGGCACTTTGGCAATTGGACTCTATGGCATTGAAGTTTGTTTATTGTTGTTTGTTTATGGCATTGAAGTTCCTCCCTTCCCCAAATCCCACCCTCCTCAGGCTCTGCCCCCCCAAAACCTCCCGCTGGTGGTGATGAAGGACCTGGCAACCCTAGCAAGCAGGGAGGGCGGTGGAGCTGATTAGCAGGCAGGCAACACAGAGAGGCCGCCCAAAACTGGGGGAGAAAATAGAGCTCCACACCTGAAAGTTTTCTCCTGCAATTGCAATAGAAGCTCTTAAATTGCCACAGACAAGCTCTTGAAAACAACACCAGAGAGAACCAGGAATGCAACAGTTTGGGTAGAATGTCTTCTGGATTCCCAGGGACAAATGAGTGAACAAGTGGGGTCAGTAATACAAGCAAAGGCAAGTGAGCGCTCTTTTTAGGTGTACGCGACAGTTTGGCATGTTCAAAATGCAAAGCTGTAATGTATGCAGTCAACCACTGGGAGTCGCTGGTGTTCTATGTAAAATCAAAGTCCTTCTTAAAGAACTTGTCAAGCAGGGTTGTGCTTTCCTTTGGACATGCTCAGACAGAAACAAAAAACACCTGTAGCCAGTTTATATAAATTGCCTTGGACTGGAGTTTGATGCAAAGAAGAACATGGGATGGTAAACATTCACATGATATGCCAATTTATAAGTCTGGGTGGGGTGTAATGGGTACCTTTTCTCCAGATGGGACTCCAGTACATTTTTATCCCACCGTTTCTCTAAGGAGTTTTGGATAGCATTCATGGTTCTCCCTTCCCTATTTTATCCTCTCATCACTCCTGTGGGGTAGCTTAGGCCAAGGAAGAGTGATTAATCCCAGGTCTCCCAGATAACTTCATAGATATGGGTCTAATTGCACAAATATGGCTACATGTCCCATGTTGGGAACTCAGTTCCCAGGTGCACAACAGTGAGTTTGGATTGGGGCAACAATGCATAGGGAGAAAGAGCTTAAGCCTTCCTTCCCACACCATTTTTCTGATCTGAAACTGCCCTGGGGGTGTGTGTGTACTTTTTTGGGGGATACTTATAGGTACTGCTAAACTACATGTAAGTTAGGTCATTTGTGCATGGGTACTTTCACTCATGTCTGCCCCTGGTCTGTCTTGGTTGTTCCTTGGAGTTTTGCATGAGTTTTCCATCCATTAGAGATGACCTCGCTGCCAGCCCTCGCAATGTCTGGGTCTTCCCATTCCTCTGTTAACTCGACTTCCATCTTCCCCGAGCAATGCCTGGGTAAAATCCCCATGCATAAGGCAAAGTGCAGGGCATGCAAGCTTGGTTTCGCTCACAGCCAATTACAAAGCAGCATGTCCAGAGGCAGGGAATGAAACACTTCCTGCTTCCTCAGAGCTCATTCTGAGCGGAAGAAAATCTTTTTAAAACCGAGGCTTGGATCCCCCCCTTTCAGATTGCATCATTTTTTATGTTGTTGTTCTTAAAATGCTTTTTTATGTGGCGATTGGGTTTAGGGGAGATTTTCTCTCACAGTACGCACTACAAGTAAGCCAATTACTAAACAGCATTATAAGGGGCGGGGACTTGATTTGAGCTTGGAGACTGCTGGTGCATAGATTCCCAACAGGAAAGTGTGGGTCCAGCCAGCAACGAACCTCAGGTAAAACTCCCATGTGTAAATGACCTTACCCAAGTTGGGCAAATAGCACCTGCCCCTCCCCCATGTGCATTTCAAGTTGGAAAACAGGTTGGGGAGGAAAGTTTTAGCCCCCTATCCTGTGCTATGATCCTGATCTGAGTCAGCCCCTACATTCCTGGGAATTGAGTTCCAAGCACAAGATTCACAGTGTATGTCCGATTGCCCAGCCCTGGGAAGGACAGGAGGGAAAATTAATGTGTAGTTAGGTTCCTGCCTGGGGAGTGAACCTGGGTCGCCTGGGGTCCTAGTCTGACATTCTAACTATTTTACTACACTGCCTCCACCTACACTGGCAGGCTAGTTTTCAACATGCAGTGGGATTTTGTATGTGTATATAGGCACTTCCACACATGCCAAATAATGCACTTTCAATCCACTTTGAAAGCACTTTGAAGCTGGATTTTACTGTGTGAGACGGCAAAATCCACTTGCAAATTATCATTAAAATGCATTGAAAGTGCATTGTTCAGCATTTGTGAAAAGGCACTTTTACAGAGGCCAAATAATGCACTTTCAGTACATTTTCAGTACACTTTAACGATTGTTTGAGAGTGGATTTTGCCAGTTCACACAGTAAAATCCATCTTCAAAATTCATTGAAAGTGAATTGAAAGTGCATTATTCAGCATGCGTGAAAGCGCCCGAAGTAAAGTCTGTGTGAGAAAGAGAAAATGCACCCAGTCACATGAGCCCCTATCTGCAGTTGAAAGTGGTGTCACCCATAAACAGCTTTACCTGTTCAGCTGCTGCCTGGTAAACATCTGCACCAAAAAACAAGCACAATTTATGGGCCGGTTCTCCGTCTTACCCATAAAATTGCCCAGAAAAATGATGGGCAAATTGAAAGAACCCAACGTTTGTTTAGTGTGATGATTTTCCAGCTGCTTTCTGGTTGGCACCTGGGCTGCCAGCAGGAAGGGCAGTCTGCGTGTGTGCCAATGTGTACATAGCTGTCTAGCATGTGTGCATATTTTGGATGTGGGTGGCATGTCTGAGAAGTGGTTTGCTCTCGGGTTTTCTAGGCACCAGCTGAAACGGTTTCCCAAAAAGGGTGTTAACAGCCAAAGATATAAATGAAGCACCAACGCAATAAAAGCTTTAGTACCTTTGCAGAGGGAGTGAACTCGTGTTATTTCAACCAGCAGGGATTCCAGGAAAGTGTGCGTGGCGATGCTCTCCAGTGGCGCCCTGCTTCTTACAAGTTCCATTCTTCCACCCTCTCTTAGTTCTGCTTTTGCTGCCACTTTGAGCTGTCGCCAGGGGAGCATGGCTGCTCTGATTGCCCCTAGGAGGTACCGTGGTTTGCTCAGCTGTCCAAAAATGCTCTGCCTCTTTGCACTAAGCCACATAGAAGATAAAAGGAGAAAGAAAGAAAAACACCCCTTGGGCATTTTGCGTTCTCCACACACACTGAAAATACTACACCCAGATCTAATTCCGTGCCGCCAAAAGCTGGGATCTGCATGTGTTACTTCTAGTAAGCAAATTAGCAAAATGTCTCTTGTTTTGCGCAAACTTAGCAAAACAGCAAGAACTGCTATATAACTCATTCTGGTTTTTCTCATTCTGGGAGAAGGGTAAGGTCACTGCACACCTGCCTCCTACAAATGAAAACTTATTCATCCATTTCCCAGGCTTGGGAAATTTTAGCAGGCACCATTCTCAAATGTAAATCCCATTGCAACGAATGGGGATTGCTAAGTAGAAGTAAAAAGAGGGGAATAAAACCCAATCTAGAAAGTAATTAATGAAAATATAATTTATTGGAAGCGCTATGTCTAGAGTAAAATTATTAAAAAAAACGTTAAAATAACACAATGGCATTTCCTGAGGTTGATGTCTCTAACCACATGCTAGAGGAGTTTCGGCCTATTTGGCCTTCATCAGTGGTCAATTAAAACCCATGTAACACCTGCACACATTTACAGAAATATATACATATATAAACAGTTTAAATCAAACCAGGCATGTAGATAGGTTGTATACTATAATACCAATTACTCAAATATCTGGTAAGATTGACTCTAGTTGTAATACTGGTTTACATATGTCTCCCTTATACGATTTGTGCAGTTATCAATCTAGTAAAGCAATAAGGATTGCTAAACCAAAGAATTCCACAGGTGTTTTAAGCTCCCTGAGGGAACAGTTGTTTCCCCACTTAATTTTCCCATGGGCCTGTTACCTCCCTCACCCAGGGTTGCCAGCCTCCAGTTACTAGCTGGAGATCTCCTGCTATTACAACTGATCTCCAGCCGACAGAGATCAGTTCACCAGGAGAAAATGGCCACTTTGGCAATTGGACTCCATGTCATTGAAGTCCCTCCCCTCCCCAAACCCCACCAAAAACCTCTTGTCAGTGGCAAAGAGGGACCTGGCAACCTTACCCTCGCCTGCTGTGTATCTCACCTGGGGTCCTTATGGCAGCAAGCAAGGGAGATAGGGTTGCCAGCTCTGGGTTGGGAAATACCTGGAGATTTGGGGGGTGGAGCCTGAGGAGGGCAGGATTTGGGGGCAGACTTCAATGGGGTATACTGCCATAAAGTCCACCTTCCAAAGAGGCCATTTTCTCCAGGGGAATGGATCTGTTGCCTGGAGATCAGATGTAATAGCGGGAGATTTCCAGCCGCAACTTGGAGGCTGTCAACTTAAAGGTAGAGGATGATGAGAGGAAAGAGATAATGGACCGGTGGGAGAAACTGCAGCTGCTTAACTTTGCCTGCAGCATCAGGGAATGTCAAAGGACAGTGTGGATCTCCTGCGGGCAAACTTGCCACACTAAAAAGGGTGAATTGTGTCTTGTGCTTTAAGTATATTTAGGACTGAAAAGTCCACACATGAAACTGCCTTCTACTGAATGAGACCCTCGGTCCATCAAAGTCAGTATTTTCTACTCAGACCAGCAGCAGCTCTCCATGGTCTCAGGCAGAGGTCTTTCACATCACCTACTTGCCTACTCCCTTTAACTGGAGATGCCGGGGATTGAACCTGAGGCCTTCTGCATGCCAAGCAGAGGCTCTACCACTGAGCCACAGCCCCTCCTCCAAGTAGGTGGCTGTAAAAAATTTTTTTATTAAAAACAGCTGATTTCCTTCTTCTCTAGGAACAGTGCTGAGGCTATTTTGAGGCCTTCTCACAGGAAATGAGTTAAGGCAGTTGAAACCTGTGAGGTGGTGGGAGTGTGGAGAGCAACACTTCTATAATAAATCAAGATACCTCATTAAGGAGGCAGCAAGAGCCTAATTGTAATGCTACCTGTTTCACCCACTGGGACAGAAGCACCACTTGGTTCACTCAGAATTCAGAATTAACACAGTGATGAGAAGCTATAAATAGCCAGAGAGGGTGGAGAAATTCCTCAGCTGACTCTCATCCCCAAGACAAAAAATCAAGGTGCAGCAAAACTAAACTTGGTCGGGGTTATTCAGGCAAATGTCCAACCCCACCCCCTGAATTATACTTTGGTGGGATTTCAGTTTGCTTCCACTGCCTTCCCTTTCCATCCCTTCTGCTCTGCATACTTGGCATTTCCTTGTTCATAAGCCAGACCAGGAAAAAAATAGTCCCCCTACCGCAATACAAAGAAACAGTCTGTGAGGCAGCCCGCTTGCCACATTGGGGAGGGATGAGCTTGGGTGCCTTCTTTCAATGCTAGAGGCCATAAATTTAGCAAGGGAGCCCTACAAGATTGGAAGGCACCAGCTTTTCTAGCCTGCAAACCCAGGCAGCAGCACTAGGAAAGACCTCTGACCTTTGCGGGCTGATGCCTGTCAGTTTGGGCAGCGCTGGATTAAAGAAGAAGAGTTGTTTTTTTTATGTGCTGACTATATCTTTTAAGGGGGATCAAACCGGCTTGCAATCTCCTTCCCTTCCTCTCCCCACAGCAGACACTCTGTGAGGTAGATGGGGCTGAGAGAGTTCTCAGCCGGGTTTGATTCCCCACTACTCCACATGTGGTGGAGGCTAATCTGGTGAACCGGGTTGGTTTCCCCACTCCTACACACGAAGCCAGCTGGGTGACCTTTGGCTAGTCACACTCTCTCAGCCCCACCTACCTCACAGGGTGTCTGTTGTGGGGGGAGGGAAGGTGATTGTAAGCTGGTTTGATTCTTCCTTAAGTGGTAGAGAAAGTGGGCATATAAAAACCAACTCCTCCTCCTCCTCCTTCTCCTTCTTCACAAACAAAGAGTAACAAGGCACAAGGGTTGGTTACCAAGAGTACATAGTTCCAGGTTTCCAAACAAAAAGTTCCACTTCAGCGTTCAGAGAAACACCACAAGAATAGGAGCTGGCCCAGAAAGAGCCATTACCCAAATGAGCAGAACCTCTCTCAGACCACAGTGATGAGGTGTGGTTCTCTAGGCTGAATCCTGGTGTTCAAACACACTGTACTGATTGCTGCCTGTTCTCCTCTTGGGGGAATTTAGGATGGTCTTGGGGTTTGGATATTTTTAAAATGTGCTTACTGAACTGGCACCCAGCAGACGGCTTGTCACAGAGCCGGCACCACAAAGAGGCCGTTTGCACTGGCCTCTTCATATCGTAAGAAGTTGCCCTTAAAGACGAACAGCACCTGCCCTTTTACATGATAGGGAAGGGGCTGTGGCTCAGTGGTAGAGCATCTGCTTGGCATGCAGAAGGTCCCAGGTCCCTGGCATCTCCAGTTCAAGGGACTAGGCAAGTAGGTGATGCGAAAGACCTCTGCCTGAGACCCTGGAGAGCCGCTGCCGGTCTGAGTAGACAGTACTGTCTTTGATGGACCAAGGGTCTGATTCAGTATAGTTCAGCTTCATGTGTTCATATGTTTATCTCTACTGCTAGATTGTAGCATTTGAGACTCAAGTTGATGTCTGAATGGTTGTCTTCTGTGTGAAAAAAGAAATCCTTCCTGCGCATGCAAACATAGAATGATAGGGAAAGAAGACCCGGATAGAATGATTGTGGACAAATCAGTTGTGTAAGTTCAGGAAGTTTTTGTTTGTTTGTTTTGGAAGGAGGAAGTTTTCTAACATTTCCCCCTCCCAACTTGCAATCTGGGATAGTACAGTCCAGCAACAGGGGCATCACACAGGACTGCTGCTTGGGTACCTGGGTGCTAAGAATAGGGTTGCCAACCTCCAGGTACTAGCTGGAGATTTCCTGCTATTACAACTGATCTCCAGCCGAAAGAGATCAGTTCACCCAAAGAAAATGGCCGCGTCGGCAATTGGACTCTATGGCATTGAAGTCCTTCCCCTCCCCAAACCCTGCCCTCCTCAGGCTCCTCCCCAAAAGTTGGATGTATATATAGGAACAGGGCTTTTATTTGACGACCATTCAGTCAAAACACATTTTGCCTTGTACGATTTAATGGGAATGGTTCCATATTAATCTTTTGAAATCTATTAAAAGACCATTTCTATTAAGATTATATGTGCTTCTGTAATAGATCTTTATCTGTTCCTCAACCTTTTCTGGTTTACAATGGTGAGCCCACGTTCTGGGAGATCCATTCCGGAATCCCCCACGCTGGCATAGAAATTTCCCAGGTTACCCCAGGGTAGGGACATTTTCTCAGCCTAACCTCCCTCAACGAGTTGGTTGTGAGAATAAAATTGAAGAGAGGAGATGAATGATGATGTCACTGCTTTGGGTCACCACTGGGGATAAAAGCAGGGCATAAATAGCTAAATAAATAACAGAATAGAATTCTCTCGGCTGTGGTACTTCAGACTGCGAGCTGAGAAATTAAAGGTAAAGGTCCCCTGTGCAATCACCGAGTCATTCCTGATCCATGGGGTGATGTCACATCCCGACGTTTACTAGGCAGACTTTGTTTACGGGGTGGTTTGCCAGTGCCTTCCCCAGTCGTCTTCCCTTTACCCCCAGCAAGCTGGGGACTCATTTTACCGACCTCGGAAGGATGGAGGGCTGAGTCAAACTTGAGCCGGCTAGCTGAAACCGACTTCCGTCGGGATCAAACTCAGGTTGTGAGCAGAGCTTGGACTGCAGTACTGCAGCTTCCCACTCTGTGCCACGGGGCTGAGAAATTACACACTTATTATTTCCCTACAGGGAGTATTCCGACTCCCAGCATGTAGAAACCTAGGGCATTTTCAGACAGCCCAAATAATGCACTTTCAACCTACTTTCAATGCACTTTGAAGGTGGATTTTACTATGTGAACTGGCAAAATCCACTTGCAAACGATCGTTAAGGTGCAGTGAAAGCGGTTTGAAAGTGCATTATTAGGGCTGGGTGAAAGTGCCCCTAGTATCATCAAGAAAAAATGCAAGCGGGAACACTTCTTCCTGATGTGCAATTGCCTCATGATTTCTTACAGGAGCGCTGACAAATTGTATGCTCCCATCCTGCAGTTTGAAATGGTACAGTCCAGGAAAAGCTGCTGGCAGTGTAGATCAGCTTTAAGAAGGACCCCAAAAGGAAGGAGGAAGGGGGAGAGCAGAGCATCTAACTCCCTGCCTTTATATCCTGGCTGAAAACCATTCTTGCCGTCCTAGCTTCACAGGAAATAGGTCAGTGTTTCTAGTGGAAATTCTGGCGAGCAGGGCAAGGTTAAACGTGTTGTGCCTCAGAATGCATTAATAGCCTGGTGTTATCTTTAGAGGCAATAATGACACTATTACCATTTGTCAGCACGGTAGCTGACTTCAGGCGTCATTTTACTCAAGACTGGGACTGTTAGAGGACGGCGCGGAAGTGATACAGAAACCCGAACTTTTGCGGACCCAGTTTTTAAATGAGCCGTGGTTGTCAGATGTTGGTGAGCAGGGCTGGCTGTGGGGGCGAAGGCTCTCTGCAGGCATAAACGTGTGATGTTGAACTCTATAACTTTCTTTCCCCCCCCCCCCACATGCAGAGGAAGCAGACCCAGTTATCATTTGGCATTATTCAGAAATCTTAATGCAGCTACAATTCATGATCTTGATCTGCTGGCTGGCCTGCTTAGTTCCTCTATAGAACTGTAACTACGGTACACTGCATTCTCACCTGCCTAGCCAAAATACATGTGCTGGATGAATGATAGATGTGTTGAAAATGACTCATGGTCTTACTTTTTGTAGTTTAGGATTTTCTATCTGGCTAATTTTAACTAGTTTCACGTAGGGTTGCCAACTCTGTGTTGGGAAATCCTTGGAGATTTGGGGGTGGGGCCTGGGGCAGGAAGGACCTGAGTGGGGTATAGGGTTGTCAGGTCCCTCTTCACCACCTGTTGGAGGTTTTTGGGGATGGAGCCTGAGGAGGGGAGGGTTTGGGGAGGGGAGGGGCTTCAATGCCATTGAGTCCAATTGCCAAAGAGGCCATTTTCTCCAGGGGAACTAATCTCTATCGGCTGGAGATAAGTTGTAATAGCAGGAGAACTCTAGTACCTCTAGTACCTGGAGGTTGGCAACCCTAAGTGGAGTATAATGGCATAGGCTTCACCCTCCAAAGCAGACATTTTCTCCAGGAGAACTGATCTCTGATGTCTGGATAGATGTAATTCCGGGACATTTCCAGGCCCCACCTGGAGGATGTGGTAACCTGATTCCCTTTTTCTGCTTGCTTGGTTCACCTGTTTACTAGGTGTTTTCTTGGCTTTGGTCTTGGCAGAGTTATCATGTATTTATACAGCATGATTGATGCTTGTCTTAAAGCAGGCTTGGCTACCTTGTGATCCTCCAAACTGAATGCTGCCCACGGTCATGCATTGCCTCCAGGCAAGTGCTTGACTTCTTGGCCCAGGCAGGCAGCAAAAACCTCCTCATTGAGCTCTAGTAAGCAGACTGCCATTCATAGGTAGAGGCCTTTGGGGGTAGGGACTTGGTTGGTCACATATTGCCCAGGTAGGGTTGCCAGGTCCATCTTTGCCACCGGTGGGAGGTTTTTGGGGCAGAGCCTGAGGAGGGCGGAGTTTTGGGAGGGAAGGGACTTCAATGCCATAGAGTCCAATTGCCAAAGTGGCCATTTTCTCCAGGGGAACTGATCTCTATCGGCTGGAGATCAGTTGTAATAGCAAGAGATCTAGAGTCGCACTGCACTAATGTTTCACAGAGTTACTTGGATAAATTATAGCTTCCTGAAACTAGTATCCTGCTATGTAGTTTTTGCATGATTTAATGTGTTGTGTTAATACTTATGCTTTGCTTGACTTCTGCTTTTAGACTTCTGATTGGTTCTACAACCCTAATCCTATTGCATTGTTTATTGAACATCCCATCCTGTTGATTGCATCAGCTCACTCTGTGTAATCCAACTGAAGTCCAAGACAGAAAAGCATACTATAAATAACATAAAATAAATTTAAAATCTTTGACATATTTTTCGACTATCCTTATGAACTCACCACCCTAACTTGAGGGATAGGTTGGGAGAAACTCACTTAAAACCAAAAGAGTGCCTTTTCTAGAATGTCTTAGGGCTTCTCTTGGAAGCGTGAGAATTAGGAATCTTGTGATTGCTTTCCTTGTAAAGGCAAAAAGAAAAATAGCAATAAGATTTGAAAAATGGCTGGGCTTGTTTCCCCCTCCTCTCCGACAGGTCAGGGGCTAGACAGATTTCAAACAAACACTGTTATCTCATGCTTTGGCGAGACCTTGACTGTACAGAACAATTTACCATTATCTGCCCTGATGGACTGCAGTTGTACAGAAAGCAAAGATTGCTGTTGTGATATTTTCATTCTCTAAACTCCAGCCTGCATGGATTGTGCTCTCTAGAGCCTAAAACCTAAAATAAAATAAAGGCCACGTACAAGTGCTTTCAAATACACATCATGTATTGGGCCTTTTAAAAGATTAACAGTGCCATCCTAAGCAAAGTTACAACTTGGTAAGCCAACCAAAGTCAATGAACTCAGAAAGGTGTAACTCTGGTTAGAATAGCATTGAAAATAGCCTAGTTTTCCATATATGATTCTACATATGTTTCTAATCCATGTTCCCCCTCGGTGGTATTTGCTCAGGCGAGCAATGTGTGAGTGTCTTTGGGGTAGAAATAAGTCTACTTGGATAGAGAGTAGGGTTGCCAACTTTTGGTTGGGAAATTCCTTGAGATTTGGGGCTGGGGAAGGCAGGGATCTCAGCAGAGTATAATGCCACACAGTTCACCCTTCAAAGCAGATTTATTTATTTATTTATTTATTTATTTATTCCACCCTCAATCCCCGGCCGAGGCCAGGTTCAGGGCGGCTAACATCACCTATATTAATACAATAAATGCAATAAAACCACAACATAGATAAATTAAAATTAGACATTAGACATTTGGACACTTAAAACAGATGACGCTCAACATTAAGGTATAGCGATCACTGTAATTTCAAAAGAACAGTTTGGGGTCCCCCCATGGTAACAAGATAAAAGAGAAAGGGGTGGGGATATGCAGGCCAGCAGTGATGAAAGAACCATCACTGCTCTCAACTATAGGCATAATATTTCTGATTTACAGGCCCTGCAGAAATCTTTAAGATCCTGCAGGGCCCTGGTCTAGTTGGAAAGGGAATTCCACCAGGCTGGGGCCAGGGCCGAAAAAGCCCTGGCCCTAGTTGAGGACAGCTGGACACTTTTCTGGCCAGGGAACACCAGCAAATTGTTATTAGCAGAGTGTAATGCTCTCTGGGGGGTGTACCAGGAGAGACAGTTCCACAGATGGTCCCAGATACGGTTGCCAGGTCCCTCTTTGCAACTGGCGGGAGATTTTAGGGGTGGAGCCTGAGGAGGGTGGGGTTTGGGGAGGGGAGGGACTTCAATGCCATAGAGTCCGATTGCGAAAGCAGCCATTTTCTCCAGGGGAATTGATCTCTATCGGCTGGAGATCAGTTGTAATAGCAGGAGATCTCCAGCTACTACCTGGAGGTTGGCAACCCTATATAACAACCTGGTAACCTAGTCTAGATTACAAAATGGTCACTGTTCCAAAACTGCCTAGCTAAACTTCATGTCTGAGCTGGGATTTGAACCATTTTTGTCTGGGTCCAGCTCTAGTCAGGGGTACTCCCAAGATGGCCCTGCAGGGGGAAAATACTTTTAGCTTGTCTTTTGTTCCTGGACTTATTTTGTGGCTATTCCCATGTTTGAACCCTCAATACTGTACAATGATGTGCAGCAAAGTGAAATGCATATCATTAAAATATGGCAGTGCTAGACATGGGGGGAAATAGGACTTCTGGGGCAGGCACTTTATTGTAGATCTAACTTTTTGAGCTATATTTCTCTATGAACATCTTACTTAGACGGTGTCACGATATCTGTACTATAATGATTTATGAAAACATATGAAAATAGCTGTCTTATAATGAATCAGTCAATTAACCTGTCTAAATGCAGTATTGTCTGCTCAAGGTCTTTTCACACATTTCTCAGTACCAGCTCCAAGTTTGCAACAGGTTGAACAGAGAGCTACAGCTAATTCTGAATCTCTTTAATGTGCCTATATATATTTGTTATAATTGCGCCGTATTTTTAAACATACACTTAATGTAACCTGTGAAAAGACCACAAGGCAAGAAACAGGCCTCAGAAATAACTGAGGATGTTGGAAACTGAACCTGGAGCCTTGTTTTGCAGGTTTGTATAATTAAATGAGGTTCACAACTAACCTGATCTCTTCAGATCTCAGAAGTTAAGCAGGGTCAGCCCTGGTTAGTATTTGGATGGGAGACCACCAAGGAATACCAAGGTTGCTATGCAGAGGAAGGCACTGGCAAACCACCTCTGTTAGTCTTTTGTCATGAAAACCCCAAAAAGGGGTCGCCATAAGTCAGCTGCAACTTGACGGCACTTTACACACAGAGATAATTAAATGAGGTTTACAACTTTACAAAAACTAAGCTCTAATATTTGTTTTTGAAAAATATTCCTGTCTTCCACTAGGTGGCACAGTTCAAATTCATTCTGATCAGCTTAATGCACAGTCAAAACAACTCAATCCACCTTTGCCCATAGACAACTTATTTTAAGTGATTTATTTGCATGTTTGCGGTATAACTTGGTATCTGGTTGGAAAGTACTACTGTATATCAATACTTTACAAAGTGTCCATTAAAAAAAGAATGTGGCAATTGCTGATTCAGATTGATCTTCATTTACATCTTGCAATAAATATTCCATCAATAGTTGTTCCCCCCCCCCCCCCAGAAGCGGGCATTCAATTGATCCTTCAACAGCATATCCCAAGATATGTTGAGCATAGTGGTACAACACTTCATAGGGTCCAAGATTCAATATATGGCATTGAATTGGCATGAGGATGGGGCCATGGCTTTGTGGGAGAGAATCTGCTTCACGTGCAGAAGGCCTGGCACCTCCAGTGAAAAGGATCAGGTAGTAGGTGATGTGAAAGACCTCTGCCTGAGACCCTGGAGAGCCGCTGCCAGTCAGAGTAGACAACACTGACCTTGATAGACCAGTGATCTGACTCAGTGTAAGGCATACGTTCATTTCTAATTAAAGAATCTCCAGGACCAAGTTCAGCCCCCAGGTGAAAACCAGGGAGATCTGGAATAGTGCCAAAAAAGGAGTGTCTTCCTCTGAAACCAGATTCCTTCCACCAGAGCAAAGCTCTTTGGTTAATGGAAGTAAGTCATGAGATCCTCAAGGCATTGCCCAGTTCTGGAGAGCCAGCATGGTGTAGTGGTTAAGAGCGGTGGACTCTAATCTGGAGAACTGGGTTCTATTCCCCCACTCCTCCACATGAAGCCAGCTGGGTGATCTTGTGCTAGTCACAGTTCTCTTAGAGCTCTCTCAGCCTCACCTACCTCACAAGGGGTCTGTTGTGGGGAAAGGAAGGGAAGGAGATTGTAAGCCGGTTTGATTCACTTTAAAAGGTAGAGAAGATCGGCATATGAAAACCAACTCTTCTTCATCTTTCCAAAGGGCAAAAGATTTGTGCACATCTGCTCAGGAGTGCACTTGGTTTCCCTCCCCCCTCCAATGATTGCCTATCCAAACAGTAAATATGACTGAACATGTTTGACTCACATCTGTTCTATAATATGTACAACCATGTCTAGTATGAGCTTAAATATTTAGTTACCTTAAAAAAAAAAAAAGCCAAGTCAGTCCACTAACACATTTGCTTCATAAGCCAGCACAGGCCAGGCTGTGACAAAATAAATTAATACAGTGCATGACAGGCAGAAAAGAATTTTAGATATCTATTATAGCAGAAGCCCTGACCTAGATGGCCCAGGCTAGCCTGATCTCGTCAGATCTCAGAAGCTAAGCAGGGTCAGCTCCGGTTAGTATTTGGATGGGAGACCACCAAGGAAGTCCAGGGTTGCTGTGCAGAGGAAGGCACTGGCAAACCACCTCTGTTAGTCCCTTGCCATGAAAACCCCAAAAGGGGTCGCCATAAGTCGGCTGCGACTTGAAGGCACTTTACACACACACATTATAGCAGAAGGGCATTTGGTGATTCTTGATGAGAGGACAGTGAAGACAAACTAGTTTGTAAGTCCATGAAGAACAATAAAATTGTTACCATGAAAGTAGAAGCAAATGTAATTACCTTGGTAGATGTTAAGTGTCCACAGACAATTAGTCTGTCTCTTTCAGAAAGCGCCCAGGTCAAAAGCTACAAAAGAGTGTGACACTTGTATATCAGGTTTCAGATGTTTAATAATTCCTTAGATAATTTGATCACTATTTGATTTACAGAACAGCTTTATCAGTGATTTTTTTCTTAATTCATGATTTATACTTCAATAGATGCAAGCTTACACTTTGTTTTCAACACAAACGGTTGCTCTAAATAAGATTACATCTACAAATTCACAGTGCTAGAATTCTGTACAAAGACTATACTAAACATATACAAACATACAAAAAATAAGTGCTTATATGCACACATTTTTAATACTGTTTCTGTGTCTTTGGCACCTGCTGTTTATAAATACGTGAGTGGGGAGGTAAGGGAGAGTAGATAACAAATAAAAATTAAGGAACAGTGTTCACCCTATGACAATAATTTCCCTTAATATTAGGCATGGGAATGCATCAGCGACAAACCAATATAGTAGGACCAGTGCCCCTTTTCCATCGGTCCATATAGCACCTGTCTCCATGAGGTGAGAGGTTCCTGTAAGATTTCCCCATGCCCTTGCAAGCACTCTCCTCCTCAAATTCTGGTAGTAGGGAAAGCCTACAGAAAAATGAAAGGGCGCACACTTTTCATACAGACAGGCCCAGCTTCAATCCTCGACATGTCCAGGTTAAAAAGATGATATCAGACTGTGGAGCTGAGATTGTCCCCTCCCCAAAACAAAAAAGAGACACAGCCAGTCCCAGTAAAAGGGATCAATGGGATCAACTCAGTATGAGCCAGCTTTATAAGTTCATATTATTGTAAGGACAGGTAGAGCTAAAACACGGGTAATACTGTTTGATCTTGGCTTGGGTTTAAACAATTTCTCCTGTTATGTTGGGAAAATATACAGGCATTGTAATCTCCAAAAGAGGGACAGAAAGGAAACATAAAATGAGTAAAATTCAGTGTGATCTATTGAATTAAAAGTTTAAAACATGTTTACAAAAGAATGCACTTGGTTAGGTTTTAGGCAGTCCTGGGGGGCTATGTGGATCATGAACCAGCTTCTGAAGACCTGGGCATGGGGCAGGGTTTCTGCTTGCTTTAGGAATGAGTATTCAGAGGTAAACCTCTTCACTTGAGCCATTACAGTACTCACTGATTTTGGTACATCAGCATATCTTTATGTTCTTGAATTGTATGATATATCCTTGGATTTGATTAACTAGGGGTTGGAACTGAGGCTGGGAAGCTTAGGCCTGTCAGCAGGAGATCTCCAGCTACTACCTGGAGGATGGCAACCCTACTTGGTAGCCAACAATTGTTTCTTGTAGCCAGCAAGGCTTGGCTCTCCCACTTTTTGTTCCCCAGAAGACAAGTAAGTGGATCCTGTCTGTATCTACTGTTCGGTGAGCTGGCTTTATAGTGCATATGCCAAGGGACTTCTGATGCTGACCTTCCCGTGTTGCTGATGGCTTTTCTTAAAGAGCCTTACATTATTGTTTAAAAGTGTTATTTTAAAGGCTTTTCCAACTGGTCATCAGAATTACTTTTAGGGTCTCTATTGACTACCTGGAGGCCATTTTGTGGAACTCTGGTAAAATTCAATTGATAGTGATACTTTTTAATCTAACAGGTAATATAAAAAGACCAAAAAAGAAAAAAGAAAAGAAAAGGGTAATATAAAAAGACACTGCTGGTTATTCCAGTAGTTGATATCTTTGGCATGGGAAACTATCAAAGGACTATGTATAAGCTGGAATTCTTGAGAACTGGCTGAAAAAATAGACACCGTTCACCCCATGAACAGCTCTACAATCCTAGAAAACAGGAAATGACTTTGACATTACAGAGTTCCTAAGGATTCCCCCCCACAAAAAAAACCCTTCTATTGATGCAACATTGTGCATTCATAGCATGACATCTTGCAAGAACTTGCTTTTGGGGAAAAACAAGGAAGAGAGATGTGCCGTCTCTGAGCCCTTCTCAAGTTACACATAAATAGTGGTAGCAGATGTGTGAATTACACTCTCTTGCACTTAGTAGAGCCGCTACTTCACCGTATGAAAAGCCAAGCTTACTCTTCACTATCATCAAAATTGCTCTGGTTTTCTTTGAGCTGGGTTACAACAGGATTTTTTTTTAAAAAAACATTTTGCCCTCTTTGAAGTCTGTGTGCATATCGTTCAGTTTCAATAATTTGTGATGATGCGATTAAGTTTTAGGCTGAGAAGCAACATAAAAATTAGACAGCAGAAGGCACCAGAGGGGACACAGACCTGCAACACAAAACAGCATCTTGTCTTTAAGGTGACACTGGACTCCTGCTTTGTTTTAGTTGAGGTGTACATTGTAGTCTCTGTTGCATTTTCATTTGGATTACAAATGCGGTCAAAAAAATACGTCCAGTTTAAAAACACTTGTGACAGTGGTATAAGGTTGCAGGCCTAAGACTCATTAGCGGGTCTTTCTTCTGAGTAAAGATGGTTAGGGCCAAGCAGCATCTTCACGTATATTTGGAACTAAAAATTTCAACATAATTATTCTGCCCCTGAAAAACCATGAGATCAGCTGAATATGGTATCTGAAAAAGAATGCGGTAGGGGCCCCATTGATTTGCCTTTGAAACCTTATAGTCATATTTTCAGGGTTTTTGTCCCCTACCACCATGAGGGCCAGAAACACTGTTTTTTTCTTTTAAAGGTAAAAATGGTAATTCTCAAAACAGAAGCTAGCACCTTTCAAATGACTGCTTTTCACTATGCCTTGTCTGGTACACAAGGGCCACAATCCAAAATGGTGACAGCACCTATTGGAAGCATCATGGGTAGGCCCACCATTGTTGGTGGGCTCCAGGTACACTTGGTTGTAACCTCTGAAAAGAATAACTGTATAAAATGCACAACAGCTAGGAAAGCCCAAATGCCTTTACACTCTTAAAAATACTATTGAACATTTCCCATCAAGGATTGTTATTTGTAAACACAAACCCACATGATACATTTGAGAAGCTTTCTTTTTTCTTTTTGAAGGTTATAGTTATTTTTCCCTAGTATAAAATGACTTAAAGCCATTAAAAAAAAAGACTTATCAGTGTTTAGCGTTATTTATCATGACTAAACTGCTAATCTACCGGCAAAGAATTATCCTTATATCAATACATTTGCTCAATCATTAATTCAAAATCACAGTGTCCAACTAATCATTAGCCTGAAGCAGGTCCTGTCCCCTGCCGCAGCTTAATTCAAGGCGATGCATTGCTTTCTGTGAGGCAGGTGTATTTTTAAAAAGCTCCGTAAGCATCACTGCGAGTAGCTACTGCAAAGGCAGGATACGCTTCATACGCTGCATAGGTGGCCAAATCTTGTCCTAGAGTCACAGCTTGCTTGAGTTGTGTGGCTGCCACAGATGCCGCTGCATTAGCAATGGCGTACCCTGTAGGGAAATGCAAAAAATATGAGTGTTTTATTATTACCAGAAGAGGATGGTAGTGCTCCTTGACTGCTCTTCTGAGAGTGTCCATACATGTCCAAGCTAATTAATGAAAGAAGAAAAAGAAGAAGAGTTGGTTTTTATATGCCGACTTTCTCTATCACTTAAGGAAGAATCAAACTAGCTTACAATCACCTCCCCTCCCCCTCCCCACAACAGACACCCTGTGAGGTAGGTGGGGCTGAGAGAGCTCTAAGAGAGCTGTGACTAGCCCAAGGTCACCAGCTGGCTTCATGTGAAGGAGTGGGGAAACAAACCAGTTCACCAGATTAGCGTCTGCCACTCATGCGGAGGAGGGGGAATCAAACCCGGTTCTCCAGATTAGAGTCCACCGCTCCAAACCACTGCTCTTAACCGCTACACTACGCTGGCTCTGGTGTAAAGTTAAAACATAAGCCAGCAGATATTAATGGCATGAAGATAGCAATACTATACAGAGCAATAGTATACATATTAGAAAGGGTGATTATAATAGGTAAGGAGGAGTGATACCAACACTGACCGACTTTCCTGTTACAGCCCCATAATACTGGGATGGGGCTGTGGTTCATAGGGTTGCCAGCTCTGGGTTGGAAAATACATAGAGATTTCTGGGGTGGAGCCTGAGGAGGGCAGCGTTTAGGGAGGGGAGAGACTTCAATGCCATAGAATCCAATTGCCAAAGCAGCTTTTTCTCCAGGTGAACTGATCTCTATTGGCTGGAGATCAGTTGTAATAGCGGGAGATCTCTAGCTAGTACCTGGAGGTTGGCAACCCTAGTGGTTCAGTAGCAGAGCATCTGTTTTGCATGCAGAAAGTCCCAGGGTCAGTCCCTGGCATCTCTAGAGAAAAGGATCAAGTTGTAGGTGACGTGAGAGACCTCTGACTGAGATCTTGGTGGGCAGTTGCAAGGCAGAGCAGACAATACTAACCTTGATAGACCGGTAATCTGATTCAGTATTAGATTCAGTATTATTCATTAGTTTAGAAGGCGAACAGAAGTGTGCATATGGGCAAGGAACTCCAATACATTGGTCATGGTCTGCAGAGGTCTCATGACAAGAAACACGTCACATCACTGCCATGCATGGCGAGTGAAAGGCAAGGTTTGATCATGAATGTTTTTCAAGGATGGTACTTTGCAATACTGTCATGCAAATATATAATTACAGTATCACCTAATATATTGACTTTTCCTGATGTCGCAGTAAACCAAGATTTTTGGTGAAGAGGAAATGGATTAGTATGGTTGCAGATTTGCCCTATTTCCACATGCATGGAGGTCAAACACACGGACCTTTCTTATTGTGGAGCTTGAAACGCTGGAATTCCTTGCTGCTTTCCTCTGTGCCTTTTTATTTTTGCAGTTTTTTCCAGTCATGTGTGATTTTAATGGAGTAGGATTCTGAGGAATATTGCTGCTGCTGACTTTTATTGTTGCTGTGTTTCTTATAGCTAGCATGTATTTAGCTAATTATTTACTAGTCTAAAATCAGCTTTTTTTGTTCTATGAGCATATTTTGTAGAGAAGTGACAAATGTAGGAAGACAGGTGTGAAACATGAGATAATTACTGATGGATAAGAAAAGGTCTTTCCTTTATGTGTCCTTACCTTAAATGGTTCCTGTAAATTCAGCAAATGTCTAGAAGCATTGGTTTGTCAGCAAATATCTACTGGACCATAAGACAATCAGTATAATTTCCCCAACCCACTCATACTCCAAAAATTCCATCTAATTTAGACTGATGCATTTTGCGAACATTAAAGGGCAACCTGTTACTGGACTGCTGGCACCTGGCTTGGTCTTAACATGTATTTCTCAGCCTCCCAGTCAGAAGTAATGGTGGGTAAAGGAAAGTGAGAGGTCACTATAATTAAGTCGTAAATGGCTCTGCCTTCAATAAAACATCAGCATATCTTACATAATGGGGAAGCTTGAACAAGCTTAGACTATTGATTTTTCTGCATGGCAGGAAGCTGGATGGATTTTAATTTTTTTTAAAAAACTCTGACGTTCCTGACCAGTTCCATATTAATGAACAGAAGCGGTTGGTGTATATTTCCAGTAATGCAAAAAGTGGGTATCCCACCATGAAGGAAATGTAGTTAGAGTAGAAACAATTTTATGTATAATGCCTATAATATAATACTTATAAACCGGTCCCATATGTCTCCTCCTTTTCCAGATTGGGTTCTTAATGTAATTAAGAATTCTGTTAGAACATGATCCAGCCCTGCTGGATCAGACCAAGGTCTATCAAGTCCAGCAGTCTGTTCACACAGTGGCCAACCAGGTGCCTCTAGGAAGCACACAAACAAGACAACTGCAGCAGCATTACCCTGCCTGGGTTCCACAGCACCTAATATAATAGGCATGCTCCTCTGATGCTGGAGAGAATAGGTATGCATCATGACTAGTATCCATTTTGACTAGTTGCTCTAGTCCCATGATCATTTTGGTTGCTCTTCTCTGCACCTTCTCAAGTTCTGCAATATCCTTTTTTAGATGGGTGACCAAGACTGTACACAGTTTTCCAAGTGTGGTCTCACCATAGATTTGTACAAGGGCAGTATGATAGCAGCAGTTTTATTCTCTATTCCTCATCTAATTATGGCCAGCATGGAATTTGCCTTTTTCACAGCAGTTGCACACTGGGTTGACATCTTCATCGAGCGATCCACTACCACCTCAAGATCCCTTTCTTCGTCTGCCATAGATCCCATCAGTGCATATGCGAAGTCAGAGTGTGCTGTCAGATGTGCTGTCAGGTTTTGCTGAACCAGGTAAAGCCATTTTCTCATTTCAAGAAGGGAGATGAAGGCTGGCACTCGTAGCATCACTGAAATGACGAGTCCTTATCCCCAATCCCCAGAGCAGTTTTGCAGCAATTTTTTTAAAAGAAAGGGGCTGTGGCTCAGTGGTAGAGCCTCTGCTTGGCATGCAGAAGGTCCCAGGTTCAATCCCCAGCATCTCCAGTTAAAGGGACTAGGCAAGTAGGTGATATGAAACCTCTCTCTGCCTGAGATCCTGGAGAGCCACTGTCAGTCAGAGTAGACAATACTGGCTTTGATGGACCATAGGTCTGATTCAGTAGAAGGCAGCTTCATGTGTTCAAATAACAGAAATAATGTGTCACTTAACATTTTAACCAAGAGTGCCAGCTTTGCCTTTCCCTATTTCTTATTTGCTTACATTCCTTTGTCTGGCTCTTAATTTCAGACTAAGCCTATTGAAGCACCCAGATAGGTAATGGTAGGGTTGCCAATTTTGGGTTGGAAATGCTGGAGATTTGAGGGTTGAGCCTGGAGAGGGTGGGTTTGAGGAGGGAAGGGACCGCAGCAGGCTATAATGTCATAGAGTCCACCCTCCAAAGCAGCCATTTTCTCCAGGGGAACTGATCCCTATAATCTGGAGAGCAGTAGTAATTCCAGATCTCCGGACCACACCTGGAGGTTGGCAACCCTGAGACTGGCCACTATGCTACAAGATTCTGGATTAAATGGACCACTTCTCTGATCCTGCAAGTCTCTGCTTATGTTCTTATGGTACAAATCACTCAGGAAAAAAAACTTAGGTTCATTTGCAGCCTCACTTCTTTGCTATGAGCAGAAGTTGTAATTTGTACATCAGCACCCCATTCATATTGTGAAGGTTTGAGATGTGTACAAACTCCAGATATTCCATTTGTGGTGAATGAGTCACACAACTGACTCACCACAAGCAAAAACGGGGGGGGGGGGGAGCAGCTTCTATTGGTTATGTGATTGTATCCATTGGCCTTTAACCTGGAGAGCCTGTTACATTTCTCTACCATTTAAACACTCCTTGGGAAAAGTGGCAAAACTTGACCTTTTTGCCTTACTTCCCTGACTGCATGGTCAGATTCTGCAAGGACTAGAACTATAAAAGATTGGCAACTCCTGTTTTCTGTTCGGGGCAGAAATTTCGCTCTGCTGTTTTTCCTCCAATTTTTTTTGGCTTTATTACATTTTATGTAACAATACATTTCAATGTAATAACTACCTTACACTCAGGTTTCTTGAAGTACATTAACTCTAAAATTTAACTTTAAAATTAAATACAACAGGTGAAGAAGGATAACAGGATGTGGAGAAAGCTCTACGGAAAATAGTTTCATGGAAGGGGAAAGGGATTTTTTCATTGTTATAATTTTTTTTTAGAAATGCCAATCCAGGCCTAAAAACAACATATTATATGCAAAATGTTGCAGAGGGAAATGAAGGGAGGGGGACCAGAGTGGAGAAAACCACAGCTGTAACAAGGGGAAGGATGATATTGATAAATAGAGGAAAGGAATTTGACAATCAGTTTTACTATTCAAAAACTATTTAAGGTTTTCTTTCTGTCAGAAGGTTCTTTCCTTCCCATTTCTAAAAACCAAGGTAGATTTATAGAAGGTTGTCTGATATTTCCCTTTCTTCCACACCCCAGAATCAAATCTACACCAAAAGCTGAAAAGGGAACCCAACAGGCAAACAAAGCCACAGTCTACAAAAATAAACCAGAACAATCACCACACTACAAACAAAAACATCCACAGTAAACACTGTTCAACCATACCAAATATAGTCCAAACTGATGGCCAACATGAAACCAGGCATCCTGCACACCGAGAAGTAACAGGACCAAGGCAAGAAACACGCCACCACAACAACCATCAGAAAAAAAGGACTGTTTCAACTCCACACTGTATCCCCAAGCCCAGATTCGCCCCTGTGGTTCAAATAGATGACCAAATGGAAACACGGCGCCTGGGGGGGGACATTGCCCCCCCCCCACAGAACTCGAGAAGCCAAGAACAAGAGACCCCCACACATAAATGCCACCATCCCCAGGGCCAGCGTTCAACTAAGAGCCTCAAAGTTTGACCTTTCTGTATTTCCTTCCTGATTTCATGCTCAAGCCTTTCTGTTATCCTTTCTGCTAGCAGATCCCATCTCTTTTCTGCTCTGCCGCTCCTCATCAGTCTCTTTTATATGATTCAACTCCTCGTGTGAAATCTCAAGTTGTTCCTTAGAGTGTACTTGATTAGATTGAGATCTATTTTCACACTCGTTGATTTTGGGGGGCTCAGGAAATGAGGCGCTAGTTCCTGCATTTCCATCAGATGTGGAGTATCTCTTTAAAAATCCAGGAAAATTGTCTTCATGATCTGGCTCGGTTATCTTCCTTGGGAGATGGCAAGTCAAGCAATGGTTCCATCAAAATAGAGGTGGTGTTTAAAGATTTCTCAAACTGAGTCAGCATTTGTTCATCTGCTGTAACATGCAAGGGTCTCCTACGACTGCTCAAAGGTTGTCGTCCATCCAGAATCTTGTCTGCAGAGGAGAGAATTGTATCTAACGTATCTGTCATTTGAACAAATGTATCATCACATTTAGCAGGGCACGTTTTAGCAGGAGCATGCCTGAGACATCCTCTAAGAAGCCAGCATAGTGACCGGAATCAAAGGTCAGGCACCTGAATCTCTAAAGACCTTTACAGGTAGAATTTGGTAAATGGAGAGAAGGGATTTTATTTTAAACAGCATGGCTGGAATTGTAGCATGTTTAAATGTCAGTAACACTCTCTTGAAAGCTCAAGAACTTGGTGAGCCAGTCAACAGTGGATAGGCCAATAGAATGGGGGCAGATACACAGTAATTTACTCAAGGAAAAAATAATAGCTTTCCGAGATTCCCATTGCCTTTGAGTTATTCTTATTAGGGTAACCTGCAACATAATTTGGTTAAATTGTAAAGTTCATTTAATTACCTTTTCTTCTGATTGGATTAAGTGTTTGTTTGTTATCAGCTCTAAGTTGCAATTGTTACTCTCATTCCCAGTATTTCTCTCATAAATTAATGAATGTCTCCTTAAATTCCGATAAAAGTTATCAAAAAGAGTCTTTAAAGGAGTCTAGTTGTTTAATAATTTTTGTCAGTTGCTCAAAAATTGAAGTGACTGAGCAGTCAGCAGGCATTGATTTCCCAAGAGGTCTAAGGGGTTATCATGCATTTTTTTGTTGATTGGAATCATTATGGTTATCTGCTAGAGGGTCCGAAAGAGAGCTTACATTCTTGAGCAACTTTTTGAAGTTTGTGTCCTCAGTGAAGGATATATTCTGAGCAAACTTACAGTCCACTAAAGATTGTAATGTGGGAGGTTCCCCCGGGAAGGTAAAACCTTTAACTGTAGATATAGATATAGAAGAGACTCCGCTTACATTCTCGTACCTCTTATAATTATATAGCTCATCCATCTTCGCCTGCTTAGATGTTATTGTGTAGCCTTCTGAGTCCGACCTTCAGCGTTTTCTTAAACTTGTTTGAACCAACTGTTCATCTGGTGCCATAATTCCTCCAAAGAGTGTTTTTTTTTTAAGGCTTGGAAGGCTGCAGTTTTTCCCTTGCAGCTTCGAATTTAGAGTACACACCAGTTGTGCCTTATCAAGATTCGGTGCTCAGAAGAAATATTTATCTTAAGACCATAAAATAAACAATAGAAACTGAGGTGGCACGCCGAGATATCTGCTCCTAAATTTTGCTCTGTTGTTTTCACTCTTCAATATTCCATCGGCTGTCTGATCCATTTGCTCCAGAGCTTCCTACGATTACTCTCTGCAGTACAATTTTTCATATGCATCTGGTCACACAAATTGGCTGATTGAAATGCATGCACGGAAAGGCTGCTATATGTGACAATCGTTGTGTAAGCAGCTTCCTGTGTGGCTCTAACTGTTATTAACCTTGTGATGAGAAACTGGCACAAAAGAGGGGGATCCACATGGGGAGAGCTGCTTCATTTGAACAGCTTCCCATGCAGAACTGAATCCTTGAAGCTGCATTTTTGAAACACCCAACCAGGAGTAAAGCAGCCCACATCACCTCCTGTGTTGTCTTGTCTGCACCAGAAAATCTAGATACAAAAGATTACTACAGTGCAAAGGCAGCACAATATCTAACGATGTAGGGATGCAACCCGGATTTAATCGGAGCCCTGTTTTAACCTGGGATCTAAACAATATCTGGTTCACTGTGCCAAATACGTGATTTCAATCTTAAGCATTTAAAGCCCCCCCACACACACACACATTTTAAACTTTAGCTTCAACATTTGCTGTTAGTTTGCCCTGGGGCTTAAACCAAAGTTGCCAATATAAACATATATACGAGTAATACAGCCAATGCAAATGTCCAGTTTTAAGCAGCAGGCACATCATTAACACTTGTTTGGATAAATACCCCATCCATCTCACTTGAGCCTGCAGTTATGTCTTTGTGGTCAAGCTAAGCCATGAAATAGTTACCAGAATAGAGCAGGGTGTGTTAAGTAAGAATGCGGAGAGAGGAAAGTGAAATTCCACCTCTGAGACGTGGTTCAAACACATCTATTATTTTACTGCCCATAACACGCAATTAAGGAGGGTCTGGAAAAGAATCTGCCAGTATTCACATACCTGGAAATGGAGCTGTAGCAGCCGGAGTCTCCGCTCCCTCCACAGGGATGCCCAAGGTCTGAAGGGTGTACTCTGCTGCGTACGTTTTGGCTTCATCTACGAATGCACATAGCTTGGGTGGTGTGAAGGGATGCCTACAAATCAGTAACAAACATTTGTTTCTATTGTTTTGCTACTACTATCATCTTGGCAACTACTATCATCTTGGCTACTACTATCATCGTCTTCGCAGACGCTATATATTTTCTATCTCCCTGCAAAGGACAAAGTGGCTTTCCTCCTGGCTGATCAGCGCCCCTGTATTACAGAGGAGGTAGCAAAGTTTCTTTTAGCTGCTATGAGGATTCGAGGAACCAAGTGCAAACCTACTTGATTGTTAGCATGATTGATTATTTTATTTACATATAAACTGTATTACTGTATTATTTTATATGGATATAACCGTATTTATTATTGTAACTGAAATTCATATGCCATTAATGGTTGATAGAGAATTGATCCCAAAGCTCACATCTGTGATCTTTTTATTTGGGATGACAGCATTCAGCAATCTATTGAGGGGCAGGTTTTCACCTGAGGGTCCACAAAACCCCATTGCATTCCTAATGTTCTCTGTTGATTCTCTTTGTTTTATTGAGGTGTTGGGTCTTTTTAGTTAGTTAGTTTGTGTTTAATTACTTTGAATGATTAGTATAAAATATGTCCACAGACATTATGGAGCTTTCTTTTTTAATTTACTTGTTATCCTTGTCAATTCTCATAATACAATTAATTTTATTATTGTTATCCTTGTCAATTCTCATAATACAATTAATGGGTGATTCACAAGTCACCTGATAAGCATAATTTCTGTTTGTTTATATATAATAATGTTTAACCATATTAGTAACATACCCCTCCTTTGTCTTCAAGTTCAGAAGGATAGAAATAATTCATTGTTTGGTTGTGATGAGGAATTTTTGTAAGGCTGCAGTCCTACTCACATTTATCAGGGAATAAGCCCAATTGAACACAGTGGGACTTGCTTCCAAGTAAACATGCACAGGATTGATTAGACTGCAAAGAAGTTGTGTAATAATTGCCTCCTCCACACACCACAAAAAAGTCCCATCCCCAGTATTAAGCCCAGCAAGAAAAACAGTTAACGTACATAGTAGGATTTTGACTGGCAAGGGCAGGAATAGTGATCTTATACAAGAACAACTGTCTTTGGTCTTGGCCAATGGCAGAATGAAGTTGGTAGACAGGTTGTCCCCAGTTATTCTTCTGGCAGAGCTCTTCCAATATCTAGAATGAAAAATATATTCCTTGCTGTTAGAACGCTGTGCTTATAAATTTGGCCCAGACCTTCAGTCTTGAAATATATTTCTTTCTGCAGACTATATTGCTGATTTTTTTTTGTATGCCAGTATCTTTTAATCGTCTGGTTTTAAAAGCTATGATGACAATTTGTAGGCACCCAATTGCCAAGAATCTTTGGAATGTAGAAGGTCCCAAGTTCAATCCTAAGCATCTGCAGTTCAAAGGATTGGGAAGTACGGTAGGTGGAAAGACCAGAGAGCTTGAACAGCAGAGGAGGTAGGGTCACCACTGGTGGGAGGTTTTTGGGGTGGAGCCTGAGGAGGGCAGGGTTTGGGGAGGAACTTCAATGTCGTAGAGTCCAATTGCCAAAGTGGCCATTTTCTCCAAGTGAACTGATCTCTATTGGCTAGAGATCAGTTGTAATAGCAGGAGATCTTCAGCTAGTACCTGGAGGTTGGCAACCTAAAAGGAGGTAAGGCTGACCTTGACAGACCAGCAGTCTGACTCTGCATAAGGCAGCTTTGTGTGTTTGGGTGACTTCATACAACGAAACCTAAATGCAATGGCTTAAACATTTCCACAAACGGTTACCAAGCCCTCTCCAGCCTACTTGGCTCACAGACCCAAAGGAGGAAGGCTGCAATGAGAAAGGACTAAAGCTGTTTTACAATTTACCCTGCCCTCTTAGCTGCAGCCTACAGGCCTTTAGGATTTCCGTGTCTGCTTTTAGGGCTGACGACCTCCGGGTGGGACCCGGAGATCTCCTGCTATTACAATTGACCTCCAGCCAACCAAGATCAGTTCCCCTGGAGAAAATGGCTGCTTTGTAGGGTGGACTCTGGCATTACACCCTGCTGAGGTCCCTCCCCTCCCCAAACCCTATCCTCCCCAGGCTCCACCCTCAAAACCTCCAGGAATTTCCTAACCTATAGCTGGCAATCCTATCTGCTGGCCAGCACTACAAACAGCATTTATGACTACTACTATAGCTCAGTCCCCCCTATCAAGAGGTCAGGAAATCATGCAACTAGCCCCACTTATCTTTGAGCAGGTAAACTTTGGCTTCCATCGGGGTAGTTAAATTGTCCACAAATTCAGACATGCTTATGGTGACATTTAGGGTTGCCATCCTCCAGGTGGGGACTGGAATTCTCCTCAATTTACAAATGATCTCCAGACTGCAGAGATCATAGTTCCCGTGGAAAAATTGCAGCTTTGGAGGGTAGACTCAATGGAAGCACATCCTGACAACTCCCTCCCCAAATTCTGGTCTCCACCCCCATATCTCCAAGAATTTACCAAGCTGGAGTTGACAACCCATTTCCATCTTAAAGTAACTGTGTGCAAACCTTAAGAGTACAGTTTCAGCCTAGGGTTGCCAGGTCTCTCTTTGCCACCAGTGGGAGGTTTGGGGGTGGAGCCTGAGGAGGGCAGGATTTGGGGAGGGGAGGGACTTCAACATCATAGAGTCCAATTGCCAAAGCAGTCATTTTTTCCAGGTGAACTGATCTCTATCGGCTGGAGATCAATTGTAATAGCAAGAGATCTCCAGCTAGTACTTGGAGGCTGGGAACCCTATTTCAGCCCCAAATCTGGTTCTGATGGGGAAAGTGGGTAGGGAAAATGAATAAATGCAAAATATGTTGGAAAAAACTCTACTTCGGGGAAGGGCAAAAATGGGCATCAGAAATTATTTCTCGTTATACCCCCTTCATAAGAGCTAACAAAAACTCAGGCAGTGGTCGAGGATTGGAACATTTCTCCTAAATTTGTTTTACCCACCTGTGGAGCAAGTTTAATTCCTTGTGGTTTTAAACTGACGTGATTCATTGGCGTAAGCTCCATTCCCGGCAAAAGATCATAGAGTTTGTCCTCCCCCCTCTTTTCTCCTTTGAGTTGGTATCCACGACCCAGGGCAGGGTTAGCCAAGTAGCCACGGCCTCCTAGTCCTCTAACTCCGGCAGCCCCTACAGGTACATTCATGTAAATTTCTAGGAATGTAAGAAGGCATTAAACTGAAATCAAATCACCGGAAAATCTCCCTGATTCTTATTGTAATGGAAGGCTTGGCCCCACACATTGGCCCCATATTGGAGAAGGGGATTCTGAGTAGATAAAATGCTACAGGTGGTAGTCAGCCCTATCATTAGGCTGGGTGATAGGGCCTGCTTCAGGTAGCAGATTTCAGGGTACCATTAAAGGCATCAGATTTGTTGATTATCAAGATTTTCAGGGTATAAGCTTTCGAGAGTCAATGTTCCCATTCATATACATATAATTCTTATCGACCTTTGAGTAAGAGCCAAGATGTTTTTCTTTTAATGTCATACTATTTACATATTATGAATCTGGGGTAGAAAATCTGGAACATAAATATGTTTTTTATTCTGTATTACATGTTTGAAGTTAATGTCTTGCTTAGGTTATAACGCACAATGCATTTGCAACTGCTTGTAACAGGCCATTTATGCAGGGTCAATTTTGATGCTCGCTCAAAGCTGTTTTTTTAAATGCGACCTTTAAAATGCTTATTCACGGTCTCTACTCAAAAGGAGAAATTCCACCCCCCCCACTCGTTCCATTAGCAAGCTCCGTTTGCATAGCTAACGCGCGGCTGTGAATTTTGCATGCTTCCTTGAGGGGATTCTTCATGGTGGGGGCAGAGCAAACACAAAAGGTCGCATTAAAGGGGCTCTTAAGAAATGTGAAGCAGGTATGCACCAGTTTCGCAGTCACTTCCTGAATGACGATTCAGTGTAAAAAACTCCAAAAAAGCTACAGGGCACTTCAGCCTGGAATGCTCTGCTAATTACCAAGGATAAATGGCCACAAACTTCTGAAGCTACTGGTCATTCAGGACTGATGAAGAGTCAAAACAGGAACTACTAGCTGGCACCCCATCTTTGTTTTTCCATTCTGTATATATTTGTCCAGAATTACCATGTGATATGTGTACTATTATTGAGAATTGCTGACCCATCTGATATGTGTACTATTATTGAGAACTGCTGAATTGTTTGATATATTATGCTATAATTATGCTATTTTGTTAATCACAATAATAACCCTTGTATTTATCTTCCCGAAATTCAGAGAGACCAATGGATAGTAGTGTTACATACGTTAACTGCAACTACAATGGTCTTTGCTAGGCAGTGGAACCAGAAAACCTCCCCTAAGGTACATGACTGGTTGTCAAAAATAAAAGAGGTGTATATTTTAGAGAAGCTAACAGCTTACCCCCTTAAAAAAACAACGATATTAATAGTGTAGGCCTGTTATGGACAAGAACCATTCAAAGAATGGAAATGTCCATTTTATAATAAGATGTAGTTTCAGTTAAGCGAGAAGGGGCTGCGGATGCAGGGTTGTAAAGTATTTTATGTGATTATGTGACTATTTGATTTTAGTTTATATCTCTATCTGTGTCTGTCTGTCTGTCTGTCTGTCTATCTATCTATCTATCTATCTATCTATCTATCTATCTATCTCTGTTGACTGTCCATTTTTATTAATAAAACTTAAAAAATAATTATAATACAATACAAAATGTTTACCTTTTTATATAAACTATCCACACTTTGGTAAAAAAAGAGAGTCAAAGCTCTCTTCGTTAGATACAAAGTATCAATGCCGAAGGCACAAAAATCCTTTATTGCATTTCAAGGGAAGGGATATGGATGGGTGCTTATAGGACTCTATGATTCTAACTTTTATTGTACCTTGTGGGTTTTTTTCCTCATTTTTAGTATTTGCAATTTTAGCTTGCAAGCTTTAGGCACCCCAGGTCCTTTGAAAAAGAAAACCAAAAACCTGCCTCCATTTGGAAAACGCGATGAACCTATGAATTGCAGTCCACTTCAATGTATAGCTGTCTCATTATCCTTCCTGCAGTACTGGGTTTGTATTGAATGCAAGGCAGGCCCTTATTACAAGCGCAGGCCTTCATTCTGTGAGAGGCCTGGAGATACAGTGGCTGGAGAGCACAAACGAATCCTAAATTACTTTCTCCATCTCCTTGCTTCTGTTCAGTTTAATATGAGGCTCTCCTGTCCATTTAATTTATGTACAAATGAGTTTGATTTCGGGGGGTGGGTGGGGAGAGAATTCCCTTTCTAACTTGGTTTCTTTTTAAGGTATAAACCTATCATACTGATTAACATTCACAGGTATATATGTCAGCCTCTAAATCAATTGCCCTGACCTGGATGGCCCAGGCTAGCCTGATCTCATCAGATCTCAGAAGCTAAGCAGGGTCGGCCCTGGTTAGTATTTGGATGGGAGACCACCAAGGAATACCAGGGTTGCTGTGCAGAAGAAGGCACTGGCAAACCACCTCTGTTAGTGTCGTGCCTTGAAAACCCCCAAAGGGGTCACCAAAAGTCGGCTGCGACTTGACGGCACTTTACATACACACACTAAATCAATTATGTTTGACTCTATTTTTGCCACCCCAAGTGTGCCACCTTTATTCATCCAACCTGTTTCTGCCACACTTTATGACTGGTTCAGTCTAGTAAGATGGTTCACACATGCATGTAAATCACTTGATTTTTCCCCCCATCAATGAGTTACTCAAGCGCTTGAAGACATGGAAATGAATATGTGAACAGATGTTGAAAAGCATGAAGTTTGCTTTGACATGCAGCAATATGAAAGTTCTGTCTGTGGAACTCAATGACAGATGGTGCATCTCTATGTTCATGGACATCAACAATGTATGCTGCAGCTGTAGACCTGAGCTTTGTGTGCATGTGAGTTTAAAGTTATTCAAACCTATAAAAAAACTTTTCCAGAAGGAGCACATCAAGGGAACTGTAACTTTGATCATAGTCTGGCGCCTAGAAGAAGACAGAGGTGGGGACATGGGGGCAATGGTGGTGAGTTCATGACATCATTTCTGGGGAAACTCCAGAAGTGATGTCAGTTCTCTCTAGGAATTTCTGGAAACTCTATGGTAAACCACAGAGTTTCCAGCAATTCCTACAGTGGGCTGATAACTTTTCTGGGTGTTCCTCAGAATTGACATCACGATGTTGGGCTGATGGCCTACAGGGTCTTGCTTCCTGATCTGGGCCTCTACTCTTAACACAATGCAGAAAATAAAATCCACAGTATCACCAGCGATGATCTCCATCAGCATGGCAGTTCATGAAGTCTGGCGTGCACATCTGACTTACACATGTCATTTTGCAACTCCAGATCGGCATCCGTCTAGTGTGCACTGAATTGTGGACCTGGGCTGCTGGAGAAATCTGTTCGGGGAATTGCACTTTAGTGATATCTCTGATATTTTCACCATATATCTCCTTGTCAAGCTATAAAGAGACTTCAGAAAACATTGCCTGTATGGATTGCTAATGTCATACTGTTGCCTTAAGTAAGTACTTCTAAACAGAGTTACCTCTAATCGATGGATGCCTGATAATGCCCCGGTTGCTCAGGTGGGCTTTGGCAGCTGGAAAATGGAGGTTGGGAATAGCAGCATAGGCTTGAGGTGCATAGAATACTGGGGCTCCCAGGTAGGCTGTAGCAGGGTCATAGACATGCCCAAATGTATAGGTATATTCTGGCAAAACTGCCCCTCGTCCTCCCGTGCCTCTGGTGTATCGCACGTAGCTGTCTTTGTCTACTGGCTTAGCTAACGTAACCTCAATGGGAGAGCCATCCACCACCTAAGAACAAAATCAGTGGAAAGCATAAGGAGGAAGGGAAAATGAGGTATATAAAAGCATTAAAACACATTTCAGTTACCAAAATTGAAAACCAAAATCTGAGGTTTAGCCAAGCTTGTGGTACCTGAATGAATATCTTGACTCTGATTACAGATTTCCAAAAGGGGGTGATTTTCACCAATTCCCTCATCCTGCTACAGAGCCCTAGCTCCCTCCCTGCCATGCTGTTCCCACAGAAGCATTTGAGGGTGCATTTGGGGGCTGCAGAAAGTCATGCTTCAAGCCAGAAAACCTCTCAATCTGCAGAAGTTCCTGGTGGAGCAAGTCATTGTCTCTTTCAAGGTTGCCAACTCCTGGTTGGGAAATTCCTGGAGATTTGGGGGGTGGATCTTGGGGAAGGCGGGGTTTGGGGAGGAGGAGAGGCACCTCAACAGGGTGTAATTCCATAGAGTTCACCCTCTGAAACAGCCAGACAGTTGAGCTCTGTAACCTGGAGATCAGTTGTATTTCCAGGAGATCACCAGGTCCTGCCAGGAAGTTGGCAAGCCTAGTATCCTCCCATATACACCTCCCTATTCTCTGAGGTAATCCAGGTAAGCCTTGCTCCGTTTTTTCCTAACTGAAGTTAGGAAGGCAGCCATGAGCAAGCAGGCTTTTTCTGTTGATATCGCTGTCCTTATGGAACTGTCCAGCAGGCCAAATCCACATTGGTGGCACTACATTTTTAAAAACGATTTATACATTGACTATGAAAGCTTGGAGCCCCAGGTCGCAGAGTGGTAAGCTGCAGTACTGCAGTCCAAAGCTTTGCTCATGACCTGAATTCAATCCCGACGGAAGTCGGGTTCAGGTAGCCAGCTCGAGGTTGACTCAACCTTCCATCCTTCCGAGGTCGGTAAAATGAGTACCCAGCTTGCTGGGGGTAAAGGGAAGATGACTGTGGAAGGCACTGGCAAACCACCCCATAAACTAAGTCTTCCTAGTAAACGTCGGGATGTGACGTCACCCCATGGGTCAGGAATGACCCGGTGCTTGCATGGGGGACCTTTACCTTTTTATGAAAGCTTATTAAGCTTATTAAGCCATGTTTATCCTACTCTCTTACACATCCTCTAGCAAATACTAAACAAATCCAGCATTACCTTCCCATTCAAAACTTTCATGGCTTCAACTGCCTCTTCTCGATTATTAAAGTGCACAAATGCATAGTCTCTGATTTTCTTCACTCGTTCCACTGATCCTGTAGAAGAGTTTTAGAGAATAAGTCTGCAGTGAACACTGGTAAAGCACTGATCTTCCACAATTTTTCCACAGTCTTCAGTTTGATTATTCTACAGTACAATACAATATGATAGAGTTTATTGTTTGTGGCCAAAGACCATTACAATCTGTCATGTAACACCTAATCATAAATAATAACATTAAAGTAGTCTGACCAAAAAATGCTAGTCATTAAATGCCCTGATTAAATACTGCTTTAGCCCAAATTTTCTTGGCTGCTAAGCAGGGTGGGTTTGATTTAAATCATGATTTAAGGCACCAGGGCACCAGGCTTTGCATTTCTTTGTTGCAGCATTTGCATTTTGCACAAACGCCTGCCTCACCCATTGGTTAGGGTTGCCAGATCCAGGTTGGGAAATATTTGGAGATTTTGGAGATGGAGCCTGAGGAGGGCAGGGTTTGAGGAGGGGAGGGACTTCAGTGGGGTATATTGCCATAGAGTCCACTGTCCAAATTGGCCATTTTTGCCAGGTGAACTGATCTCTGTTGGTTGGAGATCAGTTGTAATAGCGGGAGATCTCCAGCCACCACCTAGAGGTTGTCAACCCTACCATAGGTAGAGGAACTTCATTAAAATATTCCCAAACTGGATGTTCATATGGAGGAGTGGGAAATCAAACCCGGTTCTTCAGATTTCTCACATTTCCTGCTCAGTCCCAAAGTGGCCAGAAAATCCCATATTGCCATTTCAAAAAAGGAAAGGCAGTTGATGCAGTACCCGCTCAGAGGAGAGAAGGACTTTTAAAATACTGCTTTGTGTTCCATTCTTCATAGGGGTGGGCAGGGAGGGAGGGGAGAGGAAAATGATCCCCATGCCAGAATTGGGCAGGAATCAGGCTTTGCCAGGCCTGGCCAGAGAGGGCCAGCCACCAGTGACAGCATGACATTACTTCCAGGAAAACATGGAAGTGACATTATGCCTCTCTAGGAATCCCTGATTTTTCCCTGGAAATGACAACACACCTTTCTAGAGAGGTACGACATCAGTTCTGGGAAAAACTTGGAAGTGGAGTCATATGATTGCCCAATGTGTTTTTTTTTAATTGTTTTACTCACTGGCCATTGGAGTGCCGGTGAGTGCCGAGAGATTTCCTGCTCCCAGCAGGCATTTGGCAACCTTAGTTTCAGGTCCAATAGTATACTGGAACATGGGAAGTCTAGGAAAGTCATAGGCTTGCACTGTCAACATCCTAAATGTTTATATATATTTAAACATAAATGTTTAAATGCATTCTTACTTGTAGCTTGCTGCTGAGCCCTAGGGGATAGGTAGAATAGAAATCCAAATGCACAGAGCTGTGATAGTGAATAATCATACCGAGAAAAAAATGTATTTTTAAAAAGTCCTATGTCAAAACCTATATATTTGGCTAAATCTGGAGACTTTTGAAGCTAAGTATAATTGCTTCCCTTATCATTCAGTTTCTGTATCCTTGCTTTGGGCGTGTAATGAGCCTCTAGAGAATTTTATTCTTTCAGTTCTGTGCAATAGAATTGAGGTTTTATGCCTGTTAATCTCCATTTTGATGGCTGGGTATAGCTGTTAGCTGTTATATAACCTTCTACTGAATGATTGTGGAGAGTCTGTTAAAATGTTAGTTTTAAATACTGGGCTTGTACCAATACACCCACCCCCCAAGGATTTAGAGTTCTTTCAGGCATGACCAATTAATCTGATTTGAATTTTTGGGGTTGCTCACGTGTCCTGTTTTTTTTTTTTTTTAATACATCTGTGCTTAATCTCAGTGCGGCAGTAGCTAAGACATAGGGCGAAAACACATGGTCACTTTAGCCTCCTTTATTCCCTGTTTCAGCCAGGATCGAATGCATGCGTTTTGCCGAACGTGCGTTCGATCCTGGCTGAATCCTGGCTGAAACAGGGAATAAAGGAGGCGAAAGTGACCATGTGTTTTCGCCCATAGACTTCAGCCCTTACCTTCCAAGGTACCCTTTGGTACCTTGAAGCCTTCAGCATGTCTCCTGCTATTGGAGCTACATCAGAGAGCATACAGGCATCCTTTCTCATTAAGGATACCTTGAAAGGTGTGGCATCTTGACATTTTCAGCCTGTGTTTCTGCGATGTTTGCTTTGTTTGTCACTCAAGTTCACTTAAGGTATGAGATTTTAAATACATGGTGTGATTCACAGGATGGCTTTGCATGAAAACAACCAAGCAAGAAGAGAGAAAGCTCAAGAAGGGTGAGATTCTCATGGACCAGAAACTATTCACATGTAGACAAGGTAAGAACATAAGAAAAGCCATGCTGGATTAGACCAAGGTAGGGTTGCCAGGTCCCCCTTCGCCATTGGTGGAAGGTTTTGGGGCGGAGCCTGAGGAGGGCAGGGTTTGGGGAGGGACGTCAATGCCATAGAGTCCAATTGCCAAAGCGGCCATTTTCTCCAGGTGAACTGATCTCTATCGGCTGGAGATCAGTTGTAATAGCAGGAGATCCCCAGCTAGTACCTGGAGGCTGGCACCCCTAGACCAAGGCCCATCAAGTCAACAGTCTGTTCATACAGTGGCCAACCAGGAGCCTCTAGGAAGCACACAAACAAGACAACTGCAGCAGCATTATCCTGCCTGTGTTCCACAGGACCTAATATAATGGGCAGGCTCCTCTGATACTGTAGAGAATAGGTATGCATCATGACTAGTATCCACTTCGACTAGTAGCCATGGATAGCCCTCTCCTCCATGAACATGTCCACTCCCCTCTTCTTAAAGCCTTCCAAGTTGGCAGCCATCATCACAACCCGGGGCAGGGAGTTCGACAGTTAAACTATGTGTTGTGTGAAGATGTTTTTAAATAAAAGCAACCTGATCAGTTTCAAGGAATTTCATGTGTACCAATAGTAGTCACTTGTAAACAGATTTTGAATGTTGCCAACATGATTCTAGTTCACCAGCCAGGGGCAAAGTAGCGGGGGCAGAAGAAGGTGGGAGCAGCAGGCAAGACATTTCAGCTCAGGGTGATATATATGGTTTCCCCTTAGGGGTGCCAACCTACAGATACTAGCTGGAGATCTCTAGCTAATAGAACAGATCACCAGCTGATAGAGATCAGTTCACCTGGAGAAAATGGCCACTTTGGCAATTGAACTCTATGGCATTGAAGTCCCTCCCCAAATCCTGCCCTCCTCAGGCTCTGCCCCCAAAATCTCCAGGTATTTCCCAACCTGGAGCTGGCAACCCTATTTTCCCTTCCCCAGGGTGAATGCCGTTAAGGCCACTGGGGGGGGGGCTGATGGCCTGGGGGCCACCATCTACCAAGGCCACCCTAGTCCTGAGCAAATGGTGACCATCTCCCCATGCAAGGTGGGTGGGAGCCACCACAAATTGACAGTCCTCCCCCTATGCCGGGCAGGAAAGGAGGTGTCTGCCCCACCAGAGCCCCTTGTGAGGCAGGGAAGGACGTTCTTGGCTTGGTGGAGCTCTACAAACTGCAGGCCTGTATAGGCAGGCAGGCAGGCTGGCTCGTTGTTCCTCCAGGGAGAGGGGCTTTCCCAGGGCTGTTTTATCATCCCAGTCCACTTCTGGTCCTCCTCCATTTTATCCTTAAAATAACCCTGTGAGAAGGGGTGCCAACCTCCAGGTGGTAGCTGAAGATCTCCCACTATTACAATTGATCTCCAGGCAACAGAGATCAGTTCACCTGAAGAAAATGGCTGTTGTGGAAGGTGGACTCTATGGCACTATACCCCAATGAAGTCCCTCCCCTCCCCAAACCCCACCATCCTCAGGCTCCACTCCCAAAATCTCCAGGTATTTCTCAGTTTGAAGCTGGCAACTACCTGAGAGGTAAGCTAGGTTGAAAGAGAGTTTATTATCTGTGTAGTTCCTGTATCAATTATTGACAAACCCTGAGCAAGCTGCCATTCTTCCTTTCTTTTACCTGGTTTAACATTGCTGAATTCTTTTTCAATAGTCTCTTCAGTGGTTGATAACATAAGATTTCGCACATAGAGGATTTTTACTGATGACATCGTGTCTTCATCAACCTCTACCTCCGGCTCTGCCCAGTCTACCGCAATGGGGTGACCCCATAACTGTATCCTTCCTGTGAAACAGTCAGAATTCCATAAATATATTACTTTTAATTCAAATTCGATATAACACATAAATTATTTGGGGGAGGGAAGTCTCTCTGTCTGCAGAGATCTTATTACTAAAATAAATTGACTTTATTATGGAAACTGCTATTCGCTATAGCAAAGCAAGAGTAAGAATGCAGAGGATCTCCTTTCCTGAACTTTGTAAATTCACAACTGCTGATTTGGATTCATTATTTTCTTCAATGGCAATATGTACGTATGTACTTAGTGGTGACATATGCATGGTATCCATTTAAACCAATCTGAAGCCTGCCAGAAATGGTCAGAACTATTATAGCTGCCCTGAAAAAAAAATCCTAGGGATTAAAAGAAATTACCAATATCCTGATCCTGGTTTTCCTGTACCAGTGGTAGCTGAGTCCAGAGCAGGATAAAATAGGAAACCCCTTTTCCCACTGTCACAGATGCACGCTACTAATGAGGAAAAGGAGAGATATGACTGGAATTCTCCTTTGTGGTTGGATCAACAACGGCAACAAAGCGGTTATCTTACACATTCATCCCACACACGCTATTGATTAAGACTTGCTGGCTGCTCAAAGAACTGCTAGCTGCTGCCAAGTTACCACTGCACTCGACAACCCTGGATTCTCCTACGTTTGTGTATGAGAGTGCAAAAGGTCTCGTATATGGCATGGAGATCTTTCTCTTTTTGTACATGCACAAGAGTCCTTGCATGGTGGTAACACAGAGCAATGCATCTTCACCTCTCCTTCCCTTGCTGGTAACACCCATCCGGTTGCTTAGGTTGGTGGCCACCATCTGATCCTATCTATACCCAGTGATACTGCAGTATTCTTATGCAAACTACCTGGTAGCAATTTTCTTCTCGCCATAGCCGCTGCCCGATGACTGCTGTATTCCACAAAAGCAAATCCACGGTTTTTTGTTTTGTCGGCTGCACTAGGGTATACGATCACATCAATCACGCCGTCTGTAACTTTCTTCATTTCTGCCAAAATTTCTTCCCTCTTCTTGGTTTTAGGGATTCCTCCTACAAATAAACGGCAGTTGTCTACACTGGCACAAACCCCTAGGAGCCGTCCATTCCTGCATATAAACAACAATTCCATTTGTGTGGTGAAACTCACTTTTTTGAGAACTATAGATCAAGTTTAGTTTATTGTTGTTACGGTCATAGACCAGCATGACTATAGATCAAGATTGTGCTTCAGAACTATGAGTATCGTGTTAAATTTGATTTTATAAATAAAGTATCAACATGTAGGTAGCAAATCATAAACTGATAACAATGCCTTCAAATGGGTAAGGAATTTATCAATAATAATCAGATTTTTTTGAGAAATAGATTAGGCATAGGTTAAGATTTTGTTCATAAATATATTTCCAATCATTTAATGAGAGAAGATGTTAGTTGTTTATGCATGGGAGTTTTACCTGAGGTTTGTTGCTTGCTGGACCCACACTTTACTGTTGGGAATATATGCACTAGCAGTCCCCGCCCCTTGAAATGCTGCTTTGTAATTGGCTGTAGTGTCTACTGTGAGAGAACCCCCCCTCAGAAACCCAATTGCCACATTAAAAAGCATTTTAAAAAACAGAGCTCTCTAAAAGGAAGGGGGGGCAAGCCTCATTTCTAAAATCTTGTCTTCTGCTCAGAAAGAACTCAGAGGAAGCAGGAAGTGTTTTAATGCCTGCCCCTTGATACACTGCTTTGTAATTGGCTGTAGTGCTGTCTGTGAGAGAAACATCACTCCCCAAGCTTCCATGTCCCATGCTTTGCCTTATGCAGGAGGATTTTACTCAGGCTGAGCTCAGGGAATATGGAAGAATTGGGTTAATAGAGGAACAAGAAGTCCTGGGATTTGTGAGGGCTGGCAGCGAGGTCATCTCTAATGGGTGCAAAACTCATGCATAATTCCAAGGAACAACTGAGTCAGACCAGGGGCTAACTTGAGTGAAAGTACCCATGCATAAACAACTGTTATATAAAAAATCTAATGCAAGACAGATTTGTTCATACATAAAATCCATACATTTTAATCCACACAACAACCTTGTAAGGGACTGTAAGCTGAGACTGGACAGTGAGTTTGGTCATTAAGGGACTTCTGGTGGTTAGATCTGGCCCAAGGTATTCCAGTTGCTGATCCCTAGTATAAATCCTTGCTATACCATGTGTAGTTTGGATCTGGGGCCCAGCGTGGCTTGCAGGGACCAGTTTTGATACTTAAGTGCCAGATGGGCCTTGAGTAACCAAGTTGCACAAAAATATTTGCAGGATAATTTGTTGAATCAATTTCAGTCTTAGCCATCTAATACCAACCAGCTTTACCTAATTTCATAATTGTTCAGTTGCCTGATAGCATTCTTGGCCTCCTGTTTGCTGGAAAAGGTAACAAAAGCATATCCCCTGTTGTTTCCATTGAAGTCCATCATCATTCGCATTTCATAGATCTTACCGATCTGAAAGAGCAAAGAACAATCTTCCATAACCCTTTTTCTTAGACAGAGCCCGGACAAAGTTCTGAGGTTCTTGCAATCAGTTCCTCTTCAGAGTAGCTTGACCATTGCCCATGGTTGCAAAGCGAAGCATGTTTGATTCAAGATATGCTTTCTGACCCACGTTCAAAGTCAAAATAAACAAAGGAGGCATATGTTGAAGTTAACAGTCATGCTGCGTTTGCACTGTTTGATCTAGTTAGCAAAGTAAATGGCACACACTGATAACACATTGCCTGCTCTTCTGTGCATGTCTGAGGAATTGTAGAGTGCACTTATCCAAATATAAGTAATGATTTATCTCATTGATCTGTTCTTCGCATTATAAAAAAATCCCACTTCTGGTTGTGCTGAGAACAAAAAGAGACAAGAGGTTTCTAACAGTGTCATCCTAGCAGAGTGACACCTTTGTTAAGTCAGCTGAAGGCTATGGGTTTAGAATGGTGTAACTCTGCATAGGATGGCACTGTTCATCACAGAAAGGTCCTATGCCCAAGTGGTTGAAAAATACCTACCAATTTAACTTGCTGTAGGTGACTTGAATGAATTCTATTCTATGACACATTTTGTTTCCCTCAGAGCAACACTGAGCATTAGGAAGATGGCTGGCTGCTTCTTTTTGAAATTATTTCATATCCTTTTAGGCTGTGTTATGATCTCACTGGTACAATGGAATATTAGGTGTTCTTGAAACACTCAGTGGTAATGGTAAGAGAAGAAGTGTGGGAGGCCTAAACTTTCTCCCTCCATATTCTGGTTCCATCTGAAGGTGAGTAATAGGGCTGTCGATTTGGTTCAGCCCGAACAGAAAAACAGCCGAATTTTCCCCAATTTGGCAGTTTTTCGGTTCGGATTGAACCGAACTCAAAAAAGGGGGGAAACGGGGAGCCGAATTCAGCGAGTTCGGGGTGTTCCCGAATAAATTCAGTGCATTTGGGCCCTTTAAACAGATCTGCGCCTTCCAGCTGGGGCGAGGCGCAGATCTGTTTAAAGCGCCCCCCGTGCACCTTCAGGGAAGCCCCGTGAATGCACGCGGGGGGGGGTCTTTAAATAGGGGGGTGTCCCTGAAGGCGTGCGGGGGGAAAACAGATCTGCGCCTTCCAGCTGGAGGCGCAGATCTGTTTAAAGCGCCCCCTGCCCGGCTTCAGGGAAGCCCCATGAAGGCGCGTGGGGGAGGGGTTCTTTTAAGACGGGAAAAGGCAGGTTCGGGAACGCCGAACCTGCTGAATTTATTCGGCAATCGCCCCGAATTTGCTGAATTCAGGGCGTCATTTTCCTGCCTTTTTTCAGTTCGGTTCCATCCGAACTGAAAACCCCCGAATTGCAGAAAATTCAGCTGTTTTTTCAGTTCGGACAAACCGAATCGACAGCCCTACATGAAAGTTCCAGTTTTTCATGGATTTGTGCTTACTTGTTAGAAACATAAGTCCTGTACTGGAATTCAAACTGTATGTTAGCACAGGGGTGTGTGTGCATAAGAAAGACTTTGTACAGTCTTTCTGTTGCAGAAGCAAGGGTACCTATTAAGTGCATTGGATTCTCTACACCAGCAGTTCCCAAACTGTGCTCCACAGAGCACTTGGTGCTCCGCGAAACATCTCCTAGTGTTCAATGAAGAGATTGCAAAGAAAAATAAATAAAATAAATGTGACAAGCTCTCAAAATTGTGAATTTTTGCAGCCATGAACTGTGTGTAGATAAGTATCAAGTAGAAATTACTTAGCTTTGGTTGCAGCTATCTTAAATTCAACCAGATATAGCCACATTATGCAAATCAAAACAGTCCCATCCCTCTCATTAGAATCTAGGTTCTTTTACGATGCCAAGTGACATTTTTGTTTTTGCAACTGTAAAAAATGATTTTAAATACCAGATCTATGTGGCTAAAATATTGTGGGTTTACAATGCTTGCTTTGAGTTCGTTCTCAAATGTGTTGCCTTACTTTATGTTTTTGTTTTTTGTGTGTATGTAGTGAAATTAGTGGAGAAAATAATTTTTTTTAATGAAATAAAACTTGATGTTGAACATGTCCAAATGCTTAAACGACCTTCCATCATCAATACTACCATCATTCATTTTCGTATATAGGTGCCAGGCGAAAATTAGTGCTCCGTGACGAATTTCTCTCCTGAAAAGTGCTCCATGACTCAAAAAGTTTGGGAACTGCTGCTCTACACACATGAGCCGTTATGCAACTGTGAACTTCAACACAGGCACAGCAATGGGAATGAGGAAGCTACACTGGGAGGAGGGGCAGGTTGGACTGCTCTGAAGAAGTCTGTCCTGGACTATTTTCTTGTATTCCAGGTAGAAGTTAAATAAACTTGGGAGAAGACAATTAGAGGGCGATATGTTTATGTTCTGTTAAACTTATATTATGTTTATTTTATTTAAAATGTTTCTAAGCTGTCTTTCCTCCCAAATAGGGTGCCTAAGGCAGTGAACATCAACACTTCAAAACATTTCAACGTTAAAATACTGAACACATTAAAGCAGCATTTTAAAAGAGTATATATATAGACTATTGAAACAATTCAATAACAACATATAAACGGCTGACATACATAACACAAGTATGTCTTACAAACTATAAACTATGATCACACAAACCCTATTACACACTTACTGAGTTAATCTCTTAAAAATGTAATGTCTGGCAGATCTTGCCTTAGCCCAAAGATTAGCTCCAACTGGATTCTATCCAGCTTTCACATGTGACCTGATAATATGTTAGGTGTATTCTCAGATCTCGGAAGCTAATCAGGGTTGGCCTTGGTTAGTATTTGGATGGGAGACCACCAAGAAATGCCATGGCTACTATTAAAAATGGGTTCTAGTCATGATGCATACCTATTCTCTCCAGTATCAGAGGAGCATGCCTATTATATGAACACAGGCAGGATAATGCTGCTGCAGTCGTCTTGTTCGTGGGCTTCCTAGAGGCGCCTGGTTGGCCACTGTGTGAATAGACTGCTGGACTTGATGGGCCTTGGTCTGATCCAGCATGGCTTTTCTTATGTTCTTATCTTGTCTACATGGGAATAGTTTCTTGTCCATGAGCATCTCACCCTTCTTGAGAACTCCCTGCCCCAGGATGGGGTGATAGCTGCCAACTTGGAAGGCTTTAAGAGGGGAGTGGATATGTTCATGGAGGATAGGGCTATTCATGGCTACTAGTAAATGCATACTTATTATCTCCAGTCATGATGCATACCTATTCTCTCCAGGTACCTGGTTGGCCACGGTGTGAACAGACTACTGGACTTGACGGGCCTTGGTCTGATCCAGCATGGCTTTTCTTATGTTCTTATGTATCAGGGACATTCTGCAGAGACAGGAAATGGCAAACCACCTCTGAAAGCCTCTTGCCTTGAAAACCCTATGGGGTAACCATAAGTTGGCTGCAACTTGACGGAAAAATAGTGGTGTTGCTACTGCATTGGAAGTGGCATGTATCCCACTTTGAGCTAAATATTTTTCCTCTAACAACAGATTTTCACTGGAGTTGGAATTGTTCCTGGGAGGAAGGCTTCTTAGGCTGAAGGAAATCTTCCAACTTTGCTCAGGGTATGATACATGCCATGGAGTATTGGCCGCTGTAGGTGAGGAGATGATCAGTGCTCACACTTTCAACCTCTACTAGGAAACAGGTAAGGAGCGGAGGTAGATCTGGAGGGTTTCATACACACCTGTGTCTGTAAGGATGCCTCTAGAAGCCTGAGCACGAGTTGCAACTACCAGCTATACCTTTCACAGTTTTTAGAGAATCCCACTCCAAATGTGGCCAAAGCTTCACTTCATCCAAAGCTCTGATAACAGTAGGCAGTTGTGTAAACTTTACATCAACAATGAGCTACTTATGAATGTAATGTATAGTTGAATACACCTCATTGTTTTACTGCATAAACTCCAGACACAATCAGCAGTTCTACTTTCTGGTTTGTTCATGGAGAAAGTGTGCTGCAGTTGAAGATTTATACCGACTCTATGGTCTTCTATGCATGGCTGTATCACTCACCGTCACCCCTCTGACGACTTTGAATCTTTGTGTTGATTATGCATGCCGCTTCCAACTGTCAGAGGTCACCTCGCTCTCCCCCTGCATTTCCTCATGTTTTCAGATTTGCAATAAAAACAGGTCTTTGAAAATGCAGGCAAAATGCAGGGAAATGCAGGGGGAGAGCGAGGCGACCTTTGATGGTTGGAAACGGTATGCATAATCAACACAAAGACCTGAAGTCATCGGAGGCATGACCTCGAGGGAAACAGCCATGCATAAAAGACCTAAGACAGCAGACTTAAGCAGATCTGCTTGGACATAAATCCCATTTTATTCAATGGGGCTTATACCCTGAAGAATGTTTTTAGGATTGAGGCATACATATCAGTTTGCCTTTTCTGGCTCATTACAAAGAGCTATGGCCTCCCGACACCTCCCAAGATTGTTTATGGATTTTAAGGATGCCTAGGTTATATAAGCATGTCATGTAACATGTTAATCTGTAAAAAAAACAAAAAAACCAGCAACAGTCTTGTGGCACTTCATATACAATAGCAGCATGAGACCAGAGTAGACAAGGATCTTCATCGTCCCATGTAAGAGAAGAAAATCTAGGAAATATAAAATTATTACTTTTTCACATAATGGTATAAGTTCATCTTCAAAGAGGTCTCGGGGTAATTTTCCAATGAAAATCTCACAGCCTCTTTCTGGGGGTGGTCCATCCCAGCCTGGTGGTGGCCCTCCATACTTTCTTTGGCCATTTTCCTGAATTAAAGAGAAAAAAAGATATTTTGAAATACACATAACCTTAAAATTGTAAGTCTCCTCAGTATACATCAGTTAATTTTCTTCATGTTGCGATTGCTTGGATCCCGCCTAAAAGTTCTGAACTCTTAATGAGGAGTGATTTTGACTGATGCCCCATGACTTTTACCTTCCCCCCAAGCTATTATTGGGGGAGGGAACCTGTACCCCTCAGGTGCAGTATTTCAGGGGGGCCTTTTGGGCTGCAGCAAAAGGAGGGAGTCAGGGAAGTCACATTCCATGGACAGAAATCCTTCTGGCCACAGAACATTTAGGCAGGGTCTTTTGCTGCTACTAACACAGTTTTTATTTCATTAGGTATATCTTAGGACCACCCCAAAGACATTCTGGCAGCCTAGGGTTGCCAACCTTCATGTACTAGCTGGAGATCTCCTGTTATTACAACTGATCTCCAGCCAATAGAGATCAGTTCCCCTGGAGAAAATGGCTGCTTTGGCAATTGGACTCTATGGCATTGAAGTCCCTCCCCTCCCCAAACCCCACCCTCCTCAGGCTTTGCCCCAAAAACCTCCTGCTGGTGGCAAAGAGGGACCTAGCAACCCTATGGCAGCCCCAAGAACTGCACTACATGCCCTTCCAGAACATATATTGTTTGGTTATTTCCTCTGAGAATATTCCTGCCCCAAGAGACCACTTGGATTTTTTGTGCGGTCAGACCTATCCTGACATCACCTCATGAGACCTGAAAGAGCCTCTTTCTTTACTTTCATCCTAAAATATTGCTTATAACAAAAATGTATTATAACATCTAAATGGGAAGAGAAAGGAACTAGCAGGCCCCCTTTTAAAAGCCTTTAATGATGGCAGATCACTATTTTTGACAGAATATCAAAAATTATTCCTCTGCTCCAGTAATAACTGTATCTCCTTTCTACTGTGAACTTTTGCACCTTTCTTTCTGACTGGATGGCAAAGCATCTGTAAAGAGAATAGATATCTTGGTGAGAGCACACAAGAGCGAGAAGATCAGTAATTGTTAATCATCCAGCTGGCAGGGAAAGTACGCGAATTAGCATCTAGCCATTACAATCATTGCCTTTAATAATTAACTCACGTTGACTTTCTCATTGCATTTATTCAGGTAATGTCTGTGAATTTTAAAGTATTAAGAACTGCGCATCTTAAAATCTCTCCGGTGACAAATATTCTGATGCATGGGCTTACGTCATTACATTGCAGTGAAAATAAAAAGTGTATCCCTGAAGTTTGGATGTGGGGCATGATAACCCATGTAAACTTCTTAGGGGGCTGTACAGGACCACCAGCAAGGTCATCGTGGTAGAGCCCAACTGAGATTGAGAAATCAGCACATCCTCGAAGTGTGGTAGGACAGGTAGCTGCCATGGTTTATGTGATCATGGCAACCTGTTTCTGATCAGCTGCAAATGTCTGAATTGCAGCAGAAGAAGAAAAAGAAGAAGAGTTGGTTTTTATAAGCCGACTTTCTCTACTGCTTAAGGGAGATTCAAACTGGCTTACAATCACTTTCCCTTCCCCTCCCCACAAAAGACACACTGTGAGGTAGGTGGGGCTAGAGAGCTCTAAGAGCTGTGACTAGCCCAAGGTCAACCGGCTGGCTTCATGTGTAGGAGTGGGGAAACCAACCTGGTTCACCAGATTAGTGTCTGCCGCTCATGTAGAGGAGTGGGGAATCAAACCCGGTTCTCCAGGTCAGAGTCCACTGCTCCAAACCACTGCTCTTAACCACTACACCACACTGGCATGCAGAGCCTTCATACAGAGATGGCAGTTTATACAAACAATCCCAACCAGGTTGTGAGACTACAGGCTCCTGACAAACCTACTTGCTCCGGAGATAACTAAGGGGGGTGGGGTTGCTGGCTGAATGAACCTAGCTGTGTATTTTGTATAAAAAAACTTCACTAGGGGCAGCACAGGTGGAAAGCATATGTCCATCACATATAATGCAATAACTTGTGAAATAATTCTATCTTTGTCATAGATACTGAAAAATATTATTATTGATTGAGGAGAGAACTTGTTGTCCTAGTAATTGAGCAAACCCTTGTTAATGGTGCCATCCATATCAGATGAAGCCAATTGGCTTAGAAAGGTGTAACTCTGTTTAGGATGGCACTGTAAACTATTTAATTTACTTTCAAATCAATGAGAAAATAGCAACCAAGAATGTGATGGGGAATTCCTACCTGAATCAAATTATATCCCGTGCGCTGAATTAATGTGCGGAGGGTAGCTTCTTTCTGGGTGCCGGCCAATCCATCCCCGGATTTTTGATTTGATTCCATTGTGACTGATTATCATCAAAAAATCACTTTAATTAGGGGTGCTCACTGCAATCAAATTTAAGATAAATTAAGTAAATTAAAAAAGAAAGCTCCATAATGTCTGTGAACATATTTTATATTAATCATCCAAAGTAATTAAAAACAAACTAACTAAAAAGACCCAACACCTCAATAAAACAAAGAGAATCAACAGAGAACATTAGGAATGCAATGGGGCTTTGTGGACCCTCAGGTGAAAACCTACCCCTGAATAGATTGCTGAATCTGCTGTCATCCAAAATAAAAACATCACAGTTGTGAGCTTTAGGGATCAGTTCTCTATCAACCTTTTGTGAGCTTTGGGATCAATTCTCTATCAACCTTTATGAAATTTCAGTTACAATAATAAATATGATAATATACAGATAAAATAATACAGTAATACCGTTTATATGAAAATAATATAATCAATCATGACAACAATCAAGTAGGTTTGCGCTTGGCTCCTCGAAGCCTCAGAGCAGCTAAAAGAAACTTTGCTACCTCCTCTGTAATACAGGGGCGCTGATCAGCCAGGAGGAAGTTTGGAATCAATTATGTAGATACTGGTATTTGGGATTCATTGCAAGTTTTTACAAGATTTTGTGTTTTCAAATTCAGTGAATGAACTTTGCATCCAGTCAGCAAATTCCTCAACCATTTCAGTATTACCACTGAGGTCATGAGCTAGATGATCAGTGGTACTTGCGTCATTCTTCTTTTTCTCTACAAAGCAGGAATGCTGTAAATAGATGCATGAAAAAGGCCTCAAAACCATATTCTGAATTTAATAATCTGAATGAATACACTAATTGTTATTGTGAATGTAAAACCCATTGATATGGGTTTTATATTATCATATTAGATTATTAGATTATGTCTTTGTGAACATAAAATCCAGTTTTGAGAACTAGGTATGACTGGTCATTCTCTCTATTGAACTCTCTTTCAGGAAGGCCCTTTTCATTCTGTGGGTACTTGCTAGGGTTGCCAGGTCCCTCTTCGCTACCAGCGGGAGGTTTGGGGGGCAGAGCCTGAGGAGGGCAGGGTTTGGGGAGGGGAGGGACTTCAATGCCATAGAGTCCAGCTGCCAAAGTGCAATGGAAACAGAGGAAAGAATGAAAGAGTGAGAATATGCAGGAATCTATCACTCACTGTAACATTCCACCATCTTGTAAATTATACTGTCATGGTGTTCCACTACCACTTGAAAATGAATGGTCATGGGACTTCTGGATCCGGGGGCGGATGCCGCGGCAGCACAAACCGCGCTCCGGGCTTAAAGTGGCTGGGGGGGGGGTAAGGAATCTGCCCCCCCACATCTTCAATGTGGCTCCCCTTGGAGAAGAGGGGAAGCTGATCGGGGTGCCAGCGAGCATCTCGTCCTAGGTGTGTTCGCTGCCTCAGAAGCGGCGGTGAATGCCCGGATGGGTGAGTGGAGGAGCCGGTGCCATTTACAATCGCGGGAGCCCGGGAAGGCGGTGCTGAGCCTCGGATCAACAACACAAGGTCTTTTTTTTCTAAGCTCTAAAGAAATGAATAACTAACTCATGGAGGTGTCTGACAGTGTTTAAAATCATGATAAGCAACCTGGACTTTGTTATATACTCGCTAACAATTCTAAAGTGAAACTTGGCATTTTGCCAGTCTGTTGCGCACTTGGAATTTGCCAGCAAAGCCAAGCTAGAAACAGATCTAAGTGGACTTGGAAGGAGTTTAAAAGCTGGCAATGGAAAACTGAATGATGATACAGCTGTGCTATATCTCTCCAGGACTGATTACTGCAGCAATTTAAAGTTCCAGTGGCAAATGATTCATGAACTGATGTGTTAAATAATATGTTTCACCCCCCCCCCTTTTCTTTCTCTTGGATTATAAAAGCAGCCACTTCAAGTTTTTTTTTGATGGGAGATAAAGAAGACAAGGAAAAGAAAGACACAGAGAAGCAGCCTAAAACATTTATTAAGGAGTCTAAACATCTTCAGATCCAGCAACCTTTTCCATCACGTAGGAGAGCTTCTGTCACCAGTCCAGCTATTTCACCAGCCACCTCTCCAGTAACAGGGACAACTATTGCTACCAAAATGGCTAAAAAACCTGATGCTACCCTGAATTCTCTACAAGAACTTTTGACTAAAACACTCCAGGAGGTGACATCAGTTAAAAAAGAGGTGGCAGAAATTAAACAAGAGGTGGTATCAGTCAAGCAAGAGATGGAATCTGTCAAACAAGGTCTGAACCAAAATACAGCTGCCATTTCTGCATTACAAGACTCTATTTCATCTTTGACAGTAAAACAGGATAAGCTTGAAGCAAAAGTTCAGAAACAATCAAAGGATAACAAAGAAACCAGAAAACGGGTTGACGTCTTAGAACTGTCAATGGAAGCAAGTCAAGAGAGAGAGGAAAGACGTGATGACCATACAGCAATGTTGGAGTTAAAAATAAAAGAAAGTTGGATTCGTATACGTGGTCTCAAAGAAAAACTGGAGGGTACAGACCTAAAAGTATATCTGAAAATGCTGTTGGCTGACTTTCTTTGGGAAGAGGAAACGATTGTGGAAGGTATAAAATGTTTTATAGATGGCATATAACCCCTGTGATGATATCTAAAATGAATAGAGGAGATACGGGATTATGTTGGAAATGTGGAAAGGAAAGAGGTACATATATGCATGTATGGTGGTTATGCAAAAAAAATTAAAAGCTTTTGGAAAAAAGTACTGAGGGAAACGAATAATTTGATTAATGGTGGAGTAAAAAGGAAGTCGGTATTCTGTTTATTGGGTATTCCACCAAAAAATATGAGTAATAATGATAGGGTTATCTGCCAATATAGTTTTGCTGCTGCAAGAATTGTGATAGCTAAAGTTTGGAAGCAAGTGAATAAACCTTCAATTATTGACTGGAGAGAGAAATTATGGATGTATATGAGGATGGCCAAATTAACGGAATTCCTACATGGAAAGGATATGGAAGAATTTAAAAAAGCATGGTCTAAGGCCACCTCATATTGGGATAAATTGGCAAAAATGGACTTTACACTATTACTTAGTGAGTTATAGAAACTAGTTTTAATAACTTTATATTATTGTGTTAACAAGTATTATTATAAATAATGTCTAGACACTTCTTCGGAAGTCGGGTGAAGGGTCACTTTTTAGGTGGGTGGAGGGTGAAGGGGTATCTTCATGGATTTTATAATTTAGTAATCATGAATGTAATAATTTAGGTATATAGATACCCTTCTGTATTTTCTTTTTGTATTTTTAATGTTAATTTCATTGTATTTGTTTTGTTTTTGTTTTGTGTTATAAAAATTAATAAAAATGTATTAAAAAAAGAAAAAAAAGAAAATGAATGGTCATTTATTATTTAGATTGCTGGTGGAAGGCTTTGCATTCTGGCACGCTATGGAAGAACTGACATGCAAAATGAAATGAACATTTCACCAGAGAACAAAATTAAGACTGATTCACAGATTCATTTTGTCTGCTTAATATCTCTTCATTCAGATACTTAGCAGAATGGCTTGTAAATAAACTGCAAAGTCACTGAGCACAATCTGTCAGAAGATATAAGGATTCAGGCCCCCTTCTCATATGCATAAGCATGTAAAATGCAAATATGGACAGGGGGAACGGGTTCACAGCTCCACATCCAACGTACGTGCATTAACTTGAGTATGCAAAAAGCTCTGCATGTACAGTTCTCTCCATGTGACCCTGTGTTCTGTTTAGGGTTGCCAACCTCCAGGTACTAGCTGGAGAACTTCTGCTATTACGACTGATCTCCAGCCAATAAAGATCTGTCCCCTGGAGAAAATGGCCACTTTGGCAATTGGACTCTATGGCATTGAAATCCCTCCCCAAACCTCGCCCTCCTCAGCTCCCCCAAAGAAACCTCGCGCCGGTTTCACACATGTGTTTCACACATGCAGCTCAGCTCTTAGTGTTAATGGTCTGGATCAAAAGTACCACTGCTTTCATGTACTGCGGCTTTCTCACTCACCCCCTGAAATGCTGCCCCATAGTTCAAGGCTGGAATTTTGCTAGGTGCAAAGTGGGGGGGGGGGTCTACAGTAAAAGGGGAATTGGCAACAACCATCCTGTCCTCCACCAGTGGAATACTTCTGCCAGTGGAACATTATGGTTTTTTTTATTATGGATCAAAACTACTAACCTATTGTACCAATTGCTGAGATAATGTACGTAAAGTGTTTTAACTATTCTTCAGCATTACATCATTTTATTTATTTATTTATTGAAACATTTATATCCTGCCTTTCCTCGTGGTTCAAGGTGGCTTACAATAATAGTTAAAACATCCCCGGCTAAAAACAAAAATAAAATAGCTAACCCCAGATCTCCACCCCCTGCACTTAAAAGAAGCCTGCCGTTCAAACACTCTCAACAGCCCTGGAAAGCAGACAGGCCTCTAAGATCTCCAAGGAGGGCCCCCCTCACCTAGGGTTGCCAACTTCCAGGTACTAGCTGGAGATCTCCTGCTATTACAACTGATCTCCAGCTGATAGGGTTCAGTTCACCTGGAGAAAATGGCCGCTTTGACAAATTGGACTCTATGGCACTGAAGTCCCTCCTCTCTTTCCAAAACCCCGTCCACCTCAGGCTCCGCCCAAAAACCTGCTGCCGGTGGCAAAGAGGGACCTGGAAACCCTACCCTCACCTCTTTAGGGAAGCCATTCCACAAAGCTGGAGCCCTGATGGAAAAAGCTTCGGTTCTGATCAATGCCGGCTGGGCCATCTTAACTGACAGGCTAGCCAACTGTTGGCTACCTGACTACTGTAGTTGGCTCACAGGGACATATGGAAAGAGACTTCAAATACATAAATGCTGACTATTAAACAATACAATGAATAGTTAAACTAGTGGCCTGGAGCACAAGAAATTCTCAAAGGTTAAAAGTTAAAGGTCCCCTGTGCAAGCACCAGGTCATTCCTGACCCATGGGGTGACGTCACATCCCGACGTTTACTAGGCAGACTTTTTTGGGGTGGTTTGCCAGTGCCTTCCTCAGTCATCTTCCCTTTACCCCCAGCAAGCTGTGTACTCATTTTACTGACCTCAGAAGGATGGAAGGCTGAGTCAACCTTGAGCCGACTACCCGAAGCCAACTTCCATTGGTAAGGTTATCTTTGAAGGTTATAAAAGGTTATCTGCTGTATAACTGTAGTGACTTTTGTCTGGTTAATATCATCCATGGATTACTACTGGTAGTCGCTTATTCCTTTCTATATATTTAATTTAAAAATTTGAAAATACAAGTATAATAATAAAAACAGATAACATTTAAAAAATTTTTACTGAAAAGTTCTGCAATGAAAAACAATTTTTTACTTATCTATCAGAATAATTCTATTCAGGTATGCTCATTAGGGGTATTTTAAAGTAGTTTCTGGTGGCAATACATTCCTGGATTGTTAACATTTTATGAATCTGTTTAGATTACATGAGCCAAGCCAAGATTATACTGTCTTTACATCATTTTCTTGCTGATAAATTTGGAGAGCTACCTAAGTTTGCTAAGCTGTCCTATGATGATATTATTCACCCTCAAATTGCTTTAAAAATCTTATTTGCTGGCAGTATTACAGGCTACTTCTGAGTTACTAAAAATAAAGGAATTCTATTTGTCAGTTCAAATTAGACCACCTTTTCATTCCTATTCAAAAGCTGCTTCAAAATGGGTTCCTTCAATATAATTTTTTTTATAGAATACTTTTTAATCTACTGACTTTTAATATAATTTTGATGTGGACATAATCACATCATGCAACTAGTAAAAAAAAATCTTCAGTGTAAGGGCCTTTTTAAAAACACCCATTCAATTCCATCTTCTGGAAATGAATATATGAGTTTTAAACCAGCAGTGAACCTCAGACAATGCAAATACATTTCAAAACGACTTGCCAAATATCTATCCCATTTTTATCCTGCCACTTCTCCAGGGAACTGAGAATGGTGTACATAGCGTTTTCATCCTGCATTTTACCTTTGCAACAGCATGATGAATTAGGGCATACTGAGAGAGTGGCTGGCCCAAGGTAACTCTGTGAGCTCTGTGTCTGAATGAGAACTTGAACTCTGTGCTACTGTCTTAATTTTCTAACCACTGCAATATATTTGGCTTTCAGTATGGATCAATTGCTCTGACCTGGATGGCCCAGGCTAGCCTGATCTGGTCAGATCTCAGAAGCTAAGCAGGGTCAGCCCTGGTTAGTATTTGGATGGGAGACCACCAAGGAAGTCCAGGGTTGCTGTGCAGAGGAAGGCACTGGCAAACCACCTCTGTTAGTCACTTGCCATGAAAACCCCAAAAAAGGGTTGCCATAAGTCGGCTGTGACTTGAAGGCACTTTACACACACACACATAGATCAATTACATTGATATAGATTATATTTTAGACAATGAAGAAAGAAGGTACCCCCACCTGAGACTATCCCCTCTTCTAAAAAACAGTTTCCCAAAGTTCAGACAGCTGAGGCACAATTGAAATATTGTCAGAGACCTGTCTTACAGCATGGTGTAGTGGTTAAGAGTGGTGGTTTGGAGTGGTGGTATGATTCCCCACTTCTCCACGTGATGCCAGCTGGGTGACCTTGGAATGGGGTGTGTCTACTTCAGTTTAAGCGATCAGATGAATTAAGAGCCAGCGTGGTGTAGTGGTTAAGAGTGGTGGTTTGGAGCGGTGGAGTATGATCTGGAGAAGCGGGTTTGATTCCCCACTCCTCCACATGAGTGGCGGAGGCTAATCTGGTGAACTGGATTTGTTTTCCCACTCTTACACACGAAGCCAGCTGGGTGACCTTGGGCAAGTCATTCTCTCTCAGTCCCACCTACCTCACAGGGTGCCTGTTGAAGGGAAGGGAAGGTGATTGTAAGCCAGTTTGATTCTTCCTTAAGTGGTAGAGAAAGTCAGCATACAAAAACCAACTCTTCTTCTTTAAAAAAAATTTTCTTTTAAAAATATGTTAAAAAATTCTCTCTCTCTCTCTCTCTACATGTTGTTTCTGGTGCTGCATGGGAAGAGACTGCAACTCACACAGAAGCAGCCTGTCCTCAGGGTAGATAATTACTGGGTTTCTTGTTAGGTCACCCACCACCACTAGAAACTGAGTGGAGGAAAGCTAGGCCAGAGCAGTAAATGAATCATAGTGAGATGCATAGGGTTGTCAGGTCCCTCTTCGCCACCGGTCACCAGATTTTGGCAGAGCCTGAGGAGGGCGGGGTTTAGGGAGGGGAGGGGCTTCAATGCCACAGAGTCCAATGGCCAAAGTGGCCATTTTCTCCAGGTGAACTAATCTCTATCGTCTGGAGATCAGTTGTAATAGCAGGAGATCTCCAGCTATTACCTGGAGGTTGGCAACCTTAAAGATGCAGCAGGCAGCCTCTTACATGAAGGGTTCCTAAATGCTTGATTTATTTCTTATGGCTCACAAGCACATGGTTTAGCATTTACTGATCAAAAGGAAAGGGTTTATTTGTTCAGTACATTTTTATCCTATTCCTCCTACCAAAAAAACACAAAACTTGGGGCCCTTCTCCTGTTGTATCCTTCCTAAAACCTTCATTGTGATGGGGATGTCAGAATTAGAGAATGTGACTGACTCAGGATCACCCAGTAATGAGTAGAGTTTGGACCTCTGTCTCCCTGATCTAAATTCTACACCATATATTTTCTCATTTTGCAAAAGACATTGCCCTGGTAAACGTTGAAAATAGGCTTCTTAGGACATAGAAAGGCACTGTTAATTGTTCGGTTCAGCCTTTTCTTTTGGGAAGTCATATAGTTAGTTATATGTCCCTGAACTGGATGGCCCAGGCTAGCCTGATCTCATCAGATCTCAGAAGCTGCTAAGTAGGGTTAGACCTGGTTAGTATTTGGATGGGAGACCACCAAGGAATACCAGGGTTGTGATATAGAGGAAGGCAATGGCACAAACCACCTCTGTTAGTTTCTTGCCTTGAAAACCCTACTGAGTTGCCATAAGTTGGCTGCAACTTGATGGCACATCACACACACATAGTTATATATAATTAAAGCTGCATTTAACACAGCTTTATTTTGCCGTTGAATTTTGTACATTTCTTTATTGGATTATAGCCTGCAGGACTCAGTGGTATAGTGATGGAGATCCTGAGCCTATCCAATCCGACTCTTGCAGCTCTTACATATGAACTTATAAAGCATCCTCATAGCTTTAGATCTATACACCTTAGTTTTGTTTAAACTGAAAGTGCAAAGGTTTGAACTTTCTGCAAAGCATGCACTCTGCCCCTTTTGGCTCACCTTCATTCATATCAACCATTCAGGGATGAATGCACTTCCTTTTTAATGGCGGGTTATCAACACCTTTTTGACTCTACTTGAGGCTGACTCATAAAACTTTGCAGCGTAGCGCCTAGTGGGATTCTGCCCCCATCCCTGTATCTGTAGACACATTTGTCTTTTGCTGTTCAAAGATCAATGCACATTGCAAAGAAAAAGAGTGTGGAATTTCTTAACCTGATGGAAACACAGGTTTCCAATGTACTGCCTTTCCTTCCAGCTGTGCTTTTGCTTCTGGGGCGTGCTTGTTAGCGGCGCTCTCTCGGGAAGCCTGGTTACTGTTTCCATGAATAAGATAAGAAAAATGGTGTTTGTTGTCTACAGATCAATAGACCAATACTGAGCTGCAAGAGACACTTGTAGCAAAACCGAATTGAAATGGTGGAGAACGAGAACTCTGGGAATAGATCTGAATGTGCCTCTGGGCAGACCTGCTTAGGATTGCCTTCTAGGTGATCCTGCATTGAGCAGGGGTTGGACTACATGGCCTGTATGGCCCCTTCCAACTCTATGATTCTATGAACACCAAGTATGTAATAAATGTACCCAAACGTGTAATTTCTGAACTCTTCATAAAGGGGATACAGCTATAACTGGATTTGTTTTCACTGTATAGTCTTAGTACATTTCTATAAATACTCCCTGGGCCCGAACAGACATTTCTTGGCCGAGATTTCACCCAGATGAGGCTACAAGCAAGTCTCAAACGCATGAGCTCTCAAGGGCCAATTTAATACAGCGGCTGCAGTGCTGAACTTTGACTGGAAATCCAAGGTTCAAACTGCTGATCAGGCATGAAGCTCAGTGACTTTGATTAGTCAGTACCACTCGGCTCATCCTACCTGACAGGGATGTTGTGAGGATAATATGGGTGTGGGGGGATTTGATATATATTCTCTTTAGGTCTCTGGAGGGCAGATTGGAGGGAAATGTAATTGCTTCTCTTCACGTCCATTTTCTTCCGTATAGACAGCAGGGTGGCCCCAACTGTCCCCTAAAGAATTTTCCTCCAGCCAAAGACACCTTCCTCCAACTTAAATGGCTCTTCTCCAGCGAAGATGCCACTTAAGCGAGAGGCAGGCTCCTTGGGTTAGAGGAAAACTTTGCTCAGTGGAGTGGGAGGAGGGGCATAGGATCCACCCAAGTAAGTGTGGCAGGAGAGGATCCTGTAGGCAAGTAAATATCTAAACCCTGTTTGAAGGGGTTGGGGAGAACAGGCCCCTTAAAGAATAATATATTTTTAAATGACAACAATGTTACATGAGATAGGTCTCTAAGTAAGCAACATATATAAAATCTAGCACACAACCGAAACCACAGGCCTGTTTTTTTTTTTTTACATGAGATTAGGTTGATCAGGAACATCATTGTTTCCTACTGCCTTTGGCTACCCATCTGTAGTTTTAAAGAGAGCTGCCCACATGATAGAGAAACAACATAGTAAAAACAAAACAGATGATCAGATGTAGACATTGCATATTTGTTTTCAAGATGGTCTTTGTCGGTGTATTCACATGGCATTTTTTTTTTTTTTTAGGTTTGATAACTTGGAAAAATCTCTGAACTGACAAAATAAATACGCTTCCACTAAGTTGGTATTACAAAGCTCTAAGTGGCATGCAATTATTCTTATAATGGTGCTGTATAAATAGCCCAAATATCTTCATTCTCAGCCCTTGCCTTTAAAGTCTATTTAAAGCATCATCCTGAAAAGGTGACCCTGAAAGAGCACCATCGTAATTCCACCAGACAGCAACATGAATTGGTTGAATGGACACAGTGGGTTTATGGTTAGTTATGGCCTGTTGCGACACAAGGCCCTATATCCTTCTTTTAACATCACCCATCATTGCATTCTCCAAGGGCAGGGTCTGTTACGACCTAGTTTTCACTAACTACAAATTAATTTAATATGGGTGGTGTTTTTTTAAAAATAATAATAATAATAATTTGGAATTCAGTTCATGTTTTCCAGATCGGAAGAAGAGACACAAATGTAAGCCACCAAGAAACATTCATCTGATTCACAACAACTCGCTTGCTAGATCTCCTGCTGTTTCCCCTGCTTGTAAACTCTTCTGCACTCAAAAACAACACGGATAAGACACAGCAAAAAGAGTGGCCTGCTTTCAAAGTAGATAGCAACGTATACAGAAATACAATAATATTTGCTTATAATAGAGAGAGCAATTGGGCAAAGCACACGTAATGATTAGCCACCACAACGTTGTGCTTTAACAAAACCAAAGAGAATTGAGGGGGGTGGTGTCAGAGGGCATTATTTTCTGTCCCTCTCATGTCGTAATAAATGAAAGTGATCAACGCCTCCTCCTTTGCTGCTGTCTGACTTGCTGTCTTCCATACCAAATTGGAACCAGCACCTATAATTGATATGTAACGCTTCCTCTGACAAGCCAGAGGAAGCATGCTGTGGGAGCTGGCACAAAACTGCTAAGCAGCAAGAAGGCAACGTTCTGGTCCTTGTCACCACCATTGCTGTCTCAGCAGTTGTTCATCTGGCAGATAGTAAAAAAGCCATGTGTGACTAGCTCAGATGCCAACTTCACAGCTATCTATTCATTGCCGGCCCTGGAATAACTGTATAGTGTATAAATCATTGCAGATAGAGAATCCCGGTTCCTGCCGACTCTACATTTTGAAATTTCAAAAGCCTTTTCTTGTTCAGAAACAAACAGTAAGAAACACTCAAATGCCGTCATCTATATTTAGGACATTCTTAATAGCGGAAACAGAATGGCATAGACTATACCTGAGCAATTTCAGAGATCACCACCTGGAAAGGTTCTCCTTGATTATGCCGAGTTTGCAACGTGTCACTCTGGTTATTCTCTAATCATCATATCAAACTCCAAAGGTTCACCAGCCCCAGGTTGGTTTACAGTGCTGTAGGTTAAATTTTAACCAGCCCTATCTCTCTTTGCTCCGTGCAGCCCTTTGACCAGATAGCTAGGTCATTGCAGCTTACTATCTACACAAGTTTACAAAATTCACAGGACAAAAGTCAATAGGAGACCTGAGCACATGTGCACTTGAGGTGAGAAGGATATCATTTTTAAAAATTGGTCACTCCATTAACCGAGGAAACATTATTTCAGTTAAGGGATTTTAAAATTGGAATCGTTTGCTTTATCACTTCCATGAAGAACACTCTGTAATTTTTTCCCCTAGTTTTCAGAAAGTTCTAGGGTGTATATTTTCAGAATTAGTTTTGCCCCCGGCGATCTTTAGTAGCATAGATCTGTTGACGATTTAATAAAGCTGTATGTTACAATTTAGGTAGGTATACATGGAATGCAGTGTTTTTTTCTTGGTATTCAGTAAAGACCTATGTTATAAACCACGTTTCCGGCCTTTTCCGCATGCATTGCTTACCCCAGATTTTCCATGTGGTCAATCTGCGAGACTTGGAATCGCATTCCATGAAGTAGTTCCGCATGCCTTTTTTTGCAACGTTGTTCTTTGTTTTCCTGTTCACTTCTAAATCTGTTTTATCCTTTCTGCACTGGTTTTCCCCAAAAGCGATGTTTTCTGGTGGGGGGTGTCATGTCATTCATGACATCATGGATGATCATGCTGGATTGTGCTCCCCCCACTTCCTCCTAATTTTTTGTGTTTTGTGCATGCACTGATGCACACCACCATTAAATGGGACAGACACTACGCTTGTGCATTAGTGATAATGTGATGTGCTTACGTATAGTCCGTTCTGTCTGCTATGACTGATCACTGCAGACATGATTTTCTTGGAAAAGGTGCCTCCATTGTTTTTTGATATTCTCAGAACTGAACTTCAAGCTGAATGCCATTTTGATTCCACGTTGGAGAATCTCTCTGTTTGGACTACTTTAATTGAACTTCTCAATGGAGCTACAGAATTTTTTCTTGATATCAGCAATGTATCTGATGCTTTTCCTTCAGATAAACTTTCAGATTGTTCTGCTAATTTACCTTTGCCAGGTGCAGATTAGGCACAGAGCTTTTTTTAAAAATATGATTTATTTTTTTAACTTTAAATGGTCACAACAAAACATTATAAAATACATAGAAAAAACTAAGTGAATAATAAGAACCCCCATAAACTCCCATCTAGGCTGCAAAACCAACTATCAAAAAGGGCAAAACAGGCAGAAAAAAAAGGACCAATGTCCTCCATTAATGTTGTCAAAACCATCATATAACTTTGTGAGATAGTTCAGTGTCTTTGACAAAAGAAAAAAAAACCCAGAAATATAACACACGGATACCAAGGTATGTGACATCCCTGACTGCTGCCTGTGTTGTCCTCCACAACATATGTGAGGGAAAGGGTCAAGCCATTTTGGAGGAACACACACAACATGGACCAACCCTTGCAAAACTCTCTGAGCCAGAACTTACAGTTGTGCGTACCTGCCATCCAGGGTAGTATGACCCCAATGACTGGCACCATCTAAAAGAGGGAAAGGCAGTTAGAGAAGTTCTCGCCACATTCATGCGAGCCCACATGAGCCGCTGAACACGGAGTGCGGGGTTGGTTTCCCTGGGGTTCTTGAACATAGCACACTCTGCACCTTGCTTTCTCTTTTAATGCAATAAAAGTTTATTGACACTCCACTCGTATGGTTTTATTGGTCTTCTGGGTTCTCTGCAGGCAAAAACGAACACAGAAAGGATGGGAGACCCATCGCTGCAGAGTGGATGCAACTGCCTGAATTACAATTTCAGGGCACCTTGCTGTTGCTGCTGTGTTTCTGGGCAGGGGGTTGAGAGCAGGAGCAGTGGTGTATGAGTATCCGGGATCTGCAACATTCTCCTTACTATGCTGTTTTCTGGGTAGAAGTTTTTTTAAAAAAATGGATTCCATGTTGTGTGGTTTGTGTTTGGGGGAAAAGCACACTTCATAGCAACCGGTTAATGTTTGCCTTTTCCAATTTCCCCCTGTGGAATGATGGAAACAAAATGCTGAAAGTACTTACTGCCCTGCTCCTCATTTTCTGGTGATTTGTGGCCTCCATCCGATTCTCCCATGCAGCCTTGCTCTCTAGAAGATGGACCACCTCCTGTTGTGCAGAACAAACGCCAGCCATCATGTGAGAGGCAGTGAGACAGTCAGTGAGTCTATTTCTCTCCAAGCACTGAAGTTGAAAGTAAATGTGTATCACAGGCCATGCTTCCCATATTCCCTTGAACACATAACCTAATGCTTTTCAACAGAAAACCTCCCAAAGGAACCGAATGTGGAAACATATGCCATGTTTTGTGAGACCAAAAAGACCTTGTGGTATGAAAAACGTAAGGAGTGGCATGCCTCCCCCCCTGAAGAAACCCAGACACCCACATCCCAGGCATGTCTCAAAGCAGCAAAATTCCATGGTCACTCCGCCCTCACGACACACACAAACACACATGCCACCCTTATGGGTGTCCCTTCCAGGTTAGTCTGAGCACTGAGGGAAGCAAGAAATAAGATGCCAACGCACCTTCCCCCAAAAAACAACGAATCTTCTTGCGACTAAGGAGTAATTATAGTCTCATCGAGGTCTTGGCCAGAAGACAGATTGGTGGATCCACCACTCACTGGACTGCCCCTGTTACCTATTGGGGAGGATGGAGTTAGTATATGGACAGTGAATGTAGGAACCCTTACCTGCTTCCATGGGTGTGGAACACTGAATGTCGTCTTGGTTGATGGTGATAAGATCATGGGAAAAAAGTTCCTCTGAGCCAATCACACGCTCCTGGTTTGGCATTGTATCTCAACAACCCACTGGAGATTCAAACTTCTTGCAACCTGTTTTGGTCAAATGAAGAAGAAGAAGAGGAGTTGGTTTTATATGCTGACTTTCTCTACCGCTCAAGGAAGAATCAAACTGGCTTACAATCACCTTCCCTTCCCCACAACAGACACCCTGTGAGGTAGGTGGGGCTGAGAGAGTGTGACTAGCCCAGGGTCACCCAGCTGGCTTCATGTGTAGGAGTGGGGAAACCAATCCAGTTCACCAGATTAGCCTCCGCTGCTCATGTGGAGGAGTGGGGAATCAAACCCGGTTCTCCAGATCAGACTCCACCTCTCTTAACCACTACATTACGCTGACTCTCATCCCCTCTCAGAATGCGGAGCAATTCCTTGTAAAATGGGCACATGGCTGGTGCATTACCTGTCCGATTATTGTGGGCTTGTACTAGCTGGAGATCTCCTGCTATTACAACTGATCTCCGGTCGATAGAGCTCAGTTCACCTGGAGAAAATGGCCACTTTGGCAATTGGACTCTATGGCATTGCAGTCCCTCCCCTCTCCTCCCCAAACCCCACCCTCCTCAGGCCCCACCCCAAAATTCTCCAGGTAATTCCCAACCCAGAGCTGGCAACCCTAACTGGACCTCATTCATGACATCATGAGTCTCAATGTTTAGGATCTGATTACCTTAACCCCCCTCAGTGTACTTACCATAAAATGTTTGGCTACCTACCTGCCTCTGACTGCCTGAAGCTGTGGAGCAGTCAGCAGGTGAGGGCTGTTGTCTGTGGATCCTGCTTGTGGGCTTCCCTATGGCATCTGACTAGGTAATGTTGGAAACAAAATGCTGGACTAAACAAACCATTGATCTGATCTAGCATGGTTACTCTTATGTAGTCATGAGCTTCCTGGTTGCATATGTGAATCTTTCCCTGCCTTTCCCTTTCCCCAAGAGACTCCTGTGGCCACTGAAAATCTTCTGGTGATGGTGGTGTTGGGGGAGGCTCTTTAAATTAAATGCTCCACAATTAAGGTTGCCAAGCTCCAGGTAGTAGCTGGAGATCTCCTGCTATTACAAGTGATCTCCAGCCGATAGAGATCAGTTCACCTGGAGAAAATGGCCGCTTTGGCAATTGGACTCTATGGCATTGAAGTCCCTCCCCTCCCCAAACCCCGTCCTCCTCAGGCTCCACCCCAAAAACCTCCCACCAGTGGTGCAGAGGGACCTGGCAATCCTACCCACAGTTAGGGTTGCCAGGTGCCCTCTGGTGGCGGGAAACCCCCCGGCAATTTACCCCTCTGTCCGTCGACCACCTGAGGGTCGGCGGGCAAACGTGCACGTGCGAGTACATACCACGCGCGTCACTTCTGGTTCTAAACCAGAAGTTCCGCCTCGCGAGGGGCCTTTTACCTCTTAGTTTGAGTGGTAAAGGTCCACTTTACCACTCAAACTAAGAGATATAAGGCCCCTTGTGAGGCGGAACTTCCGGTTCTAAACCGGGGCGCATGCACACGCGCACATTCCCAATATAAGCACAACAGCCTCCCGCCGGAGGAGAGGGGGGACTTGGCAGCCCTACCCGCAGTGCTTGTGGGTGGGAGTTCCCATAAGGGGAAATGACCTACCTTCATCTTGCATGAGTAGAAACCCATCATTTTGATAATTTATTTTTGAGTGTTTAAGATATACAACAGCTAAAGAGAACGGTAAGGAACAGTGAAAAAAATGCAAAGTAAGCTAATTAAAGGCTGGGTATCATGGAACCCAACTTATCTGTTTTTGCTAGCACTTTGGACATGGAAACAAACAAAACCACCCTTGTTTCTAATGTATTAGAGAAACAGTTGTTGTTTTTTCCCTTTTAGGAAGGTTAGATAATAGCTCAAAGTGAGCAAAATCTATTTTTGTCCTTTAGCACCAGAATCTGGTTTCTTTTGTTCACGTCTCAAATTGTGCTTTCTAAACAGGACGTTCTGTTAATGAAGTCAGTCTTAGAACGATGACTTTCAAAATTAGCTATTCTCAAACTTTACCATAGCAAGCTTCACCAAGATATGCTTCTGGAAGAAGAAAGCCCCTGAGAATGCACCAATGTATAGTCCAATGCTGCCTAATAGGAAATTCAGTTCTATAGGGTCAACTTTTGATACAAGACTTTTATATTGATTATTTATTTATTTATTCTATTTCTGACCTGCCCTTTCTGGCCAAGATCGGGCTCAGGGCAGCTAACAATCATAGAAATACATAGCCATACATTACTAAATATCAAACATAATTAAAATAAAACAATTAAAATCTGAGCACTCCAGATGGTGCCAAGATGGTAATCCCCTTTATCCTATGGGTGAAAGAACATGGGATGCAACAACATAACCGGAGCATAAACTTTAAGTGGGCCCAAACCTTAAGTGGACTCAGCAGGGGGGAGGCCAATTGATGTAGAACCGTTGCTGTCCTCAACCATAGGCCTGGCGGAACAACTCTGTCTTTGTCAGGCCTTCGCTGGTTCAGGCCTTTGCTCTTGACATGACTAGGCCTGATGGCCTTGGTTCACATGCCTTGTGCCAGACGGCCTTGGCTCCCATACCAGTATAATCCGTGTATGGTTTCGTTCATCCTGTGTTCTGCAGCTGTGGGGATAATTGGTCTATGCTGCCTGGGAACCTCTTATCTCGGGGTTACCTCACCTTGTTATGATTTCACTAGCTAGAGTGTTCTTAAGCATGTACTTTCTTCTGTATCGTTATTAACAGCCTTCTTCGTTCTGTAGACAGTCAGTTCTTTTATTTACCTTTTTGCTTCTAATAAAGTATTATTACTTCAGGACCACTTGCCTGGATGAATTTGCTTTTAAAGGGATGCTAGGGGTAAACGCCTGATCCTGACAGTCTTACAGGCCTTTGGGGAATTAAACTAAATCCCGCAGGGCTCACTCGACAGAGAGTGCCACCTGGCAGGGCTGAAAATGCTCTGACTCTGGTTGAGGACAGCTGGATATGTTTTAGGCCAGGGATCACAAGTAGGGCTGTCGATTCGGTTCCATCCGAACTGCAAAACTGCTGAACTTCAGCGGTTTTGCGGTTCGGATGGAGCCGAACCGCAAAATGGCGGGAAACTGCGGTCTCAAACTTGGCAAGTTCGGGGGACCATGAAAAAAATTCGGCAGGTTCGGGATCCCCTGAACCTGCCTTTTCCTAGCGGGGGACAGGATCGCCTTCGCTTTCCCCACCAATCTCCCCCCCAATCTCCCGGGCGATCCTGGCCCTGGGATTGCCTTCCCTCCCCCCCAAATCTCTCCCCAATCTCCGTGGAGCAGTTTAAAGCCCCCCCGCCAGCCTTCCCGGGGCTCCTGGGAAAGCTGGCGGGGGGCTCTTTGAACTGCTCCACGCTGCCAAGACCCACTCGCCTGCCTTCTTGGGGCTCCCAGGAAAGTGGGCAGGTGGCTCTTTAAACTGATTTGTGCTGCCATGGCTGGCAGCGGGGATCATTTTAAAGAGCCACCCGCCCGCTTTTTCTCATTTTAAAGAGCCACCCGAGAAGGTGGGCAAGTGGCTCTTTAAAATGATCCCCACTGCAAGCTTTATTTGGCCGAATTTATTCGGGAACACGGAATTCCAAGCTAAATTCCACAAATCCGAAGCAGGGGAGTTCAGAGTTTGGCATTTCCTGGGAGCCCCGAGAAGGCGGGCAGGTGGGTCTTGGCAGCATGGATCTGTTTAAAGAGCCACCCGCCCGCTTTCCTGGGAGCCCCGGGAAGGCGGGCAGGTGGGTCTTGGCAGCGCGGATCTGTTTAAAGAGCCACCCACCTGCCTTCTCCGGGCTCCCGATAAGGCGGGCGGGTGGCTCTTTAAAATGATCCCCACTGCCAGTTGTATTTGGCCGAATTTATTCGGGAACGTGGAATTCCAAGCCGAATTCCACAAATCCGAATAGGGGGAGTTAGGAGTTTGGCATTTCCGGAATAAAAACGGGACAAATTTTGCCGAATTTTCCCCCCCAACAGTTCTAATCACAAGCAGGTTGGTTCCAGAAGAGCGCAGTGCTCTTTGAAGGGTATACTGGGAGAGGCAGCCCCGCAGATATGATGGTCCCATACTGTTTAAGACCTAGAACCTGATTTGGCATTCAATCTGGAGCCAATGCAGCTGGCAGAGCACTGTTGGATATGTGCTCTCCATGGGGTCCCTGTCGGGACCCTCGCTGCTGCATTCTGGACCAGCTATAGTTACCAGAGCAGTCGTAAGGGTAGCCCTGCATAGATTAGACTTCTTTCTTGCTGTACCCTAAAGACCTGGTCTGGTTGAAGCACCCTCTCAGCTCATACAGCAACCCTGTAAAGTATGGGCATGAAATGTTTACTGCATACTCCAATGTCGTATGTACAATTTTTTTCTAGTGGCTAAATAAACCAACCAGTTTTATAGACACGTTTATATACGGGCTAGGCTAGATTTCACAAGAGTGCTTTAGAGCTATAAAGGTTTATATATTTTTTGGATTCAGAGGCCCTGAATCCAATTTTCTCAGACTTTTTTTTTTTTGGCCATCAAGTCACATCTCACTTATGGCAACTCCTGGTGGGGTTTTCAAGGCAAGACATATTCAGAGGTGGTTTGCCATTGCCTGCCTCTGGGTCATGACACTGGTATTCCTGTGACGTTTCCCATCCAAATACTTGCCAGGGTCGACCCTGGTTAGCTTCTGAGATCTGGCCTTCCCCAGTTAGCCACCACTTTGAGACAGCTAAGGATCAGTACTTGAATCTTTGGTATGAAGATGCCATGAACTTCCATGGAAATGACCCTTAGAGATTTTTTAAAAAGTTAATTTAATTTTCTTGCAAACCCTTAAAGCAGAAATGTCATCATTTCATAGCAGTTAAATGATTTCTCATTTATTTCTTTTCTTTCTGTACTATAATGGGAGACATATGGAAAATCCATGCCCAAATAGATTCGCCGAGGCTCAGGAATGCATATTGTACATTCTGTTTCAAAAGGGTTCTGTGAACTCATGGACATTTTCAGCATGATGAAGCCTTATTATGGGTCATTCAGAAGCGCATTGGCAAACTGCAGACGGGCCTGTACATGAGCTGTCTTGAGCAAGAGGACCTTGCGGGCTCTACAAGATCTCAGTCCTTCACGGCGTAGTGTGTTACCAACTGTTTTCATGGTGACTATGGTCCCAGCTGCCCTGAGATCATTGACAAGTTTCCCCCGTGTAATTCTGGGCTGCTTCATCACCGTTCTCGTGATCATTGCAACTCCACGAGATGAGATCTTGCATGGAGCCCCAGACCGAGGGAGGTTGAGGGTTAGGGTTAGGGTTAGGATCTGGCTGGTTGATGGGGGATCAAATACTTATTTCACTCATTATAATGCACATCAATCTCTGATTTTTGTCTTCTGGGTTTCTGGAGGTTATTCTGTCTCTCACAGCTACAAGGAGGTTGAGGGTTAGGGTTAGGGTTAGGATCTGGCTGGTTGATAGGGGATCAAATACTTATTTCCCTCATTATAATGCACATCAATCTCTGACTTTTGTCTTCTGGGTTTCTGGGGTTTTTACTGTTGTTATTCTGTCTCTCACAGCTACAACAAACCTACCATTAAAATTATGGACTGGTCATTACTTCGTCAGAGGGCAAACGGGCAAATTTAGCAGGGGATCAAATACTTTCCCCCCTCACTGTATTTCTGGAGAGGTAACTGTGTTAGTCTACTGCAGCAAAAGACTAACATAGTTTATTCCAATGTAAGTTTATGCGAGTCAGACCTGACTTCATCAGATGCATAAAAGACGATGTTGCATTGAAAAAGATCAGGCTATGCATCTGATAAAGTAAAGCCAGGCTCATGAAAGATTATGCTGCAGTAAGCCTTGTTAAATTTAAGTTGCCACTGGGCTTCTGTTTCATTTTACTATGATGTAGGTTTACCATCTGCCCGCTTATGGTGGGAGAGTTTCCGTGGCTGGGCCTGCCCTCTTACCCTTGCTCCCTGGACTGGCAGGAGAAGGGTCCAGGGGTGGACATGACATTGCTCAAAATGTGACGTCACATCTGCCTGAAAACCCAGATGTGATGTAAGCACACTGGACGACGCTCTGGTTGTCTCCCAAAGCTCAATGGTGCTTACTATGGTGGGCCAGAGTATTGCCCAATGTGCTTATGTCACATCTGGGTTTGGGGGCAGTTGTGAAGTCACATGTTGCGCAACATCATCTCTGCCCATCGTCCAGCCCCTAAAACTCCTGGGGATGCTAACCGGCACCATGGTATACTGTCATGTATGTGAGTATGTATACATATTTTTAAGAAGCATGGATTATCCCACTGTTTAGGATTCCTGAATGTCTCTTGTTGGCCATATTCTAGGTCCATACCGCAGCTGGGTGAAGTCTGTTCTTGGTACATCTGCTTAATTCCTGACGCTGGGGACCGATGTTCTGCTAGCTGGAATATATAAGTATGTTCCCTCTGTTGAACTCATATATAAACAAGGATACTGTGTCATGTCTTTCTTGCAGTCAGGCCGTGGCCTTCTAATATGAGTCAGGAGAAACACTAAATGGTTATGCATGCTTTTCTCCCACAGAGATTATTTTTGATCTGAGGTAAAGGTATTTGTAAAGTAGCCCATAGTTGCATGTCTTCCAAATGCGTAGTTTGAAATTGTTTTTTATTAAGAACATGTTGTTCATCTCTCTCCTCCCCGCTGCTTCCCCCTTTTCACTGTTTGGTAGCTACTTCAGCTCTTGTTCCATGTAACAGACAAACTCTTGACCCTGCTTGTAGTTTTATACAACAAATAATAATAAAAAAAACTAAAAAGAAGCCAGTGAACTTGTTTTCAGCCCCCAGGGATATTTTTAGAAAAGTGATGTCATTTGGTTCTCGTTTAAAATTAGTCAACAGGAACAATAAAAATAAAATATCTCCCGAAACTGATTTCACTCAGTAGTAATTCTGCCGGTCAGTTTTAATCCTGCTCTTGCTCTGAGGCACAGAGGGAGTTTGCACGATTCCCTTTCTTCCCATTTTTATGTTCGCAGCACCCCTATGAAGTAAGTCAGGCTGAGAAAGAATGACTGCTGGAAGGTTACCCAACGATAAGAGTAAAAAATTGAACCCGGGTCTCCTCAGCCCTAATTCAAACAAACAAAAATTAGCCTGCATCTTCAGAATAATCCCATGGTGTACTGCTGCGACTGTCCCACTTCTTGCTGTGAGGTTTGGGTGGGTGGGTACTACATTTTAAATTCTAACTCTGCGGAGAGAAAAGCTTTCTATATTTACAAAGCCAGCATATTAGGGAGAAAGAGAGAGGTCTGTGTTAGAATTTATCTCCCCCAATATGCCTGTGCCCTGACCTGGATGGCCCAGGCTAGCCTGATCTGGTCAGATCTCAGAAGTTAAGCAGGGTCAGCCCTGGGTAGTATTTGGATGGGAGACCACCAAGGAAGTCCAGGGTTGCTGTGCAGAGGAAGGCACTGGCAAACCACCTCTGTTAGTCTCTTGCCATGAAAACCCCCAAAAGGGGTCGCCATAAGTCGGCTGCGACTTGACGGCACTTTACACACACACAATACGCCTGTAGCCTGTGACCTCATGGGTCTTTTATGCATGGCTGTTTCACTCCCCATCGCCCCTCCAACGACTTCAGATCTTTGTGCTGATTATGAATGCTGTTTCCAACCATCAGAGGCCGCTCGCGCTCCCCCCCGCATTTCCCCCCGTTTTGTCTGCGTTTTCAAATTTGAGACCAAACGCAAGCAAAACGGGGGGAAATGCAGGGGGAGAGTAAGGCAACCTCTGATGATCGGAAACCGCATGCATAATCAGCACAAAGACCGAAGTTGTTGGAGGGCTGACAGTGAGTGAAACAGCCATGCATAAAATACCATGGATTGGTACTTGAGAGTTCCTGTGGCTGCCCTGGAGCACAGGGAATTTGCTTAGAGGCAGAGGTCCATGGCAGGTAGGGTTGCCAGGTCCCTCTTTGCCACTGGTGTGAGATTTTGGGGGATGGGGCCTGAGGAGGGCATGGTTTGGGGAGGGGAGGGACTTCAACGCCATAGAGTCCAATTGCCAAAGCGGCCATTTTCTCCAGGGGAACTGATCTCTGTCGGCTGGAGATCAGTTGTAATAGTGCGAGATCTCCAGCTAGTACCTGGAGGTTGGCAACCCTAATGGCAGGGGAGGGAGTACAGGCCAGGATTCAGAACATAAGGATTCTCCCATTCCTCCTGGGCTATTTTGGAAAGGTGGAGCTGTTCTGCCACCATGGAGTTAGCTTTAGGTTGGCTTGGGCCACTGTTACAAGATTTTGTAGTATCAGAATCAGAAACATTTATTGCGGCATTGCGCCAATAAAAATTAAGAACATAAAAGCAATATTACAGCGGATACATTGATATTGTTTAAAAGTTGTGTCATGTTAATTTAAAAGAATATATATATAAATTAAAATGTTTCACGATTTGGATAAGACATAAACATTTTGACACAAATTCAAAAGAAGTTTTTTAACTTTGTTATTTCTTTGACTTTTATTTTACTAAACTTTGACAAAGTTTGTAGATTGCTGCGCAGAATTTGGTGACCTCTCGAATTTTTAGGTGTCGTGAGTCAGCCTGAACTCTCCTTGGAAGAAGAGGAGGAAGGAGCGACAGAGCAGGGTGATGCACTGGTGGAAGTCTTACCAGGGAGACTGGACCATAGGTCTGAACCAGCAAGGACAACAGATGCAGAAGAAGGTGGTGCATATTGGGAAGGAGCAGAGGAACAGAGAAGGTTATCACCTCCGGACCCGCCCAGCCCAGTTAGCGGGCAAAGATCAAAGGTTCGGCTCAGTTTGCAGGAGAGGCATCGCAGCGCGAGATTGCAGGCAATTGGTCATAGGTGTTTGCAGGAGCCGACACCAGCGAGTGATGCAGAACAGCTGGCCCGGGAAGGGAGTGAGGAGGAACAGCCATAAATCTTGGGCTGGCCAGTCGGTGTGGGAACAATTTTGCTAATTACTACAAGCTCTGTTGCTCGTGCTGAGATCTCTGTGCACGGTATTGGCTTGCTTAGGTGCCAGCTACCAGCTCCTGCCCTTCCAGCATCCCTGTAGAACCTGGGAGGACCGAGCCTAGACCTTGACGCAAAGGAACTCGTACTGGCGAGTGAACCTGTTCCTTGTTTAGAGGGATGCCTTGGTTACGCACTCAGTCCACCCACACTACCGGGAAGAGTAAACTGCGACAGGCTCTGCTCCCCCCCCCCCAGTACCCTCCATTGCCTGGAGTGGAGTCAGAGGCCAAGCACCTCAGCCTGGTGCCTGCCTGTATGCAACAGTAAGGGAATTTCATGTGAGAGGAGCTTCCTAACCAGAGGTTTTTCAGAATAACCTGAGATTTTCTCAAGCATGGACCGGGACAGCTTAGAGCAGGCATCCTTATAGATTGAGCATCTGAAAAACACGTGTTCCATTGTTTCTATTTCCCCAGAATTGCATGGACAAAATCTCTCTGATTTTGAGATCTTGTCATACCTCCCTTGTAAAACCGCAGAGGGTAGGGCTGAACACCTAGCTAAAGTGAATTTCGTAGTAATGCTTATTGTGCTGCTATTCAGAATAGTGTTAACAGAAGTGCATTCCTTTTAAAAACAAACAAACCAGGAACATATATGCAAAAGCAAGTGGTCTCCTTAGCTGAAGGAAAAGAAGAAGAAAGCAAAATACACAGGAATTATGAAGATGGCTTGCAATTGAATTTAATAGATCCAGACAAATCTGCGCTAGCGCCATCTACCTAATTATACTAAGCCTTGATCTGACTCCTGTTAATAAATTGAAGAGCGTTACAAGACTGATCTTGTGTTTACTTACTCAGGAGTAAATACTACAGAACTTGTGCCTGAGTGAACTCTGATAGGCTTGGACTGTGTCTTTAAATTCCATCAGTGTCATGTGACATTCTAAAAAAACAGACTGATTGCATGACAAAACAGTGTTTTCAATTAATGCAGCATTTTCTTTTCCTTTGAGTCACTACTTGGGCATGTTGTTAAATATTTTCATTTCAAACAGTGCTTTGGATTTGGCTGTCCTTCACATTCGTCCTCTTAAATTGTAATTCCCTCTGCTAAGGTGGGGGAGGGGTGACAAAGAAAAATACACATAGCTAAAGGTTTTTAAAGTTTTGATCCTCAAACATTAGATCAGATCATACTTCCACATGTAATAAAAGATACGTAAGAGCTGCTGTGTTGACTTGACAGAACTGTTGTGTTAGCTCAGATTTCCTGGTGAACCAGCAAAGCTCATCAGAGCAGACAGAAGGTGTGACCACCATAAAACATATTAATACTGATATAGTATGATCAGAGCATGACAGAGAATGCTATGGTGGATGAAAAGACTTTCTCTCCCCATATTTACCCTTGCACCAGCTATGGTCTTCTGGTTGCCATCTAGGGTTGCCACCCTCCAGGTACTAGCTGGAGATCTCCAGCTATTACAACTGATCTCCAGCTGATAGAGATCAGTTCACCTGGAGAAAATGGCTGCTTTGGCATTTGGACTCTATGACATTGAAGTCCCAGCTTTCCCCAAACCCCACCTTCCTCAGGCTCTGCCCCAAAACCTTCTGCCAGTGGTGAAGTGGGACCTGTCACCCCTACTGACACCTACTGGTTGTTCCAATATTTACAGTAGCAAGTAGGGTTGCCAACTCAGGGTTGAGAAATTCCTGGAGATTTGGGGGTGGAGCCTGGGGATAGCAGGGGATTGGAAAGGGAGGGACCTTTTTAAAATTTTTATTGCAAACTACCTTGAGCCAAAGGGGAAAGTGGGTGTCACTGTTGCCTGCAGCATCAGACCAGTTCTCTGGCCGCTAGCTGCCTAGACTTGTTAATACCTTTCCCTGCAGTGGACTACAATTCCCATGTGTCAGTGCAAGAATGCAAATGCAGAAAATAATTGTGATCCCATTTAGACCTTTCAATAAAACACCAGTGTTTAAACTGTTTAGGCTTTTGTTTGCAACTTTGTGATCAAATTACAATTTGAGTGGAGGAGCATCATGTAGTATCTTTTAGTTTATTGTCCCACATCGTTCCACAGAATGAAGCAGTTTGCATACAGCCCAATGAAGATTTCTGTTAATGCACACAGCTTTTTCTGCTATTATATGGCAATTCAATGCAGGCTAATTCTGGAGGAGAGGAACGGAAGGCTCAGGCCCGCAAGCATGATAAGGCCCTCAGGCATTATGATGTGTTACATCTTTTTCTAAACTCATTTTGCTTTTCTACTGGATAGTGAAATCTTGCCAATAAATGTAAGAAGAGTTCCCTCAGCAATAAAATGCATTGGCTGTTTTCTGTGAGGTTTTTTGCTTGTTGTTTTTGCCGTCAAGTTGTAGCCAACATAGAGTGACCCCACAGGGTTTTGAAGGCAAGAGAGGTTCAGAGGTGGTTTGCCGTTGCCCGTCTCTGGTATTCTTTAGTGGTCTCCCTTTCAAATACTAACCAGGGTCAGCCCTGCTTAGCAGCCAAGATATGACCAGACTGGGCCAGCTTAGGCCACCCAGGTCAGGGTGTTTTCTGCGCAGACACTGACAATTGTGAAGCTCCATCTCATATTGCCAGCTATTTTTAATAAGCAGATGTTGCTATTCCATAACCTTAAGTTTGTCTAAATAAAATGCTCTCTGGTTCTTCTTCTCCTAAAAAAAAAAGCTGACTATTCCTGGACTGGACAAACTCCTTTTTGTGGCTTTCAGCTCCCACCCAAGCAAGTGGGTGTGACATTCCTAGTGGAACTTTTTATACTGAGTGGAGGTTGGCATCCTGTCTCACCAAGAAAGAGACAGACACATTGTGTGTTATATGTAGGAAACCAGGGACACAGCTTATGATCTAGATATGTCCTTACCCTAACTCTTGAGAGGAGAATGTTTTCCTACTGTGTGCCAAATCTTAGGTGGAATTGATACACCCAATGACTTTTTCATTGTTCACAGCTTTTCTTTGTTTTGGGGGTATGCAAAAGACTCATAAAAGCAATACTACTGAACATTCCTGGTTTTTTTCCCTTTGAAAAATGACACTTGAAAAATATTTGGCCTCAATGTTCATCGAAAAAGAAAACCTCAGTGGAAAAATGTAAGTGTTTAGCTATTAATTGTTTTTAATAAGTCACATGCTTGCAAAAAATGAGAGAAGAATCCCTTTTGTACTCAAAAGAAGGATGGCTCCCATTCTCTGAATCCAAATAAAATGTTTTACACTGTATAATGTAATCCACTGAAATGGATATGGAATGCTCTTGATCAAACACATTACTGCTTTGGCAGGTGTATGTGTGTGTTTTAAAGCCTGAAACATCTACGCAGGTTGTAAATGTGCAAGAGGTGCTGCTAGAGAATTCAGAAAAAAATTAAATAAAAGGTGTTCAAGAAGAAGAAGAAGGAGACGAAGAAGAAGAAGAAGAAGAAGAAAAAGAAGAAAAGGAGGAGGAGGAGTTGGTTTTAATATGCCAACTTTCTCTACCACTTAAGGAAGAATCAAATGGCTTACAGTCTCTTTCCCTTCCCCTCCCCATGACAGACACTCTGTGAGGTAAGTAGGGCTGAGAGAGCTCTAGGAGAGCTGTGACTAGCCCAAGGTCACCCAGCTTGCTTCATGTGTTGGAGTGGGGAAACCAACCCAGTTCACCAGATAAGCATCTGCCGCTCATGTGGAGGAGTGGGGAATAAAACTCGGTTCTCCAGATTAGAATTCACTGCTCCAAATCACCGCTCTTAACCACTACACCACACTGGCTGTCAATTTTAAATCTTTCATTTGCAAAACTAGTGGATCTTTATGTTTGGCTTTTAGCAGGGGAGCGCAGCTATCGTATACCCTTGACCGAAGAACGGTACACTCCTTCTATCTGGGATGGTCATCCTCTTCCACCGAGCGCGCAGCTTCGGGAAGGATGCACATGGAGCGGTGAGGGAGGTAGGGGACACCCGCCTAGCCAGCCAGATCAGCCGAATCAACCCTGGCGATCACTGGGGTGACAGATGTCGCAGCCAGATCACCCTCTCATCCATGTGAAATGGCTCACAAGTGAGCTCATACAAAGAAGAACTTTCCAAAATTCTTGCTGAGTGCAGATTATTTTCATGCACAGAATTTTCCCATGCCTCTTAATTTTTTTAAAAAAATATCTGCTCTGTTTGTCCCATCATGTTTGAGCCATGGTTTGGAGTGGCGGACTCTGATCTGGAGAACCAGGTTTGATTCCTCACTCCTCCATATGGCTCTTAACCACTACTCCATGCTGGCTCTCCATGAAGTCCCTCCCATCCCCAAACCCTGCCCTCCTCAGGCTCTGCCTCAAAAATATCCAGGTATTTCCCAACCCAGAGCTGGCAACCCTACTCGTGAGGTGGTCATGAGCCGCTGCAGGGGCTCTTTTTCAGGGCTGTTTTTGCCTCCCAATCCGCCCTCGATGCAGGTTGGACAGAGAAAGCCTCGGGCCACCTTTTTCTTCTGGCTGGCTGGTAACCCTGCCTTCATCCATTTGAGTCAGTATAGAACACAGCACACAGGTTAAATAAAATGAAAGTCAGCATTGAGATAGTAAAAGACTTTGTTTTGAATGAGTGAGAAAACAGAGAAAGGGACCCCAATGCAGTAAAGAAAAGTGGGTTATGGAACTTGCCTGGAGTGCAGCCCTGTCCATTTCCCATAGAGAAGCCCATTCCTGAAGGTACAGATTCACAGAGCCAGATTCACAGGTCATGGAGAACTCAGGTTGGGTCTGGGATCCCTGGTCCATGTTCTGTGTAACAGTCACATGGGGCGAAAACTCATGGTCGCTTTAGCCTCCTTTATTCCCTGTTTCAGCCAGGATTCAGCCAGGATCGAACGCACGTTCGGCGAAAATGCATGTGTTTGATCCTGGCTGAATCCTGGCTGAAACAGGGAATAAAGGAGGCTAAAGCGACCGTGCGTTTTCGCCCTTGGCGTAGTTGTCTCCATCTGTCCAAACTGTGCTGTTGTTTGAAGGTTTAATACCACACATGTAGTATTCCTGTCGATGGTGCTTGTTAGATACATGATTTGCAGTAGATCCCTCTTTTAGAAACAGAATCGATTAAACAGTAGGGCACGTTTATCTGTGAGAGAGAGAAAATTATTCAGGGATAATTTGGACCCATTTTAAAAAGAAACCACCAAGTTGCTCAGTTTACAGTTCAGAAGAGAATCTTAATGTCGCTAATGTTCAGGGAAATTATTGGTTTATTATTCTGGATTTAGTCCAGTACTAACAAAAAGTTGTTTGTGATGCGATGGCAATAGCATTTATTTTTACATGTGTGCACAAACTACCAGTGTAGTAAGTATTTAATATAATGGACTGCAGAACACAGAGTGAACTACTTAGTGTGGGCAGAGTGGTGTTATTTAATGTTTTTAATGTCAATGTTTGTTTTACATCTTTTCCTTCAGTTTAGATGACTATGAAATGCTGTTTAGCCTTCATACCATCCAATTTCCTGCCTCCTCCTTTTGATCTGAATGCTAGAATTGCTGGTGTTTTGCCAATATAGCCATGGCATAACGATGTGTGGGAAATGCTCCTGTTTTCAAATGGTGACTTTAAAAACAAACCATGTATTTTTTTTAAAAAAAAATAGAAGCCAAGTTTAGACCTTAAAAGTTTCCTTTTTTCTCTTTTCTTTCTTTTTTTTCAATAAAAAATTGTGTTAGTTTAAATAAAAAATCCCACATCTGTGAGAGCACTTTTCCAATCCCTTTTCCAAATGGTCGTAAAGGAACAGCAATTCAAGACAAACATTTCTTGTTGATTTAAAATGTTTTTTTCTTCATTAAGTTGATTTGAAAAAATAGTTTTTAGAGAGGATTTAGGAAGCTCTGATTTTATAGGGATTTAGTGTATGAGATGAGGATAACTAGGCAGGAATTGTGTACAAACCCAATTCACTCATTACATTTTTATATGCACATATAAGATATCTGATATTAATACCTAAAAATGTTAAGTATGAGTGTAACTTTGCAAAAAGTACCATGCCCCCACACTCATTAGGGATGACAATTGGTTGTAGCTTTCTGAGCTGTAGAGTGTACAGTTGGTTACAAACCCAGGTTTGCCGCTGCATAACTTTTAAAATGGCCTTGGGGGTAGCAGATTAAAGCATTGTATTTCCCTATTGTGTAATGATGGTTTTAGTAACATTATGACGCAACTCACCAGGACTTCATTGTTTGAGTCCAGTGAATAATGCTATTTGTAAGAGCAGCCAAAAAAGATTTTAGCAGTTGTTGCAGCATGTCATATTTGCTGGATAGGTGTGACATCTGTTAGAGACCTTCACACAATTGTGTGCCACATGAATGCGGCTGAGGGTTGACAACCTCCAGGTAATAGCTGGAGATCTCCTGCTATTACAACAGATCTCCAGCCTATAGAGATCAGTGCCCCTAGAGAAAATGGCCGCTTTGACCATTGACTTCTATGGCACTGAAGTCCCTCCCCAAAACCTGCCCTCCTCAGGCTCCGCCCCAAAAACCTCCCACTGGTGGCAAAGAGGGACCTGGCAACCCTAATGCTGCTGGTTGCACATATGGCCCCATTACGACCAATAACAGATGAAGCTTTACAAGAACATGGGACACTTTTACTTACTGGAACTGTCAATGAGAAAGAACGGATCAAGAGACCTAGGGCTGCCAGCAACAGCAACCCCCACTGTCCGCTACCACTCTGTTGGCTAGTGGGAGACAAATGAAGGGGAAAAAAACACCATCAACACACCGTTACATCACTTCCAGGGAAAACCCAGGAGTGATGTCATGCTTCTCTAGGAACTGATGGAAACACTTTAGTTTTACCATAGCACCTCCAGCAATTCCTAGAGAGGCATGATGTCACATCTGTGTTCTCCCCAGAAGTGATACAATACCACTGATTTTCGTTTTCTCCTTTCTGCCGTGCTCCTGTTGTGCACTTTGCTTCCTCCAGCCCCCCAGTAGCATATCTCCTCTTCACAGCTGATCCTTTAAAAAAACCTTTTTCTTCAGGAGTTTTTTTTTTTAATGCCTGTGTCAGAAGAGGGGGATTTAACATTAGGGTTTCCAGGTTCCCCCTGGCCACCAGCAGGGAATTTGGGGGGGGGGGTAGGGTTGCCAGTGTCAGGTTGAAAACTCCTGGAGATTTGGGGGTGGAGCCTGGGGAGGACAGGGATCTCAGTGGGGTACAATGCCACACAGTCCACCCTCCAAAGCATCCATTTTCTCCAGGGGAACTGATCTCTATAGTCTGGAAATGAGCTGTAATTCCAGGTGATCCCCAGGCCCCTCTTCCTCCTCCTCCTCCTCCTCCTCTTCCTCCTCCAAACCTAGGACTGTGGAGACCTGGGGTCAAATTTCAGGCATATAAAACCCTCAGTGGGTCAGCCACTGTCAGTTTGACTTACCTCACAAAGTTGTTGTGAGGATCAAATGGAGGTGAGGAGAACTGCGTATGCTGCCTCAAACTCCTTGGAGGAAGAGAGGGATCAAAATACAATAAATATCAAGATAGAGCTGCGCTCTGCAAACGTCAGTTACTAAAGCTCTGAAATTGCTCCAAGGCATCCGATCACCTGGATTTGCAAACAGTGGTCAAGGCCATTTTGCTGAACCACAGTGATGAATCATTGCAACCTACATCAATGAAGTAGTTAAAAGATTTGCTTCAAATGCTGTTGCTTCTATATGCTTAATTTTGCTGGCTTTATTAATACTGGAACACCAAACGTAGGGTACAGTTTGTTCAATGGGAGTGATTAAAGTACATAGTTAATGCTCCCACTGACTCCAGTTGTTCTTATAGTGAGCTGGATTGTGCCTTTACTCATACAAAATAATGTTGTTGTTTTTTTTTAAAAAAATTAGTGACCTGTAGCCATGAACATTTTCTGGGATTTGTTGTGTTCAGAATGAAATTCTAGCACTTGTGATAATTCTGGTGCAGGGACTTCTTTTCTCCTTAAAGAAATTCTCATGGACAAATACTGATAAATATAATACTGTCTTACAAATATCTTATCAGGCATACTTTCTTCTTTCCTTCTGCTGGGTTTCTTCATGAGTATGTGGGTGTGTATTAAATTGTGCGGCTGTGCCTTATTTCTCTGATCTTCCCTCAAAGAACATTTTTGAGTCACTGATGTCCTTGGTAATAAAAATACTTTTTATGGCTATGCTGTGATTTCAAACCACACTGTGGTCATAATCCCAATTTACTTAAATGAAGAATGTCTGCTAGTAGAATCAGTGACCTGTACTTTACAATTCTAAGACTTGATGGATCTTGACTTTTTCACTAGGGGAAAAAGAGAACATTTCCATAATAGGGGAGCAGAAAGAGTTTTATTCAAGTATTTTTGGGTGTTTTTACAATCATATATCTGATTATTTTTTATCACTACTAGTAACTTGAGTTGATTCTTACTACATTTCTTAGCACTATGGAACTATCTTAATTTTCTCCACTCCTCTCTGTAACATTGTGGTGGGAGTTCAGAAGACTTTGGATCTTGAGGTCTGTATCATATGAGCCATTCATAATTAGGGTTGCCAACCTCCAGGTACTAGAAGGAGATGTCCTTCTATTACAACTGATCTCCAGCTGATAAGAGATCAGTTCACCGGGAGAAAATGGCTGCTTTGGCAATTGGACTCTATGGCATTAACGTCCCTCCCCTTCCCAAACCCCGCCCTTCTCCGGCTCCACCGCAAAAACCTCTTGCCGGTAGCAAAGAGGGACCTGCATGTATTAAATAGTTAACATATAGAATTATGAGGAAGTTACATATAAATAAGGGTGGAATAACCCCCCAACTTTTCAGTTTTTTCAAATAAGTAGGATTGCCAACTGCCAGGTAGTAGCAGGAGCTCTCCTGCTAATTCAACTGATCTCCAGCCGATAGAGATCAGATCACCTGGAGAAAAATGGCCGCTTTGGCAATTGAACTCTATGGCATTGAAGTCCCTCCCCGCCCCAAACCCTGCCCTCCCCAGGCTCCGCCCCAAAAATCTCCCACCGGTGGCGAAGAGGGACCTGGCAACCCTACAAATAAGGCATGTAATTAGTGCCTTATTGAGAAAGCATAATAGTATGTTCTTTATGAATTCTTCTCTTGTTTGTTCTCCTTTGCACTAAGCTTTTATGTAATAATGTAAAACACAATTAAAAATAAAGCGGTAAATACACAGCCAGAACATCAAAATAGCATAAAACACAGAGCAAATTAAAATGAATCTTGTGAAATACTTTCCTTGGACATAAGCCTGCTGCCTTCCTGGAAAGACTACTTAGGACTGCAATCAATGTATTTGTTTGGAATTAAGAATGTGGTCCTGCTTAACGGGTGCCTTGAAGGGAAAGCCATTTATTTATTTATTTATTTATTTATTTATTTATTTATTTATTTATTTATTTATTTATATGTTTATAACCCGTTTTTCTTTCCCAACAGGGACCTGAAGTAGCTTCCGACATTCTCCCCTCTTCTATTTTATCCTCACAATAACCCTATTTAGACTGAAAGACAGGGGCGCCCTTGGCCACAGATCATCAACTGCCCAAAGCCCTGCCCCACCATGGAAAGGGAAAGAAGCAGCCAGCCGTGTCCTCCAACCCCTTTTGGAGCAGCCAGTGTGCATGCCTGTCCACCTCCTCAGACTTGGCATCCAGTCCCTGGAGCTCAGGCACCGGCTGGTTTATGCACCCACCTTGCTTAAGCCTGGGGTGTCCCAGGCAGGATGGGTGGATCCAGGTGGGTGGCCCAAAAGGGGTGCAGGACAGGGGTGTGGGGCAGCGATTCTGGGGTGCAAAAATGCAGTACAGTGGTACAAGAATGTATATAAAAATAGGGGTGTCTTCTAAACTACAAACTAAAAAAAAAACCCAACCAACCACAATATGAAACAAATGTGACAAGCATACAATTGCAAACAATGTTCAGCGTACCAATAGCAAGTGCGTAAATACACAGAAAAATGAACAGTATTTCAGTGATTTTGGGGTGTCATCCTGGACTTTTGCCTGAGGCCCCAGAATCAGTAATACCTAGGGTTGCCAGGTCCCTCTTTACCACCGGAGGGAGGTTTTTGGGGTGGAGCCTGAGGAGGGTGGGGTTTGGGGAGGGGAGGGACTTCAATGCCATAGAGTCCAATTGCCAAAGCAGCCATTTTCTCCAGGTGAACTGATCTCTGTTGGCTGGAGATCCATTGTAATAGCATGAGATCTCCAGCTACTGCCTGAAGGTTGTGTGAAACAATAGTATCAAGCTCACTAAGTTATATGCAAAGGTGTGATTATATTATATATAAGTGCAAGGAGCCAACAATGATAAGGATACATACATGAACATATATACAAAGATAGAATGTAGCTATCTTTGTATATATGTATATATGTTCATGTATGTATCCTTATCATTGTTGGATCCTTGCACTTGTATATAATATAATCACACCTTTGCATATAACTTAGTGAGCTTGATACTATTGTTTCACACAGCTTGTCTATTTAGTATCGGTGCTTTATTTTTGCTAAACTGCCTGGAGGTTGGCATCCCTAGTCATACCGCCCCTGCTGAGCGAGGTTGACTGGCTTCAGTTTACCTGGCAGGCTTCCATGGCAGAATGGGGATTTAACCCTGGTTCTCCAAGATCCTAGTCCAGAAGTCTAACCACTTCACCACGCTGACTGTTGATGTAATTTTGATATGGCATTTAGACAAAGAGGATCTCATGTCACCCAGGAGCAACTGAAAGCAAAAACATATTGAGGCAATTCTCACTTTACATTATGTTCTTAGCGTACAGACGTTGGAGTATAAAGTATGTGTATCCCTCAGATCTGAAATGTGTGTGTATCTGCACCATCTTATAATTTCAGAGATTCACCATAAAACAAGGGGGGAGCCTTTTGAAGAGTACAAATGTACAGCGATCTATCTCTGCTAGTTTTTCTTTCTTTGGACTTGAAACTAACTTGAAATATCTCTGAAACTCTACCTAGGTTTCTCTCTATTTGATTGCTGGACTCCAGCTGAGTCTTGGCAGCCGAATGCTCCCTGACCTTCTGTGTAGAAATTTGAATTTGGAAAGACTCCATGCAGAAATCCTTTACACAGTTCTTGACATCATCTAATCACAACTATATCTTCTAGTCTGAATCCACACAGCTTGAGTTAACCATATGATTCTGCTCTGGTCACATTCCAGTGGGAATGTGTCTTTTACAAGTTAACTTGTATGACTATTATATTGGATTCATGTAACAGTGAGTACACCTTGTTCTTCTAGGCTAGCATGATACACTAGGACCCTCGTCTCCCAATAGCAAAGCAACCAAATTTTCCAAAAAAATTACAATAAAATTATGATGGCCCTGGCAGGCCTGATCTCGTCAGATCTCAGAAGCTAAGCAGGGTCGGCCCTGGTTAATGCTTGGATGGGAGACCACCAAGGAAGTCCAGGGTTGCCATATAGAGGAAGGCAACGGCAAAGCACCGCTGTTTGTCTCTTGCCTTGAAAACCCCATAAGGGGGTCACCGTAACTCAGCTGCAACTTGATGGCACTTTCCACCACCAATGATTATGATGGTGCAGTTGGATTACAAACACACTGGAGACCACATTACACGGTCCCACCACAGACTGTGAATAAGTGAAATAATGGATCCATGAATAGCAAGGGTCTACTATAGGTATAACTCTTGGGAGAAGATAGTGGAAATCACAGAAACCATTCATTCATTGGACAGGGTGCTTTATTCATGCATTCCCACTGATTTTTCCTGATCTAAATCACCCCCCACCCCAAACTGTGTTTAAACACAGCAACATAATATGAGAATCCACATCCTTTCTCTTCACAAGTAGGAAAAGCATCTTGGGAGTCTCCCCCACCCCCAGAAAACAGCTAAAGGGAAACAGGTTAAGTTAGGGTTGCCAACCGCCAGGCACTTAACAAAAAAGACACCTCTGCATCAGTACCAAAAGGTTTGGAAATCAGCACAGGAGCGACTGAGTACAACAAAGTGCAAAAATTGTATATTAAATGCTACAATGACAAAAACACAGTGTGACACATCAAAATGTACATGTGAAGAACTATAGTATCCTAATCCTAATATATGCAATGTAGAAAATCCTATTTTAGTACATGTCCTTTGAAGATATATAGATCTTCAAAGATGTCCTTTGAAGATATGTAGATCTTCAATTTCCAAAATTCAAGTTCCATCTTGGTCCAAATCAGGTACCACCAGAAACATAGAAGGGAAGGTCCAAAGGTGGTACCACCAAGCCAGTTTGGTGTACAAGTCTTTCCTTTACAAAGACAAGTGTACAAGTCTTTTTTTTTACGGATTGATACAGTTCATTAAGAATGTAACTGCCATATAAAACCAAACAAACCACTTTATACCATTTCCATAGGATATCTATGCATGTGAAACCTCACTCTAAACATGCCTTTCTCTCTCTCTTTTTTTGCCAACAACTCGCAGCCAACTTATGGCAACCCTGTTGGGTTTTCAAGGCAAAAGACGTGATCTGCCATTGCTTGCCTCTGCTTAGTGACTCTGGAATTCTGTAGTGGTCTCTCATCCAAATTCTAACCAAGGCCGACTCAGCTTCGCCTCTGATATCTGATGAGATCAGGCTAGCCTGGGCTATCCAGGTCATGGCTAAACAGGATTTGTGCATATGTGAAGTGCCGTCAAGTTGCAGCTGCCTTATGGAAACCCAGTAGGGTTTTCAAGACAAAAGACTAACAGAGGTGGTTTGCCAGTGCCTTCCTCTGCACAGCAACCCTGGTATTCCTTGGTGGTCTCCCATCCAAGTACTAACCAGGACTGACCCTGCTTAGCTTCTCCAGATCTGACAAGATCAGGCTGGCCTGGGCCACCCAGCTCATGGCCATACATGATTATTTAAATTTAAATTAGGAGAGCTTCCAGGTAGATTGTGCCCATGAATTTCAAGTGCAATGTGTGTGTGTGGGAGGCAATTAAGCAATTGTGGCTCATGTAAGATGAGAGCAAGGAGTCATTTAATGTATCTTGATTGTTGCTAACATTATTTATTCCTGTTTGTGAAAATAATGTCCTGGAAATAGAAGATCAGGTTGTTAAATGAAATTATATTCATTTTATTCTCCTACTGGTAATACTTACCCCACCTTTTATTCCAATACAATAGATCTGTTGCTAGGCACTTAGTACAGTTCTTGGCTCGTAGAAAGGCTGCTATGTCTCAAAACTGCACCACTGTATTTCTTTCTTCTGGATTAGTCTGGCTCATTATTAAAAACACATTGTATAATTCTTTTCTAAAAATATTATTATTGAAATGGCACTCCCTGATCCAGCAAATCTATGCTGATTTGGTGCAATAAGGGAGGGGGCTGCTAGATATACTGCCCCCAGCACCCAAGGCTGCACCCAGTGAAGCAGATGATCAGTAGATTGCCTGGCTGATGAAAAAAAAGACAGAACCCAGGCATTGATTTCACTTCCTCTGTCTTAACAAGTAATCAATACTTTCAGAGCTGGCAGGATTAACCATCTGTTTGGCAGAATATTTATAGGGTGAATTAATGTGTAGATACCAAACTCAGTGCTGTATGAGAGGGTATGGAGCTATGGACTTTTCCCCATAAAGTTTTAAATCAGAGAAGATTCCTTTTCCTTTTCAGATTCCTCCTAAATATACTGTAAGGTTGCATGAAATATATTCTGCAGCTATCTCTGCAATCCAGGGGTAGCTTCATGTGCAGTGAGTGTTCTATTGCATGCAAGAAACCTCAGAGATAGTGAAGTGTAGCTCCTCATTGTCATGAGTAGATTCATGTACATTTGTTCATATGTCCATTTGTTCCCAGTTAATGTAGGCGCGCGGGAGGGGGACAGATCTGCGCCTCCCATCTGGGAGGCGCAGATCTCTTTAAAGAGCCGCCCGAATGCCTTCACGGGGCTCCCCTGGAAGCCCTGTGAAGGCGTGCGGGGGGAGGGGGACAGATCTGTGCCTCCCAGCTGGGAGGCGCAGATCTCTTTAAAGAGCCCCCAGCGTGCCTTCAGGGAAGCCCCGTGAAGGTGCAAGGGGGGGGCGAACCCCGAATCTGCTGAATTTATTCGCTGAACACCCCGAAGTCGGCGAATTCAGCTCCCCCGTTTCCCACCTTTTTTTGAGTTCGGTTCGTCCCGAACTAAAAACCGCCGAATCGGGGGAAATTCAGCGGTTTTTCGGTTCAGGACGAACCGAATCGACAGCCCTACTTGGCTAAACATACCTAGCTCCTTCAACCTTTCCTCATAAGACTTGGTCTCTAGACCCCTCAACATCTTTGTTGCCCTCCTCTGGATACATTCCAGCTTGTCTATATCCTTTTTAAATTGTGGTGTCCAAAACTGAACACAGTACTCTAGGTGAGGTCAAACTAGAGCAGATGATAGCATCACTTTGTGTGTTCTGCACACTAGTGTTGATAAAGCTTAAAATAGCATTTGCCTCTTTAGCTACTGCATCACACTGCTGACTCATGTTCAGTGTTTGGTCTACTAAGACCCCAAGATCCATTTCACACATACTACTGCTAAGACAAGTCTCCCCCATCCTATAATTATGCGTTTCATTTTTCCTACCTAAATGCAGAACTTTACATTTATCTCTGTTGAAATGCATTTTATTGGTTTTAGCCCAATTCTCGAGCCTGTCAAGATCATCCTGTATACTGACTCTGTCTTCTACCATATTTGCTACCCCTCCCAATTTAGTTTCATCTGCAAATTTAATAAGCATCCCCTCTGTTCCTTCATCCAAATAATTTATAAAGATATTGAACAACGCAGGGCTCAAGACAGATCCCTGAGGCACTCCACTCGTCCCTCCTCTCCAAGTGGATGAGGAACCATTAACAAGCACTCTTTGGGTGTAATCTGTCAACCAATTACAGATCCAACTAACAGTAACAAGATCTAAATCACATTTTCCCAATTTGTCAACAAGAATATTATGGAGAACCTTATCAAAAGCCTTACTGAAATCTAGAAAAACTATGTCTACAGCATTCCCCTGATCCAGCAAGGTAGTAACTTTCTCAAAAAAGGAGATGATTAGTCTGACATGACTTGTTCTTGAGAAACCCATGCTGGCTCTTAGTATCCTTTCTTAGCCATCCTTTCTAAATGCTCAAGGACTGACCGTTTGATGATTTGTTCTAAATCTTTTCCAGGTATAGACATCAAGCTGAATGGTCAGTAGTTACCTGGATCCTCCTTTTCTCCCTTCTTGAAGATTTCAGTAGAGGGGACCTTTGTACATGCCATGCTATCAATATATATGCAATAGCCTCATGTCAATATTGAAGTGCAACCTAAACTTGCAGTTGGGAAATTTATTTCTAATAAGCAAAGTATGTTTGCTTTTATTACCTATTTTTATTGTATTTTTCAGTTAAATATACCAATATAATAAAGGCCAGGGACATTAGCTGTCAAATAAACTTTCTAAAGTTGAACAAGCAGATGTTTATTTCAACAGCAAGTAAGGTATAACTACTGTTAGCCCCTTATCTGCCCCAGCACCCTGGTATACCATGAGGGCATATGGGACCAAAGCTAATAGGAAAAGCAGGACACTGCTGCAGCAAGGCGAAGCAAAGATTCCAGGACTCTGGACTCCATCTTGGTGACCTGTACAAACTTTAGGCACTGTCAGTTGTTTGCATTCCCCTGATCTCAAGGTGGAGATACTGTGAATAGAGAGTAATGAGCCTCCCTGTTATACCTAATAAGTACTCCGAGCAGACACCTGGAACTGATAGCCAGCACCTTAATCCTATCAGTAATCAGGGGACTATTCAGAGGAGTCTGGAGTCTGATTTACCCTCCAATCTCATTTAACTTGCAGAGGAGATTAAGCCAACCATCTCCTGTCCACTCCCTCTCTTCCTAAGATGACCTCGAAAACAATTTCATATATCTAAAACTCTATACCAAAGTTGTTGCTGGTATTTACTCAGGCAAACTAAGATATACTTCCATGTTGTCATTACTTCATGCCCTTTCATACTTTAATATCTCAGCTACTTGAGGAGTAATTAACCCTTTTGTCCCTAGCAAAATCCATTATTTTGCCAGTTACCTCACACAGCCTTGGGGCTCATTTTGGCTATAAGTAGTGGCCTTTTCGGCATTCAAATGTGTGAATGATTTTCTTGGATCCGACACCCACCCCTTACTGGTGTATAAGGTCCTTTTACTCCCGAGAGACACTGGTCTGTTTCTCTGCCTCTCAGCGCTGCTATCACTGAGACGTTGCCATTCTTCTCAATAGGTAAATATCACCCAAAATCCTCGTATCCTTATGTCCAACCCCACTTCCCTTTTATTTCTTAGGCTCTTATGTGTGTCAGGTGTGTGATTTTGTTGCCATGTGTGTGCGTGTGTTACAACTATTCTCATTAAAAAAAACCATAACACTTAGAAACAACACTTCATTTAAGAGTTTTCCAAGGAGGTTTATCTCCGTAAAAGCTGGTTTAAAAGATCCTGTACCCAAACCTCTCGCTAAGCTTAGTCTCCAAACACTAATTCCCCCATCTAAGTACGGAGACTGCCTAATTGAGGTAACACTCCCTGCTTGTTATCACAGGCCATCTCTTTACATCCCCCATCCTTCTGGGGATACATCCTTCTCAAAATTGATCATATTATTAGAGATGGTTAGTATAGTAAATGACCTTTGAACTGGTATCACTTGGTAAGCTGCCATGCTTGTTAGGTAGGCTAAGAGTAGAGATTCCCGCCTCCAGGTGGGACATGGGGAGCCCACGGAATTACACCTCATCCTCAGATGACAAAGATCGGTTCTCCTGGAGAAAAGGGTGGCATTGAAAGGTTGAAAATATGAAGATTAATCAACTTTTAAAAATTCTAATTGGTTGACCAGCATATTTCTCTTCCTCTTTGTTTATGCGTCCCTTTTGGCTCTACAGCCCTGTTTTCGTTTTTTGTCCTTCTTCAGGAACTAGTATTAGGGAAAACTATGATAAAAACGAGCACGTGCATGTAGACAAATGGCTACAATTCTTGTTTTTTGGACAGTGGTGGTGGTAGGGTTGCCAGGTCCCTCTTCAGGTGGGGAGGGACTTCAATGCCATAGAGTCCAATTGCCAAAGTGGCCATTTTCTCCAGGGGAACTGATCTCTACTGGCTGGAGATCAGCTGTAATAGCAGGAGATCTCCAGCTAGTACCTGGAGGTTGGCAACCCTAGGTGGTGGAGAGGTTGCCCAAAAGCAAAACCTTTTTACCCTCTGAAGTACATGATTCCTCCTGTTGAGCTTAAATTCATTCTTTCTCTCAGCTTTTGAGAAGGTTCTACAGGTCTTTGGAGGAGATAAGAGCAAGATCTAAAAGACCAATTAGCACATGCTGAATTTTATGCTACTCATTAGTTGTGTGAATGTCATCTCTTTACAAAACAGAATATAAAATAATCGCTAACTGGCAAGTATGCTTAACATTTCCTTAGTAATCTTGCTTTTGCTGTTAATTATCCGGAACGGTTTCTAACTCTGGATACCGACAGCTCTTAAAACCATACTATAAGTAGCCTTTTAAAGCAATTAGCGTGTGCGTGGCAATTATACTTCCACAGGTTGGAAGCTGTGACAGATCATTGTGTGTGTGTGCGTGTGGGGGGTCAAATGGTAAATTCCTCTCCTACTAATGAGCACCAGGGCTAGATGAACAGTGAACTTCAGATGTCTATTGCTACAACCCTATTATTCTGACTGCTAAGATCAGGGCTAAGTGAGCAGGAAGAGAAAGATGAATTGGTGTGGTATAATGTAGGCAAAGGGTATTTACCTCTCTGCCCCCTATGATGTATGGAAGAGGGTTTTTGTGGGGGGAGACCAAGCTGGGAAAGACAGGCTTCACATAGGGTTGCAAAGGGGGGGGAAAGCCCTGTCCCATTAATTAAGGTTCCCGATAGAGGGAGCCTACCTTGCTGCCCCAGGCTGGAGAAACAAAACCGGTAGCGGGGACAAGGTGAGCCGGGTCAACAGGACGCCCCCCCCCCCGGCCGGAAAAGCGGAACCGGCAGCGGAAGTGAGGGGAGGAAGGCCAGTGGGTCGCAAGGGCATGAGGAGCCAGCCAGCAGCAGGCATGGCATGCCTCGTGCAGGGGAAACGTCCCCTCGGCATTAGGGCCCTCCCAGGACTGGGAAGGGCCAATCAGAAGAGCCTCTGAACCAGAAGGAAGGAGGGGCAAGCTTCGGAGGGCGCGGGGGGAGAGTGATTCCACTCCGGATGCCCCAAGGCTTAAATTGAGCGCTGTGTGCTCAAGCAGATCTGTCCGTCCTTGGTTTTGGTTCCCACCGTCCCTCCCAGTTAGAATTTCATTAAGTTGTTCAATCGTCACAACTTGGGCAGTATAGCATGGGGACTGCTGACAGTTTACTGGGGGAAAGAGGCTTGCATGCCCCTTTCTTCCATATTGGGGACCCCAATAAGGGGTTTTGGGCAAGGCAAAAGAAAGATACGCCCTGAGGAAAGGGCAAGCAGCCTTTCCCAAGTGGCGAGGGTATACCTAGTGGCACGTGTCCAGGGGTTTACCCCTGAATTGCCATCCCTCGTACATTATGTTGCATTGGGGTTGGCTTACGTACCTGTCATTGTCCCCATGCAGCTGCCGCCAATCAAGTTGTGGACGCATACTTTCCAAATCTCTAAAATCTCAAAACTCCTAAAATTTTCAAAGTGTTAAGTTGTTCTTAATAACAGTTACATTAATATTTGTTGTATAAAATAAAAACTAAGTTGTTGAAAATCGATGTTTTATGAAGTTTCTCCACTATAGACCGTGGGTTGGCAATAGAGGCTGAATGGGATGTTGTTTACCAAGTGATGTGATGTACCTCCATGCCATGAGAAACTTTTGCTGCCCGTTTCCACACACTAATCCCCGATTAAAGGGATGGGACATTATCTTTTCCTCCAGGCTTGTTGGCAACCTTGGCTTCACAGTATGCATCCCCCAAGCCAAATTTCAACCTCCGTGCAGGGCATTACAAGCTGTTAGGGGTATTCCTGCTTTGCGGTTGAATAACTCTTGGGGTGAGGGGACACAATTAAGAACGGTGAAAGTATTTTTCTTCTCATCCTAATTAATCCCTCTCTCAATACTTTTTTTTTTTAACTTCAAAGTGGTCAGAGCCCTTAAAAGCTGACAACAACCTTTGCTGGCAGGGTAGGGGGTATTCGGATCAAAAGATGCACATCTCGTGGTTATATATGGAACCTTGATCCTTCTCTCCCACCGGGATAGCATAAGGTCTTACTGGCTCTATCCGGCCTTCTTCTCTCCTCCATTTTACTTTTCTCACCACCCCTCCCCTTTTAACTGATGCACAGCTGCCTTCAACATCCTGTGGACTGTAGAAGGCTCTGAGGATGTTCAGTGCTTATCAACCCACACTTTTAAAATCATAAAATTGGTGATTTCACTACCTAATTTGGTAGTCTCCCAGATTTACAGAAATCTTTACCTTGTGTCTGTGGGCAGTTGAGACTAGGGTTGCAAGGTCCCTCTTCACCCTCAACGGGAGGTTTTTAGGGTGGAGCCAGAGGAGGGCAGGGCTTGGGGGAGGGGAGGGACTTCAATGCCATAGAGTCCAATAGCCACAGCAGCCATTTTCTCCAGGTGAACTGATCTCTATCGGCTGGAGATCAGTTGTAATAGCAGGAGATCTCCAGCTGTTACCTGCAGGTTGGCATCCCTACTTGAAACTAAACACAAGACAGTCAAGTTTTTATTGGAAGGAGTGAGAGTTGGAAGTACAGGATGGTACAAATGAAGTGGGGGGAGGAATCCATGCATACACTGGAAAGGAATGATTTGATGTGATGAAGCCACACACTCTCAGCCCAACGACCTCACAGGGTGCTTGTGAGGATAAAATGGAGAAGGGGAGAATGCTGTAAGTCACTTTGGGCTCCAAATTGGTGAGAAAAGTGGGGTATAAATGAAATGAAATATACATTTTTGCATGTCAAAGAGGAAGAGTGTCTTTTAAAAACCCACAATTTCTCTTTTAAAACACTAATAACACTGGAGTCCAATTCTAGGTAGCAAAACTGAGCAGGGTGGGGGGCTCGAAGGGTTAAATCTCCTTTTCCCTTCCTCTGTGGCCCTGTCAGGGCTGTTTGCACACAAGACGATGTGTGATTGCACACATTCATGTTCATCACTTCATTGAGTCTCAGCGGAAGTTGTGAATTGTCAGTTATTCTCCCCCGGGTGAAGCCAGTGAAATTAACTTTTGGGACTGAACACCCTCTCCTCTTTTTGCTGTCACAGAAAGTCACAGAATTACTTTCAAGCCTGAGCTTAGCCTTGCAAAGACTTTTTGCACATGTGCAAAAGGACAGTGCTCGTATGTTATGATTCTGCACTATATATTATAATCGTAAGTTTGATTTTTGTTGTTTGATTCGGCAGAAGTCTGATAAAGAACTGCTACCTTGGGTCATGTATAAAATGTATTTCTATCTGAGTACTTTCTGCTATACATCTGCTTGGCTCACGAAGTTATTGTTTAGTTTTATCTAAAACCTGCAGGTGAAGCCCCCATTAGAGATAATCCCCATTAGAGATAAAACTTAGGTGTGTGTACAAATCTACGTGCTGCTCACATTTTGTCCTTGTTTTTATTTCCTTGGGCTTGCAATGTGATGATATTGTCCCTGAACTACTGCAAGGTTTACATAATACACTCTTCCTTGGCTCCCCTCATTTCACACAATATGGGTCTGAGATTAGCCCTTATCACTTTTACCTCTTCTGCCCCTTCTCTGCTGTCATGCCTTCCTTGTTAAGTCCCGTCCCCCCGCCCAATCTGTAAATACATGATGTTAAAATGTTAGACTTGGGCAAATGCCTACTTGTTTTGCTTGTGTTTCTCTGTAAACCCCCAAGTGCCAGGAAGGTACTATTTAAATTAATAAATATTTTAAAAATGTGTTCCATTTCAAACCATATCATAGGTCGGAGGTTTTGGTCCAAGTGCTGAAAAAAATGCGGTGCCTACCTGTCAAAATCTTGGTGTTCTGGCAAACGAAATGAGGAGGGGGGAGATGAGGGTTGTACTTGACCAGTCATGATTAGAGCAAGCCATGGCCCAGCAGCTCAGAGATTTGCCTTGCACTTGGCTGGTGGCTGTGCAAGTCTGGGAGGCGACGAAGACTGTGAGCCATGCCTGTTGCCTTCTTGTGCACCACTGAACCCAGCACAGCTGCCAGTGCCTCAGTTGCTTGGGCAGAGATTTGGCACTGGGTGACAAGCAAGGGCCAATGGGCCATTAAGGCCACCAGAAAGTCCCAGTGAGCTGATGGCCCGAGGAGCTGCCTCCCCCCTGCTGCGGCTGCTCTGGCCCCAAACAAGGGGTGGCCCTCACAGCCACCACCGTGGCAAGCTGGCAGCTCTCAGAACGATGATTGGGAGCGATGGTTAGGAGCGATGGGCTCTGATCTGGAGAACCAGGTTCGATTCCCCACTCCTCCACATGAAGCCAGCTGGGTGACCTTGGGCTAGTCACAGTTCTCTCAGAACTCTCTCAGCCCCACCTACCTCACAAGGTATCTGTTGTGGGGAGAGGAAGGGAAGGCGATTGTAAGCCAATTTGATTCTCCTTAAAAGGTAGAGAAAGTCAGCATATAAACGTCAACTCTTCCTCCTCTTCCTCTTCTGTGCAGGACAAATGAGCACCAATGCTGGCAAGCAAGCCAGGCCAGTGACTGACAACTAGTGAGGGGACATAAGGGGCACTGTTGGTGACGGCATGGCATCACTTCTGGGGAAACCAGGAAGTGACATCAGACCTCATTAGGAATTGCTGGAAATTATATGATAAAACCATAGCCTTTGGGTTTTTTTTAAAAAAAATAACTTAATTTTTCTCATGCTAGCCGCAGGAGTGGTGATGGGAAACAGCAAATGGGGTGGGCGCCCCTCACTTCCAGTGGGAAAATGGCAGCCCTAGAGCTAGCTGCTCAGACCGCACGGGCAAGCAGCTGCAGCAGTGAGTAGTTCAGCTGCCCAAGCTGCCCACAAGGAAATGCCACCAGGAAGTCTGCTTTTGCTCCCTTCCCCCCTCCATTGGGAGGTGTGGACCTGGATATAGGTCCCTTTCCAGGGCCATTTCGGCTTCCCAGTCCACCCCTGGTGCCAGTCAAAATGGTAAGGTGTGCACCTGTCAGCACATGTGCTGGTATATGCCTGCCCCTGACTGGCACAGAGTACTTACTGAACTCACCTAATAGGAAGTGTCTCTGAAATGCTAGAGATCAGATTCGAGACTTTCCTTACGCTGTACAGAATTATAATTTTTAAGTGAAAGGTTAAGAAGAATCACTGTGTGTATTGAGGAAGGAGGGGACTGACTGAAAGAAAATTCTCTGCATAACAGTAAGCCCATTGATTTTTCCCCTCTCCCATAAAACCCAGCAGTATGTCGAATATTCTGCTAAAGCTACACAAAAGACTTACTGGCATGGTACCTAAATGGATAGCTGCAGCCACAGTATGAGTAATGTCTGCATGTTTCTGTCTTGTAAAGTGATCTCCTTTTGTCAGAGGGAGTTCTCAATGAGAAAACAAAGGCACTGGCTCTTCCTGGCTCAATAGCTGGCACGTCTTTGATATCTACTATCTGTAGTCTCTGTTCTGTAGTGCTGGGTAGTACTAATGCTATTAGGAGCTAAAATGTTCTGGCAATGCTGGCTGTGTAAGCCTGTGAAGTTAATGATGAAAACAGCTTCTGAACAGTTATCACTTCTTTGAAAACTGTGACAGCTATGGGTCATTTTTTGGGAGGAGAGAGGAAATCACGGCAAGTGCCAGAGACTGGACAAAAACGGAGGTTCAGGAGGCTGACCCATTGAATCAGCTGAATTTCTCTTCATTCTGGACCCTTGGAAAAACTCAGGAGTGAATCGGTTCTTGTAGGTTATCTGGGCTGTGTGACCGTGGTCTTGGTATTTTCTTTCCTGATGTTTCGCCAGCAGCTGTGGCAGGCATCTTCAGAGGAGTAACACTGAAGGACAGTGTCTCTGTCCTTCAGCCCGGATAACCTACAAGAACCGACGAACTCTGACCGTGAAAGCCTTCGACAATAATCAGGAGTGAATCTTTCTTGGAGCACGCCAAACCTTCTTCGCACAAAGTGAGATACATTTCCCCATCTCCAAGTCTTTTTGTGTTTTGTAAAAGAGTTGGGGGGAAGGAGGGGCCGTGGCTCAGTGGTAGAGCATCTGCTTGGCGTGCAGAAGGTCCCAGGTTCAATCCCTGGCATCTCCAGTTAAAGAGACTAGGCAAGTAGGTGCTGAGAAAGACCTCTGCTTGAGACCCTGGAGAACTGCCGCCGGTCTCAGTAGACAATACTGACTTTGATAGACCAAGGTCTGATTCAGTATAAGGCAGTTTCATGTGTTCATGTGTTTTCATGGTATTCTTTCTATGCTGGACTCTTTCAAGGTCAAAATAGCACAAGAAGAGCAATACACAGGGCAGCTAGGGAAGGATTAGGATCTCTCACTGAGCAGAGTGCTAAATTCAGAGAGATTACATTGCTTTTTCAGCAGCTGCTTTATGGCAGCTGTCTAGTAGTTTGCAATACTGCGAGTAGCTGAGGCAGACCTCTTTCAATTTCAGTCAGTTTGTGATAACCAGCAGTACACAGGAGTGTGATAGCCCCAGTTAGCTAAAGCTGGAGATGGATAAGTGCTCATTTTTCTTCACACATCGTATATTTCCCCCCCTGGATCTTTTACACTGTTTACTTGACTAATCAATACATTATAGTTAACAACAGAGGTTCCATTGTTGAGCTCCTTTCACCGTAAAACAGGAGAGAGACAAATGACTAGTGAACGCCAGGACAGTGGGGAAGGCTTAGAGCAGGGGTGTCAAACTCATTTGTTACAAGGGCCAGATATGACATAAATGTCACCTGGTCTGGCCAGGCCATGTGTCGCTATCCGAGATCAAGGGGGGAGGCTGCCTTGGCTGGCGTGCCTACAGCGGGCTCGAGGGGGGTGGCTGCCTCGGCTGGCTCATGGGCCAGATAAGAGCTCTCAAGGGGCCCCATCTGACCCCTGGGCCGTATGTTTGACACCTCAGTCTTAAGAGTATTCTTGACAGATGCTTGCTTGGTCTCACCACCAACATGCCTCATGTCTGATGGCTCTTTCTTGAGGGCCAGTGGACAGGACATGACCGCTGCAGGTAGGGTTGCCAACCTCCAGGTACTAGCTGGAGATCTCCTGCTATTACAACTGATATCCAGCCGACAGAGAACATTTCCCCTGGAGAAAATGCCCGCTTTGGCCATTGGATTCTATGGCATTGAAGTCCCTCCCAAACCCTGCCCTTCTCAGGCTCTGCCCCAAAAACCTCCCGCCGGTGGCAAAGAGGGACCTGGCAACCCTAGCTGCGGGTTAGCACAGACGATCACACAGTCATTTCTCTAGTGCTTCCCCTCATACCACCAAGAGCCAGAGTTTATGAAAACTAACCACATGAGTTGTGCATGACTAGGAATTTTGTGCCCCTAGTCCCCTGGTCCCTAGAGCCAGTGTGGTGTAGTGGTTACAAGTGGTGGACTCTAATCTGGAGGACCGGGTTTGATGCCCCACTCCTCCACATGAAGCCAGCTGCGTGACCTTCGGCTAGTCACAGTTCCCTTAGAGCTCTCTCGGCCCCACCTACCTCACAAGGTGTCTGTTGTGTGGAAATGAAGGGAAGGAGATTGTAGGTCCCTTTCATTCTCCTTAAAAATGTAGAGAAAATCAGCATGTAAAAACCAACTCTTCTTCTTTCCTTTCTACATCCCTGAACTTGGACTGCGATCCTATGCCTATCAATGCTGGGCTGTAGCCAGAGAATTTACACTGCACTCAGTCATCACAGGTACAATTCCTTTCAGGAATTTGTGTGCCAATAACAGTGGCATTGGCACTGGGGTTTTCTTAACCCAGTCCGTTCCCACCATTTCAGACATAAGAAGGCCGAAGGGCTGTTATCAGTTTTCTTGAACTGGGGCCCTTCCTTGTAGAATTTAGTACTCTTAGGTCATTTATGGAAGTTTTACCTGAGGTTTGTTGCTTCGCTGGACCCACACTTTTCTGTTGGGAATTTATGCACCAGCAATCTCCAAGCTCAAATCAAGTCCCCGCCCCTTTAAATGCTGCTTTGTAATTGGCTTACTTTGTAGTGCTTACTGGGAGAGAAAATTCCTTTCAAACCCAATTGCTGCATAAAAAAGCATTTTAAGAACAAATAACAAAAAACAGAGCAATCTGAAAGGAGGGGGGGATTTCACCCGGGCTGAGCTCAGGGGAGAGGGAAGAATTGGGTTAACAGAGGAACAGGAAGGTCTGGGATTTGTGAGGGCTGGCAGCGAGGTCACCTCTAATGGGTGGAAAATTCACGCATAACTCCAAGGAACAACCGAGACAGACCAGGGTCGAATGTGAGAGTAAGTAAAAAGGTAAAGGTCCCCTGTGCAAGCACAGCGTCATTCCTGACCCATGGGGTGACATCACATCCCGAAGTTTACTAGGCAGACTTTTGTTTTTACGGGGTGGTTTACCAGTGCCTTCCCCAGTCATCTTCCCTTTACCCCCAGCAAGCAGGGTACTCATTTTACCGACCTTGGAAGGTTGGAAGGCTGAGTCAACCTTGAGCCAGCTACCTGAAACCGACTTCCGTTGGGATCGAACTCAGGTCGTGAGCAGAGCTTGGACAGCAGTACTGTAGCTTACCACTCTGCGCCCATACATAAATGACCCTACAGTGCAATTGTAAGCAGTCTATGCAGAATCCTACTCAAGTCTACTCAATGGGCTTGCTCCTAGGAAAGTGTCTTTGGGATTGCACCATAAATTATGTGGAAATGCCCCAATGCTCATTACTATTTTGGCAACCTTGTCTCTCTGCGTAATAGTACTGGGGAATACAGTATTTGAGATAATTAATTTCATTAAAATTTTTCTGCTTATTGAACCACATTTCAAGTCTTCAATATAGTAAGCAATGACGGGAAGAACAAACATTATTCTTACTTCAAATAATAAAGATCTTGTGTTCCAAATTCTTGTTTCAGCTTTAAAATGCTTTAGACAGCGAACAAGTGTATGACATAGGGCTGTTGAAAAAAAAAACGGTAAAATTCGGATTCGGCATAATTTGGCCTGTTTTGATTCGGCAAATGCTGAAGTCCAAACTTCCCCGATTCGGATCCATGGAATTCGGCACTAAGTTCAGAGTTCGGGAAAAAATTCGGCCGAATAAAGCCATTAAAAACATATTCGCGCCTTTCCACAGCTCCGGGGGGGCATATTTGGAGGTAGAGGTCCCAAACTTTCAGTGTAGCTTGAGGGGACCCTTCTTGCAAGAACCCCCAAGTTTTGTGAAGATTGGGTCAGGGGGTCCTGAGTTATGGAGCCTGGAAGGGGTCTCCCCTCCGCCCATTGGAATGAATAGAAAGAAATAGACCAGTGATGGCGAACCTTTTAGAGACCGAGTGCCCAAACTCCAACCCAAAACCCACTTATTTATCGCAAAGTGCCAACACGGCAATTTAACCTGAATACTGAGGTTTTAGTTTAGAAAAAACAACTCATACATTAACATCTTTTGTCTTAAAAGAAAAACACAATAACAGAGCTTTCAATGATACAAACAACTTTTTATTGTTTTTCAAGGCAAGAGACGTTCAAAGGTGTTTTGCCATTGCCTTCCTCCATATCAGGACCCTGGTATTCTTTGATGGTCTCCCATCTAAATACTTGCCAGGGTAGAGGCTGAGAGTGCGTGACTGGCCCAAGGTCAACGAGCAAGCTTCCATGGCGTGAGTAGGGATTTGAACCTGGGTTTCCCAGGTCCTTATCTAATACCTTAACCACTACACCACGCTACTCTAGCTTGGAGTAATTTTGCAAAAGAGTTGTCCTGCCCGTCGGTTTCATTATAAGGAAGTCTCTTGAATCTCACATTCTTTATAATTTAGATTCTTCTGAAAGAATTGCAGGGAGTTGATCTGTCAGAGACCAGTGGGTAGATGCTCTTGAATTTGAAGAGCGAGGTGGACTAGATGGCCTTTGGGTTTACCCACACTGCGAGCAGAAAGATTCTGGCTGTTTTCGCCTCTAACATTCCGAAGCACTTTTGAGCCTCGTTTACACTGCTTGTGTGTACGTCTGCGCGCATCCAGATGCGGAGTCGAACACGGGACTCAAACTCCTGCCTCCACCCGTGTAAGAATGCCATTCAGATTTTTGCCATTCATGCATGGGAGGTTTTGCCTTGGATTTGCCGCTCTCTAGATACACATTTCCCCCATCCAATTCTCAAAACTCTGCATGGAGGCTTATTTTTGAGTTTTGAGAATTTGTATGGGGAAAATGTGCACCTAGAGAGCGGCAAATCCAAGGCAAAACCTCCCATGCATGAATGGCCATAGTTCATCGATGGAGAAAATGAATCTCTGAGAGTGGCAGACAGACAAGAGTCAGAAACACGCACACTGGGGCCAGCATCCACGTGTGAACAACCCGCTTGGCCAGTATGGGGGAGCAGAAGGCTGGGCTGGGATCCCCGAGGGGGGCACAGACCCCTACCGGGAAGGTCCCTCGCTTGCGGGGAGGGGAGGATCCTCGCCCCTCTCCCCCCTTGGAATCCCCTTCCCCGGAGGGAACAGGTGAAAGCAACCGAGCGACTCACTGGCACCTCCGGAAGCGAGAAACCAGCAGCAGCGACAGGAGCAGGAGAAGCCCCAGCAAGCCAGCGGCAGCCAGGGGGTCTATGGCTGCTCTCCGGAGTGCAGACCTGTCTGGTGCCCAGGGGGAGCCTTGTTAGCCACCCAATCGCCACCCTGCAGCTGCCTCTCCCATCTTTCGGCACCCCTGGCTCAGCAAACTCTGTGCTGGGGCGACGGCGCACATGCCCACAGAGAGGGCTCTGAGTGCCCACTCTGGCACATGTGCCATAGGTTCGCCACCACTGAAATAGACCGTTTGGAGTCGGAGTCTACAAAACCATGCAAAGCAACACGTGACGCGACCTTGGGAGTTTGCAAACCATGGAAAGGGACAGAGGTGCACTAGCTATGCATAAGGAGCAAGTGGGGGTGGAATTTCCCCTTTTGCATCAGAGTCTCGGCACCGGGCAAATGCATTGTTAAAGTCACAATTCAAAAACCAGTTTTGAGCAAGCATCAAAATAGACCATGCAGAAAAGGCCCCAGAGTATTTTCTGCCCTGCTCTTTTTCATGGTGGAGGGGCCACTGGGGACTGGGGGCCACTGGCCATGGGCAGATAAAAAGCACAACGCAAACTCCCGCACAGGCAAGTGGGCACAAAGCCGGAAGCACACAGAAGAACCGGCAAACCCCCTCCCCCGCACACCAGTACGGCCTGGCTCAACCCCAAATAAAGGCGAGCGGGCACCAGATCCCCCCCTCAAGCCAGTATGTCTCGGCTCAAGCACCTACAAACGACCTGAGGAGGAGGCGGGCCAGTTGGCGAGCGGAGGGAGAGACTCGAGCACGCGCGCACTGCTGCACAGGCTCAACTTTATGCGAGGACTGGCCACAGGCCACGAGCAGAAAAAAAGCAGAATGCAAACTCCCACACAGGCGAGCGGGCACAAACACAAAGCCCCAGCAGAACCAGCGGCAAACCCCCTCCCCCTCACACCAGTACGGCTTGGCTCAACCCCAAATAAAAGCGAGCGGGCACCTATTCCCCCCCTCAAGCCAGTACAGCTCGGCTCAAAGCACCTACAATCGACCCAAGGAGGAGGCGGGGTGGTTGGCGAGCGGGGGGAGAGACTCATGCACGCGCGCACCGCCACACGTGCTCAACTGTGGGCGAGGACTGGCCACAGGCCACGGGCAGAAGAACAGGAGCAGAAAGCAAACTCCCGCACAGGCGAGTGGGCTCAAAGCCACAAGCACATGGAAGAACCGTTCCGGCACACCCCCTCCCCCTCAAACCAGTAAGGCTCGGCTCAACCCCAAATATAGGCAAGAGGGCACCAACCCCCCCTCTCAAACCAGTACGACTCGGCTCCCGCAGAGGCGAGTGGGCACAAACACAAAGCCCCGGCAGAACTGACAACCCCCGCTTTGGCTTCCCCCCCACCCACAGAAACTGCTCCCCCCCACACACACAGAATCTGCTTTCCCACACACACACACACACAGGAGAAAAGGTATAGAGGAAAAACCCCAAAATCAAACTGTGTGGATGTCTTCTAGCAGGAGCAGGGATGAGAAGTAAATCCAATCCAGTCCTATTCCAGTAAGCAGGAATCGGGGTTCGGGATCTCTCAGAGTCGGGAGCAGCACCACCAAAAAGGAAGGAATTCCAGACTTGAGTCGGGACGGGAGGGCGGGAGTTTTTAGACTCTTCTCCTGGCCATTTCAAAAGTGAGAATCCCTGTTCTGATTAGCCAGGAGAAGACCCGGTTTGGCCACCAATTGGCAGCAGGAGAATGCTGCTAGTTGCTTACTGACTGACAGTTCTGCTGCTGATTTGGAGCTCCCCAAATTTGCTGAATTTATTCTGCGATCACCCCAAACTCGCCAAATTTGGCTCGTCGTTTTCCCGCCTTTTTTTGAATTCTGTTCCATCCGAAGTAGAAACTGCCGAATTGGGTGAAAATTCGGCTCCTTTTCGGTTTGGATGGAACCGAATCAACAGCCCTAGTATGACATGAAGTACAACCTGTGATCCACCATGCTGAATGCATCCCATCAACTATATATTATAGTCTATTAGGCCCTTGATAATCTCCTGTTTTTGTAGTTCCATCAAGAAGCATTGCCATTGGCTATCAGTCCCCCGGTGAATTACTGTGCATGGCTGGTGGACTGGATTTGGCTTGGTGGTGCAAATATTGTGCAAGCTTGAACCCAAATAATGTTTCAAGGGTGAAGGATTGCGATCCACAACCCTATTCTATAGGATCCCTTTAGCTCAGACATTGAGTCATCATGTTTCCATGCAAACATGCCTAAAAAAAACAACACATGGATTTGAAGGCCTTTGAGAATTCTCTAGAAGACAGTTGCCTGCATCCAACCTTGCAGTTCTAAAAATTTAAGGGCACGTACATTTTCATAAGAGGAGAGGGGTAAGAGATCTCTGCTGATTCACATCTCCCTTGCAGAACCTGCATAGTATTTAGGGTTGCAAGATCCCTCCTTGCCACAGGTGGGAGGTTTTTAGGGTAGAGCCTGAGGAGGGCTGGCTTTGGGGAGGGGAGGGACTTCAATGCCATAGAGTCCAATTGCCAAAGCGGCCATTTTCTCCAGGTGAACTGATCTCTATCTGCTGGAGATCAGTTGTAATAGCAGGAGATCTCTAGCTAGTACCTGGAGGTTGCCAGCCCTATTGGTACAGGCCATTTCTGGTGACACCGACACATATAGGGCTTTTCTGGATTAAAATGATACCTTTTTCTGACTTTGTGCCTCAGGTGATTTTAGATAACTGTCCTTTTTTGTATCTCCTTACAGAGTTCATTATCAGTAGAATTTAATATACTGCAAATTAAGCCAGCAGGCCCTGTTTCTGTTCTGTGGTTAACATGACCTATTAAGATCAGAACTGATCACAAAATGCCAAGTAGAAGAAGTAGAATTTTGAAGGTGTACATGTACTACTTACAGTGTACAAGATTATTCTCTGAGGGGCAATTAGCAATGAGATATTATGCCATGTAAGTCCTAAAATAACAATGTGTCTTGAAATTGTTTTACCAAACTAGGTCAAGGACAGGCCTACTTCAGTGGGGCCAGAAAAGATCTCAGCAGTTAACAAACTAATTCTCTACTAGCCAGGCAACTTAAATTATTTTTCTCTCACATAGTCAGGGTTGCCAACCTCCAGGTACTAGCTGGAGATCTCCTGCTATTACAACTGATCTCCAGCTGATAGAGATCAGTACACCTGGATAAAATGGCTGCTTTGGCAATTGGACTCTATGGCATTGAAGTCCCTCCCCTCCCCAAACCCTGCCCTCCTCAGACTCCTCCCCAAAAACCTCTCACCAGTGGCAAAGAGGGACCTGGCAACCCTACACATAGTTACAACAACAACAGATTTTTATTACGGCACTGCTATTCTAAGAATACTTGATAAAATTGTCCTTCACAATTGGGAAGACCCAGGAGAGGATTCAAATCTCTGGAGAGAAGAAGTGCATGAACACATATTCCTACGGGAACTAAACTCATGGTCTTGGCCTTAAGGTGGCATACCGGATGCATACAGCACAGTTTGTATTTGAATGCTCCCAGGAAAATTAATACATAATAAGCTGTTGAAGCCACCAAAATGTGATTTGACTGGTCACACATCCTCTTCTGTTATTTCTCTGTGATTTGAATCCTCTCCTGGGTCTTCCCTGCACCTTACAGCACGGCTCCTCCATGGCTACCTTACCTGTGGATCTTGTTGGGTCCTCTTTGGGTGCTAGACGCAACCGACTATTGAGGCTTTGTCCTTGGACTATCGATTGCGCCGTGGTTGAATTGCAATTCACTTTACTATATAGACTCTCATTTTGGCTGTAATTGAAATTGTATCTCTGTATGAGTGTGGTGCCTTTGCACTTTTGCTTGATTAATTGTTATGTGAATTTGAATTTTATGTTGGTCACTGGCAGCTATTATTGGGGCATGCAATGAATGCTCATTAAATATTTGGATTTCTGGTCACACACAGTACCTGGAGGTTGGCAGCCCTCACTTGAAGGTTGGCAACCCTATTGATAATTTCCCCCCTGTAGGATATGAAATTTATTGAGCCAGTAATGTAATTCCAAATCACATTGTTTTTAATTACTGACTACTGGGTTATGCCCTCAATTCACAAAGCTTTCTAAACATGGCCTTGGTAGATAAAATAATTGTTCTTCAACATTGCTGAAGTCCTAAAATTCCCTTCTGGCTGAGAAATTTATACAAGATATAATGAAGCTTAGTGTTGGGTAGGAAAAGGTATGTTTTACCACCATATATGGTGCCTGTGGTGATATCTTCCCTCTTTTTCTCTTCCCTGCCTAGATTTTTTTCTCTTCCCTTCTCTAAGCTGTTGTATTTGTGATTATGAGGAAGAGAAAAATTCTAATAAACTTTAAATGAAAAACAATCATAAAACAGAAGGACACATCATAAATGTTCTAAAACATAAGGCTTATACTTGATATTGTTATAGCCTGATATGTTTTATGTGGATCTAAGAAGAACTGAATTAGGAGACAGTCTTTTTCCTTTGATGCCATGATCCTGAAATTTCGTGCTATCTTAACAGTATTCTGACCTAGATTGGAGAGCTGACCTTAGATTTTATACAGTAACCTCACAGTTATTGTATGAAATATTTGGATCTCCAAACTTTATTTTTCCTACTTCCTAAAATTACTCAGGGCTAAGCTACACGGGATTTTTTTTTTAATGAGTTGGGTCCTGAACCTAACCCACTTTTCTTCACAGCCATGCAGCCGCTGTGGGGAACATAATGTTTAAAACACTGTGAGGGCCCTATTCAGCACAGGACCGCAGCATGGGAAAAGGAAAAGGGGCTCCTGCCTTCCCCTTGAACTACAGTCCTGAGCCTAACTGCTGCGAGGCTGAGGTTTGACCCTCATTTTCCCTCGCAGTCTGAAACTCTTTCCCAGAATGTCCGTGTGGTGCTACTTTCCCCTCTTTCTTTGAATCTCTCCTCATAGTCCAACTTTTCTACCTAGTACATTTTACACCTCCAAGGAAATGAGGATCAAAATCCCCCATTTTATCTTTACAACAGTTCTGTGAGGGAAGTTAGGCTAAGACAGAAAGAGAGACTGGCCCAAGGTCATGCAGGTCTGCGTCCATGGCAGAGTGGGGATTTGAACCCATGTCTCCTAGATCCCGGATCAACACGCAAATCGCTACACTACACTAGCTCCTTTTTTCTATTAAATTTTTGACTTACTCCATTAAGGGTTCAAGACTGAGTACTTACCAAAGGTAAAGGTCCCCTGTGCAAGCCCTGGGTCATTCCTGACCCATGGGGTGACGTCACATCCCGACGTTTTCTAGGCAGACTTTGTTTACCGGGTGGTTTGCCAGTGCCTTCCCCAGTCATCTTCCCCAGTCATCTTCCCTGGGTACTCATTTTACCGACCTCGGAAGGATGGAAGGCTGAGTCAACCTTGAGCCGGCTACCTGAAACCAACTTCCATTGGGATTGAACTCAGGTCGTGAGCAGAGCTTGGACTGCAGTACTGCAGCTTACCACGCTGCGCCACGGGGCTCTTAGTTACTACACGTGTACATGTTCTTCTTCTGGCCTTTGTTTTTTCCACCTTTTCTTGCTTCCCTTGTTTTTCCTTCAACAATTCGGTCCTAAGCAACTGGGACACATACCTCTGTTTGTTCTTAAGTTAGCCCTAGTGTAATACGGATTTATTGCTATTATTATTAAATATGACAGAGGCCCTTCTATCATATCCCTTGAAACAACAGCTTGCTTTTCATTTGCTTTTGCGCCGCAAATATCCCTTAAACCAGCAGGCAGGCTTATACAGCTAAAAACAACCTAGCACAGAAGTAGTTTAGATCACTACAATGTCAAATACCTTTCATCAAGTTTCATTTTAGTCTCGCATTCTGGGACTGTGCTCATACTTTTAACGCTTCCTCGGGGCCAGATCAAGCAACATTTCCTCACAAGAGGGCGCTGTTTTCTTTTACCGGTAATTTATTTCTTTAAAAAAACCTATGGTGCCTTGTAAGTAACATTAAAAATAGCATCTTTTCTTTCTTTCTTTCTTTCTTTCTTTCTTTCTTTCTTTCTTTCTTTCTTTCTTTCTTTCTTTCTTTCTTTCTTTCAATTCGGTAAAATAGAGGCTTGCTCCACCTAACTCTTTCACAATCAGGAAATTGCTGTCCACATGCTTAGTTCTTCAACTGAAACCAACAGGGCTTAAATATGCTTAACCTTAGGCTGAGTCATGCCCATTATTTTGGCACTTTTAGAACTGAATTAAAAATATTTAAGAACTGAAGGGATCGACTCTTGCAGGCAGTGAACAAACTATTTTCTCTGGATAGGTAAACAGTTAGAAATGTTCCAACATAACATTTTAGACCTAATTCTTTTATTTTCCCATGAGAAGATTTTTTTTTTTATAATCACTCCTTTAATAGCATCTTGAACTTTCTTTAAATAAATCTTCTGCCTCCTCCCCACTTCATTTTTGGCAATTGCCTGAGTGCCATACCTCTCAAATTACTCAGCCAGCCTCCCTTACTCCTTCCACTGAAGGCAGAAGCGCGCATTATCTCTGCAAATGTGTGTTCCCAAACCCTGCTATGATCATGTGAATGTGAACATGTAGAGGCAGAGAAAGCACCTGAAGAGTAAAACACGACGGCAGGAAGAAGGAGTTTATTTAATTAATTTTTATCCCACCTTTCCTTGTGCCTCAAGGCAACTTATAAACTTAATTAACAATCACACAGAATAAAGTCCGAAGTAACACACTCCTTCAAGAGACGCCTGCAGTCTATGGGGGTTACCGCACTTTGTATTCCCAGCAACGTTTTAAGAGTTTGAAAATGTCGTAAAAAACATGGGGTTACCGCACTTGTATTCTGAGATGTATTAAGAGTTTGAAAACGTTATAAAAAATACTGTTCACACTTTGTTTGGCCCCTCTAGCTGTGAAGACGTCTTCCAACCATTTATAAGCCATGGTATCCAAAAACCCTTTCAAAGCGATGTTTTTTACAACATTTTCAAACTCTTAATACATTAAGAGTTTGAAAATGTTGTAAAAAACATTGCTGGGAATACAAACTGCAGTAACCCCCAAAGCTTTAAAAGGGTTTTTGGATACAACGGCTAAAGGGGCCAAACAAAGTGCGAACAGTATTTTTTATAACTTTTTCAAACTCTTAATACATCGCTGGGAATACAATGCGGTAACCGTCTATGCCTCCATTAAAAGGCCTAGCAAATAAAATGGTCTTGCGGGAGCTCCTGAAAATTTCTGGAGATGGTGCCCCCCACACTTCCTCAGGATGCTGTTCCACTATAGGAACCACAGTGGAAAAGACATGGAATCTCTGGTCGATGCCAGGCAGGCTACCTGAAGCGGAAGAACAGCCAGTAGCTGGCAGCCTGAGAATCATAGTTGGCACACCGTGACATATGGGAAGAGGAGCTCAGGGTGGCATATGGATCTCCCCTTCTGTGCAACAACCGTGTGAGGTAGTGCAGGCTGTGAGAGTGACTGGCTCAAGAGTTGCCACCAATATGCTCACGATATTCAGCTCTATCTTGAACTACCAGCTGATCCCAGGGAAGCTGTGGGATAGGGTTCCCAGGTCCCTCTTTGCCATCGGTGAGAGGTTTTTGGGTTGGAGCCTGAGGAAGGTGGAGTTCAATGCCATAGAGTCCAATTGTCAAAGCAGCCATTTTCTCCAGGGGAACTGATCTCTATCGGCTTGCGATCAGTTGTGATAGCAGGAGATCACCAGCTACTACCTAGAGGTTGGCAACCCTACTGTGAACAGCTGCCTGGAGGCAATTTTGGAATGGGGGGAAACTTAATCTCTCTGAAACTTAAGCCCAACAAAATGGAGGTGCTACTGGTGGGGGGAAGGTCTCACCCAGGAAATGGGTTATCTCGTGTTCTGGATGGAGTTGCACTCCCCTTAAAGGAACAGGTTCGTAGCTTGGGGGTGCTCCTGGACCCCGGCCTTCTGTTGGATAAACAGGCGGCAGTGGTGGCCAGGGGTGCTTTTCATCAGCTTCAGCTGGTGAACCAGCTGTGGCCCTTCCCGGGCAGGAAGGATATTGCCACATCTGGATTAGATTACTGCAATGAGCTCTGTGTGTGTCTGTTCTTGAAGACTACGGAAGCGACTGTTGTACAGAATGCTGCAGCCAGAGTGCTGACTGAAATGGTTCATGGGGGCCACATTACTCCACTCTTGTTCCATCTACAAAGGCTTCCAATTTGGTTCCAGGCTAAATTCAAGATACTAGTATTGACTTTTAAAGCCCTGTAAGCCCTGGGACCAACAACCTTAAGGACCATCTTCTCCTGTATGAACCTATCTGTATGCTCCAGTCATCTTCATGGGGTTAGACGGGTGGCAACCTGAGAAACAGCTTTCGCAGTCATGGCACAAAAACTTTGGCACTCTCTCCCAAGTGATTCATCTGCCTCCCTCTATCAATGTCTTCTGTCAGCAGGTGAAGATTTTTTTTGTTTCATTTGACATATCCCCAATAATGATTATTGGCCCTTTCCCCTGGCTCTGGTTTTCTGTGTTTTTATGTTTATGCATTTTATTGGATTACTTTATAATTGTAAATGTAGTTTTTAATTGTTGAAATGTTTTAATGTTCTCATGTTCACAGCCGTGGGGACCCTGATTGGGTGGAAAGGTGTCATAAAAATGTTTTACATAAATAAAACAAATATATAAGATCACCTCATGAGTTTCATGGTTGAATGTGGGTTTGAACCCAGGTCCCCTCAGTTGTAGTCCAATGCTCTAACAGCTCTGTCACACTGGATGTCAACAATTGTCCCAATGGTCTACAGCGTTTGCGCTTGGGAGTTGGACTGGTTTAAACAAATCTACCGACCTAGTGGCAGGAATCAAATATGTATGGTGAATAGTTAGAGCAGAGCATTTTTGGTATTCTGTGCTAGTTTTCCACTTATTGGTTGTTTATGCATGGGTACCTTCACTCACGTTTACCCCCCCCCCCCCGGTCTGTCTCGGTTGTTCCTTGGAGTTATGCATGAGTTTTCCATCCATTAGAGATGACCTCGCTGCCAGCCTTCAAAAATCCCGTTACTCTGTTAACCTGATTCTTCCCTCTCCTTCCATCTTAGCCCAGGTGAAATCCCCATGCATTAGGCTAAGTGCGGGACATGCAAGCTTGGTTTCTCTCACAGCCAATTACAAAGCAGCATGTAAAGAGGCAGGGATTCAAATGCTTCCTGCTTCCTTGGAGCTCTTTCTGAGCAGAAGAAAGGCTTTTTAAATCCAAGGCTTCGATCTCTCCCCCTCCCCTCTTTTCAGATTGCTCCGTTTTTTGTTTTTAAATGCTTTTTTATGCGGCAATTGGGTTGGGGGGGAATTTTCTCTCACAGTAAGCTCTACAAAGCAAGCCAATTACAAAACAGCATTTAAAAAGGCAGGGACTTGGTTTGAGCTTGGAGACTGCTGGCGCATAGATTCCCAACAGGAAAGTGTGGGTCCAGCGAGCATAAAGAATTTTAAAGGGAACTCTGAAAATTGTAATTCCTCACATGCAGTCTGAAGTGGTACAGTCAAACAACCATGGAGTGCTTGACCACCCCTCAGTTCTGCTCACATCCTGCTTGCCTACTGTGAACAGACAGCTAACTGATTGGGGGGGGGGGGCAGTTTGGGTTGCTTGAGAACAGTTCAAGCATGTTCCCTGGGTTTAGGGTAGCCTGGTCCCTCTTCATCACCGACGGGATGTTTTTGGGGCGGAGCCTGAGAAGGGGGGGTTTGGGGAGGGGAGAGACTTCAATGCCATAGAGTCTAATTGCCAAAGTGGCCATTTTCTCCAGGTGAACTGTTCTGCCGGCTGGAGATCAGTTGTAGTAGCAGGAGATCTCCGGCTAGTACCTGGAGGTTGGCAACCCTACCTGGGTTACTGTCCACACTGTGGGTTGGATCCAGACTACACTGGCAGTTTTTACTGTGTCCCCCCTTCCCATTGCAGACCTTGCTTATGTCATTCCTCAGGGCTTGCTATCTCCCAGGATCAGTGGGCTGCAATAGGAGGGGAAGGCAGGGAATTTTGCCATTGGAACATGTAGACTGGATGTGACCTGGTGAATATTTACCACTTCACCCAAGGCTGCACTCCACTGCCAATTGAACCCAAACTGCCAATTGAACCAAAACCAAAACAAACATTACGTAATTTTAAAAAATTCTTACTATTAGTTGTTTGTGTCTTTGCAAAATTAATGGCTGCCAATCTGATCTGCAACAGTTTGAACCTATGCATATTCACAATGTCCCATGGAAATCAATGTTTACCACCCCTGGCATGAGTTAATTTCCTGACCTAACTATCCATGATACTGAGGGAAAAGTGATTTCACCTGCTTTGCAGGTGCCAAAATGACTTCAAGGCAAATGGCAATGAAACTCCACCACCACAGTTACTGCACAGCTGCAAAGCTGTTCAGCACCTGCTTTTGTCAGAGGTTAGGAGAGCCAAAAACACAGCTCGTAACTGATTACAGCTGCCAAGAAAGGTGTGTTTGCCTGCTGAATATGTTTGACGCAAAACTGTCAGCATCCCCACTTACTACTCTGCCCCCCCCATTGTTCTGCATGTCTAGACCAGGCCAAAGCTCCCCCCCTCCTCCAGCTGGTTGAACAAATCACTGCTGGAAGGTGGTTATCTGGACTTGTGTCCTCATCTGACATAATGATCAGCACTAGGAAAACGGACGTTGCTGATCCTCTGCTAGCAGATGCAGAGCCCCACACATCATGGGGGAGCTGATGCAGGGTTCCTCTCACCTTACCAAAGTCTTTCAATATGTTGCAGCCCCTGGAATAAGTCAACCAACTTCAGGGTCACACATGGCCCAAGTAGGGCTTTTGAATCTGTCTAGTGACCAAAGTCCACGTTCCACCTAGGCTGCAAGTTTTTCAAGGGGGTGTTAAAAGTAGTAGAATAGCAAATTGCTGGATTTGGGGGCTTATGCAAAATGAATTCTTTATGTGACTGACTAATAGGCAACACTATTATTACAAATGTGCAAAAATAACATCCTTAAACACTGTACCAGTTGTGATACAAGTTTTTATGAGATGCCTTTATAATTTGCTGATGAAACTTAATTGGCTTTATTTTGTGTGCTAACTTTCTGCCTAATTGGATCGTGATAGCTTGTTCAACATTCAAGCATATTGCTTTTTTTGTTTTGTTTTGCGAGATCAGGCATGGCTTACAATTAAAAATTTCATTTTACTGCTATTTGGGGCACTGTCATTGCAAAAAACCCCAAATGTATGTATTTTTACAACGTGCAAACAATAAAAAGTACACAGAAAATAGTGATGTAACCGCTGATTTTTACAAGCTGGGATTTCAAAGGCATCACAGAAAATCAACAACGATAACTCCTGTGTAATCTCATTGCATTCATTTGATGCTACGAATGTGTTGATACAGGAAAAAAAACAATCATCCTGTAGCTCAGTATTCCCATATACTAGCTGTATGAAGAAAAAATAGCATCCGGTAAAAAGTCGAGGCCACAATGAATGTCAAGGTGTGGTTCATAAACAGGGATTTTGCTAAGGATAAACTTGCATTTTCATCACTTGAAGAAGAGGAGTTGGTTTTTATAGCCTGCTTTTCTCTATTTTTAAGGAGCCTCAAAGCAGCTTACCATCACCTTCCCTTCCTCTCCCCACAACAGGCACCTTATGAGGTAGGTGGGGCTGAGAGAGTTCTGAGAGAACTGTGACTAGCCCAAGGTGGCCCAGCAGGCTTCGTGTGGAGGAGTAGGGAATCAAACCCGACTCTCCAGATTAGAGTCCGCCGCTCATGTGGAGAAGTGGGGAATAAAACCTGGTTCTCCAGATTAGAGTCCACCACTCTTAACCACTACATCATGCTTGCTGGCTGGCTGCAAGCATTAAGTAATGAATTCTGCTTCTGAGGAGCCCTCAGAAATCGAGCACCACAGAGCTTTCCTATCATCTGGCATCATCTGAACCATAATATCTTTCATTGGAGGTTATTCATCTATGTATTCAGCTGAAAATCTTAGTGATGTACATGCATATTGAACCTGAAGATAAGTTGGTTTTTATATGCCGACTTTTCCTACCACTTAAGCAAGAATCAAACCAGCTTACTATCACCTTCCCCTCCCCACACCCTGTGAGGTAGGTGGGGTTGAGAGAGCTGTAAGAGAGCTGTGACTAGCCTAAGGTCACCGAGCTGGCTTCATGCGTAGGAGTGGGGAAACCAACCCAGTTCACCAGATTAGCATCCGCCACTGATGTGGAGGAGTGGGGAACCAAACCCGGTTCTCCAGATTAGAGTCCACCGCTCCAAACCACCGCTCTTAACCACCACACCACGCTGGCTCTTTACACCACGCAGTCTTGAGTGCCAAACCTGAAATATACTAATAAATTTAAGGGCTCTCAATTTACCTTATTTGGCCACAGGGGCAGGAGCTTACCTTGCTGAAACCTATAACCATATGTGCGAGAACAGTCTCTAGGAAGACAGATTCCTTTCACATCATGCTCAGCACAGCAACCCAACAAAGCAGTGCATGTGGATTCTACAGTGGTTCTTCTCTGTAGGTTATCAGAAGACCAAAGTAGGTCAAAGTGGCCAGTGTATGTACAGCGGAAACAGAATTAGTTGGAATGGGGTGTGTCTACTTCAGTTTAAGCGATCAGATGAATTAAGAGCCAGCGTGGTGTAGTGGTTAAGAGTGGTGGTTTGGAGCGGTGGAGTATGATCTGGAGAAGCAGGTTTGATTCCCCACTCCTCCACATGAGTGGCGGAGGCTAATCTGGTGAACTGGATTTGTTTCCTCACTCTTACACCCCAAGCCAGCTGGTGACCTTGGGCAAGTCATTCTCTCTCAGCCTCACCTACCTCACAGGGTGTCTGTAATGGGGAGGGGAAGGGAAGGTGATTGTAAGCCGGTTTGATTCTCCCTTAAGTGGCAGAGAAAGTCAGCATATAAAAGCCAACTCTTCTTCTTCGCTAAATGGGATAGTGCCCATAGATTTCAGTGGACTTTACTTTTAGCAAAACATACTTGGGATTACTGTCTGCGTGTACTGAAGATGCTGCTTTTCACTTCCACGTGTACTTGAGAGCATGACTCATTGAATTTTTCTGAGGAATGATGGATAAATTCAGGTTATTCGTTAACTTTCAGTTAATTAACATAGAACCACAATAGAGCTTCCACACTGGGCAATTTGGAAGCAATATTTTATGGCTATGTCACTGTGAATAACATTTGTTTAGAGTTTCTTTCTTTCTTTCTTTCTTTCTTTCTTTCTTTCTTTCTTTCTTTCTTTCTTTCTTTCTTTCTTTCTTTCTTTCTTTCTTTCTTTCTTTCTTTCTTTCTTTCTTTCTTTCTTTCTTTCTAAATCTGTGTCACCTTTCTCCCAACATGGGATCCAAGGCAGCTTGCAAATCAATAAAACAATGCAATGAAATCTATAAATAACTAAAAACACCAAGATACTACAAAGTGAAAAGCAGTCTGAATTCAGGCCTGCAGTAGCATGTCAGAGAGATATCAGCGAGAAAGAGGGCAAGCAAACCCCCCAAAACTGGAGGTGAGACCAGAATTTCAAGCTTGCTGGTTCTATTTGAATATCTGTTTTATTACATGTTTGCCTTCCTTTTCCTCTGAAGAGCTCAGGATGACGTGCGTGGTCCTTCTGTCTGTTACAGTTTCATAATAAACCTGAGAAGTGGGTTAAGATGAAGGAGAGTGATTGGCTCATCATCCAATAAACGTCCAGGTTGGAGATTTGAGTCTGGGCCCCCCAAATCCTAGTCCAACAGTTGTGTCGTGGTTATTTGTGCATATTTGCATAAAATGTTATATACATACAAAATGGCACTAAAGGATCATCAACAGCAGCAACTCAAACTGGGCTGAGAGCAAGACCAATTACAATGATTACATATGGAATGGGGGGGGGTTGTGCCCATATAGTCTTACTGGCCATTTCTGCATGGAAGGTTTGGCCTTGGATTTGCCCCTCTCTAGATGCACATTTTCCCCATCCAAATTCTCAAAACTCTGCCTGGGGGCTTTGAGTTTTGAGGTTTTGGATGGCGAAAATGTGCAGCTAGATAGAAGCAAATCCAAGGCAAAACCTCCCATGCACAAATGGCCAACCCTTTAAAAAACAACAACAACCCACCTTTGCAACTCAAAAGCCTTTGTGGAACAGAATGGTTTTTGATCTGTGCCCAGAAACAAAGATGGAGCCAAGTCAACACAGGTGTGATCCGTGCAATATGATGGGATGCTGTGATCAGCCTAGCCACTGTATTCTAAACCAGCAAAAGTTTCCAGAGCCGTTCAGCCCCACACGCAATGCATTACAGTAATCAAGCCTGGATGTTACTAGAGCAAGGTCAGCTATGGCAAGATTTCCAGGAGTGGCTACAGCTGGCAAAACAACTCAAGAGGTGCTCGGAAGGGATGTCAGATTGCCAAATTCTAACAGCCCAGGAGGAAGCTGGGCTTCCTCCCCCCTCCTCCCCCCCCATTTTCATACTGGTACTAAAGAGTCACAGAAAGTACAACAGGGGTAACACTGCCAAGGTCTAGGTGAGACGATCTTTTGCAAGATAGTTTATAGCTCACTGGCATGCAGATTTCATATTATGAAAAGTCATGTAAGCACAGCTCATTGGTGGAAAGACTTAAAAATAACCCAATCTCTATAGGTAGCATTTGGGGAGGGGCTGTGGCTCAGTGGTAGAGCCTCTGCTTGGCATGCAGAAGGTCCCAGGTTCAATCCCAGGCACCTCCAGTTAAAGGGACTAGGCAAGTAGGTGATGTGAAAGACCTCTGCCTGAGACCCTGGAGAGCCACTGCCGGTCTGAGTAGACAATACTGACTTTGATGGACCAAAGGTCTGATTCAGTATAAGGCAGCTTCATATGTTCATATATGTTCATATGAAGCCAAGGTGAGTGGCGCTGCCAGCCAGCTCTGTAGGAACCACTCGGCTCAGACCCTTCCAGCAGCAATGGGTGGCAGATCTCGGCACAGGAGGATACAGTGGTTGAGCCGGTGCTGCTCATGGTCCCAGCTGAATAGGTCCTGGCCAAGCAGCTGAAGCTTGGTTCTTTCCTGGTTGCCATTGGCCCTCCAGGGCGGTGGGCCAGTGGGGTCTTTTCCCGTAAGTTCAATGGCCAGCTTGCCCCTGATTGGGGCTGTGGAGCTATAACACAGTTATGCTGTAGTAATCACGGCTCCTTGTTGCGGTGCTTGAAGGACTAGAAACTGGGGGGCACTTTCACATATCCTGAATAATGTGATTTCAGTCCACTTTGAATGCACTTTAATGATAGTTTGCAAGTGGATTTTGCCGTTTCACACAGTAAAATCCAGCTGCAAAGTGCATTGGAAGTGGATTGAAAGTGCATTGTTCAGGTGTGTGAAAGCTCCCTAGAGCAACAGAACTCTGTCTAGCACTAGTGGTGTGTGTGTGTGTGTGTTGCCATCAAGTCACGACTGACTTATGGCAACCCCATACGCGTTTCAAGGCAAGAAACGTTCAGAGGTGGTTTGCCATTGCCTGCCTCCGCATCACGACCCTGGAGGTCTCCCATCCAAATACTTGCCAGGGTTGAGGCTGAGAGTGTGTGACAGGCCCAAGGTCACCCGTCAAGTTTCCATGGCAGAGTGGGGATTCGAACCTGGCTTTCCCAGATCCTAGTCCGACACCTTAACCACTACACTACCTTGGCTCTCTGGCACTAGTGAGTTGGTAATAAGGAGCTTACAAGAGAGGACCCATGAGGACTCACGGGGCAGGGGATATCACATATCCCCCACTGGTCCCTGGTCCCCATCTGGTTTTCCTCCTTCTTCCCTGCCTGAGCTCTGCCACATCAAAACTCCCACACACACACACACACACCAGCGGCACGGTCACTCCCTACCCTCCACTGGCTCCTTTCCTTTGGCTCTTGCTCCTTTCCAAAGCTCCATTTTTAGTTTCCAGAACTATTTTTTTCTTAAATATCTACTGACAAGGGGTTTCAGGTGGGTAGCTGTGTTGGTCTACAGCAGAAGAGCAGGATTCAAGTCCAGTAGCACCATAAAGACCAACAAGACTTCCAGGGACACATGAACACATGAAGCTGCCTTACACTGAATCAGATCCTTGGTCCATCGAAGTCAGTATTGTCTACTCAGACTGGCAGCGGCTATTCAGAGTCTCAAGTAGAGGTCTTTCACATCATCTACTTGCCTAGTTTCTTTAACTGGGGATGCTGGGGATTGAACCTGGGACCTTCTGCATGCCAAGCAGATGCTCTACCACTGACCCAAAGCCCCTTGCCAAAGCTTTGCTCCCAAAAGCTTGTATCATGGAAAACTTGTTGGCCTTTAAGGTGCTACTGGACTCAAATCTTGCTCTTCTAGTAAAGGCAAAGGTAGTCCCCTGTGCAAGCACCAGGTCATTACTGACCCATGGGGTGATGTCACATCCCGACGTTTACTAGGCAGACTATGTTTACGGGGTGGGTTGCTGTTGCCTTCCCCAGTCATCTACACTTTACCCCCAGCAAGCTGGGTACTCATTTTACCAACTTCAGAAGGATGGAAGGCTGAACCGGCTAACTGAAACTGACTTCTGTCAGGATCGAACTCAGGTCGTGAGCAGAGCAAGACTGCAGTACTGCAGCTTACCACTCTGCGCCATGGGGCTCCTCTGCTCCCCCTCCTCTGGCAGGGGGTTAATGTTTTTGTTTTATGCAACTCTGGGTCTCTCCCAGAGTATATGTTGCTGCCAGGGTAGGACCCAGTTTGTGGATTTTTGATCTGCACAATGTTCAGCCCTTAGCTATTAGCATATAGCAGTGGCTGCCTGTGAGCTGGCAAGTCCTTGATTCAGATGCCACCTCAGCCATGAAGTCACTAATGATCTCAGGTGCTTAAAGAACAGGAAGCAGAAGCAGAGCGAGGGAGGCAAATAGCAGCTTTAATGTTCACAAACTATTTTGGAGTTTGCAGCGAGCAGTGAAGTTACCGAGTGGACATCTCCAAATTGTTCAGGATGATGAAATCCAAAAACAGACTGAAGGACTCCAGAAGGATTGCTCCAAACGGTGCAAAATCACCTCACAATGGCAAATGAAATTGAACTGCAAAGTAACATGCACTGTGAGTAACCACAAAGTGATATGCATCGTGGCAAATGGTCTCAACGTGGATGGGTTCTGGACTTTTTGAGAAAGTTTGGAGTGATGTGGACAGCTGATTCAACTCGGTGGACAACAGCAGGGAAAGAAGAAAACTCAATGCTGGGAATTAATGAAAAGGCTTGAAAATGAAACTGCCAGCACTAAAATTCAGTACTCAATGAGTGGCTGCATTTGTAACTCTTCTTGTCCTTTCTCAAAGGGGGTTCTCGCAGAGTGGGGAAAAAATGTAGAATGAGGAAACTATATGGGGTTGAAGCATCTTCCTTACAAGGAATGGGTAAAGCATTTTGGGGGCATTTAAGTTTACTTAAAAATTATAAATAGCATTGAAAAAACAAAGAGGTTTTTTCTCCTCCTCTCATAACCCTAAGAGCTTGGAATCACCTAAAAATAATGACTGGCTCTAAATTCAGCCAGTCACAAGGAACTAGCATTTCATACAACATGACAACTTATGGAACTCACTGCCACATGACGTGGAGATGAGCCATAGCTTAGAGGGCTTTAAAAATAATTGGACACATTCATGGAGTGTGGGTCTAGCAGCGATGAGAGGAGCAGCTGTGGCTCGGTAGGAAAGCATCTGCTTTGCATGCAGAAGGTCTCAGGTTCGCTCCCCAACATCTCCCATTAAAAGGAAGAGGCAGTGTTGAAAGACCCTGGAGACTTCTGAGACCTTGCTGCCAATTGCAGTAGACGATACGGACCGGTGGTCCAACTCAGTAGAAGATGGCTTCAATGATAAAGGAACTTCCATGTTCAGAGGCCATAAAACTTAATGTAACAGATGGCTTCATGTAACAGATGTTGTTTTCATGGCCCAGTTGTAAGGTTCCTTCGAGGCATCTGGGCCTCTAGGAAATAGCTCTTTATAACTCTTGGAAAGAAGATGCTGGACTAAGTTGAGCCTCAATCTGATCCAGCAGGGCTTTTCTTGTGTTCTTCTGCTAGGCAAATGACCAGAGTTTCACCAGCCAACTGCAGATAGCACTGGCTGGCTTACACTGCAGGGCTGTTGTAGCAGTTACCGAGAGTGTCCGAAATGCTTGGAACACTTGAGTTGCAGAAATACCGGGGAAGGGCTGCGTCGACCTTTGTGGGACATGACGCAAAACGCCCCAAACCAACATCGGATGGAGGTCATCTAATTTGAACACCCACCCCCTCCGAAGTCTTTGGTTCTGGTGACCGGAACCGTGTCACACTCGAAGACCGCCCGGCAATCGTTGCTATTTGGAGGGGCGCATCTGGAAAAGTGGCAAAAGATTCCCCCCCCCCCCACGCTGCACCACTCTGCATAGGAAAGTGATGCGTCCCTGAGATGTGGGGAGCCCCCTTGCCCCTGCGAAGCGGCGCAGGGCTTTGAGGGCGGGGTGGTCGGACCCCCACCTTTCCCCCCCGGGCCGATGCCATCAAGGGCAGGAGGGGGGGGGCCTCTAATTGCTTTCTCAATGCGAGATCATCCCCGGGCCCCCAGAGAGGCTGGGCGATGAGCACTCAGCCTCTCCCCCTCCCGGGAGCTCAGCCTCCTCCATCCTGCCTGCCTCCATTTACAGCCCATTCAGCAGTAAGTGGATCGAAGAAAGCCGCTCCCCACCACCCATTAGTGACAGCAGATCTCTCCCCCCCCCCACACCGCCTCGGACTGACTCGGCTTCCCCTCCTCTCTCTCTCTCTCCCCCCCTTTAGAGAGGCTCCATTCACTCGGTGCTCGGCCGCTCCTCCGGCTCCGCCGCCCAAGTTGGGACGATGAGCGAGCTGGAAGGGGACTTCGCGCAGCTCCTGCTGCTGAAGGACGGGCGGATCCGGGAGCTGGAGCAGCGCCTGTCCGAGAAGGACGAGGAGCTGCAGGAGCTGCGACGGAAGCTGCACAAGTGCCAGTCGGTGCTGCCCGCGCCCACCACCCACATCGGCCCGCGCACCACCCGGGCGCAGGGCATCTCCGCCGAGCCCCAGCCCTACCGCTCTTCCCACGACCTCCGGCAGGCCTTTCGCAAGTTCGCCAAGTCCGAAAGGTAGGAGCGGGGGGGGGGGCGAGGCTGTCATCTCGGGCGGGCCCGGGGGTGGGGGGTCCCGCGCCCCCCCCCAGACGCCTTGGGGCTGGCCGGCCGGGGCGGAGCTGGGGGCGAGGGCGTGCGCGCGTTTAGGGGGGGGACCCCCCCTCCGAGACGCGCGCAAAGGGTTAGGGAGCCGAGTTCTCCGAGGAGGGACGGGGGAAAGGGAGGCTTCCCCCCCCCCAGCCCGTCACGTGGAGGACCCGGGGGGGGATCGAGACCACAAACCTCCCTCGAGGTTCGACCCTTAGAGGTCCGATCCCTCCCCGAAGTTCCTGCAAGAAGTTCTTGAAGCGCTTTTGCAACCTCCCCCCCCCCTCTTTTTTTTTAAATTTTCCTTCATTTAATATATCCATAAAAACAATATCATAATTGTAATAAAGAGGGGGGGAAAACAAATGGTATTCTAATGCAACAATCAAATGACTTCCCCCTCTCCCGTCTAAAATTAAATGGTATAACCCTTTGCTAACGGAACCGATCCCAATATTATTTTAATTAATCTGTTCTTGTCATAGCCAACATTATGAAATCAAGACCTAATATAAAAATTAATACAAAGCATGACTAAGGGATTAGATCCCCCCCCCCTCTTTTTGTCTGGGGCGGGGAGGGGGCGCGCGGAGCCTCGCGCGCCCCATCCTTCGCCGCCCGACTCTTTTGGCGGAGCACGCCCGGACGGCCGGGCATGCTCAGTCTCCCCGGCCGAAGCCGCGGCGCCCCCCCTCCTCTTGCCCTTACAAGCGGCTGCTTCCCCCAACCAGGGCCGGCGCTGCCGCGAAGGCGAGTAGGTGGTCGCCTAGGGGCGCAGCGTTGCAATAAATGAGTTTCTTTTTTTTGGGGGGGGGGGGAAACGCAACTGGCCATTCTTATTTTCAGAGAAGTCCCGCAACGGCGCTATGGGACAAAACTCATGATGGCATCTCATCAAACATTTTGTGCTTTTTCTTTTTAATACAAGACATCTGCTTTTCAAACAATTGGGAGGTGGGGGGGTACAAGTAGTTGCCCTGCCCTGGGTGGCCCAGGCTAGCCTGATCTGGTCAGATCTCAGAAGCGAAGCAGGGTCAGCCCTGGTTAGTATTGGGATGGGAGACCACCGAGGAAGTCCAGGGTTGCTGTGCAGAGGAAGGCGCTGGCAAACCACTTCTTGTGAGTCTCTTGCCTTGGAAACCCCAAAAAGGGGTCGCCATAAGTCGGCTGCGACTTGACGGCACTTTACACACACACACACACAAGTAGTTAGCCTTGCCTAGGGCGCACCGGCCCTGCCCGCAGCGGGATAAGAAGGGGAGGGGCGGAGATGTAGAGTGAGAAATCTTGAGGATTTGGGATCGGGGTGGGGGGGGTGGGGGGAGAGGCAGGCTGGGGTTCAAAAGCCCGACGGGCGAGACGCCCAGAGGCCCTCCCCTTCCTTCGCTCCGCCTCCCACCGTCCCGCCTGTTTCAGCCCCTCCTGCTCCAGTCTGGCGGCGGCGACTGCTTTTTGCAAAAAGGAAAAAAAAAAGGAAAAAAGTCTCGGACACCAGAGAAGCCCCATCGATCGGCCCCAGCATTAAACCCCCTGTGGACATTAGCGAGAGGAAGTGCAGCGCTCATTATGAGCTTTTAAGTCGCTGGAGCTCGAAATGCACGTTGCAGGATATTGAATATCCCATTAAACTGCGCCCCCCCTCTCCCTCCCTACCACCCCCACCCCCCGCCTTTTCCTCGTTCATGATCATCGGTTTCTTCCCTGCCCGGTTTGAACGGTCGGACTTTCTTGGGGGTGTGGGGGAGGATGCTAACGAGGAGAGAGAAGCGCCAGGCACGCTCAGGATATAAAAGTTTGTCTTTGGGAGATAAGGTTTTGGGGAGGGAGGCTTTTTGAACTCCAGAGAAAAGTTTGCAGGCGATGACCCCCCCCCCCTCCCTCCGAGGCTGAACTTTATTTGTGGCAAATCTTCACCTCTGCTGCTGTTGTAGAATAAGTACCCCATTGCTTTCCAGTGATAGCGGTGGGTCCTTTTTTGTTGGGGTTGCCAACCTCCAGGTACTAGCTGGAGATCTGCTATTGCAACTGATCTCCAGCCGATAGAGATCGGTTCCCCTGGAGAAAATGGCCACTTTGGCAATCGGACTCTATGGCCTTGAAGTCCCTCCCCTCTCCAAACCTCGCCCTCCTCAGGCTCCACCCCCAAAAACCTCCTGCCGGTGGCGAGGATCGACCTGGCAACCCTACTTTTTGTGTGCAAGTTTGCCCTACTGTGGCTCTCTGGGAAGTGTTGCTCTGTCATTCCCCTGGCAATGAAGGTTAGAGGAAGAGGCCTGGAGTGCCGCTGCTTCAAGGCCTGATCAAGCCAGCAGCCCTGGAAGTTGAGAAACTCAGATCGGTTCTCTCCCTTTTATAGCCACAGGGGATTTGGGAGAGTCCTGGTTGGTTTTCCCTGTTGCCCTCAGTGATGGTGGTGGAGGTGGCTGCAGTGATGGTATCATCCTGCTTCTCGCTATGGGAATGGCCACCCTTCATTCGATATTGCGCCCTTGTTACTCTATAGCCATAATTCGCAACTGGATTCTCTGGTTGGCAGTTGGCCCAGGAAAATCTAGTTGTGAATTAGGGGAGGGGCTGTGGCTCAGTGGTCAGGTTCAATCCCCGGCATCTCCGAGTAGAAGGATCAGGCAGTAGGTGACATGAAAGACCTCTCTCTGCTGGAGACCCTGGAGAGCAGCTGCCCGACTGAGTAGACAATACTGAACTTGATGGACCAATGGTCTGATTCAGTAGAAGGCGGCTTCATGTGTTCATGTGAATTACTGCCATAGCATGTTGCTAATTTATTAATGGGTTGCCAACTCAGGGTGGGGAAATTCCTGGAGGTTTGGGGGTGGAGCCTAAGGAGGGCAGGGTTTGGGGAGAGAAGAGACCTCAATGGGGTATAATGCCATAGGGTCAACCCTCAAAACAGCCATTTTCTCCAGGGGAACTGACTTCTGTAGTCTATTGTTCCACTGTAATTCCAGGGGAACACCAGGCCCCATCTGGAGGTTGGTAACCATATGATGTAGCCTTATACTTAATTGTCATTAGTAGGTATGTCTCCAAGTAACTTTGTCCCCCCAACAATATGATGATTAATCATATGAATTATGAATTAAGTATATGAATTGTACTAGATTTTCACACAAAGCAATTTGTCTGAATGGGATAAAAGCCTGTTTTGTTTTTAAATGGTACCTACATCACAGCAGTTCCTTCTGTATGCATCAGAGAATGGGGGAGAATGTACCATGGTTATTATAAGCACTTTTTATTTTAAAAAATTAAAACGTATTGTCTAACTAGGGGACGTTTTAATCTATCAAAAGAGTTTAGGTGAAATAACCAACAGAAAGATTATACTGTCTATATTTAGCATCACTAAACCCGGAAAGAAATGTTTCTTAAAAGAAACATGCCAGTAAAACTGAAAGTATGATTTTTCTTCAGCTGCTTAAATGGAAGGAGAGCCAATTTTTTTTTTGGGGGGGGGAGGCCGGAGAAGAGGATGAGGCCAGCTGAATGAGGAACACTGAAGAGTTGTTGCTTTGGGGAGAAGGCAGAGGAGCAGCGACGTTTCTCGGTGAATCCAAACCGTAATCTATAAAACTGTGTTACAGACACATCCCATACAAGGAAGCCAGAAGGGTATGATTAAAAATTGGCTTCCTTGCTGTGTCAACTCTGCCCTGAATATGTGCGTGTGGGTTTGGTGCTGTTCCTTAGGTTATTTCTGCTTTTGGTGTCTTCCTTCTCTCTCGAACTACTGGAATTTGGGGAGTGGACTTGGGAGCGGAGCAGATTGTCTGCCTCTTTAACATATGCAGTTCATTAGAGGGTTTTTTTTTTTTTTTAATGGATGCACTGACTATTTGGCTAACTTTTCACCTTTGGGTTTTTTTTTTTTTTAAACTGCTTTAATGACTGGTGTTATTTTTCTGAATTTTGAAAGTCTAAAAGAGAGAGTTGCTTGAAAGAGAGCACTGTACGTCTTGCATTAAAATTATACCGGCTTTGTAAATATAGGATTTTAAGTGAGGGGTTCCATGCGCCTGATATTCCCACTGGAAAACTGCTTTGAAAGAGGTCTCGCAAGGCGGCTGCTGCCGCATTCCCCCCCCCCCCCAGCTCTTTCCCAAAGTAGGAAACTACAGTGCGGATGGAGAACGAGTCTCAGTTCACAGAGATAGATTTATCTGTTCAATCAGATGCTGGGAGCGCATATTTTCCCTCTAACATTCATTGCAAGTATTAAGTCCCGACTTCCTTCTTTTGGTGGTTTGCACTAGGACAGAGGGTAAACTCCCCACCACCACCCCCCGCTCAACATTTGGACTTTCGAATAGAAGCCATGAAGTTTATTTTAAGCACACTGACTCACTGTAGCGGGGAGTTATGACAAGTATAATATATGGAGATAGTAATGGTTGGAATTGAGGGTGGGAGAGATGCACCAGAAATTTAAAGGAACATAATATCTTTGTGAACAATACTTCGGTCAGCTTTCTCCCCGTCCCTTTTCTTCCTGTGAGCGGCGTGACCGTCCGATAGATGAAGTTATGTATTTATTGCTATTTGCAATGAAAACTATTGCTGGCATCTTAAACATGCTTGTTTGAGAATTCTGTGGGGCCCCTGAAGTAAATAAAACGAGTAAGCATTCTTCATTTAAGCCTGGGAGGGGATTTTCCTAGGTTCTGTGCTAAAAGTTGATATAAATAATACCAATACATAGTACTGGGGATGGAAAAGGCAGGTCTGTTGAGTACGTGGAGTCGAATACATAGCCTGAAGTATTGTGAATAATGACAGCTGCTCAAGTTACAGTATCCTCTTTAAGTGTAGTCTTAGGGAAGCTCAGCCACCTGGACCTCTCTCATCTCTTTATAACACATAAATATGTAACACAAATATTTCATTTCCAATTAAAAGTTGGAAAGTGAAACAAAAAGTCATTTATCCTGACCCCATGTCACTTTCGGCCCTCAGAACTACTTCTGCAATATGCAAGCATGACTTTTACTAAAATGTGATCTTTATGATTTTTGAGATGACAACTGCGAATACTGCTAACTTCTTGAAGCACCGTGTATCAATGGCAATCAGGATCGGACTGATATCAAAGGGAACTTTGGCTCTCAATAGGTTTATGCTGGATAAATTGGTTATTCTTTAACAAACCACAAGAGTTGTTGTTTTAACTGATTCACAGCGACCCATCTGAAATGATATAAATGCAAAGAATTTTTTTCCTGTAGCAAAAGAAATATATAAATCAATATTATTGTGTTACAGTATCTAGATTTGCATTTTGGTGTCGTTTATGGTAAATGCTTCTGTGAATAGTTCCATCTTTAAAGAGTGAAACCAAAACTGATCTGGGAAGTTCATGGTATTTTTCAAGTATGCAATTAAATTATTGAAATAGTAGCTGCCCCCGAGTTCAAATGTATTGCTGAATAATTTGGAGGCTCTCGGGCAATGCATAGTACAGATTGGCCAGATTACTTGAAAACTGTAGCATGGCATCTGAATCCAATAATAGGAGCGGATCTGACATTTGGTCCAGATGACCACTGCCCATTTAAAGTGTGGGCAGAGATGCTAACATATCCATTTATGGCTCAGAGAGAGAAGCTCAGAGAGTGGGGCTTCCTCAGTTTTCATGAGCTCAACTTAATAGAAATTGCTTCTGAAACAAAATGAAATGCTTCCGTTGAAGCTTCTCTACATCGTGCAAACAGCCTGCCTGGATCATCCTGATCATCTGTGTAACACTGAATGCAATCCTCTTTGACACTGAGTATACAAAGTCTGCCTAGTAAACGTCGGAATGTGACGTCACCCCATAGGTCAGGAATGACTCGGTGCTTGTACAGGGGACCTTTACCTTTTTAATACACACTAAAGAAACCCCTTTTTCAGGCCTATTGGACTATTTTCAGCTTTCAGCAATCAAATGTTTGGGGATCTCAACAGTGTGAGAACAGATAACTAGCTATCACAGGATTAATTCATGTTTGCATGTTCATCATTTACAACATCTGAAGGAGCAATTACACAAAAATAAAACATGACAGACAGAACTTTCTGAACACCTTATGTAATTTCAAGCATAGTGTTTTCAGTGGAGCCAGTTCTCATATTCAGGTATGAGTTAGTAAGTATAGAGTAATCAAGTATATAGAGTACATACATGTGCTACTGTGCATTAGTAGCCATTGATATTAATGTCTTTCATTAAGTCTACATTTGTCATAGAAGCTTCTTAGTTTGGATTGGGACTGTGGCTTAATGTTAGGGCATCTGTTTTGTGTGCAGGAGGTTCTAAATTCGATCCCGGGAATCTCCATCAGTAGATGATTTGAAAAACTTCATCATACAATGGAGAACCACAGCCAATCAGAGTAGACAATATATTCAATATAAAACGCAGCTTCATGTTTTCAAAATTCTTGTTGAGATTCCCTATTTGACTCCCTATTTGTATGAGATTCCCTATTTGTATGTAAAGTCAAAAAATGTGTTTAAAGAGTTGGAAAGAAAGCAAATATGGTAGAGCCTTTTTAGCTGTTAGATTATTTTATTCCAAATTGCAAGGTTTTTAAGGCATGGTTCCTTCTTCATGCTGTTATAAGAATAAGAAGTAGAAAAAGTTATATCTTGCCTACAAAGGTAGATTAGGATTCACCACATTAATGGAAATATCATTCAGATTATGTGAGATATGCCACAAAATATGAAGATTATTTGCAACTGTCAGACTCATGATGATACATTTTGGGTTTCAACCAGCATGGTGTAGTGGTTAAGAGCAGCGGAACCTAATATGGAGAACCAGGTTTGATTCCCTACTCCTCCACATGAGTGGCAGACTTTTATCTGCTGAAGTGGGTTTGTTTCCCCACTTCTCCACATGAAGCTTACTGGATGACCTTGGGCTCTTCACAGTTCTCTCCGAAGTCTCTCAGCCCCACCTACTTCACAAGGTGTTTGTTGTGGGGAAGGGAAGGCTATTATAAGCAGCTTTGAGAGTCCTTAAAGGTACAGAAAAAGCAGGGTATAAAAACCAACTCTTATTCTTCTTTATTACATGTGCTGGACAAGCTGCATGCCCTTGAATTAGTTCTTTTTACTATGTTATGTATTAGACAGATTCACATGATATGGCACTAAATTCCAAATATCAAACATGTGCTGTGTGAAAAAATATATTCTTTTGTTAATGGGAAATTATGAGATTTTCCCTAGTTCTTATGAACCAGTAAAGAAAGATACCCTCCTTGCTTTCACCAAATCATTCTTGACTTTATGTACATATATATAGCGTATTCTCCATTTTGTGTGTGTGTGTGTGTGTGTGTGTGTGTGTGTGTATATATATATATATATATATATAAATAAAATATCTTTGCATATTGTGAGAATGTGCTATGTGGTAGTTTCACAGTTACTTTCAGTGCTTTTTTCAAATGTCTGATAGCGAAGCCATTCCTTTGCCAATTAAAACTGAAGATACACTGTTCTCTTGCATCCAGAAGATTGACTTTTAGCATGTGAAAGAGTTCTCCCTTGACTTTGTAGGATCCCACCTACATGAGCCATTATTTTTGTAAGGTCTCCTCTGGAAGGAAGCGACTTCAGAGCAGTAACTAATGCAGAGACACAATAAGCAACCCATTCTTAGGAGAGGTACTTCTAATATCTCTCTGCATCAGGAGCTGTTCATTGGTCCAATCACTTTCAGGGGAGAGAGCTAGCAAAACAGAAAGGAGAAATCAGTAAACCATGCAGCAGGCTGCCTTCTCTGTGGCCAGATGCATTGCAATTCTTTAATTGTATAGTTACTTTAAATGTATTTCTTGTGGCATGCTAACATTCCTTTTGCAGCACAATTCTGTGACATATCGTGTAATTTGGAAATCATCACATTTTTATCCCTCCCTTCCTCCATGGCAGGCATACATGTCTCTTCCCCCCTTAAAATAACTTTGTGAGGTAGGTTACTTTTCCCTCCCTATATATAATTTTAGACAAGGGCAATACAATAAAATTATCTCGGAAGAACGCAAATGCCCATTTTGTCCGGATCAAGTAGGCTCCCTAGCCTACATTGTTTTAGCATATACACAAAATAATACTGCACGAAACAAATATATAGCTTCTTGGATAAAACAGCTAAAGGCATTTTCTGAGAAGTGGATACTGTGTTATCTGCTGTCAAGTAGATCGGTCAATTGCATGAGAGATGTGGCAACTTTTCTCTTTATAGTGTCAAGGAAAAATTAAATTTCATTTCCCTTTTTTTAAAAGTGTGAAATAGTAGATGAATAGCCAATGGCTGTTAAATCTAGGGAAAGGAAAGGATTCTAGAAACAAATGATTTTTGCTCACGAAACACAGCTCTTTAAGATATGTCCGTCTTGCCACTGGAATGAAAGTAACAAAACTGAAAACTTAGCTTTGGGACAATGAGAATCAGTGAGTTTGATTTTGAATTTAAAATGCACTTTATGAAAAATCCATTTTGTTGTTTGGTATAGCTTGTACCCATGACAAGGGGGAGATTTTAAAGAGGCACTCATTTGATTAAGGACACCTTTGTTGCTTTTTTTGTTTAAAAAGAACACAGTTTGGCATAAAAATAAGGGCACAACTCATTGAAATTCTCTCAAAGCATCCATTGTGCTTTGTGGGCTGAATCTAGAGAATTTTGTCTTCTGTTACTTTGCAAATGAGTTCTGGGCAGAAGACCCTCTTTTGGGGGTAGCTTTGGGTTTAAGCAGAGAGGCTGCAAAACTAATAAAGAAGACAAATGGCAAATTAGGTGTTGTAAGCCCTGAGTATTTTATTAATTTAGCACCCTTTCTTTGTCAACAGCTGCGATCCAAGTCAGTGTACAAAATACAATAAGATACTTACATGGCTTTCATAAAATAATAAAAATGCACAAACATTTTCAAGTACATTTTAAATGAGATGGAAGGTAAAAATGCACTAAATAGACATCAATAATGGATTGGTGGATACTTAAAGCCTCTGGAACACAATGTTTCTAAAGATGAAAATAGAAAAGGTTCTCATGCCATTCATGGCTTTAACAACCAATGGAAATTTGCTCTACCACACTATGGGTCATTACTGTTATAAATGCAGGACAGACTCAGTGTTATCACGGTGGATATGATGTGGATGAGGAGGCTTCTAAAAGTCCCTGGAAGACTAAATTGAGCAGACCTCCTGTGCTTCTGCACAGGGCCAGATCTAGGGAGGGGTTAGGAAAAGCAGTTGCCCCTGGTGGTGGGCAGAGAGGGGGTGGTGGCCAGCTCAGCTGCTGCGCGCACAGCAAGCTGCTGCTCCGGCCTCCGCAAACTTTTCCTTGCCTCTCACTCTCAGCCAGCACCGCCCCAAATCTCAGCTCCTCCTTTCTCCTCCTGGCGCCTCTGCAACCTGGCCTGGAACATGTGGTGGAACATGCTGGGGGAGGGTGGAGCGGGGAGGGGGAGGAGCACCCAGCACCCAAGACTTCCTTAGATACCCCCTCCCACCCCTCTGATAGCTGAGGAAGGAAAGATGCGACCCCCCCCCCACATCACCATTCTCCGCATGTGTATACAAGGTAAACTGGGGAAGGAAGAAGAGGCGTTTCTTTAGCCGCCTTTTCCTTAAAGCCCAGAAGGCAACTGCAGCATGTTGGCCTCCAGACACCTTCCCCCCCCCCAAGTTTAAGAAAATGGCTCCTTTGAGCAGCACCCCAGGAAGAGCGAGGAAAGTAACCCTTCTCAACTGCCCTTGTGGAACTGGGCAGGACTTTCCTGCCAAGCAAGGGCAAGGGGGAGCCAGGATAGCTGGTGGGGGGGAGGCAAAGGGGCATTTTAATGGGGAAGATTTTCTGTTCCCCTTTGCAGCTTTGAAACTGCGGGGAAATGAAAGGATTGGAGATGGAAGTCTACTACATTCCCCCCCCCCACTATTTCCATCTAGTCATATGCTCTAAGTTCCTAATAGGGGCAGCGGTAGAGTTGCCAACCTCCAGGTAGTAGCTGGAGATCTCCCACTATTCCAACTGATCTCCAGCCGATAGAGATCACCTGGAGAAAATAGCCGCTTTGGCAATTGGACTCTTTGGCATTGAAGTCCCTCCCCTCCCCAAACCCCTCCCTCCTCAGGCTCCACCCCAAAAATCTCCCGCCGGTGGCAAAGAGGGACCTGGCAACCCTAGGGGCAGCAGAGGTCCCTTTGGAGGCCAGGCAGAGCTGGATTTATGCTCAGGCTAGGTCAACTACAGTTTAGAGCCTCAGATCTTTGTTTGTTCATTTGTTTACTAAATTGCTTGCTATACTTTAGGGCCTTAGCCTGTTCTGACCTGCGCTTGAACCCAGGACATAATCAAGACATTGGTCCTTAAAATGTGCCAGCAGGTTCTTGGAAAGCTGTCTATTCCTCCCCACCAAATCCTTGGAGTAGCAAAAGGCAGACTGAACACAAGGACCCCAGTCGATCAGATTCCATCAAAAGCCAGGTGGGGCGCCCCCTCCTCTTTGCAACTAGGAGATGTGCCCAGCAGCGCCACTCCAGGTGTGACCACTTGCCTGGCTTTGAAGGAAATGGACCACGTGGTGGCATCCGGCCTCCTCAGCCAGGTCGATGGGAGGCCTCCCAGAGGCTTCTGGCTGCTGCCCAGCAAATAGTTCGCACTTGCATCCCCCCCCCCAAAAAAAAACTTTGATTGGCAGGTCAGTGTCACCAGCCCTCTTTCTTCTCTGATGAGGAGGGGTCACCCAAGAAATGCTGGGGGTGCACTTTTCGCAATGCCCCTCTCCTCTTTGGCATCACAGCCAATCGGGGTGGGGGAGTTAAATTGACAGATCAAATCATGAAATTGCAGCCACGGGAGGTGGGGGCATTGCGAAAAAAATCTGGTTTTCATGTGTTTGAGGTGTGCGTGCGTGTGTATGCATGCACACCTTTCTTTCCCTGGCTATTTAAGAACTCCATGAAATCTGTACCTCCCCCATTAGCTGAAAAAATATAACCGGTAGTTGTAGATCTCTTAGTTGTACTTCATTCATTGTCTTTGACCAAAAATTTAGAGTTTGGAAAAGTTTCCTTAAAATAATGGTTTTATTTTATTAAATGTTGAGAGATCTATCTATCTATCTATCTATCTATCTATCTATCTATCTATCTATCTATCTATCTATCTATCTATCTATCTATCTATCTATCGAGAGCTATGTATATATGTGTATGTATATGTGTGTGTGTTTGTGTGAGTGTGTGTACTGAGACGACAAGAGTCACTGGAAAAGATAGTCATGCTAGGAAAAGTTGAGGGCAGCAGGAAAAGAGGAAGACCCAACAAGAGATGGACTGACTCAATAAAGGAAGCCACAGCCTTCAATTTGCAATTCTGAGCAAGGCTGTCAAAGATAGGACAATTTGGGGGACTTTCATTCATAGGGTCGCCATGAGTCGGAAGCGGCTTGACGTCACTTAACACACACACACACACACACACACACACACACACATGTATATATATCCCAGCATATATATGCATGTGTGTGTGTGTGTGTGTGTGTGTGTGTTGCGGGAGTTTCTGGATAAGAATCTGGCTAGAGGATTCATCCGTCCGTCCAAGGCTGCGTTCTCCTCACCCTGCTTCTTCGTGAAGAAGAAGGGGACTTCGGACCTCCGGTTGTGTGCAGACTATAGGGGGCTTAATGCAGTTACTGAAACTAACGCGTATCCCATCCCCCTCATCCCTGACCTTCTCAGCCAGCTACAGGAGGGCAGGGTGTTTTCTAAACTGGACTTGGCGGAGGCCTACTACTGGGTTCGGTAGTACAGTTTTTTCCTGGGAGCTCATAGGGTAAACCCGAGCCTTGGAGGGCTTCATGTCTGCCGTTAACTTAATGGCCCAGTCCGTAGTGTGGTGAGGGGGTAGTAAGTTACAGTCCTTCCCCTCAAAGACATCTGCAAAGTCCTGATATTCCGGGGGCAGTGTTACGGGAATTGCTGTCGCGGCAGTCACCCTCCCCCCATTGGGCATGTCCTCCCTGGAATGCCACCTGCATTGGGGGGATTCAAACACTACTTGACCCTGTGCCCAGTCACTGCTGGGATTGTGACCTGCCAGCCAATTTCTTCCCAGAACCACCGGGTAAGCGATCCCAGGGGCTATGGTGAGGCTGATTTGCTCCCAGTGATCCCCCACCCCTAACAACACAGGGTCAGTGCGCAAATGAACGGGGCCCCCCTGAAGGTCCCTGAAGCAGCCATTTGACGGAAGCGCAAGGGCTGGTCCAACTCCACTGCCCCCAACTGTAATCGGTCAAACACTTCTTGGTCTATCAAAGTTCTGGAGCAACCAGAGTCCAAAATACCCACTACTGCAACTGGATCCCCTCCCTGGGGATTCTTTAACACCACGGGTATCAGGAGAGTCTCTCCCTGGTCACTCACCCAGGTCGGAACCGGTTCGGTTTCTCGTGGGGTAGCCTCCTGTGCCGGTTCACTCACAGGAAGCTTCCTTTGTTTTTTGACGGTGAGACCTCTCTTGAACAGCAGCGATGTTCGCACGGGGCAGGCTCCAGATCTGCGCTTAAAGCCGCCGTTCCACGCCGGGTGGGTGTTCCCTCCGTTCTCTTCAGGTCTGGATCTTGGTAGTCGGTCAGAGCCTTCCTGCCTGTTGCCTGTCTGGGTGATCAGCTGGTGCAGTTGGCTGCGAAGTGCCCCATTCTTCCGCAACGCAGACAGGACCCCTCTCTGAGGCGGCACACTCTCTCTTCCGGGAACCTGCCTCGATTCCCCTCGCCTCAGTGTACCTCCGACGCAGCGTTTCCCTTTGTTGGGCCTCTGGGGGGGGTTCCTTCCCCAGGCGATCCTTGGCGAACTGTAGGGTAAGCGTGCAGTGTTCTACTTGCCCTGCCAGCCGGATCCAGCCCTCCACAGTGTCAGGATCTCCCAGAGTCAGGCAGCCGTCCAACACTTCCCAGCGTAGCCCCTCGCGAAAGTGTTGGACCTTGGTGGCTTCGCTCTACTCTCGCACTTTGCATGCCAGGGACTGGAACTCCTGGGCATATTCTAGCACTGACCAGAACCCCTGCTTCAATTTGCGCATGACAATCTTGGCCCTCTCTGCCCGGTGAGGGTCCTCAAACCGGCGGTGCAGGGCTCCCAGGAACTCATCGAGGGAGCGCAAAAGTCCAGGGTTAACTTCTGTTGCTTCCACTGCCCACTCCACCACCTCCTTTTCCAGAAGCCCGATGGCGTACCGCACCCGGGCTTCTTCGGAAGGAAAAGTCTCATCCTGGTCGTTCATGAAACCAGAAAGTTGTAATAAGAAGTGGGGTAACTGGGCGCAGGTCCCATCAAAGGAGATGTTCAGGTCCCGGGCGACTGTGCGTGGAGGATAAACTGGGTGGGTGGGTGGCTGCAGCGCTGATGGACGATCGGAGTCCTCGCACCGTTCCTGCTAGCGTCGTCATCTCCCTCCGCAGGGCTCCCAGCTGGGCCTGAAGGTCCCGATTCTCCAGGGTCAGGTTGTGGTTCCGCTCCTGTAGAAGACTGTGTTCCTCCTCCTGGGGGCAAGGGGTCAAGGTGACTGGCGCCAGGTCTCGAAGCGATGTCTCCCTCCCGGAGTACCTGTCTTCCAGCGGGCCTCGGTACAGGTGAACAAAGCTTGGGGTCGTTGTCGATCAGTGGAGCGGTGCCTCCTTGGCAAATTCTGCGGGGTACCCCGCCGGGGCTGCTTCCTCCCCGAGCGGGCCGGCTCCCTCCGGGGCTGCTTCTTCCTGGAGCAGTGCCTCCCTCTGCCGTTCCTGCTGGCAGACACACTTGTACCGCCGGATCAGTTCGGCGGATCGGGACAACATAGAAAACATCTTTTCAAGAACAAACTGGTAGAAATATTGTCGAAGGCTTTCACGGTCAGAGTTCATTGGTTCTTGTAGGTTATCCGGGCTGTGTAACCGTGGTCTTGGAATTTTCTTTCCTGACGTTTCGCCAGTGAAACATCAGGAAAGAAAATTCCAAGACCACGGTTACACAGCCCGGATAACCTACAAGAACCAAACTGGTAGAAAATAAAGAAAATAAGAAAAAAAAGAGACTCCAGCCTAATGTCAGGCTTCAGCAAATGCACGGCGTTTCAGGCAATAGAACTCAAATCCAGACAGAGCAGCGATTCAAGGATTTATTCCGAAAGTCAGTGATTTCAGTAAAGAGACGAGCAATGCTGGAATACATGACTGGGGGAGTATGGATACATATATAGGGCTGTTACAATAGGGTTACAGGAACAAAGAGACAATGTAGTCATTTCCTGCCGGTAACGACTTAAGTAAAACTGAATGGAAACAATTGCGAGCAATCAGTGGAGGAGATGGCCGAACTCTCGGCTTTGTGCGCGGGCCCCGATATCAGATCGGAGATTTACACGGGCGGGTCCCAATACAATTGTAAATCTCTGGCCGAAGCTCGTGTGCAAAACGGGGGGGGGGGGAAGGAGTGCACGGAGAACTCCATCTTGTTCGCGGGGAAACCATCTTGTTTGGGAACGGAGCTGTCAGAAGCCCTATCTGACAATATGTATATATGTATATTTGTATATGTATGTGTGTGACAAAATGACACCCCCTTACATTACATACATACATACATATTATACATACATACTATATACATATTATATATATGTGTGTGTGTGTGTGTGTTTGTATATATGTGTGTGTATATATATATGTGTGCGTGTATGTGTATGTGTGTGTGTGTGTGTGTGTGTATATATATATATACACACACACACACATACACACACACACATATATACAAACACACACACATATATATATAATATGTATATAATATGTATGTATAATATGTATGTATGTAATGTAAGGGGGTGTCATTTTGTCATCTTGCCCCCCCCCCCATGTAGATCTGGCCCTGCTTCTGCAACAAGGTCAGCATGCACAAAAGTAGGACCAAGTTTGCATAAGTTGTAGAAATGGGCATTGAAATAGGTCTGGTTCCTGAGATTTCCTGCCCATCTCCTTTGCTTGACCTTGCAGCTCAAGTCTAGCAATATCTGGACTGCTATGGTTGTAGGGATGCAAAGAAGGGTGCGCCTATGTTCTTGTTAGCGGCACTGCAGGGAGACATTTAATAAGTGCCACTACACTATAATGGAGGAAACATCCTCCTTGTGGATTTCTTCTAGCCAAGGAGCTTTGAAAGGAACAAAAGCTTCTTGCTGTAATGCTCTGGCAAGTATAGTGAATGCCCCATTCAGGTCTGCATGGGAGAAAAGAGCTGCAAGAACAGAACATCCCAGATTAGGTACTGTTTAGGAAGACCATGAAACAGGTACTGTGCAGAAGTGCAATGTCAGGAAAGATGACAATGGAAGTTGTCAGCAGAGGTGGCCCAAAAGACCAAGCCATCCAAGTGTGGACACCAAAGACGTAGTTTGCAATCTGAGAGGGGCACCCCAGATTCCCATGCACTATTCTAGTAGATGCCAGGGGCTAACTACTGGGTTGGACAAGGCCATGTGTGGACCAAAAGCTGTGTCCCAGCATGTTCTGTAATGGTTCAAGAGACCCTGGCTTGTACCTATCAGATGTGATAGCCACTTGGGTAACAAAATATCATAGGCCTTCCCTAATGGCAAGGATGTGTGTATGTGTGTGTGTGTGTGTGTGTGGCAGTTAGGGTTGCCAGCTCCGGGTTGGGAAATACCTGGAGGTTTTGGTGGTGGAGCCTGAGGAGGGACAGGATTTCAGGAGGGACTTCAATGGGGTATATTGCCATAGAGTCCACCTTCCAAAGTGGCCATTTTCTTCAGGTGAACTGATCGCTGTCGCCTTGAAATCAATTGTAATAGTTGGAAATCTTCAGCTACCACCTGGAGGTTGACAACCCTAGTAGCAGTGGCATGCATGTTCCATGCTCTTACAGGAGAGGAGTCGAAAGAGTACTCCATGTAAATAGGAAGGTAGGGAGTTCATTTTCAGCATTTTGCCAGCAAGATGGAAGGTAGCCTGTCCAGAATTGCTTCTCACTACTATTCTTGAAGGCTGGATAGGTAGGGGTGCCAGACCCCCCTTCGCAACCGACAGGAGGTTTTTGGGGCGGAGCCTGAGGGGGTCAGGGTTTGGGGAGGAGAGGAACTTCAATGCCATAGAGTCCAATTGCCAAAGCGGCCATTTTCTCCCGGTGAACTGATCTCTATTGGCTGGAGATCAGTTGTGATAGCAGGAGATAGGTAGTATACCTTTGGACAATACTTTCAATTCTATCAGGTTAACTGGGCAATTATGGGATGCACATTCTAGCATCCACAGTTGTCTTTTACTTTCATTTTCCAGTTACTGCTGAGTAGTACTATTCAGAGGCTGTTTGTTCGTTGCCTGAATAAACAGAAATGCATGTGAAAATATCCATTACTCTGGGGGCCAAACTAGACATTATATTTTTAAAAGAATCACTCTCCCTACCACCATACAGCAGCTGCAGGGAATGTCTCTTTAAAATGAGGGAGAGCCTGATTCAGCTGGGAACTGCAGCTTGTGGGAGAGAAAGGGCTCCTGCCGTTCCCCCTTGCTGTTTTCCTGAGCTGAAGTGGAGCTGGCGTGGAGTTGTTTCCTCCTTTTTGTACCTGCAAATGCATGGTATACTGGGTGTACAGCTGCAAAGAGGTGAAAAGAACTCCCTCCCTGCAGTTTCAGCTCAGGCAAATGACTAAGGGGGCAGGAGCCCTTCCTCCACCCCCTCATGTTCCAGTTCCCAGCGGAATTGGGCTCTCCCTCATTTTTAAAGGGACATTCCTCATAGCTGCTGTGTGGCTATAGGAGGAGTGAATCCCCTGACCTGACCTTTTAAAAATATGTAACATCTAGTTTGGTTCTGAGTACATGTGTTTTGTAAGGAATGGTTAGTGGTCCCAGGTGTAGGAACAGGCCTAGAAATATTTTAAATAAATGGACTAAGGAAGTGAAGTTCATTTTCAGCATTTTGCAAACAAGATGAAAGGTATCCTGTCCAGAATTGCTTCTCGCTACTATTCTTGAAGGCTGGATAGGTAGAGTGGCCAGATCCTTCTTCGCAACCAGCGGGACGTTTTTGGGGTGGAGCCTGAGGGAGGGCAGAGTTTGGGGAGGGGAGGGACTTCAATGCCATAGAGTTCAGTTGCCAAAGCAGCCATTTTCTCCAGGTGAACTCTATCGGCTGGAAATCAGTTGTGATAGCAGGAGACCTCCAGCTAGTACCTGGAGGTTGGCAACCCTATGGATAGGTAGGTGGATAGCTATTTTGAGAACCATTGTGGTATAACAGTTGGCCTTGGGCTGGGGAAATTTGAATTGAATCTTCATTTAGCCACAAAGCTCACTGTGACCTTGAGTTACTTGTTCTCTTAACTGAGGAGAAAATGGAGCAGCTATGTTTGTATCCTGAGGTCCTTGAAATAAGGACAGGCTAAAAGTATAAATAAATAAAATGGAATCTTTGACCTATGTTTAATTACCCCAGACATCACTTCTGGTGACCTGGACACCAAAAAAATTATCTTACTGATCACAGGGCAACACTGAAAATAAACTATTTGACCCTTGCTTTTTTTGGTAACCATTTTATATTCAACCAGCTTCCCATTCTCAGCTATTAGGAGATATTAAATGTCATTTTGTCAGAACTCTGGAAGTCCTATTAAACATGCCATTATCAGAAGCAGAATAGATGGCAGACAAGACATCCTTGATTGTAATCAGTTTTATTTCATGCACAATTTAACAAAGTCATTTTAAAACCCCTTGATCATCTGAAGAAAATACGAATAAAATGGAAAGGTGTTAATATTATATTCTACTGTTGTTTATGTTGTATAGAATTTGACTTCTGGTTTAGCAAGGATTGAAAATCTGCCTCTATTATATTCTTCTTATCATGCTGTTAGTGGGAAAGATAGAGTGAAGTTACTATTCATTAGGAGTGCTCCTGAATCTGTCTTTGCATCTGAAGGTATAAGTTCTGACCAAAGAGTGCTTTTTATCAGTTATGCCTCACATGAAGGCTGTGACTCTTAGAGGAAAAGAATCTCACCATTCTCATTCAAACCTTTATCTCTTCTTTGATTGACTACTGCAATGGGCTGTAAGTGGGCTTTCCCTTGAAGGCTGGTATAGAATGCCTCAGTCTACCTTATCTGAGAATGTACTTAGACTAGAGTGTATTTATTTGTTTATTTCTTTTTTTTTATATAAATTTTATTGGGTTTTATGATAGAAATTTTCCATTGCATTAAACAACATCTATAACAATATCGAATTTCAATTCTAACCTAAAGTTGTTATAATTCCATATCATATAATAAAAAAGAGAAAAGAAAAAAGAAAAAAAAAGAAATGGAAATTTTTTTTGACTTCCCCATCACCTCTATCTGCCTCTTAATAAAAAGTTCATCCCGTCATAAGTAATCTAATCTTGATAAAATATCAATACCATATATAAAAAACCATAATCTGTTAGTAAATATAATTATGCTTATTCAATATAAAAAAAAAATCAAAAATAATCCTCTGGATCAGATTAGAAAATATTCTTCCATTCTTCCCAATTTTAACTCATATTCACAATAATGCATCCACGCCCCCCATTCCCCCAAAAACCGAACGTCATTTTCTTCATTTAGAATAGCTGTGAGTTTTGCCATTTCTGCCACTTCAAACATTTTAACAATCCAGTCTTTTTTCTCTGGAGTTTCTAGCCCTTTCCATTTCGCTGCATAAAGCAGTCTCGCAGCTGTTGTGGCATAAATCAAAAAGGTTCTTTGTGTTGCTAAGTCGTCTGGAATCATACTCAATAACATCATTTCTGGTGTTTTGGATATATTCTTTTGTAGTATTAATCTCAGTTCATTATAAATCATGTCCCAGAAGTCTTTGGCTTTGTCACAGGTCCACCACATGTGATAAAAGGAACCAATTTCTTTGTTACATTTCCAACAAGTAGGGGACATCGTTTTATAAATCTTTGCAATTTTCTTGGGTGTTAGATACCATCTATACATCATTTTATAGATGTTTTCTCGCACTGACTGTGCTTTTATTCCTTTTAAGTCTTTAGACCATAATCTTTCCCATTTATTTAAAACAATATCATGTCCCACATTTTGAGCCCAATCGATCATAGTTGGTTTAATCGTGTCCTGCTCACAGTATATTGTTAAAAGGAGATTATACATTTTAGAGATCAGCTTTGTATTATTGTCTAGTAGAATCCTTTGAAAAGGAGATTTTTCTTTAGAGAAACCTTTTTTTGCATCTTGTACAAAAACTGATTTGATTTGGTAATATTGAAGCCATTGTAAATCATCCTTAAGAAGTTGAAAGTCTTTTAGTGAGCATTTCTTTCCTTCCCAATTAATTAGATCTTGATAAGTAATAAATTTGTCTGGTCTAAGTGGGCGCAAAGTTAGCATTTCTTGGGGCGATATCCACATCGGTGTTTCTGGTTCCAAAATGTGTTTATATCTCATCCAAATACGAAGTAGAGAGGACCTGATTATGTGATTACGGAATGTTGCTTGTAATTTAATTTTATCATACCACAAATAACCATGCCATCCACTTAAGTTATTATAACCTTCCAAGTCTAGCAAACGTACATTTGACAAATTCATCCAGTCTTTTAGCCATACTAAAGCTACCGCTTCAGCATAAAGTTGAAAATTAGGCAGTGCTAAACCTCCTCTAGTTTTTAGATCCACCAAGTATTTATAAGCAGTCCTTGGTTTTTTTCCTTGCCAGATGAAATTTGAAATGTCTTTCCTCCAAGTTTCAAAATATTTTGTTTGTGATATTATTGGTAAATTTTGGAATAAGAAGAGCATCCTTGGTAAGACATTCATTTGGATCGTTGAGATACGTCCCATTAATGACAATTTTTTGTTTGACCATATAATCATATCAGTTTTAATCTTACCCCATAACTTGAGGTAATTGTTGGTTAACAGATCTTTATTCTTTGCAGTGATCCAAATTCCCAGGTATTTAACTTTGTTAGCTTTCTCCCAGCCAGTATATGATATAAATTCCTGTTGTTGTATTTCCGATAAATTTTTAAATATTATCTTTGTTTTTTCTTGATTCACTTTAAAGCCTGATACTTTTCCAAAATCATCCAAAGTCTCCTGAAGTATATTCATTGACTGTGTTGGGTTTTCCAAAATTAGCAGTAGGTCATCCGCGAATGCTCTCAACTTAAATTCATGTTTTTTAATTCTTAGCCCGCGGATGTCCTCCATACTTCTTAGTTTCACACATAGCGGTTCCAACACCAACAAAAATAAAAGTGGAGACAAGGGACATCCCTGTCTAGTCCCTTTCGTGATTTGGCAGTTATCTGACATTGATTCATTAACCAAAATTTTAGCTTGTTGGGAGGTATAAATAGCCGATATACCTTTCTGAAAACGATCTCCAAAATTCAATTTATCCAAAATCCGTTTCAAAAAGTTCCAAGAGACCATATCAAAGGCTTTTTCTGCATCCAAAAATACAAAAGCCGCAGTTTGTTGAATATTATGGTCATAATATTCCAGTGAATCTAGTAAAACTCTTACATTGTCTTTTATTTGCCTTCCTGGTATAAAACCTGCTTGGTCCTCATGTATAAGATCCTTAATAAATTGCTTTATCCTACATGCCAAAACCGAAGCAAAAATTTTGTAATCCACATTTAAGAGCGATATAGGTCTGTAATTAGATGTTTTTTCTGGATCTCTTCCTTCTTTGGGTATCAGTGATATAAATGCGTGTGACCAAGTCTCCGGGGATGTTCCCTCGTCCAAAATTGCATTGTAAAGTGAACCAAAAAATCCAACTAAATTGTCACTAAATGTTCTATAAAATAGTGCAGTAATTCCATCTGGTCCAGGTGTTTTATCCGTTTTTTGTCTCAGTATTGCTTCTTGTATTTCTTCCCTTGTTACTGGAGCTTCAATACATTCTCTCTGGGTCATTGACAAAGCTTTCATCTGTATTGAGTTTAGAAATTTATCTATTTTCTGTTTTGGAGTATTTTCTTTCTGATATAACTTAGAGTAAAATGAAACAAATTCTTTCTGAATTTCTGAAGTTGAATAAACTGGTCCTTTAGCAGTTTGGATTTTTGTTATAATCTTCTTTTGAAATGAGTCCTTCAGTTGTGTTGCTAAAAATTTTCCTGGTTTATTTGCATATTCAAAATACTTTTGTTTAGCAAGTTTCAGATTTTTATTCATTTCCTCCATTATTACCAAATTTAATTGGTGTTTAGATGCAGAAATCTGTATTTGAATTTCTCTTCTCTCCTCTTCCTGTGTTACCATTACCAATTTCTGCTCCAAATTTTGTAAATTCCAAAGTATGTTGTTTGTAAATTGCAATTGAGTCTTCTTCCAGGCCGAGTGTTTCTGTATCATAAAACCTCTCAGAACAGCTTTGAATGCGTCCCAAACTGTATTTAAAGAAGTTTCCCCATTAAGGTTAATTTCAAAAAAGTCTTTCATTAAAACCTGTAATTCCTTTTGTATCTTGTTGTCTTTTAAAAGTTTATCGTTCATTCGCCATCTAAATGCTTGTTTATTGTTCCAATCAAAGGTAACAGGATTGTGATCAGAAAAAGTTCTAGGTAAAATATGAATTTTACGTAGTTGCGTGAAAATTGATTTACTGGCCCATATCATATCGATTCTGGAGTGTGAATCATGTCTTGCTGAATAAAAGGTGTATTCTTTAGCTGTTGTATTCATTGTTCTCCAAATGTCTTGTAATTCTAATTCTGAAGCCATGGCAAAGAAAGTTTTAGGCAAGCATCCATCATTGATATCTTTTGCTTTTGATTTTTTATCCAGAGATGGGAGAATAATTCCATTGAAGTCGCCCATCAATAAAATTTGGTCTTGTGCGTACTGGGTTATCAGATCATGTAATTTTTCATAGAAGGATTTTTTCCCTTCATTGGGTGCATAGATTCCAACCACTATTGTCCTTTGTCCCAATATTTTAGTTCTGATAATTACAATTCTTCCTTCATTGTCTTTATATACTAGTTCTGGACAATTTATTTCTATGTCTTCTTTTCAGAGTCCCGCTCAAGGTGGCTTACAATTAAAACAATGTAATGATCTAAAAACAAGCTATTAAAAACAAGTCATTCAAAACAAGCCGTTGGACACGAACAGCACAAAAGCTATCCATAAAACAGAAGACCATTTTAAAAGCTGGCAGAATAAAACCTTTAATTCAAAGCCTAAGTAAAAAGATGTGTTTTAGCCTGGCTCCTAAATTGGGTTGCAAACCTCCATGTATTAGCTGGAGATCTCCTGGTATTACCACTGATAGAGATCTCCAGCCGATAGAGATCAGTTCACCTGGAGAAAATGGCCGCTTTGGCAATTGGACTCTATGGCATTGAAGTCCCTCCCCTCTCCAAACTCTGCCCTCCTCAGGCTCTGCCCCCGAAACCTCCCGCTGGTGGCGATGAGGGACCTGGCAACCCTGCACCTAAAAGAAAGCAAAGTAGGTGCCACGCAAGCCTCAAGGAGGAGGCCTTTTCAGAGATGAGATGTCACCAGAGAAAATGCCCTGCCTCTGGTCACCACCCACCTTACTTCTGAAGAAGAGAGCACAGAGAGGCAGGGCTTCAGAGGCAGGCTAGTAATTTAGTCAAATTTTGCTCATCTGCACTGGTTGAAAGTTAACTTCCAGGCCCAATCCAAGGTGCTGGCTTTAACTTTTGATCTGTTCCATATCTATATGCCCCTCTCCCCCTATTAATTTCTTCATTGAGTGTTCTGAATGAAGTCGCCATATTCTGAGCCAGATCACTGATCATTTAGGTCTGTGCTATCTACTTTGCCTGGCAGTGGCTCACCAGAAACTCAGGAAGAGAAAGGCTACCTGAAATCCTTAAGGACTTAAGTGCAGGGACTTTTTTTAATGTGCATACAGAAAAGTTGTATCTTAGAGGAAAGACTAGACTAGGACCTACATATAGTGTTATCCTTCATTAAGGGAGGCATTCTAAGCCCATTTAGTTGAGTGGCCTTAAACTATGCAATCCACCTGTGTTCTGATATGCTATAGTGTAGGGTTGTGCATATTGATATACCTAAAACCAAAAATAAACCTGAAATTAGCCATTTCGGTAATTTTCGGGTCTACCGAATGCCACAACCGTGGGATCTGCCTGAAGCTGAATAGGTGATTCCCAAAAAAGTGAATAAATATTCAGCTTTTTCAGGTCCGGCTATTCGCCTTTGCTCAGATACACGGCTCTGTGCTTTCTCCTAGTTTTCTATCTTTTTTAAAAACTGGTTTTGTTTGAGGTAGGGGTCATGTAATTGGAGCCAACTTGGTCTGATCAACCAGGCAGTTTGGCTGATCTGTACTTTAAAAGATGGGGCTCACCCAGTCCCATCTGGAGGGATATACCCTCCAACTAAAAAACACCAGCATCTACAATTACTTATTGGGCTTTTGAAGAAGACTCCTCACCCACGCGGATGAGCAATCTCCTTCACAAGAACTGCCTTGGTCATGACTTTGGCTGCCTCCGATATCACCCCACCCCGGAAACCTGCTGTCAAACTAAATATCCCTCAAGTAGAGGCTTCGTTTCCCCACACCATGACCATCTCTTGAAATCAGATTTTTGATGATTATAATAAAGGACTGTTCCCAGGATGTCATTTGCCACCAAAAGAAATGTTTTCCATGCCTTATTTTTCTTGCATTTAAGCCGTTTTCCTCAGTTTGGAAGCTAATGTGCGTGGACCCCCAGACTTTGAGGCGCCAGCCTACCTATCAGCTCTTTCTGCCAGTCCTCGACAACACTGAACTTCTGAACCTGAAAACCAATGGACAGCTTGGCTCGCAAATGCCTGGAGGATGGGGGTGTCTCCTTTGCTAGCCCATAAAATTGAACCCCCTGTCCCAAAGTTCACCAAACTTCAGTGACCATCTAAGGAGAGTCCTTTGCAGCCATGCTGCAAATTTGGTGACTCTACCTCCAAAAATTCTCCCACAGTAGCTTTGAAAAAAATCCCCTTAGATTATAATGGATCCGAATTTTTCCGTAAACCCGGAAAAAAAGCTGAAATACAAATTTACCAGTGTGGGTATTCCGCTTATTCCGGGTTGACCGAAAAAATCTGGCCCAATAAACCTGAAATTTACCAAATGTTGTTTTTGCACTACCCTGCTATAGTCTCTTGCTGGTAAAATAACTGTCATTTCCCAGTGATTCAATATAGTTGTTTGAGAGCTGAGAAACTCTTTCCCCCCTAATAGAGGCAGTTACTGATAAAACATTCTGGATAATCTACTTTGCAACATCTGCACATACACTGGGAAAAGGGTCCTAAGTAAACGTAGGTATATGACTGTGGCTATAATCCTAAAAACACTTTCCTGGGAGAAAGCTTTCTTGAATATAATGGGGCTTACCTCTGAGCAGACCTGGTTAAACTTGCTCCCTCAGTCCTCTACTTTGCCTTCTGTGGTTAAGAAATAGCTTGAAGTGACAGTGGTCTTCTATAAGACCACAGTATCAAGTGATAACTATAGTGATAGTGTAGAAAACACTTTGTGAGAAGGCCTCCTAAAAAGGTTCAGTGAGCTGAAGATGCATCACATTCAAGCAGCAATGGTATGTCAAATGTTTGGGGTTTTTTTTTTTGTGTGTGTGTGTGTCTATTTAAATACTGGGTATTTGCTAAACTCATTAGCCAGTTCTGTTAATGAGAAATGTTTGTTATAACAAAAGGATTCATGTTTTTAGCAGTGTTATGGTATGTTCTAAGCCTGTTTTAGCAATCTCATTTTAGTCTGTTCTCTTTATTTTATGCTGCTTTTATTTTACACAATAATTTTATTTTGTAGATTGTAGATGTATAGTGGCCTGGCCTTATTGTCTCAATTATGTTTTATTGGCTTGGCTTGTTTTTATTGTTTTACTTAATTGATGACATTGTTTTGTTGGGAGCCACCTTGAGCAGGTTCTGTAGAGGCATTGTACAAGTTTTCTAGATAAGTAAATAAAAAATAAAAAGCAAACATAGGAACATACCCTTATGTTGTGGCCACAGTTTTCAAAATCTGAGATCAGCCTCCCTACAGATAACTGGGAAATTGTAAACTATACCCTGGAATTTTATCCAGACCTTTAAGCCATAATTACCTGGGATAAAATTAGGTGTTAAAGAAGTATATTGTTACTCTGAAACATAAAAGGTGTCAAAAAATCAAATTGGTTAGATTGCAAATGCGATTATCACAAGTAGGGATAATTGATACAGCTGGTCCTGAAGTCTAGTTGGAGATGATTTGGTGTTGATGAATAAATTGCCTTAGTAGTTGTCAATAACCTTACCTGCAGATTGTCGCAATGGGCTAAGTTGATTCCCCCCTTTCAAAATATTACTCTTTATGTACCTAGAGAATGTCTCTGAAATTTGTAAATATTTGGTTTTAAAGCTCTCAGGTTAATTTCAGAAAGGGTTGTTATAGGGTTAGCCACAAGATGGCAGCTGAAGTTAAGGTTTAACACACGTTGTTGGGGTATTGCTCAGCCTTCAAACACAGGATTTTTGCTTCTTTTTCTTGAGCAACTGTGCTTTTGTAAAATTACTTTGGGGGGCAGTTGCGTTTGTGTGTGTTTTTAACTAATCTTTTTTTGCAACAGGCCTCAAGAGCATAGACTTTGTTCTGTTCAAATTAAGCATATAGTAATAATGTTCCGATTTTCTAATGCCATAAAGTTTAACTCATTCTGTGAACTTTTTGACATCTTGGGTTAGGCACATGAAATTGATGGCTGTTAAAAGAGATCCATTCAATTCCACCAGAATGTACATTACTAAATGCAAAACCCCCACCCCCAAAGAACTGGTCCTCTAGATAATTTTCTGTGGCAGGAGAGTTCTATATTTGATAATGTTTAGGGTTGTGAAGTCAGCATGTTTGAAAAGGGTTTCCAATGATTTTTTGAATTTTCACGCTCGAGTACTGGTAAAGTTAAAACTGTTAGATGGGCTGGTTAGTAGTGTGTGTGTGTGTGTGTAGCTATTAAATCTTTGACTGTTTTTGTTGACGTGGATGTTCTCTCTTTGTTTTAACCCACTTCAGTGAAAAGATGAGAAATAAATGTTTTCAGTAAATAAATTTCAGAATAATAAATGACCCAGCAGCAATTTCTACAATCACTCAAGCATTCCACCCCCCACCAGCTAACTGTATATATAATGGTTACATATGATAGGGGCATTTATACAAACTTGGCCAGTTCACTGTGATGTTTCTTCTTGCAATCCTGTACCCAGAGAGAGATATCACAAAGCAAAACAAAGTCCAAGCCTCAGACGTAACTGAATTCCTCAAAATGGAACTTTGCATCCAAATGTTTATTTTGTGTTCTCCTTAGAGGAACAAGTGTTTTTCCCCTGGTGTATATTTCTGCAAAAGCATTGCTCTTCTAGAAGTACAAAACCAGTCACCAGATCTTGCAGACAATGCTGCTGTGTGGATTAGCTCACTTCCACAACTATCTTGCTAGGCAAATCTTACACTTTTCCTGTATTACATCACTATCACGCCTGGCTTGCGAACACCTAGCAACACATCCGCTTATACCGTCATCTGAAACTGGCACAAGCACCTGTTTTGCGCTTGTGTGCAGCAGCTTCCCCTTCGTAAAATTTTAACACCTGGACAATGTACTCATGTTTCCTATACCTGTGCAGGGGAAAAGGCCATGTATGAAACGGGGCTAGATGAAGGCAGCTATGTGAACCATGTGAATAAATTTTGCATGTAAGGATGAAATCTGCGCAAATATGTGTCTAGCAAATGCTATTATGTCTTTGCAGAATAGCTGCCAGAGTGGGGTGGGGGGAATCCATGTCCCACATATGAGGCACCATAGTAGGGAATGAGGTATAATGAGGTCATGTCTAATTGACGACAATGTTCTGAATCAATATTCCCAGAGAGCATCCTATTCAGCAGTTAGCAAGAGGACGATTTCATTCAGCCGTACCTGTGTCTGTAATCGCATTAATCCTCCAGAGGCTAGAAGTGAAGTAATCTTTTCTGATGTCATGGTTTGCATTTTATAGCACTTGGTATAAATGGTCTACAGTACATTAAGGGACAGATCTACTAATGGAATTAGACTAAGGTTGACTTTTTAAAAGAATGAGATCTAGAGCTCTGGAAAGGGCTGAATGCTACAACAACTGGCTGATTATTTTCTGTTTTCTCACATGAGTTGGCTGCTAAACATTTTGTGTGACTAGAACAACGTGCATATTTTCTAGCTTTGGTTTATATAGTTGGAAAACTGGATATTTGAGGGTATGCATCCATGCATGCTGATACTGGAAATATATGGGCATTGTCCTGTTCACTCAAAATGATGACCATGAATATTGAGAAGATCATGCGTAGCACACTGTTCTGATGTGCATGGTAGGTGCACCAAAATCATAATTACTAAAAAGGGCTATTGGATAAGGGATGGTCATTGTACAGCTTCTCTGTTAACAAGTGTTGTTTCCACAGCTTTCTGTTGGTATTTGATTTCTATTGAGCATCTCCCATAAATCAAATCAGAGGAGGAAATTATTGTTCTGTGTAAGACTTTAGTCATGAAGTTGCATTAAAGCTTAGATCCAATGGGACTCAAAGCAGCAAATGCAGCCATGGGCATTTTCAACTATGAAGCCTCAAACATTTGGTTTGGAATTTGGCTTTTGGGGGCCTAAGCCCATACATGAAGCGGTCACCCAAGCGAGTAGGCAAAACCTCAATTGACCAGAATGCTCATTTGCATTTCAGATGCATCTGTTCTATTTTCTCTTCTGTGTAAATGACAAACATGAGAGAAGTTCAAAGGTGAGAGAAAAATCCGAAGCATGTCTACTCAGAATCCTACTCAGGTAGATTCAGTGGGGCTTACTTCAAGGAAAGTGCTATTAGGGCCAAAATACACAATAAATGTGATATGCATCATCACAAAGGTGCTTGGCCTGACTCATTATCATGTGTAGGACCATGGTAACTCATGGTGGTGTTCTGTGTAGCTCTAAATGCTATGAAGGGGGAAGAGAGCCTTCAGGCTTTTCTCCTGCTCCATTTTTGCCTCATCCCACCACACTGCGGGTCCGATCAGGACCGGGCCCTCGTGGCATTTAAAAGGATATTAAAACGGTGCCAGGGTCCTAATAGCAGCTATGAAGACACCCCCTCATCTAGTTTGGCCCTTATTTTAAGTCTGTCATTTGTGACTCTCTCTATCTTACACCAAGGAAAATAGATTTTGTTGATCTCAGTGGCAGAAAGGCATTGTTGGTGGCTAATAGCTTCTGTGAAAGTGTTGCTTGTGTAGATAACAGAGACAAAGTTGGCACAGTGGTTTATTGTAGGGCTTAATTTCTGGGTCTGGGTCTCCGTTAAGTGGCTCGTTGTTGGGTTGCCGTTTTAAGATGGGAGGCTGTCTGTAATTTATGACAGGCTCATAGCTGAGAATTTTCCGCCCTCTTGTCAAATTTTATTTTCCTAGGCTTCTTTGGGAAGACATGACAATTAAAGTGGTAGAAAACTAATCCAGATATGCAATGTAAAGATGCCATAAATACATAATCCAAAAGTGTTACAGAGTCCTTTTCTGTAATGTCACACAGCTACCTTCTTGAATCATGGGGAGGTAATTTATCATCTTTACATCTTACTTACAAGTTACCTGGGGTTTTCTGGATTTCAGTAGAATTCCAGTAGAATAAAAGCAACAATAAAATCTAAAAATAGAGCATTTGTAAAATACAACCGAAGAGGATTAAAATTTACCATTCAGTCACTGGGTTTTAACCTGAATTTTTGTTTGCAAACTCTTTTCAGTAGTATTAGTCTTAAAGATGGGTTAGAATAATACATAAGTATTGTTTATGTGTTGCCCCAGAATGACAAGTGGAACTCAGAATTACCAAGATTGCTGCCTAAATCAGAAAGTCCGACCTGTGGTTTTGAATAGTTATTATGCAGTTAATCCAGCGGGACTCGATAGGTGGCAAATACTTGTGCAAGCGTCACAGGAAGCATATCTCCTCCTGTCCCTCCTCCAGACAAAGCAGGATTGTTCCCAGAAGTGGGCCCTTAAATTATTTCTTCATCCCACCTCTAAATGACGGAGAGGATGTGAGCTTTCACTGCCTTCCTTGGGAGACTAATCCACAGTTGGCTAGATTCCACAGGATTTGAGATATTACATTTTAATGCAGTTTTCAGCCTGCAGAGATTTTCCATAACTTTATTATGAAGGGTGGTTTTAAAAAAATATATATATATGGTTATATATAGGCATAAACAGATATTGCGGAGATGCTTCAAGACAATACTACAATAAACTGCTTCCATCCATCACATCTTTCCCATGAACTCATTTTAAAACTCAGAAGAAAACACATTATCTTTTCTGTGTGGGATATTATTGGCAAAGATAGCGTTTGGGTGGCTCAGTACTCTGCTGAGGAGCACATTCTGATACGAGGGGGATAGGAAAAAATACCGACAGGTCAAAATCATCAGACCAAATGCTCTGAAGAGCAAGTGTAGCCTTGTTTATATCAATAAGCAAGAAGACAAAAATGTGACAGTAGCATAGAAACGAACACTGCAATCCGAAATACATTTACTTCATTGAATTACGTGAATGTACAAGTTGTGGTCTAGAAACGTAAAGGCAGAAAACCATGCTGACTTCAGACTTGGGCACTGGGTCATCTTGTTAAGGCCGTATATGCTGTTCAGTTCAGTATAAGTGAAGGAGGACCTCCATAACAAAATTGTGATGGTAGTACATAATGATGGTAGTAAATAAATTTGGAAGCTGGATTCCCAAGATTTTTAACCTTTACATAGCGCTTCTAATAAATTATATTTTCTATTAGAAGCGCTATGTAGAGGTTAAAAATATTTAAAAACATTAAAATAGTACAATGGCATTTCCTAGGGTTGATATCTGTAACCACATACCAAATGCGTTTCATCCTATTGGGCCTTCATCAGTGGTTAATTAAAACCCTTGTTATGCCTGCACACATTTACGGAAATAAATACATACATACATATACAAACAGTTCAAACCCAACCAGGCATGTTTATAGGTTGTAAAATCTAATACCAATTACTTAAACATCTGGTCAGATTGGTTCTAGTTGTAATACTGGTTAGTATATGTCTCTCATATACTATGTGTATTTACTATGTGTATTTACTATGTGTAAATTTGTCCAATTCATAACGCTTGGCGATATTACCAGTGGAATGTCATTTCCTCCATAGCATCTTCTCTGGCTGGGAATGTTAAAGAAGATTTTGTGTATGTGGGAGAGTTACCCAAAGAGAGCCCAGGCAGATATGTTCTTTAATGTTAACCCTTTATTCTGGTTATTATGACACTTTATGAACTACAAAGCCCTGTGTGTCTAGGCCTCCTGATCAAGCAACCTTTTGTCTGGTGAGTAGCTGCTCTATTTGGGTCAGTTCTTTTAATTGCTTTCATGTGGCTGTTGTCTTCCACCCAGGTTTAGCATCCTCTTGTTGCTCCGGCTGGCTGTATTTGCCAACTGCGATGGGGTGAGGTGGGTTAGAGAAAGGCTGTGTTCATAAGTGGTGCTTAACCTACCTCTGAATGAATTGATTTTAATTAAAACTCTATGTTTATTAGACCATATATTCAGGACTATGATTGCTGTCCCACTTTCTGCCATTTGTTAACAATGTTCACAAGTGATGCATTCTAAACTAAAAGATATTCTTAGCACCACTTGTGAAAAGGTTTGAAATAGTCACCACACTCCATTGTAGGATGCTCACCTGATGCACAATGAATGTGACTCAGCAACCCTGTTCAAGTTTTTGGCTTCCTCTATGAACCCAACTCAATTGGTTTGGATGACTCACTGTCAGCCTAACCAGAGGCTTCCTTACCTCCAAGAGTGGGTTGTGAAGATATGATGAAATTTACACAGTGTGCAGTTTTGAGCTCCTTGGAGGAAGAGCAGGATACAAATGTGATAGATCACTGTTTTATGGTGTCAAAAGCTTTTTCTGAAAGCAGAAGATGTTCTTATAAAGAACGAGATGATAATAACAGTTTTCAAACATTTTACCGTTGGGGAACCTGTTCCAAGTTGACTTTTGTCAGGGGATACCAGCATATCTCCCCCTTTGAATGAGATATGCTGATGTTTTATGGCATCATCATCATCATCATCATTTTTCGTGGTATAAAAATAGTCAAGCAGAGCATAGGTGAAGGCACAGTTAAGGGCTAAGGCAGCCCTACAAAGTAGCAAGTCCTCCAGAGATCCTGCACATTAACCAACTCACCCAACTCTAACCAGCTCAACACCTAACACTAACCAACTCAACCAACTCACAGCTTACTTTTGTCTAAATCTCTCCAAGCCTATACCTGTAACAAACACACACCTCTGCCTTCTTCCATCAGGTGAGCTGTATGTGTCCTCTTCTCCACACACTTACAGGTAATAAACAGAGTTTTCAGGAGACCACTTTCAAGAATTAACTCCTGTTGGGGAAGCATCCATAGCCATGAATGGACTATACCAGTCTTTGGCATAGCCCATGTCTCCAATCTCCTTGAACCATTCAGGCAACATTAAGAGCATGCCAAGTTTTTACAGTGCCTCTCATTTGTTATGTCAGTCATGCTTAAAACAGCCCTGTCATGTAGGCCAGTATAATTATCTTCATAGTGCTGGTGAGAAGGTAAAAGTGATTGTGGTTGAGGCAATATTTGAACCACGGTCATCACCTCACATTCTTAGCCACCTCACATTTTTACCATGGATTTCATTAACCGTTTGGGGACATTTTCATCTGAAAGATTCCAGAGCACATTCTTTTTCTTCAAATGGCGTGAAGCTGCTGGCAGAGGGTTGCCAGTAGTGTAATTGTGATCATATTGGTTCAATTACTATTTAGAACAATTTGTAGAGGTGTGAGGATTTTGTTTTCTTTAAAAAGCAGGACAAAAATTAATAGAATGCCAATTCTAGAACAAAACAAAACCGACACTGTAAATGCTATACTATTGCAGTGGAAGTGATTACTGTGATAACCACAGATGCATTTGTTTTGCTTGCCTCGTGGCTTGTCCTTTCAGAGATGATTTTTTATGGATCTTCTCTATACAGCCTTGAGACCAGAAGGAGATGTTGCTGTAACGATGAACACTATTCTTCACAGGAGTAGTATGTATAGGGTTGCCAGGTCCCTCTTCGCCAACGATGGAAGGTTTTTGGGGTGGAGCCTGGGGAGGGCGACATTTGAGGAGGAGAGGGACTTCAATGTCATACAGTCCAATTGCCAAAGCGGCCATTTTCTTCAGGTGAACTGATCTCTATTGGCAGGAGATCAGTTGTAATAGCAGGAGATCTCCAGCTAGTACCTGGAGGTTGGCAACCCTAAGTATGGGCTCTGTTTGGGATACTGTATTTGGCTTTCTCTCACACTGCAGAAAAGCAAGCTTTGAGAGCTGTTGTTTACCACTGCTAGCGCAGTAAACATGATTAGAAGAGAAGCTGTCGCTTCAGGGAGGGAATGAGGAAGAAGGAGCAGAAATGTTAGCCAATCTCCCTGCCTGATCTTGGTGCTTATTTGTAGTTCATGAAGCAGAATTTCTTCCCTTCCCCACTCTTCTGCCATTACAAGGTGTACAATGTGCTCCCCTCATCAGGAACACATACTTCTTTCTGCAGGAAGAAGTGCATGAATTTTGATTCAACACATTCAGAAAAGTGAAAGTTATTTGCACTTTTTGTTGTACCCAACTCCTGTCTCATGCTGTCTAAAGCCACACTAATATGGAACCAGAACAAATAATAAGCTTTAAAAATATATACTGACACTTTCTTTTTTAAAAATGTGTGCTCTAAAGAATATAAAGAATAAAGAAAGACAATTCAATGCTGGTTCTTGTAGGTTATCCGGGCTGTGTGACCGTGGTCTTGTTATTTTCTTTCCTGACGTTTCGCCAGCAGCTGTGGTAGGCATCTTCAGAGGAGTAACACTGAAGGACAGTGTCTCTCAGTGTCAAGTGTGTAGGAAGAGTAATATATAGTCAGAAAAACAGTCTCCCATAGGAAATATATTCTTGCCATTTATTAAAGGAGTCACTGATAGGATGGAGAAAAGTTTGAAAAAACATAACCTACAAACAGTGTTTAAACCCACCAAGAAAATACAACAGATGCTACGATCAGCAAAAGACAAAAGAGACCCCCTCACCTCTGCAGGAGTATATCGTATACCTTGCAGTTGTGGACAAGTTTACATCAGGACCACACAACACAGCATACAACAAGGATAAAAGAACATGAAAGATACTGCAGACTTGGCCAACCTGAGAAATCAGCAGTGGCTGAACATGGACTGACACAAACAGGACACAGGGTCTTATTCCAAGACACTGAAAGACTGGACAATTCTACCAACTATTTTGTCAGACTGCACAGAGAAGCCATTGAAATTCATAAACTTCAGCACAACTTTAACAGAAAAGAAGAGAGTTTAAGAATGAATAAGGCTTGGCTTCTAGTCCTGAAAACCTCCAGACTAACAAAGACTACAGTCCACAATAGCCATGCAGATTAGCATTGGATTCCACATGTTAACAGATCACTTCAGGATACAATGGTTCCATATTAACATACCACACCCTCATTAGCACATTATCTTGACACTTACAGGACAATAATTAGCACATTACCTTTGATACTTTTTGCAGGACAATGACTCAGCCCAAACCCAATCCCTTTCTGACTATATATTACTCTTCCTACACACTTGACACTGAGAGACACTGTTCTTCAGTGTTACTCCTCTGAAGATGCCTGCCACAGCTGTTGGCGAAACATCAGGAAAGAAAATACCAAGACCACGGTCACACAGCCCGGATAACCTACAAGAACCAATGAACTATAACCGTGAAAGCCTTCAACAATACAATTCAATGCATTTAAACAGTTCTTATCCTAATAAACCACTCCTGCTTTCTGCACTTTTCTGAGATTTTAGAGATGTATTTTAGTACATTTTGAAGTGTGTACTCTAGAATGTACTATTCTGCTTTCTATTTTCCTCCATTAGTGCTTATGCAAACAGTCAATGTGTTAAAATTGCAGCTATTCTGCAAATCCATTGTGAGATTAACAGTCCAGTCATATATTCTATTGCCCCTTTCACTGGTATAATATAATGCCATCATCATTATTTTTTTTGGGGGGGGGAAGGGATTTTAAATGGAGAGGGTGGAGGATTCTCATAAGATCCCACTCCTCTCCTGTCTTCCCCCCCAGTCCCCCCCCCATTTCTAGACCCTTATGCTAGTGCCCTGACCTGGATGGCCCAGACTAGCCCAATCTCATCAGATCTTGCAAACTAAGTAGGGTCAGCCATAGTTAGTATTTGGATGGGAGACCACTGAGGAATACCAGGGTCACTATGCAGAGGCAGGCAATGGCAAACCACCCCTGCCTTGAAAACCCCACGGGGTTGCCGTAAATCAGCTGTGACTTGACGGCAAAAAAATACGCTCGTGTAGTTGTGCTAGCACTGGAGTTACACCGGAGTAGCGCTGTGCTAGTATACCTCTGAGATGTGTTTTATTTGCCACCCAAAAATTGCCACCCTAAGCAGTTGACTTTAGTGGACTTCTCTCTGCTTAGAATTGCACTCTCCAGCACAACCTTAGGATGGCACCCTAAAAATTCAGTTAACACTGTTATTATTTTTTTTTTACATAAACTGCTATGGTCTTTTTTATTTTCATCCTGGGAGCAAGACTAAGCAGGTCTACTCAGAAGCAAGTCCCATATCAATCAATGGGGCTTAGTCACAGGAAAGCATCATTATAGTATTGTTTCCAATGTCAGCACATGACCGGTTGCTGCTGGGTCACCAAACACCACATACTAACAGCGGAGAAGAACTTTTAGCAATGTATGTTAGTGGAGGGACTCAGGCAGATCCTTTGTGTGAAAATAGAGGTGTTGTAAATACAAATAGTACCCAGCTTACAGATGACTGGGGAAGGCAATGGCAAACAATGGCATAAACAGAGTCTGCCTGGTAAACGTTGTGATGTGGCATCACCCCATGGGTCAGTAATGACCTGGTGCTTGCACAGGGGACTAACTTTACCTTTACCTAAATACAAAAAAATTCCCCTTAGTGTTATCTGTAAAATGTAGCAGGTTATGCAGTTTTTGATACAGGTTTTTTAATAACGCTTCCTGAACTGTGCATTTAGAGCAGGGATGGGGAACCTCAGGCCCGGGGGCCGTATGCGGCCGCCGAGGACATTTTTGTGGCCCTTGGGAGCTCTGGGGCCCCGTCACAGAGGCGCAGCACAGGGCGGCCCTCCCTGAGGGTATTCCTGGGGCCACGGCTTGCGGGGCGTTGTGGCACCCTTTGGACCTCCTCTCACCGACTGACGGCTGTTGGTCGGCGAGAGGAGGGTGAGGGATGCTTCCCCCAAGGCTGCCCCCTATAGCCACAGTGTGCAGGAATGCCGGGGCACACTGTAAGCCCCTCTTGCTGCCTGTCAGCTGTTGAGCAGTGAGAGGAAGGGGGGGAGAGGCCCGTGGCTCCCGGCGGCAGAGCATGTACGCAGGAGCCGATCGGGCTTTGGGGGGGCTTTTGTGGACTCTGGGGGGGAGGGCATGGAGCCTGGGGCAAGTTCACGTGGGGCATGTGTGTGTGTGTGTGGGGGAAGGCTTTTCTCTTTCTGTCTCTTTCTTTGTCTGTCTCCTTCCGTTCTTTTCTTTCTCCCCCTTTCCATTTCTTTCTCCCTCTCTCCCTTTTCCTCTTTCTTTGTTTTCCTCCCTTGCTGATTGATCGCGGGCTTCGCCCCCCTGGTGCCTCGTTTACTAGGGCCCACCGCTGGCTGCCCTCCCGCCTGGGAGGGGGGGAGGACCAGGGGAGCGGGGGCACCCTCCAGGCCTTGTCTGCATGGCCTCCCCTGGGGATGCCAACCTCCAGGTGGTAGCCGGAGACTTGGCAACCCTAGCCTCTCCCTCCCACCGGGAGATCTACACCTGGTATGGCCCCCGAATGATGTTATAAATGTGCAAATGCCCCTTGGCAGGAAAAAGGTTCCCCACCCCTGATTTAGAGGTCTGCAAATAAATCTCCTGGCCTGATACAAATTAACCAAAATTCACGTCAGCGTATATGGCATACACAAGTGAGACAGAAGGGTGTGGATATTACAGCCATGTAACTAGGAAAAGCAGCTGTTAGAATTTGCTGTCCCAGGAGAAATGACACATATTAATTCTTTCCAAAGGGACTGTATTTAATCTGGATACTTTTTAAATTGCTTTCTTGAAAAAAAAATTCCCTAAAATTAAAATAGTACATTAGATAACAGCTAACGAAAAAAGAACATGGGGGGAATCTCCAAACCTGCACTACCCACACCAGCATTATTTAGGGTTCCGTTATACTGACTATAATAATAAAAGATGGTGCTTATTTACAGTTCCACAGTGTACAGTGGTATGCCTTTGATATGTGCATTATTTATTTGGGTATTTTTAATCAACCGTTCTTCCCAAAGGGAACCCCAAGTGGAATATAAAATAACATTTAAAAGAACACAGTAGAAAATTAAGATCAATAAACTACATCTTGTATCCATTGGGCTGGTCCTAGGACAGAGATGGCGAACCTTTTAGAGACCAAGTGCCCAAACTGCAACCCAAAACCCACTTATTTATCGCCGAGTGCCAATGCGGCAATTTAACCTGAATACTGAGGGTTTAGTTTAGAAAAAAACAACTCATACGTTAACATCTTTTGCCTTAAAAGAAAAACACAATAACAGAGCTATCAATTATACAAACAACATTTTATTGAAAGGTAAAAGTTTGCATTTGGCATGCTTTTGAACAATTAATGTGATTTTTGCTGTTGTGTGCATGCTGATAATTTGTCCACCCTTGGCTCATACTTTGTAAGTTTGAGAGCAACACATGCAGCACTCAGGTCATCTGTTAGTCTGTTTCTGGTGTCAGATTTGATTAGGGCTGTTGAAAAAAAATTCGGTAAAATTCGGATTCGGCAAAATTTGTCCTGTTTTAATTCAGGAAATTCTGAAGTCCGAACTCCCCTGATTCGGATTGGGGAAAAATTCGGCTGAATAAAGCCATTAAAAACGTATTTGAGACTTTCCTCGGCTCCGGGGAGGCATTTTGGGGGGTAGAGATCCCAAACATTCAGGGTAGCTTGAGGGGACGCTTCTTGCAAGAACCCCCAAGTTTTGTAAAGATTGGGTCAGGGGGTCCTGAGATATGGGGCCCAGAAGGGGTCGCCCCCCCAAACAAATCACCCACAGGAATAAAGCCACTTAAAGCACATTGGCAATTTTCCACGGCTCTGGGGGGCATTTTTGGGGTTAGAGGTCTCAAACTTTCAGGGTAGCTTGAGGGGACGCTTCTTGCAAGAACCCTCAAGTTTTGTAAAGATTGGGTCAGGGGGTCCCAAGATATGGGCTCTGAAAGGGGTCCCCCCCCTTAATGTGCATTTTTATTCCATTTACAGCACATATCCGAACCATCCCGTGGCTGCAGGGGGCACATTTTTGGGGGTACAACCCCCAAACTTTCAGCGGGAAAAAGCCTCCTTTGGTTCCCCCCCCACAGAAACTGCCCCCCACAGACTCTGCTTCCCCCCCCCCCACATACATACGGGAAAAAATTATAGATTAAAGCCCCAAAAGGGGTCTTACTGCAGATGTCTTCTGTTCCATCAGGATGGACTGGGAGGAGTGGGTAATCCAATACGATTCCATTTAAGCACGAGAGGTTTTGCCTTGGATTTGCCACTCTCGAGATGCACACAGGATCGGCTGATCCCATTCATCCCAATAGGGAAAAGGGGGGACCCCATATTTCGCCCCCTGATCCCATCTTTACAAAACTTGGGGGTTCTTGCAAGAAAGCTCCTCTGAAGCTATGCTGAAAGTTTGGGGGCTGTACCCCCAAAAATGCGCCCCCTGCAGCCACGGAATGGCTCGAATGTGTGCTGTAAATGGAATAAAAATGCACATTAAGGGGGGGACCCCTTTCAGGGCCCATATCTCGGGATCCCCTGACCCAATCTTTACAAAACTTGAGGGTTCTTGGAAGAACGTCCCCTCAAGCTACCCTGAAAGTTTGAGACTCTAACCCCAAAAATGCGCCCCCTGCAGCCATGGAAAGGAGAGAATGTGCACACGCACCCCCCCCCATGGGGATTTCTCTCTCACACAAACAGATACTCTCTTTTTCTCTTTCCGGGCCGCACAGCAGCTGGGCGCACGTGCTCAATCATGACTGATTGGCCAGAAGAAGACCCTGCTTGGCCACCGATTGGCCGCGGGAGAATGCTGCTTACTAACTGACAGTTATGCTGCTGCACCGAACCCTGAATTTGCTGAATTTATTCACCGAATGCCCCAAACTCGCCGAATTCGACTCCCCGTTTTCCCGCCTTTTTTGAGTTTGGTTCCATCTGAACTAAAAACCGCTGAATCAGGGGAAATTCGGCTGTTTTTTTGGTTCGGGACGAACCGAATTGACAGCCCTAGAATTAATATAATTCAAAGCTGAAAACAGCTGCTCACAAGCATAAGATGATCCAAACAAAGTAAGGAAGGCAATCCCAAGTGCTTTCATTGACTTAAAATTATTTGGCAGAGAATTCTACACTTTAAGGATTTCATTTTCAGAATTAACTGTGCTATCCTTTGTCATCCCTTCTATCTTCTCAAGTGTTTCACGCAGGTCATAGAATTTATTTTTCCAGATAGAGCTTTCTTGAAATTCTATTAGCTCCATTTCCAGATTTTCTAAATCTAACCAGTGTAGGCAGGAAAGATCACGTTCTTCAAATGTGGCTTTATCTGGAGAAGTAAGAAAACATAGGGTTGTCTCCATCTTACGGAACTGTAAAAATCTGTTGCTAAAATTCACCTGTGCAGCTGCTACAATACTAGAAAATTCCTTGTAGATTTCCTGATGGCTTGTAGGATTGTCTGCAAATGTAGAATTTTCTACATGCATTTTTAGTTTTGGAAAATATTTCAGCTGCTCACTTTCAAGGTCTCTTTCAAAAACCTGCGTTTTTCTCTCAAATGTTTTGATATCACAAAACATCCTTTCTGCTGTTTTCCCTACGCCTTGTAGTTGTTTGTTCAGTACATTGAAGTGTTGTGTAAAATCTGTAAAAAACATGAGGTTGGTAAGCCAGGCCATATCAGTGAGCTGTGGATATTCCTGCCCTTTTTCATTCATAAACAGCCTAATTTCATCCAAGCAGGCTACAAATCACTCCAGGACTCGTCCTCTGCTCAGCCACCGGACATTATTGTACATAAGTAGACAATTATACTGTGCCTGAACCTCCTCAAGAAGTGCTTGAAACTGTCGACAATTCAGAGCATGAGCCATGATGTAATTCACCATTTTTGTGACATCTTTGAGGACATCATCAAATTTTTTGCTGCTGTCCCTTGCACAAAGAGCTTCTTGATGTATAATGCAATGGAACTGAATGACTTGATGTTTTGTTTCTTTAACAAAGAATTGTATGAAACCAGATGTTGCCCCCACCATAGAAGGTGCCCCATCACTAGTCATTGAAACCACTTTTTCTGGTCTTATGGCTTGTGACAAAAAAGGCTCCATCACAGCATTGTAGATATCTATCCCTTGTGTTCTTTTAGGCAAAGTCACCAGTTTCACCAGCACTTCTCTCATGATATCACCAACAGCATAACGCAAAATTACTGCTAGCCTTGCATGATTATTTATATCTGTGCTTTCATCCAAGCACATGGAGTAATAGGTTGCCTTTTGTAAGTCAGTGGTGAGCTGCTGACTAACATCACTTGCCATGCGCTGGACTCGATCTTTAACAGTATTTCTGCTAAGTGACATCTCAGAGATGCGTTGAATATTGAATAATTTTATCCTTGTTTGGGAAATCATGAAAAAGGGAATTACTCCCAGACAACATGGCTGTTTTGATAATATCCCATCAGAGAGGGGCTTACCATGTTTTGCTATGCACAGTGAAATTTGAAAACTGGCAGCTGTCAGATGATTTGTTCTAGAAAGAGTTGGAAATTTCTTCTAGAAATGAGGCTTGGGGGAAGCTAGGTAGACAGACAGAGATAAATCCTGGCATGACAGGAGGGTCAAAGATATGGCCCACGTCTGAGAACAAAGCCACTGTAGTACCAGCCACATGGGACACCTGAAGCTTCATGGACCTTTGTCTATCAAGGTCAGTACTGTCTACTCACTGCAAAGCAGGCATTCTACCATTGAACCATGTCCCCCACCCCCAGCTCCTCAAGTACTTCTGAATTCCATAGATTTCAAGGGGAGAAAAGTATTTTCTTCTATTTAGCTCTCAGACTGAAACCAAGAGGACTAAAGGCCAAACCACACATTAGGTTGAAGATCCATTACTAGATCTCCACATGGTTTTTTTCACCCTAAAATGCAGCCATAGGGACAGACCACACTGGGCTGGGAGGATATTAACTTTCTTCATTTTCCCAATTAAAAATGTCCTCCCCAACTGGGTGGCTATTGTTCCTGGTAGACAAATCTTTTTCTGTCTTCTTTCCTTGCTAGGAGATAATTGTACCTGGTGTGGAAGGGAGGGTTCAGCTGAGAAGTTAGTACCTTGTTGTCTCTGTAAAGGGCCTTTTTAAAACAGCTGCACCCTGGGACCAAGTTCAGAAATAGATATATAGGTGAGTCAGCACAGCGCTTAACATTTTGTAAGGGAAAAAAAAAACAATGTTGATGTTTGAAAAGGCAGTTGGAATGGGGTGAAGAGAGTCAGTTGGATGGTAAGGGATGATGAGAAGCTGACAGAGTAAGCAGAGATAAAAAGAAAAAAGGCAGAGCAATCAATGTGGTAATACCTACCTAGGAAAGCAGAATGGAAGAAACTGAAGACTGGCGGGGCCCCCAAACTCAAGATGGGAGGGGCCCCAACAAACAGCTTGTTGAAGCATGTATTCCCAAGCACTGTGGGAGCCAGCTTCAGCTTGTGAGCATGGTGTGGAGAGGGGCTTCAGCCTTACCTCCAGTGCTGTTTTCCTAAACAGCTGTGGGAGGAGCTATTTGTCCCACTGTGGGGCTCCATGTATACCGACTGCAGAGTATGGAGAACATAGTGGAGAACATACATCCTTCGATGGACATTTCAGCTAAGGAAAATGTCACGGGAGGAAAGGCTGAAGCCTTTCTTCCCTAGGGTTGCCAGGTCCCCCCTCTCCTCCGGCTGGAGATTTTTCGGGCAGGGATCGCACACACGCGCACTCGGCTGTGAGTGTCGCAATCCCATCACTTCTGGTTTACTTCCAGAAGTGCCACGGCACTATAGCACTACAAGATTTACCACTCAAACCCCCATTTGAGTGGTAAATCATCCCATTGCACTGCAGCACTTCCAGAAGTAATCCGGAAGTGACGGGATTGCATCGCTTGCAGCTGTATGCACACGTGATCCTTGCTTTCAGCCGGCTGATGGATTGGCAGGCAATTGCCCACCATTCCAAGCCACCTGGCAACCCTGTTCTTCCCCCGCTCCTCATTTAAAAGCTGAATTTGGCCCTATAGGGAATGAATGTTAGTTTCCCCATATTACAGGTGACAAAAATCGGGTTGGGGACCCCCAACCTGACTCGTGCCCCATATTTTATGCAGCTGGCAGATATGCTCCCAAGAATCCTCCTCCTACATCAAGCAAACAGAAAAAGCTTTGTAAAGGAGCACACTTTCCCCTTTTCCTGTCTGTTTTTTCCTTTCCCTTGGTTTTCCCTTCTATCTTTTGGGCCTACAAGCTCTCTGGGGTTAGTTGTCTCCCCATGTTTTCTCACCTCTGATGGGGTTGTTTTATGCTAAGAGATAACAAAGTACAGAGCAACATCTTTTTTTTTATGTTAGAGAACTAGGTTTTAAATTCTAATGTGTGTTTTATTGCATATTTTAACCATTGGAAGATGCCCTGAGCCCTGCTTGGCAAGGAAAGGTGCAGGGTAAACATTGACTAAAATAAAATAATGTGTAATGGGAGCATGTGCTGCTTTGTGATACTCCTGATATGTGGGGCCTCTGTGAACAGGGGCAGTGTGCATATTTTCCATGTACATAGACTCTTGGTACACACAGACTGCACGGTTTTTGTAGCGCTTCTGTTCACGCGTAACAAGGCTGTATGCGAAATACGGACATTGCCCCTGTTCACACAAAATGTTGACCATGAGAGGACGGCAGGTGGCACATGCTTCCATCACGCATGGTTGGTAGACTCCCATTAGGCGTGACTGTTAACTGTTGAAAAGGACTTCTGTGTGCCCAGGTTTGATTTGCACAAGGCCCTGCTGGAAGCGACAATACCAACTGACCCCAGCAGAGGGAATGCCCGAGAACAACACCTCTTTATCAATTGCCTGAAGCGGAGGGAAGCGCCGTGCCTCCCAATTCTGCCTTGAATTGATGCCATTTTGATTTAGCCACTTTGAACTTCTGAATAGAGCAGCAGGAGACCAATTTCCAAAAAAAAAAGTGCCTTTCTTTCAGTCAATAACAGTTTATTTTTGTTATTGCTGTTTTACACCATTCACTGGTGCTGGGTGCATCATTCCCTGAGTGCTACCGAAGTGGCTAAGTACTGCAGGGCGTAGCAGCTCTGGGGAAAGCAGTCGGTTGCCAGGCAGCCTTTTGATTCGTTAGCTGATCGGTAGTAATTATTTTTAAAAAGCTGACCGTATAAAACAGAAAGATCACGTCTAGACAGAGGGAGGCTGAGCTTAACCTGTTCTCATGATACTCACCCTGGAGTGGTGTTCATTGCCTGGACTTAAGCAATATGATGTAACTGGGAAGCCACCTCTCAGCTCATCATGGTCAGGCTCCTTCTAGCTTGTGAGTTGTAATTAGCTCACCACCTGCAAGCAGCATTTGCTCAAAAGGTGGTTGCTTGTTGTGTGAGGGAGGGTCCATCAGCCCCCTCCTTCCCCAACAGTTGTGGTCAACCAGTGAGTTCCTCTCCTCCCCTGAGGATTCAGTGTGAGAGGGGAGGGGGCTTGGAAGAAGAAGAAGGGTTGGTTTTTATATGCTGACTTTCTCCACCACTTAAGGAAGAATCAAACCGGCTTACAATCCCCTTCCCTTCCTCTCCCCACAACAGACACCCTGTGAGGTAGGTGGGGCTGAGAGAGCTCTAAGAGAACTGTGACTAGCCCAAGGTCGCCCAGCTGGCTTCATGTGTAGGAGTGGGGAAACCAACCAGGTTCTCCAGATTAGCGTCCGCTGCTCGTGGAGGAGTGGGGAATCAAACCTGGTTCTCCAGATCAGAGTCCACTGCTCCAAACCACTGCTCTTAACCACTACACCATGCTGGCTGTCAACCTAGGGTTGCCAACCTCCAGGTACTAGCTGGAGATCTCCTGTTATTACAACTGATCTCCAGCCGATAGAGATCAGTTCCCCTGGAGAAAATGGCTGCTTTGGCAATTGGACTCTATGGCATTGAAGTCTCTCCCCTCCCCTCCCCAAACCCCACCCTCCCTAGGCTCTGCCCCAAGAACCTCCTACCGGTGGCGAAGAGGGACCTGGCAACCCTATCTTAAACTCAGCTCTCCTTTAACCACAGGAGTTAAAGTATGGCACATCCTTCTCAGCCTGCTCCCACCTGGCTTTGAAGGCAGCCTCGCAGACCACAAATCCCCCCTTTTCACTTTCTGCTCCACATTAGCGGAAACTTTTCCACAAGAGGCTGGAAATCACCCCCTAGGGCTTGTGCCATTGCCCTGTATAGACTGGCTGTTTTCCTGCCTTCAAATTGCTGACCAGCCTAGCATCAAACCAAGAAGGGTACCCTGCCCCATCCCTCCGATTGGCTGGGTGGCAGGCTGGGAAGACTTAAAAAGGTTCACTGTCACCCTGGCGGGCCAGTCAGTGGGGGGATGGGCTCAGCCAATGGGCAACAGGGGCAGCTACCCTGAGTCCCCCACTTGGGGAGTCCAGAAGAGGGGGAAAGAAAAGAAGAGCAGGCTCCTGCTGCCACTTGCACCTCCCTCATCTGAGGCTTGGGCAGCTGGCTTTCATCAGTAGTGGATAGTCCTGCCCACCTTTTTCATTAAGACTAACACTGTTAGGTGGCATCAGTTGCTCCTCCTCCTAGAGTGTTGTGTTCAGTTTTGGGCACCACAGTTTATGAAGGATATAGATAAGCTGGAATGTATCCAGAAGGGGGCAACGAAGATGGTGAGGGATCTGGAGACTAAGGGCGAAAGTGCATGGTCGCTTTATCCTCCTTTAATCCCTATTTTAGCCAGGATCAAACGCACATTAGGCGAAACGCATGCGTTCGATCCTGGCTGAATCCTGGCTGAAACAGGGATTAAAGGAGGATAAAGCGACCATGCGTTTCAAGTCATATGAGGAAAGGTTGAAGGCGCTCGGTATGTTTAGCCTGGAGAGGAGACGACTGAGAGGTGATATGATAACCATCTTCAAGTACTTGAAGGGTTGTTATATAGAGGATAGTGCAGTTGTTTTCTGTTGCCCCAGAAGGTTGGGCCAGAACCAATGGGTTGAAATTAAATCAAAAGAGTTTCCGGCTAAACATTAGGAAGAACTTTTTGACAGCAAGAGCAGTTCCTCAGTGGAACAGGATACCTTGGGAGGTGATGGGCTCTCCTTCTTTGGAGGTTTTTAAGCAGAGGCTAGATGGCCATCTGTCAGCAATGCTGTTCCTGTGAGCTTAGGCAGATCATGAGAGGGAGGGCAGGAAGGGTTGCACCAGTGTTTAGCTCTCATGGCCCTTTCTTACATCCCCAGGGATCGCCTCTTTGGGGCCAGGAAGCAATTTTCCTTCAGACCAGATTGACCAGGGATCCTGGAGGGTTTTTGTTGCCAGCTTCTAGGCATGGAGTAGGGGTCACTGGGGGTGTGGGGGAGGGACTGGAAGACCCTGGTAGTCCCTTCCAACTCTATGATTCTATGATTCCTCCCATCTGAGTCACAGATGCCATCAGTCACCAGCAGAGTCTCCCCACCCTGACATTGGTAAAGAATTATATTTTGTATTTTGGGGGGGTACATACCTGGGCTTTCATTGCCACTTGGGAATGTAATGCAGAGACCAAATAGGTGAGGGAGCATGCTGCCTTAGTCATATATATTAAACCATGCATGTTCTTCTCAGTTGTGTGGGTATATGTGTTGGTAGTTTGGAAACTCCCAAGAAAATTGAAACAGGGTGTTACTTCGTATGTTTCCATTTTTTAAAATTTCCCATCAGTTCCATAACTTTACCAAACACAAATGGAAGATGCTGGAGGGGGAGTTAGAGAGGGGGAAGTGTGTGGGGAGGGAGGGGGGTCTAATATGAAAGCAGGACATTCAGAGACAAGGGAAGGAATGAGGAATGGGAAAGCAGCAAAGTTTTAGTTCTTATGATAGGAAATGGAATTGTACTTTTGGGCAGGTTGGTTAGTGGCTAGTCCTCTTTTTACACCCACCCATGGATAAAATTCAGAATAGGTTCTAAAGCGTGTGTTTATGAAGATGGACTCCAGTGGTGATGGTTGGGAGTGTGTAAAGTGACGTCACGTTGCTTCTGACTCATGCCAACCCTATGAATCAATGTCCTCCAAAACATCCTATCTTTAACAGCCTTGCTCAGGTCTTGCAAATCGAGGACTGTGGCTTCCTTTATAGAGTCAATCCATCTCTTGTTGGGTCTTCCTCTTTTCCTGCTGCCTTCAACTTTTCCTAGCATGATTGTCTTTTCCAGTGACTCTTGTCTTCCCATAATGTGACCGAAATAAGACAGCCCCAGTTTAGTCATTTTAGCTTCTAGGGTCAGCTCAGGCTTGATTTGATCTATAACCCACTGATTTGTTGTTGTTGTTGTTTTGGCAGTCCACAGTATTTGTAACACTCTCCTTCAACGCCACATTTCAAAGGAATCTACTTTCTTCCTATCAGCTTTCTTCACTGTCCAGCTTTCACACCCATACATAGTAATAAGGAGTATGATGGCATGAATTAACTTGATCTTGGTTGCCAGTGACACTTCCTTACACTTAAGAATCTTTTCTAGGTCCTTCATAGCTGCCCTTCTCATTCTCAATCTCCTTCTTATTTATTGGCTGCAGTCTCCCTTTTGGTTGATGATGGAGCCAAAGAATAGAAAGTCTTGAACAATTTCAATTTCCTCATTGTCAGCCTTAAAGTTGAATTCTCCTGTAGTGATAGTTATTCTGCATTAAAAGGGGTTGACGGTAAATATTTTGACTACTGCCCTAAAAGTCTCCTAGTGCACTCCGTCATTTTTTTTATCATGCATCTATGTGGATTCTCCACTTTTTTATTTGCCGCTGTGACAAATGGGAGTTTTCATTCCAGCCTGGGGTAATTTGGATGATTATAGCACAAGAAGAAAAGCAAGTATGATTCTAGAGCAAGGCACAATAATTTTCACACAATAGCCGAGAACAACGTCTGTTCTGCCAATATATAAATTAAGTGGTGGCTGTAACAGAGCTTTCACCATTCCAAATGGGGATGTTGAATCTTTTTTTTTTCCCGCTTTGGGTCTTCTAGCATTTATTACTGGAGGCCAGTAGTGCCTGGAGAGCAGATGAAAAAGAGCAAAACTTTGGATAAATAATACATAAAATGTTATAGATTTCCATTTTTTCCTCTTACAGCTTCAGTTCTGTGCTCTGGAAGCTGTACACAGCATTGATCATGACGATAAGCTTTTCAGAGTTGCCCTGGAGGCTCTTGGATCTTTATTTATTTAAGAGGTTCTTCATTACCTGGAGCCTCTGAGGCTCCATCTATGACCGAGCATCCGAGACAGAACTACCATCCTTCTTGGGTCTACTGGGTAACTTTGAACTAATAGATGCTGTTTTGAGTTTGGTGTTGCTTTTTCTTTTCTTTTTTGAAGTGGCAAATCCTCTTATGTTTCTTACTGTTGGTGGCTTCCTCTTGATTTCCTATTCTGGAGTACTGCTGCATCAAACTGGCAACTGCAACCTTCGCAGCGGATGCTTTTTGAGTTGGGTAATTAAGAACGTGCTGTTTCTGACTCAAAAAACTACACTGGGGAGCATTTGTAACAGAGATGGTACCTCTGCGTGTTGCATTGAGAGCAAATGAACCATTGAAAGAACTATGACTGTGAGCTCCTCTCTGGCAATAGCCTATAGGCGGCAACTTGTAGCCATCAGGAGGCAGCGGATCATCTATCACCATCTTCTCATTAGATATGTTAGTGGTTCACTTTTTTACGTGTCACATATATATGCATGGCCTTGCAGAACTGGGATGTGTGCATGTGTTAGTTATGGGGGGTGGGATAAGGAACACAGGTTAGTGAGAAGTTTTTCTCCCTCTCCCATAATACTAGAGCACGGGGTCATCTGCTGAAGCTGGAGGGTGAGAGATTCAAAACAGATAAAAGGAAGTATTTTTTCACACAACACATAGTTAAATTGTGGAACTCCCTGCCCCAGGATGTGGTGATGGCTGCCAGCTTGGAGGGCTTTAAGAGGGGAGTGGACATATTCATGGAGGAGAGGGGTATTCATGTCTATTAGTTAGAATGGATACTAGTCATGCTGCATACCTATTCTCTCTAGTATCAGAGGAGCATGCCTATTATTTTGGGTGCGGTGGAACACAGGCAGGATGGTCTTGTTTGTGGATTACTAGAGGCACCTGGTTGGCCACTGTGTGAACAGACTGCTGGACTTGATGGGTCTTGGTCTGATCCAGCAGGGCCTTTCTTATGTTCTCTGTCAATTTTGGAAATCTGTTTTCCCCCCACTTCCATTAAAACAATGGTGGAACGCCTCTTATTTTTCCTTCTGCTCCCCCTTCTTGGCACGCTAATCTTCCTAGACACAGCATGCCTTAAAGCATGTTGAGTCTGCAGTTAAAAAGAAATTGTTGTACTTATCCTAATTGTGAGTGCTGTACCCAGATGTGCAATCGGTTGGCTCAGTGGGAAATAGTGATGCGAAGGCTTTCTAGAAAACAAGTAGACTTCTTTTTATGCTGTGGCTGTTTGGTACCCTGTGTGGGTTTAAGACTCTCTGGAATCCCTGGGTTGGGTCCCGTGGAAAACGTCCATGTTGTTCTTGAACAAGCAGAACTTCTAAAATTACTCCTTGCTGCCTGCTTGCATTTAGAGAAAACAATTACATTCCTACTATCAAATCCTTGTTATATAGAGGTGGAAATGATGCAACATAAGCTGGTAGGGCTAGCATAGATAGAGGAACAACCCCTTTAGATATGGCACTGGTATGTTAGCCACCTTTCTGGCCATTAGCACGTGGTGCTGCAAATCTGTAATTGGATTATTGGCTATTGGGGAATTCATTTTACCAATCCTGGAGGTTTGCCTTTCTATAGAGTCCCGGTCCCTACGCACCTTGAGGTCACTAGGCCCCGGCAATCAACACCCTAGATTCCAACCACTCTTCTGCTACTATGTGTGTAAAATGCCGTCAACTTGCAGCCGACTTATGGCAACCCCAGCGAGGGGTTTTCAAGGCAAGTGAGAAGCAGAGGTGGTTTGCCATTGCCTTCCTCTGCAGAGTCTTCCTTGGTGGTCTCCCTTCCAAGTACTGACCCTGCTTAGCTTCTGAGATCTGATGAGATCGGGCTATATACCATGCTGCCTTCCCTCCCCTTCTGCTGCGACAGCAATTAAAATATACTCATTCATAGAGGATCTAAGTGCATGAAGCAAAATGATGCACAGCTTGTTTTGGCAAACAAAGACTGCCCATCACGAAGAAATATTTCTTCTCTGCTGCTGTAAAATCTACCGGTGGGGTTTTCCACATGCTTGTCAGAGTTTATTATACCCTATCTGAAGTGTTTGCAGTAGCCAGGCTGAAATTCAATAGGAGTTTCAATAGGAGGCCTCCTTATTTTAGCTTCAAAACAGGAAAATCATCTACACTGTTTTAACAACCAATCATATTCTTTCCTCCCCCCCCCCCCAATGCACTTGGGGAGGTTCAAATGCTTTTTTCCTCTTGGCATAAATAAATTTGCCATTACAAGATTTGGGAATCTTGGGTTACAGGAAATTCGGTTTCTCAGCCTCGATAGTGTTACTAGATTACATAGTCTGTAAACTGAGTGAAGTTCTGTCAGCTCTGAGGAGGATATGCAAGGTGGATAAGATTGAATGGCTGCTTCCTCCCACATCAACCTTGCTCATGTAATAGGGCATTCAGAGGCTAGCATCTCAGGTCATCCTCTAGGGAAAAAAAAGTCCTCGAGGAGGATTATCAGTAAACAGAAGGACTGGGAGGATTGGGTACCCACCTACCATCATATCAGCAAGCATTGCTGTTCTTCCATGGTTATTATGGGTTGGGACAGACAGTTTGTATTATCTTCAGGGAGAGGATAAAAGAACACCTTCAACCTAGACAATATTTCCAAGAGAACTGGAGGAGGAGGAAGAGGAAGAGGAAGAGGAAGAAGAAGAGTTGTTTTTTATATGCTGACTTTCTCTACCACTTAAGGAAGAATCAAACCGGCTTACAATCCCCTTCCTTTCCCCTCCCCACAAAAGACACCCTGTGAGGTAGGTGGGCCTGAGAGAGTTCTAAGGGAACTTTGACTAGCCCAAGGTCACCCAGCTGGCTTCATGTGTAGAAGTGGGGAAACCAACCCGGTTCACCAGATAAGTGTCCGCTGCTCACATGGAGGAATGGGGCATCAAACCTGGTTCTCCAGATTAGAGTCCCCCGCTCCAAACCACCGCTCTTAATCACTACACCATGCTGGAGGGGGGGCAAGGGGTGAAATCCATGTATAATTTGTTTTCTTTATTGCCTGCAGAAAATTCTGTTCAGTTTGTTGAGTAAATGTTATCATTACGTAGTTTCTGATATTTCGGTATATGTTTTGCTATACCAAGAGAGCAATCCTAAACAGTGCTACCCAGAATGCTACTCGCATTTATTCCGTGGGACATACTCTCGGGAAAGCGTTCTTGGAATTGCATTGCAAGGCTGTCAAAATGTGGCACTCGGCTCTTTTTTGCTTTGAGTGTGATACTTTTGTTGGACTACAAAATATGAGGATGGATGCATTAATAATGAATAGGCAGTTGCTAGGGGAGATACAAGCTCCTAGTGTCAATTTTACTAAGGCCAAGAAAGGGGTGCTGGAGGGAATATGTTCAGCTGTTTTTGAAGACAAGCAACTAGTTTCAGCCAAGCTACTATAATTCACTTCTTGGGTGTACTAGGTTTGGGCTCTGGTGGCCTTTTTAATCAATATTTTAATTATTGGGAAGAAAGAAGTAGGCATGTTGATATTTTCAACTCAAAGCAAGCAGACATTTGACCTTTACTAATATAGTGCTCCAAGATCACAAATAGATTTTTGCACAAGAGCACATTCTTATGTTGTACAGAAATGGACTGCTCATATCCATTTTATGGAGATACAACAACACTCTGCAGAAATCTTGAATACTGTATGCAGATGTAATGCAGCAGTTTTCCATATACATTTGTACGTGTGATTCGCTTAAAATGAAATCTGTCGATGAGGTCCAAGCACTGAATCAGAAATACATGGAATTTCAGAATTATAGAATGCATCTGGCCACAATCACTGTTTACTTTATTGTGTGGAAAGAAACTTGTCTGCTGGGAATAACTGAAAAGAGATAATAGTGTGGGAATTTTATTTTATGGTATATATTAATCCCTCCAGGAGTTAAATTCCCATTGCATAAATTACGACTTTTGTTTCTAGAGGTGGTCAAGATGTTTATTACATTAAAAGATAAACCACATGTCTCTGTTGAGTAAAACCAGGGAAGAGAACAGTGGACAGATTTATAATTAATGGCTCATCAAAGGAAACCCCCCTTGGTACCACTGGTACACTCCCCCTGTTTTGAATGTCGGCAGACCTGCAGGTTAGAGGTGAGTAGCATAGTCAGATAGCAGTCTGAGGGTCAATACTGGGCTGTTCTATGTCTGGATCCAAAGTGTCAGTATCAGGAGCAAAGTCCAAATGCCAAGTCAAAGTCCGTTCCAAGGTCAAGGCCACAGTAGTCTCAGGGGTGATCAGAGTCCCAAGAGAATGCAGGGTAATAGTAACAAGTTGTTCCCACATTGGCCTGGATGCAAGTGCCTGCTTAAATAGGCCTGGGGTGAACTAACTGTTGCTTGTTCCTCTGTCTCACCATTCCCTGCCTAGTGAAGCTCATTAGCCTCATCACTGTCAGCAGGGAGTGCTCTTTGCTGGGCTTGCAGTCTAGCACTCCTTCTACTATCGTGTAGTAATGCTCTAAGCCTTTGGTGCCTCTGATCCAGCAGCTTTGGGGGGGCTCTCTGGTGACACTGCCTGCAGCTGGCCCACTGACACAGGTGAGTCCCCTGCACTGGGCAGTTGTAGACATGAGGAGAACTCATCTGTCTGTAGCTGCTCAGTCTGCTGCTGTTCCTCTCTTCCACTGCTGCTGCTTCAAGGTCCTCTTTGTCTGAGGAAGCCTCAGCAGGCTGCCCCATGACACACACACCCCACTTATGCCCTCACTTCAAGGTGTGTGGACTGTCCGGAAGACTGGCAGCAAATCCTACCTAATCTTAAGTACTTAGCTTCACTGGCAAAGGGAATTTTGGAGAAAATGTTTGCATATCTCCCCAACCCTTACATTCTTATTGGTCAAAATAAAACTTTCCCTTTCCACTGAGGCCGTAAAATAAGAGGTAACAAAAAGGGGGCTTTGTCAGCTTTAATCTGTGAATCTTTGGAAGACTGACCTGCCTTATAAGGAGACATAGGTAAAGGTCCCCTGTGCAAGCACCGGGTCATTCCTGACCCATGGGGTGACGTCACATCCTGACGTTTCCAAGGCAGACTTTGTTTGCGAGGTGGTTTGCCAGTGCCTTCCCCAGTCATCTTCCCTTTACCCCCAGCAAGCTGGGTACTCATTTGACTGACCTTGGAAGGATGGAAGGCTGAGTCAACCTTGAGCTGGCTACCTGAACCCAACTTCCGTCGGGATCGAACTTAGGTCGTGAGCAGAGCTTGGACTGCAGTCCTGCAGCTTACCACTCTGCAGCACAGAGCTCTGCTAGGTAATTGTTTCTATGCCAAAAGTGTATTGGTTTAATAGACAACCTCAGCGGGTGCAACTTCCGTCGGGATCGAACTTAGGTCGTGAGCAGAGCTTGGACTGCAGTACTGCAGCTTAACACTCTGCGCCACGGGGCTCCTATAAGGAGACATAGAAGATGTTAAAAGATTTGAGTTAACTAGAAGGAATGATTTTCCGCTTTTTGGTCTGTAATTCCTCTTCTCCAGTTTCCCATAGTTCATGTACCTCTGCACTTACAATATACTTTTTAAAGCTGGAAAGTAAATCTGTGAGAAATGGTCTGCTGGCCAGGTTTTTTTATGCTCAGCAATCTACTTAGAATAAGCAGAGTGAAAGGCCATTGCCTTGCCGAGACAAGGAGCATACCCCAGTTCTCCATATTAACAAAGAGTTTCTTCTTTTCTGCTTATATGCTTTGTTCACGGAGACTATTCTGGATCAGTTGATCAGCACCTCAAAAACGATCTCAGTGCTACAGCACCCATCCACGCCTGTTGGTAGAACTGCAGTGCTATATTAGAAAAGTTACCCCCTTCTCTTGAAGTCAGTGAGCTTATAAGGGTGTAACTCGGTTTAGGCTTACACTGTTAATAATTTGCTTATCTGCCGTTGGTTACAATATAACAATGGATAGTTTGGTTCAGTTTTGAAGAGGACAAATTGGATGCAGTCGGTTAGATTCTCATTAAAAATAGGGAATAAAGGCCAGCATTGTGTCGTGGTTGAGAGGGGTGGTTTGGAGCAGTGGTCTCTGATCTGGAGAACTGGATTTGATTCCTTACTCCTCTACATGAGTGGCGGATGCTAATCTGGTGAACTGGGTTGGTTTCTCTACTCCTACACATGAAGCCAGTTGGGTGACCTTGGGCTAGTCACAGCTCTCTTAGAGCTCTCTCAGCCCTACCTACCTCACAGGGTGTCTGTTGTGGGGAAGGGAAGGTGATTGTAAGTCAGTTTGATTCTTCCTTAAACGGTAGAGAAAGTCAGCATATAAAAACCAACTCTTCTTCCTTCTTCTGCTGCTGCTGCCACCGCCGCCGCCGCTGCCACCAAGTACTATAACTGTGCCCATTTTAAATAACCCATGTTCAAGAAGGATGAATTCAAGCTGGAGCCGGTCACAAGAAAAGCAACAGAAATTATCATAGGAATATAATTCACAGGGGGTAGCCGTGTTAGTCTGTCTGCAGTAGTAGAAAAGAGCAAGAGTCCAGTAGCACCTTAAAGACTAACAAAAATATTTTCTGGCAGGGTATGAGCTTTCGTGAGCCACAGCTCACTTCTTCAGATACAGCTAGAATGTGAATCCATCTGTCTTTAAGTAGAGGAGAGTGAATTCAGACAAGCATTAGTATGTAAATGTTAACAGTATGTAAATGAATAGCAGGCGTGATGGGATTAGGTGTGGTATGCAGAAGAGTCTGTGATGTCCAGGGGAGAGATGGGTGTGGAGAAATCAGCATTGGTAATGAGCCATGAATGCAAGGTCTTTATTCAGCCCAGGTAAATGCATTGTCTTTAATTTGAATATCAACTGTAATTCAACAGTTTCTCTTTCCAATCTCCCTTTGAAATTCCTTTGTAAGAGAACTGCTATTCTTAAATCTGCAACAGAATGTCCTGGAAGGTTGAAATGTTCTCCCACTGGTTTTTGAATATTGTGGTTTCTGATGTCAAGCTTATGTCCATTTAATCTTTGTCTAAGAGACTGACCTGTTTGTCCAGTGTAGATTGTGGAAGGGCATTGCTGGCATGTGATGGCATAAATCACATTAGAAGATGAGCAGGAATATGAACCTGAGATAGTAAGGCTGACATTGGTGGGCCCAGAGATGATGTTCCTAGAATCTATATGAGGGCAAAGTTGGCACCTTGGTTTGTTGCAGGCCTTGGTGCCAGAGTCCATGTTCCTGTTAAGTAGTTTATCATCATGGGTGAGAAGTTGTTTTAGGTTAGCCGGCTGTCTGTAAGCAAGAAAGGGACGCCCCCACAGAGCTTCAGCGAGGGAAGTGTCACAGATGTTAAAGACAGATGGATTCACATCTAGCTGTACCTGAAGAAGTGAGCTGTGGCTCACGAAAGCTCATACCCTGCCAGAAAATATTTTTGTTAGTCTTTAAGGTGCTACTGGACTCTTGCTCTTTTCTACTACTATCATAGGAATGGAACATAGCTCTTAAGCAGATAATTAAAGAATTTACTGGGTTCATATTTTAAAAAAATGAAGTTGAGAAGGGACATGATAGTACTTTAAAAAATACACTAGAGAAACTAAAAAGAGGTTAAAGAAAGCAATGGGTGCAAATGGTAAATTAACACATCCGGACTACACATCAAAAGGAAGTTTTTCACTTATTAGATGTGTGTAATTTGGGAATAGTCTTTCTGGAGTACTCATATGAGCAAAGAACACTAATGAGCTCCAGCCAATGCTGGAAACGTTTATGAAGACATGTTAGCCACGTGGGCGAACTGCGGTCCCACTGAGGCATAAGCCATGGATCTGCTCAGATACTGGCACCAGGGCTAGGGTTGCCAGCCTCCCCGTGGGGGCTGGAGATCTCCTGGAATTACAACTGATCCCTAGACTACATAAATCGCTAAAACATTTATTCTACCTTTCCTGGAGAAATGAGGCTGCTTTGGCAGGTGGACTACATGGCCTCCCCAAACCCCGCCCTTAGGGTTGCCAGGTTCACCACTGGCAGGAGGTTTTTGGGATGGAGCCTGAGGAGGGCGGGGTTTGGGGAGGGGAGGGACTTCAATGCCATAGAGTCCAATTGCCAAAGCAGACATTTTCTCCAGGTGAACTCATCTCTATCAACTGGAGATCAGTTGTAATAGCAGGAGATCTCCAGCTACTACCTGGAGGTTGGCAACCCTAATTGGACTGTGGCATTGAAGTCTCTTCCCAAACCCCGCCCTCCTCAGGCTCCACCCCCAAAAAATCTCCAGGTATTTCCCAGCCTGGAGGTGGCAACCCTAGCTTGTGCGGGGACAATGTTGCAAGTGTGTACCAAACCCAGAGAAATGATACTTGGACCATGTGATTGCTCAAACCAAGTTCAGCTGACATGAAGTGGCGTCCAGGCAAAGTATGAAGAATTGCTATAGGCAACTAGTTAACCAGCTTGAAAACTTCCTCAAATTCATAAAAGACTTTGGATAGTTAATCTTGAGGCATCCCAGATATGCACTGTTGTTACGAAGCTGTTGTGCATTTAAGTGATGGATTCATTTTTAAACTGTTTGCATTACAGCTGTGTTGTCAAGGCAGGAAGCCCCTCTCTGCCCTTATTGTGTCTTGGTATCTTTAAAATCTTAACCTACCCTGCTGTTGAAACTAGAACTGTTACACAAGAAGACTAGCCTATCTCTCTCCTTTCCTCCCCCCCCCCCTTTAAAGCAGCCTCAGGTTGGCCTCTAATGTTTATCTTTGGTAAGTGATTTTTTTTCTTTGCCTTGGCATTCGTTTTTAAGCTAGAGACTTATTTTATAATTACAGTGGGAGAGCACTTCTCTTGAGTGTGATATCGAGAAGAATAAATAGTTGTCAAGCTTAGCTGGTATCGAGTACAATTATGGAATTTAATTCCTGAGTGCACATGGGAGTTCCCGATATAGAAAAGTTTGCAGTGAGTAATAGTCCATGTCAGCTGTGCCGTATTTTTTTTTCCTTTTCTGTACGGCCTTTTCTACTCATCGGGCTCCAAGTGCTCTGTGTCTTATCTGCGTCTCAACTTGTAAAATGACTACCCTGCATGTTCATTTAAATATCATCTTGTTTAAATAAACACAGTGGTTTAAAATACTTCTCCTTCTCCGCTAGTTTAATCCAGTATTTCTCTCCATTGGTCAGAGATCAGATTAGTGATGCGTAGGCAGAATGCCAGAAGAATGCCTCTCACGTCCAAGATCCATTACAGGCACAGGGCAATTGGGTAGGGTTGCCAGCTCCAGGTTGGGAAATACTTGGCGCTTTTGGGGGTGAAGCCTTAGGAGGGGAGAATTCGGAGAGGGGAGGGACTTCAATGCCATAGAATCCAATTGCCAAAGCAGCCATTTTCTCCAGGTGAACAGATCTCTATTGGCTGGAGATCAGTTGTAATAGCAGGAGATCTCCAGCCAACACCTGGAGGATGGCAACTCTACTAATGGGGGAAGGGCTGTGGCTCAGTAGAAAGGCCTCTGCTTTGCATGCAGAAGGTCCCATGTTCAATCCCTAGCTTCTCCAGTCAAAAGGACCAGGCAGTAGGTGATGTGAAAGATCTCAGCCTGAGATAAGGTTGCCAGGAACTTCTTTGCCACCGGAGAGAGGTTTTTGGGGCGGAGCTTGAGGAGGGCAGGGTTTGGGGAGAGAAGGAATTTCAATGCCATAGAGTCCAATTGCCAAAGTGGCCATTTTCTCCAGGTGAACTGATCTCTATCAGCTGGAGATCAGTTATAGCAGGAGATCTCTAGCTAGTATCTGGAGGTTTGGAAATTAGCACAGGAATGAAAGAAATGACAAAGTGCAAAAGAGATATTAATATGCTACACAATTATACAATGAAATATACTATAACACTCTAATATAACAACTGTATCTATTATAAAATAAAGTGCAATAAATCACCACTATTAACATGAAAGTAATGAAAGTACAAAGTCAAAGGTCTCCATACAGGTAAAGTGGTGGAGTAATCGCATAAGTGAGAAGGATCCTAGAGAATAAGAAGAATATATAGACATAGCAGCCTTATATCTCACTTATATCTCACTTATGTGATTACTGCACCACTTTACCTGTATGGATATCTTTGTCTTTGTACTTTCATGACTTTCATGTTAATAGTGGTGATTTATTGCATTTTAGTTTAGGATAGATACAGTTGTTATATTAGAGTGTTATAGTATATTTCATTGTATAATTGTGTAGCATATTAATATCTCTTTTGCACTTTGTTATTTCTTCCGTTCCTGTGCTAATTTCCAAATCTCCGTGATACTTGCACAGTGGTGTCTATTTTTCCAGGAGTATCTGGAGGTTGGCAACCCTAGCCTGAGACCCTGGAGAATTGCTGCCAGTCTTAGTGGACAGTACAGTATATCATATTGTATTCATGTGATGTTAGCTGCCCTGAGCCTGGCTTTGCCAGGGAAGGGTGGGGTACAAATATATTTTGTTGTTTTTGTTATTGACTAGATAGTATTGACCTTGATGGACCAATGGACTGATTCAGTATAAGGCAGCTTCGTGTATGTTCATGTGTGTGTTCACGGTACGAAATCTTGTCTCCCCCTTGTGTCTGCCCCATATCAGAGTTTTGTGCCTGAAACCTAATTCACCAGTGTACACAGGCTCCATTTGGATCAGGACTATGGCATGTTGGAGGAATGGTCTCAATCTTTCTCCCTCAGACTATTGAAATGGGCCAAGGAGCTGCTATTTGCTTTGTTGGGGGATTAATGTGTATTAATGGGCTACACATTAGTAGGGTAACCTGACCCTTCAGGCCCTTGATTTTACAGCGCAGGATGAGAGGTTTACTCAGCTGGCCCAGGTGTCAAGCTTCTAGATCTCAACGATGAGTCCACCTCGCCGACTTTATCCCACTCATTCCCTTTCACAAATAGGATGCTTGAAGGATTGCATCCCGGTGGCCTGCAGTCAGACCCCTCTGTTTAAGTTCAGAATCCCCTCCTTCCAGCCACCATGGCGGTAAGGGGAAACCCTGGGAATCTCACTTATTATAGAGATTTCCAACTAGGCAGACTCTCCCTGATACTTCAGTGAAGAGTTATGTCCCCACAACAGGTTTTCCCACTGGGGCATTCTCTCCTATTGACCAAGCTATTGCCTGCAGGTCCTCCTTGTCGGCTTTCCTATGGACCATTGTCCATACTATCATGGCTACCATGATTCTTCTGTTCTCAAGAGTTCTAAGAATGATGTCAAAGATTGCACATTTTGTGATTTGGGTTGTCAGCCAGCAGCTTGTAACTGGTGGGAGTTTCATGGGAAAACGCTAGAAGTAGGGTTGCCAGCTCCAGATTGGGAAATACCTGGAGATTTTTGGGGGTGGAGCCTGAGGAGGGTGGGGTTTGCGGAGGGACTTCAATGCCGCATAGTCCAATTAGGGTTGCCAACCTCCAGGTAGTAGCTGGAGATCTCCTGCTATTACAACTGATCTCCAGCCGATAGAGATCAGTTCACCTGGAGAAAATGGCCGCTATGGCAATTGCTCTATTGCATTGAAGTCCCTCCCCTCTCCAAACCCCACCCTCCTCAGGCTCCACCCCAAAAACCTCCTGCCGGTGGTGAAGAGGGACCTGGCAGCCCTAAGTCTAATTGCCAAAGCAGCCTAGAGGTTGGCAACCCTACCTAGAAGTGATGACAGTCTGCTCTAGAAGTCACCGTAATCTCCGTGGGAAAGAATGTTCTCAGGCTCCCGATAATCCACAGAACAGGGTTAGTGAGCTTTGTTCCATTTGTTGGGTCACAAATTATGTAGACCAGTGGTTCCCAACCTTTTTTTGACCAGGGACCACTAGGAACTTTTTTGTTCAGTGCAGGGACCCTAAGGTTCAAAATAAAAATTCAGAGAATTTGAAAATAAACTTTAATCATAACTGTTAAACATTAAACTTAGAATAATATTTGAATATATATTTTTATAATAGAGAACTTTTAATTGAAAATATTAATTTATTATGGGTTTATAACTTTGTTTCATGGACCCCTGGTTTAGTTCTCGTGGACCCCTGGGGGTCCATGGACCCCTGGTTGGGAACCAGGGATGTAGACCAATGCTAAAGCTACATTTTTGGATGAACATGAAATTGAATACTCTGAATATTATTTCAGAAAGCTCTGTGACCATAGGTGTTACAAGCCTCTCTTGTTGATACTGGTATTTTACCAGATCTGCTGTTAGAATTATGAACATGGCTTAGAAAGTACCAATATAAAGGTGGCTGTTTCATATCTGATATTTTATATGATTTGCTGTGTTGCATTCTGCGGCTTAGGGAGATGGTTGACATGCACTCCCAAAGTTTATGTGCATCTAAAATTGGTAAAATGACACAGTACATGCTTTTTATGCTAAGCACATTGCTATGAACTCATTTTTGTCTACTACAATAAAGGCAAAGCACACATTAGCTTTTATTATTGCAGTCACTTAGAGGTGAGAGACAATTATTTAGGATCAAAACAATTTAGCCTATAAGAGCAATTGGCAATCAGCATCTGCAGGTTGAAATTCAGAAGTTAATTTATTAATGTAACAATTCAATAAATAACTGTGCTTAAGTCAATTTATTTCAATGGATTGTGGCCAATACATGTAAAACTATGGAACAGTCTCCTTACACTAGTTGAAAGAGCAAAAAACTTTATCATAAAAATTGGGCTGGACACCTTTTATCAAGATTATTTTTCACTTCACTTGGGTGTTCCCCTCACCAAGACCTTGAAATTCGGCCTCTTGTCTGTGGGCCAATACAGTCTTCTAAGTGCAAGACTTAAAGGGATGATTGTCTTCCCTGTTTGCATCACATTTTTCAGAGCTGGCTTCAAGTTTATTTGGTATTAAAGGTGAAAATCAGTTTGGCTTTCCCCTCCAGCCTACCTTCCTACCTACCAAGCCCCTTCCTGTCTGCTGGAATGGTGGTAATTTATGCTTCCTTTTTTAGTGGAATGGTGAAAAGGGAAGGGGCTGCAAGTAGGCAAAAGCATGGGTGTAGGTTAGGGTTGCCAACTACCAGGTACTAGCTGGAGATCTCCTGCTATTACAACTGATCTCCAGCCGATAGAGATCAGTTCGCCTGGAGAAAATGGCCACTTTGGCAATTGGCCTCTATGGCATTGAAGTCCCTCCCCAAACCCTGCCCTCCCCAGGCTCCACCCCAAAAACCTCCCATCATTGGCGAAGAGGGACCTGGCAACCCTAGTGTAGATTAGTATGCATATAACCACCACTGATCTTTGGGGCAACAAGATCTTGTGTGTGTATTGGGGTGGGGAGAAATGTGTTCCCCTTAAAGGTTTTCCCAGTGCAGTCCCTTTCCTCTGCTCCACACATAGGGTTGCCAACTACCAGGTACTAGCTGGAGATCTCCTGCTAATACAACTGATCTCCAGCCGATAGAAATCAGTTCCCCTGGAGAAAATGGCCGCTTTGGTAATTGGACTCTATGGCACTGAAGTCCCTGCCCTCCCTAAACCCCACCCTCCTCAAGCTCCGCCCCAAAAACCTCCCACCGGTAGCAAAGAGGGACCTGGCAACCCTATCCACATTTGTGAATGGATACCTTTGCTCCAGTAAGGAATGGAGTGGGGCACAAAGATAATAGGTGGGAAGGGGATGGCATTTCTTCTACTCTAAGCAGCTGCCTGTACTGGCTATTGGGCTGATCTTGCCTTTGACATTCCAGGACTGGGAAAAAAATATTCCTGTAGATTAGTTCAACTAGTGACTCAGGTGGATCTATTTCAGGCCAGGGGTTTCGGAATGGGAACTGCCTTGGACACCCCAGTCCTTGGATGACCATAGAGGCATGAGGTGTACCCATGGGAGTGATCCTGGGGAGTTCTATAAGAGCCCATGCTGTTCAGTATTTGGTGCAAAATCACTGTGTGATGATGATCTGAGGTTTTGGAGTTTGGTGTCATCGCTGTGCTGATGGCATATTCCTCATGTCCTTCTCTGTCAGTTGGCATTGGTTCCCCATGGTCTAAATGGAGGTGAATAAACTGAAACTTAATCCAGACAAGACAGAGCTGTTGATGTGGGGACTCTGCCTTCGTCTCTGGAATTGAGTTGCTCCCTGACATGTCTGTGAAGCCTGCCTTTTATTTCCCTGTCAGGTCTTCTTCTCGCCTCCTCTGTCCTTAAGGAGCCAGTCATCCACCCCAGCCATTCGCTCAATAGCCCCTGCACCTGGATGTGGCCTGGCCTCTCTTGTTTCCCTGGTCCAGGTGTTCCTCTTCAGTCATCTGATGGCTGGCTCCTATAGATTCCCTTGTTTGCCTTGGGCAGGCAGCCTGTTCCCTGGTACCTTCCCCTCCCTCTGATGGCCATGGACGAAGTAAGCATCCTGGCTCTGGGGTAGGGTTGTCAGGTCCCTCTTTGCCACTGGTGGGAGGTTTTTGAGGTGGAGCCTGAGGAGGGTGGGGTTTGGGGAGGGACTTCAATGCCATAGAGTCCAATTGTCAAAGCGGCCATTTTCTCCAAGTGAACTGATCTCTATCGGCTGGAGATCAGTTGTAATAGCAGGAGATCTCCAGCTAGTACCTGGAAGTTGGCAACCCTACTCTGGGGCCACAGTGTGTGTGGGGGTCTGGGTCTGGTTGCGGGCTTGCACCTGGACAGTGTTGTTCTCAATGAATCAAAAGTAGGCTCACAGCTTGGGTGTGTTCCTGGATCTAATATTGACAGTCACCCAGGTCATAGCACAAGATGATATGAATCTGATGACACTCTTTTTTTAGATATTAATTCTTTTATTTCTGATAGATATAGAAAAGTACAAAAATATATAAAATTCAAAACTTACAAAAAATATATATAAAAGTTATAAATGTTATAAAAAACCTATATATGAAATCAAACTGAGATTGCAACGGTACATACAGTTAATCTAACATATTAATATTACTACTATATGTTCAGTTAAACTGACTTACTAAACTCACATTATCTAACGACTACCAACTATACAATTTTTAATAGATACAGCTTACTACTTTACATTTTATATATCTAAGAGGGTATTACATTGTGTTCCTTCTCATCACATTTGTCTATATCTTGCATACAATTTCTAAGCAATATTTATGATGTTAATCTTAATGTATTTAAAATTTCAACAAGTATGTTACGTTTCAGATCTGATCTCATGCTTGATTGTTCAGGGAATATCTCAATTTGCTAATGTAATGTGTCATATTTGGGGCTCCCCCTGAAAATTATCCAGAAGTCTCAGCATGTCTAGATTATAACAGTTACGCTAACTATAAGGGATACACAAGAACATAAGAACATATGAAACAGCATGCTGGATCAGACCAAGGTCCATCGAGTCCAGCAGTCTGTTCACACAGTGGCCAACCAGGTGCCTCCAAGAAGCCCACAAACAAGACAACTGCATCAACATTGTCCTGCCTGTGTTCCAAAGCACCTATGGTAATATAATAGGCATGCCCATCCAATCCTGGAGAGAATAGATATGCGTCATGACTAGTATCCATTTTTACTAATAGCCATGAATATCCCTCTCCTCCATGAACATGTCCACTCCCCTCTTAAAGCTTTCCAAGTTGGCAGTCATCCCCACATCCTGGGGAAGGGAGTTCCACGATTGTGTGAAGAAATGCTTGCATGATAATTCTTTTTAATATATACATTTTGCCAGTTTGTTTTTGAGCCAAATTCAAGGTCTGAATCTTGACCTACAAAGCCATAAGGGAGCCCAGTGTTTCATCTCTCTGTCCTTGCATCCCATGAATTAAGAACAATCTAAGAGCTACATGTATACTTACAGTGCTATCCTAAGCAGAATTATACCCTTTTGAGTCCACTTCAGTTAATGGACTCAGAAGGAAGTAATTCTGCTTAGGACTGCACTGTTGATGCCCTAAGCAGATGTTTTTGTCTGGGATGACACAATGGTTATGGAACATTCTTGGAGAAATTGTTCAGGCTTGCACTATTAATCTTTATGTGACTGGGGAAACTTTCCGATTTCTCCATGTATTGATTTAAATTTTATTCTTATGATATTTCTTATTGCCTTTTGTTCTCTCCCACCACCAAGGTACATAGGATATCTTTTCTGATGGCGAAGTACCATATAAATTTCAGTATAAGTAAAATTAACAAAATGCATTGCCTTCCCCTAATGTGTATTGCCTTGAGTCATCTGTTTTGTCTTTTTTTATATAAATGTTTTTATTAGTTTTCAGTGTTAAATAAGGATACAGGGAAAAATAAAAGGTAGAGGGGAAACCGTTGGTTAAACAATATTTAACATTAAAAAAATGCATAATTCTACCCCCTTATAAGGTTCAATATTACAGTCATTTATTAACGAAATAGATTTGATCGTCAACTTAATTTTCTTATGACTCATTAAATTTTGTTGTTATTTTTTAGTTTTAATATATTCATAGAAGGGATTCAATTTGTCTTTATTTGCTCTTTGTGTGTCTTTTTGTAATATTTCTGTTAGGTGTGCCATTGTTATATATTCGTAAGCTTTATCAATCCAAGTTTCAATTTTTGGTATTTTATCTGTTTTCCACAGTGATACTAACACTATTCTTGCTGCTGTAATTAAGTATTTTAATATAATCTGTTGGTCTTTACCGCTTTCGTCTGGTGTTTTGTTTAGGAGGAATAGTTTAGGATCATATATTATAGGTTGACCGATGATAATTTCTATGTTCTTATGTATTTTCTTCCAAAATTTTTGGACTGATGTACATGTCCACCAACAGTGATAAAAGGTGCCTCTAGCTTTATGACACTTCCAATACAAACCAGATGTCGAACTGTTCATATTCTGGATATCGCTCGGCATTATGTACCACCTATGTAACATTTTCAACCAATTCTCTTGAATCCCTTGGCCGAGGGTGAAGTTAAGATTTCTACGAAATAGCTGTTCCCATTCGTCTGTTGTTATTATCTCATTAAGGTTTTCCATCCATTTGATTTGACATGACTTTACTTGTTCATCTTCTGTATCGTGTGTCAGTAGTAGCTTATATATTTTTCCTAGTAGATGTTCTGTTGGCTTGCTTATCATCTGTTCGAATTCTGTTTTCCTTTTAGTACTCCCCTAATCCAGCAGTCCTCTTTAAATTTTGAGATTAGTTGATGGTATGTTAGCCAGGGCATCTGTGGATAGTTAGCTTGTATCTCTGATAGTGGCTTGAGCGTGCCATCTGTTTTTACCAGGTCCTGATTTGTATTGTCCCATATTTTTTCCTGTCCGTTACGGAACCATAAGCATTAAAGGGCGCCGTCAGTAATGACCCATCAGAACTTAATCTGTTTTGTCTTGTCTTGGCATAGTGCAGCTGGTCGAGTCTTGCCATTTGACTGCTCTGGCACACTGTGATCTGAGTTGTGGGTTAATGGTACTGCACATGGAGAAGGACAGTGAGTTCACATTATGACCTTCTTGTCCCTTTTGGTTCCATTATTTTGCAATTGCCTTCCGATTAGAAACTGATTTATGGTTGTCTGACTTTGGCAGCTGTTGATGGCACATGGGGTAGAGTGCCTGTCTATGTCCACTGTCGATGGAAATTCATTCCCCCTTCTGTTTGGTCCTCATTCATTGATAAATATATCCAAGGACTTAAAAAAAACCCTTTCTAATGGAAATGGGCAGTGTGGTGTAGTGGTTAGGAGCGGTGGACTCTAATCTGAAGAACTGGGTTTGATTCCCCACTCCTACACATGAAGCCAGCTGGATGACCTTGGGCTAGTCACAGTTCTCTCAGAGCTCTCTCAGCACTTACCTCACAAGTTGTCTGTTGTGGGGAGAGGAAGGGAAGGAGATTGTAAGCCGGCTTGATTCTCCTTAAAAGGTAGAGAAAGTCGGCAATAAAACCAATTCTTCTTCTTCTTTCTTCTTTCTTCTTTCTTCTTTCTTCTTTATATTGTTTGATTTCAGCTTGCAGACAGTATGTAAAATGTGAATTAAAAATATTGGTATTTGACATTCTTATTTACAAGGTTTTTTGTATATTTAAGGAAGGGTCTCTTTTAATTTGTAGAAAATATGTTAAACAGCAATTATGCTTGCATATCCTATGCACACTCCCCTAGGAGCAAATCCCATTGAAAATTCTGGGAATTATTTCCAAACAAACAAGTATTGGTTCTTGTAGGTTATCCGGGCTGTGTGACCGTGGTCTTGGAATTTTCTTTCCTGACGTTTCCCAGCAGCTGTGGCAGGCATCTTCTGAAGATGCCTGCCACAGCTGCTGGCGAAACGTCAGGAAAGAAAATTCCAAGACCACGGTTACACAGCCCGGATAACCTACAAGAACCAATGAAAACTGACTGTGAAAGCCTTCGACAATATTTTAAACAAGTATTGGGTTTACATGATTGTTTTATGAGTTAGTAAATAACTGTCTTCATTGAGAATTTAATATTTAATTCAAGCAGCAATTCAGTGCCTGTTACCAAAATTTCCTTCATAAACATGTGTTTCATTACATTAAAATATAAAAGGCTACTGGTACAATAATTTTACAACCCACTGTTACAGTGGAATTTGAGATTTCAGGAAGACTGTGGCTCTCAGGCTATATATGTTTTCTAGTAGAATATGGAAGGACTAGTGGTACAGGGCAAAGGTTTTATAACTTTGCAGAGACCTTGATGTATAGGGTTGCCAACCTCAGGGTACTATCTGGAGATCTCCTGCGATTACAACTGATCTCCTGCCAACAGAAATCAGTTCACCTGGAGAAAATGGCCACTTTGGCAATTGGACTCTATGGCATTGAAGTCCCTCCCCTCTCCAAACCCTGCTCTACTCAGGCTCCACCCAGTGGCGGGCCTACATTTTTGGGGCCCTGAAGCTTGAACTGTTATGGGGGCCCCTTCGTAACCAGCAACAGGGCAACATCCAGCAAGGTCCAAAGGGCCTTGCTGCCCTTGCAAGGACCTTGAGGCCCAAGTGGTGGAGAACAGAGTGGTGGGGTGGAGTCCTTGAAAATGGCCATACAGTGATGGAATAAAACTATAGAACTATTAAGCTGTGCATCAACAAAGGATTCGAGGATCCAGCTGCCAAAATGTACGCTACAAATAGATTCTGGTGAGCTCAGGGAGCCCTTACAGCTGGGGGTTCAAGTGCTGCAAGCCCCTGAGAAAATTTTGAAATTTGACCAATTACAGGGACATTTTCAGGCCATAGGAAATGGGTATTAGAGCATATTCTAAAGTCAGTATTAAGTACTTCACCCCATTGGCTTGTGATTCTATTGCTAAAAAACTCCATCAATTTTGTTGAGAAATTCACTCATTAAAAAAAAGTTGCTTCAGGGGGCCCCTCTGGGATTAGGGGCCCTGAAGTTTAAGCTTCATTAGCTTCACAGTAGATCTGCCTCTGCCTCCACCCCAAAACCTCCCGCCAGCGGTGAAGAGGGACCTGGCAATCCTCTTAATGTAGAAGACTGAAAGGATGGAGGAGCTTAATGAATATTTTCCCCTAAATGCAATAGGAAGAACCTTCAAGATATCACCAAGCATTTACCCTGGCTAGATTTAATGTGCTACCATCTGCACTCTTTGACAGGAAGACACAATGACATTCCATTTAATTGTAGTTTTTGTCCTTGCTCTGTTAACCTGATTGAGACATTGGTCCATGCGTTTTTCCACTGTGGGTTCAATGTACAGGCACTCTTGGATTTATTGGAACCTCTGTTGGCTGATAAGAAAATATTCTCTGAGCAGAAAACTCTCAAAAATCATATTGGCAGGGGTTGACCGAAGAACTGCTGTTTCTGTGGTGAAGTTTCTGTGTTGTGCAGTGAAAATAACGGACTGAAATAACATCCAGTGTATAATTTACTCAGATTCTAACCTTTTAAACTGTTATATTAGGACAAATGGTGTATGGTGAGGTTTTATGTAGATCGTTAATTTTATATTAGTGTTTTTTTTCTGTTTTACTCTCCTAATGAATGGCCTGCGGGCTGTAATGAAGACTGAACTGAACAGAATAGGAAGAACCTACGGGACTATACAGGTGAAAAGAGTAGGCGGAAGGGAGTGGAGTTGATCATGAAAGGATTGTGGCCTCAAGAGATGCTATAAGTCAACAACTTGGAAACAGAAAAGTAAAGCTGTTTTTCAAGCTTCTCGACACAGTCATAATGTCAGTCGGTAAAATTCTAAGCATTCCTCTGTTAAAAATGCTGTTGTGTCCATTGTGGGGGTCAAAGCAAAATTTGCTGCAATACTTTGCCCCCATCAGGTGCATCTTTCAACTCTAGCATCAATTTATGCTTCCTTTCTGAGTGGAATGGTGAAAAGGGAAGGGGCGGCAAGTAGACAAAAACATTGGTGTGGATATGTATACATGTAACTACCACTGTCTTTGGGGCAACAAGATCTTGTATGGGGGTTTTCAGCTGGGGTTGTGGTGCCCTTATTACCCTATCAGGCTGTATGTAGGGTTGCCAGCTTCCAGGTGGTGGCTGCTATGACAACTGATCTCCAGCTGATAAAGCTCAGTTCACCTGGAGAAAATGGTCACTTTGGCAATTGAACTCTATGGCATTGAAGTCCCTCCCATCTCCAAACCCCACCCATCTCAGGCTCCGCCCAAGAAATTTCTAGGTATTTCCCAACCTGGAGCTGGCAACCCTAGCTGTATGGCTACAACTTTCACATGAACACGAGGTGGAGTAGGCAGGCAAGTCATATCCATCATGTGAATATGCTTTATGCTGAATCAGACCATTGGTCCATCAGGGTCAGCCCTGCCTGCCCTGCCTGCTCAGACTGACAGAGGCTCTCCAGGATTTCAGTCAGAGGTCTTCCACATCACCTACTACCTGATCCTTTCTAACTGTGGGTGCCGAGGACTGAACGTAGGACCTTCAGCACGCAAAGCATGCGCTCTGCCACTGAGCCACAGCCCTTAAGCATTATTAATAGAGAGTTAAGTCACATTGAATATAGCGGGAATACTTTCAAGCAAACATGCATTCTGTTCTGGATGACTCAGTTTAGGCCTGATTCAGATATAGGAAGGCTAACTAGGCGCATAATATGCTTACGCTATTAAGTATAGTACTTCCCTTGAAACACAAAAAAAACCACGTTTCAACTTTCTGCTGTTACCAGTGCAACCCCATAGGGGCTTCCTGATTAACCTTTTATTCCATTTATCTGTGTCTTCCATTAGCGAATAAAATGAGATCAAAAGGCATTGATGATTTTCAGGTCAAATTCCTTATTCGAAGCACTATCACATTTTCCATTCTTCCCCTGCAGTATACTTAAAAAACAACAACTTGGAATCGTAATTCTCTTTTCAGCATTTCATAGAATCAGAGCTACTGAGGGCCCATTCCTGAAAATTGGGCCCAAAGCCCTTAGGAGGCCAACTACAGCCTCTGCCCGGAAGGCGCATGCCAACGTTAGTGGCCCCAGCGCCACCTGGAGGTTGGCAATCCTACCTATGTGGCATTTTAACATTTGGAAATAATCTTACATCTCAACTTGACAAGCCATAGCAGAGCCGTGAATGAATTACTTCTCCCTTTAAATTTTCATTCGTAGCAGCTGGGAGGAAAAGGCTGTATTTGGATTGGACCATGGCTCTGGGGGAAGAAGAGGGTTAATCCTTCCTGATGCACTATTCTGGAGCTGATGAAAACTCCAGAAACCCTGAAAAGAATGCAATGGAGAAGGTTACCTCCTCTTTTCCATAGTCATACAAACCCAATTCAAACTGGAGTCTCATTGGAAATATAAAGGGGTAGAAGAGCAAATTATGAAACTCCCATGGCTCATGTAGTTGAACCCTAGTATCAGGCAAAGTGTGCCTGCCATGATATAAGTTTTTCAGCTGAATGAACCATATCACACTAAATATATATCTGTATGCAGAAGAAAAGCTTGTACTCAGTCATGTGTGAACATTTCAAAAGTGCCTATGTTGCCGTATATGCACTTCTATGAAAGCTTCACTGGGCAGCATTTTGAAGTATCTGGCAAAATAAGCACAGCACATGTGAGGGTCCATTTGGATGTGTATGTTTTGTCCCATACACCAGTGTACCCCCATGCCAGAGAAGTGTTATGTGAAGTAACTCTCTAATTTTAGAAATTCTCTAATTTTAGCAACTCACTATATTTATTGCTGTGAATTGTGCTATTTTAGCACAGATGAATATAGACACAACTATTCCACTGGAAATTGGATGGTAAGGACATATGAAGGTCACATTGATGTATCACAGAGAAATAAAATCTGCATTTCAGAAACAATCTTTGATTTTACTTGCAAATCCTAAAGGAGGCCAAAGAGGGTCGTGTTGAGCTCAGAAACAGATTGGTGTTTTGATTCACAAATGAATAAGTTGAGGCCTGAATTTATTTCAGTTCAGTAGAGAATGAAACATCAAAAGATGTTGCTGTGCATATGCACAATTGCACATATAACCTTATTGACTGTAACATAACGAAATAGCACACTGGTATAATCATTCCCAGGATAACTAGATCATACTAACTTAAATCTAGCCATGAAACAAAAGCATATTTGGTGAACAAATAAAGATTAGATCTGGGGATTTGAAATGCAGGAGTGTTTAAACCTGAAGGAAATTCAAACTAAGTCCTAGTTAGGGTTGCCAGGTCCCTCTTCGCCACCAGCAGGAGGATTTTGGGGCGGAGCCTAAGGAGGGCAGGGTTTGAGGAGGGGAGGGACTTCAATGCCATACAGTCCAATTGCCAAAGCGGCCATCATTTCCAGGTGAACTGATCTCTATTGGATGAAGATCAGTTGTAATAGCAGGAGATCTCTAGCTAGTACCTGGAGGTTGGCAACCCTAGTCCTAATCCTTATTATTCTTCAAAACAATAGCTATGTGCTATTTTGTTGTTTAAAGATTCGATATATTCTGCTTTCTGTTTCCAAATATCCTTATTGCCAAATCTATACTGATGTTATAGGATGACCCTTTTGAGGGTATGCCCAGCATAAATGCAGAGAAATGTGTTTTTCTCTCAGTGGTTGTATCAGTGCGATCTTCGTAGATTTCCAAAGAAAGCAGACAATGGAATACACATGGCAAAATGTCATACTGAAGTTTTGCTGCCCGAGGACAGATATTGCAATCTGGCTTGCTGAAGGAATAAAGTAAGACTGTCTGCATCTGATTTCTTTCTGTGTTTGCAGTTAGTAGTGGAGCTAAAATTCCATCATGTTAATGATTGAAATTAGTGTTGTTATTTGTCTCCTATTGTATAGGGCTGAGTAATGTTTGACACTATCACAGGCTCAGTATAGATGTGGGATAGCTGTTATATATGCTCGAAAATACCCCTAGTACTGAAAATAAAGTATATCCTGGTAATGTTACAACAATGCAATTGCATAACTGGGAATTCTCAGATGTCCTGAAATCAGCTGTACCATTGCTAATAATCAATGAACAGCGAAGGTCTTCAGCCTTATATATGGCTGGTTGCATTTCTAAAGGAAACCAACTGAGGATGCTAAGTGGCCAACAGAAGGCAATGGATGGCAAAAGGAGGTTGAGAAGACATGGTTTTCACTGTTCCTCTGTTATCAGAAGCTTTGCTTTCTACAAACCTCTGAAAAAGAGAGATCAAACTAGAACAAACAGTTGGCAGTGCAACGCTGAAACATTTCACCGACATGTTGGGTAAACTGAACGGTGTTGCTCAGCTAGCTTCTCACATGCTGCCTCTGCTTCTGTTGGCCCCCAGATGCTGGTTTGGGAATATATCAGCCTCTCACTTTTGTTTGAATAAAGTGGATTAAATGGGCAGTTGGCCTTTGGACAACCTGATAAAAAGTGTTCTGCAATATGTCAGCATTATGGTCAACTATTTGTACTTCCTGTGGTGCAGATTGTGTGATAGCAACATCGGAAAAGCTTTATGGAAAGGGGAAGCACTTTGTACTCTCATCCCCTTGGCCTCTACAACTTCCTTTCTCCCTGGTCTACTTTGTTTGTATTATACTTAAAAGACTAAAGAAGCCTATAGTTGTATTAACACAGGTTACCTTTCCCCAGTAAACCATGTGGAAATTTATGAACTTGAAATAAACCTTCATATAGCCATCTGTTTCAAATGCTGTTAATCCTGTGCTATCATAATCCTTTGTATTACAGTGCCTGGCTACCATCAGTTATGTTTATTTCATGTTCTCTCCTTGCACATTATGTCTGTGCAAGTGGCCGTTTGTGACACAATATTTAAGCTCTGCGGAATGACAGATAGGACAGTCTCATTGTTGGTGTGAGTCTGCTTTTTGACAGCATCTGTGTGGAACATGGAGCTTTTTGATCATTATGGCTGATGGACGAGAAAGCAGCTTCAGTTAAACATGGTATATGGTTGAGCAGCCCAAGCTGTTCAATCTCACTTCCTGCAGAAGACCTTCAACTTCCCTTGTAAGCTTTTGCTGGGGCTCCGTTTGAGGGGTCCCCAGTATGGTGCCTATAGGCTCCACTGTGCCCAACGACACCTTTCCTGGTGCTAGGGTTGCCAGGTGCCCGGTGGTGGCGGGCAAACACCCGGCAATTTGCCCCTTTGCCCGCCGACCAGCTGACGGTCGGCGGGCAAACGTGCACGCACATCCACGCCGCTGCAGGTCACTTCGGGTTTACAACCGGAAGTGACCTCGCGAGGGGGCGGGACTTCTGGTTGTAAACAGGAAGTGACGCGCATGCGCATCGGCGCATTGCCACGCGATCCCGAGATGTGCCTTAAAAGTCTCCCGCCGGAAGAGAGGTAGGACCTGGCAACCCTACCTGGTGCCCATATAGTGCTTTGAGAAAGTAGGTGGAGCCAAGTTGGTCTTTTGCTGATGAACCATTGAAAATCTGATTGGCTGTGCATGTGTTAAAAAATGTTGTTGCAGCAGCCGCTGCGACCATAGCACGAGGATATTCACTGTGTGACTGAAGGTAAGTTGTGTGTATGCAATAAAATGTTGTTAAACAATATGTTCACTTTAACAGGCATCCTGTTAAGCAGAACGTCTGCCTAAAATGATGAAGAGTTACTATTACAGTTATGCATAACCTAACATCCTGACATTTTGTGGTTGGCTCTACCTCCTGTAGCAGGCATTTTGTGCTTGTGCTCACAACCTTGTCAGAATTCCAAATGTGTTTGCTGCCTCAAAAATTAGGGACCCCTTCTGTGGACCAGTTCTCACAACCACTTTGGATGAAAAATGTCCTATGTCATGGTTAGAGTTGCCAGGTCCCTCTTTGCCATTGGCTGGAGGTTTGGGGGGCAGAGCCTGAGGAGGGCAGGGTTTGGGGAGGGGAGGGACTTCAATGCCATAGATAGGGTTGCCAGGTCCCTCTTCACCACCAGCAGGAGGTTTTTGGGGCAAAGCCTAAGGAGCGCGGAGTTTGGGGAGGGAAGGGACTTCAATGCCATAGAGTCCAATTGCCAAAGCGGCCATTTTCTCCAGGTGAACTGCTCTCTATTGGCTGGAGATCAGTTGTAATAGCTGGAGATTTCCAGCTACAACCTGGAGGTTGTCAACCCTAGTCATGGTGTCTGCATGTTCTGCATGTGAATATATCTCCTGAAGCAGAGTGCCTGTTGTTGCAAAGGGTTTGAGTGTCTGAAGTATGGTTTTCATACGTGTCTGTCAACCATAAGTATGTACGATAAGCCAATATTTCACACAAGTTAATAAAATTTCAGAGATGTATGTAATCATCTAAAAAGTTAAGTCAGACCACTGACATCTTCCCAAGTTGGTCATGTTTGGATTTGAGATCTGAACAGCAGGCTATTATTATGGTGATGTACTTGGACAATGCTCAAACCAAAATTATATGGTGGGAGAAGCAGAAGGCGAACCATTCTACAGAGGGGGAAATAAACCATGTCAGAGATTAGTAAAGTTGGATATCATAGTAAGGTTACTATTATGTCAGTTCTTCCTTTTTAAAGTTCAGTTTTTATTATATTATGCTATATATTTGTTTATTTTGTTATATAAAAGTTTAATGATCAGTTACTCTTCTAACAGATCAACAAATATAATCAACAAATATAAAAGAAGCAAGTACACAATATGTATTTATTTATCCTATGTATACTAACAGCAAAGTCAGCCATATCTGAGGATACTTTTCCTGAAGCTACTAATACTTTGAAATGTGCAGGACAACCAAGCCTTGAAACAAGCAATGTGGGTTATTTTGATATTCCATGCTGTTCAGCTCAATTAATAAAGCAATTGCAGACTTTATAAGTGATGCTGAGTTTTCTTTCATTACATTATTGTTTAGTGTGCATGTAGTAAGGGATCAGGTATTCCACCAAAGTCAATGGGGTGGGGAAAGTTACTGAATTCAGGAACGATTGTACAAAGATTGTACCAAAAGGATATAAGAATGACTTCCAAATGCTACTGACCTGGATTGCTGAGGGTAGCCTGATTGGAAGCTAATCAGGGTCAACCCTCATTAATATTTGGATGGGAGACCACCAAGAAATACCAGGGTCACAATACAGAGGCAGGCAATGGCAAACCATCTCTGAATGTCTCTTATATTGAAACCCTATGAGGTCACCATAACTCGGCTGAGATTTGATGGCACTTCCCACGACCAAATGAACATAATATGGAGCAGGCAGAGAGAAGAGAAGAATGTAGGAGTGAGGGGATGCATAGTGATCCTTAGGCAGCAATCCTAAACCTAAGAATAGGAGAAAGTAATTATCAATAAATCTCTAGCCCTTTTCATTGCACATATATAAGAGGAAAGGGTATCTCTGCAAGGAAAGGGGCCAGTGACTTCCTTTAAAAAAATGAAAGCTGGTAATTCAGAGAACCTGGTAACTGGCGAGCCGGCATGGTATAGTGGTTTGAGTATCAGACTAGGATCAAGGAGACCCAGGTTCAAATCCCCACCCTGGCACGGAGGCCTGCTGGGTAACTTGGGCCAGTCGCACAGTCTCAATCTAACCTACCTCACAGGGTGGTTGTGAGGATAAAATAGAAGAGAACAATGTAAGCTGTTTTGGGTCCCCATTGGGGAGAAACCTGGGGGTACAAATGAAATATATATATATATATATACACACATACACACACACACACACACACACACATATCTCTATGCAAACTCCCCCCTCCCCCAAAAAAGACTGAGGAAACCAGATGCATAGAACCCCCCTTCCCTCCCCCAGCTGCCATTGTGCTGTATTTGCAGCAGCAACAGGGAAACTACACAAACCTCCCATGTGTGGGAAACACCTAAAATGCTTCCAGGCCCGTGAACGCACTAGCAACTTACCTCTCAATTTACACGCGTCCAGTGCAAAAAAAGCCCGCGGAAATTGGAGCTGCAAACGCGCAGTGTGGACATGGCCCAGGTTATGCCGAATTTATAAGGAGAGAAAAAAAAATCTATGCAGTGATGAAAAGTTCTTTTAAACTTGGGTCAGCCACTTTTTACCTTCATGGAAAAGAGCCTCCAAGAATGCAGAAAAAACAGACTTCCAAACAAAACTTGGTGTGTGGGTGTGCGGGTGTGGGTGTGTTTTAAACGAGCTGCAATATACAGAGAGCCAGTTCCAAGCGAGTTACACAGATTTAAACTGAAGGTGGTGTTAGACCTGGCAACACCCAAAGGAATGAAAAGAGCCAGTGTTTAGTCCCTGGTATTTATATCGGTTCGGACCCCAGAGAAGAATTTGTGTCAAATCCACCCAAATGGGGGCGGGGGGTGGTGGTTAGGTAGGGGAGAAGCCTGTGAGGTTGGATTCCAAACACAGCTGGAATGCAGTAAATACTTCTAGTGCTGTCCGAAAGCTATATATGGACTATCCATTTTAGATTATTGGAATACGTCTGGCCAGACAGAAAAGTTCACTATCTCTAGAGACAGGGCTGTTGAAGCACGAACTGGGCCTCCTTATGGAGGTGAAAGCAGTTGCCGGAGGATGTAGACGCTTCATCCTAAACCCCTCTTCTAAATATTTCTGCACAGGCCAGCTTGCTTTGGTTATTGCAAGATTTATATATTTGACTTCTTCCTTCTGCAGGGGCTCGTGTAGGGTTGCCAACCTCCAGATAGCAGCTGGAGATCTCCTGCTATTACAACTGATCTCCAGCCGATAGAGATCAGTTCACCTGGAGGAAATGGCCGCTTTGGCAATTGGACTTTATGGCATGGAAGTCCCTCCCCAAACACTGCACTCTTTAGGCTCCTGTGTAAATATCACAATTTCTAATAAACAATTTTTTAACAGTTTTGCAGATAGCTATCTGTAAAACTGTTAAAACATTGTTAAAAAACTGTTAAAAATTGTTTAAAAATTGTTTATTGGAAATTGTGATATTTACACAGTAAAATGGATTTATATAGGGTGCAAACATATGTTTTTCTTTCATACTGGATAATATCTTGTAGATAATTGTTAAGTGAAGTGATGCCACAACTGTTTATTTGACTACCACTTGTTCTACAGTTGTATTTACTATTTTGAAAACCTCTAGATAGCATTTGAAGATCTCCTGCTATTACAACTGATCTCCAGCCGATAGAGATCAGTTCACCTGGAGGAAATGGCCGCTTTGGCAATTGGACTCTATGGCATTGAAGTCCCTCCCCAAACCCCGCCCTCCTTAGGCTCTGTCCCAAAAACCTCCCTCCGGCGGCAAAGAGACCTGGCAACCCTACTTATCCCTTCTGAAAGGGCTCTTGATGGGCTACGATGCTTCTCCATTGCTGCCAAGCCCCCAGTGTGGGAAAAGGATCCCTTGTTCCCACCTTCTGTTGAATGCCACACTCCAAGTGGCAGTGGGAGAATTTTTTAAAAAATATTATGGATGTTGCGTGCAGCTCTATGTCACTTCTACCAAAAACATGAAAGTGGCAAAGGGTAGCTTTAGGAATCACTGACTTTTCCAGCTATTCCTAGCACTACCCGATGTCATGTCTGGGTTTTTACTGGAAGTGATGTAGTGCCACAGCAGGTGTCTCAGCTCCCCCATGTCTAGGGTTGCCAACCTCCAGGTAACGGTGGCTTCTAAAGCAGAATGACATCACTAGTGGGTAGGATTTCCAACCTCCAGGTACTATCTGGAGATCTCCTGCTATTACAACTGATCTCCAGCCGATAGAGATCAGTTCCCCTGGAGAAAAGGGCCGCTTTGGCAATTGGACTGTATGGCATTGAAGTCTCTCCCCGCCCCAAACCTCACACTCCTCAGGCTCCACCCCAAAAACATCCCACTGGTGGTGAAGAGGGACCTGGCAACCCTACCTATTTCCCCTCCCACAACCCTTCTGCCAGTTGCTAGGTATGGCCTGGTAATCCTTTATATGAAAGCAAAGCTCTGTTTGCTGAGGGTTCTTTCATCATCATTATTGGCAATGGGAGTCACTGCTGTGAAGACCCTACCCATAACTTGCTGTTACATTCATAGTCTGAGGTCACATGGCACAGTCCACACTGTGATGTCTTTCTGTGCTAGCAGTATTCTCATTTCAAGGACAGGTGAGGCTGGCATGGAAATAAGATGTGGTGTGAAACTCACATCTCAGGTCCTGTACTTTCTCCTGCACCACTAGCAAAGGCTTGCAGCTTATGAGTCCTGAGCTGAATGTGGCTCAGTATGGGACTGGATATGGCTCTTTAAAAAAGAAAATGAAATATTTCAGTTAAGGTATAATGGAGGGGGAGGAAGGGTGGTGGAATAATGTGAAGGGAAGGGTAGGCAAATATTTTTTATGGCACTAAAATACATATATCTCAAATGGATAGTTGGGCAGCAGAACAATTATCTGGGTGATCTCCATAGACTTGTAACAGGAACCTAGCATTAACTGAACCAGCTGTTAGCGGTGGTTTATGTCGAGGAAAGCCTGGCTGCGCAACAGATGGAGTCTGACCCTTAAAGTCTTCCCCCCCCAAAAAAAATCTCGTTTTATGGCAGACCTGAGGATTCTTCCTCAATTCCCTCTTTGTTTCTGTGATGATCTCCATAACCAGCCGCGAGACAGCCAGCAAAGGGAATATATAATCTCCTTTATTTGATAGCTGAAAGCATCTCCTCCTACATTCTTCAGTAATCCGTAGATGTCATCGGGGGTACGACGCCCACCCCAAGGGTATCGTTTGCCCTCATGGGGCAGCTCTTTTGCTCTGGCTGCCAAGCCTAATAACCTCAGCTGGCTCCTAATACTTCCTTGTATGAAATAAAAAGGTTTAAATAATTAATATGTCTTAAATAATTCATGTTGGAAATACAGTACATGAATCTAGCTGACCATGATAATGAGTGATTGTCTTTAATTAACCCATAAAACGAGCAGCTAGCAGAAAACAGCATATGTTTCCAGTTCTTCCCCTATTCTTCTGAAAGTGATGTGGCTGAAACTTTATTTTAGAATAGAGATTGGACAATATATCTCAAAAAGAGTTTGTTATATTATGGCTTTTGTGTGTGTATGAAAGAGAACTTAAATTAGACTCTTCTACTTGCAATTAAATCTCTTATCCTCATTTTAAATTATAATTGGCCCCATTATTGCTGAATACAATTATATTGTAACCATGTTAAAAATATTAAGCTATTTCTGAGAGAACTCTTGTCATTTATTCTTCTATCTTTTTTGGGTAGCTTTTCTTTTTTCAGTTCCTTCCAGAATCATGCCATTTGTGGAGATCATCAAAATGAACCTGTATCATTGGTTTGCTTTCTTTTGGGAGCCAATGTCAAGGCTCACCATCATTGGGCCCCTGCCCCCAATACCCTGGCAGGGGGCTCACCACCTACCCTTGCCCATCTCTTGATGAGAGAAGTACCTGAGAACAGCAGAGGAAGTGATGCTGTGCGCTGCTGCCCCCTTATGACACTCCTCCTGTAGGGAAATGGGAAATTTCCCCAGGGTCCCTTGCAACTTTGCAGGGCAACCTCCCATTTTCCGGGGAAAAGAGGGCTGCAGAAAGCAGAGCATGACTCCTTGCACTTCTGGCTCTGTTGGCATCAGAGAGGCTACAAGAAACATTTGCGGGAAGAGTTGCTACTAGGGTTGCCAGCCTCCAGGTACTAGTTGGAGATCTCCTACTATTACAACTGATCTCCAGCTGATAGAGATCAGTTCACCTGGAGAAAATGGCTGCTTTGGTAATTGGACTCTATGGCATTGAAGTCCCTCCCCTCCCTAAACCCCGCCCTCCTCTGGCTCCACCCCAAATACCTCCTGCCTGTGGTGAAGAGGGACCTGGCAACCCTAAGTGCATCTGATTTTACATCTGTTTAAGTCCCATACAGCCAATGGGAAAAGAATTAAGCGCATGCCTAACTGTTTCAGTCAAATAATTGGGACGGTTTAAAGTGATTATTAAGGATTATATCTAAATAATTTGCCAAATTAGATGGTAGTTTTGTGTGCAGGCTTGCCTTTGTATAGTTACTGTGCAGCACCTACCTCTTAAGGTGTTTTCTAAATGATAATAATGTAAGCAAAATTCAAAATATAATCATATCCATCATGGGGGTATTGATTCAGTAGAGGCCATAGTCCTGAGATCTACATCTTTCACTGTTTGCCTCCCCACAATGGCACTTTTCTCCTAGTTCTGCAAGATCTCCACAAGCTTTGGAGCTGGAAGATTTGCACAGAAATTCAAAACGGGTATATTATAGCATAGCATAGCATAGTAGCACAGAGATGGTAGAAAATAACAGGTTCTGGAATTGCTTGTATGTAGCAACAAAGGTTGATGGTAACAGACCCATTAAGATCCTGTAAGAGCCTTGACTTTCTATGGGACAGAAACAGGACGTCAGACCACGAAACAGGAAATGTTTCATTAAAGAGATATTTCCTGTTGGAGGGTTTGAGCTGCTGCTTAGGCATGACAATCGCTTTCCTCCCCATCATGCCAGTTGTGCTTGTCCGTGTTGTTTGGCGATGATCAGAAAGTCCTAGTTCCTCTGCATGTCTTGGACTTGTATTTTGCAGGTGCTGAGTGCTCTAAATCAATGCATTGGTCAACTGCCATAAGCTGATTGCTGGAAACAGTTCTCTTGAACTCAACCACCTGTCTTTTGCTCATAGTTCCCTGAATGTAAAATGGGAAGACACACTTTCCAACCATTTTCAAGTGGTATCCTTGCACCAAAACAATATTCTTTGGACTGTATTGCAGATCAGATTAAGACTAGGGAAGTTTTAAAAATAAATTAGTGAACCTAGGATTCCACCCAGTAGTGCTAATTGACATTTTAGAATCTACTAATGGCTTATGACCATTTTGCAGTAGTTTATCTGCTCTGTTTCCATCTGTTGATGATTAATGACCTAAGTTTGGATGTATGAAAGTGGAGTATTTTTGTTGAAGTAATATGAATTGGTATTTAGTATCACTGGATGAGTTATGCTTTTATTGCAGCTTTCCTGTGGAAATATGCCCAACTTGAAAAAAATATAAAGCAGATTTTTCTTATCCCCCACCTTTTGGGATTTTTTAAAAAATTATTTCAGTTAATTCACATGATTGTTATCATTAATGTGGACCATGTTCTTTTGAAGGGTTCTGCTCCAAATAATAGGATTACGGTACTGGCTATCACTTTGCTAAATGCCTACTAGGAGTGCTTCATTAAAGATGTGAGGGAGGCTCATTTATTGCCTATTGTTCCAGCTTCTCCATCTCGAGGCCAGAGGAATGCAAACAACCCATCTCTGTCTTCCAGAAACCAAAGCATTTACACAGGTCCCAAGATGGCTTCCAGAGCCCTGGAAACTTTGGTTCATCTTGGAAGAGCAGTGTCCTGCTATTCCCTATAAGCTCTGATCCCATATGCCATTATGGCATACCAGCGTGCTGGGAGAGATAGGGGGCCAACAATTTGTGGACCTGACCTATCAAGTTACCTTGTATGTGTGGTGGGAAATGTACCTGTTCTCTACCGTGTTCCCAAGATTCCTACTTGAAGAATATCCATCCTGGCTCAGAGTCTTCCGTTGGGGAATCTATATTGAATGTACAGCAGTGAACTGCAATTTTTTTTCAATTGTTCACCCACAAAGTGAGACTAAGATCAGATCAGACAGTAGGTAATCTCTCAGAAGATAATATTTTGTGGGATGAAGTAGTCTCCATGACTACTTAGCTGGTTCACAAGAAATATTTGAAACAGACAATGAGTCCTGACAGTTGAAGAATTGTTTGGCTTCAGTATTTTCATTGTGTTTATTGCAAGATGATAGTTCAGTGTCTTCAGTTTAGGCCTCGTTGCACAAATAATGCAGTTTCACTTCTTTTTAAGTTTGGTTGTCTTGATTCCTTGTAACATGAAATGTAACTTTCAAACCCTATATCTGAAATCCCTGATTTGGAATATGGGTGGGCACATGAGGATTCCAAAGGTGAAGACAGTCAGACATTTTCAAGTGTATTGGAAACTGTGTGACGATAGATTCTCTGCTCCATGGAATGTGCCAAATGTGTGTTCAGTGCAAGTTACTCCCAACTCTCTTTTAAAGATATGGATGGCTTCAAGCCATTTCCTGCAACCTTGGGATCTTGTAATAAAATGTGGGTTGTGCACCTTACAAGCTTCCGGGCAATCTCTGTGCACCATGCTCTAGAAATCACGACCCTGGGGAAGCTTCATTTTCTTTTTGTTGTGGGGAAACAGTGTTGCACTTCCCTGTAACTATTGTTCATCGAGTGGTCTTCTGTGCAGGCATGCATGGGAATGTACAGGTGCAGGCCGGCCACGGAGATCTGATTAGGAAGCTTCTCAAAGCTTCAGAGCGCTCAGAGCACTTCCCCTCCCCTCCGTCTCAAGTTGCGAGCAGGGCAGTTTCCCGCCCAAATGGTCACGTGCCTGAGACAGGGAGAGTGCTCCTCCCTCAGTTCTCCCTTCGCCGCTGTGGAGGAGCACTATTACGGCAAACAGTAGCCCACAGTAGGAAAAGGACGGAAGGAGGGATGCCTGCCTGCACAGAAGACCACTTGATGAACAATAGTAGGGTTGCCTCCAGATACTAGCTGGAGAGCTCCTGCTATTACAACATCTCCAGCTTTTAGAGATCAGTTCACCTGGAGAAAATGGCCGCTTTGGCAATTGGACTCTATGGCATTGAAGTCTCTCCCCTCCCCAAACCCCACCCTTCTCAGTGCAACACTGTCTTTATCATCGTGGCTTCGTGAAGTCCCACATAGGAGGATAGCAAGCTCACCTACCATGGAGGCGGGTGTGGGCTAGTCAATGAAGAATGATTGCCAGAATATTGTCCCAACAGCTGTATCTCTCCTGGAACCACATTGAAAGAATAATGCCCAAGGAATGTGGATGGAGTTAACCAGGTTGCCACTACAGAAACCCTGGAGACCTAACTTGGCAAGGAAAGCAGCTGAAGAGGCTTGAGCCCTAGTGGAAAGAGCTTTAATCTGCAGTGGAGATACCACTGTAGCATTGTCAAAACTAATCTAATTGCATACACCAACCACCTGGAAATAGTCCATGATGTAGCAGGTATTTCATTCTATACCCCTTAAAGCTAGGGTTGCCAATTGCCTGGTGGTGGAGGGTAAACTACCGCCCATCCACCGGGCTGCCCGCCGGCGGGCACTGTGGGCATTTGCACTGGCACTGCGGGCTCACACGCATGGATGTGGCGCATGCGTCACTTTTGGGTAAACCCAGAAGTGACACGGACGCTCTAGCAACCCCAGCCAAAACTCTATGGAATCCCAGCCAAAACTCTATGGAAAACCGTAGTGACGTGCTACGTCACTTCCGGTTTAACCCGGAAGTGATGGGGACGCTCTAGCAATCCCGCCCAAAAACTCTATGGAAACCATAGTGACGTAGCGCATCGCGTGCAGGCACGCCATGACAGGCGCATGCGCGCATTGTGCACTAAGGCCACGCCCCCGCGAAGCTCCTGCCGGATAAACCTCGTTGGTGAGTTTCCGGGTCATACTTCTGTTGTTCAGTGCTAGTTGACCGTATGCAGCTCTCCTTTGACAACAGCATCTGGCACAAGGGAATATGTGTGTGTGAAGCCTCAGCTGGGGTTGCCAACCTCCAGGTATTAGCTGGAGATCTCCTGCTATTACAACTGATCTCCAGCCGATAGAGATCAGTTCCCCTGGAGAAAATAGCCGCTTTGGCAATTGAACTCTATGGCATTAAAGTCCCTCCCCTCCCCAAACCCCGCCCTCCTCAGGCTCCACCCCAAAAACCTCCCACTGATGGCGAAGAGGGACCTGGCAACCCTAGCCTCAGCGCAGAGTGGCTTCAGAGAAGAGGCAGACACTGTCATAATTAACAAGTGGACACTGAATGTGTATTTTTTCTAAACAATTAATTTCTGTGGTATATTAGCAATCACTAACGGAGTTTCCAAAATCATAATTGCAAACGCCCCCTATCTCTGAAATTGCCTTTGTTTTGGAGCTGGGACATAAGTGGCACCATTGGTCCTTATCGTAGAGGACTGAAAAAGGCACCATCTTATCTGATCCTGATTAACACAGCCTTGACATAAGCACACCTGGATTTCCTGAGTGCCACATAAGCACACCTGGAGTGCAATGGTACTCCAAATGGGACTCAAATAACCACTCACACATGCTAAAGGACTTAGGCAGACAAGACCTTAGAGACCAAAAAGAACAGGAAATAGGCACCGCCATAAAATGACAGTAATTAAAATGTGAAATTTGCTGCCAGTGGATGTCGTTATGGCCACAAGCATAGACAACTTTAAGAAGGGATTAGACAGATTCTATTAGTTGCTAGTAGCCATTGTGACTAAAGGGAACTCAGTTGCTGTGAAAAGGGTCAGCACAAAGGAACTCTGATCCCCCTGATGAAGCTTGTACAGCAAAACACATAAGAGCTTTATATGACAGTAAAGCCCCTCAGTGACTTGTGGTGACACACAGTAGCTAACCTGGGTTGGGTAGCCAACCTGGGTTGGGTGCTGCAGAATGTGAAAAAACATCAGTCCTATTTTCCTGCCACAAGCCTGTTTTGTTGGCCGTCAAAAGTAGCTGCAGTTCCAGATTCTGGCCCTTTAAAATGTTAGCGATTGATTCAGTGTCACACTATACATGTGTGGAAGCCTGTATCCTTGAAGTGGCTCTTTTTTTTTTTTTTTGGCAGAGAAGCCATTTAAGCTGGAGGAGGACTCCTTAGGCTGGAGGAAGGCTTCAAACTTGGCCGAGTGGAGTGGTAGGATATAGGCTACTCTGTATTCCAGATGAAGAGGCACAGGTATTAGTGGGAGAACGAAGGATAAACCCAACTGTATAGAAAGGTGATAGCACCAGGGATATTCTAAGCACCCTATAGATCACACAAGTGACAGCCCTTACTCGTAAGCCTTAGAACCTGCCATAAACAGAGAAACAGAAGTGATGGACAGGCTTAAGGACTGGCATGTGAGGTACAAAGGTAGGAGGGGGGTGCAATAATGTGGATAGTGGGATGGCAATGGAAAAGCAGATATAAATGGGTTGGGGGCTGATAGCGGTAGAATTATGAAGAAAAGAAAAAGAAGAGTTGGTTTTTATATGCCGACTTTCTCCAACACTTAAGGAAGACTCAAACAGGCTTACAATCACCTTCCCTTCCCCTCCCCACAACAGACACCCTGTGAGGTAGGTGAAGCTGAGAGAATGTGACTTGCTCAAGGTCACCCAGCTGGCTTCGTGTGTAGGAGTGGGGAAACAAATCCAGTTCACCAGGTTAGCATCCGCTGCTCATGTGGAGGAGTGGGGAATCAAACCCAGTTCTCCAGATCAGATTCCACCGCTCCAAACCACCGCTCTTAACCACTACACCACGCTGCCTCCAGTCTTGTGCACACATGGAAATCAATGAGACTTATAATTCTGAATTCCAGTCTATTTGTAAATAAATTGCATTGTGCCTTTAATAAAAGTTATCGATAAACTATAAATCAAAGTGGAAGCATCACATTTAAGCGCAATGTTGCCAGATAAATGTTATGAATATATTTGGTGTGGATCTTTTCATTTCAATTGCAAATCTAAAACAGATACATTTTTGCTTCTTTTTCAAAAGTTCGGATAAATTACGACAAACCTCAAAGGCAGCTTTCACGTTGTTTATTGAAGTTTATGGTGGCTCTAAGAGGGCCATAGAAAACTAGACACTAGAGGGTGCAATTGTACCTTGAGATTTTGTATCTTTCCAAATCATTAATGCTAAAGGGTGGTGGTGGGGAGACATCAGATGAATACAATGCAAGTTAAAGCTGGAGACCCCTTAAGAAAGCAGATGAAAAGCTAAAAACAAAAAAGCCACCATAGAACAAAGGCGGAAAAATTGGTTTGTTTTGTGCTAAAATAAGAGCAAGAGGCTATTTGCTTACTAGAAGCCCCCCCCCTTCAAAGTATATTTGCAAAAAAGTCAGTGGCATTTAGAGAAAATGACACAGAATTTATACCTTTGTGTTTGAATGGCAGAATTGAATTGTGACTCTATTTGCTGTTAGCCAGCCTGTCATTATGAATGGTGGCAAAGTATTACAAATACTGCGCTTTTGGGCGTTATATCTGCAATCTCGCCACTTATAGGCCCTTTAGCAGCTAAACTGAAACAGAGCTTTGTCTTTGGTGCTCTGCATTTTTCATGAAATGCCATTAGAGCCATTCGAAGAAATGAGGGAGCACAATGAAAATAATATCTGCATTGTCCAACAAAGGGTAATTGTTATCATGATTCGAAGCCTCAAAAAAGTTTACCAAGAAAACAAGCAAAAGCTAGTCAAAGTAATTTGGCTTTCCCTTTTCATGAAGCTAATTTGCTAAGAAGATGCCATTTTGCAGCTTTTAGAACCCTTAAGGGTGCCTTTCATTTCAAGCCACATCTTGGTACTGAAATCCGTGGGCAAAACTGCATGTCATTGTAACTTTGTGCTTGACAAAAACCCAGTGTGCCATCGGGGGGTGGGGGGAGATTTCAGTTTCTTTAGAGAAAATTCTCAAAGCTTTCTTGCAAAAGTTAGACAGTTGGCATTTAGAGAAAATGACACAGAATGTATACCTTTTTGCTTCCTTTGGAGTTTTCTTTCAAATGAGGTATGAGAATCTCAAATGAGATTCTTAGGAAGTGGAATTCTGAGTAGGGATGCTGTGAACTTCATGTCAAACGTGTTTGACAACTGTACTTACCTTGTTTGCCTATGACTATTCGACATGAGCCAATCAGTGGCCTGTTTGGTTCCACACCAAACAATTAAAACAGCTGCGGTGCAGGTTTGCATCTGGTTTTATCTTTTCTTTTCAAAAATGCATGCGTCAAAAATCTGCTAACCCAAACATACTGACAGCCATTAATGTTGCTAAGGACTAGATGAACACAGTATGGTAGGATTTTAAAAAACCAGTGTTTATTTATTATTTACGAATGTATATGATTTGTGACTAATCCAATGGTCTGTGGTGTTCTACGCAGTGGCAATAGAGTATCCATACTGCAGTTTCCTTGCACTGTCCTTGCCTCAGCCATGCCGCCGGAGGACTTCTGTCAAACTTTATTTTTGACCTGGCAATTGCTACTGCACAAATGTGCACTAACATTCTGACAATGTATTGCCATGATCTACTATATTTTCTGAATCCTAGCTTTCAGTGGGGAAAAAAGTATCGAGTTCTTTTTGGGGTTTTTTTGTTACAGAGATATCTCATATCTCCACAACAAAAAGGGCTTGGGGGGTCTCTCTCTTTCTCTCCCTCCTCACCAAAAATGAAAACTGGAAAGTCAGCGAAGCTGGTCAGTTGTAGCAACTGATTGGCAATTGCTCCAATACACACTAAACATTTAACAATTTTAAAAAAGGAAGCAATGTATTTTGCCTGCCAAGCGGATTAGGGGCACAGAACTCAGGGTATGTGAGAAGGTGAGTGAAAAGCCAATTATGCTGTATTGTGCTGTTAGGAAGGAATGCAATGAAGCAATTTGCTGTATAGGCATGAATAGACCAACATGGTCGGTTTATTCATTCCCTGTTTCAGCCAGGATCAAGTTTTTGAAAATGCACGTTTCCTCATTCCTTTTTGGCTCAACCCCGTTTCAACCTTAAACGAACTCGGCTTTTCCCATTCCTCTTCTTGTCCAAGTCAAACCGTCTTTCCTAGCTTATACCAGATTCAGAGAGCGTGCATACACTTTCCTCCCGTTGAGCTTCCTTCCCGCCCCCTTTCCAAACCCCTCTTCTGTTCTGTTTGCTGATAGCCATACAGGGGAAGCAGCAAAGATTGGCTTCTCTCACAGCCAATCAAGAAGTGTGTAAAGAGGCAGGGATTCAATTGCTTCCTGCTTCCTGGGACCTCTTTCTGGGAGAAAGAAAGGCTTTTTAAAAACAAGGCTTGGTTTTCACCCCCCCTTCTTTCAAATGGCTCCATTTTTTGTTTTGTTTTTTGTTCTTAAAATGCTTTTCTATGCGGCAGTTGGGTCTGGGGGGAAGGAAATGTTCTCTCACGAGGTGAGCCAATCACAGACCAGCAATTAAAGGGGTGGGACTTGATTTGAACTTGGGAGACTGCTTTCCTGTATTCATGCCTCTGATTTGCACGCAGTTTATTCCCTGATCATTCAAGCCAAGGCATACAGTTTTCCCCAACCCAGGTTGCTTTGACCCTGGCTGAAACGGGGAATAAAGAAGGGTAAAGTGAGCACGCATAATCGGCCGAAGAGTCCATAAGAAAATCGGCTCCCTGTTCTTAACTGGAAAGCCAGATATCAGCCTGGCTGTTCGATCATCCTTAATTGTATGGCCATATCACATTCTTTGGTTTTCTGTGCTTCTAGTGTACTGCTGTTAACAAGGTACTACCATTACAGTTCTATCTGGCTTGCAACCAACCATCTGGCTACCCTACACAGTTGCTTATTTTCATAAAGATTATAAATGTATAGTGCTTTAGGTCAGTTATCTTCAGTGTTTTCAGAACAAACCTCAAAAAAACCACACGTTTTCAGAACCCACCTTAAGCCTCCCTGAATTATTTACTGTGTATATCTTCGTATCTCCTCTCTCTCTGGTTGTCATCAGAAATAGACTTTTCCAGGCAAAAAAGTCCCATGGATGAAGCAGTGTCTAAGCTAGTGTGTAAACAAATACCAACACTACTCACAGTTGGCAATTTGCACAATCTAGGTAGCTGAAACAGCCCTTTTTCTTCTACACTCTCTTTAAAGCATTTCTAAATGGTGGTGGTACCATTAGCATTACCTGTCTTAAGTCTGCATTGACCTTAGGGTTGCCAACTGCCAGGTAGTAGCAGGAGCTCTCCTGCTAATTCAACTGATCTCCAGCCGATAGAGATCAAATCACCTGGAGAAAAATGGCCGCCTTGGCAATTGAACTCTATGGCACTGAAGTCCCTCCCCTCCCCAAACCCCGCCCTCTTCAGGCTCCACCCTCAAAATCTCCCACCGGTTGCGAAGAGGGACCTGGCAACCCTAATTGACCTGGATAGCCCAGGCTAGCCAGATCTCAGAAGCTAAGCAGAACTGGCCATGGTAAGTACTTGGGTTGGAGACCACCCTGGAAGTCCAGGGTTGTTATGCAGAGGCAGGCAATGGCAAGCCACCTCTGTTTGTCTCTGCCTTGAAAACCCTGTGAGGTCTCCATAAGATGTCTGAGATTTGATGGCACTTTCCACTGCCATACAATGTGGGTTTACCTTCACCTGTTTGGGGTCTTCCTAGAGGCACCTGGTTGGCCACTGTGTGAACAGACTGCTGGACTTGATGGGCCTTGGTCTGATCCAGCAGGGCCTTTCTTTTGTTCTTATGAGATGCACAGTACAATCCTAGGCATGCCTACTCAGAATTAAGTCCACCACCACCACCTTAGGTCAGGGCCACCCAGGTTATGGGCCACCCAGCAGTGGCCCATAACCTGTCTCTAGGAAATAAGATCTCTGCCCTTGAAATAGTAAGGGTCAAAGCTTTCATTCTGAACTGTTTCCAGGCTTTATTGTGGTTATTGCAAATGTCAGAACATGTCTGCCAGATAGCATATAATCTTAAAAAACAAAGACACAAAAAATATCAACTTTAAAAATATTTGTAGGTAAATCTGATTTGAGGTTTGTTGTTAGTAAGAGCAGTGAAGGAATGCAGAGTTTCGAATCATTAGTTGGTTCTGGTATGTCAGGACAGAGAAACATTGCTCATTGTATATGCATGTACACAGAGATGTTATGTTAAATGTTGCCAAATTTGGAATTTTGTGTAGGCAGGAGACAGAAAGCGATGTTGTTCTGTTTAATTCCAGGACACTAACGCTTACAAAGGATGGAAAAAACGAGTCTGTTACACGTTAGCGGTAAACAGTAATGAAGTCAACTCTGCTTTTAATCTTTGGAAATGTTTTTATTACTTTAGGATTATCTGCACATTCAGAATGCGTTTTTTCATTAACAATTAATTGAGTTACTAATCCAACCACTCCATTCAGTTTACAGCATCTAATATTTTTTTCCATGGTCACAGGAGCTAAAAGGAGACGGGACAGGAGCGTGTATACGTGACTTGTACATTACGGTTAATCAAGACACGGAGGTTAAAAATGCAAATGGGTCATAAATGGACTCCACTGCTAGCCGACTTGCTGTTAATGACACTCCTCATGCATACAGTATTTTTTCCTCTGTTCTGTAGTTCTCTCTTGCTTTACCTCAGTCAGTTCCTAGATCTTTGAGAAAGGGATCCAGCCTTCTGCATGCGGGTTCTGTGACCCAACGTCTTTACATACTTTGGTTCTCCCACAGCAGACACAGTTGCTGAGCAACCACAATAGTTCTGTTATTTTCAGTTGAACAACATGGCAAATCCAGGGATAGACCATCAGCTGTTATGATGTCACAAAAAGGCAGGTTTTGGGATTTCAGTTTGAACAGTTTTGGTATAGCATGATGTCATGGGTCTTTAAATACCACCTTGCTGGTGTAACTAAATTGAATGGCTTCTTTTGTACAAGGACAGGTGACAATTGCAGCTGAAGTATGTGACAGCTGAGTACAAATCTGTCCCAAATATAAAATAAATCAGGATATCACATGAATACAACTGATCACATGCAAAGGTTTCTATTTCATTTTTGAGAAAACTGTCCTATAAGATGTAGTAGGATTGAAATTTTGATCTTGCTAACTCTTGTGTGAGTTTTTCTTTAACATCCATTCTCCAGTATAAATTAGCTGTTCTGAATACCAGAGATAGTATGTGGACCTAGCTGATTATAAATTACAGCAAATTGGAACACTACTGGCATGGAGAGATAAGATGTATTATGGGTTTAGAAGGCTACTGGATGAGTATTCCAGAACTCCAGAAACAGATGTCGACAGCAAAGCTAATGGTACTAGGAGCCAATGGGGCAAAAGCAATAATATAGGAAATGCTTTATAAATAAGAAAAAATGGCTACAGTATTTATTGTTGTCTTTCAGTTTCCTAATATGCCTGGTTGATTTATATATAAATATATATATATACACACACACACTAATCTAAACTGTTCTGATCTGGAGAACCAGGTTTGATTCCTCACTCCTCCACATGAGCGGCGGAGGATAATCTGGTGAACTGGATTGGTTTCCCCACTCCTCTGCATGAAACCAACTGGGTGACCTTGGGCAAGTTACAGCTCTGTTAGAGCTCTCTCAGCCCCACCTACCTCACAGGGTGTCTGTTGTGGGGAGGTTAAGGGAAAGGTGATTGTAAGCCAGTTTGAGTCTCCCTTAAGTGGTAGAGAAAGTTGGCATATAAAAATCAACTCTTCTTCTTCAGTATTGTCTCAGAACAACAGTAAAAAAAAAAAAAACCAACCTAATAATCTGCATTTTTTGGAATTGCTGTAGGCTTCCGAAAATGGAAGATGCCATTTCTGGTGCTGTATGAGATGAGTTACGTTGAGCACAGATCTCGATCTTTGCTGCCATAGCAAATAATGCCTTGAAAATAACAATGCCTTAGTGGTAACTTCAAAGCTTGTGCACAAATAAATCTGATACATTTTACTCAGATGCCTCGTAGCTCATATTTATGCAGGGGTTCAGCTAACATGCTCTTAAAGGGTCATGTTTTAAAACTGCTGTTTTGAAATGGTACATTTGTAGGGCTTACTGCCATTCTTGAACTGTACACATTGATCCCCAGAGGGGAATTAGGGGGCACATTCCTGCTACCCTCTATGCATGTATACAAGACTTTACTGTGTAAGTAGAGCTGATATAGTCAGACAGCATCAAAATACAACACAACAAGGTCTAAAATATGTCATAAATACTAAAGAATAGTCAATAACCAAGGCCAGGTAGTGCAGAAGAACCTTTGACCTGCCTCCTCATCATTAGAAGTAGACATTGACAATGCTAGAACTTCCCATAATTTTTTATATAGAAACGGTCTACATGATTTGTGATCAGTTAAGCCTAATTGCAGCTTTCCAGCCATGTCTGACGACCCACCAGAGTTTCAACAATCATCCTTGTTTTGCTAGCTAAACGTGACATCTAGTTGCAACTTGCAACCAACTTATCGTGACCCCAACAAGGGGCATGCTTGGCAAGTGAGAAGTCGAGATAGTTTGCCATTACATTCTTCTGCCTTGGTGGTCTCCCATCCAAGTACCAACCCTGCTTAGCTTCCAAGATCAGACGAGGCCAGGCTATATCATGGCCCCTGTTATGTATATGGGAGTGTAAAATCACAGGATTTGTCAAGCACCTGGCAAACCATAGTACATAGCGAGTGGGCTTTGTCCATTTTGATGGGTCCAGTTCTCTAAAGGTGAAGCTCTACAAACTTAGAAAGCAAAAGTAGGAGAGGAGAGCATAGACAGAGATCCAATGCACACCTCAAACACCTTAAAAGGAAATCCTGTGTACATTTCACAAGGAGCTTGGAAAGGGCGTGTCCACCCAGGATAGCTATGAGAAGCTCTGGTCAAATGGACTTTCAAGGCTTTTGGACTAGTATAGGTCAAGGGTAGGAGAAGTATAATTAGGATTTCATTGGGATTTGTTTTGGACCTGTTTGAAACTTTCATCTTTTTGGATATGTTATCTACCCCCCCCCCCTCAAAAAAATTTTCCTGGGTTTCCTAATCACATGCCAATTGCATTCTCACTCTTTCTTATGTCAAAGTTGTTTCCTTGAAGTCACAAATTGATAAATGCGCTATAATGTGGGGAAATGACAGCCAGTAACCCTAGGCTGCCTGACCTGGCTAGCCCAATATTGTTGAAGGTAAGCAGGGTCAGTCTTGGTTAGTACTTGGGTGAGACCACCTAGGAAGTCCAAGGTTGCTATGCACAGGCAGTCAATGGCAAACCACCTCTGTGTGTATGTGTGTAGAGAGAGACACACAGAGAACAGGAAAGCAGAGCCGCACCCATCTGAGCTCTGTTAGCACAACCTCCTGTCAGGCAGGCTGGTGAGGGGGCTACTCTGTGAGTGGCCCCTACTGCAACTGTTAATAGCGGGGGATGGTCAGGATGGGGAGATGGTGAATTGAAGCACTCTTTCTCATGCCACTGCATTTGTTCCCGACTCAATCATGACCCCCCCTTATGTGGCTGGACCATTCCAGCAGCCATGGCCCTGACTTCCAGCCTATACAGTAAATGGTGCTGGGGGTGGGGAGGCAATCTCTCTCCATCTCCTCTGTGGACTCTAAGCTAGGCAACTAAGCACTAGAATAATGATTAGGGTTACCAGGTCCCTCTTCAGCACCGGCTGGAGGTTTTTGGGGCAGAGCCTGAGGAGGGTGGGGTTTGGGGAGGGGAGGGACTTCAATGCCATAGAGTCCAATTGCCAAAGCGGCCATTTTCTCCAGGTGAACTGATCTCTATTGGCTGGAGATTAGTTGTAATAGCAGGAGATTTCCACCTAGTACCTGGAGGCTGGCAGCCTTAATAATGATTGCTAGTGAAAGTTGTTAGTTTTCATATTCCCCCTCCCCCATTATTTTTGGTATTTATTTATTTAAATTATTTATACCCTGCCTTATCTCTGCAAATTCAAGGTGCCTAACAACACAGCAGAAGCCACAGGGCCCAGATATCACACCTGCTCAACATTAAAACCAATACTGAATTAATACGGAGAGTCTTGTGTCGTGCAAATCTGGTCTGTCCTTATAGACTATCCAAAGCAGAATTTGTGTGGAATAAACTAAATAAAGCATTTCAGAAATGTGCTGTGATCAGTAAGGGGCTAGTATTTCTGGCTGCATAAACCTTCTTGTTTGACTTAATTAGCTCCTGGGCAGAAGTCATTACCTGTCTCTAAGATTTCTTTCATCTCCACAAAAGAACCTTCTGATCTTGTATGAAGCTTTCATCTATATTCATGGCTTGTTGCTGTATGTTGATTTTGCTATTTTTCCATGATGATTTGAAGATGAACACTAACATTATTAATACTTTACATTTATCTTTAAGGACTGATTCACACAGGCATGTATAGTGCATAATGCCATATTCTATTATTTGATGACCTGCACATGTATCAGCTGATGTTTTCAATTCTAACATATTGATCAAACCTGATGTGATGACCTGATGTGATCTTATTTGCTTCATTTATACCCCACTATTGTCCCCCGAAGAGACACAAAGTAGTTTTACATCAATCTTTCTTTCTCAATTTTATTTTCATAACAGCTCTGGGAGGTAAGTTAGGTGGAGTATGTGTGACTGGCCAATGGTCACCCAGCAAGATTCCAGGGCAGATTGGGGATTTGAACCTGGGTCTCCCTGATCCTAGTCTGATACTCTAACTACTATACCACGCTGTCTGTGAATGGTACCCCACTTTTTTTTTTCAAGTTTACAATGCAGCCGTGCAGGACTTCCATTTGGAATTAGGGCTGCGAAGCTGGGGAAGGGGAAGTTCAGCCCTTTCTCCCCATACAATTTCCATACTCTGAATCATACCGTGTGCACCATGCTGCCATTTGTCTCAGAGGGGAACAAGGACAGGTGCCCAACGGATGTCTGTATTTTTCTTCCACTGAGGCAAATAGCACTTGAGGAGGGACTCAGATTGTGAAATGGCTTGGGAGAAAGATTACCCCCCACCCACGGCTGGGATACAAATCAGGACCCCACATGGTACAGTTTAAACGGGTTTTTGTTGTTGTTTACATCCACTTTGACCGCTACAGCTCATTCCTAAGGAGAGTTACTCTAGTCTAAGCCCATTGAAATGAATGGGCTTAGACTGGAGTAACTCTCCTTAGGAATGCAGCGCTAGTCTCTCTTAACTTGAACCCAGTGCAGTCAAGTACCATATTTAAGTAATTTTGTTTGTAGACATAACTGGAAAGGAATATTTTTAAAAGCAGTCGAAAAGGGAACAATTAGATATAAAGAGGCAATTGAATGGCATCGTTTTGGATTTCCATGTCAAGAGGAAAGCGTTTGGCAGCAAGGCATTTGACTGTGAATGAGTCTTTGGCATATTTGAAGCATTCTGCATAGCTACCGAGAAAGAATGGATTATCAAGGATTGAGGGGCTTTCTAGGCATGCAAAATGCTTTGGCTGGACAGCCGCTTATTAGGAATATGGCCAAACCTGGAAAGAAAAATGAATTTCTGTCATGTCTAAGGGCTATATATGAGTTAATAAGGGATGTGGTAGGCTCCTTAAAGACGAACAGATTTATAGTGGCACAAGCTTTTGTGGACTTGAGCCCACCTGATAAAATGGGTCCTTGCTCACAAGAATTTATGCTATAATAAATTAGTTTTTAAGGTGCCATAGGATTCTTTTGTTTGCTTTTGCTGCGACAGAGCAATGCAGCTATTCCACTGGGATTTGTTAGGCTACTTGAATCTGCGTAAAGGTTAGAATGTAGATAGCATAATAATACTAAAGAATGTTGGTAAAACAAAGACACCATCTAGCCCAAGTAATGCCATTGAATTAAACAGCTGACAGGTAAGTTCTGCCATTGTGATAGAAATTTGGCTGGATCATGCCTTATAATGATACGCACCTTGCCCTGTAAAAGTTGGTGATAGTCCTTTGTGGTGTATTGGCAGTTTAGTCAATCAACCAATCAACCCCAAACCCAAAACCTGCACTATCCCATAAACATGTTACCAACCTGCCCATACTGTTTTAACTGGGCAGGTTAAGCAATAGACCTAGTGATTCTAGAAGAAATGTTTACTCACCCTAACTAAATCAGTACGGTTTTCCTCCTGCCCAGCAGCCCCACCTAGGATTCCCGAGGAATTTGTGCAATGTGCAATTTGTTCTGTTCACCAAGCCGGAGTTGGCAATCAGTCTTTCTGAACATGTTTGCCCTTTGAGATTACTAATTTAGGAAGTGCAAGGAACATATAAAAATAAATTGAGGTTTTTTTTCCCATGGACAAGAAGCAGAACTGACAGTATGATTTTATTTGCTAATTCAGTAAGGCCTTAGTTTCAGCTTGCATGACACTGCCATCAATTTTTTTTGCTCTTACATTATGGCTCTAATGAGATATAAAAAGCTAAGCATATTGCCAATTATAACGCAGTGCATCATTATTTTTAGTCATTGCAGCAGGTGTCTTTTTTTCCCTATTGTTACCATAGCCATGGTCTCCTTGCTTTCTTTTCCCTCCTGTTCATGAACCATCTGCTTTTAGATATGTAAACCTTCCTTTAGACCAGAATAACTTTCTTGGACAGGTAACCTGGAACAATCACATGCTCATATAAGTGATATCTCTAAAAATTCTTTCCCATTTTTTTAAAAAATGTGAGAATCTATATACTGATTTTATTTCAGTTTGCTTCATAAACTTCAGTGGAATACATGATCAATACAAATGTACTGCATGCCTTGTGTTACTTAGGGATTGGTAAAAGGAAGGACTTTATTAGCTGATGTGGAGATATGTGACTACAAATTAGTCTTCTGGTATGTTTGAAGTATAAAATCAATTATAAGGAGGGGTGGAGGACTTTATGGAATAAATAACTAAGCTGTATTTAATTTAAGACAAAAATTAATTTCTGCATTGGCTCTTTCTATTTCTCTGTCTCTCCTCCTTCATAACTCCCAAAATGGAGAAGAGAACAAGCAGATTTTTCTTACGTGCTTATAATTGGCGCTTATGTATAGATGGTACAGAACAAGTAACAAGTGAAAATTCCATGGTAACACAGAGCATTCCTTTCAGATGAGCAAAAATTCACTCATACAATTGCAGATGTGGGAGCAATTTTGAACATTCGAGTGCCCTGTCTAAGGACATTTCTGTAAAGCAATAATCATATAAAAGGCCTTCTATTGACTTCTAGCTCTGAATTCAACCTTCATTCATTCAGCTAATCTAGTATATTCCAAATGGTGCAATAGATACCTCAGAACTATGAGAAGGTGTGTGGAAGAAGTGTCTGTGTGTCTGTATTGAGGTTGCTGGCAGCATTCTGTTAATGGAGAACATTGTGGAGTAATCTCAGAAGTCACCATTTCTATGCAGGAAGACTGGGAAAATAGCTATATTGTGAGTTGTGACACACATAGTCACCCCTACTTCAATGTATGTCATGTCTTGACGGAATAATGGAGTGACGTGGCTGTAAGCTAGAAATGTCTCGTTCAAATTTCACCTACGTTGCTAATCCATTAGGTGAAAGCACATTATTATTAGTTTCACCCAGATGTCTGGAGCCATTACAGTGAACACATATACATCCTGCATGTACACATATATAACTGTTTGTAAGAAAGAGCTAACACACATCTACTTTGCTACTGAAACCAGGACATATATTTCTTAGTTTTGTTGGTAAAAAGAAGTTCCAGTTGATACCTCCTTCAGTCAGCTATGGGCCTGCTACTACAATTCATTGATTCGATAACTTCTAGGCCACCCTTGGAAATAAATCAAATACGTTACTAGCCTATTAATATTTTTAGTAGTCTGCCTATCCTTACAACATATTTTTTGCTGTTTGTGCAACACTGGTGGCAAGCAACTCTTGATGAGTCTATAAAGTATCTTAGCCAGCATACTGAAGTAGAAGACCAAAGTTCTGCAATCTGCATAACTGTATTTATGGTGACCCTGTAGGGTTTTCAAGGCAAGAGATGTTCAGAGGTGGTTTGCAATTGTCTGCATCTGCATGGCAACCCTATACTTCCTTGGTGGTCTCCCATCCAAGTACTAACCAGGGCCAACCCTGATTAGCTGATGAGATTGGGCTAGCCTCTGCCATCCAGGTCAGTTCAGTTCATTTATTCTCTATACTTATATAGCAGTTGGCATGGTTCACAGTTAGGGTTGCTAGGTACCTCTTTGCCACCAGTGGGAGGTTTTGGGGGCGGAGCCTGAGGAGGGCAGGGTTTGGGGAGGGGAGGGACTTCAATGCCATAGAGCCCAATGGCCAAAGCAGCCATTTTCTCCAGGTGAACTGATCGCTATCGGCTGGAGATCAGTTGTAATAGCAGGAGATCTCCAGCTAGTACCTGGAGGTTGGAAACCCTATTCCAAGTCATTATAATTTGCCCATCACTTTAAAGTAGGTCAGTAGTATCATTCCACTATTTCAGATGATGGGCTGAGCCTGAGAGATAAGTGATGTTGCAAAGCTGTTTGGTAAATTCATCATGGCTTAGGTGTGATTCGAGCTGCAGTTTCCTGGTTTACTCTCTTAGGATATGTAGTGATTGGGCTGTGTGTGTGTGTGGGGGGGGGTTACTTGTGTCCCCACCCCGGCCATGCTATCAGTATGAGGAGAATGGGTCTTATACATTTCCTTGTTCTCCACTTCTACCATTTACCCTTTAAGATAAAACACACTTTTTATTTATATCCTGGTAGCTTGGTTTATACTATGTGTAGGATAACAGATCAAGTGATAAAAATGTTTGTTGAAGAATTAAAGATGCTAAAAGGTAATATATATATATTCAGCTAAACATTTGCTATTCAGGTATCCATTCTTACTGTTTTTATTAGCCTCATTGTAACTAAGGGAAGTGACAATCCCTATGATAGTACTTCCCCTAATAGACTTCACATAGCCAGTTTCTCTTTTTCCACCACTAGCTAATATTCACAGAGCCTTGCTTATATTGCTCTGAAGTCCTCCTGGTCAGACTCTTCCTTGGCTTATTCTCTATCCTGAGAACAGTGGCAGAGGTATGTAGCTAGTGATTTCTCCCTGACCAGGACTGCACACTGAAGAGGCTGTAATACGGACACCAGGACTCCATTTCTTCCCTCTCAGGCATTGCTTCCTCCAGTCTCTTTTCAGTTCTCTCTGTCTAGGACTGCCAGCTCCAGGTTGGGAAATTCCTGGAGATTTGGGGGTGGAGCCTGGGGATGGCAAGATTTGAGGAAGGGAGGGATCTCCATGGGATATAATGTCGCAGAGTTCACCCTCCAAAGCTTCCATTTTCTCCAGGGGAAATGATCTCTGTAGTCTGGAAATCAGCTGTAATTAGGGTTGCCAACCTCAAGGTACTAGCTGGAGATCTCCTGCTATTACAACTAATCTTCAGCCAATAGAGATCAGTTCACCTGGAGAAAACGGCCGTTTGGCAACTGGACTCTATGGCTCTGGTTGCCAGGTCCCTCTTCCCCACCGAAGGTTTTTTTTGGAAGGTTAAACCTAAGGAAGGCAGGGTTTGGGGAGCGGAGGGACTTCAGTGCCATAGAGTTCAATTGCCAAAGTGGTTATTTTCTCCAGGGGAACTGATCTCTATTGGCTAGAGATCAGTTGTAATTGCAGGAGATCTCCAGCTAGTACCTGGAGGTTGTGCAACCAAAACAAGAGCTAGTGCCCCAAATGTGACTACTGGAATTCTCAAGCACTTATGGCGAAACAGACAAAAATATGCTGATAAGACAATCGTTATATTGTGCATACAAACCGCAAAATGCAAAACAGTGATATACACAAATACACAAATTAATTCACCCACACAGCTGCAAGACTCCTTTACAAGCTGCAAGGACCTTAAACTACATGGGCTGTTGTATTTTCTTCTTTGGAATTAATTTGTGTATATCACTGTTTTGCATTTTGCGGTTTGTATGCACAATATAACGATTGTCTTATCAGCATATTTTTGTTTGTTTCGCCATAAGTGCTTGAGAATTCCAGTAGTACCTGGAGGTTGGCAACCTTATCTATGGCACTGAAGTCCCTCTCCTCCCCAAACCCCTCCCTCTTCAGGCTCCGCCCCCAAAACCTCCCGCCAGTGGCGAAGAGGGACCTGGCAACCCTAGCTGTAATTCTGAGAGATCGCCAGGCTCTACCAGGAGGTTGGGAACCCTACCCCTGTCAGATCACATGCTTCCTCCTCCTGACATCTCTTCCTCTGCTGTCTTTTGTGCCCACTTTTTGTTGCCTACACCAGCAACTACTGTGTCTTCACACACCCTGACTGACCTAACAGGCTCAGGCTGTCCTTTTATTCTCTACCACCAGACCCTAAAACCAACTGACACTCATTGGGCAAAAATGCATGGTCGCTTTAGCCTCCTTTATTCCCTGTTTCAGCCAGGATTCAGCCAGGATTGAATGCATGTGTTTCGCCAAATGTGTGTTCGATACTGGCTGAATCCTGGCTGAAACAGGTAATAAAGGAGGCTAAAGCGACCGTGCGTTTTCGCCCATTATGTCTTAGGCCCTGAAATCATTGGTTCTAAGCTAAAGGCCAATGAAAGTATTCAAACCATCCACTAGCCAGCTAATCATAAACTTGATCTGTCAGAAGTGATGCATTTTAAATGCTTCTGTTCTATGTAAATATGAGAGAGACTCACTGGAAACCCCAGAAAGAAAACCACTCCCTTGATAACAGTAACTAGGCATCAGCGGTACTGTTGGCAGGCTGCCCAGAGGCATACATACTGTCGTTTTACCACCTTTGCAGAAGTAAAAGAAGCTCATATTTCACTGATAACTTTAATAATTGCTTGAAGTTAAACATTACCATGTTTACACAACTATTTGCTGTATAGGGGGAAGGAAATGGCAAATGCCGAACAGTGAACATTATTAAAATACTGCCTTTGCACACTTCTTGGTTGTTTCCCTGATAATCAGATTGGAGTGGACTTCCCTCTTACCCGAAAAAAATCAGAGTAGGACAGGGTCTTTTTAATTATCCCCCTTCAGGCCTTTTCCCACCAAAACCTATGTTCACCTAGCTGGTTTGATATATGTTGGGAAAACCAATGGTTATTGAAAATTTCCCACCATTTTCAGTGGGGAAATTAACAAAAGGGGATGGGTGAAAAAGAGACTATTCTGCTGCATCCATCGACCTTTTTAGATTGCAACCCTTGCAGCTGCAATGGGTACAATTAAAAATTATCTGTAAAAATAAAAATCACAGTCTGAAAGTCTGCACATCTTTTGCTAAGATGCTATACCATGTCTAGGTCCAGCAATTCCTAAGAAAGCCTATGTAGGCTTCAATCATGAACACATGAAGCTGCCTTATACTGAATCAGACCCTTGGTCCTTCAGTCAGTATACTCATACTGGCAGCGACTCTCCAGGGTCTCAGGCTGAGGTCTTTCACATCACCTACTTGCCTGGAGATGCCGGGGATTGAACTTGGCACCTTCTGCATGCCAAGCAGGTGCTCTACCATTGAGTCACAGCCCCTCCCAAAGAATACTTTCCTATAAGCCCCACTGAATACTTCTGAGTAGATCTTCTTAGTATTGCCCTCATAGTGAGGGTTGCCAACCTCCAGGTTACTAGCTGGAGAGCTCCTGCTATTACAACTGATCTCCAGCCAATAGAGATTAGTTCACCTGGAGAAAATGGCTGCTTTGGCAATGGGACTCTATGGCATTGGAGTCCCTCCCCTCCCCAAACCCCGCCCTCAGGCTCCGCCCCAAGAACCTCCCGCCGGTGGCGAAGAGGGACCTGTCAACCCTATTAGTATTGCTCTCATAGTGCGGTTTGCAAGTAATCTGGCCAATATGTTCACTTAGTGTTTGGAAACATATAAGCCAGTATCTTATGAATCATTTTTGGTAGCAGAATTATAGATGGGGCGGGCTGGTGCGTATGTAAGTTTCTATACCCAGCGCTGTCAATTAGCTGTTACAAAGCATCACTAAGTGTATATGATGCTTCATAAATCATATCAGTCCTGACCTTCTGTGCCACTTATGAAATTATTGATTGAATGTAATGCTTGTGACTTTTCCCTCAATTAAAATTCAGGAGACTATGCTCTAGAAAGTGCAGCTTCCATGATATCTGAATAAATCAATGTATGATTATTCTGAAAACAGTGATGAAAACAGAATAACATACACTTTGTAGCAATTGTCTCATATTTGGTTACTTTCCCTCAAAAAAACATTATGACAACAGCGGTTCAGTGTGTGAGCATTAACAATGGAGAGAATAAGATGACAAGTTCAATAGTCGAAGAGAATTATGATTGCCTATATGACATCTAGGTTTTTTTTAACAAGAAGCTTTTCTTTTTGAGTATATCTGGTGACAGCTGCAGTCTGAAAACTAATTATGGAGGCATTAAGCCCCAATAACTCTGAGTTGCTACACACAGAGAACTTTGTGTAGGATTGCGACCAGTAATACTTTGTCTCACCTGTTTTGGCAGTCTGAGCAAGTTTCATTTCACGGTGGAGAGTTTTTCTGCAAAAAGAAAATTGTCTGAAGTATTTCTTCAGTCCTATATCAGGGCATTAATTGCAAACCCTTTGATCTTTTCAAGGTATTAAAGAATGTGTCTGATGAGTGAATTGTCTTCAAAAAGTTGTCCACACAGATTGCCAAAGACTCAAGGGTATGCTCTTTCAGAAAACCAGAGAGCTAGGAAATCTAGATTTTAATCATAGTGGCAGTATAGGGGAGGTGGTAAGGAGGAGGGTGGAACTGTTTTACTTGGGAAAAATGTGACAGGAAAATGAAATCTGACTTGCTAGCTTGAAAGCTAACTCAGATATTCACTCTTACTATTTTTTTCTTTCAATTTTGAAAGAAAGGTTTGACTTTTGGGGTGCCTCCGTCATACTTGTTCGACCTTAAAGGAAACATTGTTCAAGTATGCCGTTCTGCTAAATTGTTCCGGCCTGGACATTACTACTTCCTGATTCCGGTGGTGAAGCTAGACCAGCATTGTCACTTCCAGTGACTAATGTGAGGTAAGGCAAACAGTTTGCCCCTGTGCTTCAGGTCACCTTGCATCCATAGCTGCATGTCCCCAATCCTCAGATTCTTCAGCCATCAGTAAACAAAAAGGAAGGTTAAGACTGCAAGAACCGGACTGAGGAATGGCCACTCCATACAGGTGCAACTTAAATCACATCAAATTAGACACCAGAAATATTGACTTCATCCTGATTCATTGACTTGTTTTGCTGTTCACCTTCTTTCAGAGTTGTGATGTCAGCAGTATAATATATCTGTCCCATTTCTAATCCCAAGTTTCCACTTAGCATGCTGTAGCCATCCACAGATATTTTCTGTGAGTTTTCTGTTACAATCCCCAAGACCTGTTTCCTGGGTCATTAAAGTCTGTTCAAGACCCTTTCAGCGTCTGTGTGTTTATATAGAATCATAGAGTTGGAAGGGGCCTTACAGGACATCTAGTCCAACCCCCCTGCCCAATGCAGGATCAGCCTAGAGCATCCCTGACAAGTGTTTGTCCAGCTGCTGCTTAAAGACTGCCAGTGAGGGGGAGCTCACCACCTCCCTAGGAAACTGATGCCGCTGTTGAACAACTCTTACTGCAAAAAAATTTCTCCTAATATCTATTCGGTACCTTTCCACCCATAATTTAAACCCATTATTGCAAGTCTTATCCTCTGCTGCCAACAGGAACAGCTCCCTGCCCTCCTCCTAGTGACAGCCCTTCAAATACTTAAAGAGAACAATCATGTCCCTCCTCAACCTCCTCTTCTCCAGCCTAAACATTCCCAAGACCTTCAGCCTTTCCTCGTTCTTTAGGAACAAAAGATAATGGAGGTGAACCACTGGCTGCGTTTGTGGTGCCAGCAGGAGCTATTTGGATTCTGGGATCACGAGCTAGGTTTCAATGTCGAGGAAGAATGTGTTTCGGAGAAACCTGGAGAGGTTCATCAGGTGGGCTTTAAACTGACACCATGAGGGGAAGGAGATTACCAACACAGAGATTCAAATGAAGGAGAGCAAACAGAAGAGGCCCACCTTGGGAAGGCCAAGTCTAAAGGAGACATAGGTGTGGGGCTTCAGGTGACTATGTACCAATGCCCAAAGTTTGGGCAATAAGAAGGAAGAGCGTGAACTTCTAATGCAGAGGGATATGATTTAGTAGACATTACAGAGACTTGGGGGGATGATTCCCATGACTGGAATGTAGTAGTGGATGGATATGAGTTGTTGAACACTAAGAGTTTTCAACAGTGGAATCAGCCACCTAGGGAGGTGGTTAGCTCCCCCTCACTGGCAGTCTTCAAGCAGCAGCTGGACAAACACTTGTCAAGGGTGTTCTAGGCTGATCCTGCATTAAGCAGGGGGTTGGACTAGATGGCCTATATGGCCCCTTGCAACTCCATGATTCATTAGATCTCTCTCTCTCTCTCATCTATCTGAATTTAGGATTTGTATTCCAAAGTGCATCACTTGGTACTTGAATTCATTTCCTGCTACACATTCATCTAGTTTGCAGCAATTCTTCCATGGCTTTTCATAATCTGTTTACAACCTTACCATCCTGATTAAAGACATCTGAAAACTTGACTATCTCTCTGGCAACACTAGATTTGAGTCCATTAGCACCTTAGAGACCAACAAGATTTTTTGGGGGGTATAAGCTTTCAAGAGCCAAAGGCCTGATCATATCTGCTGAAGGGAGCTTTGGCTCTCGAAAGCTTATACCCCCAAAATCTTGTTGGTCTCTTAAGGTGCTACTGGACTCAGATTTGGCTGTTCTACTGCAGACCAACACGGCTACCCTCTGAAACTATTTGCAAGCATTATTCCTAGCCCCAACTCCTTGGGAGAATTCCATTCCTTGCTTTTAACCATTTTGCACACTGTCCATAGTGATGGGCAGGAGAAGATTCCGCCCTCTTTTCTCCCCATTCAGAGTGGACCAATCAGATTCAGGGCAGGAGAAGATTCCACCCTCTTTTCTCCCCATTCAGAGTGGACCAATCAGATTCAGGGCAGGAAAAGATTCCGCCCTCTTTTCTCCCCATTCAGAATGGACCAATCAGATTCAGGGCAGGAGAAGATTCCGCCCTCTTTTTCCCCCATTCAGAGTGGACCAATCAGATTCAGGGCAGGAAAAGATTCCGCCCTCTTTTCTCCCCATTCAGAGTGGACCAATCAGATTCAGGGCAGGAGAAGATTCCGCCCTCTTTTTCCCCCATTCAGAGTGGACCAATCAGATTCAGGGCAGGAAAAGATTCCGCCCTCTTTTCTCCCCATTCAGAGTGGACCAATCAGATTCAGGGCAGGAGAAGATTCCGCCCTCATTTCTCCCCATTCAGAGTGGACCACACAGGCTGAACGGAATGCTGAAGTGAAAAGGACAAACAAATCCGAGGGGAGGTTAGTCCATCGGGGCTCGGCGCTTTATCTTTTTTCAATTTCTGTATTTCTTGTGATGTTTCTTGAATTGTAATAGTTTGATTCAATATATCCCTATGTTCAGGTGTGAATTTTTCCATACGTATTCCTTTTATATGTTCCTCTATTCCTACTTCAGATATCGAGTCCTTTTTATACAATTCTGCAAAAAAAGAGCACAAACTGTTTTTGTACCTTTTTTTTACACATGAGTAATTTGATCTCCTTTCTTCACTCCTGTTATCATTCTCCTTTCAGTTTCTTTCCTTAAATAATGCACCAGATATCTTCCGGGTTTATCTGCGTGTTCAAAATGCTTCTGTCTTAAAAATCCTAACTTCTTCAGTTATCTCCTCAGTTTCAAGCATATCTAATTGATTTCTTAATTGTTTAATCTCAGTCAAAATTGCTTTATTAAGGGGATTTTTATGTTGTTGCTCCAGTGTTTGGATTTTATCCGTTATTCTTTTGATTTCTTGATTTCTTTCTTGATGACTTGATGACCTGATGACCTGATGTCTGTCTGTCTGTCTGTCTGTCTGTCTTTCTTTCTTTCTTTCTTTCTTTCTTTCTTTCTTTCTCTTAGATAACCCACTACACACTCTGTAGGACCCTGAGAAAAAGCATTCTTGATTTGTAGCTGATATGCTGTCTGGTGCATGATTAAGGAATCCTGTGTGTGTGTGAAAATCTACTTTACTTCACACACCTAAAGTTAATGGTGGACCTAGTATAGTAACATAACAGGAGGGTGTGGGTGGTGAGGTGAGTCACAATTCTCCAGCTTGAGGGACTTGTTACTGGCAAAGTGGTATAAGATAACAAGAGAAAGGCCTGGATCATGGGTTGTGACAATTCCCCCCCCCCACCTTCAGCTGCTTGATTTTTACTAATTATTAGACCATAAGAAAATGCACTCTCTTATTCTATGGCTACTGAATTTACCTAGAAGACTTTGTTAACATGTTTTGAAAGTCCAATATTTACCAGATCACTGCTATCTGCATGCTTGTTGACACCTTCAAAGAGTTCTAAATGATGATGAAACAAGATTAATTATCATTCACTGCTCAATTTGAGAAAATGTTTTTTTCTCCACATGAGTGCCCATGAAAAATATCACCTATCACAATACCGCATGTGCTGAGAAACTATGCAGATGAAACCTCGGAACACTTACTGAGCTTGAAGGCAAGTTAAGTGAATCTCTCACATCATGGATGTTTGCACAAAAACGTTTTTATCATTTGAGGGCTTTGCTGTTTACAAAAGCTTGCATTGACTAGCACCGTGATGTCATTGTGCAGCTTAAAAGTGTCTAATGGGCTTCAAAACATGGCTTCAGAACATTCCCAGTGCTCCAAATATTTATCTAGTAGATGCTAGAAAGCCCCGTTCATGATATTATAGTTAAACCTACAGCCTCCCTGCCAATGGACTAATGGAAAGTAAATACTACTGTAATATTCAAGCAGACTAACAATTAATACAACCATTATAGCTATCCAAAAATAATCTTAAAAGCAAAGTAGAACTAATTAAAACTGCAAACATTAAATAATCTGGATGTCACTACTGAAAAGGCCCTGTATCTGTTTATTACTCATCTCATTCCTGTCAGAGTGCATATCAATGGGTAGGTTGAAATGGAAGAAGCTGCATCCTTGCATATCATGATTTTAGGAACTTTAGGGCTTTTTTGGGCAATACTAACACTTTGAATTGTGCCAGGGCAAACAATGCCTTCAAATCTAACTGAATCCTAAGAATTCTGTAATGAATCTCAATTTACTATCTATTCATTTAGATTTTAGAACATGTTAAAACCCTTACACAGCTCATAGCACAGATGTTTTAAGTAGACTAGGAGTCCCATAGCACCAACATCTGAAACATCCCTGCTAGTTTGTAATGGAACCTATCACAATAGTTCTCATACAGGAGGGGCTGTGGCTCAGTGGTAGAGTATCTGTTCGGCATGCAGAAAGTCCCAGGTTTAACCCCTGGCATCTCTAGTTAAAAGGACTAGGCAGGTATGATGTGAAAGACCTCTGTCTCAGACCCTGGAGAGCCGTTGCTGGTCTGAGTAGACAATAATGACATTGATGGACCAAGGGTCTGATTCAATAGAAGGCAGCTTCATGTGTTCATGAATGGAGAGAGAAGGGCTTTACTGTCCCTCTTGCACAGGTGCTGAGGTCATTAGTATTCTGTGCAGCTGAGAGGAATGGAGGTTTCTGCATATCACCCTTCCAGTGATCTCTCTCCTCTCCATTTACCTCTTGCTGGGAGGAGATCAGAGAAAGAATGTTCTCTTTCCCTCCCTCCTTCCATTTTCTTGCTAATATTTGCACCTCCAGTTACTTTGCCCCACAGGGGAAAAACCTATCTTCTTTTTCCCCATGAGAGATAGGGAGTAATTTATAGCAGGAAAATGGTTGTGGAGGGACAGGTAGTTTCACCTTGAGAGTCAATTTTTCTGTTAATTTTTACAGGTCTCCAGTTGCTCCTTAGGATTTAAAATAAGCATGGACTACTGAACAAAAAGACCTGTGAATAGGACTCTTGCTTCAGGGGTCTTTCTTGTAAAACCCCATGTTAGTTTGCCATTCTAAGTTTAACTTTTTTTGTGTGCAAAAATATTGTCTCATCGTGCTTCTGTTCTTTAAACACCTAGGAGCAAACAAGCCAACTCACCTACATTGAACTGTCCACATGCCCATAAACAGCTTTCCTTTTTACCAGTCATCACCTTTACTCCAAATTCATCATGACAAAATGCATCACATTTGTCCACAGTGACACAGCTGCCTGCAGTCTGCAGATTTGGTGACATAGGCAGCAGTCATCACTCTACCATATCATTCAATTCACACACATGGAAGGAATGGCTTAAGAAAGATCGGCAGGGAAAGTGCTCATCTCCTAGAATGCAACAACTGCGGTGCAAAGGACAATTTAATCCAGCAACTAGCTCTGGCAGCAACTAGCTTGATCCCACTAGGAAGCTCATATGAATAATGATGCCAGTAATGGCTATGGTTGGCAAACTCCCTCTGCCTCCTTATAAAAAAGACCATTTCCTATTACTTGTTCTTAATACCTGATAATTTGGACCTACCTTTTCTGCAAGTGCATGTGTTTAAGGTCATATTTTATCCACCTGGTTCCTATCACAGGACTTGGGGTGGGTTATAATGGAAGAATATAAATTCAGTGGAAGACTAACGAAGCAGACTGCTGGCCAAACCCAGTCTTGGACCTTAGCAACAGCATCTATTCGGACGTCTACAGTTGGACATCTCTCTTGCCAGCTCCTTCTGCCAACTCCTGAGGAAACAGCCCTGACTCAAAACTTGCTTCTTGCATGATGTTCCTCACTTGATTACTAGTACACTGGCAGCTGAATGTATGAACCAACTCAACTGAAATGCATTGTGAGGAGACAGGAATGTTTGGTCTCTGGTGAAACATTCTGTTGGTGACCCCTTTACATATGGAAGATATTATTTGATGTTGAAATTACTTGAGTGATAATATACATGCATGAATCACCCTTCCCCCTCCCCGGAGAACCACTATTCTAGCAAGATCAGCACAACCTCTATTTTCATCTACCTGGGCTTGTTTGTGTTTGAACATAACATTGTATTTAAGAGCAACTCCATCTTTCAAGCCATACAGTATCATTTGGCTAATGCTTGTTCAGATCTGGCAGGATAAAGCTGTCCTGTTCTGGTTTTCAATAATGGCCCCGCATGTATATTTCACAGCACCTGTTAGTAAGATGCAGCACACACCATCTTCACTTTTTATTTTCCTGCAGTGAGTTTCTTACAACAGTGTTTTGCTTCCTGATTATCAAATTTGGAATTGCGGATGGGAAAAGAATATTGGCTAGACTGAGTAGGATCCAGGTGCCTAATCTAAAGTCATGCATCAATTGCTGGGAATGGGTGTCTTGGATTTTGGTATAGAGTGATGGCTCTATAATTGTTTGGATTTTGGTATAGAGTGATGGCTGCACCTGTTCTCAAATCGTACAGTTTGAGGGGCTGCGGCCAAAAACCCAGCAGTATCTGGGTAGATGACGGTCTCATGTCTGTGTCTCCCATGCCCAAAGCAAGAAAAAAAATGAGAACAAAACTTGCAGCCAACCTTTTTTAGCAGGTTGATCAAGATTCCTTTTAGGGTTTCTTAAAAACAAAAAAACATTTAAAATGCAAATGCCTCTCCCCCTCTGGTCAATGAATTGCTTTTCCAGTATTTTAATGACACGGGGTGGTTACATTTACTGCTCTCACTGTAACGGAGATGGACAAGCCTTACGACTCTTTGGAGAAAAGCGGATGGTTAAAAACTAATTATTTCCATGCCTTCAAAAATGAAATCTCAGGTAGCTGGAAACACAGACAGAAAACCCGGGAGGTTGCTTTTAGGCATGTTGCAACGGCCTGGGAACGGCATCACAACGAATATTTCAAATGGTGCCAGCGCTCCTCGACAGCAGCCCTTAACGTGCCTGTTTGCTACAGGTGAAGTTGCAGCTACTTCTGGAGGTTGCCTGGGGCAGGCTGGATTACCTGGGCTGAATCAAGACCTTGCATTCATGGCTCATGACCAGTGCTGGTTTCTCCACACCCGTCTCTCCCCTGGACATCACAGGCTCTTCTGCAGACCACACCTAATCCCATCACGCCTGCGATTCACATTTACATACTGTTAACATTTACTTACTAATGCTTGTCTGAATTCACTCTCCTCTACTTAAAGACAGATGGATTCACGTTCTAAGCTGCATCTGAAGAAGCGAGCTGTGGCTCACGAAAGCTCACCCCCTGCCAGGAAATATTTTTGTTAGTCTTTAAGGTGCTACTGGGCTCTCGCCCTTCTCTACTGAGAAAGTCTGCCCAAGCTGCTACTTAAGGGGTAGGGCAGCGTGTTCAAAACTGGAGCTAAAACAAACGCGAGGGCGGCCGACCGACGCTGTTGCTTTCCCGCACGGAGCACCTGTTGGCCCGCGGAGGCTGCTTGGCCTCGACGCCGACCGAGCACCGCCAGCCCCCCCCCCCCATAACACATCCAGAACGAGGCTTCCAGGAGTCCTCCCCCCCCCCTTCCTGGGCTGAACGCGCCTCCAGCCTGGGGACGGACCTTCAGCTACCCCGGGGGGTCATCCGCGGGCCATCCGGGGGAACGAGCGCGCGCCCCTAACCGCGCAGCCCAGCTCTCCCCGTCCTGCAAACGCCGCGCGCTCCTTTTGGGTTGCAAAAGGTGGCGCGGCGTCCGAGGAAGCCCACCGACCCACGCACGCGCCCGGTGCGTGTGCGCGCGCGCCCGGGGAGGCCGGGGGGGGGGAGGCGGGAGCCGCCGGCTGTGCAGCTGAGCGGCGTCGTAGCCCGCCGAAGCGCGGCGGAGGGAAAGTGCATGTGCTACGGCATGCTGCAGACGCCCCTCGCCCGCCCTGCCGTCCCCTCCCTCCGTCTCCTTCTCCTCCTCTCCGTCGCTCGCTCCAGTGTAGCTTGACGCAGGCGGGGAGGAAGCCCTCGCCGGTTCGCCAGCCAGCCGTCGGCGGAGCGGGGGCCGAGGGGGCCCCGCCGAAGACGATGAGGCGCCCGGGCAGCCCCCTCGCCTAGCTTCGCCGCTCCCACCCACCCATTTCCCTCGACGAGCCCGGAGCCGGCCAGGCTGGAGGCGCGCGCTCCGGGGCTGACGGGGTCCGGCGGCGGAGGGAGGAGGTCGATCGGCAAAGTTGGCTGGAAGTGGGGCGAGCGGCGGCGGCGGCGGCGGCGGGGGGGAAGTTCCCGCGGGGGCGGCGGGCCGGAGCCCCCGGGCGGGGGCGGCCGAGGATGGGGACGCTGCGGGATCTGCAGTACGCCCTGCAGGAGAAGATCGAGGAGCTGAGGCAGCGGGACGCGCTCATCGACGAGCTGGAGCTCGAGCTGGACCAGAAGGACGAGCTCATCCAGAAGCTGCAGAACGAGCTGGACAAGTACCGCTCCGTGATCCGGCCCGCCACCCAGGTGGCCCACCAGCAGGGGCCCGGCGGCGCCTTGCAGGGCGAGCAGAGGACCAAGAGGCAGGCCATTTCCGCCGAGCCCACCGCTTTTGACCTCCAGGACCTCAGCCATGTCACCCTGCCTTTCTACCCCAAGAGCCCACAGTAAGCCCGGGGTTAAGCGTTGTGTCCGTGTGGCGTCCCTGTGGCGTGCTCGCCCTCACCCGCGCTGTCGCTCCCGCTCCCTAACCCCCCCTCCCCGTTTGTCTCCCCCCGCCCCTCAGCTCGCCTGGTGGAGCCCCGTGCGCCCACCGCCTCCTGCTTCCCGTCGCTTTCCCGCTCGTCTCCAGGGATCGCCCCCCCCTCCCCGCGTCTTTCCCTGCCCCCCCCCATCCCTCCCCTCTGGTTTGGGCTGCCCGCGCGCCCATAACCACATCCAGCCGCACACATCCAGCATTCCAATGCGCCCTTAGCAGACATCAAGGCGATTCCCCCTACGCCCCCCCCAAAAAAACCCCACAGAGTTCCTAGAGTATTAACATTGGGAGGGGGGGGGAACGCATCCTGTCGAATTTGGTCCCCTCTCCCCCCCCTTTCAAATTACCACAGCATCTTTACACTGTCTCTCCCATGTGGTTTGTGCTTCTGTCTGGTTTTTTTTGTTGTTGTTGTGGCTTCTGCCCTGAATTTAACGGGGGACTGAGGGTTGAACGGTGTGAATTCACTGACGTGAGGATAAAAAAGTGTACTGGTTCCATTCACGAGGGCTTTATTCACTTAGTAGAAAAGGGCAAGAGTCCAGTAGCACCTTAAAGACTAACAAAAATATTTTCTGGTAGGGTATGAGCTTTATTCACTTAAAGAGAGAGGGAGGCCTGCCTTCCTTCCTTCCTTCCTTCCTTCCTTTCTTTCTTTCTTTCTTTCTTTCTTTCTTTCTTTCTTTCTTTCTTTCTTTCTTTCTTTCTTTCTTTCTTTCTTTCTCTCTCTCTCTCGCTCTCTTTCTTTCTTTCTTTCTCGCTCTCTCGCTCTTCTTTCTTTCTTTCTCGCTCTCTCGCTCTCTCGCTCTTCTTTCTTTCTTTCTTTCTTTCTTTCTCTCTCTCTCGCTCTTCTTTCTTTCTTTCTTTCTTTCTTTCTTTCTTTCTTTCTTTCTTTCTTTCTTTCTTTCTTTCTTTCTTTCTTTCTTTCTTTCTTTCTTTCTTTCTTTCTTTCTTTCGGCTCAACGTGTCTTTCCCCGAGCTCTGATTTCCGTTGGCAGCCGGGCAGACGAAATTATTTTTGGGTCCTTTCTCCCATCGTTCTGTATGGCAGATGTGAAGGTGATCGGGCCCTTTAACTGTGGTATGTAGATCTGCCGGTTAGCAGCTTTCTGGAAAACCGCTCGCACCTTTACCCGCAAAGAGGTCTTTAAGCTGACAATTGGCGCTGTCATAAGGCAGATGTAAGAATGTGAGTCGCAGCTCCTCCACTCTTCTGCCACTTTCTTTACTCCATTTCCTGGGGAGAACAGAAGGACGGGCAAGGTTTATATAGCAGCTTCAGTGCCCTATAAAAAAAAACACACATCTGTGAAGGGGCTTTGCTTTTTTCCACCTCAGCACACAGAAGTTTCTTCTCCTATTTGGGGAGAGTCAAGAGCTTTCCCTTGATCCCTCACCCTCAAATGTTTTTCTTCCCCCTCCTGTCCAGGTTAGCAGAAGGCTTTGGAAGCCTTGACTCTTTTATCTCATGGTCTTTCTTTTATTCCATGCAAGTCTCTTGTTTGTGAGGCTGTAACAGCAGCTGAGCAGCACAGACGCTGGATACCGGAGCTCAGTATCTAAAAAGAGAGGTGCCAGGGTTCGACCCCCTTCTGAACTCCAGAAGCACTGCGAAGAAAAGACACTCTGCACATGCCATGCACTTCTTTTGTATTGCATTGCACGTTTTAGGACTAAACGCTAGCATTAAAAAAATAGGCACTACAAGATCCGTTCTATGCAGCAACCTGCTGAGTCCCTTGAAGAGTATGGGTTGCTCAAAGATCCCTGTCTCTTTCTGTCCTTCGGGTTGGTTCTACCACTGATTCAGACAGGCACTGGGAGAGACGCCTTAGCTTTATGCTGGCACTAGACTTTTGTCCCCATAAGCGTGCAGGTTTGTCCCGCACATAATTGAGTCTCCCCTGGGGCACAGCACCTCCAGTGTAGGATTTCCTTTTAGCCCCTTCCTCTCGTCAGTATTTCGTCTTTCTCACACCTCTCTTGGAGAAGTCTGGTTTGCTTCGCAGCTTGGAAATCCCGTGGGGGAGCGGGGGCTGGTTGGTTTTCAGAAAGACCAAAGCTAGAATTGAAGGGGTGTCTCTAGCTGACATTGTATGATGGTGTACGCACACCATAACAGCTTAGCAAATTGTGAAGCAGTGCTTCCAGAGAAGGAAGCAATGGGTCATAATGGTAGTCAGATGCTGTGTATGTGGTTGTTCTGAAAAGATACCCCTGCAGCAAAATCCTGGGTAATATGGTAACCAGAACACAAGTTCCACTATTCTCAGTAGGGCTTATTCCCAAGTAAGTGCACATTCCTAGGAAACTGCTATCAATGTCCATATATAAAGAAGTATGAAATGTTTTCCAGATTTCTCATGTAGTTTCAGATTTTTACTGGAGCACAAAAGCATTCATTTCCCTGGTTTAAGGGAAACTTTTGGTGCAACGTAAACTGCAGTCTTGAGGACACATTAATCTTTTAATACGGTAAACGTATACAAGAATATCTGTACAAGACCATACCTTTCTCCTCAAGATAAGTCAACCAATTAACAACTAACTACATCACCCCACCTCCACATATGAGTTGCTACTCTAGAGAAAGGTTTGAACTGAATGATTGTGGTACCAAACAATGTGTGATAAATAATCATGGAATGTCAGCATTGGGCTATTGTTATCTTCCTGTCAGCCTATTGGAAGCATCCTAGCTGGCTGCAATTGGAAAAAGAATGCTAGTCTAGGTGGATCTTTGTTCCAGCTCTTCTTGTATTGTCCTTTCATATTTTATGACACCATCCCCTCACTCTTGTGGCTCATAGCCTGGATACATTTTAGGCATACAAGCTTAGGATTGATTCACAAGAACAAGAACAAAAAAAAATCAGCCCTCTGAGTAGGGCAACTTTATAAGGGAATCCACCACATGCTGGAATCGACCAGTTGTCTGATCACCCTGCTGAGGGCAGATTGCAGTGCAGCAAACAGTCTGAGAGAGTTCTTTGAACACATAAAGCTCCCTTATACTGAATCAGACCCTTGGTCCATCAAAGTCAGTATTGTCTTCTCAGACCGGCAGCGGCTCTCCAGAGTCTTAGGCAGGGGTCTTTCACATCACCTACCTGCCTAGTCCCTTTAACTGGAGATGCTGAGAATTGAACCTGGGACCTTCTGCATGCCAAGCAGATGCTCTACCACTGAGCCACATCCCCTCCCCTCTTTAGCTTACCTTAAGTTGTACTGAGTCCACAATGGTAAGATCAAACAATTAATATGCCACTTTGATACCAAACTGAGGTGGCCACACTAAGAGGGGTGGTCTTGGTCATGCAAGTGATCCTATATTGAAATTTTAAAAGAGAGTGAGTAAGGCAAGGATTGCATTTAATTTACCAACATGAAAAATGACTGACTTGTAAAGCCTTACAGTTAGCAAAAGCAAAGATCTTCTCACTTCAGTGTTATGTTGTGCTGAGAGTACAGAAAAGGTAACATTTCTGCTGGAGCAAATGTCCCAATTTACATTCCGTTACACTGAACATTAAGTACACTGAGATTCACCAGGATTGCGCTTTCCAGAGGAGAACCAAAATATGAATTTCAGTACCAGGTCCATGAGAGAACTGCAGGGGAGCCCTGGTCATACCTGTTGACATTCGTGGCCTTTCACATTCAGGTTTGAATAAGGGGGAAACTTGTAAACTGCATTTCCCTGCGTAGCTGACAGTTTTGTGGCATCCTGTTGGATTGATGGGTTTGCTTCAGAGTGATGAATTATTGGTCAATAATGGTTAAGCAACGACAAAAATGAGAGACAGGTTGTGACCGTGTATTCCAAAGGAAAAGAAGTAAACTACCTCTCGTAAAACAAAATCTTGTCAGATACATTGTGGGCAGCAAAATGTGGAATGACAGATGGGAAGGAGCTGGTGAGTGGATGGACACTTCATGTACAGAGCTTGTTTTCTGACATTCTGTGGAACGAGGGAAGAGATCAGGTAATATCTGTTGTGACAAAAATACTGAGCTAGAATAGAGCATGCAAGTCCCATGGGGTACATACTTGGAGGCTTGCCCTGGCTTTCCTGATCTCTTTCCTCTCTGTGGCTTTGAATGTCTTCAAAGGGAAGGAAAATCCCTGCTCTCAGGGTTTTTTCTCATAGGTTTGGCTTGCCTGCCTCAGAAAGGACAGTCGTAGTAAATCTTAGTTTGAAGCTTTTAAATAAATTTGGGGTAAAATCATCTGTTCTTGTTTCACACTTGCTGTCACAAGTTTTTAATGGAGAAAGCTAACCCCATGAAGAAGAAATATAGCATCCTTCGCTCCGCATTTAATTTCCTTTCATGACCGCCTTATAAATCCTCATGTCAAAATGCACCACATGCTTTTATTTATTTTTAGCACCCAACGGCTGTTAACACAGATATCTTTGCAGATACAGTCCACTTTAATGTTTTTGAATGCAACATTTCAAATGAACATACAGTGAGTAGAAACATGTATAGATGGGAGAGATCTTCCAAAGGATGCAACATATAACCTGAATATTGATTTCTGTGGGCATTTTGTGGCTTTCCTTATTACAGTCAGCTCTCCTACCAACGTTCTGATTAGCCATTTGACTTGATCGGGTGCACTTGAAACGTGTATAGACATCCAAACTTGTCTCCTTGAGAGTTAACATTTGGAATCTTTGCTTTTAGGGATGGCTCCTTGCCTTGCTAAATGGTCAATAAGCTGTAAGGGGGAAAAAGGGACCCTTTTACACCAAAACTGTCTGATCTTGATTAATAACATTTTTCTCCTTTTTGGTATGGGTAATTAGCTGGTGAGCGACATCACACTTTATCCTCACCAACTTGAACTGTAAAGAGTGAGTGATTTGAAATTGCAAAGGGGTCCCAACTGCTCTCCTGTTCGGCAGGGCACAGCACTTTCCAATTTTCGTCGATGTGAAAGCTTTTTCCTCCACTGGAAAAGCCATCGAAGGGTGTGCTTGTTTGCTGCAGAACTGACCAGCCGCATTGTCGTATAAAGACGCACAGGTTAATTCTCTTCTGTAATGAGTAAAGTTGCAAACTCTTCTGACGTTTTTATCTTTGTACTACTGGTCAAAGACCACAATAAATTATAGAAATTATAGAACTCTTCTGACTCTGAGTTGGATGCTTGGAAATGGCACCCGACTTCATTCATCGGCTTCTCTTAGGCAAAAGCAATAGAATGGAATTCTGTTTAACAAGATTTTGGAGCATAGGGTTTTCCCCCTCGTAAAATGATAACATTTGCGGTTCAATCATGACTGTGCTGACACAGGAGTAAGTCCCATTGGGTGCAATGGTCCATGTAAATATCCAGTCTAAATCATAGCATACAAATCCCATCACACAAGTACGCATCCATTAACAGCTGTTACTTGCCTTTGTCTCACTAATGTACCATTATGGCTCATTCTGGGTGCTTTGTTGATTTCCTCTTACACAGAAAGAACATAAATGTATTGTCAGGAGAGCTGACAAATTGGTCAGAGGGTGAGGATCTGGATTGGCTCAAGAGCTTTTGCCACCATTAAGTGGGACAGGAGTAGGAGCCAGACAGGGGAACACCTACACAAAGTGAGATGGCATTCCAGAACCTGCCGCAACAATGCCTTGGAATATGAGTGGAGGAACAGGTAGTTAAAAATGCTTTGTGCTTCCCATTCCTGTCCAGGCTGGCCCATCAGGGGATTATACATCCTGCCACAGAAAGTTCTAATTTGGATGTTGTAGAGAAGCTGACAGGAGAAGCAAGCTGAAACCGAAGCAGTGTGAGAACGTGGGGTTGTTCTCTGCTTCCAGCATGGCAGGCAAAGCTTGAAACGGGCCACCTCAAATGGCCGTCAGACTGTCTGAATGGCTGAGCCGGCCATGGATAGAATCGCAGAATAACTAATGCTAGAACATTGGGGTTCTACTCTGTACTTGGCAGTTCCCTTTAGAAAAGGAAAAATAATAATAGAAGGATGGAACTATAACAGAATGTACAAAGATTAGACTTCCATTCTGTACACCGAAGATTCGTACTCTGCTATACGAGATTTAATGTGCAATTTAATTCAGAGGCTTGTACAAAGGATGACTCCAATTGGTTTAGTCACTTCAAAACATGTTGCTTTGCCAATACCTTTCCATTTAAGGAATTCATTCACAAAGGATGCACTTAAAAAAAAATCCAGCACTTTTTGAACTATGTAAGAATGGGACAGTATAAAACTTAGTACAGCCGAGGGATTTTCTGTATCGAGAAAAAATGTGCTTTTTGGAATGGCTAGCAATCAGACTTCACAAAGTTTTAGAATACAATTTTCCAGAAGGTAGCCGTTTTAAGCTGTTGCAGCCAAAATAAGACTCTTGTGGCACTTAGAGACAAAATGCATTGTTGCATAAGCTTTAATGAGCCAGAGTCCACTTTGTCAGATGCATCCTGACACATCTTACGAAGTGGGGCTGTGGCTCATGAAAGCTTATGTAACACTCACAGTGCCATCCAGTGCGGAGCTACGCCAGTCTGAGCCCTCTGAAATCAATGGATTTAGGCTGGAGTAACTCTGCACCGGATTGCACTGTAAATGCGGCGTGTTAGTGTTTAAGCGCCATAACGGTATTTGTTCTAGAAACGTAGCAGCAATATAGATGTATAGTTTGTGGGACTATGATTTTTTTTCCATGCAAAGCTCATAGTCTTTCACATGAAGGAGTGTGTTATGATCGACATGAAAGAATAGTGGCTGTCGGATGTCTGATGTTATCTTTTCCTGTTAATTTGAACGACTATCAGAACCATGTCGATTAAATGAAAAATACAAAACTTGTCATAATGCAAACAGCCTGTGTGCCCTTCTTCACTCACAAAACCAGACTGGTGTTTCTCAGGCTTTTTACCATGTTTCCCTGCAGTCTTATACAGAAATGTCACTTTGCTGTAATTTTGAAGATCTGTATCCATAACTACTTCTAAAAGAAAAAAATAATAATCAGTACAGTTCCCCCCCCTCCACTTTTCCACTGTTCATTGCCAGTGAAACATTTAGGACATTGATAAGATAACCTCCATATGCTCAGGGGCTGGTTTAAAAGGGATAGTTGAGATCTGTGTCCTAGAAAATTGGCTTTCAAATTGCAAACTGACAGACCCTTAACTAGAGGGCCAGTCTCGGCTGTCTCTAGAATATGAATCATCTGTCTCTCTATCTCTCCCCCCCCCCCCCCAGTCTATTGAGTATCTGTTTCCAGGTTTGTAGTACATGCCATTTCACTGGAGACTGGCATCTTTCCTGGGCAGAGGTGGGCAGAAGGAAGTCACATCTTTCTATTGTGACTGTTGTTTGCTTTGGGCCTGGGCATTTTCTTTAAAAAAAAAAAATTCTCCCTTGTCTGCTTAGCAGTGGAGGGTCTCCCCAGTATCCTAGCAACCACAGGCTAAAATGCTTGGCTGCTGGTCTTTTTGCCATCTCTTCCCCCCTCCTTCTTCTGCTGTCTTGCCTGTGCCAATGAGGGAACGGCACTGGATCTTTGGGGCAGGACACTTCAATCCTGGTACCCGAGGGGAGGGGGAATCTTCATCTTTTTGATGACAGGTCCCCCCCCTCCCAGGCTCGGGCAGCATCAAAGATTCTCAAGGAGATAACAGTTACAGAAATCTGCTGCTGCCGTTTCATTCCCATCCTCCTGCTCTTTTCTTAGCATCCACTTTGAGGGAGGCTCAGCTGCATTCCAGATATTTAAACTGCTCCGTGTCCGATGGGTAGAGCAGGGACGTAACTTGCTTCTTTAGATGTGTCTTCTTCCTCTGACTTTGCTCTCTGGGGTCCGAACAGCACAAAAGAATGGTGGCAGAGTATATCTTTAAACACCTCTCTGTCCATACACCTGTATGCAGCGGTAAGAGTGAGATTTAAAGGGTCAATGTGTTGCATAGTGAGGTATGGCAGTCTGGGTCCTCTGTTCACTGCTGTCCATTTGTCTTGTCTGAACTTTTCTTCCAGCTGGCCATGCACAGTATCAGAGCTCAGGTGTGACAACAGCCCTTAGGAAGGTACAGAGGGAAAAGCCACATACAGGGGAGGTTGGAGTGTTCCCCCCCGCCCGCCTGAACGTTCCCTTGTCCCTTTCCGTTTCACACCTCTTCCATTTCACACTGTGTGAAATCAAACTGAATTAAATGAGAATTTGCTTTATTGCTGTGACACTTTAAACGGAAGTGTTTTTGTAATATTTGGGCAGGACAGATCGCTAAAGGCAGGTCTGCATGGCAGCCTTCCATGCTACCGATTATTAATGCTAATCTGCTAAACTGAAAACACAAGGAGCACATGGGAAGACTCCTACACAGGATAGGGTGCTCCCTCCCCTCTCCGATTTGAATATCCAAAGCTGGTTCTGCACATTGTGAGGTTGGTGTTAACAGTCTTGTTCATGCTTTGAAATGTAGGTTGCCAGGAACGGAAAAGACTGTGCACGGTGCCAACATTTTCATGCAGGATTTGGAAATGCATCAGAAATATTTCCAACTTCTCTCTCCCTGTCTCTCTCTATAGTCTAGTTCTCACTAAAGTGGTAAGCCTGTTTAACTATACCTCTTCAGACTGCAGGTGAGCCACACAGGATTAAATGCCTCTCCAAAAGGAAAATGTTCCTTTGACATGGAAAAAGAGATGCCAGGGAGACAGTAATCTTAGGCTACCATTCTCTCTGACATCTGATTTGCTTTATGGAGGAATTTGTTTAATGGGAAAACATTTACAGTGTATTCCTAAGCAGAGTTATACACTGGTTCTTGTAGGTTATCCGGGCTGTGTGACCGTGGTCTTGGTATTTTCTTTCCTGATGTTTCGCCAGCAGCTGTGGCAGGCATCTTCAGAGGAGTAACACTGAAGGACAGTGAGAGACACACAGTGGTATCTGAAGAAGTGAGCTGTGGCTCACGAAAGCTCATACCCTGCCAGAAAATATTTTTGTTAGTCTTTAAGGAGCCCCGTGGCGCAGAGTGTTAAGCTGCAGTACTGCAGTCAAAAGCTCTGCTCACGACCTGAGTTCGATCCCGACGGAAGTCGGTTTCAGGTAGCCGGCTCAAGGTTGACTCAGCCTTCCATCCTTCTGAGGTTGGTGAAATGAGTACCCAGCTTGCTGGGGGTAAAGGGAAGATGACTGGGGAAGGCACTGGCAAACCACCCCGTAAACAAAGTCTGCCTTGGAAACGTCGGGATGTGACGTCACCCCATGGGTCAGGAATGACCCAGTGCTTGCACAGGGGACCTTTACCTTTACCTTTAAGGTGCTACTGGACTCTTGCTCTTTTCTACTAATGCAGACAGACTAACACGGCTACCCACTGTGAACTGTGCTTCAGTGTTACTCCTCTGAAGATGCCTGCCACAGCTGCTGGCAAAACGTCAGGAAAGAAAATACCAAGACCACGGTCACACAGCCCGGATAACCTACAAGAACCAATGAACTCTGACCGTGAAAGCCTTCGACAGAGTTATACACTTTTTAACTTATTATTTCAGTGGACTTTAGAAGGGTGTAACTCTTCTTAGGTTAGTAATACTAATCATTTAAGTCCCTACCTATAGTCTGAAGTGGTACAAACCAGACAGATGTTTCACTTCAGTGTGAAATTAGAGCCTAACAGTATGTTACATTTTCCTGGGGGCATCCCTGGGTTGGGTGAAGAGGTGTGTTCTGTAGGTTCACACTTCTTGGGCACATTGGGGCCTGTTTTGAATCAGAACCATGGTGTATGGAGGGAATTTAGATCTTCTGCACTGTTTTTCTAACCTGAAATGGTCCTGAGAGATACTATTTACCCTCTTTTTTTTTTTTATAAATTTTTATTGATTTTTTAAAGCTATAAATTCTCCATAATTTTGACAACAGCGTAAAAATAATATCACAATCGCAATTATATTGATTGTTGTCTTAATTACCATTAAACATAAAAAATATGACAACTTCCCCATCACCTCCATCTACCTCTTAATAAAGTATTATTAGCCTTCGTTAACATATACTGATCCTAACATTAATTTCATTCTAAAGTTTCATGTTTTATAAAATTTTACATTCTGGATCAAAATAAAAAGTAGCCTTCCATTATTCCCAGATCTTGTACATTATCACAATGATTCCTTCAATACTCCCCTTTTCCCCAGTTTCTCCAATTCCACCAGTTCTAGCGTTAAAATGATTTAATCCCTTTATTCTGAAACCTTTGTCCCTTTCCATTTAACATAAATTTAAAATAGCCATGCCACCCGTCCACACTGTCAAAGCCTTCCAATCCAGCAATCATATTTAAGTCAATCCTTTAACCATGGTCTAATACTTCCTTCTGTAACTGAAATAAGTCAATCAGGTATGGGAACAAGATTTCTTTGTTTTCTCTCATTTCCTCAGGCAAGGTGTATATCCAAAAATAATTCTTTCTGGGCTTAATCCCCATCGTGGCTTCAATCTGTGTTCCTTGATCTGCTCTCTTCTTCCTTGTATCCACACGTCCTTCCATGTCTTTTTTAAATGAAAAGTCCATTTCTTGTATGTCTGGTCTCTTTGTCGCCGGCTGGTTACTTTCTTGGACTTCTGTCTTCTTCTTTATATCCTGATATTCTTCCGTGACTTTTTGGGCAGAAGAATCCATTGCTTGTAAGTCCATATTTGTAGTCATCATTTGAATTTTCAAGACTTTTATGTCTTCTGTAACCAGATTCAACTTCTGATTACATACCAGTGATGATTGGTCAAGAGTCGTCATCACTGAAATCAATTGAGCCATCTGTGTAGAAATCTGTTTTAATTGTTTAATTGTCGCCTCAGAATATTTAGCAAACATGTCCTGTACTTTTTTTTCCATGATTGAATTCAGTAGAATTCCCTTTGATTTCATAAGAGCAGGGCTATGTTAGCCAGATCAGGGAGAGGCTCCAGAGTATGTAACTTTATTAAAAATTTGATGGTCATCTAGCAGGAGTCCAGCATGTAGTTAATAGAAAATACTTTATTGTCCAACTTAATATCTTTTTCGGGTTGAAAAAATAAGTATTTAAACTTAAAAAAACTTTTTAAAGTTAAAAATACCAACGAGTTTTACCAGACGCTCTAGATCGGCTGAGCCAGGAAGTATTCCAGGGATTACCTAATCGTAGACCTTCTATCGTCTCTTCTCTATGGTTATTACCTTCAGGAGTGGTTTTGGTGTAACACGAGTAAGACGAATTTCCGGTCTTACGACCTTCTTCCTGTTGATTTGTAGAGCAGTGGAGAGGTAAAGCACAGAGTCTTCCGGTCAAAGGATCCTCTTTGTTGTACACGTGGCTGGAGGACCTTTTTTTCCCTCATGTAACTTCTCAAAAGTTCCTCCCTCCCCTTCCTTTAAGAACGCGTCGGATTGGCAGATCTTACATCAATCATTCAAGCTCGTTGTTTTAATTTAAGTTGATCAGTTTGATAAGGCTCCTGCTGCTTTATCTGATGGATCTCATACAACAAAATCATCCAGTTCACTATTTACCCTCTTAAGGGGCTACATGTGTACTGATGAGCTACATGTTACATATCCACCATGGTGCAAATATTGCCCCTGAGGAGAACGGGAGGAAAGTCTAAGCCCCTTTCTTCTTCACGCCACAGTCCCATTCTGAAAAGTCCATGTGTAGAACTTCAGAACATACTTCTCTACCTAACCCAGAGATGTCCCTGGGGAGAATGTACCATGTATTTGTGTCCTTAGCCTATGTGGTTGTGTCCAGTGACATTAGGGTTGCCAACCTCCAGGTACTAGCTGGAGATCTCCTGCTATCACAACTGATCTCCTGCTGATAGAGATTAGTTCACCTGGAGAAAATGGCCCTAAGTGACATCTGCTGGGGTCTACACACATTCCAATATTATTAAGAAGGTAGCCAGTTGATGTGGCAAGTTCTAGGGTGGCACACTTGTCCATGGGTTTTTCTTTGAGTAGCTTTTTATCATGCTGTTGTAGATAGTTGACTTTGGCTTATATATCTGGTTGGGCATAAACAGTGTCTGTTAAGGATCTGGAGACTCTCCTGGGCAGCCCCATCTTGAAACTCCTGTGCCAATGTCTCTACTTGGTATCCTATGCTCACTCAGCAGAGGGGATACATGCAAAAGGAAAACCCCACACCAAGGTACAAAGAACATAGCAATTGCACTAGAGACCATAGCAGCCCTGCTGACATTCACCAACCGCAGCACGGTGTGCCTATCATACCTCTGCACATGGTGATGTAGCCACACCGCCTTATGCTAACCTGCTCTGCCCACATGCAGAACAACAAGGGTGGAAACAAAGGGAAACACAGCACCCTTCTGCTGCTGTGGGACCAGTTGGTGCCCTGGAACAAGTACATGCCAAGGAATTCCCCAGATCTGGCCTCAAGCTCCCTCCAGCAATCCTGTCCCCTTTTGCCATGGCAAGTTCTGCTGCCACAACACCCACATGCCTCACAGCTCATTTGGTAGAGGTATGCCCAAGACATCCCCTTGGGCCCGAGCAAATGCTCAAGACCTCCCCTGCACAAGACTTGGTTTGGCTGGGGATTAAGGAGTACCACCCTTTTGCCAAGCAAGAGGAACGCAGACAATAGGGCAGCGACACACAACCACACGCTCACAGGAGGACTTCCTGGTCATCCCCTTGCTAGCTCATTGGGGAGAGGGAAAAAGGGGGTCATGGGTTCAAATCCTACCCAGGGAGACCAAGGCAGTGTACGCATTTGGCCAAAAATGTTCTTGGGAGCAATCCTCTAACTACACACCCCACTGGGTTCATGGGAATGTGATACTGCATAGGGCATTCTGAAACCGTCACTGGCCTGGAATTGACATCAGATGTATATGTCATGTAGAGAAAAGCATACTACGTTGGAAATGCATGGGCATGGCATATCCAAGGTCTCTGTCGAGCATTTCATGGGTATTGTCCCAGATAGCCCTGGAGAGAGTCTCAGGCAAGCACGGCTGAGTTTTTTCACCACTGAACATAATCACTTGGGATCGACCACTCATGCTGATAGGAAGTATCACACACCAATCACTTTAGCTGGCAAGCCCCCATCCACCATTCCTAGGGTTGCCAATCTCCAGGTACTAATTGGAGATCTGCTATTACAACTGATCTCCAGCCGATAAAGATCAGTTCACCTGGAGAAAATGGCCGCTTTGGCAATTGGACTCTGGCATGGAAGTCCCTCCCCTCCCCAAACCCTGCCACCCTCAGGCTCCACCCCAAAAGCCTCCAGGTATTTCCCAACCCAGAGCTGGCTAACCTACCATTCCATATCTGCAGACTGGGGGTTCATCCCTGCTCCCATTCATCCCAGCAGTCCTCATGATCCCTCCCCATCCCTCCACCCCCCCCCCCGGTAACGCAGGCTGAATTGCTTATAAGATGCCAGCAATGATGGGGGAGGGGGATGCAACCTGAGGATCCTGCCCCTCTACCTTGTGCAAACACACCTGTGCAAACACTGGATGGCCTCCTGCAAATGAATGTTCCACACCGAAGACAACTGAGGTTAGTAATGTGAACCCATCCCTATCTATCCAAGCCCAACATAACTGACTTAGACTACACATTGTTTCAATAGCATCATGCATAGAGATATGAAAGCAAATGAAAGGGGTTGCCAAGTCCCCCGGGTCCTGTGCCTTTGGAAGCTACACTGACAGGCCTCAGAGTCATAGGCAGAACTTTCCCTGTTACTGAATGCCCATGAAGGGGACAACTATGTGGTTCAATAATGGTGTGTTAAGTATCTTCAGCATGGTATAGTGGTTAAGAGCAGTGGTTTGGAGCGGTGGACTGTGATCCGGAGAACTGGATTTGTTTCCCCACTCTGACACATGAAGCCAGCTGAGTGACCTTGGGCTAGTCACAGCTCTCTTAGAGCTCTCTCCGCCTCACCTACCACACAGGGTGTCTGTTGTGGGGAGGGGAAGGTAAGGTTTGATTTTTCCTTAAGTGGTAGAGAAAGTTGGCATATAAAAACAAACTCTTCTTCTTCAACTGTTGTGAGAGCCAGGCTAGAACATGCACACTGTTCACCGCAGTTGTTGGTCGTGATCCAGGCTCAGCAGGAGGTTGGCATTGCACTGTGGATGGGGTTCATCTTGGCCTGTACCCCTGTGGGAGGGCTGCCTGCAAAAAGTCAAACGAGACACGACGACAGTCATGAATTCTGTTGCATGGTAGCGAAACTCTGTGCATGGTGCTCTTTTAGTTCCTCTGGCCTCCCTTGAAGGCAGTTTCAGAGGGTAGCTGTGTTAGTCTGCAGTAGAACAGCTTCATTTGTGTCCAGTGTAGGGCATTTCCTAAGGTTGATATCTAGAACCACGTATACAAACTGTATATGTATATATTTCTGTAAATGTGTGCATGTTTTACATGGGTTTCAATTGACCACTGATGAAGGCCAAATAGGCCGAAACACGTTGGGCATGTGGTTATAGATATCAACCTTAGGAAATGCCATTGTGCTATTATATTTATATATATTATTCTACCCAAGCTTGGGTACCCAGCTTCTGTTTTCTAGGTTGGGTTTTATTCCCCTCTTTTTTCTTCTTCCACCACCAAAGTCTTCAGGTATTTCCCTGTGTGGAGCTGGCAACCCTATTCCAGCAGCACCTTAGAGACCAACAAGTTTTCCGGGGTATAAGCTTTTGAGACTCAATGCTTCCTTTGTCAGATCTCGAAAGCTTATACCCCCTAAAATCTTGTTGGTCTCTAAGATGCTGCAGGACTCAAATGTAGCTGTTCTACTTACTGCAGGCTAACACAGCTACCCTCTGAAGCTGCACCGTGTCTGAAATGTCTGCTGGGGCTGCTCCATTGGGGATTCTGCAAGGTGACAGTCGCTGACTGTGTGTTTGGCGGACAGTGGCAGTGTCTAGAGTGGAGAGGCTATCAGCCACCCAGGATGTGGCTTTGCTTCCTGTGTCCCCTACTTGTGTGTGTGGGGGGGTGGTTATACCAGCATGACTTAATATTGCAGCACACTGCTATGTTGCTGGCATATCTGCAAGTGGCCCCTTTCTGCAGTGTATACACGCATTGCTAGCAACTGTTGAGGTACGGAGGGTTATTGGGGCAATAGACAGAGTGGGAATGGGGGGGTCAGGTGGAAACTGTTGACAGAGTTGCAGCATGGGCTCTCTCGCCCTTGCTAAGCAGGGTGCTTTATCCTTGTGCCCCAGGTTGAAGAAGTGGAGGCTCCCCTTTGGTGTTTGTGTCTCACGGCAGAGTAGCTGATGGAGTCTGAGTGATGCTCTGTGCTGACTGGAGCAGCATCAGCAATGAAACAATGGTTGGGTCCCCCACCCCGGCTATTTATGGGAGGTGCTCGCTTTCTGTGCTAAGTGCCCTTTGCTGGACCCCCCATGTGCGCTTTAATTAGGGTTTCTAGGTCCCTCTTTGCCACTGGTGGGAGGCTTTTGGGGCGGAGCCTGATGAGGGCAGGGTTTGGGAAGGGGAGAGACTTCAATGCCATAGAGTCCAATTGCCAAAGCGGCCACTTTCTCCAGGTGAACTAATCTCTATCAGCTGGAGATCGGTTGTCATATCGGGAGCTCTCCAGCTAGTACCTGGAGGTTGGCAACCCAAGGCTGGCATAATGGGTCTTTCCAGCTCACATCCGCCATTCAGCATAAGGTTCTATTGGGGTGGAGTGATATATGGACACTGTCTATCAAGATGCAGATATATGAATGTAGAAAGTTCTATTAATATTCCTTTGGCTTAAGCAGTTGCATTTCAGAGTAGAAGGTGGAGATCAGTTGTAATAGCAGGAGTTCTCCAGCTAGTACCTGGAGGTTGGCAACCCTAGCTCTAAATGTGGGTCCAGAGAGAGAGAGAGCTGCAGGCCACACACCCTAGCATCTGAGCTACAGATCTCCTGGTTGGAGTTCTATTGTGCTTAGAAGGGCTGCGACTGGTGGCATACTTAACATCCTAAGCTGTGCTGGGAGTTGGAGGCAGGGGGGGGGTGCAGTAGGTTTCCTCCCTCTGCTTGTATTCTATGGTGATTTTTAAAGGTACACCAGGGCTATCGCTGGCATGATATTACACTTCTGCTGAGGGGGGTGGGGAGGAATGCATGACTGAAGCTGGGGAGATTTAGGATGATAACAAAACCCCGCTTGTCCATTGGCATGCCACGGATGCTGCCCATTGCTGTGCCAGTGCCCTAGTTACACCAGTCCAGCACAGTGTGGCCTGGTGATGACCGACTTCTAGATATTCTTGCATAACTTCAAGATGCACTGGCACAGAGTTTAGTTGCTATCTTAAGCTATTTAGTGGCCGGGATTAGGCTGGTTTGGTCAATCTCCTAATGAAAGAGGGAGAGAGAGAGAGAGAGAGAAGTGTAACTCCTTAGCCTAGAAACTCAATACAGCGTTCGACATGTGCTTTTTATACCAGGCCAGAGTGTGTTGCAGGGTGCTCCCTGCCATGCATATGTATCTGTAGTGCTCTGCTTGCCTTAGGGGTCATTAGTTCATGCATGCACATCAGAGGACCTGCTCGTGAATAGAAAATGGAAAAGCATTGCATGTGAGGTGAAATCAGGTGACATGAAAAGTTCCATCTGTGTTGTTAAATTGGGACGGACTCATTCACACATTCAAGCTATCATTTAATATTTGCACGTGATGTATATGTAGGCGTGAACCTGCCCTAATTTATGCTCACTCAGACGCATGCATGTTCCCAGGAACATACACACAGTGTAAAGCTTTTATAACGACATCGGTGCTCTACTATTAATACCTTTCCTTGTGTCACTCTGTAGCTAACCCATGTTTGACAAACTGGTTTTGCATTTCTGGGAATCTGGCAGCATGGCGCTAAGACATTTGCAGTAGTAGCAGAGTTGTTCTAGCCTTCACAATACATCCTCTTTTCTGTCTCTCTACTTTCTTCCTGTCTTTCTAACTTGCTGAAGTTCATTTCTACAGATATTTTGCCCTTTTAAGGCAAATAGCTCGAGACCAGTGCTGGGTCTCAATTTTAAACAGACTGTACTAGCGGTGACAGAGTACCAGGACGTTTTTAAAATAAGCTCTCTCATTTCCTCCCTCTCTCCCCTGCAAGTGCCTGGCTTTCTGTGGAGTCACTGAACTAGGAGATGTTTTATAAAAGCCCTGATCAACCAGAGGAAACAAAACCAGGGGAATGGATTTGAAAATTGAATTTTATTGGTTCCTCCTTTTTTTAATGCTTCTGGCTTCCATTACCACCAAATCCCCCCGACTATAGATGACATGTCACATTGTTGTTCTGTAACAGAACCAAGAGAAAGCTGTATCTTGGGACCAAGCTTCAAGAGATGTGTGTGTGTGTTAAGTGCCGTCAAGTCGCTTCCGACTCATGACGACCCTATGAATCAATGTCCTCCAAAATGTCCTATCTTTGACAGCCTTAAGAGATGTGTAACCACATGCATTTTTATTATGGACTTGGTTTATACTTCTGGAGCTCGGGCAGCATTAGCTCCTAAGCACAGAACCTAAAAAAATGTTCTAGCTATCATGACAGATCTCCATAAATGATCCAAATTTATTTATTTATTTATTTATTTATTTTTCCCAATTTTTTAGCCCACCCTCAATCGCCAACCAAGGCTGAGCTCAGGGCAGGTTACAATGAGTACATTACAATAAGAGATAACAATCAATCTCATCGTTAAAATTTCAAAAATATTAAAACCGTAATAATAAAATTAACATGTCGATGGCGTACAACAGCAGACCAGTTGCTGGAAGATTCAGAGCAGTTCTCTGTAAAATAAAATAGGGGGGAAAGACAGGGAGGCCAGCAATGGATGACAACCTGTGGCTGTCCTCAACCATAGGCCTGGTGGAATAATTCCGTCTTACAGGCCCTGCGGAACTCTTTGAGGTCCCGTGGGGCCCTGATGTTATTAGGGAGATAATTCCACCAGGCCAGGGCTGGGGCTGAAAAAGCCCTGGCCTTTGTCAAGGACAGCCGCACACTCCTAGGGCCAGGAACCTCCAGCAGATTAGAATTAGCAGAACGTAGTGTTCCCTGGGGGGTATACCAGGAGAAGTGATCCCATAACGGGAGGCAAACCATGCAGCTGACACCCATGTCCCACCAGGCATGGTGATCTTGTCCCCAGTCTGAGTTCAATAGTCTATTGTTGGTGTATACCCTCAGAGGCTTTTTTTTTCTTTTACAAATGTATACAATACTGTAAATTTACTTTTGCAAATGTATACAATACTGAAGCAGTCGTAGGGAGTGCAGAAATTTGAAGTTTCTGCTGGCTGTATCCGGTTTGCTTATCTAGAAACCAGATGGGAGTGATGGCATAGTGCCTACATGTAAAATGAAGACGGGTGCCTTCAGATTCTGAAAGACATTACGGGTTGGCTCTTGCTGACTTTTCAGCTCACTCTTGCCCAAATTCCCCTCCTTGTCACAGCCCTGACTCACATGGCTTTTGTCCATGCAGCATCTTGGGTTGCCAACGTCCAGGTACTAGCTGGAGATCTCCTGCTTTTACAACTGATCTCCAGTCGATAGAGATCAGTTCCCCTGGAGAAAATGGCAGCTTTGGCAATTGGACTCTATGGCATTGAAGTCCCTCCTCTCCCTAAACCCCGCCTTCCTCAGACTCCATGCCAAAAACATCCTGCCACTGGCAGATGGGACCTGGCAGCCCTAATGATTTCCAGCATAGCCGTACTGGTGTTCAAAGGGGACTCCTTCCTCCCTTTTTCACCAGTGGAAAAGCTGGATGTATCCAACCCCTATATGCTTATCCCAGGTTTTAACAAAAGAGTCTTACTTGCAACTGTGCTTGATTTCACCTAGTTATCCTGGGGGCTGAAACACTTCCCCATTATCCTGACCCTAGTCCTAAAACAGTTCTTGTTCTCTTGTACCTCCTCTTCCCAAAACAACAGAGAGCCATGTTGCCTGCTGTTTCTGTGACAAAAGTGTGTTTAAAAATAATAATTAGCTGGGGGGGGGTTTGTTTTTTGTATAATGAGAACTGGGTATTTTGGGGACTTGGGATACTGTGCATCTGCTCCAGTTCCTCAACAGCCAGCCATCCTGGCTCCCCAAGTGTCTGTCTCTTTCTCACTCTCTGTTGTATACCAACAAGCCTGCACAGCTTGTGATCCACCAAGCTGAACAAGTCCACCAATAAGACTTACATTTCCAATCGTAAACCAGCAGTTTAAGCAGAATAATTATTGAGCGCCTGACGGGCTGCTGTACATAGCTGGTGCATGTTACCAGTGCTGGGAGAACTCTTATAGCTACTTACCAAAGATGTAGTCTAAGTGGAATACTGTTGCTTTTAAAAAACTGGACCAACTATTTAAAAAATGAAATATTGCAAACACTTTTGAACACACACAACTTTCCAACAGTGCATAGTCTCACAGAGCAATGTATTCTCAGCAGTTTCTTGATGACAGATGGGTCTCCATGACAAGAAACAAATGTTGAATGTACAAATTTGTACCCGATCTTTTGTGTTGCTGCTACAAATAATCCCATCATTCACTATACATTTGTTCCAATCTAACAATAGTAAAGTTTATCCAAGTCATTCATGTTGTTCTTAAAATGAGGATTTTTCACTATGAACAGCGGCCGCTAAAGCCCATTAAGAATCTAACGATATAAAAGGGCATTTACAGTACAATCCTATGCAGCTTTACTCCACTCTAAGCCCGTTAGCTTCAGTGGATTTAGACTGTAACCACTGTGCTTAGGAACTCACTTTTAGTTAAGGTTGCCATCTTCCATGTGGATTGCCATGTCTCCCCTGACCACTGGAATGGGTTGTAGGGTTGCAAGATCCAATCTGGAAAACTCCTGGAGATTTGGGGATGGAGCCTGGGGAGGACAGGGACCTCAGTGGGGCACAATGCCACAGTGTCTTTCCTCCAAAGCATCCCATTTTCTCCAGGGGAACTGGTCTCTGTAGTCTGGAGATGAGCTGTAATTCCGGGATTCCATCTGGAGTCTGGCATCCCTAGGCCTGGAGGTCTCAAGGAATTACAACAGACAACCAGAAATCCCCCAGGTAACAGAAATCAGTTTCCCTGGACAAAATGGCTGCTTTAGAGGTTGGACTCTATCCCACTTAAGTCCCTCTTCTCTCTGAACCCTGCTCTCCCAATGCTTCACCCCCAAATATCCAGGAACTTCCCAACACCTGGAGTTAGCAACCCTACTGTTAGTTCTGTAACAAAATACAATTTCACTACTTCGGTATCTCTTATTTGTTGGGAGCTATGTGGCTGCAGAAATTCGAGTATCTCAACCAGGTTGAGATACTGGTTAATTACCAGGCCAAGATCTTTGGAGAGTATTAAATGTAAGTTTCCACCAGATCAACTACTACAATTTAAAGAAGTTTCCCTCAACTTTACTATCTTCGGTGCAGGCACGCCACCTGCGTTTAGATTCTCAAAAGTTCTCAGTCTAGGAAGTAATAGTTTTCCTCTCTTCCTGTAGCAATAAACTCTTTGATAAGTGGATAAATGTTACTAATTGTTGCTGATATGGCCGATTTAAAGATGTAATTTAATCATTATACTGTGGGCTAAGATTGGCAAAATCAAATGCTTTATATGCAAGATGAATGTTTAATTCAATTGCACATATCTTTTGATGAAAAATAGGCTTCATCTAATCAGTGTCGCTGACAAGGTATTATTTTAATTTGTGGTTTTAAAATATGAAAATGCATTCAGTAGAGATATAGCATAGCACAAAAACGTATCAGGCATAATAAGAATGACTAGCAGAATTGGGGCATTCATTATAGAGAGAAATTAATAATAAAAAATAAACACTTCCATTATGAATACATTATAATGTCATAAATCTGTTTATGGCACTTAAATACTGTAGTTGACATTCCATTAGGAACTGAAGTTAAATAATCGGTACTCCTTTCTGTAGGGTTTATATCCTGTGGAAGGAATATAAGGAAGGAATCAGCCCATAAATAATAACTGGTTTCTATCTTTTCTGTGTTATCCAAACATTATGAGTAGGGGAAGCAATATATCGGCCATATCTGGTAGACGTTTTTTCCCGTTTGAGGAATTCATGTTTGCAACTGAGGAAGCAAGGCATTGGTAAGAAGTTCATAAAAAGGGATTGGATATTTTAAAATTTTCGTTCGGAATATTCCCACAATAGATTGAAACTACTGAAAGTCTGATTTAGTGCAGATTTATATTTAAACTTGCTTAATTGCCATGCCCTTTCCCAAAGGAATCCTGGGGCCTGTAGGTCTGAGGGGTGGGGTAAGGATTTAATGCAGAAAGTTTTACAGGATTAAAATATGTGTGTGTCTGTGTGTGTGTGTGTTAAGTGCCGTCAAGTCGTTTCCAACTCATGGCGACCCTATGAATCAATGTCCTCCAAAGTGTCATCTTCTCAAAATATGTCCAAAATACGACAGCCTCAGTTTAGTCATTTTAGCTTCTAGGGTCAGTTCAGGCTTGATTTGATCTAAAACCCACGGTTTTTTTTTTTTTTTTTTTTTGGCGATCCAGGGTATCCGTAACACTCCTCCAACACCACATTTCAAAGGAATCTACTTTCTTCCTATCAGCTTTCTTCATTGTCCAGCTCTCACGCCTATACATATTAATAGGGAATACGATGGCATGAATTAACCTGATCTTGGTTGCCAGTGACACATCCTTACACTTAAGAATCTTTTCTAGCTCCTTCATGACTGCCCTTCCCAGTCTCAATCTCCTTCTGATTTCTTGGCTGCAGTGTCCCTTTTGGATGATGATGGAACCAAGATACCATCCCATAAACAACAATATCTAGGCCTGGGACTATTGAGGTCAGGGCAATCAAAGATCACAAGTAATGGTGATGAACCATCACTTTAGCAAAAGTGTTCCCCTGTTCCCTTCACTCATTAAAAGGTAAAGGTCCCCTGTGCAAGCACCGGGTCATTCCTGACCCATGGGGTGACTTCACATCCCGACGTTTCCAAGGCAGACTTTGTTTTTTATGGGGTGGTTTGCCAGTGCCTTCCTCAGTCATCTTCCCTTTACCCCCAGCAAGCTGGGGACTCATTTTACCGACCTCAGAAAGATGGAAGGCTGAGTCAACCTTGAGCCGGCTCCCAGAAACTGACTTTCAGGTAGGGATCGAACTCAGGTTGCGAGCAGAGCTTGGACTGCAGTACTGCAGCTTACCCCTCTGCGCCACGGGGCTCTTACTTCATTCATTACCCCCACTATTTTGTCTGGCAACAGGACTGTCTGGTTCTCCTGGACACTGACTGGCCTAGGCAGGGACAAGTAACTAAAGTGCTGCTTTCTCTGAGGGTTGCTTGCAGAATTGCTTCTGGCTTTCAGGGAGAAGGATTATACAAATTAGGAAAAATTGCCCAGAGGCAACATCTTGCTGTTTACATGATGGCTCTTCCCTTCATGAATGCTTAGACAACTTTCACGTTTCGTTTATTCGGAAAATGGGGAAGAAGGTCTTCGTAACATGTCCATTATTCATTGGTCTTCTACAACTTCACACTAACCTCGCTGTCCAACGTTCAGTGTAATCATGAATAAAATTTGGTTGGAAAAGTTGTTGTTAAGTCTTACCCCAGATGTAAATTTTATTTTTTTAAAGCGCATTAGTAAAAATAAATAAAAATCAACATTTCTGTGTGTGGGAAAAATCCCCTAGGTTCTGTAAACAATTCAGATGCTGAAGCGACTTATTTTGAAATATGGGAAACAGCGTTCGTGCCACAAACCTGTGAAATGAAATGGCCATAAAAGAGTGACTGTGAATTGATTACTCTTTTAACCTGGCCTGGGCTGAACTCTTGTCATTCTCGTTTGTACTTCAGAAAATTATTTTTAAACTGACTGCTCTGAGTCTGCTTCCCTTAACAAACGCAACACTTTATAAGGACTCTTTTTTTTTTTTTTTTTTACTATGGGAAAAGATCTATGTTTTTTTTTTTAAAGAATGTTTTCTTTTCTGATGGACAACAGCTGTATGCCTTTTGGAAACAGTACAGTGTGTCCCTGTGGAAATCACAAACTATGCTGGGAATACATATTTTATGTTAAACGGAATAAAGAGCTAATGGGGGATGTTTTCTATATTGGAATCCTATCCTGTTCTCCCTCAGAAGTCAGTGCCATTAGTCACCAGGAATAAAGGCTCTGACCTACTTGTTCAAGCATGCATGCATATCTATATTTGTGTGTGTGTGGGCTCTATGTATGTGCGCACACATGGGGTGTACTGGGAATCTGAGTATAATTTACAGACAATAATTCAGCAAAAAGGGAAAAATTGACCTATTTTATGTCCTGCCAAGCTTTTATCTTATTGCAAATCCCAAGTTGGGAAAGCAGCCAAATTCTGTCAGGGAACAAGGTTGTGAGCCGCAGGAAGCCCAGTGCAAGTAAAATGGGCATGAATCCCTGAATTTGGAGCTTGGTGGGAATTATCCCATTCTTGGGTAGGTGCTAAAGCTAGTCCAGTCCACAGGGAGTTTAGAGCCAGGCAGCCTCAGCCACAGTGATCCCATACACATTTTCATAACCTTACTAGCTAAAAGGTAGTCAGTGGGGCAGGGAATCTTCTGACCGGTAATCTCAGATGGCTTGCTGGAAACCTCAGATCCAAAGGTGGCCATGTCTAGCCTGACATCCAGGGCTGAACTAGACATGATGGGCATGGGTATCCACGTATATTTGTACACATGCCTCCTGTTCACAACTAAAGTGGGGGGATACAGGGAGAATCTATTTTTTAACATAAAGGGAGCAGACAGGGAAAGCAGCATTAACTCTGTTAACTTTCTCACCTTAGTTTTCTACAGAGGGAGGGCAGGAAGGATTGTGACAGTGTTTGGCTCTCGCGGCCTTTCCCAGGGTAATGCCCAGGGTAATTGCCCAGGGTAATGCCTATCGCCACTTTGGGGTCAGGAAGCAATTTTCCTCCAGGCCAGATTAGCCAGGGATCCTGGAGGGTTTTTGCTGCCATCTTCTGGGCATGGAGTAGTGGTCGCTGGGGATGTGGAGGGGAGGTAGTTGTGAATTTCTTGCATTGTGCAGAGGGTTGGACTAGATAGCCCTGGTGGTCCCTTCCAATTTTTATGATTCTATGATTCACTCATGGGCTTTTGGCATAATTTTTACAGTCCACTTCACTTCCACCATTGGAGATAGGCTGGAAAAGCAGTGGTGGAAGCAACGGTGTGGAGCAAAGTAAGGAAGTAGAGAGGACAGGATTTTGTTAAAATATATTCAGGTGGATACATAAATATACCACCACTTTTAATTTGGCCCAGTGTTACACTGTGCTCAGGTTCTTCAAAACTCATTCTATTTATCTCAGTCACAGGCATCAGCTGCTTGTTTCACTTGTAAAGAGCATGTCATGTCTTCTCAGGGATGGCAAAGAGGAAGTCATGCCTAGATTTGCTTCTGATGTGTAGGACAGTGTGGAAACAAGGGCCTTTTATGCAGGGACGTTTCCCCGCAGTCACCCCCGCCAACTGCTTCGGGGCTTCCTTTTGATTATGCATGCCTTTTCTGCCCATCAGAGGTCGCCTCGCTCTCCCCACGCATTTTGCCTGTGTTTTCCAGATGCTGTTTTAGCCAGAAACTGGAAAACACGGGCAAAACGCGCGGTGAAAGTGAGACAACCTCTGACAGGCGGAAAAGGCATGCATAATCAAAAGGAAGCCCCAAAGCAGTTGGTGGGGGTGGCCACGGGGAAACATCCCTGCATAAATGGCCAGACATCCATGAAAGGTACTTGATTGGGATTGATCTCCCTGAGTGTTTCCCACCCTGGAATGCTCTGCACTTCCATTGGCCGGACTGGTCCAAATTTAAAAGAAAACATTTCTATGGTTTTCAGTGAGCAGGTAAAATGGTCAGTTATGCCATCTTCTCTCTATTGTCTCTAGTGCACATCTTCTGGATACATTTATTAAAGACAAGCTTACTTTTATGTGTACACATGAAAGAAGGGCTTAAGCAAGATCTATCAATTTCGAAGAGCTCCTGTTCCATCTTCCTCCTCACTATCTATGCCTGTTGCTTCAAGCAGCAGTTTCTATTCTGATTATTACTTTGCGTGAGCTGTTCCCCAATTTTCGAGACATTCATGTAAAGAGACCCCAAATAATGAACTTCTGGACTCTGGCCACAAATTGCTTAACTTATCTCTCACTCCCAGATACTTTCCCAAAGGGTTTTCTGGTAACTTCCTCTGTCTGGTTTAACTGGAACTTAGCAAATATTCTTCTCAGCCTTCATGCCTCTGTTATAGCTGGAAACCTTTTTCTCAGCTGTACCCTCTGAGCTCTTAATTCTTTAGCCAAGTTCTGACTTGGTTCTGGGGTAGGAGTTCAAAAAGCCAGAGTTTCCTGGGTAATACCAGCCAGGAAATAATTTGGTAGAAAAGAACTTATTCTACATATCACTTATAGCTACAAGAATTATATTTAACATATATGGTTTCATACAGTACTGGCACCAAACATTGTGCTTGAGATGAAAACCCCAAATTGTTGTGCCTCCTAATAATAATGATAATAAATAATAAAATGGCCAATTTGTCACCCTTTCACAGTATCCAACATCTTCTAGGAATTGACCTGTTTTTATAGCTAGCCAAAGATAATGTACCAGATTTAGAGGTCCTACAGAAAAAAACATTTGCTATACAGAAGAAAAATTGTAACACTTCTATGTGAAGATGACTGGGGAAGGCACTGGCAAACCACCCCGCAAACAAAGTCTGACTAGAAAACGTCAGGATGTGACGTCACCCCATGGGTCAGGAATGACCCGGTGCTTACACAGGGGACCTTTACCTTTACCTTTTTACCTCTATGTGAAGGTTACCTGCATTTCATTCCACAGAAGTGCTCCCTACACAGTCTGAAGAATTACTTTGTACCTTTCTCTCTAATGTGCCAATTTACAATGTGAAAATGTGTGTGTGTGGGGGGGGGGGGGTTCCATTCAAAATATTGTAGCACAAGCCAAAATTTCTGCCATCTTACACTTCAAAACGGCTCTTTGAAATGGCCTCATTGACTTCTGATTGCTGCATCATAACTGATCCCATATGCTTAACAGATCTGATGAATATTACCATGTTTCTAGCATATGAGTACATGAAAAAGTTGACTATTTTAAATAGCAGCCAAAAGCTTTTTGTCAATCATTCACAAACACAAAGATTTTGAAATATAAACCACTGCTTTTCTAATTCTGAAATCGTTGAAGCTGTAGCCAAATTATTGCACTTAGGCTTGCCAACCTCCAGGTGGTGGCTGGAGATCTCCTGCTATTACAGCTGATCTCCAGCTGACAGAGATCAGTTCACCTGGAGAAAATGGCCACTCTGGCAATTGGACTCTATGGCCTTGAAGTCCCTCCCCTCCCCAAACCCCGCCCTCAGGCTCCACACCAAAACCCTCCCGCCAGTAGTGAAGAGGAACCTGGCAACCCTAATTGCACTGCATTACCATAAGACTGACGTCTGAAAGTATCTCAGGCCATATAACACAGAGAGTATTAAAATTATTTTAATTGAAGGGGAAAATAGCAGCATCTTAACCAAATTAAGAAAAAATCAAGCACTGCTTGCTATTAGACTTGGTTTGTTTTCATGTGGTCATGTGGGAAGTATAATTCTGAGCTGGAAGATATAATTGATATTAATAGTCCCAGGCTTAGTTCAGAACCCAAGGTGGAACTTTGCATACTGGGTGGAACTTCACATACTGGGAGGCAAGGTGGAGCCAGTGGTAGAGAGAGATGTTGGCCATAAAGGGGGGAGCTCAGCTGTAAGTGGTTGTTGCCTATGGAAACCTCTCTGTCTCAGGCACATGATGGTTCCAGATCTCTTGCGACTGCAAGCCAGCACAGATCAATAAATCACAAAGCAAGATCTGAAAGAACATGTAGAGTAGATAATTCAAATGATTGAGCCCAGCCACAGACTGTACATCAAGTCACATATATAATTCAGTATATGCCATGTAATGTTGAAGATCTAAGCATTTGGAAGACACTCTAAAAATGTGTAAATATTTTATAGCAGGGAAACATGGAAGTGAGATTATTCCCAAAGAAATCAGTTAATTTGTGGTGGAGAATGCAAAATACACACAGAATAGATCACTCAAGGAAATGATCCAAGCCACGTACTCATCAAGTAAGTCAGTTGTCAAGAGTACTATATGGTCATGGAATGAAGCATAGAGGAAATATGCAATTTATTTCAGTTTCTCCTCATCATACATAAACAACCATGACCCATCCCATAATGGGAGTGTAGTCCCAGATCTACACAATTTCTCTCTCCCCCCCCCAAAAAAAGGTAAATATAGTCCCCTATGCAAGCACCAGGTCAGTACTGTCCCATGGGGTGACATCACATCCCGACATTTCCTATGCAGACTATGCTTACAAGGTGGCTTGTCATTCCCTTCCCCAGTCATCTACACTTTACCCCGAGCAAGCTGGGTTCTCATTTTACTGACCTTGGAAGGATGGAAAGCTGAGTCAATCTTGAGCCGGCTACCTGAAACCGACTTCCATTGGGATCGAACTCAGGTTGTGAGCAGAGGTTTTGACTGCAGTACTGCAGCTTATCATTCTGAGGCATGGGGCTCTCACCCAACAGAAAACAAATATGGCCATGTCCTAGTTGCTTCTCCTATCTTGCACTTGCTAGGTTGAAAGAGGATCCAGCACACTTCTTCACTGCTACTGTTAACCTTCAGGCAGGTTGGAGCAAAAGAGGTGGCTGCTCGGTTGGCATGGTAGCTGTGAGCTCTTGGGCAGTGGGCTAGGGTGTGTGGCTTGGGACTGGGAAAGATGGCTACAAGTGACTGGACCAAGTTAGGTCAACTTCTTTCCAAAGAGGGCTGTATGTCCTTGTCCTTGTGTTGAACCTTAGCTTCCTAACAGTGCATTCCTAAGTATAGTTACTCAGGGGTGATCTTAGCCACGGGGTAGCTGCACTGGGTCCCATGCTGGGGGTGGGATGGCTAACGCACAGCTTCCACTGCCATCCTCTCTACAGGGTCATACCAAGCAGTGATGGCAACACCAAGGCAGCAGCCCAGACAATCATCTGTAGGGCAGTGCCCCCCTCATTAGCCCAACAGCTGCTAGCCCCTGCCCTGACGCCTCCTCTATACCGCATAAGGTGCCCAATTGCTTGGTAATGGTGGGCTATCACCCACCAATTGTTTCTGCTGCCTGCTGACACTCAGCTGGTTGGCAGGTGGAAGCATGCCGAGGAAGGGAGGGGGAGCGATCAGCACTTCCACATAAACTTCTGATTTATGCAGAAGTGCCACCATCGCATAGGTGATGCTGATTGCTGCTCCAAACCCCCCACCCCCCACCCCAAACGTCCCAGAAACTGCCAGGATAGCCATGGCAACCCTACCACCACAACTAGTGATCAAGAGGAGATTAGGAGGCAAAAATGGCCCTAGAAAAAGTAGAGTCCTCACAGCTCCCCTGATGGGGGAGCGGGAGAAGAGGAACAACAGGCTCCTGCTGCTTCTCCAAGACTTTTGCCTAGGGCCCTACAATGACTAAGACTACCCCAGGAGTCACCTGTCTAAGTCCAGTGAAATCAGTGGGCTTAGGGTTATAATTCTATTTAGAACTTTAGTCAGGGACTGTGGCTCAGTGGTAGAGCATCTGCTTGGCATGCAGGAGGCCCCAGGTTCAATCCCTGGCATCTCCAGTTGAAGGGACTAGGCAAGTAGATGATGTGAAAGACCTCTACCTGAGACCCTGGAGAGCCGCTGCCAGTGAGTAGACAATACAGACTTTGATGGACCAAGGGTCAATTCAGTATAAGTCAGCTTCAGCCAAAGCAGCAAGATGGATGGTCATCCGCATACAATCTCTGCCACTGGGCACAGCAGTTACTTCAAATCTTGTGTACAGCTAAAGTTGCATATTCACACATGAATGCACAAATTGTTCTTTCTTCCACTGCTCAGCGAATATAATGGTGCAGTGTACAAGCCCATGAACACAATTGACAAGAATTAAATGGTGGCAGGAGAAAAAATGAACAGGAGTGGGAAAACTGGCTTCCCCATAGTATAAAGGGGGGGGGAATAGGAGTCCCTAAATCAAAAGTTTGTTTCCCAATCAGTGGGCAACCTCACTGGGCGCATAGCAAGTTATGGTGGTGATTTCATGTATTACCTAACGGTTATAACAGCACAGAGAACTGAAATATTTTGTTATACAAAAGTAGGAAGTAGTAAACTAATACGTCTTGACATTTGTTCAATAAATACAATATGGCCATTTATGGTTGGTTATTTTGCCTTGGGTTCTCCCCCAGTCAGCTTCGGGGCTTTACTGGAGTTATTCATGATTTTTCCTACCTTCAGAAGTCACTTCACAGCCACAGTGCATTTGATCTGTGTTTTCAGGAACCTGTTTTATCATGAATTTAAATTTTGCCTTGATCCCAAAGCAAAGCTAATCGAGGCAATTCCTGTTAATAGTATTAACTTTGGGTTACTTTCCTCTTGCCCATTCCTGCTTGTTCCTCCCACCTCAAACCCCTCCCCATTGAAGCCATTTTGGTGATTTTCGGTAGCATGTTTTAAGATCTCGAGGAACGGAGCCTGATGTCCCCCGTCCCCCCCCCCCCATACACGACCTTTCTAGTCAGTTTCAGCAGCCAGAGTTCTTTAAAGTTTGCCGGTGCTAGACCACTGCTTTGAGATAGCCAGAAACAAATTGGCGGGGAAGGGGTTCCTTCTCTGCTTTGGCTGTAAAATGGCGCTCCATGGTCCCCTTCCATTCACCATCCATCCACCCTGCTTTTTTTTTGTTAGCTAGGAATATTTTAGTGATAAAATGATAAATCTATAAATAGAAATGAAGACAAGAGCAGCTGAGGGAAAGACACAGCCCCCCCCCCCCGCTGCAATTTGGACAATTAATCACCAAGATACCCGGTTGGGGGGGAGGGGACACTGGATTTTCCTGGCTGCTGTCTTCATTTCTATTTATAGATTTATCATTTTATCACTAACATAAACATGACAGGCAAAAAAAATGAACAGGCTTATGTCCTGGGTGTGATTCTCTGCTTTGCTTGTTAAAATGCTACTTTTGAGCTACTGGAACAGGCAAAGATTGGTAACACAACAGGAGGCATTGAGTTATGGAGATCAGGAGTGAACACAGCCGGGCAGATATTCCCCGCCCTACATTTCCTCTTAAAGGCATGAAACCCTTTTTACCTTTTGCAAGTGATTACTGATGGAAAGATGCAATGGAAATGCACTTGCCAGTGTTTTTCTGTTCTTATAACCCCTGCATTGAGCTAGCCTGAAACAAATTGGTTGGGAGAGGGTGTTTTTCCAGACTGGTTTTACATTGGCTGTAAAGTGGCCATACGGTTAATTACAAATGAAAGAATCCTGCGGTGGGGCTGGTGGGGCTGGTGACATATTTCAAAGAATGCACTACAGCCAATTACAAAGCAACGTTGTCAGGGGGCAGGGACTCAGAAGCTCTGTATTTTGCTGGGGATGAATAATTGAGTGCAAGGTACTCCTGGAATATCTTCGTGGCAAAAAGACCCTATGCATACAGTTTTGAGGCTTCAAATCAGAAAACTGTGCGTCTGCTAAGTGGCATACCTGGCGCAAATTTCCCCTGCATAAATGGCCTATGAAAGGAAGGGATCACATCTAATATGCCTTCATCATTCTTTTAGCGGCTGTTAGCATACACACTGGGAAACTGATGTAATTTAAAATGAATTGGCTGTTATCTTTGTTAACAATTTGTGTGCCCATATGAGAGAAACCTGTTAATTCTTGATTAAACAGTAATATTCATTAACATTAGTAAACTTCAGCTACCTTGGAATCAAAGGCTTCTGATATCTTTACATGTATATTACATTCCCATGTGCAGCATGTTATTTACAGGTTGTTGTACATAAACGTTCTGGCACAATGCTGTACAAATATTGTTGTATCTCAGAGGTAGGCTTTCTGCAGGGGCATGTAAAGATCAAGGTAAGTTATTTCTCCTATTTGTTTCTGGTTGCTGGTCAGACAAAAAGGTTTCTCTACAGCTGAACAACTTGTAACCCAACAAGCCAAACACTTGTTAGGTATTCATAAACGAGGTGGAGATGTTTGTTTACATTTATTTATTTCATTTATAGTTCACTTTTCTCACTGAGAATCAAGGTGGATTACAATTCGTTGTTGTTTTTAAAAAGAAGCAATAAAAGAATATAAATACATACAATAAATGCAATGAAACTGCATAAAGGTTTTAACAAACTTCAATAAATACACTAGAGCTATCACATCAAAACTACAACTCTATTCTCTTTATAAAAATGCCCTCCTGTTATCACAAACCTGCCAGTTATTGACAGTATACTGTGTTAATAACGTACATTTGATTTCTTTTTTAAAATGAGGAGGAGGATGCCTACCCTCTTCTGGTATTACAAAAGTAATAACTAGTAGGGTTGCTAGCTCTGGCTCTGGGAATTACTGGAGATTTGGGGGTAGCGCTTGGGAAAAGCAGAATTTGGGGGACTAAGGGAGCTCAGTGGGGACGTGATGTCATAGAATCCAAGTTCTGAAGCTTTCATTTGCTCCAGGGGTTCTCTGTTGTCTGGAAATCATTAATAATTCCAGGAGAACGCCAGACTCCACATGGAGGTTGGCAACGCTTGTTCCTGGTGAAGTGATTTTCCATTCAGTTGTTTCCCCAGACTCTTCAAAAGGAGTTCATCCTATAAACAATGTAGTCTCAACTCACTTGGTATTTAGAAGTCAATCCAGCGGCTTTTGGTCTGTCCCTCTGAGCACATTGTTGTAGGCTTTTCTGAGAGAGTCCATGACGATTGCACAAGCTGGAACCAGGAGGAGAAAAACTGTGTACCATTTTTCACAATCATTTTTACAGAAATGTTAGGCCGGTGTGTGTACCTTACAAAGGTCATCTGATCCAAAAAAGTACTGTGATGCAGAGCCTTCTGTACTGAAACCATACCCTCTAAGGTTTCACAGATGAAAATAATGACATGTTATGAAACACCATGGGTCATTGCCCTAGTAATTCCCCCCCACACACTATTACACATTGCTGAAGGCTTTACTCTGCCTTCCAAATGCTGTATTCATTTCCTCTGCAATTGCCTATCTTTCATCTACTGAGAAGCTAGGGGGTGTTTATTTGGGGGGTTAAAGATATACTAGAAAAACATAATTGTCCTACAATATGTTATCAAGAGTTCAAAATAGATTTCAGCAGCTGCAGGCTGTGAATTTGGCCGACTGTGCGCTCCATGGTGTTCCTGACATGCACTGATGCTCGAGAAGATGCATCCGCTCCCTGGTTGAGATCCTCAGAAGGGTTATGAAGCTGAAGAATGACAAGTTCATCAGCTTGCACTAAAATGCTAACAAGATGAGATGATTTTGCAGAGTTAAAATCAGTAGAAAATATTAAGCATGGTTTACTAGGAAAAGGTACTAGAAAACAGAGAGTGTCCTTGGCATAGATGAGCATATGCTGAAATATTTCTGTGAAAGCACCAATAGCAAGTCTATTCACCAAACCTAACAAAACTTATGATCATCTTAAACAGGTCACAATGGGAGCAATCCTAAGCCTTGACTCTGAATAGCTTAGAATATTGGCTAAGCAGACTATTTCCGCTGGTTAGAAATTCATAAGTTTAGATGAGCTTTCCTGTTGGCAAGATATAATGCCCTACACTCAGCTGAGACACAAAGACGATACAATAAAATTATTGCAGAAGAACAAAAATGCTCCTTTTGTCCTGATCAAATTGACTCCCTAGCCCACATTGTTTTAGCATGTCCACAAAATAATGTTGCACAAAATAAATATATCACTCCCTGGATAAAACAGCTAAAGACACTTTCTGAGAAGTAGATACTACATTAACTGCTGTCAAGTAGATCGGTCAATTGCATGAGAGATGTGGCAACTTTTCTCTTTATAGTATCAAGGAAAAGTTAAATTTCAGTTCCCCTTTTAAAAGTGAGAAATGGTTGGTGAATAGCCAATGGCTGTTAAATCTAGGGAAAATGAACTATTGGCTAAGCCCAAACCAGTGTAACCAAAGCTATGTCAGCATTTCTGGAGATATGCTAGCACAAAGGCATACCGGCACCATGCTTGGTCTGCACTGGTGTAGCCCTGGCACCTGTGTAGAACTGGGCAGTATCAGGGGCATATCAGGGCAGGAGCATGCCTTAGTCAACATCCTAAGCCTCTCCAACCTGCTTGCCATCCTGAGTACTGGTGTAATGCTACACCAGCAAAAACCCTGATGCAACTCATAAAGTTTCCATAAAAGTTATGGATAGTGAAATTACAGCTTCCCGCTCTGCCTCTGAGCTATGGTATAGCTTAGGATACCCTCAAAGCCTGCAACCAATCACAGCTTTCCCAAGCACTATATAAAACCCAGACAGAACACCAGTATTTCAGATGAGCAGGCGTGTGGTACAGAGCAACGTTTCTCTGGCATCAAATAAAGTACACTACACACAGGAGGGGAGCCTTCATTAAGAAGAAGAGTTGGTTTTTATATGCTGACTTTCTCTACCACTTAAGGAAGAATCAAACCAGCTTACAATCACCTTCCCTTCCCCTCCCCACAACAGACACCCTGTGAGGTAGGTGGGGCTGAGAGATTGTGACTAGCCCAAGGTCACCCATGTGGCTTCATGTGTAGGAGTGGGGAAACAAATCCAGTTCACCAGATTAGCCTCCGCCACTCATGTGGAGGAGTGGGGAATCAAACCCCAATAGAGTCCTCTGCTCCAAACCACCGCTCTTCACCACTACACCATGCTGGGAGCACTTTTCACAACGATCCAGGGAACAACAAAATTGTTGTATATTTCTAACACTACTCTGCTCAGAACCCTCATTGGCTCTCCATCTCAGCACACAAACACCAAACAAGAGTCTCTACTCCTCCAACTGGAACAAAGCACCCAGCACAGGTAAGCAAGGCACACCCTACCTCCAGCTGTGACTCCAGTAATTGTTTCTCCATGCCCTGCCCATATATCTACTCCATATTGCCTCATCCATGCTTTCAATAGTAGTTAGCAGTTTGAGCAGCACAAAAAGAGAGGACCCCTTTTCACATTTGTCGACAGTATATCACTCACTGTCAGTGCAATTGCATGCTGTGTAAACCCCCCCCCCCAAGAGACACAGGGGCCACAATCACAATTCTATGTAATTACCAACTACCCCATTCCAACTTTTGGTACCATTGACTACACACTTATGGTTCCTATTGCATTGCAGGATCAGAGCTACATGAATCTGCAAATACAGAATCTGCAAATACAGTTCCATTAGAACTCCCTACAAGGGATGGGTATGTATTGGGTCAAGGGGTACGCTGTGTCCCCTAAGAAGTGCATCTTACCACATAGGAACCCCAAATGGAAAAGGGGGAGTGGAGGGAACTTCAAGGTCATCATGTATATAGATTTGGGACCCACTTGCTGTTAGCTGCTACTGCAATACATTATTCACTGCTGCCCTTGTGACTCCTTGCAGGCAGCCATCCAACAGGTGCAGAGGCTGGGATGGACTCCACTCACAGTGCAGTGCCAACCATCTGCTGATCCTACAATACAACCAACAGCTGCAGTGATCAACGTGCATCTAGCTGTTCTGCTGCCAACTCTCTTGTTCTAGGCTGGCTCATGCACCATTGCAAGCTGCTTATGAGACAACTGTCTGACCAGTGCAGATATCCTTCTTCTGGGCCTGCAGTGACAAGGTTAGCTCCGCCTGCAGTCCTGCGGCCTGTCCATGCTGCTTGTGGAGCCACAGGAACCCTGTTGGGACAAGAGACTGTCTTTCATCTGTTTGTTTAGCAGAGCTCTAAGCTTGACACTGTTCAATAAAAGGTGCAGATTGTTTCACAGGTTGTGCCTATGTTTGATTGGGGTTTGGTAGATAGGGATCAGATTTCCCACCCACTGCTCCTGACTGAGTGGAGGGTGTATTCCATTTCTGCTCAGTTGTGTCCCAGCAAGAGAGAGGGAAATCCCTCGCCCCTAATTTGGGATATGCCTACGTGTAGATAAGAGGTAAGGCGGGGCATCTGAGGTGGTTACTAAGCAGTGAACAATATACTTGTGCACCCTTACAAGGCATCTTCTGATTGGGGGTGAAGAAATAGGCAGCATGCTATGAGCTTCGGGTTATTTGCACAGCATCTGAATACAAAAGCCATTATTATGATTAGTGGGAGTAGTATCTCATAACAAAAATACACATGCTGCACATCCTAGGAGATCTTCTCAGTTCACAGAAGGATTTTCAGTTTGCCTGGGACTGAACTCAGTGATTCATGTCTTGGAAGGCATCATGGAAGAAGTTGTACTTCTCATAGATACCTTTCAGCTTCTCTGCCCTGTTAGAGCACTGCAGGCACGGATGTGTCCTTCATGCACAGAGCATGCCTTTGAAATTTCCCTTTAACTATAAAAGCACTAACTATCGAACATGTAGACACATAACTTCATTGCTAAGGAATTTCCAGAATGGAGATAACAGAGTTCTTGTGGTGCAAAAGCAAGCACAAGTTTTTTTTTTTTGTCATGCAATTGCTTGTTTCCTAGGAAACTCGTGCATGAGAATATATACCAAAACTTTTATCACTGCTGCCTGGTATTAAATAATACCAGCAGACAATAGGACTCCTGGTTTTGAAACAAAAGGAATGTTTATGTTAAGGAAGGGGGAGCATAGGGGGAAAGGCAAACTGTAGATTCAAACCATCTGTATGAGCTTGCATGCCATTAAGACTAAGGTATTATATGATGTGGCACATCCTTGAGCAAGCCTTATTGAACGTGCAGCTCACATTTATTTAAATGTGGCTTGAACAAGAGAACTTTCCAGGGACTGAGGCCAATCAATATTTTCCCCTGCAATTCCCCACTAACGTGACCTATGATTTCAGTACAGAACAAATTTTATGACTGGAGTGTTAAGCTGAATTGCTTTTCTGTTAAAACAATGATTGTTGAGTAGAATAGGTGAGTCTATTTGCAACAGAGGTTGAAATCCATAAAATTGTTAACAACATACATTTTTCCCTAGACCAAATGTAAATTTTCAAGCTTTGTGCGATCCAACAATCCACTATGTGTAACAAACAAATAAAGGTAGCATATGTAATGATCACACCTTAATGTGCTAGGGTGTGTGTGTGTGTGTGTGTGTGTGTGTGTGTCAGTGAAGCTGAGAGCAATACTGAAAGAAGACTCTGTCAAGAGGCTAAACTCCTAGCAGGATCACTCCAGGTGGAATGATCATAGCCAAGACACCAGACTAAGATGCATCCACCCCCTTCAGGAATCAATGGCTACATCAGTAGAAGAGGACAGTTCCAGTGGTGATGGGGGGGAAGGAATCCTTGAAGGGTAGCCACTGGTCAGCAGCAGTAGTGGAATGTGACATTGGTGGAGGATCTATCATAGACAATGGCAATTACACTTCAGCTAACCCTTGTTAATACTGTGCAGAAGATGGCAACAATAAACCACTTCTGATCATCTCTTACCTTCAAAACCTATGATGAGACAATCCAAAACGAAAGACGGTATAGTGCTGGAAGACAGCACCACCAGGTCAGATGGCACGCAATTAACTACAGGGGAAGAGCAGAGGACAAGTATGAGTAGCGTTGTTCTTAATGACGCAACTGGATTAAAGCTGAAAAGATGTTCAGTTGATGTGAATGGATGAAAAGGAAAGTCAACACATTGACTATTCAACACATAAAACAGGAACATGGAACGTGAGAAGTATGAACCAAGGTTAACTTGAAATCATAAAACAAGAAATGGAACATTTAAACCTTGCAGTCCTGAGAGTGAGTGAACTAAAGTGGACAGGATGAGGACATTTTCAGTTAGAAAATTACAAAGTGTTTTACTTGGGGAAATTACAAACACAGAAGAAATGTATTGCTCTAATAGTGAGGAGAAGTGTAGCACAAGCAGTTAGGAGCTATAATGCAACGTTTGACCGAATTATCTCCATCAGACTTCATAGAAACCTTATCAGAATAACCATCATTCAAGTTTATGCCCCAACTACCGAAGAAATTGAAAGCTTTTATGCAAGTGTCCAGGAAGAAATTGATCACACACCTAAACAAGATGTGCTGATAATCATAGGTGACTGAGACATAAAAGAGGAAACAAAGTAGGATCAAATATTGTAGGGAAATTTGGGCTTGGAACATGAAATGAAGCAGGAGAGCGACTCATAGAATTCGGTGAAGACAATAAGTTGTTCATTACTAACAGATTTCAGGCAACCGAACAGTTGATTGTACGTGTGGACATCACTAGATGGCCAAAACAGCAATCAAATAGATTACATAATTGTAAGTAGAAGATGGTGAAGCTCTATTTTCTCTGCCAAACAAGACCAGGAACTGTGGTACAGACCATGAATTGTTAATATAGAAAATTAGAAAAAAGCTAGAAAAAACACCAAAACATTCATAGTGTCAAAATACAATCAAAGCAACATTACTGTGGAGTTTAAAGTCCATGTAAAGAACAGATTTGCATTACTAAGTCCAAGTTACTGTGAACCAGTAAAAGAAATATGGTTTGAAACCAGAGAAATTATCAAGGAAGAATGTGCAAAGACTATTCCTGTAGCAAAAAGAAAAGAAAAGCCTCACTAGATGACTGAGTAAACTCTTAAAATTGCTAAATATATATGAGAAGCAAAAGTAAGAGGTGACAGAAACAGAGTCAAAAGGCTAAATGCAGCGTTCCAGTGACTCACACATAGAGATAAAAAGAACTATTATAATAACCAATGTAAAGAAATAGAAGAGAACAACAAAAAAAGGAAAAATAGATGTGTTCAACAAGATCCAAGAATTCAAAGGGAAATTTAAAGCATGGTTAGGCATGCTGAAAGATCAACATGGAGATACGTTAACTGAACAGGACAGAATAAAGAAAAGATTGGAACAACACACTGGAAAACTATACAGAAGAGATGAAAGGGTGACAGATTCCTTTCAAGAAGAATCTTTTGAAGAAGAATCTACAGTTTTAGAAACTGAAGTGAAAACTGCACTTAGAGCAATTGGGAGAAACAAATCACCAGAAGCAGATGGGATCTCAATAAAGCTATATCTAGCCACAGAAACGGAGTCCATCAAAATCTTAACAAAGATATTCCAACAAATATGGAAAACAAAACAATGGCCCACAGACCAGAAATGATCAATTTATATTCCAATTCTGAAAAAGGAGGCACCAAAGACGGCAGCAGCTATCAGACTATCGCATTAAGTTCTCATGTGAGTCAAGGGAAGCTCCAAATCTTACAACAAAGACTGTTACTATATATGGAATGATAAATTCTAGATGTTCAATCTATGGCTGTTGATTCGGTTCCATCCGACATGGAAAACTGCCGAATTTCCCCCTATTTGGCAGTTTCCAGTTTGAATAGAGCCAAAGTCAAAAAAGGTGGGAAAACGACGAGCTGAACTCGGTGAGTTTGGGCGGACGCCGGATAAATTCGTACAACTTCGGCGCCCGCCAAATCAGCATTCTCTCGCGGCCAATCGGTGGCCAAGCTGGATCTTCTTCTGGCCAATCAGAGCAGGGATTTTCCCTTTTGAATTGGCCAGGAGAAGAGTATAAAAACTCCCGGGTCCCATCCCCTCCCGAGTTCATTTCCTTCCATTTTGGTGGTGCTGCTCCTGAGAGATCCTGAGTTGAGCTGCTTACTGGAATAGGATTGGATTTACTTCTCTTCCCTGCTCCTGCTGGAGGACAGTTTGATTTTTGGGGTTTTTCTCTATACCTTTTCTCCTGAGTGTGTGTGTGTGTGGGGGGAAAGCAGATTCTGTGTACGTGTGTGGGGAAGCAGTTTCTGTGGTTGGGAGGGGAAGCCAAAGGGGGGATGTTGCCTGTTCTGCCGGGGGTGTGTGTTCCCACTCGCCTCTGCGGTAGTGTGCGTTCTGCCTTTTTCTGCCCGTTGCCACCCTCGCCTGGAGTTGAGTCAGTGCAGCGGTGCGGTGTGAGTCTCCCTCCGCTCGGCACCCATGCCTCCTCCTCTTCCTTGGATCGTTTGTTTGGGGTTGAGCTAAGCTGTACTAGTTTGAGGGGGGCGTTCTGCTGGGGGGGCTTGATTGCCTCTGTGGAGTGTGATTTGGGGGGGTTACCTGTCCTGGGGGGGGGGCTGATTGCCTCTTTGCGAGTGAAATCTATCAATCCTGAAGATACGGAATTTGTGCAGGTCACACTTACGCTAGTAGCATTATAAGATGCACTTTGGCTGTATTGAAATGAAAAGATATTGTTACCCATGCTAGTTATGCTGTTTACTTATGCTTTGAGCGTTGTTGGATGCACTTTTGGCGTAGTTAAATCGGCTCTTAGAAGCCACGGACTGGCTTCTACTATGTGTGAGTGTGTGGGGGGGGGGAAGCCAAAGGGGAAGGGGTGACCTGTCCTGGGGGGGGGGCTTGATCTCCTCTTTGCAAGTGTGATTGTTGCTGTTTTCGCTGGTTGCCACCTTCTCCTGGAGGTCAGTGTGGGTTGATGAGTCTCTCTCTGGCTGCCCCAGAAACAATGGGAGGTTTTGCCTTGGATTTGCCGCTCTCTGATGCGCATTAAGGATTGCCGGCTCCTCTTCATTCGAATGGGCGGAGGGGGGGAACCCCTTCCAGACCCCATAACGTGGGACTCCCTGACCCAATCTTCACCAAACGTGGGGGTTCTTGCAAGAAGGGTCCCCTCAAGTTACACTGAAAGTTTGGGACCTCTAACTCCAAAACTGCTCCACCCTGGAGCCACGGAAATCCGTGAATGTGCTTAAATGGCATTATTCGGCCGAATTTATTTGTGAACGCCGATTTTCATGCTGAATTATACGGATTCAAATAGGGAAAGTTCAGACTTCGGCATTTCCCGAATAAAAACAGGTCGAATTTTGCCAAAACTGAATTTTATTGAATTTTTTTTTCAACAGCCCTAGTTCAAGCTGGATTTAGAAAAGGTACTAGAGATCATACTGCAAATTTATGTTTCTTATTGGAGCAAACGACAGAATTTCAGAAGAAAATCAGCTTAATCAGCTTGTGTTTCATAGATTTGTTTCATAGCAAAGCTTTTGATTGTGTGGATCACTAAAAGCTATAGTTAGTTTTGAACAAATGGCTGTGCCACAGCCTCTGATTGTTTTGATGCACACACCTGTACTCTGGACTAGAGGCTACTGTTAGGACAGAATATGGGCAAAGAGATTTATTTCCAGTTGGCAAAGGTGTCAGACAAGGATGTATTTTATTTCCTTATCTCTTCACTCTATATGTAGAACATATCGTAAGGAAAGCTGGCTTAGATTTACATGAAGGTGGAGTGAAAATTGGCAGAAGGAACACTAGCAATTTGAGATATGCAGATGATATCACATGGTGCTGAAGTACGTAAAGGATGTAGGAGCCATGGGAGTCAATAGGAGTGGTGGAAGACTGGGTGGATGCGCATTGAAGGGATCAAGAGTAGCCAGTAGCCAGTATGCTACATTGATGCATTCAGTGATCCTAAAAGGGCCAATGAACCGGGTGTTCAATTTTTGCGAGGGTCAGTGGCTCCAGAGATGGTGGGCGGACAGCCATATCTTGTCTTCTACATGCAAGTCCTCACTGGGACTGCATTTCCAGTCGACAGCCTCCTTGTAGGCCTGTTTGGCCTGTTCTTTCTATTGGGTGGGTTGCCTGCAGATCCTGGATGAACTCGTTAGCCACAGGAACCGGCAGTGTCAGGACCATCTGCGGGAAGAATCATGGGTACATCCCATAGGTAGCCATGAATAGCATTTGTCAGTGGATGAGTGAACTCCCTTGTTATAAGCGAATTCTGCCAAGGGCTGTAGGGCAGCCCAGTTATCCTGCTGGTGGTTTAGGGAGATCTCATGCTATTACAACTGATCTCCAGCCAATAGAGATTAGTTCACCTGGAGAAAATGGCCACTTTGGCAATTGGGCTCTATGGCATTGAAGTCCCTCCCCTCCCCGAACCCCGCCCCCTTCAGGCTCCACCCCAAAAACCTCCCACTGGTGTCAAAGAGGGACCTGGCAACCCTATGGTGGTTGCTGTAGCACCGCAGATAGTGCCTGAACATGGCATTAGTCCATTCCATCTGACCATCTAATTTGGGGTGATAAGCAGAGGAGAGATAGGCAGTGGGGATCTGAATGCAGAGCCCCTTCGAAGAGTGCAGGAGGCGCAGAACTGAATGTTGGATTCTATGGAGCCCAGGGTTCAGCTCTGCACTGTGTATTTTTCAGGTTCAAGTTTACTAAACATGAAAATGTTCAATTATTAAAAAAAGCTGAATCGCTTATATTTGGCTTTTTTAGCTTTTCCAAAAATTTCCAGGTTTATTAATCCCAAACCCGAAAAATACACACACACACACACACACACACACACACACACACACACACACACAAAGGACATTGGGGTATTTAGTCATGTAATATGCAATTCAGCCCCAATATCGTCAATTAAAATGGAAGAAACAGTTAAACATACAAATTGTCATACTGGATCAGACCATCTGGTCCAGCATTCTGTCTCCAGACACAGCCAGACAAATTCTGGAAATTAACAAAGCAGGGCGTGACGGTGACAGCCGTCCCGTGTTTGTATCCAGCATATGGTAAGCATGAATATGAACATGGAACTTCTTTTCCTGACTCTTATATCTAGTGGTTATTGACAAAACGAGGATTTTTTTAAAAAAAAAATCTTTCTGAAAACCACTTTCCCCATGTCAGGACTAGGGCTGTCAAAAAAAAAAAAATTCGGTACAGTTCGGATTCGGCCGAATTTGGCCCTTGTGGGTTCGGTACGTGCCGAAGTCCGAACTCCCCCACTTCGGATCCGTTCAATTCGGCGGGAATTCAAAGTTCGGGAAAAAAATTCGGCCGAATAAAGCCATTAAAAACACAACCGCGCCTTTCCGCGGCTCTGGGGGGGGCATTTTTGGGCTTAGAGGTCCCAAACTTTCAGCAGAGCTTCAAAGGACGTATATTGAAAGACTCCCCAAGTTTTGTAAAGATTGGGTCAGGGGGGGCTGAGATATGGGCCCTGAAAGGGGTCCCCCCCACCCTTAATGTGGATCTCTCCGCAGAGCTTGCCGCCCACGCACAAAGCTCCCGGCCCGACAAACAGCTGATGAGAGCAAGGGCGGGGCAGGTGCTAAGAACTTTGCAAAGCAACACAACTGCAGAGCAACCCCTTTGCAAATATGCAAAGGGTGGGGCAGGTGTGAAGAATTTTGCAAAACAATACAACTGCAAAGCAACACAAGCACGCAATGCAAAACCTTTGCAACAGTGCATAGCAACACCTGACACCTGGGAGTTTGCATACCATGGAAAGGGACAGAGGCAGCTAGCTATGCATAATGAGCAGGAGGGGGTGGAATGTCTCCTTTTGCATTGGACTTGGGACCAGGCAGATGCATTCTTTAAGTCACCATTTGAAAACCAGTTTTGAGCAAGCATCAATAACCTAACTGATCTTATGAATGAGGAAAAACCTGAAGAATAAAAATGAAGCCCCCCCCCCTCAAACCAGGGAGAGAGAGACTGGAGGGGGAACACACACCCCAGGCAGAACCGGCAAAAGCCCCCTTTGGCTTCCCCCCCCCACCCACAGAAACTGCTCCCTCCCCACACACACACACAGACTCTGCTTTCCCCCCCCCACACACACAGAAAAGAAAAAATATAGATTAAAGCCCCCAAAGGGGTCTTACTGTGGCTGTCTTCTGTTCCAGCAGGAGGGGCTGGGAGGCTGGGTAATCCAATATGATCCCATTTGTATCCAATATAAGATCCATATGTATGCATCTCTCGAGGGTGATCCATTCATCCCAATAGGGAAAAGGGGAAAGCCCATATCTCGGGGGGCCCTGACCCAATGTTTACAAAACTTGGGTGGTCTCTTAAAAAGCCTTGACTGAAGCTCCGCCGAAAGTTTGGGATCGGCACACCCAAAAATGCGCCCCCTGCAGCCATGGAAAGAGAAAAGGGGGGGAGCCAATATTTCAGCCCCCACTGAACCCATCTTTACAAAACTTGGGTGGTCTCTTAAGAGGGATTCTCTGAAGCTATGACAAAAGTTTGGGGGCTGAACCCCCAAAAAAGCGCCCACTGCAGCCACGAAAATGGAAAAGGGGGGAGAGGAAAAAGGGGTGGAGCCCATATCTCGGGAGGCCCTGACCCAATGTTTACAAAACTTGGGGGGTATCTTAAGAAGCCTAGTCTGATGCTCCGCTGAAAGTTTGGGGTCGGCACACCCAAAAATGCGCCCTCTGCAGCCATGGAAAGAAAAAAGGGGGGGAGCCCATATCTCGGGACCCCCTGACCCAATGTTTACAAAACTTGGGTGGTCTCTTAAAAAAACCTGTCTGAATATCCCCTGAAAGTTTGGGGTCGGTACCCCAAAAAATGCACCCCCTGCAGCCACGGAAAGGAGCGAATGTGCACAAGCACCCCCTCACACACACATGAGGATTTCCCTCTCTCTCTCTCTTTCCCCGGCCGGCCGCACATCAGCTGATTCCTCCAGCACTCAATCCTGACTGATTGGCCAGAAGAAGACCCAGCTTGGCCACCGATTGGCCGGGGAAGGAGAATGCTGCTTACTGACGGTTATGCTGCTTACTGACGGCCGAATTGGCCGAATTTATTCGCCGAACTCCCGAACTCGCTGAATTCGGCCCCCCCGGTTGCCCGCCAGTTTTGAGTTCGGATCCGTCCGAACTAAAAACCGCCGAATCAAGGGAAATTCGGCTGATTTTCAGTTCGGGCCGAACCGAATTGACAGCCCTAGTCAGGACAATGGCTCTCATAAGTTAAGCTCTCTGTGAAGAAATATTTCTTGAAATTTATGATCATCCTACCGTGATAAGTAATGCGTCAGATATTTCTGCCTTCTAATATTATTTATCCTTTCTTAGTTGAACCTGACTTCTTTGTCTTGTATTTGCAGAACCCTGGATCATTTTAATTGCACTTTTCTATACAAGCTCCATCACCATAGCAAGAAATAAAATAGCACACCAATCAGTAGCGCCAATAAGGAAGTCTTACATAAATTTGCTCTGGCTAGAGCTTTGGTGAGTTTCACATAGGAGTTCCAACTTTATGGAGCAGCTAACATAAGCTGCATGTACTGGAGATCCTGATGTGGTATTTTAAAGGGGATATTCTTAATTTATCAAAGTTCACTTTTTCTAGAAGAATTTACTTTTTTGCATTTCCTGATCCTATTATTTGAATGTAAAATGTACATCTGCTGACATTCAGAGGTGGTTTGCCAATTCCTGCCTCTGTGTCATGACCCTGGTATTCCTTGGAGGTCTCACATCCAAATACAAGCCAGGGTCGAGGCTGAGAGTGTGTAACTGGTCTAAGGTCACCCAGCAAGCTTCCATGATGTGGGTAGGGATTTGAATCTGGGTTTCCCAGGTCCTAGTCTGACACCTTAACCACTACAACCATGTTGGCAGGACCCTGCTTCGCTTCTGAGATCTGATGAGATCATGCTACCCTGGTAGGGTTGCCAGCCTCCAGGTAGAAGCTGGAGACCTCCTGCTATTACAACTGATCTCCAGCCAACAGAGATCCATTCACCTGGAGAAAACGGCCATTTTGGCAACTGGACACTATGGCATTGAAGTCCCTCCCTCCCCATACCTCACCCTCCTCAGGCTTTGCCCCAAGAACCTTCCGCTGGTGGCAAAGAGGGACCTGGCAATCCTGTAGCCTGGGGCTATCCAGGTCAGGGCTCAGCTAGAATATACATTTGGTTAAAAAATGACCTCTCTCTTCCTTTCTCTTCATTAACGACATTCACAGGTGAAAGCATCTCAATCCCAAAGGTATTCTTATGGCCTAAACTGATGTCATCCAGGAAATCATGCATGGTATTTTAAAAGGCTAAAAGCAGTTGAGAATGAGATTTGGACTGGGGCTGCCTGCAACAGTTGAAAGCTGAGCTTTTTTTCCCTTTGTTGTTTTCCCAATGCAAATTGTTCCCTTCTACTCCACAGTAGTTGCCCATAGAGAAAAATATATAAGTTGGTACCAGTATAAGACCTGTATATTCTCTCTGAGGAGGACAAGTAAAATCAGCTAACTAGTTTTGGAAGTGGTGTTAGACCCAACTCACCCAGAATTACGGCCCTGATCTAACACCGCCCCCCCCCCCCGCTCCACTGCAGTTTCAAAAACCACCAACACCATCAGGACCACAAAGAAAGAGCCAATCTTTTTTGTATGTTGAACAAACGTTCTAAAAGCAGCAGCATCCACACTTTAAGGGTAGTTCAAATGTTTAGTTGCATCTGAACTAAATGAAAATCTGGACGTAGAGGGACTGCAACGTTCGTTTATCTTATGGAGATGATTATTTTGGTGGCAAAAACTACTTGTAATTTTATGAGTGCATGTTAGTATCCTAAAGGTAAAGGTGCAAGCACCGGGTCATTACTGACCCATGGGGTGACGTCACATCTAGGGTTCCTAACCTCCAGAGACTAGCTGGAGATCTCCTGCTATTACAACTGATCTCCAGGCGACAGAGATCAGTTCACCTGGAGAAAATGGCCCCTTTGCCAGTTGGGACTCTAAGGCATCGAAGTCCCTCCCCAAACCCCGCCCTCCTCAGGCTCTGCCCCAAAAGACTCCCGTCGGTGGCAAAGAGGGACCTGGCAACTCTAGTCACATCCCAACATTTACTAGGCAGACTATGTTTACGGGGTGGTTTGCCATTGCCTTCCACAGTCATCTTCCCTTTACTCCCAGCAAGCTGGGTCCTCATTTTACCGACCTCGGAAGGATGGAAGGCTGAGCCAACCTTGAACCGGCTACCAGAAACCGACTTCCATCAGGATCGAACTCAGGTTGTGAGCAGAGCTTGGACTGCAGTACTGCACCTTACCACTCTGCGCCACAGGGCTCTTATGTTAGCATCCTACTAGTTTAAAAATAACACACATGTTAACTTAGATCAAAATACAAAATTACTACAGAGTGATGTAAAAACCACACACACACACACACACCATGTTCCCCAAAAGGAATTAGTCTTTGAGTGCAGAAACTGTATGCCTTTCTGCAGCTTGGCAACCACAGAGTGTAACTCTGATAATAGCTTAGAAAAATTAATTGCAGACACAGAGCACTGGCTTTAAACCTTCTTCTCATTCTCATCACCTCACAATAATGGTCCTTTGATTCTGCCAATGCTTATTACTGTTAAAACTATAAGATTTGGATTGAGTATAAAATCCACCAGGGAGAAAAGAAATTGATTTGTGTGTTTCTGGGCCCAACGTAAATGAAGAAAATTAGTTTCATGGAAATGGATACTGTTACTTATTGGACAGACATGGTGAAATTGATTCTGTGTAGTTTCAGGTGGCATTAAGTCCATATTCTAGTTGTTTTACTGTAGTATGTTGTAATCAAAATTTGGTAATGCCATAGTATGAACGTTCAGCTAATAATAGACAAATGCAATGTATTTATTAATTAAAATATTTATATTCTGCTTTTTGACATGAAGTGCTCACAAAGGGGTTAACAGGGGGATGCTAAGCACATTTACCAGGGAGTAAGCCCCACAGAGTACAGTGGGATTTACTTCTGAGTAAACGTGTATAGAATTGTGATGTTACACACCTTCATCTGGTGAGCCTGCTGGGACCCTTCCTGAGTGGGGAACATCCTGCGACTGTGGTCACGCCCTGGTAACTTCTAGATTAGATTACTGCAATTCACTCTACATTGGGCTGCCTTTGAAGACTGTCCAAAAGCTACAGATGGTATAGAATGCTGCAGCCAGAATGGTGACTGCAGTGGGCCGTAGGGATAGGGTTGCCAGGTCCCTCTTCAATGCCATAGAGTCCAGTTGCCAAATTGGCCATATTCTTCAGGTGAACTGATCTCTATCAGCTGGAGATCAGTTGTCATAGCAGGAGATCTCCAGCTAGTACCTGGAGGTTGGCAACCCTACATAGGGACTACGTCACTCCAGACTTGTTCCATCTACACTGGCTCCCAATTTGCTTCTGGGCTCCATTCAAGGTGCTGGTACTGACACGTCATGTACTGCCTGCACTTCTTAAGACCTCCTTCTGCCATTTGAATTTACCCATCCATTCTGGTCATCTTTGGAGGCCCTGCTTCAGGTGCCCCTTCTAGACTGGTGGCAACCCAAAAAAAGGCCTTCTTGGTTGTGGTGCCAAAACTTTGAAACGCCTTCCCAGGTAGATTTGTCTGTCTACTATCATTCTCTTTCACCAGCAGGTGAATGCTTTTTTTGGCATACCCCCATTAACTGTTATTGGTCCTGGTTTGGGGGTTATGTGTGTTTGTGCTTTTATATATTTTTATTGAATTATTTTAGATATATATTCTAAATACTCTTTTAATGTTGAAATGTTTTAATGTTTTGAATGTTGCTGCCTTGAGGACCTTATTTGGGTGGAAAGGCAGATTAGAAATGTTTAAACCAAACAAATAAAACATACTAGCTATCAAATGTAAAATACAACGTAATTAAAAAAAAAAAAACCAGCCAAAAACAACAAAGTAAAAGCATGCCTACCTGACAAAAGACTTTAAAATAGACTTTACGGTACTGTCCTAAGAACATTTTCCTAAGAGTAAAAGGTAAATGTAAAGGTCCCCTGTGCAAACACCAGGTCATTCCTGACCCATGGGGTGATGTCACATCCCAACATTTTCTAGGCAGACTTTGTTTATGGGGTGGGTTGCCAGTGTCTTCCCCAGTCATCTTCCCTGTACCCCCAGCAAGCTGGGTACTCATTTTACCGACCTCGGAAGGATGGAAGGCTGAGTCAACCTTGAGCCAGCTACCTGAACCTGACTTCCGTTGGGATCGAACTCAGGTTGTGAGCAGAGCTTGGATTGCAGTATTGCAGCTTACCACTCTGAGCCACGGGGCTCTTTCCTGAGAGTAAACCCCACTAAAAAGACCTGAGTAGGATTCTGTATTGTCTAAACAGAGGGGGGCTCATTAGGATAAAGAGGTGAAAATCTGGATTTTGGTGTTAAAATGGACAAGCAAGACGAGTGCAGCCTGAATTGAAAATTCAGATGTCTTTTTATGGTTCCAATTGGTTCTAGCCTAAGGGCTGAGCTATAGAACTATTAAGCCGTGCACCAATGAAGGATTTGAGGATCCAGGTGCCAAAATGTAGGCTATGAATAGATTCTGGCGAGCTCAGAGAGCCCTTACAGCTGGGGGTTCGGGCTCTGCAAGCCCCCGAGAAAATGCTGAAATTTGACCAATTACAGGGACCTTTTGAGGCCGTATGAAATGGGTATTAGAACATATTTTAAGGTCAATATTAAGTACTTCAACCCACTGGCTTATGATTCTATCACTAAAATAGCTTTATTTTAATAACAAACACTTAAAAAAACTCCATCAATTTTGTAGAAAAGTTCACAAAAAAAAAAAAGTTGCTTCAGACCCCCTCCAGAATTAGGGGCCCTGAAGCTTAAACTTCATTAGTTTCATAGTAGAGCCGCCACTGCCTGTAATCATTTACTTCCATGGATGTAGGCCTGTAAAAACTACTGTAATTCCCAGGCAGTTCATGCGGGAGAAGGTAATCTAGATACCTTGACTCCGGCCCAGACCATCGGGCTACCTTGAGTTCTGCCTAGAACAAAATGGTGGCCAGTAAAGATCTTTCAATATTAGAGTGATATTATCACTACTGTATGTGGCCCAGTCAGCAATTTAGACTTTGTATTCTGAACCACTTCTAAATGCTGTTGAAAGACAGTCTCACGAATAAAGCCTTATGCTAATCAAGCCTGTACGTAACCCTTTCCCATTATATATTCTTACTTTATTGTCTTTGTGACATTGGTAGAGCCCAAGCACCTCTAACATAGAGCATTTTTACACACTAGCTATTTTTTCTCTTGATTAACTTTAACATACTTACTCAAACGGAGGTAAATGTATGGTAAACGTTCTGTTGAAAAGCAACTCTTTTGAAGTCATCCTCCATTCCAAAGCTGTGACAATTTACAATGCAAGCCTGACACCTGCTTTTCTTGCCCATTTTTTTTTTTTTTGGTAGCTTTCCCACCGAAGTGTTCTTAGTGAAAAAGTGAGAGGGTAGGAGAGGAAGTCTCTTCTCCATGCTCCATGCCAAGTGTCCAAAGGGCACCATTTTGTTTCAGTGAGTTAGACCAGCTTGAGCCCTATGCAGCTTTGGCAGCTAAACAAAGAGATCTTCCATTCTCGAGGAGATAAACAGAAGCTGCTGGAGAACAAGCTGCACATCTCACGCATCGAAGTACAACGTGAATTTGTGCTGTTCTCCTACAATAAGGGCGTTGAGTTCCATATGTGGGTACTGTTCATGCATTTCATCATTAAAGAACAAACATTATGTAAGCACAAATTTAAAAAAAGATGTGTAGATCATTCCCACGTCCACTATCACTGCTTCTGTGTAACAGTCACTCTAGCAAATAAACTTCAACAGCCGTAACGGTCTGTTTTGTCACAGTGTCCCAGTTCTCACTGACATTGAGTTATATTGACAATACGTCATGATACAAACAGTGCATTGACTGAAAGTCATGCTGTGGTTTTTCTGAGGTCTTTCTGCACCTCCCTCTCATAAGAAAATGACACTTCAGCTCTTCAAGCCTGAGTGCTGCTGTTACAAATAATTCATCATAGAAATCTAAGCACATGAGGAGATCTTCCAGGGTTAATGGGAGCAGTTAGATCATCGGGCTTTATCCCTCTGTGTACTTTAATAATTCTGTTGTCAGTATCAGTGGAAGTAGAGGAAGGGGACTTGGTCACCCACTCGTCAAATACTTCTTGTTTTCTATTCTATCCAAATTGGTGGGGGGGGGGTAGTTGTGGAGAAGCCTGAGGGAGAAAATGAAGAAAAGGTACTGTACTCTTTTCTGAAAAAAACATGCTATAATTCAAGTCAATTCTGTCAAGTAGCTGCTCCTCCTGGATGCACTGTGTGGCAAGGCAGTGCTCTACAGAGTATTGTTCTTCATACACTTGCAAGTGGTAATATCATTTAGCCAGCAATCTCTCCCAGTCTGAGCCCAAGGGAAACCCACTACTCAGCCTTAAGTGCTGCCTCTGTTTCTCATCACTCAGCCCAAGTGGGCTGGTGAGGAACATGCAAGTGGAACGTGGCTGGTATAGGGTTGCCAGGTCCCTCTTTGCCACCGGCAGGAGGTTTTTGGGGTGGAGCCTGAGGAGGGCAGGGTTTGGGGAGGGGAGGGGCTTCAATGCCATAGAGTCCAATGCCATAGAGTCCAATTGCCAAGAGTACCTGGAGGTTGGCAACCCTAGGCTGGCATAATGGGTCTTTCCAGCTCACATTCACCATTCAGTATAAGGTTGTATTGGGGCGGAGTGATATATGGACACTGTCTATCAAGATGCAGATATATGAATATAGGAAGCATAAGTTCTATTAATATTCCTTTGGCTTAAGGAGTTGCATTTCAGAGTAGAAGCATGTGAGCTTTTCAGGGGCATGGAAAGTAATGTGGAAATTTTTACTGTTCACCAAAGTTTCCCTCTGCAGAATTCTTTTAAGTTCTCAGGGGCTTTCTGTCACAGTCCTTATTTCCTGGCATCATTTCTTTTCATTACTGTAAATTGGTCATAACATTCCATGGAGAATATTCAGCAGGTGGTTTTAAAATTATTTTTCTTTTGGTTAATTTGCCAAATGATATTGTTATGAATGATAAGGGAGTCCTTTGATTAAGTGGAAGCCCATCCCTTGTTTGTGAGTGGCCTGTTGTTGCTGTTCATGATTGGCACAAACCATGACTTTGAGATATAGTGACAAGCTTGGAGTCCATGAAAAATCCCCCCTTCTTGAAGATGGGGACAATATTTGCCCGCCTCCAATGTTCTGGCGCCTCACCTGTTCTCCAAGAATTCTCAAAAATAATGGACAGAGGCTCAGAAATTACAGCTGTGAGTTCTTTCAGTACCCTTGGATGCAATTCATCTGGCCCTGAGGACTATGTTTATGTACCTACCCCTATGCTGATCCTAGGCTGTAACTCTCTTCCCTCATCATCTGTTTGGTTTTTGCCATGTTGAGCACCATTTCCCTCGCAAGAGTAGACTGAGGAAAAGTAGGAATTGAGCAGTTCTGCCCTCTCTTCATAACCTGTTACAATTTCACTTCCCTGTCCCTGCAATGGGCCTACCATGTCCTTCACTCTAAAATTAACAAAATAACCTTTTTTGTTGTGTTTAGCATCTCTCACTGGCCTAAACTCATACTAAACTTCATTGCCCAAGATGGTAAATGCCAAAATTACATGGTCACTATTACCCAGGGTGCCCACTATTTTCACCTCATCAACCAGTTCTTCTCTGTTGGTGAGAATCAAGTCCAAGATAGCAGACCCCTCTTGTTTCCCTTTCCACAATCTGGAAACTGAAGTTGTCAGCAAGAGAAGTCACTTTATGCGACTTTTCACTTTTAGCAGAGTTGGATCAAGGTGTATGGTTTTTCTCCCCTTCCAGATGCTGTCCTTGACATGCATTTCCTACCCATGTGTGATGCGGGCAGAACCATAACATTTTTAGGAGAGAAACTGTAAACGGCCAACGCTTTCTTATATTGATTCTGTTCTGCTGTGTAACCATGCAATCTTTTAGCCTGGAAATCCCCAGGAAAGTAGAGATTTCTTGCCACTGTTCTCTGTTTTCTTGATGGATTTATCAGCTTGTTTGCATGGCAATAGGCAGTGGGTGGGAATTTAGCTGGAGAAATGTGGCAGGGCTGAATGCTTCAATATTTCAACCAGCAGCCTGGCTTTTTTTGTGTGTGCCACCATTGCTTGTTAGCTATCAGGCACAAGGGGGGACAGCTAGCATTGATTCTCATACTGCCAGATCTCTGCTCCTACTAAAGAAGAACAGCTGCTGTACCTTCTGCTTTTACAAGTATCATTATCTTCCCCATCAGCCACCCTGGTAAATGCCTCTCAGAACATCTGTTATCCAGGACCAAGAACAATCTAGCTGTCCTTCATCAAAACTGACTGCCACCTTTATGATGGCCCTCTGAAGTTGAAATTAGTCATGAGAGAAAAAGGGAGATTTATGGGTCTTTAAAATACTTAGACCCAGCAAAGAGCAACGTTCAGTCTAAGAAAACACTTGTGACGTCTGCTGAAAAGCAATGCTAAATTCTGCATGTTCACCGGTTTGTCAATTAGTCATATCACGCGTATGGATTATACAAATATTCTGTTCTTCTTCCAAAAACAAGCCTATCTGAAATCCCTCTAGTTTGTGTTGTACACAAAGGAAATCTGCCGACTATAATACCTTTGGAAAATAGTCTGTGGCGATGAAACCGAAACTCTGCACTGTTAAATTCTGCTGTGGACTATCAAAGTGGTATTATGAGATTAATCAATTCTATGTAAAAGAAGTGGGACGTTATTACTGCATACTGCTTACGTATAAGCAATGGCTAATTTATGCCACTGACCTTCCTATAGGATTGCCAAACTCCAGGTACCTAATGAAAAACAACGTGTGCTGAAACAACTAGGTTAAGAAAACAACAGCACCAGCTCAATGAATCATGGCCAAAATATATTGCCTGGTAACAAATATAACAAAAATTTCTTCATATATATTTTACCATTTGCAGGTTGAATCCTAAACAATAACAATTCATATATAATACCAATCAGTCCGATAGTATAAGGTAACAACAGAAAAGTCCACACCGGGAATAACAAATCCAAATTAATACAACCTGGTGGCTGTTCAAGTCCCAGATTTACAATGGTGCTTCTTATTAAATTCAATCAGTCCTAATTCAACAAATGGTCCAAACTCGAATAAAAATCCAACTCAAAACTGCACCTCCGGATGAGTGATCGTTTCGCAATATGAATTGCTTCTTCAGTTGATTAATACTGCCTTGATGAACATTCAGTAGATTGCTTTTGTCTTGATGAACATTTCCCTTATGGATAAGTTTAATTGGGTACAAAGACCTCTGAAAAATATATATATATATATATGTATAATACACATCACAGGCCATAACTAAAAATATACAGACAAGAACTGCTCATACAAAAACGAATACCATTCATCTTACCAATAATAGACCAGCTATACCTCACGGTTCCTCCAGGTACCAGCTGATCTCCTGGTATTACAGCTGATAGAGATCAGTTCACTTGGAGAAAATGGCCACTTTGGCAATTGGACTCTATGGCATTGAAGTCCCTCCCCTCCCCAAACCCCGCCCATCTCATGCTCTGCCCCAAAAACCTCCCGCCAATGGTAAAGAGGGACCTGACAACCCTACCCTCCTATAACATCCCAGTGCAACTTGGGATCTGCTACCAGCTATGTATTTGGGACTAGCCAAGTTACGTTTTGATCTCCCTCCCTTGTAGCCCCTGAGAGGTAGCAAAAACCAGGGATTATTAAACTCCTAGCGGGGTCATGAAGGGTACAGTCAGTTTATCATGTCACAGTCTGTGGAGGCAGCACATGGACCTCAAGGATTAGTCAAAGTAAGGAGTTAACATCTGGAGGAAATAGCAACACAGACTTGAAATCCTGTGCACAGTTTTAATCCATTCCAGTCGCAAAGAATGGCTAGCATTTCATTTGTTCCATAAATTCAGGATAATTTACCAACAGCTCTGTTTTTACTGCTGCTTTTGCCTTGTTGAGTGAGTGCTATGTAGAAAGGACAGAAATATCAAGTGAGATGTCCACCAAATGGTGGACATAAATGTAACCTAATATAATATGGAGCAGAGTGCCAGTCGTAGCGGACCTTGGTTATTTTCTCCCTCCTTTGTCCATATTATTTCATAAATGGAGGAAGCAGAACTATGCAAAAGGGAATGACTGAAAGCTGGGAGGGGTGTTCGTTTGACACTCCGGTAGAAATTGGTGAATGGACCAGTTTTTAAGGGTGATGGTCATCAACCTGCAACTAACTTATGGTGACTCCATAGGGCAGGGATGGGGAACCTCAGGCCCGGGGGCCGTATGCGGCCCCCGAGGACATTTTTTGTGGCCCTCGGGAGCTCCGGGGCCCTGCCGCGGAGGCACGGTGCAGGGCAGCCCTCCTTGAGGGTGTTCCTGGGGCCATGGCTTGCAGGGGCGCTGCGGCGCTCTTTGGACTTCCTCTCGCCGACTGACAGTTGTTGGTCGGCGAGAGGAGGGGGAGGGACGCTTTCCCCAAGGCTGCCCCTTATAGCCGCAGCATGCAGGAATGCCGGGGCACACTGTAAGCCCCTTTCACTGCCTGTCAGCTGTTGAGCAGCAGGGGGGGAAGAGGTCCGCAGCTCCCAGCGGCAGAGCATGCGCGCAGGAGCCAATCGGGCTTTGGGGGGCCTTTTGTGGACTCTGGGGGGGAGGGCATGGAGCCTGGGCCAGGTCGCATGGGGCTGGAGGGTGTGTGTGTGGGGGGAAAGGCTTTTCTCTCTCCCTCTCTTTCTGTCTCTTTCTTTGTCTGTCTCCCTCCATCCTTTTCTTTCTCCCCCTCTTTCCATTTCTTTCTCCCTCTCTCCCTTTTCCTCTTTCTCTGTTTTCCTTCCTTTCTTCCTTCCTCCCTTCCTCCCTTTCTGATCGACTGCAGGCTGTGCCCCCCCTGGTGCCTTGTTTGCTCGGGCCCACTGCTGGCTGCCCTCCCGCCTGGGAGGAGGGGAGGACCGGGGGAGTGGAGGCACCCTCCAGGCCTTCTCTGTGAGGCCTCCCCTGTGGTTGCCAACCTCCAGGTGGTGGCTGGAGACCTGGCAACCCTAGCCTCTCCCCCCCCACCGGGAGATCTACACCTGGTATGGCTCCCGAATGATGTTATAAATGTGCAAATGGCCCTTGGCAGGAAAAAGGTTCCCCACCCCTGCCATAGGGTTTTCAAGGCAAGAGACATTCGGAGATGGTTTGCCATTACCTGGCTCCGTGTAACAACCCTGGACTTCCTTGATGGCCTCCCATCCAAGTACTAACAGGGTCTGACCCTGCTTAGCATCTGAGGTCTATCGAGATCAGGGCTAGCCTGGGCCATTTTAAGGGGGAGGGGTTTGACTTCAAGTCACATCTGACTTACGCAGTTTTCAAGGCAAGAGACGTTCAGAGGTGGTTTGCCAAATACTTGCCAGGGTCAATCCTGCTTAGCTTCTGAGATCTGACGAGATAAGGCTAGCCTGGGCCATCCAGCTCAGGGCATTTGAAGGTTAGCCTGCTGTGTTTCATCTGATGAAATTGTGAACGCTAATTTTCTGTTATCGTGGGAGCTCCCTTGTCGCAGTTCAGCTAAATGCAAGCACTATGAACAAGCCACTGCCACTGGAAATATTGGGAAGCTCAACTTTAGAAATGTGTTGCCCTAAATGCTTATGAAGTATACCTTTTTTTTTACATTTGGATACCTACGATGATATATATTTTCCACGTATAATCGAAATCCAGCATTTACTGACTGTGACTGCTTGCTTAAAAAATAACTTACCTAAAATGGCCAAGCGATTAATTGTACGTAATACAGTGTTATTAAGCGAGAGTGCGCGACTCTAGAGCTCAGCAAGTAAGGTAACTGTGTCTTTTTCTCCCTGAGTAATCACAGCTAGCAAGGGCAAAAGAGTGTTATAAAGAAATCACTGTCACACCATACTCATTCAAGAAGAAACAGCTGCTAGTCTCAGCCAAAACAGTGTATAATTTAGCTAATTATTTTAAATGATGCAGCCAGGCTTCCTTAAGAAATCTTCTCAACAGGCTCTTGTTCCTCCTGTGACATTCTTACTTCCTCTTCAGGGCCCAAACTCCTCAAATACTTGCTGCAGATTTGTGTCAGGGTTGTTTTGGAAGAATTGAATATGAACTACAGAGCATTAAGAAGGGTATTTGTTCACAAAGGAATGCCTTACGTTTTAGCATATCAAAGAGCCAGTACAGATGACCCATTTTTATGGGATAATTTTTGTTTTGTTTTTTTGTTTTGTACTTTATGGTTATTTGGTAATCTGTGTTCTTGAGATGGTGGTGTCACTTCTTTCTGTCACTCATTCATAACAGCACCATTGTGAGCCAGCATGGTGTAGTGGTTAAGAGCGGTGGACTCTAATCGGGAGAACCGGGTTTGATTCCTCACTCCTCCTCATGAGCGGTGGATAGGGTTGACAACCTCCAGGTACTAGCTGGAGATCCCATGCTATTACAACAGATGTCCAGCTGATAGAGATCAGTTCACCTGGAGAAAATGGCCGTTTTGGACTCTATGGCATTGAAGTCCTTTCCTCTCCAAACCCTGCCCTCCTCAGGCTCCACCCCCAAAATTTCCCGCCGGTGGTGAAGAGGGACCTGGCAACCCTAGTGGTAGACTCTGATCTGGTGAACCGGGTTGGTTTCCCTACTCCTCCGCATGAAGCCGGCTGGGTGACCTTGGACTCATCACAGTCCTCTGAACTCTCTCAGCCCCACCTACCTCACAAAGTGTCTGTTGTGCGGAGAGGAAGGGTAGGAGACTGTAAGCTGGTTTGATTCTCCTTAAAAGGTAGAGAAAGTCAGCATATAAAAACCAACTATTCTTTTTCTTCTTCTTAAGCAGAAGCTGATTTCACACAATGGAGTGCAAAAAGCCATCCCCAGTGTGGAAGCTGCAGGAAAGAGGGATTGAGGCGCATGGGAACGGTGCCTCCTTGAGATACTCTCTTCTGGCACCCCCCTCCTGCTCAATCTTGGAAACCCGTCCTCCCATCAACAGCTGAGGATTGGCTGAGGTTTTTTTAAAAAGCCTGATTAAGGGATAAAGGGGGCACATTGGAGCTATTTTGGAGGTAGCGCTGAGGTCCACCCCACTCTGTATTGGCTGAAAGCACACAGACACTCTGCCAGCAGCTGGTGTGCTGTTTCCCCTTTTTAATTGGAGCAAATTTGCTCTGGCTTAAAAGGGAGGAGCCCCATTCACCATGTTCGGAAAGAGCGTGGTGTTGTGTGAAGAAGCAGGGGCAACAGCCGTTGACTTTAGTGGACTTATCATGCACTATAAGCATGATAAAAGCCAGTGGTAAGAGTTCCCCCCTATTTTTCACATCGTTGGAAAGTCTGAATTAGTAATCTGTGGCTGGTGATGTTTTAAAGGGAATTATTCCCCTGAATATTTCTCCAGCGTTGCAGTTTGGTGGCTATAGTCTTCTTTTGAGGAACAGTTTGTCTTTCCTTATTTTTCATGAGGATTCGTAGATTTGAAATAACAATACTCTTTCAAAAATTTACGTAGCAGTTTTCACGAAGTGCTTTTTTTAATTTTGTCTTGGTGTTTTTGAGGATATTTTTTCTTCTTTATGGAAAAACCATGCCCTGATATAGCTAGCATTTGTTTGTGTGATGGGCACTCCAGGTCAGGAAAATAGCAGCTAACAGTTAAGACAAAATGTAGGGCTAGAAATGTGTCTCAGGGGACACTTGACTTGCAGCTGAGCAGTGCCTGTCCAAAAGTGCTCCTTTTGTGAACACCACAGCCTCTAAATGGGAGCTGCCATGTGCTGAGTTGTCAATTGTCAAGCTGCTGTGTTCATACCAATGACAATGTCCACAGACATATTTCCCCTATAGAGGCACTGGTTCACACAAATGGTACCTGCATATGAGTCTTCTCTGGTCCAGTAATCACATGAGAGCACATTTAGTAATTACATTAAAAGAAGAACAGTTGTTTTTTTATATGCCGACTTTCTCTACCTCTTAAGGAGAATCAAACCGGCTTAAAGTCTCCTTCCCTTCCTCTCCCCACAACAGACACCCTGTGAGGTAGGTGGGGCTGAGAGAGCTCTATGAGAGCTGTGACTAGCCCAAGGTCACCCAGCTGGCTTCATGTGGAGGAGTGGGGAATCAAACTCGCCACTGCTCATAACCACTACACCACACTGGAGATGGAGATTAATTAAGAAGGCACACTAGATAGAAAATCATATGTAAAGATGATCTGGTGGTCAAAGGTATTGTGTCAGGAGGGAACAAAGTATGTAATACAAAGCTGGACAACCTTTTGATGTCATTTGGCTGTCTTCCTTCTGTGGAACTTTCCTTTGGAAAGCCTATTTTTGGTATTTTCCACAATACATCAGACTCTTAGCATGGTGCTTCTACAAAAGGGGAGTTTACATTGCCGTGTCAGTCATTCCTGATGAGTTTTTGTACTAAACTACCTCACTTGAAGACCTCCTGGCACTTGGTTACATTTGTTACATTCCCTTCCAAATGAAAAGTGCCAAATTGCTCTTCTTAAATATAATTTTAAAATTTTGTAAAACCTTGATGCGAACAGCAGTCATCTTTAAAAGTGGGTTGTTACTTTGTGTGCAAATGGCAGTGAAGTATTTCATGCCGGTAGAGAGAATATCCATTACAATTTACTGCTGACCAAAGTACATTCTTCCATTCTTTATCTAGTTCATCCTTTCTTTGTTTTATCAGGCTTCTGTTCCTAAATTTTAGCTTCCAGGCTTGTAGAATGAGGAGCAAAGGATGAACATATGGGGTCCCTAATGGAGAGGATGCTGGCCTGAAGAGCTGGTTCTGGTCTTTTCAGTGTATCGTGGAATCTAATTGTGTTGTAATGTAAGGTTGTGCACAATTGTACAAAATTGGACTGGTAAACCTCCTGGGAAAGAAAATTCATCATGGTTTATTCTATCCTTTTCCCTTCTTCTATTCAAGCAGCTAGTACAGCACACATAGCAGAACTTTTTCTAATTGGAAGGAACTAATGGTACCATGACAGCAGACAAAGGTCATTTATGCATGGTCGCTTTAACCTCCTTTATTCCCCGTTTCAGCCAAGATCAAAGTAACCCGGGTTGGGGGAAACTGTATGTATCGCTTGAATGATCAGGGACGAAACTGTGTGCTAATCAAGCCATGAATACAGAAAAGCAGTCTCCCAAGTTCAAATCAAGTCCCACCCCTTTAAATGCTGCTCTGTAATTGCCTGACTTGCAGTACTCACCCTGAGAGAAGATTTCCTCCCCGCTCCCAGACCTAACTGCCACATAAAAATGCATTTTAAAAACAAAACACGGAGCAATCTTAAAGGGGGGGGGGAGAAATCCAAGCCTTGTTTTAAAAAAAGCCTTTTTTTTGCTCAGAAAGAGCTCCGAGGTAGCAGGAAGCACTTGAATCCCCGCCTCTACACACTGCTTCGTGATTGGGTGTGAGAGAAGCCAACCTTTTGTGCTTCCCCTGTTTGGTTATTTGCTTGCTGCCTTGAAGAGGGGTTTGGAAAAGGGTGGGGTGAAGCTCAACCCAAGAACAGAGTATGCATGCTCTGTGACTCTGGAATGAACCAGGATGAACGGTTTAATTTGGGCCAGAAGAGGAATGGGAAAATCCAGGTTCGTTTTGTGTTGAAACAGCGTTGAACTTCCAAGGAATGAGGTTACATGCATACTGAAAAATTTGATCCTGGCTGAAACAGGGAATAAAGGAAGGTAAAGCGACCATGCATAAATGACCAAAATCAGTGTTCATCTTCATTTGCTATTTTTTAAATCTCTCCCCCCCTTATCTATTTATTTTCTAAAAAACAACCGAGGTTTGGATCCTCCCTTCTGCTAAGTGGGGTCCCAGACACTGTTCCACTAACAGTGCCTTCCTGAGGGATGGGGGATGCTCTTAGGAACTGGCGTGACCCCTTTGCCAGCATCTGTGCCATTCAAAGTGGCACGGACGCCAGCATAGGGGCATTTACATAGGGGCATCGCTGTTTGCTGTGGGGCCTTTTCCTCCATTTTCAGGGGTTTATAAAAATAAAACCCTTTTTTCCTCTGCAGCAGCTGTGACACCTCTGTGGATGCACAGTGGCCACGCCATCCCCAGCCACTGCTGGTTTCAGGAAGGGGCTGTGAGTCTTCCTTCAGAAGAGAAAGGCCTCCTCCACTGGAGATGGTCTTTTTCTGTTGGAGAAAAGCTTACTCTGATGGAGAAAGTCTTTCTTTATTGAAGTCATTCCGTTAAATGAAGAGTTGGTAGAAAGGAGTCACAGCTTTTTATTAAACTCCGTATGCCCAACTGTCCCAAAATGTGCCCACTTCTCTGTTATTAAAGCTGGCATTTCTTTACCACTTCTCTTCAAGTTCAGTCTCAGGAGAATCTGGTTCATCCTTTTCATGCCTTTTTACAATAGAAGCCAGCCATGGAGAATACCAATTGGCTGTCCTCTGTTGATTTATTAGGTCACTTCCCCATTTCCTATAACAGGATTTTTTTTTTTTACTTTCAAAAAGTTGATTGTGCCTTTTTTTATAATTAAAGTACCAAGCAAATATTGAAGTGATTGGACATTTGTGCTATGCTATTAAAAGGCAAATAGAAGTAAAGCAGACTGTCCACCTGAAGTGTATGTGTGCGCGCGCGCATTTTGTATGCAGTTTTATCTGTTGCTTTATTAGTAAATGGCATGATTAAATGTCTGTCGCAGCTGGGTCAGTGAAATAGGAGCCTTCACAGACAAGGTAGAGACATTCCGGAATCTGAGGTGTTCTGAAAAAAAGATTAGTTTGTGATCCATCACTGGTGCAAATTGTGATACATCATGTCATCAAAGAGAGTGGTTTGGTCCTCACTGAGAAGGGTTTCATAGACACATGAGTGACACCTATGTGTCTATGCACAAAGCACACAGAGATGCATTATACCCCTGGGAGGTGGTTGTAATATACAAAGCCTTCCTCTGTCTTTCTCTCTTGGGCGTAATTCCATTACATTCTCCCAACCACTGGTGACGTTAATGCACTTTATATTTTCTCCTGGTTTTATGAAGTTCTGATTTAGTGAGAGACTCATATAATTGGCCCCCATCCAAGTGGCTGGATTATTTAGATAGTCTCCTAGCTGCATCAGAGATTCTCATAGATATTCATCTCCTCAAAGGTTGGGGGAACATCTAATATCACTAAGAAGCCACATGAAAGGGAAGCAATGAGCTATGCAGATGAGGATGGATTTGTTCTTGATAGCTCACAAGAGAGAAGAAGTAGTGTTGGTTTTTATATGCCAACTTTCTCTACCACTTAAGGGAGGATCAAACTGGCTTACAATCACTTTCCCTTCCCCTCCTTACAACAGACACCCTGTGAGGTAAGTGGGGCTGAGAGAGCTCTAAGATAGCTGTGACTAGCCCAAGGTCACCCAGCTGGCCTTATGTGTAGGAGTGGGGAAACCAACCCGGTTCACCAGATTAGCCTCCACTGCTCATGTGGAGGAGTAGGGAATCAAACCCAGTTCTCCAGATTAGAGTCCACCACTCCAAACCACCACTCTTAACCACTACACCACGCTGGCTCGGCTTAAGAAACTAAGCTCACTGGGGGATAGGAGTGTGAAATGTGCAATGGAGGAAGAGTAGAGTACAAGTAGATAAAAGACTGACAATCTCCAACCTGTTGGGCCAAACTAGATGAAAGAGTGGAAGTTCTGGGATAAGATATCATGTATTCTTTTCCCCCAAATATTTAAAGCAGCTGTGGTTCTAAGTAAATGTATCTAGCCCCTCTTAATCCTTCCTTACATGCCATTTTCCTGATTTAAATAACCAAAGCTCCCTTGCTGATGTATGGGTGTCTGTTTAGGTCTGAATGGGGGGGGGGGCAGGCAAGGGTATCTTATGGTATTTGCATGTTTTCTGTTGTGGGACCAATAGCAACTGTGGGGGAGCTTGGAGTAAATGGTTAAGCCTGCTCCACAGTATCATGGCTCAGATACAAAGCTTCCCCACCCCCCATGACTACTGCTAATTTTTTGTGGGAGTGGGGAAGCAGGAAATCTGACCACCGATCTTTTTCTTATGTTCTTTGGCCTTCCTCAGCTGCCAGACTTGGCAGGTGAAGAGACCTCTACATATGTGCACTTTTACACATATATGCTGTATTCAAGATCTTATACTGAATGTCTAAGATCCAGCTCCTTCCTCTATACATGTTCATTTTACAAACTTCAGTCATTCCTTCATTATATATAAGACCTGAATCCTAGATTTATTTTTAGGGGGCGGGTCATTGGATGTGAAAATGGAATACATGCAGATTCTCATATTCACACAAACAGCTGATTTCATGTTCTTTCTCTCTCTCTTATTCTCTCTCTCTCTCACTCTATTTATATACACACACAGATATAAAAAAGGTAAAGGTCCCCTGTGCAAGCACCGAGTCATTCCTGACCCATGGGGTGACGTCACATCCTGACGTTTACTAGGCAGACTTTGTTTACGGGTTGGTTTGCCAGTGCCTTCCCCAGTCATCTTCCCTTTACCCCCAAGCAAGCTGGGTACTCATTTTACCGACCTCGGAAGGATGGAAAGCTGAGTCAACCTCAGCCGGCTACCTGCAACTGACTACCGTCGGGATCGAACTCAGGTTGTGAAGAGCTTTTGACTGCAGTACTGCGGCTTACCACTCTGCGCCATGGGGCTCCTACTTACACACACATACACATATACATACACATAAACACACATACAGTTAATGAAAGCAGCTGGAATAAAATGTAATTTATACAAATGATGTTTCCCAGTGGTTATACTATACAAATGAACAGTGCTGAATTTTGCTCCTTTTCCCCAAGTTTTGAAAAATCAGTGTTTGTGATTTAAACTCCGATACCACCCTGGATACAGCTAGTTTTACAGCTCCGTTTCAGATACAATCAAAGGAATAAAAAGAGAAAAGGAAAAGGAATCTGCCAGTCAGGATGGTAGAAATCTTTTGAGATAATTCAATCAGTTGATCCTCCAGGCTCCACAGTACCCTCTGGGGCATTCTCAGAAAGAGAAGCTAGCAAACCAGAGAAATAGTCCATAAGCTGATTTCCCACTGGTGCCTGAGCTCCACTTTTTGCCATGCACATAGGAATAAGTGACAGTGACGATCTCTTCTTTTAATTAGGAGAAGAAAAGAAGAAGGTAAATTGCTGGTGAATCTGGACCAGGTTGATCATGTGTGGACTGTCCTTATTTATAACTTAATTAATTCCTTCTCCATCGTAACTAGTTGAGGATTATTACTATTTAAGGAGATGCAGAGAGCTGAAAGAGAGACTTAAAGATTCATTAGCACTTTAAGGACTTAAAAAGTGGATCACATTTTGAGATAAAGCATCTCAGTTTGCAATGACAACATTAACATTTCATTTCCTGATCACATTTCTGTAGAGGAATTTCCCTAATGCACAGCAAAATACAAAACAGGAAGGCTGAAGCGCCCCTAAGTTATGTGATTAAATGGTGATGTCCATTTTTAGTTTGGTCTTAAAAGTGTTTTTTTTAATGAAACAGTGTCATAAATGTCCACGTATGGCTGTTCTGCATGATGATATTTACGGTATGTATTTATTTTTCAAATTTGTAGCCCACCCTCATTCCCAGCAAGCCGGGCTCAGGGTGGGTAACATCCTCTTAAAATACATAACCTTAAAACATCAATTAAAACATCATTTCATAGATTATAACACAAGATGGCATAAAACAACCCCAGATGCTACCATGAGTCCAATAGATCAGCCCCCCACAGATAGCAAGAGATATGGTAACCTGGATAATGGGAAGTACGGAAGAAAATATCACAAATTATGTTTACACTACAGCATTTCCTGACCACAGAAGGCCCTTATTAATAGTATGGATTTAACAGCCCATTCCTGAAGGGGGGGGTAGCTAGTCGACCGCTGGGGACGGTGCCACCACGCCGCCTCCTGCGAGGCTTCCCGGCTGGAAAAAATTAATTTAAAATGCCTTTTAACAAACCCCCACATTGAATTTCATGGGTCTACGCTAGCTATTTTGCTAGTGTAGCAATGCTGCAGCCTAGAGGGGCATTCCTAGGCTTTGGGTAAGCTCTGGGAATGCCCCCACACACACACACACACACCGGCATGGACACTCACTAATGGGATTTTGCTGCCCATGCTGCTGCATCACTCCCTGGCAAAAACATAAGTGTCCCCCACGATGGCATCCATGCCACTTATCACAGCGCAATGTGGTACGGACATCGGCGTGAGGTCACCCCGGCTCCTATGGCATTTTGCCCCCCCTTCAGGACTGCACGTTAAGTTACCTATATAAAGAACCAGAGAAATACTTTGTTCTGAGAAGAAAAATCTCTGTCCCTTCTCCAGTTAGCTTTCCCCTCTACCCTCTTATGCGGGTGGCCGCCAGTTGGGTATGCTTCCTAGGGTTGACAACCTCCAGGTGATATCAACAATAAGTTAGCCTGCTGTCACGTAAGGTAGTTAGCAAATAACAACAGAAAGGCAAAATACCAAATATATGCAAAAGAATAGACGTTGTTGAAAAAATCCAAATAGTCAAATTGTGATGCACTGACTATACAAAACAAGGTACAATGGTACACAAGGATATAAAGTATGATTCAAAAGTCCAAGCAAAGAAGTCATATTCTAGACCAGAACATAGTATGAAGTTGGTCTTCCAAAGAAGCCACCAAGTCAATCAGGCGGCATGCTGTAAAGCATACGTTCTTGGACATAAATTTCTGCATAAAAGTTCACTTGACCTGTATCAAGAATGCAATACAGGGATCCGGTAATCTTCCTGTTTCGATTTATGAATCTTCCTCAGGATACATGAAATTAAGGCAACAGCCTTCCCCTGCCATTCACCAGATGGTGGCTGGAAAACTCCTGGGATTACAGCTGATCTCCAGGCGACAGAGATCAGTTCATTTGGAGAAAATGGCCAGTGTGGTGTAATGGTTAAGAGCGGTGGTTTGGAGCGGTGGACTCTATTCTGGAACACTGGGTTTGATTCCCCACTCCTACACATGAAGCCAGCTGGGTGACCTTGGGCCCCACCTACCTCACAGGGTGCCTGTTGTGGGGAGGGGAAGGGAAGGTGATTGTAAGCCATTTGAGTCTTCCTTAAGTGGTAGAGAAAGTGGGCATATAAAAACCAACTCTTCTTCTTCTTCTTCTTCTTCTTCTTCTTCTTCTTCTTCTTCTTCTTTAGAAGTTGGACACTATGGCATTATACCCACTGAAGTCCCTCCCCTCCCCAAACACCGGTCTCCTCCAGCTCCACCCCTAAAATCTCCAGGTATTTCCTGACCCAGAGCTGGCAACTCTAATGCTTCCTCCATGCAAGCTTTCCCTGGCTGCTCCAGGAAGCCTGTGCCCTTTGCCATCTTGAAGGAGTTGATTAGAAGTTTGAAACTAGGAATGTGAGCTCCAGGGTATGCGTGTTCTTGGTCCAATTTGTTGAAAAATTGCTGTTTTTAAATTTCACTTCAAATCCGCTGCCTAAGCTGACCTTGAGTTTCTGAATAAAATTAAATAGTTGGGAACAGATTGATGTTAACTAACATTTTCGAAAAGATAGCTATGATGGACTAATAATTTTACAGTGGTGATGACTCGCCTACAGTTCTAGTGGAATTAGGATGATTAATCTAAAAATAAAACATCCCTGAATGACCAAGCAGCAGAAAGTGGTGTTTCATTCCTATAGCCTTCCTTTGGCTATAGGGAAGTTGTCATAAGTACATTTTTTTTCTCACTGTCAGACCCATTAGCCTTCCAGAGACAAGAAACCTCCTTCTTGAATCCCCCCCAAAATTTTACTTTTGGTCTCCTTCCTCCCAGTTAAATCTTGTCAGATACTTTTATGATCAAATAGTTTTCACATCTCTCATATTTCACTAAAAAAGAAATCCACTGTGATGTTCTGGATCACTAGACCGCTGCAAAGTAGTGCTTCCTCAGTCTGGAACAATATTCTGCATCCAGCCATATAATTTAATTATGTACTCCCTCTTCCAAATAATCCATAAAGCTTCTCAAATTATATGAACTACTATAAAAGTTAATTACAAGTTTGCCTTGTTGATTTCTTGCCTTATATTTAATGTACATTTGAACAGATACTTTGGAATACCACCTTCTTTTGGGGGCATTTTTCACGGTAGATTTTGCTTCTCTTTTGCCATGGACCCAAAAAAATCCGATTTAAATGTTTTTTTCATGGCCGCGATTTATCCCCGTCAATCTTGATGTAGTTTTGGTTTTTCATGGGAACAAAGCACGCTGTATTTGACAACGGTTTGGTCTGTCCCTTTTGCAGGAGGCCTCCCCTTCCAACAAGCTCATTGTTTATGCCTGCCCCCAACTCTGCCCCAACTCCGCCCAGCAGATTACCTCGTGCAGTTCACCAGCCCCAGCGCAAAAAACAAGCTCCAGTTCCTCTGGTCTCCTCCATTTTTCTTCCACCCTCGCTCTGTTCTGCTTTTGGAACAGTCAGATTCCAAATTGGGGGAGTGGGGGCAAGGCAGCGCTTTCCTCAAAGCTTCCCTCTGTTTTCTGTAGGCTTGGAACCCATTGCCCTTTAATGACAGACAGGATTGGGGGGGGGGGGCAGGAATTGCATCCATGTGCCCAGAGAGGTGTTTAGCTGAAAGTGGGAATGGAGCAGCTCCAACCTGTGCCGCTTCAAGAGGTGTGCCTTCGATTTGCCGCTCTCTAGATGCACATTTTCCCCATCCTAATTCTCAAAACTCTTCTTGGGGGCTGATTGTTGAGTTTTTGAGAATTTGGATGGGGAATTTGGAGAGCGGCAAATCCAAGGAAAAACCTCCCGTGCATAAATGGCCACTGTAAACCTCTTGCATTAAAGCAATTTCCCAGAGCATGTTCCCCCCAGAAGGCCCTTGGCTTGCGCGCTGGCCCTGATCTGACCCCAGTGCATAGTGAGAGAGAGGACGGCTCCTGGCTTGCGTGCCGGCCCCGATCCAGCCAGTGTACATGGCAGGGGGGGGAGAGGATAGAGGGCCCCTGGCTTGCGCACTGGCCCTGATCCGGCCCCAGTGCATCATGAGAAAGAGGAGGGCTCCTGGCTTGCGTGCCGGCCCCGATCCAGCCAGTGTGCATGGCGGGGGGGGGGAGAGGAAAGAAGGCCCCTGGCTTGAGCGCCGGCCCTGATCCGGCCCCAGTGCATCGTGAGAGAGAGGAGGGCTCCTGGCTTGCGCGCCGGCCCCGATCCAGCCAGTGTGCATGGCGGGGGGGGGAAGAGGAAAGAAGGCCCCTGGCTTGTGCGCCGGCCCTGATCCGGCCCCAGTGCATCAAGAGAGAGGAGGGAGACCCAGAGCAGACTGGCCGCCCCTCTTCAGAAGAGTGATGGGAGGGAGTTTTGCCTTGGGTTTTTCGCTCTCAGGATGCACATTTTTCCCATCCGAATTCTCAAAAATCCCCCCTCCCCGCTGGGGTAGAGGGGCCAACAGCCCCTTCCCTTGAGCATTCCCCTCGCAGGTCCAGCTGCCCTAGACCAAGCTGCCACCACCACCACCCCCAGCGCGCTAGGCGCACATGGCGTGGCCCCACCGGTCTCCCCCTGGAGCCGTCCGTCCGATGTCCCCTTGGGCTTGGAGGTGTGGGCCCAGCTCCAAGGCCCATCCTGGGCGAGGGGCGGGGAAGGCATGCTGCCTGCCCGCCCGCCAGCCTCCGGGACAGAGGGAGAGAAGTGCCAGGACTCTAGGCAGGCAGGCAGGCAGCAAAAGGGGCGGTATTCTTGTCCGAGTGTGAAACTCCCCCAGCCAATTGCTGTTCTTGGGGGAGGAGAAATTAGCCGGCATGGGCAGGGACAATTGTTCCAAACCAAGGAACAAAGGCAGTTTTTTTCTTGGAGCTCCGAGCCAAAAACTGCGCAGCAACAGGAAAGAATGGCGCAAAAGTGGTTTGACTTGCCCCAGTTATAATGCGGCTTTTATTGCTCAATCCAAAAAAAATCAGAGCAGCCATGAATAACCAAAAATTTGCAGCGACGCAAACCGGCTGTGAAACCGCTGCAAAGCTCCGTGAAAAATCCCCCTTGATGATAGTTTACCCTGTACAACTTGTTACAATTATTTTTTTTTATTGAAGTGCCTAACCTATCCAGGTTAGTTTTATAGAATGACGGCAGATTGGTCTGTCTGCATCTGTTACTTTATTTCCAAATACACATGCCAAACATTGCAGAATCGAGGAATTCTATCTTTCGAGGACTCAACTGTCTGTCCAGTTGCCACCTGGACAGGAAGAACCTGAGCCTCTACCAGCTGTTTCATGTGCTGAAATCAGCAAGTTGCAGTTTTTCCTGGCATGGAACTGAAAATGGTCATTGGCTTACTGCTGCAGATCATGACATTATTAATGGGACAGATGTAGGAGCCAGAGACTAAAGCTGCCAGCAATGATTTACCCTACAGCTTTATAGCAAGATAATGTGTATATATATAGCCAGTTGGCTTTTTTATTCTCCATTTGTGCCCATTTTAAATTCAGCACCAGTAAGGTGGGGAGCGCTGATGTCTTTCCTGCTAGCAGGCATGTTGCCCTGTCGTAGAGTTTTTCAGGCATAGAAGTGGGTTGTGGAACATCTGAAGCTACGAGCTACATGAACAAGAAAGAGAACCCATCCTCTTCTCCTTCAGGTCTTAGAGGATGTCCACTGTCATTCTTCCATTTGTGTCTGACAAATCATTGTATCATCCACCTACAGGATAGCCAGAGTATCTCATTTCCTGTTGTAGGCCTGCTGGGATGTAGCTGCGGATGCCATATGTCCACTAGCACTCCAGTGGCTGGCAGGAGATGTTTTTAACTGCCATTGTTCACTGTGGGACGTCCCCTCCAGGAAAAAACCTGGAAGTGAGGGCAGACCTGTCTAGGAATCACAGATCTACTTCGGGAAGCCCTGAAGTAGTTGGTGGGGTGACCGCGAGGGAAACAGCCCTGCATAAATGGCCAATGGGACTTGCGATCTCTCCTGTCTTGGATGGGGTTCTACTCCCCTTGAAAAGCCAGGTTTGCAGCTTGGGAGTGCTACTTGACACAGCAGCCACCAGGTGGTTATGGTGGTTCAGAGTGCTTTTGCCCAGCTTCAGCTGGTGTGTCAGCTGCGCCCATTCCTGGGTTAGTCAGCTCTAGCCACAGTGTTCCGTACTTTAGTTACATCTAGACTGGAGTACTGTAATGCACTGTTCTTGGGGATACCCTTGAAGAGTATTCGGAGGTTGCAGCTAGTACAAAACACTGCAGCTGGACTGCTGGTTGGGGCCAGTTATTGGGAGCATGTGAACCCCCCCCCCATATTACAGCAATTACATGAGTTACAGACTCATTCCTGGGCCCGAATTCACGGTGTTCATGTTGACCTTAAAAGTCCTACATGACTTGAGACTTGGGTAGGGTTGCCAGGTCACTTTTATTTTGGGGGGTGGAGCCTGAGGAGGGCGGGGTTTGGGGGAAGGGAGGGCCTTCAATGCCATAGAGACCAATTGCCAAAGTGGCCATTTTCTCCAGGTGAACTGGTCTCTATCGGATGGAGATCAGTTGTAATAGCAGGAGCTCGCCAGCTACTACCTGGAGGTTGGCAACCCTAAACTGGGGTGTCTGAAGGACTATCTTCTCCCATATGTTTCTGCCTGGAAATTAAGGTTACATGGAAAGGCCATCCTGTCCCATCATTAAAAGAAGCTCATTTGGTAGGTATATAGGGTTGCCAGGTCCCTCTTCTCCAGGTGAACTGATCTCTATCGGCTGGAGATGAGCTGTAATAGCGGAAGATCTCCAGCTAGTACCTGGGGGTTGGTAACCCTATAGGTATATGAGAAAGGTTCTTTTCAGTGTCAGCCCCACGATTATGGAACAACCTCCCCAGGGAAGCGTGCCTGGCCCCCTCATGTTCGATCTTTTGGAAGCAGCAGAAGACTGTTTTACATAGGACCACCTTTGCTTAAGCGTATTAGCAGTCCTGAGTTGTGATTTTAAATTTAGGTTTCTATCTTTTTAATGTATTTTATTTTACGTGTTTTATCTATGTTGTAACATGCCTTGAGCTCTGTAAGATAGTGAATGTTTTGAATCAATAAAATAAGTCAGGGCCCCACCATAGACCAACACGGTTTAAAGACTCTCATGGGTGAAATAAATGAGAGGGAGTATACTGCCAGGATATTGATGGCACTGAATTCTATTATCTCTCTATGAGCTCATCCAATGATCTCATACACATTAAGTGACAGGTGGTAGAACAGAACTGTGTAGAATTTCCAATGAAAAATCCCCTTCCTTTTAGACAGAATAACATTTAACGCAGTGGCTGCAAACCTAAGAACACTTTACTGGGAATTAGACCTATTGAATAAAATGGGACTTACATCTAAGTAAATCTGCTTAGGATTGTTCACAGTATGACTTAGTTCTGAATAAAAAATGCACAGAATTGAATTATAATGCTCTTGCAGTGAGATCCTGGGGGTGGGGAATGCTGAGAAGATGGCGTGACCCGGTGCCGTCATAAATGCCACCTGCACCAATGTAAGGTCAGCGTAAGTCCCAAGTAAAGGGCACACCTCTGGTGCAGGGGTTCACACCAGTGCCAAAGGGGCGAGTCTGGCGTTAGTCAGCTTCCAGAGCCCTTTCGGTACGGGAATACCCACATTTGCCAGCGCTAACGTTCACCGGCAAAAATGTAGGCAGTGCATGCAGCGGTTCAACGGGTGATGGAGAAGCATCCCTGTCAGGTTTGCGCTGTTGATCTCCCAGTTCTGTGGGCGAATAGCTTATTTTTTTTGCGAATTCTCATGTTAGGTTCTCAGCTGGACAAAAATATTATGATACATAAATGATGCTCAATTAGTTCCCTAATCAAATCAATTTTGAAGAGTACATTTTCAGATAAGTAAAATGTAAGGGACATGCTTCAGGTTAAGTAGGTATTTCCACACAGCAAAACATTTCATATACAAATACTTTCTTGATGGATGAAATTTAGATCACATCTTTTAAGTACAGTGAATTAATGATTGGCTGAAAGCCTTTCTTCACTGAAGTCAAATCAGATTCAGAGCTAGGGTTGCCAACAGGCCCAAAGAAAAATATCCTGCCCCTTTAATCAATGCATGATGTAGGTCATTGAAGAAAAGATAATTTTCTTCAAGCAGTTCACTTCTGTTTGATCCCCAAACTCCCTATGTTTGGCATTGTCTGGTTTTAATCTGAAAGACATGAGAGGAAACATTGCTCATTGAGAGAGCTGCTGCCATGTTTGTTCTTAATATAATCAAAGGAACATTCACTTTCTCTATGTCTGAGCATTTTAAATACTCTGTTGCAATTAAGTTTGCCAACATCCTGTAGAAAAATGTCTTGCCCCTTTAGTAGTGGAAAGTCACAGCTGATTCATGGCGACCCCGTAGAGTTTTCAAGGTAAGAGATGCTCAAAGGTGGTTTGCCATTGCCTGCCTCCATGTGATGACCCTGATATTCCTTGGAAGTCTCCCATCCAAATGCCAACTGCTTAGCTTCTGAGATCTGATGAAACCAGGCTAGCCTGGCCTGTCAAGGTCAGGGCCTTGTTCCTTTAACAAAGGCTTAATGGGATGGTATTTACCTGGTGAATTTATTTACCTCCATGCAATGAAAGGAGGCAAGCAGTGGCAAACCACCTCTGAATGTCTATTGCCTTGCAAATCCCACCAGGGGTTACCATAAGTCAGAAGTGACTTGACAGGAAAAATAAAAAATGCCAGGTAAACTTCACATTAAGCCTCCATTACAAGGGCTCCCCCCACCCCCCCCCAGGTTGTTGGCAATCCTAGTTGAGTGACAGGTCTAATACTGTGAAGTCACTATAGATGAAATAGTCATGCTTATAAATCAGTTTATTTACTTTCTGTTGCAATATAGCATTAAAAAGGATTAGATAACTGCATCTGTCAATGACTATTAATCATTATATCTAAATGGAGCCTCCCTGTACAGAAGCAAGTGCTAGGGACAAACATCTCATTGTCCACCTTCGTGCTCTGATTGTGAATTTCCACTGACGTCATACCGATAGATGCTAGAAAGAAGATCAGTGAACACTGAATGTACCTTGCTAACAGTGCAGTTCTAAACAAAGTTATGTCCTTCTAAGCTAATTGATTTCAATGAATTTAGACGGGTCTAACTCTGCTTGGGATTGCACTGTTAGTCTGATCCACCAAGACAATTCTTGTATTTGCAGGAGGGAATGATATGGCTTGGAAATCTAGTAAATACAGAGAAATCTTTCAATGCAATCTTACATCCTTCTAACCCCATTGAGTGCAGTGGACCTAGAAGCGTGTAACTCTGTTTAGGATTGCACTGCTGTGATTTAATTCTGCTCAGAGCTACTCCAGTCTAAACCTCATTTCAGTGGGTTTAGACTGGAGTAATTGGAGTCGGATACAAGAAGCTGCTTTATATTGAATGGGACCATTGGTCCATCAAGTTCAGCGTTGTCGATTTAGATGGGCAGAGGCTCTCCAGGGTCTCAGGCAGAGGTCTTTCACGTCACCTACAACCTGGGCCTTTTAACTGGAGATGTTGGGGATTGAATCTGGGGCTTTCTGTGTGCCAAGGAGACACTCCACCACTGAACTGCGGTCCTTCCCCAGCTGTCCCACTGAGCAAAGTTGGAAGCCGTTCCTCCAGCCTAAGGAGCCTTCCTCCAGCTCAGTTGTCCATTGGAGGAAGAGCCACTTAAGTCAGAGGAAGACTCCCAACTTTACTCATTGGGGCGGCTGGACTCTGCCCACTGTGCATAGGCTTGCTCTGTAAGTAACCTCCAGGGAGCATGGCAAGGGAGGCTGCCTAGGTGCAACAGGGGTTGACAGGAAAGCCTGCCACTTCTTTATCCTGCATTCCTTTGGCATCAGGAGCTCTCAGAACAGGAAAAAAAAAACTAGGCTGTTCATATTTCCACATGACTTTCATTGAAATAAATTGCCTCGCCTCTCTCCATACTTGTGTAGGCTATGAGAGGTGTTAGCATTTTAGGGCAAATGTACCAGTGTGGTATAGTGGTTAAGAGCGGTGGTTCGGAGTGGTGGACTCTAATCTGGAGAACCAGGTTTGATTCCCCACTCCTCCACATGAGCTGTGGAGGCTAATCTGGTGAACCGGGTTGGTTTCCCCACTCCTACACATAAGGCCAGCTGGGTGACCTTGGGCTAGTCACAGCTCTCTCAGCCCCACCTACCTCACAGGGTGTCAGTTGTGGGGAAGGGAAGGGGATTGTAAGCTGGTTTGATTCTTCCTTAAATGGTAGAGACAGTCGGCATATAAAAAACAACTCTTCTTCTTCTTCTTTTATGAGGGAGTGGGCATATGGCTTATTTGGTGCTGTGTAGCAGGAAAAAGAGACCCCTGACAAGTTTTACAAATGTTTTAGTGGGATTTTTCCCCACACAGGCAGACTGTAATTTGATATATGTGCAGCTAGGCAATAGACAGTTTTACTATTTGCATCAGTTTAAATAAATTAATATGGAAATGAGCAATGACTCCATCCTTCAGAAGTGGTGTCAAGCACTTTAGTGCTAGCATTTATTGTTCTTGATGGCTTTTCTGCTATAAAAACCAATTGAGAACAAGCTTTCTTTTATGTCAATACATCATAAATGCTTTCTGAGCTACCAGTCTGAACTCCTGAACATAATGTACTCATCAGGTATTTTCATCCATTTTGAAGGTTTAATCTTTTCTTTCTTTCTTTCTTTCTTTCTTTCTTTCTTTCTTTCTTTCTTTCTTTCTTTCTTTCTTTCTTTCTTTCTTTCTTTTTCTTTCGCTGATTTTGAAAGAGATGCAAATGAACTTTTGTCATAATGTTTATTATACACTCCTGATGTTATTAATCCAACAGGCAATTTAAAATTCACATTGTCCAAATGTTTTCAAAAGATAGTTCCACAAACAGTAATTGTGCTTTATGTAATATATGTATTAGTGGCAGATTAACTCTACTTAATCACTTGGGCTGTCAGCAAATTACCTGGTAATTATACCCACCTGAACTTCTATTGTTATATAAACCTGTACAGCACTTAGTGGTGTTCAGTATCACTAGTTGCAATAAACCTTTCTAGATTAACGGAGTACAAAGAAGAACTTTTAATATCCTCCTTTTCAGTAACTGAGTCTGTGTGGGTTCCATGCAAATGAATGGAGCTGACTTCACAATAAATGTGTTCAAGTAGCAAAGCTTGGTCCTCAAATTTAAGTGCATTTAAATACTTGTGTCATGCTTTATGTCAAGCTGTTGGTTATTATAGTGAGATACAGGAACAGATACTGAGTGCTGTCATTATTGTTGATAGGCTCTTATCAGGAATTGCTTTCAAATTTTTATTTATTTGCTTCATTTATACCCCATCATTTCCCCCAATGGGGACCCAGAGCAGCTGACATCATTCTCCTCTCTTCCATTTTATCCTCAGAACAACCATGTGAGCTAGGTTAGGCTGAGAGAGAATGATTGGCCTAAGGTGACCCAGCAAGCTTCCATGGCAGAAGGGGGATTTGAACCTGGGTCTTCCAGATCCTATTCCAATCACTACATCACACTGGCTCTCTGTAAAAATGCAAAGGTCTTGCGTTTTAAAAAAATGTGTTTTCCCCAGATGCTTTCTGCAAAAGACACAGAAACTCAGGAGAGGCACACTTCTTCAAACATTCCATCAGCACATTCCAGGAAGCCATGAACAATCCTAGCTCCTTAGCACATTACCACATTGTCTCTCTGTAAACTCTAGTCCCATGATAATCCCATAAGCAAACATCCACAGACAAGTAGTCTAAAGAAAGTTGATTTATTGGTAAATCCACAGGATAACAGAAGCTAAGAATCAAATGGACACTAATGAAAACTACAAGCACAGTACAGGGCATATATGGAAGCATAGGGCAAATCGGGGTAGATCTGGATGCCATGGCAACCCCCCTCCCAGGAGCTGTCAGGGAGGTAGGATTCTACCAGCATTCCCACAGAGTTCAGTCTAAACATGTTGTTTGCAGGGCTATAGCTGGCCTTGGCCAGCAGCTGGAGAAAACCACAACATTCCTTTCTCAGGCCATGCCTGACACTCTCCCTCCCCTCACAAGTATTTGGAGATACTCCTTTTTGGCACTGCATGCATCATTTCAGGAGACAATGCTATAAATGCAGCCAGCATCGTTATCACCATAAAGTGTGAATTGGATTTGAGGGGTATAAATGTTCTGAAGCAAAAACAGAGACTAGTTCCTCTCCAAGACAGTTTACTCTTAGTCATCTGTTTCAGAGTTGAAGTGCAGGGCACCATGGGAACTTTGTGTATCTGCCTTGGTATCTGCCTTGGCTCTGTTTGCATCAAGCTGTATCCATATATGGACTGGAAATGAATGAATACACAAAACAATGTCGCTTCCCTACAGTATGCACACCTGATTGTTGAACAACAAGCATTATAATTTTGGTCCTTTTCTTCTTTGGGTAAGAACTTGATGTCACATATATGGTAGACCTGGTTACAGTTACATTCTGCAATGCAATTGTTCAATCAATCAAGTTTTATTGCGATACAATATCAGCACTTGTTGTTCCAGGACAGCAGAATTGGATCCCTCCTAAAATTTCCATGTATGCAGGGAGGAGGACTTTGATTATTCCCTCCCAGGAGATCTCAGACTCCGACAAGCTAGTTGGTTCCCTGCCCCCCAAGAACAGTATTTGGAGGGGCATTTCAGGCTTCAGGAGAAGGCAGGAGGTGGGAAGTTGCACTTGCACAGCCGAATTGTGTCCATGGAAATTCTCAACAGGATACAAGTCATAGGAAAGACTTAGGTTGGTAGCCACCATCTGTAACAATAAACAGTCTTTTTTTCTTTCTATGGGTGTTCTTCCTGTAGATAGCCTCACTATTAAGGAGAAGACAAATTTACTTTTAAAAAGCCTCTCAGGGCTACGGACTTATTTTGAGCTCTGTTTTAAACATGTTGCTGATGGGTATGAGTAAATAGAATACCGGGTTGAATACAGCCACTGGCTAGCCATTCTATCATTGTCACCTCTTCCTTCTCTCCCCTCTTCCAGCTGGGGAATAAAATGCCTGTGAGTGTTGCTTGATAAGACCCCTTTCATTTCAGGCTCTTGGCTGGCGGTCACTTTCTTTTCCAGGAGCAGGAGCCAAAGTGCTTTGCCACTGCATGCTTGCTTTCCCTGCTCACTCGCCAGCCCCTTTGCTAACATTGCAGCAGTTGGACGACGGCAGGGATCACTCGGCTCTGGCCCATAGACTCGCGTTGCCTCAGGCATTGCCCTCATCTGTGCCACCAACTCTAATCCACAGCTGCTCGGTTTGGAGCTGGTGTAGAAGAAGGTGATCGATGAGCTGATGCGTTTTCATTAGTTATGGGCCATAAGCAGCTCTCCAGGGATTGAAGAAGCTCATTGGGAACATTCCCAGTAGCATAAAGGGCCAGTCCACCAAGGTTTAAGTGTCGTTGTTCCCCAACAGAAGGACCTTTTTTGTTCAAGCAGGTCGCCAGTATTGGTAGGATATTCAAGCATGTGCTTTATAGATATTCTGCAGTCACCTGTACATTTAAAGAGAGTCACAGAACTGTGAATGTCTTTTGAATGCCCCCCCATCTTCTCAGAGTAATTAAATCTGGAAAATTTGCTCTGGAGGTTAATATTAATCCCATGTACCTTGGAGCCTGTGAGCACCTGAAAGATGGCTCTGTTGAAATTAGTGGAACAAAACAGACTTGTGGCTAAATGAATATTAACAAAAGCACATCCGTGTTTTAAAGGGGTTGTTAAAAATTGTAGTCAGGTGTAGTGTTAAAAGGACAGCCTAGAGAGGTGTTTAACTAGAATCTGGGAGATCCAAAGGGTCATGCATATCGATATACCTGAACCAAAAATAAACCCCAAAATTAGCCATTTTGGCAATATTCAGGTTTTGGATTGACCAAATACTAAAACGTGGGAACCTGCCTGAATCCGAATAGGCGATTCCCAAAAAAGCTGAATTCTCTGTGCTTTCTCCCATTTTTCTATCTTTTTTTTTTTTACTGGTTTTGTTAGGGCCCCATAGTTGGGGCCCTTTTGAGGTAGGGGTCGTGATCCAGGTTCAAACTCCTCATATTGCCATGAAGCTCACTGGATGACTTTGGGCCACTCACATACCCCCAGCCTAACCTACATCATAGGGTTGCTGTGAGAATGAAATTGGGAAAGGGAGTACTGTGCAGACCACCCTAAATTCTTTCAGGGAGGGACGAGTTAAAAATCACTAGAAAGATAATCTTGTTGACTAAAGGTGGCTTCTAACGAACTAGAGATTCAGCAGAGTTGAATGCCTGCAGGAACAGAGAGCCACAATAACTCAATGCTCTCTGTTAACTTAACATTTGTTTATACATCATGGGTGGGCAAAGAGTGATGTAAACAAGGTTCAGGCTTTATTTATTAGATAAATGGAATATTATAAGTCTTTAAGTAGGGATGTGAATATGAGTTTGTAGTTAATAATGCATGATATGAAGCTCGGATATGTTCCCATTTGTTCCTAATCTAAATGTATTTTATCAGAAGTAATTTATAGATTATGCAAGATGTAAACTGTATTTTTGTTAAGTGTTCTAGAGGAAATGAATCAGTGTTACTTGACAGGTATCTGGGAAACACAGTGTATGTGTGCTGAAAGTTTTGTGATGATACTAAGGTGCAAATTGTTGTCACTTTCACTGTGGTGTATTCTCTGCAAGATGACAACTGTGTGATAAAAATAGAGTTTTGTAGCATCTTAATGACTGCATTTGATTCAAGCACAAGCTTTCATGGTCCACAAAAGCATATGCTGGAATAAAACTGCAGGGATAAAGCTTATTCTGAAATAAAACTCAGCCCTTAAGGTGTTACATGACACCTATCTGTTTTTGCTGCAACAGATTTGCCTGGCTTCCATTCTGGAATTGTGTGTTATCTTTTGGTTATAAACCAGGAAATCTACTATGTTATGACTAAGGCAAAAAAAAAAAAAGTCAAATTGTTTGATATCACTGTCGACACTAATATTTTTGTTTGAGGAAGTGCTGGATAAACTGAGCAACATGAGATGAGATTGCAGTGAAAATGCTGTCACCAGGCACATTTCAGCCACATTTCAAAATTGTGATTTGATTTATGCATTTATTTATATCCTGTTTTTCTTCACAATGGGGGCCCCAGACCAAGTTATAACATCATTCCCCCCTCCTCCAAACCTGTGATGCAGGTTAATCTGGGGGAATGTGACTGGCCCAAAGACACCCAGCAAGCTTCTATGGCAGAGTGGGGATTCGAACCCAGATCCTAGTCTGCCACTCGATCCACTACATCACACTGACTTTCAAGGGGGAAATGATATGAAATTAAGAAAGATAATTTGTGATCTCGTACTGTTTTTCCCCCAATGCCCTTGTGCTACATAATTTGATCAGAACTACTGGGGGAGGGGCAAAATGATACGATCCTCATAACTGGCAATGATGTGTTACCGCGAAACCAAGACATAGGAATCAGTTTCAAGCATTCAAATGTGAAATTTGTGGCTGTGGATTTTGAGCAGGGTTTGCAGAAACTTCACTGAGGCCTTCCGTGTCACTCATCATTAGCAAACTGGTTGTGTACAAAAAAAGGTAGCAATGCTAGAAAGAAGTTCTACAAAGAAGTAGAAAAGATCACATATTTCTACAAGGATAATTATACGCTAATATATGCAGTGACATTTAATATGTGATGTTCTGAGGAGCTGTTCATGTAACATTTATGTTTTTGGCTAATATGAAAATTGTTACTAGCAAGATGTTGCCTGTTTTAGGAGACTGTATCCTGTGCTAGCAAGAAAAGTAGCCTAAAAGGGTTACAGTGCAATCCTAAACAAAGTTATACCCTTCCAAAATCATAGAAACTAATAGTATTAGAAGAATTTGACTCCATTTAACATGGCACTGTTAGAGCTGTTGCCATCTTAAACATCTGGGATTTGTCAGGTGTTCCAGCAAAGCCATTCAAAACCCTGAAAACGATCATTTTGAAATCTGTTTTATGTTAGCAGGAGGCATATAAAAATACTATTCATTTCTACAGTTTCTTTGTGGTACTTGTCTCTGGGCCCTCGTCTGCGCAAGTGAACATAAGTTTTTTTTCCTGCCAATTTTCTATGAAACTCTTACTTTGTTTTGTCATTCTCCGTCATAATAACAGGGCCCTCTGACAAGGTATTGTTATTTTTAATTAGTATTTCACCACTATTGTCAGATAAACTTGAATGTTGCCACTATTTGTTTTTCATCTAAAGTTTCAATATTTTGGCTATTCATAACAGTTCAGTGAGACAGCAAAATGAAAACCACATTTCCTTTCAATTAAAAAACAGCATATTAGTTCTTAAAACAGTCCCATCAGTATGTTGAGCAATTTGTCAAGCAAGAATAAGAGACCAGTTCCCATGTCAAATGATTTGAAATGAGATAAGGAAGGAAGAGGAGGAAAATAACTTGTGTTTCCTATCAAGCAGTGAAGAAATGTAGTGGTGTATACTAATATGGCTTATGTGCATGCCCCAGTGGGCATGAAATGAATGTGACTTAAGAAGTAGTTGTTTATTTCAAGGAACTGTTCCTTATTTATTCATTTAAAGAACAGTCATGGAAAAGAACTATGCCTTCCATTTACCTACCCTGGGCAGAGAATTACCAGCCACCAGCCCCAATTTCCTGCTTCTAAGGAATTGAGGAGTAGGAGAAAAAAGAATCCCTTAGTTTCTGTGGTAAAGACCATAGAGACTAGGGCAGATGGACTGGAGTGTGACTTATAAGTGACATCACATCCTCTGCCCACTCCAAGCACTGTCCCCCAAATATCTGGGCACTTGCCCTAAAAAGAATGATGCACCATAATTAGGGTTGCCAGGTGGGTGGTTTTGGCAGGCAATTCCCTGCCAATCCACCCAGCTGCTCCGGAGCAGTGGTTTTGTGTGTGCGCATGCATGCACGCGATGACGTAACTTCCGATTTTATTTCTGGAAGTGCCGCATCACTGCAGCCAATTTAAGACTCAAACCCCAAATGGGTTTGAGTGTTAAATTGGCCATGACGATGCAGTGCTTCTGGAAGTAAAACTAGAAGTGACATCATCACGTGCCCATGCCCTCACATGCCTGCATCCCCGCCCCTAAAACCTCTCGCCAGTCAGGATGGGGGACCTGGCAACCCTAGCCATAATTGTGAAAAAGCAACATTAGTTTAATACACTTCAAGGACAGTTTGCAACTCAACAGATGTTTACTGCAGCAGTGCAAAGCTTCTATCCATGGGAGGCTGAACAGCAGTAGGTAGAACATATAGCTAGAAATATCAGTCAAAGGTCAAGCAGGCTTTGAAAAGATGATAAACTAAAATGGAAAATAGTTTCCATTCGGTCAGAGGCAGAACAGAGGGGTCACTGGAGAACACTGAGAAGGGTTTTGACACAGTCAGTGCAGTAAACAAGGTGAGTATTCCAGTTGACTAGATTTTAGAGAGAAATGTAATAAGGGAGAGGGAATACAGTCAAGATAAAAGGCCACACGAATGAGGGCTGAAATTTTGGCAATGCGAATAGGAGAAGGAAGGACCGATCTTGACATTGTTGAATAACAGGCAGCACTTTTTATGTTCAAAATGTTAACATCCTAATAGCCTATTCCTGAAGGGGGGTGGATGTACGGCGACTGGGAGCAGCGCAGCCGTGGCACCTCCACAGAGGCTTCCCGGCCACCACGAAGAAAATAAAACAATTTAAAATGTTAAATGGAGAAAATGCTGCAACTCAAAGGGGCATTCCCAGGGTGAAAGGGGTTAGGATGCTGCCTAAAGGCAGCTCTGCCCCTGGAACCAGCCTCCCACGCTGGTGCGGGCTCCCCCTTCTGAGATTTTGCTCCTGGCGTGGCTGTGCCAGCGGCGGAACCCCACACAGTGGCGTGGCCTACCGGCGCCAGTGGGAATGCTCCCTGTGCCAGTGTAAGTGCCCCTTATCCCAGGATAAATGGCCACTTACGTTGGCATGGGGTCACGCCAGCTCCTATGCCAATTCACACACACCTTTCAGGATTGCGCTCGCTTTAAGTCTGTCGTTGGCTTTTATATTGAATATTGCCTTTTATTCAGGGATGAGAAATGGAAATGTGGCTTCCCCCCTAATTGATTGTTTGTGTCATGTTGCAGAGATTGTTTTATCATATATCCCACAATGGAGAGGCATCAAACATAGTTGCACATGCTGCTTAGGATCCTGTGCATGTCTGACGCTAACTGCTGACAGTGAGGGATTTGCGCTGAGATTTAGACTGATTTTGAAGCTTACTAAAGTGCTGTTGAAGGGTAGTGTTGAACGTCCTGCTTCCATTATTCCTGTGAATCATGTTATTAGGTTGTTCACAGCTTTCTTTTGTGCCCATTGATAAAAAATTTATTTCCACTGTATGTTAGCAAGCTACGGAAGGTTGTAATTCTGCGAGAATTGGTTATTCTAGCTTGTAGTAAGCAAGCAAGCAAGCAAAGTATTTATTATGGTCCACAACCAGCAAAATCTAGCTTGTAGTCTTGTACTGTGGCATGTAGGCTGACAGACAGTTCACTTGATACTGGAAGGCGATGTGGTGTAGTGGTTAAAGCGTTGAACTAGGATCTGGGAAACCCAGGTTTGAATCCATACTCAGCCATGCAAACTTGCTGTGACTTGATGGTACTTTACACCACTGTTTTAAAAGAGCTTAGAAACAAAGCCAAGTGGCTATCACATAAGCTGTTTATTATCTATTTGTTCATTTTTAACGTTATTTTTCTATTCTTAGAATGCCCAAAGTGGGATACTTTTTTACCCAAATGCTCAGAAGTAGTAGGGTCACTATAACAAGTGACTCGTATTGCACAAATGTTATTCTGATCTTAAAATGAAATGGTGTTTTCATTTTTCTTATTGAACACTTAATCGCCATTTTATTGGGGCAACTAGAATATAATACTTTTTTTACATGGATCCTGTTCAGCTGTATATTAATGGAAGCCTTGAGGGCTTTTTGTTGGCTATTAAAGTGCTATGATAAACAAATAAATAATGTGTGAACTCCAAGTGTGAACGCCATGGTGCCGGCCCCCATGATGCTGTGCAAAAGAGACTCAACCAACCAGGCTTATGGTTGAGGCCAGCTACTGTTCCTAACCTCCCTACTGCTGGCCTCCCTAACCTCCCTACTGCGGTAATACCTTTTCTATTCAATCTGGTATTATTCCACGTGCTCGCTTAGCTGAAGTTTGTGTGTGTTTGCGGATCATACTTTAGAGGTGCCTAGGTGATTTAGGATAATGTTTATATGATTTTATAGGGCTATTTTAAAATGTTTTAAGGCTTTTATTGATTTAATAGGACTTTTATACTTGTTCTGAGCCTGGTTTTGGCCGGGGAGAGCAGGGTAATATGGAAATAATAAATAATAATAAATAAAAAGACTCTCTAGGGAGAGCTCACCATATTCTGTGGCCGGCTTTGGCCAGGGATTGTGGGCGGGATACAAATTCAAATAAATAGTTTTGTATTAGAATGGCTTGATATGTGGACTGTTGCCATCACACTGAATCTAGCCCCCTTCCATGTGCTGCAAGAATGCAGAAAGATTCACAACACGATAATAGTGATCTGTGGTAAGCAGTTCCCCAGCGTTACATCTGAAGTGTAGAAAAACTACGGCAGGGAAAGGGCTCTGTGGGTGAAAATGCACGGTCGCTTTAGCCTCCTTTATTCCCCGTTTCAGCCAGGATTCAGCTAGGATCGAACGCACATTCGGCGAAAACGCATGCGTTCAATCCTGGCTGAACCCTGGCTGAAACAGGGAATAAAGGAGGCTAAAGTGACCGTGCGTTTTCACCCTGTGTTTGGAAGCATCCAGTGAATGAGTGAGTAGTATAACATGTATACTGGTGCAAAGTGGTTTACCATCTGCATTCTTATGACTACAATGAAATGATCCCTGAACACCCCCCCACACACGCACACACACCACACCACTATGGGATTTCATGAAAGCTGCAGGCAAGGTAATACAAGTTGCTTGTGTGACGATGCTCTGCAAATTGCTTAAAATATAGCTGGGGAGTAAAGAACTATCATGGAGAGTGTGCTTGCAGCAGCCTTCCTGAAGCAAATGGTTAATGTGAACTAATACTAGGCATCCAAAAGTGTTCAGCTGGCCACTGTAAAGTAACTTTGCTTCAAGCAAGCTTATCCCATGGAATGTGAGTATGACGATCCAGTCAAGGAATTACTTTTTGGCATAGTTAATTCATAGGGTTTGCCAGGACATTGTGCGGGGAGGGGGGGGCGGGGCGCTGGGTCATGAGTATGATGATGCCACTTCTGGGGAAAACCTGGAAGCAATAGCGGTAGCTTTAGGAATCGTCATCACTTCTGAGTTTCCCCTGGAAGTGACGACATCACGTTTGCAACACTGGTGAGTTTTAATTCAGAGTTGGCAATCTTCATCATGAGTTTATTTTTTAATTCAATTTTATACTGTGACAACACTTACATCTATGCCATAAAAAGCTTCAACTGCCCATTTCCACACCTTGAGCCTCTGATAAAGGGGAAAGGCATTTTTTCTCTCCAGACTGTTGGCAACCCTAGCGTTTAATTGTCCATATAAACTTTCCCCTATGAAGGCGTAGTTTACTGATGTGTAGATGACAATCTGGGAGACTCAAGTTCATATCTCCATGCTGCCACGGATGCTTGTCGGGGGACCTTTGACCAGTCACACACTCTCAGCCTAACCTCACAGGGCTGTTGTGAGGGGGAAAATGGGAGTGAGCAGAATGAGGCAAGCCACATTTGATTCCCATTGGGGAGAAAGGCAGGGTATAAATGAAGGAAGTAACTAAGGTCTAAAAAGCATGGTCAGTTAGCCCAGTTCCAGCCCTGTTCCAGCCCAGTTCCCTCCCAGTTCCACCCAGGATCAAATTTTCGCAAACGGACGGTACCTTATTTATTCTTCTTTCAGCCCTGTATCGAAGCGAAATGAACCCGCCTTTTCCCATTCCTCTTCTGGGAGAAACAGAAACAGAAATAGGGGAAAAACAGATGATTGGCATCACTCACAGCCAATCACGAGGCAGTTTGTGAAGAGGCAGGAATTCAAATGCTTCCTGCCTGCTGCTATTTGGGAGCTTTTTCTGAGAAAAAGAAAGTCTTTTTTAAAACGAGGCTTGGATTCCTCCCCCTTCTTTCAGGTAGCAGCGTTTTTTTGTTTTTTTAGTTCTTAAAATGCTTTTAAAATTACAAGCCGGGCGGGGGGAGCCTCCATTAGTCAATTTGAAAGGACCAATCACCAGGAGCTGGGGTGTGGGGGGGAGGAGGAGGGCTTACTCAGCAGGAACCCGCATTTTCTGTTTACATGGATCCATTTGCACATAGTTTAATCCCTGCTCATTCCAGGTAATGCGGGTTCATTTGATCCTGGGTGGAACGGGGATGGAACTGGGCTGGAACTGGGCTAAGTGACCATGCGTTTTAGACCTAAGTACCCCAATGAGGGTTTTTCCCCCAGAACACATTGCTCTAGAGAAGCACTGGTAAGCTGCTCTGGAGACATACAGGCCCTCCATTTTACAGAAAGATGACCTGATAATATTCCACAGAACAGGTGTGAGTTATTAAATATGTAAGGAGGGAATCGAAACAAAAGAAACGTTCCACTTCAAGTGAAAGCGTGTGTCAAGACTTTAGCTGACTGAAGCAGGCTTTGGTAGTTGCGAAACACGTTGACTTTTATCACCAAAACCAGATTTTTATTTTTACATTATTTTCCCCATAGGGTTTGAGAAAGGTTTAGGCTGGCGTGAAACATACCAGATCTCACGAACTGAGAGGGAACTCGAGCAACGTTCACGACATGAAAAGAAAATCACATCAGTCGGGGCTGGATTGTAATGCCAAACCAGGCTTGAAGCTGTTTAAAGTCACTTTTGAAAAGAAGAGGGAGACAAAAGATAAAAAAGCCAAATGAGAATCGGCAGCTCAGCTGAGGGAAACAGTCAAATAATCACACCTGCAGCCTGTATGGGAGCAGGAGGGAGTCCTCCTCACAAAAAGCCTTGTGAGGAGTATATATCCCTACTTGGAGCAAGGCAAAAGAGGCAAGAAGAGGGTGTGCCTGGAAAGTGGTAGATAAAAGGAGAAGATAGGGTTGCCAGGTACCTCTTTGCCACCGGTGGGAGATTTTTGGTGTGGAGCCTGAGGAGGGCAGGGTTTGGGGAGGGGAGGGACTTCAGTGCCGTAGAGCCCAATTGCCAAAGCAGCCATTTTCTCCAGGGGAACTGATCTCTATCGGCTGGAGATCAGGTATAATAGCAGGAGATCTCCAGCTAGTACCTGGAGGTTGGCAACCCTAGGAGAAGATGTCGGGGAAAGTATTGAGGGTAGGATAGTTTTTGGTAAGGGAGAGAGGGGGCTTTTGGGTGATTGCAGAAAGACAATCATAGGGTGAGTGAAGGGAGCGTTGGTTGTTGAAAGTCTGTACCCAAAAAATCTTCTTGGTCTCTAAGGTGCTACTGGACTTTAGTTAATTATAGAGTGAGCTACTTTATAACTTCATAGTATTTGTACTTTGTTCCACTGGGATGACTTCTCAGGGATTACCTCTTAATTGAAGGAATCTTCTTTCCCACATTTCAGGCAGATAGGCGACAACATCCCTTTTTAAAGGCAAATAAGATTCAGATTCCCCACCCCCACCCCCGGGGAAAAGGGCTGCTTTGGAGAGTGGACTGCCCTCTCCAGGCTTTACCCCCAAATCTCCAGGAATTTCCCAACCCAGAGCTGGCAACCCCTATAGCCATGCTGTTTTTCTCCTAGACACCCTCCCCCCCACTCTGATTGCTGTTTGGAGCCTGGATGGGAGAAAATCCACTTCAAATAGAGTGCAGGGGGTAGAGAGGTCCCTATGTAGGGTTGCCAACCTCCAGGTTCTGCAAAAGCGTGTGCTGTTATTAGACTGAGCAAAACAAGGAGTAATATAACAGACACACAGACCACAGTCAAAGTATGTGTTGTGGAGATAGTTCATGATCCTTATGTATGATTTTCCATGCTTGTCATTGTCTATGCATGAGTTATGCTACATGCTACAATATTGAATGAGAATTTCTAGGCTTGTTTTCTCTTATATATGTACTACAACATATGCTACAATATTGAAAGAATTTAGTCGTGAGCCAAAGCTACTTTGACTGTGGTCTGTGTGTCTGTTATATTACTCCTTGGTTTGTTCAACCTCCAGGTACTAGCTGGAGATCTCCTGCAATTACAACTGCTCTCCAGCCTATATAGAGATCAGTTCACCTGGAGAAAATGGCCGCTTTGGCAATTGGACTGTATGGCATTGAAGTCCCTCCCTTCCCAAAATCCTGCCCTCCTCAGGCTCCACCCCCAAAATCTCCAGGTATTTCCCAACCCGGAGCTGGTAACCCTATCCGTATGGCCTTCAGTTTTATTTGAAAAAAGATCCCCACTCTTCTGCATGTTAGGTAGTGATGTTTTTTTAAACATCCTTCTCATATAGACGGATATGATTTAATCTTTTGTCATCTCTGCTTTCTTGTATCTCTTAGGTGGGCTGACATTTTTCTTTTCATTATCATGCAGATCAGAGGATTGCACACCTTTATCTCCCCCACCCCCCCAGGTCTGCAGGGCAGTTGCCAGGAAGGCCAAGCCACGTGCCTCTGCTTCTGTTCTCGCATCTTTGTAGCCCTACTTTCCTCCTAATGTGTGCACGAAAAGACTTCCTGTTATGGGAAGGGGGGCATGAAGGAGCAGGGGCCTCTGCTTCTGTTCCTCCAGCCCAGTTTTACACTGGGTTTAAGTGGGGGACGGTGCTTCATAGAACAAAACAGATCACACAAAACAAGGTTTCCCACAGTCTGTTAGACAGTGAACTGACCGGTATAAAATTGTAACAGTGTGCTTGGAAATGTTAGTAGCGATGATTCTGTTGTGGGAAGATAAGCAAGCTGTTCTGGTTGGACAGTGACCTTGCTGAGCCCAGATCTCCTGTCACAATTTCCTCTTTAAGGTTGCCAACTGCTGGAGGGGGTGGGGGATCTGTCCCTTTAATGAAGTCTTAATGGGAGGTTACTTAACAGATACTGTTGTTTCCTCCCATACCATGAAAAGCTTCACCCGTCTGTGTCTAAATATCAAGACATTCCATATTAAAGGGGCAGGACACATTTTTCTCCAGGCCTGTTGGTAACCCTATTCCCTTTGTTGAGCCACCGCTCCCCCCCGCCTGTGCTTTCTGCTGCTTACGAGAATGAAATAAGACACCAAAACTCCAGAATAAATGTTCGAATAAGGTTTCAGACTACTCTCGGATGTCAGAAAGAGGCTGTTTCCGCACCAATAACTTACTCTAGAGTATCCTTGTGGTCATTCCGCAAAGATTGGAAAAGCAATTCTTTTTTTGCCCCCATGTCTCCTCTTCAAGAATGTTCCACTCTGTCCACACTTCCCCCAATTTATTTTCCTGGGGTGTATGGGGTGATTCGTGACACTCACCATTTTTAACTCTCAAAAACAGCTTTTCCTCCATAGCAGAATGCCCTCCCTCCCTCTTGTGACTGCCTCTTCCCCCTTGGAGGGCGGCCACCCACCCACTTAACGCCACAAGCCCAGCTAGGGCTCAGATGGGCACTCTGGGGCTTTGGCGGTCACCTCCCACCAGCTGTGCACCCAGTAGGGTTGAAAACCACCAGGTATTAGCTGGTGATCTCCTGCTATTACAACTGATCTCCAGCCGATAGAGCAGTTCACCTGGAGAAAAGGGCTGCTTAGGCAATTGGACTCTATGGCAGTGAAGCCCCTCCCCAAACCCCACCCACCTCAGGCTCCTGCCGGTTGTGAAGAGGGACCTGGCAACCCTAGTTCCCACCCACTCAATGCTGCAAGCCCAGCCAGGGGTTGGACTGGCGCCCCAGGGCTTTGGCACCCGCCCCTCGCCAGCCGCAATCCTTCTCTGGCATGAGCTGAGAACCACCCCACGCAAGTCAATGTGGAGAGTTATTCAAATGCTCCTAAATTGCTTCATTAGTCACAATGCATATTTAAAAAATAGATGCTGGGAAATGTCTGCAGGGAGGTGAGGGGAGAGAGATGGGCTCCATAGTGGGCAGAGACATACAATCATAGAGTTGGAAGGGACCACCAGGGTCATCTAGTCCAACCCCCTGCCCAATGCAGGAAATTAACTACCTCTCCCCCACATCACCAGTGACCCCAACCCTCCCCCCACCATGCAGGATCCCACAATCAAAGCACTCCTGACAGATGGCCATCCAGCCTCTGCTTAAAGACCTCCAAAGACAGGGACTCCACCACCCTCCGAAGCAGTGCATTCCACATGAATATCGTCTTCAGCATGTCCACACCTCAGTGGAAGTCTTCTTGGGAATGGAGAAAAAGAATACATTGTCATATAAGTGGTTGCACAAAACATGAAGATAAAACATTTGGAAATCATATCCAATCCCCAACGGAGGGAAAATAGTGTGGACACAAAAGGATTAAATGTTTCATTAAACGTTACAAATAATTAGTGTGAAAAGAGCCATAATTCTGTTCTGCATAGAATTTTTACAAATTGGGCATAGTTCATTTCACATCACGTTTAACAGTTTTCTGACTCTTTGTTCTTATTATTTTGTGGGTCTAGTGTAGATCCCAATGGTTTCTGTTGAAGCCCAATACAAAACTATGTTCACCTACCCATTCATGAAAAGGTTCTGGCTGGTAGGCCAAGTTAGGGAAAGACAGGCTTTCCCCATAATATTGTAAAGGCAAGTTGTGTAACAAAAGATGTGTGCACTTGTCTCTGTGTTTGAAGCCATCCTGAGATCTGAATTAAATATTGGTTCAGAACATAAATGATAATTAAAAGCAATTTGACTTTTGTTTCATTAAAGTGTTAAACAATAATTTCACAAGAGTACATGGATATAGAATGGCATTTATCTTTCAAGTGTTCCCATTTAAAAACCATGTTCTTTAAGCCCTAGTTTGTTCACATTCACAGATACTCATTTGCACCAAATCCTTTAAATAAGCTTTTAAACGATTAATGTCTGTAGTCTTGATGTTCGCTGTGTTATCAGATGGATAAAGATAGATTTGATAGACATTCTGGGGGAAATTCAATATGTAAATCATGATGAGTGGAGCAGTGTTTAACATTTGCACCAGAGTGACTCAGAGTAGGAGCAATGCTTCATTAAAAACTTAGAAAGGCACTGAAAAAAAAGGCTGTCCCTATCTGCATTGTTGAAATACAGAACTATAGGGACTTTCTAAAAGGTCATTCCGTACTGTCATGTTTCATACAAAAAATACAAGTCCTGGGATGCTTGAAATAGTGAAACTTTAATGATTTGTAATATATTCACTGAAAGATACGTGGTTATAACAATGAAATCAGAAAAACTTTTCTCCTTAAAGCCTAAATATTTGGGTTGGGTTTTTTTTGGCACATCATGCTGAGGAACCTGTTTGAGAAAAAGACTAATTATGAAGTTCCAGAGAAAGGTACAAAGTACTGCTTTGTAAATAATGCCACTCATATTGTGATATATGGAATTTAGGGCCACAATAATTCTATAGAAGGAATTCTCAATATATCATTGGAAGTTTTCTGTTTCCTTTATCAATGGTGGGAGAACAATTAACAAGCCATCAGGCTATTAATGTTCTGTTTCAGTTTCTTACTTATTGGCACAGACCTGCCAAATGATCTTGAGAATATGTGGAATAATTGTACAGTTCTCATGACTCAGACATGACAAAACCACCTTAGACAATTCTAAAATACATTTACATTTATTGTTACGGCCATTGGCCAGCACAATACAGATGTTAAGTACATGCTACTTTGTTGTTGTTATTTGCTTCTCTGTCACAAGATTTTGATTATGTTTTTGTGAAAGAGTTGAAATCCAGTTTATCACATTCACACATGGCTATTTGTGAGAGAGAATTGATTCAGATATAGATACACTTTTCCTTTCTCATCTTAGGTCAAAGGATCTAATAAAGGAAGCTATTCTTGACAATGATTTCATGAAGAATCTGGAACTGTCTCAGATCCAAGAAATTGTGGATTGTATGTACCCAGTGGAATATGGCAAAGACAGCTGCATCATCAAGGAAGGAGACGTGGGGTCACTGGTGTATGTCATGGAAGGTATGTTGTGCAGTCAGTATACTGTGAGAATTATGTAGATGCTTTCCCCTTTATCACCTTTCATGGTGGCGATGCAACATTTCATATTAGTTTTGAATGTTCCACAGAATTTTCCATGCTACTTTGATGAAGGGACGATATTTTCATGTAGATTTTCACTGCAGGCATGTTGTTCAATACTAAAAATAGTTCTATTTGCAGTAGAAGTCATAGTATACCTGCTTTCCTGCTTGTTTGTTGAAGAATAACTTTGGTTTTGAACAACCTAACCAAACTAGAAGTATTGCGAACTGTGCCTCTTTGTTTAAGCTGGGCAGCCCATTCCTAGGGGGTGGAGCGTAGATCTGTGGTGGCCGGGAACAGCACAGGTTCACTGCCTCCATGGAGGCTTCCCAGCTGCTGCAAAGAAAATAAAAGGCATTTTAAAAAGTAAAATGGGAAAATGCCTCCATAGAACAAAGTGAGGCTACGCCACCAAAAAAGGTGGCACAGGAACACAGCGGCATGAGAGGTTGTTCCCAGGGTGAAAGCGGTTAGAAAACTGCCTAAAGGCAGCTCCTGCCCCAGGAACACCCTGGGAACCCTCCCCTCCCATGCCAGCATGTGCTTTCCCTTCCGGGAGTTCCCCGCCAGCGTGGCTGCTTTGGTGGTGGTGGCTGCCGCAGCTCCATGACTTCCCAGCACTGGCGTGTTTGCCCCCGGGACAGCATAAGTGCCCGTCATCCCGGGTTAAATAGGCACTTACGCCAGTGCAGGTTCACACCGGCTCCTAAGGAGCTTCGCCCCCCCCTTCAGGATTGCAGCCAAAGTCACGTGGTGTGATGGTGTCCTCCTTGTGGTACCAAATCACACTAATTGTGCAGTCAATGAAATCATGAATCGGAGGCTGAGTGTAGGAATGGAGTGTATGTGTTGTTGTATGATAGGAAGTGTGCAGTGCAGATCTAACATGCAGATTTATTGATACAGATGCAAATGAAGAATTGCTACCTGCCTAATGCTTTCAAAGACTATTATGATGATGATACATCCATATTAGAAAGAGACTACAGAACTGCTTTTGATATTTCACTGCATACCTGCTTTTGTCCAAACGAGATGTGTATTTTAACCATTCCTTTGTGAAGTTTTGAATGATTTCTAAACTGTAATCTGGGAAATGGCTTTAAAAACGCTGAAAAATCTTACTGATAACTTTGGAATAGTGCAGTTTCCTTTCAGGTAACAAGAAAGAATTTTTTTGCCTAACTCCAAATAGGCAATATAAATGAGATGGATGTGCATTATTAATCCAACATTTATTTTGTTTTTACTATTTGTCATTAAAAAAATCATTGCAGTGTTCACAAGAGTGCCACAAAGTTTCTGAGGCTCAGACCATTGTAAGATTAGAGTATAAGAAAGGATCGATTTCCATTTTAACACAGTCAAGGGACTTAGAATTTGAAGACCTGAATTTTAGCGAGTATTGGGAATACTGTATTCAGATGAGTCAGTATAATATGTTATTCGTTTTCTTAATCTTTTTGTAGGGGGGCAAATGCTACTTTAATACAGTGCTTTTAAAACTCATTGATTCTGAAGCAAATTGTTATGTTTTCATCCTTAATTTTTATTACATAATAGGAGATGTTTTATCACAGCAGGATATTCTATAAAAAGGAATTACTCCTTACAAAGGATTTAGGATAAATAATTGCATATGTCTCCTGGTGTAGCAATTTAATTTTTGAGGCCGTGCGGCACTTCTAAGAGTTGACTGATTCCTTTTGGTACTTTCTACGTTTTTGAAAATCACCTTGCAGCACAGTTCCAGGCACTGCATGTCTAAATTTTCAAGATGCTTAATTTGGAAGATATTTATACATGAAATGACATATTTTCATGAAAGGTTGCTTTTAACTGATTATCAGATCTTTTTCTGATGATGACCTGCTGCCATTGATTTCTTGGCAGGTTACGAATGCATACCTGTTGCTGGTTTATTTCCTCTATTTTTTTGTAATGCCATTTGCCTAAGAGTCTTTGATACATTGGCTGTAAGTAAAGGTATGCAAAAAAATTGAGCTAATGAACTATTATTACAATACTTTGGAAGTATTCTGCCTTAGGGTTGCCAGGTCCCCCTTTGCCACCGGCGGGAGCCTTTTGGGGCGGAGCCTGAGGAGGACGGGATTTGGGGAAAGGAGGGACTTCAGTTGCATAGAGTCCAATTGCCAAAGCGGCCATTTTCTCCAGGTGAACTGATCTCTGTCAGCTGGAGATCAGTTGTAATAGCTGGAGATCTCCAGGTACTACCTGGAGGCTGGCAACCCTATTCTGTCTGCACTCTCCCTAGAAGCTAAAATGACTAAATTGAGGCTATCATACTTTTGTCACATTATGAGACAATCATGCTAGGAAAAGTGGAAGCCAGCAGGAAAAGAGGAAGACCCAACATGAGATGGATTGACTCTATAAAGGAAGCCATGGCCCTCAGTTTGCAAGGCCTGAGCAAGGCTGTTACCAATAGGACATTTTGGAGGGCATTTGTTCATAGGGTTGCCATAATTCGGAATTGACTTGACAGCACTCCACACACCTCCTTCCCACTGGAGCCTTTGGAGCGTGATCCAACAAGAAATTAAACCCTTTTTAGTTAAAAGATTTCAATGATAAAATCTTAGCACATGCTTAACTCTCTCATTGTGATCAATGGGATGGAGAGGTGCTTCGCTTTCTTTGGACCATCTGTCCTACAAAATCCTATACTTGTTTGGTTGTTTAAATAAAAGGTGGCGCAAAGTTACAAGTTATGCTCTGAAATGTAATTACATGCCAGAACCCTAATGCTGTTCTCTATCCACAGGTGTTGTGTTTGTGTGTGTGCGTGTTTTGAACTAGTATCCTAAAAGAGATTGCTTTTCTATCCTTTTAAGGCTAAGCCAAGAGGAGGTTTGTTTTTCTTCTCCAGCTTTTGAAATGTATGATTTTTTGTGTCTAGACGCAGGTTGTGTGCTGAGTTGCTGGTTATGGGAAGCCAACCGGACAAACCGGACAAAGGCAAAATGTTTCTTGGCTTAGTATACTTCAAGTTGAAATTTGTTCTAAGAATCTGTTTCTTGAATAAAACCCTATGTCAAGGGCTGAGCTATATTAATTACTATGGTATAATAATATCATCCAAGGTGAACTTGAGGGACCCTTCAGGAGAATGGGTAAAGAAATCTTAAGTTGTGGAAGTATCTTGACTAGGCTGTGTGCCACTGTCTGAACTTACACTAGGCAGTTCTTTACGTTCATCATCTATATAGCTGCTGATGGAGTAACCCCCATGCTTCTACTGCCTTACAGCACCTTTTGTCAGCTTCCCCCGATACCCAGTTGCTGTTCAGCAATGGCGTGCCAACTCATCTGCCATTCTTGGCCTCCTGGAGAAATTTCATAGCCAAGATGTGGGCATAATTGGAAGAGAGGAAATCTCTACAGGGAATGTAATGTGGTGAACTGAGCATCCTAACTGAATTCAAGAGTGCTGATGATGACTTGTACTGTAAATGTTCTTTTGCCCCTACACTATTAACTCCCACTGTAGGCTGATACACACAAAAGCCCCACACATTTACTGAATGTGCTGGGTGGGAGAGCAGGTGCAAGAGCTCTAACCTCAGACTCCACAAGATCTCCTGGTGACAGCGTTACCAGGTCCCTCTTCACCACCAGTGGGAGGTTTTTTGGGTGGAGCCTAAGGAAGGCGGGGTTTGGGGAGGGGAGGGGACTTCAATGCCATAGAGTCCAATTGCCAAAATGGCCATTTTCTCCAGGGGAACTGATTTCTACCCACAGACAATCAGGCAATCGTGCAGAGGCAGGGGGCGGGGCTAGCATGCTCACACCTGCTCTTCCTCTCCGTGTGTTCAGTGAACATGCGGGGCTGTCACCTATACTAGGGCAAGAGTTGCGGTGTGCTTGGAATTTCTACAAGGTATTAGTGAGGGTCACAGCTCTGCCTGTTGAGGGCCACCCAAGTATTCACCATCAGAAGTGATCACGCAAGAAAAACTTAAAAGCATTGACCTCAGTTCTCAAGCTGGTTGTTGGAAAAGGTTACCGTTACTAATATATAGAAATATTATTGTGTGTGTGCCAAAATGCCCTATAGAAATGAAATTAAATAGAAAATGTCCAAACTTACATTTTGATTGTAATGGGAAAGAGAAACCTATAGTTATGACAGCAAGATCAGATGCTTGCTTCAGGCTAGCTGCTTATATAAGAGCTCTAGCAATTATGTTTTGAGCACACACTGATATTCACTTGAGTTTTTGTGTGCATTGGATTCAGCACAGCTTGCACAAAGTGTCCTATTGGGGGCTACACTGGCTTCTGCTGGACACAAGAGAGAATTCACTGAGCGCATAGTGGAGTAGGTATTTCAGCAATTGCACATCTTGTTTTTAAAGATTAATATGGAGTTCCAGGGATATTTCCATAAAATTTACCTTAGTATACCAACTCCAGCATTGCGTCTGGGAATCTGCTGGTTTGACAGCTTCACCACATGCAGGGCTACAAAGCTGTAATGTACTTAGTCAGCTGTTAGAACTGGTAGGAGTTGTAGTGAGGTGGCTGTGACATTCCAATACAGAAAAACAAAAATTAGTCTTGTACCACCTTAGACTAATGGATTTATTAAAGTATAGGTGCATGTTGGGCTACAGTCCACATCATTAGATGTAGAAAGCAGATTCTCTGTCAAGAGAAATATAGATTTTCCCCCTTTCCCTGTGGTATGTGTACATTGGAGATTATGAGTTGAATAGCTAATGTACATAACAATAAGCCATAGTTGACATTCACTGTGGCTCTTGGAGAGTATGCACATCTGTATAGGCGGTCTGGTTGATATACAATTATACGTAGTCTCTTAAGAGGTCTTGGGACTGTATAAATTTGGGGCTTCAATAAATTTGTTAGCTAAGATGCCACAGAACTCCTTTTTGTTTTCATGACTGGTATCATATATTCCAGCCCTGACCTGGATGGCCCAGGCTAGCCTGATCTCGTCAGATCTCAGAAGCTAAGGAGGGTCATCCCTGGTAAGTATTTGGATGGGAGACCACCAAGGAACACCAGGGTTGCTGTGCAGAGGAAGGCACTGGCAAACCACCTCTGTTAGTCTCTTGCCATGAAAACCCCAAAAAGGGGTCGCCATAAGTCGGCTGCGACTTGACGGTACTTTACACACACACACACACACACACACACACACACGTCATATTCCAAGGTGACATTTCACCAGCAAAGGACAGTTTGTGCCCAATCCTGTATGCTCATATTCCAGTGAAACATCTCAAGAGTAAGCCTCTTCCCCCCCCCCCCCCCCCGTTCAACTGTAATGGAAATCAAAGCATGGACAAACATTTTCTTTTCTTTTCTTTCATCTCTTAATGAATCTTCCTCAAACATTTTCAGAAATCTGTATGCCGTTTGCAGTGTATGTAAACTCTGATTGTTTGTATGGCATTTACAAAGCCCAAAGGCACCTCTTACAGACATAGTGAGATTGGAATACTAAAATGTTGATGGAGTCCACAGCTGCGTCTCCATAGGTCAGCAGTTCCTGTAGACCAGAAGGGATAGTGGATATATGTCCTAAAAAGTATACAGGGAAAGTCAGATGTTGTGGATTGAGTTGGATGAGACCAAAAATATACCTACTCAGACTCTCCCCAGTGGCAAACAAGATGGTCAAGATTACAGTAGGTGTGTAGTAGCTCTCACAGACTAGGGGTGCACAAACTCCTACCAGTTTGGCTCACACCTTGCTCACCAGTTGAGAACAATGACAATGATTTTTCTGATGATCACTTCCATAGTTAGTCATTCTGTTCATGGGTGTTCGACAGGTTGTTTAATTGTATTCCTTATTAACCATGCAGAACAGCTCAACTGGATTTTTGTGCGTGTGCAATCTGAGTTTTACTACCCTCCTGTCCTTGCTGCATAACCTGTCCACTTGGCAGACAGTGAACCCCTCATAAATCATAGGAATCAGTCATCAATAAATAAAGGAATCAGTCATCAAGATAATAATCTCACCCTTTGATGCTTGACTAAGTAGTCTGTAGAGACACTAATGGCTGTAGAGACACTAAGGGACTTTGGGAAAACCTGGCGCTAACCAGTTCAGCAGACACTTTTGGCTTCTCAGCATGAACTGCACAGACCAAGTGCCCACATCTGATTGCTACCTGTGAACATGGCACATTCAACCACGGAACGTGTCTCAGTGAAATTTGTAGCAACCCTACCACAGACCAACCTATATATCTTGAGCTGTATTGGGTCCTGTGGCGCAGAGTGGTGAGCTGCAGTACTGCAGACCAAGCTCTGCTCACAACCTGAGTTCGATCCCGACGGATGCTGGTTTCAGGTAGCCGGCTCAAGGTTGACTCAGCCTTCCATCCTTCCGAGGTCGGTCAAATGAGTACCCAGCTTGCTGGGGGTAAAGGGAAGATGACTGGGGAAGGCACTGGCAAACCACCCCATAAACATAGTCTGCCTTGGAAATGTCGGGATGTGACGTCACCCCATGGGTCAGGAATGACCCGGTGCTTGCACAGGGGACTACCTTTACCTTTATATTGGGCCACTATCAGAGTCTGGTATGTTAAAGAGGCTGACAGGTCCTTTGCAATTCAAATAACTTGTGAGTTTCAACAACCCTTTTTAGAGATGGTACATCTTGGAGTGTCTGCATCTTTAGGTGATCTTCACATTCAACTGGGTTGGCACCTGCTGCTACAACTCCTAGCACTTGCTTACCAGTGTCTTGTCTGAATCCTTTCTTCCTGTTCCTTCCCAGTGACATTCTCAAAATAGGACATCTGCATGTGGTCCTGGAGAGTGCATTCTTCCTTGATTGTTGCTTTGAGGAGACCCCACCCTTTCAGGGGCTTCCCTGGGGTGCTTGATCTTGCTGGATCCTGGCTGGGAGTCAGCGTCGATCTCTGTAGTGCTGTCTCTCAACTGACATAATAGCTGTCAGTTCAGATTCTATCTTTGCCTCACCTTACTGCTCTCCAAGCTTGCTTGTTTTTCAGCACATCCACAGACTGTGCAGTTTAATCTGAGCTTTGAACCAAGTCTGTGTGACCCTGCCAAATACTTCATCATCATGGCCACAAACAACCTGGTAAGTTTGCTATTAGGATGGATATCTAGTTGCTGTTCTTGTTCATTTAATCTAAAACAAGAATACCATCTACTCCACTGGAAAAGCCTTTTCCAATTTAGTAAATGAGTTCTGTCTGACATAATCCCTATCTGTAGGTGCTGTTGTTGTTTCTTCTATTACTATCTCCTCCATGTTCTGAGGTTTTCTTATGATTTATTAATGATTTTGTTTAGTTTCCTATGGATGACTTCAGGGAATGTTTATGCATTCAAAGTAGTGTGCTCAGCATAAAAAGACAACGTTAGATTAAGGTTTTACATGTATTATAACAATATATATTCTTTATTGTTGTGTCAAAGGAATATTTGTAGCATTGATTTACTTTGATAATTTAGTTAGAACCTTGTCTTAATTGGCTAGATCCTAGTGGTTTTTTTTTTTTTTTAGCTATTTTTGGTGATTAGTTTTTTCCTCAGTACTTCTGAAATAAATCTACATATGAGATCCTGTCTACGATACCATATGAATACTTGTAAAAGAAATATTATAGATATGATGTTCTTGTAGCATTCAAGTGAGAATGGAACTACCAAAGGATTGTGCTCCCTACTCCCAGTCCAGCCAGCCTCTCTAGAAAGATATCATGGTCAATGGTATCAAAAGATTCCAAGAAATCCAGGAGAATCAACAGGGCTGTACAGTGCGATCAAGATCATTTCCATCCCAAACCCAGGCCTGAATCCAGATTGAAATTAGTCTAGACAATCAGTTTACTCCCGGGCTGCCTGAAACTGCATAGCTACAACCCACTTGAGCACCTTGCCTAAGAATGGAATGTTTTGGCATCAGGCAGTACTTGTATAGGTCATTCAGGGCCAGAAAGACACTCTTCAGAAGACACATCACAACTAGGGAGGTCTCTTGCTGTTACAACTGATCTCCAGGTGACAATTCCTGCTGCTTGTAGCCATCCTTACAGGAATCTTTTAACGTTTGCTCTCATAGATCCAAGGGAAGGAGCTCCCCTCCCGTCTGAATAACTCTAACTAATTAACCCAATGGGCAACCCTTCTAGCTTCCCTGCTCTCTCTCTCTCTCCCTCCACACACACAATAAAACAAAGAAGGGGATAGGCAATAGGAAAAAAATCCCTCCCAGAGAAAGAAAGAGAACGAAAATGAGGGGTGGGAGAGATATAAATTATAAACTTGCACACAGGCCAACTCCAAAGCCACTACACCCCTCAACAACCCCACCTCACAACTCAAAACTACCCTTCCCATTAATCCCTCTTGCAAACAGCTAAGGAAACATATACTTTACTCCCTGACAAAGCTCCATGATCCCACAGGCTTCAGCAACAGGCAGCAAAAGCTGCCTGACAAGGGAGAAACAGCCTTCCCATTGGAAGGCAGCTTTTGCCTTGTAGCCAATCTGGCCTCATGTTTTATTCACGTTGGATTGGGGCAAAACAATCCCTGACCAAGAATGCTTCTTTCAGAGGCACCTCATAATTGATATTTAGACCCACTTGACTTGACCAACACAACTGGCTTCGATACTATCAGCTTTGTAAGGCAAGGATGAGCCTATGTATTGTGGCCATGCAAATTTATTGCTCTGCATCTCAGATCCCTATCCAATACTTGCATATGGTGCCATGATGTGATATGTGATGTTGTAATGCATCCATTTTCTCATTAAAGTCTGAGCAAGAAGCAATTGAACTGAACTTGGGCACAACTATATCAGAAAACCAGGTCCCATTTCGTCTGTAGTGGGTAGGCTTCAAGACACTTTTGGAACACCTTTCCCCTTGAGGCTAGCTTGGCACCTGCTTTACTTTCTTTTCGGTATCAGGCTGAAACACCTCTTTTTACACAGGCTTTTAATTAGGACTTTTATCGTATCCGCTTTTTAATGGCCTGCTTCTGTTTTAATGCCTTGTTCTTTAATAAGGGAGCTTTGACTCTCGAAAGCTTATATCCTGAAACTCTGGTTGGTCTCTAAGGTGCTACTGGACTTGAATCTAAATGCTTTAATACTGTGGTTTTTAAATGTAAGCCACCTTGAGCAGGATTTTGAAGTGGTCGCATAGAAATATTCTAAATAAATGCACACATGGTTCTCCCTATTTTATTTTTAACAATCCTGTGAGGGAGGTTCGACAGAGAGAATTACCAGCCCCAAGTCACCTATTTAACACTATTTCTGAAGAAGGATACAATCCTGTATGCATCCTATATGCATCCTGTATTCAGTCCTAAAAATATTTAGCTGGAAGTTAGTTCACTAAAAGAAAAGGGCTTTACCTCCAAGAAACTGGACATTTTAGCGTGCTGGAATGTTTTTACTATTGAGGGAAAAAAATGTTATGCACCTAAGAACTCCTTAGGAGCTGGCATGACCCCACACTGGCGTAGGTGCCACCTGATCAGGGAATAAGGTGGCACCTATGCTGGTGGGGGGCAAACACGCTCATGGCTGGGCACCAACAGCCCCCACCACCAGTGCAGCCATGCCAGCAGGGCTTTCCCAGAAGGGAAAGCCCACGCTGGCATGGGCGGGGGCATTCCCAGGGGTGGTGCTGCTTCCATACCCCTTTCATTCCAGGAATGTCCCCTTGAGCTGCGCCACCTTTTTCAGGCGACAGGGCTGCGCCACCTTTTTCAACGGCACATGCACATACTTGGCAACCATTAAGATAGTAGCATCCCATGCTCCTGAGCAATACATCTAGGTTACTTAGCAACCAAGTCCAAGTAAAGAAACTGGTGGACAGTGTTGTGATGTGAGTAAACATCCACTAGAGATTGCTTGAAAGCGTCAAACTAATTCTCCGTGACCTCGCAACTTCTGCATTCCTTTGGCATATTGAAACTGACAGCGAAAAGGAGAAGTGGTAAGGGTTGTTTAAGTAGGTGAAACAATGCAGACTTATTGTGGGTTGGTACTTACCTGGCAGGTTGGGACCGCACCCGTCATCCCTGCTGCATAGCACTGCAAATTTAAATACTTCAAGCCATTGGAAGGTAGTGTGTGTGTGTGTCTTTAAAGTATTTGAAATAATTTTCCTTGCAGTACCCCTGCAGGCTTCCTATCCTGTCCAAGATACATTAACCTCAGACAGCAAGAATTCTTTGGCCTTGTGTTTGTCTGGGAAACACAGTTTAATAAATACTCAGTTTAATAAATACCAAATGAACAGTTGAGGCTTGGAGCTTAAGTAATCACTTATAGATATCTCTGCTGTAGTATTAATGCAAGACGCTACATGATGGTTATGCTTAGCGTTATTTGTATGTTTCCTTTGGCAAAACATGCTCCTCTTTCTGCAATCATTATTTTAAATTAAACTATTCACAGAGGTCATTATGAAGAGACAGTGCAATATTTTAATACTGCCAACCCTGTGCTGGGTTAACAGCTATCAGATGTGTGGGTGTATCCGTTCCTAACGAGGATCAATGTGTTATTTCACATTTGTAGCTAGAAATCTTTATTCTTTTGGTTGTTCTCCAAAGATTATGCCATATGTGAATTAAGGCATTTTCATTACAATATAATTTGGGTTCCCAACTACCAGGTAGTAGCAGGAGATCTCCTGCTAATTCAACTGATCTCCAGCCGATAGAGATCAGTTCACCTGGAGAAAATGGCCGCTTTGGCATTTGGACTCTATGGCATTGAAGTCCCTCCCCTCCCCAAACCCCACGCGCCTCAGGCTCTGCCCCAAAAACCTCCTGCCGGTGGCAAAGAGGGACCTGGCAACCCTAAATATAATTGATAAATGTTTCTATAAGGATAACATTCCTGTAAGAGTATTAATTAAAGAACATACAAATATAATGCAGTTTAAACATACAATGTATTTAAACATTTATACCCTGCTTTTATCCCCTGTAGGGACCCAAAGTAGCTTAAAACACCATTCTCTCGTCTTTTTTTCTCAGAACCACCACCCTGTAAGGTAGATTAGGCTGAAGGTATGTGACAGCCCAAAGTCCCCTAATGAGATTCCATGGAAGTAGGGTTGCCAACTTCCAGGTGGTGGCTGGAGATGTTCTGCTATTACAACTGATCTCCAGGTGATAGCGATCAGTTCACCTGGAGAAAATGGCCACTTTGGCCATTGGACTCTATGACACTGAAGTCCTTTCCCTCCCCAAACCCCGCCCTCCCCAGGCTCCACCTCAAAAACCTCCCGCCAGTGACAAAGAGGGACCTGGGAACCCTACATAGAAGAGTGGGGATGTGAACTTCGGTCTTCCAGATCCCAGTCCAACACTCTATCCACTATTAGACTGCCAGCAAATCCTCTTACAAATTTGAAATATGGGGAGACAAAAATTTAAAAAACACTTTTGATAGTGCTTCACTTAGCACTCATACAAAGAAAAGTTCATCTTTTAACTTATCACCGCAATATGGGCAGGAGATGGCCAGAATGTAGGGTTGCCAGCTCCAGGTTGGGAAACATCTGGAGAATTTAGGGGGTAGAGCCTGAGGAGGGATTTGTGGAGGGGAGGAACTTCAGTGGGCTATAATACCATTTTCTCCAGAGAAACAGACCTCTGTCGCCTAGAGATCAGTTGTAATAGCGGGAGTTCTCCAGCTACCACCATGAGATTGGCAACCCTACCAGAATGATATAATGTAAGACATGAGCATATAGCTTTCAGGAAGGTAACCCATGTAGGGTTGCCAACTGCCAGGTAGTAGCCGGAGATCTCCTGCTAAGTCAACAGATCTCCAGCTGATAGAGATCCGATCACCTGGAGAAAAATGTCCGCTTTGGCAATTTAACTCTATGGCATTGAAGTCCCTCCCCTCCCCAAACCCCACCCTCCTCAGGCTCCGCCCCATAAATCTCCCGCTGGTGGCAAAGAGGGACCTGGCAACCCTAAACCCATGTAATCTGGCCCCAGATTTCCACTTGTGGAATAGTCTGACCCAACTGTTAAGCCCGCGTGGGGAGGACACACGAGGTCGAGACGGAGTTCCAACACAACGCTTTATTGTAGTGAAGAACTGAACTGGGCATACAGTGGAAATGGCCCCACTTATATGCTACCCTGGCCACCCACGGCCACTCCCCCCGATCCGTGATAGGGGGTAACAACCCCGGGGTACCAATGGCACGTGCTGGCTTAGGACCAATGGCGTTCGCCGGCAGGGGGCCAATCGCGTGTGCAGGGTTTAGGATTCTTCGTCCAAGACTCAAGCTCCTCCATTCCCCTGCCTGTCTGCCAACTTTGTACATACACAACACCCCTCCCCCCTAAGTCTTGACAATCATGAGCACACATAGTCCTTAAGGTGGCTAGGCCGCGCTCTTGCGCGCTGGGAGCAGCGAGGTGCTGGAACGGGGATTTCCGGCTGCTCGGCTGCTGTGGGGCTGTCCCGTTGCTCGGTGGCGGGGAGGTCGTCCTCCCCTCCGTCTCCGGGCGGTGCGGCCAATCGCGTGTGCAGGGTTTAGGATCCTTCGTCCAAGACTCAAGCTCCTCAGTTCCCCTGCCTGTCTGCCAACTATGTACATACACAACACCAACCATGACCCTCTCAGTGAAAAAGATGCAATAGGTAAGGTGCTTGTAATGAGTGACATGGACCAAATAAAGCAGTATCCTGGATTAAAAGTTATGCAGCTTACACTTTTTTACCCTCACAATGTCCCAGTTCAACTGGGATAGTTTTCAGAGTCCAGCCAAGGGAAATCTCTGCTGTCTAACCTTCACGCTTAAAGAAGCATTGTATTTATTTCTGTAAGCTAAACCTGAAATCACGGGTGGACTAGGATGAAAAAATGGCTCTGCGAAAGGCAGCCCTCGCAGGAGGGAGGGAGGAAGAGCCTGCTTGCCTGCCTACCCAACCAGCGCCGCTGTGACCTAAATCCCCCTTGCGGGGCTTTCTCACTACTGTAATGGCCTGGCATGAGGGGGTGTAGGCCATCGGCCCACCAAGAAAAGTCCTTGTAGCTATAATGGCTAATCTGCCCTGCCTGAAGCCCAGAAACATCACAAAACCCCTCTGCATTTTGTATAACAAAAGCATCAGAAGAGAAGGATCAGATTAATCCAGTCCATATCCTGTTCCCAATAAAAACAGGGCTACCCCAAGCAACATGCCAGCGAGCCAAAAAAGGAAAAGAGATGCTAAGTGACAGCTTTACGATTATACAAAGGCCCTATGCCTTTTGCTGTAAAAGTGAAGCTTGTATGGCAAAAGGCATAGAGGCTTTGTGTAATAATAATAAAGCTGTCACCTAGAATCACTTTTCCTTTTTTGGCTTGCTGGTACATCCTGTTCCCCACAGTGGCCAAGCACATATTCTGAAAGGCTAGGGTTGCCAACCTCCAGGTACTAGCTGGAGATGATCTGCTATTACAACTGATCTCCAGCCAACAGAGATCAGTTCACCTGGAGAAAATGGCCGCTTTGGCATTTGGACTCTATGGCATTGAAATCCCTCCCCTCTCCAAACCCCACCCTCCTCAGGCTCCACCCCCAAAAACCTCCTGCTGGTGGTGAAGAGGGACCTCGCAACCCTACCTTATGGTGAATCCTAAAACGGAACTGTTGATCTTATAATTGTAACTGATCATATTACTGAGTCTAGTAAAGAAACTGGCACAAAAATTTTTCTTTTAAATGCAGTTGCTTCATTTCCCCCCCTCTGAATGCTCCTATTAAAAGCCTCCGAGGTAAATGCAAATTAGGAGCTTTTGACCATTGGCTGATTCTCTGTGCTACTTTCAACCAATTTAAATGAATTAAAAGCCAACATGAGTTATAATTGAAGTTTATGAAGGGAGCTTGGAGAACAGGTCAAGCTTAGGCAAGGAATATATTTGATGCTGATGCACTTCCCTAATTAACTGAGAAACTGCATCAATCAAAGACCAACATTTACAAAATTTCAAAAGGGATCTTTTCTACTGTGTTGGTAAGTTTATAGAGGGGAAGAAAGAACATGTTTATTTTGTGAACTAGGATTCAGCCACGACAGAGGTGCTGGAGTGGCGGAAACCAGAAATTGATGTTTTGGATGGGGAAAGGACTGGAGGTTCAGCCCTTATGCTGACACTCTTCAGCTGAGTATGTATTCCAAGGAACCTGCTTGTAAATGCTATGTTTAGCTAGAAACAGTAGAGTGCATTTGTTCAGTGACATCCAGTGCCAACCTAAACTGAGTTGAGTGTGTGTGTAAAGTGCCATCAAATCGCAGCCGACTTATGGTGACCCCTTTTGGGGTTTTCATGGCAAGAGACTAACAGAGGTGGGCCGTGTCCCCACTTACCATTTGCGGCGCCGGCTTCCGCGGGCTTTCCTTGCATGTTCGCACTTACTCTGTTCGAAGGATCTCTGAAGCGTCGTCAGAGCGCACTTTCTCCGCAGTAAGAGGATCCGCTTATAAGGCGAAGTAAAAAAATAAAGCGTCTTCCTCACGGGGAGCCTTACAGTGGGAACATGCAACCAGTGTTGAATCCACTTCCTGCTGCCAGCCCACTTCCTGCTGCCAGCCAACCACCCCACTCCTCCCGCCTCCCTAAGGGAAGCTGGACCAATCGCCGTCCTCTTGCTTCCAGAGCCGACTGGGCATGTGTGGGAGTCCGTTGCTCCCAGCTTATCACATGCAGCGAAGAAAGGCAGAGCAGTGCGAACAGGAAATTTAAAAGCGAGTTGGATTCTTGTGTACTGGACACGTTGCAATTACGAGGTAAGTTGCTAGTGCGTAAACGGGCGTGGTTTGCCAGCGCCTTCCTCTGCACAGCAACCCTGGTCTTCCTTGGTGGTCTCCCATCCAAATACTAACCAGGGCTGACCCTGCTTAGCTTCTGAGATCTGACGAGATCAGGCTAGCCTGGGCCATCCAGGTTACTCCCTGCTAAGTTAATTGACTCTTCTTAGGGTTACATTAGATGTCTGCACATGCTCAGAGGGTATCCCATATTCCAGGTCTTAGCTGCCATTGATATTGAGCTGAAGCGTAATGAGTCTTACCTAGGGTTGCCAGGTCCCTCTTTGCCACCGGTGGGAGGTTTTGGGGAGCCTGAGGAGGGCGTGGTCTGGGGAGGGAAGGGACTTCACTGCCATAGAGCCCAATTGCCAAAGCGGCCATTTTCTCGAGGGGAACTAATAGCAGGAGATCGCCAGCTAGTACCTGGAGGTTGTCAATCCCAGTCTCGGCACAAGCTGACTTGGGTAGGGACATATGTCCGTAGAAAGAAGAGGCAGGGTGAGTTTGCTGCAGTGAAAAAGAAAGGGGAAAAGTTGGAGTAGGTTGTTGCATGGAGGTGAACAGAACGGATGTGTTCTCTGATTATAGATTGCTAGCCATGGAAATAAGGGTGAAAGCTTATCAACGGTGACCTTGCTTTCTTTGTACAGGAAATTCACCATCATTTTGTAAGCCTTGCTTCAGATTATATGGGAAGCCGAGGGGCTACCTGTATAAGTAGTAAGTGGAAGCTGTTCAGATGAAAACAGGTCCTTATTTCTAAATATATGGTGGGCCTTTCAGTGCCCAGTGGTGTGAAAAGAACTCTGCATAAATTGAAAAGCATATTGTTATTTCACTTATTTTATCTGCATAAGATACATTACTGGTGTAGGCGAATGTTCCTGTTTTCCCTTTCAAAGTATTGTAGGGTGTCCATTTGTAGCAACACATTTTTATAACATGAAATGTATAAAATAACGTTTTATTGGCACTGTTAAGTGACAGCCAAAATGTACTTTGGTTCTCTCTTGCAATATAAGCCCCAACTTAAAAAGAAAGAAAGATTTTTTTCCTTGTGATTTAAAGCCACAGGCTTTTCATTAATATGGTGTGAAACGCTTCCAAGAAAAGAAAATCACTATAAATTATACATTAAATCAAAAGTACAGTTCCTGCAGCAGTCTCTGAAATTTTGTATAAAAAAGAGAGCCTAGTTTGACATGTAATTGAAGGCCTTGTGCATATAAACAGTTTTTATGGAATTTTAGAAGTCAAAATCCATCGGAATGAAGCCAGACAGAGAGCCCCTTGTTAGCTGAGCATTTTTGAAATACTAAAATAAATAAATATTGGAACATTTAGAAAAAGTCAACACACCTCCGTTTGCTTAAATGTAATATTTCTATCCTGATTGAGGTGACTTGGTAATCCATGGCAGGAAGTCAGAATTTTGGTCAGAAATAACAAAACTGACTTGTAAATATATTTACATGAATAGTCCTTACAAATACCTTTGCATTTGATTAGATTTTCAGTAGAACATTGTGGTGTTTGCATGTGGTGATAGAAAAGTATGCAAGCTAATGTTTTTGAAACAGCCTATTAACTTCTAGCATTCATCTGGGCTGTTCATTTTCCTCTGCTCCGTTTTTCCATATCAAAGTGATACTGGAAAGCATTTTTTCTAGAAGGCCAAATCTCTGGGAAAGCAGACTGGGATTTTATTTTGTTTGTTTCATTTGTGCAATACTATTTTCATATCCAGTACAGTAAAGATAAATCCTCTCTCAGCTGCAGAACCACTTATGGTAAGCTTTCCTATTCAGCTTCAAATAAGCTTTATGATTATGAATCTTCAGCAGAATACTTATTAGTGCCACATTAGCTCTAAAAGTAGAATACTAAAGTATATGAATTGGATTGTCAAAAGAAATGGATTCACTTTGTAGAAGGCATTCTGAGTAGGAGAAAAGAAAAAGAGCAGCTTCATGTGAGGACATAATTTTTTAACAAGGCTATGTACAAGGGAAAAAATAAGGAAAAACAACTTCACTGTGAATTGGATATTATGGCGTGATTCAGATGTAGTGGCCAAACTGCATCTTTCCCTTCTCTTTCCTCTGCTTCCACTTGTTGAACTAATGAAAGATTTCCAGACTTGCCACAAACCTTCCTTTCCCTAGATTTAACAGCCACTGGCTATCCATCAACCACTTCACACTTTAAAAGGGGGAAATGAAATTTAATTTTTCCTTGACACTATAAAGAGAAACGTTGCCACATCTCTCACATAATTGACCAATCTATTTGACAGCAGATAATGCAGTGTCCGCTTCTCAGAAAGTGTCTTTAGCTGTTTTACCCAGGGAGTGATATATTTATTTCTTGCAATATTATTTTGTGGACATGCTAAAACAATGTGGGCTAGGGAGTCTATTTGATCCCATCAAAATGGGCATTTTCGTTCTTCTGTAGTAATTTTATTGTAATGCCCTTGTGTCTCCGTTGAGTCTAGGGCATTACATTTCACCAATAAGAAAGCTCTTCTGAATTTACGAATTTCTAACCAGTGGAAATAGTCTGGCAAGGAGAAAGTTCTATTGAAGGGTATCTGGTGAACATTTACGATTTTCGTCCTTAAACACTAAGGAGCAATCCTCATTAAAGTTCTTATTGTGTGATTGTTTGCAGCTTGCTTTCCAAGTACTATTCCTTGCAGCTTTCAGTTGCTGTATTGGAAGGGAAAATCTTTTTAACGTATTAGTCAGGGTGGACCCTGAGATATCTGAGATTAACAACTGAAACAAGACAGGAGCTGTTGATTGCTCAAAGAGGGAGTACCGAAATTTAATGACAGATTGATATATAATAGATGATAAGTTTGGGAGCCCCAGTTCTAACTGCATAGTGGAGGAGGAGATACATTGCAGAATACCAAGCAAGCTTCTAAAAAATTAATTTAAAGACTATCAAGATATTCTATATGGCCAGGGTACCAAACTGGAGCAGTATATCTAACAATCAAATGTATGATCGCTCTATATAGGATCATAAGGGCTGGGATAAGAAATGCACCCTTGTAAGCTTAGATTTAGTAAAGATTAAAACCTTAGTTTTGTCAAAATTATTTCTAAATATTCTTTAATGCAATAATCATAAAACTCATTAAAGTTTTTCAGAATACCTGGGAGTGTACGGGCTAACAATACTAGATCGTCTGCATATGCTAAGTATGGTATTGGCTGGCCACTTAGCTGAGGAGAACAGGGTATACAATCCTGGCTAGGTAGAAAGTCATTTATGCAGAGCTGGTTATAAGAATGATATAATAAATAAATAAATAAATAATAAAATACAGTGAATTGGTGTGGGGCCAGGATGCATCCCTGTCTTACACCTCTTTTTACTTTGATTGGTTTCAAGAGGGTAGAGCTACCTGGTATACGAATCCATATAAGATTTTCATAATATAAATTCCTAATAAGCATCAATAATCTGCCAGGCAAGCCCATATTAGAGAGTTTTTCCAAAGTCTAACAAGAGATATGGAATCGAACGCACCACAAAGATCAATAAATGAAGAATATAGAACACCACCAGCTCCTCTTGTTTATTTGTTGGCCAGTGATGATACCATGAAGCAATGATGCAAACAAGAATGTTTTTTCCTAAATCCATATTGGGCATTGCTTAAGATGTTTGAGTCCTCCATCCACACTTTCAGCCTATTAGCATAAAGTTTGCCTATGACAGAGAGTAAGCTTATCGGATGATAATTAGCTGAATCATTTTTGTTCCCTTTTTAAAAAACGGGACTATAATTGCTAATTTCCAACTATCGGGTATTTCCCTAGTCTGATTTATCTCAGTTGATAAAGGTGTCAAAAAGGAAGCCCACCAGACTGGATCACGTTTAAGCAATTCAGGTGGAATATAGTCACATCCTGGAGACTTCCGTGGTTTTAAAGGTTTTATTAGACTGACTACTTCCCTTTTTGTAACATCTGGCCTGCTTGGAAATGTTGAAATCCTTAAATTAAGTGGGGTTTCTGATTTATCCCTAGCTGTGGCAAAAACTTTTTTGTAATGTTGTTCCCATTTAGAAGAGGGAATTGAAGGTATAGGATCCACTTGGGAACAAAAGTTCTTCTGTTAATGCCAAAAATCTGTGAGATTTCTTCTTCTTTTTTTTTTGCAAGATAAATTATCTTAGACCAGTGGTTCTCAACCTTTTTCTGACCATGGCCCCCTTCCGACCTTGTTTCCTTTCTGTGGCCCCCTGTCATACCAGTAGAAAGGTAGCTATTTAAATGTTTTATTTGTAAATAGCCAAGGAACAAAGAAGCATAAACAGCTACACAAAATGCACACATGCAGTTCTAATTGGGAAATTGAAATTTACAAAAAAAATACCCCACAAAAAGGGAATACAACACGCTAATAAACAACAATGTTCACATACAAGGGAGAACAAAGCCTCTGCCACCATTGTACAAGATTACAGCGATACAAAAACCCACAGTTGCAAACGATGCATAGAAGTGCAATGAAAAAAGTCATGTGTTAGGTTTTCAGTCCACTGAAGGTACAAATTGTATTCTAAAACGAAACCTGTGTTTAGATACAGAGTCAGCACATGGTCACAGCTTCAATAAAACTTTGGCTTGTCACTCCTTTCCAAGGAATCAGACCGAGACCAATGTTATCACATCACAAGGCAATAAATCAGCCCAAGATGCGCAAAGTGCGCATGGTGATCTATCAACTGGGAAGCACGGTCATTTCTCTGTTTTCTTCACTTCTCACTTCCCTCTGTGGCCCCCTAGTCTCATGCCTTGGCCCACTATTTATGCAATTTTCACCTGTGGCCCCCTTGGAATATCCTGCCCCCGACCGGGGGCCATATGGACCCAGGTTGAGAACCACTGTCTTAGACCATTCTTTAATGCAAGATTCTTTAGTTTTAGTTTTAAGTAGACAGCTGTAATGTTGCCTAATCTGCAGAAACCCTCGATAATTAAAGGGGTTAGGCTGTTTCTTAAGTATAGCATAAGATTTCTTAAACATTCTTTTTTGCAATCTTCAAAACTCTTCAAAACTGTGTGGGTCAAAACTGGGGTAAACAATTTGATTATAGCCTCCAGTTTAGAGCAGAGGTTTATGATGCTGGGTACTTTAAGTGTTATTGTAACAATCTGATTCACTTCTTGCTGCCTTATTATTGCCCTAGCTTCTGCCGCTGTATTTTTATCCTATATCCTACAATTACTTTTTCCTTATTGGCATGTGGCAGACCTTTTAAATCAAAATATAATTCCTGTGGGAAATGATCACTGGTAAATATATCAGCCACCTGTAACTTTCTAAGGGCAAAACACTGTGCAAAAAAATTATACAATAATCTATAACATTGGCACCCTTTTCAGAAAGGAAAGGAAAGTCTCCAGCTGGATCCAAGAAGGTATTCCCATTGAATAGAAATAAATTTAAATTCATAATCATTTGTGTTAGTCTGATGCCTGAGTAATTTATGCTTTTATCCTTAGACTTCTGTGTTTCCATGATGGGTATAGAATCAGGTGGTGTGTGATCCCACAGTTGCAATTTCAAATGGGTAGCATTGTCTGCTCCTGTTCTGGCAATTAAATCTCCTGCAATAATTAATGTAGCATTAGGATAACTTAATTATAACCATTAAGATGTATTTCATCCGAGGACCATGTTTCTTGCATTAACATACAATCAATTTTTTGTAAATATTTAAAGGTTGCTGGATCTAATAAATGTATCTTAAGTCCCGCTATGTTCCAGCTCACAAGAGACTTCAGTCGATTAGTTCTAAAAAAGTCGATTTAGAAACAGACACATTGGAGATTATCACTTTAGGCGACAATGGAACACTTACAGAAGGTTCTGTTGTACAGACTGGAGTATCCCAAGTTTGCAGAAAAATCTGTTTAGTATTGGCGTGGTCCTGATCTACAGATTTAGGTATCCATAGATGGGGGGATCACACATCATTGTTAGATACACATATTATACTGTGTTTGAGAAAGAAAACAGGCCAGGTCCTGTGTGAGATTGCAACTGAGCCACAAACTCCATTATACTGATTTAATCTTCAACATATAAAAAGTGCCTGCTTCTTTATCATTTGCATGCACAAAGCCCATACCATGCCCTATTCAGTCACACTTTCCAAAGAGCAGCAAAGGGGAGGAGCCTCAGGTGTGCAGGCCATTTCCAAAGTGTTAAGTGATGACAGTGCAATAGATCACCTCTGTGCTTGCTAGTATGAGCAAAGCAGGAGATGCAGCACCTAGGTGGAGCCTCCTAATGGCAATATAGTACAGAGTGTCTGAAGTACACATCCTTCCAGTGGGAAATAATGAGGTGAGCTCTGGTGGTTAGATTCCGAGATGGCTCTTCGTGTCACACCTGGCCTGCCAAATGGTTTTGCCGGCTTTTCCTCATTTTCTGTGCAACCAACCTCTTTGAATCATCCTTTGCCTCCACTCATCCTGAGGAGCTGATGGCATGTGTTTTCCATCTTTGCTATGCAGTAAAAAAAAAAAAGCTTACTCCCACATAATATTAGGCCACAGGTGTTGTATGTTGTTCTGGCCTTGTAGATCGGTGATCTGAGTCCCGCTTGAGATGTCTATTTTTGGTACTGTGCAAAGGATGGTGATGTGCAGAGCTCAGAAGAACAATAACATTAGTGCTAGCAATTATTTCAGTAATGGCTACATAAGTGTTGATAGCTTGCCTGTTGAAATAAAAGGATTTTGATAATGACCATATGGCAAAGTTGAATGGTGGAACTTGTTCAAATTTGTACCCATCCATTCCTTACTGGAATCTGAAATCTGATGAAGTTGATCTGAGTATAGTAGACGTTTTTCTGTCATGGATCCTGTACTTTTGGATGGTTCCTCCTCTCAGAAGAGAGGTAGGGTAATTTTTACTAATTGCCCCCTTCAACTGCAGCCCCTCCTTCACTTTTACCTCCAGTATATGGTCCAGAATAGCCTAGTCTTCTCAGATCCCAGAAGCTAAGTGGTCAGCCCTGGTTAGTACTTGTATGGGAGACTACCAAGGAACTCCAGGGTTGCTACACAGATGCAGGCAATAACAAACCAACTCTGTTAGTCTCTTGCCTTGAAAACCCTACAAGGTCCACAAGTTGGCTTGAGACTTGATGGCACTTTCCACCACCATGTCCCTGGGGGTCCACTCGCCCTAGGCTTGTCAATTACCTGATATTGGTGGGCAAATGCTTACCAATCGACCGGGCTGCCCGCTGCCCCTCAGCTGGTTGGCAGGCAGAAGAGGGTCAGCTGAAGGGGGGGAGCAAACATCACTTTCGGGTAAACCTGAAAGTGATGCAGATGCTCTAGCACATTCCCCCCAATGCTCTAGCACTTTCTCTATGGAAACCATAGAGTTTTGGGAGGAGAATGCTAGAGCACCCACGTCACTTCTGGGTTGCATCACCCCAACCCCAGAAAGTTCCCATTGGTTGCCGGGGGGACCGGGCAACCCTAACTCGCCCACAGGGACTTAGTTTCATGGGGCACAGAAGACTACAATGGGAAGGGGAGGCAAGAAAGTTGAATTTTGTCTAGCACAGCTCTGCATTAGCTGACAGCCCAGCTAAAGATATGTGAACAGGTAATCTCTTGAGAAAAATAAAAAGGTTGGTAATTGCTGCTGCTGCTAATAAGAGTAGGGCAGGAAATGTGAGGGCTTTCTGTTCTAAAGGTATGGACACTTAATATAAAAACAACTCTTTGCATGTTCTTCAGCTGTATCACAAACCGAGGTTTGCCAGTGAACTGACAGATGACTAGCCAGTGAACTGACAGATGACTAGCCAATAAAATGCTGGTTCAAGTAGTCATTCTTGCCTACTTCAGCTTGATTTGATTTATTTGATTTTTTAGGCCGCTCTTTCCTGGCCAAGCCAGGCTCAGAGCGCTCACAACCCTTTAAGACAATCTAAAAAACAGTAAGTAATTACATAAAATACAACAGTAAAACCAGCGACCTTACTGACACAGCAGCAAATACATCTATAATTTAACATAATAACACAGCAGCATTAACAATTTATACTGTTTGTGGGAAATGTCCCCCTCCTATCCATCCCAACCTGTCCACAGTAGCCTAATGCTGTAAGCAAGAAGAAGGCATTTTGTAAGAGAAGCCAGCATTCCGGTTTGTGTGGGTGAAATTCAGAAGCCATTCCTGGTTTTCAGACCGCACTTCTAGAAGCAACTGAGTGAAAGTCTATGGGACAACTCTGATCATTTATCTTTGCTTAGCTGGAGATCCAAACAAAACTTCCCCCCACAGCTCTCCCCTCTCACCACGATATTGACCAGGATGTTATTTTAAGTTTTCTCTGCATTTCTTTTTTTTGGTGTGTGTGTGTGTGTGTGTGTGTGGCTGTGTCATATTGCTCCACAAATACAAAAACTCTACTCCTCCCCAGAAGGGAAGGCGCTGGCAAAACAAGCAATCCTTTATCTAGCACCCTGCAACTCAGAGACTTGGAGAAGATTTCTTGGTACTCTTGTTTCAGCGAGCTCACATTGGTTGTTGATAATGTTATTTCATATTCAGACCTCAGACATGCAGAGGCTTCCTATCCTCGTCTGTTTTCTTAGAAAAAGCAATGCTCACCGCACTCTTTATATTCATGTGAAGAGAATTCATGCCCAAGCAATGTGAATGGACTAGAGAGCCACCCAACTCTCTGTCCGTAAAGTGGGGGGGCCTTAGGGTTGCCAGGTCCCTCTTCATTACCGGCGAAGCCTGTGGAGGATGGGGTGGAGCCTGAGGAGGACGGGGTTTGGGGAGGGGAGGGACTTAAATGTCAAAGCAGCTATTTTCTTCAGGTGAACTGATCTCTATCAGCTGGAGATCAGTTGTAACAGCAGGAGATCTTCTGCTAGTATTGGAGGTTGGCAACCCTAGCATGCCTTCAGAAGACTCAGTAGGGTAGGAAACAGCGGGTTGGGTCCAAAGCTCCTTTTATGCTGTGAATATTATTTTAGGCTGCTTACTTTTCAATCGTTTTTTAATATTGGTAATTTAATGGTTATTTGCCCTGACCTGGATGGCCCAGGCTAGCCTGATCTTGTCAGATCTCAGATGCTAAGCAGGGTCAGCCCTGGTTAGTATTTGGATGGGAGACCACCAAGGAATACCAGGGCTGCTGTGCAGAGGAAAGCACTGGCAAACCACCTCTGTTAGTCTCTTGCCATGAAAACCCCCCCAAAAGGGGTCGCCATAAGTCGGCTGCGACTTGACGGCACTTTACACACAATGGTTATTTAGTTACTTTTGTTTTTAATTTTGTGAACTTCCAGGTCTCTCGAGTGTCTGCGGTTCACAAATTGTATTAGTCTATAACATTAGGTCTAGGACAACATGGTAAAATTTTATTTAGCTCATAGAATGTATGCAGTTTATACAAATAAAATAACCCAGTTTAATAGTTGTACAACAGTTGCACAACTCACAAACTAAATGTGATTTTGAGAGATCTATGGAAGAGGGATGCCAGGTCCCTCTTCGCTATCGGCCGGAGGTTTTTTGGGGTGGAGCATGAGGAGGGCAGGGTTTGGGGAGGGCAGCTAATTCAATGCCATAGAGTCCAATTGCCAAAGCGGCCATTTTCTCCAGGTGAACTGATCTCTATTGCCTGGAGATCAGTCATAATAGCAGGAGATCTCCAGCTAGGACCTGGAGGTTGGCAACCCTAGTCTCTCACAATTCAATACCAGCTCTGTGTGTGTAAATTTAGGGAGGGGTCTGGATTGGGGACACAATGTAAGGACACAGGAGAGTTATCTTCCTGCCATGCTGCTTCATCAACCTCAAACATTATTTGCCCTGTGGGAAGAGCATACTGGTTAAGAGAATAAGTGCAAGTCCAGTTGTAAGGGGCAAGGCAGGGTCATACAAAACAATGATCCATTCTTGTATGGGTAGATTAATTTGGGTGTTCCTGCATTTTATCATGATATAAAAACAAGGCCTCTAATAAAATTGCAAGCTGTCCTATTTAAAACTGATAAAAGGAAGCACTTTTTTTGTAACACATCATTAACCTGCGAAGCTTCATTGAAACGAGATGTCATTGACTCAAAAAGATTAACAGGATTCCAAAAAAGGGATTAGTCATTTATGTGGCTAATGAGAACATCCACAGTTGTATTAGATGGGATTAGCAACAAAATTAGGGAAACAGCTCACAAACTGCAGAATTGATTTGGGGAAATTATGATGGGTTTGTGTAGAAAAGAAGAGCCGTAGGACGGGTGAGAGTTTGGGGCCATTTTGTGTGAGTAGGGAAGTTACAAGCTCTATCTACAGTTTGTGTGCCGTCTAATTACGTGAATTCTTGGCACTCCTGTTTCAGCAAGTTCACATTGGTTGCTGCTAGTATGATTTCATATTCTATCCTCAAACATGCAGTGGCTTCCTATCATCTTTTTTTTAAAGCAATGCTCACCGCACTCTTTATAGTCATATGAAGAGAATTCATGCCCAAGCAATGTGAACAGACTAGAGCCACCCATCTCTCTGTTTGTAAAGTGGGCATGGCTTCAGAAGTCTAGGCAGAGTAGGAAACAGCAGGTTGGGTCCCAGGCTCCTTCTAAGCTTGCAGAACAGAATTTCTGATTCCTTTCTTAGGCTGAAGACCCACATCATGGCCAGTGCTGTTCCTGTGAGAAATGACGGGGGGTAGAAGATGGGACACTTCCATTCTGCTAGTGGAGGGCTACTCATGTGTTGTTATTGTTAAATCCAGAACCTTGTGGTGGATTCAACAATGGTTAGGGTTGTCAGGTCCCCCTCGCCATTTGTGGGAGATTTTAGGGGCAAGGCGGGGCAATCTCGCATACGCATGGCTGCACATGACGCAGGGTTGCCAGGTCCCTCTTTGCCAGCGGCGGGAGGTTTTTGGGGTGGAGCCTGAGAAGGGTGGGGTTTGGGGAGGGACTTCAATGCCATAGAGTCCAATGGCCAAAGCGGCCATTTTCTCCAGGTTAACTGATCTCTATCGGCTGGAGATTAGTTGTAATAGCAGGAGATGTGGAGGTTGGCAACCTTAGCACAATGCGATTACATCACTTCTGGGTTTACTTTCCAAAGCACAGCATCGCCGTGATGTAATCATGTCACGCGCAGCCACGTGTGCACGCGATCCCCGCTCCAGAGCAGCCAAGTGGATTGCCTGCCAAAACCACCCACCTGGTAACCCTAACAATGGCAGAGGCCTCCTATACGTTCAAAAGCAAAAAATAGATGGGAAAGGAGGAGCAAAACAGCTCCTTTCTTTCCCCAGCATTCCTGAAAACTAGCGGGGGCAGTGAGCTCATGCTGGTAACCAAGTGCTACAGTTTCAAAAGCAGAGCGTGCTGTGAGAAAGCCCAGCTCCGTGTGTGAATTAACAAGTAGATCTTAATATTAAACAATACCTATTTTCAGTCGACCTAATCCTGTTACGATCCCAATTAATGACAGGAGACACGTATGCTATTGATACTTTTAATGACATTGTTGATCGGCTGAGACAGTGGTTAAGAACTCAAAGACCAGTGAAGATAGGCATAACAAAAAACACTTGGTTCGACCACGAATGTAGGGAAATGAGGAAATCCCTCAGATACTTACAAGGCAGAGCCAGAATGGACAAATCCGCCTATCACATTGAACGGCTGGCACAACTTCGCTATAAATATAAGAACTTTTTGAAGCAAAAGAAATTACAGTATAATAGAGCACAATGGGAAGAACTAGCTATGTTCATTGTTAACAAAAATGACGGCTGTTTGTAACATTTTAAAAATTTTATTCATATAATTCGTGGGGGGGTTGTGGGTTATATATTTTGTATGGTTTTAATCTGAATATCTGGTCTGTGACTAAAACATTAATAAAATTGATGATGTGAAACTCTCCTCAACACAGAGCAGGATCTATGTTGAAAATCCCAGGACTTGACAATGCCCATCTAGGATGCCCTTGTATAGGGCAATAACAGTCAAGCAGAACACAGTAAAGTGTTTTCTTAAAAACCAAGGCAGTGCACTTTTCATCGCTTATGTTTCTGCTGTATTTTAAATGTTATTTAGGTTCAAAATGCATCCTCCTCATGAGTAGCAGTGAGAGGATGTATTCTTTTTCAACCCCAAGGACTGCATTTGTTTGATAACTAATCCACTTTGATATAACCGCAGCTGTGGTTAATGGAAGCTTAGCAATTCAAATTCTGGAGGAAATAATTCAAACACAGGCTAACGAAGATGATATTAAAGAATTGCCTTGCAACCAAATTAATTATTAATAACAGAGTTGCTAGAGTAAGTAAAGCTATGAAGGCATTTTGAAAATTGCAAGTATTAGAAAAATCAAACATTGATACAATACTGCTTTCCCCATACATTGTATTAAACTGCAGAGGGAAGCTGTCTATAGAGGTGGAATAACGTTGGCATTTTGTGTAGGCAGGCATGTGTGTGTGTGTGTGTTAAGTGCCGTCAAGTCGCTTCCGACTCATGACGACCCTATGAATGAAAGTCCTCCAAAATGTCCTACCTTTGACAGCCTTGCTCAGATCTTGCAAATTGAAGGTTGTGGCTTCCTTTATTGAGTCAATCCATCTCTTGTTGGGTCTTCCTCTTTTCCTGTTGCCCTCAACTTTACCTGGCATGACTGTCTTTTCTAGTGACTCTTGTCGTCTCATGACGAGACCAAAATACGATAGCCTCAGTTTAGTCATTTTAGCTTCTAGGGTCAGTTCAGGCTTGATTTGATCTATAAGCCACTGATTTGTTTTTTTGGCAGTCCGTGGAATCCGTAACACTCTCCTCCAACACCACATTTCAAAGGAATCTATTTTCTTCCTATCAGCTTTCTTCACTGTCCACCTTTCACACCCATACATAGTAATAGGGAATACGATGGCATGAATTAATCTAGTCTTGGTGGCCAGTGACACATCCTTACACTTCAAAATCTTAATCTCCTTCTGATTTCTTGGCTGCAGTCTCCCTTTTGGTTGATGGTGGAGCCATAGAAAGTCTTGAACAATTTCAATTTCCTCATTGTCAACCTTAAAGTTGTGTAATTCTCCTGTAGTCATTACTTTTCTTTTATTGATGTTCAGCTGTAGTCCTGCTTTGGCACTTTCTCTTTTTACTTTCAGCAGTAGTTGTTTCAAATCTTCACTATTTTCTGCCAATAATGTAGTGTCATCAGCATATCTCAAATTATTGAGGCATACAAATTATTATCTCAAATTATTGAGGCAGGCATACAGATGCTGATTTCTACATGCTTTGTAGTAAAAACCCAAACCTCTGAGTCATGTACAGAAATGAGCTGCAGATTTTTTCAAAGTATTTAATAATGTACAAGTGACACATACAGTTTGCTTTAGGGCTCGCTCACATTCCCATTTATCTGATTAGTCCTGACATTTTGCTCACTATGTCCCGAGCTTCCTTAAAAATGTTAGCTTCTTGTTTCTTTCCTCTGCTTAAAGGTTAGAACTTCAGTGTGCAATAGTAGAGAAGAAGGAACCAAAAATAATCCTTCATCTGATAAGGATAAGGAAACCAAAAATAATCAGTGACTTTCAAGCATTCTGGTGTGGACCTGACAATCAAAAAACCCTTCATATTTGTGATGGTATTCCTCTGATTTACAGTGGATTCTGGGAAATGTTCTAGGCATACACACAGTTTACATAGGGCGTTAGCCAGTTTTGTTGGTGCAATGGTAAATGAGAGATGCTTGAATGCCTGCTAGTTAAGTTCATGTTCTGGTAGCAGGTCCCTCTTCGCCACCGATGGGAGGTTTTTGGGGCAAAGCCTGAGGAGGGTGGGGTTTGGGGAGGGGAGGGACTTCAATGCCATAGAGTCCCAATGGCCAAAGTGGCCATTTTCTCCAGGTGAACTGATCTCTGCCAGCTGGAGATCCATTGTAATAGCAGGAGATCTCCAGCTAGTTCCTGGAGGTTGGTAACCCTAACCTTAGAATTCACTTTATACTCATGTACATCTGTGCATTTTAGGAGGCCATCAGTGGTGGAGGGCCAGTTGTCTTTTCAGGAAAGTTTGTCTTTAGCATTGTCATTGAGGTAACATAGTTGGAAGAAAAGCACTGGGCTCTCATACTATAAACTTGAGTTTATTGACTATTTTTGAGCATGGTTGTATTTGTCACCCAGTAGGTTATGTGCCTTTTTAATTAAAGCAAATAATCAGATTGCTCCAGATAGCTTCTTTTTTATGGAGTTCTGTCACAGGTTAGTTTGCAAGCCCCAGGTTCCTATGAAATAATAGTGAGTGATGTGTTTTTCTTTGTTTTACGATCACAGCTGACGTTGTGCCCCATGCTATTGACTGCATCTTTCTGAGCATTTCTTTTAGCAAACAGATCAGTTAAACAATGTGTTCGTTCATTTTTATAGAAGAGAACAGAGTCACAAGCAAATTTTGTGTTGTCACCCTTCCTACACAAACCTCACCCCATTGTACCCATTTGTTTAAAAAAAAATGTTGAAGTGCAAATGAAAATGGCCTTTTGTAGTAATAGTGCACAAGCTGGAAGGCATCTAAGGAGCGCCTATTGTTGAAAGTTCAAGGTGGAAATATTTCAGCAAGTCAATCAAAACATGCAAGAGAATAAATAGCAATATTACAGTTCCCAGGTCTCATCTGGAGATGGTGCCTGTACTCCAAATAGGGTTGCCAGGTCCCTCTTCACCACCGGCGGGAGGTTTTTGGGGTGGAACCTGAGGAGGGCGGGGTTTGGGGAGGGGAGGGCCTTCAGTGCCATAGAGTCCAATTGCCAAAGCTGTCATGTTCTCCAGGGGAACTGATCTCCGTCGGCTGGAGATCAGTTGGAATAGTAGGGGATCTACAGCTAGTACCTGGAGGTTGGCAACCCTAACTCCAAAGGCAGCAGAAAAGGGGGATGCTGTGGTTCCTGCCCTGATCTGTCCTCTTATTCTCCTCTTTATTATTGAGCAAAATTAGAGTCCTCCTTTCACTTGATAAAAATGGAACAAAAACTCAGTATATTACAATGGGCTGGATTTGGAGTTTGTGATTTAAAAATTATTAACATTCTTCTGTATAAAATATGGAAACCGAAGGCACATTACAAGGATGGAGTTTTCCGGAATTTAAAAAATAAAAATCTTTTAAAGAAAGCTAATTACGAAGGGTTTTGTTTCATTGACTTTATGCTCCATTTAAATCTAATTTACATTTACCAAGCTGCGTTTACATCAAACTAACATTCTAATTACATCTAATTGTTACCAAAGCTTATTGAATGTAAATCCAGTCCCTAACGTGCCTGACTTCACAGGTATTTGTTAGGATATAAGATTGTTCAGGACTGGAGAGGAAGGACTTGACTCTGCAGGTGGGATTACCACAGAAATCTCATTTGTCTTTTCGCGTCTTTTCGTGTCAGGTTGAGCAAGAATGTTGGTATCTATTTTTAAATGGCCAACGGGGCAGAACCTCTGCACTGAATAATAGATGCATGTTTCTTTTCCCAACTCATCAAGGTGCTACTTCTGTGTCTCTGCTGCATTTCAGCCAGAACAGGAGGCAGAGTAGAAAGCTGTTTCAGGAAAGGAACGAGGGTAATAATACAGTAGTCACATTGCTTTTACAGTAAGCACAGGGATACAGATGGTGTACAGATGGTTCTACATTCAATCCACGGCATACCCAGTTGAAAGAATCTCAGGTAACAATGCTAGCTTGGGAGGGACCCTAGAAAAGTAACCTGCTCACCCACCAACAAGGAAGTGATAAGCCTAGGTATGTGAATGCTCCAGAAAGACTAATTAATAATTGATTAATTGGTCCCCACATTGGGGACCCTATTAGGGTGAAAAGGTGGCATAGAAATGTTGTAAATAAATAAAATGTTTGTACTTTTCTCTGTATGAAAAGATTACTGAATATTAGAAATATTTCTGCTCCTTTAAATGTAGACAAATATGAGAGTGAACCTTGACTTTGTAAATTATCCACCATCTGGTCTTTTAAATGAGAACAGCAGTGCATTTGGGTTATGTCTTGCATTCAGATTTGAAGCCTGGTGACATCTAGCATCAGTGTCAATTGCTTTGGAAACCAGAAAAAATAATTAAGATGATTACAAGTTGGGTTCTAAAAAGTCATAATTTTGTGAGAGCATCTTATGGCCTAGGTTTTGATTGGCGACTTTTAAAAAGTCACATAGAACAGCAAGTAAGCTGTAGAATATGTTGAATATCTATTGTCTTGTTTGTGAAGTGGTAGGTGTAAATGGATGTATATTTTGACAAAGCAACATGTAAGCCTTTCGTTGCCATACAATTCCATCCTTCCTGCCCATATCCACAAGAGACTCCTTTATCACTGCCCTCGTGAAACAAAAAAGTCTTCATTGGAGAAGAGGTTGTAAGCAGCGAAGTCATTGTTAAATAGGGTTGCCAAGTACCAGGTGGTGAGGGAAAAATACAAGCACTGATGGCTATAAAACAATTCAACAATTCTCCCGATGTATACTGAATGGGAGCGATTAATCTCCACAAGGGATACATATCCCATAAGGGGCAACGTCAGCCCTGATATTAATAGAACTTTTTAGTTCAACATAATAGGCAAACGAAACACAGCCAGGAATCGGCTTGCAACTGCTTTTGTTTTGAATCGGCGCGTGGCTCTTCATGCCTGCAAGCGACGCTCCCATTCAGTATACATTGGGAGAATCTACCCGGTGAAGTTTCCAACATACTTCGGGACTTAATTGTATTTTGTTCTATCTTACAGCATTTTTATTTGGGTTTATGTAACTGACAAGTTGTATACATTATAAATATATATAAAGTGTATGTTGAATTGCTTTTTAGCCATCAGTGATTGTATTTTTCCCTCAACTCCGTTAATTAAGCACAAGGTAATTTTTGAATACAAGTACCAGGTGGTGGCAGGCAAACCCCTGCCAATCCACCTGGCTGCCTGTCAACAAGCTGAGGCTTACAATCACCTTCCCTTCCCCTTCCCACAACAGACACTAGGTGAGGCTGAGAGAGCTCTAAGAGGGCTGTGACTAGCCCAAGGTCACCCAGCTGGCTTCATGTGTAGGAGTGGGGAAACCAACCCAGTTCACCAGATTAGTGTCTGCCGCTCATGTGGAGGAGTGGGGAATCAAACCCAGTTCTCCAGATCAGAGACCACCACTCCTAACCACTGCTCTTAACTACTACACCATGCTGGATGATCTTGGGTCAGTCTAATATACAGTTGGTTGTGAAGATAACATGAAATGAACCATGTAGGAAAGAGGGTGGGATACATTTTTATGGCAAGTAAATAAAAAGGGTGCTTCTGGTCATGGTGGCATTAGATTGGACATTAGATTGGGCATCAGTGGATTGTCCTTGATCTCCTTTAGGTCGTCTGGTTTTGATTTGGTTTTTAGCTATGCTCACAGCTTAATGTATATTCCTGTTGTGTCTATCAATATTGTTTGTGGCTGTTTAGTGTCACTTTATTCTATAGGCTTTCTATTCATCCAGTGATTACAAATATGTCTGTACAAAACCCCGAGGCAGTTTCTCAGCCCAGTTTTTTTTAATTTCCCAATGGAATTCTTGTCTTCTAAGTTAGATGTGAAACTTTTCAACCAAGATGCATTGGACTACTTTTGACAGAAAGTTGTTCCTCGATGGAGGAATGCTCTATAAGGAATACAATATGAAAAACATTGCATCAGGATACAAAACTGATTTTTTTTTTTTTGCCTTGAAACACTTTTACTTGAAGTGGCTTTCAATTTTTCCATGTTGTCTTGTTTGTTGAGAAAGCCCTGGCATTCTGCAATTTTTTTTTTTTAAATGTTTCATGGCACTCAACCAGTTCACAGGATTTTGGCCAGATCTGTCTGTCTTTCCCATTGCTCTACATCTGAGAGCATAATGTCTAGAATAGTGTTTCTCAGCCTTTCTTATCTTACATTCCACAATTACTTTATCAAATAACTTTGGTTCCACCATGAAAGATACAAAAAGCCCACTTTTTCTGAGAGAGACATTTATATATTTACAGACAGTCGGTTAACTACTAGCATGCCAAAAGGTTACAGATGGATAATCGTTGGCAGGTAGGGGCAATGGGAGACTGCACACCACACTTGCAGGTGAGCATGGAAATTGAGGGAGAATGAATTCTTAGTAGTGGTTAGGAAACCTGTGCATCCCACCTAGACTTCTTCTGTGTCCCATGGATTGAGAACCACCACTTCAGAGCACAGTCAGATCTCTGCAGCTGCACATTTTAAAAAGAACAGTCAGTAACAATTGCAAATTGGCTTTTCGGGAACATTGTCTTCCATTGCTGATCTTCTATTTGAGGATCTCTTGATCAATCTCCAAAGAACCCCAAGATTCCCTGAAACACAAGCTGAAAAGCATTGTTTATGCCGTTTTTCAGTAAAGGGTAAAAAAAATCTTAAAATCAATGCAAAATGGTCAACAGTCTGTCTTTATTTTATTCATATCCTGTCCTTCTCCCCAATGGGGACCCAAAGTGGCTTACATCATTCTCCTGTGAGGTAGGTTAGGCCGAGAGTCTGTGACTGGCCCAAGGTCACCCAGCGAGCTTCCATGATAGGGTTGCCAACCTTCAGAAAGTAGCTGGAGATCTCCTGCTATTACAACTCATCTCCAGCCAACAGAGATCAGTTCACATGGAGAAAATGGCCACTTTGGCCATTGGACTCTATGGCATTGAAGTTCCTCCCCTCCCCAAACCCCATCCTCCTCAGGCTGCACCCCAAAAACCTCCCACCAGTAGCGAAGAGGGACCTGGCAACCCTGTCCATGGCAGAATAGGGATTTGAACCTGGGTTACTCATATCCTTGTCCAACACTCTGACCATTACATTATGCTGACTCTTCTGTTCTCCTAGCTCTTCATCTGTTCCCCCCCACTGCCATATGTGGAGGTTTTCTTTGCAGCTAATTAGGTCATAAACGTTGTAGTTACCGATATTGTCAAGATACATCCTATGATATGGGAATTATTACTGGGTCAGTATCTCATTTGCTGAAGTTACATTGCAGAACACTTAAAAGGTAATATAAAGCACTATAGCTAGCCTTGGTCTAGAGAATATTTTGCAATCTATAATTAACCTCTAGTATATTGCTATAATACAGAAGATTATAAAACAGGTCTTTAATATTAGTATACTGTCCTAACTGGAAACTGACTTATGTAAATTGTTGTATATTTTACTATTAAATGGTTTTACCTTGACTTTGATTATAACTTTGTAATACAGGAACACTGCAGTCAAAGCGGAAACATAAAATTACAGCATTTATTCTGAGAGTATTATTCAGTCTGAAAATGACTGCTGTTTTCAGGGAGCATTTCCCTGTTCTTATGTTAATTTGTCCTTAGGTGTTAAAAGACGTCTTCCATGTTACACATTGTTATGGAAATAGAAAGCAAGGTGGTGTACTACCTCTGAATTGGTGCAGTTGTTACTTCTACTCATGAGCTATGCCAATAGCCTTAATATGCAATGCCTTCCAAGAGCATCTATAAAGGCATGTTCCCACACACAGAGTTAACATACTTACTTTTTTATCAGCTCGTGAAAAAAATTAGAACCTTTAGCTGGAAGGGTTAAGATAGTTACTGCATTTTCAGGCTGGAACCTCTGCATTATCTGGAATATTAGTGAGCTACAAACACAGGGTAGGAGGTAATGGGGTGTATGACAGCTTGAGTAGGAATCATCTACAGATGACCAAGCAGGGAAACTTGTAAACTGGACAGGCATTGATATGTATGGGCTCATAAATTTTTGTGTGGGGCTTGTTTAAAAGGCTGATACACCATTTGTTTGTGTATTCAGGATGTTTGTATACCCTGCATTTCTCCTGGCACAGTCAGGACCCCAAGTGGGTAACAACTGGGTTGCCAACCTCCAGGTGGTGGCTGGAGATCTGGGATTACAACTGATCTCCAGGCGACACAGATCAGTTCACCTGGAGAAAATGGCCGCTTTGGAAGGTGGACTCTATGGCATTATCTCCCGTTGAAGTCTCTCCTTTACCCAAGCCCCACCTTCCTCAGGCTCCAGCAAACACCCCCCCCCCATTTCCAGGTATTTCCCAAACCAGAGTTGGCTACCCTACCTTGAGATCTTCTGGAATTACAACTGGTCTCCAGATTACATACATCAGTTCCTCTGGAGAAAGGCTGTTTTGGAAGGTGAACTGCATACCCTACTGAGGTCCCTACCCAAACCCTGCCCACCGCAGGCTCAACTCCCAAATCTCCAGGGATTTCCCTGACTGGACTTGGCAACCCTAACAACAATAACTGTGCAAACCTGAAAAGAGTTACAACCTTCTAAATCCACTGAAGGCAATGGGTTTGGAAGGGTATAACTTTGCTTAGGATTGCGCTGTAAATGCAATAAAAATAATCTATTAAAATAATAAAAATGCTTCGTTAAAACAGCTAATGAAAACAGATAAGCCAGAAGCCCACATCTGTAGCCTTCAAGGTGCCCCATCGGTAGGTGCCTGCCTCACCCCTTCTGGTACGCTGTTTCATGGAATCAGAGCAAATTAGAAAAGGCTGTAGCAGATCGTTTCCTTGAGAGCACCGGGGCTGCTAGGAGAGCCTGCTGTGAGGAGTGTGCTTGCCGCATGGGCTCTTATCATGCTAGATGCTTTTGCATAAAGGGAGTAATTTAATCCAGATGGCTGAGATGTGGGTGGGGGAGGGCTAGCATTGCTAGTCAGTCTGAGAAAGAAGAGTTGGTTTTTACACTCCACTTTTTCTCTACCTTTAAGGAGTCTCAAAGTGGCTTACAATCACCTTCCCTTCCCCTCCCCACAACAGACACCTTATGAGGTAGGTGGGGCTGAAAGAGTCTGGAGAAAACTGAGACTAGCCCAAGGTCACTCATCAGGCTTCCTGTGTAGGAGTGGGGAAACAAACTCGGTTCACCAGATTAGAGCCCGCAACTCATATGGAGGAGTGGGGAATCAAACCCAGTTCTCTGTCCTTCTTAGCCAGTACATTACAACAAATGGATGTATTGGGCTTAAAAATGGGTGCCATATTTGGAGATGCAACTGCATGTGCTGTCTTGGCCATTGCAATGTCACCTACTCACTAATCTGAAGAACCGGGTTTGATTCCGTACTCCTACTCGTGAGCAGCAGTTGCCATTCTGGAGAACCAAGTTGGTTTCCCCGCTCTTACACATGAGTGTAAGCTGGGTGCCCTTGGGCTAGTCACAGCTCTCTTCGAGCTCTCTCAGTCCCACCTACCTCACAGAGTGTCTGTTGTGGGGAAGAGAAGGAAAGGTGACTGTAAGCCAGTTTGATTCTTCCTTAAGTGGCAGAGAAAATCTTCTGCTGCTGCTAGGTTCAAATTTATTGCTTATTGCCAAATGCCATTACAAAAATTAATCTAAAAACATAATACGTTCAGGTAACAAGTATTAATAACAACAAAAGGAATGCTTCTCAGACCAACCAAAATTTGTCAGATACTATACATAGAATATTGTTGAGTTATGTAAAATCTAACAACCAGACAGCCCATTCCTGAGCTGACGGCGTAGGGAAATGGCGGGGAAGAGGCGCAGTGGCACCTCTTCCTAAGCTGTTTCCCCTATGCCGTTAAACAACAAAAAAAAGCCGTTTCGCGGCTTTTTCTTTTGTTTAACTGGGCCTTTTTGCTCCATTGAAAACACCGAGGCTGCTCCTGCAAAATAGCAGGCACAGCAACGCTGTTCCAGCCGCCGGCGCAAGTGGCCGAAAGTGGGTAGGAAGCCACCTAGCCCGTGGCTTCTCCCCCTGGCCCGCCCACAGCCTGCCCCCCTGTGCCCGCGTGGCCTCTCTACGCCATTGCCGGCACCATGGAGAGGCCGCGCCGGCAGAGGGGAGAGGTGTGGCTCCGCGGCGCTTGGGCGCCATTGGAGCCACCCTCCCCACCGGCGTGAGTGTGTGTAATCGTGTGATTACACGCACTTACACCGTCGGCGAGGTCAGGCCGCCTCCTAAAAGGTTTGCCCCCCCCTCGGGAATGGGCTGTAAGTAAACTTTAACATACTATATAATAACCAGCAAAACCAAGCAGAACTTGAAATTAAGCCTTTGGGGTATCAACCTCCTATCCATGGGATTTGCAGTTCAGTGTTTAATACCTGGCCTGGATTCTCTTTGCCGCTAGAGCAAAGGGGGCAACTTTAAAAGAGACAGCTGGCTCCCTGTTTGCAAGGAGAAATAGAAATTTCTCCATCACAGTATATTGGTTTAAATAGGCCAGAATTGTCCCTAAAAATCTTTGCCTTGGTACTAGATATAATGGGCAGACCAACATATAATGGCTTAGGTTTTCCAGTTCTAAGCCTCCACAGGTACAGATATGCTGTGCGACTGGTTGTTGTGTATAGCGTCCTTCAAGCATAGCACTTTGCATAGTTTGGAAACGGACAGATGTAAAGGCTGATCGTAATTTAAGGAATGTGATCTCAGACAAGTAATATGCCCTAGAGTGATCTACTTTGAATAAATTATAACAGGCTGAGAATTTGGATCCTAATATTAGTTGCTTATCAAATACTGCATTGTTCCTACAGATCTAGGCCCTGCAATTAAAGTCAGTTTGGGTAGCCCTTCGAACGACATCTGGCAAATTGTATAATTGGAGGATTTTATTATAGTTGGCAGACCATATGGGATCTTTTAGGCCTATTGCAACGTAGATGCTCGAAAGCTGGCTTGCTGGAGCTCTCTTCAGTTTATGCCAAAAATTAAACAGGGCTTTGTGGGCTTGTGCCCGCAAGGAAGGAAGACCTGTTTTCTCTCTCAGTAAGGCAGCTGGAGTATTTGGAGATAAAGGGAGAATCTTTTTTCAGAAAGAGATTTTGAATGCTCTCCTAGTTAGCTATGAGGCCATCATTCCAACCCCAGACCCTCTACCCCATATAAGGTTGTGTGATCACCTTGCTTTGAAATAGCTTTATAGCCGGATCAATCAAAGAGCCCCCTTTAATATGGTAGAATTTTAAGATGGCACCCATTGACTGAAGGGCTGATGCTTTTCCTTCCTTTGCCTGGATTTAACAGCCACTGGCTATCCATCAACCACTTCACACTTTAGAAAGGGGAAATGAAATTTAATTTATCCTTGACACTATAAAGAGAAAAGTTGCCACATCTCTCACGCAATTGACTGATCTGTTTGGCAGCAGATAACGCAGTATCTGCTTCTCAAAAAGTACTGTATTTTCTGGCGTATAAGACTACTTTTTAACCCAGGAAAATCTTCTCAAAAGTCGGGGGTCGTCTTATACGCCGGGTGTCGTCTTATACGCCGGATGCTGAATTCCGAGTCGGACTGGAGAATCTGCCTGGGGAGCCGCCTCCGCTCTGTCCATGTCCACCGGAGGAGGGAGGGGAGGCGAGCCCGGCAAGGGTGCTCACTGCCCGGCTCGGAGTCGGAGACAGGCGCGCCGGGGTGCACGGAGGGAAGTGCTCGGCTGCGCTCCAGCGGCAGTGCAAGGCAGGCAGGCGGCTGGCTGGCTGGCTGGCCGGGGCTGGGGTGGCCACTCTCTTCTACCGGCACAGGGTGTTTTGGCTGCCGCCTAGCACACCCAACATGCCCCCTTTCCTCCCCGGCCTCCGCTTCAGCTTCTGTCTTTATGGACTTCCCTCCCCTCCAAACCCTCCTTTAGCCCCGTCCTCCGCGGGCCGTCGGCTCAGTTCTCCCCTCGCCTTTAGCCTCGCCCTTCTCGAGGGCCCTTACTCTCGCCCCCATCCCCCTCTTCTTCCCCGCTCCCTTCTCCCCTCGCCGACTCCCCCCGAGAGCCACGTCCCGCCGCTTCGGGCTCCCACCCTCCCGCCGGAGCCCGGGGCTGAGCCTTGGCTACAGCCAGCGTCTCTGGCTGTGGGGCTCCCGCTGCCCGGGGAGGCTCCCTCCCCGTCTCGTCTCCAGGATTTGCTCCGGCCGGGCCGGGTTGGCACACACTCTTCCATGCCAGGAGGTCGGCCCCCGGCCTCCTCCTGTTTGTCCTGCCAGCCCCGCCTCCTGGCGCGCTGCCAGCTCGTCCGGCCGCCCCGCCCCCTCTTTCTCCCGCCCTGGTAAGTGGTGTTGTTTCCCCGGGGGTTGAGCCGCCCCAGGAGGACCGGGGGCTGCCACGGGGTTGGGGCGCAGTCCCGAGGGCCGGCCCCAGGCCGCGGACTCGGGTTGGGCCGCTCCAGGAGGTCTGGGGGTGGCCGCGGGGTTGGGGCGCAGTCCCGAGGGCCGGCCCTAGGCCGCGGACTCGGGACAATCCCAAACTCTATATTTTAACTGTAAAAATGGGGGGTCGTCTTATACCCCCAGTCGTCTTGTACGCCGGAAAATACGGTATCTTTAGCTGTTTTATCCAGGGAGTGATATATTTATTTCTTGCAACATTATTTTGTGGACATGCTAAAGAAATGTGGGCTGGGGAATCTGTTTGATCCAGGCAAAATAGGCATTTACGTTCTTCTGACTGATGCTTTTATGATTTCTAGGTGGGCCTCACGCCATCAACATATCTTGGTTTCTCAAGCATCCAAGGCTTGGCTTAGGGAGAAAGACTGACAGGCAACAGCTAAGCGTATCCTGTATTGATCCTGTAATACCGTGGCATTCCTGGGAGCACAGCAGTCAAGGAAGCTTTAGGGTGACATAAATAAACACCAAGCTCCTTAGCTCACCTGCTCACTGATAAATGCAGCCTCAGTTAATAATTCCCTAGTTACTGTGGTAGCAATAACTTTATTTTAGATTCCATTATAAAAGCATATCAGCATCTGCCAGGCCTAGCGCCTGTTTGGACATTGCATAGGAGATGTTGCAGCAAGTCTCCTTCCAGTGCCCCTTCAGAAATGTCAGAGGCTGAAGGTCATATGATGTAACCCATTGATATCCACATTGCTTCCCATTTCCATATTGTCCATCTGAGAGCTGAGGCAGTGCTGACTTGAGAAGTAACCACACTGCAGGCTTTTTTTTTAACATAATGGAGTGGTTTGGGAAAGAGGAAATATAGAGTGGGGGTTATCAACCCATTCTTTAATGAGAACTATGTCCGAGTAATGAAACATATCCCATGTTCTCCCCTCTGGTACCCAAATTGGTAGGATTGACAGGTCCCTCTTCACCATTGGTGGGAGGTTTTTGGGGCGGAGCCTGTGGAGGGCAGGGTTTGGGGAAGAGAGGGACTTCATTGCCATAGAGTCCAATTGCCAAAGTGGTCATTTTGTCCAGGTGTACTGATCTCTGTTGGCTGGAGATCGGTTGTAATAGCAGGAGATCTCCAGCTACTACTTGGAGGCTGGCAACCCTACAAATTGGGGTTCAGGTTCATTTGCTTGGTGCTGTTTTGAGATCAATACTTAGTGGAAGGAAAATAGTTTATTCATGGCCACGAACAGACGGATGCAAGGAAGTCATCTCCAGAGCTTGCACAAAAAGACAATAGCTGTGTATGACACACGCCCCCTTTCAACCACTTCAATATCCCACTCTCTCAGCCCAGCTCTATATGCTGAGGGAAAAGCGTTGGCCTGAGTATATTTGTGAGATTATTTTCCTTCTCCTCCAGTCCTACACCAGTATTTACCTCAGAGAGAAATATGACACAAGAGGCTTTTTAACTTAAACAGACAAAACAGGGAAGTTTATTGAACAGAACTCACAGAGATTGGTTTTCAAGGAAAAGGCAGAAATTGGAGGGAAAACTCAAAGTCAGATTTATCTACACAAGATTACTTCAGAGAAATAGCTTAGATGTTTTCTTCACTCAAGTTCCTTCAGTTCTTAATTTCAAGCTTAGTTCTGCCCCTCAGAACTGTTACTCAGATTCAGTTTCTAGCTTGGTTCTGTCCCTCAGAACTGTTACTCACTGCAATCACTAACCAATTCTATCATATATTGATAAAGCTTTATGTATAGGCATACAGCATTGATGTTTATAATACTTCCTACCATTTTACTACATAATATATATTTTCTCATACTATCACCTCCTCCTGGCATGTTGTTCTGCCCTAGAAATAGAACATGGACTAGGAAGAGCATCAGACGTATCAGCTAAGCACACACAAAAAATGCTGTGAAAAAATGCCTTTTTTAAGAGAAGGCCTAGAGCTGTGTGTACCCCCCACCCCAGACACACAAAATCTTTCCTTGGGTATTCTAGGGGGTGTACGAGTTGCTCTGCAGGAGATGGTGAACTCCTGGTAGCTCACAAGCTATCTGTTGGAGACCCCTGCTATAGAGCAAATGTCAGAAGAGAGCCCGAGGGGGCTTATGTCAACAGTAGGGTTGCCAGGGTCCCTCTCTGCAATCGCCGGGAGGTTTTTGGGGTGGAGCCTGAGGAGGGTGGGCTTTGAGGAGGGGAGGGACTTCAATGCCATAGAGTCCGATTGCCAAAGCGGCCATTTTCTCCAGGTGAACTGATCTCTATCGGAGATCAGTTGTAATAGCAGGAGATCTCCAGCTATTTCCTGGAGGTTGGCAACCCTAGTCAACAGTCAAACTAATTCCATAACCACATATAAAAAAGTATAACTGTGAGAAAAAAATCCTGCTGTAAGTATGCAAACCAACATACACAGTTAGGTGTACCCTTTGGTCTTAAACATGTTTAACTGTGTGAATAACGGTGGCCTATATTTTGACAATTGCTACCAAGATGAGCAACTGTAATAGTCCTGGGAACTGTAGTTAATCCTCTCCTGCCTATAACTGTGCTGTAGTGGTCTTGGTGATTGGCTCTGAATAAATATGGTTGCTGGGAAAGAAACTTGTGATTCCATATTGTGTATCCAGGGTGGGAAGTGTGATGCTGGGTTATGGCCTTGATGTCGAGGCTACTTACATCAGCCAGGCCTTTGATCCTCTTGCAAGAATAACAGTCCAGTGCCAATATACACAGGAAAGAAGCCTCGTATCTTGTCTTCAGTAAGAGTCATTAATAGATATATATAAAAACCTTTCACCTTCGTCCTTCTCAAAAGAATCTTTGTTGCTGTAAAGGCTGAGAAAGATCACTCTGTGACTTCTGTTTAGACCTCTAGCTCAGTTTACAGTTCTTGCTGGAAGAAATAACATGGCTGATGCATAAACAATAGAAATGTACTATGTATGAGTCACTGAAGGAACAGACTACATGGCTTCATGTTTCCACAGCATAAATTTAGGTCATTTCAGGGGCTTTAAAATCTTGTTGTGCATTGTGTTTTTATATTTTTTTATAGGCCTCAATCAAAAACCTGGCATGCAGAAATGTAACAGCTAAAAGCTTTCTTGCCACTTCATCCCATGACTTTAAGTGCTTTGTTTGCTTAATTTTTGTGTCTTGCGATGGTTTAAGACGAAAGAGCAGGGCCAATAGAAAGGGAGCATCTGTTGAGGATATAATACCTGAGTGATTTGGACCACAGCAGCATGTTGGTTCCGTTTCTTTGAGAGGGACTACAGAGAAATCCACGTATTTTAAAATATTCCATATTAGTTTTGGCCCCTTTCAGACTCCCCTTATAATCCATTGGAGAAGCTAATTGCTAACAGTTTTTTGTGTCATTACTAGGGTTGCCAACCTCCAGGTAGTAGCTGGAGATCGCCTGCTGTTATAACTGATCTCCAGCCGATAGAGTAGGGCTGTTGAAAATTTTTTTTTGGTATAATTCGGATTTGGCAAAATTTGGCCCGTTTTGATTCGGGCCATGCCGAAGTCCGAACTCCCCCGCTTTGGATCCCCGAAATTCGGGCGAGATCCGGAGTTCGGGGGAAAATTCAGCCCCCCCGCCCGCCTTCAGGGGGCTTCCCTGAAGGCGCGCGGGGGGCCCTTTAAATAGATATGTGCCTCCCAGCCGGGAGACACAGATCTGTTTAAACCCCTCTGCCCTGCCTGCGCGGACAGCGCAGAGGGGCTTGACAACCCACCGCCCCTCTTCCCATGGGGGGGGGCTTTAAATAGATCTGTGCCTCCCGGCCGGGATGGATTATCAACCCTCTCTGCGCTGTCTGCGCAGGCAGGGCAGAGGGGTTTAAAGACCCCCCGCCCCTCTTCCCAGGACTCCTGGGAAGAGGAGGGATGGGTTGTCAAGCCCCTCTGCGCTATCTGCGCAAGCAGGGCAGAGGAGTTTAAAGACCCCCCGCCCCTCTTCCTGGGACTCCTGGGAAGAGGGGCGGTGGGTTGTCAGGCCCCTCTGCGCTGTCTGCGCAGGCAGGGCAGAGGGGTTTAAAGACCCCCGCCCCGCTTCCCGGGACTTCAGGGAAGCCCCCTGAAGGCGCGCGGGGGGGGGGTCTTTAAACAGATTTGTGTCTCCCGGCCGGGAGGCGCAGATCTGTTTAAAGACCCCCCGCGCGCCTTCAGGGAAGCTCCCTGAAGGCGGGGGGGGGGAAGATCTGCACCTCCTGGCCGGGAGGCACAGATCTATTTAAAGGGCCCTCATGCACCTTCAGGGAAGCTCCCTGAAGGCGCACGCGGGGGAGGGAAACAGATCTGCGTTTTCCAGCTGGAAGGCGCAGATCTGTTTAAAGGACCTGAATTCGCTGAATTTATTCGGGAACACCCCGAACTCGCCGAATTCGGCTCCCCATTTCCCCCCCTTTTTGAATTCGGTTCAATCCGAACCGAAAAACCACCGAATCGGGGGAAATTCTGCTGCTTTTCAGTTCGGGCCGAATCAAATCGACAGCCCTACGATAGAGATCAGTTCACCTGGAGAAAATGGCTGCTTTGGCCATTAGACTCTATGGCATTTAAGTCCCTCCCCTCCCCAAACACCGCCCGCCTCAGGCTCCACCTCAAAAACCTTCAGCGGGGGCACTATTTGACCCATGGGGAAAACACATCATTTCCCTACTAGACCAAATAGTTCCCTAGGGATTGTCTCAGGTGTGGAAAACTTTTTTGGGAGGAAGGATGAAGCTCCTTCCCATGTGTGTTGCAGTTGTGATCTGAATTGGGCACCACACACATGGAATTGAGAGATTCGTGAGTCATCATCATACAGGACATATTACTTTCTGTGGCTCTGTATAAATATTTTGTATAAATATTTTGATTGTTCTGTCATCTTATGTTTGTGCCATAGTATTTGGATGTATTTGTGTCAATGATGCAGCCTCATAATACTGGAAAGTTCTGGAATATAGTAATGAAAAAGTATGAAATAGTTGTGATTTTGATCTGAGAAGAAGCACAAAAATTCACCTGTCTATACTAGTTGTTGGTGATGTTGCTTTAAAATCACTAGCATCCAGTTGTTTTTCCTTTTAACATAGACAGATGCCTTCCATGGAGTTGTCCTGGTCATAGAACCCCAGTGACTGACAGGGAGTTCAAACAGAATTCTGAGAATAGCAGTTAGAGAGTTCTGACAGTTGAGAGAAGTTAACAGACCGAGCTTGGAGACAGCGATGTGAGCTGTAAGCTGTCTGGTGGAGGATTCTCCTCTGGAGTGAAAAACAATACATTTGGTTTTTGGATCAGGAAGGATCCATAACTAGTTATCTAGGGAAATAGTTCTAAGGTTGATAGTATGATCCGTAAGAGTTTAACGGGGGAAAAGCTCTGGTGAAAGGAGTGATCCCAGGCCAGTTTAAAGGAGAACCTGGGAAAGTGTGTTAATGTTCCTAACTCCTCCAACTAAAGAACAACTATGTAAAAAAAGTATAAGTTTAAGAAAAAAACAGTGGTTACAAGAAAAAGAAATCACTCAGGAGAAAATAAAAGTTCAAACACTTTTATGTGAACCACCTTGATACAATTTGAATTACAATATATCACTTGAACATAACCATCTCAGGTTTCTCAATTCTGTTATTCAGTTACAAACCACATTCCTTTTATGAAGTTTTGCTAACCTGACTTTTAAATCCTCCCAAAAGATACAAATAAAATCATTTTGAGTTGTACTTCAAAAGGCCTCTCGAGGGCCATATATTTCTGATCTTTTAGTAGCAATGGTGTCATAACAACTTATAAGTCTCCACAGAGATGATGAGAATTGGGGTGTGTGAGAACAATTAAAAAAAAATAAAACAAGAGGAGTTCTGTCATATATTACTATCTGCCATATTATGGTTTATCATAGCAGGGATGAAGACTAAGAAACTGAGACCCTAAACCTGATCTCATAAGCTGAATGAAAAGAAAATTAGCGCCTGTGAAATAGTAAAAATGCAATTTCCAGAAACTGTGCTTTACTTTATCCTAAAATCCATTGTTATATATTTGGGCATGAATGTGTCTGAAAACTACTTTTTGCCTAGCAGTGTTGTGATTTCAAGTGTCATGAAGTCAAATGAATTAGAGATGGGAAATTGAGTGCCACGTGCCTGTCGGTTACTGAATAGGATTTTTGTGCCGTTCTTTTTAAACACTACTTGGAGAGATTCCTGATGCCATTGAAAGGTGGCAAATTGCTTCTAGGTCTATAACATCTACTGTAAATGTTTAAGGCCACTTACTGCTTCCCTTTGATTAAACTTGATGAGAAGGGTGTTTTGTCAATGGACTTTATTTCAGTGCCTGGCAACAAATGAGCAGACAACAGTTGTAACTTCTTCTAAACAGTCCTTGATCCTTGCATTCTCTGGGAACGCATGAGAAAAGAACACCCCAATAACAAGGAAAACAGAGAGCTGTGCATTTTAAAAGAATTAACTTTCTTCTTTTCTGCTCTTGCAGAGTGTCCCAGATTTCACCAAGGATTTTTCTTTGTCTGAAATTGTGAGTAGCTTCAAGACCACAGTAGATGAGATGTTTGCAGAGCCTTCTAAGGGGTTTTACTAGGGATGCCAACCTCCAGGTGGGGACTGGTGTTTTCATGGAGGAAATGGCATCTTCAGAGGGCATCACGTCACTGCTGAGTTCTTTTCCCTCCCCAAACTCTGCATTGCAATGGTACTACCAGCAAATCTCCAGGAATTTTCCAAGAGAGTTGGATTGAAACAGAAAGGCGGCCTGCCTCCCCTTCCCCTTTCTAGGCCAATAACCGTAGGGGAGGGTTACTTTTGATCTGTCAAATCATGGGGAGGGGCTTAGGGGCCAGCGTGGTGTAGTGGTTAAGAGCAGTGGTTTGGAGCGGTGGAGTCTGATCTGGAGAACCCGGTGAGGCTAATCTGCTGAACTGGATTTGTTTCCCCACTCCTACACAGGAAGCCAGCTGGGTGACCCTGGGCTAGTCATGCTTCCTCACCTCCCTAACAGGGTGTCTGTTGTAAGGGAGGGAAAGGTGAAGTGATTCTAAGCCGGCTTGATTCTGCCTTAAGTGGTACAGAAAGTCGGCATATAAAAACCAACTTCTTCTTCTGAGTCTCTATGGAAACTTGCAGCTGGCATGGCAATCATGTCTTACATGTAATGTGTAGTTTGTGCCTCAATGACAGTGGCTTCTGATGTTATAATTCAACAAGATGCTTCTTGCATTCTTATTTCTTACAACATTTTAAAGATAGCAATCACACAGTAAGTTATTGGTTATTTTTACTCTGTATTGCTTGATGTAAGAAAATCCAATTTATATCTTGTGGAGTTTAAAGAAGGGTTTGAGATATCAAAGTGAACTTGATCAGAGTTGCTAAACCTGATCACTTTGCAATTGGATATTGTTTTCTGCCAAGCATGGCAGATAAAAAATATTTAGCTTACTTGGATATAGAGAGAATAAAAAAGAAGACAGGTCTTTATATGGGTGAATGATTGCCACTTGACCCATGTACACATATCTACTCATCTGAATAGTCCATTTGTGCAACATGTGCAGTGTCTTTCAATGGGTTTTATCCAGGCTAAAATTTTCATTAAAGGAATGAAATATTCCTGCCTTCCCCCTCCAATTGCAGTCACTGAGAACCAGTGTGGTATAGTGGTTAAGAGTGGTGTACTCTAATCTGGTAAACTGGGTTGGTTTCCCCACTCCTACAGATGAAGCCTGCAGGGTGACCTTGGGCTAGTCACAGTTCCCTTCAAACTCTCTCAGCCTCACCTACCTCACAAGGTGTCTGTTGTGGGGAATGAAAGGGAAGGAGTTTGTAAGCAGCTTTAATTCTCCTTAAAAGGTAGAGAAAATCGGTTTATAAAAACCAACTCTTCTTCTGCTTCTGCTTCTGCTTCTGCTTGCGGGCCCAGGCCAAGATGTCTCCTGAGGCCTCGGCTGGTACCCCCCCACACACTGTACACCCCGCCCCCTCCCTTTCCCCGGGGGCTAGCCTTAGAGCCCACATTGAAGACAGGACAACTTGTATGGATGAAAACAGGCCACAACTTTATTATAGATACAGCATTAGACATTGGCAAGCATGGAGGCAGCATCCTGATATCAGGTGACCCATTGCCAGCTGATGTATCCTGCGCCCAGCACCCTGCTGAGCGCAGCCTGAGATGGCAGTATCCAGGACCCACATGGACTGCAGCCACTGTGTGGTCCCCTGCCACTTGGGAGGAGGCCATCCTTACAGCCCACGTCTGGGCCTGTCCACACACAGGCCTTCCCAAAACCCCTTATTGGGGTCCCCAGCCTGGGAAAAGGGGGCTCTCAGGCCGGCTTTTCCCCAAACAGGATCTGGCCCCATGCTGAAACTGCCAAACCTTAAAGTTGCGACGAACAATAAAACATAATAACAAAGGGAGGGAGGGAGGGACAATCACGGCGGAGGACTGAAAACCAGAGGGCCAGAGCTGCCCTTAAATATCCCACCAGCGGACCAGAGTGAAAACTTCCAGGTCCGTCTAAGGCCGGCCGGGGAGACGTGTGCACAGAGCCCAGGTAGGCCAGTTTGAATGCAGGGGCGGAGCCCGCGCCCAGCCATGCGGGCCCCTGCCGCAGCCCCCCGCAGCCCAGCTGTAGAGTGGGGCGGGGAAAGCCGGGCACCAAGCCCCCCCCCCCGCCACAGCGCAAGCCGGCCGAGCCCCGGTCTCCCGGTGCGGCCCCGCAAACAAGGGATCCCAAGGTAAAGGGGGATCCGTCGCTTCTGCTGCTGTTGGGGGACAGGAGTCCCTGAGTAATTTCATGGGATCTGTGAAGTTGGAAAGATCTTCCATTAGCAGAAAGTTTAGTCTAATTTGAAAAACTGCATCTTGCCATATTTCTAATCAGGGAAGTGAAACAGCCATCTTCCACAAATCCTGTCCTGCTCCTTCTATCATCCACTGATATGAGCAGCATTGTTGGAAGCTGGCTGCCATATTATTTATACGAGTTTATATACCACTCAATTCATATTTTAATTCTTTTTTGCAATGTGGAGATGCCTGGGGTATGGTTTCAGCTCCGTTGTTTTTTCTTGGATATTAAGCAGAGCACTGCGTTTTAATGTGCTTTGAATAATAGAATGAATGAATAGCCCAGTGTACAGACTTCAGACATAAGGGTGAGTAACTCAGCAGTCACTGGTCTGGTTCGTTGCTAATGTGCTTTAATAAAATACAAAACCTCAAGTAAATAAGCAATATGCTGAAGACTCTTTTCATTTGCTGTTTTCATTTTGCAACCTTCAACGCCCATTTACTTTGGCTCTGTATTCAGGGGCTGTGTGCTCAGAGGATTGGACAGATACCATTTAATTATGTTTTTACTTTAGTTTGAGAGAAGTTAATGCAATGCCAGAATAACATATCTTTTGCGAGCTGGTTTCTTATCTCCTAATACCATTTCTTTCAATTATGCTAAAATCCGAATGCTGAAATGAAAGCAGAAGAACTTTCTAATTGTCTGGGGTGGGGGAGTCCAGATGTCTGTGAAATTCTTCCAGAATCCACAGCAATTATGATTGCTAACCATCTCCTCCAAAAGTGAATCACCAGAATGTTTTGTTGATTTCACATTCCCATATTATTGTCTGTAATCCGCTGTGTTACTAAAAGTTAGAGATACTATGTGAATGGTTTTGATGTACATTTGTAAGCTGAGATTAACAAAGGGGGAAAGACTTGAACTCATAGGGAACATCCACAAAATGTATATTTCGTGGTATCTAATAGAGCCCTGTGGCGCAGAGCGGTAAACTGCAGTACTGCAGTCCAAGCTCTGCTCACGACCTGAGTTCGATCCTTATGGAAGTTGGTTTCAGGTAGCTGGCTCAAGGTTGACTCCAAAAGAGGTGTTTTTTAGCCAATTTATGCAAGGATAGATTTTAATTGCCTGGGGAAAGTAGTTATGTAGTTCTGACTAAGCTGCAGGAAGCACAGGTCTGCACTCACCCTGCGGGCTTCCATTTGCTGGGCTGTGCTGGGCGGGGGGGGGGGAGGGACCTGGATCAGAAGCAGCGGGGTTTGGCTGAGCTGCGGAAGCTCGCTGCCATGCCATGGTGGACAGTGGAAGGCTTGCCACAGTTGTGGTGTCTTCCTGGGTGGGAATCTTTCCTGCCCTGCTGCTCACTGCTCTACAGCCCGCCCCTAATCCAAACGGGCCAATAGGGCCCAGGTGCGATGAGGGTGGGCCCTGGCTGGCGGGACAAAGGCCTGAGTTCTTCACTCAGTTCCACCGGCCAGAAAGAAAAAGAGCCCTTGCCCGCACTCAGAGCCTTTGGGTTGTGGTCATTCAGCCTCCTGCTTTGTTACTCAGGCGAGCGTTGGGGAAGGCCTGGATTGGGTGTCAGGTGGCCTCCCGCCAAGTGGCAGGGGAACCACACAGCAGGCTCCCGCCCTTATGCTGTAACCAATAAATGGGGTTGCCAATAGGGTTGCCAACCTCCAGGTGCTAGCTGGAGATCTCCTGCTATTACAACTGATCTCTAGCCGATAGAGATCAGTTCCCCTGGAGAAAATGGCCGCTTTGGCAATTGGACTCTATGGCATTGAAGTCCCTCCCCTCCCCAAACCCAGCCCTCCTCAAGCTCCACCCCCAAAACCTCCCGCCGATGGCAAACAGGGACCTGGCAACCCTAGTTGCCAACCTCCAGATGCTAGCTGGAGATCTCCTGCTATTACAACTGATCTCCAGCCGATAGAGATCAGTTCCCCTGGAAAAAATGGCCGCTTTGGCAACTGGACTCTATGGCATTGAAGTCCCTCCGCTCCCCAAACCCTGCCCTCCTCAGGCTCCACCCCAAAAACCTCACGCTGGTGGCGAAGATCAACCTGGCAACCGTACCAATAAAAATTGTGGCCGTTTTCATTCCAGCAAGTTGTCTTGTGTCCTTAATTGCACGCCAGGGTTAGCCTGCAAGGGTTCAGTCTGTATATTGCATGCTGGGGTCCAGTTCTCAGGGGACATGGGTTGGGTAGCCGGCTCCAGTTACTCCCTCAGTTGAGTGCTGGGTCAGCAAAAGCCTGATTCTCATAAAGAATCTGGTACTTGAGTCCGTCCTCACTTGCAGATCCCAGAGTTTGGGAAGACAGAATTTGGGAAGATTCATATGGGAGCAGGTCCTTGAAATATAAATAATAAATTTAGGTTGGATTGGAAAGGGTGTATCTTGCCAAAGATATTTGACAGAAAGGAAATAAATCCATTTTTCATAGATGTGTGGAAACCTTGTAACTGGTTTGTATCACAGACTAATAAGTGCATTTCTTTAGTTCAAGCCAAAGAAAGGTTTAGCATATTTAGGTGTAAGATAAACAATTATTAAATCCTGTATTGTGGACTTACTGTTGAAAAGAGGGGGGAAATTATATTAGTCATCTTGACCTTGTGGGACTATTGGACATAAAAAGAGAGTGCCAGAGCTAACAAGTGCCACCAAACGGTACACAAACAAGTGGGGGCACATTAAAATTATATATGAAATATATATATATATATATATATATATATATATATATATATATATATATATATATATATATATTTAATCAATCACAATATTCAAAAGCATTTCTCCAGTTCAGTAATTGTTTTTCCAATATTGGTAATTATGAGAAAAGTGGCAACAGTATTATTGTCTCTTTTTCCTGTTTGTTTTCAAATGGTTGATGAGCTTGTTAAAAGTATTGTTATATAAAGCGGAATTTACTTAAGAATTAAATTATATGGAATTACAGCTAATGCCTGGATTTATCAGAATCTTACTACGGTAAGTCTTATCTTTGCAGTCATCCACAAAAATGTAGGGTAATACTTGGCACATAAGAATGAATTTAGAGAAGTGTTGAAATGTCAGTCCAAAAAAATGTATAAACATGCAAATATACAAAGGAAGAAATATAATAATCTGCACCAGAAATAACAAAATTGTATACTTGTTTGGGCAACATTTTGACAGTAATAAAAGGATGCAACTTCTGGATGAGCACTCAGTTAAGTAATTGGGGCTTTTTGGGTGGGGGGTCAGGGCTTGAAACTGTATTTGCAAACTTGAATAGATGTGCTTGCATTTGAAAGAAAGCCAGAGACACTTGGAATTGAATTAATTTCCTCTCCTGTCCTTGGAGAAAAGAGGTGAGAATGAAGAAGACCTCTTCACTTGCCTTTGTTACTGCTCCTGTAGCAATTGTTTCCTTTCTAAGTGTGTCTTTCCATGTCGAAACGACAGAAGAGCAGAGAGGCCTAGTATGCATCTCTTTATTTCTCCGGTTGCCAGCTCTGGGTTGGGAAATACCTGGAGATTTTGGGGGCAGAGCCTGAGGAATGCAGGATTTGGAGACGGGAGGGACTTCAATGCCATAGAGTCCAATTGCCAAAGCGGCCATTTTCTCCAGGGGAACTGATCTCTATCGGCTGGGTAACAGGAGCTCTCCAGCCACCACCTGGAGGTTGGCAACCCTGATTATTTCCTTCCCAGAAGATCCTTCATGTTGCATTTCATTTTTGCCTAGCTTTTAGCTTCTTGGTATGGAGAGGAAAAGACTGACTGGCGGCTACTTGAATGGGTGCTGAGGACTCTTAGGGAACTTGGGCTACTAAGCCTCAGACTGCAGGATGTAACAAGTATTCACACATCGCACAACTGGGTCTCTTTCTCTTGAGTAGCTTTAATAATGCTTTGTTTATCATCCTTGTTCATCATCATCTGTGCGTACCCATTGAGGAAGGAAAAACGGAAGCCGTACAAGTAATGCAGGGCATTTATGCAGAGATCCCTTGGTACTCCCATTTTCTGCTGGTATTAGGCTGTAGGAGAAGTCTTAATCTTTTGATGGACTTTCTGGCCTGTGATCAGTTGCTGTTGTTTGTTCTGGCACCTGTTCTCTGACATTTCCTGGGATATGGCCTATATTTGCAGATATTGACCTGTAACCTTTTCCATTTGACGGCTTTTACCACAGTTGGAGAATCACCTTAATTCTTTGCATTCCTCCTCCACAGTTGTGGCCAGTCTTGTTAAAGGTTAGGACAGCACCCCTCTTGATATACACTGCATAGTATAAAATGAAATTTCAGGGGTGGACAGCCACTCTGTTCTTGACTTCAAAAAAAATTATTTGATGATAGAATATTTGAAATTTCTGCTTTGCTGTCTTACGTGATTCCTTGCTACCTGTGATTACCACACTGCATCTTTTTGACCAGGTTATATAGGAGTCTGGATACAGATCTTGCCAGATTTCTTCGGTTTTACCTCTGATTTTTCGTGTGTGGTTGCCTGGTTGTGCTGGAGTCAGATACTTTACCACTCTGCCAAAATTTAACTTCTGCTATGGTTTCAAGCCAATGGTAAAGCTTTTGCAAAGATTCCTAGGACTTTCCCCTTGTTGGTGTCCACTTCTAGAGATCGATCTTTTCTGCTGAATAGTACATACACTATCCTAATACCACTCTTGACTGCTTGCAGCTTTGTACTGCAATATCAGCTTTTTTTAGATTGTACCGGAGGCTGCATGGTCAAGGAAGAGTGAGAGATTTGAACACATGAAGCTGCCTTCTACTGAATCAGACCCTTGGTCCATCAAAGTCAGTATTGTCTACTCAGACAGGCAGCTGCTCTCCAGGATCTCAGGCAGGGGTCTTTCACAACACCTACTTGCCTAGTCCCTTTAACTGGAGATGCCTGGAATTGAACCTGGGCCCTTCTGCATGCCAAGCAGATGCTCTACCGCTGAGCCATTTATTGACTCACACACACATCTTCTTTAAATTGTAGCAAGAATTTTTTCCCTGTGCCTTTCACACTTTTTTAGTATTCATTAGGGCCCAGATACTTGGCTTAAATTAACTGCAGGTTTGAGGTTGTCTTTCAGGATTACTTATTTAATGAGAAGTGCTTGAGCTTCTCTGGTGAAACTGCACTCTGTCTCCCAGCTGATGGCATGATTTTAATATCCTGATTCAGTAACATGATTGGCTAATAAGATTGAAGACTAGAAATATTGTTCCCTTCCTTAGAAATTAAGTAAATCTTAGGGGGTGCACTTGGAGTGATAGACAGCACAGGCGGAATTTGTTATCTAATGGACATTTTATTTATTATTTGTCTTAATAGATTGTTTCATTTTTATATATTTTAGAAAATCTTACAAACATCCATTCATAATTTCTTTCTTTCTTGGGAATCTGTTTACTACAGCTTTAACTTCTTGAGCCAATAATGCATGCAATATTTTCGCTCTCTTTTTTGCTTACTTCCATAAAGGGAATTTGTTCAGATATATTTCTAAGCTGGCGATAATTCCAGAGATGATCACTTCTGTGGGAGCTAAAATAAAGCAGGAGTCTTGAGACACCTTAAATACTGACAAATTTTATTCTAGCATAAACCTTTGTTGCCTAGAGCCTACCTCTTCAGGCACTATGAGTGGATACTTTCTAGAAAGTATCTACTCAGAGCATCCATAAATGTTTATGCTGGAATAAAATCTGTTAGGAATTTTGTACGAACATTCATTTCTAATGCAGGGTTTTTGTTTTTTGTTTGTTTGCAGGATAATTTAAACTGTATGCTTCTGTACCTCATAAATTAATTGACAGTTGGAATTTGTTTCAAATAATTCTCAACCCATATATATAGGGTTGCCAGGTCCCTCTTTGCCACCAGTGGGAGGTTTTTGGGGCGGAGCTTAAGGAGGACAGGGTTTGGGGAGGGGAGGGACTTCAATGCCATAGAGTCCAATTGCCAAAGCAGCCATTTTCTCCAGTTGAACTGATCCCTATCAGCTGGAGATCAGTTATAATAGCAGGAGATTTCCAGTTAGTACCTGGAAGTTTAATAAACAAGAACTTATGCTGAAAACAACTACGTTTAAACAATCACAGCACACAGGCTCATAAGTAGAACAACATTTACTAACAATAATGTGACTGCACTATGAAAACATTCAACAGTACAAAATACAAATATCCAGTTTACAACATATAAATGGAAATAATATCGAGGGAGTGGATTTCTCCTTTTTAATTTCTTTTATAAAGATGTCACCAGGTTACTTCACCAGGAAACGCTGGAATTCCTCCTTAAAGAACAGTGTCCAATTTTGAACAATAGAGTCCAATCATGAACAAACAAAACGGCACCTCCAGATTGGTGTTCGTTTAGCAATAAAACTTGCTTCATCAGTTGGTCTTTTGTCTTTTTTCTTCTTTTTATATGTGAATTGCAATGCTATGAAGTATTTTCATGGGTACATATACCTCTGCAAAATAACATAAAATATTCTAACATTTTACCATGCATAATATAATTCATTACAACACTTGAAAATAATATTGCTTATAAGCTCATCATGCCAAGAATCAGTGGACCTCACAAGGTTCTTCTGTCTGTCTGCAGGCTTCTAAGAGCCTCAAAATTGCTAGAATTTAAGATCATTCTGATTTATTTCTAACAGCTGAGGCTATTCTTAAAAGCTGACATTGTTTTTAAAGGCAAAGAATTTTAAAGGAAACATGCTAGGTCGAATTCATTATTAAAACCTGTTGGATTCATTGTTTTAAAAAGATGTACAAATCTCATTTCTTGTTTATGGAGTATTCTGACAATATCCTGACGGTGATACGGGCGAGGTTTATACTGCCATAAGGCAAAGAATATCAAGTCATTGTCAGTATGCCCTTTCTGTATATAATGACTTGTAAGGGGTGCGTGCATTACTGTGGCACGTACCCGCACCCTATGTTCCCCGATCCGCAATTTAAGTTGTCTTGTGGTCAAGCCCACGTACATAAAAAAACATGGACACAAGATGGCGTACACCACGTTCTGTAATGAACAATTCATAAATTGTTTTAATTTAAACTTAAAATTCGTGGCTGTAGAACTCACTTCTTTAATTGAGAGGCTATAAGCGCACATTGTGCATGCGCCACATTTATAATGGCTGACAATTTTAACTCCTTCCTAGTTGTAAAATCCGAAGAATCAGTTTTTTATCAAATAATTTCTAATGGATGGTGTCTTTCTCAGACCAAACAAAGGTGGCTGTGAGCAACCAGGTGTATTGTGCAATACATGCCAATGGCGGTAAATGATCTTCTTTACTTCATAAGTTAGATGATTGAACTCTAAGGAGGCATATATTCTGGGAGTCTTAGTTTCAGACTTCTGTGGTCTAAGTAATGTGTCCCGACTCCGTGAACTGATCCCTATCAGCTGGAGATCAGTTATAATAGCAGGAGATTTCCAGCTAGTACCTGGAAGTTGGCAACCCTACCCATACAGGCTAATGGTGTAGTGCTTGATGTCTGGTAAAATGATCCATTTCTACTCAGCAGGATGATACAGACATCGAAACAGCCGTGTGGTCTGAAAGCTCACATGGATTAGTTTGGTCATCTCTGGGATCTTTTGATCTCATCATCATTTTATTTGCAGTCATAGACCATCAAACTGAATAATATAAAGTAAAACAAGTACAAAATACAATTAAAATTTAGATACTTAAAATGAGGGGGAAATCCAGAGGTGCATAGCTAATTAATATAAAGTAGAACAAAAGCAATACATTATTAAAATTGAAGTGCTTAATAATAGCAAAAGCTTGGTAAAATCAGTCGATCAGAAAGCACATACATTCGGTATAAGGATAACTACAGTACACAGAATACAAATTCCCAATTTGCTTGGCTACTGTATAGCCTTGAGCAATCTTTGCCTTATTTTCATTGCTAACCAAGCAAATCTGGCCATGCTAGCAGATAGGTTAACTATTGTGTCCAAAGGAGGAGCGCTAGACGTTGTTTTCTCAGAGATCTGGGGCTATGGGATCTTTATGCCTCAGAGTTACTAGCAAAATCCTTTTGGAAAAGCTTGCGCAGCTTCACAAAGCTATCTAAGGTTGCCACTTTTAAAAGGGGGTTGTTTCCAGTGCGATATTACCAGTGAGAAGGCTCATAACATGCACTGATGGATGTCTGAAGAAACTGCAAGTTGATGATGACATTTTATTGATTACTGCAAAGCAGTAATAGACATTTTGACCAGTCTGTCATAACAGGCAAACCTTAAGATGAAGAAAAAAGTACAACATGACTTGGAGTTCTTTGTTCAGTTTCAACGTGAATTTTATTCCTGGTGTTGGATGACTGACTGTTCCTAAAAATATGACAAGATTAAACTGCACACTTTTGAGGGGTTTGTGGCAATGCTGCGATTTGTCAATTTTGACACCTGTTTCAATTTTGTATTGTAATTAACTATCAGTGAATTGTATCCCAAGCCCCCCAAGGCAAGCTTGCTGTTATTAGCATTTGAATTGCTTTCTTGAGAAGGGCCAAACTTTAATTTTCAATTTCCCAATTCCTCATGCCTTCAAATTAATCAAATGAATTAAAGATGAAATGTTGATGGCTTAGTTTCTATAGTTACAAGAATCACATTTCTGCAACTTAAAGGCAAGGTCAGCTGTGGGCTGATGTCCTCGTTTCTCTGATTTCAGTAGTTTGTGATATTAATGCTTAGGCTGCTGTGTAAACCACAAGAGGAGGTTGTGCCTTTAAAAGATAAAAGAGGCATGATCACAGTATATTAGACAGCCCCTCTTTTCTTTCTACTGCCTAGAGGTACATAATATACTAGCAGCAATAGTAATGTAACAAGTATAACATAATCTCTTTTTTCAGAGTAATGTGGGCTGTAGGGTTGCCACGTCCTTCTTCGCCACCAGTGTGAGGTTTTTGGGGAGGAGCCTGAGGAGGGTGGGGTTTGGAGAGGAGAGGGACTTCAATGCCATAGAGTCCAATTGCCAAAGCAGTCATTTTATCCAGGTGAACTGATCTCTATCGGCTGGAGATCAGTTGTAATAGCAGGATATCTCCAGCTAGTACCTGGAGGTTGGCAACCCTAGTGGGCTGGTAGCTTCTTTAACTGGAGAAACATCTATTCCCCCCCTTCTCCATGCACGACAATTACCTACCATGCTATCAGAACATTTGGGATATTTGGGAAAGGGAAAGTAAATAATAATGATTGATTAAAATATTTTCTACCTTGTCCTTCAACCCATTGCTGGATCTAAAAGGCAACTTACATTATAATATAATATATCAAATAATACTAAAGAAGTCCCCAAAACAGAAAGCCAGTGGTTATATTTAAGCCCAATAGATTGAAAAAGATGCTGAACAGCAGAGATTCATGTAGAGAAAGCCCTCTGAAACAGAAGAATTCTGTCACCCGAAAATCAGCTGCAAATGATCAAACTGACCTTCCCTGGGGACAAAATTAGTTACATTTAAACAATAATTAGATCCTTGAAATATTGTGTATGTCTACAATATAAGCTAGTATTATTATGCAATGCTGGAGATTATTACATAAAAATCTTCAAAGTACACATTCTGACTGAGTAAAACATTGCCTTAAGCATTTTAATTCATTTTCAAAAGACAAAATATTTCCCAAGTATTTTTTTCTGTGCTCCCTAAAAATTCCCGTTTTTAATGGGGGGGGGGGGAATGAGGGAAACTTTTTTTCTGATTTATTCTGGTTTCTCTTTACATGTAGATGTCATAGTGCTAGCAAGTGAGATGCAAATTTGGATTTTCCCTCTCTTTTGGGTGAACATTTTCTATCCAACAAATATTCTCCTGCATTTTTTCAAATCTGGAGTATTGTCTCAAGTACTAAGCTTCTGCATGCAGTGCAATAGTCCTCTGGTGATCTGCTAAACTATTAGCGAGTTTGGAAATATATGACACTCATGAATTCCTTTTGAATGCTCACGATATCAGCTTTAGTCATGTAGCACCTTAGAGACCAACAAGATTTTCGGGGTACTGATGTCAGTAACACCTAACACGGGCAAAGCCTGTCTTGACTATAACACAACAGTTACCTCTGGGTTCAAAACTGTGGGAGCAATATAACAGCGTCTATGGTATTTTCAAAGATGGGATAATAGTGTGAACCTTTGGTGTGTCCTAGTATGGCTACTGTTATGTTTTAACTGAAGAACTGAGTGTTTTAACTGAAGAACTGAGTGAAAGATGGGTGTGGTATCCACATTACACAGCCCTGTTTTAAACCAGCACAATAATAATTTTAAGAACAGTTATGCTTTATTGTTCCTGAAATGACTGTGTTGGTACAAACAAACGCAAGATTGTGTTCCTAAATTGAACATTCAGTGAGATTATTATGGTGGCCTTTTATGCAGGGACGTTTCCCCGCGGTCACCCCAGCCGACTGCTTCATAAGAACATAAGAAAAGCCATGCTGGATCAGACCAAGGCCCATCAAGTCCAGCAATCTGTTCACACAGTGGCCAACCAGGTGTCTCTAGGAAGCCCCCAAACAAGACGACTGCAGCAGCACCATCCTGCCTGTGTTCCACAGCACCCAAGATAATAGGCATGCTCCTCTGATCCTGGAGAGAATAGGTATGCATCATGACTAGTATCCATTTTAACTAGTAGTCGTTAATACTTCAGGGCTTCCTTTTGATTATGCATGACTTTCCCGACTGTCAGAGGTCACCTTGCTCTCCCTGCACGTTTTGCCCGTGTTTTTCGGATGTTGTTTTAGCCAGAATCTGGAAAATGTGGGCAATATGTGGAAGAGTGAGGCAACCTCTGATGGTTGGTAAAGGCTTGCATAATCAAAAGGAAGCCCCGAAGCAGTCGGTGGGAGTGACTGCAGGGCAACGTCCCTGCATAAAAGGCCGTTGTTGCATATTCAGTGGTTTGCACTTGGGCATTTAGCTACTGATGAGTAAGAAATATTGTTATAGGTGAGTGAAAACTCAGTACAACCATGAGTTATATGTGCACCAACTGGTGCAGCAATAGTGCCTAGGGATGCTTGAACACTTGCTGGTTCAGCTTACATCCTCTTCACTGGTGGCGAACAGAGACCAGCTTTTTCAGTGATCAGTTCAATAGTTCGTTGATCTGTTTGTCAATGTTCGGCAGGTTGTTTTGTTGTATTCCTTACTAACCGTGCAGTACAACACAGTTGGCTTTTTGCACATGCACAATCTCACACGGACTGATTGAGTTCTAGCCTTTTCTGCATAAGTGCTCCTCTGAGCAGGCAATTGTTAAAATAGACAGTTAAATCGCTCAATAAATCACTCCCAAATCATACAAATCATTCGTCAGTGAATGCCGGGTTTCAATCAAATCCTGCTCTTCAGTGTTCATCTGTGTAGTCCTTTGTGAAACTAATGGCTGCTGATCGGTTTGAATCAACATTGACTTTGCAAGTGCACAATTTTGGGAAACCTGATACAAACCAGATCGGCAGGCATTTGTGGCTGCTCAGCATGAACTGAATAGATTAGGTGATTGTCTAACATCTGATTGCCACCTTCGAATATGTTAAGCTCAACAGTTGAATGTGCTCATGGAAAACATTGCAGCATCTCTTAATAGTACCCCTTGCACTTAGTGCCCAATGTGATAATTGCTATTAATGAGGCAAGCTATAGATTTATTGATACATTTCCCTAGTTTCCTTTGCTGTTGGTAATAACTCTTCATTATTCCAAGTAGTTTTGTAGCTTAGCCTTCCCTTTTTGATACTGATACTGATTAAATAACTTCCAGTTGAAATCCTTTCCCCACCTTAGGAAATAGAATTATTGGTGCATTTATCACAGCACTTTGAAGCTGATAAATTGTAGGGGTTTTCCTGGTTTGTCTTTCTCTAACCTCTAATTCCTCTAAAAGGATACATATATTACATTCCTGTAAATAAAGCAATAAAACGTGACCTAGAGAACAGCAGAATTTGCAGGTTATTAATTAGTGATAGTGTGTAAAACAAGAGTTCACATAAATCTTCCTTGTGTTGCCCTCCTTTTCACTGAATTTGTGTACCCCGATAGCAATCTTCAGGAGGCGTAAAGTCAATAGAAAGGAATTAACATGAAGAGGTGTATCTTTGTTGAGACATTCATGTATCTAAATGCTTAAAAGACTGTTTGACTCTATCCTAATTAACAACACCCCCTCAATTGGGATTCTTTAAAGTTTTGGTATACAAACAGCTCTGAAGCCTTCTGGAGCGGGGGACTCTGATCTGGATAACCGAGTTTGATTCCCCACTCCTCTATATGAGCGGTGGAGGCTAATCTGGTGAACTGGATTTGTTTCCCCACTCCTCCACATGAAGCCACTGGGTGACCTTGGCTAGTCACAGTTCTCTCAGAACTCTCTCAGCCCCACCTACCTCACAGGGTGTCTGTTGTGGGGAGGGGAAGGGGATTGTAAGTTAGTTTGATTCTTCCTTAAGTGGTAGAGAAAGTCCACATATAAAAGCCAACTCCTACTACTACTACTACTTCTATGGAGACTGACTTGTTAGGTGGGGCCTGGGGAATCTCCTGAAATTACAATTGATCACCACACTGCATAGATCAGTCCCCCTGGAGGAAATGGCTGCTTTGGTGAGTGAAGTCTATGGCATTATACCCTGCTGAGGTACCTCTCTTCCCCCAAACTCCTGTCCTCCCTAGGCTGCACCACCAAATCTTCAGGAATTTTCCAACTAGGAATTGGTAAGCGTAAGACTCACCAAATAATTTTATTTTGATGCAGGACTTCTGCATTGACTTCATTCCCTGATCCAGAAATACACACTGTTAATCTGGTACTTGATTATGATGTTTCTTACCAGATGGTCCAAATGAAGCAATTACATGCTTGTGCAAGCTCCGATCTTGGGGTTCAACTTCAGACCTGGTTATGAATTACTTTCAGTCATTTGCACAACCTGTTCTTTGAACGTGTAAGCCATAGGGTTGCCAAGTCCCTCTTCGCCACCGGCAGGAGATTTTTGGGGCAGGATAGAGTCCAATTGCCAAAGCAGCCATTTTCTCCAGGGTAACTGATCTCTGTAGGCTGGAGATCAGTTGTAATAGCAGGAGATCTCCAGCTAGTACCTGGAGGTTGGCAACCCTAGTAAGTTGGGCCCAGTAATGAACTCTCCATTGAAGCGGACTCTAAATGGGTGAAATCCTGCATCATAAGGATTTTATTGGCATGTGGTACAGAGTTGCACAGCTTTGTTCCAATTATAATAGCAGTTACAGTAGCAGAAAGCACCAAGTATTGGACTATTCCAGGGATCGGCAAACTCATTAGTCAAAAGAGCCAAATACCAACAGTACAACGATTGAGATTTCTTTTGAGAGCCAAATTTATTAAACTTAAACTATATAAGTAGGTACACTGTTTATTAACTTAATGAACTTTAATTAAAGTTTTAAGTCTTAATTAAACTATAGGTACACTGAATAAAACTTGATATCATACTTAATAGTGATCTTATTTATTGATAAAAATTAAATTGTAAGTCCCTGCCATATCCCCCTCCCCGTCCGGAGTCCTCGTCTGGAGGCCTGGTCTACCGCCATAAAAGCCTATTGGTAGACCTGGCCTCCGGCTGAGTCCCATTGGGAGGCCAGGTCTACCCATTGGCTTTCTTGGCAGTAGACCTGGCCTCCGGAGGCCCATAGAAGCCAATTGGTAGAGCTGGCCTCTGAAGGGGGACTTTTTCCCCTCCTCAGAGTCCAGGTCTACCGCCAAGAAAGCCAGTGGGTAGACATGGCCTCTGAGGAGGGAAAAAAGTAAGTAAGGTATCCATAAAATTAAATCATGAAAATGACTGACAAACACTTAATGTGAACAATGTGAGCAAACTTTTCTCTAGATTCACAGACGCAGTAAACACATGAGAACATAAGAAAGGCCATGCTGGATCAGACCAAGGCCCTTCAAGTCCAGTAGTCTGTTCCCACAGTGGCCAACCAGGTGCCTCCAGGAAGCCCACCAGCAAGTCCAGTGCAGCATCATTGTCCTGCCTGCGTTCCATAGCACCTGATATAATAGGCCTGCTCCTCTGATCCTGGAGAGAATAGGCATGCATCATGACGAGTATCCATTTTGATTAGTAGCCATGGATAGCCCTCTCCTCCATGAACAGGTCCACTCCCCTCTTAAAGCCCTCAAGTTGGCAGCCATCACCACCTCCTGGGGCAGGGAGTCCCACCATTTAACCACGCGTTGTGTGAAGAACTATATATGTAGGTACACTGTTTATTAACTTAATAAACTTTAATTAAAGTTTTAAGTCTTAATTAAACTATAGGTACACTGAATAAAACTTGATATCATACTTAATAATGATCTTATTTATTGATAAAAATTAAATTGTAAGTAAGGTATCCATAAAATTAAATCATGACAATGACTGACAAACACTTAATGTGAACAATGGCCTTGCATCTCCCCGAACCCCACTGACCTCTCGGCGGCCGCCCTGGCGCATCCCGGCTTCTTCGGCCTCCCGCGCTCGCCTCTCGGCCTCCTCGGTGCTGCCACCTGGGCTCTTTCCTTCCTTCCCTCCCCGGCCGGCCTGCCGTCCGCCCCTCCTCAGCGCCTCGGCCTCTGAGGAGGAGGAGGAGGAGAAGGAAGAAGAGGAGGAGGAAGGCGTTCTCCAGCGGCGGAAGGGAAGGGCAGGCCACAAGGGGGACGTGCTGGAGCTTGCAGGTGAGGAAGGCGGGGGAGGGTGTGTGTGTGCTGGATCGGGGCCTCCCTCCTTCTCCCCGGTGCTCGGGCCAGCACGTTGCAAAGATCCGCCCCCCCCCAGGCGTGTCAGCGGCTCTGGGCTGGCGGAAAGGCGGAGAACTTTTGCGGGACTTCTGTGTGCATGCAGAGCCCGGCCGGGGCAGGGAAGGGATGCCAGGCTCTCCTCCGCCGTGATGTGCAGCCCCGATCCTCAGCCTAAGGAAGCCAGCACCCCCCCCCGCACCCTCTGCGCCCGGGGAAGGTGGCTTCTCTCAGGTGGGCGGCCACGATCTTGCAGCCAGAGCCACACTCAAGGAGCCAAAGAGCCGCATGCTGCTCTTGAGCCACAGTTTGCCTACCCCTGGGCTATCCCTTTCCATAGATTGTAGTAAAAATAAGATGCCTTAAACCACTGTGATTTATGGATTTTTAATTTTAACTGTTCTCTTGCTTAGGATTTGCAAGTTAACTAGATTTTCAGGATTGATCTATAGTACACCAATTTAGGAAGCTGTGTGCTAAAGTCCTTATAACCCGCTTTTCAAAATTAAAACTATCAAATATTAATCAAAGGAATGTCTGTGATATGCTTAGGGATCTTTCAGATGAATATAGAACTAAGGCTCTTAGTACATCTGTTAAATGACTTCAAGTGGGATAAAACACTGGAAAATTTCATCTAATCTAAACAAATGTCTACAAGGAAGTAAAACTGTTCAACCAGTTGTAAAAAGGATGTTTATATTCACAGGGTCTGCCTGTTTTCCATAGATGTTTCCAAGTTATTCAGTCTGAAAAAAATAGTGTGAGAAATGGCTAATACAATAGAAAATGTTCCTAACAAAATTAATATTCCAAAGAAAATACCAGTGTTAATGTTTTAGTAATGCTGAAAAAAGTAGAACATGGATGAGGTTACTTTTTTCAATTCTAAAAGGACAGATTACTGAAAATGTAGGTTTATTTTCTCTCTCTTATATTATATCTGTTGCAAAAGTAAAAGAGTTGATGTATTCCTATTGAACTTAACCCCAAAGGGTATTTTTGTTGCCTACAGTAGTGTTTTTCTCTGTGTGAACCCTTTAGGACTAACCTCTGTAAAGGCACCTCTCTGTAGAGTTCTGAGCTGAGGTGTGTATTGCTGCCTCCTTGCCTTCCTGATTTTGACTGCCACCAAATATTCTCGACTTAGAATTCTTAGTTGGACCTCAATAACAGGATGGCTTAGTTGTATATGGTAAATTGACAGAACAGTCAGTGCTTGGGAGTGGCTGTGAGGTAAAAGGGGATCCTTTACTCTGAAATAAACAGTTGTTTTTCTTAATCGTGAATAGTTTATTTATAAGTCTTGTGGCTCAGAGTGGGAAGCTGCAGTACTGCAGTCAAAAGCTGTGCTCACAACCTGAGTTTGATCCCGACGGAAGTCAGTTTCAGGTAGCCGGCTCAAGGTCGACTCAGCCTTCCATCCTTCCAAGGTTGGTAAAGTGAGCACCCAGCTTGCTAGGGGTAAAGGGAAGATGACTGGGGAAGGCACTGGCAAGCCACCCCATAAACAAAGTCTGCCTAGTAAACGTCGGGATGTGACGTCACCCCATGGGTCAGGAATGACCCGGTGCTTGCACAGGGGACCTTTACCTTTTTTAATGAGTTAATAAGAGCAATGGTTTCAGATAGGTACATAAGTGAAATGGTTCCTTAAACAGATCTAGCCACACAGGTTTATTTTCTCACTTGCCACCCAGGCTAATAACTTCCACACAGATTTATTTTCTTCACCGGCCTCTTAGGCTAGTAACTTCCCACACGGAACACAGATTTCTCCCACACTGTACAGCACCTCAGTCAAGGTTCCTCCTCCACACACACACACTGCTCAGCACTAACTCTCACACAAAGTATCTCTGTGAACGAAACAGTCAACTCCACCCCCTAGGGTACAGGTGCCATAACATACTTTACCCATCCAGCCCCCTTCTTTCTTACTTTGCATGCCCCCATTTTAGATCACAGCAACGTAAATTTAAAACTCCACATTAAATCATAGAAATAAGACACATAAACAATATTTACATGGCAAAAAACCACACCCACCATATGCCATGATAGTCATAGATTGGCATTAACACACCAGGACAGAACTTTATAGACATACTGAAATAAGCTGTTTTCTTCTTGTCACTTACTGTCACCAGTCACCTCTTCTAGAACTGCAGTCAGTCATCTGGTATGGTAGAAAGTGCCATCAAAGTTGCACCTGACTTATGGTGACCCCGTAGGGTTTTCGAGGCAAGGGACATTCTGAAGTAGTTTGCCATTGCCTGCCTCCATGTAGCAACTCTGGACTTTCTTGGTGATGTTACTTCTAAGCATTAACCAGGGTTGTCCCTGCTTAGCTTCTGAGATTTGACAACATCGGGCTAGCCTGGGCCAGTCAGACATACAATGCTTTCATCTGACTTGAGTATGATAGGATAAAAAAATGTAGGCACTGCTAATATTTGCCACTTTGCACTTTCTTGTCCTTATTTGGGCTCTTTATGAAGTGGTAACAGGATGGAAACCCCGAAGTATGTATATATCAATCTAACATTTTGGCTGAATGCTCGATGTGGACATTTGGTTTAGTCAGTGAAGGATTCACTGTGTAGTAATGTGTATTCCTTGTATCTAAAATAGCAATAATATCTAAAATAGATAAATATATATATACTAGATAAAATATAGTTAAATAAAATTAACACTCTGAAGAAGAAGAGTTGGTTTTTATACCCTGATTTTCTTTACCTTTTAAGGAGACTCAAACCAGCTTACAATTTCCTTCCCTTCCCCTCCCCATAACAGACACCTTGTGAGGTAGGTGGCGCTGAGAGAGTTTGGAGAGAACTGTGACTGGCCCAAGGTCACCCAGCAGGCTTCATGTGTAGGAGTCAAGAAACCAACCTGGTTCACCAGGTTAGAGTCCACCACTCATGTTGTGGAGTGGGGAATAAAACCTGGTTTTCCAGATTAGAGTCCACCACTCTTAACACCACTCTGGCTCTGCTCACACCGTGGGAGTGGCTGCCTGCACTCCAACCAAAAACCCTTGCAATTGAGCATGGGAGGTAGAGAGGAAGGAGAAAAAGAAAAGAAAGAAAAGACAGTGCCAATAAAACTAGAAAACAATATCAGAACTTGAACAAACTTAAACAAGGCAGGAAAATAAAGAAAAACAAATAAAATGAGCCCTAAATAAAGCTAAAACAAAGAAAAATAAAAGGTCCAGATACAGAGCGCAGCCTTGAGCGTCCTGCAGTATCACACTGGAAACCAGCAGTCAAGGTAGGGCCCTATTCATTGTACCTAACATAATTGGATTACATGATAATACCTCACTGGCTTGGCACTATGTATGTGTTTTATCTGAGGTTTATTAAATAACATTTTAAAAAGTAAGCTTGAGAAACAGGGTTATTGTTCACAAATATAATTAGTTTCCTGATGAATGATCTACTTGGGAAATATCTATTTATACACAATTTCTGTAGTGGAAGGCTCATTTTCATTAATTTGCATGGGGGAATGTTTAGTGTCTCCAGAGTAAATCAAATCAGTATCCTTCTGAGTTATTACATTACTGAAAAGCAGAAATGAAGATCTCCTATGCCTACCAGTGTTTAAAAAAGAACCAGGAGTCAGATTTCAATTCTTCCTCCTCGAATTTTGTAGTCCTTGGGCTTCCTCTACTTTTTGGGTCAGGAGCGGGGAATGGAGGTGGGAAGAGCCAGCTCAAGTGGCGCTCTCTCAGTCTTCTTGGTGATATCTAGATCTGGGAGAAAGGACAAGCATCCCATTTTCTGTACTTACTCCTTTCTCACTTGGTAAGTGCATGGGACCTCACTGGAGCTTTAGGGACCTCCAAGCCAATAGGGTGCTGCCTTATCTCATTATCTGATATGGTGCTTGGGGGCCAATGAAAAGACACTCACATATTCTGCTCAGCGCTGTGCATGAAGCCAAAATAGCGTCTCTTGTTTTGGAAAGATCCTCGAGATTTTCCTGCTGTTTCAGTTACTACTCTTCAGGGTTTTAAATTCTCACCTTATCTGTCTCATGCCGAGAGAGTATGGCTTGGCAAAATATCAGACACTTTCTCTCTGCCAGTTGAAGGAAAGCTTTTAGCTCTGAAAAATTCTAGACAATGGCTACAGCAGAGCTTGAGGGGAGGTATAATCAGATCCTTTATGCGGAAACCCACATGGCTCTAAGGAGGTTGCTAGGCTGAATCATTTTTGAGTTTCATGTTCTCTATGTAAGGAAAAAGGAGAAATGTGCTGGCTAGTATTATTGATAAGGTTGCCAGAGGTGAAGAAGATTGAAGTCTTGTTGGCGGTAAAGGCCAATGAGTGACATTCACTGCTGTTTTGTTTTTTATTTGGTAGACAGTACTAGACCGTGTTTTTATGAAAGTAAATGCTGTATTTTGTTAGTATAACATTTAGGGGAATTTGTCAGGATTTAACTGTTAAACTATTTTAACTTCTTTTTAAAAGTATTTAAAAACTATTTTAACTTCTTTTTTTAGTTTTAAAAGATGTCCCTGAAGTATTTTTACTTTATTACTGCTTTGTAAAGGCGCATCAACGGTAAACAATTATATGTATTATTGCTACTGCTGATCTATTTTTTTGAGTGTTTGAATGGCTGCTGGATTGGTTGTTTCTGGTTTTAATGTGATATTTTTAAATTTACAAACAACTCTGAATGACACTCTCTCAAGAAAAGTGGCTAATAATTAAATAGCTTCTGAAAGAATTTGATACACTATGAAGAAGAGCAAGGTAGTAGTTTGGGAAGTTCCCTGTGAGTAAGTTATGCATAGACTTGGGTAGGTTCAGTTTTTGTCGATGGCAAGCATGTACCCTAACATCTCATTTAAAAATGCAGACTCTGCAGAAAATGTGGCTACTTTTGGCTACTTTTTCAGCTATACTGTATGGGTGAAAATGCACTGTCGCTTTAGCCTCCTTTATTCTCTGTTTCAGCTAGGATTCAGCCAGGATCGAACACACGTTCGGCGAAACGCATTCGTTCGATCCTGGCTGAATCCTGGCTGAAACAGGGAATAAAGGAGGCTAAAGCGACCATGCATTTTTGCCTATGTTTCAGTTCAGTAAAAGAACTGCTACAAATAAGCAAGAAAGTCTTATTAACTCGAGTGTTGTAAAGTGTGCTCTGTCTTACATAAAATGGCTAACACCTCACAGAAACTCAATCAAATTTACTGCCCATTCCTCACCTTTTGGTGGCTGGGGGCGATGTGGCTGAGGCGCTGCTGCGGCTCCTCCAAAGCCATTTCACTGCCACCAAAAGATTTTTTAAATCCCTTTAAAGTCTTTTTTGGGGTGGTAAAAATGAGCCTTTAGCCCCATAGAGAACAGCGATGCTGCACCTGCTAAAAAGCGGTTACAGCATCGCCGTTCTCAACACCGCCGTTCCAGGCCGAATGGGGACAGGAAGCTTCCTACAGGCAGCTCTGCCCCCCAGCACACCCCCAGAATGCCAGTGTGGGGATTTGCTGGCGTCCCTGGGTGGCACTGCCATGACTGGCACCTGGGCCTCCCCGCCGGTGTTGGGGCCACTCACGGCGGTGTAAGTAGCCCGGGCGCCGGCGCAGGGGGCCCCAATGCCAGCACAGCCCCTTCCTGGCCTCCTGAGGACTTTCGTCCTCGGAAGTCAGGAATGTGCTGTTAGTCATTTTAAGACAGATTTTTTTCTGTCAAGTTGTGTTACTAAAAGATTGTTTTCCACCCAGGATCTTAATTTTATAAATTATGCCAATAAAAGTTCATGTATGTATGTGATTTTATAAATTTTTAAGTTTTTATTCAAAAGGATGAAAAGTAATAATTTGTTTTTAGGTAATAGTTCTTGCCTTATGTTTGTGCTGGCTACAGCACAATGTTTGTAAAGCTTAGCAATTCAGCAAGTTTTGCATTTGATGAAAGAAAAGGATTTGAATGGGAAAGAAAAGGTAGTCAGATGACTGGGGGGAAATGTTAAAGCAGTTGCTGTCACATCAGAACCTTTTTCTTGCTAACTGTTGCAAAAACTGACGAGGTATCCATCACAAGGTGGGGGCAGACAAAAATACAATATCCTGCTATTATTTGTCCTGTGATGTCCCTTGGTTTGAGAGAAAAGCTGTTTGTACTGCTTCTCTCTGTTTGCCTAGATTCTTACTTTCTCTAGTCCTGTTTGCTCAGGACCTAAGGCGATGGCTTATTCTCTACAACCCATCTAGTAATGAGCCCTCCCCCCACCAGAGCAGAACACCTGAATCTCCTGTTTATCTCCCTTCATGATCCAGCAAAGGATTGCTTAACTCTGTTTATCTGTGAAGGTAATGGGACAGGATGAGACTAGTTTGCTGAATATTTGTTCTGTGCTCCACATTTAAAATATACATTCCCATCTAAAGGGAGAGTATAAGACCATGAAGTCTTACACTGGCTCCTGACTGGCTGGGAACCCCTGAGGAAGAAGGTCTTATTTTTTTGCTTTTAAACTCCAGATCAAGCAAGCAGGTGGTGGTATATTGGGAAAAGGCGCAGGCGCATGAAAAAAATATGGAGGGAGAGTTTCATGAATATTTTGCTTTTCCAACTTCCCTTTCTCTCTACAAATATTTACAAGCAAAAGTTTGGTGCATCCAAACTTACAGTTGCAGCAAGCATATGGATTTTATTTATTTATTTATTTATTTACAAGCGGGAACCACAAGGTCTTCCAGGAGGCATTTCTCCCTCCTCCAAAATTTCCTTTCCCCCTTTCCTGAAAGCCTCCATAGCATCTCCCCGTTTCCTGCTTCCTTCTCTCCTCAGGTTGCCAACCTCCAGGTGGGGCCTGGAGATCTCCTGGAATCACAACAGATCTCCCAACTGCAGAGATCAGTTAGGGTTGCCAGCTCTAGGTTGGGAAATTCCTGGAGATTTGGGGGTGAAGCCTTGGGAGGGCAAGGTTTGGGGAGGGAAGCGACCTCAACAGGGTATAATACCATAGAGTTCACCCTCCAAATCAGCCATTTTCTCCAGTGGAACTGATCTTTGTCATCTGGACAGCAGTTGTAATTCCGAGTGATCTCCAGCCTTCACCTGGAGGTTGGGGACCCTAGTTCCTCTGGAGGAAATTTCTGGTTTGGAGGGTGGGGTCTTTGACATTATACCCTTCTGAGGTCCCTCCCCTCTCCAAACCCCACCTCTTCCAACCTCTACCCCCCAAATATACAGGTATTTCCCAGCAGCCAACGTACCTTTATTGGCCCCTCTGTCTTCAGCTCCCCACCCCAGCAGCCTCTACCTAGGAAAACTGTGGACCAGTTGTGTGGTGCCAACCACAGAAACAGCCATGGTAGGGACCCCTGAGGACTTGTTGGGTGGCACCTCACTTCCCCTCTATGGCCCTCCACACACTATTTCCTGTTTCCCTCCTCTTGGCAATCCCCACATTCTCCCCCTTTTTCCTTGCCTCATTCTCATCTTCTCAGCCATTCACCAACCTACCTTTTTTCTGTCTCCCATCTTCAGATACCTTTATTATTTATTTATTTTCTTTATACCCCACCTTTGTCCACAGTGAGGACCAAAGCAGCTGACATTATTCTCTTCTCCTTTTAATCCACACAACAATCCCGTGAGGTAGGTTAGGAAGAAAGTATGTGAGTATCCCAAAATCACTCATTGATCTTCCACAGTAAAATGGGGATTCCTACCTGGGTGTCCTGGACCCTACTCTAAAGCTGTAACTGCTACATTACACTGGCTTTCATAGGGTGGCTGCTGTTGAATAGTAGCAAGCAGGCAGTCCTAGTTGAGGCATGCAAGTTGAGTGGTATCAAGTCACCCGGAGGTTGTTTCTAGGCCTTGGGTTGCCAATCTCCAGGTTGGACCTGGGGATCTCCCAGAATTACAATTGAACTCAAGATGACAGAGATCTGTCCCCTAGAGAAAATGACCACTTTGGAGGGTGGACTCTATGGAATCCTCTCCCCAAACTCTGCCTTGCTCAGATTCCACCACAAAATCTCCAGAAATTTCCCAACCTGGAGCTTGCAACCCTACAGGCCTGGCCCCAATGAGTCCTCCCTCAAAGGCCAAAATAGGCCTGGAAAGGGCTCTGCCCCTCCCCCTTGCTTTTACTGATAGTACCAAGCCTTGGAATGTTATGGTTTTCTAGCAACAGCCACTGAGGTAATCCGTTGCTTAAAGCTGCAGGTGCTCCTTTTATCATTGGATTTTTTAACCCACAAATGTATTTTTTTTTTTTTTAGATTTCATATTTTTCTGTAAACTTGGGGCACTTTTCAGGTTTGTTGAAAGATCTGTCTTGGCTGTTCACAACTCCAGTCATCGGATTTAAGTATCCAAATATATGCCCGACTTTGCTATTAGAATATTTTATACACACACAAATACACACAATATTCTAATAGCAAAGTCGGCCAAATCTGTGGATACTTAAATCAGATGACTGGAGTTGTGAATGTTCAAGATAGACAGACACACACACACACACACACACACACACACACACACACACACACACACATCTCTAAAGGTTTTAGATTGTACCTAGATTGTACAAAGACTGTATTTACTGTACTGGTTGCAACCCAATATGTTTTAGTTGTAATAGCAACTACTTAATATGAAATACACAATGGGAAAATTGTTTTACACTAGTGATTTTAATGGTTGGATTTCTCTATAATTTTATCCACCCTGTGTTTAGAATAGTATGTTGTAAAGCTCTGTTTTCAGTATAGTATTTGTAAAGTCTACCTGAATTACAAATAAAAATAATCAACACTCATTGCCTGGAATTGAACCCTGTATTCTAAATGTATATATGGTATACATTTATGTGGTGGTAAGTGCTGTCAAGTCACAGCTGACATATGGCAACCCTGTAGGATTTTCAAGGCAAGAGACAAACAAAGGTAGTTTACCATTGCCTGCTTCTGTGTGGTGACCATGGACTTCCTTGGTGATCTCCCATCCAAGCACTAATTAGGGCTGACTCTGCTTAGCTTCTCAGATCTCATGAGTTCAGGCTAACATGGACCATCCAGGTCAAAGGCATAATAAATGAACACATGAAGCTGCCTTACACTGAATCAGACCCTTGGTCCATCAAAGTCAGTACTGTCTACTCAGACCTGCAGTGGCTCTCCAGGGTCTCAGGCAAGAGGTCTTTCACATCACCTACTTGCCTAGTCCCTTTAACCAGAGATGTCGGGGATTTAACCTGGGACATATCCTTTTTTATTTTCATAAGTGCCAACTGTGAATTGCTCTTTTTATATTATACCTGTACCCTGTGTTGATTTTAGTCAGCTTTCTACAATTTATTAATAGTTCATTTTTTTATAAGCTTTATATCCCATCCGCCTTCTTAAAAACACTCAGTGCAGATTACAACCAGATTAAAATATCAAATAAAAAACCAAATTTTCTAACATAAACCTAGAATAACAAAATGTATTTAAAAACCCCCATAAAACAGCAGTTGTAGAAACCCTTCCTTGGCCCATCCAAATCTTGTTTTAAAAACCTATAACAATTAAAAGCAGAAATAGTAAAAATGATAAAATCTTAACAACATCTGTAGTGATTAAAAACCAAAACTGTATGTTCTCAAAAAAAAAAAAAAAAAAAAAAAAGCACTATGGGGTGATGGTCTATTTAGCCCCTTCAAAGGCCCTTTAGAAGAGTCCTGTCTTCATTGATCTTCAGAAGGCTGTCAACAAGGAAGCCATTCTAGTCTCTAGGTTTTTTTGGTCCCTTCACGATAGAGGTGTTGTTTGGTCACTTAAACGTGAGGGATTACATCCGGTATATTGATGGATAGTAGGACAATTCTACCTTCCTTTTGGAGTACCTCTCTGGAACTACTGAGCTTCTCCTTTTCACCTTGAGGAGGATGAAATACATTTTTTTAAAAATGCTTTTAGACTCCTTGATGGTACTAATCCTGCTATCCTGCTGTGCTCCCAAAGAACACTTTCTTCCTCATGCAACGCTTCCTGACTGTTGACAAGGAAAAGACACCCTATGTGGATTTATTGAATCAGGTGTCAAGGAGGAGGGAAAAAACCTCTGCAAAATCTAACACATCTAGCTGCAGAAATGGGATTTTAATTTATTTGAGTTTAACATTGCACGTCTACAGTAAAATATCTACCTACCTAGAGACTGCCAAGAATTCTGAACAAAAGAATAATGAAATTGTCAGGCTTTGTGCTGAAGGCAGATGTTGCTTTCTATCCAGTCCGTACTATAAGTTGGGTGGCAGAAAGCCAACAGATTTGGCCCGTCACTGGCAACTCTGAGGATGTTATCTTTGCATAATCAATTTCTTGCTACTTTTGTAACATTTGCTTTATTTAATTTAATTCAAACCCCCTGTTCTTAGACCGAGGTATTGAACAATAAAAACAATAAAACTTAAATAAGATCCATATCTAAAAACACCTCCCTTCGACTCTTCTCTACAGCCTCTAAAATTCAAGCAACTAAATAAGTACACTGAGGGTCAAAGTCCTCTAAGAGGAATTGGACCTTTGGCTCTAAAGTTGCCCGAGAAAATGTGGACCATTTATAAAAAACATGGCATAATTCATTTTAGCCTAAGTTGGGACACATAAGGGCATTGCAAAAGGATATGTCCCAAGGAGTCCACTGACTGAAGAGGGCACGGACATAGCCGGTCTGCAAAAGGGGTCCTCAGGAGATGGCCCAGCAAAACCACTGAAAAAGGGCAATTAAATATTGAGTGCATAAAGGTTCTACATAACTTTAGACTAACCAGAGAATCCAAATAAAAAGGAAGATTACCTTTTATCTAGGGCAAGTGGAGAACATGTCCTCCAAGCATCAAAATGAGAATTACTCTTCTCTTTAGCATAGATCAATTAGGCCCATGCTTTTTACATTGATCTGCAGAAAAAGAGAAAAGGTCCCCCACCTTCAGATTTACAAGTAATAACTTCTGTTCAAAAAGCTGGAGCCAGGGAGCCTTATAAGTAGGGTTGCCAGGTCCCTCTTCACCACTGGTAGGAGGTTTTTGGGGCAGAGCCTGAGGAGGGCGGGGTTTGGGGAGGGGAGGGACTTCAATGCCATAGAGTCCAATTACCAAAGAAGCCATTTTTCTCCAGGTGAACTGATCTCTGTCGGCTGGAGATCAGTTGTAAAAGCAGGAGCTCTCTAGCTATTACCTGGATAACTAATATGTTCAGGAGAGAGACCTTGTAGAAGCAGCCTCTGAGCGCAGCAATTTCATTAAAAATTTATGAGGTGAAAACCTGATCAAGAATTTGGGCTGACAAAGCCACCTACTGGCGAAAACGATCAAAATCCGGAAGACGTTCCCGTTCCTTGCCTGCATGTCTGCAGCCTACGTGGTTTGCGTTGTTACATATATTGAATTTAAAGAAAATGTCTATCAGGACTATTCCGTTGCTATCACTTATGACAAGCTGAGGAATTGTACCAGTTGGTATTGAGCAGGAGTTTTGAGAGATCGTGTATATATATTCTGGTTTTGTATGTATGTTTACTGTTTGATTTTGTATTGGGGCTGTTTGTCACCACTTGTCACTTTGTTACGCATGGGTCACGGTATGTAATTAATTGTTATAGTTTAATATTGAGAATTGCTTACAACTGAGGGTGTACTGGTTGTTTTTACTAACCAACTCTTACAGTACTGGTGAATGTTTTCTACAATTACCTGGAGATTGGCAACCCAACTTATAAGATGAGGGTTAAGCTTACGAAGCTACCCTCTGTGACCTCAAAAATAGATGAAACCAGAAATTAAAGGCACGTACCCAGGCACAAGCTTCTATTGAGCTAAGACTAAACTCATAATGAAGGGCCGATGATGAAATGCACCCCGGGAGCCCTCCAATTGCTCTAAGGAATGAGGACTGCACTCTATTTATAGAATTGTGTTCAGAAAGAATCCAAAAAGGGGCAAGTTGTGAAACCACCGTTAAGGTAAAGACTCTAATGGCTGCTGGAATATAATGTTCTCCGTTGGGGGGGGGGGGGAAATGCAAAACTGCCTTCATAGGAACCTTAGATTTCTGAGTGGCCAATTCTTTATGACATCTCCAAGACATGATGGAATAGGGTTGCCAGGTCCCTCTTCGCCACCAGCCGGAGGTTTTTGGGGAGGAGCCTGAGGAGGGCGGGCTTTGGGGAGGGGAGGGACTTCAATTCTATAGAGTCCAATTGCCAAAGCAGCCATTTTCTCCAGGTGAACTGATCTCTAGCGGCTAGAGATCAGTTGTAATAGCAGGAGATCTCCAGTTAGTACCTGGCGGTTGACAACCCTATCCACAGCAGTTTTCTTTACAGGAAACATATTATTGATCTGATATTGTTATCTTTACAGGGAAGGGGATGGAAGGAGGTATCTAATGATTCATAGGGCTTAACGGAGCCTGGCCATTGCTTGATCCATTTACAGTCCATGAAAGAAAGAGTCTTCAAATCCAGTAATCACTAGATTATCTTGCACAACTGAATGTATAGTTAGCCACAAGCAAGGAAAAGAACCACTAATCAGAGACAGAAGAAATTGATTTACAAAGCATGCACTGAGACCACGAGGGAGGCAACACTGAGATGAGTTAGGAATTCATTCTTAATCTTCTATGTAATGGTAAGCTTCTGAATTTGAAGACATGTAGCTGTAGCTGCATCGCTTCACTACAAGAGCTTTGTAACTTATTTATTTTTTATTTAAAACACTTGTACCCATCTTTTGATACATAACACCAAAGCAGCTTACTCAGTATAAAATATTAATATGACAAAGACAACCAGAATCATCTAACTATAAAAGCAACCATGATAAAATCATATAAAACATATAAAGAAAGAGATAAGAGGCAATAAAAATGGTCAGGATAACTAGGGATGTTCAAAAAACCTGCTGGCTCAGCTCAGTCCCTTCTCTCAGTCACAAGCATCATCTTCAGTGCCCTTCAGAAAGGGTACTCTGAACAGACTATTGGGGTATTAGTTGGTACCAGGTAAAGCAGAAAGAAGAAGAAAAAGAAATCCAAAGTATTGACCTGAGGGCATGCCTTAAGGACTCTTTTCTTCTTTTCCTCCTCCTGTTGCTGCTTGTAAGTGCTTTTGTCCGAAAGTCTATGATTTATATATAGACCACCTGTTAAAGAAAAGTCAGTGCTAAGTGCTTGATCCTCTTATTTGGCTTGGGCCTGCAAAGAAATTAGCAGTTTGCTCAAATCAAACTCTACTCCTTCTTGCTGCTAGCTGGACAGGCTGAGGGGCTGAAGAGTTACAGTTTTTTAACCAGGGGTACATGCACCACCAGTGGGATGCAGAATTAGCTGAGGCGGGAAGCAGGGTTTTCATAACAATTACTGAGAATTTTATCTCCCTCAGTTCCCTTATCCATGTGCAAGTGTCTCCTGCTGACCCTTCCTGCCACCACAGCCCATTTCCTTGAGGAAAGCCACAACTATGCAATGGAGGGGGTCAGAGACTTAAAAATGAATGCTGGAAATTCAAAGAACCTGTTACATCTGTTGTTATAGTGGTATATCACTATAACTATATTATAGTGCCGTGCTGCATGAAGCCCTATTGCCACTGCCTTTATCAACAGCTACACCAGCAATGGGTAAACCCTACACAAGCCTGTCCCAATGTGGAAACCATCTTTGCTTCAGCAGACTGAACAAGGCTACTGACAAGCTCATTACGGAGTTTTGATTTAAGTTCATAAGTGTCATTCTTAATTGCTTTTGTTGTATCAGTCAAGCTGACAGTTCTATTAACACAGAAATCATAATGTCATCTGAGTTAAAAGGCACCTGACTCACATCCAAGATGCATTCTTTGTTTAATGATGCAAGGGCTATTAATATTCAAGGTCTCCTATATACTGAAGCATTAAAAGTTGAGATATACATAATGTAAGTTTGCCTTGTCATATTATTCTTAGCTTCCTTATGCTCTGCTGAAGGCATCCCGACTGGCCAAAAATCTCTAAGAGGTGATTCAAAAGCAAATTATTATAGCTGTCTTCTAGAAGGCGAGCTAGTCGTTGTTTTTTTGCAAGACCCTTGCCTTCAAATAACATTGTTTTGTACTGAAATGGGTTGGGGGTATAATAAGCTTTTTGGGAGTACTTTTTTGCTGTGTTTTGTTTTTGTGAGAGAACGAGATTCAAGTCCAGTAGCACCTTAGAGATAGGGTTGCCAGGTGCCCAGTGGGTTGGCAGGCAAACGTGCACACGTGCATAATCACAACCACAGCCCCATAACCTCCCGCCAGAGGAGAGAGGGGACCTGCCAGCCCTAACTATGGCTGGGATAACCAGCTACAGGCCCCAGATTAATTTTATTGATCCAAGACACCTCTGCCACATTTCAATCTAGGTGTGATAAACAGTTTATCCACACTGTCATTCACAAGAAAACAGAAATGAACAATGCATGTTATCGTCTAGTCTTTAATAAAAACTACTTCTGAGTAAAGAAAATATCTCAAGCTGCGAACACAACACACACACACACACACACACACACACACACACATATGCATACATGTTGGGATCAGTTGATTGAGCCTTCCTAAATTTTCGAGTTTCGTGTGAGCTTTTTCTCTCATGATATTTGCCTGAGTCTTCCTGGCACTGCACAAGCTCTTCCGGGAGCTACCTGTTGGAGACTCCTGGTCTACAAATTAATAATTACATCTCTTTTTAAAAAATGCACATAGTGCTCCGACTATACGTGAGAGCACATGCTCAATAACTGCACGGCCAACACTGCTAGTGTATTACAATTTTCTTATTAGAAACACAGGCTGTATATGTGGTGATTAGTTTGTGAGACAAAATATACCTCTGACTCTTGGCGCATGATCTGGAGAATAAATTATTGATGTTCAAGCTCTTCTTTTCTAAGACAATGCATTTTTGTTGTTGTAGGGAACAGAGTTCTCATTTCATGTCTTCAAAGAGAGGGTTCTTCATTTGAAAAGAGAGTTCTGAGACCAGTTGTTTGGCCCCGTTCTAAGCCAAAAGAATTTTGGTGCTTGCAGAGGAGTTAGAATCTTGTGGTGCTCTTTTATCCCTACCTAAAACTATAATGTCTCTGATCTCTGTGTTATGGGATACAGTTTCATTTTCACAAACCACCTGGTTTGGCATCAGCTTTGGAGCATCATCTTTTTACAAATGTGCTATACAAATTCAGATGGAATATCTATGTTGATCTGCTCCAACTATATAACAGTTTAAAATACTAAAAGGGTATTATATTTTTACATCTCATTAAGACTGTTTTTGCAAGTGCTGATAAGAGTTTTTTTATAGGGTTTTTTGGGGAGGGGTGTTCTGGAAAGTGTCATTTGTGAATGTTAGTATTATGATACAAAAGTTAGAGGAGAATTATTTGGAAACCAAATGCAGTTGATGTAATTTTTGTTTCACTTTATATAAGTTGCATGAAATGCAAAAAATAAGTTGAAGCATTCAGAAAAAGTACTTTTCTAAAATAGAAGTTGGGCCAGATAAGCCCCAACAGAAGTCTTAGTTTTAAAAGGTGATCATCAATGCAATTTACAGCCCATTCCTGAGCCTTGCGTTGGCTGGGGACGATGTAGCTGAGCCTCCGCCATGTGCCTCCAAAGAGATTTCTCAGCTGCCGCAAGGCTTAAAAAACCCTTTTTAAAAGGTTAAAAAAGAAAATGGGGCTCTCCCCCCACACTGAAAACAGCAATGCTGCTCCAGAAAAAAAACCAGGTGCAGTAATGCTGTTGTTCACGGGAGCGTTCCTGGGCTGGAGGGGCTTTGGAAGCTGACTGCTGTCAGCTATGCCCCCAGGAATGCCCCCCATGTCGGCATCGCATTTCTCTTAAAGGATTTAGATCCCGGAGAGTCTGCGGCATTGGAGGAGCGACGTGCAGCTCCACGGCACTCAGGCGCTGACGGAACTGCCCCCGCCACCAGCATATGTGCCTCTTATTCCGTGATAAGAGGCCACTTACGCTGGGGGGGGGTCACGCTGCCTCCAGACCACTTTCAGCCCCCCACCTCAGGAATGGGCTATTAATGTGACATATGAAATTATGTTAAGGATGAGCTCTAGAATTACCTCTTGTGGGGTCTCAGATCCCTAATACCTAGGCTCTTACCAGGTCGGTCCTCTGCTCCGGTGGGAGGTTTTTCGAGTGGAGGTGAGATCGTGCACGCTCGGCCATGCCAACGCGATTGCAGTACTTCCAGTTTACACCCGGAAGTGCGGCATCGCAACAAGGCCTTTACCACTCTGACTGGGAGTTTGAGTGGTAAACGGCCCCTTGTGATGCGGCGCTTCCAGGTGTAAACCGGAAGTGTCGTGTTGCATCAGGCAGGCACGCGTGCACGCGTTGACTGCCGACCCTCAGTTGTTCGGCGGGCAGCTAGGTGGATTGGCGGGGGTTTGCCCGCCACCACCTGGCACTTGGCAACCCTACTAATACCCCCCTCTTAATGCATTTTTCTTTTAACTCAAGACTTCCTTAGAGGATTTTTTTAAACATACCGTGGTATTACTTCTACTACTTCAATATATATTAGCTCTTTCATTGTGGAAAAATATAGATTTGTACTGTGTTGGGCTGGTTTAGAGTTCAAAACTTTGACTAGAAAGTGTTCCTCTCCTCCTGCTCTGCAATTAGGTGTCCAAATTACTCCAGTGCCCTCCACAATTGAAAGTTTTATATTACATCAGTCAGCCTAAAACCATTTTTCTTTTTTATCTGATTTTTTATTATTTATTGATAGTAATTTAAAACTGAGCAGTATTCCTCCTAATAATATCACTAGAGAAAAGGTAGTGTAGTGCTTAGACTGTCAGGCTAGTACTGGAATGACCCAAATTCACTGTCCTCCACCCCCTGTTAGTCATTAAGCTCACTTTAGCCTGTTTTCACCTGATAGTTGTGAGGAATGCAAAATCCAACATATCTGCAATTTAAACATGGAGCATCCCATAGCTCAGTGGTAGAATATCTGCTTTGGATACAGAAGGTCCCAGTTTCAATTCCTGGCATCTCTAGCTAAAAGGAACCGGATAGCAGCTAATGTGAAAGTCTCTGCCTAAGACACTGGAACGTTGCTGCCAGTCGGTGTAGACAATACTGGACCAACGAAGGAAGCTTTATGTGTGTCAACTCTGTATCTGAAATGTTCATGTTGCTGAAGAATGTAACTCTTTCTGGGGACCCCATGAATATATTGTTTTCTCAAGAGTGCCACGATGTCCTAACAAAGGCTTCTCACAGCCCGTTCCTGAAAATTTGGGCTGAAAGTCTTTAGGCGGCCGTGCGACCTCGCCGCCAGCATAAGTGCGTGTAATTGCGCAATTACATACACTTACACTGGCAGGAAGGCCAGTCCCGCCGGCGGCCCAGCGCCGCGGGACCGCGCCTCGCCCCTCCGCCAGCGCTGCCTGTTTATGGCGCAGGCCACGGCGTAGAGAGGCCGCACCGGTGCAGGGGGGTGTTCCAAGGGTGTTCCAGGGGAGGAGCCGCCAGTTAGGTGGCTCCCTATCCCGGTTCGGCCGGTTATGCTGGGAACAGCGGTGCTGCGCCTGCTTTTTAGCAAGTACAGCCTCGCTATTTCCTATGGGGTGAAAGGCCCCGGTAAAACAAAACAAAAAGCCGCAAAAAGGCTTTTTTTGTTGTTTTACAGCGTATGGGAATCGGCTTAGGAAGAGGCGCCACTGCGCCTCTTCCCCGCCATCCCCATACGCCATCATTTCAGGAATGGGCTGTTAGTAATCTCACCAAATTGCAAGTCCTAGAACTCTTTTGGTGAAGTCATTGCAGCTAAACTGATGTAAAGCTACTGTAGTGTACCAATGTCCTTCCTGGAATTAGATTTTTTTTTAAATTTATTCCATTGTATTCTTGTCTGTTTTGTCCAAACTTGAATCCCCATTTTTAACCCTTTCATTGTGCTTTTTCCAAAGGTTCTGTAGCTTGGCACTGGGTATGAACAGCATTTTAGGAAAAAAAAACCAAAAGTGATATGTTCATATCCCTGCCCCAAATGGATATTGCTTTATTATGTATTTTGAAGGCTACAGGGAAGAAACTGCTGCCCTTAAACCTTTTCTCTATAAAAGTATTTATTGTCAAGGTAAAAAATTGCTACATTTGGGAGGGAAGATGAAGATGTGTGCCCTCAAGGGAACTGCCTTTGTGTTTGATAATGAACAACTTCTGTCAATGGCATGTTAATTAAACTAGATGAATTTGCTTTGTTTCAAAAGTATGCAGCCCCATAAGTTCTAAACAGAAGTCACCATCTGCTGCAAGATTATTTCAGACAACAACATACCCAAAGTCCTGATTTTCTGTGTTTGAGGTCTTGTATTACTTACTGACATAAGCCAAGCATCAATACAATTAAAAAAAAATGTTTGCAAAGAAAAAAAACAGATTGAGAAGATGATGTAGGCTTGTTAAAAATACTTACCTGGTTACCTATGGTTAGGGGTTTCCAACTGCCTATGGAAAATATTTCCTATCCCTTTAATGCAGGCCGAATGAGATATTGGCTGTTACCGCACTAGGTATTCCCAGTGATGTATCAAGAGTTTGGAAATGTTATAAAAAACATCGCTTTAGAAGGTTTTTTGGATACTACTGCTAAAAAATGGGTTGGAAGACGTCTTCACAGCTAAAGGGGCCAAACAAAGCGTGAACAGTATTTTTTATAACAGTTTCAAACTCTTAATACATCAGTGGGAATACATAGTAAGTGCGAACAGTATTTTTTATAACATTTCCAAACTCTTAATACATTGCTGGGAATACCTAGTGCGGTAACAGCCTATAACAGCCATTGTTTCCCTCAATGCCGTGAAAACCTTCAACTGCTCATTTCTACATATTAAGCGTCTATTAAAGTAAAAGGACATTTTTCCCAGGCCTGTTGGCACCCTTACCTGAGTTAAAAGATAACCATGCAGAATTTTTTCCATGTTTAGATTCCCTCTCCACCCTTAGACCACAAATAACTAACATAGGCTGTTAACGCATAGCTATAGTGCACTGGTTCCCAACCAGGGGTCCGTGAACCCCCAGGAGTCCGCGAGAACTAAATTAAGGCCCGCGAAACAAAGTTATAAACCCATAATAAATTAATATTTTCAATTAAAAGTTCTCTATTATAAAATATATATATTCAAATATTATTCTAAGTTTAATGTTTAACTAACAGTTATGATTAAAGTTTATTTTCAAATTCTCTGAATTTTTATTTTGAACCTTGGGGTCCCTGCACTGAACAAAAAAGTCCTAGTGGTCCCTGGTCAAAAAAAGGTTGGGAACCACTGCTACAGAGTCATTGGTTTTCCCTCTCATGTCTCACACTTTTCTAAATTGTGATAAAAAAAATCGAACATATGAGAGGGACACAGAGCGAGAAGAGTCAGCCGGCAAGGAGAAGAAGGCCCAACCCCGCACCATAAACCCCACCATAAACATATTTCTCTCTCCTCTTCTCTTCAGTTTGCAAAGTCAGGGAAACAGAGGACGGGGATTCCCACCCTCCTCTGATGGATGTGGTTTGGTTTAAAAATAGGGTTGCCAATCACCAGGTACTAGCTGGAGATCTCCTTCTATTACAACTGATCTGCAGCCGAAAGAGCAGTTCACCTGGGGAACATGGCTGCTTTGGCAATTGGACTCCATGGCATTGAAGTCCCTCCCTTCCCCAAACCCCACCCTCCTCAGGCTCTGCCCCAAAATCCTCCCGCTGGTGGCAAAAAGGGACCTGGCGACCTTATTTTTTAAAAAAACTCTTTGCACTTACTAGAGGCGCAACCAGGCAAGCCACAGCCTCTTTCTTCGGGCGCATTGCTTGGAGGAGGGGAAGGGAGGTGAAAGTGGGGAGGGGGGAAAGAAAAAAGTTCACAGTTTCTCCTTCAGCGTGTCCGAGCCGGCTGCTCCTGCTTCCTTAGCCTGCCTGGTGGAAGGAACATGTTGACAGTCTTCCCCCGCACCCCAGAAAGGGGTGGCTGGAAAAGGAGAGGGCACATTTCCATTGCAGGGGGGTAATTAAATTACTTTCATCAGATGCTTTGCAGTGAGTGGCATTGCTTCTTGCAAGCAGCCAGCATCCTGGAAGCGAGCAAGCCTGGCAGTGGCTGCTTTCTGGCTGCCCACAGAGCCCAGATCACCCCCCAGCCTTCGGCTTCACGTCCCCTTCCAGCACCACAGTAATTGGAGGCCAAGCTCAATTCTTTTCTTCCTGAGAGGGAAATGGAAGGAGGAGTGGGAGGGGAAAGGAATGGGGGATGGTCGGAAGGAAGGGGTGTCGACTACCATGCTGAATCGCTCGGGCAAGCGCTCGCGACTAGAGGGAATCTTCTGTTTAAATCATGACAACGCAGGGATGGGAAAACGCGCAGATGTTTCAGAAGGAGGAGGGTTGATCCCACTTGCATGTTGTGACCATGCGTGTTTCCTGCGGTGAATCGCTACATTCGCGGGAGAACCAAGGGATAAAATGGCCATGCGTTAATGCCCATTCCTGAGCTGGGGGGCAATGCAAATGTTTGGTGGTTAGTAACTCTGCTGGGCCCTGACCTGGATGGCCCAGGCTAGCCTGATCTCGTTAGACCTCAGAAGCTAAGCAGGGTCAGCCCTGGTTAGTATTTGGATGGGAGACCACCAAGGAATACCAGGGTTGCTGTGCAGAGGAAGGCACTGGCAAACCACCTCTGTTAGTCTCTTGCCTTGGAAACCCCAAAAAGAGGACCCCATAAGTCGGCTGCGACTTGATGGCACTTTACACACACACACACAACTCTGCTGGACTTTTTGCAAGGCTGAGGAAATCTGTTTAGTTACCCCTAGTTTTTAGGATATTTAACAAAATACCTTTTTGTGAATTACTGAAGTCTTAAAATAGATAAATGCCTGAGCAATTGCCAGGTTTAAGGGCAAGCATACCTTTTTTACCACTAGTTTTGCTCAATTTGTTTACCACTAGTTTTGCCCTGGTCCTAGGGTTGCCAAGTCCCTCTTAGCCACCGGCGGGAGGTTTTGGGGGCAGAACTTGAGGGGGGCAGGGTTTGAGGAGGGGAGGGACTTTGAGGAGGGGAATCCAATTGCCAAAGCGGCCATTTTCTCCAGGTGAACTGATCTCTATTGTCTGGAGATCAGTTGTAATAGCAGGAGATCTCAAGCTAGTACCTGGAGGTTGGCAACCCTACCTGGGCCCGATGCCACTGAGGGTGGGAACTCTTCCCTTTGACACCCCCCCTCCTTGGGATTCTTAGACCTTTCAGAGGTGGGCAATGTGATTCTCGCTTCCAAGCTCACCCTTGAAAACTGCTCTGAAACTGTGAACTATTTGGAGCAGCATAACATACTTTGCAATCCCTTTATTGTTAATACAGCCACAGAGTAGGCCCCTTTCCTTCATAAGTGATTATCTGAATGCTAATTTTGCTTCTTTTGTTGTAGATGGTGCCTGTGTGTTTATCATCTTGCTGTGCTTTTAACCAATTACTACAAATTACCATTTCAGTAGCCAAAAAAAAAAAAAAAAAGACAAGTAATTTTCACCAAACAGAATATTTTTCTTGGCATCCAAGTAATACACAAGAGGGTAATAATTGACAATCAGGCACAGGAGGACAGGTGTGCTTTGTGAGGAACATGCTGAAAAAAGATTCACCTGAGCAATTTACAAAAAGGTGAAAAGGGTGTGAGTTATTTCTGGCAGGTGGCAGGCTGCCATCTAAACCAGAGAATCCTACTGTGCAGGGCCATACTGAATCACATTAACACCTTCAGAAAGATAAATGCCATAACGGTACAATTGGTTGTGAATGGTCTTCCTTCCTAATTGAGAGTGATAGCAAATTTTTTTGGAAACAGCTGTTCGCTAGACTTTGCAAGGCTGCTGCCTGAAACTTAGAATGCACAGTGCAACAGATTTTATGGCAAAGTGTGTTTAATGTTTTGAATATAATATGTCATTACAAACACATGCAATAACTTCAGAGTTCATGGAAAATGGGAAAACAGCTTTGGAGCAGCTGTACCATTAGGTACATTTACTACAAGGTGAGAGGAATGAAAGGGAATACTGTACCACAGTTGCAGATATGGTTTATAGGCGCTGTTATTCTATGGGTGGGGGGAGCAGGAGGATAACTTTATACTGTACTCCCTATAGCCAGTGTAATATAGTGGCTGGAATATTTATCTATCTATTGATTTTTAAAATGCTGTTACCTGTCCTAGTAAAACCAGGACCAAGACAGTCTACAATAAAAGTCACTCTGAACAGGTATAACAAACACAATAGGTGGCACTAAAAATCTCATATGCCATAGATCAAGTAGGATGGGTCCCAGTCCTTTCCTGTAATTCTTTCAGTGTGTCAGGCATAGACGAGGGCAAAATTTTCTGCTCTAGTAGCAGATTCCTGGGAAAACCAGATTTTAAATCCCTTTAGCTGATTGGACGGCTTTGCATGGGTCAGTATCTCTGAGTCTAGCCTAGAGTTGCCAGCCTCATTGGAGGCGCTGCAGCAGCAGCGCAGCCTTGCCGTCCCCAGCTGCTGCCGTTTTCAGAAATGGGCTGTATGGCATTATACCCTGCTGAGGTCCTTCCCCAGGCTCCACCCCCAAAATCTCCAGGAATTTCCCAACTCATAGCTGGCAACCCTAGCTAGCCCCACCTCACAGGATCCTTCTGAGGTAATCATATAAATAATGCCACATGAGCCGCCTTGGCTGAACTGAGTGGTGGAACAATTGTGACAACTAATCTCTTTTCCTTTCTGACTTTCTACTCTTGAAGCTTTTTCAGCTCTGACCAAAGGCATCCATACTTCAGGATGGAATATGACAGGTTTCAATTGTTAAAATATTAAAAATAATAATCTCAATTTGATTGCAGTCCATTTTGGCAGAAGCATTTCTGTATTTGTACCATGCCTAGCATTCTGATGCTAAATTAGTGGTCATGAATTCACCTTGCAAAAGAGAATTCTGATTAAGTGTTATCCTAAGCCACGCTACACCCTTCTACGTCCATTGAAGTCAACAAACTTAGAATTTTGCTTATGATGGCACTGAAAATATCCTAAATAAATTTTGTGAAGAAAGTGCTAGTGCACAAATGTGGATGGCTCAGTGAAATCTATTTCCAACCTTCCTCAGATTACATAGAAAAATGTTGGCCTGGGCCTTACTGTACCCATACATATAGTTCTGGGGAGAAATCTCTGAAGCACTCGGTTCTGGACTTACCCGGAGCTGACTTTGGTGTCTGGGGTGGGGGTTGGCCCACCCTCCCTCCCTAATGGCTATAGGGGTTGATGTTATGCTATATTTGTCACAACTAAGGCGGTTTACGCATGGAGTTGGATGGGTTTTGATGGGGGGAAGTGGCCTGCGTGCCCCTTCTTCCAACTTGGGGACCCCAATAAGGGGTTTTGGGGGAGGCCAAGGGTGTTGAGTTGCCGCATAGGGGGTGGCAGGTTTGGCCTCTACCTGAGTGACGGGGGAACACCAAGTGGCGCAAGCCCCCGGGTATCCCACATACCATCATCCTCTACTACTCCCAGCGGGACCGCTGGGAGCTCAGGCTGCATCAGTTCGTAGTGGGCCGGCTGATGCCCCCATCCAGCCTCCCCATGCTTCGCTAATGCGACAATAACACTGTTGCCATTAATTTTAGTTGTGGCCATGTTTTTCCAATATGAAAAATGTTTTCCAATAAAAAATAATATTCTTTGTTAATAAAATTGTTATATGTTTATAAAAGTGAGTAATAGCTTACTTAAATCAATTTCCAGCCCAATAGCCCTCGGACCACAAATTCTGTCCTGATTTTTTCACAGTTATGATTGTTGTGTATTCAGAGACATAGGATGCTTTAAAGAGCATGAAGAATCCCTGAAACCATGAAAACTGTTTATTAACATAAGAGAAGGGCAATAAAAAGTGCAAGAGAGTCAGGAGAAAGAGGAATGGGTTTCCACTCAGACATATCCCATTTGGCTTACCTGCCAAAAGGAGAGGATGGGTGATGGTAATAAAAACCTGATGAGGTGGGCGTTATGGAGATTTGGGCTATATGCCAGGTATCTCCTACAAGGGACAAGATTCCTAACTCTGGATTGGGAGGGGGAGGTTTTCATCAATCAGGCAGAAAGATTTAAAAAGTAGAATCTTCCTTTGTTCTTTGTTCAAATACTTTGCCAAAATGCTGTGATCTATGTTGGAAACCGAGCTCATCTGTAAAGGGGGCAGTAGGGAATTTGGGGATATGTTTGCTCCACCAAAGGTAACTGTCCTCTTTGTAACATCGCTAGCCTTACGTTTTTGTACTCTTTTACTTAGATCTGTACTCACTAAGGTATGGCTGTACATGTACGTGCTCTAGTTTAATTTTTAGTAATAATGTTTCTTTCCTATTTATGAAAGCAGGCTGTGATTCAAATCCTACCCACATGCCTAAAACACTTATACATATACACAAACACGGGGGGACACTAAAATAATCTGAAAGCTATGCCCTTTGTACTTGCTCAGAGGCAGCCTTACCAGGGTTTCCCCAAAGCAGTGGTTACGTGATAGGTTGGGTTTTATTACTTGGGGTGGTGGCACAAAGAGAAACACGTATTTACATGCCAGCAAACACACAGACTCAGGGTGGGTTTGTGACAACGATAATGAGAATTGCTACTGATTTCATAACTTTGTCTATCTGTATTTCCCCCCTCATGGTCCCATTCCCAAGAACGTTCATGAGAGACCAATCTGCCACTTAAATTTATGGGTCTGCCCTTAGCATTGCTGGTTCATGCAAACAGTGGTTCATCAACATGGTATAAGAAAGCATGTTGAGATACAACTGATCTCATTAACTAATTCTATTGTTAGATTATATAAAGACTTGTGATCCTGTCCTTCGCATGTTTGTTCAGAGGTAAATTCTGCTAAATTCATTTTCCCAATTAAATACGCATGGGGTTTCAGTCTTTGGACTAGTTTGGACAGGCACATACCTGATAAAACCATACATATTATGGAGCATGAGGAACTTTTATATATTATTAGTGTTTGCTGTAGGGTTGCCAACCTCCAGGTACTTCATTGTGAGCCTGGTACTGTTTCTATACCTACCAACCTCCAGGTACTAGCTGGAGATCTCCTGCTATTACAACTGATCTCCAGCTGATAAAAATCCATTCCCCTGGAGAAAATGGCCGCTTTGGCAATTGGACTCTATGGCATTGAAGCCCCTCCCTGACCCAAACCATGCCCTCCTCAAGCTCTGCCCCAAAAACCTCATGCCAATGGCGAAGAGGGACTGGCAACCCTAGTTTGATGACTACGCAGGGATGGTCTTAGTGATTCTGGGTCTCTGGGCAAAAGTCCAGCACGGGGCCTCAGATTAGGTGCCACCACTCACCACCCCAGGCTCAAGCAAGGCAGGCAGGCAAGCTGGTGAGCCGGTCACTGTTTGAAGCAGCTGCTGAACTGGCTGGCCGGCCACTGCCTAAGCCCACTGGTTGCCACTGAGCCAGCCAGCTGCTGCCCATCATGATCCCTGGACAGAATGGGCAGCAGTCAAGCCAGCCAGGCATGCACATGGCAGCTAGCTGCTTCTTTCCCCTCTGTGGGGGTCATGGCCATAAGTAGTTGGGGGCCTGTCCAGCCCAGGACTCAGGGTAGCTATCCCAGATGCTCTGTGGCTAAGACTACTCCTGTGAGTATATTAATTCCCACGATACTTTAGAACTATGTGCACTGGAAATATCGTTCAAAAGCCCTGTTAATGTGTATACATCTATTATGTCAACAGAGAGTAGAGTGGCACACAGGCCTTCTTCCCAATGGATTTCCAGATAACTGGTCATCTGAACTAGCCTTTATTTATAGCTTAGATTCAAATTTCCTATTCTTTAGCTTTCTGACTTTCCCCGAACAACATCAGTTAAGAGCCTTCACATTTTATGTCAAAAAAATGTCTAAGGCTGAAGCACTTCCAGATTTTGAGGCCTTTGGAGGTTCGAAATGTCAGAATTGTATTATAACAGTAGCTTGACAAGTGCCTGTTAGGGAAGAAACAACAGAGAGGATGGAGTGAATATCATTAGAGTATCAGACCTACCATCTGTATGTCCAGTAGCACATGGTTTTATGTGTTGGACTTGTGTAGGGGGGAAGGGGTTATAAGAGTATTCACAATATTCAACTGAATACTCAGTTAAGAATTTTATTCAGGTTGGAAATTCTCCTGTCCCTAACATGTGAAAGTTTAAACCATAGACACCATGATGGGGACTATGACTTTATGAACTACTAACCCTATTTCTTTTGAGGCACCAGTGCAGGTTACATTTTACATAGTCACTTGGGTAAAATAACACTTGTTCCAGCAAGTGTTCCAGCAAGATACACTTGGGTAAAATAACACTTGTTCCAGCAAGTGGTAAATTACAGTGCTTGTACCACAATATTTAATTAAAAAATGGCTGGCACCTACGTGGATGATGACAGCTGTACATTGGGGCTACCCACAGAGTAGTTAAAGGGTGTTTTCATGTTCCAGGTATGCAGCAAAGTATGACTGTGAACATATACAAGAAAAGAAAAGGAAAAACACTTTTAAAAAACCTTGTTGGGGATTGTTGGAATGTTGAGAACAGCTGAATGTCTGTTAAAGCTGAAAAGGGGAGGAGAAACCTGCCTGCTCCAATCTGTGAGAGTTTAGAGAAGAAGGGGAGATTTGTTCCCCCCTTACAATTCCTCCTAGGCCCCCAGCTTGTAACACACTAAGGTTCAGTATGAGATACTCTAGGTCAGTCATACACACACAGACACACAAAAGATTTTTTTGGGGAGGGGGAGGGGATTGTAGGGTTCGAGAAAATGATACTTATCATTTGCAGATACACTAGGTCAATCCTGTACAGCCTAAGAAGTGTAGGTTGTCAACAGTAGCCTCACATTCATGACACAATCCAAAGAAATGAGATGTAATCCAGAAAAATTAAGCAATTTAAGTCTCTTTAAAATCAATTTGTAGTGCTTAACCATATGCTCAGATTCTATTTCAATGGGACTTGATGTAACTTTCTCTGTAGAGTACCCATAATTAACTGCGTAATAGAAATCGTGGACCAATAGAAAAAAAAGAATAAATGCTTGCAGTTACAATAAACTTCACCTGGCAGATATCCCCTTCATGTAAAATAATTGAATTTGCAAACAAGTCAGTTGCAGTAAGCCACATGTTAAATAGAGAAAATAATGCAATAAAGTTAATATATAGATACAAATGCTAACCTGCATATAAGACTACTAAACTGTTAAATAAATTGTACAAACGTTGGGTTTTACCCAACTGTTGTTTTCTGCTGAAGGGTTGTTTGCATTGGCAAAGGGGAGAGGGCCAATTTTTGCAGATTCCCCCTCCCACTGCAGATTTTGCTCTCCTTCCTGCTGTTTGTGACCCCTCCCCCAGAGTAGAATTTGAGGGTACTTAGTGGGAGGGAAAAGGCAAAGCTGCCTTATACTGAATCAGACCCTTGGTCCATCAAAGTCAGTACTGTCTACTCAGACTGGCAGCGGCTCTCCAGGGTCTCAGGCAGAGGTCTTTCACATCACCTACTTGCCTAGTCCCTTTAACTGGAGATGCCGGGGATTGAACCTGGGACCTTCTGCATGCCAAGCAGATGCTCTACAAACTGAGCCACAGCCCCTCCCCGTGGGTGGGTGGCTGTTCATGGAAAGTTTCTGCAAGAGAGAAATGGGGGAGGCCCATGTGGGGGGGGCAAGGATGACAGTGGTGGAAGCAGTTTTTTAAATGAAATTTGTGATGCTTTGCCACAGGGCCCTCTGTAAGTGATGGGTCTAATCTCACTCCTCCTCCAGCAGGCGTCCACTGTATGGCCTCAGTTAGGTAGGTTGACAGCTAGCATAGCTCTACCTTTCTGGCTTCAGGTCCCTCTGCATACAGCAACTAGGTCCTTCATCCTTCCCTCCTCCACGGCCTCAGCATTAGCACTGCTTTTGTAAGGGTTACTCCACTTCTCACCCAGTGTTCCACCTTCAAACCCCACTCCCTTCTGGAGGGACCCCAGAGGTTTCCCCTGCCCAGCCCAGGTCATTCAGGGCCCTCCAGCAGCTTATCCCAGGGTGTGGCAGATAGCTGAGTCAGCTTTCAGTTACTTCATCTGTCACTCATTTCATTTGTGAAGCTGGATTCACCCCCATGGTTATGGAATGGCTGTAAGCTCCTCCAACTTCACCCTCCATGTGAAAAAGTGGGCCACTGCAGGCTTACCATCATGTGTATACAAGAGTGAGATCCTTAAACATATCATACAAATAGCTCTCTTAAAGGTTATCTTTTGAATTATACAAAGCACATCAAAATAGAAAACAGTCTGTAATTCCACAAAGTGGTGTTAAGGTACTGGGTAATTCCCTCCTGTAGTTGAAATGTTATCTTTTGTTATACCTTCAAAACTCAACATGAAACCTCTTGTTTAAGTCGATGCAGTTCACAACTCAACATTAGCTCCACAAAGCTGTAGCTGGCACAAACGGAAGCTGTACAGATACTCCAAATGAACCCCATTGTCTCAAAACCTTCACAAATGGACCATCTCTGCAGAAGGCTAGCTGCTTCACCAACAATGCAGTCATAAACAGTTACATTTTTTGGAACCCATTGACTTTTATACATTTAGAAGACTGTAACTGTACTTAGGAGCGTATTATAATACCCATTTCAAAATGCTTCTTAGTCGAGAGTTATTTAAGCTTCCACAATTGCTGTGTAGTGGCGCTGAAGTACTTTGAAGTGTAGCATAAATTCAAAAATCAGATGATTGCAGCCATCCTTACAACCCTGATAATTATCAATGCAACCCATAGTCCAGAGGCAAAACCCAAAGCCGAACTATGCTGGGAATAGTACTATTTGTGCTTTAAAATCTCAGGCGGCCACAGTTAGTAATTTTAAATAAATGCAATCCTCTCATGGTGAAATTTAACATTTATATGTAAACAGCAACCTCCAGGAGCTAGCTAAAACTCTAATTCCCTGTCAAGTTAAACGGAATGATGTAGGCCTTTTCATTTTGCCTTCTTTGTATAATCTGCCTTTTTGGCCAAGCATTTGAAAAAAACAATGTTATATAGAATAAGCAACGAGTCCATTATCTTCACTTCACACTACACTGATTAGATCTTTCAGAAACTTTCCCTGTTTTAATTTTTTGACTTAACAAGATGAAAATAGAGGCTCCTTGGATCTACTCAAACAAAAAATTAATTTCTCTCCATAGCCAATGAGTTGGATAGAACATGCTGTGGAGATTAAACTTTGTTGCTAGTGGTTCAGAAATAATGATGCTTCCTGGATGCCTCTAATCCTCCTTTGGCTTAATGTTAGCAACACCGTTCGTTCTGTAGACTTCATCAGAATTCTGGTCTTCATTTTTGCACTCCATTGTTGGCTTCACAAAGCATGTTCCCAAAAAGAGGGCAGAAGCACTACTTTATATCACACTTCAGCTACTGTGAGATTACAGGGGGATGTGTCACAACGGTAAGTGACGTTAAGGATGGTTTTATACAATCTGAAGTAATGCTTCTAAAATTGTCCTTAATTTCTCCTTGGATTTTGCTTTTGTTTTTGTGGCAGAACTGATGCATTGTGCTGTTACATTTTCAACTGTATCATATGTAAGGGTTGCCAACCTCCAGGTACTAGCTGGATATCTGCTATTACAACTGATCTCCAGCCGATAGAGATCAGTTCACCTGGAGAAAATGACTGCTTGGGCAATTGGTCTCTACGGCATTGAAGTCCCTCCCCTCCCCAAACCCCGCCCTCCTCAGGCTCTGCCACCAAAACCTCCCACCGGTGGCGAAGAGGGACCTGGCAACCCTAACAATATACTATGTATGCGTAGTTTGCCGGCAGTTTCAACTTTCAGTTCCCCACATCTGCAATATGGGAATAATAGTGCTGGCCTACCTTACAGGTTAGTGGCATGATTACACGAGGCATTTGCATGGAGGAGGAAGAGAGGCCTGCCGTTCCACTTCTGATTGCAGTTCAAAGAATGTGTCAGCTGGATCCTCTGCACCGACGCCTAATCTTGCAAAGGAACTTTGTACATGATTTTTTTTTTTTACCTGCCTTGTTGAGAACGAAAAGTCATGTGAGTGAAGATCCTGCATGAACAGGTGTCAGCAATGAAGGCCTGGCTCACACATTCTTTGCGCTGCATAGTGGATTATCTTTTCCTCCACAATGCAAAAACTCAACCGGTGCCAGTAATGTGTGAACTAGGGCTAAGCTGTAGCATAAGGCAGGTTTTGTAGGCAAGTCGTAAGATGATTCTCCTCCTCTGCTCTCTGTTCTTGTTCATTCTCTCTCCCCTTCCCCTTGTCCTTTCCCCAGGGTTTCTTCTAGAAGTGTATTGGTATATACTGGCATGTAGTTTGGGATATGAACTCTGCAGTGCATGCACTTTTCTCAGTGTTCTGCTATTGTGATGTCTTTGCATGCATGCTCTCCATTTTCCCAAAGACAATGGGGAAACTAGCTTGTATTAAAAATGCTACAAGAAGAGAACCAAATAGATACTGCCTTCCCAGCCCAAACTGTGCAAGTATTTTGTGTGAAAGGAAGAGCAACAAAGAAAGAGAAGCTTAATATTGAACAGGGCTCTGTGGCCTTTTTCCTTCTGAACTTGAGCTGCTTCATTTTATGTGGTGGGTTTCAGAAGGAGACAGCAAGAAGCTGAGAATTAAGTCAAGTAAAGTTTATTGTATAAGGCCATAGGCCATTACAATCTAACAGTTTAGCAACAGGTTAAAATACAAAGAACCAGAATCATTAAAAGAATAAAAAAAAATGCGCCCATTCAGCTCTAACCAGCTTTACCACCTTTCATGGTTTGCTTCGCCCTGATTTTCTTGACCGCCAGGCCATGCAGCGCCATTCTTTTGGAAACATATAGGTCCCTATCTGATAGCAAATAGATCAATCTGTCACCATCAGATGATAATTGCAATGCATGGGAATCAATCTGTCCTCCCTCCCAGTCACCTTAGGCACGTCGATGGACACTTGGTCACATTTCATCTTTAACAATTTAGCCCAAGGACAAAGTGTTCATAGAGGCATGGTTTGTTGGCAGCCATGAATCAAGTGTATGAGCAATAAACTCCCCTATGGGTATGCTTGCTCAGAGCTTTCAGCATGCTTAAAGCTGTGATTAGAACTGGACATTCTCTTGCTCCCCTCTAAAAAAGCATGAGGTGTCTAGATTTCCGTGATAACTGCTAAGCATTTTGAGATTGTGCTGGAACATTCATCACTACTGAGTGTCCTCTTGGGTATTCTCTGCCAAGAAGCCTGTGGAGACAGCATTACAGTAGGACTCAACTGGAATGATTACCTGCCTTTTCAGTCTTGTCTATTGTTCAAGGAAGGTACCATGGAATAGGTGAAGCAGACATAGAATCATAGAGTTGGAAGGGACCACCAGGGTCAACTGCAGGAAATTCACAACTACCTCCCCCCCCCAGTGACCCCTACTCTATGCCCAGAAGATGGCCAAGATGCCCTCCCTCTCATGATCTGCCTAAGGTCATAGAATCAGCATTGCTGACAGATGGCTACCATTGGAGAGTGGGGGATTTGAACCCGATTGTCCTAGGCCAACACTCTAACCACTACACTATGCCAGCCCTCATGTGTAATATACCTGAGATAGATACCTAATGTGTGAAAATATCATATATGGTATGGCTTTTGTCTGGATTCCAGAATGTTTTTCAAGTACCTGTAAACTAAGTACAAAATAATCAGGTTGGACTGTTTGGGGTCGCAACATAAGCTTGAATCAGGCATTATTCTCTTTTAATGAAGTGTTCATGGTTCTCTTACATTTTTTTTCCAAATTGTATTGCATTTTCTATGCAGAATGTGCTTGAAAATTCATGAGGTCAGCCATGCACAGCAGATGGCTTTCATGGCAGACAAGGTAAGAAATTGAAATGTTCATGAACAGCAGCCTGTATTTTTTAAAGTAATAATCTACTCTGCAAAAGGTGTCATAGGTCAGCATCTCTCCTTCTGATGTGAGTAAAGTTTATCTTTGCCAATTTTGCTTTAATGTTTTCTGTGAAAAAGCTAAATGAAGATCAGCCTTCTTTAAAAGTACATTCAAGAAGTAAAGTTTTTAACAAAGGTGCCAATACTGACAAATGGAATACTGGGTGATTTCCATCTGTATCAGCATGTTTTGTGAAGGAAATGATGAATTAGAGAAATAACATACATACTTTTTGGCTCCTATGTGTGTTATTTGTTCAAGTGTGTGATGCTCTTATTTTTGAGAGGCTTTGTTTCTTATTTCTTATTTACATATTTATTTATTTATTTCAAAGATAGTTCTATCCATCCATCCACCTTGAGTCCCTATGAGAAAGGTGGACTATAAGTAACATAAATAAATAAATAAAATATATTTATCTGGTGCTCTATAGAATGACACCCCTAACCTGGATGGCCCAGGCTCGTCAGATCTCAAAAGCTAAGCAGAGTCGGCCCTGGTTAGCGCTTGGATGGGAGACCACCAAGGAATACCAGGGTCACTATGCAGAAGAAGGCAATGGCAAACCACCTCTGTTTGTCTCTTGTGTTCCATTTGTGTGTGTTTCATAAGAAGTTCCACTCCATTTAGTTTAATCTGGAAATGGATGTGTACAGTGGATTCTCTTACATCATTCTAACATGTTTTGTACTGTAAAGAGGCTCAGTAAGAATTGCTACTTGTGACATTAAGAGTGATCTTGATGGTTTGTCATCCATTGATTTAATTGCTTGGTCCAGTTGATCCTTTCCTCCTTACAGGGAAGTGTCGAGGCAAAATGTAGGTTCTTTAAAAAAATTTCCCCGCTGCATCCCTTCCTCACCAGCAACAGGATACCCTTTGTCCTATAAATATCTCTTTAAGATCATGAAAGGGGGCAAAAAGAAAAAAAAGAGAGCTATCTTCAAGAAGCACCAAAGAGAGGCAATTAGGACTATTTGCTTTCAACATATCTGACCAACTGCAATCGGGCTGTTAATCTAGCCAGCTTTCATAGCATCTCTGGTTAGTAGAGAGATTAAGGGACATGCAAAGTGAAGAAATCATGGGTTGGTTGGTTTGTTTTGCCGTCAAGTCGCAGCTGACTTATGGTGAAACTGTAGGGGTTTCAAGGCAAGAGATGTTCAGAGGAGGTTTGGGATTGTCTGCCTTTGTGTAGTGACCCTGATATTCCTTGGTGGTCCACATGTTGACCAGGGCCAACCCTGTTTAGCTTCCGAGATCTGATGAGATTGGGCTGCCTGGACTATTCAGGTCAGGTCAAAGGAATAGTTAGGACAAGAGTCTTACATTTTCAGCTGAAATGGCCCAACCTGGAGAACAGTTGATTGTTTTTTGTAAAAAAACAAACAAACTTGAATAATATGGGTTCCGCCGAAGTTCCAAATTTTATTTATTTATTTATTTTAAAAAATTATGCTGCCTTTCCAACTGTGGGGTCCCTAAGGTGGCAAATATAAAACATTAAAACATTTGAACATTAAAATAGCATTAAAATAATACATGCAATAATTAAATAGAAACACGTACACATAAACCCACAACACCGAAACCAGGAAGGAAGGCTGTTAACAGCTTCTGGGGGTCTGCCAAATGAAACAAAAAAAGTCTTCACAAACAAAGAACTCTGTTTGTTCTTCATGTGCATGTGTGTTTCATCTCTGGAGTGCAGGTAGGGTGGTATGTTCCTTAATATTATGTGTTTCCCCTTGATCCATTTTAGTCTGCCTTCAGGTATGGTTTGGGAACTCAGATGGCTTTGGTTCTACTGGTGGACGATTTTCATTTAAAGCTGCACAGGAGATAGTCATCCCTGTTGATATTGTTAGAACTACTAAGCTGCCTTTTACACAGTTGACCATTCTATTTCTTATCTGTATGTTGGAATATGAAGTTGGCATTAGGAGAGAGGCTCTGTGGCGTTCTTACTAGCCTCTCTGGCACCCCCAGTGGGTCAGTCGGTCTTGTTTCATACACAGAGCCTATTGAATTGTTAGTAACTTGAGCCCATCTCCAAAAGAGCAGGTGTTGGATCATCTACCTTTATTTGCATGTTTAAGTATTAAATGCTACTAATCTGTCGCAGCAGCAAGGAGGCACACAGGTAATCATTCTTCTTGCCCCTTTCAGTGTAATCCCAGGTTAGGTGGAGCTCCACAAGATCTTGTGCGTGTGGAAAGTACAAACAGCACTATTCCCAGGTACACAGAGAAAATGTAATAATCATAAAAGAAATATATATATATATATAAAACAAACATTGCAGCTGAATATAGAATCTGGAGATAACCATTTGGAGTGGACAGCAGCATTCTGAACCAGCTGCAGGGTTACCACATTTAAGAGCAACCTCAAATAATGTGTATCAGTCAACCCCTAGAAGTTAAAAAAAGCATGGATAAGCATCACAAGATTTCCAGTTTCTGGAAGGTATAGAGTCTGTGCAATAAATACTGCTGTTTTAGTTTGAAGGGATTGCGTAAGCTGAAGAATTACTCCCAATACCCATTAAAAAGACTTGCTCTCTGGCTTCAGTTAAGTTGCTATCACCATGTTGATTTCAGTGATGAATTTCTTCTGTGTAACTGAGCGGATTTGGCCAATGGGTTATTTTAGGCTACAGGGGATAAATGTTTTCTATTGCAATTCCGCTTCCAGATTGCAAAACATTTAAGCTGTCAAAGAATATGGCCACAATGATTTCGAAGGTTCCAGCTGTGTTTAATTTTTACAACGGCTTTCTTGCCACTGCTCATCAATTGCCAAGAGATTAAGTACTCTAGGTGTCATTGCAGGTAATGTGATTCAGCTGTGTTGTAAAAACCTGATGGAATGACATTTGAAACAGAAGTACACCATCCTTGTTAGAGATATAAAAATGCCCATAGATGCATGCATGCACAGAGTATTGAAAAGTTGCAATATTTATGTAATTTTTTTGCAATGTCAGCTGTGTAGATTAATGTAGGCAATTGTTGTAAAGGTAACTGAAACAACTGCTTAATACAGTGGAATATGAAATACTGCAGACTTAGTTCTGAAGAGATTACAGTGTTGTTGTTTTTACAAAGAGATCAATGTTGCGTTGAAGAAACTGTCTAACTTTCCTGATATTCTCAGAGAGAGCATGCTCAAAGACAATAGTTTATTTATTTGTTTTATAGTCCACCTTTCTCACTGAGACCCAAGGTGGATTACTCAGTGTAAGTCAATGCAATCAATAGGACCGAACATCTAATAAGTAGAAATGCTTGCTGATCTTTTTTGCTGGCTATTCACTGTCTAATCAGCAGCTACTTAAATACAGAGTTTTTCTTATGAATTGGGTTGTTTTTCCTGGCAAGTGATCATGCCAATCAGAAATCATATAGTGAACATGATTAAAGAATAGAGGTAGTCCCCTGTGCAAGCACTGTGTCATTACTAACCCATGGGGAGACATCACATCACGTTTACTAGGCAGACTATGTTTACGGGGTGGTTTGCCATTGCCTTCCCCAGTCAATTTACCCCCCCCCCTTAAGCAAGCTGGGTACTAGGGCTGTGCATATCAGGTTTACTGAACTGAAAATAAATGGCTTTTTTCGGGTTTAATTTCGGCTGAATAGCAAAACTGGGAATCCTGGCAAAGCTGGATAGCTGATTCCCGAAAAGCCAAATAGAAATACGTATTCGGCTTTTCCCGTCTTTCAGCTATTCTAATATGCTCAGATTCCCGGCTCTATGCCTTCTCCCATTTGACTGCTTTTGTTTGGGAGGGAACATTGTCCCCTCCCAGGACCCCATAGTTGGGGCTGTTTTTAGGTACGGGTTGTGCAATCACAGCCAACTTGGTCAGACCAAACTATGCATCACCCTTCAGTGGAGTAATCTGGATAGCAGAAGGGCCATTTAAAAGACAGGGCTCACCCAGTCCCATCCAGAGGGATATCCTCCAAGTAAAAACACCAGCTTCAACAGCTGCTTATTGGACTTCTGAAGAGACTCCCTCACCCGCACAGATGAACAGTCTCCTTCAGAAGAGCTGTCTTGGTCATGACTTCTGAATAATAATTATGGAGGGAGTCGGGGTGCTAAATGTGCAAGACAAACAATATATCAATTCAGTAGTAACAAATTTGTAATATGTACCTTTGTTACCATTGAATTGATATTCATGTATATACAAATACATTTATGAACACATTAATATTAATTAATACATTGTGAGTCTTGAATATAATTCTATACCAGAGGTTGGGTACCAGTTGATATATTGTTTGTCTTGGTCATGACTTCGGCTGGCTCTGATATCATACTCTCTTATGAAAACCTTCTCTCAAAACTAAAGGTCACCCTGAAGAGCAGGTTCGTTTCCCCTTACCATAACCATCTCTTGAAATCAGATTTCTAATGACTGTATTAAAAAACTGTTCACAGGATGTCATTTGCCACCAAAAGAAATGTTTTCTGTGCCTTATTTTTTCCATTTAAGCCATCTTTCTCTGTTTGGAAGCTAATTTGCATAGCCATCATGCTGTGTGGCCCAGATACAAACAGAGCTCCAAGACTCAGAGGCGCCAGCCTACCTTGGCTCTTTCTGCCAGTCCTTGGCAACGCTGACCTTCTGAACCACAAAACTGATTGACAGCTCGGCTCTCACAAATGCTTCTGGAGAATGGGGGCAACCCCTTTGCGAACGTATGAAATTGGCACCCCTAAACCAAATTTAACCAAACTTTGGAGTCCATTTAAGGAGAGTCCCATGTAGCTATGCTGCAGATTTGGTGATTTTTCCTTGAAAAATGCCCCCCCCCCCGGAATCTTGGAAAAAATTCCCATAGACTATAATGGACCCAATTTTTTTCAGGAAACCTGGGGAAAATCCAGAACACCCATTTACCAATATGGGTATTCGGTTTATTTTGCCCCCCCCCCAAATGGGACCAATAAACCTGAACCTGAACTTTACCAGAATTTGTTTTTGTTTGTTTGATTGTTTGTTTTTTTGCACACCTCTACTGGGTCCTCATTTTATTGACTTCAGAAGGATGGAATGCTGAGTCAATATTGAGCCGGCTATCTGAAACCAACTTCCGTTGGAATGAAACTCAGGTTGTGACTGCAGTACTGCAGCATGCCACTCTGCTCCACAGGGTTCCTTAGTGCACGTGATTACATAATTACGAAATGGAGACACGCTACTGCTGATGGCAACCCCCATGCCTCCATCCGACTCCCATTATGCCCAGTAACCCTAGATCTTGTACATAAAAACTAGTATTATTTTGTGGATGATGTTTCGTGAAGGCCTATGGCCAGATACAAATAAATTTCTCACATGAAAACTACTGCTGAGCTTCAGTGGCTCCTGAGAATGGTGCTGCCACACTGAAACCTATGAGTTGAACAGGCTATCGTTTCAGTCCAAAAAGACCTGCTGGTATGTCTGCCAATGTTTTTGATCAACATGTTTTTTTAAGTGTGAATTCCTATCAAATGATGCAGTTTTCTATTTTCTGATTAAAATTATTATCAGCAAAGCATTTAAGATACTAACATTATTTATGTCATTTCTACCTGGGAGAGAAAATGCATGATGTAGAGCTGAAAGCGTGATGTAGAGCTGTTTCTCGTTTTATCAGATTACTCTAAAGGCCAGCCAGAACAAACAATGCAGATAAGATCCCAGTTGCATAATTTTCAAGAACCAACAGATGAAAACTTTAAGGCAACCTTAAGTGAAATAGCTTTAATATATCCGAAGGAGAGTGTGGTGATTTCTGTTGGCATTGCTGAAGGGCAAAATTAGTTAAAATTTAGAATCCTAGGAGAAAACAATGAATGGCTTTGGAGCTATAGAACAGACTAAGCTTAATACTTGAAATGAAAATTGGTAAATTGGACGTGGCATCAAGTTCAATATCAACCTCTTAAAGGCCAGCAGAACCCTATATTCCAGAAATCCAAGGATCGATTCTGAGGTTAATGTGTTGCTATGGTTTCTTTTCACTTGTTATATGCTATAAATAAAGCTAACTTACTTAAGAGGAGAGAGAGCAAACTGTGGAAGAAGCAGACAATATTTTGCTGCTTTAATTTAACGTTAAGTAAATAAAGGAATAATTTGAAAACAAGAGTTGAAATTTGCTCAAACTGTCCTTACCACCAGGCATCAAGAGTAAGTAGGGTTACTAGGCCCTCCTGGCAACCAGCAAAAGCTTTTGGGGGCAGGTACAGGGGGCAGCTATCCACATTCCTGTGCAATGATGTCATTTCCAGCACAATTCGGAAGTGCTGGCACCTCACTGGGGAGGCGCTTTAGCACCTGACCCAAAACTCTATGGTATCCATAGAGATCGCTCCCCCCTTTCCTCTGGCCTGCTTCCTCCTGCTGACCAGCTGAATGTCGGCATGCAGTGTCAGGAATTGTTGGGTAATTGCCCGCCATTAGTGGGCACCTGAAACCTGAATCAAGAGGCAGTTCCTTTAGGTAACAAATTCCAGAAGAACAGCCTCCATCTTCCCATACCTTTCATGTAGTTTAAAAGCTTGAGTTCCAGACCCAAACTTAAAATGGTGTAGGGGAATTTATTGCTTGATTGATTTGGCTTATGCCCTGTATTCTTGGCCAAAGTCCTCAAACCACCATTTCAAATGAAGCTATAAAAATCCAGTTTAATGGATATATATTTTCAATGGGGCCCGTGGCATTCTGTATTTTCTTTTCTGAGTTGTGAGTCACAGTGATTTGCTTTAGGCTGAGAAAGTTGGATGCTGTTTTCTTTGGAACTCCTCAGTGTCCGGTTAGTCAAGTAGAGGAATTTCTGCCTTAAGGCACCATTACGGATATTTGGAAGAAGCATCAGGGACACAGATCTTCACTGTCGGGGTTGATCTGTGTGGCTGGCAGATGAAAAACCAACTCACTACATGGAGCAGCTGCCTTGTGGAGCCAATTTCAAAAAGCTTCTGCATTTGGCCAGGTGTTGAGAACTGGTTCTGGGATGCATATGAAGAAGATTATGCCACCTATGGCTATTGACAAAATTAAGCATTAGGACCGACATGTGGTGGCTGCTGCTTTCTGCGTAGGGTTACCAATTCCAGATTGGAAAATTCCTGGAGATTTTTGGGGTGGAGTCTGGGGAAGGTGGGGTTTGACAAGGGGAGGACTTCAGTGGGATATAGGAGTTCACCCACCAAAGTATCAATTTTCTCCTCAGTACTATTATAAGGAGTACCTGAATGTTCAAATATATTGCTATTTTGATCCTGTTTAAATAATAAATGCTAATAAGTCGAGGAATTACAGGGAAGGGAACAATTTTGAAATCCCACTCCATCCCCCAAAATCTCCCCTTCTAGATTTCTCTGAGTCATTGGCGGTTTGAACGGGATGATTCTCCCCCATTTTCCTTTAACTAACACTCTGCTGTTCTCAACATTCTGTGCTTCTGAAGCGTATTAAGTTCTCATCAAAGTCATATTTTTCTGCTTACTGAGGAATCACACATGGAAGTGAACACACATGAAGCTGTCTTACATTGAATCAGAGCATTGGTCTGTCAAGGGCAGTATAGTCCATTCTCACAGACAGTGGCTCTCCGGGATCTCAGGCAGCGGTCTTTCACCTCACCTACGAACTGATACCACTTAGCCACAAACCCTTCCAGAATATGTAGAGGCCTCTACCTTATCTGAGCCAAGGTTTGCAGTTTTTGAAAGGGAACCCATGGGAGTGCTCGCATTTAGGAATATATCTCTTTAGGGTTGCCAGCTCTGGGTTGAGAAATACCTGGAGATTGTTGGGGCGGGTGTCTGAAGAGGGCAGAGTTTGGGAAGGGGAAGGACTTCAATGCCATAGAGTCCAATTGCCAAGGCGGCCATTTTCTCCAGGTGAACTGCTCTGTATTGGTGGGAGATCAGTTGTAATACCAGGAGATCTCCAGCTAGTACCTGGAGGTTGGCAACCCTATATCTCATCCAAGTGAATCTTTTTGTTCAGGTATACAGGAGAGCAGAGTAGGATAATTCAACTAGGCTAAGGCAAGGTCTAATATGTGTTTTAATCTCAAGCAGTTGAAAGGGGAGTGTGAATGAATCACAAGATGTCTTGGGCTGCCTCATTTCTACTTGGACTTCCAACAGGCAACAAGCTACTGTTAACACAGATTCGGTGAGCCCCTGATGGTGATCCTGATTCCTCATAACACAGCTACTATGTGTTCCTTTGTGGGAAAGGGATGCAACCAGGCAGCCCGTATTCTAGCTGCAAGCCTTAGGCTCAGACAAAATAGACCCACTACACGGAAGGGTCCTGTTTGCTCCATTCCAAAGAGAAGAAAGACAGTCAGAGCTGCCCCGGGAGTCTTTTGAACTCTTTTGGCCCTGCCACAGCGATTGTTTGCATTCAAACTATAGATTAGTTTGGGAAGACCAAAACAAGTAAGGCTATATAAGGCTATATATTCTCCCCTTTGATTTTGGGGACCGTTCTTAAGCTCATAATAGTAAAGCTGCCACTGTTCAGAGCTTTCATTAAAATCGGCATTGGAGCAGCCACAAAAATAAATATGAATTAGGGATGCATTGACTCAATTACTATGGTAACTGGGTTTGTGTCTGAGTTATAAGTATGAGAGCAGCCCTGGATGATAAAATTTGCTCACGAAATACTGGAATGGAGAAGCATTAAAGGTGTTGCCTGTGGTGGGCTGCCCAATAATAATTTGATCATGGCATTTGAAGAGTTCTAGACTCAGATCAGGTCTAGCATACCATCACTCATTTAGGACATTTACTATGGGGCCCACAGCCTAAATGTGTGACATGCTCTGACATGGGAAGAGGTGCCCAGAGCAACTGAATGTAGCCTGGATGCAAAGTAGGGTTGCCAACTTCCAGGTACTAGCTGGAGATCTCCTGCTATTACAACTGATCTCCATCTGATAGAGATCAGTTCCACTGGAGAAAATGGCTGCTTTGGCGATTGTACTCTACGGCATTGAAGTCCCTCCCCAAACCTCACCCTCCTCAGACTCCACCCCAAAAAACTTCCCGCCGGTGGCAACTCTAATGCAAAGCAGGGAGCCGTCAACTCCAGGACAGTCATTCAAGCAGTGCCTAATTCATACTAGCTGGAAACACAAATTTTACCAAGAAGTCATGCCACAGTTAAGACCAGGATCCAGAACAGTGAATTGGTTACTGTCTGGCAGGATTAGATTACCTCAAGAGCTTGCAGTGGCATGCTTTGATGGAGGTCACTCTCTATGGCATTAGTACCTCTGCCATTCCAAAAAACATGTCATGTTTGTTTATTTTACAAAATTTATATCCTACCTTAATGCCCTCACGAGGGCCACAGCGCCCCTACTGAGTATAACTCAGAGCCATGAGCAGTGTGATGGTCGTCTGCATTCCTGAGGAGTTCAGATGGGTCCACCACCATAGGTGAATGGGCATTTAATACCATGTGTGTGCTAAGTGCCATCAAGTTGCTTCCGACTCATGGCGACCCTATGAATGAAAGCCCTCCAAAATGTCCTATCTTTGACAGCCTTGCTCAGGTCTTGCAAATTGAGGGCTGCGGCTTCCTTTATTGAGTCAATCCATCCCTTGTTGGGTCTTCCTCTTTTCCTGCTGCCCTCAACTTTTCCTAGCATGACTATCTTTTCTAGTGACTCTTGCCTTCTCATAATGTGACCAAAATATGATAGCCTCAGTTTAGTCATTTTAGCTCTAGGGTCAGTTCAGGCTTGATTTGATCTATAACCCACTGATTTAATACCATACAGTATACATAAATCTTGTCCTGCAACACACAGCCCCTCTAAGAGTTTAGTTGGTACACAGTGGGAGAGTGCACAAGCCTATGGTGGCCCTGCTCCCCACAAAGCATGGGTGTTTCCTCCACGCATGGGCAAAGTGCCGACAACCTGGTGAGTGCTTAGAAGTTGGAGGGGCAGAGTAATGAAGTAGCATTGCTGTGCATTAACTGAATGTGTGGAGGGGTCATGTCCTCAGGGCTTCTACGAAATGTTGGCCACATTTAATCACTCAGAATTAAATTGAATGTGTGAGTGGTGATCTTTCAAATTGCTGTGGTCCATGATGAGAAAAACTGGTGCTAGTGCCTTATCTTGCCACTGGAGCATAAATGAAGTGCTTTCCTGTATTAAGCTTGTTGGTCCGGATCATATCACTGACATGGTGACTTTGCTTGAGATAATCATCACACTCAGAAGATTTTGCACTTCAGTTACAACAGGCGTTGTACTCTTCTATATTCAACTTGGCAGCATGCTTTCCTCCCTCCCTTAGCACTCTGATTGCTATATGGGAGTATCTACAGATAGCTATAAAGAACTAAAGCAGGGAAGCAAAGTCGTGCCCCAAATGGAACGTTCCTTTTTTCGGCTTTCCATCTGAAGGCTGGAATATAATACACGCAACACAAATGACCAAATTTTGAGTTAAACTAGAATTTTGCATGTTAGAGTGAGATCCAGAAGAGGTAAATCCCATTCGTCTGATAGAAAACAATTAAATATATGCTTAAGTCACTGCCATTGACAATGATGGAATTGAAAACTGATTTACTTTGGCTAGGTCGTAGCCATGTTTTTAATAGATTAAGACAATCTTTAATAATTGGAATGTGTAAGATTTTGAATTGTTGTTATGTGTTTGTGTCAGCACTAGGAGATAGCAGCAAATCTGGAAGAGCCATTGACAGCTACACAGTGGACATAAACGCTAAGGAAGCTTTACTTGTTTCACCATATGTATTCCTGCAACACAATTATTGGCACAAGCACTTAGTCCTGGTACTTTGTAGGTCACTTCTGGGAACTTGGCTTGTGAGAATGCCCCTAGTATATGGCTGGCAGTTAGTGTTTGCAAGAAGAGAAGAAGAGCAACTGTTGAAAACGTGAAACACAGAGAAAGGGGGTTGGTTAGGGTTGCCAACTCCAGGTTTTTGAAGTACCTGGAAATTTAGGGGGGGGGGTGGAGCTTGGGGAAGGGGAGTTCTCAGATAAAAGGCCTCAGTGGGGTATAATACCATAGAATCCACCCTCCACAGCAGCTGTTTTCTCCAGGGGAATTGATCTCTGTAGTCTGGAGATCAGTTGTAATGCTAGGATCTCCAGACCCAACCTGGAGGTTGGCAACCCTTGGGTGGGTGGATTTGCTGTACAGTAACTTCTGCAGGTATCTAATAAAAAACAGAGATGGTATGTTTGGATGGAATAAGCTTGTCAGTTGTAGTATGAAACTCTGGGAAGGGGGGTATCTGTTGGAACCTTGTACATTTGGGTGAGTTTACATTGCTGGATACAGTTAAATATGCCGTGGGAAGTTGGATTCCCTGGGTTTGGTGTTAGAAAAGGTTTTGTATGGGGGGAAATATCCAGTGGCACCTTAAAGCCTAACAACATGTTTTTCAATATGATCTTTTGTGAGTCAGCTTCTTTAGATATGTGAAGAGAAACATTTTGAGAATTCTTACACGAAAAGTTACAGAAGGGGGGAGAAGTTGAGACAAAGAATGTTCAACCCAAACTTCTGCCTCAATTCCTTCTCCCCCACTTCTGTAATTTTATCTGTAAGAATTCCCAAAATGATTTCTCTTCATATATCTAAAGAAGCAAGTGCTGACTCATGAACGCTCATATTGAATTCGTTTGTCCTTAAAATACCACTGGACTTTTATTTTGCTATAACAGACTTAACACAGCTATCCCTCTGTGATCAATGTGAAAAGCCAGACCACTTCCTTAGTAAGTATCTGTAGCACTCCAAGTAACATTGGCCAGTGGTATGGGAGTTTGTGACATGTTGAAGCTTTGGGTCCGTCATTCAACATGATGGAGTAGAACTCACCATTGTAGGGATGCTGGGGGAAAGGTGTAATAGGGGTGTTGGGAAAAACAGCATTTGTCAGTGCAAACCAATACTGAGTGATCATGTCATGGATTCCCCAAACTGTAACTTTGCTGGATGTTTTGAAATAATTCCTCATTCTCTGTAATGAAAACAACCATAATCAAAGTCCATGGGATGTAGAAATTACTGTTAAATGACAGTGTACGTATGGCCACAGAATTTTGAAAAAAAAACTCTAAGCAAATTAATTGCCTTTTCAGTAGTGTGTGTAGAGACTCATTTTCCCGCATATTTGTACTTGATGTGTATTAAAAACCTTATTAGGGCAAAGCTAGATGAAATGTTGGAAATCTTGATTAAGTGTCCTGACTCTTTAAATTTCTGTGAAAAGCAGCTGGAGAGGTGAGTGAGGCCAAACTGGATTGGGATTTACATCAGGAAAGGATTTTAAACAACAACAACCCTACCTCCAGTGTTGCAGCTCCAGTGCAGTTTCATGCACACTACATTGTTGGAAATGCAAACCTTAGTTTGATCATTTTCATTGGGACAACGTATGATTGGGCGGAGGGGGGGCTGGCCTTGCTAAAGACATCATAGAAGAATACATTTCGTGTTTTTATGATGCAACTATCCACATTTGGAAGACACAAATTCTGAATTATTTTTAAACCATACGAAGCCAAGCTGCTAATATGTATGAAAAGTGCCCTGCTGTAAGTCGTTTTCAAATGATTGGGAAATTGTAGACAATTTTATGAAGATGCTGTGTGCAGCTGTCTTCTTTAGCAGTGGTAGAAAAGTATTTTATTAAACAGAGCATTTTGGAGTTGAAGCCATTAGTCTCTTTCTTCTCCCACCCATAGGGTTGCCAGGTCCCTCTTCGCCACCAGCGGGAGGTTTTTGGGGTGAAGCCTGAGGAGGGCCGGGCTTGGGGAGGGACTTCAATGCCATAGAGTCCAATTGCCAAAGCAGCCATTTTCTACAGGTGAACTGATCTTTATCAGCTGGAGGTCAGTTGAAACAGCAGGAGATCTCTCGCTAGTACCTGGAGGTTGGCAACTTTACCCACCCATCTTTTTGTACCTCTCAGTTTGTAATGGAAGGCTATACTCCAAGAATGATCCGTTTGGTTTTCCTTTGTTTATCAAATAGTTCCAAAAAAAAGTAACATTTTTTTTTAAATTTCTCTTGCACACAGACTTGTTTGCTGTTTGTGGTCAACGCTTCCATGAGAGCTATTCAGAAGTTAGATATCGCTGTCTCTTTTTTTACCTTCTCCACCCCCCTCCTTTCTGAGATGCTGCCAGAAAGAATTCTTATTATGCTCTAGATACCTCAACCCTCAAGTAACATCGAGACTATGTAAGATCTTCAGTAAACATTTAGTGAATTAACATAGCCTAGACTTTAGTGCTGCTTTACTGCTACAGACTTGTAACTTGTATTTTTAAACCTTTTTCTTATTTTTCTATTCAATAAAGCTTTATTTTAGCTTTACTTGTGTGAGTTACTGGTGCAAACCCAGAATAGCTTTGTTGCGTTCCTGAAAGGAGACGGGGTGTCTTCATAAGTGTGCATTTCTTCTTTCTGGGAGAAACTGTGTTAGTGACAGCCCATTCCTAAACCACACCGGCGGCCCGACCCAAAGGCCTTTGGAGGCCGACGAAGGCCTCCGCTGGCGCAAGGGCCCGCAATGCCGAAACATGCTGGGAGGTGTTCCCAGACCACTGGGAGGCATTCCTGGGGCGTTCCGGCGCCAGCCTGGGGGCGGGGCCGACATTAGTCGGCCTCCTGAGCCGTTTCAGCTCGGGAAGTCCCCTTTTTTTTTTTGCACGGTTGCATGGTTTTTTTGCACGGTTGCACGGGTTTTTTTGCGCCTCCTTTTTTTGCGAAACCTCCTTAGGAGGCAACACCGCTGGGTTGCCTCCTAAGCCCGGCACAAACATTCCTCTCAGGAATGCGCTGTAAGAGGTTTATACTCTCTCGGCTGATGTAATGTGTTGTCTGTTAGAAACAATATTGAATGTAATTATTAAAGCTTTGCTTGCTTTTACATGGGAAAGTGAGCTCCCAAGGTGAACGCCTGTTGTTAACATCTGTCAAACTTAATCTTTTGGAGCATGACTAAACTAGCGTTGTGACAAAAAAGATTCTGTTTTTATTGGTTGATTAAAGCCAGTGGGTTAATTCATAATATTGTAGGGTTATTAATTCTTCCCTTTTTTTCTAACTTGAAATATACCTTTTTGCTAGAGAGCCTTTCTAGTTATTTAATTTAGACATTCATACCCCACTTCTCTTTCCCCAGTGGGGTACCGAAGTAGCTTATAACACTGTTGTCCCCTCCTCCATTTTGTCCTTCATGGCATAGCTGAGAGTGAGTGGCCCATTTAAGACCATGACAGAGTAGGGATTTGAATAGGGTTGCCAATCTCCAGGTACTGCCTGGCGATCTCCTGCTACTACAACTGATCTCCAGCTGATAGGGATCCTCCGGAGGCCCATAGAAACCAATGGGCAGATCTGGCCATCATGAGGGGGGGGGGGAGTTTTTTGGGATGCCAGGTCTACTGGCATGCAAGCCAATGGGTAGACCTGGCCTCTGTGGGGGAACCACAGTCTCCATCTGGAGGCCAAGTCTACCCATTCTCTCTCTCTCTCTCTCTCTCTCTCTCTCTCTCTCTTTCTCTCATCTGTTTCACTCTTTCTGTCTCTTTCTCTTGCTCTCTCTTTCTCCCTGCCTTTCTGGACACCACCACCCCATCCAGATCTGGGCTGGTGAGTCCGCTGCGAGCTCGCCATCCAAGGCAGTCACCCCCACCCTACCGCAGTTTTAAAATGAATGCACGGGATTAGAAATATTAACTTTATCGAGGACACGGGCAAAACCAATTAATGATATTATTTTTTACTTAATTTTTTTACTTAAAATACAAACATTCTTAAAACAATAAGACTGTTAAATAAAAGAAAATGCTGTAAGGATTATATTGTTGTAAACTTGTTTGTGTTTTAAGTAAAAAAACAATATTATTAATTGATTTTGCCTGTGTCTTCTATAAAGTTTGTATCTCCAGTACCTGGCATTATATTTTATTTATTTATTTATTTATTTGTTATGCATCTGCGGCCCGACCAAGAGGCATTTATGTTATATCTGGCCCTCCTCACAAATGAGTTCGACACCCCTGCTCTAAGGAACCCTGACTGTATTCTCTCTAAGGGAGCATAGTTAATATAAGGGCCTAATTGGGCACTATATAAATGCTGGGCTAGTGACTTGGCTTTGATTTGAATGTGTGTGTGTGTAATCATACACTAGATTTTTTTTCTTTTTGAGCACTTTTGGGATACATTAAAGACATCATTTCATGATTTTTCCACCCTAAAGTTGTGTTTATCCATGTTCTATTTTTAGTAGAAAAATATTCATGAGAATTCTGAGATCACAGGCACCCAATTCACACGTGCTAGAAAAAAAAGATTATATGTCACTATAGATGCATATTCTGGAACGTACTGTGGGCTACATATCTGTCGTGAAAAAAAATAAACAGAATCATTCAAACATAACTAAAAAGTAGGTTAAGTGGAACTGGTAATACTGTATATTAAAATATTCAGTGGCAGCAGTAACCTTAAAATAGTAATGAAGTGTAGAGTTATTTATTTAATGCTAAAATTTGGAAACTGAATTTAATGATTCATTCACATTTTACTGTACACAGGAACTGAAATATTCATGGACATGAGAAGAAACAGCCAGTGACGATGAGTCACTTGTACATTTAAAGATATTTCCCCTCCAAATCTGTTAGTCAAAGGATTATGTGTTTTTTTTGTACATAGTCTAATGAAATTGCTGTGATTTCTGAATTAGAATATCTTCAGCTAGCTAAAAATAATAAAGGCTGGGATTCAAAAAGACACAGTGTATTCAGTGTAGTTCTGAATGGGGGTATGGAGGAACTAGTATTTCCTTCTAGCTGTAGTTTTGCATACTTCATCAAATACCCTCCTGGACCATCCCCCAACTTTCAAGCATAACTTATCAGGGGCTACCAGATGCTGCAGTTTCATCCTTGGAAGGAGCGGCGCTGATATACCCCGTATGTGCCGAAAGCTCTGCATATTTGCATTGGATCCAAACTAATTTTTTTCCTTGCTAAGTTGATTAAATCTACGGACACAGTCAATTTTGTTTTAAGAGTTTACTCTATAGAGGTGCCTATGAATGGAATGCAATGTCCCCATTGTTTTAAAAAGGCATGCTAGTAGGCTTGCCAACCTCTAGGTGGTGGCTGGAGATCACCTGCTATTACAACTGATCTCCAGCCGATAGAGATCAGTTCACCTGGAGAAAATGGCTGCTTTGGCAATTGGCTCTATGGCATTGAAGTCCCTCCCCTCTCTAAACCCTGCCCTCCTGAGGCTCTGCCCCCAACTCTCCATGTATTTCTCAACCCAAACCTGGCAACCCTACATGCTACACAAATTAAATACTAAATTGCTGCTATTCCTACACATGGTCATAACAGGCCTGCTGGATCAGACCAGTGGTGCATCTAATCTGGCATCCTGTTTCACACAGTGGCCAACCAGTTGCTCTGGAGGGCCAAACAAACAGGGTGTAGATGCCAAGGTCTTCCCCTGATGTTGCCTTCTAGGATTGGTATTGAGAGGCTTACTACCTCCGGATATGGAACTTCCATTTTGTCACCATGGCCAGTAGCCATTGAAGGACCTGTCCTCTGTGAATCTGGGCAAGCCTAACACTTTCTGTGCTTGTGGCCATCATAACATCTACTGGCAGTGAACTGCACAATTTAATGACTCGTCGAGTTAAAAAGTGCTAATATTTGTCCATCCCGAATCTATTGTCCATCAACTTCATTGGCTGTCCCAAAGTTTCATTATTATGGGAGAGAAGAAAAAGAAGAATTGGTTTTTATATGCCGACTTTCTGTAACCACTTAAGGTAGAATCAAACCGGCTTACAATCATCTTCCCTTCCCCTCCCCACAACAGATACCCTGTGAGGTAGGTGAGGCTGAGAGAGCATGACTTGACCAAGGTCACCCAGCTGACTGTGTGAAGGAGTGGGGAAACAAATCCAGTTCACTAGATTAGCCTCCACCGCTCATGTGGAGGAGTGGGGAATCAAACCCGGTTCTCCAGATCAGACTCCACCGCTCCAAACCCTTGCTTTTAACCACTATACCATGAGCAGTAGAGGGAGGACAATAGTCTGTATCCACTCTTTCCACCCCATGCATAATTTTATAATTCTCTGCTGTGTCAAAAGATCTCACAGGAAAGGGGGAAAAATCAAAGCGGATTTTGCATATCAGTGCATTGTTACAATTGGCCATGATTTCTGTGAGTCATAATAGTGAGTGGAAATAAACGAAATGGAACACCATTTTACTGCTGAGTAGCATTATTGCACATGTTAGGCACAATCTGTCAGGCTTCTGCTTAGCCCGCAGTCTGTTCTTTGCCCAATCAAAACTCGTTGGATTGTGCTGTTCGTCGCTTCTGTTTCTGAATATCATGTTAAATTTTTAAATAAAGGATAGAGTGACTGTGAGCCTGTTATATGGTATGCATATCCATTTTGTCATCTGGCTAATTTATAAAAATGCTGCCTTGAGAATAAGTGTCAGGTTAATTACCCTCCATAATTGTATTATACTATAGATGAGAGCTTGAACTGTCCTATAAATTGAAAGTGGGCTGTTTGTGAAAGCTGTCTAATTTCAATGAGTGCTCAGATTAATTTAATGTACAACTCCACTCCAGATTTAAACCAGCAAATTACTCGTCGCATCTCCAGCTTGTAAGAGGAGGATGGAGTTGAAAGCAAGAGTCAGCTTCATAGTCAGCTTTGGATAATAGAGATGATGATTTGGGTTACATTCCAGGAGGAGCAGCGGCACGACAGCCATCCAGTTACAATAAAAGTAGATAAAAATCAAATTGCAACACAGCTAATAATAGCAATTCTTTCTGTAGAGGAGAGTTATTCCTATCTTCTTATCTCACTAACGATCGGCGTGCTTTGTGGGGGAAACGCCATACACATACACAGATGGAATGGGAGGTTGACCCAGTATGTAGGCATAAAATGGTCCTGCTTGTTAATTCTTTGTGATGGTAGGCACTAGGATGTACTGTCGCACGAGTCTTTCTGATTTTTTTTGCCATTAAGTAACAGCTGAGTCATGGTGACCCTGTAGGGTTTTCAAGGCAAGAGATAAATGGGGGAGGGGGGTTGCCATTGCCTGCCTCCATGTCATCCCCCTGGTATACCTTGGAGGTCTCCCATTCAAATGCTTGCCAGGGTTGAGGCTGAGAATGTGTGACTGGCCCAAGGTCACCCAGCAAGTTTCCATGGCAGAGTGGGGATTCGAACCTAGGTTTCCCAGATCCTAGTGTGACACTTTAACCACTACACCACGCTGACTCTCTCTGAATAAATTAGACTTTAACAAAAAGGGCTTTACACATCTCTCATTCATTTTACCGAAGCTTGCCTTGTATAGGAAGATGTTTTGGTGGACTGCGGTGTATAGGAGCCAAACGTAGCTCAGTATGGACCTAAATATGGCTCTATTAAAAAACAACAACTTTCAGTTAAGGTATAGTAGAGAGGTAGGTGTTGGAGAGTGTTATGGATTCCCTGGACTGCCAAAAAAAAAAACAAATCAGTGGGTTATAGATCAAATCAAGCCTGAACTGACCCTAGAAGCTAAAATGACTAAACTGAGGCAGTCGTACTTTGGACATATTATGAAAAGACAAGAGTCACTGGAAAAGACAATCACGCTAGGAAAAGTTGAAGGCAGCAGGAAAAGAGGAAGATCCAACAAGAGATGGATTGACTCAATAAAGGAAGCCACGGGCCTCAATTTGCAAGATCTGAGCAAGGCTGTTAAGGATAGGACACTTTGGAGGACAGTGATTCATAGGGTCGCCATGAGTCGGAGACGACTTGACGGCACTTAATACACACACACACAGAGGTAGGATGTACTAGAATAACTCATATGTAAAGGTAATGGTTTCTTGGAGATGCTTTACAGAAAGGGAAATGATCTAGGTGAACAGAAAGGGGAATGATATAGGTGAGCAGTAGCCAGTAATCCAAATGCGAACCATGCTCAGACTTATGCCAAGCACTGAAACAATTGCACTGGGTGATCCAGTGTATATTTCTTACTTATTGTGAGACCTTATGCGTTCCCTTTTCTAATAGAAGACACCCAGCATCCAGTGTTTGTGCCGCAGAAATGCTATAGATTATTAATCAAATACCTGTGATCAGTAATGTTAAGTTGCATATTTTCATTTATGGAAATAGCATAACAGGCTTTCTTATATTGGCTCTTTGTTGATCTCTTTCTTTGGACGTTGACATAGCTTGGCTCTTTAATGGCTAAACCTATTCCATGCTACTTGTTTACTCACATACTACTAGTTCATTTATGCTAAATGGCAGCTACTTAGATTTGTGACTGTTTACATGGATCCAATGGCAAATCTGTATTAGTGGTCATTTATCATATTTAGTTTGCGTTGCTGAACCATGCGTTTGCATTAGGGGCTTTGCTGTCCTTTCTGAGATCTACTTTTGAAGTGCTAATTATTTTCAGATATTTACATTAGCAATCGCTGATTCAGGACCTCCATGCAGACTGGAAAGCTCCGTTCTTGACAATTGTCTCGCCACCTAGTATACAAATATGCTGTGTTATTTTTCAGTTGAGAAGAACACAGGAGTCTTGCTGGGTGAACGCAAAGTCCCATCTTAGTCCAGCATTCTGTTTTTTACAGTGACCAGGCAGACACCTCTGGGAAGTTCACAAGCAGGGTTTGAAAGCATCAGCTGTGCCATGCTGTCTGAGACTTCTTTGTACTCCCGTGTTTCCAAAACGTTAGTTATCATCACGCAAGGAAAGATCCATAAGGTCTGCTAGTTAGCTAACTCATCTTTATAAGATAAGAAGAAGAGTTGGCTTTTATATGCTGACTTTCTCTACCACTTAAGGAAGAATCAAACCGGCTTACAATCCCCTTCCCTTCCCCTCCCCACAACAGACACCCTGTGAGGTAGGTGAGGCTGAGAGAGCTCTAACAGAGCTGTGACTAGCCCAAGGTCACCCAGCTGGCTTTGTGTGTTGAAGTGGGGAAACAAATCCAGTTCACCAGACTAGTGTCCGCCGCTCATGTGGAGGAGTGGGGAATCGAACCCGGATCTCCAGATTAGAGTCCACCTCTCCAAACCACCCCTCTTAACCATTACACCACACTGGCTCTCTAGGGTTACCTAAGGTTGCCAACTTCCAGGTGGTGGCTGGAGATCTTCTGCTGTTACAACTGATCTCTAGGCAATAGAGATCAGTTCCCCTGGAGAAAATGGCTGTTTTGGAAGGTGGGCGCAATGGCATTGTACCATGCTGAAGTCCCTCTCCTCCCCAAACCCCACCCTCCTCAGGCTCTACCTGCAAAATCTCCAGGTATTTCCCAACCTGGAGCTGGCGACCCTAACGATAATGGATCCATTAGGATGTATAGGATAAATCGTGTTTGATAACGTTTCATGCTGCGTTGGTTGTGCTGCAGTAAATATAGAGCTGTCTGAATCAGTAGCCATCCCAGTTGTGTCCTAGTTCTTCTTCCTGCTCTTCATCTCTGGAAACCGAGTTCATAAAAACTGCATTTTACTAGAAATGTCCTGCATTGGCTGTCTTCATGTTTTCATTCTCTCTACCTTATATGTAATATTTTATTTTTCTTCTCTATCTCCTTCTTCATATATCTCCCGTCATAACTGCTTTCTCCGTCATCATCCATCTTTGCTGCCAATTTTCCACTTCACTGTCAGCTTCTCTGTTTCCCCCCCCTTTCTTTTCTTTCTGTCTCATTCTTCTTAAGAACCTTTCACTCTTCCATTCTTTCATTTATGCCAGTGCCGTATTTCCACTCTGCTTTTCTCCCCTGACTTCTTTTGCTCCCGAGCCACTTTGTAATTCAGAAACAGCTTTGACAAGGCTGTCAGGTCACTTGAGTTAAGCGTTTCCTGATATAGCCTGCTTTCTGTTTTCGTGAAATCACCACTGTTGTCTAACATTTATTTAAGACCACCAGCGTACTGCTGCTTTATTTTTTTCCAGGCAATTTAGAAAATTGGCATCCACTTTAATGCTGTATTCTTGCATTACCTATAATAGATCATGTGGCTGAAATATTTTTAATTTAAGAAGAAAACAATACACTTCCTGTATTGTGCTTTTGGTTATTTGTTTCACAAGCTCTTATGGGTTTTATTAACACTGAAATTTTAGCTTTTGCTGTTAACCTAAACAAAACAAACGTAATTTTGTCATTGTTGGAGAGCTTTGTCAAACTCAAAGAGAATACTGTAAAGATTGCGAACTGTCTTGATCACCATTCTGCCAACATCTGATCATATCATTTTAACTGCTTAATTGTTTTTCAGCGTACCTGTGTATATAAAATATCAATAAGGACCCAATATGGGATAATATACTAATGAGACTGGATAGGATAGTTGGGTAGTTGTAAGCCATTTGAAAGAGACTTTGCTTCCCATTTTGTTCGCATGCAATTGTTTTATCCCATCGTCACCTTTGGTCAAAAAGGTTTTGCCGGTTTTTGAAACAATAAAACACCTATAGCCCATTTATTAGATATGAAACTAGTATGAGTGTTCACCACTGTGGGTAGCAGTCGCTCTTTCAAGCTGCCTTCAGCTCTGAAAAAAGAGGTATCAGCTGTTTCCAGACAGCGTTATTGAGACTGCTTACTACCAATAATTTGTTAGAGGAAAGAAAAAAAGGTTTTGTTCTGAAGTTTGAATCAAGTCCATGTTTTCAGGGGTAGTCTTAGTGATTGTGGAGTCCTGGGCACAAGTCCAGTGTGGGGGCTGAGAATAGGGACCAGAAAAAGTGTGGCATTTGCCTCATGCAAGGCAGGCACAAGCTGTTGTGTTTCTACATATGCTGGCACTCTTCTAAATTTACAAGGAGCCAAACACATGCACAGCCCACAACCTAGCTCTTACATACATGGGGTGGGGGAGATACAAGCAGATGAAAGAACTGAATCCTGTGGCAAACTATACATGTGAAAATCCTTGCATTTATTTTAGAAATCCTCCTAGTTAAACTGGAATTGAGGGGAACTGGAATCCAATGCAGAGATTGTGGAACAATCAGGGAATGGAACCTGCCAAATCTTCTGATCCCTAATTTGACCCCGTTTCGTACTATCCCTGTAATGGAGTTAATATGCTGACCCCATCTACTATGGTTTCCAGGTCCCTCTTCACCACTGGCGGGAGGTTTTGGGGGTGGAGCCTGAGGAGGGCGGGGTTTGGGGAGAGGAGGGACTTCAATGCCAAAGAGTCCAATTGCCAACGTGGCCATTTTCTCCAGGTGTACTGATCTCTATCGGCTGGAGATCAGTTGTAATATCAGGAGATCTCCAGCTATTACCTGGAGGTTGGCAACTCTACATCTACCCCATTAAAAAACAATCAAACAAAAACAGGAGGCTGGATGTTATTGATTGATTGATGTGGGTATTTATACCCTTCTTTTTTCATGCATGGGAACCCAAAGAACCATCATCTTCCCTGCACCATTTTATTCTTATAACAATTATTCTTTGTGGTAGGTTACACTTAAAATGGGACTGGTAGTTTCTTGGTAGTGTCAGTTATTTATGCTGAAATTGGCATATCTACAGTATAAATGCCCAAATGCAAATCTTCTATTGAAAAAATATTAGTTGATAAAATGAATGTGGCAAAGCAATTGCTGGTTCTGCAATGGCGCGTGGTGTGAAAATGGGAGCCCTTTTGACTCTTGTGAGCTGGTGATTCATAGCTAATGGGGGATATGAAATGGCAGCGAGCCACTTAAAGCCCTAAGTAGTATACATGTCTGATACAGTTTTGTTCTCTTCTACAATAAAGAACTGTTCAGTATAAAGTAAATTGTACCACTTATTGTTTGACATGCCTTTTTTGTACAATTTTTGGGGGGTGACATCAATTGATAGCTTTATTCAGGAGAACTGCTTGAAGTTTATCTTGTATGCATTTGGAATTGCACTTTATGTCTCAAAAGCAAAGGTGAAGTGATTTTACAAGAAAGGCTGTTGGCAAGATGCGCCCTGCATCTGGAAGGCGGATTTAAGGCTTGAAGGTCCTTGACAAGTGACCAAAAATGAATTCAACCAAGCACTGCTCTTCCACTAACTTATTTCATCTCCCTGGGTTTTTTTTTTTTTAATTTAACATTTTTATTTTTTATATAAAAGGGTACAGAAAAAGAAAAGGAGGGATGGGGAACATGGGTAAAGCATATTTCGGGCCCCGACTTAATTCAAACTTAACAGGAAAGGGAAAAAAACTAATATCAAAGCTTCTAACTTTCATCTAAATCATTAAAACTTCTTCAAACTCACTAAAATGTAATGCATCCCCCAGACCTCAACATAATTTAATCTAGAAGGAAACTAATACCCTAACTTCTATTGTTTAAGCTAAACATTTAAAACATCCTGAATCTCACTAAACATGTTCTTATAAGTCATTGGTATCTTAATATATAGAATAATTCATCTTCCTGGTTGACTGCACTGAGGGCTCATTTTGTATTTACTGGGCTGTTCAGCACTGGACTGTTTACCACATCAAATGGTGACATGTCAAAGTCAACCACTTTGTCAAATCCAACACCTGCTCCCTTCGCAAACACTAGGGTCATTTTCTGAGGCCCTATTTCAAGAGCTCCCACCTTCTGAGGTTGGGTGGTAGCCGTGGAGAGGGCCTTCTCGGTCATGGCACCATAACTCTGGAACTCTTTCCCCAGGAAGGCTTGTCCATCTCATTCTGTTGCTGTACTCTGCCATTGGGTGAAGGCTTGTTTTATGTGGTGTTCTCTCATTGATCCTTCTTTTCTTCCCTGTGTTTTGATTGCTGTTTTTAGAGGGATTTGTGTGTGTGTGTGTGTGTGTGTGCGCGCGCGCTCTGGTTTTAATTGTTTTTGTCACACATAACAGAAGTGGAACCATTTCATCCTAGGATGAGAGCAGAAGATGCTGATATTTATTAGGATTGACCAATGTTTGTGGCAACAGCTGGGCTGGGATCTCTCATCTTGCCTGGATAGCCATGGTTTTGGTTGCCAAGAGTGAAAATGTGAGATCTGTTTTATGCCTAGACCCCTGTCTATTGGCTGGTAGGTTCTGGCAAGCCCAGGTGTTCAGATGCTCAGGTGCTGTAAGTTCCAAGTGAGGTTAGCAATCTCTCTCTGCTTCATTTCTTTGATTAATCTGTATCATAGTTCTGTAACCAGTTCTATAGTTATGCCAGTAGAATAAAGTTTGTATTTGTTTTAAGAGATAAGCGATTGCCCTGATTCCTAACTGTGCACCTCACTGTGGCTAACTAGGGTTGCCAGGTGCCTCTTCACCACCGGTGGAAGGTTTTTGGGGTGGAGCCTGAGGAGGGCGGGGTTTGGGGAGGGGAGGGACTTCAATGCCATAGAGTCCAATTGTGAAAGTGGCAATTTTCTCCAGGTGAACTGATAAAAATCAACTGAAGAAGCAACTGGATTGCGAAACGCACACAAATCCAGAAGTGTCGTTTTGGATTTGGGATTTGGGATGGGATTTGAACGTGGACAGGATTATTGGACTTTGGACTTTTGGACTTGGATCTGTGGAAATGGGACTGTGTAAAGTACCTTTAAATTTCGTGCCGACTGGTGGAGTAACCGGGCACTTGGATGTTTCATGCCAGATTGATTTATGAAGTAATTGGGCTATTGACCCTTTTTGTTTTGATGTTAGATGTGGGAATCTTTTGTGAAGAAATTTCTTTTGAAAGTTGAGCTTACCTTGGTCTACTTTATACTAGTCTGATATTGCTATTTGCCTTGTTTATAAAATATATTGTTTGCTTGGAGCCCAGGTGCTGTATTTCTCTTTTAACTAGTGTTGGTTCAGCACACGTATCACATTATTCAGGTGTAACTACCTGGAGGTTGGCAACCCTGTGGCTAACGTTACCGAAGCAGCTCCGGTTTGATGCTCCTCCTGGCACCAAACTGGTGAAGGGGAAAACATCAGGAGGTGATGGCAGCCCTGAGAGGCTGGGAAGCAGTGAGGGATCCCTGCTGGGAAGATTAGATTTCCCTCAACCAAAACAGCTCCCCCCACCCCGGCCCCAAGCTTCTGAAAAGGGCTAGACCTTGTTTGCTTGGTTGCAGGCTGATAGCCCAAGCAGGGAGCAAGGGTGGCCCGTTGGGCACTTGGGTAGAAGGAAGACGGTTTTAATGATGTATTTTGGTTTGGTTTTACTGGTTTGAAAGACATATTTTTAGTATGCACGTTTTTAATCTGTTACTTGTCTTCTGATGAGGGCAGAAAGGAGGGTAAACTTTTTGTAAATAAAATAAATAAATGTAACTCATTAACCATATATACCAGGGGCCCTCCACATGATGTCCATGGGTGCCATGGAGCCCACTGATTCTTTTCCTGGTGCCCACCAAGGGCCTTTAGAAACTGGGAGAGATTAGGTGGGTGTTTGCCCAGCAGGACATCTGATTGGCTGTACAGATTAAAAGGCATCCTGCCAAACAGAGTTTCAGCCTGAAATGTTGAAGAGTTACTGTGATGGTTTTATCTATAACCTTGCTCCCTGACCTTTTATGGTTTGCTCCTCCTCCTGTGGCAACCATTTTGTGATTGTTGCCCACTGCCCTGTGCCAGAATTCCAAAGGTGCTCACAGGCTCAAAGAAGTTGGGGGTTGTGTACCAAATAGATGACCTTGATAATATGTTCCTGGCACACAGCAAAGTTAGCCCCTGTTTAGGTTGTCTTGTCTTGATGCATCACGAAGTCATGTGGCTAGGGTTGCCAGGACCCTCTTTGCCACCGGCGGGAGATTTTGGGGGCGGGGCCTGAGGAGGGCGGGGTTTGAGGAGGGGAGGGACTTCAATGCCATAGAGTTCAGTTGCCAAAGCGGCCATTTTTCTCCAGGTGATCTGATCTCTATCGGCTCGAGATCAGTTGAATTAGCAGGAGATCTCCTGCTATTACCTGGCAGTTGGCAACCCTACATGTGACCCTACTATAAATTATATTTTTTCTGCTGCATGCCGATTTCATTGGGAAACCCAACGTTTTTTTTAAACATTCCTAAAAGTGGAAAGGTACTTCAGTGAAGAATTAAATGTGTTTTCTTCTACTGTCGTAATCAAATCTTACAAATGGACGTTTGCTGCTCCAGCAGTTTTTGTTTGCCACAGTTATGCCAGACAATACCAAGACTGACACATGCTTGTGGCAGATAAAAATATTAAGCTCTGCTTCTGAACAGGGGGAAATGGCTGTTGAGCAGAGTTAGCCACTGAAGTCTTTCGAGTGGTGCCCTTATTCTGGCACTTAAAGAGCATTCCCAAACTGGTCAACTCAGAATCCTTCTCAGGTCTAGTAGATGGGGCTTAGTCCCAGGAAAGTGTTTTTAGGATTAAACTGTGAGTATCTTAAGCCGCTGAAGTTTCAGATTTACTGGGGCATGCCTCTGAAGGCTGGAGTAAAAATCTTCTACCTATCACCGTTGAATAAATGAACGCATGATACTAATGGGAGCTAATGATCTAGACTCGTGTGCTGACTGTGGTGTGACAATAGCTTATTTTTTCCTGTAAACAATATATTTGTACTTTATTCATCTTTTCCTCTGTGCAGCTCATAAAGCCTGCTTTGGCTATCATGTGTCATTAGCTGACCTTGTTTTTCTAACAAGTCTGAGTCAGAAGGCAAAAATTTCCATTTCTGATTATTGTACGGCCTTCGTTTGCTGAAATAATGTATGAAGTAGATCATAAAGAGATACACACCATGGTCCTAAAAATGGGGGGGGGGATCTTAGGATGAGAGGCCAACTATACTTATATTCACATTACATCTAAAATCCAATTTGCTTGGCTGTTTGTGCTACAGCTGCCGATTATGTCCTGTAATGATATGGCATTGCTTCGAGGTATTGCAAATAAGCAACATTAATTTTCAGACAAAGTAATAGTTTCCTGTAATTCAAAGGGAGGTGGGAGTGGATGTAATTACTGTTTAGTTCCATTGAAATGGGTATCTTGAAGAAAGAGTTATTCCACCCCCCTCTGCTACCTCTTATTTCATCATTAAAAAATGAAGAATGGCAATGAGTGAAATATGCCTGAGATGTTTACCTGTATATCTTCAGAGGAAAGAGGAAGAGGAGGAATAGTGTACTTTCCTCTAGTCATACAATTGTGCTGAAAGGAGGGAAAGAAGCTGCTGCTTAATTTTAATGCTTGTAGAACTGGCGATCTTGTGGAGAAAAATAAATCAAGAAAGTGTCAGTAGAAGACCAGAAATGTCATTGTTTCCTCTTTTTGAACACTTTTGACAAAACAAGGTTACAAAACAACCTATAGAAGGCAACAAAGGCATAAATCCAGGATGGGACTAGATGTTCATGGGGAACCTGAGTTGTTGTTGTTGTTTTTTTTAACAAAGAGATGGAAAGTAGGGATGTGAAAGAGTGACTTTCAGCATAGAAACAGTGGGCTGAGAGGAGGTGGGCTTAAATGTTCTTCCATCTGTTACTCTTCCACTTAATCCTCAGTTGTTTTTGCTTTGAGCTGGGGTTCCAGATGTGAGTTTGCCCCCTTGCAGAAGAAAACAGCTGGAAGAAAGTTGTGCAAGGGGGAAAGAGATTGATGTAAGGTTTATGCACTCCTTCTCCACACCTGCGCGGGGACAAACCCAGACCTGGATCTGTATCATCCCCAACCTTTCACAAAGATCTACCACAATGTTTTAAATAAATGGTAGTTTTCTTCATTGCCACAGTAGATTCAGTTCAGGGGTCTCTCTCTAGTACCTTCAGCAGTCACTGTATTCTTTTGATAATGGTGTGTGGGGTAGAAGTGTATTTTACCACATAAACTGAAAGTGTGGTGTTTTTTTTCCTTCTTACACTTTGGGGGGAAATTGCTTTTGGCTACTGTACTGGACCATTTAGCAGAAGAAGTCCGTTTATTTTTTTTTGCTGAGGATAGTGAAGGAATTTTGTTAATCGATTGTACTAACACTATAAATCCTGTAATAATGTCTGCTTTGTATTACTGAAATTGGGCCATATGACAGAGTAACCATTCTTTTCTTAACAAAGACAACTAGGGGCAACCTTTTTTTTCATCACAGTTATTAAAATTTGCTAGGCTGCCAATGGACCACCTGTGGTTTAGTTGGTCCAGTTGAGAGCCAGCATGGTGTAGTGGTGAAGAGTGGCGGATTATAATCTGGAGAACCGGGTTCAGTTCCCCACTCCTCCACATGAAGCCTGCTAGGTGACCTTGGGCCAGTCACAGTTCTCTCAGAACTCTCTCAGCCCATGCAGAGCCGGGCAATGGCAAACCACCTCTGAATGTCACTTGCCTTGAAAACCCTACGGGGTTACCATAAGTCAGCTGTGATTTGATGGCGTGCACACACATAGTTGGTTGGGCAAGTGTCTCCTTACTACTCCATGTATATCCTTCCTTTAAGCTGTGAGCTTGGTGTAAATGGATTACTGATCTGTAAGGGAAAGTTCAGAGCAACTGATTTAACTCATTGTTTGCATAAAATAACTAAAATCATGTATTTAATATTATTTAAGTATCAATGTGTTATAATTCTGTTGATTGACTTTTCTTGATTTAAAAGTCCATGGAAGAATTGTATCCTCAATAAAAATACCTCCTGTTTCAAATTAAACCCATGTTTGTCCTACCAACCTTGACACAGTGACTTCAATTTGTATGCAAAAAATGTTTGTCACTCGTCTGATCCCTGAGAGAGAAAATGGAACAGGTTAGATTATGTGATACATTTAATTGGTCATTGGTATTTATTGGTTTGTCTTTAAAGCTTCATAAAAAGCTTCTCAGCTTTACTCTCCCTGATCTTTCCATTTATTGAGTCTGGATCTTTTTAGTATATAATATATCAAAATATTACTGTGTCACAGAAATATAGTCATATATATGAAATATTATGGTTCCACTTCAATTGCGCATATCCTCCCACAGATGCTGCTCTGGGCACCAGTGTTTCCTGCTGCTGGGTACTCCTTCCCAATTGGTAGCCCTCCCAAGTGCAAACAGGGCGTTGGCATCTATAGGCCCACTGGTGTTACATTACTTTCCTTAGAAGAAAAAGTAAAAGTGTGATGAGATGCCAAAGCTGTCACATTTTGTTCTGGATGACTCTGTTCAGAGCTGATTCAGATATAGGTGTGCACTTAACGAACCCTAGATGTCTAGTTAGCTTTCCTATACCGGATCATTTAACCCCTAGCCAGAGGTACACCTCAGTAGGGCTGTTGGAAAAAAAAATTCAGTAAAATTCGGATTCGGCAAAATTCGGCCCGTTTTGATTCGGGCCGTGCCGAAGTCCGAACTCCCCCGCTTCGGATCCCGGAAATTCGGGCGAGATCCAGAGTTCGGGGGGAAATTCGCCCCCCCTCGCGCCTTCAGGGAAGCCCCCTGAAGGCGCATGGGGGGTGGGGTGGAACAGATCTGTGCCTCCCGTCCTGGTTACAGGTCTTCTAATCTACACAAGGCCATATAATTGTTAAAACTTTGTATTCTTCTTACTGATCTTCAAAGCTATTCTATTCTGGGTCTCTAGACTTTCTTGGCAGGCTTCCCTGAGAGGCCAGGTTTACTCAGACTATGGCCATTTATTCATGGAAGGTTTTGCATTGGATTTGCCACTCTCTGGATGCACATTTTCCCCATCCAAATTCTCAAAACTCTGCATGGGGGCTTATTGTTGAGTTTTGAGAATATGGATGGGGGGGGGGGAAGTGCATCTAAAGAGTGGCAAATCCAAGGCAAAACCTCCCATGCATAAATGACACATGTTTGCGACAACATCTATGTTCTTTTTGGTCAAGTCCAGCAACTGTTCCACTACATTTCTGGCCATATCCATGACAACTGGTTTATTGCAACATGAAAGCAAGGGTAACTAGCTTGATTCCAAAGTCTATTTACTGATTTACTGATTTACTATGTATGTACATAATCTCTGTATATATTTGTATTTGTTTTTTACCCTGCATTATCTGAACAAGTTCAGTAAATTTGCCATTCTGGTGACTTTGGATGTTTTGTATTCATTCATTTAGAAAACATTCACTGACACAGATGGAGAAAACCAAACAAACAATTCAGTTAATGTCCTACATGTGTGTATCATTTAGATTTTGGTCAGATTTTTAGGTTAGATTCCAAGTCTAAATTTAAATGTAAAGGTTTAAAGTGTTGATGAAGATTGAGTATTTTGAAATGTTATTTCCACTTTAATCTACGATGGAGTGGGCTGGCAGTAGGAGAAACTGGCAGGTACTGACAGGTACTCTTTTTTCCCCTCCTTGTTTTTTTTTAATTTATTTCTTGCCATTCTGAGGCAGAGTTGAAGGGGATAGAGAGAAGAGTTTGGCCTTTTATGTAGGACGTTTCCCCATGGTCATCCCTGCTGACTGCTCCGGGGCTTCCTTTTGATTATGCATGCCTTTTCTGCCCGTCAAAGGTCACCTCACACTTCCCGCGCATTATGCCTGCATTTTCCAGATTTTGGCTAAAACAGCATCTGGAAAACACGGGCAAAACATGAGGGGAGAGCAAGGCGACCTCTGACAGGTGGAAAAGGCATGAATAATCAAAAGGGATCCCCGAAGCAGTTGGCTGGGGGGACTGTGGGGAAACATCCCTGCATAAAAGGCCTTTGTGTATGTAATTTAATGTGTTGGGGTAACACTTTAGTGCACCCCCCCCCACTGCTGGTGACAGCAAATAATTGCACAGCCCTCCCCCCCCCCCTAGTCCTTTTTAATGTTCTGGCAGCAACCTAGCTGTATAGTGGGAGCCTTTGCGAAAGCTGCAGATACTTCTGTCTTTCCACCCAGTTAAAAAAAACAGAGTTAAGCTTTAATTTCATCCTTCTCATCCTATTTCAGTGCAGTGAGAAAAACTGGATATAATCTTGGGCTGTTGCATGCCAGGTTTTCACTCCAGCTTGGTTCCTTAACTGAGTTGGTTTTTTACCCTCCCATACACACAGTATCGTTTGCTTTTGCTGTGTTTTTTCTGACCACTTTGATGAGTCTTCTGGAAAAAAAATGGGGAAAACTTAGGGCAAAACCCATAGCTGATGCTGTGTACAAAGTAGGGGGAAATGAGGCAGTTAAGAAGCCAATCTGGAGCAAAAACCCAGTGCTGAAAGCTTTTTTGAAGGCGTGTGCAACCCAAGCGAAACCAGACAGAGGACGTGATAACATTGGCATAGAAATTAGCTTGCCATCCATATTTATGTTTGAGATTTTGGAGGGGACTTTCTTTCAGTTGGCTACACTTGCATCTAGAGTGAAAAAAGTCACAGCTGGATTTGTGCATCACAGTATTGAGTGATTGTTTTTGTTGTGGGATTTTTGACCCATGTAAAGGAAAGAGTAACTCAGGCAATATTCCTTAGATGAAAACGTATGGCATTTACTACTAATTGAAATCAGTGATTCAGCCTCCTGTTTCTTCAGTCACTGTTGCCGTGGGCAGTGTACAAATTTGGAGAGCTGTGTTTCTGGCATGTTATAGAATGGATAGCCTTGCTTTGGAGTGTTATGAAAAAATTTGACTTTTCAGTCTGTCATTTTTTAAGTTGATTTTCTGACAGGTTGTTGGTGTTTGAAAATAACGAGCATTTTACAGCTGCTTTTCATATCCATAGTGGCATAAAATAAATAAAAGAGGTTAAACCTAACAGAAGATATTTTTTAAAAGTATAAGAGCTGTGAAAGCTAAAATATGTGAGAGGAGCAGAAATAATTATTGAATTGGTAAGAATGTTCTGATGATCCTCTAAAGACCATTGAATTGAGGAAAGATTAATGTTATATGTTTATTAATCCATTGTGCCATATAATAGTATAATAGGGTTGCCAGCTCTGGGTTCGGATATTCCTGGAGATTTTTGGGGCAGAGCCTGATGAGGAGGGCAGGGTTTGGGGAGGGGAGGGACTTCAATCCCATAGAGTCCAATGGCCAAAGCGGCCATTTTCTCCAGGTGAACTGATCTCTGTCAGCTGGAGATCAGTTGTAATAGCAGGAATCTCCAGCTAGTACCTGGAGGTTGGCACCCCTAAAAATAGATATCTGTTTCTGATTACTGCCTTCTTGGAGACAGTTCAGTGAGGCAGGAGAGGAAATATCTACAGCAGGGGTCTCCAGTAGGTAGCTTGCTGACTGCTGCAGAGTTGCTCATGCATTCCCTAGAACAGTGGTTCCCAGCCTTTTTGGTATGGTTGCCGCACATGTCAAAACTTTCTTGGTATGGTGATCTATCCACTTACAAACAACCCCTCCCCCAAAAAAAGAGCGTGCACAACTCAATAAAACAGTATGAGCCCAGGACCCACTTCCATGGCTGTTGTAACCCACTTTTGGATTGAGAAATGCTGCCCTAGAAGACCAAGGGAAAGCTCGTGGGGGATGGGGGTGGAATCTGCTCTAGGCTTTTACTTTTTGAAAAACCACATGTATTTTATAGGATTATGCTCTGTGCTGCTTAGCTGATAGCTTCATTTCTAGTGCTCTTCTTAGTCCATATTCTGTTTCTATGACAGAACAAAATTTACTAACTTTCCAGAGGTAGTTCTCCCTAGGAATCGCCAGAAAGTGATATCGCATCTCAGCCCATGTCATGGCCCTCCCATATATCTGCCCACAAACTTCCTGCTAGTTTCCAGGCACTGTCTGACAACCCTAGCTGAGGGAGTGAGTAGCTCGGGATATTTTTCATTATTTAGAAAGAGTTGTCGTTAAATAAAAGGTTGGCAACCACCGATCCAATACAGGGATGGGCAGGGGCTTTCTATCCTGGTGCACTGAAGTTGTCACTTAGAGCCCATTCCTGGGGGGGTGGGAGGCAAACTGTGGTGGCCGGGACAGCACAGCTGAGAAGCCCACAGGGGAAAGCAGACCTGCGCCACCTAAAAAGGTGGTGCATCGGGTTGCCAACCTCCAGGTAGTAGCTGGAGATATCCTGCTATTACAACTGATCTCTAGCCGATAGAGATCAGTTCACCTGGAGAAAAATGGCCATTTTGGCAATTGGGCTCTATGGCATTGAAGTCCCTCCCCTCCCCAAACCCCACCCTCCTCAGGCTCCACCCCAAAAACCTCCCGCCAGTGGCAAAGAGGGGCCTGGCAGGCGCAGGACTGCTGGCATCCTGGGAGGCATTCCTGGGACATAAAGGGTTTGGAAGCTGCCAAAAGGCTGTTCTGCCCCCTGGAACACACTGGGGCATCTCCCGGGACGCTGGCATGGGGATTTGCGCTGGGAGAACACCACGGAAGGCCCCACCAGCGCCCGAGCCCCGTGCTGTGGTGGGCATGCCCTCTGCAGCGGATAAGTCCCTTTTATCCTGGGATAAATGGGCACTTATGCTGCTGCAGGGTCATGTTGGCTCCTAAGCCACCCCAGACTCCTCTTCAGGAATACACAAATGGGGGATCGTTAATAATGACACTTTTTTTCCTGTTTTCATAAATATGGGAGATTCTGATCTTTGAAGTACATTATGCAGACTCAGTTAAATAGAAATGTATTTGATATAAGTACATCAGACTTTTTTTTTAGTTCAAGCTTCCAAGGGTAACATATTTTGCATTCAATGAAATAAAACTATGAAGAAAAAATGAGTAGGGAAATGCTATTACATTGCTTCACATTGAAATGTTAAGTGAAATCATTTTGAATTGGATGAATCAGCACTATAGAAATTCTGTCTAACTAGGAGGAGGATTGTTGCATTTTTTAGGCATAAACTAGATTGATGATAATATCTTGTTACGGAGCATCACAGAGGTTCACATGACAAGCACTAGAGCAACTGCTCTCTATAGAATTGCACTTCAAATGATAGCCATTTATCAGGCAGATGGAAACAAACCATGCACAATAAAATGAAGAGGAAATGAGAATATTCCGGGATCTTTGCATGAAGTGATAAGTAGACAATAAAGTATATTATGTGGAAGAAAATAAATACAAAATTGGTGAACGATAATGTGTTGCAAAGATATTTATTAGTACATTTTCATTTAACAAGCTTTATTTTATCCTTCCCTTATTTTCCCACCAGTACCTTGCAGGTTCATATTTGAGAAAGTCAAAGGTCAAGGGAGCTCTTACACTGAAAGAGACAGTGTCGTCTAGTGGGTAGAGTGTTAGAGTAGGATTGGCCTAGGCAGGTTCAAATCCCCAGTTGCCATGAAACTTACATGGTGACCTTGGGCCAGTCATGCTCTCTTAGCCTAACCTACCTCACAGAGCTTCTGTGAGGAGACAAGGCATAGCTGTATACATTGCTCTAAGTTCCTGGGAGAAAGGGTGGTATAAAAATGTGTTAAGTAAATAGCAAATAATAATAGAAAATACTCTATCTCTCTTGCTAACTTGAGGTGTTGTTAAAGGTTGCTCCCTTCTAGGGTTGTGCATCTCAAGAAACCCAAACAGAAAATAAACCCGAAATTAGCCATTTTGGTAATTTTCGGGCTTCAGACTTAACAAAACCTGGGGGTCTGCCCGAAGCCAAATATGCAATTCCTGAAAAATTCAAATAAATATTTGGCTTTTCAAGGGTTCGGCTATTCGCCTTTGCTCAGAAGCACTGCTCTTTGCTTTCTCCCATTTTCCTATCTTTTTTTAACTGGTTTTGTTAGGGCCCCTTAGTTGGGGCCTTTTGAGATGGGGATTGTGTAATTGGAGCTAGCTTGGCCTGACCAACCATTCAGCAGATTAATCTGGATCAAGCATAAGGGTTTTTTGAAAGACAGTGCTTCCCAAGTCCCGTCTGGAGGGATGTACCCTCCAACTAAAAAGAGCCAGCTTCAACAGCTCTTTCTGCCAGTCCTTGGCAACTCTGAACTTCTGAAGCTGAAACCAATGGAGGCTCGCAAATGCCTGGAGGATGGGGGCAACCCCTTTGCAGGCCCATAAAATTGGACCCCCTGTGCCAGAGTTCACCAAACTACGGTGACCATCTAAGGAGGGTCCCTTGTAGCCATGCTGCAAATTTGGTGACTTTACCTCCAAAACGCCCTCACAGGAGCTTTGAAAAAGTCCCCATGGACTATAATGGGCCCAATTTTTTCGGTAAACATGGTAATAAGCCGAATATTGATATTTACCTGTATGGGTATTCAGCTGATGCTGAGATTACCGACAAAAATTGGGCCCAAAAAACCCAAACCCGAATTTTACAATTTATTTATTTATTTGCACAGCCCTCTTCTCTTCAGCTCTGGTCCTGGTACACTATTCCAAAGGCCATTCCTTAAATTGTGATTGTGAGATCCTTGTTCAAAGTGACTTTTTAAACCTTAGAAAAAGCACCCCTGGGCTGGTATCAGCCTTGTGCAGAACTGGTCTGTAAGCACCACAGGTACCACTTCTTAAATGGCTTAGGTGCTGTGAATAACCACAGTATTGCATAATTAATTTCCCAGTCCTTCCAACACTCATCCCCTTCAAAATGTTTGTCAACTTGTGGCCATACTTGACAGTATGATATTAGCATGTAGCTAAAGTACAAGTTCTTCCTAGAATGACAATGTGTTGATATATGGAAGGTCACAACCAAACTGGAAGGAAAGGAGCTAGGAATGTAACTGGAGATTAACACGAAGGAATTTGGCACACTTGTGGTCACGATGTTGTGGGAACAGGGGCAATGCACATATTTACCATGAATAGCTTTGGTATGTCCAGACTGACTGCTCTGTTTTTTAGGGTTCATGTTGATGTATACTGAGGCTGTATGTGGGCAGTACATTGCCCCTGTTCTAACAACATGTCACCCACATGCAGATCGTGCATAGCATGTACTTCCATTGCTGTGGTTGGTAGGCTCTTGGTGTGTGTGTAATATCTGAAAAAGATATGATCTCATGATTTATTGTCCCATTTCTGCAGAATCTCTAGCTACTTCACTTATATATTTTGAATTCCTTTGCTCTTGTTGATCGGCAGCTGATTGTGTGACATTTCTGCTCTTTGAAGCACATACATAGGAAATATTAAATGGGAATTGGTCACCCATCTGACCCTGCCATGAAGGTCTATAAACAGAATCCTACATTCCTGTCCTGTTTTAAAAATTGTGTATACACATTAAGCTCTGGAAAAGTTATGCCGTGAACCACTTTTTCTGACTTTGCATTTATGTGTACATGTGCTCAAAGAATGAAATGCAGTATTCCATGAAAATGCTAAATGTTATAGCAGCACAGAATGGTAGAGGCATGCTTCTCTTGGCTGGATTATACATGTAGAAATGCTTTAAAAGTTCTTCGGAGCTGAATGCTTTAAAAGTTTTTAGGAGAAACTGTAAGGCCATTTTATTCACAAGGGCTTTTGATGGGATTTAAACTGCAGGCATTTTTACCATATTTTGTATGTTTCAATTTTTGGAATTGTAAGCCACCATGAGCCACAAGGGAAAAGCAGAGTATAAATATTTTAATAAATAAAAATGTGTTTATATGTTTCATTAATTGTTTTGACTGTTTGCTGGCCTGTGAACCCTAAATTGGATGGAGAAGTAGCATGAAATGTTTTAAATAAATGCAGATATCGTCCCTATACTGATAATTTGCTAAAAGAAAATCTGAAGTGGCATGAAACATTGTAAACCAGAACCAAGACAAGCATGCTTTTCTCCTCATTTGAGTCAGTTTAAATAACACGAATCCAGAAAAGGGGGAATTTGATTTACAGTTCACTTGTTGCTTATAATTTGAAATTTTGTATGGGAATGAAAAGCAAAAATGTGAAATATCAGGAGTTGAGCCACTAGTGCTCCAAAATATTTGGTTATTTCCCTAAATAAATGATACGCACACTGAAAGAAGACATCAACAAGTATGCAAATTAATCAACAAAAAGACTCATGTTTAATATCAATAGGCTTCATCTAGACCAAGGGAGACAATGACTAGTATAAGCATAATATCTCTAATAAGCTCCCATTAGCTAAGTATCATAAGCATAATAGCTGTAATACATGCACATTTAGCTAAGTATCACAGGGCTTTATTCATTATTGTGATTGCAGAAGTGTTCTTGAAAACTAACTCTGACATGCATAATGGTGCAGTGTTTGATGAAAAAGTAAAAAAAAAACTCCCAGTGTGCGCACACCTCAGAATTTAACAGGAAAGTGTTTCTGAAATGATTCCTGCTTGAGTCTTTTTAGTGCTTGGTGAATGGTAAAGGGGGACATCTATTGAATACTTGCTTGGGTTCTCTGGATGTATTTGACAAGGAGAAGTGTTTGCTGCGATCCTCCTGCTCTTTGTTTCATAGCACACTTCAGTCTGAATAGTGCAGGTGTCACGGTGGATGGAATTTTCCGGCATTACAGCAAAGCGTCTGATTATATGGCATTTATGGTGTCTTCCAACGTTATAACTCTATGAAGTAGTGATGGGCTGCCTTTGGGCTTGCAAATATACTTCAATAGCAAATGCAAGCAATTTTAAGCACGAGATACTTTGAGACTCAGGATGTTAATATCAATTTCTACACAACTTATGAGCCTGTGAATAGGATGTGGGATCAGTAGGGTTGCCAGGTGCCCAGTGGTGGTGGGCAAACCCCCGGCAATCCAACCCCCTGCCCGCCGACCAGCTGAGGGTCGGCGGGCAAACGTGCACGCTTACACACCATGGCACATCACTTCCGGTTTACAACCGGAAGTACCGCATCACAAGGTAAAGGGCCCCTTGCTATGCGGCACTTCTGGGTGTAAACGCATTGCAAGGGGCCCTTTACCACTCAAACTGGGAGTGTCACATCGCAAGGGGCCCTTTACCACTCAAACTGGGAGTTTGCATGGTATAAGGCCCCTCGTGATGCGGCACTTCCAGTTGTAAACCGGAAGTGACACATACGCGCATCTGTGTGGCTGCGCCCACGCAATCCCCTCAGCTGTGCCCCAAAAGCCTCCCACTGGAGGAGAGGGGGGACCTGGCAACCCTAGGGATCAGCACTATAAAAACCTAAGTTAGCATCAGCAACAAATACTATGCTTAGTTTGGGTCAATTATTGTCTGCCTTGGATCCCCATTATCACAGTTACTTTAACTTAAATTTAATAGTGCCTCCAGTCTTCTGGGTGTTCCACAGGAATAAAATTTAATGGGGCCCTGCATACAGGCTTATGGGCTTGGATCATGTCACTGTGTTCTATCTAGCTGTCCACATTTATCTCGCCCTTTCTCCAAGGAGCGTCAGTGTGGTGTACTGGTTAGAGTGCTGGACTGAGTCTAAGGTTCATAGCCTCACTTGCCTTCAGCCTTACTGGGTGAGTCATTCTGTCTTGCCTTCATCTGCCTCACTGGAGTAGGGGAGAACCATATACATCACCTTAAGTTCCTTGGCGGAGGGAATGAATAAATAAAAGAATCTTACACAACTCTGTTCTGCTTCCAGCAGAGCTTGTCTTTACATAAAGAGCCTCTTCCACTGATGGAATGCTTCTTCTGCCAGATATAAGTTCCACTGTCAGAAGAGAGTTATGCCCACTTCTGTAAAATATAGGGTTCTCAGACCTCTGCCAGGGGTTGGGATCACCCACTTTGGGACCTCTCCCCCCGGCGCTGTTCAGCTAGCCGGCAGGGGAACTTACCAGCAGCAAACTGAGGCCTAGGACTCTGTCGCTGGCGACGTATCGATGTAACTTCTGGTGCTCACCAAAAGTGACATTATCACCTTGCCACTGGGGCACCGATGCGCTGGTATTTGGGCAAAAACTCAATGGTAAAAATGGCTTCTACCATATCTAAAAAGAGCTTTTCATTGTATACTCCGGGCTAGATTGTGGGAAAAATTAGCAAGAACTTCTATTGACCGCCGGCTCCTTTGGTTAATCCATAAATTATATCAGAGTAACACAGCACAGCTGAGATGTGGAAATAGTGGTCAATTAACCAGAGATTAAAGTGAACAGAGGTGTTTGTCAAGGTTCCCTTCTGGCCCCCTTTCTTTTTAATTTATATATAAATGACATTGACAGCCACCTATCGGGTGAACATTTTCACCCTCCTCACTTGTCCCAGACACCTGTTTCAAATTTGTTCTATGTAGATGATGCTGTATTGCTTTCACTGTCTCGTATGGGTTTAAGACATCTACTAAGTGTGTTTGCATCTTATTGCTTCCAAGAGTCCTTAGAAATAAATTACCAAAAGACTAAGGTTGTAGTATTTTGTAAAGGTGTCCCACCTCATCATTCTTCATGGAATATGGATGGCCACTTAATTGAGCAGGTTAATAAATTTCGCTTCCTGGGCATCCTTTTTTCCTATAATATGTCCTGGGCACGCCATATGAGTGCTGCCATGAAGCTAGCATGAAGCTTCTACCATAGAGATTTTGCCCAAATACCAGAGTGTCCCCATGTCACTGGTGATCTGAGGATGTCACTTCCGGTGCATGCTAGGAGTGACTTTGATGTGTTGGGGGTGATAGAGGCCTAGGCCTCAATTTGCCGCCAGTAAATTCCCCCACACACTCTTCATCCCCCGCTAGTTGCCAGGGGGTACCTGGCAATCCTAGTAAAATGGGATCATCAATTAACTAATGTATAGGAGTATCAGAAGAGGAAAAGGCAGTATAATTTCTGTAGAGTGAAGTGGCTCTCTCTGTAACAGCTTCTGGAATCTACAAGTCTGGAACTTTATGATAGATTCAGACATGCACACACATTCTGTCTCCATAGCACTTCAAGGCATCATAAGCAGGAAAAAGAGAGAAGGAATTGCAGTTTGAGGTATGGGAAGGGTCAGAGTCCTACAAACGGAGAGAGAAGGACTAGAATGTGCCTTCCTAAAAATACTCTTCAGAATATGTGGAAATTTTAAATGCCTTTAAACTAGCAAACAGCAATGAAGGGGCCAACTTATTCTCTTTGTTTATGGCTCAAAGAAACTGAGGAGGCAATGTTTTATCCATCTGCTAACTGGAGCATCTCTTGAAATTACTGACGCAATTGGAATCCGAGCAGGCATTTTCCAGTAAATGCCTGCTGCTGCTATATTTGGCAATTAAACATCCTGCTTGCATAGCACCGCCTCCTCTTACCCAGACACTGGAGAGAGACCTTTAAGTCTCCTCATGCAATGGAGGCAGCAGCTGCTTTCCACTCCCTACCTCCCTTGTCTGTTCACTGCCCCTTTGCTCACAACTTCACTGGCTTCTCACAGAAGATGGGTGAGGTCAGGGGGAGGGACAAGCCCTGGCAGTGAAGCGGTGCAGCAGCCGCTTTGACTCCTACAACAACAGGAGATTAAAAGGCACTCTGTGAAGCAAGAGGTTGCAACCCCATGTGTATGCAATCCTGTTAGGGTTGCCAGGTCCCTCTTCACAACCTGCGGGAGGTTTTTGGGGCGGAGCCTGAGGAGAGCAGGTTTTCGGGAGGGGAGGCACTTCAATTCCCTGGAGTCCAATTGCCAAAGCGGCCATTTTCTTCAGGTGACCTGATCTCTGTCAGCTGGAAATCAGTTGTAATAGCAGGAGATCTCCAGCTAGTACCTGGAGGTTAAGGAAAGTAGTGCAGGAATCTTAGGCTATAATTACTACAACACAAATGAGTGAAACATCAAAGTGTAATCAATGCATACAATAGTGGAAAGGGACAAACATACAATAGTGGAAAGGGACAAACATACAACTATATACAATGGTATTTCAATAGTCCACAAAGGTATGTATAAATGTGTTTTTTTCAATAGTCCATAAGGGTACATAGATCCAAGAAGATTCCAATAGTTGGTCACAAGACCTCAGCAGATGTGTAAAAGACTATTATGAAAGGAAGACGATCGTTTCATTCTTCATCAGTTCCATTCAATTCATGCAGTTCAAAAGGTATACAAGGTTCAAAAATTCATTTCTTCCCCTTAGGGATAAATCTTATAACTATATCCACTGGCAAATGTAATAGTCCATATGACTTAAAATCTATAGAGGATATAGTTGGGATAAACAGAAGTCATTGCAAATGTAACAGTTCCACAAGGGATACACAAAGTAACAAAGGTAATGTGCAGGACAATGGTTAGCACATTACCTTTGTTACTTTTTGCAGGACAATGATTCAGCTCAAAAAGTAACAAAGGTAATGTGCAGGACAATGGTTAGCACATTACCTTTGTTACTTTTTGCAGGACAATGATTCAGCTCAAACCCAACCCCTTTCTGACTATATATTACTCTTCCTACACACTTGACACTGAGAGACACTGTCCTTCAGTGTTACTCCTCTGAAGATGCCGGCCACAGCTGCTGGCGAAACGTCAGGAAAGAAAATACCAAGACCACGGTTACACAGCCCGGATAACCTACGAGAACCAAAACTTTACCATTTAGGTAAAGTTGTTGCCATTGAGTTGCAACTGACTCATGGTGATCCCATAAAGTTCTACCTCAGGGGGTTTTCAAGGCAAGAGATAAGCAGAGGCAACCCTATGTTCATTTGTTGTCAACTGTGGGTTGGCTGTGCAGGGTCCCTCCTCCTCTGTGGAGTCCTCACTGTCGCTGAGCTCAGGCTGGGCCATCACATCTGCATAACAGCACCTGTCTTCCTTGATGGCTTCCCATGCAAGTCCCAACAGTTCTTAGCTTCTGAGCTCTGACAAGATCAGGCTAGCCTGGGCTATTAGGACTGACAAGTGGCAACCTACCAGGACTTGCGGCAGGCATCTCATTTTCCCCTCCCCCACTATTTCATCTTTCCCATTCCTCAAAGCCCCCTTAGCCTCTCCCCTTTGCCTGCTTTCTTCTCCTTTCCCACCCAACAGCCAACTTCCTTTGCTCAATATGTCAAGAGATCCCATTATTTCTCCCCCACGTAACATACAGATACATCCAATGTTTCCCACACTGAGTTGTAACTACTTGAAAGTTTTAGGTACATAGTGATGGGGCTTGAATATCTTTAGAAGTGTGGTCCAGCGTGCTTCTTGAGCTGGCTAGTGCCTTTCAGTAACACAGGAGTAAAATAAGATGGATGATGGTCCTTTTAGAAGACTGAAGAAACTACACAATGCAGAGAGTAACATGCTACCCAGCAACGTGAACAGAATTGCTGTATTTGATCTGCAGATGGTAAGACACAGATGGAAGGCAGCTGACTGCAGACACATTTCTGATGAAATTTGCTGTGCTCTGGAAAATTATAGGTCTCATTTTGCTATGGAAGAAAGCGTCAGTTCTCTCTCCATGGGATAATAATTAGCAAATTAAATCTTATCATTTAGTAATGTGCTGCCATGTCATATTCAGATCCTTGTGGGAATATGTCTAAGGCATTTTTATCTTACAGTTGGCTTTTTGATTTTTTTGATAGTTTTTTTTTTAATTTGATGCTTTGATTGGCATTAACCTTGTGTAGTGATATTAATTGGTCACTTGATTCTTTGTATCCATTCCATTTATTTGCTAGCTCCTTTGACCAAAGGTCTCGAGCTTAACCATAACAATAATACATAATACAACACCAAATAATCAATTTACAATACCCAACATATACTTAAGGTTAAAACACAGTAGAAAACAATTACTAAACATAGCATCACTAATACAATAACAATATATTCCCCCTGAACCAGCCTCATTGAACTGAAATCATTCAAATCACAAAATTTGTTTGACTCTATGTATCGTGTGATGCCTCAAGTTCAAGGTGGCGATGGATGTAGATTAAAATGTGGGAGCTATAACACCAGTACATAACCAATAAATTACTTGCTGTGGCTGCGATGCACAACTTAATTCTGTACACTTTTTCCCATTGTGTACATCCTTTACATTGTGTACATACAATAATTGTATCTCATGGACTGCATTCTGGGCATTTTTAAATTCACAGTGGAAAAATGTAGAATGTGCATGTAAATTTGCATATTCAGTTTTAGTATGTAAATGTTTCTCTGTCTAAAAACTTTTATATTTGAACACGGGGATCAGTTTTGAAATAATTGAAATATCAGGGCCATCCTAATCACAGTCGCCCACTTCTAAGTCCGTGTGAGTCAATGTGCTTAAAAGTGTATAACTCTGCTTATTATGGCACCATCTTAGATATCCACATAACATGCACTCTGGGCCTAAAAAAAGGTCTTCACGTTGCTCATATATTTGTTTATGTATGAGTTGCTTTTCTGTTGAAGGAAAGTATACCACGAGTCAACGAATGTAAAAATACTGAAAGTCAAATTGCAAACAGAACTCTTTTGTATAAGGCTATAGTTTAATCCTCCCTTCCCTGCCTAATATTCTGCCAAGCATGCTGTGATTTGGCAGATAACTTAAATTTATATGGCCTCCAGACCTCATGTTTGAAGCATCCAGTAGCCCACTCTTGCCCAGAATCCCATAATGCCCTTTGTTGATGAATAAAATATTAATCCCCCCCACAAGTGAACAACCTATATTTAATTATCTGTATATGTGAATACAGTACATTTTGCTTCTTCACTGACATGGGTTTGTTTTTATTGTGCATGTTATTATTATGTTCTTTAGGATGGGCTCCACAGACCTCAGATGCTAAGTTGCCATGGTGCCTAGAATTATCACTGTGGTGCCTACTATTTTCAGCAGTGATTTTATTGCGGCACGTGTCTCAGGAATTCTCAGTGGAAGTACAAATGGTTGTAATGAACCAGCTTTTCAGCTTGCAAAAATGAGACATTCCCTTTGACCACTAAAAGGGCATTGTTTGGGGTCATGAAACCTGCATGGACAAAAGCCATGTGGAATGGAGTGTGTGCGTGATAAGGACAGGAATTGGCCAGGATGGAGTAAAGAAACCTGGCTGGATTCAACCCAAAGATTATTTGTCATTTTGCATTAGAATTCTTTGTTGTAGGACATAAAAAATAAATGTGCATGAAGGTAATGTCATTTCTCATTTATGTAAACATAATTTTACACCATTCAGAGGTGGTGGATAAACTCATTTCTTAACTAGTTGCTTCTTATACTGGCTCCAATAGTCAATTAAATGGAGCTTTTTAAAATCAATACCAGAATTATGAAAAATTGGGGAGAAGTTAGGCTAGGACTAGCTGCTTTTTGTTGTGGTAATGACAACCAGAGTTACTCCTGTATTTATTTATACATTACAGCACTTATAACTGTTAAGGTCTTATGGTAGCAATAATTTAAAAATGTGGTTGTTAAAATATGAAAGCCTGAAGGCTGAAAAATGAACTTAGCTCCTAATATTCCTTACTCAGTTCGAGCTGGGTCCTCGAACTGAGTAAGGCCTGCTTTAGGGGACTTCCTTGACTTTTTAGTCACTGATGCAGTTGCTTTCTAAAGTTTAAAGCTAACCAATGTAAATCAATGCATAAAGTAAACGAATTGTATAGGGGGGTTGGTGTAACCTGGCAGCAAACAACTGTAATTAGCCTCATTCTATTCCGTGATTAAGCAGAACTTAATGACAGAACATTATCAATATAAACCATATGATTTATCATCATAATTTCTTCTTGGTAGGGTCCCCCCTACCAAATGGCAGGAAATTTTAGGGGGCGGGGCTGGGGTGGCTGTGCTCGCACACAGGCGTGTGTACGCAATGATGTCACTTCCAGTTTTACTTCTGGAAGCATTGCATCACCACGGCCGTTTGAGTGCTAAAGCAGCCGCGGTGATGTGGCACTTCCGGAAGTAAAACCAGAAGTGATGTCATCGCGTGCGCGCACCCGCACACACTTGCCACTGCGGAGCCACTCACCTGGCAACCCTACTTCTAGGTCTTCGAGCCAAAAGAGTAGGGAAACATGTTTTGTTCCATATTTCCCTTTATGACCATAATATCCACTACCTTAAATTTTTGTTTTTGTTTTTTTAAAGGATGTGCAGCTTTTGTGCAGAAGTGAATGCCATGGGACTAATGTGTACTTTGAGCTCAATAATTGACATGAGCACAAACAGAACACATTTCTTTCCTTTGCTACATGGCAAGCAAAATCTCTTGGAGACTGGCTGATCCAAAGGGATGTTTGCAGTTGCATTGTCTCATGAGCTGAAGGGCTGTAATGTTTTTTGGAAAGTCAAAAGTCTTGTAGAGTAAATAAAGACACACTAAAACATAATACAATACTTCTAATTCTTTTTTTTTATTTTCTTGGATACTTTCTTATTTTCAAAGGTACTTCTAAATCTTTTGGTGGTGGAAAGTGTCATCAAGTCACAGCTGACTTATGGTGACCCCATAGGGTTTTCAAGGCAAGGGACCTTCAGAGGTGATTTGCCATTGCCTCCCTCTGCATGGGCTGAGAGAGTTATGAGAGAACTGTGACTGGCCCAAGGTCACCCAGCAGGCTTCATGTGGAGGAGTGGGGAATCAAACCCGGTTCTCCAGATTAGTCTCTGCTGCTCTTAACTACTACAACCACACTGGCTCTCAATCTTTTCTTTTAGCAGTGTTTAAAACTAATCTCACCAGTATACTTCTGAAATTACCTGGAAATGACACTTTATTAAGGCATTTTTTAAAAAGAGATTTTGGAGCAGTCTTAGCCTGGCTTTGCCAGACTTTCCCAACTTTGTTCTATACTTAAAGGATTTTGAAGAAGTTTAATGGAGGCAAATTTGTTTAACTATGAAATAAAATTAAAGTGTCAGGGCTATTTTAAGAATGTCTACTGATTCAAGCCTGCCATAACTTGCGACCCACAAAACTGAATGCATATAGAAGCTATGGTTGCCAACTCTGGATTGGGAAATTCCTGGAGATGTGGGTGCAGAGTGTGTGGAGGCAGAGTCTGGAGAGGAGAGAGAGCTCAGAAGGGATGTGATAAGAATCCACCCCCCCTCCAAAGCTGCATTTTTCTCCAGGGGAACAGATTGCTTGCTTTATTCTAGAGGTCAGTTGTAATTCTGGGAGAACTCCAGGCTCCACTATCACCCAAAGCAGTCCTTATGCCAAGCCTGTCACTCTAAACTAGGGTTGCCAACTGCCAGGTAGTAGCTGGAAATCTCCCACTATTACAACTGATCTCCAGCCGATAGAGATCAGTTCACCTGAAGAAAAATGACTGCTTTGGCAATTGGACTCTATGGCATTGAAGTCCCTCCCCAAACCCTGCCCTCATCAGGCTCCACCCCCAAAATATCCCACTGGTGGTGAAGAGGGACCTGGCAGCCCTACTCCAGACCATCCCCTTACATATGTACAGTCATAGCATAAAACACTGGGGCCCAAATTGGAATTGCCCAGTCTCGTGCCTGCATGACTCCCAGATAAATCAGTTAACCTTTTTAGACAAGAAAAGATTGGATTCGGAAGGGACACAAAGAACTGAGCCAATGCCCTGTTCACTCCCAGGGACCCAAGGCCAGCACTGTCAGAGCTGTTGATTCTACAACAGCCAGAGCTGAATGGAGGTCATTTATAGGAGTGAGTTCCTGCAGCTGTAGCAGTAGCCTAGAGTCGGCAGGCCAAAGAATCTACCACCATGGTGTCTTCATCCTCTGATGAGGAAACATCAGGCTCAATCCCAACAACCAGCAAATAACTTTATTACCCTAGCAAAGTACAGATTAGAAACGAAGAGATGAGAAGAAAGATCAAGGCAATGAGCAATATAACAAGACCAATCCTTAATAAACCGTGTTTTGGCCATTTGGCTAGTCCAGGGGTCGGCAAACTCATTAGTCAAGAGAGCCAAATATCAACAGTACAACAATTGAGATTTCTTTTGAGAGCCAAATTTTTTAAACTTAAAATATATAGGTAGGTACACTGTTTATTAACTTAATAAACTTTAATTAAAGTTTTAAGTCTTAATTAAACTATAGGTACACTGAATAAAACTTGACATCATACTTAATAATGATCTTATTTATTGATAAAAATTAAATTGTAAGTAACGTATCCATAACATTAAATCATGACAATGACTGACAAACACTTAATGTGAACAATGGCCTTCCATTTCCTTGGAAAGTTTGGGTAAGTCAGGTTTGTATGTTGTTGTTTTTAATTTTAGGCACGATTCCAGGTTCTCATCAATCAGATGACTTCTCAATTTACTCTTGATAAGATTCATGCTTGAAAAAGCTTGCTCGCATGAATATGTAGAACCGAAAAGGGAAAGAACAGCAAACACTAGTTTTTTCAACTGATCATATGAGTCAGGAATACTATTCCAGGTGTTAAAAATCATCATGTCTTCCTTCTCCAGGTCTTTCAAAGCAGACCACTTGTGCTGTGAACTGGCCGAGGGGCCAGGGAGGGCGCCTCAGGGCTTAGGCCCCTCCATCGTTGGCAAGCCCCCCTCTACACTGCAGGGAGCGCTGTGCTCTGGCGCTCCCCTTGCCAGCCCGGGAGAAAGGAGGGCCTGTACGGCAGGGAGGGGGGAGGTGGCGGCCGCCGGGGCAGCTCGCTCTCTGCCTCCCCCTCCCCTCCGGGCTGTGGGCAGCCTCAAGAGTGGAGAGAAAGGTGCCGCGCGGGGCTGAATGCGGGGCCAGGGAGGGCACCTCGGGGCTTAGGCCCCTCCGTCGTTGGCAAGCCCCCCTCTACACTGCAGGGAGCGCTGCACTCTGGCACTCCCCTTGCCAGCCCGGGAGGAAGGGGGGCCCGCACGGCAGGGAGGGGGGAGGTGGCGGCCGCCAGGGCAGCTCACTCTCTGCCTCCCCCTCCCCTCCGGGCTGTGGGCAGCCTCAAGAGTGGAGAGAAAGGTGCCGCGCGGGGCTTCCTTGTCCGGGCGACGCGCGTCCTTTGGCGCAATGCGAATTAGAGGCTGGGATGCTCCGACACAACCCCTCCCAATCCTAAAAGAAAACTTGGGCTTACTGTACAAATATCGACATGGTGGCCGCTCCCTCCACTGCTTAAAAAAACCCCAATCCCCACAGCAGGGCCGCCAGCATCAGCGGCACGCGGTCGCTGCTTCGTCACGCGAGTGCCTCCTGCGCAGACTCTCTCCCCACAGCAGGCCCGCTAGCATCAGCGGCACGCGGTCACTGCTTCGTCACGCGAGTGCCTCCTGCGCAGACTCTTTCCCCACAGCAGGCCTGCCAGCATCAGCAGCATGTTGTCGCTCCTTTGTCACGCGAGAGCCTTCTGCGCAGACTCTCTCCCACCCCCTTTTGGTACTGCCATTCTGGTATTCGTCTTGTTTCCCCCCCCCGCCCCCCGTCTTGAACGAGTGTGGCTCGGGAGCTGCACTTTGCCGACCCCTGGGCTAGTCCCTAGCAGTCCAGACTAGAGAAAGGAGATAGGTGATTAATTGCCCAAGATGAGACCAAAAGTTGTCTTGGGGGAAATGGGATGGAGGTTTGCAAATAATGGAAGGATTCCATTGCTGGGTGGCTATGGGGAGAGACCAGCTGGCTGGAAGGCAGAGTGATCCTGAACTGGGAAAGAAGCTAAGAAAATGGTGTCTAGCATTTTAAAAAAGGCAAAATAGGTTAAAATAGAGAAGAAAAGCAAAATGAGACAGAGCAAGTCATACTCTGCCGGTTCTGAAGAGGCAAGGTAGTTTGGAACTTCCTGCGTTGTGCAGGGGGTTGGACTAGATGACCCTGGTGGTCCCTTCCAACTCTATGAGTCTAGGATTCTATTCTATGATTCTATGACTCTGTGGCATTACACCCTACTGAAGTCCTTCCCCTCCCCAAATCCTGCCCACCTTAGGCTCTACTCCCAAAATCTCCAGGTATATCCCAACCTGGCATTGGCAACCCTACTGTGACCATTGAAATGAGTGAGGGAAGAAACACCTTCCTTTGGTTCTCACAAGATCCAAGCATCCCAATCAGGTGTTTGGGGAGGCAAAATACGTTCATCTGGCCCTGTTCAAAGTCCAGCAGAAGTGGACCCAGGCTGAGCTCCAACGGGCTATGGGAAAGTCAATGGATCCTCTCTTGTTGTGAAGGAAACCTTCCCATAGAGCTAAATGGTCACCCGGGGTATTCTTCATGGAGATTTGCTGCTGTTTCGACGCTGTTTTGCATCGGAGGCAAATTTTGGTTATTCACTGCAGAGCCGTGTTTTCCCCCACTGAGCAAAATAAGCCGGTTTAAAAGAGAGGCAATCCAAACCACTTCTGAGCCGTACTTTACAGTAAAAGAGCATTTTGTTGCTCGGATGCCCATGAAGAAATGTTTGCTTCGCTCCCCGGGACGTCTCCTTTCTCCTCCCCCAAGAACAGTGATTGGCTGGGGGGGTTGCCACTCTAACAGCATCGCACCGGCAGGAGGGAGACCCAAAGCAGACTGGCTGCCCCTCTTCAGAAGGGTGATGGGGGTTTTGGCTTGGATTTGCCGCTCTCAGGATGCCCCTCCCCAACACACACACACATAGGATCGCACCGGCTGGAGAGAGACCCAGAGCAGACTGGCTGCCCCTCTTCAGAAGGGTGATGGGGGTTTTGGCTTGGATTTGCCGCTCTCAGGATGCCCCCCCCCCAACACACACACACATAGGATCGCACCGGCTGGAGGGAGACTCAGAGCAGACTGGCTGCTCCTCTTCAGAAGGGTGATGGGGGTTTTGGCTTGGATTTGCTGCTCTTGGGATGCCCCCCCCAAACACACACACACAGGATCATGGGAAGAGTGGGCGGGATTAGGCGGATTTGGAGCGGTGAGTCATGAGCGGCAGCAGACGTAAGCAGCGCAGAGAAGTGCGCTGTTTCTCCCGTGAAAAATTGGGATGGGGGGAGAATCTGCACTGCCATGAAAAAGCTATTTAAATCAGTTTATTATTTGCTCCGATTCGAAACCGAAGCAAAATCCACCGTGAAGAATACCCCCCTGTCTTTGCCATAATTTGCTCCTTTATAGAGATGGCTTGACTGCTGGGGGTATGACTGTCCCTAGTTGTACAGCTGAAAGTTTTTTACTTGTCTTTAGAAAGGGCTGTAAGGAACATCTCCTCCCCTCCCAGAAAGCTTTTAGTTTAGTTGGCTAGAACTTCTGCCATTCGATTTTTTTTTGCTTGCAGTTTGATATTTTTATTGCATATGTCAGTTTTCAATTTAAAAGTTTTTAGGATTTGGAAGTTGCTTTGAGCTTTTGGGGAAAGAGATCTAGAAAGTCATCTATTTGTTACATATCATTCTTCCTCCAAAGAGCTCAGCTGGTATACATGTTTACATTTTATTTGTTTGTTGATTTGCATTGCAATTAGCCCTGCCAAAGGACTTCTAAAATTTTATCATCACAATTACCTTGTGAGAGAAATTAGGCCGATACTGTGACTGGCCTGAGAACAACCCACTTGGTCTATTTGTTTTATGAAACATATTGAATTCTTTTTCCAAATTAGTTTCTTTCCTTATCCTTCATAGAAAGAATTATTGCAATTAAAGGATTACAAATCTATTATGTAGCAAGACTAATTACGAGTAGTTTTTAAGGCCCTTTCCAGTCCCCCCCCCCCAATTTCTGAATGGGAGAGGGAATGTTTTGAGTAAACACTAGTACTACTTACTTTTCCTCTGCAAAAGCATAAGGAGCCTAATTTGGTTTTGCCAAGACATGGATTGGGAATGGGTACTCTTGTGGATAATATAGCTGCATTGCTGTTTAAAGAACCCAGTGCTTAAGAGGAAAAAGGCACAAGAACTAAAGAAAATAAAGTGTAGGGGTGGTAAGAGCCAGCATGGTACAGTGGCTAGGAGCAGTGGACACTAATCTAGAGAACCGGGTTTGATTTCCCCCTCCTCCACATGAGCAGCAGACTCTAATCTGGTGAACTGGGTTGGTTTCCCCACTCCTACACATGAAACCATCTGGGTGACCTTGGGTTAGTCACAGTTCTCTTTGAGGCCTCACCTACCTCACTAGCTGTCTGTTGTGGGGAGAGGAAGGGAAGGCCATTGTAAACCCGTTTCATTCTCCTTAAAAGGTAGAGAAAATTGGCATATGAAAGCCAACACTGTCTGATAACATCTGCACATTTATTGTGCAATAAAAGAATGGATTGGAAAGATCCTTGGGCAGTGTGAGTCTGTCCCACTGTATGATTAGTCTAAATGCTGAAATCTCCTTCAAATCCTGTTTTGTTCTTTCTGATGCAAATGACAATCATAAGCTTCATGACAAAGCAAATTGTACCGTTTAATCTTTGGACTTCAAGGTCAACACTCATTTTATGGCAGATTATTCGGTTGTTTGTTTGGTTAGATTTATGGCCTGCTTTTAAAGCTTACAGCAGTTGACAAGCTTCCTTATTTCACCCATCCTCAGAGTGTTCTGAAATGCGTCACTATTAGCCTGTGTTTCATTCAGGAGGAACTGAGCAAAGCCCTGGTTGTGGTTTGAAACTTTGTGTCTCAGATCCAAATTCATCCCTCTATTCATACTCCATGACTGCAATGATTTAACTAATCTTGATGTGTTGTAGTATGTGAATAAGTCACTGTTGAGCATGTCGCTTTTAAACAAGGGGTTGAAGCAGAAGTGCTCAAAGAAAGGACAATTCTAAAGTGGCTTACTGTTCCAATCACAGTCTAATAAGTAGGGTTACCAACCTCAGATGCGGCCTGGAGATCTCCTTAAATTACTACTGATCTCCAGACTACAGGGTCCAGTTTCCTGAAGAAAATGGATGGACTCTATGACATTTGGAGGGTGGATGCTATATAGAGTTGCCAACCTCCTGGTACTAGCTGGAAATCTCCTGCTATTACAATTGATCTCCAGCCGATAGAGATCAATTCACCTGGAGAAAATGACTGCTTTGGCAATTGGACTCTATGGCAATGAAGTCCCTCCTCTCCCTAAACCCCACCCTCAGACTCCGCCCCAAAAACCTCCCAGCGTTGGCAAAGAGAGACCTGGCTGGGGGTAGTAGTTATGTTTTGAGATTTCTAGACTGTGGGATTGTATAGTGGTCATAGTCCTGCAGGAATTTCTTTTTTTGCCAGGGTTAGTGAAAAGGGAGAGGGGAGGCAGCATGGTACAGCCCAATCTTGTCAGATCTCGGAAGCTAAGCAGGGTCAGCCCTGGTTAGTATTTGGATGGGAGACCACCAAGGAATACCAGGGTTGCTATGCAGAGGAAGGCACTGGGCAAACCACCTCTGTTAGTCTCTTGCCATGAAAACCCCATAAAGGGTCGCCATAAGTTGGCTGTGACTTGATGGCACTTTACACACACACACAGTGAAAAGGGTCTCATTTGCACAAATTTAATTTGTTTGAGGCCTGTAGGATTATGTTTTGGAGTATATTGAAGTGAATAAGCATGAAGTCTGAAATGTAGGAAGCATATAATTAGTGAGGAGAAAAATAAATAATGTCTTAATATATGTCTTTGGTTGCTTCTAGTTGCATCCCTTAATAACATGCTAGTATTTTCTTTTGAAGTATATGGAGTTATCATTGTGTTACTAGCATTTTCATATTGCCTATGTGTCCGGAGGGATCCAGGGCAGTACATACTATAGACTAGGAGTCCTGAACCTTTTTAAGCCCCCAGGCACCTTTAGAAATCTGACAAAAGGTGGTGGATGCAACCACAAAATGGCTGCCCCAAGAGGAGGGTGCCACCATAAAATTTCAGGGAATGAGGCTGTGCATAACTCTAATAGTAAACCTTCAGCATTTCAGGCACAGTGGCAAACCTATATTTTTGGGACCCTGAAGCTTGAACTGTTATGTGGGCCCCTTCGCAACCAGCAACAATAGGGCAACATCCATCAAGTGGCAAACCTATATTTTTGGGACACTGAAGCTTGAACTGTTATGTGGGCCCCTTCGCAACCAGCAACAATAGGGCAACATCCATCAAGGTCCAAAGGGCCTTGCTGCCCTTGCAAGGACCTCGAGGCCCAAATTGCGGAGAACAGGGTGGTGGGGTGGAGTCCTTGAAAATGGGCCATACAGTGAACCCCTTCCCATCAACGAGGTCTGAGTAACGGCTGTTATCTTCTTCAGTGGGGTTGTTCTATGGCAGATGTATTGGTTCATTCTCTAATAGAGAGGTAGAAGGTCATCAGAGGGGGTTCATTAGGATAAAGAGGTGAAAATCTGATTTTTGGTGTTAAAATGCTATAGAACTGTTAAGCAACAAAGGATGCGAGGATCCAGCTACCAAAATTTACGCTATGTATAGACCTCAGCAAGACCATACAGCTGGGGGTTCGGGCGCTGCAAGCCCCTGAGAAAATGTTCAAATTTGACAAGTTGCAGGGACCTTTTGGGGCCATATGAAATGGGTATTAGAGCATATTCCAAGGTCAATATTAAGTACTTCAGCACATTGGTTTATTATTCTATCACTGAAATAGCCTTATTTTAATAACCAACACTTAAAAAAAACCCATCGATTTTGTTGAAAAATCCACTCATTAAAAAAAAAGTTGCTTCACGGCTCTTCTGGGATTAGGGCCCCTGAAGCTTAAGCTTCATTAGTTTCATAGTAGATCCACCACTGTTCAGGCAGATGATCTGTTAAACAGGATGCCTTTTAAAATGAATGTGTTATTTTTTTTAAAAAAATAAATACACACAGCTTACCCTCAATCATACAGTAAAGATTTTCATGCTGTTGGTAGCGGCTGCTGCCAAAGCAACATTTTTCAAAATCTGCACAATCAGATCTCCAATGGCCAATCAGAAGCCCTGCTGGGCAAAAGCCCCACCTGGCCCCACTCACTTTCTAGAAATACTTGGCAGGCGCCAGGAAAGGCATCACATTGGGGATCTCTGCTATAGAAACACTGCTGGTTTGTATTGAAACGTCCTTTTGTGGTTTTAAGTGGCTAAATACTAGCCTTTCCTCCCATTTTCAGTATGGCACAGATATTTTGTCTAAGTAATGCTTGTTCACTTCCATCCTGCTTACACACTGAGTGCTCTAGAGCTCAGTGTGAGATTTGCAGACAATTTCTTCCAGGAAAGCAATCTCCATCCTCTTGTAAGAGCAAAAAATTCAAATCAGGGAACACTTTTTTTTGTGTGTGTGTGTCAAAACCTAACCGGTTAGAAAATATAGGTTTTAAAGAAGAAATATCTCCGCAGTCTAATAAATATAGGGAAGAAAATAAGGCTGCACCGGTAAGTAGAAGGGGGGAAAAGGGGAAACAAGGTACAAAAGAGATTATTTGACCTTTTAGATCCTAACGTGCTTTGCGATGAGCTTCGTGAGTGGATCTCAATCAGAAATTTCTGTAATTCCCACCTTGGATCCTGATGGCTCCTGATATCAACCAGCACGGAACTGCTGGGAAGAAACTGTATTTTGGGAAGCACAATTCTATTTGTGTTTCCTCACATGTGATTCTCTTTCAGATTCTTCTGCTTGCTGTTTATTTATTTATTTAGACATAATTAGGAAATCCTCAGTATTCCCCTGTTTGTGTTATCAAGGTGAGGGAAGTCAAAAATCTTATATTTTCTTTGTATTTACGTTATTAGACTCCAATCTTTCACAGAATGAAGGCCAAAGAAGACTGTGAATAGGATTTCCAATTGTTTTAAAAATGTTTTTTAACATCCATGGAGGACCACTTCTGATAGTGGTCATGGTATAGGTAGGGAGTTTTGAACCCTTTTTCTGTACTGGTTTTTTTTTCTGATGGGTATCCACACCAGCCCATTTGGTTCATGCAGAAAGAAAGAACAGATACCCAGAAATATCTGTATCTATGTCCCCCCCATCCCCAACACATGCCAAATAGCAGATCTAGAGTAATGTTTTTAGAACGACCCCATCTTGTTCTTCTCACTTTCGTTTGTTGATATGACTTACTTGCTTCTATGTTTTGCCCTAAAAGAAATGAACAGGCTTCTGCCCAGCGCAGAAACAAAAGGCAGAGAGCCAACAGAGGAAGCGGCTAATTCAATCATGCTAACTGGAGCTGAATCGTCCCAGGGAGTCAACTAGAAAAACCTTACATCGCTCAGTGCCTGGCATTCAATTCATTAATCAAGGATCACGAGTAATTAATCAGTGTGCATTTAGCCACTAGCAGAACCTGTCATGATTAGCATTTCCATTACTTAAGCACAGGATCCATGCACATATTTGGGTTGTCCTTTGTTTCATTTCCCACTATTGGACTAGTCACCCTGCAATTCCAGTTTGTGCAGCTTAGGCTAAGCTTAAGGTAAAGGTAGTCCCCTGTGCAAGCACCAGGTCATTCCTGATCCATAGGGTGATGTCACATCCTGACATTTACTAGGCAGACTTTGTTTTTACGGGGTGGTTTGCCAGTGCCTTCCCCAGTCATCTTCCCTTTACCCCCAGCAAGCTGGGTACTCCAGTTTACCAACCCTGGAAGGATGGAAGGATGAGTCAAATTGAGCCAGCTACCTGAACACAACTTCTGTCGGGATCGAACACAACCCTCTGCGTAGGGTTGCTACGCAGAGCCAGGCAATGGCAAACTACCTCTGAATGTCTCTTGCCTTGAAAACCCTATGGGGTCTCCATAAGTCGACTCGATGGAGCTTTACACGTACCCCGCTAAGGTCCCACCCAACCCTCCCCGCCCTCCACCCCTGAAATCTCCAGGAATGTCCTAAACTGGAGTTGGCAACCCTAGTCTCTGCTACTTGCCCTCTAGCTGGGGATAGAATCATTTTCCAAAGTGTACTTCTGTCTGCATCCAAACCTACCCATGTTTGGTCATCAGTGGTTCTTCTATCTGGCACATGATATATGATCCTGCTGTTTCCCCTTTTTTGATTTTATAGCTGCACGAATGCCTAGAGTAGACTTCCTAATCAGTGTTGTATTTTCAGGATTAATAAATCCAAACCTCTTAATTGCTTTTGTCTCTCTCTCGCCGTGGTTTCTTGCTACCCTGCGGGAGTGGCTTAGAGTTTGGGTGCTTGAAGTAACTTGCTCTTAAGTGAGTACTTTGTATTGGGTATCAATTACTGGACACTTGATATTACTCAGCTATTTAAGATTGCGTAGTTTCCCAACCCTGGGATTACTTACCATCTTTTTGTATCAGAGGTAATGGGTTGGTTCAAATGTTGCTCTGAGAAGTTTCAGGGTGGGGAGGGGAACAGGCGGAAAGGTACCGGCTGGACATTCAGAAACATTTTTTTACAGTAAGAGTTGTTCGAAAGTGGAATCAGCTACCTAGGGAGGTGGTGGGCTCCCTCTCACTGGCAGTCTTAACTAGAGTCTGGCCAAACACTTGTTAGGGATGCTTTAGGTTGGACCTGCATTGAGCAGCGGGTTGGGCTGTATGGCCCCTTCCAACTCTATGATTCTGTTCTATGATTCTATGATTCATGTCCACTTATCCACTCATTTTTTAAAAAAATATTTTTATTGATTTTCAACATTGCAAAAACCAAAATTGAAAGATATATATATTTTTACACATAAGCAATTGATGGGTAAAATAATAACATAGGAGAACAGGGCAGAGGAAAAAAAATAGGTCCAACCCATCATACAATTGATCTTATAATTTATAGCAATATTTGTAATTATTAATATTGTTATTTTTTTAACATGTCTACCAATTCAAAGTATTGTCACATACTACATGCAGTTAGAATGATTTGTTGAAATCTTTGAAAGCTCTCACTTAATATGTATTTAACCTGTATCTTGACTTATGATGTATGACATGCCTTGCGTATTAGCTGTCCCTGAGTCTTATTTCTTATATGGTTGCAGGTAGCTAACATGACTTTCTCTTAAGTTCTCCTAATAAATTTGTAAAAAGGCTTCCATTTTTCTTGATGGTATTCTTGTGTTTTATCCCTCAAATAGTCTGTAAGATTCACCATTGTTATATATTCAAGTGATTTTTCTAGCCAAGTTAACACTTTTGGTATAGTTTCCGTCTTCCAGGTGAGAGCAATTGATGTCCTTGCAGCTGTTACTAAATATTTGATAATATCGTGATGCACATTTTCTATAACATCGGGAACTTTGTTTAAAAGAAATAGTTTTGGATCAAAGTCAATATGTTGTTCCATGATTTTCTCAATATTTTTATGAACTTCTTTCCAAAAATTTTGAATCTTATCACAAGTCCACCAACAGTGATAAAAAGTGCCCCTGAATTTGTGACACTTCCAGCATAGTCTGGAATATCGCTTGGGGTTATATACCACCTGTGGAACATTTTGAGCCAATTTTCTTGGATGTTTTGACAGAGTGAATTTCAGACCTTTTTGGCAAAGGTATTCCCAATCTTTTAAAAGTATATTTTCCACTTATCTACTCATTGTGTCTCTTGGATGTATATCAGGACATGGGTGTAACCTTTACATAGGGCATATCCACATAAAATTCGATTTGCCTTGGCCTAAGTAGGGTAATTGTTAACCAGCATGGAATTCTGAGCAACAGCTATGTGATTTAGGCATATGCACACTTATGGTGAGTTTGTAATATCTTTAGAAATATACAAATTGAGCAGTAAGGGAGCAGGCATCCACCTTGACAGCAGTAACAATCCCGAAGTACTTCTGTTCATCTTTTACTTTGAAAATCCTACAGGGTTACCATACGTTTGCTGCGACTTGACAGCACTTTCTCAAAAACAGGAGCATTCATTTGAAACTGCCCTGTTCTGCTTCTTGCCAGTGAATCCCTCAGTTCAGTCTTTTTCTCTCTGTGTCCAGATTCCAAAGCAGCAAACTTTAGTTCCCACTACGCACACGGGGTGTAATGCAAACCTCAACCGAGAGGGCTGTTTGCTTATGTCACGGATTGTGTGTGTGTGTGGGGGGGGAACCATCTTTCAGCGAAATTATGTTGTCCAAAATTAATGGCACACTGAGGCTTGCTGAGGTAAAAGTTCAAAACAGTGTATTTTGTTTATAACAGCAACATAGGATGAGGATTTAAACAGGCAAACTTGGTTTCAGAATGGTAAGAGGTTGATCATAAACTAATAAAGAGTAGGCACTTCACACTTAGATCTATGTACAAGAGAGGATTGGTTGTTTTCAGATGGTATCACTAAGTTCACTTCAAAATGCTGGATACTTAACTGAGTAGCTTGCTTTGTTTATCAGTTACTTGTTCAGATTTTGCTCGAGTTTACCTAAAACACAAGGTTGCTTCAGTTTTCTGGAGTAAGGAACTACACGAATCACTTCACCAGCTTAATCTTTAAATGAGACTGGGTTCACTTGGACTCTAGAGAATAATTCTCCTCAACCATTTAGGGATCCCTCAATGCACCTAAGTTGACTTCCCTCTCCCTGGCTTTGAGATCTCTCTTTCCCTCAAAGCTATCTCCCAATTTCAATACCAAGATGCACTCTATACACTCAGAGTTAATGTCCTTATGAACCAGTTGCTGACTCTGTCCTGGTCAAACAACTTAAATAGTGTTCCTTTGATTTTAACTTCCGGGGGGGGGGGGGAAATCCTCCTCAGACACCCACAGCTCTTACTAGCTGCTCAGAGCTCTGTCCATACTGAACTCTGGTGCTGAACTGACTCTCTCTCTCTCTCTCTCTGGCCACTCCCAAAATTCCTTAGCTGTCAATCAACTAGCTCCTAAGCCAGAACATATTCCTGGATTCTTGCATTCTTCACGGCTTACAACAATATTTACAAGATAATCAGCTGAGATTCACTGGGCTGAGCCTGCAGCACTAAAACACTCACTTGGAGTTACAATGTGACTTTGCCCTGTTTTAGATATGATGCTCCTGTGATCCAGCCTTACCGGCTTCTTCATTTTACGAAGAACTGTTTGGGAGTAAGCTGCATGGCTCCTATTGACACTAATGGGAGTCATGTGGCTAAATCCACATAACTCTTTGTGATGGAAAGGATTACTCAATCTTCTTTTATCAGAAAAAGTACAGGGTTTTTTTTTCTTTGTTCTAGATCTATAGCTATACACACACACACAATTAATCCCTAGGATAAGGTCCACAGCTAGGGCATACTTTCAGAGGATTGCATCCCTGTGGTAGTAGTGGGTTCAGTTTGCATGGTTAGAGGTGTTTTGAAATTATCTTTCTCAAATAAAAAAGAACAAAATGCAGTATATAATTGTTTATTATAACAAATATTAATCATTTGAAAATGCAAAAAACATCAATTGTGCATTACCTAAGGGAAAGACAAACTGAAGAGAAAAAAGCACAGTAAGGCATACTGTTCACTCCCCACCCCTCTGCTGTAGGTCCCATTAGGAGATAAAGAGAAAATTTTTGTTTTTTCTAATAGCAGACTCCTAAACAGTTCACTGGTTTCTAGAATATATGAGGAGTCTGGGATACTGGCTGGGAAGTTCCTGGTTTAATTGTTGCCTCAGTGACTTAGGGGAAGTGACTACATCTGTCTCAGCTTTTCATTTGCCATAGATAGACAGTAATATTGATCTGTGGTACACAGTCATTGTCATAATGATCTTAAGAATGCGTATGAGATACTTTGAATATTTTAAAAGTGCTATATAGATGTGAAGTTTGATTATTTAGGGATGACTTCTAGCAGCTTCATGCAGATGTTAAAAAGCACGGGGAATAAGACGGAAACCTGCAGGACCCCATAGTTCTCCCCCTCCCCCAGCACCACCTTCTGGAATTGGTTGGTCAAGTAAGAGTGGAACCATAGAAGCATGGTGCCTCCTACTCCCAGTCCTGCTGGTCTCTCCAGGAGGATAGTGTGGTCAATTATATTGGAAACTACTGAGAGGTCCAGAAGAATCAATCAGGACACACTCCACTGTCACTATCCTGGCAAAGTCATCAGTCAGAGCCATTTCCATCCCAAAGCCAATCCTGAATCCAGATTAAAATGGGTCTAGATAATCCATCTCCTCCAAAAGTGTCTGAAGCTGTGAAGCCACTACCCACTCACCTTACCCCAAAATTGAATATTAGCCACTGGGCAGTAGTTGTTGAGGTCATTTGAGTTCAGGGATGCCTTCTTCAGGAGGAGTGTCATAATTACATTTTTCAAAGATGTCAGAACTACGCCCTCCTGCAAAGAAGCATTTAGGACCTAGTCAACCAACCCAGCCCAGCATGATACTATTAGCCATGAAGGGCAAGGGGCAAGACTGGATGTGGTGAGTCAACACACTCTGAAGCACCTTGTTCATTTCATCACGCTGCACCAGGTGAAAGTTGTCCATACAACTAAGACCAGACTGCACTGCTATAACATCCTGAGATTGAACCGGTCCAACTGTGGTGTCTTAAGTCATGGCAGATGCGAGCAATTGCATTGCAAAGGAATCACATCAGGATTGTAGGTTTTCTGAGTCACTATCCTCTGGGACTTGTGATCAAAGCCCCTTTCCCAACTCTGAAAAGTTCTGCTGGACAACTTTGCACAGATACAATGGTGGCAGAAAAGTAAGCTTTCTTTGCTGCCATCACTGCCACAGAGCAGACACAATAGTGTTTTCTGGGGGATGTTTGGTCACAGTTGCTCCATTTGTCCTGTAACCTTCTGCCCAACTGTTTTATCATTCAGAGTTCCTCAGTAAACCAAGGGCAATTCTGGACTCCATGGGAGAAGAGAAGCCAACTGGGCAATCGTGTCCACATAGTGTTGGCAGCTCCGGGCTGGGAAATACTTGGAGATTTTTGGGGTGGAGTCTGAAGACGGCAGGGTTTGGGTAAGGAAGGACTTCAATGCCATAGAGTCCACTTGCCAAAGCAACCATTTTTTCCAGGTGAACTGATCTCTATCGGCTGGAGATCAGTTGTAATAGCAGGAGATCTCCAGCCACCACCTGGAGGTTGTCAACCCTATGTCCACAGTCTGGGCCATCTTGGTATCCCACAGGTCAGCCAGGGCTTGCAACATTGATCATCTATTATGATATTTACTATACATTATTTTTGGAAGCGCCTGAAATATACTAAGCCCTGTGTATCAAATACATATTTAAGATCACAAAAATGAGTGACAAAATGGAAAGGAAGTTGGAAGAGAAGGAAATAATTATGGGAGGTTGTACTGAAATTAAACAAAGTGATTTATCGTGACAAATCACAGTTTTGTGCTATATGATATGAGCTTGCTAAAAGAACACTTTCATTATGGAAAGAAGCCCATGATGGCTTCCATATGGTGGCAATACATGGTGGTCATCTCACTACTGCTGTAGCTGATAGTGGGTGCACTGCTGAAAGTATTGATTTAATTCTATACTGGAAAGTTTGGATGGACACGATTATCATTTTCATTAAATAGTGAGAGCATTGTTATCATTTTGGAAGTTGCGCTGGGAAAAATTTACATTTTAGTTAATATTGAAACATTACTCCCAATTGAGTTAAAATGACAATCATGCCCTTTCTGAAATTATAAAAAGAAATCGGAATAATAATTTTTAAAGTGCATTCCCCTCCCAGAGGCAGCAGTAACAGGGAGGGAGGGAGAGAGGGAGGGAGAGAATGGAGAGAGGTGTCCAGTGGGTTGCCACAGGGCTCTCATAGAATCAAGAGTTGGAAGGGCCCACCATGGTCATCTAGTCCAACCTCCTGCAGAATGCAGGAAATTCACAACTACCTCCCCCCACCCCCAGCGACCCCTACTCCATGCCCAGAAGATGGCTAAGATGCCCCCCCTCTCATGATCTGCCTACGGTCATAGAATCAGCGTTGCTGATAGATGGCCATCTAGCTTCTGCTTAAAAACCTCCAGAGAAGGAGTGCTTACCACCTCCCAAGGAAGCCTGTTCCACTGAGGAACAGCTCTGACTGTTAGAATATTCTCCCTAATGTCTAGACGGAAACTCTTTTGATTTAATTTCAACCTGTTCTGGGCCTAGTACTTTTCAATATTTTTGTAAATGATCTGGATGAGGTAGTGGAGGGACTACTCATTAAATTTACAGATAACACCAAATTGGGAGGAGTAGTGAATGCATCAGAAGATAGAGATAAAATTCAATGGGATCTGAACACACTGGAAAAGTGGGCGGATGTGAACAAGATGCAATTCAACACAAATAAGTGCCAAGTTTTACATCTGGGTAACAAAAATGAGGGACATGCATACTGGATGGGGATACACTTCTGGGCAGCTGTGTGAGTGAAAAGGTTCTTGGGGTATGGCTAAGATGTGCTCCCTCTCATATCATAGAATCAGCATTGCTGATAGATGGCCATCTAGCCTCTGCTTAAAAACCATAAGTTAAATAAGAGCAGCCAGTGTGATGCAGCGACAAAAAAGCTAATGCGATCTTGGGGTGTATCAACAGAGACATAACTTACAAATTGCAAGATGTTATAGTTCTGCTGTACACTGCATTGCTCCAGCTGCACCTGGAGTATTGTGTGCAGTTCTAGAGGCCTCACTTCAAAAAGGATGTGGACAGAATGGAGCAGGTGCAGAGGAGAGCGATGAGAATTATCGGGGCCTGGTGACCAAGCCCTATGAGGAAAGGCTGAGGGAGTTGGGAATGTTTAATCTGGAGAAGAAGGGTTTAGGAGGGGCATGATTGTTCTCTTTAAGTATTTGAACGGCAGGGAGCTATTCCTGTTGTCAGCAGAGGATAGGACTCACAATAATGGGTTTAAATTGCAGGTGGAAAGGTACCGCCTGGATATTAGGGTGGTTTTTTTTGCAGTAACAGTTGTTTGACAGTGGAATCAGCTAACTAGGGAGGTGGTGAGTTCCCGCTCACTGGCAGCCTTTAAACAGAGGCTGGACAAAATACTTGTCAGGGATGCTCTAGGCTCATCCTGCATTAAGCAGGGGGTTGGACTAGATGGCCTTCATGGCCCCTTCCAACTCTATGATTCCATTCTATTCTATGAGGGAGAATGGAAGCATGCTCTATCGCCAAGGTGCTACATTGCTGGTCCTTTAAACTTTAAGGGGGCACTGTATCAATGTGTGGTAGACCTGGCCTCTGGAGTTTGGACAGTTTTGTGATGGATAACTGCAAAATAATGATGAGTTATCCCGGTCATGGAACCTTGAGACAGAAGGTTCGAAATGAAAACCCCTAAGAATTCTACAAGCAGAATTGAAGTAACCAGAGTAGAATATTCCTAGTCTTTGTACTAAAAAGTACATATATTTTGGTTGTACAAGCGAGATTGCTTTAAAAAATCCCATTTTTACTGTTCATGACATAAAAATCATCTGATTCAGGCAGGAATATACTGCACTGCCATCAAAGATAAATAAAAATGAATTTGCAATGTAACTTGTGTTTTGAAAAGATATGTCATGTACGCCTTCCTTCTTTTCTCCCTCTCTTTGTCTTCATATTTTGGGTTCCCCCTGCCCTTAATGAGAGCAAAACAAACATTCCCTTTCCTCACATTTTTTGTAAAAATAAGTAGCCAAGTCCAGATTGAATCAACTGAGAGATGAAATTGTTAAAGGGAGAAAGAAATGCAATCTTGGGTCCTGTTTGGTTTGATCCTAAGCAAAGTGAGCATTTTCAGATGTACTGATTTATTAGGGTAGAATTCAGTCCAGTCAGGTATTAAACACCAAGAGGAAGAAGGGACAAAGAAATAGGGATAAATCAACATTATGTATTTGTCAATGTACAATTAAAGGACATAAAAATTTGAATGTAATAATGGAAGATAGAATTCAAGAGACTAAAAAAGTCAGCAGGAATTATATTGTTCAGATTCTACGACCACTAACAGGAGGGACTCAAATTCTGAAGACTGCTGGAAAAAAGGCTACAGGAGGTCAGTGTAAAGTTCAGAGGCTGGACAGTAAGTGGTCATGTGATACCAAGATGTCTTCATTAAGACCCAGCTTCCAGGACACAGATTCAGAATCCCATACAATGTACTTCCTAAGCTGTTGTATGCTTGAACAAGTTCAACAGAAGTCCTGCAGCTTCCCAGTGCTGGAAGAAATGAACCATTTTGCCTAAGCTCAATGTGGTCTGTAGTTAAAAGCTTTCTAAATCCTGAGAGCTACAGCAGTGTAAAGCTTCCCACCATTAAAAAGCTGGCACCCGTTGGGGGCAGGATGCTGGGCTAGATGGACCTTTGGTCCAACACAGTGAAGCTTTTCTTATTTGCCTCCTTACACAAATTCTACACTCATTGATTTCAAAGCTACAGAAGTTCTACACAGCCCCGAGAGCCACGCTCCAGCTTGACCCACACAGGCATCTCTATGTCTAGCCCTAGATGCAGCAATCCAGTGTGAGGACATGGCGATGGAACCTAAGATGCCTTTTAGGAAGTGTGGGAGAGAGCTGTTGTCACCTTTTTGTTTCATGCCACATGCCAGTTATTCCTCAGGAGAATCTGTGGCTGCTGTTGTTTCCTTCCTCCTGGCCAAGAAAACCTTGAATTTCATATTCTCCTATGACACTGTATATCATACCAGATAGGGAGACATACTCACAAAGCTGCCTTATACTGAATCAGACCCTTGGTCCATCAAAGTCAGTATTGCCTACTCAGACCGGAAGCGGCTCTCCAGGGTCTCAGGAAGGGGGTCTTTCACATCACCTACTTGCCCAGTCCCTTTAACTGGAGATTCTGGGGGTTGAACCTGGGACCCTCTGCATGCCAAGCAGATGCTCTAACACTGAGCCAAGGCCCCTCCCAATTACTCTCTGTAATCACCAATATGCAGAATCTTCATCGACTTGATGACTGTCACTCACCAAAAATAAACATCTGGATTGCTGGAGGATCTCTGTCTGTGTAAGACTCAGGCTGTAAGCAAACCGTTATCATTAAATTGGTGCCCAGGGAGAATACAGGCACTGAGAGTAAGGCAAAAATACTCCCCAGTATAAAAGCCAGTCAGAAGGGGAGGGAAAATATCTTCCTTATCTCTGAAGGGGTGGACCAGCAAAAGCATAACTGAAAAACGAGCATCCTTTAAAATTACATCTCCAACTTTCTGCTAGTTAGCTCTCAGAGGCCTAATTTAAATGTGATGCACACTGAGCTAAAATAGCTGACGTCTGCTGCATCCCATGTGGGTAACTTCCCATTTCAGTTTGGCCAGCCACTGATCCCTGGATAGCATTAACTTGTTTGTGTGGCATACTGAATGGTCAGATGTCCCTAGTGTGGTAAAACAGCACACATTACCTTTCAAAGTACAGTTAAAACTATTTATACAAAGTATATCCCATCCTTCTACTTAAACAAAAAAAACAACGCTCAGGGGAGCTTACCAAAAAAATAGTATGATATCAAAAAAAATTTTTAAAAAAATTTCTAAAATAAAAAATAGGATAACATAAGTAAAACAAACTATGATATAAAAGCAGTAGTTATAAGTAAAACAAACTATGGTATAAAAGCTGTAGTTAAAAGCCCTCCTGTGACTCACCCGTATCTGTCTGTCTATCTGTCTGGATTTTTAGGCTGCTCTTCCAGATTACATCTGGCCCAGAGAGGCTTACAACCATTTCAAACAATTAAAACAGCCACCAGTTATAAAAAATTATCAAGAGTAATAAAAACTAGGCACCTTCAATTTTAGCAGCAATGATAACCTACTACCAAATAATAGAATAAAATCAAAACAAGAGAATACAGTAGTGGGAAGCAAAGCAGAGGCGGGTAGGAGGAGAAAGAGAAGAGGCCAGCCAGAGGGAACCGGTCGCTGTCCTCAACCATATGCCTGGCAGAACAGCTCAAGTTTTTATAGGTGCTGCAGAACTGTTTCAAATCCCACAGGGCCCAAACCTCACTGGGTATAACTTTCCACCAGACTGGGGCCAGAGCTGAGAAGGCCCTGGCTGAGAACAGCTGGATATTTTTCAGCTTTAGAATCTGCAACGAATTAAAAGCAGCCATAGTGGAAACGAGGAAACAATAAACCAACAGTAACCCTAGGGTTGCCAACCTCCAGGTACTAGCTGGAGATCTCCTGCTATTATAGCTGATCTCCAGCTGATAGAGACTAGTTCACCTGGAGAAAATAGCCGCTTTGGCTATTGGACTCTATGGCATTGAAGTCCCTCCCCTCCCCAAACCCCGCCTTCCTCATGCTCTGCCCCAAAAACCTCCCACCAGTGGTTAAGAGGGACCTGGCAACCCTAAGTAATATTTTGCATGGAACCCTACCAACAATGCAACCCTGAGTACATCTACCAAAAAGACCCCCACCCCCTTTATTCAATGTGGCTTACTACTAGGAATGTGTTCTTAGGATTGCAGCCTTCAGAAAGCAATTCTAGTTTGCACAGTGTCACATGTAATACAGGCCTTGGGTGACTTCAATACTGTGATGAGTTCCCGAATTTTCTTGTGACTGATAATTAAGTGCAGCAACAATGGGGCTCCCGCATGATCAATTTCCCCATGTTTTCCTCTTCAGGCTCCCTTGTTGGCCATTCCATCCCATGCCACTGGGGTGCATTTCCCCAGATTTTTAACCTTGGTAACTCACATATTGCTATAGCCTTATAACGCACTATAAAGCTACAGTTACTTATCAATCACTGGTTGTAACCCCACCCCCAAGTCCTCTAGTGGGGTGGAGGGAGTAAGTGGTTGCCGTGGGGAGCTGGGGCATGGAAAGTGGTGCTGATGGGGCGGGGGACCAAGAAAGATCTAGAGTTTCCTATCCATATGACAGACACCCCCAGCTTTGCGGTGATCTTTCCAAAAAGATTGTAGTAAAAGAGGTTTTTAATAGGTTTCAGAAAAGTTGGGGAAAAGCTGGAATGTGCACAAGATCACCCCAATGCTATGTGGAAGTATGGAAAAATCCTTACCTGCTTCTCATCAGCATCTAAGTTAAGCTAGTCACCTGATATGAAAGTGACCCCCGTCTCATGCTTGGCACAATAAGCACTGAGTTATAGCAGAACAATAAATGCTACCCCCCAATTCTTTAATAGAGACTTCTATGTCTTATAGCACAGTCCTATGAAGTTACTCCAGTCTAAATTCTTTGAAATTAATGGACTTGGATTGAAATACCTCTGCACAGGATTACACAGCAAATCTTTCCTAGCATCACACAGTCATTATGCTTTGTTTGTTTGTTTTTGCCTTTGAGCAAAATGGCCAGATCTTCCACAAAGGAGAGATGAGCCCTTTCAGCCATCGAATGCTTAGCTTTCATTGCTAACTTGTCATTTTTATGATATCTCTCATCTGATCTCTTTGTTTTTGCACAAAGATAATAGCATAGCCCCTGCAATGCAGCAAGCTTCAAGGATTTAGGTTGACACACTTCAAATATAGTAAATTTGTACTGTGGTCAATCTTTCTGGAAAAGTGTGCTGTGCTTTTAGCATCATTCTGTTTGTTTAGATAAAGGCTTAGTAGTAGATTGCAGTGTACTGCTGACTAATTAGAAGAAACTAAAAGAAGAATATATACTCCCCCTGAGGAGGAGGAGGTTTGCAGCTTGGATGCTAGTGAATCCTGGCTTGAGGCTCAGGTGACTTCCATGGCACATAGCACTTATCAGATTTGGTTGATACAGGAGCGATAGCTGTTTTTCATAAGCATAGTTTCATAAGCATTGTCTTTGCCTCTTGTCTTCACCCACAAGGTTAGTAACTGATAGGGATAAATGAGTGGTTGATTCATTTTGCCCTTATCCCTGATTACACTTATACTACCAGTAGGCACAGAGACCTCTTTTCTAGACACCTTAAATGTCAATGTTTTGTGTGTGTGTTTGTGTGTGTGTGCGCGCTTTTCATTGGAGTCCAGTCATATAAAAATAGTTTACCAAGCAGAACATTTTCCTGTGGCTTTTGGATAGTGATATAATTGCAGCAGGATAATTTTGGTGGAGGATGGAACATAACATCAGAAATCTCGTTCAAAATGTTTCACTGGCATTCTGGTTTTTTGGTAGTATCTGAGTAGGTGAGTCCAGGAGAACCAGCATTGCCCTTCTTAGCTGTGGGATTCTAAATTTGCCAAACAAAGGGTGGAATCTCTGGAATGCCACTATAGAAGAACTGGCACATAGGTTACTCTGTTTTACATGGGCACTGTAGACAACAGGGAACATTCTAGACATTACAGCAGAATGTCTTATGACACAGAGTATGCCATAGTCTAGTGAGTATCCCTGTTTCCTGCCTACCTTTCTCCATGATCCCTGGAAGGGATGACAATACAATTATGTGATGACTGTGCTCGCTTTACTCAGTAAGAGATTCTAAGAGTTACGCCTGAGAGAGTAGTAGACTTCTGGGATGTTGCCGGATAGTCTACCTTCTGACTGTCATTGACATGTTGTATTCATTCTTATAAGTAGGTCATTTCTGATAGATCAGTGTGCCTCCGTTTGTAAGTGGAGATGCCTGAGCAGAGATGATAAATACTAACCCATAAATCTTTTGGAAGTTTCACATCAGTTGATGTGATTTTATTGCTAATTCAGTTTGTCCCTGTGATGGAGACGGAATTCCAGAGAAACTCTCATTCTTCTGTTCAGGGATTATCAAGTGATCTAAATTCACTTGCTGCCACCTGTTCAGTCTCATGTCAGTTTACTGATTAGGTAAATGGCACATCTATATCCCTGGGGCTTTTGAGTACCTAACTGTGCCATCCTAAAAAGACCCACACTTTCTAAGTCCATTGAAGTCAATGGGCTTAGAGGGGGTGTAACTAAGAGCCCTGTGGCACAGAGTGGTAAGCTGCAGTACTGCAGTCCAAGCTCTGCTCACGACCTGAGTTCAATCCCGACAGAAGTTGGTTTCAGATAGCCGGCTCAAGGTTGACTCAGCCTTCCATCCTTCCAAGGTCGGTAAAATGAGTGCCCAGCTTACTGGGGGTAAAGGGAAGATGACTGGGGAAGGCACTGGCAAACCACCCCCTAAACATAGTCTGCCTAGTAAATGTCGTGATGTGACATCATCCCATGGTTCAGGAATGACCCGGTGCTTGCACAGGGGACTACCTTTACCTTTAACTCTGCTTATACAGGTTCTGTAAATGGCTACTGTGTTACTTAAATATACAGAATATTGATATCAGCTAATAATACTGCGGAGGTCACAGCAACAGGTTCATTCAGTATTTCATTTTCATATACTTTCTGCTGACACAGTGAGAGTTTCCTAGTTTGCTCTACTCTTGAAACAACGTGAACTAACAAGGTTGCGATGCTGCTGCCTTACTGTGCTGTTGTACTCCAAGAAACCAAAGGGATTTAAAAAATAATCCATTGGAATTTTGTGGAGAAAGATCAAAGAGCAGGGCAAAGTAAAGTAGCAATTTTTTAAAAAGGCCTAAAGAGATTGTAAACCTGATAAGCCTGAGGTGCTGTTGGTTGATAACAAGGCCAATAGAGTCTGCTGGTTCTTGACGGGGTCCCACTCACCTTTAAAGGACAAGTGCATAGTTTGGAGTTATTTTCAAACTGGGTCCAGAGATATCCTCAATTGCATGTAGGGCCTTTTGCCACCTTTGGCAGGCTTGCTAACTGTGACCCTTCCTGCCTGGTTAGGCAAGATTTGGCCAGTTCTCCATGCTCTGATTACATGACAAATGCACTTTTATTACTACTACAATAAAATTTTCATGGGGCTGGCCCAGAAGGTTCAGGGTACCATTCCAGTGATACAAAATGCAGCAGCTAGGCTGCTAGCAGATGCAACCCAAAGGGATCCTCTCTCCTCATCCTTAAAAACTTCAGTTTGGCTGCCGTTTTGCTTTCAAGCCCAATTCAAAGTGCAGTTGTTGATCTATAAAAAACCCACATGGTCTCGGAGCAGGGTACCTGAAGGATCCACTTCTTCACTACTTACCTGTCTACCAGTAGAGGTCATAACTGATGGTGCTGCTTTGAATACTGTACATTCTGAAGCTAGGTGGTTGTGCACAAGAGGCAGGACCTCCGGAACTCACTCCCCAAAGAGGCTTGCCTGGTGCAGAATCTGTATCCGTATAGGCAAAAAATGAGCACATGACCTTATAAGATGCTTCTGAGCATGTGTACCAGTTTGCTCATTGTCCCCTGTTGAAAATGCACTCTTGTTTATGTACTCCTATAGAAGTCCTGTTAATCAGGATGTGGAATCTGAGAGTTCTTGATCACAGAACAAGTGGTTTAATGGTTAAGAGCGGTGGACTCTAATCTGGAGAACTGGGTTGGTTTCCCCACTCCTACACATGAAGCCTGCTGGGTGACTTTGGGCTAATCACAGTTCTCTCAGAACTCCCTCAGCCCCACCTACCTCACAGGGTGTCTGTTGTGGCTAGGGGGAAAGGAAGGTGATTGTAAGCCGCTTTGAGACTCCTTAAAGGTAGAGAAAAGCAGGGTATAAAAACCAACTCTTCTTCTTCTTCCTTGTTACAGAATTGTGGTTGCAGATAGGCACAAGGCATGCTAAAGGTGTGTTCCCCCCCAAAGGTAATAAGAAAGTGTTTTAAAGTAGCTTGCCTATAAATTGTGGGTCACTTTTAGATATCCGTGTGTGTGTGTGTGTGTTGCTCAAATTCTGGCAAACATTTTGGGTACACCACCAATCAGATTCTATCCAGCAACTGTTACCTAGAAAATCAACACACAACTACAGAAAGAAAAAAAAATCTATTTGCTGCAATGTTGTAAATTATTAAAATACATGAATATGAGAAGAAAACAGCATTGTTTTCAAATGGCCAGGACTGGGAAAGCAAGCATTACTGATGATACACAACAATGACTGGGAAAGCATGGAACGTGAGTGACTGCAAAACTAAGCCTGAACATGCCATCTGAAGTAGAGTTATTCTCTTATAAGACCATTGACCTCAACAGAAAGATCTAACTCTGATTAGGATGCCACCATTAGAGCTGAAAATGTGCTGGCAGCATATTACATGTATTTCCAAATGCCTGTACCTAAATCTTACTGCGTCAGCAAATAAACACTCAGAGGATGTGGTCAGTCACTGATCCAGCTAAAGATACCAATAAAACCTACAAAACAAATTAGTCATGACTTACTGGAATCACATTGCTTTTAGTGGGACTTCATAACAAGTAATTTTAACACAGCAATGGCTCCCCTGGAAGGGGAAAATCTTGTGAGGCATGCAGAACCTTTGGGGGTAAATGGGGGCATTTAGGATTTTAGGCAGCTCCTTCTCCCACTTTGCAACGGCTCCTGATAGCTTGTGGAAATTGTTTTATACTGCTCACCTTTCACTGAGGATAAAATCCTAGATACTCAATTGCTCCTCCAAGTCATTAAAAAAAAAGAGGCACACAGAAAATTGGAGTTAAAGGTAACATTAAGGTGTTGATTGATGGCCATCAGACACAAGGGCCTCACTGAATGCATGCCTGAGATGTGTATTGTATGCGTACAGATAATAAATATAGGTATATAAAGTTGTCTTGTATAGAGTGCTATTTTTATGTTGTATTTTTTTACTTGTGTCTTGGGGATATGTTGCCTACTTGGGGGGTGGTAGTAGATTAAAGGTAAAGACCCACAACTTCAGCTGGATTCAGATTGGTGTATAGTAGGGCTGTCGATTCGATTCGCCCCGAACCGAAAAACAGCCGAATTTCCCCCGATTCGGCTATTTTTAGTTCGGATAGAACCAAACTCAAAAAAGGCGAGAAAACGGAGAGCCGAATTCAACGAGTTCGGGGTGTTCGGTGAATAAATTCGGCAAATTTGGGGTTCTGTGCAGCAGCATAACCGTCAGTTAGTAAGCAGCATTCTCCCACGGCCAATCGGTGGCCAAGCAGGGTCTTCTTCTGGCCAATCAGTCTTGATTGAGTGCATGAGCCCAGCTGCTGCGCGGCCCGAGAAGAGAAAGAGAGAGTATCTGTTTGTGTGAGAGAGAAATCCCTGTGGGGTGCGTGTGCACATTCGCTTCTTTCCGTGGCTGCAGGGGGCACATTTTTGGGGGTAGAGCTCCCAAACTTTCAGCGTAGCTTCAAAGGACCCTTCTTGCTAGAACCCCCAAGTTTTGTAAAGATGGGATCAAGGGGGGCAAAATATGGGCCCCGAAAGTGGTCTCCCCCTTAATGTGCATTTTTAGTCCATTTACAGCACACATTCGAGCCATTCTGTGGCTGCAGGGGGCACATTTTTGGGAGTACAGCCCCAAAACTTTCAGCGTAGCTTCAGAGGAGCCTTCTTTCAAGAACCCCCAAGTTTTGTAAAGGACCGAAATATGGGTTCCCCCCTTTTTTCTATTGGGATGAATGGTATCAGCCGATCCTGTGTGCATCTCAAGAGCGGCAAATCCAAGGCAAAACCTCCCGTGCTTAAATGGAATCATATTGGATTACCCAGTCCTCCCAGTCCCTCCTGATGGTTCAGAAGACATCCACAGTAAGACCCCTTTTGGGGCTTTAATCTATATTTTTTTCCCGTGTTTAGTTGGGGGGGAAGCAGAGTCTCTGTGTGTGGGGGGCAGTTTCTGTGGGGGGGGGAGCCAAAGGAGGCTTTTGCCCGCTCTGCCGAGGGGTGTGTGACCGCTCACCTCTGTGGGAGTGTGTGTACTGCTTTTAAAGTTTTAAAGTTTAAAGTTGAGTCTGTGCGGCGGCTAGCGAGTCTCTCTCCGCTCGGCACCCAGGCCGCGCCTCCTCCTTGGTGTTTTCACTGTTTTTGCCCCTAGCCTGGGGTTGAGTGCAACGGGGCGGCTTGCGTGAGATCCCCTGCGTCTTGGATTTTTTCCCCATTTGGGGGGTGCACTGCGGCGCCGTATTGGTTGTAGAGGTGGGGGTAGTGCTGGTGAGACTTGCTTGAGTTTGGTGGGGTCGTTTGCATAAGGGGGGAGCATCCCTCCACCATGAGAAGAAGGAGCAGGGCAGAAAATACAAACTGGGTTGTTGTTGTTTTTGCACAGTCTGTTTTGCTGCTCACTCAAAAATGTTTTTGCAAAATCTGACTTTCACAATACATTTGCGCAGTCCAAGTCACCTGCTCCTTTTTTCCTTTTTGCTGAGTTAATTAATAGCATGCAATGCACAGCTAGATTGCCTCTCTGGCTTGGAGTTTGCAAATTTCAGTTGCACACTACAAAAGTCGCGTGTTTCTTCTATAGTTAGCCTAGTGCGCCTCTGTTCCTTTCCATGGTCGCTCGCATGTTGCTTTGCATTGCAATAGTTAGCACGGGAGGATTTGCCTTGGATTTGCCGCTCTCTAGATCAGGGGTCGGCAAACTCATTAGTCAAAAGAGCCAAATATCAACAGTATAACGATTGAGATTTCTTTTGAGAGCCAAATTTCTTAAACTTAAACTATATAGGTAGGTACACTGTTTATTAACTTAATAAACTTTAATTAAAGTTTTAAGTCTTAATTAAACTGTAGGTACACTGGGGGGAGATGCTAGGGTTGCCAGGTCTCCAGCCACCACCTGGAGGTTGGCAACCCTAGTAGAGGAAGGAAGGTGGGAGGGACGGAGAAAGTAAGGAACTGGGAAAGGAAAGAGAATGAAGGAACTGGGGAAGGAAGGAAGGAAGGAAGGAAGGGGGAGGGTGGAGAAAAAAGAAAGAAAGAAAGAAAGAAAGAAAGAGAAAGAAAGAAAGAAAGAAAGAAAGAAAGAAAGAAAGAAAGAAAGAAAGAAAGAAAGAAAGAAAGAGAAAGAAATAACTGGGAAAGGAAAGAGAAGGAAGGAACTGGGGAAGAAAGGATGAAAGGGAAGAAGGAAGGAAGGAAGAGTGGGGGAGGGACAGAGAGAAAGAAAGAGGAAGGAAGGAACTGGGAAGGAAAGAGAAGGAAGCAACTGGGGAAGAAAGGATGAAAGGGAGGAAGGAAGGAAGAAGAGGGGGAGAAAGGAGAGGGGGAAGGGGAGATGGCGGGGGATGGCAGGCCTTTCTCTGGCGGATGCGCGACTGTTGAGGGGCTGCCTGGCCCTCCACGAGCGCCCTGCATACCAGGCAGAAAGCTCCAGAGGGGTTTGGCGGGGCGCATTCAAACCCGGGTCTGCAAGCTGAAAGAGGCGGCCGGTTGGGGACGAAACGCTTTTCTGCTGGGCCCCGGGCCTTCCCCCCGTTCCCCTCCGTGGCTTGCCAGCAGCCTCACGCGGGACCAAGTCGGAGTCTGCCGGGGCTTCCCTCCTCACAGGCGAGAGGGCGAGCAGGCCAAGGGCTGCCTTCGGAGGGGGAGAGGGGCGCTTTGCCCTCGTCGCCGCTCCAGGAGGGAGCTTGCAAGGCACGCTGGACCTCCCTCGCCTCTCCCCGGCCAGCCTACCTGCAAAAGCCACCAAAGGGCACGTGGAGAGAGCAGGTGGAGGAGGCCGCCGCCGGGCTGGGGGTTGTAACCTCGGCGTCTCGCCCGGCAACTGGCGACGCGGAACAATGCGCAACAGGAGGGAGGCCAGGCCTCCGTCCCCCTGCCGACCTGCGTCAGCGTGCTGGACGGTCCAGTTCAGGAGGGCGGCGACGGCTCCAGGGCAAGCATGCTCATCGCCGAGTAGCCTTCAACTAAGGACAAGCTATGGGGCGGGGAGGGGGGGTTGAGTGTTTTGGGGACAGTGGAAAGAGGAGATGCCTCCCTTGGGTTGCCCTGGCAACTGCGGCCCGCCTGCGCCACTTCTCCCGTCGACTGACCGACCCACCCCGTGCGTGCCTGCGTGTCCGCACGTGGAAAGAGCCGCACTCAAGGGCTCAAAGAGCCGCATGCGGCTCGGGAGCCACACTTTTGCAACCCATGCTCTAGATGCATAGGATCGGCTGATCCCATTCATCCCAATAGGGAAAAGGGGGGACCCCATATTTCGCCCCCGATCCCATCTTTACCAAACTTGGGGGTTCTTGCAAGTAGGGTCCCTCCCAGCCACCCTGAAAGTTTGAGACCTCTTCCCCCAAAAATGCCCCCCAGAGCCGCGGAAAAGCACCAATGTGCTTTAAGTGGCTTTATTCCTGTGGGCGATTTTGGGTGGGGCGACCCCTTCTGGGCCCCATATCTCGGGACCCTCTGACCCAATCTTTACAAAACATGGGGGTTCTTGCAAGAAGCATCCCCTCAAGCTACCCTGAAAGTTTGGGACCTCTACCCCCCAAAATCCCCCCCCCAGAGCCATGGAAAGGCACGAATGCATTTTTAATGGCTTTATTCGGCCAAATTTTCCCCCGAACTCGGAACTTGGCGCCGAATTCCACGGATCCGAATCGGGGGGGAGTTCGGTCTTCGGCATTTCCTGAATAAAAAACAGGCCGAATTTTGCCGAATTTTTTTCCTAACAGCCCTACTGTATAGATGATGATGTGAGAATTATACAAATCAGGTCATTATCTAGGTATATGCATTCAGACATATCTGGTCCAAATGTATATCCGAAAAATGCCTTATCTGTATTTTCCAGATATAGTCGGGTCTCTGGATGGTATCTGGGATTTTTTGGGATACCAGGAAATGGGTTCCAAAAATCCAAGAAATATTCGGAAGTAACCAGGAATATCGGGACCGAGTGTTTTAAGGTTGCCAGGAATGTTTTTTCTTTAATTTTACTGTATTTCTGTGTCTTCCCAAGGCTTGGTATTGGTTTCCATGTTGTTTGGGCTTTGATCGTGTCCTTTAAAATGGATTTTCTTGGTCTTGCAACATTGTGTTCTTTGCTAGAGTTGGTTTGTGTAGGGTAGATTCTCAGGTTTGACATTGCCTTAGATTATCAGGGTTTACATGGGCTGGATTCTCTGATTTTACATTTATTGAGCTTGCAACAGTATTCCTATTTGGTTTGGCTTGGATAATACTCTGGTTAGACACAGTTTTGGATTCTCTGATTTGAATTTTTTGGGTTAGGCTTGCAATGTTGTCCTGTGATTCTGCCAGGATTTCCTGCTTCTGCATTGGTTCTTTGGGCTTGTTGGTTCTGATTGCATTGGGAGGCTTTTGGCCAGTGGTTGCTTTGCTTTCTCTTGAGTGTTTGGTTACTTTTTGCCCTGGAGACATCTTGGCATTTCCCCCTCATAGGAAACAATGGAGGATAGCTGGGGGCACCTTATTCAGGGGCTCATAGAATTAGGTCTTTTATGCATGGGTTGGATCTCCGTGCTTGGACCTGGGTTCATTGCACATTAAAGTAACCTGGGTTGGGAGAAACTATATGCATTGGCTTGAATGATCAGGGACGAAACTGTGTGCTAATCGAACCATGAATACTGAAAAACAGTATCCCAAGCTCAAATCAAGTCCCACCCCTTTAAATGCTGCTCTTACTTCACAGTGCTCCCCGTGAGAAAAGTTTTCCTTCCCCCCAAACCCAACTGCTGCATAAAAAAGCATTTTAAGAACAAAAAACAAAAACTGGAGCAATCTGAAAGAGGGAGGAGGAGAAATCCAAGCCTTGGTTTAAAAAAGCCTTTCTTTTGCTCAGAAAGAGCTCCAAGGTAGCAGGAAGCACTTGAATCCCCGCCTCTTTACACACTGCTTTGTGATTGGCTGTGAGAGAAGCCAGTCTTCTTTTTTCCCCTGTTTAACCATTGGCATGCTGTTTTGAGGAGGGAGTTGGAAAAGGGTGGGGTGTGATGGCGCGGGGAAGCTCAACCTGAGAACGGAGTATGCATGCTCTGTGACTTCGGAACGAGCCAGGATGAACAGTTTAATTTGGGCCAGAAGAGGAATGGGAAAAGCTGGGTTCATTTTGCGTCGAAACAGTATTGAGCTTCCAAGGAATGAAGTATTGTGCATGCTGAAAAAATTGATCCTGGCTGAAACGGGGAATAAAGGAGGTTAAAGCGACCATACATAAAACACCTTACACTTCTTGGTCCAATTCACTTGGAACTTGGACATTAGTTGACAGGCACCAACAACTCCCTTCCAATTTTGGTGTCATTGGGTTAAAAAATAGCCCCTCCAGCTCCCTGGAAAGATCCCACATAGGTAATAATGGAGGTGAATAATATCAGATTCCTGGAAAAAAAACAAAGATCCAAATAACAAACCGGTATTTGGAACCCAGAAAACTGGGAATACTGATATTTTTTAGTTCTCTGATATCCAACTCTAAAAAATATTGATCTTTGAGGTGTACATTCCTACCATTATTCCTATGTTATAGACACTGGGTTGTATGTTTCATGTCACTGTAGCTTGTTTAGTCAAACAGTGTAATTCAGACCCAATTCACCTGATTGCTTAGTTCTAATTTTAAAAAAGTGGATCTTCTTGGGCATTCATGAATTGAGATCTGGAAGGAAACAGGACTGTTTGTATCTACCAAGCCCCTGAAGAAGTTACATCATGATAACAAAAACCTATAAAAGCTTTCATATGGCTTGGCCCATAATAAACAGAAGTGAGATGGAGAACAAGTGAAAAATGTTTATGATGATGCACTTATTGTGACCACATTTGATCACTTCACTGGCAGTCCTACATTGTGACTTTAAATTTTGGTATTTTATGCATTCTATTTTACATATTTTATTTACATTGTCAGCCTCTTTAAGTTCTGTAAGATAGAGGCAGCTAATAAACAAGTAAATACACATAAATAAACACACTGATTATTTGCAGTTTAATCATGAACACATCGAAGAGCAGGAATTTGAATCTTGCTTTAAATCTTGCCCTGCTACTAGACTCTTTGTCCCCCTTCTAAATTCCATTTAAATAAAGTTCCTGATTGCCCAGCATGTCATACAAAGAATCCTTCCTCCTCAATGGCTGATACTTAAAGCGCATAAGTAAGTAAGTAAAATTTATTTGTATGTGGCTGTAGCCCTTCACAAAACAACATCTATGGAGTGTCACATTATAATAAAAAAGAAACATGTACAGGAAAATAAAATCTGAAAGGATTAACAGTGATATAAACATTGATATAAACCACCGAAAACAACATCATTTATGGAATTCTGCTCCAGAGCTATCTACCTTAGCCCTTATTTTCCTTGAGCATGTTCAACCCCCCCTTTTTTTTCAATCAGTGGTTGCACCCAGCTGCTTAGATTTTGAGTATAATAATTTTTATTTGACATTTTGGAGCAATTGTCAGTAGGGCAAATAAGGATCCATTCATTTGCTGGGAGGGTGGAGATCTTTCTTGATGAGTTGCCCAAGGAGAGTTATAGACCTATTTTTGCTTCAGCCTGGTCTAAAGGATATCGTTGTCATACGTCTGCTAAGCCTCTTTGTCAGTGTGCTTTAGTGAAATATTACAGAAATCACTTCTCCATAGGCAGTAGCAGCTTGAAACCTGTATGCCCCTTACTTTTTCATGGTCTTCACAGGTCACCATGTGACTAATGAAGTGACAAAGAAGGAGGCTGCAGTGATGATAGAGGAAAATGCACTCCAAGTCAGATTGATAACCGCATACAGAATTTTTATGTTCTATCGCTAGGCGTATGGCAGAGACAAAGAAGTTGTCCTTTGCTCACACTGGGACCGCAGAAAGTCACAGCCAGCCGCACAGTTCAGAGCCATGGTAAATTCTATGGAATCCAAATTGCCTTTTGCTGTTCCACACTCTTAGGCCTTCTTTGATTTTAGGATTTCTTCCCCAGTTTTCTGTTGCAAATAGAGTCTTTTGCAATTGCAAGAAGCAAGGCCCTGGGATGGATCAGGGCAGCTATGAGTAGGAGTTCACTAATATGTACCATACTGATTGCACATCAAAGAGACTTACTCCGGTATGACTAGTCCTGGCTACTGATAAATATTCTTGGGCTTAAAGCCACAGGTGTCTATATATCTTTCTTATCACTTTATGTTTGTACCATGGGAGTCTGCAGCTTGGGCCATATGAGTAGAATAGGGTTGCCAGGTCCCTCTTCGCCACCGGCGGGAGGTTTTTGGGGTGGAGCGTGAGGAGGGCGGGGTTTGGGGAGGGGAGGGACTTCAATGCCATTTCCAAAATTGGAGTCCAATTGCCAAAGCGGCCATTTTCTCCAGGTGAACTGATCTCTATCAGCTGGAGATCAGTTGCAATAGCGGCAGTTCTCCAGCTACTAACTGGAGGTTAAATAACAAAGTCAGCACAAGGGCTCTAATTTATAATCTATGATAATGATACAACATACAATTCTAAATTTTCTATTTACTTATACATACAAAAATAAAACTGTGTTGATTCACACAGAGTGCAATACCAAGTTCGGTCCTCCTTATGATCGGTGTTCCAACTGAATGTAAAGGCGTTATCACAAAATAAAGTTCACTCATACAAAGTTGACTTCATTGTTCCAAGTGTAATATAACACAGCAAACCAAAAGTCAAAACCAAAAGTCGCATGGTGACCACCTTTCCACAGCGTGGTGTTTCTGCTCACAAATCGGCTGCGTGATGGGGAAAAAAAATGGAACAGAAGAACTCCCCATACAAGCTCACTGGCTCCAAAGATCCGTTGTCTTCCACGAAGAAAGACGCTTCTCCCGACAGGACGGGAGCTCCGGGGTATCTCCCATAGGGGGACATCACAGCAGACAGAAAGAAAGAAATTGGCCGTTCGAAGTCCAACTCAGACACCATCCTAGGTTGGTGCGTGTTTCTGTACTTCATCAGTTTGTTGGTCTTCCTTTTTAAATTTATTTAATTTGTTTTCTACATGGGAAATTGCCCACGTATGATATCGGGTATGCAACCTCTTAAGACAATGTATGTCAACCTCTCACGGTTCTAGCTGTTAACATACTATGTCATTTCAGGTGGAAAACAAGAAGTGATGTTGGGGAGCCACTCTGGCATTCACCCAAAACTCAGAACTCTGGGCAAACCTTCAAACCTTACCCCATGTGATGTCATCCTTTCCAGTTTTGAGCCAGAAGTAATGCATATTGGTGTGACACCAAAGAGATTGTCCCTCACCACACAAATTCTCCCACTGGGTTGCCAGCCCAGAAGATGCCACTGAAAAACTGCAGGCCCATGTTAGGGCTGAACCTAGGGTTGCCATTCTCCAGGTGGTGGCTGGAGATCTCCCGCTATTACATCTGATCAGTAGACCCTGGAGTTTGGTAACCCTAGGGTAGAACCATGCTTGCAGCTCATTGCCACCCTAGTTTCACCTTACTTTCTGGGAAGGGCAGTGCTGGTATAATCACACAGTTTTCCCCCTGGTGGGTTTTGGCAGGAGAAAGAGGAAGTTGTCCCTGAGGAAGAGGAACTGTAGGAAGTTGCTGAGATAGGAGATATCTGAGGGGAAAGAGAGAAGAAAGATGTCTGAGAAAAGGTACGAAGGGGAAGTTCACACAGAGAACTACGCAGCCGTGTGAGCAGGATATTGGAGAGTTGTAGCCTCTTGAGATCTACAGCCGTGCTACTGTAGAAAGCCAGCCAACCGGTAGGAAAGATTGCGATATAATTTTGGAGGGCTTTGCAGGAAAAAAGAAAATCACTCTAATTTTAATTTCAGTTGTGACAGCTAAGTTTGAGTTGTTATGTTTAATTTTCCTCCCTCGATTTCCTACCTCACTGTGTGAAATGAACCCTGTTTGTATGTTAGGTTCTCTTTGTGAAGGGTTAAAGATTTACTTGCAGGGTCCTTAGGTTTGTTGTAACATTTTTTTCCATTTCTTTTGCCTGCTGGAATCAGTATTTCTCATTTCCAGAGCAAATTCCCACTTGCTTTCCTTGCTTTAGTATTTCATTAGCACCAATGAATGCTGATCATGGTTAAAGCTAACCATGCTTTGAAGCACATTTGCAAACTGTGGTTAAGAAGAAATCTAGTTGGCATATGCAGTACACAGTGTCCGTTTCTCATTATGTGGACAGTGATCTTGGTCACTTACGCCCATGTTTTGGTGGTAACAGTTATTAAATGTCCTCGTTTATTAATTTGTGCTGATCTTTCAGTAATATCAGCTATGTTATTGTAAAGGATAACAGATGGCAATGAAACAAAAAAGTATGATACATATTTTCAGTAATTGTAGGTCACAGAGGTTGTACATTCCAACTCCTCCTTCATAACAGGGATGTTATCTCTAGCAATCCCTATTCTGAGTGCAGTTGGATGCCTCATATGATCACTTTAACCATTTGTTCACAAGCAGCATTTTCCGTAGGTGTGCCTCTGAGCAGGAACATCATTCCACATGGTGGCTGGCTGGATATCCACTACTGGCACAGTCTCACAATTGCTAGTTGCTTGGACTATGTATGCCCCAGGGTCATCATCTAAGGCAAGGCAGTTATATGTACATGTATGCATGTATGAATGCATGAAGCTGCCTTATACTAAATCAGACCATCAGTCCATCAAGTTTAGAATTGTCTACTCAAACTGGCAGTGGCTCTCCAGGGTCTCAGGTAGAAGCCTACATCTGATTTTTGTTTTAACTGGAGATGGTAGGAATTGAACCTGGGACCTTCTGCTTGCCAAGCAAATGCTCTGTCATAGAGCCATGGTCCCCTCCCTTGTAGAACTGAAGGGCAAAACCCACCAAGGAGCACTCTCCTCCCCTGTTGTTCATTCCCCCAACTTGACCCTTGCCCTTCTGAGGCCCTCTCCTTCATTGCCCATCAACAAACTGCAGCTGAAGTTTTCTCTATGAATTGCCCCCTTCCTCACACATAACAGTTTCTTCCCCTTCCAGATCTCCCCCATTCCCAAACTCTGCCATGCTCCAATCTGAGATGACCCCCCACAATATTTTCTCCTTCCTTCAGGCAAATCAAGGGGTGGGAACAAATCTCACTTCTTAAAGCCTTCCCCCCAGCAAGAATCCATCTTCTCAACCTACCCACTTCCACCTAGGGAGTTTCACTCCCAAAGGCTAGCTGCCTCACAGGCAACTTGTCCCCTCCTCCCTTGCCCATCCCTACAAAAAATTGGGGTCTGTCTCCCACCCCATTCTGGGTCAGGCTACCACTACTGCTTCTGCTGCTCCCCTCATACTCAGACCCTGCTGACTCCATCTTAGTTTTTTTCTGTCTTCTCTGTGCCTCCTCCCCCCCCCCGTCCTTTTGCCACCTCATTTCCCTTCACAACTGTGTGTTTCTTTTTCCTGTAACCCCCGACCCTCCGCTCGTCATTTGGTCTTGTTTGCCTTGCTTCAAGTAATTGCTCAACACCAGATATTTCAGCACACATACGTTGACTTGCGTTTGCATAGTTGGTTACATTAATCAGTCAGCCAGCCTTGTACTGCCGCATGCTCAGAAAAGTTTGGAGTGAATTGCAGTTCTCAGGCATAAGAATGTGTAAATCCACTTAATACAAATGAACACAAAATTGTTGGCTTTGGAAGTTAGTGGGGATGGCAAAATGGGATAAGACTGCATCGCTGGAGAGATAATCCACGCAGTTTCCCTCACTCCTCATGATCAAGATAGCCAATGAAAGTACTTCTTTGATGAGTCAATATATTACAAAAGAAGTACTTTCATACTACAAGAAGATGAGCAGGTTCTAAATTAAATGCAACTACTGGGTTAAATAAACCCCCAGCCCTGTGCGAAACATGTGGGATGCATGGATCTTACCACCTGATTTGGCAATCACATAAAATCTGCCTGACCATCTGCGAAGCTAACGGCAGAACACCCTCCTGGAAGTCTCTTTCACTTGCTGAAAGCCATACAAGAAGTTTGTTTAGAGAACGAACTGGCCTTGTAGACTTAAGATCGGTGGAGTCATTGAACAACTTTAACCAAACACAAAAAGGTCTTGCTAACCTTTGGTAGCTCTAAAATCCCAAAGCTGATGCTCCACCAGAAAGCATTTTATGAGTCAATATATTTTTCCCTATTGGGTGCACTGAGTAAACCAACGTGAGAGGGGAAGGGAGACATCAACAGCAAACTCTTTGTCATCCAGACCTGACAAACATGGAGTCAGCCAGGCAAAATGGGTAAGTCTAGACTACAGAGACAACACACTTTATGCCTCACCCCAGGCCAGCATTATTTACACACTTCTTTTAGTTGGGTTTTAACCATTTTCTTTTAAATGAAAAAAAAATGCTATCTGAAGAACAGCATTGAGGAGAAGCAGTACAAGGACATGCATGTGCACAGTGTTTTCAACCGTTTGAAGAAAGTAAACACTTTTTTTGATTGTTCAAATTGTTGATTGGTGATCCAGACAGTGCGTGACTGAGCATCCCTGCGTCGTCATGTGTGTGCATGGCTGCTGGGTTGGCGAAGGGTTGGAGCCTTTTCATATTTACTGTTCAGGACCATTAATTGCCATTCATTTAATGTACAAGAATCTTGAAGCATTCCCGGCCCCTTCCCACATTGCTAAAACAGCAGTCCTGCCTTCAGAACAAGACACAGTTATTAGATTTTGCAGTGATTGCTTTAATTCTTGTAAATGCCGGCATATTGAGCACTAAAGCCAAGTTAAAATATTCTGATTGCCATATTGGGGGTGAAAAAAAGCATCTGGAATTTACTCAGGTGTTCCTAATATCAACTTAGAATGGCCTCCATTCTGTGTGCATTTTGAGTGGCTGTGCTAATTCAAGGGGCCAGCATAAACAATAAGTGGTGAAGAGCCCTAGAAGCTCTTCAGAAGAAAAAAAAAATCTTTTCAAAGGCGCCCAGGTGGAAGCTTAAACACACAAAGCTGCCATATACTGAGTCAGGCCATTGACCCATAAAAGTTAGTACAGTCTACCGAGACTGACAGCACCTTTCCAGGATTTCAGGTCTTCCACATCACTTACTACCTGATTTTTTTAACTGGAGATGCTGGGGATTGAACCTGGGATTTTCTGCATGCAAAGCAGGTGCTCATCACTGAGCCCCAGCTCCACTCCCTAACCTTCTGGATGAAATTTTGGGTTTGACCACAGAAGAATCAAGTTCAGATCTGTTTTCAGATCTCAAGCTCACCAGGTGTCTCAGCCAAACAACTCACAGGGCTTTGTTAGGATGAAATGAAATCAGGTCAGTACAGGAAGAACACTAGATAAAGTCCCATTGACTCCAATTGGTGTTAAGCACATTTAATTGAGTGTTAGAGTATACACCTATTATCTCTTCAAGCATCGTTTTAAGCAATTAGCCTTTCTGTGGAATTCAATCTCCTCTGATTTATTAAGGAAAATGAAATCAACTTTGGGCAGTGATTAGGCGAAGCTGAAATTGTACCGTGATTAGGCAAAGCTGAAATTGTAAAGAGTTGCAGTTTTAAAGACTGTGTACCAAAGCAATTGTTTCTCATTTTAGTAATTCCTAGTACTCATTTGCTATCATTATTCTGACTTCTTTTTTGCCTTGGTTCCTCCACTGTTACCACTCGGCAGCTGGTAGGATAAATCTTCCAACTCCCAAAGACACTGATCTGCAGAGCCCCTTTTTAAAAACAAGGCATGTATGGGTGGAAAGAACCCTTCAGTGTATCAGAGCATGCAGAATGCCAGCTGTTAGGACTCATGTCAAAAACCTATCCTGTTAGAAGGACAATCAGGGCTCTTTCAACCCTTTCAAGTTTAAATACGACGAACGGTTAGCCGTGAAACCGTGAGTAACTTTCTCCCGTGCCTGGTAATCTGTTTTTTTATCAAGTCCCATCAAGTACTTTCAGAACAATTAACCACATTGTCTGCTGAAGAGATGAATAATTTGACACTCAGCATGGCCTGGGAATGATTATGATGTTTGATCTCCATGAGTGCTGCTGTGTTGGCTGTCAGGTTGCCAAACAAAACACAGAAATAAAGTAAATAGCAGGTGATGCCGAGTCCTTGAACCACATTTTTGAGGGTCAGCATTGCACCATATTCAGGAATGTGCATTTTTGTGATTAATAAAAAGGAGGCAGTAATTCTCTGGAGTGGTGAATTTCCTCTGTCCACAATATTATTGTAGTTCCTTTTTACTGCCTTAAAAACAAAGAAAGCTTTGTAAAGGTAAAGGTAGTGTTCCAAAGACAAGCTACTGTGCTGCGGTCTGCAGGCAGGTATGGTCAGGTCTGCTCTGGAGGCCTGGCTAGTAAGTAGGGTTACCAGGTTGGGAATTACCTGGAGATTTGGGGGGGGGGGGTGGAGCCTAAGGAGAGAGGGGTTTGGAGAGGGGAGGGACTTCAATGCTATAGAGTCTGTTAGCCAAAGTGGCCATTTTCTCCAGGGGAATTGATCTCTGTTGCCAGGAGATCAGTTGTAATAGCGGGTATCATGACCCCCCCATGCGTACTGAGGGAGAGAGAGTTTAGTTGTTTGCCATAACATTTATTTGGAGTTTTACTTTTTCTCCTTCTTAGTCCCCTTTACTTATGTTACCTCAAAAGAAATGAGAAACCAGAAGCTTTTTCAAGTTAACAATCAAGTAACAGATTTACTAACTACTTTACAAGGGATGGATTTGGGGGAAAGGGTGGTTAGGAAAAGCATAGAACCAGAGCTATTTTTGTAAGTTTCACTTCAGAGAAGGCATAGATCTTAGATGGCTTAGTTGGTACAAAATTACAGTTCTTAGATTAAGTTCACAACTTCAGTTCAGTTCCCAGAACTTCTTATAGATATTTCTATTCAGACTCTGCTGCCTAGCTAACAGGGAAGTTGGAGATGGTACAATCTCTCTTCCCTAGAGAAACACAGAAGTATGGAGATGTCTCCTCAAACTTTTGTTCCACTTCTCACTATAAATATACCCCACTTCTGTGGCAGTAATCCCTTAACAACACCCTGTATTTGAAATATCACCTTCCCAGAGCCTTTTCCCTTCCAGTGACCTAAGAAAGGGCTGTTTTCCTCCCAGCCTCTGCCTGTCACTCCACAGGATTTGTTTTATACCAGTTTAGGCAAGTCTGAACCCTTGGGCTCACAGAGTCAAACACAGCTACTAAACCTACAGGTTACCAAGAACAGAATCAACCCCTTTCTTCAGAACAGAGGGTATGAGCTCCTTAGCTCCACCCACTCCCTTTCTCTGAGCTTCTCTCAAAGATTAACTCTTTGTTTGTCAAGCAGGAGATCTCCAGATATCACCTGGAGGTTGGCAACCCTACTAGTGAGACTTGAGAGCATTGATTAGAACTGGAGGCAAGGCACTGGTGCACAGAGCTTGGGTCTAGCAGACCAGTAGCTCCAGCAAGGTAACCTTCTGAAGCCTCAGCATAAATAGGCTGGGAAGTAATCAGGTTCAGGTGCCCTGCTGGCTGGTTTTGAGCTCCTGTGGCTGCAATGTGGTTTGGCCAGGATCCGGCAAAAAAGTATTGCTCTCACTGTATGGTTCTGGGATGGTGTTGCAGGCAGCTAGCCTGGCATTTCTCCTTTGGGCCACCTTGGCCCGGGCCTTCTACTGTTGCCATTTCTCCTAGGTTCGAGACCTGCACAGAGAAAGCTGGGTGGCTGTCTGTCTCAGGGGCCACCATAGGGTTGCCAACCTCCAGGTAGTAGCTAGAGGTCTCCTGCCATTACAACTGATCTCCAGCTGATTGATATCAGTTCACCTGAAGAAAATGGCTGCTTTGGCAATTGGACTCTATGGCATTGAAGTTCCTCCCCTCTCCAAACCTCGCCCTCCTTAGGCTGCACCCCAAAACCTCCCGCCGGTGGTGAAGAGGGGCCTGGCAACCCTAGCCACCACTGAGGGCTTGCTTGCAGGTTCTGACAGGGTGGCCTTTTGCACCGCTGGCACACCGTCAGCTACTACCTCTGCCATGCTAGGTCCTCCCTTGTCCCTCTGGTTCTCTTCAGCCAATGGCCTTTGCTCCTTGGGCTCTTTCCTGAGTCACTGAGCTGGTTGGAGGAGATCATGATACCTATGGGCATTATCTGGTAGGTGGAAATAGGTACAGATAGGTTATGCATGCCCTGATTTCTATATGCCACTCCCTGCAGATGAAATGCAAGATCTCCACAGAAACAGCTCTTGAGGTTTTCCAATCTCCTACTCCTTCCAAGCCTAATACCAACACCCCAGCATCCTTTACTACGTACATCTTCTTTCACTCAGCCATATTTCCTATGTCTTGCTTGCTCACCCACACACAAAAATAGATAAATTATCCACCCAGCCCTTAAATTCATACATTCTTTCTCTCCAACTTGCATAAATGTCTGTGAACTTTCCCTGTGCTACATTACCCTTCAGTTGTTACCCCCCCCTTATTAATTGTGGCTTTGTGGATAATCTTAAAATATTCCATGGATAATGGAAGCCCATGGGTAGGGTTGCCAACCTACAGGAGGTGGCTGGAGATCTCCCACTATTACAACTGATCGCCAGGCGACAGAGATGAGTTCCCCTGGAGAAAATAGCCGCTTTGGCAATTGGACTCTATGGCATTGAAGTCCCTCCCCTCTCTAAACCCCACCCTCCTCAGGCTCCAGCCCCCAAATCTCCAGGTAATTCCCAACCCGGAGCTGGCAACCCTAGTTATGGGGCTATGCCCATCCCAACGACAGATGAGATGAGACATCCCAACCACTCACCGTCAGAGTTAAACAGCAGGAACTGGCCTTCAAAAGTGTGTGTATGTTAAGTTTATCCCTTCTTTGGGAGATTTTTTGGGCCCCATTCTGCATTGCCACTCAACCCAGCATTCCTTGAATTGAGTTGCTGAACTGATAATTGTATGTGTTTAGCTGGGTTGTTTGTGGGTCTTGAAAAAAAATAATACTATTAGTGGATCATTTAAAAGTCTAGAGGTTGTGCAAAGAAACATATAATGACAGTATCTGCTTAAGGCGCTAATAATCTAATTTAGCCCAAAATATTAAAACTAAAAACTAGAGGAGGAGAAAACTAAAAGCAATTATACATAGGCTAATTGAATTAAATTCATTTTAGGGGCTTTTTAAAAAGAGAATCAATTAAGTGAATACTGGCTCTTTGGGGGGGAAATCCATAAGGAAGGATGAGGAAAAAGCATAAAGATTCAGAGTAGAGAAAGAGATACATAATTTAACAGCACACACATACATGTGTGTGTGTGTGTGTTAAGTGCCGTCAAGTATCTTCTGACTCATGGCGACCCTATGATTCAAAATCCTCCAAAATGTCCTATCTTTGACAGCCTTGCTCAGATCTTGCAAATTGAGGGCTGTGGCTTCCTTTAATGAGTCCATTAAAGGAATGGACTCATTCCTCTTTTCGTGCTGCCCTCAACTTTTCCTAGCATGGTGGTCTTTTCCAGTGACTCTTGTCTTCTCATAATGTGACCAAAATACGATAGCCTCAGTTTAGTCATTTTAGCTTCTAGGGTCAGTTCAGGCTTGATTTGATCTAAAACCCACTGATTTGTTTTTTGGCAGTCCGTGGTATCCGTAACACTCTCCTCCAACACCACATTTCAAAGGAATCTACTTTCTTCCTATCAGCTTTCTTCTGACACACACATAAATAGAGGAATATAAAGACTGAGTAGGAGAATATAGGTCACTTATGCATGGCTGGTTTGTCTTGTGATTCTCCCACGAATGTCCCAATAATCTTTGGGGATTATGCATGACGTTCTCCTCCCTCAGGGCTCAGCTTGCTTCTGTTCCACGATTTCCCTGGGTTTTCTAATCCCTGTTTTTAAAATTGTAATTTTGTACTGATACTTGCTGGTCAAATGACTGCAAATAAACTGAACTGAACCAATCCCTCTCTTATCCCCAAAATAAGTTTACTTCCAAGCTTATCTCGGATGTGAGTAGGTGCATAGTTCAACCGCAGGTCGATCTTCCCACTGCATGACATGTCCCCACTGCATGACATGTTAGACGGAGGTGGCCATGGTCAGTTCCTTCTCTGTGCCCCCTTGCCACATTTAAAAAAAAATTTTTTCCAGCTGATCCAATGGAATACCAATATATCATCATATCATCCAAAATACTATCAAAATTGCAGACAGAACCAGTGGAGGCTAGGATTATATGTTTGCTCCCCCCCCCCCCGCATTTGGATGATGATTTACCCATGGGGGAGGGGGATGATATATCCGTATTCCATTGGAGCTGCAGGAAAGAAAAAAAAACGCGGCGAGGGGGCACAGAGAAGGAGTGATTTTCAGCAGGTGTGTGCCCAACCCTGTGTGCAATTCACAGGGACGAACAGCGAACTTGCCCATCTGTTCAGGTCATTGTGTGTTCAACTGCTGAGATCCCCCCCCACAAACAAACTTTTCTTTTGTGCGATTCACAGAGATTCTAGTCAGTTTCAGCAGTGTGTGCACAAAGGGGAATCTCCCCCATTTTAAGAACATAAGAAAGGCCTTGCTGGATCAGACCAAGGCTCATCAAGTCCTGCAGTCTGTTCACACAGTGGCCAACCAGGTGCCTCCAGGAAGCCACAAACAAGACAACTGCAGCAGCACCATCCTGCCTGTGTTCCACAGCACCCAAAATAAGAGGCATGCTCCTCTGATACTAGATAGAACAGGTATGCAGCATGACTAGTATCCATTCTAACTAATAGCCATGAATACCCCTTTCCTCCATGAATATGTCCGCTCCCCTCTTAAAACCTTCCAAGCTGGCAGCCATCACCACATCCTGGGGCAGGGAGTTCCACAATTTAACTATGCGTTGTGTGAAAAAATACTTCCTTTTATCTGTTTTGAATCTCTCACCCTCCAGCTTTAGCAGATGACCCCGTGTTCCAGTATTATGGGAGAAATTTTATTCTTGAGGGTGCAATTCTGTACTCTATTTTGGGTTGTGAAGGGGCCACTCACGGGGGGGGGGAGAGGGGGGAAGGGGATGGAGTGGGGTGACGTTTTTGTCAGAGTAAGCACTACTGCCAATGACAATGCAGCTTTTAAAGGGGCGGGGACTCAGGCACTTCCGGATTACTCCTTGTGATTATTCTGTGCTCGAGAGACTGTCCAGGACCATGGATAAGGTTTTCCAATCTTGGGATATAAAAGTGTGAAGCAAGAGAGGGACAAACCAGGGACATACTAACCATACATAACTGACCATAGAGGAGTCAGAGAGGAAAGATAAACCACAACCAAAGAATGAATGCGTTTAAAAGTGAGCAACAGCGTTTTCTCCAGATTTGAAAAGCAAAAGATAATCAATGAAGAGAAATCCAAAAAGGAGAAACACTATTGTATTTGTGTGCTGAAAAAAAGGTAGAAAAAAATGCAGAATAGAAACAAGAGGCTTAAGTTGGGAATTAAGAAAACTGACTAGAAAAAAGAACATCACAATGATACAATTTGAACAAAATAGGATAATAAATGAAAATATCGGCAGAATCAACAAACAAAAGGCCAAGCAATATTGGAAAGCTAAAAACAATGAGACTTAGCTGCTAGTGAATTCTGGGAAGAAAAAGAAAGAGAAGAATAAAGACAAATAGCAGCCAGAACCAACAAACAGCATGTAAGATAACATCAGCTTAGCACAGTTCTGGGCATGCATGGAAAGCTGGGGGAGCGTAGTGCCACTTTTAGAAGCTCATGTCCATAGATTTAAGGATGTGTCAGAACTGCTGTGCATGAGAATCCCTCAGTAAACTCGCTGCAGTCTCATTAACACTTCCTTGGGATACTCATAAGGGGTCTCTAGTACCTTGCATTGCGCTAGCAGATAACCATGCTTGGATATAGTAGAGTTTTATTGGCACAATCCTCCTACAAACCAAGAAAATATATTTCTGCTTGTGCAAGACCAGGTTACCTGCACAGGAAGGAACTGTTGGATGCAGGCTATGATTTGTGGTCTGAGGTGGAAGAGAAACAGCACTGTTACCGATAGACCAAGAAATAACAAGAAGAGGATGAGTCCAGAAGAAAAAAATAGGAACTCTGTTTTGAAAGGTTTCGTTGTGACAATGAGCAGACTACCACGAGGAAACAGCAAGATGTTGGAAGATATAAGAAAACAACACACCAAATGAAAAGGAAAGAAATAATGGAAATAGAGATATGGCAAAAACAAGAAAACCAAGAAGGAACCAAACCATGGAAACCAGGGTCATCCAAAAAAGAAGACAATTATTTGGGGGAGGGGAGGGTCTTCAATGGGGTATAATGCCATAGAGTCCACCTTCCACAGTGGCCATTTTCTCCAGGTGATCTGATCTCTGTCGCTTGGAGATCAGATGTAATAGCGGAAGATCTCCTGCCACCACCTGGAGGAGATTAACTACCATCTGGAGGTTGGCAACCCTAAGTTCAGCCCTAACATGGGCCTGCAGTTTTTCGGTGGCACCTGCTGGGCTGGCAACCCAGTGAGAGCATTTGTGTGGCAAGGGACAATCTCTTTGGTGTCATACCGATATGCATCGCTTCTGGCTCAAAACTGGAAGTGATGACATCACATGGGGTGAAGTTCTAAGTTTTGCACAGAGTTCTGAGCTTTGGGTGAATGCCAGAGTGTCTCCCCAGCATAATTTCACTTCTTGTTTTCCACCTGAAATGACATTGCATGTTAGTGTGATGTTGAAGAGCATCCCCTCCCGCCCACTGGCTTTCGTAGCTGCAGCAGGGAATGGGGGCCTGGGCCAGGACCTGGCTCCCCCAACAGCTGCAGCATTACAGAATGCTCTCCCCAAGGAGGTGCAAAGGATTCCTGTGCGGTCTGCCTTTTGAATGAAGTGTAAGATACGCATTCTTTTTCGGCCCTGGCTCCGGCCTGATGGATAGGGTTGCCAGGTCCCTCTTCACTACTGGTGGGAGGTTATGGGGGCAGAGCCTGAGGAGGGCGGGGTTTGGGGAGGGGAGGGACTTCAATGCCACAGAGTCCAATTGCCAAAGCAGCCATTTTCTCCAGCTGAACTGATTTCTATCAGCTGGATATCAGTTGTAATAGCAGGAGATCGCCAGATATTACCTGGAGGTTGGCAACACTACTGATGGAATGCTCTGCCTAGTAACATCAGGGCCCTGTGGGACCTTAAAGAGTTCTGCAGGGCCTATAACTGAGGACAGTCACAGGTGTTATCAATGCTGGCCTTCCTACCTTCCCCCATCTTTTTCTGGTATTTTGTACAATTATGCTGGAGGGGGTGGCCTATCTGCCTGTTTGACATAGCAAGTGCTGCAAGAACAGTGTGCCATCTGTGGTTTTAATTAGGGTTGCCAACCTCCAGGTGGTGGCTGGAGATCTCCTGCTATTACAACTGATCTCCAGCCGATAGAGATCAGTTCGCCTGGAGAAAATGGCCACTTTGGCAATTGGATTCTATGGCATTGAAGTCCCTCCCCTCCCCAGACCCTGCCCTGCTCAGGCTCTACCCCAAAAACCTCTCGCAGGCGGTGAAGAGGGACCTGGCAACCCTAGTTTTAATTGGTTCTTGTAGGTTATCCGGGCTGTGTAACCGTGGTCTTGGAATTTTCTTTCCTGACGTTTCGCCAGCAACTGTGGCAGGCATCTTCAGAGTAGTAACACTGAAGGACAGTGTCTCTCAGTGTCAAGGGTGTAGAAAGAGTAATATATAGTCAGAAAGGGGTTGGGTTTGAGCTGAGTATTGTCCTGCAAAAGTATTGTCCTGTAAGTATCAAGATAATGTGCTAATGAGGGTATGGTATGTTAATATGGAACCATTGTATCCTGAAGTGATCTGTTAATGTGTGTAATCCAAAACTAATCTGTATGGCTATTGTTGAATGTTGTCTTTGTCTGGAGGTTTTTCAGGGCAGGAAGCCAAGCCTTATTCATTCTTAAACTCTCCTCTTTTCTGTTAAAGTTGTGCTGATGTTTGTAAATTTCAATGGCTTCTCTGTGCAATCTGACAAAATAGTTGGTAGAATTGTCCAGTCTTTCAGTGTCTTGGAATAAGACCCTGTGTCCTGTTTGTGTCAGTCCATGTTCAGCCACTGCTGATTTCTCAGGTTGGCCAAGTCTGCAGTATCTTTCATGTTCTTTTATCCTTGTTTGTATGCTGCGTTTTGTGGTCCCGATGTAAACTTCTCCACAGCTGCAAGGTATACGATATACTCCTGCAGAGGTGAGGGGGTCTCTTTTGTCTTTTGCTGATCGTAGCATTTGTTGTATTTTCTTGGTGGGTTTAAACACTGTTTGTAGGTTATGTTTTTTCAAAAGTTTCTCCATCCTATCAGTGACTCCTTTAATAAATGGCAAGAATACCTTTCCTATGGGAGACTGTTTTTCTTGAGTTTTCTGATTTTTGTTTGGTTCAATGGCCCTTCTGATTTCATTCTTGGAGTAGCCGTTTGCTAGCAGTGCGTGATTTAGATGGTTAGTTTCTTCCTTGAGAAACTGTGGTTCACAGATCCGTCTTGCACGGTCCATTAATGTTTTGATTATTCCTCTTTTCTGTCGGGGGTGGTGGTTGGAGTTTTTGTGTAAGTAGCGATCTGTGTGAGTTGGTTTCCGGTAGACCTTGTGACCTAACTGAAGGTTTGATTTACGGATGACAAGGGTATCAAGAAATGGGAGTTTACCCTCAATTTCCTTTTCCATGGTAAACTGAATGTTTGGATGGATATTATTAAGATGGTTTAGAAAGTCCATTAATTTTTCTTCACCATGGCTCCAAATGGTAAATGTATCATCTACGAACCTGAACCAGACTGTAGGTTTGTAAGGTGCTGATTCTAATGCTGTCTTTTCAAAATATTCCATGTAAAAGTTTGCTATTACTGGACTGAGTGGACTTCCCATAGCTACTCCATCAATCTGTTCATAAAATTCTTGATCCCATAGGAAATAACTTGTTGTCAAACAATGGTGAAATAAGGCTGTTATATCTTCTGGAAAAATCTGGTTAATCAATGAGATTGTGTCTTTTACTGGAACCTTGGTAAAGAGGGATACAACATCAAAACTGATTAATATATCCTTTGGATTGAGTCTTAACGGACTGATTTTGTTGATGAAGTGAGTTGAATCTTTGATGTAAGAAGTGGTTTTTCCAATGTGGTCCTGTAGGAGGGTGGTCAAATATTTAGCTAATTCATATGTTGGGGAACCAATGGCACTCACGATGGGTCGGAGTGGAACGGAATCCTTATGAATTTTAGGTAGTCCATATAATCGTGGTGGTTGTGCTTCAGTCTTGCATAGTTTTCTGTGTGTGTCGGGATGAAGAGTGGAATTCTTGATCAGAATGCTAGTTTTCCTGGTAATTTTGCAAGTTGGATCTCGTTTTAGTTTTTTGTATGTGGCAGGGTCCAGAAGTTCCTCAATCTTCTTTTTGTATTCTTCTGTTTTCATGATCACTGTGGCATTGCCTTTGTCAGCTGGTAGAATAATGATTTCTGGATCTGCATTGAGGGTCTTGATGGCGTTTCTCTCCTTGCGTGTTATATTGCTAGCAGGGGGCTTTGCTTTTCGTAGAATTCTTGCTGTCTCTCCTCTTATTTCCTCAGCATCTTCTTCAGGTAGATTACGAATGGCAGATTCTACATTTGCAATGATGTCTTCCACTGGAATTTGGGTGGGAGTGACTGCAAAGTTTCCTCCCTTAGCTAAGATGGAAGTTTCTTCAGGTGAGAGTTGTCGGTCTGTCAGATTGAAGATAATCCGTTTGTTGTCAAGTTTTGGACTGTTCTGTCTTCTTTCCTGTAATTTGTTAAACTTTTGCTTCTGTCTGGAAGTATGGCTGGTTAACCCCTGTTCCATTTTTCTGTAGGTGAGATTATCAATCTTGTCCCAATCATGGCTTCTCATTTTGTGGCTAGTATTGATATGTAAGGAAAACAACTCCTTGTCTGTGGCAGCAAGTTCTCTGCGGGTAGTGTGAATTCTGTCTCGTAAGAGAGCCCGTTCTAGATGGTCATAAATGCGGTTAGCTCGTGAAGTTTTAAAGATTCTTTTACTTGTGAGAAAAGATGGAATGGTTCCAGTGTCTCTGCATCGCAGTAGAAAAGTTAAAGAACAAAGTAGATGTGCTTTCTTGTTCCGAAGTGTTTCCAATCTCCGGGTCTGTTGAAATATTTCCTCCCCGTAGAGGCGTTCAAAATATTGTCGAAGGCTTTCACGGTCAGAGTTCATTGGTTCTTGTAGGTTATCCGGGCTGTGTAACCGTGGTCTTGGAATTTTCTTTCCTGACGTTTCGCCAGCAACTGTGGCAGGCATCTTCAGAGTAGTAACACTGAAGGACAGTGTCTCTCAGTGTCAAGGGTGTAGAAAGAGTAATATATAGTCAGAAAGGGGTTGGGTTTGAGCTGAGTATTGTCCTGCAAAAGTATTGTCCTGTAAGTATCAAGATAATGTGCTAATGAGGGTATGGTATGTTAATATGGAACCATTGTATCCTGAAGTGATCTGTTAATGTGTGTAATCCAAAACTAATCTGTATGGCTATTGTTGAATGTTGTCTTTGTCTGGAGGTTTTTCAGGGCAGGAAGCCAAGCCTTATTCATTCTTAAACTCTCCTCTTTTCTGTTAAAGTTGTGCTGATGTTTGTGAATTTCAATGGCTTCTCTGTGCAATCTGACAAAATAGTTGGTAGAATTGTCCAGTCTTTCAGTGTCTTGGAATAAGACCCTGTGTCCTGTTTGTGTCAGTCCATGTTCAGCCACTGCTGATTTCTCAGGTTGGCCAAGTCTGCAGTATCTTTCATGTTCTTTTATCCTTGTTTGTATGCTGCGTTTTGTGGTCCCGATGTAAACTTCTCCACAGCTGCAAGGTATACGATATACTCCTGCAGAGGTGAGGGGGTCTCTTTTGTCTTTTGCTGATCGTAGCATTTGTTGTATTTTCTTGGTGGGTTTAAACACTGTTTGTAGGTTATGTTTTTTCAAAAGTTTCTCCATCCTATCAGTGACTCCTTTAATAAATGGCAAGAATACCTTTCCTATGGGAGACTGTTTTTCTTGAGTTTTCTGATTTTTGTTTGGTTCAATGGCCCTTCTGATTTCATTCTTGGAGTAGCCGTTTGCTAGCAGTGCGTGATTTAGATGGTTAGTTTCTTCCTTGAGAAACTGTGGTTCACAGATCCGTCTTGCACGGTCCATTAATGTTTTGATTATTCCTCTTTTCTGTCGGGGGTGGTGGTTGGAGTTTTTGTGTAAGTAGCGATCTGTGTGAGTTGGTTTCCGGTAGACCTTGTGACCTAACTGAAGGTTTGATTTACGGATGACAAGGGTATCAAGAAATGGGAGTTTACCCTCAATTTCCTTTTCCATGGTAAACTGAATGTTTGGATGGATATTATTAAGATGGTTTAGAAAGTCCATTAATTTTTCTTCACCATGGCTCCAAATGGTAAATGTATCATCTACGAACCTGAACCAGACTGTAGGTTTGTAAGGTGCTGATTCTAATGCTGTCTTTTCAAAATATTCCATGTAAAAGTTTGCTATTACTGGACTAAGTGGACTTCCCATAGCTACTCCATCAATCTGTTCATAAAATTCTTGATCCCATAGGAAATAACTTGTTGTCAAACAATGGTGAAATAAGGCTGTTATATCTTCTGGAAAAATCTGGTTAATCAATGAGATTGTGTCTTTAACTGGAACCTTGGTAAAGAGGGATACAACATCAAAACTGATTAATATATCCTTCGGATTGAGTCTTAACGGACTGATTTTGTTGATGAAGTGAGTTGAATCTTTGATGTAAGAAGTGGTTTTTCCAATGTGGTCCTGTAGGAGGGTGGTCAAATATTTAGCTAATTCATATGTTGGGGAACCAATGGCACTCACGATGGGTCGGAGTGGAACGGAATCCTTATGAATTTTAGGTAGTCCATATAATCGTGGTGGTTGTGCTTCAGTCTTGCATAGTTTTCTGTGTGTGTCGGGATGAAGAGTGGAATTCTTGATCAGAATGCTAGTTTTCCTGGTAATTTTGCAAGTTGGATCTCGTTTTAGTTTTTTGTATGTGGCAGGGTCCAGAAGTTCCTCAATCTTCTTTTTGTATTCTTCTGTTTTCATGATCACTGTGGCATTGCCTTTGTCAGCTGGTAGAATAATGATTTCTGGATCTGCATTGAGGGTCTTGATGGCGTTTCTCTCCTTGCGTGTTATATTGCTAGCAGGGGGCTTTGCTTTTCGTAGAATTCTTGCTGTCTCTCCTCTTATTTCCTCAGCATCTTCTTCAGGTAGATTACGAATGGCAGATTCTACATTTGCAATGATGTCTTCCACTGGAATTTGGGTGGGAGTGACTGCAAAGTTTCCTCCCTTAGCTAAGATGGAAGTTTCTTCAGGTGAGAGTTGTCGGTCTGTCAGATTGAAGATAATCCGTTTGTTGTCAAGTTTTGGACTGTTCTGTCTTCTTTCCTGTAATTTGTTAAACTTTTGCTTCTGTCTGGAAGTATGGCTGGTTAACCCCTGTTCCATTTTTCTGTAGGTGAGATTATCAATCTTGTCCCAATCATGGCTTCTCATTTTGTGGCTAGTATTGATATGTAAGGAAAACAACTCCTTGTCTGTGGCAGCAAGTTCTCTGCGGGTAGTGTGAATTCTGTCTCGTAAGAGAGCCCGTTCTAGATGGTCATAAATGCGGTTAGCTCGTGAAGTTTTAAAGATTCTTTTACTTGTGAGAAAAGATGGAATGGTTCCAGTGTCTCTGCATCGCAGTAGAAAAGTTAAAGAACAAAGTAGATGTGCTTTCTTGTTCCGAAGTGTTTCCAATCTCCGGGTCTGTTGAAATATTATCTCCCCGTAGAGGCGTTCAAAATATTGTCGAAGGCTTTCACGGTCAGAGTTCATTGGTTCTTGTAGGTTATCCGGGCTGTGTAACCGTGGTCTTGGAATTTTCTTTCCTGACGTTTCGCCAGCAACTGTGGCAGGCATCTTCAGAGTAGTAACACTGAAGGACAGTGTCTCTCAGTGTCAAGGGTGTAGAAAGAGTAATATATAGTCAGAAAGGGGTTGGGTTTGAGCTGAGTATTGTCCTGCAAAAGTATTGTCCTGTAAGTATCAAGATAATGTGCTAATGAGGGTATGGTATGTTAATATGGAACCATTGTATCCTGAAGTGATCTGTTAATGTGTGTAATCCAAAACTAATCTGTATGGCTATTGTTGAATGTTGTCTTTGTCTGGAGGTTTTTCAGGGCAGGAAGCCAAGCCTTATTCATTCTTAAACTCTCCTCTTTTCTGTTAAAGTTGTGCTGATGTTTGTGAATTTCAATGGCTTCTCTGTGCAATCTGACAAAATAGTTGGTAGAATTGTCCAGTCTTTCAGTGTCTTGGAATAAGACCCTGTGTCCTGTTTGTGTCAGTCCATGTTCAGCCACTGCTGATTTCTCAGGTTGGCCAAGTCTGCAGTATCTTTCATGTTCTTTTATCCTTGTTTGTATGCTGCGTTTTGTGGTCCCGATGTAAACTTCTCCACAGCTGCAAGGTATACGATATACTCCTGCAGAGGTGAGGGGGTCTCTTTTGTCTTTTGCTGATCGTAGCATTTGTTGTATTTTCTTGGTGGGTTTAAACACTGTTTGTAGGTTATGTTTTTTCAAAAGTTTCTCCATCCTATCAGTGACTCCTTTAATAAATGGCAAGAATACCTTTCCTATGGGAGACTGTTTTTCTTGAGTTTTCTGATTTTTGTTTGGTTCAATGGCCCTTCTGATTTCATTCTTGGAGTAGCCGTTTGCTAGCAGTGCGTGATTTAGATGGTTAGTTTCTTCCTTGAGAAACTGTGGTTCACAGATCCGTCTTGCACGGTCCATTAATGTTTTGATTATTCCTCTTTTCTGTCGGGGGTGGTGGTTGGAGTTTTTGTGTAAGTAGCGATCTGTGTGAGTTGGTTTCCGGTAGACCTTGTGACCTAACTGAAGGTTTGATTTACGGATGACAAGGGTATCAAGAAATGGGAGTTTACCCTCAATTTCCTTTTCCATGGTAAACTGAATGTTTGGATGGATATTATTAAGATGGTTAAGACAGTTGCTGGCGAAACGTCAGGAAAGAAAATTCCAAGACCACGGTTACACAGCCCGGATAACCTACAAGAACCAATGAACTCTGACCGTGAAAGCCTTCGACCTAGTTTTAATGTTTGGAAATTTAGTTATATTTTATTGTTTTAAAAGTTTCAATGTGATATATTTATACCTGTGATTTTATTGTTTGTTTATTTATTTGCATGGGTTTTTATTGCTGTTACCCGCCCTGAGCCTGGCCTTGGCCGGGGAGGGTGGGTTAAAACTTTAATAAATAAATAAATAAAATTCTGTGCTCAAGAGAATTCAATGTATTGTTTTGGGGAAATTGTGTACTTATTTGTTCTTTTTAAATTTTAAGTCCTTTGTTTCTTTTTAATTGCTAGGTTTTTAGAAAGTGCGTTGAAGTGTCATGATTGGTGGGAACAATGGTATATACATATTTTAATAAATGAATAGTGTTCATTCACTAATAATGTTGTGTTCGGGGGAAGAAGTGGTAGATTAAACATTGAGTACCACAGTCTTACATGGAGGCAAGAGTTAGAAGGGAATATGTGCTGTTTGTGGAAATGAGGATGGAAAGAAGACAAGGAATAATTTTCAGAAACTGTTAACACAAGTTTCAAACAAAAGCTGATTGCTTGTCTCCACGTTTGTTAACATTTGCGATGGATTTGAATTTGCTGCAATATTTCAGGTGTTCAAGGCCCTTAAAATACATGGGATATAAACACTGTCCAACCTCTCTTGTACTGGTCTTCGTCAAATGTCAAGTTTCATGCAGACCTTTACGTTTTCAGAGCACTTTAGAAATATTTTGATGTGGTGGATAGGAAGATTAAAATTATCACCCTTCATTCCCACACTGGTTGACATGGTGTGTAGAAGAGGACAAATTGTTTAGTTATATTTGCCAGCAGAATCTGTGACATGGAAGCAGTGTCTGGTATAATAGCTGCTTTTACCATGCAAGTGACAGTGAAATTCACTTTTGAAGTGCTGAGTTCATTTGCAGACTTCATATCTCTAGCTAATAGTGCAGAAGACTGCAGAGAAACTCATTTTTGTCCATGTTTTCTTTTAGCCTAAACACTGGAAAGTCTGCTTTTAGTTCATGATCTTGCTCTCAAAGGATAAGGTCTCTGGATAGTTTTAGTTTATCAGTTTTCAGAGCAGTTTTTCCATTCAAGTTGAAAGGCAGTAAATTTTGATGTGCTTCGTCAGAGATGCAAAAATATTATAGCTTTTGTTGTGTGTTTTTTTGCTTCTGCCTTTTAATTTGCATTTGAATGAATGGCCCAACATATTCGTAGTGTTGGTAAAAGAAAAGGTTTGGAAATTAATTTGAGTTTTAATTATATGGCTGCTAGTTCAATGATCTGTGGTTGCTGTAGTAGTGAAGCCTCTGACAGCAGGTGACTGAACTGTTCCACAGATGTTCCAGTTGTTCAGGAAACTACATTAACCCTGTTTACATGTTACAGTGACTACATGCCAGATGTATTTACAGTCACACGTGTATATCTGCTTGTACGAAAGAGTCAACATATGCTCACTTTACACATGAAACCAGGACCAGTAATTGGATGAATGTGAGGTTTGTATCACACGTTCAGCTGTATATGCATTGAATAAAATACAAGAATTACTCAGCACATGTATTAAGAAAAATCAAGTGTGTGCCATGCACAGTTTGTATGGGCGTTTGCTGTAACTTGTGATCAGGGCTGCTGTCAGAATGTATGCAACTGAGTTTCTATGAGTAGAATTGCCAGGTCCTTATTTGCCACCAGTGGGAGGTTTTTGGGGCGGAGCCTGAGAAGGGAAGGGTTTGGGGAGGGGAGGGACTTCAATGCCATAGAATCCAATTGCCAAAGCAGCCATTTTCTCCAGATGAACTGATCTTTATCGGATGGAGATCAGTGGTAATAGCAGGAGATCTCCAGCTAGTACCTGGAGGTTGGCAACCCTAACTTCACATAATGCTTTGGGAAACTTTGAAATAAACAAACAAACAAATAAATAAATAATCAAATGTGAGGAGGACTCCTGGGCTGTTTGTGCTTCCCAATGAACCACTGCAGGTCAGCTTGCTAGTTGGTTTGAGGAATTACTTTCTTCATATTCTTTGTGGATGATGCTTTAACATATATTTGCTCCTCCTCTGAGTTACTACCGCCTCCCCTTCACACACACAATTTAACCAGAATCAGGGCTGACAAAAATGAAAGAATATTAAATGGGATTTTACTTTTGCTATTTCTTTTTAAGAAGCCGTGAACCCAAATAATTCCTGATTTTATTCGTTTGGTTTGTTAATCATGACCAGAGGGCAGGGCTTAAATCTTGGGATTTTGAAATGTTGGCATGTATTAGCTGCATTCTTTTTCCAAATCTCTCAACGGGCAGTTTTCCAGATCTTCCAAAGACTTGTGTCTTCCGGCATCAAAATATGCCCAACAGAACAGACAATGAAATAAATGTCGAATGAAATTATGGATTTCTCCACAGTCACCTCATTTTGGCTCAGACCAGCACCTTGGCTGACCATTCATTTACTGCTCAACTATAGAAGGGCCTCCATTCATACATTTCTTACGCAGGACATGAAAAGATATAATGCTAATACAATCCAGTACTCCAGAAGCCTCCAGACAAAGCACTGTCTAGTTTAGGGGTCACCAACCTTTACTTTAATGGGAGCAAGTTGTAGATAATGAAAATTATACCATGCTACTAAAACATACATATTTAAAATTCCCTGTTAATATATGAAATTTGCTTCCTACCTGGCATGGTACCTCATTTTGTTCTGTCCTAGAAACAGAACAAGGATTAGGAACAGCACCAGAAATGAAGATATCAGCTAAGCAGCATGGAAAAATATATGAAATAATTTAAAAAAACAACCCTTGAGCACAATTTCCATGAAAACACATATTAACATGTTATCTCACTTTGCTTAAGGGTAAAGGCAAAGGAAAACATTGACTACCACCCACACCATGGCAAACCAATGCTAAAGTTCAAATAAAGACCATTGCAAAGAGATCACAGTGGTCTGGTGAAGAAGGTAAACACAACAATTACCATCACAAAAAGGCAAGCTGCTGGCTCTCATTCCTCCCATTCCTAATTGCCCCTTCTCCATTCCAGCCTCTGACATCTTCTCTTCCCCATGATTTCACATATTTCAGCATGAGAGCTGTGAGCCCCATGCCAGGGCTGGCTGAGATCTTTCCACATGCTCCCTTAAGGAAACGCTCCCCATTCCAATTCTCTTTCACTCTCATTCCTCTAGGTCCTGCACCCTGTTCTCCCCCTCCACAGCTCCATATCCCATAATCTCCAGACCTCTGTTGTTTATGCAGCTCATTTCTCACACTAATGCACAGATCTTCCTTCCAATAGAAGAAGAAGAATTGGTTTTTATACCCCGCTTTTCTCTACTTTTATGGAGTCTCAAAGTGGCTTACAATCCTCTCCCCACAAAGGCACCTTGTGAGGTAGGTGAGGCTGAGAGAGTTCAGAGAGAACTGTGACTAGCCCAAGATTACCCAGCAGGTTTCATGTATAGGCATGGGGAAACAAACCCAGGTCACCAGATTAGAGTCTGCCACTCATGTGGAGGAGTGGGGAATTGAACCCGGTTCTCCAAATTAGAGTCCACCGTTCTTAACCACTACACCACTCTGGCTCTCTTAATTAATTAATTTCCAATAGCCCCTCGAGACTTTGCCATAGTCCATCCAGTCTTTGGCTCTTACATGCTTCAGCTCAGTGCACCCACCATGCTTTCCCCTTCATCAGTTATGTTTTCATCCTACTTTGTGTCTTGGTTGTGTCGGGAGATTGCTGGGGGCAGGGACGTACCTATTTAGAGGTGCACCAGCGCTATGACATCACTTTTACATCAACTTAGTTTAACCATAGAGTTTGGGGCAAATGCTAGAGTGTCACCTGATAGGGCTGTCGATTCGGTTCGTCCCGAACCAAAAAACAGCCACATTTCCCCCAATTTGGCGGTTTTTAGTTCAAGACGAACCGACCTCAAAAAAAAGGGGGGGAAACGGGGGAGCCGAATTCGCTGACTTCGGGAGTTCGGCGAATAAATTCGGCAGATTCGGGGTTCCCCCCGCGCGCCTTCACTGGGCTTCCATAAAGGCGCGCGGGGGGCTCTTTAAACAGATTTGTGCCTCCCGGCCAGGAGGCACAGATCTGTTCCACCACGACCCTCGCGCGTTCCTTCAGGGGGCTTTAAACAGATCTGCCTCCCAGCTGGAAGATGCAGATCTGTTTAAAGAGCCCCCCGCGCACCTTCATGGAAGTGGGGGAGTTCGGACTTCAGCACGGTCCGAATTTAAAAGGGCCGAATTTTGCCAAAGCCGAACTGTACCGAATTTATTTTTCAACAGCCCTATCACCTGACATCACTTCTGGGTCACAGTGGAAGTGACATCATGGCATAACACCAATCTCCCCATTTCCCCTGGCATTTCTCCCCAGTTGTCCAGCTGAGCAGCAGCAGGCAGAGCCAGCAGAGGGCAGGAGGTCTCCCACTGAAGCAGGAAACCTGGTCTCCCTATTTCTTGGCCAGGCTACCTTCCCTCTCATTCTCCCTTCCCGCTCATTTACCTGCATGACAAACCTATTCCTGCCCTAGGCCTGGATGATTTTTTAAAACTACAATGAGATTGATAACTTTCCTTTCTCTCATAGATAGGGTTGCCAACCACCAGGTACTAGCTGGAGAACTCCTGCTATTACAACTGATCTCCAGCCAATAGAGATCTGTTCCTCTGGAGAAAATGGCCACTTTGTCAATTGGATTCTATGGCATTGAAGTCCCTCCCCTCCCCAAACCCTTCCCTTCTCAGGCTCCGCCCCAAAAACCTCTATGGCATTGAAGTCCTTTCCCTCCCTAAACCCTGCCCCCTCATGCTCCACCCCAAAAATCTCCAGGTATTTCCCAACCCAGAGCTGGCAACCCTAAACAGGCTCCCTGAAATGGTGAGGGGCTACCATCTCTAGAAGTTTTTAGGTGGTGCTATGAGGCCATTTTATTTGCTAGGGCTTTTAATGGGTACAGTCTGCACATGTTTGAGGGGGTGGAGTGATTAGGGATTTTACTGTATTTTGTATGTTTAAAATTTGTTTTGGTAAGCAGCTATGAGCCTCAGGGAAAGGTGGGTGTATAAACATTGTAATACATTAATCAAATTGTGCTTTACATTGATTAAAGCAATACAATTAGGAGATATAGAATTATATATCGATTAGGATACATGAAACCATATAGTTATATATTTATATGTACTTTCACAGGGAAATGCACCAATTTTTCAAGGTTTTGGTAAATTTACTAAGCTGCAAAGAAGATTTTTAATGGGTCGAAAAGGAAAAAATGGTTTTGGATGAGCTGGGTTTATCACTTTAGTATATTGTACTGTTGAAATGTTATTTTGTTGTTTGGATATCATAATCTGTGAGACTTTGCCCATTAACTGAAATTAGAACAAATGGTGAAGATAATTGACTGGTTAGAGAGGCCAGATGTTACGGTAGTGATGGATGCGTTTAGAAGCGTACTCATCCACACCATTGCCCTCTGCAATCGTAATTATAAACCCTTTTCTGAGTTCATCTACATGTAAAAAGCAATCGAAGATGGAATTGCTAATGAAGTTTCTCTTTTTTAAATTGCTCCACTAGAAAGGCATTCTGTTTGATCAAAACATCAAGAAGGTCTCTAGATGAATTATAGTTTGATAGACTGCATTATTCTTCCTCTGCCTTCAGAGAACAAAGGGGAATAGCAGCCACTCTGAATGAAGGAGCAACTATTCTGATGTGTTTGTAAGTGTGCTCAATTAGAGTTCTTCCCCACAAAAGGGTGATGGAGAGAGTCATTCACAAGCTATAGGTAGAAAAGGCATTGTAGATGAATCATGAAAGAATGTTAATAGACTCACAGGAAATATATCTAAGAGATTTGTCAGTAACCTTGGTTTTACGTTCTTCTTTGACTGTTAGAAAAGAACAGAGAGAACGTACCTGACAAAGATGGTTAACTTTGTTTTCTTTTACAAATGGGAAATTATTTAGAAAATTTATATGCTGCCTTTCCAGAAAGTGCTGCTTGAGGCCGCTTACAACCAAAACAAGAAAACAAAGACAGGAAAACAGAGGGACTAAAACATGCGAACACCATTTATACAAGCCAGTGCGTAACAACAGCATATGTTTTGTGGTCTGCTTCTGTGCCAGGTGAGCCTCATGGCAGAGGGCATTCCAAGGATGAGGCACCACTGTGAGAATGCCCTATCTCTGGTCACCACCCTGGCTCAGCACTAGGGTTGCCAACCAGCAGGTAGTAGCTGGAGATCTCCCGCTATTACAACTGATCTCAAGCCGATAGAGATCAGTTCACCTGGAGAAAAATGGCCGCTTTGGCAGTTGGACTCTATGGCATAATAATAATGTGTAAGCATTTATTTTACAAGAGCATCATGCTGAAGGACAGCTGTTTACATGTTGCCAGTGGGAACTGCTACAATAAGAGTTTTTCCATAGCACTGCCAGTAGCATTTGAAAGTCATTGGTTCTAAGACCGGAGTTTGCAGTGTGATTACGCCTTTCGTCGGTTCAGAATCTACGGTCCATTGACTTCATTGGATGCCTCTGAGTTCTGTTTCTCTAGCCCAGGCATAATTATGTAAACTTTTATCATGCTTCCCAGTTTACATTTCTCTAAACTAAAAAAGCATCAAACTGCTTAGCTTTTCTTTGAGGTTCTCCAGCTGCCCATCCCCAAATCATTTTCTATACACTTTTCAGCACAGAGGTATGATATGGCCACCTTAACTGTGCACAGTATTCCAAATGCAGTCATACTGTAGGTCTGTGTAATGGTATTATCATTAGCCATTCTATTATTGTTCCCTTTCCTAATAAGTCCTAGTATAGGCTTACTGCCCTGAACTGGATGGCCCAAGCGAGCCCAGTCTTGTCAGTTCTCAGATGCTAAGCAGGGTCGGCCCTGGTTAGTACTTGGATGGGAGGCTACCAAAGAAGTCCAGGATCGCTATGCAGAGGCTGGCAAAGGCAAACGACTTCTGAATGTCTCTGGCCTTGAAAACCCTATAAGGTCGCCGTAAGTCGGCTGCGACAGTACTTCCCACCACCACCACATAGACTTACCACTGCTGCACACTTTTCAGCAAGCTACTGCCGCAAAAATTCTTTCCTGGTTTGTCACCATAAACTCACATGACATCTGTGTACATTTAAAGTTATTTTTGTCCCAGTATACTACGTTTTATATTAATTGAACCTCGTTTGCCACATTGTCACCTGACCACCTAGTTTGGAGATATCCTTCTGGAGCTCTTGAGAATCCAGCTTGGTTCTCACCATTGTAAATAATTTGCTGTCATCTGTAGATTTGGAAAACTCTTTGCTCACCCTCAATTCCAAAATAATTTATGAACAAATTAAATTATTTATGATCAAGTTAAACATCACTAGTTACAATCCATGTGGAATCCCACTGTTTACTTCTGTCCAATGTTACCATTTTGCAACTCAAGACAAAAACAAAAAACAAAATATGCTACTTAATACAGTGAAAGTTTCTTAACGTGATTGGAAGATTGAGAGAGATGCCTTAGCCAATTTTTCCATTGATAGCCATCTGCTCTATGAAATTATGTAAACATTAAATAGAACTAGCAATATCTTTACGCTATTTTGGTGAATGTTTCCTAAATAACAGAAGGAAAGTTTTGAAACAAAGTGAAACATTTTATTAGCAATCAAACTTATTTTTACCCAGTGTGTTTTAATGTTAAAGATAGTACCCAGCTATATATGGGATACAGTGTTCTTGATGCTAGTTGTGATAATGTATATATTTCATAGAGAAAGGATTGAGCATTAGGGGCTGGCTCAAACATGCATGCTTGTTTCTTGATGACTGTACATTAAATTCATTATATGGTTCCCAACCTCCAGGTGGGGACTGGAGATCTCTTGGTACTACAACTTATCTCCAGACTACAGAGCTAAGTTCCCCTGGAGAAAATGGCTGCTTTGGAGGGTGGACTCTGTAATATTATATATTATATCTGAAACTTGGGTAGCGTCTTATGACACTACCCAAGTTTCAGATCCTCTGGCAATTAGGCTGTAAAAGAGGGAGGGGCTGTGGCTCAGTGGTAGAACATCTGCTTGGCATGCAGAAGGTCCCAGGTTCAATCCCTGTCATCTCCAGTTAAAGGGACTAGGCAAGTATGTGATGTGAAAGACCGCTGCCTGAGACCCTGGAGAGCCGCTGCCGGTCTGGGTAGGCAATACTCACTTTGATGGACCAAAGGTCTGGTTCATTATAAGGCAGCGTCATGTGTTCATGTGTATCGAAGGGGTCTCGGATGGAGGAGGGGGCAGAGTCCTCACATTATTTTTATTCTAGACTTTGTTGCAAATGCCTTTAAGAGGTCTCCTGTAACAGAAGTCACTGTTCAGAAACCAGTGTTTTTGATACATGAGCAGATTTTTAACCTGTGCAAAGGTTCTTTAAAGCCTTTAATTTCATTCCCTAAATGTTTAGCTGGACACCCTTGTACAGCAGAAGAGTTGCTCAGGCTGTTTAAAATACTACTGTGATGGTGGGAGTCACCAGATGGTGCTGTTATACATAGTCTTACACTTTTTTTTGTAATGCATGCATTGTATTGATTTTGAATTTTTATTAGATTTCTGGGAACCAATGCTGCTGACAGTGAGGGAAATTTCTTCTCTGCTTTGTTTTGCTACCTTAAATGAAAATGCGTTTTCCTCACAAACATGCTTTAAAGGTCCAGTTTCAAACATGATGCCAGGGCACGCATGAAACACTTTCCCAGCACAATGCTCTGTTCAGCCACTGTCTTATTTAAACTGAGCTCTCAACCACTGCTTGGTTAGTATTAGTATGCTAGGTATGTCACCCAGCTGGAACCAGTCCATAATGTGCTCATGAGGTGTGAGGAGGCAAGGCAACTTAAGAACATAAGAAAAGCCCTGCTGGATCAGACCAAGGCCCATCAAGTCCAGCAGTCTGTTCACACAGTGGCCAACCAGGTGCCTCTAGGAAGCCCCCAAACAAGATGATCGTAGCAGCATTATCCTGCCTGTGTTCCACAGCACCTAATATATTAGGCACGCTCCTCTGATCCTGAAGAGAATAGATATGCTTCATGACTAGTATCCATTTTTACTAGTAGCCATGAATACCCCTCTCCTCCACGAACATGTCCGATCCCCTCTTAAAGCCTTCCAAGTTGGCAGCCATCACCACGTCCTGGGGTAGGGAGTTCCACAATTTAACTATGTGTTGTGTGAAGAAATGCTTCCTTTTATCAGTTTTGAATCTCTCACCCTCCAGCTTCAGCAGATGACCCTGCGTTCAAGTATTATGAGAGAGGGAGAAAAGCTTCTCCCTGTCCACTCTCTCCATACCATGCATAATTTGATTGCATGCATAACTTGATTGAAACCACACATTGACCAAAAAGAGCACCTCAAAAATGTGTTCCCTTGCATGCCTGGTGGTGGAGGAAAGTGGTGTCAACATGCAGCTGACTTTTGGTCCATAGGGTTTGCAAGGCAAGAGATGTTCATGGGTGGTTTGCAAACCTTGGTGGTCTCCCATCCAAGTACTAACCAGGGCTGACTGTCCTTAGTTTCTGAGATCTGATGAGAGCAGGCTAGCCTGGGCCATCCAAGTCATTAGGACTCATTTGGCTTGAGTGTAAAAGGGATGGGACTTGATGCCTTCATTCCCCCACAAGCACCAGGACATTCAGGGTGTAGGATTATAAGCAGTTTGACATTAAAGCACCCTGTGTAGACCTTGTTGAGCACTGACTGCTGTCAGTGACTCCATTTCCCCTCTTGAGCTCTGTAGTTTTTTTTATCCCATCACATTCCAGGTCTGCTGACATTAGGGTTGCCAGGTCCCTTTTCGCTACCGGCAGGAGATTTTTGTGGTGGAGCCTGAGGATGGCGGAGTTTGGGGAGGGGAGGGATTTCAATGCCATAGAGTTCAATTGCCAAAGTGGCCATTTTTCTATAGGTGAACTAATCTCTATCGGCTGGAGATCAGTTGTAATAGTGGGAGATCTCCAGCTATTACCTGGTGGTTGGCAACCCTAGCTGACATCCGTGTAGGTCTTTCCTTGCTCCTTCCCCAGTTACCTGCCACCTCCAACATGTTTTGGGGTATTGTGGGGGAAAGTACTGACTATGGCTGTTTCACAAGGCAAGACAGAAGGGGTGTGTGTGTGTGTGTTAAGTGCCTTCAGGTCGCTTCTGACTTATGGCGACCCTATGAATCAATGCCCTCCAAAATGTCCTATCTTTGACAGCCTTGCACAGATCTTGCAAACTGAGGGCTGTGGCTTCCTTTATTGAGTCAATCCATCTCTTGTTGGGACTTCCTCTTTTCCTGCTGCTCACAACTTTTCCTAGCAGAGGTCTATTGTAGGGGTCACAAGCCTGATTTATTAGCCTTTTAGAAGATGACCTAATAATCAATTATGAACAAACACATTTAAAACAATGGGTTTAGAATTAAATGCGCACCACGCGCTATATTCATCATCCATCGTAGTCAGATGCAGGCATCAAGACTCAAATTGAGAGGGTTTCCAACTCAAGGAGTCTCAAGTTAGTAGCTTAAGCCTGAGCTTCAAGTACAGCAAGCAGAAAGCACTCTTCTGTTGACCAGCAAATCTCAGAGGCCAGCTTGATTTGAGAAGCTCTCGGGGGCTTGAGTAGGCTGATTCCTCCCCCCTCCCTTTCCCCCTCTAACCGGCACTCAGTGGCTTTCAGCGTCCCATTCCTTCTGTAGCCTTGTCAGGCGGTTTTCTTCCCCTTTCATTTACAAAGTCGTATTTTTCTGTGAACTGGGAAGCCTTCTGAGTGGGTAGAGAGTCCTACCTTGTCTGTGAGTAGCCTGGTTTTGCCGCTTTCATTCTGCACACAGGGGGCCCGCAAGTTGGCTATTAGATGTAGTGATGTGGGTAGAGTTGGGGATTTAATTTAGATTTAGGTGTTCGTTGTTGTTGAATATTTAAGCTGGTTGGTGCGGTGTATTCAGTTTACAACTGTCTATGGCCTCCACAATGGACAGTTTGACCCTAATGGTACCACAGAATTCATTTGGAAGTACTAGTGTGGGTGCAGGTTTCCCCCTGCCCCCGCCCCCCCATATCAATGGCATTCATGCTGTGCATGTAACTCTGTTTTGCACTTCATCTTTTAATATCTGCCAAATTGCAGCACAAAGAGAAGAAGAAGAAGAGTTGGTTTTTATACACCGACTTTCTCTACCACAAGGAAGAAGCAAACTGGCTTACAATCACCTTCTTATCCCCTCCCCACAACTGACATATGAGGTAGGTGGGGCTGAGAGAGCTCTAAGAGCTGTAACAAACCAAAGCTGGCTTCATGTGTAGGAGTGGGGAAACCAACCCGGTTCACCAGATTAGCCTCCGCCGCTCACATGGAGGAGTGGGGAATCAAACCCGGTTCTCTAGATCAGAGTTCACCACTCCAAACCACCACTCTTAACCACTACACCATGTCGGCTGTCTATATGTTAAAAAAAATATGCAACAGCCTCTATGTGTTAATGTAGAGAGGCAGTTTTTTCATCTCTTTGGTTCCTTCCCTTTCTCATTGAGCCCACTCTTCCACTGCAGATTTTATAAAGTAGCATCATTGTAAGAGTGCCTCACACAGATGTAGTAATAGTTAGGGAAGTTATGGTTTCTCTCCTGAAAAAAGCAGCAGGCGTGATTCTTATTTTTAAACATAGCTATAGAAATCCAGCGTATGCTGGATATTGCTTGGTTGCTGAAAGTGATATGCATTTTTTTTCTAGAACAAATGAGTTTTCACCTCTGTGAAGGCAGAGTTGCATATAAGAAGAAGAAGAAGAGTTGGTTTTTATATGCCGACTTTCTCTAACACTTAAGGGAGACTCAAACTGGCTTACAATCACCTTCCCTTCCCCTCCCCACAACAGACACCCTGTGAGGTAGGTGGGGCTGAGAGAGAGTGACTGGCCCATGGTCACCTACCTGGCTTCGTGTGTAGGAGTGGGGAAACCAATCCAGTTCACCAGATTAGTGTCTGCCGCTCATGTGGAGGAGTGGGGAATCAAACCCGGTTTTCCAGATCAGAGTCCACCGCTCCAAACCACTGCTCTTAACCACTATACCACCACATAGAGAGACACAGATCATTTAAAAACACACACACACCAGTATATTATGGATGTATTTTGCTTGCTCTGTTGAATGGCGTAGTGGTTAGGGTGCTGCTGCATTAGGATCTGGGATATCCAGGTTCAACTTCCAACTCTGTGTCTCAGTCTAACCTACCTCACAGGGTGGTTGTTGTGAGGATAAAATAGAGGAAGGGAAAACAATGATGTAACCTGCTTTGGATCCCCATTGGGAAGATGGGCAGGACATAAAGATCAAAATAAATAAACATTTGGAGTTCTCTGCCCCTTCTGTAGTGTATAGTAAAACTTATCACGTTTTGCATTTGCTATTCCCATGTGCTTCGTCATTAGCTGTTGCTAGAAAGTATCTTAAAAAGACTGAGTTTGGCTCATTAGTTAAGGCATTTAACCCATTTTTCCCCCCAGGGCAGTTATAGTTTGCAATCACATCTAATAGAAAAAAATGCCCCACAGCACAACAATGTTATCGAAAGGAAGGGATTTGCCCTGGAAACTTTGTCCCATATGCTGCTTCTTTGACAAGTGCACAAACATTACGCATCATGCACAGGATGAAAATAATTGCATTTATTATTATTATTATCTTTCTAATTTCTTACTTCAGCTGTAATTTACCATTTAGTGCTGCCCACAAACCATGATGCAGTCCATTCCCGGTGTGCTTCTTTTCACTCCTAAGTGAAATGGATAACACCAGGGCAGAGATGAGCCGATGCACCGACGTAACAGCTGCGGGAATGGCACCACCAGGCAATGCACAAAGGCTATGAAGGACCGAGGAAAGGATTTACAAGAGAAAGACGCTTTTGGGAGGGATTTGATGGAGGAGGCTTGGCTGCATGCTATTCCCAGCACTGGGAGTGAAATGAGTGATGCGATGATGGCCAGAAAGTGAAATGGGAAACAGGAGTCTGAGAACGGAGGAGTCCGCGCCAAGTGGCGAGAACTCATAGCAGCAGGCAGTCCTTTGAACACTGTTGGTGTTTAACAGAGGTATGAAACTAGCTGCTTTGTGTTGCATAGAATTACTATACTACGCACATAGCGCTTCAGAGTGTTGAAAGCACATACCTGTATTATTTGTATGCTTCTGGCTTTCTGATTCCTTTCTGGTTCTACTTTCCTAGTTTCCTTTGCATCATTCACTTACAGCCCATTCCTGGGAATGGCGTTGTCGGGGTGCTGCTGTGGCACTGCTGCGGTGCCTCCAATGAGGTTTTCTGGCTGCTGTGAGGTTAAAAAAGGGTTTTTTGAAAATTTCTAAAAACCTAAAAATGGAGGGGAAAGCCCCATAAAAAACAGCAATGCTGCGCCACCAAAAAGGTGCAGCCCTGCCGTTGCTTGAGGGGGTGTCCTAGGCTGAAAGGGGAATGCCTCCCGGGATGCCGGTTCGAGGACTTACACCGGGAGGATGCTGGCGGGAGGCTGCGCTACAGCCACAGTTCAAAATGGCCGGTGTAAGTGCCCCTACACTGGTATCCATGCCAGTTTACAGAGCACAAGTGGCACAGACGCTGGTGTAGGGGTCATGCTGCCTCCTAAGCCCATTCGGCCCCCAACTTCAGGAATGGGCTGTTAGTCCCATCCTCTCTCCCCATTCATTTTGTCACTGCGATTTTTAGATTCTAAGCCTGCAGAGAGCATGTATGTATATGTGTGTGTGTGTGTATGTATACACATACATACATACAGGCACTAGGAATAATAAATTGTAATGATTTCAGCCATATGTACAAAAGTATTGCAAGCTAGGTATCTCCATTTTTGCAGATTAAGGGCAGAGGCTGTATCATAGTGGCTTTTCTGTACCATTTAGATTGTAGAGTTTTGAAAGCATAGTAGAGAGAATTTCTGGCATAGTCTGTTCCTTGCTATATTGGTGTTTTCTGTTTGCATGGAGTTCTCTTTATTCAAAGAGCGTTTAAAAATAGGATTCTGCCCATGGTGTGAAATGGTCCAGTCCTCAGATCTTTGCCACCTCAAGTTCTGCTTCATTCTGCTCTCTGTGAGGATGGGACCTAGACTGAAACAGGTGTTTGCAGATCACCACTAAAAATCAGCGCACACCATGCTTTTGGCATTATTGTCACTCACATGGAAATCATGGTGTGCTATTAGCACACGTGAGAAGTGGTGACCAGTCTTGAATCTTCATGTCAGAAGTTATTGCATTTGTGTGTTGGGGCAACAAGAAAAAGAAGAGGAGGAGGAGTTGGTTTTTATATGTCGACTTTCTCTACCACTTAAGGAAGAAACAAACTGGCTAACAGTCACCCAGCTGGCTTCATGTGGAGGAGTGGGGAAACCAACCCGGTTCACCAGATTAGCGTCCACCACTTATGTGGAGGAGTGCAGAATCAAACCCGGTTCTCCAGATCAGAGTCCACTGCTGCAAACCACCTCTCTTAAACACTACACCACACTGGCTCTTCAGCTAATTCCTCTTCTGCTCTCGATTGGCATAGACAATGAATGTCCCATTTGAGAAGTGAAAATAAGTCATTTGCTTTGCTAGTGTGTCTTCTGTATAGATTATCAGAGGAAACCCTTGGATCCCCTTTTTTTGTATTTGTATGCAGAGAAAGAGAGAGAGAGAGATTTCTGTTATTTGAAGGTATGTCACAATCGGGCAGAATTCCTACCTGAATTCCTTGGTAATTAACCAGAGAGGTGACAGAGACAGAGAAAGCAGTGAGAAGTGAGCTGGAGATTGAATTGCTGTGGTGGGATTAATCCTGCTTCAGTGTGCACAGAGACCAAGATGGGCTGTCTGATCACACGAGGGCGGCTCTTCCTGCTGTCCATTCTTCTAGAGCCTACACTTGACACAGGATCTTTGTTTTATATGGAAATAGTTATAGCAACACATTTTCTTTGATTCCTGATGTGAAATTCCGAAGTGTCATCTCCACTATTAACATTTTCTCTTATGATATCGAGGAATCTTTCATCTGAACGTTCGCTTGGCAGCAGCCTGTTTTGACTGCCATGTTAATTTTAAAGGAGGCAGATGAAAAATGTAAATCTGGATGGGTGATGGGAAATTTTTTTGCTGCAAGCAAAATTCTTTATCTAGTAATTTTGAGATAACATAGCAAAGCAAAATTGTACAGTAGTATGTTAATTATTTCCCCCCTGAACAGTTAATGTTGTTCAGTGACATTTACCAAGGCAAGGTGCATAGATTAACATTTCCCTAAATATATTTTTTATAACGTGCCATTTTCTGACATACAAGATGAATCATTTGTAGATATATATATGTTCTCAAATTTCCTTTGCATTCTTGTCCTTTTTCAAATTTCACCCTTTACGTAAACTCAGAAAAAAACTGTCTATTAGTTCAATAGTAGGCTCAGATAAAATTGCAAATGTACATGCTCATGCTCACAACCTTTTGCAGCTCATTTTTGATACTGACAGTGTGCTAGTAATGTTGCAGCATCTAAATGATCACCTAAAGGCTTAAGCCATTCTCGACCTTTCGTTGCTTCATTGGTTTCATTGCTTCCGTTTTCTGGCTGCCCTAGTCACTTGTTTGCATTTGTACAAAGAAACAGGAAACCAAATCCTGATGCTGTAGACCGATATTAAATACTTTATTTATTTATTTATTTATTTATTTATTTATTTATTTATTTATTTATTCTTATATATTTAGCCCGCCTTCCCCCTGCATAGCAGGGCTCAGGGCAGGTAACAACAATTTAAACTGCACTAAATAAACACATAGATGAAAACTAAATTAAAATGATACAATAGATGGCTCTAAAAAAGCAACAGTGTGCATAGTGTATATTTTCGATTCGATTTATTATGGGCATTTGACCAGCATTATAAAAATACAAGAATGAATATCGTTGGCCTTACTAAGAAAGTCAAGGCAAATTTGAAAACAAACCTTAAGAACATTATCAAAAAAGAGTATGACCGTTATTGAAATAAATAAATTAGAATTAAAAAATTACAGCTGTATTTTCGGAGTTCTACATATCAACATGCAGTATCTAGCGACATTGATCGAGACCTGGGGATTATTGCCTGCTAACAAGTGATCCACTTTAGTTTTGTCCGTTTCTCCAGGTGTACTGTCGCTGCCCTCAACTATACGCCTGGCAGAACAGCCTCTGTTTAACTGGCCCAACGAAACTGAACTAGATCATTTAAAGCTCCGGCCTCCCTAGGCAGAGTATTCCACTAGGTAGGGGCCAGGGCTGAGAAAGCCCTGGCCGAAGTCGAGGACGGCCAGATAGACTTCAGACCAGGGACCACCAGTAGATTTTACTCAAACAAAACTGCACCAAAGTTGTTATCAAGGATAGCCCCAGAAACTTTATTTGGGTTCAGGCTCAACTTGTTTTGTTCATTAAACTTTTTATTTGGATTCTTTAATATTGCTATGCCATATATTGACTCATGTTGTATTCCAGCAACATTTATGTTTAGTTTTAGAGGGAATGTACCCCATTAGGATGAAATTCTCAGAAATTGTACTGCTCATGCTGGGGATCTTCTTTCCCAAACTCAAGAGAAAGCATTCCTGGTCTAGACTATTCACTGTAGCAATACTGGTGTTGACATAATTTCCATATTTTTGCTTAGCTAGTAATGGCCAAGGAGGCCCAAGTCCATCTCGAGAGATGGTATCAGACTTCTTCATTAATTCTATTTCACCTATTTTGTATGAGCTGCAAAGTCTCTATCAGGAATGTTTCCTCTGTTTGGCTCTGTGGTTATGTGGTGATAGTGTAACCCTCTGAAGTTTGGAGAGCTGGATTTTTGTCCTGCAGCATCTCCCTTTTCCAGCCAAACTTGTTTCTGGCATTATACCTAAAAGCTAAGCAATAACCTCTGGAGGACCCTGCATTGTCTTCCAGAGTAGTACTCACACTGAATTTCCTGAATGTCATTTCCTTCTGTCTCCCATTGAGCTACCGGCTGTTGTGGGTGGGGATGTGGCTTAGTGGTAATGAACCTGCCTTGCCTACAGAAGGTCCCTGGTTCAATCCCCAGCTTCTCCAGTTAAAAAGATCAGGTAGTAAGTGATGTGAAGCACCCTTACACAAGACCCTGGAGAGCTGCTGTCAATCAGAGCAGACAATCATTACCTCAATAGACCAGTAGTAGGCAGCTCCATGTGTCCATGTGCTCAGAGAGCTCTCAGTGCTGTCTCCTATGACCTTGCTGTTGTAGTATGCATCCTTCCTTGACTTGTGGGTCTTTTCCCTCTCCTTGCCAAATACTTACATGAACACAAATGTGTTAAGTGTAGTTCTCTGGATGTTGTCTGTGTGTCACGACTGGTCCTGCCAGTTTGAACATCACACTGGGTCAAGTTTAAAAATTTCTGCTGATATTCTCATATTCTAAGCATTGTTCAACCCCACATGTTTTTAATAGGAACTATGTCTTATTCTTAAGTGTTTTGAAGACTGTGGGGCAGGATACAGGCTCAACAGAAAGCTGAAAAATTTGACAATAAGCACTGGATTTGAATGAGTAAAAGTGCATTGATGTGTACAGGTCGGAAATAGTAGTATATGCTTCACAGAGAGCAGCCAATATTCTACAGCAGAATGAAAGATATCACCACTGATGTTTCACCCTTTTAGCATCAGGGCAAGTCGCTGGATATCCCTTATGACACTTTGAAGCATGTGCCAGTTTTTACAGATTTTCAGGAGCATGAAAAATGGTGTGTCTTCTACTTTAGAAGAAAAATGTTTTTGTTAAGAACAAACCGGCAGCAGGCTCTATCAATATTTCAGAGTGTGCATATTATTATTGTGGCATTTGGAGGAGAGTGTCAAGCATTTTTTATTTATTTTGATATTGATATCCTGCTTTTCTCCACAATGGGGACCATAAGCTACTTCAAACATTATTCTCCTCTCCTTTATTTTATCATCACAACAACCATCTTGTGAGGTAGGTTAGGCTGTGAGAAAGAGTAACTGGCCCCAGGTTATCCAGTGGGATTCCATGACAGAGTTGGGGATTCGAACCTAGGTCTCCCAAATCCTACTCTGACACTAACCACTCAGCATGCTGGAAGCTCACACACCACATGAAGAGCTAGTAAGATCTTGTGGATGGCATGGCCCCTAACAGAATTAATATAAATCTACTTGTTAGGGTTGGAAGGTCCCTCTTCGCCACCGGCGGGAGGTTTTTTGGGGTGGACACTGAGGAGAGAGGGGTTTGGGGAACTTCAATGCCCTAGAGTCCAGTTGCCAAAGCGGCCATTTTCTCCAGGTGAACTGATCTCTATCAGCTGAAGATCAGTTGTAATAGCAGGAGATCTCCAGCTAGTATCTGGAGGTTGGCAACCCTACAATTTGCACACACAAAAACTGATACTAGCAGCACCCTGTGCAGTAAAGTTCCCCCCACTAGTAGGTTAGCATTAACACTGTCACATTCAATCAGCCATGGGGGAAGAATCTCAGACTCCTGGAAAAACTCCATAGTCTCAGTACACTAGCTCTATTGTTAGGGACTGAGTGGCTGTGGCAGCCAACAACTCATTGTGGTGTGAAGCGGTTTGCACTGTGTGACAGAAAGCCACTGAATTAACCAGAAAATATTTTTTGCAGCAGACAGCCAGATCCCTCCTTATTAACAATAGAATGTGACATCTTGTATTCAGGTCCCAGCTGCATCTTTTCTGCTGGCCGCACAGCAAGCTTCTTCCATGCAGCTCAGTTGGCAGCAGTCACTTCCTTATTCTCAGCAGAAGAGCCGGTTTGGCATAAATGTAAGCATCGCTGGGGCAGATACAAGAGCTCCGTCCTGACTGCCAGGATGCTTCGTTCTTCCTCCAGTCAACGCAACACTTTGCGTGTCACTTCTGTTTTTCTCTCCTCCTTCACACCTGGGACATCTTTTCCTTTGGGATTGCTGCTTATCCAGCCTTTCCTTGATTATTTGGAACAGAGTTTGATGCTACAGCTCACTTCCTACTGGATGTGAAGGGAGGGGGGACAATAGGCAACCAATACTGCAGCAGTAGAAAAGAGTAGGAGTCCAGCAGCACCTTAAAGACTAACAAAATTTCTGGCAGGGTATGAGCTTTCGTGAGCCACAGCTCACTTCTTCAGTACAGTTGGAATGTGAGTCCATCTATCCTTACGTAGAGACCAGTGAATTAGACACACAATGGCAATGCAAATGTAAAAAGCAAGTTAATGACATTAGCAGGCGTGATTGGATTAGGCGTGATATGCAGAGGGATAGTAGGTGTGGAGAAATCAGCATTGGTAATCAGACAGGAATCCTAAATCTCTGTAAAGTCCCGGAGAATGCATAGTCTTGAGTTTCATTAGTTGTAATTCAGCAGTCTCTCTTTCTCCCTTTGAAATCCCTTTGAAAGAGAACTGTGTGTGTGTGTGTGTGTGTGTAAGTGCCGTCAAGTCACTTCCGACTCATGGCGACCCTATGAATGAAAGTCCTCCAAAATGACCTATCTTTGACAACCTTGCTCAGATCTTGCAAATTGAAGGCTGTGGCTTCCTTTATTGAATCAATCCATCTCTTGTTGGGTCTTCCTCTTTTCCTGCTGCCCTCAACTTTTCCTAGCATGACTGTCTTTTCCAGTGACTCTTGTCGTCTCATGACATGACCAAAATACGATAGCCTCAGTTTAGGGCGCTCCTGGCCGGGGGAAGCCATGCGGGCCCGGCGGGGGCGGCAGCGCGTCTTTCCCGCGGCCACAGAAGGCCCTCACAGGCCGGTCCTGGCCGGGGGAAGCCGTGCGCGCCTGGCCGGGGCGGCGGCGCGGCCTTCCAGCAGCCGTAGGAGGCCCCCCCAGGGCGCTCCTGGCCGGGGGAAGCCGCGCAGGCCCGGCGGTGATGGCGGTGGAGGCGGTAAGTTCCCTCCTCCCTCCCTCCTCCCTCCCTCCTCTACCGTATTGACCCACGTATAAGCCGAGGCCGGCTTTTTCAGCCCTTTTTTTGGGCTGAAAAACTCGGCTTATATGCGAGTATATACGGTAGTCTCCATGCCCATATCAAGGTGTTTGAAAGTGAAAATACTGTATGAATGGAGACCTGCATATCTCAGAAATAATATCTCCTTGCACAAATCCTCCTGCTTGTTCAGATCATGTGTAAGAGGGTAGTTTCCCTTAAACCTAGATTTTTAGCATTTTCCTGGCAAGTTTCCCACTCCCAGCCTTGAAGAAGAATAAGAGTTGGTTTTCATATGCCAACTTTTCTCTACCACTTAAAGGAGACCCAAACTGGCTTACAATCACCTTCCCTTCCCCTCCCCACAACAGACACCCTGTGAGGTAGGTGAAGCTGAGAGAATGTGACTTGCTCAAGGTCACCCAGCTGGCTTCATGTGTAGGAGTGGGGAAACCAACCCGGTTCACCAGATTAGCCTCCACAGCTCATGTGGAGGAGTGGGGAATCAAACCCGGTTCTTCAGATCAGAGTCCACCGCTCCAAACCACCGCTCTTAACCACTACACCACGCTGGCTCCCTCTTCCCCAATGTATTGTTTAGTGCAACTCAGCCCATGAGCTCAGGTCATCCTGTAAGTTTGGATAGAAAGGGCAAAGTTGCTGCAAGGATCGGTGCCTGGACTGGTTCTGTTAGGTGTTTTATGCAGGGCTGTTTCACTCGCTGTCACCCCTCCAACGACTTCGGGTCCTTCTGTTGATTATGTAAGCCGTTTCCGACCGTCAGGGGCCGCCTCACTCTCCCCCTGCACTCCCCCCGGGTTTTCCTCATGTTTGCAAATTCAAGATAAAACAGGGTCTCTGAAAACACAGGGAAATGCAAGGGGAGAGTGAGGCAACACCCCTGATGGTTGGAAATGGCATGCGTAATCAACACAAAGACCTGAAGTCATCGGATCGGTAAAGGCGAAAGTAACAGCCGTGCATAAAAAGACCTTAGTAACATTGGCTGTTACCGCGCTAGGTATTCCCAGCGATGTATTAAGAGTTTGAAAACGTTATAAAAAATACTGTTCACACTTTCTGTGTATTCCCACCGATGTATTAAGAGTTTGAAACTGTTATAAAAAATACTGTTCGCACTTTGTTTGGCCCCTTTAGCTGTGAAGACGTCTTCCAACCATTTTTTAGCTGTGGCATCCAAAAACCCTTTTGAAGCAATGTTTTTTATAACATTTCCAAACTCTTGATACATCGCTGGGAATACCTAGTGCGGTAACAGCCATTGGTTCGCAATCCTATGAAGAATTATATCCTTCTAAATCCGTTGAAGTCAATGAGCATAGAAGGATACAACTCTTCTTTGGATGGTACTGAAAATCAGCCGTAGGGTAGGACTATGTTTGGCCTTGCTTCCTCAGCACTGTGGAGTAAGCTTCCTTTGGAGACACAGGCACTTTCCTTCTAATTGCTGGGGAAAAGATGCAAGGCAAATCATTTGAAATTGCTACACCTTTTATCGTCCCTAGTTATGTTTATTAACTGTAAGTATTAAAATTCTTCTCTCTGCTTGTTCTGTAATGTGGTGATTTGCATTTTAATGCTGTGCTATATGTTTTTAAAATAATTTTTGTAATTTGTCTTAAAGAAAGCCATGTATATATGTGTACAACAACTAAAACACAAAGGGAGGGACTTATCACCAATGGTTGAGACTCCGCTTCTGTCAGACCCCCCCCCCCCCACAAAGTAGATGAAGATCTGATGAGACCTAGGGGAGGTAAGCCAAATAGTTTTTAAAAACTAGAGATTTTTCCCAAAAGATGATTACTAGGTTGCTCAGAGTTCAGTTTTGCAGGGAAGAGGAAAATATAATAATAATAATAAATAAAAATAAAAATATTCTCCATATGTAAGCATGAGAGCCACACTTATAACAGAAGAAGAAGGATTGGTTTTTATATGCTGACTTTCTCTACCACTTAAGGAAGAATCAAACCAGCTTACAATCACCTTCCTTTCCCCTCCCCACAACAGACACCCTGTGAGGTAGGTGGGGCTGAGAGAGCTCTAAGAGAGCTGTGACTACCCTGAGGTCACCCAGCAGGCTTAATGTGTAAGGATGGGGGAACAAATCCAGTTCATCAGATTAGCATCCGCCACTCACATGAAGGAGTGGGGAATCAAACCCGGTTCTCCAGATCAGACTCCACCTCTCCAAACCACCACTCATAACCACTACACCACGCTGGCATTATTATTTTCGCAGTCTAAAAGAGAAAACCTTGGTATGCATGTTTTTTTGGCTGTATCCAAGTCAGTTGCCCAGGTTTTTACAGAATAGGTTCTCTCTACTAAAATAGCATAATAAAAATATCAGATTGGATACAAAATTCTGGGTTGGAAATGAAAAGACATTAGGAAGTCAACCACCATGGTAACTAATAGGCTAGAAAGTGAATGATTAAGACCAGGAGTCTCCAACCATGTAGAGCCTGAAGGCACATTTGGAATTTTGAGAACATGTAGGGGCACCATTACAAATGGATGCCATGGGAGCTGAGTTCAATTACAAAATGCTGGGAGGTTCCACAAAATGGTAGGAGGTACCAAGCCAATCACCATCATGTGATGAAGGCAGCTGTTTCCAAATGGGTGCTCCCTGCAGACACAAAAGCAATGTTTCCTGTGTTTTTCTGAAGTACCTCTTTCTCCAGTGTAGCAGAGAAAAGTCAGGATTGGCTGTTTGCTTTTAAGAAGACGCAAGTGTGCTCCAGGAAACAATGGCAGGTACCATGTTGGGGACCACTGGATTAAGCAGTAGAAGTAACAGATCTGGTTTCATGTTTTTTGGGGGGAGGGGCAAGATGCCTCCACTGGACCAGCCCCCATGCACACACTCACATTCCTTCCACTCAGATCTTTTATGCATGACTATTTCCCTTGCAGTCACTTCACTGAGGTGGAATCAGGGCACAGCTCTCTCTAGCCCGACGATGGCCAGAAGGGTTTCTAAGATTGTGAAATAGCCATGGCCTGCTGCCTCCCCAGACTAGGGCTGTCAATTCGGTTCCATCCGAACTGAAAACAGCCGAATTTCCCCCGATTCAGCGGTTTCTAGTTTGGATAGAACCAAAGTTAAAAAAGGCGGGAAAACAATGAGCCGAACTTGGTGAGTTTGGGCAGACACCGGATAAATTAGTACAAATTCGGTGACCCCAAATGAACATCCTCCCACGGCCAATAGGTTGCCAAGCTGGGTCTTCTTCTGGCCAGTCACGGATGAGTGCGTGAGCCCGGCCACTGCGTGGCCTGGGGAGAGAAAGAGAGAGTGTCTGTGTGTGTGAGAGAGAGATCCCTGTGTGTGTGTGTGGGGGGGGTGCGTGGTCCCGGGTTGCTGTGTGGCCTGGGGGGGGGGAAGAGAGAGAGAGATGCACATTTTCCCCATCCAAATTCTCAAAACTCAACAATAAGCTCCCATGCAGAGTTTTGAGAATCTGGACGGGGAAAATGTGCATCTAGAGAGAGGCAAATCCAAGGCAAAACCTCCCGTGCATAATGGCCAGAGAGTCTGTGTGTGTGAGTCTGTATTCCTTCCATTGCTGCTGCTCCTGTCCTGATCCTGTGCTGATCGTGAGAGATCCTGAGCTGAGCTGACCTACTGCTGCTTGCCGGAATCAGTTTGGATTACTCCTCCTGACCCCTGCTTCTGCTGGAAGAGAAGATATCCACAGTTTGATCCATTTTGGGGCTTTTCTCTATAACATTTTTCCTGTGTGTGTATGTGGGGGGGAGATTCTTTGTGTGTGTGTGTGGGGGAAGCCGAAGGGGGGGGCTGTTCTGCTTGGGGGGTTTGATTGCCTCTGCGCTAGTGTTTTTTTGCTGTTTTCACTGGTTGCCACCTTCGCCTGGAGGTCAGTGTGGGTCGGTGAGTCTCTCTCTCTGGCTGCCCTGTTCTCCTTCGTTTGGAATTTGTGTCTTCTTGTCATGGGGGGGGGGGCTGTTCTGCTTGGGGGGGTTGATTGTCTCTGTGGGCTGTGTCCGTAGAATCCGAGCTTTTGCCTTCTTTTGCGTGATGGGGGGAGGGAATGGCGTGCAGTGGGCAGGCATGTGTGTATGCACCAGTGGTGTTGTGTGCTGTACAATGCAGCATCCTGCTTATTCCCCCCTCCCCGGCCCCCCACAGGTGTCCCTGCTCAGGATTTCTCCTTCCCCCAGACAGTGACAGCTCAGCCAAGTTGTCTCCTCCCTCAACTCCCCCCCCCCGGTCTTCGTTGTTTTTGGGTGCCCCCGGGGCTGAGGAAGCTGTGACAGGAGGAAGCGAAATGTAGAGGAAAGGGAGGGCAGTCCTGATCCTCTGGACTGCTTACTCGGAAGTAAGTGGGGCTTTGCTCCCAAGGTAAAGCGGAGAGAATTGTAAACAACAACACCTTTTATCAGTCCACAACAATGGGAGGTTTTGTCTTGGATTTGCTGCTCTCTAGATGCACATTTTCCCCATCCAAATTCTCAAATCTCAACAATAAGCCCCCCTGCAGAGTTTTGAGAATTTGGCTGGGGGAAATGTGCATCTAGAAAGCAGAAAATCCAAAGCAAAATCTCCCGGGCATAAATAGCCAATGAGAAACAATGGGAGGTTTTGCCTTGGATTTACCGCTCTCTAGATGCACATTTCCTCCATCCAAATTTCCAAATCTCAACAATAAGCCCCCCTGCAGAGTTGTGAGAATTCAGATGGGGGGAAATGTGCATCTAGAGAGCAGCAAATCCAAAGCAAGCCCTCCCATGCATAAATAGCCAATGAGAAACAATGGGAGGTTTTGCCTTGGATTTGCCTCTCTCTAGATGCACATTAAGGATTGCCTGCCCCCATTCATTCCAATGGGTGGAAGAGGGGACCCCTTGTAGACCCCATAACTCGAGACTCCCTGTCCCAATCTTCACCAAACTTGGGGGTTCTTGCAAGTAGGGTCCCTCCAAGCTACCCTGAAGGTTTGGGACCTCTACCTCCAAAAATGCCCCCCCCGGAGCCGCAGAAAGCTGTGAATGAGCTTTAAATGGCTTTATTCGGCCAAATTTATTCGGGAACGCTGAATTTCATGCCGAATTCCATGAATCCGAATAGGGGGAGTTCGGACTTTAGCATTTCCCAAATAAAAACCAGCCAAATTTTGCCGAATCCGAATTTTAGCGGATTTTTTTTCCCAACAGCCCTACCCCAGACTTTACTCCCAGCCTCTGATGGGAGTGGAGCAGAACTCATTCATACTTCTCTGTGTTCCATCAGTGCTGGCAGATTATAAGGATCATGGAAGAGGGCTCTCCTCTAGGGTTGCCAACCTCCAGGTACTAGATGGAGATCTCCTTCTATTACAACTGATCTCCAGCCAATAGAGATCAGTTTTCCTGGAGGAAATGGCCACTTTGGCAATTGGACTCTATGGCATTGAAGTCCTTTCCCTCCCCAAACTTCACCCTCCTCAGGCTCTGCCCCAAAAACATCCTGCCACTGGCAAAGAGGGACCTGGCAACCTTACTCTCCTCTGCCTATCGCTGGGTGGAGAGGCACCTGGGGAGGTAGCATAATGCAGTTCTTTTGAGCTCTCACAAGCCTTGCTAGTACTGATGGGGCTTAGAGAAACACAAAAGAACCAAGCTGTCCCCCCTCCTCCCTGTGCTGTTTGGAACAAGAAAGAGGAGGTCGCTTCCTGATGTAAACGGATGGGCCAACCAGTGGCAGAACCTCAGTTGGGTTGTTAGCCTAGCAGCTATCCAGCCTTTGGAACATTAACCCAATTTTTTGAATATTGATTCTGTATGTTTTACGGATATTTTCAAAGGAATAATATATTTGTTGGAGATTTTGGAGATTTAGGCAAATCTCTAGAATGGCTGTTTAAAAATGTACCAGATATTCACTGGGATGTCAATAATCGGTTTATGAAATCACGGTGCTTTCCTGCATTCCATTTCGTTCAAATAGGAATGAAATGGGCAGGGAGTGCAGTAGCTGGATGTTTTGGCATGGCATGGCTCAACAAAGGGCAGGGGACTCAATTACCTCTCCCTTTTTAAAAGAGAGAGCTTTTTCATTTTTATTTCAGTCCGTTCCCTGCAATAATCAATTCCTTGAATCAAAAGGCAACCCTGTCAATCTTTCCATTGTTTAATGCCAGGGACGTTTGGCTCTGCACAATGTTTTCAGAGTCAAATCCCATGTTTGACTGCATTGAGTCAACATTACAAACAAATCAAAAGAGGGGAAAAAAGTACACATTTCAGATATTAAATATCGAAGATATTGGATTAGCTAGTGATATTGGCACTGGCAGTCTTACTGGTGTAAAAGGTTGCTTATTGAAACCTGTCCCAGCTAAGCTGGATGGGCATTGACTTAATTAAAAACTGAATTTGTCTTCAGTTTCAGGGAAGACTTTCACCCTCCCCCCCATGTATAATGGTCATCCAGCACTATGGACAGTTACTTTTTTCAATTTAACTTGCTTTCAAACAAAGCATCCCTCCCCAAGGCATGCAGCTGCCTATCTAGCTCCTTGTTGTTAAATATGGTTTTCTGGTGAAAGCCTTGCTATATCTCCCTCTGGTGGTTGGGAAGCTGTCTGTTGTAACAACACATGAACTCATGAAGCCACCGCACATTAACTGCGCACATGCTATAAGTTAGCATGTGGATATCTCTTTGTAAGAAAAACTCAATGTGCATTCACTGTAAACAATAAATGTGGAGTTAAAATCAGGTGTTCAGCCATACATGCACTGAATGTAGAGGGGGAAACCTCAATGTGCATACAAAAAAAATGCATGTGTTCACTGTACATGGATTGTATGCACATTCACTATAGCGTGTATTCTGGCTGTTGAGTCAGAGGACTGTTTTATCAGGGCGAGATCTCCATGCTCAGAGGCAGCAAGACTTTATTGTCAGTGCTGGAGCAACCACTGCAATCCCTGCTGTGAGCTTTCCAAGGCATCTGCTTGGCCACTGTGGGAAACAGGGTGCTGGACTAGCAGTGCAATACTAAGCAGGCATTGGGCTTAGAAGTCTCTGGAGTAAACAGGCATAGATGGGTGCAACTCTGCTAAGGATGGCACTGTAGAGGGACCAATGATTTATTCCAGCAGTGCTGGGGTTTTTTGTTTTTGAGGAGGGGAGAAGCAGCTTCTTAGTTTTAAAGGGCCAAGTCATGCCACAGAGGAGGGTTATAGATTGCAAATATTTCATCCTTTTGAAAAATTATCTGGCACAGTCAAACTTGCTGCTGTTACAACTACAACAACTCATTTTATTTATACCCCGCTGTCCCCCAGCAAACTGGGCTCAGAGCGGCTAACAACATGTAAGTATGCATATAAATACAAGTTAAAACAACATAGACAATCTAAAACAACACTAATAATAAATCCTATACAGATGGCACCTAAGCTACTCCACCTTGGAAGGATGTCATAAGAGGTGGCTGTGTATTGGTGCCTACCATTGATGTCACTCCATAGAATCATAGAGTTGGAAGGGATCACCAGGGTCATCTAGTCCACCCCCCTGCACAATGCAGGAAATTCACAACTACCTCCCCCCACACACACACCCAGTGACCCCTACTCCATGCCTAGAAGATGGCCAAGATGCCCTCCTTCTCATGAACTCCAATCTGGGGAGAGGGAAGAGGATGGAGACAGATAAACATAGGGACAGGAAAATGCAACCAGGGTAAAGGAAGGAAAGAAGGGTCAAAGGAGAAGGGGGGGAAAGGAATAAGGGGTAGGTGGGTTTGGAGGCAGGCGCAAGATGTAATACCGTTGCTGCCCTCAGCATCTCTGTCTTGCAGGCCCTGCGGAATTGGGTTAGATCCCACAGAGCCTGGGTCTCATTAGACAGTAGGGTTGCCAGGTCCCTCTTTGCCACTGGTGGGAGGTTTCTGGGGCAGTGCCTGAGGAGGACGGGGTTTGGGGAGGGGAGGGACTTCAATGCCATAGAGTCCAATTGCCAAAGTGGCCATTTTCTCCAGGGGAACTGATCTCTAACGGCTAGGGATCAGTGGTAATAGCAGGAGATCTCCAGTTAGTACCTGGAGGTTGGCAATGCTATTAGACAGAGAGTTCCACCAGGCTGGTGCCAGGGCCAAAAAAGCCCTGGCTCTGGTTGAGGACAGCCAGATAGTTTAGAATACCTGCTGCATGCTTTGGGGATTAGGAGGCTTAGAGCAACAAGGTTCCAGTTCAAGGCATGTTTCGAGAGCAAGCCAGAGCTCTACACCTACCTCTCGGAAAGCCAGTATACTATGCCCAACCCATGTATGTTGCACTATTGCTTGGGGGAAAGGTGGGGGATACAGATGCAGTAAACAGATGTATGTCGTGTGAAATCAAAAGCCAGCAGTTGATTGTTTCACAGTAAACATGCAGCGCTCAGCAGTGGTAGATTGTCATACATTTTTAATTTGTTTGGGGTGGGCGTTGCAGCCTCGTTTGTAACACTGGATTCAGTTCTGAAAATCCAGTCTCAGGAAACAGAAAGCTGGAAACGGCTACAGAATTGTGTAACTAAAGGGCTCACGGTGGAGCAGCATCTCCTCTAGTGATAAACTTGCTGGGCCTTGTGCCAAGCACAAAAGCAACTCAGGGGGTCTGCGTTGTTGCTAGTGAAGCTGTGTGGAGGTGAAAGGTTTCTGGAAGGAAAATATTAGAAACGATGAGGCAGGTTTGAGGTTACATTTTGAACCATTAACTTTTCTGTGAAACAGGTGTGATGATTCTGCTCGACTGAACATTAGTTTAATAGTTGTACAGAGAGTAAGAGAGCAAAGATAGCTTTAGCAAGATTTTAGCCACCTGCTGAGGTAACAACAGTTTCTGTGTGGTAAAGAAATCTTTGGATATTGCTAAAATGGAAAAAGTTGGCAGATATATTTTTTGTGACAGAAGAATGGTCTGCGAATTACCTGAAGATGGTGATCAGACACTACCTTTAGATTAAGAATTTCTCATTGGGATGACATTCCATTTAATAACTGGTGGTGGAAAGTGTAACAACTGACTTATGGCGACCCTATAGGGTTTTCAAGGCAGGAGAATTTCAGAAGTGATTTGCCAGTACCTGCCTCTGCATAGCTACTCTGGTCTTCCTTGGGGTCTCCCATCCAAATACTATCCAAGGCTGATCCTGCTTAGCTTCCGAGGTCTGACAGGATTGGGTTAGCCTGGGTCTTCCATGTCAGGGCATTTAATAATCAAGTAATGATGAAAAAACCATCAGATTTAAGTATTTCTTTATCACAGCAATACTATGATGGATGAAGCTATTCCTATGCAATGCATATCTTCCTCTGGTACACATGTGTCTTGTTTGCAGTGCAATCGTCAACAGAGTTACACCCTTGTAAGTCCATTGAAGGGAATGGGCTTAGAATAGGGTTGCCGGGTCCCTCTTTGCAACCGGTGGGAGATTTTGGGGGTGGAGCCTGAAGAGGGCGGGGTTTGGGGAGGGGAGGGACTTCAATGCCATAGAGTTCAATTGCCAAAGCGGCCATTTTTCTCCAGGTGATCTGATCTCTATCGGCTGGAGATCAGTTGAATTAGCAGGAGATCTCCTGCTACTACCTGGCAGTTGGCAACCCTAGCTTAGAAGGATGTAACTTTGTTGAGGATTGCCCTGTCAGTCATGTTAAACATAACTTGAAAATTGAGTGTATATATAGTAAAGCTATGTTTGTACAGCTTTTGTATCTGGGAAGTTATACAAGAAGAACAGCAAATGCATGTCTGCTATAAAGTAAAATGCAGCCATTGTTCTTCCAACATGATTGCCCATGACTGAGTGGAGAATGCTATTGTCCGTCAAAGAGATAATCACAACCTTTGGTCGTGTTTCATAGTCTGCTGTAATGAGAGACTGCAGTGTGTTCCTCTCTTTCCCATTCAGTGCAGCATATACCAAACACGTGTTTCATTGAAACAAAACAAATTAATTAAAGTTGCCATGGCTGGTCAGCTCCAATATTCACAGGGTTATACTTCCTAAAGTCTGATTTTTTTTTATAAAGTCTTAGAAATAATTCCTAAGACACCTTAAAAAGGCAGGAAATGAAAAGCATAACTCTAAAACCAAGGAGGATGAGTACTGTGGCCGAAATATTTTCGAATGGGGTAGTCCAGCAGCAGCTGTTTAGGGCTGATGAGCAAAACGTATCTTGTCTTTCCAGTGATTATCAGAGAAACCAGCCATAGTGTTCGGAAACAAATTAGATCTCCTGAATGGCAAATAGGCATTGTGGATGATTCTCAAATAATTCAGTGCACAAATCTGTTTTCCTGAAAACAAGATGCTATGATGTTCCCACTTGAGCTAATAAATATTTTATTCTATGTATATGCTGACATCTCAAATAAACCGCAGTTGGTTCATGATGAGCATGAGCCAGAGATTTGGATTTGTATAATCCCTCTTGTCTTCCCTCCTCCTCCTGTCTTTGTATATCGCATTGAAGACCTGATTTAAGACTTCCTGTTTTGACATCCAAACGTCTGAACAATTTGGCCTATAAAGTAGGATCTTAAACCGCTATTGAGGAGGGAGCATCTGAACTGGTGGACGCTGGGCTTGTTGCTGTCATGAACAAATTGTGGTTTATTATTTCTGAGATCTGAATGTAGCCAGTGTGTGAATAACTGAGACCTAGTAGGGTGTAATGGTTAAGAGTGTTTGCCTTGGCTTAGGAAGACTCAGATGGAAACCCTTTCCTGCCAAACTTGCTAGGTGACCTTGCACCAGATTCTCTCACAGCTTAACTGGCCTCAGAGATGTTTGTGAGGATGAAGTAGAGGAATATTTATTTATTTGATTTCAACCCCACCCTCCATCCAACCATGCCTGGCTCAGGGCGGCTAACATCATTAAATAATCCAACAATATAATAAAGAATAAAACCATGAAATTCAAAATTTAAAATTATTAAAAATCAGTGCCTTTTCCAACTGTCTGGATTCTTTTGCTGAGGCTGGATTTCCAGAACTGTATTCAGTGTTATAAGGCTGCAGCAGAGATTTATCAAATGGCATTAAGGCAAATGCCACTTTGTTTTGTCATTTGTTTATTTTCCCCCTGGGTAGAAAAACAGTATGTGGAGTGGTTGATTTTGAGTCGAGAAAGAACTAAAAGGGAAAGAGTTCTGTTTCACCACTCTTCTACTCTTGATTATAATTCTCTCTAAGAAAATACCATACTCTGCTGGAGTGTGTAATTGTGTTATGGGAGAGATAGAAAGTACTGACCATATTCTTTTGTACTGTCCTTTTTACTGCGAAACTCGTGCTGCACTTTTAAACCCTATTTTATCAAACTATGCTAACCAAGCTGATTACAGTAAGATGAGCTTGTTATCTTCCCGAAGTCCTGAGATCATCGAATCTGTAGCCAACTTTTTTGATGATGTAATTAAGAGACGAGGTAAAATGATGTACAGTAGCTAGTTTTATTCTTATTGATTGTACTTAGTATGCCAATAAAGGTATTGAAATTGATTATGATTCTCACACCAACTTTTCCACTGGGGAACAAGAAGCAGGCAGAAACAGGCATGCAACTTGTGTGTAATATGTAGCTTGACACTCATTCACACACAACTGCCAGAGCAAAAACAAGCAAACCCTGCTGGGTAAGTCCAGTGTCCTATTTTTCTGTGACCAATAGGGTTACCAGATGGGTAGTTTTGGCGGGCAATTACCTGCCAATCTACCCAGCTGTTCTGGAGAAGCGATTGGGCGTGCGTGCGGCTGCATGCAAACAATGACATCACTTCCAGGTCAACCCCCGGAAGCGCTGCATCGCTGCAGCTGCTTTAGCACTCAAACCCCTAAAGGGGATTTGAGTGCTAAAGCTGCCACGGAGATGTGGCGTTTCTGGGGGTAAACCCGGAGGTGACATCATTGTGTGTGCGTGGCTGCCCCAGCCCCTAAAACCTCCTGCCAATCAAAAGGGGGGACCTGGCAACCCTGCTGACCAATTAGATGCTTTGGGGAAAATCATAAGCAAGGAATTGTTGAAATGGCCTTTTCTTCCTTTTCTCTCCTGAGCAACTGCTGTTCAGGGGTACATTGGCTCTGAACAGGGAGGTGTCATGTAGCAACAGTGGCTAATAGCTGTTAATAACTTATCCTTCATGAATTTGTCTTGTCCAGGGGTCTCCAAGAGGCAGTTCATGAGCTTGCTGGCTGCTGTGGAGTAGCAGCTGGGCTTGGCACAGTCGTGATAGCATTTGACGGTGTCAGGGGAATGAGCTGTCTGCAGGTAAAACTCCATCGACAATCCCCCCCCCCGTTTCATCTCAGTGAACAACAGGTGTCAGCAATTGATGAGAAACAACGCTTCCCAGCACTGCCCTTTACCAGTTCAAGGCTGTTTTCATAGGCATCCAAAAAGTCCTGATAATTAAAGTACGGGTTTCAGCTGGAACAAGTGAGAGAAGAGAAGTTTGCTCATCTTCCAGAAAGCTCTCCCAAGGCAGTGTCCTAATTGGTTGTAAGAGGTTAGAAGATCAGTGGCCTAAGTTTCCTATAAATGAAGACTATTGCTAACTTACCGGTATTCCTTACTTCTTACCTTTGCCTGCTATATTTGCCTCTGCCATGTTGCATCATCATTACATATATTCTGGATTATGCTGGTTGTTTTTGGACTGAGTTTGCCAATGCTTCAAAAACTTAAAAACCTGCAGTAAGTGTATTTACAAAGTTGGAGTTCTTGTTTTTGTGTGCCTCAACCTTCACTGGAACTATCTTGTTTTAAAAATATTTTTCTTCACTTTCTTTACAGTAAAGTGTGTTAGTTTCCCATGCTTGCTTGCAATGGGCCCACACAAAGCTATGGGTAGCAACAGCTTTGCACAGGCTCATTGCAAGCATTCATGGGAAACGGAGTTTTCCCACTACTCTTGGGTATGGATGAGGGTATTACAGACTGTGAAAAGTAAGTACATTTAAAATTCTCCCGGATGGGCATTTTGTGAGGCAGAGTCACCAAATTCACAGCATAGCTGCAAGGGACTCCCCTTGTATGAACCCTAAAGTTTGATGAAGATTGGTTCAGGGGGGTCCAATTTTATGGCATCCCAAAGGGGTTGACATCCTCCTCCATTGAGGGGCATTGTAAAGTACATTGCTTCTGTATGGAGGAGGGGGGGCAACCCCTTCGGGACCCCATAAAATTGGACCCTTGACCCAATCTTCACTAAACTTCGGTTCATACAAGGAGGGTTCCTTGAAGCTCCCCTGAAAATTTGGGAAATCTACCTCCAAAAATGCCCCCACAGAGCTTTGAAAAAAAATCCCTATAGTCTAAAACGGGCCCGAATTTTTTAAGTAAACTTGGAAATTAACCTGAATACCCCTTTACCGGTATGGGTATTCAGCTTATTTCGGGTTCAATAAACCTGAAATTTACCTTATTTTTTGTTTGCACAACCCTAATAAGCTTTATTGTAAAGAAAGAGAAGAAAAAGATTTTAAAAACAAGATAGTTCCAGTGAAGGTTGTCTTTTTATTTAATAGGATTTTTCACTGCTGTTTATCCGATAGCTTCAGTTCTGATACTCTTGCTAATCCATGTTCTGTTTCTAGGATGGAACAAAATTTGGTAACATACCTGGGGTGGCCAAAGAAGCTTGGGATATTTTTGTTATTCAGATGTAGCTGTCATTGAAGAAGAGCTTCAGAAAAACAGAATTAAATTCTTTGAAGCTTATTGACTTCAACAGATTTAGAAGGGTATAACTTTGCTTTGGGTTGCACTGCTTAGCTTGTGGCCATCACTACATCTTGTCACAGTGAATGTCCTCTGCTAAGGGAAATATATTTTACATGCTCCAGATTTTTATTTGACACAAAAAATAGGTCATCTGTGTAGTAACAAGTAGATGAAAAAGCTGCTGAGAGTGTTGAGAGCTAATTTGAATAGTATGTATTTTTCTCATTGCATTTTTTTGTACTTTTCACATTGTATAAACAAAGTTGTTATCAGTCAAGTATTTGAGGGTTCTATGGGTGTGGATTTATCTTTTTTTAAGTAATTATTTAAATGTTTGCTGATAATTAAATTTTGTGTTTATAATTTCTAATTTACAGAAGAATGGGTGATACAAGATAGGGAATGCCATCTATTTATGGCAGCTGGCAGTTCAGAATGAGGATCTAATGTCAGTTTTGATTTTTCTGCTGGAATCTTTGATTAGCTAGCAATGTTTATTTAACTTCTTATTTGCTACCCTTCTGAAGCATTAGTTGGTTTAAAAAATATATATGACAAGCTAGTATCTTAAAGCTTTCCATATGCCCACTGCACTAACAGAACGTAGATCCAGGTGGTTTCCACCCAGGAACGGGCTTTTGTGGTATTCCACTGCTGGGTTGCTCATCCATAAAGCACAGTGGTAACAGGGCTTCCATATGGCAGGTTTCCCTGCAGGTTTCTTGCCCCTGTCCCAAGCAGTGGTCATCCCCCCTCTCATGCAACACTGGGGCTTCTTTGTTTTTTAAAGATGAGCAATTGAGTAACATTATATCGCTATAAGGTTATAACATTCTGAATTCTCAGATTTTATTTATTTATTTATAATTATTATTTTTAAAAATTATCTTCACAAATTTGCACTTACATTTTTTTTAAAAGCCCTCATTACTCTTCAAGTACACATATCAACTTCTTGAAGGATCAGTACTTAATATCAGCAACACTTGTCAGTTCTGCTGGTGTGTGTTTGTGTATGATTACTGTTCTGTAGATGAACATTTTGTTCTGTGTATGAGGTATGGTAAGGAGGTTTCCCACTCATTACCGTTAAACTTAGAAGGAGCAGGGCATTAGGGGCTGGCAGCGTCAAGTTTTATTAATATGGTCAAATGACCAATCACATATTAATTCATCAGTAGGCTAGGGCAGTTTGTTTATTTCTAGTTGGAAAGTTCAATAGATCATCCATTTTCTGCTGCTTGGGATGGGAGACCTTGGGATTAGAATAATTTATGGGGCATTTGTGACCCATTTAAAGTAGGTGTGTTTCTCCCCCTCACTTCTCCTTTATTCCTATCTCCTTTCCACCTTTCCCACCTCCCCCTTTTCTCACCACCCCCCTAGGTAGCAGATTCCACTGTCGAACGACTCTTGCTGTAAAAAAAAAAATCCTAATATCCAGCCGGTACCTTTCCTTCCACAATTTAAACCCATTATTGTTAGTCCTATCCTCTTCTGCCAACAGCCCTCATCTAAGTGACAGCCCTTCAAATACTTAAAGAGAGCAATCATGTCCCTTCTCAACCTCCTCTTCTCCAGACTAAACATTCCCAACTCCCTCAGCCTTTCCTTATAAGGCTTGGTCTCCAGGCCCCTGATCATCAGGCAACTGCCGAAGTATTTCCATTGACTAACAATACCAAAGCTCAGAAGAGCTTTTACTTTGGCAAGAATGAATACCCTTCCTTTTGGTGTTTTGAAGGGCAGATATAAAAAAGTACCACACTCAAATAGAACATGTAGATGCTCACATGACAAAGCTGAAACTACCGAACATATGATCATGGAGTGTCCTATATTTAATGAGCTGAGGGCCAGTTTAATTAGTCCTTTATTTAAAAATATGGAAATGACCAACGAGGGATCTGGTAGTACGAGGGCGCAGGTGATGTGGCTATTGTCAGATACAACTGATTATGTGACTCTGTCTGTGGCAAAATTTATAGGGGCAATAATTAAATACCAAAAGAATAAGTAAGGCATTTTTATTCCTTTATTTTCTGCTCAAGGCTATAGCTGTATGATCAATACTAGATAGGCAGACAGACAGACCACCAGCTGGTTCTACAAACATTTTGCTTGCCAATTTTTCGGCATGCAGTTCGGGTGTTCGTGAACAGCTCAATACTGGATTTCTATCCATTTATACAGTGCATTTGGCAGGATTTCACACATGCATGTTATCACTAAGCCTGTTGTGAGTCCTCATTCTCTTGACCTGCCCTTTCTGCATACCACTTCATTACCAATTGTTTAAATAAAGAGAGACCAAACTAGTTAGCTATTTATAAATGATAACCTGTTTTAAAACAAGCTTTACCATTTGCTATTTGTCTGAGTCCATGTCATTTTGGTCACACATATTTTCACACAGCCATATGGGAATTATGGTTTCCCCTTCTCTCCTGGCATCATTTAATTGCCTGACTGAACCATTTGCGATCTTGGGGGGGAAATTGATTTCACCTGCTGTGCAGGGAGAAATGTGATCTCAAGGCAGATGCAAATCTCATTTACTGTACCACTTCAGAGCTCTTTGGTGAACTGCTTGAATCGGATGGGTGGCAAGGCAAGGAGACCCAAGGCTCAGTTCACAAGTGACCAGAGCTGTTGAAAACAATATATTCACTCCCTGAACAATATAGTCACTTGCTGAACAAAGTTCTCAGAATCCCTACTGCATTCCCATTCAATGATCTCCTGGACATTTTATTTGGTTCCCCCAAATGCCTTTCTTTACTTCCTTCTTTGGTGAGCTAAATCCTCTCATTGCATTAGAATCTTTTGCCAACAAGGCAGCAATAAATGAGTGCATCCATTAAGTGTATATGTGTATTTTTCTCCCAGATACTGTCAATCCTCTGCTCTATGCCCCCAGGCAACTACTTACAGATTTTGAGACTCAGCTCTCCTATTTCCTTTATATATTTTAAATCCTTTCTCCCTCTAGACTTCATAACAGAAGATCTCAACTTTGTGTACCTTGAGTAATATAGCTCTGGGGCTGAAAGTTAGAAATTGTTACCTGTTAAAAGTTTCAGGCTCCAAAGTTGGCATGCATCATTTCATTTTTCATAGATGAAATCATTCCTTCCCCAGGAGGTCATTGTATGAAATGGTTCTGATAATGCTGAGAATTTCTGGATTGCTGTTTTAGTGGTAATGGTAGAAAATATTTTGAAAGATCATGATGAAAATGAAGGGGGAGTAAGATAAAAAATACTCTGTATTCAGAAAAGAATCTTGCGGCAACTTAATGAGTAAGATGCTTATTGTGTTGTAAGCTTTCACAGACCACAGTTAACTCTGTCAGATGCATGGGTAATTTAAGTTAACAGTTGCATATTGGTACAAATGGAAGAAGGATATCAGGGAGGAGGATGAATTCTTCTGTTTATATCCATGTAGTATATATAGTCTGTATATAGTCTTATTTGTTTAGGATCTGGGAAACCCAGGTTCGAATCCCTACTCTGCCATGGAAACTTGCTGGGTGACCTTGGGCCAGTCACACACTTTCAGCCTCGACCCTGGCAAGTATTTGGATGGGAGACCTCCAAGGAATCCCAAGGGGGTGGCACGGAGGCAGGCAATGGCAAACCACCTCTGAACATCTCTGGCCTTGAAAACCCTATGGTGTTGCCATAAGTCAGTCGTGACTTAACGGCAAAACACACACACACACACACACACAGTCTGTAAGCTACCATACAGTGGTTCATTGTTTGTGCAGTAACAGACTACTACAGGGATGTTAACTTCTCAAAATAAATTCTCAAAAATCCAGTTAACATTTGATCTTTAACTTGTTCAGGACGCCTTTGTGATTTGCTCACAATTCAAAACAGCATTTTGAGCAGTATCACATCTGCACAGTGATGGCATTCAGCATGTTAACTGGCAGGGTGGCCCCTGTTGGTGCACATTTACAATTTACTGGATTGCATTTATTATGTATGAACAGTTGGTGGCATTCGTCAATCAAAGCAACCAAGAAAATTATCTTTTTTCTAAACTGAGATTTTTCCCTGTTGGATGTATTGGGCAAGTGGATCAGAGAAGAGGGCAGCCATTGCAAAATATTAGTAATCCAGATGCAACAAACTCTCATCCCACTGTTCAAGCAAATATCAGGGAAAGGATGGGGAAGGAATGGCAGTAATTTGGCAAGTATTCTGGAGCATGGAGCAAGGTTAGGCTAGAAGCTTTCTTCATGCTCTTCCGGATTTGGATGCCTAGGAAAATTTTTAATTGGGCTCTTATTCAAACATGCAATCCTCCTGTTCACGTAAAATTGAATTTATAACGTGAACTACTCACTGTTTGAATCAACTAAGATTATTGTTTCCTTATTGGCACCAGATATATATATCAGAGAGTATCTGCTAATAGTGCAGAGTGGGACTACCCTTGAAATGTTGTGCGTGGGGGTCACCCAACCCTCATGAGTAACGTAAGGTGGGAAAGTGGGGGTCTGCAGTGGAAGGAAGGAAGCAGAAATGACCTTGCCCTCCTGATGAGATAAGTATCCTTTTGTATCAGAAACGAGAGACAGGTTCCAAGCCATTGCTTCTAATGAAAATCTAATAATAACAATAGCAAAAGATTTCAACAGAGTCTATTCCCGGAAGGCGTAGTGAAGCCAGTCACCAATCTTTAGGGCCTCTGTCATTATTAAGCTGCAGATTGGTCTAAGAAGGTTGAGGATGTAAACTCAGAATTCAGAAGTAGCGCGGCTTTACAAACCCTTCAGGGAACATAGAGTTTTATAATGTTAAATGACTGCACCGTCCTTCTAAATTGCAAGACATTTCACAGGCTGTGGTTTGATATGTGAGAAAACATGCCGAAAATTTATGTTCAGCTATATAACTTTTGCCAATAAAGTTGGTTTTTTCCCAAGTTTTCCTCCAAAGGGCCCCAGGACTTATTAAAAGCCCAACAGTGTCAACAGCAAGAGTAAAAAAGAACAAACACAATAAAACATTATTTTACCAGAACATAACCATAGTTTCAGTCACCTCCAACAATTAATAACCACAGACATCACCGGAAAGCCCTTCCAAACAAAACAGTTTTACATTTTGTCATTAAAAATCATCACAGAGGGTCCAGTCCTCACCTCCTCTGATAGGCTGCTCCATACAGTTGGTACCACAAGTGTGAAGGCTTGGGCTGAGTAAGATCTTGTACTTGTAGATGGAGAGACAATCAGAAAGAGCTGTTCCAAAAAACACAACTGGAATAGGGGCTCATATGGAGAGCTAGCGTGGTGTAGTGGTTAAGAACGGCAGACTCTGATTTGGAGAACTGGGTTTGATTCCCGGCTCCTCCACATGAAGCCTGCTGGGTGACCTTGGGCCAGTCACAGTTCTCTCAGCCTACTCAGAGGCAGGCAGTGGCAATCCACCTCTGAACGTCTCTTGCCTTGAAAACCCTATGGGGTCACCCTAAGTCAGCTGTGACTTGACAGCACACTCACACACGCTCATGAGAGAAATGGTCCTTGGAATTCAGACTGCCCACATTCATTGTTCATGTATTTGGAGGGGGAGGATGGTACAGAAGTAGGGTTGCCAACTGCCAAGTAGTAGCAGGAGATCTCTTGCTAATTCAACTGATCTGCAGCCAATAGAGATCAGAACGCCTGGAGAAAAATGGGCGCTTTGGCAATTGAACTCTATGGCATTGAAGTACCTCCCCAAACCCCGCCCTCCTCAGGCTCCGTCCCAAAAATATCCCGCCGGTGTCGAAGAGGGACCTGGCAACCCTATACAGGAGCTTTTTAATAAAATTAAAAGAGGGTTGTCAACTGTTAGACAGACAACAATGCAGGGCTGCTGAGTATCAAACTGTTGAAAAAGTTGCAAGATCTATGAATTGCTGTTGGGCAAGTTCAACAACAAACTGAAACGTTACACAGAGAAATACGAATCTACTTGATTGTTTGTTTCTGGCATATTGTTGATCAAGCTGGCCTTTAAAAGTTTATGGTTTCATAAACTCATTAATTGTATTGAACAAAGTGAAAAGTAGAAATAAACTGCTAGATGATTGGCCATAGCAGGAAGAACTAACATGGAGGATGGCATTCCTACACAGCCAGGCTAATCTGTTTTTCCTTCTCCTTGTTCACAGGAAACAGAAAATGACCATTTAATTGTTGGGAGGGGGGAAATCCTCACATTAAATGAAAGAGTCATTGCTAGGGCTGTTTAGTTTATAGCCCGATATCACATGCAATTTAACTAAGGATGTTATTTAATTTTTAATTGGATGGACTCAATGTGCTAAAAGTACCAAATGTTCTCACCACAAAACAAGAACAGCCTTTAGCTTGCTTTCCCTTTTATTCTGCAGGCCAAGAGAATATGTTTGTGTGTTTCTCATCTTAGGTAGAGGTTTTGAGGCTCAGGGATTGTACAAGTAGGAACCTGCAAGGACTTGCAAGAGGCATTTCCCCCTTCCACACAATTTCCTCTTTCCCTCTCCTGAAAGCCCCCATAGCCCCTCTCCTTTTCCTGCTTCCTTCTTAGGGTTGCCAACCTCCAGGTACTAGCTGGAGGTCTCTTGCTATTACAACTGATCTCCAGTCGATAGAGATCAGTTCACCTGGAGAAAATGGCCGCTTTGGCTATTGGATTCTATGGCATGAAAGTCCCTCCCCTCCCCAAACCCTGCCTTCCTCAGGCTTCACTCCAAAAGTCTCCAGGTATTTCCCAACCCAGATCTGCCAGCCCTATTCCTTCTACCCCCTAGCAGCCTCCACCTAGGAAAGCTATGGCCCAAATGTGTGGTGCTGGCCACTGGGCCCCTAGTATGGTAGGAAACACTTGAGGACTTGTATAGGCAGGCACGTCACTTTCCCCTGTACCCCCTACCCACACTATTTTCTCTTTCCCTCCTCCTGGCAACCCTCGTATCCTCTCCCACTTCCCTGCCTCATTCTCTCCTTCTCAGCCATTCACCAACTTACATTTTATCTCCCTCCCATCTTCATCTACATTTATTTTTATTGGCTTCATTTATACCCCAGCTTTCTCCATAGTGGGGGCCAAAGCGGCTTACATTATTCTCCTCGCCTCCTTTTTTGTGCTCACAACCCTGTGAGGTAGGTTAGGCTGAAAGTATGTGACTGGCCCCAAATCACTTAGTGAGCTTCCACAGTAAGATGGGGATTCAAACCTGGGTCTCCCAGACGCTACTCTAAAGCGCTAACTGCTTTACTACACTGGCTTTCAGAGGTTGTCTGTTGTTGAAGAGTAGCAAGCAGCTAGGTCTAGGTGAGTCATGCAAGTCAGGTGGTATCAAGTCACCCAGTAGTTGCTGTCAGGCCTGGTCCCATTGAGTCTTTTCTCAAAGGCCTTTTACTCACAGAATCCAAAACGTGGAATGCTGTGGTTGCCTAGCAATGGCCACTGAGGGAATCAATTTGTTAAAGCTACAGGTGCTCCTTTTATCATTTTGGGTCCCCCCCTCCCAGTGAGCAGTTTAGGAGTCTCCCAAGTTTGCAGGAAAATCTGTTTAGCACCTATGTTGTCCTTATCCACAGATTAAGGTGTCCACAGATGTGGATCACACATGGCTATGAGATAATACAGGTGATTTGACATGAAGCAGAACTAAGACAAAGTACAGAATTCAAGTAGTTTTAACCAAAGAGGATACTTCCAAACAGATTGTAGATCCAATTAGACCAGCCAGCAGCCCTTCAGAACATCTAACCCAGCATCTCCTTGGATAACCAAAACTGAATAAAGATGTGGCCAGCCCAGATCTGCACCTCTTAGCAGCTAAAATTTAGTTGGCAAGAATCTTTAAACATCCAACCAACCTTTAAAATTCAGCAATAGTCATATGTGGACTGTCACCTCAATAAATTTTATTGTGTTTTCCATTGAAATTTTTCAGATATGTAGGACTATTAGAAATGTCCAGTTTGCCTCAAAATCTCAATTTAGACTAAATTGGATGCCAACTAAGGAGAATATACCTCCCCCCCCACCCGCCAACTTAAGACACTTATTTATTACATTCTTGGTGTTTATGGTACTTTTTCAAAGTATGGGAAAATTAGGTTCCTACTCTAAATATAGGGCTGCCAGTATGCAGTGGGGGAGGTGATTCCCTGCTGTCTGTTCTTGTTTTCAGTGGTTGCTCAGAGTGGTTGTGGGACATTTTTTTAATGGCCATTGGGCCCGTGGTATAACAGCACTTCCACGGAAAACGTGGAAGTGATGTCACACCTCTCTAGGAATTGGCAGAAACTCTGTGGTTTTGCCATGGAGTTTTTGGTGATCTTTAGAAAGGCATAGCATCACTTCAGGAGTTTTCCCAGAAGTAATATCACATCATCATTGACAGCCATCCCCCCCAGTTTCCCGCTGGTTGCCATGATGGGTTGGGCAACCCTATTTGGGAACTTACAATTCCAAATCTAAATCAAGAAGGGCAACACAATAAGGAAAAGGATGTTAGAGGCAACTGTGAAGCATGTGCCTGTTTCCAGCTAAACTTGCTATACGGCATCAAAAATATTTTGTTTTTCCTGCAATTCTGTGATGTTTTGCCAAGCAAGACTTTAGAATTTCATATCAAATGCAATTTAACGACAACTCTGCCTGGGGCCTAATTCTTGAAGTAGGGAAAATGTACAGTATTCTCCATTATGGAAACGTTACATCACTAGTAGTTTGAAAAGGCATAATATATCTCTCTTTCTGTCTGTAAGTGCTGCTAGGCCTTGCAATATCATATGTTATTTTGTGATCCTGAACAATTGAGTAAATGGTTCCATTTACTGGTTCAAAATTTCCATTAAACTTAAACAAGGGACCCTAATAAGGTAAAGGTCTGTTGTTTATCTGGGAAATGGCAGAAGTTGCCCTGAAGCTACCCTGCTTTACTTCTGACGGGTGTAACATACTTTTGTTGTTGACATTATGATATATGATAAAATAATCCAAAATGAATTTGCTACCACATCATGTTTTTAGAAAGCACAAGATTTTATCTGTAGGCATGTTTCCCTCGTATATTTTAAGAGATGAGTGCACTTGAACAGCCCAATCATTTTTATGGCAAGTTTTCAAGATATCTTTTTACCTATACAGCTAGATGTATTTAATATTCAAGAAGTTCAACAGGGCTTACTACAGTCAAAAATGCAAGGCCGTTTTGTCCTGTGGTTCTCCTGTGAATGTAGCAGATATCCACAGACAATACTCATGGTTGCAATATCCAAGCGGGTTCAACCCACCTCCTTCTGAAACTTCTGTGGGTTTTCCAATCCCTGCGTTGTCACGATTTAAAAATGAAGCTTCGCTCCAGTTGCGAGTGCTTGCCTGAGCATTTCAGCACCCGGGTCGACTCCCCACCGGGAGAAGCCTTTGCCCAGCCCTGGCAGAAGAACCTTTCCTCCCCCAAGACCCCCAGACTCCTCAGTGGAACAGGCTTCCTTGGGAGGTTGTGAGCTGTCCATCTCTGGAGGTTTTTAAGCAGAGGACAGGTGGCCATCTGACAGCAATGCTGATTCTGTGAACAAACAGTTCATGAGAGGGAGGGCAGGTAGGGTTGCATAAGTGCTTGGCTCTTGTGGCCCTTTCTTACATGCCCAGGAAATGCTGATCTCCACTTTGCTTGGCTCTTGTGGCCCTTTCTTACATGCCCAGGAAATGCTGATCTAGCCTCCAGGCTAGATCGGCTAGGGGTCCTGGAGGGTTGTTGTTGTTTTTTGCGTCTTCTGGGCATTGGCTATGGGTCACTGGGGGTGTGGGGTGGAAGTAGTTGTGATTGTCCTGTGTTGTGCAGGGGGTTGGGCTAGATAACCCTGGTGGTCCCTTCCAACTCCGTGATTCTATGACCCAAAAGTTTCTCTTGGGTCTGAAACAAGGTAACTGTTACCTAACAGAAATCACACATGCAGCGACTGGAATTTAAACCACCATGCACAGAACTTCAGCATGACCCCTGGGGTTTTTGAGGACTTTGTGCTACAGTTTCTCCTCTCCCCAAGAAATAGTTTCTGAAAATCAGTATTCCTTCCAAAGTGCTCTTTGCTGTATTTTAAAGAACTACAGTAAGAAGAGGCAAGGACCGAAGTGCCCACATTTTGGAACATAATAAACTCTTTATATTCTGGTCCCTTATCAACAGTAAATGTTGATATTTTCCTGAGTCTTTTTTTAGCCCTTGTGAATAAATTGCCAATGTAATGTTTGCTTTATTCTTTTCATTACCCTGCTGCTAATGATATATATTTTTAAAATAATGCATGTAGGATTTTTTTTTAAAAAATGTTCTCATTATATAACTGACACTGTGGTGTTGAAAAACTAGATTATTCAAAGCTTATGCCTCTAGCTTATCACAATACAGTTAAAGAGTTTCATGTAATAAGTCCCAAGGCAGCAAGGAAGAAGAAACCTACTATGATGGACAGGGTAGGTTTCGCCTCTCCCTAAGATCGACCAGTGAGAACTGATGGAATGGGGTGGGGGGCAGTTGAGAGTTGGCAGCTAGGGAGTTGAGAGGGGGGAAAGATGTCTGGTTGAGTGAAGCTGAGGCTGAAGCTAGCTGAGTAAAAAGAGCCAGTTTGTAACACAAAATCCAATATACTGGATAGACAAACAGTTCAAAAGTTCAATTGGAAATGAAATATTGTAACATCTCCCTTACCTTCTTCAATGTTATGTTCATACCATAAGTAAAAGTGAACTTCTTGTTTTGTTCACCCCTGTGGGCTTTGTATCTGAGGGAAAGAAACACACACACATGTTAATATCTCTGTCTATATACGCATTATAGGATATGAATAAATGGTGGCAGTTTGTGAACGGAACAGTGTTTGAGCTCCAACCCCAATAACACTGTGTGAGTGAGGGCCTGTTATTAAAGGAGGTCTGGGCTACCCTGTCTCCTGATGTTTCTGTGTGTGACAGAGAGGACTTGAGATGTAAAATGGACATGGCTCTCTAGAGATTTTAAAAGAGACAAGAGGGCTAGCAAGTGTGATGTTCTGACTTACGTGTACCCTGAACCTGAGAGAGAGAGAGGTGTAGAGGGTGGTAGGTACTCTATGTAAATGGAAAGGGGCAAAACACACCTACCTCAAAAGACTGTAACTTCAGAGAAATCAGAAGTTCAGGCGTTCATGAATTTTGTGTTCACTTTTCTGGTAGAGTCTCACTTCCATTTTTTAATGTGTTTAGGTCACATCAGCCTCAGACACATCAGGACACATCAGGACCCACGTGCTTGCTTAGTACTTGCAATCTTCTTTAATTTAAACTTTTTACTCATGTACCAATAGGGTTGCCAACCTCCAGGTGGCTAAGCAACCAAAAAACATATTTTTACCCACGTAGGGTCATTTCAACTTTCCACGACTGGATGTAAAAACCCGGCTAGTGTTATGACGGACCATAGTCCAAGGGGTGTAGATTCAACAAGGTGACAATCAAGGCAATAATCAGGAATGAGGACTTGATCCTAATCGATCTCAAGTCCTCATTCCTGATTATTGCCTTGTTTATCTCTGGGTTTTTGCATCCATCCGCGGAAAGTTGAAACGACCCTACTTGGGTACAAATAGACTTTGTAATTTGACCGGGCAGCTTGCCTATGGACACAAAGGTGTTTAATATTGTTTGTTGATATTGCTTGTTATGATTGATTGTAATTATTGTTTCTGCATTTGTGATTTGATATTGTATGAATGAATACATTGTATAGGAACTGTTGTTCTCTTAGGATATGAGGGGTAGGTTACTAGGTTGTTGTAAGTAGGTGTTATTTCTTAATAGAAGTAAAATGGCATGAATGTTAATGCCTATTTTTCACTGATTTGTAAGTCTTATGTCCTTCTTTTCTTACTACATTGAGGGGTTAGACTTTTGACTAACAGAGCCATCGAGCCGATCATTATCAACCTCCAGGTGGTGGCTGGAGATCTCCTACAATTACAACTGGTCTCCAGCCGATAGACATCAGTTCATCTGGTGAAAATGGCCACTTTGGCAATTGGACTCTATGGCATTGAAGTTCCTCCCCAAACCCCACCCTCCTTAGGCTCCACCCCAAAAACCTCCCACTGGTGGCGAAGAGGGACCTGGCAACCCTATGTACCAACCACCCTTTGACCACTTCTCAAGCAGTCTGTGTGCAGCAGAAACGGTGTCTGAGTTCATTTCACTTTTTTCCTCTGCCACTTTTTCTCTGGCAATAAACTGATCAGTCTCCCCCTTTCCTCAAACTTTCATATGAAACAGCCCCTCCTAGAGTCATATTGCACAGCCATATTACAATCAATAGAAAACGTGCTTGCTGAAGCAAGTTAAAATATTTGGAAGTCAGAGATATTTGAACATAAATTATGTAATCCCAACGGGTCAAAATATTTTTTTTCTTTTGCTAATTTGTAGTTGTTTGTTGTCATGGGTGAATGTTCCCAAGGATTAAGGTTCCTCCTCCCTTTCCTTTGAAAATGAGCAAAAATAATTATGCTGATTACTTTATAAGCATGGACTCTGTTGAGCAATGAATATCATTAGTTTTTTCAGCTCTAAAATACAAAAAAGTTCCATATGCAAGCTCTCTGTGCTTTACAGTCTTCTTAATTCTTAAACTGTTGTTCAAAAATGCATTTGTAAATTAGATTAAAATCTTTCTTGATAGCCCAGTAGCACAGTAGTAAAATCTTTTTTGTTGTTGCTGCTGAACTGAAGACAAATGAGATCTGTCCCTTGGCATCCTTTCCTCTTTGCTTATGATTTTGTCCCCTTAGGTCATATGTAGCCAGGCTGCCATATTTTCAGATGGGATTTCAAAGAAAAATGAATAGAAAAACTGGTGAACTCATAACCAACAGAAATATCTCTAATTCTGTCACCAAGTGCATATGTAAGCTTTGTGCTTATGAACCGTTAGTGTCACAAGTTTGTACATTAAGATTTTTGTGTTCACAAGCTTTTACCTGCTCCCTTAAATAAATAATATCTAGAGCTGTGCACCATTCCCCCCCCCCGCCAAGTATTTTTCGGGTTCAAGTTGAATAGACCCAGAAATTAAAACCCCCCAAAAAATCACAATATGAGCTTTTTCTTGATATTTGAAAATTTTCAGGTTTATTAAACTCGAACCTGAAAAATTCAAGCCTCCCTTCTCCCCCCTCTACCCCTCATTTACCTGCTGGCTAGGTCTGCACTGCCACCACCTCCAAAGTACATGTGGACTTGGGAGGCAGTGGCACAGAACTGAATACTGGGCTTGGCCAAGCCCAGTGTTTAGCTTGCGCCACCAACTGAGAGCCCTTGAGGATTTCTGAGGCGGTGGCAGCACAGACCCAGCCAGCAGGTAAGTGAGGGGGAGAGGGAGGGAGGGGGGGAGAGGGGATGCCTCCCCAGTTTTTAAAATGGGAGCGGGGCCAAAGCAACCCTAAATAATGCCAAAAAATTCTGCATTATTCGGGATCCACTTTTCGGCTCCCTTAAATTGCTGCCACTTTTCTGTATTAAAAAATCACCAAAAAATACCGATAAGGTATTTTTCGGTTCGGCTTTAGCCAAATGCACACCCATAATAATAACTTCCTTGTATTATGTGTTATTCCATGTAAACACTCTTGCATGTTAAAAGTCATGTAGGTAAAGGGGATTCCCCCCACCCCCAGAATGATAAAGATGATGGTGGTGATAAAACCCATGGCCTGTGTAAGTGGGAAGGGCTCAGATGGATAGAGTTTGGATCACTACCTCTTTTGCAGAAGAGGAAAAGCTAACACTGATGCATTCCTATTCTGAAAATGTGCTCTAATTCTGTTAATGGAATCTCTTATGTCATTAGAAGCCTGATTAAAAAAAAAAATCTTGGGTGGACCGTGGAATAAATGTTCTAAATGTGGCCATATAGCAACAGTCCTCACTTTAGCTACAGCCTTGATATTGTCCTTTTTTATTTAATGTAAGCTTGCAGGCAGGACTTGTTCATTTTCATATGCAATATTTATGCAGTGCTTAGATTTGAGTTGCTTTATCAATAATAACTATTAGTAATAATAGTAAGAGGAGGAGGATTATTTGAATTGAATTAGTGTTAAATAGCAGCAGTAGAGTTCATTTTGAATCATTGTTTAAATTCCCGTAGAATTTGAAAGATCATAGGCTAATGTGATCATTCTCTCTCTCTCTCTCTCTCTCTCTCTCTCTCTCTCTCTCTCTCTCTCTCTCTCTCTCTCTCGCACACACACACACACAAAACATAAGGTTGCCAGCCCTGTGGCTGCTTATCTTGGGAGCTCTGGGAGTAGTGCAGCTTGGGGAACGAGCATCATGGATGCTCCCCTGGTAGTAACTTCATAGCCCCTGCAATGCTGTACAAATTCTCTCAGTCTCTGTAGTAAAGACCATAGAGATTTGAGGAAATACCTAGAGTGTTGCTGATGCCATGAGAGTTGTTTGTCATTTTTTCTCTTACTGCTCCATTGTTTGGGTATGGGTGATTGAGGGTGAGGCCTGAGTTTCCACACAATAGGTGGGCAAAAGGTTAGTCTACACAGAATTAGATGTGGGAGGCGGAACCTTTTCAAGACTATCTCATTAACTGTGATCATTGGAGTATGAGGAATTCATGGTGTGTAGTTACCAAATAAGATTTTAACTTTAAACCACTGTTCAGGATGTTTTGACACAGTAGGCCAGAGAGTTTGCGATTAGGTTCTTTCATAAATCTCCAGACATGTTTTTCACACTGTTGTAGCTAATTTACAGCTTTCAGCCTTGGAAGATAACTTTATGCCCAGAATAAATCCCAGAGCAAGTGAAAAAGAGTTTGAAACAATTATTCATTGGGATTCTCAGAAGTATCTTATATCATGCCTTTGGAGGACATGAATCAGAAAGTTTAGTAAAGTAATATAATAGCTTTTATATAAGGTTCCACCCTGTAACCTCTGAAATTCTCAGATTTGGAATTCAGCAACATTCCCCCTCCCTTTTTTTGTGTGTGCAAAGCTCTGATTAAGAAGCTTTGAAATCTAGTCATTTTTTCTTCAAGCCAATGTAGGCAAAATAGGAATTACATGTATGGTTAGACAGGACTGATTTTTATGGGGTATGCATGTGTATCTATTCTATAAGGCTTTATTTAACTGGATTCAATCAAAGAGTTTATAATCTCCAGGTGGATGTTTAAAGTAATGCCCCCTCACAGGTGGGTCCCAGTGACTGCCACAGGGACGGGTTTTGCCAAAGTGGTAGAGCACATTCTGTTCATGAAGAAGAACCCAAATTCGGTCCCTGTCATCTCCTTTTAAGGATCTCACCAGTTGCTTGTCAAGTCCCTTCTCTGACTAAATCTTTAGACAGCTAAATCTTTGGACAGCTGCTGTTAGTAAGAGCAGATAATACTGGGATAGAAAGACCAATAATATGATTTAACTAAGGCAACCTCATATGTTCATATGTAGGTTTATATGTGTCTATCCAAGCAATTTAAAGCCACACCTTTGGTAGCTAAAGCATTTATGGTCAAACATGCATGTTTTACTGTTACATACCAAACTGAAGACAAAAAATTCCCAGGAAGAGTAAGCTAAAATTTCAAGGGAGTATCAGACAGCAGTGTATTCTGGATGAACTCTGGTAAGCCATATTCAGATATAGACATGCACTTAAGGGGTGGTTTGCCATTGCCTCCCCCAATATATGTGTGTGTGTGTGTGTGTGTGTGTGTGTGAGAGAGAGAGAGAGAGAGAGAGAGAGAGAGAGAGAGAGAGAGAGAGAGAGAGAGAGAGAGAGAGCGCTCCTCCCACCCCAGGCCTGAATGCCTCCTAAGATTTGTAGAGTATGTCCATTAAGAGTCACTGTTTTAGACAATGGTATATGTTTAACTTATATTTTTCAGTATTATGGAAAATTCATATAATGCTTTACAGGAAAAAGTCAAAACAATGGGATAAGTTTGTGATGTAATTGTGTTCTTTCTCCTCAGATGGAAAGGTTGAGGTGACAAAAGAAGGTGTAAAGCTGTGTACCATGGGGCCTGGCAAAGTATTTGGGGAACTGGCCATCCTTTACAACTGCACCCGGACAGCCACCGTCAAAAGTAAGATTATACTGGAATTCAGTCTTGAATTATTGTTAGAGAGCATTGATGATATTTGGTTTGTATACACTTTGATTACTTATTGGTTCCTTGAATTGCTCACAACTAAAAATGTTTTTAAGACCTTTACAGATTCTTCCATTATGTAGTCTTTAACGCTGTAGCATGGACAATCTCTACTAAGTTATACCTTCTGTGTTATTTTTAGACAACATTTTTACAGCTATGCCATTTTGTAAGTTCTGTTATTCAGTTTCATGGTGAACTTTTTCTTCTCCAGTCAAGAGCCCCTGAAGCTTCAGTAGATGACTACTAAAATTTTCTTCACAAAACAGGACAAATGGAAGTTTGTGCTCTACCTACCACTATTAATAGGTGAAATAAAGGAGCTGAAAAGTAGAAAAGAGAGCATTCTTGGAATAAAGGGACAGTTGCACACTTATTATAATGTTCACTTCCGTACACTCTCCGTTTCCAGTTACCATGGGCAAACAAACTGAACAGAAACCACTACCATGTTCAGCTAGCTGGTGCTATTATACCTATTATTTCTCACACTACACCCCTTCCCGTTTTTCTTTTTTTCCAAGATGTCGTACTGTGTCTGATTTTAATGGCATCTTTCTTTCCTCATTAAATTGGGGCAGCAATAAGGTCAGGACTATTGTTATTCTGAAAGGAGACTTCTGGAAAGAGAAATGTGCAGTATTTATTAGTGTGTGCGTTGTTTTATTTCCCTTTTTTTCCCACGGGTGTTCAAAGCTGCTGGCAATTATGCATCTTCTCTAGGCGGTTGCTTTGTGCATAATGCCATTTAGAATGCTAACAAGTGACTTCAGTGTAATTTCTCTTACTCATTAATGCATAAATAAGTGAATGGCAGGCATGATTGTAATTAGCTTTATATCCCTTCCAAAGTGCTATGACTTGGGAGGTCACTTCTTAGAACTGAGAAGCATTTCGGCTAGATCTAGATAAACATTCAGCTCCTTGAGGTCCAGAGAGCCATTTGCAGAAAATTATTGACTAATAAACTTAAAGTATTAGTATTGCCTTTGAGACTCTGATTGGAACATCTGTTCATTCTTCTGTCTGTGAGATAACTCGGCTTACTTGTTGCAACTCGGGAAAGGCAGATGTTTGCAGGAATGGCAAAGAGTAGGAAAACATTGATCCTGTTATGCAGTCAGCTTTGAAAATGAAAATTTTACTTATCCTGATCCATTGAATAGACGGAGTATGTTCCTGGGCTTCAAAAACTCTTTTTCAGCAGCATTGGGGTAAATCCTACCCCTACCCTATCACTCCACTGAGCAACATTTGAAGCCTATCTCCAGCCCAAGGAGACTTACTCCAACTTAAGTGGCTCTTCTGGGTGAGGTAGAGCTGCTTAATTAGGGTTGCCAATTCCCACTTGAGAAATACCTGGAGATTTGGGGGTGGAACCTTGAGAGGGTGGGGTTTGGGAAGGGGAGGGGCTTCAGCAGGGCATAATGCCATGAAGTCCACCCCACCAAAGCAGCCATTTTCCCCAGGGGAACTGATCTCTGTCATCTAGGGATCTGTTGTAATCTCCAGCCCCCGCCTGGAGGTTGGCAACCCTAGGTTGTATCCACACCATTAAAACCACTGCTACAAGGAGCAACGCCTTTTCTCTCTTGGACTTCAAGCTTGAGGCAGCCGGGTGCATAAGGGTTCATCAGCGCTCTTCTTCCCTGTTGATCTTCTGAAAAAATGAGCTTTGGTTCAAGCAGACCTTTGGCAGACATGATGGAAAGAGCAAGCTGAGTGTGTAGATATGGTTTTAATATTGCTAATGTTTTACTTGGTGCCAAGAGAGGTAGGATACATTTCAAAACACAAGCCAGGAGATGCAAAACTCTAATACTGGGGAAAGAAAGTTCACGGCCTCCAAAGAATTTAAAACAGTATCACTAAGCTTGTGTATATGCGTAAAACTGAGCTGCAAATGAAATAACTCAACAAACTTTTAATGAATGTGTAGTGAAAATCTGGTTTTTATCGTGAGGGCAGCATCAGTGACATAATTAGCTAAGCATGAACCACATGTTCCTTAAGTTCCCTTCTCTGAAGATATTGTTGCAGCTTAAAGAAATTTGTTGACCGATACCTGGCAAAACATTGCTGTGTGGGAGGTGGTACCTTTCTAGGGTTTGTCATTTTAAAACAAAACAAAACAAAACATGAAGCCAGATGAATGCCCCCACAGTTGTCAGAAAAGTGGACTTTCACCATGGGGGCCTTCTGGAGATCAATCGCTTCAACACTACGTGCTGGACCAAATACCATTTCTGCTCCAAATACCATTTGTGCTTCTTTGATTTTACCCTCCAGTGAAATCACCAATTCCTGCATGGGACCTGCAGCTTGTCCTTATTCAACGCATGAGCAAACTCTTTGAACCACTGGCCACTTGCAACTTGCACCTCCTTATTTTTAACACAGAATTTTTGTTACCACCTGTTCGTCGAGGAGGGCCAGTGAATGATGTGCTTTTCGGTCTGATCCTCACTAATGGCAATTCCACAAAGACAAAGTGGTCCTCCATTTGGACATTTCCTTTTTGCTGAAGGCCTCCAGCTCAGTCAGGACCTTGTGCTCCCCAATTTTGTTCCATCACCCTTCTTGGATACAGAATGAGCCTTGTACTCCTTGCTACCTTAGGACGTGAAGGATGCTTTTTAGACTACTTGGGCCCTAAGAAAGGACACCACTGCATGTCTCCTCACAGAGGTTCAGCCATGGGCTCTCAGATCATTATGTTGTGGTATAAGCTGCCTCCTGAGCCACTTCTAGGGACAGTTTTAACTTACTCCACCAGAGCTGTTATACCTTCAATAGAGGGGTCCTTCTTCCTGAGCTCTGCTGAGGAGCCACCTGGGCTCAGCCTTCCACTTCCATGATACCCTAAGTCATAGACATCAGAGCCAGAGCAAACGTGCTTTGGTCAAACTGTCTTCCACTTCAGCTTCATCACAGAATCATGGAAGGGGCCATGTAGTCCAACCCTCTGCTCAGTGCAGGACCAGCCGAGAGCAGCCCTGCATTGAGCAAGGGGTTGGACTAGATGGCACCGTTCCAGCTTCCATGTAGGTCATCTTGCTAGACTATTCCCATTTTTCAGAGCAACCCTGAGGAGAGTTTCTCCAGTCTATGCCCATTCATTTCAAAGGGTTTAGACTGGAGTTGCTCTGCATAGGATTGCACTGTTTGTGATGTACAGAGACCAGCAGAAAACAGACTGCTTATCTTCTCACTGTCATTCTTGGAGTGGTCATCTCTGTATTCACATGGCAAACCCACCTTCTCAGCAGCAGGTGCCTTTAACTTGTCACAGTGTTCTCTTATATTTTAGAAGGCACTGAGCAGGAGGGGAAGAGGAGTCTTTCCACGCATGTGATCAGAAAGGTGAGCAAGTCAGACAGCAGCCGGTAATGTTCGTTTTACATCTCTGAACCATCAGCATGCCGAAAAGTAACAATATAGAGAGTGCCCCATGTGGAGTTCAAGCAGTTCCCTTTTATGCCAGTTTTTACAGCTGACATATGCATTTGTTCACATTCAGTGATGGGTCACTGGTTCAAATTCAGCATAAGTAGTCTGTGAATGAAAATATTATTGCTGAAAAGCCAATCTCTGGCCTTTGAGAAATAAGATATTCGTCCTGTTCTTGTTAATAACAGATAAGCCATTCTCACTGGAAAAACACAGTATCATAACTCAAAATAATTTTCCTGCTGTCAGATCTTGCAAAAGACAAAAGGGAAAAAATGGTTATGATTAATATGATTTATTGAATGACCTATTTATATCTATCTGTAGTCCTCCCCCCCCCCAGCTTATGACCAATTGGTAGAACAGCTGCACTGCAAATGTGGAGATTGCATTATGGTTAATATGGTGAGATGACTGACTCATTTTATTGCTATTCTTCATTTGCTTCTTCCTAGGCATTGCACTAGAGAAGATCAGTCTTTGTACCTGAATACTCTTTCTTTTAGTTTAAGCATCGTTACTGAATAGGGTTGTCAGGTCCCTCTTCGCCATCAGCAGGTTTTTGGGGTGGAGCCTGAGGAGGGCAGGGTTTGGGGAGGGGAGGGACTTGAATTCCATAGAGTCCAATTGCCAAAACAGCCATTTTCTCCAGCTGAAGTGATCTCTATCGGCTGGGGATCAGTTGTAATAGCAGGAGATAGCAACCTTATCAATCCCTGCAGATGAGCTTCCTGTCTCAGGGTAGGACCATGGCACACAGGGAGAAGGTGCTTCAGCCTTCCCTATAAACCATTTTCTCAATCTGAACCAGTACTGGGGGGCATTATTTGGAGAAGCTAATGCATTCCCTGGGATGCATGTGGGTATCCCCTACAGGTAGAGTTGCCAGGTCCCTCTGCGCCACCCGCAGGAGTTTTTTGGAGCGGAGCCTGAAGAGGGTGGGGTTTGGGGAGGGGAGGGGCTTCAATGCCATAGTCCAATTGCTGAAGCAACCATTTTCTCCAGGTGAACTAATCTCTATTGACTGGAGATCAGTGGTAATAGCAGGAGATCTCCAGCTAGTACCTGGAGGTTGGCAACGCTACCTACAGGCCAAAGAGCAGCCCATTCAACCTGTTTCAGGTTGGGGAAATGGCTGAGACAGGGAGAAGCCCCTTTCCTGTGGGTGCTGTGGTCATGTTCCAAATTGGGCACTACAAACATGGGAATTGTTTAGAAGTTGCAACTCAGAGAGGTGAAGGTGGTAAGCTCCGATGGTAGCTAGAGGAGAAGGAAGAGGAGAAGAAGAAGAGAAGGAGTTGGTTTTTATATGCCGACTTGCTCTACCACTTAAGGAAGAATCAAACCGGCTTACAATTACCTTCCCTTTCCCTCCCCACAACATACACCCTGTGAGGTAAGTGGGGCTGAGAGAGTGTGACTTGCCCAAGGTCACCCAACTGGCTTCACGTGGAGGAGTGGGGAAACAAATCAAGTTCACCAGATTAGCATCTGCCGCTCATGTGGAGGAGTGGGGAATCAAACCCGGCTCTCCAGATCAGAGTCTGCTGCTCCAAACCACCGCTCGTAACCATGACACCATGCTAGGGGTGTAGATAGTAAACAGAAATGGCAGTGGTTGGAGGTCCCCAGCCTGGTTTTGTGACTAGGTTAGTTCAGAAGTACTAACTAACTGCATGCATAGTCAGGGTATACTAGTGTAACAACAACAAAGATGACTTTTAAAGCTGGTTTCCTTTTACTTGTGGCTGCCTGCAAAAATGGCATCCAACAATTTGCCCTGCTCTACCTCCTTAAGAAGAGATGTATAAAAAACAAGTTAAATACTATCATGCTATTATGAAAATATTAAGTTGGATATAGTTGATATGTGCAATGCAAAACAGAAACCAAGGCAGATGATTAACTTCCAATTTTTGCATGCAACAGGCGTGATATTTTGTGATAGAAATGCTTCCAAATAATTATACAAAAGACCATGCATTCCACAGTCCCAGCATAGCAAACAATTAAATTATAAATGTAAACATTAGCAATGGTTCTAATAAAGTAGCTTGATTGCATTGACATACTTATTTTTCCTCTGTTAGGGGGAAGTTGGAAGATTAAACTACCCTGCTAATTATAAACCTATTCTGTTTAATAAGAAACTAAATAATGTGATATGGGGAAATTGTCTCTTGTCTCCAAGCAAGATTCTCCAAATTGCTGCTGGTTCAAAATTAGAATGCTGCAGAAATAAATTTGATGCAGCCAGCGTGTTGTAGTGGTTAAGAGCGGTGGTTTGGAGCAGTGGACTCTAATCTGGAGAACCGGGTTTGATTCCCCACTCCTCTACATGAGCAGTGGACACCAATCTGGTAAACCGGACTGGTTTCCCCACTCCTACACACGAAGCCAGCTGGGTGACCTTGGGCTAGTCACAGCTCTCTAAGAGGTCTTTCAGCTCCACCTACCTCACAGGGTGTCTGTTGTGGGGAAGGGAAGGTGATTGTAAGCCGGTTTGATTCTTCCTTAAGTGGTAGAGAAAGTCAGCATATAAGAACCAACTCTTCTTCTCCTTCTTCTCCTTCTCCTTCTTGACAGTTGTTATACTTGGGAAGTGCAAAAGGTCACACTGGCAGTTTTCTAGGTGCATAGCTAGTAGGAGATCCTGCATCCCTTAGAAGCAAACCTTTGGACTTCAAGATAGGGAAATTCCAAAGAGACTTTAAGGTAGGGAATGTGTAGGTTGAATTCTGCCTTTGCAAAGACCCATGAAGCTGCCTTACACCGAGTCACACCACCGGTCTGCCTTATACAGAGTCAAACCACTGGTCTGTCAAGGTCATATTGTCTATTCTGACTAGCAGCACCTCTCCAGAGACTCAGGTAGAGGTCTTTCAGATGAATAAAAAACAAGGGATATGTTACATGTCATTGTTAGTAGTTCATCAGTTTCCCATTTGAGTTCTTGAAGAAGTCTAGGATAAATACTGTCTGGTCCCTGCGACTTGTTAGTTTGCAGTTTGTCTAGATGTTCTAGGACTCCCTGCCTTATTACCACTATTTGCCCCAGTTCTTCATTCTCCCCTATCTGCCCTATATCTTCCACAGTGAAGACAGATGAGAAGAATTCATTTAGTTTCTCAGCAATCACTTTATCCTCCCTTAGTGTTCCTTTACTCCCATTGTCATCCATTGGTCCAAACACTTCCCTAGCTGGTTTCCTACTCCAAATGTACTTAAATAATTTTTTATTGTTGTTCTTGATGTGTTTAGCGATATGTCCCTCAAAATCTTTTTTTGCATCTCTAATTGTTTGCTTGCATTTTTTTGTGTGTGTGTGCAAGTTTGTGTTTGCTTTTGTTTGCCTCGTTTGGGCAATCCTTCCAGTTTCTGAAGGAAACCCTTTTTTCTCTAATAGCTTCCTTCACCTTCCCCATTAGCCATGGTGGTGACCTCTTGGACTTATTACCAGTTTTCCTGACCTGCGGTATACAATCTAGCTGAACCTCTAGTAATGTGGACTTGAGTAACCCCCAAGCCTTTTCCAGAGATTTAACCCTCCTAACTGTTCTTTTCAACTTCCTCTTTACCAGGTTTCTCATTTTAGAGACGTTCCCTCTTTTAAAGTCAAAGATAATTGTGTGAGATATCCCAGGCACTTTCCCATCTACATATAAATTAAATTTGATGCCATCGTGGTCACTATTGCCAACTGGCTCACCTGCATCCACATCCTGCACTAAGTCGCTGGCAGCACCAGAGTATTAAGTCCAGGATTGCCTCACCTCTGGTTGGGTCTGTGGCCAACTGTTTGAGGGCACAGTCATTAAGGATGTCTAAAAATTTTATCTCTTTGGCTTGACTGGAGCATGCATTTTTCCAGTCAATATGAGGGTAGTTAAACTCTCCCATTATTACTACTTCATCACCTTTGCATGCTTCTCTGATTTCATTCTCCATCTCTAGATCACCCTGACCCTTTTGGTCAGGGGGCTGATAGAATGTTGCTTCCTAGAGGCACCTGGTTGGCCACTGTGTGAACAGACTGCTGGACTTGATGGGCCTTGGTCTGATCCAGTAGGGCCTTTCTTATGTTCTTATGTTCTTATAATGTCCCAAGTACTAAATTACCTTTGGGGCCCGGAATTGTCACCCACAAGGATTCTGGACAAGTCTGCATTTTTATGGTTTCTAGTTTATTAGATACTATGCTTTCCTTGATATATATAGCAACACCCCCTCCAATATGCCCTTCCCTGTCATTTCTATAGAGTTTGTAACCAGGGATGACTGTATCCCACTGGTTCTTTCCCCTCTACCAGGTTTCTGTAATGCTCACTATATCTACATTTTCCCTTAAAACCATGCATTCTAACGCCCCCATTTTTGCTTAGAGGCTTCTAGCATTAGCATAGAAACACCTCCACACTGTTTCCCCCTTTGTTGTCTTTATTCTTCTTCTTCTTAGCATCTGTGCCTTTGAAGTCCTACTGCAGTTTGAATCAGAATTTTCTTGATTTAATCGCACTCACAACTTGGCAATGCTCAAAAGAAGAAAACTATGTGTTGAAGGAAATCTGGGTGAGGAGAATATGGTTTTTGAAAACCATACTGTAGTCTTATTCAAGTCTGTGGAAAATAAGAAGACTCTTCTCAACCTTACAAGTCAGATGGAGGAACTCTTGTCTCCCCTTCTGCATTGTTAGTAAGGCCAGTCAGAGGAGGGGAGTAGAGTTTTCTACCGCTGCAGTGGCTGTTATGTAAGATAGTTTATGCTGTATTCAGTGCCCCTGTTTGTTTTTTTATGGTTTCTTTTATTATTGATAGTTCTTATTTTGGTTCTTGTAGGTTATCCGGGCTGTGTATCCGGGCTGAGTAACTCCTCTGAAGATGCCTGCCACAGCTGCTGGCGAAACGTCAGGAAAGAAAATACCAAGGCCACGGTCACACAGCCCGGATAACCTACAAGAACTGATGAACTTTGACCATGAAAGCCTTTGACAATAGTTCTTATTTTGTTAATGATTTTAGTGTATTATTTTTACTTTGTATGCCACTTTAAACAGGTCTGTGAAGAGGTAGCATATAAATGTTCTCTAAATAAACAAATATTCCCTGTAGGAGTAGTTTGAGCCACTATGTGCAGAGCCACATTTACAAGTCACCACTACATACAACCCCCCCCTTTGCTTTACCTCAGAATCAGACTTGGACAAATTTACCTATTTGCCAGTGCATAACTTGGATTAGCCCAAATGCAGAGCCATGGGGTTCTGCATACCTCCCTTATCTGCTCTGGCTGTCAGGGTCAGCTGGGACAGATTCTGATTAGGCCCACTTCCATGGGCAGAAAGCTGAAATGGCAATGTAGGGGCAAGTTGTGGGCAAACTGGTAATGTCCGCTAAGCAGGCTGTGGTGGGAGATGTATCTGTGGTAATCAGAAGGTCAAGTCCAAGAAGCAAGCAGTGGGGGCAGAGTAGGGTTGCCAGGTCCCCCCTCTCCTCTGGTGGGAGATTTTTGGGGCGGGAATCGCACAAGCGCAGCCACGAGCAACACAATCCCATCACTTCTGGTTTACTTCCAGAAGCACCGCAGCACAATGGGACGATTTACCACTCTAACCCCCACTTGAGTGGTAAATCGTCCCGTCGCTTCTGGAAGTAAACCAGAAGTGACAGAAATGAGTTGCTCATGGCCACGTGAGCAGGGCCGGATTTAGATTTGATGAGGCCCTAAGCTATTGAAGGTAATGGGGCCCTTTATATGTCCAGCTGTCCTTTGTCAACAACAAATTGTCGCTGTTTTTTGTGTTGAATATATGCTATATGGTAATTTATGGACCTAATAGGTATCTAAAGCCATTTGCACATAACAAAATATGTATTTTATCAGGCTAGCAGGAGGGGCCCATTATTTACATCATAGGAGCCCACACCACACAAAACACTGTTGCTGTATGTAGGTTTTATTTTATTTGTTTTTAATCTTATATTTTGGAAATGTACATCCAGTTTTTTTTCCTTTAAATTTTTTGGGGGCCTCAAGAGAGTGGGGCCCTAAGCTATAGCTTGTTTAGCTTATACGTAAATCTGGCACTGCATGTGAGCACATGATCCTTGCTGTCAGCCAGCCGATGGATTGGCGGGCAATTGTCTGCCATTCCAAGCCACCTGGCAACCCTAGGGCAGAGGCATAGTCAAGGCAGGGAGAAGTCAACGGTCCAATTTAAACAGGTAGTTCAGAGTTAGCTCCTTTCACATTAAGTTGCTAGGACTGAGGATCCTCTGCTTGGCTTGGCCTATGCTAAATTTCCTACAATGGCCACTTGTGGACTGATTCTCTTCAAGCTCAGGCTTCTCTGTGGCAGCAGTGGCATGAGAATTAAGGTGCTAGACCCTGTATCCTAGAGTTTTGGATTTGAGACCAGTGGTACGTTACAGCTGTGGAGGCAGGCAGTGCTGGGAAGAGAGAACATTTCTCCACTGCCTCCTTCTATTTCTCTCTTCCCTTTGCCCCAGATGCCTTGGAAGCACAGTGTCGAAGGGGCCCAATGGTAGCAGTAGGGTTGCCAGCTCTTGATTGGGGAATTCCTGGAGATTTGGAGATGTAGCCAGTTAACATCTAGTTCCACATTAACTCATGTTCTTGAAGAGAGCAAGAGTCCAGTAACACCTTAAAGCCACAGCTCATGAAAGCTCATACCCTGCAAGAAATGTTGTTAGTCTTTAAGGTGCTACTGGACTCTTGCTCTTTTCTACTGCTATTGACAGACTAACACAGCTACCCATCGTGATCCATCTTCATGTTCTTAAGTGAGTGATGTAACAATTCAGTCTCAGCTGTAGAAAATGTTGCATGTATTTGGCAGACAAAAGAAACCTATAGAATTTCAGTTCAATCCTGTATAATAGGAGTCTTATCGGTACTAGGAGGAGTCCATTCCCCTTCTTCAGGAGGAGAAAACAAGGTACAGATGCTAATATCCTATTTCAGAGGTAGACACAAGTTTTAAAAAGGTAAAGGTCCCCTGTGCAAGCACCGGGTTATTCCTGACCCATGGGGTGACGTCACATGCCGACGTTTACTAGGCAGACTATGTTTATGGGGTGGTTTGCCAGTGCCTTCCCCAGTTATCTTCCCTTTACCCCCAGCAAGCTGGGTACTCATTTCACTGACCTTGGAAGGATGGAAGGCTGAGTCAACCTTGAGCCGGCTACCTGAAACTAACTTCCGTCAGGATCGAACTCAGGTCGGGAGCAGAGCTTGGACTGCAGTATTGCAGCTTACCACTCTGCGCCACAGGACTCCTCAACACAAGTTTTGGGGCACCTTAAAGACTAACAGGTTTTTATTCCAGCATAAGCTTTCCTGGACGAGACCCCACTTCTTCAACAGTAGTCCATTAAAGTTTATGTTGGAATAACATTTTGCTAATCTTTCAGATGCCACGAAACCCCTATTGATATTTGCTCCAGCAGACTAACGCAGATACTCCGTGTAGTTATACCAATTTGTGTATTTCAGCACTTGGAGCTGGTGAGCCGTAATTCAGATTTAAGCCTGTTCTCTGTAGAAAACAAAATCATGCTTTTAGTGCGTAGGGAAGGATGAAAGCAAACATCCTCAGGTGATTTAAAATAAGATACATTTCTCTTTGAAACTGTTACCTCTGGCTATAAGCAGCCAAGGGTATTGTTGATGACAAAGCTTATATGCAAGAACATTTTACTCTTCCTTCCACTGAAAATTCTGTTTCTCAGAAGCAAGAATATGTATTTCATGGTCAGTTTCTCAGATTAAACCGTGAATTTTATCGGAGTATGGAGGACACCATTAAAAAAAAGATGGCTGATATAATCATTAAAGACTACAGATTTCTTTTCAAACATGGCACATATTTCAGATTTCTTTGCACTGATGTGGCTGAGGTGTTGTCTCCATTGCTTCCAGTGTCACTGTGGCAAGATGCTTACAGCAAAAGTACTGAAATCTTATGACAGATAAGAAGTGGCATAAGCAAAGTCAGAGCAGGTTGAGTTGGGAGGGCGAACTGAAAAATTTATAGAACATCTGGGCCTATTGTCTATGAAAAATATTTAAGAACTTATTGAAAAAGCCGTTATACAGATCAAAACCAGACCAGAGCACATAGAAAAATGAATGGGAATGGTAGATAAATAAACATTGTTTTCTTAGTGAGTTGCAGAGAATAAACCTTGGGTTTAAGAGATTTATTTTGTTGGAGTGAGAAATTGCTAACCTTATGCAGAGGCTGCACTGAAATACTGAGAACAAACAGTGCACCTTGTCATTTATGTGCAGTGATGTTGCACATGATACATTTTACTGAATGTAAATGATCTTATTAAACTGGTGCTGCTGCTGTTTATTTTACACAACATCTTTAGGGCACGGAATGTGTTACCAACAGTGCAAGAAAACTTTTTTTTTTTTTTTTTTTGCTGTGTCAAGTGACCTTAAGATTAGCATTTGTGTAATGTGATTTCCTGGTAATGTGCATGGATAGTCAGTTGATGTATTCAAAGTTTTTGGAAGATGCTTGCTCAATGGGTTTTTGATGACTTAGAAGATGTTTCTTTAATAAGCACTGATTACTGGGAGCTCTTTTGTAATACATGCCACTGTCTTGGGCTAGAGAGCAGAAAGGGAAGTCTGAAAGTATTTGCAAATAAGCAGGTAGTACAAAAGTGACATAAGACTTTTCTCAGAAATAGGGTTGCCAGCTGCAGGTTGAAAATTACCTGGAGATTTTGCGGGTGGAGCCTGAGGAGGGTGGGTTTGGAGAGTGGAGGGACTTCAATGCCATAGAGTCCAATGGCCAAAGCAACCATTTTCTCCAGGGGAACTGATCACTATTGGCTGGAGATCAGTTGTAATAGCAGGAGATCTCCAGCCACTACCTGGAGGTTGGCACCCCTACTCAGAAAGGAGCTGCTGTTTTGTGTTGCTGCTGCCATTGCAACTTTTTGCTGCTCTGAGAAGTCCCAAACAACATGAAAAAAATTCTTTTTCGTATTTCACAAAAATCCTGTGCTGAAGGTTAAGCAGAAGAGGCTGTGATTTCTACAAACTTCCTCAACTAATGCTAGGAATGAGTCAAAGACTGGACACCTCCCACATCCCAAGTCAGAGTTCTGTACCCTACACCAGGTGGAATCCGCAATGGTTCATGATGGCGCCGCTCGGCCACCGCTTCCTGCAGGCACCCAGCAGGACTCTCGACGTTCGGTCGACAAGAGTCGAGTGGTGTCACTGCAAGGTTCGTCTCACCCTGGCCAATGGTCTTGGCATCGGTCAACTTCACGGCGTCGCTCTCGAAGCTCGGTGTCGTCTCGTTCTGATTGAGGTCGTTCCACTTCTCAGCGCAGTCATCCTACCCGTCGGAGCCGATCTTCTTCCCATCTACGCCAACCAACCTCCCATCGGAGTCGATCTGCCTCCCGTAGGAGTCTGCCTTCTTGTCGGAGTCGATCCACTCATCAGAGCCGTTCCACCCGTCGGAGTCGTTCAACCCATCGGAGCCGTTCCACCCGTCGGAGTCGGTCCACCCGTCGGAGCCTCTCTAACTGTTGGAGCCAATCTACATCCTGTCGACGCCGATCTGCTTCACAGTGCAGTCGGCTTGCCCACCGTACACGATCTCCATCCAAGCAGTCATCTACAGGACATAGCCGTTCATTTCGTTCACGCAGTCCAGTTCCACGTCGGCACCGTCATTCCTTCAGGAGTCGTTCTCTCTCTCGTTGGCGCCGAGATACCTCTTGATGCCGATATCCTACACCGTCGGCGTATTTGGGACCCCCAGTCGATCATCGTTGACACTGTCACTCCCATACACGCTCGCCTTCCAAAGATTCACATCGCCGACGCACACCGTCTCGCCATCCTGATCACACCTCCAAGGTTCCAGTTTGTCCAAGGCAAGCTTCACACCGTGAACATTCTATATCCAGGTCTCCTTCTATTTCAAGGGACACTGCTCATTCGGAGTATGATGCCTCCTTCTCTCCTGGCTCAGGTGATGAATCCCGCGCTTCAGTTCCATCATCTGAGGACACTGTCAGGGACTCTAAGCCCATTTCCCCCAGGGGGGATGTTCGCTTGTACACGGAGCAATTGATCCACATGGCGAAAGCTCTCAAAATTGATTTCAAACTGGAGGACTCCGGTCCAATTGATGATATTATGGATATCCTCCATTGCCCTGATGTGGGGCCTGTAGCCCTCCCTATGATAAAAAGCATTCTCGAAGTTGTACATACCAACTGGGCTAAACCCGCCTCAGTTCCCTCTTCCTCCAAAAGGGTGGAAAACTTATATAAGATATGCAGGGAAGGTGGAGAGTTCCTATATCAACATCCCCCTCCCAACTCAGTAATTGTAGAGGCACTGCCTGGTAAATATAGATCGGGAGCACATTCTTCTCCACAAGATAGAGAAGGCCATAAACTCGATGCTCTCGCTAGAAAAATATATTCTTCCAGTGCGGTAGGCCTCCGCATCTCCAACTTCCTTGCCGTTATGGCAAGATATCAGTATTCCCTATGGGATCGTGTCTCGCCACAAATTTCTGCCCTTCCCGACAACCAACACCCTTCGGCAGCTGCCGTTCAGTGTGTTTTTCCTTCACCCATCATCCGAGGCTGACAGGGCACTACACTCCCTAGATGTTAGAAGAGCCCTCCTTTTTTACATTCAGAGGTCTCATTCCTTCCGTAAGGATGATAATCTTTTTGTTTGCTTCGGGGGACACCGTAAGGGACACCGTGCGTCTCCTCAGACCCTCTCTAAGTGGATCACGTCAACCATTAAATTGGCCTACGAACTTGCTCATCAAGAGTGCCCTCCTATGATTAAGGCTCATTCCACCAGAGCGTATGCGGCGTCCATCGCTTTTTTGTCCAGAATAGATCTTTGTGACATCTGTAAGGCTGCTACATGGTCCACGCCCTCCACGTTTATGAAACACTATGCCGTGTATGTGGACTCTGCCAGAGATGCAGCCGTGGGACGTGCAGTACTGCAATCTTTATTTCGGTGAATGTCCCACACCCACCGTCCTGGTAAGTGAGCTCGCTACTCTCCCAATGTGGAACTTCATAGAAGCCACGCAGATGAAAAACAGAGTTTCACTTACCTGTAACTGTTCTTCATCTAGTGGATCTTCTATGCAGGCACACATCCCTCCCTCCTTCCCCGCTGTGAGATCTCTCCGCTAGACAAGTGGTTGGTTCCGTGGCGGCAGGTTGGAGAACTGGAGGGAAGAGTGCTCCCTCCCCCTTGGGTCACGTGACCGATGGGCGGGAAGGCAGCATGCCCCGAGGGGAGGGGGAGCACTCTCTTTTAGATTTTGCTAGAAGCTGACAAATCTTATCCGTGGCTGGCCTGCGCCTGCGCAGTCCCAATGTGTGCCTGCATAGAAGAACCACCAGATGAACAACAGTTACAGGTAAGTGAAACTAGGTTTTTACTCTCGTTCTGTGGACATATACACCACCTATTTCTGAAAGGTTATTTCTCTGTAAAAACATTTGTAGCAGTGAAATGAATTCTGCTTTTGAAATCAAAATCACTGCATTGAAACAGGTAATCGGGATTGATTTCCTGTCCCTCAAAATTGGCATTTGACTTGTAAAATGATGTTTAGCTATAAATTGATTTTTCATTGTGAAACTACAACAAAATCAGTACTTCTCACAGTCATTGTAACAAATATGCCACAGCATATTTTTCTCAGGAAATTGTTTTTTAAAAGGATAAAGTTGGTGGACGAGACATCTTTTCCAGTATGGTATAGCCTGTCCTCTCTGGCTTGAATTCTTCCTTTCTTCCTTTTATTCCTAGTTGGGATTGATTGATACTACTTAAGACATGTAGGCCAGAGGAGTGGAGTGAGAAAGAAATGAAAGATAAAGTGGGTGGGCAAGGGAACCAAACTTCCCCCCATTAGTCATATTGAGAATCACATGCGGAAGTAAAACTTGCTCATAAAACCTTAACGTTTTTTTGTCACAGAATAGTAGACTGCTGTGTAAATATCGGGTTCCCTTCTAATCAGGCAAAATCCAGGAAATTAGATTGCTGCAAATGCCCTACCGTGCAAGTTTAAACTGAGACAGGGTATGCTATAGATAAGCTGTTAGTTTCATCCATGCTGTGTTTAAAGTCTTTCTTTTTTTTGGCCAGAGCAGCTTTTAGTAACTACGTAATCCTAGACTCGATATCTCGGCTGGAATTAATTAGACAGCTAATGCCCTCTGGAAGCTCAATGTGGTTATTTGCAGCTTACAGTACCTCTTCTGTGGCTTAAATTACGATTTCAGTCTTGATACCTGTGTCATTCTAGTGAATATTTCACATATACGTATCATATCCTAAATTGTGCTTTCATACGAATGCCCAGTTGCAAACAGACATGTTCCTTCCTTGAAATATCCAGTGCTTTTAAGTAAAGCCAAGAAGCGGAAATGCCTTTGCTGACTTACAGTACCGTTTTACAAGTTATTGGAAAATTACAAAGACAGCAGTAGTCAAAGGGGAAATCATAACCATGTGGCTGTAGCTTGATGAAAGCCTGGTGAAAATAGTGGCACCCAGCTGACCTTGTTTCTGGCCCACACTGTTACGAACAAGATGTCAGTTTGCCATTTCGTGTCATTGTCCAACAGTATCAAGACAAGATGCATAAGATTCAGCTGCATAAGATATGCATAAGATTCAGCTGCATAAGATTCAGCACTAAAGTCAGAACTGTACTGAGAGTCGGATGAATTGGCAAACATCCCGGTTCTTTTCATCTATCGTGATTCTCCGATCAGAGTAGTATAATGCTGGGGAAATCCAGAGAAATTAAAAGGGTGAAACAATTTTAGTTTTATTCATTAGAAAATGTCCAAGAAGTTGCAGAATAGGTTGGCAAAAGCTTCAGAGTCTAGCAAGGGTTAGGATGCTGCAGACAGCTTACAGGAGGCCGGTCTGGATTGTTAGAGCTGCTGCAGCATTTTTAGAAGAGTAGAAGCTTGTAGAGCAATCAGGCAATGGTTTATAAATTTTAATTCCTCACTTAAGTGTTGTGTTTTTTTTGGGGGAGGGAGAACAAGAGCTTCTCTGGTTGTACATAAATGTAGCATATGCACAGTAATAATGTTTGTTGCCTTTTTGAATGTGTCTTCAATATTATATGATCAGAAAGTGTTGCGAGCGGCTTTGTTGTACTTTTAAAAGCGTTAACGGCTTCTCTTTGAGCAAAATCTGGGAAAGCTCCAGTGCTCTCATCTTTAAACCCTACGCTTGCAATAAATGAATAATAAATAAAATCCGTAGTTTCCTTATGTCAAAGGCATATAGTTTTGAGAAAACAACTGGATACGACACAGTAAACTTTTCCATCTTTCTAGTATGAATAGTAAGATCTTATTACCTATCTTCTATAGGTAATAAAATCAGTCAGGCTCAGAGAAATCAGTCCCCCACCCCCCAGTTACATAGGCCATTAACGCATGGCTTCTTTGTGCCTATAAAGGTGAACACTTTTTTGTATCGGGAACCCAAAAATCAAGTGCATAGAGATAAGGAGAGCCCAGCAGGAGCCGCCGCCGTTCTGTGCTCCTCCACCCTGCCAGCCCCGGATGGAGGCGAGGGAAGGCTGGCGGTGAGAGGAGGCTGCCATAGAGTCCAATTGCCAAAGTGGCCATTTTATCCAGGTGAACTGATCTCTATCAACTGGAGATCAGTTGTAATAGCAGGAGATCTCCACCTAGTACTCGGAGGTTGGCATGCCTACCCTCTAGGCAGATGCTTAGTACCATTTGGAAAGAGGGGAAGGGCAAAGTTGGGGGTTAGAGTGCATCTTGATTGGGAATGAGTAAGGGGGATGGGACTGGGAATAATTTCACATAGGGTAGAAGAGGGAAGGGTTCCATTTGAGGGCATATGTGTTTGTGGGTCAGTTTAGACTAAGCAAAGAAGTTGGGCTTGGCAGGCAAGATAAACTGAACAAATTGGAATTGCTGGATGCCTAGTCCAAATGTGGGGAATGAAATGAAGTCTGAAATGTTTATTTCACTTCAAAAAAATTACTTTCCTTCATTTATACCCTGACTTTCTCCCCAGTGGGGACAATGGATTTTGTGTTGAGGTAATGGAAATGTTCATAGTGATGGGTTCTACTAGTAGCTAAAGGCACAGTGCTTAATCACTTGATTAATGAACTGAATTCCAGACGCTGGGCAAGGCTTTTCTGGTTGATTTCTTAAGATGACTGTTCTGCTCCAGGTAGCCTGACTAAATTAGGTGTGCTCCTGCTCCCCCTGCTGACTCTCTTCCTGTGCTAGCTAAAGGCTTGGTTGTTTGTGCAAAAACATAGAGAAAAACTATGAAAGCCTTCGACAATATAGAGAAAAACTGTTCTCAACAATACAGTGGAGGTGACATGAACCATAGAGGCTGTGTGTGTGTGTATCCCTTGCTGCCTCTGTTTGGTTCCTGTCACCTCCATCTCATGTCACCTCTGTAGGTATGTGTGTGTGTGTGTGCCAGGTAGTCAGCAGTTGGAAAGGGATTCCATAGCTTGTGGTCCCACTACAGAAAATGCCCTCTCTATAGTGGCTACCAACTTTGCTAATGAAGGGTGAGGACACACAGACTGGAGACTAAAGAACATCTCAAGGGAGCTAACTGGAGGTTCATTTGAGAGCAAGTGGTCCTGTAAATCCCCTAATCCCAGACCATTCAGGTCTGTTAAGGTAATAAGCAGGCTGGGGCCGATTTTCGTGGGGATTGCACTCAGGTCGTGAGCACAGCTTTGACTGTAGTACTTGCAGCTTACTACTCTGTGCTAGTGGAGTAAAATCTCTATTTTCGGGGTCAGGTGTGTTCTGAATTTTGACAGTAGTTCTGTATTTTTAGTAGAGCAGAGCATACTTTCTTTTTATTAGATATGGGGGCGGGCCATAGCTCAGTGGTAGAGCATCTGCTTGGCATGCAGAAGGTCACAGGTTCAATCCCTGGCGTCTCCAGTTAAAAGGATCAGGAAATAGGTGATGTGAAAAACCTCTGCCTGACACCCTGGAGTACCGCTGCCAGTCTGAGTAGACAATAATGACCTTTATGGACCAAGGGTCTGCTTCAGTATAAGGCAGTTTCATGTGTTCATGTGTTTATGAACAGTGCCCAGAAGCAGCTAATACAATTACTTTGAGACTGAAGGTGCATGTACTTAGTAACTAGCCCCCATCAAAAACCTTGCTGCTTTATTTTGCACCAACTAAAGCCATCAAAGGCAAGCTGCACTGCAGTTGTCTGATCTGGCTGGGATTACTGCATGGACAGCGGTGGCCAGACTTTGCCTATTCAGGAAGTGCTGCAGTTGTGCACCCGTGAAAATTCAGCAAGTATCCTACATGCCACCACCATCTCTATACTGATATAACAGTGTCACTGAGCTGTGAACCTGCTCTTTCAGCTATGAACCTAAGCAGGTGCCATCTTACTAAGTTAAAGGCAAGACGCTTTGGTCTTTGTTTTGCAGTATAGAGCGACGGTCTCTGATCTGGAGAACTGGGTTTGATTCCCCACTCTTTTACATGAAGCCTGCTGGGTGACCTCGGGCCAGTCACAGTTCTCTCAGAACTCTCTCAGCCCACACGGAGCCAGGCAATGGCAAACCTCCGCCGAACGTCTCTTGCCTAGAAAATCCTACAGGGTCGCCATAAGCCAGCTCTGACTTGATGGCACTTTCCACACACGTTATCAAGAAGCACTGGCCGAGTCTTTTATGAACTGAACTGAGGAAACTGCATCAGTTTTTTCTTAGAACTGTCTTCTGTATTGTCCTTTCCTAAGTATTTATAGAAAACATACATAGTCTTCAACGGGCATCCCTTACTTATGGGGCCTGAAAATATGCAGCTAGCTGGCACCTTCCCTCTTTCTTGAAACCTTTAAAATTTTAAGCCTCTGTGCTGTTTCTTTGTTTTTAGAGTTGGAAAAAGAAAAAAAATATCCCTAAGGCTTGCTATTTTGAATTAAGTGAAATAATGTTGGAACCTTGTTCCCTTTGTTTACATTTGTGCTTAACACATTTCAAGGGGGCCCGTCCTTTAATGTTGGATTTTGTTTGCCTCTTGTGGAGAATTTTGGGTTTTTTATTTGCCTTCTCTAACTACTTCTCAGCTCATTTATTGTTTCTCAGAGCTCAGTTTTATGATTTTTATTGGTTCGCCTCTGGCTTTTTAGCATTCAGTCTTTCTACCTTGTTTCTTGAAGCAGTGAACATTGTAGCTTAACTCTGTTGTTATTTTCTGTTCCATTTTCTGTTTGCTTCTTGACTTGTCTTCTGTGTGGTCTATCTTATTATGTTCCTCTCAGGATTTATTTTGGTTCGCCATAGCTCTCAGCTTTCATAAGTCTATCAGTTCTGAAAACCCAGGGATTGACTAGGGCTGCAGTTTTATGTCTGAGGTCCCCTTGAATTCAAGGTAATCCTTTCGGCCTTGAAGAGCCAGGTTAGTGGTCAGTGTTGTGGAAGCCCATTCAGAACCTAAACTGCCCTTAAACAAACAGCTTTTATGTAAAGACAGGAAACGTGAGGGACACAGAATTGGGATATTTGAATAGAATAATAGGTTTGCCTGCCAGTTTGGCTCGTGTCTGTTTGCTGATTGCAAACAGGGAGCTTTTTTTAAAAAAAATGCTCGGTTTGACTTTGTTGACCCATTCAAGGGTGTTCGGCAGGTTGCTTCCCTATGTTCCGAACAACGTAGTGTCGCATAGTTGGCTTTTCATCCATGCACATTCATGTACAGTCCGACTGAGTTCTGCTACCCGCTCTGGTCCTTACAGTGTAACTGATTCGTTCGGCAGGAAATGGCTTAAATAGATGATTCAGTCAATGAGAAATCATATAAACCAGTCATAAATAAATGCTGTATTTTAATAAAATCCTACCATTCTGAGTTCATCTAAGTCCCTAGTGAAGCGAATGGCTGGTGATTGTTTGAATTGGCAATGTCTTTGCACATGCACAGTTTTGCCAAAACCTATCTGGCAGGCTTTTGTGGCTGTTCAGCATGAACCAAATAGGCTGGGTGATGAACACCTTTGTACGTGGTAAGTTGGACTGCTGAACATATCCGTGGTGAAATTTGCAGTTTCCCTACAAAAGTGTTGTTATTATTAAGTAGCCTCCAAGTCAGGATGAAAGGAAAGGTAGGTCCTGGACTCCAGGAAGGCTGGATGTTTGGCAAGGTCTCTCTTCTCTGCAGGCTCTGAGGAACAACTTTTCCTTGCAACAGCAAGGGGAAACTCACGAACACTGCAGAACAAAAGCCACATGCCAGAAGATGGCTACTCTTCTGCCAACTGCCCTTCTCCATTGACCATCTTCTCTGAAACTCCTCCTTCCATAGAAAATTCTCCACCTCCTCAGGACAAAAAAACCTTCATCTCCTTCTCTCTTGGAGTTTATGTCCCCCTCCCCCAATCTGTTGCCAGGGAACCACCTACCCAGCCTGTGTAGAAATCACTTTGGTTTATAGGGAAGTGTTTCCAGACCAGGTAACACTATACTCAGAAAAACAGGTCACAACCATTCTAATAATAAATTGTTTTTAAAGGCTTATATCAGTATCGATCAACATGCATGGGGATGGGCTGTTAACGCTCCACTGAGTCTCGACTTCTTGTCTTCTCTAGATCATCAGTGATGAAAGTAAAACTAGTAAAACCAAGCGAGATGTTTTAATTCATTTAGGTTCATATTCCTAAGTGTATTCTAAAAGCCATGCTTTAGGCTAAGCAGCTGATTTCAGATGTCATAACTCTACATTCCTCTGGATATGGGCTTGTATGTGCAAGCATCATGTGCGATCTAGGACATTGCGCTCAAAGGAATTGCTGCTGACTGACTGCTTGTTATTTAGTGTTTTAATGAAAGTAGGCACTCCGGGTAGATTTGCAGAAAAAGAGATGTTGGGTCAAAATGTGCCCCTGCAGAAGACCAGTATGTTCCATTTTAGGGGAAAACAATTCTTAGTGGTTCTGGCCTCTGTTGACTGAAATGAGCACATAGAAATTCTGGGCATGCCCACCTTAAGCAAATCTGGAAGTTCTAAGGTAAAGGGTGTGAGTAGTGACTGTGTTAGGCTGACATTTGCAGTCCAGTCCTAAACAGTGACTTAATTGGGAGTTTCTGCCTAGTTGGTTGGTGTTATTCAGCCATAACAGTGCCAACCTGAGCAGAATTATACCCTTCGAAGCCCACTGGAGTGTCAGAGCACTGAACTAGGATTTGAATCCCTCAGTTAATGGGTCCTCACCGGGCGAGTCGTTCTCTCTCAGCCTAACCTGCCCCACAGGGTGGCTGCTGTGAGAATAAAACTGAGGAGGGGGAATAACGATATTTTAGTAGGGTTGCCAACCTCCAGGTGGTAATAAGACGTGTGCTGTTATTGAGCTGAGCAAACTGAAAAAAATGTATAACAAGCACACAGACCACAATAGTAAGTACTATCAATGTTGTAGCATTCTCAGCACACACCAAATGCTTTGTGGATATACAAGAGTCCATTACGTTATTGGAAGCTATTATTGTCTCATTGATCATTCCTCGCTCTTCCGTTTTCACCACTGCACATGCTCGATGCAGCACACTTCTCAACTACTGCACATGCTTGGAACAGCACTACTTGGGTACACACTCCATTCCGCCTCTTTTGGAGGATCTTTTCTAGCATTTACTCTAGAGGCATTTTATGGTTCTTGTATACTAATTGTTATGTTTGTAATATCCATGTATGAGTGACAGTCACTATAATGATTGAACAACCTCTTGTATGAGCTTTAATACATGCTACAACATTGATAGTACTTAAGTTTGTTTGTATCACTATTGTGGTCTGTGTGCTTGTTATACATTTTCTCAGTTTGCTCAACCTCCAGGTGGTGGTTGGAGACCTCCTGCTATTACAACTGATCTCCAGGCGACAGCGATCAATTCCCCTGAAGAAAATGGCTGCTTAGGCAATTGAACTCTATGGCATTGAAGTCCCTCCCCTCTCCAAACCCCACCCTCCTAAGGTCTGCCCCAAAAACATCCCAGAATTTCCCAACCCAGAGCTGGGAACCCTAATTGTAAGCTACTTTGGTTCCCCATTGGGAAGAAAAGAGGGGAATAAATAAATATATAAAAATAAATATAAATTAAAATGTTGAGGATTGTCCAGTGAGATTGCCAGTGATGCTCTTTAGCGCAGACTGGATGTTGTATTAGGAAGAGCTAAGGAAATGCCCAGTAATAAGTACTTTTCAGGGTTGCCAGCCCAGTGCTGGTATCCAATGAGAACTTTTGGGAGGCAGGGACATATACATTGGTGTAGCTCCAGTGCCGCAGTGTCATTTCCGTCACAAATCTGGTTTTATCACAGAGTTTTTTGTAGAATCCTACAGCATCACTACAATGTGATGATATCACTCCTGGATTTGTGCTGAAAGTGACATCGTGGCATTGAGACAATGCTGATCCCCCTCCCCAAATTTACCTTTGCTGCCCTACCAAACAGCGGTGGGGGAGAAAGGGAGACCTGGAAGCCCTAGTACATTTGAATGTCTAAGGAAAAAAAGCTACTGTTTCATTTATAATCCATTACCAGCTATCCCATATTATATAGGAGAGGACAGTAGATACAATTTCCCAAATTCAGCCCAATTTGCAGGGCAGAGTTACTATGCAGAGTTACTCCAGTCTAAGCCCATTGACTTCGGTGGGCATTGACTGCGGTAACTCTTCATAGGGTTGCGCCGCTAGAGTTCAAAACATAGGCTTAAAGAGGAAAGGTCATTATGGCTTGCCTAACAACTGATCTGTAAGTAAGGTTGCCAACCTCCAGGTACTAGCTGGAGATCTCCTGCTATTACAACTGATCTCCAGCTGATAGAGATCAGTTCATCTGGTGAAAATGGCTGATTTGGCAAGTGGACTCTATGACATTGAGCTCCCTCCTCTCCACAAACCCTACCCTCCTCTGGCTCTGTTAAGATTGCCAGCCTCCAGGTAGTTGCTGGAGATCTCCTGTTATTGCAACTGATCTCCAGCTGATAGAGATCAGTTCACCTGGAGAAAATGGCCACTTTGGCAATTGGACTCTATGGCATTGAAGCCCCTCCCCAAACCCCGCCCTCCTCAGGCTCTGTCCCCAAAAAATCCCACCAATGGCGAAGAGGGACCTGGCAACCCTAGACTCTGTCCCAAAAACCTCCCGCTGGTGGCAAAGAGGGACCTGGCAACCCTCTCTTCAGGATTCACAAACCTGGTCTCCTCTGAGGTCTTTGGAAATATGTGAAGCAGAAGCCATATGTTTGCCTGGCAGCTTCAAGAAAGCTTGCCAATAAAGGCTTCTTGACATTTTAACAAGTTGTAGCAACCCACTGATCAGAGATGCTTTCCCACACTCTGAGATCTTTCCCCTCCATTTCATCTTATTACATCTAGAATACAACTTTTCCATTATTTAGGTGAAGAGTCTTTGTATATGCATTCCCCTTAGAGGACTTTCTAGATCACAGGAGGAATTAATGCTCTCTTTTTTCAACTTTGTTGAGCTATTTTATTGAATGAAGATATTACAACTTAACTTAATGGCAGAAGTGAAAAGAAGATGCCCAGAGGTGCTTGTTGGAATGCAATTAAAGCTATTTGTAGCATTCCAGGGACATTAGGAAACAGGAAATTGAAGTATTAGGCCCTGATTATGAGTCTATTTTCAGCATGTGAGACCTCCTACTGAATTCAAACCAAATGACTTCATCCGAACACCTCATATGCTTAAAACTAAAGACCCTGAAGGAAGTAGGTATTTAATAGTGCCATCCTAAGCAGAGCTACCCCCTCTTAAACTTATTGTCTTCAATGGACTTTGAAGGGTGTAACTCTGCTCAGGACTGCACTGTCAGATCATTTCTAAAGAGTTGTAGCTAGAATAAATGGTTGGAACATTAATCCTTTATGCTTTCTGGCAACTGTACACCCACTTTCAGTGAAGTGTTAAAGCTGCTGGGGAAAGATTGAGCATTTAATATCCCTGCAACATCAATGGAATTTAGGAGTATCATTCTGGGTCAGTCTAGACAGCACATGTGTGTGCAATGGTAAAGCGCTATCTTTCATTTGTGACAGTCGTTGGAAAACATTTCTTGTACGTGTAGATTTATCTTCAAAAATGCTCTACAAATACAAATATTATTTCTGTTTGAGTAAAGCAACCATTATTTCCAAGTAATGTAAGTATTCAGGATCTCTGGGCAACCTACTATCCTGTACTCTCCCCATCTCAGCAAACCAGCACTTCCTCTGAGCCAGCGTGGTGTAGTGATTAAGAGCGGTACACTCTAATCTGGGTTTGATTCCCCACTCCTCCACATGAGCGGCAAACTCTAATCTGGTGAACTGGGTTGGTTTCCCCACTCTTCCAGATGAAGCCAGCTGAGTGACGTTGGGCTAGTCACAGTTCTCTTCGAGCTCTCTCAGCCTCACCTAGGGTTCCCAGGTCCCTCTTCACTACCGGCAGGAGGTTTTTTTGGCAGATCCTGAAAAGGGTGGGGTTTGGGGCAGGACTTCAGTGCCATAGAGTCCAATTGCCAAAGCAGCCATTTTCTCCAGATGAACTGATCTCTATCAGCTGGAGATCCATTGTAATAGCAGGAGATCTCCAGTTAGTACCTGGAGGTTGGCAGTCCTAGCCTCACCTATTTCACAAGGTGTCTGTTGTGGGGAGAGGAAGGGAAGGAGATTGTAAGCCGGTTTGATTCTCCTTTAAAAAAGGTAGAGAAAATCAGCATATAAAAACTAACTTTTCTTCTTCTACATGCAACTGGATTTGGGTGAATAATGTCAGCTCAGTTGCTTTGTCAGAATGGAAATGTTTTCCCCAATATTCTTCCTCTCTTGAGCATTTTTCCTTTAACAAAGAGACAGAAAAATCACCCAAAAAAGGGCAAATGTCTCAGACAGGAAAGAATTTCCAAACAGCAAGGACACAAATATGTGTACACACATATACATTTTGTCTCAGCACCAAATGTTCATGCAGTACCGCCACATTAGCAGGTTATGGCTGTGATTTATTTGTCATATTCTCCAAAAGATGTTCCTTGATAGGTTAGATTTAAACCTCCTTGAAGTACCAACCTTTAAAACCTCTAGGATACCAGGATAAATCAATGAAACATCAAATACGCTTTTGAATAGAAATGGTTCTTAGCATTGCTAGAGTGAAACCTCATTACGTTTCAGGAATTAGATGTCCTTTCTGAAGATAATTAGAATGGAAAACTTTTATTTGTCTCACTACAGCTTTAGCAAACCCCCAGACAATAGAATCTGACAACTTTATTTGCTTCTTGATGATGTTTGTGCAAACCTTTTACATCTGTGCTGAAGAGCAATCATGACTTCAGATGTGCTGAAGATGATGTCCAATCTCCGTCGCCTCCACACAGCACTACATGAAATGAGAAGAGACAAAACCATTACATTGTGAAAGAAAAGGCAGGCAGAAGCATCCCCAAAACGCATGCATTACTAATGCTTTGTTTTATCAATCTCACTATACTATTGCACTGAAAGTGCAAATTGAATAAACTGAAAAGAGGCCAGATATCATCTGGGACCCAAAGAGTTCCTTTAGGTTCCAGGTGCATTTTTTGAAAAACGATTTTTGCTTCGAAGGTATATCACGAGTTGCCTTTAAAGTCTTCTCTCTTTCAGTGGCAGAGTGCAGTGTAGTAAGAGGCTCTTCCTTTGGAGAGAAACAAATCTAAAGGCTGTTTGAACTGCCTTGGGTTTGCCATGACATGAAGAAAGGCAGTATAGAAGCTTTGTAATAAATTGGTTTTACAAAATGAGCTTCACAGTTGTTTGGATCTCAGCCAACGTGTTGTGGTTTATTTGTTTGCTAAATTTTCTACTGCCTTTTCTTGTTGCTCGGAGCAGTTTACAACAAAACTAGCAAATTTAACCGTATGGGTGAGCCCTCTCTTTTTGACTACGAAGGCTTCAAAGCAGATTTCAATACTAAAGAAATATAGTAATTGTATCTCCTCTCTCTCCCATTCCCAATATCAGTGCTGGTTGTAGAGTGAATGTCCCCTTCCCCCCCCCCCCCGGATGAGAGAGGCAAGCAGGGAAAAAGCAGGTGCTACTCTGCCTTCGATGGCAGTTGCAAAAGGGTCAAAGGGAACAACTCATTTCCTACTAAGGGGTCTTAAATTGAAGCACCTTGCTATCATGGTGATTTGCAGAGGAGAGAGCTGATATCTTGCTCTCGCCTGTCCTTTAGTACCATCGCTGCAAGTGGTAGCAGGTGTTATTGCAGTCATCAGCTCAGTAACGTTTAAGTGAAACTCGAGTCCTCTTTGGGTTCCATTTCATCCGTTAAAATTTCAGGCTTTATTCCTGAGTCTGAACAGTGTCCCTGTTTAACCATTGTTTGGCGTCCTGTGCTGGATTTTGGTACAGTTTAAAAAAAACCAAAAAACTAAAAACTCTTTTTTTCTTTTTCTTTTTTTGCTTTATTCCTGGATTTTGCACTTCTTTTACTAGTGCATAAATTTTATCCAGTCCAAGGGCTGCATAGTCTGTTAGGAGAAAGATATTCTACCCAAACTTACTGTTTGCCCTACTATCCTGATTTAACCCACGGGTAGCAGACATGGCAAGGTTTGCTACTAGGGTTGTGCATATCAATATACCCGAACCAAAAATAAACCCAAAATTAGCTGTTTCGACAATATTTGGGTTTCTGGTAGACCAAATACTAAAACCTGGGAATCTGCCAAAAGCCGAATAGCGATTCCCAAAAAAGCCGAATAATTATTCAAATAATTATTCAGCTTTTCTGGGTTCGGATATTCGTCTTTGCTCAGATGCACGGCTCTGTGCTTTCTCCTATTTTTCTATCTTTGACTGGTTTTGAGTTAGGGGCCATGTAATCAGAGCCAACTTAGTCTGACCAACCAGGTGGTTGGCTGAGATGCAATTCCACATGAAGCATAGGGGTTATTTAAAAGACAGGGCTCACCAAGTCTGATCTGGAGAGATATTCCTTTCAACTAAAATACACCAGCTTCAACAGCTGCTTATTGGGCTTCTGAAGAAGACTCCTCACCTGCGCAGATGAGCAATCTCCTTCACAAGAGCTGCCTTGGTCATGAATTTGGCTGGCTCAGATATCACAAGCCCCCCCCCCCCCCGAAAACCTGCTCTGAAACTGAAGGTCACCCTGAGTAGAGGCTTCATTTCCCTGCATCGTGACCATCTCTTGAAATCAGATTTTTGATGGCTACAATAAAGGACTGTTCACAGGATGTCATTTGTCGCCAAAAGCAATGTTTTCAGTGCCTTTTTTTTTTTTTTACATTTAAGACCTTTCCCTCAGTTTGGAAGCTAATTTGCATGGACATCATGCAATGGGCCCCAGATACGAAGAAAGCCCCCAGACTTTGAGGCACCAGCCTGGCTATCAGCTCTTTTCACCAATTCTTGGCAACGTTGAACTTCTGAACCTTCTGAAACCAATGGACAGCTCAGCTTGCAAATGGCTGGAGGATGGGGTGACCCTTTTGCTGGCCCATAAAATTGGACCCCCTGTTCCAAAGTTCACCAAACTTCGGTGACCACCTAAGGAGAGTCCCTTGCAGCCATGCTGCAAATTTGGTGACTCTACCCCCAAAAATGCCTCCACAGGATCTTAAAAAAAATCCCCATAGACTATAATGGACCCAAATTTTTTCAGCAAACCTGGAAATAAAGCTGAATAGCCATATTTACCAGTATGGGTATTCAGCTTATTCCGGGTATACCGAAAAAGTCTGGCCCAATAAACCCAAACCTGATATTTACCAAAAAATTTTTTTGCACGACCTTATTTGCTACCCTTTCCCTCTACCCTCACTTTGTCTAGGGACAGCAAAATCCAGCAGTGCCACACACTGTGCTAGAAAGTGCTACTTTCCCTCTGTACCGTCTTTGCCTGATGTGGTAACAAAATCTGCACCCCACCTAGTTTTTCACCGTCTTTGAACCCTAAGCGAATCTTATTGATTTTAATAGCTTTTACTTCCAAGCAATATCTTTAAGATTGAGGCTTTATATCCACTTCATAACGTAAACTTTGTGTCGAGAAACATGGTATGGCTGAAAATGGAAGCTGAGTGATTCCTAACATGACAGAAAATTAATGTGAAGCATTTAGAAGTATGTGTTGAGCCACTCAGTGACAAATTTCGTTTCCTCAAAGACACCCTTAAAAAAAAAACTCACTAGAAATTATATCCCTGATGGGCAAGAATGAAAATGACATTTATGAAACTAGACTATTTAAAGGACTATGAGTGCTCTCATTGAAGGAATATTGAGTGGCAGTATTAAATGCATGCTGATCTGTTCCAGTAATGTAGTGCTCTGGACTCTAGTTCTTTTAAATTCTTCTGGACAGCGTGTTTTCATGTTCCATAAAGTTGTTACAGTTCAAAGGCTTTCCTGCAGCAAGGAATATTTTATTGCATCGAACTTAATATAAGTAAGGACTCTGCCAAATACTTTAAAAATATGGAATCCAGCCATAGATACATTGATTTGCTCGGGCAGAAGTGTGCCAAATTGACTGGGGTGAGTGGAATCTGGGATGTTTGGAATCCTTCTTGTGCAATGGGGTTTATATCATACATATGTTCTCATACATAGATCATACATAGATCTCATTGTGCCACTGGAGGCTGTGGGCATGTGAAATGCCTGGGGAGAGACTTCTGACATCTGGGCAGAGCTTTTCCCACCTGCCTTGCTCCCCTTCCTTCCCCTGTGGATTAGTTTGTTGCTCACAGGGAGATTTGTTGTAGTTGATGGTCTATTGCTTTCTTATATTTTAAGCTGCTTTGATTCTACAGTTGGTGGAAAAAGGTGGGGTAAAAGTATCCAAATAAATAAATGATGCTTACATTTCTAGAGAAGCTTCTTTATTATTTAAATTCCATTGGGTCATAATAACTTCACCATCAGAAATGAGTATTCAGAATTCCAGATGCATTTTTAGTAATATTCTGAAAATTATGCAGAATCCAGATGAAAAAATGATTCTACAACTCTGATTAGAAGTTATAATTCAAATGTTATCTACCCATAGATGGTACCTGTACTGGCTGGGCAGGCTGGTGGGGGCTGCTACTGCAGCACGGTGCAGAGGGAGCTGACAGCGGGCATGGCAGGAAGCAGGGGAGGGTACAGAAGCCAAGGCTTCTATCGCCTGGGCGGCTGCACAGTAACAGTGGGGTCAGCAGTGGTAAGGCAAAGTCTAGGAAGCAGTCCAAGGAGTCAGGCAGGGGTCACTTACGTATCACAGGCTAGGCAGCAAGAATCATCGTTAAGCAGTCCAAGGTCTAGGTCACAGGCAAGGCAGTAGGTGTCGTCTTCAAACAGTCCAAGGTTGTTCTCAGGCAAGACAGCAAACAGAGTGGAGCTCAGCTGAAACCGGAATTCAGTAGGTTGCTTCCACGCCTAGGCTGGCTTTTGCCGTTCTTTAAATCTGGCCAGCTATCAAAGTGAGGTTGGTCCTGTTATCACTCACTGTCATTCTCTACAGCTGGAATGCCTCTCCAGCTTTGCAGCCGGGCTGATAGTTTTCCCCCCCCATATAGCAGGGTCCAGAGTCTCTGCCACCAGTGAGACGTGGGGGAAGACTCTTGTAAGTCTGGCTGGCTCTGGCAGTTGGGCCTCCAAGGGGGACTGGAAATCCTCAGCCTGGCTAGACGTAGAAGTGTCTGATGGCCCCTTTAATTCAGCATCTGGCTCAGAAGGCTCATCAGCTGCATTCCTGGGAGGGTCAGCTGCCGATGGGACACCCAACTGCTTCAGTTCTGCATCTGAGGCCTCGGACTCAGCCACGGGGGGGGGGGCTTGACAGTACCACAGATGGATTATGCCAGTTAAGAAGGAAAGTATGTGTAAAATTTGAAATATATGGAGACTGAGAAGCAGATGGGCTGCCACATGTGACCAGGCATGCTTGGAAATTTAACATGGACACAATCGCTAGATGAACGTAGCTTAATTTAAATCAGTGGTTTTGTCCATTTATGTACTGGTGTACCCTTGACAATTTACGCAGTACATATGTATACTGAACTTTAAAATCTGTTCTGGGACACAAAATACCATGTGTGAAAGACCAGGTCCCCCCGGCCACTGGCAAGGAATGGGGGGAGGGGAGGGTCGCCAGATCCAGGTTGGGAGACTCCTGGAGATTTGGGGATGGGGCCTGGGGAGGACAGGGACCTCAGTGGGGTACAATGCCACAGAGCCCACCCTCCCAAGTATCCATTTTCATCAGGGAAACTGATCTCTGTAGTCTGGAGATGAGCTATAATTCCGGGGGATCCCAGGTCCCACCTAGGGGCTGGCATCCCTACCCCTGGGTCTTGTTAATTATTTTCTAATCATGAACTATAGTACTATCTTAACCAAAAAGGCACATCAGTATAGCACCAGCAAGGGATATGCTTTAACAGTCTAGTTACTGTTAAAACACTGTTAAAACACCTGTTCTCATTGCCTTTTCAGTTAAATTCAACTCAGGCATTTTTACTAATATTAGTTTAAAGAACCTTGAAGAGTTGCTTTCTTATATATAAACACATGGGAAGTGGGTAGTGCTAATTTCACTATGTAGTCCGATACTATAGGCCCTATTCAAACTCCCAAACATGGTATTGGAAGCTGTGATGTGATTCTATGCTGCTTCTGCTGTGGCATATTTGTGCAATGGCACTGGAAGAATACAAACAGTATAAATTGAATTATTTTTCCCACTTGGTCATTGGCCTCCCTTGCAGCTGAGTAATGGCCAGGTGTATTGCCAAAGAGGCAATGAGTGCAACCCTGGGAGAATTTAAGCGGTTTTATTGCTTAATAGCTTTAAAAAAACAGACAGAATAACAAAATAGAACAATACCCATGTCCCTTTGCTGCTGCTAGGGCTCCAGAATTCACAGCAGTAGGTCAACTCCAAAACATAAATACAAACACACACCGTTTCCACAGCTTGGTCTCAAATGAGGTCCCTCTGGAGAAAGTAGTCCCTCTTTCTTATAAGAAAGTAAAAGTGTGTGCGAGAGGGGCCATTTATGCTTGGTAATTAGCAGCGCGGTCCAGGCTGAAGTGCCCCACATTTTTTTTTTTTTTAGTTTTTCACAATGAACCATCATTCAGGAAGTGGCTGCGAAGCCGGCGCATATCCGCTTTGCATTTCTTAAGAGCCCTTTTAACGTGACCTTTTGTGTTTGCTCCACCCCCTCCTCGAAGAATCCCCTCAAGAAAGCATGCAAAATCACAGCTGTGAGTTAGCTATGCAAACGGTGGTTGGGTTGACCAACCGAGCCCAAAGGGTGCTCATTAATGGCACAACTTCATCCTGGAGAGGAGTGAGCAGTGGGGTGTCACAGGGGTCTGTCCTGGGACTGGTACTATTTAATATTTTTATAAATGACTTGGATGATGGAATAGAGGATATGCTAATCAAATTTGCAGATGACACCAAGTTGGGAGGAGACGTTAATCCCCCAGAGGACAGGGTCAGAGTTCAGAATGACCTCGATAGACTGGAGAGCTGGGCCATAAGCAATAAAATGGATTTCAATAGGGAGAAGTGTAAGGTACTCCACCTAGGCAGAAACAACATAAGGCACAGGTACAGGATGGGAGATAGTTGGCTTGACAACAGTACATGTGAAAGAGATCTGGGAGTCTTAGTAGACCACAAACTGAACATGAGTCAACAGTGTGATATGGCGGCTAAGAAGGCCAATGCAATTCTGGGCTGCATTCATAGGAGTATTGTGTCTAGATCAAAGGAAGTAATACTACCACCGTATTCTGCATTGGTCAGACCTCACTTGGAATACTGTGTCCAGTTTTGGGCTCCACAATTTAAGAAGGATGTTGACAAGTTGGAGCGTGTCCAGAGGAGAGCGTCCAGAATGGTCAAAGGTCTGGAATCCATGCCCTATGAAGAGAGACTTAAGGAGCTGGGTTTGTTTAGTCTGGAGAAGAGAAGGTTAAGGGGTGACATGATAGCCATGCTTAAATATTTGAAGGGATTTCATGTTGATGAAGGAACTAGCTTGTTCTCTTTTGCTCCAGAGATTAGGACACAGAGTAATGGATTTAAACTAAGATAAAAGTGATTCCACCTAAACATTAGGAAGAACTTTCTGACGGTGAGGGCTGTTCGACGGTGGAATGTGCTGCCTCGGAGGGTGGGGGAGTCCCCGTCTTTGGAGGTCTTAAAGCAGAGGCTGGATGGCCAGCTGTCGGGAGCACTTTGATTGTGGGGTCCTGCATGGCAGGGGATTGGATTGGATGGCCCTTCTGGTCTCTTCCAACCTTGTGAACTTGTAATGGAAGGAATGAAGGAGCAGGCGAGTGGGGGGGTTATCCTTTTGCGTCGGGACCATGAATAGCATTTTAAAGGTCACATTTTTTAAACGAGCACCAAAATTTATCCTGCATAAATGGCCAGAGAGTTTTGGTGCCTAGCAACCTGGGATGGAGCTCTCCAAGGTCAGGAGATAAGGCAGCTTTGGCATGCCTGTGCCAGGTGCAGATTACTCCCTTTCCCTCCCCAAAAGTGCCATTGCTAGGGGAGAAGAATACTTCAGCCCCATTAACCCCTTCCACCCCAGTGCTGTCCTAGGACGATCTATGACATAGTGGAGAAGCATGTGGTGCACCACTATCTCTTCGTATTACAATAGTCTTCCACGATTTTCCACTACACCAAGTAGAAAAGACCTTTGCAACTGGACCAACCGTGTTATTATAAGCTTTTAGAACAGTACCTTGTACAAATGTGTAGGATGAGAGTAGTCTTGGTTAGATGCCTATAAAGGACAATTTCAAATCTGAGAAATTTCTAAGCCATAGCAGGGGATGATGGCTAAATTATACCTCTGAAAAAGAATGGCTGAACCCCAACAATTGCTCTGTACTTTTTCTGTACTTGCCTTTCAACAGTCCGATGGTGGCTGCTTTTGAAAGCAGGAGGCTGTGTTTTCTCTTCATATGCACATGTGTATCAATTTAACTTCATGGGAGTGCTATACATATCACTTTGTGCACAGTGCAGATATAACCTATTTTATAGCTATTTATGTTGCAAAGGTCCGCAGTGTTTTTATTTATTTTATTTATAAACCATAGCTGTCAATTGTGTCATCAAATTGATTCATTTGTGCCATTTACTCAAATTTGCTATGAAGAATTATCTGGATCTTATGTCATGTAGCATAATCCATACAAGATCAATTTCTGGCTCTTCAGCTCTGTAGAGGAACTTAGGCAATGAAGTTAAGGAAAACAATATAGTTGCCTCTTTCATAGGACTGGTGTAGGATCCTACCCAGTCTGTGCATCAAGCTACCTATTTCTTTTAATGAACATGTGTATAAATGGTAGAGAAGAAGCAAAGTTAAGTAAAAAAGGTAAAGGTCCCCTGTGCAAGCACCAGGTCATTCCTCACCCATGGGGTGATGTCACATCCTGACATTTACTAGGGTGGTTTACAGGGTGGTTTGCCACAGTCATCTTCCCTTTACCCCCAGCAAGCTGGGTACACATTTTACCGACCTTGGAAGGATGGAAGGCTGAGTCAACCTTGAGCCGGCTACCTGAAACCGACTTCCGTTGGGATCGAATTCAGGTTGTGAGCAGAGCTTGGACTGCAGTACTGCAGCTTACCATTCTGCGCCACAGGGCTCCTGAAGCAAAGTTAGGCACTTTTAAATTCCATTTATTTTAATGGGAGAAGTATATGTTCATATCTTTCTCTTTTACTGTCATTCACTTTGGACCAATTTTAAAATATACCATCATTGGGATATTTTAGATTTTATATTTGGGATATTTTAGGGTGTTTTTTTTTTTTTAGTAACAGGAATGTTTTTAATCTATTTTCAAACCAGATAGTACATCAATGTGTGTATGTTGTCCGAAGAAGGGAAATGGCTAAGAATATTAAGTACATCCTTTTCTGTAAATCTAAAAGCAAACGTATTGGGGATATTCATGGATTTGTCTACAGAGGAAGAGCATCAAAAATAAATGCCTAAATCTTGACAGTTACAGGAGAGTCACCACAACATTATTGTTACATGGAAATCACAACAAATCTTGACTTCTTTTATTCTCTGCTTGGAGTCCGTGTCTGTGTTATGACTTGGTTCATAAAAGGATGTTCAACAAACTCAGAATGCAGCATTAAAGGCAATTTACCAACAGTCCTTTAGCTGTTTATTGTGGAGTCATCCTAACAAAGTCAGTGGGAGTACTCCAGTATTAAAGGACCTGGAAATTAATGAACTTAATTTCTTCTTCTTCTTCTTTTTAAATAATTTTTTATTTTCTTGATTTAAAATGTCAACATATAATACAATTATCCACAGTTAAAAATGCTAATAATACCAAAAAGTCTAATAATATTACTAAATTAATCACAAATTGACTTCCCCCTCTCCCTCTTTCGTCTAAAAATAAATCGTATAATCTTTTGCTAACGGAACTAATCCCAATACTATTTTTAATTAATATATTCTTATCCTATCTAACATTATTAAATCACTACCTAATATAAAATTAATAAAAAGTGTAAATAAGGGATTAGATCAAAGAATATTTTTAAATGGCCCCATTAAGAATTAAATTTTCCCAAAAATATTAATTTCATAGTTTAACAATCGACAAAAACAATAAAAGATAAAAAAGGAACCATTATTAAGATATATTCAATGGTATATTAAAGTCCCCTACACCTCCTTCCATTCCTATTAAAATTTAATTATTCTGTAAATCCTTCATTTCTCACTAGACTCTTTTAAAACATATTATAATATAATAAGTTAACATATATGGTTCTTCCATTAACGCCAATCCTTTTAACCAGTTCCTTTTAATCCTTTCCACAAAAGAATCCAAACACTTTGAAATTTGTCCCTTAGCTCGGAATTTCCAGCATTTCCTGGTTTTCTCCATTAATAGTAAGCATCGAAGAGCGCCCTTGGAGGTTAGTGGTATTTTCTCCTCCACACATGGATAATCTTCATAATATATCCACGTTGCAATATCTTCCATCTCAAATTCAAAGAAAAGGATCCTAACAGCTCCAATTTCACTCCTCATTAAGTCCTCCAAGCAAATATTGAAAAGGTCATCCGGCAGATTGAAGAAACATAGGTCAAAGTCACTCACTTCCAGATCCATTGTTGCCAGCTGGGTTGTTGCAATTTGATTGTTTAAATCTCCATTTCCTCTGTAAAGTTTTTCTGATCTTATCTTTCTTATCAGCTAGAGGGACATTTTTAAGGTCTTCTGTTGCCATATTCATTTTTTGAGTGATTGACTGGATAAAAATGTTCAGCATGGTGGTCATTTGTTCCATCTGTTTTGACATCTGCTCTTGTTGTTTTGACAGGTGTTCATATTGTTTTGCAGTTGTCTCACTTTGTCTAGCAAGCATATCTTGGATTTTCTTTTCCATATTTACTTGCAAGAATCTTTAAAATTGAGCAGTTTTGGCGAGTCTTGAGAGATGTTATTTCCAGGATGTGGGTAGTTTAAGGTCTTATGTTGAGCAAAGTCACTTAGATATTTAAGCACAAATCCTCCAAATCTTCCAAAATATGGGTAGTTTAAAAACGTATGTTAAGCTCAATCACCAAGGTATTTAAGCTTAAAACCTCAAAAACAGCTTGACAAAAACACTTTTAAAATTTGAAGTACCATCAAGTTTTCAGGGCGCTCTAGGTCGGCAAGTATACAGGAAGTAGGAAGTCAGCCGGAAACATGGAACCACGGACCTTCTGTCATCCCCTTTCTGTAGTTTTTAGTAGCAAACCTTTCGATTGGTACACCAGGGATTCACTTCCTGTCCTGCAGTACCTCTGTCCTTCCTGTCTTCCTGTTGTCGACGGCCGTCTTACAATGGAATGGTGCTGTTTCCTAGAGGTCTTCTGGTACTTCAAAATAAATCTTGAAAACGTGGCTGGAGGACCTTCCCTGGCCGGAAAAGGTAACACGACCAAGGGGTAGGAGGGTTTTATTTCTCCTTTCCCCTCAAACGTCACGGAGCCTGATTGGTAGTTGCCACATCAATCAAATAGTTCACTTGTTTAGTCTACCCACAGATGAACTTGATAGCATCCTTGCCACTTTTTCTGATGTCTTATCTTGGTGAAAAAGTACTTATTCGATGGGGGTGGGATACGGAGTTCCCAGTTATTTTTGCCAGCCAGTTCAAACTTCTAGTCCCGGTAAGATCAAAAGAATTCTTGTTACTCACTTAGATTTCGGAGGGTGAGGTTTTTCTTCTTTAAAGTAGTCCCTCTAGCTGATAAGAAAGATAAGATCATAGGTAATGGTGGTCCAAGCCTAATGCCAAAGAAACGCTTGCGGCAATGCAATCTCCCCTCAGTGCCTAGCGGGACACCATCCACACCTTCGGGGGACTTAAAAAAGCTCCCTCGGAGAGTATGGAAGTCACACCGCTTTCTTTGGGCTGCAGAGGAATTCCTGTGCCCCGGTCCACTATTTAGAACCGGGTTGGTGTGTTAAAAACACTCCATTCAAAGCGTTTCTTGGATTCCCTTGGGAGCTCTCCCAAGGGACGGGTGCTTGCGACCAGCTCGTTACCAGAAGTCACCGACTTAATTGCTTCTTCTTTTATTATAAGTTCTTCTGAGTACTGAGGAACAAAACCTATTTGATTTATAATATGAAGTTTTTGAATGCTAGATTATTTTGTTCTAAAGATGTGTGGTGGATTTAACTCCACTGAATTTCATATGAGTTTTTTCCTATTATGGAAATGATGCTTTTAATGGCTTACTAATAATATTTATCATTTATAAGATATTTAGAAGTTTTAAAGCACTTTACAAATATTGTCCTGTTATCCTTACACTGACCTCTAAAGGCCAGAATTATTCCCGTATTGGTAATGCGGGGCTAAGGGTAAGAGAGCACAGCTGATTTGAACTCATAGCAAAAGCAAGAATCATAGAATCCTGGAGTTGGCAGGGGCCATATAGGCCATCGAGTCCAACCCTCCCCCCGAAAATATAGAATGCATGGGTGAGAGTAGTTAAACACTCTCCCCCCCCTCATCAGTGTAAGCTTATCTGAAGTGTTTTTTCCCCAGTCAGCTCTGATTCTGGAAGTGAACTATACATGGGTCCCTACATATCTACTCTGGCCCTTGTATACTACCATATGTACACTATTGTATCTCAACTCCTAATATTGTCAAGGGTGTTAAAGATTGGGTCTTGGATCTACCTGAGCATTTCTGTGATGGAATGATTTCCACCCACGGAACACAACTTTCTGGCTTCTCTCCCCCCCTTCAACCAAGGAGTATTTTGGGCTATAGCAGGAGGGTGGATGTAAGAACCTCAGGCTCTGCTGGGCAAAATTGTTCCACCTGTGGAAACTCTCAAGTGAATCCAAGCCATCATTATTCAAGTACTGGCAATATTAGCAATTTTGAAAACTCAGTTTTCTCTATCAAGTAATTTAGTGAGATGTACTTATGAACCAACTTTGACTTGAATGCCTAACAGGGTTTTTTATTATTATTATTTTATTTTTTTGAGCACCAGTGTCTAAGGGATTCTAAGAAGTGAGCTGTGCCTGCATCTCCTTTCTCACAGCACAAGTGAGGACCCTTTCTTATTTGGGAGCTTTGCACTCCTCTCAAGCGGCAGGAATGAAGCCACAGATTGTCGTGTTCCCTTACTGCCTGGAGACAATAACTGCCTTTGACACAGGCTCCCTTGAGTGCATTGTGTCCAGAATATTTAGCATGGTGGTTTTCTGCAAACCTTTGCTAGTCATCCTGGAGAAGCTTCCTTGTGTTCATTTGTCATCCTGTTTCCTTCAGAATGGAGTTAGAAATGTAAGAGTGTACTAAAGAAGAACTGCATCCAGTGTTTTTCCTCTAACGTATTTTATTGGTATTGTGTAATGGTAAGGCATATTTTAGTGGAGAAACTGATAAAACTGTCCAATTACCAATTGTGTGCTAGACCAAGGAATGAATGGACATCCCCTGATACATATTTTGATGTTCAGTGGGTTTGGTTTTCTGTTCAGAATTAGAGGAGGCAGTGAAGTTTGAAACAGGAATCTTAGCAAAGAATAAGAGACATAGTGGCCTGCAGAAAAGGGTAGATGAAAGGGGGGAGTTGGTGATAAGGAGGAAGGAAAACATTTTAGAGAGACTATGGACAGACAGGAAGCCAAGGGCAAGAGTCATCTGGGAGACTGCGGGCAGTATGACTTTGTATCAATACGGCTGAAACCCAGGGTTCTGTGGAAACAATGGTATGTTGATATGGGTGGTCCTGTGGGGCCAAGTCGGCTGCGGGGGACCACCAATGGCCCGGCCAGAAGAAAGAACGCTCAGGCTGGTGGTGATTGGCTACTGCTGGTGGAGGGGCAGGACCAACCCTGTCTGCTGAAACTTTAAAAGCCAGTTGGGCTAAGGATGAGGTCAGGAGGACCCTGAGAGAAGCCAGGTGTTATCAATACAAGGAAAGCTGTATGCAGCCCATCTACAATTGAAACTTCATAGTTGGAGGTACAACCTGTCAATACCAGGTCCAGAACAAATTGGCTTTAAAAAAAGGTTCATCTACACTATATCACACATATGTGTTCTCCTTTCTCACTGACAAATATACATTATATCCTAAGGGGAAATTGTTTACTGCTTTTATGGATCTTAAAGCAGCCTTTGATAACATCTCCCTCACAAGGATTTGGAATAAACTGAATCGGTTGGGAATTCCCAAACGATTATTACATCTGATTGTTTCTTTACACACCTCAACTTCCATGACAGTAAGATGCCCCATAACTGGTCATTTTTCAAATCTGGTCCCAGTTACAAAAGGAGTTAGACAGGGATGTATCCTGCCCCCTGATCAAGTCAATCTCTATCTACATGATTTACCTAATAAATTGCAAGCCAACTATTTCCACACTCCCAGTTTGGCTGCTCATTCAATACCAGTTTTACTTTATACAGACAACACAGCCCTTCTTTCGTGCTCAAGGGTGGGATTAAGACATCTTCTCCAAGCTTTTGTCTTAAACTGTCGTGACAATCTACATAATTATGTTAAAACAAAATTTGTGTGTTTTCAGAAATATCCATTACTACAGAAAGTAAAATCCTGGGTTCTGAATAGGCATAGGATTGAGCAAGTGTTTAACTTCAACTACTTAGGCTTCTACTTTGCCTCCTTCAATAAGTGGAAATCTCATTATTTTGTCTTCTTGAGTCTACTAAAGTACATTTAGCTGCAATTATGAGATTCTGTTATCATTCAGGAAGGCAGTCTATTCCATTAGTTCTGGAAGTCTATAAGGCAAAAATTAGTTATTTTTTGCTTTACGGAGCCCCAATTTCCTCTAAAATTGAAACTTAACGATCAAAGTTTTTACGTGCCATCTTTCAAGCACCTAATTGTAGTTTAAACTCTAACTTATATTTAGAGGCTTGTCTTGGCTCCATCTCCCTGTTAGCATGGAAAACTGTGGTAAAATTCAGATTTTTTTTTATTAGATCAGAATTTTCTTCCCGACCTTTTAAAATAGACTGAGCTTGACCCTTTTGTGTCTTCTTGGACAAAGACAGTAGACAAAAGACTTTCAAGTTTACAGATTTCCTATCCAAGCTTTCCCTCAAACCTCCCTTTAGTAATGAATAGGATAGAGATTTAGTACAAAGCGTCCATCTCGAACCATGTGGTGATGCCAAAAGGAAATGTGCACTCACCTAGGGACAGAGGACCCCATCTTTTCTAATGTTCCCAGATTATCTTGAATTCTTAACCATTCCAACCTTTTGAAGACTTTCTTCTTGGCCAGACATAATGCCTTACCCCTCAATGAATTATTTGGCAGATTCTTAAAGACCCCAATTGAACAGCGAGTCTGCCCATGTGGAAAGGCAAACAGAAACACACCTATTGTTTATTCAGTTGTGATTTATATTATTCTATAAGATCTTCTTTTATTACTCCATTGATTTCACACTTTCCTATATGTTCTCACGACTACCATCTGCTGTCTGGTAAAGATAATGCATTACTCTATCCATAGTTTATTATTTAATGGTGGCTTTGAAGCTATGTGGAAAATTATAATCAAATTACACCTAAATGCTCATTTGCATACAGGTGTTCTTTTTGCACTGGAACTGGAGAGGTAGTTTGCCGTTACCTGCCTCTGTGGGCTGAGAAAGTTCTGAGACAATTATGACTGGCCCAAGGTCACCAAGCAGGCTTCATGTGGAGGAGTGGGGAATCAAACCTGGTACTCCAGATTAGGGTCTACCACCCTTAACCACTACACCACACTGGCTCTCATTGGTTTCTTTTACTCCTCCCTTTCCCCCTGGCTGTTCTAAAACTTCTTTCCCTTCTGGTGAATATCTAATCCTCATCAAACTCGTTTTTTAAAGCTTTTTCTTTTTTTATTAATTAACAAAGTCAGAAGTCCTCCGATTGTGTAGGAACCCCTATCTTGCCCATGGGTAATCTGATTGTGCTGCTTGCATGATTCATTTGTGCAGCACAAGTTCTGATTTTATTTGTGACTTTACCACCTGGAGATTGGCAACCCTACTGCTTAGGATGACAGTGTGATTGTCTGAGATCCAAACTAGATAACACATGGGAGACACAGTCTGCCAATGTTTTCTTTTTCTTTTCTTTTTTTCTATAAAGCTGTGTGATCAAAGCAGGGCAAGGAGTGAAGGCATCCTTTTATAGTGCTATTTCCCAATGAAAAGCATCCCTAGTTGCTTTTCTTCACATGAAAGAAAAAGTTATATCAACCTATTAACTTCTTTTCCCATCGGGAGAAAAGGAGCTGAGGCAGAGAGTGGTATTTTGAATGGGAAAAGAGCCTCTAAGAGAAGGGTTCAGTACCTCTGCCTGCCACTCTGCTGCCCCGTTCAAATTTGGAGCCTCCATCAGCTTTTAGTAAAGAAAAGCAACAAAAACTGATTGGGAGACATTATCTGCATCTTCTGTGCGTTGCACATACAGTTTGGTCCCCAGAAGATGGATTGGCATGTACAAGCCAGTAATTGGAGGCATCTGTAAATGGAGGCATCTGTAACTGTTCAGGCAAATTCCACCTGGATGTAGCTCTCTGATCTGTGGATATGTTGTTATTCTGTTGATGCTTTAAATATTTCTTTAAGATATTTCTTTAAAATATTTATGCCCTGGCTTTCCACAGAGCTCCGGGTAGCTAACCAAGCAACCTCAAAACAGGTTTGTGAAAAATAATAAATCTGCACAATTTGCCATCAGCTTGAATTACTAAATAATAATAATAATAATAATAAAGGAAAAATCAGCAACAGCAAACTGTAAAAATCAGCAAGAAACTACAACAGTCAGAACAATGGGTGGGATTAAGGCAAATGTTTCTGGGGGCACAAGGATTTTGGTTTACGGATAGCAATTTTACCACTTCCCCTCCTCTGACAGCGGTCCTGGGAGTCCCCTCTCTTCCAGTGAAAGAAATTTGGGGGCATTTCTGGCACAGGGTTGCCAACCTCCAGGTACTAGCTGGAGATCTCCTGATATTACAACTGATCTCCAGCCGATAGAGATCAGTTCACCTGGAGAAAATGGCCACGTTGACAATTGGACTCCATGGCATTGAAGTCCCTCCCCTTCCAAAACCCCGCCCTCCTCAGGCTCCGTCCCAAAAACTTCCTGCCGAAGATGGACCTGGCAACCCTATTCTGGCAGCTGCTGGAGTGGGGTAGGCAGGAAGACTGTGCTTTGTGAGCAAACATGCTTGCACCTGAGCTAACGTCTTGTTTGGATCCAACCCAATAAAGTAGACCAACCCCAGCAGCTAAGTCAGCATAGGGACCTGTGGAACAGCACTGTGATAAAAAAGCAAATCTCCTTCAGTTTAAAGTAAATTAGGTATTAGGAACACTCGGTGTCTTTTAAGCTTGGATTTAGTGTCAGTGTTAATCATTGTCCACATTATCTGAAAGTTTATGTGTTGTTTGCAAAGCCTGATTGATGGTAGTTGGGCACCCTGAAGCTTGATTGATGGAGCTGTGCACAGAGAAAAGCAGATTGAGGTTTTTTGTTTTGTTTTTTGTCAAGAATGACACTTTTTGGTCAGATTTACAAAGCAAAAGTCTACAGCAGAGGTAGAAATCATTCCCTGCCAATAGTTGCTTTCATAGCTCTTTCATCTCCCAGAGCTGAAACCTTGCTACTTTGGGTCTTACTAACTCTTCTACAACTATCTCAGTCTGAAGCAACCCCCACATCTAGGGCAGAGAGCAGTGAATAAATGTAAGCTAGAATGCTGCTTTCTGTTTTCTGCTCACAACTGCAATCCAAATCTGCTTTGGGTCTCTACCGGCAACAAATAAATAATAGAAAACACTGACCGGTCAAGGATGTGTAAAGCCTTCCTAATAAATTTTGCTAGCATTGTAGAAAATGTTTTCCCTTCCCTTAAAAGCTGGGAAATATTTCACATGAGAATGCCACACCTTTGGTTCATACTTTGGTAGCAACTGTTAGTTTCTTCATATTCTTGTAATTTCCTTTCGTGTGGGAAGCAGGACGAGAACAAAATCTTCTGTGTCACTAATAGCTTTTTAAAAGCGTGGGAAGAAGAGAATGAAGCCATCTCTCTGTCACTGATAATTCCTTAAGGACTTCAGGACTGCCTTTTATTTTGTAGGACAAGTATTTGGGAATTTCCATGAAGAACAGAGAATATGGATGTTCTTATGCCCTGACCTGGTGAAATGCCATGCCCAGTGAGATTTGGGCCCTGCAGGATTTAAAACAGTTCTGCAGGGCCTGCAAACTGAGCTGTTCCACAAGAAGGGTTGCCACTGGTCCCTCTTCACCACCGGTGGGAGGGTTTTGGGGCGGAGCCAGAGGGGGGCGGGGTTTGGGGAGGGGAGGGACTTCAATGCTATAGAGTCCAATTGCCAAAGCGGCCATTTTCTCCAGGTGAACTGATCTCTATCGGCTGGAGATCAGTTGTACTAGCAGGAGATCTCCAGCTAGTACCTGGAGGTTGGCAAGCCTATCCACCAGGCATATGGTTGAGGACAGCGATGATATTCCATCAATACTCCATCTAGTTGGCCTCTCCCCCCTCCTCCTCCCCTCTGGTTTCTCTGTCTGGACATTATGTATTGTGCTGTTATTCTTATTTGTACATAATATATGTTTGTACATATTATATGGCTGTTTGTACATAATATAACGATGTAATTAGTTTTCTGCTAGAGTGTGGATGTGGTGATATGTTAAGGCGCCAGGGTTTTTAATGATTTTTATGGTTAAATTTATATAGTATTTAAAGGCTTTTAATTGTTTTAATATGATGTTAGCTGCTCTGAGCCTGGCTTTGTCCAGGAAGGGGCCGCCTATAAATCAAATAAAGAAATAAATGAAGAGTCCTAAGAAGTCTCCAGCAATACAATTCATGCGGTCATTGTGGCTGACCCAGCTTAATTCTGTATGAATGCCTTTTATGACTGGATCCCGGAGAGTCAGCATATTACATCTTAATGCAAGGAAGCAAGATGAGGGCATTTTAATGTACATTTGCAGTTCTTCTCTCTAATGATCAAAGCTAGGTTCAATGCAAAGGATTAGGGAAGAGCCACATCATCAAGACACAATGGGTTCACCCGTAACTGGCCCCCATGATGTTTTCAGGCATGGAATGACCCCTCTGAGTTTCTCCTGTATCCGCACTTGCAAACACCTGAATAAGCAACGTTTTTCTCACCGGTCCATATTCTGAAATCACCTCTGTATTTCACTGTTCCATTAGGTAGCAGCCACTTGTACTGTTAATTCCAACATTAAGCTTGCCAGTATAGATATCATCTGGGGCTGAAGCATGTAATGTAGGAACAATTCTTTTCTTCTTTGAAAATTAGAACATAAAAATGGAAGATTTGCACCATATGTTATATTTTGCCACTTTGCCTAAATATGAGTACTCATGTGCTGCCATAAGAAGCCCTGTGGCACAGAGTGGTTAGCGGTACTACTGCAGTCAAACGCTCTGCTCACTACCTGAGTTTGATCCCAACTGAAGTCAGTTTCAGGTAGCCGGCTCAAGGTTGACTCAGCCTTCCAAGGGCAGTAAAATGAGAACCCAGCTTGCTCATTTGATCCCAACTGAAGTTGGTTTCAGGTAGCTGGCTCAAGGTTGACTCAGCCTTTCATCCTTCATCCTTCCCATAGGTTGTGTTCTTCTCCCGCCTCTTCTGAGAGCCAGCGTGGTGTAGTGGTTAAGAGCGGTGTACTCTAATCTGGAGAACCAGGTTTGGTTCCCTATTCCTACACATGAGCGGCGGACTCTACTCTGGTGAGCTGGGTTGGTTTCCCTACTTCTGCACATGAAGTCGGGCTAGTCACAGTTCTCTCAGCCTCGTCTACCTCACAAGGTGTCTGTTGTGAGGTGAGGAAGGGAAGGAGATTGTAAGCCGTTTTGATTCTCCTTTAAAAAAAGGTAGAGAAAGTTGGCATATACAAACCAACTCTTCTTCTATGATAGGCTTCCAGAACAGTTTTAGTTCTGTCTTCCAAATTGTCTAGTCATAGGGGTGGGAGGGGAGCATTATTGATCTACCAGGCAGTGCTTTAAATAATATTGGTGTGCTTTTTGCTGTCACTTATTTTTTCTAGAAGGGTTTGGATCCCGGAGAGGGATCTTATAAATGGAGGGTGGGTTTTTGTTGTTGTTGTTTTGTTTTTTGCTAATTCCTGTCTCCTTCAGCAGACCTCTAACTCCTGCTTCATTTATTTATTTAAAATGTTATATGCCTGCCTTTCTCCTGATCATCTCAAGACCCATGCTTTTCTGGAGTCCTGCCCCCCAGAACCAGCATTTGGGGGAGGGGCATTTGGGACTATAGTTGGAAGGGAGAGCAAGGAAGTCATGCTCTATAAACAGTCTGTGGAAATAACCACTAGATCCAAGCCAGGAGTGGTCCTGATCTTAGACTCGTAGGATGCTAACTTTTCCATTTGCTCTGTCTCTCTGTGTCTATGTACTCTTTTGTGCTATAAAGCTATGTTGCCACAGCTGGCAGTTTTACCTTCCATTACTTATACAAATAAAATACATGTTGTGTGTGGTGCTGATCCAAGAAGTCATAAATGCAATCCTGTTCTGCCAGCAGGGTGTAGTGGTTAAGAGTGGCGGAGTCTAATCTGGAGAACTGGGTTTGATTCCCCACTCCTCCACATGAGCGGCAGACTCAAATCTGCTGAACCGGGTTTATTTCCCCACTCCTAGAGATAAAGCCTGCCAGGTGATCTTGGGTCAGTCACAGTTCTCTCAGAACACTCTCAGCCCCACCTACTTCACAAAGTGTCTGTTGTGGGGAGGGGAAGGCGATTGTAAGCTGCTTTGAGACTCCTTAAAGGTAGAGAAAAGCGGGGCATAAAAACCAGCTCTTCTTCTTATATAGTCTGCTTGGCAGAGGACAGCATTGTAGATTTATAACTTCAGGTAAATAATTTTGATCTGGTAGTTCATTTGGTGACTGTAAAGTTAGCTATTGTGGCTGACTATTTTTCATATGTAATATTTTGTGTGTGATGTGATAGCTTTAATTTATTCTTGAATATTTCGGAATTCAAGCTTTGTTTGGCATCTAACATCTTTTCTTCTAGATGATGTACTTGGGATACTTGACAGATTGGCAAACATGGCAGCAGCCGTCTTAGTGCAGTATGCTTGGTGCCATTATAGTAAAAACTATTATAGTTAGCCCTGATTGGCAGCTGTTGTTTTATATTAGCAGGCATTGCTTCAATTTTTTTTCCACTTCTGGCTGGACTCTAGGGAAATGTAAATTTTTTTAAAGTGTATATATTTTAATGAAATTGTAAGTTTTAGAAACCCTTATTGTATCTTTATGCTTTTCAAAAATCAGGAGTCATATTAAATGTTACTTCTCTCACAGACTTTGCTAAATCTCCCTGTCATTAGTTCTTAAGGAGCTTTGTTTATCACCAGGGCTATTACTAAGCAAAAAAAGAACATGGAGAGAGGAAAATATCTCTTTAGCATATGGTAGACAAGAAACTCTGAGACATGAGTGTAATTGCCTCTGTTAAATTTCCAGCAGGACACACACTTACTAATGAATTATTCCTGGAAAATGGATTGGTTTGTTGGGTGTCTTCTGTCTGGGCAGTTCTTAGGCAGTCTCCATTTGTGTATTTATTTGACAGTTAATTGAAACTTCCACAACCTAATGGATGAATTACAAATATATATGGAGACACCGGGAATAAGGGAAGACCCTCTACTATCTCCTGAAGCCAAAATTTTATCTCAACTCCAGCTAATGGATGGATTGTTTTTGTTACTTAAATTGTAGCATCAGTGTTTAGGGGAACTTTCAGAGTAACAGTCAGACAATGCCCCAAGGTGCTTAAAGCTGAAATTGTAACACTGCATTGGACAACAGTGGTGCTAAGAGGGAAAGGATGAAAGGGGTAGTAAGTATCTTTGGCATCTCCAGTTAAAGGATCGAGTAGTAGTTGAGGTGAAAGGCCTCTGCCCAAGACCCTGGAGAGCCCTTGCCAGTCTGAGTAGACAGTACTGACTGTGATGGACCAAGGGTCTGATTCAGTATAAGGCAGTGCCATATATTCAAAGGATGACAATTTCTTCATTATATTTATATGGTAGCCATGAACATGCAAGGGACTTTGCAGAGTAGCAGTGGAAAAAAATGTCCTTGCCCTGAGAAGCCTGCATTATATAAAAATAACAACATGAGAAGAGCCCTGCTGAATCAGACCAGTGGTCCAGAATCCTGTTTCATACAGTGGCTAGCTCTGGAGGGCCAACAAATAGGGCAGAGTCCAAGGCAATCCCCTGGTGTTGCCTCCTAGTTTGAGAGGTTTGCTGCCTTTGAATATGGGAGTTCTCTTTAATCCCCATGGCTAGTAGTAGCCATTGATAGACCTATACTTCATGAATCTGTCTAACCCAGGGATGACAAACATAAGGTCCATGGGCCAGATCCAGCCCCTTGAGAGCTTTTTTATCCAGCCCACGAGCCAGCCAAGGGCTCCCCTCTTAGTCTAAGCTGGCAAGGCATGGCCCAGCCCAACCAAGTGGCATTAGTGTCATATCTGGCCCTTATAACAATTGAGTTCGACACCCCTGGTCTAACCTTTTTTAAAGCCATCTGTTGACATGGCCATCACTATGCCCACTGGCAAAATGCCCTTACTGAAGTTTAATTTCAGAAGTGGAGAACAATGATTTAATGAAAAAAAATGTAGATTCACTTCTTCCGATGAATTTTCTGGAAGGGTCATCCCTTCTCTGTACTCTGCCCAACAGTGTAATCACAGACTCTTGATAGAGTGTCATGAACTTGAACAATACTACTTACTCTTTCCTCTGTTTCTCTAACAGATACTGTAAAAGCACTCAATCTAATAGCCATTGCAGGAGTAGGAAAGAAAAAGGGCAGGCAGAAGAATGTTCTCTTCTTTTCCCAATGCTCTGCTAAAGAAGCCTTTCTAACGAAATGTCCCATGTGGACTAAATAAATTTCCTTCTTCAATGTGTCTTCCATGGCTAGAGTGAGGTCAGGTGATAAGTTTAAGATTGAGAGAGCTGAAAAGTTATTAAGAAGGAGCAAGAATGTTTGAAGGGTAAAGAAGACCTGTTACGAAGTACTGGGAAACTCTTCAGCAGAATCTCATTGGCAATTGCAAGGATTAGAAATGTGTTTCTTTAAAGGCAAAGGAGAGGCTCTTTGGCTTTTGGAAACACCACTTAGCTCTAGCGCTTAACTGACTTTTCATGAGTTTTGATTTGCATGCCAAATTGTTCTAAAAAGGATAACCTTTCATTGGATAACTCAGCAAATTGCACAATCATGAAAAGGGTGCCTTTAGTTGAAGATCTGGATACTAATCACAACACAGACAAACCCAAACAAAATCTTAGTGGCTGACATTTAAAGATAGAAACATTTCTTTGATGTAGCCCACAGGCTATCTCAGGCATGTTCTCGGGCCTGGGGAGTAAACATTATGGGATTAGGGCAAAGTTGTTACTGGTCATATGGACTGGGGGCAGGGTTACTACTATGTTAAGGAGTTTGTAGGTGCTAGATGATGTCAGCCAAAGTTTGTTGTAGCCCATGTGAGAGGTGCAGGAATCCAGATCACAGTGCCCAACTTATTGATTCCAAAAGCTTAAAGATTACTTAGAATAGTTACCAATCACAAACTTACCAATCACAAACTTACTTTCTGCCTTCACGTTTAAACACGGTGTCTGAAAATGGGATGGCTAATACCACTCTCCTAGACTATACTGCTGCATTCTCAGTTATTTTATTTTATTTTATTCAATTTATACCCTGCCCTTTCCCAACCAAGTTTGGTGGAACATCTGGCTTTTCAACAGATAGGTTCATTGGATTGTTCCTATTTATTACCCTTGACCATTTCTCTACATTTCCCTGGTCCCTCATACTTTCAGATATAATATATCAACAATACATCCATAAGCAAGTATTGAAATAGATGTTCTGTAGAGTACACTTTGGCAAGCGTAAATGGTAAAGTGGAATACTCTTGTATCGTTGAACAATATAGGACAGGGTGAAGTTTATAGGCCAGCCTTATTCAGACACCTCATCACATCTGGTTAGGGTTGCCAACCTCCAGGTGGTGGCTGGAGATCTCCTACTATTACAACTGATTTCCAGGTGATAGAGATCAGTTCCCCTGGAGAAAATGGCCGCTTTGGCCATTGGCACCTGGTTGGCCACTGTGTGAACAGACTGCTGGACTTGATGGGTCTTGGTCTGATCCAGCATGGCTTTTCTTATGTTCTTATGGACTCTATGGCATTGAAGTCCATCCCCTCTCCAAATCCCACCCTCCTCAGGCTCCACCCCCAAAATCTCCAGGTAATTCCCAACCAGGAGCTGGCAACCCTACATCTGGTGCTAGTCTCCCTTCACATGCTTCAAGGATCCCACATCCTCTTTCCAATAGTTCATAGAGTTGGAAGGGACCACCAGGGTCATCTAGTCCAACCCCCTGTGCAATGCAGGAAATTCACAGCGATCTCCCCTCCACACCCAGTGACCTCTACTCCATGCCCAGAAGATTCCCAAGATGCCCTCCCTCTTCACCCACCTTTATAAAATGGAGTATGGACAAGCGTGCCTCAAGTCCCTGTATCTTCTCTTCCAGCAGGGCTACCAACTTACTCTTGCTGCAAGTGTCATTGTTACCCTCAGTTAATATTGGGTCCTGATAACTTTGCACTGTGCCTTTATGTATATATGTGTCAGCAGTCTGGCAGCAAAGCACTGAACATCATTGACCTTCATAAAGGAAACGAGGCTTTTCATGGGCAGCAATATGCCTCAGACCTAAACTAACTTCAGCTGTAGCTAGATCTTCAAGTTTACATAGTGCTGCTTTGTTCAGTATGTTGAGTATAGGGTTGCCAGGTCTCTCTTCGCCACCAGCAGGAGGTTTTTGGGGCAGAGCCTGAGGAGGGTGGGATTTGGGGAGGAGAAGGACTTCAATGCCATAGAATCCAATGGTCAAAGCGGCCATTTTCTCCAGGTGATCTGATCTCTGTCGGCTGGAGATCAGTTGTAATTGCAGGAGATTGCCAGCTATTACCTGGAGGTTCGCAACCCTAGTTGAGTATGATCAGACAAGCTCAACACTGTACAACAGCTCCCTTGCTTTTAGGCTCTGGAAGTATCCTTGATCTGTCTTCTATATGTGATAGCAAGGTATCACAAAACCTTAAATATTAGCAGTTGGGGGATTTTCCACACTTTCTTCTAGTGTTCAGGGCCTAGATGAAAATAGAGGTAATTTTGGGGAGTACATCAAAAAAGCACTCCAAAATGAGGAGGGTTGTTTTTAATGATGATAAAAGCAAAAATTAAACTACAAAGAACTACTTCGGCTCGGCTGTACTTAGCTGTGCTTCAATGCCAAGATTCTGTGGCTTGTGCCATCACGTGGATTTTGGGACTGTTGATGGCCTACAACATGCAAAACTTAGCATCTGAGTTAGATTTTCTCTGACCATTCTGTGGGAGACAGGGCGGGGGGTGGGGGGTGGCACTGGCTTCTAATATTCACAATAACATCCAGCAAAACCTTCCTTCGAAACATAGGATGTATATAAAAACTATTGGCATTTCTGGCTCCCTCTTGATTTTCCAGAATGCTTAGCCAATGCTACATTGTAATCTAACTCCAATCTAATTTATCACACTAATTTATCAAGTGTATTGATTTTTCAGATTAACCATGCCACAGAAGAAAAATGACTCAATTTAACTTGCCTTAACAGCTGTTTTCCATCCACCTGTTGTTGCTGGATCAGCATCAGGCCAGAAGTCTGTTTAGGGATTGTACCATGTTTCATATTTTTCATAGTTACTATAGAAATCTGGCATGTCGATAAAATTAGAATCATAGAGTTGGAAGGTACCATCAGGGTCATCTAGTCCAACCCCATGCACAATTGCACTCCAGGGGAATATTGTTTTAAAGCACAGTGGGGTACTTAAGTATTCATGTCTGTGATTCATGTTTGTGATAAACTGCATGTTCGTAGTTTGCTATTATGCAGGTAGGGATGCCTTGATTTAACTCATGATCATATAGAGAACTCTTCTGATTACTGCCTTTCCAGTTTTATATGACTGGTCAATCATATTTTGAAAAGGCATGTATTGTCAAGAGTAACAGAGTTCACAGCATGGCAGCTGCATCAATCCAGATGTTGAACCAATTTTACCCAAAGGGGCTCTGTTCACATGATAAGAACAATGTGTTTCCCTTCAAGCAAAGTACCTTTCTATGAGGCATTTCAGCCTCATACAAATAGTGCTCTTTTGCTATGATTCTAAAAACAGAGCCTAAAGGAAGAACTGGCAACTGTTATGATAGATATAACTTTTTTCTTATATCCACATTTTTCATGGTAGTGAAATTTAGATTACCATGCTTGTTCATTTGATATTTGCAACTATCCCATGTTAGCGTGGCCATTCCCACTTGAACAATGGTTATAGGTTCAGCCTTATACACAGTCATCATAGTAACCATCCATTTTTATTAGCAATGTGAAAAGAAAAATGTGGCTTAAGAGACCTCATTTTGTCTTTAGGCATTGGGGTGAGTTTTGGGTTGCCAACCACCAGGTACTACCTGGAGATCTCCTACTATTACAACTGATCTCCCGCTGATAGAGATCAGTTCACCTGGAGAAAATGGCTTTGGCAATTGGACTCTATGGCATTGAAGTCCCTCTCCTCCCCAAACCGTGCCCTCCTCAGGCCCTGCTCCAAAAACCGCCCATCGGTGGCAAAGAGGGAACCGGCAACCCTAAGTGAGTTGCTGGCAGGCAGGTGAAGTTTCTGCCGTTTGTGGTTCTCAAGCATTAGACCTAGCTCTTTATCTGATTACAAGAGGTAAAAGTGGAGCTAGGGTAAGGGGCCAAGCCAGATGAGACGCTGCAATTCTGTGATGGAGCTGCCATGGTTTGTTTGTTTGTTATAAAATGTATACATAGAATGGTGGTTTTAAACCTTCTCCGTTACATTTAGGGTTGCCATGCCTCCATTGGGGGTGGGGGATCCTCTGCTTTGGGCCCCTCCTCACAGCGCCATTCAGGTGATCAGTGGGCGACTTACCAGTGGTAAATTGAGGCCTTGGCCTGGTCTCTTTTGTCATGGTGATGTCACTTCTGGAAGTGACATTTATCATGTTGTTGACATTGTGGGAGACGCTCTGGTATCTGGGCAAAACTCTATGATAAAAATGGTGTCTACCATAGAGTTTTTGACCAAATACCAGAGAGTCTCCCACAGTGTTGGCAACATGATGACGTCACTTCTGGAAGTGACATCGGTATGTCAGCAGCAGCCTCCCCCTGCAGCTGGTAAGTCCCCCCACCCCCATCCCCTTCTGGTTGCCAGGGGGACCTGGCAACCCTAATTATGTTGTTTTCTCAATCTTCAAGGGTCATGGAGAGCCATTGTTTGCTCCATTGGGGTAAACATGTATCATTGCCTGTATGTTTACCCCAACTGGACAAGTAGCGACTCCCAGGAGATATTTAAAATTGGAAAATGGTGTGGGGGGGAGGAGGCTTAAGCTCCCTTTGCACCATGGTCTGTGTGTGTCATGAGTCAGCCTGCTGAGACTTCCTTGGAGGAAGAGGACCTGGAAGCAGCAGACAGTGGAAGGGAAGAACCACAGTAGGCAGAGCAGGCACGAATGGATGAATGTTCCCTGTGCCTACAACCATCCAGGGCAGGGAACTCATCTGCATCTGACAGCAGCCCTCCACTGCCTCTGGAGCAGTGTTGCCGAAAGTGCAGATCATTCCTACTTGAGTGTAGGAGAAGTGTTAGGTGGCAAGCACAACTAAGAGCACTGACAGATGACAGCAGTGAGGATAATGAGCCTCCAAGGAGTGCTGAATCAGAGAAACCAGCAACAGCTGGTTCTTCCTAGGCTTATTTAAGCAGACGCTTGCATGCAGGCAGGTGTGGGAACAGCTTGGGCTATCACTATGTGCTAACTGCAAGTTTACCTGTTTCTGAACACTGTGCCTATGACCCTGGTCTAGGATGGCCAACCTGCAGGTACTAGCTGGAGATCTCCTGCTATTACAACTGATCCCCAGCCAAGAGAGATTAGTTCACCTGTAGAAAATTGCCGCTTTAGCCATTGCACTCTGTGACATTGAAAGTTTGCCTCTCCCCAAACCCTGCCCTCCTCAGGCTCTGCCCTAAAAACCTCCCACCGCTGGCAAAGGGGGACCTGACAACCGTACCCTGGACTGAACTCTGACTATTCTCTTGGACTATGTTCTTACTACTTGGAACTGAACTCTACAGATAACCTGGCTTTGACCTTGGACCACTCTTGACCCTGCTTCCCTCCCTCTGGCCCTGGGACTTGACACTGTGAGGAAGTGGTCTCACAAACCCTAGCTCCTCTTGGTCCTGGTGCTCAGAAAAGCCCTGAGGCCATCCTGGTTCTCTGCCCAGCAGTACTGCCCTTTCCCCATATTCCTGGGGGTACCAACTTCTCTCTGGGTAGTATCCACTGCCCTCAACAAATCTGAAAGGGTATCTCCTGCTAGACGGATTTGTACATGTAGCACTCTGTAGCCAAATTCCCTCTGGACATAACGTTAGAGGTACCACTGAAGTTCATACTCCTGGGGTCAGAATATAAGCTTCAATGGCTTCTAATGCTTGTTTCTTCACAAGTATTACAATCCCAACTTCCCCCCATATCCTTCACCATCCCTAGAGCACAAAACGTCTTTTTTACTTTAATGATTCTGCTCAAATGACCAATAGGTCTTAAGTAGGACCACACTGAAACACAATGGCCAAAATATTTAATATTTAATGTATTTCCCTTATCCTTTAAAATAGGCAGCCAATACACACACACATGTCAGGATGGGTAAGTGCCTTCTTTCCATTATCAAATGACTCAACCAGCCTCTGTCTATCAGCCTCAAATAACGGACAATGAAAAAAAAAGTCACTTATTAAACCTATTCTGCCAGACCCACAAGGGCAGATCCTATTGGAAAATGGAACTTGGCTAAATCTCAACTCAGGTGATGGCAGAGCATTCAGTCGGGCCATCATGTAGGCTCTCCTATTCTTGGGAAAGGTTAACAGATTTAAGTACTAAGAACATAAGAAAGGCCCTGCTGGATCAGACCAAGGCCCATCAAGTCCAGCAGTCTGTTCACACAGTGGCCAACCAGGTGCCTTTAGGAAGCCACAAACAAGATGAGTGCAGCAGCACCATCCTGCCTGTGTTCCACCGCACCCAAAATAATAGGCATGCTCCTCTGATACTAGAGAGAATAGGTATGCAGCATGACCAGTATCCATTCTAACTAATAACCATGAATACCCCTCTCCTCCATGAATATGTTCACTCCCCTCTTAAAGCCCTCCAAGCTGGCAGCCATCAACACATCCTGGGGCAGGGAGTTCCACAATTTAACTATGCGTTGTGTGGAAAAAACAATTCCTTTTATCTGTTTTGAATCTTTCGCTCTCCACCTTTAGCAGATGACCCCGTGTTCTAGTATTATGGGAGAGGGAGAAAAACTTCTCCCTGTCCACTCTCTCCAAGCCATGCATAATTTTATAGATCTCTATCATGTCTCCCCTTTGCCACCTTCTTTCCAAGCTAAACAGCCCTAAGCATCCTAACCGCTCCCCATAGGACAGTTGCTCTAGTCCCTTAATCATTTTGGTTGCTCTTTTCTGCACCTTCTCAAGCTCTGTATACTCATTCCTACTCTGGCATATTTTGTGGGGAAATATCCCCAAAATGGTGTGGAGCAAACTCTCTGTGTTCTGTTTTGTATACTATTGCGATCTAATAAAATCAAGCTTTTTAAAATCTGCGTCACTGCCCTTCTTTCTCCAAATTGTTTTATAGTATCTATCGAGAATCCTAGCTGATTAGTCCTTTTATCTACCATTTGTTTCCACAGTGACTAATAATTATCATTCCCAAGACATTGCACATAAGAATTGGGCACAAAACTGCTGTAGAACATTCCTGCTCTAGCTGGTATGAGAGAAGCAGGAGATGTAGCAACTAGGAGGAGCTTTGAAAAGTAACCGTGTGGAAGCCAAGTTTACAAGTATCTTCAAGTTTCATCATGCCCAAACAAAGCCTCGCCAAGTAGTAGAATTGCATCATGTAGTATTTGTCAAAGTAACAAGTTGCCCATTATAATCTGACAGAGACAGCTGACAGGTAGCTGTCAGATCAGAGGCATCTAGGATGATGCAAGAGGCATCAATAGCCTTGCAGGTTCTAGGGCGAACTGCAAGTAACCGGTTTAAAGCAGTAAGGATGATGTAATACTGTGGCCAGGTCTGCAGGTGGCCTTATTGGTTTCAGGTGCTGAAATGTATATAAGCCTATGTAACTGTAACTCCGTGTTGGGAAGTTTGGTGGAGAGTGTACGTGATGGTTTGTCTTTTATCTGTGCACTGTAAATTAAACAACACTGTTTTCTATAAAGCAAGGAGTTCTGGTGGTGTGTCCTGGATAACTGCTAATCTGCCTGCTTCCACGTCAGTATTCATCTATGGTAGGCAGAAAATAAAGTAGTGTATGCCTTAAACTGTATTACCTAGTAAGTAGCATGCTGTCAGATATTGTAGAACCTTGTAGTATAATAAATCTTTTGATCTGGACGTCTTATGGGACATTAACGGTAAAAGTTGCTATTCATAACGTAGGCAGGCAAAAAATGTTGAATGGCCTGTCTTCTGTGGTTTTTAATGCCTGCATAATAAACTGAAGGCAGTTATAATATATATTACTGGTAGACATGAGATCAAAAAGTATGAAGGGTAGATTTCCTTGGCAATCTTTACGGTTAAACTTAATGAAAACGCTCCTGTGCATTATAGCCTAAAAAGAAAAGAAAATGTGACATGTGAGATCTGTCAATTACAAAGCTGCTCAGTAGCAATCAAAAACAAGTTTAAATGGAAACTGGCCACTTTAAGCCAATTATGTAATCTGGAAGTTTACCCAGATGAATGTGGTGCATTGTCCACAGTGGTGCTTCCCAAACCATCTAGAGGATCCCAGTAATATGAAATGATAAATTCATTACAAGTTAAAGGTTTATATAAGTCCAAGCACCTATTAATATAGGAGATGGCCTGTTGTATCTCTGCATGATTTGATACATTGGCCTTGACTCCAAATCAGCTCCTTCTGAAAGCAGAAGCAACTCCCTGTGCATAGTCATTGATCCTTTTGAACACAGTGCCAAGACAGCGGAGAATGCCGTGTAAAGGCTTAAAAGATGTCTCCAATTTTTAGTTATGAAAGGTAATCTTAGCTGCCGTTATTTTTGAAAAGCTCTTCTCTGTGTCACTTTGATGCACATTAATGACAAAATATAGAGAAGGTATTGGTAAACACTGCAACATATACACAAAGGGTAGAATGAGGAGTTCTTGAGGATGTGTATCAGGTTTCACAGCTTTGGCTTGAGGCTGTCTCTGAAAGCACTTGATTCCACTTAAAACAGCTAAATTCCTCAGGTCTTCCATTCCTCAACATTAGGGAGAGCTTAATCTGCTTAGAACAATGTCTCTTATGCAATAGTCCCTTCTTGAAGATTATCTGTCACACACTGGCAAAAGCTATGTGGTCACATTAAAAAGATTACAAATGCAAACGTGGTTGATCTTCCCAGAGTGAGGTGTATTTGGAAACCAAACTGAGTTGAAACAGAGCATATCAAAGTTGGGAATCTTAACAGCTTCTCTTGGCAGTCTGCTGGCATACATTCCTTTCCTAGGCATTCAAAGGAATCCCCATCTGTATGAGAGTAGCATGAGTTGGCTGTGATTTGCAGCCAAAATAAAGAAGCTAATTTGAGGGATGTCAAAGGATAAATCAAATCTCTTATTAATAGACACATGCCATTTACTTTTTAAACCAGTTATTAAGGGCAGTATGGAAAGCGCTAACTTGGGGCTAATTCATGCAAGATCTCAAGCAGGCTGTCCCCAAATAAGAATTCCCAAGGGAAAAAAATAATTAATGATGCAGTGTTGAAGGCAATAGTCTGCCATTGGTCCTTCTCCTGTAAAGTTGGAAGCACTTCCACTCAACCCTAATGCACTCACTGGGTCAGCAAGAACCCCTGTTCCCTTATCAGTCTACATCATTCACTACTTAGGTTGTCAATTAAATTGAGCTTCCTCATTAACAGAACAAAACAGAATGATACTTGAGGCTATTGTGCTATGCTAGAAACATACTTCCCAGTCAACAGGCATAAGGCTTCAAGGCAAGAGGAGTGAACAAGGTATATTATACATCACAGTCACTTATCCCCTGAGATTTTAAAATAGTGAACTACTGACATTCCTACACCATAGCATCCCTTTTTCTAGTTTCTAATGGTCGGACTAAAAGGGAAGAAAAATGGCCCTGGACTTACCTGGGGCTGTGTTTGCAGCTGAGCAGCTTGGAGTGTGGCCGACGGAAGGCTTTCTGTCAGCTCGAAGCCGGCATCAGTAGGGTTGCCATTTTGGGGGTGGAGCCTGAGGAGGACGGGGTTTGGAGAGGGGAGGGATTTCAATGTCATAGAGTCTAATTGCCAAAGTGGCCATTTTCTCCAGGGGAACTGATCTCTGTTGCCTGGAGATCAGTTGTAATAGTGGGAGATCTCAAACCACCCCCTGCAGGTTGGCAAACCTACCGCTCACCCACCCTTTCTTAGTTATATGGTTTTGTTGTGGTTGGGTCACAGAACAGTTTGTTGTTTGTTATTAATGGCATTCTCGTCACAATTTGGGCAGGTGGTTTGGGCATTTGGCTGGATCCATTTGGAGGGAAGGCTGTACCTGCATGCATGCCTCCCCCATTTTGGAGACTTGCTTACGGGATCTTGGGGGTGGAGCCATACAGCAGCATGCCCAGCTCAGGGGCTGTCATCTGGCTCTCACCACCAGGTGACAAGGGCACCATGAAGTGGCTTGTGCCCATGTGGGATCCTGGGGGCTTGCCACTCCAGGTTTGCTCCCCCAGCACGCTGGCTGGGAGAATAGTAATGTTGCCAGCTCCAGGGTGGGAAATACCTGGAGATGTTGGGGGTGGAACCTGAGGAGGGTGAGGTTCGGACAGGGGAGGGAATTCAGTGCTATAGAGTCCAATTGCCAAAGCGGCCATTTTTCTCCAGGGGAACTGATCTCTGTCACCTGGAGATCAGTTGTAATAGCAGGAGATCTCCAGCCGCTATGTGGCGGTTGGCAACCCTAGAGACATTGGGCTGCAGGCAGGTCACCCGATGCTGGATCTGCCCCTGTGTTGTGCCAATGCTCCTGTGAATGTAATTCAATAAAAGCTGTGAGTTATTTTTCTCCAGTCATGTTTTGGCATTGTTTTTTTCCTTCACCATCACTCCCTTCCTTGCTCCTAGAACCACATTCAGTAATGTGAATCTCACGGAAACGAATGAAAGTTCGATTCCTATTTGTTTCAGGAGGACTTGTTTAAGAGATGCTTCTTAACAATCATGATAAAGGGAAACAGGCATTTTCTTTGCAATCTGCACTAAGTGGGATCTCCATCATAGAACTCATCTGACAAGCAACCAAAGTAAGGTGAGATTGGCAGTTACCAAACTCTGAATAAGTCATAGTAGTCTGGTCATTGCAATCTCTCCTATTAAGGAAAGAAAACATCCACAGTGAAGCATGGAAAACGCCATGAACCACCAATATTCGATAGGGAGTTCATTAGCTTTATGTAGACTGTGTTTTAGCACAAGTGTTAATGTTGAGAAATTACCTCATTAATTATTCTTCAATATGAAAATAAAAGGAAGGCTGATAGAACTCGTCCTAGTATTTAAAAACAGTTATCTATTCTGAGGGAAGAGACTTTTGTATCTTTGTGATCCGTTTTTAAGAAACTGTAATAATTTTATATAATAGTTCTAATACGTGTTGAGTTCCTTGCATTTTGTCAAAAAGTAATTACAGAGAAACAAAACTCTAAACCAATGATGCAGCTTGTCATAATTAAGCCAAGGAGCTTAAAAGGCATGCAAGCCTTTTCTAATTAATTGCAATGCCATTTAATTTACGAGTAATAAAAATTAATAATTAACCTAATAATTTCCCTCCTTGGCTTCCCCCCTCCCCCGGTCTTTGCTAAGGCATTATCCAAGTTTAATTAGATAATGAAGTGTGAGTGCAAGTCATGGACTGCACATTAACCACATTTCTGGAAAATGAAGCTCTCCACGGCATTCACAGGTGGCTCAACAGTAAATATGTTATTCCAGTAAATGCTTAATTCAGTTCCAGATGGCCTTTGAATCCCCCTAAGATCTCTCTGGAGGTTTCATGGAATAATGAAACTAACTTATGAAATAAGCAGGCTGTGTTAAGAACTACTAACAGAACTTGGATTTTTGCACTGGTAAATGTGAGCAGCATTTCTTTTAAGGTGCAGAGTGGTAAGCTGCAGTACAGCAGTCAAAAGCTCTGCTCATGACCTGAGTTCGATCCCCACGGAAGTTGGTTTCAGGTAGCTGGCTCAAGGTTGACTCAGCCTTCCATCCTTCCAGGGTCAGTAAAATGAGTACCCACCTTGCTCATTTGATTCCAACTGAAGTCGGTTTCAGGTAGCTGGCTGAAGGTTGACTCAGCCTTCCATCCTTCTGAGTGGATCTAGGGTCTGTACTGTGGACCCTAGATCCACAGGCTCCTTCCTGTGACCCAAGAGATGCCTTGACCAAGGTTAGAAGGCAAGCACGTCCCTACATAGGGTTGCAAGCTCCAGGTTGGGAAATACCTGGAGATTTTTGGGGCGGAGCGGGAGGATGGTGGGGTTTGGGGAGGGGAGGGAATTCGATGCCTTATACTCCAAATTCCTAAGTGGCCATTTTCACCAGGTGAACTGATCTCAATCAGCTGGAGATCAGTTGTAATAGCAGGAGATCTCCAGCTAGTACCTGGAGGTTGGCAACCCTATCCCTACACGTGCATTGGAGGGCACAATGATGGGTAAGAGCCATGTTGTGGACACATCATATGTGATCTAGGGTTTCTGACAGTATGGAGATACAGAAGACAGCTCTTCTGCAGACTCTTCTGCACTATTTGGGTAATGCCAGAACATGCCTTCAATTGCCCTGGGATACCAACTGTACCAATGTAAGTAAGTCTCCAGTTTTTAAAGGAACTGGAAGAACCGTGTAATAGATCTTCAGCTGTCAGTTTTCACAGCTGTATTTTAAATGTATAAATAGGAACTTTAGAAATTCGTCAGCAAAATGATTCTGTTTAGTGGCTGGAGTGATATTGATGTTGGGATACACAATAACAGACTGATATTATATATTCTTACTGCAGTTCCTTAACAGTTTTTATTCCTGGATATATTAAAGGGTACCAGCGGAATGCAATTTGTATCATACAAAGAGAGGCACTGCAAGTTTGCTGTATCTTAAATTAGTATGTATAACAGAGGTAGACAGGAGGCTATGGTATTTTCCAGTCTCATCATTGTACTCCCAGGAACTCCAGGAACACAGGGTTACATTTGCATGTTCTCTCAGTCTTTCTAATTCCAAACTCATTTGGAGTTTACAAAGGTTATTCTCACAGTTTAAATATCTAATGCTGAATGTATTTTAAATTAACGTTCACTGTATTGGTATTCCAGCAATGCTCACAATAAAATAGATTGAGTTCTCACATTCTGCAGAATACTCTCATTTTGCCAGGACTTCTAAGAAAATATGTGTGATATTCATTAAGTTGTGAAATATAATCTCAAGAAAGCTACACCTTGTTTTAGCAAATTTCTCCTTAGTTTCGTACAGTAAATGTCACATTATCTATTTTGTGGCACACATGTGTTTCAGTTTTAAGAATAATACCACAATAGAGACCCCCTTCAGTTTTTCCCAATGTCCACCATGGGCAGCGAAATCCTAAGGGGGGTGGGTAGTAGCGTGGTGCCCAAGGACGGGCTTCTGAGCGGCTTGCTAGGCCAGCACCGCAAGCCAAAAATGTCATTTCCTCAAAACCCTGTGACACTGCTCCATGTAGTTTCACGTAGGGTTGCCAGGTCCCTCTTCGCCACCAGCGGGAAGTTTTTGGGATGGAGCCTGAGGAGGGCGGGGTTTGGAGAGGGGGGACTTCAATGCCATGGAGTCCAATTGCCAAAGCAGACATTTTCTCCAGGTGAACTGATCTCTATCGGCTGGAGATCAGTTGTAATAGCAGTTGTAATAGATCAGTTGTAATAGCAACTAAAGTTAGTCCTGCTCCCGGGAATGCCCCCTTTGGCGCCGGTGTGAGTCCTTGAACCGCAGAAACACTGCTGCAGCTGCAGCACCGGTGCTCTTGCGTGGCATTGCGCCACCTCCCCAGTGCCAGCTTAAGCGGCCCTGTGCCCGCATTAATGCCCATTTAGCCGGCACAAGTGGCACTAAGGCTGGTGCAGGGGTTGTGCCAGCTCCTAAGGCCATCCGCCCCCCAGTATTGCTCTGTAAATGATTGACTGCTTCCTTGGCCCAGTGGAGAAGGGATCACTTACTTATTATTAATACTTTTGGAAATTCTTAACTATGTATACCTCCATGTGTTTGAATACATGTTTGACTGTAATATTTTCTTAGTTTTATATATTCAGAGATTATTTTAAAAACTCTTTGATCCCTATTCTCAAGGTCAGTAGAAAAGCATAATATGCAAATAAAGTATTGAGCTGCAGTCATATTAAAATATATTTTTAGTTTATTGTTTTTAAGCCATCTGTCTCACATAGCTTCATCATTATTCTTTCGATTACAGAGCCGATAAAATTCTTAAAATATCGAGTCAATCATTTGATAGCATCTTATGCTATAATATACTTTATCTTCTTTTGATGTTCTTAATTATGGATCTGCAGGATCATAAAGCTGATATATCAAGACGAAACAATATGTTCTCTTTTGAAGCGCCGCGTGAAAGGTTCAGGATTACAGATGCTGTTTTGCAAACACGGGTTATTAATACAAGAGACTTTTCCCTCTCTCTAGTAAATAATTATTTATTTATTTTTATGTAGAAAAGAGCAAGAGTCCAGTAGCACCTTAAAGACTAACACAATTTTTGGCAGCTGTAGCTCACAAAAGCTCATAGCCTGCCAGAAATTCTGTTAGTCTTTTAGATGCTACTGGACTCTTGTTCTTTTCGACTGCTATTGACAGACTAACATGGCTACCTAGGGTTGCCAGGTCCCTCTTTGCCATCGATGAGAGGTTTTTGAGGTGGAGCCTGAGGAGGGTGAGGTTTGGGGAGGGGAGGGACTTCAATGCCACGGAGTCCATTTGCCAAAACAGCCATTTTCTCCAGTGGAACTGATCTCTGTCACCTGAAGATCAGTTGTAATAGCAGGAGATCTCCAGCTACTACCTGGAGGTTGGGAACCCTAGACCTACCAGTTGTTATTTTTATGTGAAGTTCTTATCCTGCCTGTGTCTCCAAAGGGGATCCAAAATGGCTGATGAACAAAATCACCAGTATCATTTAGATAAACAAGATGCAGTGTAAAAAAAAGGAGGAACAAAAAATCCATACATGAAAAATCCATTCTGGTCTCTACCAGGGAAAGCCATCTGGCTATAGGCAGAGTGCCACAGGCCTACTGAGCTCCCCACCTCAAATTTGGTTCCTGTATAGGGTTGCCAACCTCCAGGCACTAGCTGGAGATCTCCCGCTATTACAACTGATCTTCAGCTGATAGAGATCAGTTCACCTGGAGAAAATTGCTGTTTTGGCAACTGGGCTCCATGGCATTGAAGTCCCTCCCCTCCCCAAACCCTGCCCTCCTCAGGCTCTGCCCCAAATACCTCCTGCCATTGGCGAAGAGGGACCTGGCAAACGTAAGGTCACTGGACACTCATGAACAGCTGGGAGGCAAAGTGGGGTTCTGCAGTGGGAGGGAAGAACCAGTGGGAATTGAAAAGGGTGCTTCTGTGATCATAAAAAAAGTGATAGGGTACAAACCAGGATGTGCATATAACCAACCAGACCAGAAGCTCAGGAGAGAAGCATAAGGTATCTGGCCATCTGCTTTGGAAACAAAATGTTAGACCGGATGGATCTTTGGTTGGCTCCACCGAGGCAGTCCTTAAATATGACACTGTGAAGTCTTAAAGAGTATAAAATCCAGGGATGAGCACCCATTGTAGCTTCCGAGTGGAATGAGCAGCACATAAGTAATGACAAGACTCTGCAAAGTACTAAGCGGCAATCTAGTGCAAGTTACAGACCTTCCTAACATTCAGCAAGCATGGATTACATGGCACAGTGCTGGATCTGCTCTTTGGAAACCAGTTGTTTTTCCGTTACATCACTGTGACATTTAAAATCTTTGGGTAAGAATCTCATTTATTATGCATTGTCAGCCTAATTCATTATTTGTGTGACTTTATAAGCAGCAAAAGAAATAATGGATTATGTCAACTGCATGTCACTTAATGAAGATAAAGAGTAACTTAATTTCCATATTAATTTCTCAGCCTGAAATGACAGTAGGTGGTATTGTAACCTTTGGGGTCAAGTTAATTGTTTCAGTTCTGGACGTTTAGACAAGGACTAATTTAGTTTAAGGTTCCATATGCTCTAGATCTGATTCATTCATAGAATCATAGAATCGTAAAGTTGGAATTTCCAACACAATGCAGGAAATTCACAACTGCCTTCCCCCTCCACACACCCAGTGTCCCTCACTCCATGCCCAGAAGTTGGCCAAAAATAAATCTTCCAGAATCCCTGTCCAATCTGGCCTGCAGGAAAATTGCTTCCTGACCCCGAAGTGGTGATCGGCGTTTCCCTGGGCGCGTAAGAAAGGGCCAGTAGAGCCAAACATTGATACAACAAGTAGATGAGATGAGGTGACATGACTTGTTCTTGAGAAACCCGTGCTGGCTCTTCGTAATCACAGCCATCCTTTCTAAATTCTCCAGGACTGACTGATATATTTTTCCCCACCACCACCACCACTACTGCATCTGTTCTGAAAGTTAATTGGGGAAGATGTTTTAAAAGTTAGAAGGTGCTGCCTTTCTTAAAAGAGCAATTTCCATTTGCCGTAGTGATTTATATGTGAACATTACAGAAATGTTGTAGCATACATTTCAAAATGTCATCTATGGTGTGAAGAGTCCCTGGAGTCAATTCTTCTCTTTATTCATGTGTAGGATCTCCCTTGGGTCTATAGTTACCATGGAAACAAGTGTAAGGTGTTTTTTTCCCATTTTTAATACTTTGTCTTTTCTTAGCTTCCAAGTGTTAAGGTTACAACTACAGTGTTCTTTTTGTTAAACTTGTAGTGCCAGCAATTCTGAGATATGATAGATATACATAGATTACGGTAATCTGTTTTCTTTATGTTCTCTACATGTTTTCATCAAAATAAATAGTGGCGGAATTAGTAAATTCAAAAGGTTTCTTGGGTTTCTACACTGTACTTTCTCCTCTTTAAAGACTCAGAATCCATTCCAAGATATATTTACATGATATGAGAAGCATAAAACCAGGTTAAATCAACACAAAGAATAAGTATGCATTCCTTTTGGGTTTCTCAATACATTTGCTGTAGGATTAGCTTTGTAAAAATTTGCAATATCACTGTCTAAACTCCTGTGGGGACTAAGAGCGTATTCCTGAGGGGGGTGGGAAAGCTCCATAGAAGCTGGCGTGGGGGCAAACATGCTGGTGTCTGGGAGCTGCAGAGCTCCGCCAGCCCCTGCCGCCAGCACAGTCACGTGGGCAGGGATGTCCTGGAAGGGAAAGCATGTGCCAGTGTTGAGGAAGCGTTCCCAGGGCGTTTCAAGGGGCAGAGCTGACATTAGTCAGCTTCCTAGCCCCTTTCACCCTGAGAACGCCCCCTTGAGTGGTGGCAGGGCTGCGTCACCTTTTGGGGTGGCACGGCCTCTCTGTTCACTGTGCGTAATTTCCCCCTTTTTTCCTTTGTAACGTTTACAAAGGCTTTATTGTCCTCCGCAGCGGCCAGGAAGCCTCTGAGGAAGCAGTGTGGCTGTGACGCTCCTGGCTGCCGCGGATCCAACCCCCCAACCCCCTCAGGAATGGGCTGCCCGTGCTCAAAGCAGCCCTTTTGCACTCTTATTCGGGAATAAGTCAATAAGATTTACCTCTGAAGAAATTTGTGCAGGATCATACATAAGCCTTTGAAAGACCGTAACCTCCGACATATTACAAGACAGCAACCATTTGGTGTTTCTGTGTCCTGTTTCGTCAGGGCTGGCCCAAGAATTTTTGACATCCTAAGAAATGGATTCACCCCTCCCCCACGTACACCTCAGGAAAGTCCCCCTCCTCCCTTGCACTGTGGATAAGCCACCACCTACCACCGTTCTCCTCCACAGGGAAGTCAGTGTTACCCTCCTTCACTCTCCTCCTTCACCACAGGGAAGTTACCCCCCACACACATACCTTACTGGGGCTGTGATGCCACACCTCCCACCAGGTATGGATCAGGAGGCCAAAACGGCCCTCAAAAAGAGCCCTGCCCCCTGCCCCACCCGCAGGCACACATCCCCACACGGAGGGGGGAGGAGGGGGACAGCATGCCTTCGTCCCCTGGATGGAAGGAGGGAAGGAACAGACTCACCACTGTCTGCCCACAGGGACTGGGTATGCAACTAAATCATCTAGGCTGTGGTCCAGAAAGTCCTGCAGCTGTCAAATTTAAAAACCAAAAACACCTTGAAATTCACTCCCCTTTAGGTTCTGGATAAAAGCATATAAATTAGCTGCAAAGTTGACTTTTAACGTTTATTAAAGCGATTATTAAAAATGCTTTTCCCCTCACAGAACTGCAAACTCAAAGCACACTGCCCATTTACACCCAAGCCGAGCCTTTCGCCAGATTACTTCAATTTTCTTCCCAAGCTGAAATTGAATGCCAGGTTGAATGGTTTTGCACCTGCGCAGTAGCTGCTTCATGAATAATTAATTTGATCCGTATGTTTCAGTCTGATGAGCTTGTGAAAGCAGCCAATCAAGTCAGCTCTTCACCGCAATACCAGACTAGAGTCATGTGGCTGACTATGAAACAATAGTTATTTCTTCACGGAATAGAAGTACAATTCCTGAAGGGCAATGCAACAGTGTGTATCCATGGGTCATGTCTGACCTGAACAGTTCCCTGATTTTCCTTTTATCAAACACTGGCCTCATGGGCTAAGACTACAGTGGGGAAAAATAAGCCACGCAACCCAAGACATCTCTTTTGTTAGTTAGACAGGTTTTAACAGGAAACCAGCAGATGCAACAGGAAGTTGGAGGAAAAAACTACATTTCCCATGAGGCTGATCAAAAATGCAGATGTGTAAACTTATCTAGAACTAGACAGCTTGCTTGCTTTAGCCATCAACAATGACTAAGTTAGGCAGCAAAATGGGACACGTGGAGACACATCACAAGCTGTAAAGTTTTGTCTTTTATTTCATTAGGTGTTTGATTCTCTGATCACAATTGTTCAAAAAACTGCAAGCCAAGCCATCAAGTGATTAGAGGCAATGATGTGGAATATACAATAATTGACCTTCCAATATATCATTCCGACAATCAATTTCTGCAGCAAAATTCTTTGAGACTTTCTACCTTTGGAAAACCTTTCCACTTCAACTAATCTGCTAAGGAACCACTGGGCGTCTGCCATGAATCTCTGCAGGTTGCAAAGGACTGTTGGACACATTTTATTGCTCATAATCATTTTTGTGGTGTCCTGGCCTGATTTGCTGGAGTTCACTGTGTGTGAATTAAGACTGTGCTATTAAACGCATCTTACACCCACTGTGCTTGAATTTAACAGCAAGATGAGCAGTTGTAGGCAACGGTCTTTCAGGTATGGTTGTCCACTTGCTGATCTTTTCATTGAGAGTAGGCACATTTGAACACCTGCCAGTTCGGTTCACTGTATATTTGCTTGTTACAAATGGAACCTGTGGTCTGTCCATCAGTTTGCTATTAGGGAGCGGTTTGAGCCTGTGCCTTAGGTTACTTCTCAGGTATCAAACAGCATAGTACAGAGTAATAGGCAGTGTTTCACACATTTGCGTTCTCATAGAGCCCCAAGGCAGTCCTATTTTCCCATTTCCACACAGACCTGTTGTCTCTGCATGCTGCTCAGCCATCAGTGTCAACCAATGATTACAAGTAAACACTCCATGTCATAAAAAGTCTTATCATTTAGAGTTTAAGTCTGTTTTATTCACATGATTCCACACATTATCTCACATTCTTACTGGAAGCATAGTTTTTCCCCTTACACCATTTAATGACTTTACTTAACACCCTGACCTGCATAGCTGAGGCTAGCTTGATCTCATCAGATCTCAAAAGCTAAGCAGGTTCAGCCCTGGTAAGTATTTGGATGAGAGACCAAGGAAATCCAAGATTGCTATGTAGAGGCAGGCAATGGAAAACCATCTTTGAAGGTCTCTTGCCTTGAAAACCCACTAGGGGTCACCATAAGTCGGCATGGTTGGGTGGTGCTGGAAAGATTGCACTTTCCAGCACCACCCAACCATACATGACCCCAAGTAGAATCAGTCTACTGTGCAGAGGCAAAAGCCCCTGCAAAGGCAAGGAAATGAAGTTTTTTCACCACAACCACTGCACAACTGCAAAACTTTTTGATAGCCATTTAAGGTAGTTGACAGACCTGGTGAACAGATCAGATGCTTGTCCCACAAGTGATTGTGACTGCGATACAACGTATGTCCAGCTACAAAATGGGTGCTCCACATATTTCGTGACATCTCTAATGGAATATCTCTGATAAATTCCCAAGGAACCTCAGGGCTTCCTGACCACAGCTTGAAAACCATTGTTATATAGGGTTGCTAGGGAAATACCTGTGTTGGGAAATACCTGGAGATTTTGGAGGTGGAGCCTGGGGAGGGGAGGGACCTCAGCAGGGTACAATGGTTCCAAAGCAGCCATTTTCTCCAGGGGGACAGATTCTACTGTCTGGATATCAATTGTAATAGAGGGAGATCTCCAGGCCCCTGTGGAGATTGGCAACCCTAGTTATGTAATACATAACCATAGTTAGAACAGAATTGTTCCCTGCACATTCCATTTCTTTTGGCTTGTTTGAAAGCAGGACATCTGTTGCCCACGTACCCTGCCTGACACTGAGGAGATTTAGTGAGCTACTGATGAAATCAGGCTACAGAATTTGAAAGATTCCCCCCCCCCCCCAAAAAAAGGATGTCCTGAAATAAGTGATTTTTTACAGTATTAAGTATTTTCAGGCGGTTGCCAGCCTGTAAGTAATCACTTGTCTCCTGGATTTAATCAAGGTATTTGTCTTCTTCAGAGTCTTCTGTATAATAAAGTTGTTTTCACCTTGTCAATCTTATGCTCCCCTAACGCTGGCAGGCAAGAAAATGTAATGTAATTTAATTAGCAGCTCCATTTGCCTTGGAGAGGTGAAAGTGTATTTTGCACACATTTGAAATCCACGAAGCAAATTTGGATATTGCTTTTTGCCTTGCATTCTGCCCCAAAACATTTGAAAAGAAAAATTCTGCTATGTGTGCTTTGTGCGTACACTCAAGCAACAGCAAATCCAGGAAGACAAAAAGGCCCTGCGTTATCAGTAGCTGACAGTTTTATCCGAGGAATAATGCAGTCATGGCTCAGCGCTGGAGGTTTATAAATGTCAAAAATCCTAATAAGCTTTGATTATGTCAGGGTGTTGTGGTTGTTGTTTTTTATATATTCTTCATCTCAAAAGGAGCAGCTCTGCACAGCTATTTAAAATTGTGCCTGTAATGTGCAAATGGCATCAAAACGTCTGCGCTGTTAAGAGATCACAACATGAATTTGGTTATTTTCCCAGAACAGTTGCACGGCTTTGATGCCGAAAGATTCCCTCATGTGCTCCGGATGGTTTGGCATGTGGCATATTGTGCAGCTTGGCCTGATCAGATCCAAGGCGGGAGATCTGGCAAGCTTTGCTCCTAAGACACACTTCTTGGCTACCGGAGAGATCGTCTCAGCGAGCAAAGTCACAAAAGGCTTTTTTTTATTGCCCTCCGCTTTTTTCCTGCTTCCTTTCACGGGTGGTGCTCAGATCGCTGCTGCCAAGTGGCCCATGAGACAACTGATAACAATTGGGCTTGTGGAAGCTGAGCCAAGGTGCAATGGGGTAGGGCTGAACATTGATCCTGTTCGCTGGCCTGACACTGCAGCTGTCAGATTTAGCATGGATTAGCGCCTTTAATCATTTACAACAGGCCTGTACAACCTGAGACCTGCCAAGACAAATGCAGCCCAATGGCCAAGTGTAGCAGACCACAAGCGCTTGAGAACCGGTTACACTTCTGTTGCCTGTCTGGAAGTACAAAATCAGTTAGATGTTTTCAAGCAGCTGGATGCAGGGGGTGGGCGGGCAGTGTTTGGCTTAGTGACTTACAAGTTGAAGGTGCCTGTTTGTGTGTTTAGTACATTGTATCCTGCCTTTCCTCCAAGGACCTCAGGGAAGCAGCCATCGGCTTCCCTGTCTCCATTTTACCCTCACAACAACCCTGTGAGGTAGATCAGGTTGACAGAGAACGATTGGCTGAAGATCAGCCAGTGAGCTTCATGGCTAGGGTTGCCAACCTCCAGGTAATAGCTGGAGATCTCCTGCTATTACAACTGACCTCCAGCCGATAGAGAGCAGTTCACCTGGAGAAAATGGCCACTTTGGCAATTGGACTCTATGGCATTGAAGTCCCTCCCCTCCCCAAAAACCACTCCACTTTCCGCCCCAAAGACTTCCTGCCGGTGGCAAAGAGGGACCTGGAAACCCTATTCATGGCACAGTGGGGGTTTGAACTAGGGTCTCCCAGACCCTAGTCCAAACGTTATCCTCTATGCCAAGCAGACTATCTATAAACACTACAAAATCATTGCACCTGAAAGGATTATAAAGCCATTACACTTAAGGCACAAGGTGAATTCTGCTACACCAGATTTCAGAGATTAGCCCTCATTAATCCTCATAATTCAAAGAATCATAGAATCATGGTGTAGAAAGACCACCAGGGTCATCTAGTCCAACCCCCCGCACAATGCAGGAAATTTACAACTGCCTTCCTCCCACACCCCCAGTGGCCTGGAGGAAAATCGCTTCCTGATCCCAAAGTGGTGATCGGCATTTCCCTGGGCATGTAAGAGAGGGCCACAAGAGGCATACACTGAAGCAACCCTTTCTGCAGTCCCTCTCATGATATGCCTAAGTTCACAGAATCAGCATTGCTGACAGATGGCCATCTAGCCTCTGCTTAAAAACCTCCAAAGAAAGAGAGCCCACTACCTCCTATGGAAGCCTCTTCAACTGAAGAACCGCTCTAACTGTCAGAAAGTTCTTCCTAATGTTTAGCCAGAAACCCTTTTGATTTAATTTCAATCCATTGGTTCTGGTTCAACCTTCTGTGCCAACAGAAAACTGTCCTATATATGACAGCCCTTCAAATACTTGAAGATGGTTATCATATCACCTCTCAGTCATCACTTCTCCAGGCTAAAGCATACCGAGTTCTTCAACCTTTCCTCATAGGGCTTGGTCTCCAGATCCCTCACCATCTTTGTTGCCCCCCTCTGGACACGTTCCAGCTTGTCTGCATCCTTCTTAAATTGTGGTACCCAAAACTGAACACAATACTCTAGGTAATTCAGATTGGGTTTCCAGGTCCCTCTTTGCCACCGGTGGGAGGTTTTTGGGGCAAAGTCTGAGGAGGGTGGGGTTTGAAGAGGGAAGGGACTTCAATGCCATAGAGTCCAATTGCCAAAGCGGCCATTTTCTCCAGGGGAACTGATGTCTATTGTCTGGAGATCAGTTGTAATAGCAGGAGATCTCCAGCTAGTACCTAGAGATTGGCAACCCTAAATTCAGATCATAGTGTGCCACAAGGAGGTTTGTATCTTGTACATGCATTCCACTCACCCCTAACCAAAACATAATGGGTTACCTCTTCATGAGTACTGTGTTGTTCGTATTTGCATAGCACTGTAAAACACTGGGAAGGTTAATGCTAGAGATACTAATCTTATTCATGCATTATTTTGCTCATTTTCAGAAAGATATTCCAGAGATAACTTAGAATTGATGCCCCTGACAATGGGGTAAGGATCATTCAATGAACGTAATTGGTTGTGAAAATACACCATATTATGGATGCTGGTCTTCAGTTGATTATCAAAAAGAATTTTTCTCTTTTGCTTGCGATTTAAGTTCTTTCCTCTTTGAAGGCTGAAAGGGAAACTCTCAAAAGAGGCCCCAAAGATCACACAAACAACAAAAAGTAAGTTTCCCAGCTGCTGCTATCTGATAAATATGCTATCCTTGACATTCCTTGAGGGCAAAAGGGATTCTGCAAGATAAGGACAAACTGCACACAAGACTGAGTAACATTTTTTTTTTAAAATAGCAGCCTCATGAGTAGGGTTGCCAGGTCCCTCTTTGACACTGGTGGGAGGTTTTTGGAGCAGAGCCTGAGAAAGGGTGGGGTTTGGGGAGGGACTTCAATGCTATAGAGTCCAATTGCCAAAGCGGCCATTTTCTCCAGGTGAATTGATCCCTATCGGCTGGAGATCAGTTGTAGCAGCAGGAGATCTCCAGCCACCATCTGGAGGTTGCAACCCTACTCATGAGTGTGCAGTTGTCAGCAGAGGTGGAAGGGTGGGGGAAAGGCATGGAAGAGGGTGCTTAACCCCACCATCCATTTGTGTATGTCAAGTGCCGTCAAGTCGCAGCCGACTTATGGCGACCCCTTTTAGGGGTTTTCATGGCAAGAGACTAGCAGAGGTGGTTTGCCAGTGCCTTCCTCTGCACAGCAACCCTGGTATTCCTTGGTGGTCTCCCATCCAAATACTAACCAGGGCTGACCCTGCTTAGCTTCTGAGATCTGACGAGATCAGGCTAGCCTGGGCTATCCAGGTCAGGGCACCATCCATTTATTCTACTCTAAATCAGCGGTTTCCAAACTTTTTGATTCATGGAGCACTTTTCAGGAGAGAAATTCGTCACGAAGCACTAATTTTCACCTAGCACTTATATACTAAACCGAATGACAGTAGTATTGATGATGGAAGGTAATTTAAGAATTTGGGCATAATAATTTCTTCTCCATACTTACCTACACACAGTTCTTGGCTGCAAAAATTCACAATTTTGAGATCTTGTCACATTTGTTTTATTTATTTTTCTTTCCAGTCTCTTCACGGAGCACTAGGAGATGTTTCGTGGAGCACCAACTGCTCCGTGGAGCACAGTTTGGAAACCGCTGCTCTAAAGTATCAATTCACCCCTTGTGTGTTCTTCCACTGGGTTCCATATGCAGATTTACTTTTAAAAATATGTATCTTGAACCCTGAATGAAGAAAACAATTGGCAGGGAGGAGGCTATGTTGAGCAGAAAAATAGCCTGTGAGGAAAAGATTCTCAATCCTCACGCCAGCTTCTCTGCTTAAAATCACAGCCTCCCCAGGCTGTTTTTCAAAGGGGTGTTGTCATACATATTGACATATTGACATACAACTGTAATCTTTCCCATATTTTTGGTTAAAAATTGCAGCTTTTTCACTTTGTATAGTTTTTTGTCAGGAAGGGGAAGAATTTTTTTTCTTCAGCCACTTCATGACTGATTCGGTCGGTTTGCATTTTTCATGTGCTCTTTGGCCTTTGCCATCACTGAATATTACAAGCAAGTTGTAATATTACCTTGGTGGCTGATTTTTTTAAGGAAATAGTTACAGCCTTGGAGGGTGGACTTTATGCTGTGATAACTGACTGAGATTCCTTACCTCCCCAAATCCTGCCATCCCCAGACTGTACCCCCAAATCTCCAGGAATTTCCTAATCTGGAGTTGACAACTCTATCTGGAAGAAGCCGCCACCTGGGTATTTTCTAAACTAACTCTGTAATCTTAAGGACACTTTCCTGGGAGGGAGTCCTATTGAGTAGACTTAGGTAGAATTCTGAGTAGACCTGCTTAGGATTTCTCTTATATCCTCGTAATTTACTGTAACCCTCTGGGTTTGGCCGTCTGTTGAAGCTTTTAATTTACCTTTTTGTCCCTGTGGAGGAGCTATAGGAGGTGTCTGAGGAAAAAGAAGAGATTTTCTGAGAGAAAGGGGAGAGGAAAGAGTTTCTTACATCACATTATCATTCCACCTTCTGTCTCATTGCCATTTAGTGCTTGATTCACACCTACACAATTTAATGGCTACAGTTCGAAGTGGTAACTTCTCTTGTGTGAATGAGCCATCAGAGATGGAAAATATCGGATGTTTATATCAAATCATTTCAAAAATGATTTTATGGATTTGGAAGCAATCATGAACAGAAGACAGGGGGACAGAGGACAGGTGGGGTAAAAGTACAATAAAGAAAATGATTCCATGATCTTTCATTGAGGTGGATCCACACATTCACTTGTGAGCCACTGAATAATTACATAATATATATGCATGTCTAAATCAGTCCTTTGATAGCCTTTCGCTAACGTGGAATCCTAAGCAGAGTTATACCCTTCAAAATCCATTGAAGGTAATAGGTTTTAAAAGTATGTTAACTCTGTTTAGGATTATACTGTAAATATATTAAACGTGCTCTAGTAGTGCAGAAGCTTTCCCTGTTTCCCAGAAATATGTCTGCTTGTACTTTTTTCTAGTTTAGAACAGCAACAAGGCATATCAGGCTTCAGCAGTCAGGCCTCATAAACAGAATCACTCTGCTGAGGAAATAAGGCATCTGTTCAAAGAGTGGCAGGTAGAACAAAGAAGAATTAATGCACACTGCACAGTATTTATCCTCTGAGTAGACTGTGGTGGTGGAGCCATTCAGTGTACAAGAGGTATCCCGGTTATCAATTTAAATTTGCTTAGCCTTTGAAATCCTCTTTGAAGACAAACATAATGGCCGTTTCTGCCCTAGGAGATTATTGGTCTGCAAGCTCCCTCCCAAGCTCCATTGAGCTTAATGAGGCTTGCATGGAAGCAGGGTTGAGTGGGCTACACTCATTACATGCACATTTGCCTTTCAGAGAAAATCCACAGGCTCCACATTACAAAGGCAGTTTGGACACTTCCATCACATTTGTCCTAGGGCAAATTTTTGGGGAGGGGGAGGCTGTTCTCATGATCATTTCCTTGCTGGGAAGTTCTGATTTTCAGTCAGCCCCTGGTGACTTTTCGTTCCACTGGCACCAGCTGTATTGGTCAAGGAACTGAAGCAGCAAGCAAAAAGCGGATGTGTGCTTACTTCAGTGTGCAGGATCGATATCGCACTGTTAGCTCTAACAACGGCAGGATGCCCAGGCATCAGTGTAGGTTAGGGTTGCCAGGTCCCTTTTCACCACCGGTAGGAGGTTTTTGGGGCAGAGCCTGAGGAGGGAGGGATTTGGGGAGGGGAGGAACTTCAATGCCGTAGAGTCCAATTGCCAAAGCAGCCATTTGCTCCAGGTGAACTGATCTCTACTGGCTGGAGATCAGTTGTAATAGCAGGAGATCTCCAGCTAGTACCTGGAAGTTGCCAACCCTAGTGTAGGTTGACTAAAACCTGTCATCGTCACATACTGGCCTCCATCCCACTGCTGGGCTCAGCAAAGTTAGAAGTCTTTTCCCAAGCTAAGGGGCCTTCCTCCAGTTTCAGTAGCCCTTCCGCTGGTGGAAGGAAGCACTTAAATTGGAGGAAGGCTTTTTTGCCTGGAGAAAGGCTTCAAACTTTGCTGAGCACAGTGGTAGGATATGTGCCACAGAAAGAAGTAGATTCTCACCAATCCCTTCTTCACTAAAGGGGAAAGAACTGGGGAGAGAGGTTCTTGCCTGCTGGATAAGTCCTCAGGAAGAACACCTCTGCCTTAGGGCTGCCAACCTCCAGGTACTAGCTGGAGATCTGCTATTACAACTGATCTCCAGCCTACCTCAGGCTCCTCCCCAAAAATCTCCAGGTATTTCCCAACCCACAGTTGACAACCCTACTCTGTCCTCATGCACTGAGTATTAGAAAAAGGGAAGTGTTGCCATGATATTTTTCTTATGTTTACTATCAAGCATTAACTCTGCTCAAAAGACAAAAACACTTCTGGGTGAGATATCAGAAGGCAGAGAAATGCTAAAACAGAAAGGAATGCAAGGCAGCTCCTCTATAAATCTTGCAAATACCTACCTTAAGAGGGATTCATTCTCCACCCCCCAAGGACCTTGGAGCCTCCTCTAAGATAATTTGTTCATACCTGGCTATATCTAACTTCCAGATCTCCCCAAGGGAGCACTTTAGACACTCTCCATGTGAAAGGGGAAAACCCCTCTATAGGTTTGCCAGCTCTGGGTTGGGAAAAAACTGGAGATTTTGGGGGTAGAGCATGGGGAGGATGGGGTTTGGGAAGGGGGGAGGAACATTGGCAGTGTATAAGGCTATAGAGTCCATCTTCCATAGCAGCCATTTTCTCCAGGGGAATTGGTCTCTGTTGCCTGGAGATCAATTGTAATAGTGGAAAATCTCCAGGTGCCACCTGGACGTTGGCATCCCTACCTCTCAACCATAGAGACAAAGGCTTCTTTCCAGACTGCTCATCTTTGAAAGACTGCACTGTTATTATTCCCACTTTCAGATGCCAACACCCTGTCCCCTCCATAGTCTCAGCAAAAGGGTATAAGAAGTAACCCCTCAGCCACAATTTTTGTAGCCAGTTTTGAAATCATCCTGTTGCCCCGGCCACTTGGTTTGCCTCTGCCTCATGGACCCGTGTCTTCTTCCCCCACCTGGTCAGTTTCAACTCCTGACCTTACTTCTTCACCACTGAGGACAAACCCCCTCTTCTTTCCAAGATAGGGTTGCCAGGTCCCTCTTTGGCACTGGCGGGAGGTTTTTGGGGTGGAACCTAAGGAGGGTGCAGTTTGGGGAGGGAATTCAATGCCATAGAGTCCAATAGGCAAAGTGGCCATTTTCTCCAGGGGAAGTGATCTCTATCGGCTGGAGATCAGTTGTAATAGCAGGAGATCTCCAGCTACTACCTGGAGGATGGCAACCCTATTCCAAGAGCAGACTCATATCTCTCCCCCCCTTTTTTTGGCGACTTGATGGCACTTTACACATGCACCCAGTTTTATTCCTCATTTTTGCTAGGGAAAGGTTTTGTGTTGCATTTACTTGACATTTTTCCTTTCTGTAATTTTATTTCTTTGCTCTGCCATATTGCGTAGATTAATGTGGCTTATCTTCTGTTTATAAAATAAAACAACCCTTCTGATTAAGAGTCTTTCCCCCACCCCCTCATTTTGCCAAGTGTTGATCTGAATCTGGACCTTGGTATAAACAGGCTAGATAGATCTCAAGTACTGAAATACACGTGTTTGTTCCATACTAGCAAGGGGATGCCTTTGCACGTTATGGCCCTGATACGTATAGATCTATTAAGGTAACAATGTTTCCCAGTACACAATGGCATCTGGCTTTGCAAAAGAATCCAAATCACATTTTTGTTTTACTGCAATGCAGGAAATGCAGTCCTTAATTCTTGTATTGTTGAAATGAGTCTTAAATGAAGTGTTTCAGCAAGATCCCCAGGTCTGGTTTTTGCAGCATCCTTGTTTATACATTCTTGATATGAATATCCCATTCTGAAGTCAATGTAAAAATATGCATCCTTTTAAAACTAAAAGAAAACAAGCAGAAACCAGCAGATTTTTAAAGGCATAGAATGTACCATTTGCCCAACAAGTCACCCATTAAAAAGTACTTTAGATGACTAGTGTTTGTGATGTTTCTGGGTGGGAGAGTTAATTCTTATGCAGGAAAGGGCAGGTTTTTGTTTTGTTTTTTTAAATATTCCTCTAAGCAATCTTTGGACAACACGGGACTTGCAGTGCAATCCCACACACTTATGAGCCCCTTGACTTCAGTAGGCATAGAAAAATGTAACTGCTTAGCATTGCATTTTTGTTCACTGTAGATTTCTCCAGATCCCATAAAAATAAGTGTAAAATGGTGACAATTAATTTTGTACTCGAATATTTGACAGTATTACAGGGAAGGGAATTCTCAAGTGAAGTCCCTGCCAAAAATAATGGAATGTGTTATGATTAGGAATCAATTTTATATCCTTCATGTACCTACAAATGATTTGCTGCTCCATTGTAGCATGGGATTATTTAGCTGTCATGTTGCTGTTGCATGTCCATAATACTCAAGTGACAACTTGATTTCCACTTTCCTGTTCATGCAAACAGAAGTAATTTATTCTGGTTGGCGATGGAAAACAAAAACACCCAACAAAATGGGTATTAAACAAAACAAGCCCACCCCCTCACCCCATTTGTGATTATGAACAACATGGTAGGCACAATTAAATTCAGTATTGACAATATGTGGATACTGTTTCCTGCAATATCTGCTGGCTAGTTTGGAAAAAAGTTAAGTTGAGCGACAAAGAATAAACAGCAAAAATGGGAGAGGGACTGATTGGGGAAAAGCTATTTAAAAGGCACTTTATGTGTCAAAGGGTCTGATTTTTTTAAAGATCTGTGGATGAAATGCCAGAAAACCGTAGTTCACTTGTTGCAGGTTATTAAGCAATGATTTCATTTTAAAAGATTGTTGTTTCTCCACACATATCTAACATTGTCTGAATGCAGGGATTTATTCTGAGCAGCCTTCCACCTCTACTTTATCAAGTGTATTTTATATGCATACCTCACCAGGAAATTATTTACAAAGTACACACATCGAAGACAAATTATGGATGGTATTTGTATTCTTTTTTTTTCTTGGCAAAAACAGGAATGAACTGGCAGCCAATTCTGTGTCGATTTATGCATGCATTTGAGAAAGTGGATAGAAAGAATATCTCTCAAAATACTAGAATTTGGGGAGCCCAATGAAGTTCATAGGCAGTATATTCAGAACACACAATAAAGCACTTCACACAGGGTTGCCAGCTCTGGGTTGGGAAATACCTGGAGATTTTTGGGGCGGAGCCTGAGGAGGGCAGGGTCTGGGGAGAGGAGGGACTTCAATGCCATAGAGTCCAATGGCCAAAGCGGCCATTTGCTGCAGGTTAACTGATCTCTGTCGGATGGAGATCAGTGGTAATAGCAGGAGATCTCCAGCTAGTACCTGGAGGTTGGCAACCCTAACTTCACATAATGCTTTGGGAAACTTTCTAGCACATTATGTTGTGTTGTCTACTACCTTCTATGGATTTAAAATGGGACTGGAGTATAAATGGCTGTTAGGTGAGGATGTTATGAATTTTGCCACAAACATGTTCAGCAGCTGAACTTACAGTGTTCGACTGTGACCTGATCCCTTGGTGTGTTTGATTTGTCACCAAATGACTTGAATGCTTGCTGAACAAGTTTTTTTAAACTGTTTCCCCCCAAAACTGTGCATGCATGACAATGCTTCTGATCCAAACAGATCAACAGCCATTAATATTGCTAAGAACTACTTAGATGAACATGGAATTACAGGAGCTTTTTTAAACACTGTGGATTAATGACTGATTTATATGATTTGTCACTGATTTAATTATCTGTTTAAACAATTTCCTGCCAACTGGAGAAACTGTGCAATGGGCGGTGGAGTAGACTTCAAGCAGGCTGTGTGAGCATGTCCGTGTGTGAAAAGCTGATTGCGCTGTACTGCGCTGTTAGGAAGGAACAGAGTGAAACAACCTGTCGAATAGCTGCCAAACAACTGCCATGAACAGGCTGACAAACAGATAAACAGTGCATCAAAAAATCGGCTCCTTGTTTGTGACTGGTAAACAAGACATGGGCTGAAACAGCAGGTACTTAAGCATGTCTACTATTAGCCATAATGGCTTAAAAGGATCTCTGTGTTCAGAGGCAAGAAAGAGGAAAGCTTTGGCCTCAGTATTCCTGCTCTGGACCTTGTTGAGTATCTTTTCAGCCACTACAGGAACACTGAAGATGGCTCTTTGGTCTGATCTAGCAAGACTCTTCTTAATATCAAACCCATCTGAAACTCATACTTTGCTAATTTCATTGAAGAGCCCTCTAGTTTCTGACCACCATTTTTTTTTGCATTCATTCAAAAATAAATTCTTCAGAGATTAAAAAAAGAAAATGAAATATAGAGATAAATCCAAGGTTGTTGTTTCTTATAACAGGCATATTGTTTCTTATAACAGGCATATTGTTTCATACTGTTGAAAAAAATTGCCTTAGCACAACCAGTACTTTTCTCAGCTGTGACCTACGTGAAAATTGCTCTGTTATTTTTTTTATGGATCCATGACCTTTCTGTTTGAAATACACACATCAGTGGGAAGCCGATATTACAAAAATAAACTTCTCTGATCTTGACTAAAAGTTGAAAGTTTAATTCACTGTTCTTTGGATAATGTTTTTATTCTAGATATTTAAGTAATCCTCTAAGAACTTTTTCTGGGGCATGTTTTATGGTTTATTCCACCCATCTTCTGGGTAGGAAAAACATCACTCACTGCATCTCTTTAAAAAATTAGGACTTGTGCTTCAGTACTTGATGAGTTTTGATGTGCATCCGTCTGCTTAAAGATACATAAATACTCCGAAAATGCATTAACTGGACTAAAATTGTTCCCTGTTGATCCCCATTATAGAGATTTAACATTTTTAAAATATGTATTTATTTCGTACATAACTGTAACTGCAAGAAAGCACCATTAAAAAAAATGTTGAGAACTTAATTTAGCTCATAGCTCTGTTAAACTCTGTCATTTCTCATTTTTTGAGGCAGAAAGTTCCTGTCAAAGTTAGTGAGATGGAACTTTGACAGTAAGTGTTGTGAAATAAGTTTCTAACATTTACCAGTGTCTTAAAACACCAGAATTGACACTCATTTAATTTGAAATATATAGTGGGGAAGACTTTTGAGGCATGTGGTTGTTACAGGCACCTGCATTTCTGTGTCATTACAGGTGACATTTTAAATCTCGCTAAGTAGAACTCTCTCGGTTGATGCCTTCTTGTGCATCTTGTACTTCACTGATGAATTTTTAAATGGAATGTTATCAAATGCACTCAATTTTTGGAGTCAATGCAACCAAAAATATGCCTCCTGCCATTTAGAAGAGACCTGCCATCCTTTGATTGACTTTTCTAACACTAGACAAGATGGGAACATTTTAGGCAAGGCAATTTGCCAGAAATCACAGAATGACAGGAGAGCATGCCCACTGATTTAGCATTCATGTTCTGAGCGCAGCTGAGCATCAGCTCTTTTCCCTGTATGCTACCCAAAGCATAAAACCGGTCAATAAAACTGGTCAATAAAGGCGATGTTTACATTTTTGTTATACTGTGTCCTAAAGTCAGCTCATTTCCTGTTTCATCAAGCCAGTAATGAGTAGAGGTGTGGGTGGTGCCTGATAACTTTGTCAGTCTTCTAAGTCTCTCGGGGAGTAAGAAACTCCTAGAGTGGGATTCAAATGGATGCTGTGTGAACTCGTACAGGATCTCAGAATTCATTCAATATATTCATGGTTTAAGAAAATGAAAAGCATTCTCTGAAGGTTGCTATCCCGTTTCTGATACATGGATTGTTCGTGATAGAAAACTCTAGTTTCTATGCTGGGGAGGGTTTTTTTCATAATTTTGGGAGTGTAATGCAACCTATCGTATTTTGGTCACATCATGAGACGACGAGAGTCACTGGAAAAGACAGTCATGCTAGGAAAAGTTGAGGGCAGCAGGAAAAGAGGAAGACCCAACAAGAGATGGACTGACTCAATAAAGGAAGCCACAGCCCTCAATTTGCAAGATCTGAGCAAGGCTGTCAAAGATAGGACATTTTGGAGGACTTTCATTCATAGGGTTGCCATGAGTCAGAAGCGACTTGACGGCACTTAACACACACACACACAATGCAACCTAATATCTGTTTAATGAGGGCTACAGCACATCCTGGTAGTATGCATTACATATAGTGAAGAGTGTTTATGAACACTGTGCATATGGGTTACTGTATGGGTAACCAGTCATTTCCCTAAACAGTGTTATTTTATGTACTCATGTAAATAGTTAAATAGATAAATAGTCAAAGTAGTACCTGTGTTTTTTTAAAGCAATTTCCCCTCTTCGCTGTCTCCAGAGAACTGACATATAGGTCAGTACCCACTGGTGCATCATTCATCAATTCCCGTCACGTGTCCCCCCCTTTAGGTAAGATTACATTTGCCGCGCTCATCTTGAACACTTTACCTAGCAGTGAAACCCAGAGCAGTTGAAAGGAAACAATCTACATATACAAAACATTCCCAGATACTCTATCTTCCTTACTACTTTCCCCTCATAACTGGCCATGCTGCTGGCTTGTCCCTGCATGCAGATTAAATGCTAGGAAAAGCTTGAACTAATTTTGTGTATGTTAAGCTGCTGCTAAAGGGGGGAAAGCAGGGCTAATACAAAAAAAAAAATCAGCTAGGATTGGCAACCTCTAGGTGGGGCCTGCCATTCACCTGGAATTACAACTGATATCCAGACTACAAAGATAAGTTCTTCTGAAGAAAATGGCAACTTGGCAGGCAGACTCTATGGTATATCATAGATTGGGGTCCCTAATGTGGTGCCTGTGGGTGCTCACTAGGGTTGCCAACCTCCAGGTACTAGCTGAAGATCTCCTGCTATTACAACTCATCTCCAGCCAATAGAGATCAGTTCACCCGGAGAAAATGGCCAATTTGGCAATTAGACTCTATGGCATTGAAGTCCCTCCCTTCCCCAAATCCCACCCTCCTCAGGCTCCCAAAAAACCTTCACCAGTTGTGAAGAGGTGAAGCGGATCAGTGCCTTTCGAGTGACTATGCTCTTAGAATGGACCCCTTCCTGAAAAGTGGTATATTACCTTATTCAGATAGTCACCTACTGAGCAGGACATCAACTATTTTACTCACTTAAAAAGTAAGTCTTTTTATTGATGTACTCCAATGTAATTGTGTATATATGTGTGTATATGCAAGTATTACAAAGTCTTAATATTCAGTAACAATGTATACAGTAAAGCAAGCAAGTTCTACATACTATTCAGTTTTAAAATCCAGCACTTAAAATATAACAGTTAAAGAAGTCTGATTTAGTTCAAAGTATCTAATTCACACTCTAGAATAATATATTTGTAAAGCCATACATACTAACTGCATCTTCTGAGACCCTCTGAGAGAAGTCTGAAGTACTAGCCCTCTCCCTGCTTGTATTTATACTGTTTCAATCACCTTCAATGAGGTTGACTCTGAGAATCGAGCAATTCTCAATTTTACTGCACATGCTCAGTGGCCTCCCGTTGTGTTGCCAAATAAGGACTTCCTCTTCCAGTAGGCTATTTTGCTAAACTATAAACAATCAATTTTAAGCTTTATTATCACTCTATATAATCAATTTTAGTATCATTCTCATCTCCAGGAAAAAAAGGTTAAGATTGAACGCATTCATTAATTTCTAGAATCTTGTTTTCATGGTTAAATCATAAAATACAATTATTGTTTACATTACATCGTTACAGCATCACATATCCTTGAATATAGTGGGTGGAGTGCATTTCTGCATTTGAAGTCATTGGAAGGCAGGAATCTGACAGTTTCTGTATTTCAATAGTTATATAAGGAGTGGCTAACAGTTTCTCATTAGCTAACCGTTTCTCATAAACAAATAGCTGGGAAAGGTCTTAGAAAAAATAAACAGAATGTATTGCTGGAAAATTACTGAAGCCTTTGACAGAGTAATAGCAGCTGAAGCCTCTGGCAAAGAATATTCGCCTTCTTTTTAAAAGGAAATTAAACCTCTGGTATATATCTTTTGCAGTTTATATGTGTAGTTGGGTTCTATATTTAATAATTCTGCATATGTAAAACATTAATACCATGTTCATATGCTCCAATATGTCAAAGCCTGTAACAGAGGGACCTGGCAACCCTAGTGCTCACCAAGTGTTTTAGGAAAGTAAGTATGGCCAGGAAGGGCTTTTGCCCAGCAGGAATTTTGATTGGCCACTGTCTGTCTGATTGGCAGGGCAGATTAAAAGATGTCCTGTAAAATAGGGCTTCTGCCTCACTCCTTACTATTTTGTGGTTGTCTCCACCTCCTTCGGCAGCCATTTTGTATTTGTGCCCACCACCCTGTGTCAGAATTCCAAAGGTGCCCCAGACTCAAAAAGGTTGGGGACCCCTGCCAAAGATTCTAGGTTAAATCTCTCTCCAAACTCCCCCCTCCACAGACACCTCTCCCAAATATCCAGGAATTGCCCAGGCTGGAGTTGGCAACCCTAAAGGCAACTCTACTAAGGACATCAGATTGATCCCACCTAACGTTTCTTCTGCTAGAAGGGAGGAGTTGCCAATTCCTCTTTCCTGTGCAAACCTCTTATTGTATTCCCCCAAGGGCAGCATTTCATGCAGCATTTGGTGCTGCAGTGGGAGTGGAAGATGAGAAAGTCATGTTGTGCTGACAGAAATCCCTCCATCAATGGTAATTTTTTTTGTGTGGGATCCAAGCCCATGTTCTGGACATGGACTTAACATGAGATTCTATACCACTGACATCTCTTCTTCCTTCTCATAAACTCCCAGGGCCAATTTGACATGAGTTGATCATTTACAAATAATTGATTAAATCCAAGCCACTTGAAGAGACTGGGGACAAAGGGTCTGTAAACTGTTAATCCCACATTTTAGAAACAGAAAGGGCGAAAATGCAAGGCCGCTTTAGCCTCCTTTATTTCTTGTTTCAGCCAGGATTTAGCCAGGATCGAACGCACGTTCGGCGTAACACATGCGTTCGATCCTAGCTGAATCCTGGCTGAAACAGGAAATAAGGAAGGCTAAAGTGACCATGCGTTTTCGCCCAAAGTGTGCCTTCCATGTCCAGTTTGATTCCCAATCAAATTCTAGAATGGGGTTGTGGAACGGCCTCTAGCTGGCATACCACTTCTGCTGCCTCAAACATTCCCTCACTCCTTTTTTTTAATAGAATGGGGCTGTTCATCTTGCACTTTGGTGCATCTTGTTGTGCAAAACTGTTGATGTGATCTGAAGATTTTTTAAAAGAAGGAATGTTTCATAATTGTGAATTAGATTATAAGTACCTAAGCAATAAGTGCATTCGCACATAAAAATTAGAAGACTTTTCGGAGCTGTGAGAATTTATTCTTTGCATCTGGGTAATGTTCCCAAGGTAAAGTGGCAGATGTTTGAGTTATTAAATCTATTCCCCAAAGCATGATTAGTGTAAAAATTAGAAGGATTTCTTCTCTCTCCTGCATATGTGTGGATGCAGAGAAGAGCTTGCTTACACATTTATGACAAAATTAACTCTGTTTAAACTATACAGCAATCTTAACTGGATTTTTTTTTTTTTGAATGCTGTTACGTTATAATTTGTGGAGGCAGGAAAATGTATGTAGAAAAGAGATGACAACATGATTGTCATTAGAATTTAGTTGTTTACAAACAAGAAGCCTATAAACATCTCATTTACATATTACCATTAGCTGTTGGTTCTGGCTTGTGAATCATGTTCATGCCTCCTCTCCCAGTTCCCAATAAGAGATCCTCTCTCTAACACCATCGCTATGGTCAAGCAGCTGACAGAGGTAATACTCAGCAAACTGAAGTTTGTGAATTCAGACATCACAACAAACAAAACAACAGTTAGTACAAGATGTGGTAATCAAATCAGTTGCAAACTGTAGTTTGAAATCCCAGTATCATGATCCCTCTTGGGTACACTGAGGGAGAGAGCTTGCTTGTTTGTTTGCCAGAACGCGTATTTGGAGTTTTAATTTTTCTCCTTCTTAGTCCCCTTTACTTATTTTACCTCTGAAGAAATGAGACACCAGAGGCTTTTTCAAGTTAACAAACAGAGAACAGAGATTTATTAAACACTATACAAGGGATGGATTTGGAGGGAAAACTGTGGTTAGGAGAAGCGTAGAACCAGCACTGTTTTATAAGTTTTACTTCAGAGAAGGCATAGATCTTAAGATGGCTTAGTTGGTACACAATTACAGTTCTTAACTTAAGTTCACAGTTTCAGTTCAGTTCCCAGAACTTCTTATAGATGTTTCTATACAGACTCTGCTGCCTAGCTAACAGGGAGTTGGAGACCATACAATCTCACTTCCCCAGAGAAATACAGAAGTATGGAGATTTCTCCTCAAATCTCTCTTCCTGTTCTCACTGTAAATATACCCCACTTTTGTGGCAGTAATCCCTAAACAACACCCTGTATTTGAAATATCTTCCCAGAGCCTATTCCCTTCCAGTGACCTGATAAAGGGTCCCTTTCCTTCCAGTCTCTGCATATCACTCTACAGGATTTGTTTTACACCAATTTAGGCAAACCTGAACTAGGGCTGTTGAAAAATGTTTTTTGGTTAAATTCGGATTCGGGTTTAAATGGCCTTTTTTATTTGAAAAATCCTGAATTCTGAATTCCCCCTATTCGGTATAGGGGGAATTCGGCTTTAAATTAGGAATTCCCGAATAAATTCAACCTTTTAAACCCATTTAAAACAGATATGCGGCTTTCTGCAGCTCTGGAGGCATTTTTGAAGGTAGGGGTCCCAAACCTTCAGGGTAGTTTGGAAGGACCCTCCTTGCAAGAACCCCCACGTTTGGTGCAGATTGGGTCAGGGGGTCCCGAGTTATGGGGTCTGGAAGGGGTCCCCCCATCCACCTATTAGAATGAATAGGAGCCTGCTAATCCCCAGTGCCATTTTATTAATCCCCTGTGAACTCCTTTCTTATCTGTAATTGTAAGATTAACTGGAAAATGTGTTAAATACTAAACCCTCTGATGATAATCTGATTCAACTTTATGTATTTTTGTCTTTTTTGTTATATTGTGTCTGTGTTTGTTTTTAAAAAAGGTTTATTGTTATTGTTAGTTTGGGTGGTGTTTTTCTGTTTGGAAAATTAATAAAAAATAAATTAAAAAAAACAGTTCCACATATACCATTGTGTAGAAGAAACATGTAGAACAAAGAGCTGAGTGTTAAAAGTCTGGTTCCGAGAGAGTAGCAGGTTCCTCGGGTCTCTTGACAAGCTAACAGATTGGCAGCTGAGGAAGGAGCGTAATCTTTTTTCTTCTTCTTTTTGGAACATATAGCTGATACAGTAGAACTACATTTGTCTTCGACTTTTGTTTGCCTAAGCTTTGCGATAGGTAACAGAAAGGTCCTCCGAATCATTCTGGCTTACTATCCTCCGACAACCATATTATTGTGATGGGTTCTCTTGTTTCCTTGCAACACTGACAGCTTTGAACCCCAAAATGGATCTCTGCCTGGAAAGAAAGTCCATGCTTAAGTCAACTGTTTGCAAGTAATTTGCCACTTCATAACAAATACAGACATTCTGATTGTGTGAAATAATTAAGAGGAGGAGGAGGAGTTGGTTTTTATATGCCGACTTTTTCTACCATTTAAGGGAGATTCAAACCGGCTTACAATCATCTTCCCTTCTCCTCCCCACAACAGACACCCTGTGAGGTAGGTGGGGCTTAGACAGCTCTAAGAGAGCTGTAACTTGCCCAAGGTCACCCAGCTGGCTCTGTGTGTAGGAGTGGGGAAACAAATCCAGTTCACCAGATTAGCCTCTGCCGCTCATGTGGAGGAGTGGGGAATCAAACCTGGTTCTCCAGATCAGAGTCCACTGCTCCAAACCACAGCTCTTAACCACTACCCCATGCTGGCTCTCAGTCGGTGTCATCATGATTTCACCCACTGGGAAAGTTTCATTCAGAACTTAATCACTGTGGGCGAAAACGCATGGTCGCTTTAGCCTCCTTTATTCCTCTTTCAGCCAGCATTCAGCCAGGATCTAACGCATTCGTTTTCGCTGAACTGCGTTCGATCCTGGCTGAATCCTGGCTGAAACAGGGAATAAAGGAGGCTAAAACGACCATGCGTTTTCGCCCTATGTTGTTTTGTGGCTTTACTGGTTTAAACAGAAAATGAATTATTCTCTTTTGCAGTACCCAAAATGGCTGGGATAATGCCTTCTTATTGGACCATTTGTGTTAGCAAAACAGAGCATGGAATTCGTCTAAAGCAGTGATGGCGAACCTTTTAGAGACCGAGTGCCCAAACTGCAACCCCAAACCCACTCATTTATCGCAAAGTGCCAACCCGGCAATTTAACCTGAATACTGAGGTTTCCGTTTAGAAAAAACAACACATACATTATTAACATCTTTTGCCTTAAAAGAAAAACACAACAACAGAGCTTTCAATGATACAAACAACTTTTTATTGAATGGTAAAAGTTTGCATTTGGCATGCTTTTGAACAATTAATGTTTGTTCAAAGCCCCTAAGCTGGGCGGCGGGGAGTCCAGGGAAGGCAGACGCGACGGCTGCTCAACTTACCCGCGCGTGCCCACAGAGAGGGTTCAGCGTGCCAAGTCTGGCACACGTGCCATAGGTTCACCAACACGGGTCTAAAGACTAGAATAAGATGGAGGGAATTAACGAAGTCCTATCTTAGTATAAACTTACACCAAATAAGAGTGCTGCAATCAAAGAAGCTGAAGAGGTGTGAAAGTATTGACAAGTATTCAAGAAAACAAATCTATGGAAAGCAGCTGAGTTGTTGGGATGGAAAATAATCAGGTCAACTCCAGGGCAAAAAGAGGATACACAGCTAGAGTTATTGGAGCTTGTCTTGTTGGGTAGCAACTTGCTTGTAATTGCTGTCCACCTACTGTGCTCACTTTGGTTCTCCAACCTGCATTGTGATTTACATTTGCACTGTAAAACTGATAAAAGATGAACATTTGTATGATAGAATTCAGAAGAAAGATGCTTGGAGAATTTCTTATGAGACCCCGTTTCCATTTGAAAACATCATTCCACTGCAACCAAACACATTTTACAGTTATAAATTCCACCAACTTTCTCATCAAACTGGAATGATGAGCTCTTGCTTTCTGTTCAGCCCAAAGCATTTCTTCTCATCCCTTGTACGAGCCGGAGCCACTTCACATAAAGAAATGTTTTTCCTTGAATAATCCACTGCTGAGCTATTTTCATTTCCCATGGGATGTACCAGTGCCTCTGGTAGATATCCATGAAGTAAACCACCCCCACCCCACATTTCAGCAGCTGAGCCAAAATTACAAGTATTGAGAGCTCCTCTTGGCTGTGTAATAGCATGTTGGTAGATACCAGTAGGATATAATGGAAGGCCTCAAAGAATATTCTACTGTGGGGAATTTTATTGATTCATAGCATTGAAACAATGATAGGCCAAAAACACATGGCTGTTTTGTCTCCCATATCTCCCTCGGTTGCAGCAAATCCCACATGGCTGTAGCCCACCTGTGGGATGAACCCTCTCGATTCTGTACCTTCCCCGGGTTAATGGAGTGCTGTGTTGTCGCGATTATAATGGCCAATTTGCCACAGCTGTGGGAATTTGAATAGTGCGTTTCAGCACCCGGGTCGACTCCCCGCTGTAGCCCCAGCAGCAGCAGTGGCTCCTTCCCCTCCACGACTCTCTCTCCCCCTCTCCCCCACATCCTCCTCTGCCTTCCCCCAGCACCAGCCGGGGTTTTAGCCCACCTCACAGCCTGCTGCATGCAGCCCGAAGCCCAACAGTCAAGAGGCGAAGCGGTGGCGGCTCCTGGCGCCAACGCTGCACACTTCCAGCCAACACATACGTGGTCTTCTTTGCCTTTGGCGGTGGTCCTGTGCCACCTTTTTAAGTGGCACAGGCCTGCTTTCCCCTATAGGGGGAAAAAGCCTTTTTTTCCAGATTTTGTTTTGGAAGAAGGAGAAGGAGAAGAAGAAGAGTTGGTTTTTATATGCTGACTTTCTCTACCACTTAAGGAAGAATCAAACCGGCTTACAATCACCTTCCCTTCCCCTCCCCACAACAGGCACCCTGAGAGGTAGGTGAGGCTGAGAGAGTTCTGAGAGAACTGTGACCAGCCCAAGGTCACCAAATTGCCTTCATGAGTAGGAGTGGGGAAACTAATCCAGCTCACCAGATTAGCCTCTGCCGCTCATTTGGCGGAGTGGGGAATCAAACCCAGTTCTCCGGGCTTTTTCTCCCTCCACTGTGGCCGGGAAGCCTCTGAGGAGGCTTCTCAGCTGCACCATCCCAGCCACCGTGGTTCGCCCCCCCTTCAGGACTGCACTGTAAGTCATCTAAAGCATTGGTCTTGGGCACAGGCTACTATCCTGGCACCTGGGCCTTCTCTCGACTGCATCTGTGCGAGCCTGCCGCCTTCATGGTTCCTGCTGGGTGGGGGAGACTCCTGGAGAGCTAATGGTCCAGGCCCTGATCCATCATGGCAGATGCGTAACTGTCCTAGAATCTGGGGGGGGGCAGCTGGAGGTTCTGGTGCTGGAGCCCCAACAGCAGGCTCCTTGAGATGGGTCCCTGAAGGTGATGGGTCATGTTCTGAGGGGGCTGCTATGGTGCCGGGGGTCTCTCTGAGTCCCATTCTCTTCCTCAAGTAGCATTCCTGGTTCCTCAGGGTTCTCTTCTGAAGGTTCCAAGACTGAAGTCCATGGCCCACCCAGCAGGGATCATGACAGAAACCAAACCACTGCACTATTTGAAATAGAAATATCAGTACGACAGAAATGTAGATATTGACAAAACATACCAGCTTTTATTCCTTGAACCACTCCCTGTTATTGCAGAAAAAAAATTAAAGTAGCATAATTTCTTGTACTCTAATAATGCTTCCCCCCCCCTTTTTTTTTTCTTTTTTGCTGCTGTAGTGGGGAGGAAATTATGTTCTCCTGACTGACTTTTTAATCAGTTGATAAACAGAATTTTTTCTTTATCTGTATTTGGAATGGAAAAGCAGTTTGAACCTTATCATGCCCTAACATCACCAGTTTTACTGTCATTAATGTGGCTAGTCCATCAGCTGTGTCAGCATTTTTTTTTATATTTTTCAAAGCAAAAAGGCAAGGGCTATGTGAAAGAAAATGCTCCAAACCCCTTCAAGCACAAGTAAGTAAATACTGCTTTTGGGTCACAATGGAAATAATGCAAGAGTAATTCCCAAACCATCTCAGCAATTGCCCAGGGCGAAGCAGCAGGCATTCTCCCCTCCTGCTATGTTTGTATTCACCTACCTGGAATACAAGATATATAAACGCAGCACAGCCTATCAGTCAGTATATGAAATCAAGACGAATGCTTCTGTGAATCCCATAGACAGAAGACAGACAGCCCAGTTTCTTAACAGTAAACCATGACATAATTTTTTAATGCCAATTGATAGGGTTGCCAGGTCCCTCTTCGCCACCGACGGGAGGTTTTTGGAGTGGAGCCTGAGGAGGGCAGGTTTGGGGAGGGGAGGGACTTAAATACCATAGAGTCCATTTTCTCCAGGTGAACTGATCTCTATTTATGGTTGCCAACCTCCAGGTACTAGCTAGAGATCTCCTGCTATTACAATTGATCTCCAGCTGATCAGTTCACCTGGAGGAAAAGGCCACTTTGGCAATTGGACTCTATGACATTGAAGTCCCTCTCCTCCCAAACCCCGCCCTTCTCAGGCTCCACCCCAGAAATAGATTTCGAGGTATTTTCCAACCCCGAGCTGGCAACCCTACATGGATCTCTTGAGAAATTTTTGAGGGGTTTGAAAAAAGAAGACTGCTTGCATGGTGTTAGGAGAGCAAAGGTGGCTGATGAAAATTAACAAAAAAATTCTGACTGCAAATGCACATGTACATTGTGAGGTCACAATGTGTTGTGTGTGTTGAACTGATTTTCAACTTGCCCAGGTGGTTTAATTAATCCAGGCCTGATGTTGGATTGGAAGCTCAGGTTTGTTCAGGGCTGCATACCATCTTCCTTACTCGTGCTTATTCTATATGTGGTTCTGAAGACAGAGCCTCCTGAGAGCAGAGAGCCTAAAGGAGAGTGAATGAATGCTCCCTTTCAGATTTGCCTTGCAGTTGATATATCCTTTGGGTTTGCTTGGCCTCCTGTATGAGCCACCACAATGTGTGACTGAGTGCAAGATCCAATCAGTTTCATGCAGGCTACTAGCAGGGGTATTGTTAATAATGGCATAGGTCACCAGGTGGTGTTGGTAATAGAAGCATCATCATCAGGTGGTAACTTCAGTTGGCACTGCTAATGATGGATGATAAGCTTTTTTATTTAAAACTATTATAGTCAACTTTTCTTTATATCTTACATGTGGCTATTTTACTACCTTCAAACAAAACAAGACTGAAGAGAAGAATAGTCTCTTGTGCAACTGAAGAACGGGTTATTTCATCCACAAAATATCTATTCCTTGACACTGCAATGACAGAAGTGTAGTAGCAACCAAAATGTTAAAAATGTGATATTTTCTCCACCAGAGTTTTGAGTAAGGCTCTTGGCAGAATTTCTTCCTTCATTCTCTTGCTGTTTTCAAGCACAATCCCCTAGTGTTTAACCTCAGTCATACAACTGAGGCCTTTTCCGCATAAATGGTTTACGTTTCATGCCGTCAAAAGCTATGCTTTATTTTTTTTTCAATTTCTGCAAGTTTTTTTCTTCCTTTTGGTTTCAGAAACGTTTTCCCATCATTTTTCCTTCATTGTCTTCTTGAGCACTTTTACTGTGGTTTTTTTCTCCCTTTCCAAGCCAGCTTCCCTTGAGTGTGTGAACTTCTTGAAACAGTCTTTATTTCTCCGCCCCACCAAACACCCTTCTCTTGTACACACCTATTGTTTTGCTCATCTTCCCTCCTTTTCCCTCCCTCCACCCATTTCCCTCCCTAATTTTTTTTGACAACTAGATTAGCAATAGAAGTCTGGATCAAATGGACCCATGCATGCCAGAATAACCCTGCCCATTTCTGCAGTCCCCTCGGCTACAATTGTGCTTGCCCTGAGCTTCTCATTACACACTGGGAAAGCCAGAATAAAGAGGCTTAATTCTGGGAAGTTCAGAAAGTTGCTTGGCAAAACTTTCTGAGTGAAACAGGAAATGAATTAATTGGACTGTTGTGAATTATGCGATAGTTCAGTAGTTCAATAGTTTGACATTGCTTGATCACAAAGCAAAGTGGACGAACATGCTGGGTTTTTTTGGGGGGGAGGGGGCATGCAGATGTGACCAATGGTGGAATGTGCTTCAGTTTGGGGCATCCAAACTTTTCCAAACATATAATGGTGGATGGTTATAGGGAAGTAGGGGTCATCCACAGTGCCTCAAATCATCCACAGTGCCTTAAATCATGTGATGCCCCTCCACCAGAAAACATTGCACTGGGAAAACCGGTGCGGAAAGGATAAAACTGATTTAGAAGTGAACAGGAAACTAAAAAACAACATTGCCAGAGGAGGCACGCGGACAAAAATCGTGGCATGCAATGCAGGAAAAGTCCTGTATGCCTCCAGAAGAATTGCCTCTTTGTCTTTTCCTCGCATACATTGTTCCCTCCCAACCCCCCAACCCCCAGTTGGTGGTGATTTGGCCAATATTGGAAGACAGGGACTGCAGGTGTTTCAGTTCTGCATGCTTGTGCTACTTGTGAGTGACAGGTCTTGAGGAAGTATCCTAACTCCTTACAAGTGACAGGAGATAATTTATTAATTAATGGCTAGGCCATGACAATTATCTTAAGAGGCCATTTTAAAAAAATAGCAGAATGTTGATGGGATAGTCTTACTTCAGGAGGCTGAATGATGGAACAATTGCTTTGATGTGTGTAATTACTTTCATACTTACTAATTGCAGGGAGAAAAAGGATGCACACAGTGAGAGGTATTTCACTGTGTTGTTGTTCCAGTCTGGTAGGAGCTATCTGGGGATATGCCAACCTCATGGATGGAGCTGGTTACATAGGACACTTCTTTAAAAAACTGACTAATTGCTGACAATCTATTGTTCTAACAAAAATGATCTACCATTGCTAAGATAACTTTAAGATAAGTGTACCATATATTGTGCTGTGTTGGTCACCATTTTCCCCCTTAGTCATTCAGGTCATTTGTTCCAATCATTTGTATCAGGGTTCCCAACTTGCAAAGACAGCTTTTTTGATGGAAGAAGGTTATAAATTATGCAGAATCTCATTCAGAGCCTGCCAAATTCATGTGTCAAATTTTGATGGAAACTGTAAACATAGAGGATTATAATATCTCTTCCTTCCCATTGAGGAAAAGGTCAGTAATTGGCAAGTGTCATGGGACTTGAACCAGGAGTTCTGTGGCTCTTGGTTGAAGGAGAATGGAACTGCAGACAGCTCCAACTAAATCACTTTTACAAGAGCCCCTTCCAGGTCTGAGATGTAAAAAGTGGTACCAAAGGGCGAGTCTGGTGCTACTATTTGAAATAAAGCTTCTAGTTTTGAAAGCTGACTGCTGCTTTCTCCAGTCTGGACACCTTGATGCTGAGGTTCTCCTGCTGCTATGATGGCTTCCTAGATACCTTCATGACTTCTTGGCACCTGCCCTGCCTAAGAAATATGCCTGTTCTTGGGCCGGGGTGCCTGTAACCCATTAATTTGGATATACTGCCCCTGGCCACCTTAAAAACACCATCTCTTTTGGAGATCAGATCACGGGAGTAGGAAAATACTGGAATCAAGAGACATGATGCTGCCCAGTTCATTCATTATTTTATGCATGGTGGGACAGCATAAGCTGCAAGCGAACCTGATACTCATACTGTGTAGCACAATCTCCCTGGAATGTAATGCCTTAGCAGGCTGTACAGAATTGGAAGTTATCTACTAAAGCCCAATATCTGAAGGACATAATAATTTAAACATAAATGTTATCAGTAAATAAACGCAAAGGGGAAAACAAGTCTTTCCCCCTTACAAAGGTAACACCTCAATGTGATAATACTTACAATACTTATTTGCCTCTTTAGTGCCAATTAAATGTTCCACTGTATGAATTGGTTCTCTTAACATGGCTACAAAAACTGCATAGTTATCTTTAAGAGTTCAGGAAGATATGAATATTTACAAACAATTACAGGAAAATAAAGACAGGCAAAAGACCTGTTTTATGTACAGAAGGGCATGGGTATGCCTGAAGTAAATAAACATTTTCTGCATTAGGGCGAGTGAAATGTTGATCTGCTTTAGTAAGCATTTCCTTTCTCACCCTAAGTTTTTAGGATGTCATCCTGCAGATCCTTCCCAGGAGTTAATTAGGATGGTGATAAGCTGTTTTAGCACCCATTTGGACACAGAGAGAAACTACATAGAGTTATTGGTTCTTGTAGGCTATCCGGGCTGTGTGACCGTGGTCTTGGTATTTTCTTTCCTGACGTTTCAGCTGTGGCAGGCATCTTCAGAGGAGTAACACTGAAGGACAGACCTTCAGTGTTACTCCTCTGAAGATGCCTGCCACAGCTGCTGGCGAAACGTCAGGAAAGAAAATACCAAGACCACGGTCACACAGCCCGGATAGCCTACAAGAACCGATGAACTCTGACCGTGAAAGCCTTCGACAATACATAGAGTTAGTTCTGTGAATCAAGTCGATGTGTTAGGACAAAACAACAGAACAGCAATAATGAGGTAAAAGCGCATGCAAACATCCACAATGATCATAATTAACTTTCTGGTCTTGTTAAAGCGGCCTGCCTTTTCACCCTCAAACATAGAGTATAAAGACAGATAAAGTCTTCATCAGGAGGGAGGAGGAGGAAGCAGTCAGAACACAGACAGCTTTACTCATGCATTGGTTAAACTAGACTAGCATATCAGTTTTCACGGTCGTTTGCTCTCTCTGAGCTTCTCTGTTTGTGTTGAATTCTAATGGCTGACCATCAGCCCTCGACAGGAAAACCAGTTTAGGGTTGCCAACTCCAGGTTGGGAAATACCTTGAGATTTGGAGGTGGAGCCTGGGGAGGTCAGGGTTTGGGGAAGGGAGGGAGCTCAGCAGGGACGTGATGCTATTGAGTCTACCCACCCTCAAAACAGCCAATTTCTCTGGGGCGGGGAAAGATCTTTGTAGTCTGGAGAGGAGTTGAAATTCTGGGAGATCACCAGCCCCCACCTGTAGGCTGGCAACCCTAAAACCCTAACACAGTGCGTGTTAGGGTTGCCAGCTCTGGGTTGGGAGGCAATTCAATGCCATAGAGACCAATTTCCAAAGCAGCCATTTTCTCCAGGTGAACTGATCTCTATCAGCTGGAGATCTGTTGTAATAGCAACGGATCTCCAGGGTTTTTTGTTTTTGTTTTGCATCATTCTAGCCTTTTGAAATCTTGTGCACCGACTGTCATATGTGTGTCATAACATTGTAAAAATTACCAGACTGCAGTACCAATAAATCAGAATTAAGGTTGCAATGGAAATGTAAATCTTGTAGATTGAGCACTATTTTTGCACATATTTAACCTGCAATGAATGTTGATCACAAGTTCTGGTGGTTTACCTAATAACTGAGCCTGGCCTTTGGGAGGGTAGGGGTAGAAGCGTAAATAAACAAACAAACTCTCTGTTGAACATTATGATAATAGTGAAAACATGGCATAAAATTTCATTTCCTCCAGCCATCATTACATAATTAAAAAAACCTGGGGGACCTTGGTTCAAATCCCATCTTTGCCATGGAAACTTGCTGGGTGACTTTGGGCTAGTCACACACACTGAGCTTCACCTACTTCACAGGATTGTTGTGAGGATAGAATGGAAAACAGGAGAATGATGTTAAGTTTCTCTTGGTTCCCATTGGGGAGAAAGATGGGATATAAATAAGTAAACAACATAAAACTCAAGAATCAGAAAGAATTGCTGCTTTATATATACAAAAAAATGAATATAAGACTACAATTTTAGTCAGCATGGATTTGTCTCCAACAGGCCCTGCCAGACCAACTTTGTTTCCTATTTTGAACGAGTGACGAGCTAACTGGATCAAGGGCATGCAGTCAATGTTGTTTACCTGGATTCCAGTAAGGCTTTTGACAGGGTTCTCCAGGATGTTCTGATGGGTGAACTAGAGGACTGTGGACTGGACCTTAGGATAGTTAGGTGGATAGGGAACTGATTGGAGAACTGCACTCAAAGAGTAGTTGTCAATGGCATTTCATCTGAATGGAGAGAGGTGTCCAGCAGGGTGCTACAGGGTTCGGTTCTGGGCCCAGTACTTTTCAATATTTTTTTTTATAAATGATCTAGATGTGGGTGTGGAGAGGCTACTCATTAAATTTGCAGATGACACCAAATTGGGAGGAGCAGTGAACACACCAGAAAATAGAGATAGAACTCAATGAGATCTGAACACACTGGAAAAGTGGGCGGATGTGAACAAGATGCAATTCAATGAGAGTAAGTGCTGAGTTCTACATCTGGGTAACAAAATGAGGAACCTACATACAGGATGGGGATACACTTCTGGGTAGCAGTGTATATGAACAAGATCTTGGGGTACACATGGACCATAAGTTAAATATGAACAGCCAGTGTGATGCAGCGACAATAAAAAAAAAAACACCTAATGTGATCTTGGGGTGTACCAACAGAGGCATAACATCCAGATCGCAAGATGTCATAGTTCTGCTGTACACTGCATTGTTCAGGCCACACCTGGAGTATTGTGTGCAGTTCTGAAGGCCTCACTGCAAAAAGGATGTGGACAGAATCAATCAGGTGCAGAGGAAAGCGACCAGGATGATCAGGGCCTGGAGAACAAGCCCTCTGAGGAAAAGGTGAGGGAGTTGGGAATGTTCAGTCTGGAGAAGAGGAGATTGAGGGGGGACATGATTGCTCTCCTAGGAGGAGGGCAGGGAGCTGTTCCTGTTGGCCACAGAGGTTAGGACTCGCAATAATGGGTTTAAATTGTGGGCGAAAAGGTACCAGCTGGATATTAGGATTTTTGTTTTACAGTTAAGAGTAGTTCGACAGTGGAATCAGCTACCTAGGAAGGTGGTGAGCTCCCCCTCACTGGCAATTTTTAAGTAGAGGCTGGACAAGCACTTGTCAGGGATGCTCTAGGCTAATCCTGCAATGGGCAGGGGGTTGGACTAGTTGGCCTGTATGGCCCCTTCCAACTCTTTGATTCTATGATTCTGTGTTTTTAAAACTACAGTATTAAGTAAAAAAAAATGTAAGGAGAAGGAACATCTTTAAACGTAATTACTCTAGAATATTTTAGTTGCTATAACAACACACTTTCTCTTCTGAGGTATCTTTTCCTTAATGTTTTTTCCCCAAAAGTTAGTTGCCATAACAACAGGACGTATTTTTATATTCAGTTACTATTGGGGATTTTTTTGCTTGAAAAAAATAATAATGAAATGAAGCAAACCATACTGTATGCTTAATCAGGGAGATGCAGTACCATTTGGTGTGTTACATAAGCATAGGTTGGTAGTAGATAGGCATTCCTAGAACCCGTTAATTTCTATATTTCTTTCAGGATTATCCAGTTTGTTTATTTCCATTTCATTGTCTTAGTTCTATTTGTTGTACCCTTCAGTCCTTAAACTGATAGCAACACAATTCTAAACTGGTTTAAATAGTTTAGAAGAACATAAGTCATAGCATTGCACTGCTGGCCTGACGCTTACAGAACTGCCCCCTCGTTCTGAATGAGTGCTTCAGTAAGTTGGTCTTTTTATTATATTTTTATTTGCTGGCTTCTAGGGTTGCCAGCCTCCAGGTGGTGGCTGGAATCTCCTGCTATTACAACTGATCTCCAGCCAATAGAGATCAGTTCACCTGGAGAAAATGGCCGCTCTGGCAATTGGACTCTATGGCACTGAAGTCCCTCCCCTCCCCAAACCCCGCCCTCCTCAGGCTCTACCGCAAAAACCTCCTGCCAGTGGCGAAGAGGGACCTGGTGACCCTACTGGCTTCCTAACGTCTGTGTCCCCAAAGCTGATGAGCAGTGGAGGCCCAAACTCAAGGGTTCCACCAAAAACAGCAGCCATGTGAGCTTCTCGCTTCTGTGACTTCTTGTTGAACTTACTCTTGAAATGAGGTGCTCCATTACTACAGCACTGTATCACTGAAACAGAACGCTGTGCATCTTGTTCTGTGTTACCAGGGAGAGTAGGAAAGAGAGCTATAGACATCTGGTTTGGCCCTGGGGTGCTTGCTTTACATGTGAGTGGCAGGCTAAAAAGGGAGACTTCGGGTACAGTAGGGCTCCCTGCAATCCACCTTCCCTCAAGCCACTCCTAGCCTCAAATCTTTGGCCTTCCCACCAGAGGGGTCATGCTTTGGAGTAAACTAATGCAGAGAAAAATGCCTGCAGCTCTGATCCTGCTTCATAAACTGTGTTAGGGCTCCAGATGACACCGAGTATAGGATGCACATAGAGTTCACACCATAATGGTAAACAAGGCTGTTAACATGGCCCTCTGTTTGTGAATGCTAACTGCCTTTGACAATGCATTCCCCTAAGCATTCCAGCTTGGAGGCTTCCACTACCTCCCTTGCTAAACTCATGATTGACGCTCATGACCAGCTCTGTGCCAAAATTTTAACTAGAAGCACTTACTGTACTAGTGTATGATAGCTCCAAAATCTTTTTGTTCTTTAAGTAACCTAGTGAATCCCTAGCAGATGCTAGGGCTAGCATCTTTGCCTGAATTTTTTGACAAACAAAAGATCTTGGGTTGATTGTGCATATTCTGAGAACAATTGTCCAAAGCCTTATTTGTGATATTTATATATTGAACTCTCACAGCTCATTCCTGAGCCTGGGGGATGAATGGGCTTAGGAGGCGACCAGCCAACTACATCGGAGTCCGTGCCACTTGTCCTGTGCAAACTGGCCCGGATGCCCGTGTAGTGCCACTTGCAGTGGCCCCTTAGGACTGCTGCGGCAGCATGGCCCTTAGATGCTGGCTCAGCTTCCCACCAGAGTCCTGGGAGGCATTCCCAGGGTGTTTTGGGGGCGGGGCTGCTGGTAGGCTGCCTCCTAACCCCTTTCAGTCCGGGAATGTCTCCTTCAAAAACAGTGGTGCTGCTTTGTTAGTGCATCATCACTGTTTTCAGTGGGGCTATTTCCCCCATTTTGGCATTTTTGTTTTTTAAAAGGCGGGTTTTTCCCCTGCAGCTGCCGCAAATCCTCTTTGGAGATGCCATAGTGGCTTCGCAGCCACATTGTCCCTGGCCGCTGCAGGGCTCAGGAAGAAGAAGAAGAGTTGGTTTTTATATGCCAACTTTCTCTACCACTTAAGGAAGAATCAAACCAGCTTACAATCACCTTCCATTCCCCTCCTCACAACAGACACCCTGTGAGGTAGGTGGGACTGAGAGAGCTCTTAGAGTGCTGTGACTAGCCCAAGGTCACCCAGCTGCCTTCATGAGTAGGAGTGGGGAAACTAATCCAGTTCACCAGATTAGCGTCCACTGCTCATGTGGAGGACTGGAGAATCAAACCTGGTTCTCCAGATCAGAGTCCACCGCTCCAAACCTTAACCACTCTTAACCACTACACCACGCTGGCTCTCTTTATTGACAGGAATGAACTGTCAATAAAGGTACCTAGGCAAAAACATCTAAAACAGTAAACGTGTCACCTGTGCTCTTCAGGCTGCTGAATGAGGTCATCTCGAGCTTTGGGGTTTGATGTCATCAATATGTGGATGACACCCAGCTCTACATTTCATTATCTAAGCCTCCAGATGCATCTATCTGATCTGACCAGCATGATCTTCCTCTTGACGGGATTCAGCTTCAACTTGTTCTGCGTTGGCCACAAATCACTGGTTCAGAACCAAGACAGATGCATCTTATCTTGGTCCTGAACCAATGAGATCATGTTTGTCAGGAAGGCTGATGCTTTGGAGGGACTGGATCCATTCAGTTTGATTCAGTTGGCATTTGCTGGGCAGGTAAAGAGCTTGGAACTGCTCATGGACCCAGCCTTGCTGTCTGAAAAGCAGTTTGGTGCAGCAGCCAAAAGTGCTGCCTGTCAGCTACATCTCTTTTGACAATTCTCACTCTACTTAGACTCAGCAAACCTGGCCGTGTTCATCTGTGTTTTTATAACCTCATGGTTGAACTACTGTAATGAGCCCTTGAGGATAATCAGGAAAGTGCAGTTGATTCAGAATGAGGCAGCCCAATTATTTGCAAGGCCTAGTTAATGGGAACACATTTTGCTTATTTTAAAATAGTTAAATTGGCCGCTTGTTTCAGAGTTCTTTAAAACCCTTCTTGGCCAAGGACCCACATATCTGAAGGGCCACCTTCCTCCATGTGTTTCTGTGCGCCAGTTGGGATTGTCTGAATGCTACCTTCTGGTTGTTTCATTGCATAAGGTGGTCTCCTTGGCATCTACCTGGTCCTTTCCAGTATTTATTCACATTACCTATTTACATTTATGTATTGCTTACTTGCCCTGACCTGGATGGCCCAGGCTAGCCTGATCTCGTCAGATCTCAGAAGCTAAGCAGGGTCAGCCCTGGTTACTATTTGGATGGGAGACCACCAAGGAATACCAAGGTTGCTGTGCAGAGGAAGGCACTGGCAAAACACCTCTGTTCGTCTCTTGCCATGAAAACCCCATAAAGGGGTCGCCATAAGTCGGCTGCGACTTGATGGCACTTTACACACACACACATTGCTCACTTGGACTCAAAGTGGATTACACAGAGTGTGTCCAATACAATCAACAGGGTGGGGCATTCAATAAACAATGCAATAGGATTAGGATTGTAGAATCAACCAGAGGTCTAAACACAGAACTGAAGCAATGCATAAGTATTAACATGACACATTAAATGATACAAAAATTACATGGTAGGCTCACTCCCATCTTGTGGAATGGGCTCCGTTAGATGGGGGGGGGCACTTTCTTTGGAAGTGTGGAGGAAGTGCCATAAAGCTATTTTAGTTGCTAGGGCTTTTAATGGTATTTGAGCTGCAGGCCTTTTTTGTTTTTTGTTTTTTGAGGTGTGTGATAATGGGGGTTTATTGCATTATTATGGCTCTATTTTCGGATTGTAAACTGCCTTGAATCACAAGGGGAAAGTGGTGTATTTGCAGTAAATAAAGCAGTACTGAAGTGGTTAAAGACTGACTCTAAAACAACAACATTAAGGAATAGAAGCCCACGCTAAAACCGAAGATGAAGTAGCCCTAGCACTACAACAGTGTGACTCATGTTAAAATCACGGAAAGGAAAATTAATTAAAAAGATAAGTTTACAATGGTGCCCAGAAGACATCATATGTGACTCCGGGCAAATAGTTGCAGGGAGGGTTTCACTGAACAGCATAAGAATGATGTACAACTGACAAAAGAAGCAGAAATCAAGACTTGGGGGTTACAGAGCCAAGGACACTTTGAATTTCTTCCACACTACCCTTCTTTTCTGTGGTTCTGAATTTTCTGTTGTTGAATTTGGAACATGCTAAACGGCAATTAAGGCTGTTTTAAAATGAAGGGGGATTAACTACACACTGAGCCCTTACCTGGATAGTCCAGGCTAGCCTAGGGTTTCCAACCTCCAGGTACTAGCTGGAGATCTGCTATTACAACTGATCTGCAGCCAATAGAGATCAGTTCAAGTGGAGAAAATGGCTGCTTTGGCAATTGGGCTCTATGGCATTGAAGTCCCTCCCCTCCATAAACCCCGTCCTTCTCAGGCTCCGCCCCCAAAACCTCTCACCGGTAGCGAAGAAGGACCTGGCAACCCTATGCAATGCTGACCCACCACCCAGCCAATGAAGGACTTTGAGAACTTGGGAGTGTTATCTGCAAGCTAAGGATTACTATATTCACTGCCGACATCTTCCTTGTTTCTTTAGATTGCTTTTACCTTATCAGGCCTTTTGAATACCTAGAACTTGGCTTTGACCAGGAAAAGGAAAGAAGTAAGAAGCAGCCTCACTTTCATTTCTCTGCATTGTAATACAGCAGTAGAGTCTCTTCAGAGACAACATATATTGCTATCCCCATTCATCTGATTTCTGTACTAGTGGATATCAGGAGGTTCATATTTTCTGTGAACTTGTGCTTCAAGAAGATAGTAATCACAACTTTTATGTGCATGTCTAAAGCAATATTTCTTACCACTTACATAAGGAACAGCCAATTCTATATATTTTTTACATATTTGTAATAACCTTGATTAAATTAATGAAGATTCTGCAGATGCCAAATACTGCTATTTGGAATAAAACTTTTTGGGGTGAAAACTTTTTTTGGTGATTTTTCTGTTGAAGGATGCAGATGCATTATTCAAATACCAGGGCTAGATTAGTTTCTGACAGCATTAATGCTGAAAATGTCTCTCAGCTGCAGAAAAAACTCCAACTAACAGGAATATTGCTTGGTTAATTTGTTTTCTCTTCCCCCCTCCCCCAACTGGCTTTCTCAGGATTGTTCAAAGGAATGTGCAGGAAATAACTAAAGCAAAGAAATCAGTTGGGCTAAATTGTTCTTATTTAACTTTTGGATGTGATGCTGGTACCTCATCATTGTCTTGCTTAGCTTTTATCACATTCATAGTCCTCCGCATCCGCCTGCCATTTCCCATTTACTAGGTACCAAATCAAAGCATATGCCGTGATTGTTCTACCGTGTACGATGATGGAAGTTTCTGCTTCCTTTGTAACCGACTGTCATTTTTCATTGTTGCTATTTCTGCAATTCAGTATGTGTGTTGGGGGGTGGGGAAGGAATCTGCCTCATTGTCACTCCAGGAACTTGCAAATGATCCTGACAACCAGAAGGTCAGATTACTGTCCTTAAGATTTGCTGGACGCAATGGAAGGGACACCAAGCAGAGAAGTAAAAGTGACACTGATTCAGTTCATCTGTAACATTGTTTAAGCAAGTTTCGTTAAGCCAACCATGGTTAACTGATAGGGTTGCCAGGTCCCTCTTTGCCACTGGCTAGGGTTTGGAGAGGGGAGGGACTTTGATGCCATGGAGTCCAATTGCCAAAGCAGCCATTTTGTCCAGGGGAACTGATCTCTGTCGGCTGGAGATCAGTTGTAATAGCGGGAGATCTCCAGCTACTTCCTGGAGGTTGGCAATCCTAGTAACTGATCATCCAACCCTGTGCCAACCTCACTAACTCTGGTTGGTTCAGGTACTTCTGTATAGGATCTGAAGCCAGGATATGTAGCTGGATTAGTTTCCCCACTCCTACTCATGAAGGCAGCTGGGTGACCTTGGGCTAGTCACAGCTCTCTAAGAGCTCTCTCAGCCCCACCTACCTTACAGGGTGTCTGTTGTGAGGAGGGGAATGGAAGGTGATTGTAAGCCGGTTTGATTCTTCCTTAAGTGGTAGAGAAAGTTGGCATATAAACACCAACTCCTCTTCTTCTTCCTGAGCCCTGCAGCGGCCAGGGACAGAGTGGCTGCGAAGCCACTATGGCACCTCCAAAGAGGATTTGCGGCCGCTGCAGGGGGAAAACCTGCCTTTTAAAAAACAAAAATGCCAAAATGGGGGAAATAGCCCCACTGACACCCTAGAAGGAAGTAGAAGAAGAGAGAAAGAGACAAGAGTTGGTTTACATGTGGTTTACATGTTGACTTTCTCTACCACTTAAAGAAGAATCAAACTGGCTTACAATCACCTTCCCTTCCCCACAACATCCTGTGAGGTAGGTGGGCGAAGAGAACTCTAAGAGAGCTGTGACTAGCCCAAGGCCACCCAGCTGGCTTCAAGTGTAGGAGTGGGGAAACCAACCTGGTTCACCAGATTAGCGTCCTTCGCTCATGAGGAGGAGAGGGGAATCGAACCCGGTTCTCCAGATTAGAGTCCACTGCTCCAAACCACCACTCTTAACCACTACACCATGCTGTATTTGGTTGCATTTGCATGTGTGGCTGCTGAACTAAAATTTTCTAGAAGAGGTTTTTCGTCAGCCTTTTGTGAGGAAAGGATTAACATTACCACCTACCAGCTTTCTTGGCTTGCCTGGGGTGGGGGGCTGGCTGGGCAGACAGCTGTTGAGAGTGGTCAGTGGAAACTGGCATTGCCATCAGTTGGGCACTGTGAGGCAGGCTGAGATAGCAGACAGGACTTCGGCAGGGAAGAAAGAAGCAGGAGAACAAGAAGAAGGGTTGGATTTTATACGCCGACTTTCTCTACTTTTTTTTTTTTTTTAAGGAGAACCAAGCTGGTTTACAATCTCCTTCCCTTCCTCTCCCCACAACAGACACCTTGTGAGGTAGGTGGGGCTGAGAGAGTTCGGAGCAAACTGAGTAGCCCAGGGTCACCCCACAGGCTTCATGCGGAGGAGTGGGGAAACCAACCCGGTTCTCCAGATTAGAGTCCACCACTCCTCACCACTACACCACACTGTGTAAGAATCACAGCATTAAAGCCAGGGTTTGCTGAGACAAGCCAGGATATTTGGGCAAGTCCAGTTTTGATATCATTAAGTAACCGCAGCTAAAATGAGCGATGGTTTTGTGTCACACCTTGAGCCCATGTGGTGCACTTTTAATTAAATGTGTGTGCATGGGGGTGGGGGTTACAATAGATATTTGCTTTACAATAGACTACTGTAAGATAGTAGGTTGGAATTTTTAAATGACTTTGTCCTCTTTTTTTGTCCAGATTATACAACTGAATCCACTGATAAAAAGGTGCAGTTATTACTGTGGTCAAATAAAGCAATATTCAGCACAGGTGTACATATAATTATGATATATAGAGGCATTATGTGTTCATTCAACCTGAAAAGCACTTACGTTGTCTGGAGCAACGATCTAGACTCCAAGCTACAGAGTCAAAGACATTTGTGCATATATAAAATGCTAGCAAATGCAGATCACTTTCTGAAGCATTGATGGGTTCTTGGCTGCCATGGGAGAGCTGACTAAGGACATGACTTATAGATAGGGGCAAAAGTCCAGAAATCCCCTCATCAACTGGCCAATGTTGAGTATTTTTATCACCCTTGCAACTTGGAAGCAGCAGCCTGTATTGCCATTGCTGATACAGCAAAGTCAATGAAGTCTTCAGGCTGGTTGCTGGGCAACAGGGTGGAACTTGGGGGTCCCACAAGAGCCAAAGGCAGTGGGTAGGGGTGCCATTTGCTCATGATGAGCAGGCAACCCACCTACACCAGCTCTTCATGGAGTAGTAGTGGGTGAAAACAGCATTCTGAAAACTGCAGTGTCTAGGGTTGCCAACCACCAGGTACTAGCTGGAGATCCCCTGCTATTACAACTGATCTCCAGCCGATAGACATCAGTTCCCCTGGAGAAAATGGCTGCTTTGGCAGTTGGACTCTATGGCATTAAAGCCCCTCCCTTCCCCAAACCCCGCCCTCCTCAGGCTCCGCCCTAAATACCTCCCACTGGTGGCGAATAAGGTCCTGGCAATCCTACTCATAGAAACTCAGTTGCATACTGGCAACCCTAGCAATGTCCCTTCTGGCTGGAACTCAGGAGTGACATCGCTGCAGCGTGTAATATTTTAGGAATTTTCCTGATTCTACTATAGAGAATGGGTGTGGGAATCCTAGATTGTCACATGGTGTGCTGATGTTACTTCCAAGTTGCTAGCTGGAAGTGACATCATGGCATCACACAATGCGGTGTTGCTAGTTTCCTCCCCCCAAACGCTCCTGCCACTGCGTGGAGCTGGGCTCGTAACCCTAGCAATGAGGAGGCTGTTGCCATACCTAGTACTTGAGAATTTCCCCCTCAGGGAGGCTGACCACCCCCTAGCTGGCCTGTGAATGATGTAGTAATGTGAGCAACAGCAGGTGCTGCTGGTGAAGATGATGTGTGTCTCCATAGGAACAGATGAGGTTGACACAGAAGGAAAATTGAAGAGTTTTTTCAAGTGTGTGTGTGGGAGGGGGTGAGCTGATGAGAGAGCCACCAGCAATCTCCCCACATTTCTCATATCATATGGGTGGCTGGCTTTAATTTATCCTTCCTCTCTTCTCCCACCCCCATCACTGGCCTTTTTGCCTTTTTATATGTAAGTGAAGGAGTATTCTCCTAAGTTTTGAGGCTTACATCCCACTAGCCCAGTTCTCTTCTCTTACTGCTCTCCCAGATTTGCCTTTCACTTTCCTATTTTGTTGTTGTTGTTATATTTGCTTTTCTTCAGGATCCTCAGTGGCCCCTCAAGCTGAAAGCAACTTTTGACATTCTTTTTCCAAGACTTCCTTAGAAAAAACTGCTAAAGAGAGGTTTATAACATTATGTATGGGTGGAGAAAGTGCAGAGAGGGAGCTTTTTCTCTCTCTACCATAATACTAGAACTTAGGGGCACCCAATGAAATTGTTGGGAAACAGCTTCAGAATAGACAAAATGAAATAACTAGTGAGATTCTGGGGTGTGCATAATTTTCTCTGTTTTATGTGATTTTTTTTGTTTCAAATTCTGAAGAAGCACATTGGTTTATTGCATATATTGAATGATTCCGCCATCGGTAGAAGTCCTAAAAGTAGCACTCAGTTCTACCTGTTGGTGAAATTTATTCAATTTCAGCTGGTATAAAAAAGTGGTTTTCAAACTATTAAGTTCTGGATCCAGTAACTAGAAAGTAGGTATCATGATGTGATTATATTACTTTCTTTAATAATCCTCCAGACAATAATTCAGGATTAAATTTCGGAGTCTGAATTTTATTTTTATTTCCCACCCCCACCCCCAATTTTTATCCTGCCATCAATTCCTGGCCTACTTTTAATTGCCATTCCAATTGGTAATGTCAGCTTTAATCCCGCATAGTAGCTGTATGCACGCAGAACCAGGCATCTGTGCATATATTGCTGAATTGGTATGGAACTGGACAGCCAAATGGGTGCTTTGTAAATGATTTACCCATCTTAATAGGGCTGATCATAATTAGGACGGGAATAATTAATGTTTAAAATGGTTTTAGAGGCAGGATCTATATTTTAAAACTGTAATGTAAATAGCTTAATATAAATAATTTAATGTAAATAACTTACACCAGCATGGTGTAGTGGTTAAGAGCGGTGGTTTGTAGCGGTGGACTCTGATCTGGAGAATCGGGTTTGATTCCCCACTCCTCCACATGAGCGGAGGCTAATATGGTGAACTCCATTTGTTTCCCCACTCCTACACATGAAGCCAGCTGGGTGACCCTGGGCTGGTCAAACTGTCTCAGCCCCACCTTCCTCACAGGGTGTCTGTTGTGGGGAGGGGAAGGGAAGGTGATTGTAAGCTGGTTCGAAAGTCGGTATATAAAAACTAAGTCTTCTTCTTCCTCTTCCTCTTCTTCCTCCATGCCAGGCATGTATTTTCACTTTTTTACATTCAGCCAGGATATTGAAGCATTTCATACAATAATCCTACCTGACATCTAGTTGCCCTCTCATCAACATACTTTTCTTTGTAACTAATAGTGACATTTCTTCTCTATATTTCATCAAAACCTATTCCAATTTGTGGAAATCCTGGCACTGTATTGGGAGTTGCATGCACAAGTGACTCCAGCACCCCCATCCTCCTTTCTCAGTGGGAAGGGTCCCCACCCCAAAACAGGTATTTAGCTCATAGACATCTTTTATGTAGGAAATTGTGGTCATATATATTTGCAAATAGCTGTGGATTGGGACCATGTAGCATAGTAAACGTTGCACTGAATGTGATGTTTCAGGCAAAAGCATAACTTGCTGCAGCCTCACAAGAAAGCACTTGGGAAATAAGACAAAGGGAAGCATGTCTCAGCTTTTAAAATCCTCATAAATATTAAATATTTTATTTTGATCAAAAATTTAAGAAGTCATTATTGTACAGAGAGTATAAATCTTACTGATACAAAACCATACATTGATGGCATAGCTGTCAAATGACAACAAGCGTTCATCTGTGTGGCTTCTATGCAGTCCCACATTGGGACTGCGCAGGCGCAGGCCAGCCACGGATAAGATTTGTCAGCTTCTAGCAAAATCTAAGAGAGTGCTCCCCCTCCCCTTGGAGCATGCAATCTTCCTGCCCCTCGGTTACATGACCCAATGGGGAGGGAGCACTCTTCCCTCCAGTTCTCTTTCTGCCACCACGGAGAGAGAACGTGTTAGCTTTGTCTCTAGCCATGGAGCCCAAGAAAGCTCCACTTTTCAAGAAATGTACCTCCTGTGGTACCAAGGTGGGTTAGCGGACGCTCTGAGTCGCCTTCCCAATCAAATGCACGAGCTCACCTTAAGCGACGACTGTCTCCACCAAATATTCCAACAGTGGGTTACCCGCAAGTAGACCTTTTTGCAACACACCTCAACTTCGTGTGTCACAGGTTTTATTTGAGGGCAGGAGCCAGCCCAGGCTCATTGGGGGATGCCTTTCAGACGATTTGGAAAGGGGCTCTCTTTTATCTCTTTCCCCCATTCCTTCTACTTCACAAGGTCCTACCCAAGTTGAACCATGACAAGACAGATGCCATCATTGTCACTCCCTTTTGGCCCAGGAGGTCGTGGTTCGCAGTGCTCATGTCACTTGCGTAAGGGAACTACATCCTTCTCCCGAAGGATCCCTCCCACTCCCCCCCAGACCTACAACTCGCTGCCTACGATCTTGCTCACCAAGAATGCCCTCCTATGATTAAAGCACACTCTACCAGAGCGTATGCAGCTTCTATCGCTTTTCTTCCAAGATAGATCTCCGGGACATCTGCAAGGCTGCCACCTGGTCCACGCCCTCCAAGTTTATGAAGCACTACTCTGTGGATGTGGACTCTGCAAGAGATGCAGCCGTGGGACGTGCCATACTGCAGTCTTTATTTCAGTGACTGTCCCACACTCACCGTCCTGGTGAGCGAGCTCACTACTCTCCCAATGTGGGACTGCATAGAAGCCACGCAGATGAAAAACAGAGTTTCACTTACCTGTAACTGTTGTTCATCTGGTGGATCTTCTATGCAGGCACACATCCCTCCCTCCTTCCCCGCTGTGGGATCTCTCCGCTAGACCAGTGGTTGGTTCCGTGGCGGCAGGTTGGAGAACTGGAGGGAAGAGTGCTCTCTCCCCCTTGGATCATGTGACTGAGGGGCGGGAAGATTGCATGCCCCAAGGGGAGGGGGAGCACTCTCTTAGATTTTGCTAGAAGCTGACAAATCTTATCCATGGCTGGCCTGCGCCTGCGCAGTCCCAATGTGTGCCTGCATAGAAGATCCACCAGATGAACAACAGTTACAGGTAAGTGAAACTCTGTCCCCGTCCCCCCTCCGGCAATCTTACCAGCATAGTTTCTTATTTTATTTTCCAATTTAACCTGGTCACACATCTCATTTGACTCTATCAAATGGAATGTGCCCCTCCCCCTTTTTTCTGTTTAATTTTTTTTAAATTCCATTTTAGGTTTACACAGTTTTAAACTATAAGCATAAATAACAATACATCATATACATTTAAAAAGGATGTCTGATATCAGTAAAAATATCTATAGTTTAAGGCACTGAAAGAAAATGCTTATTCAAATGCTTATCCATCCTGAATGTGCTTACTGTTCATAACTTTAAGATACCTTACATTGCATTCATAAGCATTACCATACCCCTTCAGTACTTCCTGACTAAGAAATTCATTTCCCAAAGGTAAGATCTGATTACTTTGAACACATGAACACATGAAGCTGCCTTATACTGAATGAGACCCTTGGTCCATCAAAGTCAGTATTGTCTACTCAGACGGGTAGTGGCTCTCCAGGGTTCTCAGGCAGGGGTCTTTCACATCACCTACCTGCCTAGTCCCTTTAACCGGAGATGCCGGGGATTGAACCTGGGACCTTCTGCATGCCAAGCAGAGGCTCTACCGCTGAGCCACCTCCCCTCCACATTAAGTAAGTTCTGTGTTTTAGGGGAAAATGTATGAAAACAATTATGCAAGATGGCTTTACAACCTGTATTTGGTTTTAAAAAAATAGCAAGCTGTAAAGTGGGATTAAGTGGTGGGCTTCAGGGAGGGAAAGGATTCATGTTAAATTTAAAGGAGAGCACTTTGCAGCCAGTTTAGGGTTTTGAAATACATTTTTTAAAGGTTAAAATAATTCATTATGCAATGGCTGATACAAATCAGGAAATATGATGTCATTTGGAAAAGTACAAAGTACTAAAGATAACAGAATAGCACAACAGTCAACTAAATGTGGTGGGGAAAGAATTTAAGAAATGGATGATCAGATGGAAGCAAGATATCTGGAGTGGGGGGAGGCACCACTTTCTTATACAGAACCTGGGGAACCAAGAATAAGAGATGTCCATTCATAAATGTTGTCATCTTTAGGGCCAGCACTTAACAAGAGTTTAAAAGTTCATTGTGTTGGAAACCTATGGAGATACTGTTCAACAATTTTTGCAGTTCCTTTGTGATCTTATACTCAAACTTTTCCACTATCAGAGCATATCTTTCTTTTGCTCAGGTGCTCTTCATCATCAATTTCTTCCATATGATTCAACTCCTCTTGTGAGATCTCAAGCTGTTTTTTGGGATGTATTTGGTTAGGTTGAGACTTACTTTCACACTCTTTGAAATTTGGGACTTCAGGAAGTGAAGCACTAGTTCTTGCATTTCCATCTGATGTAAAATGTCTCTGAAATTCCAGGGAAAGTGTCATCACAATCTGGCTCAGTCGGGTTACCCTTCTTGGGAGATGACAAGTCAATCAATGGTTCCATCGAATTAAATGTGGGATTTAAAAATTTGCTAAGCTTAGTTAGCCTTTGGGTTAGCCTCACAATTTTTATCAGGGAGTGGATGGGAAAAAATCACCCAATTGGCCATCTGCTGTAACATGTGAGGGTCTCCTATAACTACTCAAAGGCTTTTGTCCATTCAGAATCTTGTTCACTGAGGAAAGAGTTGTATCCAGCATATCCATCATTTGAACAGATGGTATTGTATGTTCATATTTGGCAGCAGATGTTTTAGCAGGAGCCCTTGACCAAGAAATCTTCTGGGTAGCTAATATATTAACCGGAATCTAAGGTCGGGCAGCTGAATCTCTAAAAACCCTTATAGGTAACATTTGGTAGGTAGAGAGAAAATATTTCATTTTGAACACCATAGTTGGAATTGTAGCATGTTTAAATGTCAATAACACTTTCTTGGAAGCTCAAGCATTCGGAAGCCAGTTGACAGTAGATAGGTTGATAGAATGGGGGAAATGCACAGCAACTTACTCAAAGAAAATATTATTGTTTTTCAAGACTGCCATTGCCCTTGATTTATTCTTACATGGGTGACTTGCAGCATAAATTGGTTAACTTGTAAAGTTTGTGTGTTTCCCTTTTCTTCTGATTTAGTTAGGTGCTTGTTTGTTACCAATTCTGTGTTGCAATTGTCACACTCATTCCCAGCATTCCTCTCATAAATTACAAACTGCCTCTTTAAATTCTGAGAAAAGGTGTCAAAAGAATCTTTAAGGGAGTCTAATTGTTTAATCATTTTTTTCAGCTACTTGAAAATTGAGATTAGTGTTTCAGCTGTTAACATACATTGGTCTCCCAGGAAGCCGGAGGATTATCTTGCATTTTTGTGTTGATTGGAATCTTTATGGTTGTCTGCTAAAGGGTCAGAAAGAGAATTTACATTTTCATTCTTGGGCAGCTCTTCAAAGTTTATAACCTGAACGAAAGATATATTCTGAGCAAACTCACAGTCAGACAATGATTGTAATGTGGAAGATTCCCCCAGGGAGACAAACATATAAACTGTAGGTATAGGAGAAACTTTCCTTTATTTACTTACATTTTCACTTCTCATAGAATTGTGTAGCTCATCAATCTTCGGCTGCTTAGATATCTTTGTGTAGCCTTGGATGTCTGAGTCCGACCTGTGGCATTTCCTTAAGCTTGTTTGAACCAGCTGTTCATCAGGTGCCATAATTCTTCCAAGGAGTGGTAATATAATCAAGCCTGAGAACCTCTGTTGACCTCTATTCCCTGTAGTTTGGAAGTCTGCAGTTGTTGGATTTGTTTACAGTTGTCTTGTTTATGGGCTTCCTAGAGGCACCTGGTTGGCCACTGTGTGAACAGACTGCTGGACTTGATGGACCTTGGTCTGATCCAGCCTGGCCTTTCTTTATGTTCTTATTGTCGCATCTAGGTTTGCCAATCTCAAGATGGGGCCCAGAATAACAACTGATCTCCAGGCCACAGAAATTAGTTCCCCTGGAGAAAATGGCTGCTTTGGAGAGCAGATTTTCTGACATCACATACCCACTGAGCTCCCTTCCCAAACTCTGCCCTTCCCAGGCTCCACCCCCAAATATCCAGGAATTTCCCAACCCAGAGTCGACATCTCTGGTCACATCCAGGAAATTCTGCCCCTCCCATGTCATAATTTATTTTCACAAACTCTTGGAAAATTCAGTAGTTTTCTCAGCCTTGGCAGATGGTGGTGGTGGGAAGTGCTGTCAGGTCTCAGCTGATTTATGGTGACCCCTTGGAGGTTTTGAGGCAAGAGACATTCAGAGGTGGATTGCCATTGACTGCCTCTGTGTGGTGACCCTGGACTTCCTTGGTGGTCTCCCATCCAAATACTAAACAGGGTTGGCCTTCTGTGATCTAACAAGATCAGGCTAGCCTGGGCCATCCAGACGTTTTGGACATCTCCAGTTTAAACAATGACCAGTAGCAGGGTTGTGAAAGGCTCCTGCTGGAGATCTCACAGAGCCACAACCAGCCACAGCAAGCCAGTTCTGAGCTAGATGGACAAATGATTGCTTTTTATGGACCAATGACAGCTTTTTATGTTTAAAGGCTGGAATGTACAGGTGAATTATTGATAGAAATACCTTGTGGAGGGGGCTGCTTTACTAAAAAAAAAAAAAGGTTTGGAACCTGCTCAAAACAGGACACAAAACTGATACAATTTTGAGCATCAGCTACAGTGAAATGAAGCCCAGCTTCTACTGGTCTGGGATATAAATAACTCTGGAAACAGTTGGGTATGCTGCACATGCCAGACAGGTACATGTAGGGTCCTATTTCAGCAAACATAAAAGGTTTTAAAAAACAAGATTGGTGCCCGCCAAACGGGAGAGTAAATGGATATCTTTGTGCATCTTTGAAATGAAACTCAGCAGGTAAAAGCATCCTGCACACCTGAAAAGACATTGCACATCTGTGTGCCAAGGAAGTTTTTAAAGCCCTGCTGCTTTCCCTCAAATAGCAGCAATTACTTCTGAATCTCAGGAGGAAGGTCTTACAGTCTCAGTCCTTAGAGGGCAATGTCCATATCGCTGCATCTATTTCGATTGTTTTGTAAGGTTGGTGGCTGTGAAAAAATGTATTGTAATTTTTTTAAGTGTTCTCAAAAGGTTTCTGGCTTTAAATTGGCAGTATAAAATGTGGCGATAGTTAACTTCTCTATTTAAAAACTCAATCTGTCTCATATTCATTAATCCATGTAACAACTGTTAGAATCAAGGCAAAGTCAACAGAAAACGTTCTTCGGCATCAAATACTGATCTTTGTATTCTTAGGAAGTTGTATGCTTTTTGTAAACTGAGAAAGGGAAGAGTGGCAAGGACAGAAAGATATGAAAATCTCTTCTGGAAATAACATAACATTGAACAAAATCCTATATAACATGTACAGTCCACGTCTATGCAGAGTTACTCCAGTCTTCCCATTGAAACAAATGGGTTTACACTGATGTACATTTTCATTATCAGTTTGGCCTCTGAGCTGCATGATCTGGTAACTTCTCACTTGTCTATTGTAATGTACTGTGTGTATGGCTGCCCTTCGAAACTTCAGTTGGATCACAGGAAGCCCCACCACAATAATATTTTTGTCAGTAGGCTTCAGGGTACATGTAACATCACTTTAAAAAAATCAGCATTGAATATTATTTTGATCCAGGCTTGAACTGAGACTTCCCTTGACTGAGTGTGGGTTTCCAGAATTATGACTCCTGAGAGATATTTGCTAGGCTTATTCTGTTTTCATGTTTGAGCGTCCAGTGGAAAGTTAACATTTCACCAAGCTGTTTTCAACTTTTGAGTTCTATGAGCTTTGAGGTTGCTGTATGTTACCTCTTACTGCAGCTAGTAGTGATACTAGTTTAACATGTGTAAAAGAAATTTGTAAATATTTTGTATTCCATGAGTCATATTGAGGGGTCAGTTTGGTGGAAAGACGCTTCCCTCCAAGAACATAGAAACTGCGGTTTTCCTACATAATGATGCTTGCTCGTGTTTCTTATTTCATATTCTAGCGAGGTGGGAAAGGGTGAAAGAAATCTTACCTATCAGCGATTTTCTTTGGACCACCTGGTTCACAGTTTACAAAATAATAAAACAAAACATTAAAATAAGGTCTAAGTCTAGGACCGAACCTAGTGAGCTACTATGGACGGTGTGTGCTCTGCCTTTTTCACTCTGAGAACAGAACTGTGCCACGGTAGCCCCTGTGATGGGCAGGTGATACAAAGCCTCTGGATGGCTCAGGCCTTTCATCCTTGCCAGTTCAACTTTGCCTTCTGCCTGTTGCGTTTCAGCTTCTGGTTTCTGCCACTGATGTCTGGGATCCTGAGCTGGAGAACACACCTTTCAAAGTACACTTACCAACAGAGACTGCACATATTAAACATATTCTGGTTTGTACTTGTAGAGCAAACTTCAGAAAAATTTAGGGATGTCTAAATCCTACTGAAACATAAGCACACAACTGAAAATCTTTGAGGCCTATTGATCTCACTAGGATGTCAGCAAGGCAAGTCATGTCCTGGATTTCACAGTATTGTTTTAGAAAATAGTTTTCAAACAGTTACTGAAATGACCTAAACAAATGCTTACCATTTCTCATAGAATGCAAGCAAGCACTCCCATATTCGTCCTTTTTGTTCTCAAGACATTGCCTAGCATCCCATCAAGTACAATGATACTTCCAACATCAAAGACAGAGAGCTGTGGATTTGGATTAGCCTTTGCAAGAATTAATGATAAGATTTGTTCAAACACAGTAGCTCGCACTGGGTAAGAAAGCCATATTGGCCCTCCATTATCCTTGTACTTGTGTCATGGGTTTTGCTTCTGCAGGGGGAGGAATCTGTACGCCTCCCTCTTGATTCTAATGTAGCTATTAAAAGTCTGCCATAATTTGACCCTAAACTGCTAAAGGTTAATTGAACTCGGAGCTAAAGCGCAATTGCTGAAGTACAATTTAATCTCTCCAGGCAAAGATTATGTTCAGAATGGAAGGATTCATTTAACTGATGAAAGGGAAGAAGTATTCTTGGTTTCTTAAAATAAATAATTTTCCTATTAGTTGTAAAATTATTGCAAATGTGAGGGTAAAAAGTTTGTTGCGTGGGCTGGAAATAGTTGGAAAAGGAAGAAATGTTGATTAATATCTTAAGATAGGTCAAAAATGTAAATTATATATTCATTACCACACTCAAATTATAATTTGTGTTTAACTGAATTAATACTAGTGGAAAAAAGAACTTCCTTTATCTCTAAGATATGAACTCATGATTTATAGTTTTATATAGTCACTGATTCTGGCCGGTAACAAACTCTAAATCCAAACTCCAATCTACAATAATCCAGACTACAATCTAAAATAATCCGATGACTCCTTTCCTCTAAATTGGATTTTATGAGTTCCCATCACCAAGTCTTCATCCAACAGAGAAACTTCCTTCAACAGAGAATTTTCTTCCTCTGATTAAGCCTTTCTCCATCACACAAAGGGCCAGACGAGACGTGATGGAGTCATTGTAGCAGCCGCAAGGATGCCATCTTGTCTAATTTGGTCAAAAGCAATTCTCCACTGGGGGAAGTGAGTCTTACTTGAGTGGAGAAAGAATAGAAGAGAATAATAGAATCCAACCAATGGGTTCCCTTCCCCTCAATTATACCTTAATTCACATGAAGTTCCACGTGAAGGCAGGATGTTCGAAAGCACAGGTAGCATTCTGCTTTGATATAGCTGTCATGGACTTATAGATGAGGTAAAATACCACAAGGGGGTAGATAAAGAGCAGAAGGTGGAAACTCTTGGAGTGATGAATTCTTACAAGGTGGGCAAGGAACCAAGTGGGAAGAAGCAACCAGGTATCAGGATTGTAATAACTGCTGGCTAGTAAAGTAATTACAGAGATTATGGAAAGTGTGAAGAAGTCCAAGTGGGCACAACCTCTTGTCAACCAAGGCAAGTAATGAGTGACTCATGTAGATGGGTTAAAGGTAAAGGTCCCCTGTGCAAGCACCGGGTCATTCCTGACCCATGGGGTGACGTCACATCCCAGCGTTTTCTAGGCAGACTTTTGTTTACGAGGTGGTTTGCCAGTGCCTTCCCCAGTCATCTTCCCTTTACCCCCAGCAAGCTGGGTACTCATTTGACCGACATCGGAAGGATGGAAGGCTGAGTCAACCTTGAGCCGGCTAACTGAAACCAACTTCCGTTGGGATCGAACTCAGGTCATGAGCAGAGCTTGGACTGCAGTACTGCGGCTTACCACTCTGCGCCACAGGGCTCCTGTAGATGGGTTGCCTCTACATTAATCTTTTCCGGAAGCACCGCTGGGGTTGGCTGAGATCGAACTGTGCATGTGGTATCACCAACAAATACCTACATTGATTCTGACAGTGCTGAGGTTTATTTTGACAGAATGGTGTGATAGAATGATTTTCCAGATGGATTTAACAAAATAATTCACTCCTATCATGAAAAAGCTGTGGATTTTGAATAGTAGGCAATGTTTAGTGCCAGTCTGGGAAACACACAAACTGAACTGACATCATGACACCTTTTATTAACTGCATGGGCACTTAGGTATATCAGACTCGGTGTTTTCATTGTTTATTGCACCTCTGTAATAATAACAATAGAAGTGATGAGAGACATTAGTGAACTTTGCACCTTAACAGGCTCATTAAAAAGATAATGTTATGAGGCACAGGGAAGTTAGATGGATCCATCGTGGTATGGATCTCTATGTGACTGTGACAAGATCCATGTTTTTGAACTAGGGTTGTCAGCTCCCCACTGGGGGCAGGGCCCCTCTCCCTCAGGCTCCCCTTTGTCACTTATCTGCTGGCCAGCGGGGGGCTTACTGGTAGGGGAAGCAGGCCTAGGCTGCTGTTCCCGGCGATGTCACTTCCAGTGTGCACCAGAAGTGACATCATCACATCACCAGTGTCGCAGCAATGCTCTGGCATTTGGGTAAAAACTCCATGATTAGAAGCCATTTCTACCATAGGGTTTTTGCCCAAATACCAGAGCTTCTCCTCAATGTTGGTGATGTGATGACATCACTTCCGGTGCACAGCGGAAGTGATGTTGCCACATCACCAATAACAAGGCCTAGTCTTCACTCCTACTCCTGATAAGTCCCCCCCGCCCCCCACAGGCTGACAGGAGGGACATGCTAACCCTATTTTGAACACAGGTGCTAAATCTCTCCCTAACTCCTGGTTATCTCCTCCAACCATTTTCTCATTGGACTTTCCACTAGCCAAACTCCCCAATGAAATAAGGGAGAGGGCATCTTATGATGGGGAAGAAATAGCGGGAAGGGAGTGTTGTCACTTATAGTTCTTTCCTTTGGTACGAAGGGATAAGCATACAAACAAAATACCAAACTGGGCCATTTCACCAAAGCATCATTGTCACATAGTCAATAATATGTTTACAGAACCCTGTTCTAATGAAACAAGCCCTTCGGATAATAGCCCAGTTTGGCATTTTGTTTGTATGTTTTTGTATGTGTTGTAGGGCTGTCGATTCGGTTCGGCCTGAACTGAAAAACAGCCGAATTTCCCCTGATTCGGCGGTTTTTAGTTCAGGACGAACCGAACTCAAAAATGGCGGGAAACCGGGGGAGCCGAATTCAGCAAGTTCGGGAGTTCACGAATAAATTCGGCAAATTCAGGGCGTCAGTAAGCAGCATAACCGTCAGTAAGCAGCATTCTCCTCCCCCGGCCAATTGGTGGCTAAGCTGGGTCTTCTTCTGGCCAATCAGTCAGGATTGAGTACTGGAGGAATCAGCTGCTGCGCGGCCAGGCCGGGGAGAGAGAGAGAGTGAGAGAAATCCTCATGGGGGGGTGCTTGTGCACATTTGCTCCTTTCCGTGGCTGCAGGGGGCACATTTTTTGGGGTAGAGACCCCAAACTTTCAGCGGAGCTTCAGACAAGCCTTCTTAAGAGACACCCCAAGTTCTGTAAACTTTGGGTCAGGGGGTCCCAAGATATGGGCTCCACCCCTTTTCCCTCCGCCCCCTTTTCCATTTCCGTGGCTGCAGGGGGCGCTTTTTTGGGGGTGCAGCCCCCAAACTTTCAGCATAGCTTCAGACGAGCCTTCTTAAGAAACCCCCCAAGTTTTGTAAAGATGGGTTCAGTGGGGGCAGAAATATGGGCTCCCCCCTTTTCTCTTTCCGTGGCTGCAGGGGGTGCAGCCCCCAAACATTCAGCATAGCTTCAGACGAGCCTTCTTAAGAGACCCCCCAAGTTTTGTAAACTTTGGGTCAGGGGGTCTCGAGATATGGGCTTTCCCCTTTTCCCTATTGGGATGAATGGATCACCCGATACTGTATGCATCTCCAGAGCGGCAAAACCTTCCATGCTTAAATGGAATCATATTGGATTACCCAGTCCTCCCAGCCCCTGCTGATGGAACAGAAGACAGCCACAGTAAGACCCCTTTGGGGGCTTTAATCTATAATTTTTCTCCTGTGTGTGTGTGTGGGGGGGGGGAAGCAGAGTCTGTGTGTGTGTGGGGAGGGAGCAGTTTCTGTGGGTGGGGGGGAAGCCAAAGGGGGCTTTCGCCCGTTCTGCCTGGGGGTGTGTGCCCCCTCGAGTCTCTCTCTTCCTGGTTTGAGGGGGGGCTTCAGTTGTGTGTCCTCAGGTTTTCCCTCATTCATAAGATCGGTTAGGTCTATTTTGATGCTTGCTCAAAACTTGTTTTCAAATGGTTACTTAAAGAATGCATTTGCCTGGTCCCGGGTCCCATGCAAAAGGGGAAATTCCACCCCCTCCTGCTCATTATGCATAGCTAGCTTCCTCTGTCCCTTTCCATGGTTTGCAAACTCCCAGGTGTCAGGTGTTGCTTTGCATGGTTGCAAAGGTGTTGCTTTACAGTTGTGGGTGTTGCTTTGCAGTTGTGTTGCTTTGCAGTGTTGCTTTGCAGTTCTGTTGCTTTGCAAACGTCTTAGCACCTGCTCCGCCCTTGCTCTCAGCTGTTTGTCGGGGCTGGGAGCTTTGTGCGTGGGTGGCAAGCTCTGCTCAGAGATGCACATTAAGGTTGGGGGATCCCTTTCAGGGCCCATATCTCAGCCCCCCCCGACTCAATCTTTACAAAACTTGGGGGGTCTTGCAAGAAGGGTCCTTTGAAGCTCCGCTGAAAGTTTGGGACCTCTACCCCCAAAAATGCCCCCCCTGGAGCCGCGGAAAGGCACGGTTGTGGTTTTAATGGCTTTATTCGGCCGAATTTTTTCCCCGAACTTTGAATTCGCGCAGAATTGCACGGACCCGAATCGGGGGAGTTCGGACTTCGGCATTTCCCGAATCCAGATGGGCTGAATTTGGCCAAATCCGAACGATACCAATTTTTTTTCCAACAGCCCTAATGTGTTGTACTTCCCAGCTTCCCCTGGAAATTCATCCCCACCTAGTTACTCAGTGCTGTTTGTTGGTGACCCACTTTCAATATGGTTCTGCTGAGCTGTTGTCACTTGTAGTTCTTTCCTTTGGTATGAAGCTAATCAACCTTCCTGGATTCAGCTTGGGTTGACACTGACCCTGCCTTCTCTCTCATGATCTGCCTAAGTTTACAGAATCAGCATTGCTGGCAGACAGCCATCTAGCCTCTGCTTAAAAACCTCCAAATAAGGAGAGCCCACCACATTCCAAGGAAACCTGTTTCACCGTGGAACTGCTCTAACTGTCAGGAAGTTCCTTCTGATGTTTAGCCGAAAACATTTTTGATTTAATTTCAACCTGTTGGTTCTGGTCCAACTTTCTGGAACAACAGAAAACAACTCCACACCATCCTGTATATGACCATCCTTCAAGTATTTGAAGGTGGTTACTATATCACCTCTTAGCTACAAGCTAAACATACCGAGCTCCTTCAACCGTTCCTTGTAGGAGTTGGTCTCCAGACCCCTCACCATCTTCTTTGCCCTTTTCTGGACACATTCCAGCTTGTCTACATCCTTCTTAAATAGTGGTACCCAAAGCGGAACACAGTACTCTTAAGTGAGGTATAACCAGAGCAGAGTAAAGTGGTACCATCACTTCGCGTAATCTGGACACTATACTTCTGTTGATACAGCCCAAAATCACATTTGCCTTTTAAGCTACCGCATCACACAGCTGACTCATGTTCAGTGTATGGTCTACTAAGACCCCTAGATCTTTTTTGCACTTGGTAGACTCTGACTCAATTTCACCAAATCAGCATTATCACATAGTCAAAAATATCTTTTCAGAACCCTATTCAAATGAAACAAGCCCTTCGGATAATAGCCCAGTTTGGCATTTTGTTTGTATGCTTATTTGTAAGACAGAATTGCCCTTGAACACAAAGATATCTGAACGAGCATTCATTATGCATGTTCAGTTTTCATTTATACATTTCTTTTTCTAACGTGTACTCAGCCTCCCTCACACTTTTTTTCTGAAGGGGGGGAGATGAAGGATACCGTTTCATATGATATCACCCTTGAAGACTGAAATAGTAGAATGAAAGTTGTTGTGCAAATGCAAGAGGCAATTCCCTGTTTCAAGTTTGATTACTTCAGCTCCTGCTCTCATTTCTGCGCGCGGGGGGGTGGGGGGAGGCAACATGCAGCATGCTTTGCAAAGTGATGTCTCCTTTGAATAATAAGGCTTGAAATTGTTTATGCAACACAGCTGAGAGTATATTTTCTCTGACTTTTTTAAACAAACAAAAAATCAAAAGATTGCAGTCTTGAGGAAAAGACTGATGGGGGAGACAGTGTAACCTTCATCTGACTGCATTTCTGTTCAAAATGGTCTTTCCTTGGTCCATTTTGTTCTTAAGGGGGGGGGAACAAAAGCACCCATATTTTTCCACTGTGTATTGACCAGAAAAAAAGCCAGAGGAAAGGTTTAAGTAGCCACTTTTCTTCTCTGGTTTGTTAAATATTGCAATCTTCTAGGCCTGCCTTGGATTTTTAAAAAAGTACATGTGTGTCAGGTGTAGCTTCACAATGAAACTTGTGTGTTGACACACACAGAGAGAGTTCTGTTTTAACAATTTTAATGCTGCTATTCAGCACAGACTAAAGTGACCCAGAAGCCACCTGTGGCTCTCCTACAATGTGGCACCCAACCCATGTTTGGAAAATGAGCAAGGCCGGTGTCTAGTAGGGATTGTGGTTGGCTGGTAGGGTTGCCAGGTCCCCCCTTGACATCAGCGGGAACTTTGGTGGGTGGGTGCACACGCAATAATGTCCATTCTGGGGTAAACCCAGAAGTGATGAGGACGCTCTAGCACGTCCCTCAAAAAAAACTCTATGGAAACCATAGAGGTTTTTTTAGGACTATGCTAGAGCATCTCCTTCAAACATGGAAGTGTCAGGGATGCTCTAGCATATTCCTATAAAAACTCTATTGTTTCCATAGAGTTTTTGAGGGCCATGCTAGAGTGCCCCATCACTTCTGGGTTTACCTCAGAAGGGACATTATTGTTCCATGCCACACTCCGCGTGTTGGGGATTGTGCCCTCCTTTAGCTGGCCTGTTTCACCTGCCGGCCTGCCGAGAGGCGGCGGGCAGGCCTGCTAATTGGTGGGCAATTGCCTATTGGCAGGTGGTTTAGATCTTGAAACAACCACCATTGCAGGGACTAGAGCAGGGGTGGGGAACCTTTTTTCTGCCAAGGGCCATTTGGATATTTATAACATCATTCGCGGGCCGTGCATTCTGGCCCTGCCCCCTTTAACCCCTCCATTGTCACCACTTCCGCCCCCAGCCCTCTTGTAGTACAGAGGAAATATGTTTCTCCACGGCCCGGGTGGGAAAGGGTTAACACAGTTTCTTGGGCAGTCCTAGCAGCTCCATAGCTAACAACTCTTCTGCAAGGGGAAAAAAGGGTTCCTGTTCTTGGATCGCCAGTCTTAGATCCTTCTGAGCTAGAGATCTGCCAGGACCCACGAAGGGCCAGACCAAATGATTTCGTGGGCCTTATACGGCCCCCAGGCTTACGTTCCCCACCCCTGGACTAGAGAATGGGTAAGCTGTGAGCCTCCCTAAATTTCAAGCCATATGCTAGGCATGGAAGTAAAGGACACATTCTCTCTAACTGCTCTCCATCCTCCTCCACAGTTTCTGCATTCTCATCTCAGCATCCAGGCAGCTTCCAATGGGAGAGTAAGCTGGCCACAGAAAAGAGAGATTAAAACTATCACCACTTGCATCCACGCAGGAGAAGAGCAAGCTGACCATGTTGGAGAGTGGTGGTGGATTTACTCCTATTTCTTCATGGCCAGCTGGATCTCCTCTGAGTTCCCAATCTTCTGTGCCTCATGGAGAGAGAGTGAGAAGGCAGAGAAGCCTCATTTAAGATACACAAATGGTTATAGTTGCTTATTAAATATTAATATCATATTGTGTGTGTGTGTGTGTGTGTTTGGAGTGGCGCACAGGGCATACAATAGTCTTGTGTCTCTTTGAATGGATTGCGATTGCACAGTGTGGCTCTTTGTGAGCCTCAGAGTGAATACTGTTAGAAATAAATTCTAAGGGGTCAATGGAAAAGTTAATCAGGCTTTCCTTCTGAAACGTCAACAATTTTAGTAGAGTTCTTTTTATTGAGCTTTAGGTTCCAAGAGAGAAATAAGCCAGAGACTCAGTGTTCAAGAGATCCAAGCTGCAGCTTTATTGAATACAATGCCTTGAAAGTCAATCCCCCAAGATATATACTCACATGCCTCACTGTTTGCTAAGCATGGGAATAGAACTGACTGATCGGGAGAAATCTAGCAAATTAGATTTTTGCCTTGCTTCTGAAATCCCTGTTTTTTATGCCCCTTTTCCTGGGACTTGCATTGACTTCACTGCCTCATGGGGTGATCTTATCTCCTATTCTTTTAGCTTATGCAGCACTACTTCCTGGGAACAGTGCTTTTTATGGGAAGAGGGAACGTGATTGTAAGCCGGTTTGAAACTCTTTTTGGTAGAGAAAATTGGGGTATAAAAACTCTTCTTCTCCTTCTCCTTCTCCTCCTCCTTCTCCTTCTCCTCCTTCTTCTTCTTTCCTTCCTTCCTTTCCACAGCTTCTTTTATTCTTGGGGGGCTCTATCCCTGGGCCAAGCCCACTTAACCAGTTTGTCGATGCCAATTTCTCTTATATGCACACATTAGGTAGTGGTAGGGTTGCCAACCTCCAGGTGGTGACTGGAGATCTCCTGTAATTACAACTGATCTCCAGCCGATAGAGATCAGTTCCCCTGGAGAAAAAGGCCACTTTGGCGATTACACTCTATGGCATTGAAGTCTCTTCCCTCTCCAAACCTCACCCTCCTCAGACTCCATGCCCAAAATCTCCAGGTATTTCCCAACCCGGAGCTGGCAACCCTAGGTAGTGGCCACCTATTATTGGGCCTTATATCTCCTGTTCGGGTTTTTTTCCCCAAGCAGACTTTCCCGTGGGCAAGGTGACTGATTGATCAGTTGCAGTTTTGCTAAAGCAGCCACAATTGCTTGTGACACATCTTTCACAGTCATAATTTGGCATGAGTCCCAGATCTTGTGGTTAGCCTTCCCCTGGCAGAGCCGTCTGTTGCTCTTGCTTCTGCTGCATGGACACATCTGTTTCTTTTAAGAAGAAGAGGAGTTGGTTTTTATATGCCGACTTTCTCTACCACTTAAGGGAGACTCAAACTGGTTTACAAGCACCTTCCCTTCCCCTCACCACAACGGATACCCTGTGAGGTAGGTGAGGCTGAGAGCTATAACTTGCCCAAGGTCACCCAGCTGGCTTCATGTGTAGGAGTGGGGAAACCAATCCAGTTCACCAGATTAGCCTCCACCGCTCATGTGGAGGAGTGGGGAATCAAACCCGGTTCTCCAGATCAGAGTCCACTGCTCCAAACCACCGCTCTTAACCACTACACCACGCTCGCTCTGTTTACAATCTGCAAAGACAGCGATTTGCACAACAGCAAGCTGTTGCCCATTTCTTCAGGAGAGAGGGGGGGAATATGACTATTATGTGAAAGGTCTTTAATCAAACTCACAATAAAAAGAACAGAACCCCTAGATAGTTTTCCTATCTATCAGTACCACTGTTGTAAACAAAAGTGACCTTGTGATCGACCCGTGGTCTAATTCGGTATAAGGCAGCTTCGTGGGTTCAAATGTAACTGCGTATATTTAGCAGCTTCTACAGGATATATTCAAATTAGGCTATAAAGCCCAGCATTGGTAAACATGTTAGTTCATTATATTCTAATGAAAACAACCCTTTTCACAATGATAGAGGAGAATCTTACCTTCAGTGATCGAGAATGAATTAGCTTTCCTGATTCTATTGCATTAGTATGTAATCATAGAAAGAGTGTACGTTATATGTTGCTATTAATAATAATACATTCTTAAAGGCCAGAATTTGTTGGTGAAACAGAGATGATTGTTTCTGTGCAAAGAAATATGTATGGCAACAAATTTTAAAATGATTCATAAGTTACAAGAAAGAACAGCAGATTGCATTTTGAGAAGCTCGTTGTGTGGAGCTATACTCTTTTAAGCCCAGGGAAGTCATTGGGATTAGTGGGGTTTAGAAGGATTCAAGTCAATGGGTTTAGAAGGATCCTGTTTAGGATGGCGCTGGAAGTTTGGAGTTAGGAGGGGAATGTCGCTGAACTCACTGAGTTCTTTAGAGATCTCTCAGAGATCTTTCAGTGTCATAAAACTTAAATGGTAAATTGTATATTTATTTATTTATTCATTTACAGCCCATTCCTAAGGGGAAGGGCTGCGCTGGTCTGGAGAAGAGAAGGTTAAGGGGTGACATGATAGCCGTGTTTAAATATTTGAAGGGATGTCATGTTGATGTGGGAACTAGCTTGTTCTCTGTTACTCCAGAGACTAGGACACGGAGTAATGGATTTAAACTAAGAGAAAATCGATTCCACCTAAACATTAGGAAGAACTTTCTAACGGTGAGGGCTGTTCGACGGTGGAATGCGCTGCCTTGGAGGGTGGTGGAGTCCCTGTCTTTGGAGGTCTTTAAGCAGAGGCTGGATGGCCATCTGTTGGGAGTGCTTTGATTGTGGGATCCTGCATGGCAGGGGGTTGGACTGGATGGCCCTTGTGGTCTATTCCAACTTTGTGAACTTGTGGTGGCTGGAGGAAGTGCAGTCGCACCGCTTCCAAAGGAGGATTCAGCCCCTGCTCTTACTTAGCCCCTTGGAACCACTCCATAGCGTTCCATGGGGCTATGTAGGATTGCCAACCTCCAGGTAGTAGCTGGAGATCTCCTGCTATTACAACTGATCTCCAGCTGATAGAGATCAGTCCACTTGGAGAAACTGGCCACTTTGGCAATTGGACTCTATGGCATTGAAGTCCCTCCCTTCCCCAAACCCTGCCCTCCTCAGGCTCCGCCCCCAAAACCTGCCGCTGGTGGCAAAAAGGGACCTGGCAACCCTAGGTCCATGCCACCTAAAAAGGTGGCGTAAATGCAAGTAAGGGCAAAGGGGGCGTTCCTGGACTGAAAGGGGGTTAGAAAACTGCTTAAAGATGGCTCTGCCCCAACACCCCTTGGACACCGGCGCACAGATGTGCACTGGCAGGACGCTGGCAGTAAGCCAAGCCGGCGTACCAGGGCTGCACTGCCATGACAGCACAGAGGGGACGGTGTCCACACCCCAACACCAGCATCCATGCAGGTCGTGGTGGCGCAAGTGGCCCAGGCGCCGGCACAGGCCCTTGCACACCTCAAAACAACTTTTGCCGGCACAGCTCAGGGATGGCCTGACAGAGTCCTACTTAGGTGTCTTACAAATAAAATCATTGCAGATTATCAATATAAAATCAAAACAAGCTTTTAAAAACCTGCCAGAGACATAAAAATATTATTAAAAACATTATTAGAACAGACCACAGATCAGAAGCAGGCCAATAGAAGCCGGCCAATAGATTACCTGGAGGTTGGCAACCCTATTTCCAGCCCTCAGGCAAGGAGGCTGGTTTAGTAGCGATTTCACATTTGTGTTCCTTATACCTAGAACACAAGGGAACATTCACTTTATTTGTCCCTGAGCCCTAGAACATCATCTCTTCCCACTTCCATTTCACTTAGCTTTTCAGATATCTTCCCTGTCAACAGAGATTCTGGCACGGTTCCCGTATAGACTCTTCTGCTGTGAAGACTAATGGAAGCAGCTCATTCAGCTTGTCTCTGTTCTCCTTTCTCAGCCCTTTCACCTCTTTGTTGACTCTCTTTGGCTGCTTTCCTGTTTCTGATGCATTTAATAAGAAGGAATACAAAAGCAAAGTCGGTAGCATGACAGTGACGGCAGATCTGTCATCTATTGGGATAAATGTTCAGGATTCCAAGGTTCAATAGTAGGACGCATTCTTATTTTCTTTAAAGCGGGTGGTAAACATGATAGTATTAGGTGTTTTTATCCATGAGAGAGATGTTTAGTTGTCAAAATGTTGCATCAAATAATGTCTGAGGAATCTAGAGTTTGGGAGAATAATGTTTAAAAGATTTGACTCAAAGCTGTAGACATGTAGATAACAATCAATGGACAAAGCACTAATCTGTTTAAGAATGGTACAGTAAAGCTTTAACCAGTCGAAACAGGCTTAGATTAATAAATGTCAATGCGATAAGATGTTCTAAAGGCCAGGGGACAGGAAGGTTGATTCACTTGTTTGTAAAACAGCATAATAATAGGTGGATTATTTTGTCATCTTTCATCAATATTTTTGTTTTTGGTTAAGGTAAAGTACTTACTACGTTTTAAATTTCTTTTAGTGAGTTTATTGGGATGACACAAACATTGTAGGATGATACTACTCCCACTGAGCTCAGTAAAAGATGGTCTGTTTGTGTTATGGGACAGGCAACTTGAAGCCCACGGTCTGGATTCACCAGTCCTAAGTACATTTATCTTGCCCTGGGGGCCTCTGATAAACCAAGTTACTTCTTGATAAAATTGATAAATTCCTTGCAATGTAGTTTTGTCTCTCAGAAGTCTGACTCTGATTGTTTGTAATTCTTGAAATCCCATGGCATTCCTGAAGATATTGTTGGAGAACCATAGGGATTCTGAGAGCCCCAGCCTCCAGCCAGTTTGCCAGCTATAATGGTGAGTGGACTAGTCATCCAGCCAGCTAAGAAGAGAGAAAATTTTCTCAGCTTTCCTCTTGCTTCTTCCCTCATCCCCCTACTGCCTCTGTGTAGTCTGGGAAATATGGCTTCTAAACCAACAATGCTAATTGAGCCAGCGTGGTGTAGCGGTTAAGAGAAGTGGTGGACTCTGATCTGGAGAACCAGGTTTGATTCGCCACTCCTCCACATGAGTGGTGGACGCTCATCTGGTGAACCGGATTGGTTTCCCCACTCCTCCAAGTGAAGCCAGCTGGGTGACCTTGGGCTAGTCACAGCTCTTTCAGAGCTCTCTCAGCCTCACCTACCTCACAGGGTGTCTGTTGTGGGGAGGGGAAGGGAAGGTGATTGTAATCCGGTTTGATTCTTCATTAAGTGGCAGAGAAAGTTGGCATATAAAAGCAACTCTTATTATTATTAATGAAACAATCATTCTTTATGGTTTTGAATAAGGACCAGTCAATTAATTCATTCCCAAAGTTCTGAGAATAAATATGTTTTAGAGATTGATGGGAAGCGAACACTGAAGAGCCTAGATGGACTTCTTGTCATAGTTCCAAAGCTGTCCTGCTCTAGGCTGAGATTCAGGAGTAGGGGAGAGCTGCAGCCAGCAGTGTATCATGGATGTTTTCCAGCAAAGGCTGTGGGTGAACTGAGACATTAAATATTACTGCAAAGAGCGGTAGATACAGCCCCCCGTCCCAGGATCAGGCGACTAGTACTTAAAGGTACCATGCCTGGTTACAGTGGCAACTACTGTGATGGGGCTGAGATGGTTCAGGGCTTGGGGAGGCTTGAGGGGTCAGTGGGGAAGAAACCTCTAGTTCAGCAGCAGAGGTGAAGGGTACAGGGTCCAAGTCTGAGTTTGAGGGCAGAGCTATTTCCCGGGATGAGCAGGTTGACTCAGACTCTTGGGGATCCTCCTGCACTTCGAAGGGGGCTTCTGGAAGTGTCCCACCTGCCTCCTTCTGTGGTGGTGTTAGGTGCTCAGTTCCCTCCTCCTCTGACTCCTCAGCCTCTTCATCTAATGAGGAGGAGTCTGTATGATGGTCCATGACAAACACCTGGGAGCTACAGCAGAAAAGACCCTGTCTTGTGCGCTTAGTAAGGTCACCAAAAGTGGACACTCTAAACAGGGCAACCTCAGTAGATTAACAGTGCATTCCTAACCTTTTGGTGTCTGGGGATGGCAGGCATAGCCAAGGTGCCACTGCAGCACCTCCCCAGCCATTTCACAGCCACAGAAAGACCCCCCCCCCAAAAAAAGCCTTTTAGTGGCTTTTTTTTTTTTAAATGGTGCTTTTGCCCCATAGAGAACAGCGATGCTGCGCTTGCTGAAAAGCAGGTGCAGCAATGCTGTTCTCCTTGCCGGTGTTCTGGGCTGAATGGGGACAGGAAGCTGCCTACAAGCAGCTCCACCCCCCGGCATGCCCCAGGAATAGGGTTGCCAACTGCCAGGTAGTAGCAGGAGATTTCCTGCTAATTCAACTGATCTCCAGCCGATAGAGATCAGATCACCTGGAGAAAAATGGCATCTTTGGCAATTAAACTCTATGGCATTGAAGTCCCTCCCCTCCCCAAACCCCGCCCTCCTCAGGCTTCACCCCAAATATCTCCCACTGGTGGCGAAGAGGGACCTGGCAACCCTACCCAGGAATGCCCCCCAGAACTCCGGCACGGGCCTTTACGCTGCTGGGATGCCAGCAGAAGGCACAGCCTGTGTCACGGGGCGGTGCTGCCACAACAGTGCCAGGAGACAGGCATCCAGGCCTCCCCGCCGGCTTTGGGGCCACTCACAATGGCATAAATAGCCTGAGCATCAGCTTAGGGGGCCCCAACGCCTACACAGCCCCTTCCTGGCCTCCTGAGGACTTTTGTCCTCAGGAGTCAGGAATGCGCTGTTAAAATCACAGAAAATCATATGTGTAGACACTGCCAATCAGGTACCCAGGCCACAGGTAATCCAGATTTTAATGTTACTCCTCTCCGGCTTTGACATGTGATATTTAAGCAAACAGTCATATTTTAATTTTAGCACATATGTCTGAGTATATATGTTATATATTCCACAAGTGTGAAGTGTTGGCCACTAAACAGTACCAACTTTATTAGGTTACTTACTACTTATGGTCCCTGGATTACTCCTTGGAGAAGAGAGTGGCAGTATATGGGGAAACTGCAAGGTTATTCTTTGTTCTAATCCACTGATCAATAAGGTATAGGTAAAAAATTGCAATACTCAAATCCTATCTTTATACCGAGTAGTTTATTTTAATTTCTTTTTATTATTACACAAAATATTTAATAACCAAGGTTTGTAAATGATATATTATGTTTTTCCTTTTATTTTCTTTGGTTGAAATGAAGAAATTAGTATGCAATAAGAAATCTATTGTTAGACATAATATAAAATAACATTAGGATTAGAATTCTAGATGCAAAAGACCAAACAAGTAAATAGAAAGATGGAGGAGGATGAAGGGGAAGTTTTCATTTATTTAATCATTTAATAATGACGTATTAGGAATTTTTTTTTTTTTTTTTAGTATTTGTTGAAAAGCTTATATATGATTTTACGGAAAATAATAAAAATTCTTTTTTTTAAAAAAAAGAGAAGAGAGTGGGCCTTTCACTTGACGGTGAAGTCAGGTCCATGTTGTGATGAGCACCTCGACCCCTACCAGCGGACCTAAAGGGATTACTGAACAGATTTCAGTGCTAAAGTACAGCTACAAGGGGGGAAAGGCAAAGGAGGAGGAATAGTTTTTGGTTTGGTCTCTTGTTATCCACATTAACTGGGGCCTAAATTGTTTGTGCAATGAGTTTGTTTACTGGCGTGCAAATAGAGGGCGGGATTAAGAGGGAAATCAGACAATGTGATTTTCTTGCATTCAAAAGTCTACTATTAATATTTAAGCATTGATTACCAGATAAACTATAAGAACACTATAAATATGCCAGGTTTTTCTTTTTTCATGGGAAACATAATTTCCCCAGTTGTAGGCTTTAAATTCCTCTATAGCACATCCAGAAACGTAATGAGATGCTTGAGTTTTAGAACATGCATGATTGATGTTTTCAGTTAATGCAGTAATTGTTTCTTTGTCACTCTGCATTCATGCTGCTGGGATTGGCAGGGCAAATATTTTGAAGCCTTGGTTCTCTTAATTAGTCCTTGCTGTTTACATCTACAAATGTAAGCAGCCTGGTGGTAGCTGAATTGATTCAGTAACACAAGTCTACCCTAATATACCTTTATTACTTGAATGCTGAAATAAAATTTCTCTCAATACTTACTACAATATAGGTTTGCAAAGCAAATCTTCTGTAAGTAGCCATCACTTTAAAATATTTGATACATACAACTACAAAAGGATGAAAGCATTATTTGCTGTGGTCCTCTTCACAGAATAATTACACAGTTTTGCTCTTTTGTTGATAGGCGAAACAAATTAAAAAGTGTAAGAAAAAAAGCTATTTGCTATAAAAGAAACTGAAAATTGAATTTAATTGCCAGAATCTTACATTTTGCAATAGTCTTGAGAGTATAGGAAAAGAGGGAACACAGAGACCATAAGAACATAAGAAAGACCTCGCTGGATCAGACCAAGGCCCATCAAGTCCAGCAGTCTGTTCAGACAGTGGCCAACCAGGTGCCTCTAAGACAGGGGTGGGGAACATCAAGCCCGGGGGCCGTTTAAGGCCCACAAAATAATTTGGTCTGGCCCTTCGTGGGTCCTGGCAGATCTCTAGCTCAAAAGGATATAAGACTGGTGATCTGCTTCCTCCCGCGGACAGGAATAGCCTCTATTCAAGGCAGATGTGAGTTTGTTTTGCCGAGAAAAGGAACCTTTCCCCCCACCCCTTGGCGAAGAGTCATTAGCTATAGAGCTGCTAGGACCACCCAAGTTGATAATTTTGTATGGCCCGCGAATGATGTTATAAATATCCAAATGGCCCTTGGTGGAAAAAAGGTTCCCCACCCCTGCTCTAGAAAGCCACAAACAAGCCACAGAGAAGTTGGAACTGGCTGGATAAAGACAATTCTGCAGCCAACCTTAATTGGTAGACCTTTTAATTGATGTCACATACAAAATTACAATTAATGTGCTTCCTGTTGTTGTCTTATTTAGCACTGGGCATTTCTGGAAGTACCAGAAGTACCAGAAATTATGATCCTCTGCACTATCTCTTAGAAGCACTTAATAATAACACAAGAAAGTGTGCTGAAGGAAATTAAGAAGTCAAAAAATATGTTGGATTTGTTAGACACAGAGGAAATGCAAAACAAGATTAAATTTTCAAAGCAGAAATTTTTTGAACAAGCCAGGCAGATATCTTGCACACCGTTTGAGAAAAGAATCTGGGGGGAAAATGATAATTGGAGTAAAAACAACAATAACAATGAAACTTGTGGGAAAAGATACCAAGGAACAATTTCATTTATTCTTCTCTACATTGTATGAAAGTAAGCAATCTTTACAGGATGGAATGGAGGATTACATCAAAAATAACCAAAAGGAGTCATTTCCAATGGAGGAAAAAGAGGTACTAAATCAAAGTATAACAATACAAGAAATTACACAAGCAATTGCATGTTTGAAATTAGAGAAGGCCCCAGGACCGATGGTCTTACAGCTAAGCATTATAAAAGTTTTGAGGAAGAAATTGCTTTAAAACTTCAAAAAGTAATGAATGACATAACTAGAGAAGGAAATATTCCTGCATCATGGCAGGAAGCGTATATCTCATTGATATTTAAGGAAGGAAATGACCCTCTACTTCCACAATCCTATAGACCTGTCTCACTCTTGAACTTTTCACAGCCGTTATGGCTGAAAGGCTTATGAAGATGATAACCAAGGTGGTACACCTAGACCAAACAGAATTTATACAATAATAATAATAATAATAATAATAATAATAATAATAATAATAATAATAATAGAGGGCAACATAGAAGGCCATACAATGGCTGTAGAATGGATCGAGAACAGCGAGCACTATGCGGCATCACTAATCAGGTTAGAGGTTTTCTTCCCCAATACAACCTGATCTACCGAGTCCAGTAGTTTGAGGACACGGTTCATGAACCCTTCTGAGATGGTTATTTCTCACTAATTCACATATCGCCAGCTTGGCAGTGATATCAGTCTTGGTCTTCACACAATACACCTTTGAAGCTTCAATGTAATAGTCAAGAAGGGAACCACCTCAGACTGGGGTTTGGGGGGGGGCAGCATCGTACCTTTATTGGAACAAGACAACAACCTGTGTCTCTAGTATGACTGAAATTAGCACTGGGGAAAGTGTGTGGGAGCTGAATGACTCGAGGAGTCATTGTGGACTGCTCATATCAGCCTCCTGGTACCCTCACTGGGAACTCTTGGCCAATCAGCAGTTGCATAGCTGTAAGTGCCAATGCCCACTGTCCCTTGCTTCTGCTATCTCACAGTATCTCACATCAGCAGTGGACTGGGATTCCCTTTCCCCTCAGTCACCACTCTGTGGTCATAGCCTCTTACTATTCCTCTTCTCAGAAGAATGTGGGCTGGGAAGAGTGAAATGGCTGTCAACTGTCTCTCTTGTCACTGAAAAGAGTATGATGGAGGATGATTTAGTTGCCCTTTCTGGGAGGCATTATGATGAGCAGGATTATTTTAGTGGTGACTCACTGACCACAATCCATCAGAGTTAAATGCTTATAAGCCTTTTGAAGTCAGTTGGTTTAAACATGCTTAATTCTATTGGATTATGTCATGCCTCTTTCTTGGGTTTGCATTTATTGAGAAGTATAATATTCACAATCTTGCAGGGATTTTAATGGACAACAGAGAAAGGAAATTGATTTATAATGTACATTTTACAATTAATATTTGAAGAAGTAGACACTGTAATATCTTGTTTTTACATGTTTGGTTTATCTGGCTCACCTAGGGTGCCAACCTCCAGGTGGTTATTCACAAAAATAAATGGGTGGAACTATAGTGGTACTACTTATAATTACAACCAAAGAAAAGGGCAACTCAGGCTGTGTTTAAACATACATGAACTTATATTACAAAAGTTACCAATTCTCCAAAGTTATTCACAGTGTTTGCAACTAAGATTCACATGAAACCAACAACAATGTTCAATACAGAGTTACAAATATCCATTCATGGAAATAATTCTAATCAATGCATGTAAGCATGACAAACACCACTGCAGGTGGTTTTAACACATCCTTGTTAAAGATAGTTCCATTTGTATTTTCCACCATAGGAATTACAATTGTATGTGCAAATGAATACCCAAAGAGAATGTCCTGATCATATTTATTGAGAAGTATAATATTCACAATCTTGCAGGGATTTTAATGGACAACATAGAAAGGAAATTGATTTAGCAATGTACATTTTACAATTAATATTTGAAGAAGCAGACACTGTAATATCTTGTTTTTACATGTTTAGTTTCTCTGGCACACCTAGGGTTGCCAATCTCCAGGTGGTGGCTGGCGATTGCCTGCTATTACAACTGATCTCCAGCTGATAGAGATCAGTTCACCTGGAGAAAATGGCTTCTTTGGCAATTGGACTCTATGGCATTGAAGTCCCTCCCCTCTCCAAACTCTGCCCTCCTCAGGCTCCGCCCCAAAAATCTCCAGGCAATTCCCAACCTGGAGCTGGCAACGCTAGGTGTTCACTCCATATCTGATTTTTTAAATTGAATTATTTTATTTTCAGGGCTGAAGGAGTTATATATACACCAATATATTACGTATATTGAGTTATATATTACACCAATATAGCACTGATATTACGTATCATGGCCACACAGAAGATACATAACCAGGTTGTAACTTTATTGTAACCACAAAGATGCATTTAAAGCATCCTTTGAAGCGGGTCAGTGCCTTTTGAGTGACTATGCTCTTAGAATCGACCACTTCCTAAGAAGTGGTATGTTATCTTATTCAGTTAGTCACCTACTAAGCAGGACTCAACTACTTTACTCGCTTAAAAAGTAAGTCTTTTTATTGATGTGCTCCAATGTAATTGTGTATATATATATGTGTATATGCAAGTATTACAAAGTCTTAAAATTCAGTAACAATGTATACAGTAAAGCAAGCAAGTTCTACATACTATTCAGTTTTGAAATCCAATACTTAAAATATAACAGTTGAAGTCTGATTTAGATCAAAGTATCTAATTCACATTCTAGAATAATATATTTGTAAAGCCACACATACCAATACCATCTGCTGAGCCTCCCTTAGAGGTCTGAAGTTCTAGCCCTTTCCCTGCCTGTATTTATACTGTTTCAATCACCTTGAAAAGGGGCTGTCTTGAAAAAACTCCATGCATTGGAGTAACAGCACTTCTGCATTGTTTTAGGAATGTTACCACAGATGCTCAGTTGCTCTACTCCAGACTATCATATAAGGACTTCCACTTCCAGGAGACTAAGCATACTATTTCTTAAACAGTCAGTTCTGAGTAATTTAAATTCAAATTCAGAACCTTTATTGGCATAGCGAGTCATTCAGGACATTCCATGGTTAATCAGATAATAAAATATCAATAGACATAGATAAAATGGAGTATGCTGAAATAAAATGAATTTGGAATACATATAAAACAGGTATCTAAAATAGACAAATGATGATATCAGCTATTGTATTTTTGATTTGATCTTAATCATTGAGGTGTACTTCAAAAACATGGCAACTGTTTCTGTAATTTCTGGATCATAGCCATTCATTAGGAATCTAAAAAGGGAATGAGGAGAAGAGTTCCTGTTTACAATTAATGGCATTAAAAGTTTGGTGGGTAAATCGACTAGCATTTCACACTCCAATAAAATATGATGAATGGAATCTATCTGATTCATGCCACAACTGCAAATTCTCCTTTCCAAGTGGGTATTATTAAATCTCCCAAATAAGACCTCCGACGGGAAAGCATTTAGTCTTGCTAGCGTAAAAGCCCTACGAAGGGAGGGATCACTTAAAGAGTAGAAATAACCCTGGCGCAAACCAAAATTGGAAGATAGTCCTAATTTGGATGGAGAACAAGATGGAGGTATTGCGGGCAAGATTTTTTGTCTTTCATGGTCAAACAGTCTTTGTTTAATTACTCGGAAAATGGTTTGACTGTCCAGCATCAATAGATTATCTACGTCTATTCCCAGGATTTTCAATTTGTTTAAGTGTAAACCACTCTATATTTGCAGCTTCTCTTAATAAAAAGAAAATGAGGCGATTTTCATTTAAAGAAAAATGGATCTTGATCCAGTATATAAAAGTTAAAAGCCAAACTCTGGTCTCTAGAGTCAGCGTTCCAGTTTCACTATAAATGGGTTGATATGGAACACAATTAGGGAGTCCTAGTATTTGACGAAGGAAAGAAACCTGCACAACTTCCAAGTTTTTGTTCAGTGCTTCTATCCAAATAGGTATTCCATATAATAATCGCGCCAGGACCTTAGTAGTAAAAGCACGAATAGCTGCAGGTATATATTGGTTCCCTTTTAAGTAGAAGAATCGTTTAATTTGTGAGGTTGAGCATTTGGCTAAATTAACAGCATTATTTCTGTGATGTATCCAGGATAAGTTGTAATTAAAGGTAAGACCCAGGTATTTAAATGTCTTGACCTGCTCTATTGGCACATTATCAATGGACCATTTTGAGAGATGCCAGCTTTTAGCAAAAACTAAGATTTTTGCTTTGGCATAATTAATTAGCAATTTATTATGTTTGCAATAATCAGCAAACGATTGCAAGTATCTTAATATACCAACCCTTGTGAAAGATAGAATGGTGGCTTCGTCGGTGTAAAGTAACAGTGGGATTTTTAAATCTCCAATCTTGGGGGGATGACCATTGATTAAATTAAAACTCTTTGGTAGATCAGCTAAAAATAAATTAAAAAGATGCGGAGCTAAAACTCAGCCTTGTTTCACTCCTTTTGAGATGGAAATTTTAGATGTTAGGTGGCCTTCATCTGAAAATTTGACCTGACAGAAAGTACCTGTATAAAGTTGTTTAATAAGGTACAAAAGACGGGGATCCATACTCAGGGACTCTAATTTGTTCCATAGAAGGTTCCGATCAATCGAATCAAAAGCTCCTTTTAAATCAATAAAGGCAACATATAACTTTTTTGTGCCTGATTTCATGTATTTTTTAGCTAAGCAGGATAAAAGAAGACAATGATCTACTGTGGAGCATCCTTTTACAAATCCAATTTGTTCGGGGCCAATGATTTTGTTAGCTTGAGTCCATTTAATCGATGTTCCAAATATTTGGCATAAATTTTAGATATAATGTTCAAGAGACTGATTGGGTGGTAATTTTCCGGGCAGTCTGACCCCCCTTTTTTGTAGATTGGTATTATTATTGCACTCAGCCAATCTTCGGGGATAGAACCAAAGCTGTTAATATTAGTAAATAATTTTGCTAGTGGGTCTATCCACCAATCTACATTTTTTAAAAAAGTTCTGGTGGCAATGCATCCAAACCAGGAGATCTCCCAGTTTTTAATTTCAGAATTATATCTTTTAGTTTATCTGGTCTCACAGGCTCCCATAGAGGGTAAAAGGAACTAAAAAGATCAGCTGGAGACAGTTTTGAGTTTTGTTATACTTTATATAATCAATTTTATCATCATACTCATCTCCAGAAAAATACATTGAGATTGAACCTATTCATTAATTTCTAGCATCATGTTTTCATAAAATACAATATATTGTTTATATTACATCATTACAACATTAGTCAGCATAATATACCCTTGGAGTATAGAGGGTGGAGAGCATTTCTGCACTTGAAGTCACTGGAAAGGCACAAAGTGCGGTGAACACTCTGCTCTGTAGCCTAAAAAATGTAGGAAGTGCTGCGAAAGCTTTGCTCTCTAGTCATTGAAAAGGCTGGGAAAGGTCATAGAAAAAGGCAGAAAGTGCGGCGAGCAAATTTGCACTAATACTGAAATCTTTGACAGAGTAATTCAGAAACATAAGCCTCTGGCCAAGACTATCCAGGCTCTCTTTTTAAAAAAAAGGAAATTTAAGCCTCTGCTGTATAGTTTGTAGTTCATATGTGTAGCTTGGTTTTACATTGAATACTTCTGCATATGTACAACACTAATACCACAGTTCATATGTTCTAATATGTCAAAGCCTGTAACACCTTGAGCTGATCTAGTTGCCATCAGGAGCCAAACTGAACTGGAACTGGAAAGTGAGATTACTCTTTCTAAAAGGGTGAATTAAATTTACTTCCTGGTGTGGCAAGCTGGGATGGCCAGTTCTGTATAGTTGATAGTAGTGTTGGCAAGGAAAATCTTTATGATATTTAGACTGCAATACTAAGGACATTTGCCTGGGAGTAAGACCCATGGGACTTACCTCTGTGTAGAACTGTTTCGGATTGTTCCCATAACTTACATACATTCAGAGATACTGCTACACTCTCGGCTAGAGTAAACTGCAGTCTAGCTAATTAGCAAATATATCTATAAAGGTCTCATGAGCTTTCTTCTCCCATCACGAACTGGTCCTGTCCCTCCATTCAAACATAGTTTCCCTTTATGCCTGTTTATGCCTGTCCTCCAAACCAAATTTGAAAGCCATGGTTTGATTCTGATATCCATCTCTGATTTGGAAGACAAGTGCAAACCTTTAAAACAAAACAAAAAACTGAAGTCACACCTAATAGCTGTTTGGGAGGGATTTCATTTCTCCTGCCTCTTCTTTGCCATGCATTTGATTGGTGGGATTTCAGCTTTTAAGAAAAGGGTTACATAGCTGTCTTGTACATGCTAGATTGGATCATGGATTCTGAGTATCTGAGTTATTTAGAGATGTAACAGCCCATTCCAAGAAGTCACTTTATAAATATTTAGAATGAAGTATAGCAGCTGTTGTACAGGATGGCACTAGCATTATGAGTTGACTCTGTTAATACCGCGGTCAGGGGCAGTAATTACGCTGGCAATAGCCACTATACCCATCATGCGTCATGTAACATTACTGCTCAGAGAACCTCAGGATGACCTCTAATTCCATTGCCTTTGGGCAGAGAGGCACTGTGAGAGTTCTCTGTGAATGATTTTGGCATTTAGTGTTAAATTGTAGTCAGTTTTACTTTGATTTAATTGGATGAGTGAAAACCAAGGAAATGGCTGACTAATTAATATATTCCAAAGGAACAAGACTGTTGACCCAAGAATGCTAACATCAGAGCTCCAATATCAGTAGCACCGGTGCAGTTTCCAACTGAGCAATGCTTAAGTGACTGAAGGAGCTGATGGGGTCCCAGTCTAGCCCTGCCAAGCTCCTCTATCTGGCCTGGCTCAGACCAAACTATCTAGGGCAGACTAAGCTTCTTGTCCACCTACTGTCTACCTGTGGAACTAGGCTACCAGTCTATGGCATTTGCAGGACATAAGAACAGGAGGACACTCGGGATTGATTGAGCAGGTTCCAAGCCATTTGTATAAAAAGGCAGAATATAAATATTTTAATAAAGAAAGGTAAATAAATGGCTGTCTCCTAGTAAAGGGTGAAAGTACAAGACTACAAAAAATGCAGTCCCTTGTCATCTTCTTTTCTTCTATAGTTCCCGACTTCTTCCTCCACAACAGAGATGTGATGCCATACAGTCAAAGCTGCCATTTCCTCCAAGGGAACTGATCTCTGTAGTCTAGAGATCTGTTGAAATTCCAGACCACCAGGCCCCATCTGGAGGTTGGCAACTCTACCCATTGAGCTTGATCGGTTGAGTGAGGCTCTGAGCCTGAGACTTCTTGGCCCTAGTCTGGAAACATAACTGCTGTCCTCAACAGCTGAACAGCAGGAGAGCCAGCGTGGTATAGTGTTTAAGAGAGGTGGTTTGGAGCGGTGGACTCTGATCTGGAGAACCTCCACGTGAGCGGCAGAGGCTAATCTGGTGAACTGGATTTGTTTCCCAACTCCTACTCATGAAGCCAGCTGGGTGACCTCAGGCTAGTCACAGCTCTCTTAGAGCCCTCTCAGCTCCACCTACCTCACAGGGTGTCTGTTGTGGGGAGGGGAAGGGAAAGTGATTGTAAGCCGGTTTGATTCTTCCTTAAGTGGTAGAGAAAGTCGGCATATAAAAACCAACTCTTCTTCTTTTGTTAGGTTTTGTTAGGGTGCTTTTAGCGTTCTGCTGATGCATAGCAGAATAAAATTAATTGCAAGCTGACACCATTAATTTCCTTACATGTGCATTAATAGGTGCTTTACTAGTTTACACTTGCATTGTGGATATACTTGGAACAACTAGACCTTGCCCTGACATTCTTCTAATGCTTTTTATGGCAACACACAAATAAACTGTGATTCTTGAGCATCCAACTATACCATGCTCCTAGGTCAAAACATCAATGTGGTCATTTATAGATGTATTAGCATCTGACAGTGAAGTCATAGCAGCTGATTGTAGCATTTTGGGAGCAGCCGCTGTAAAAGCATTTTGATTGAGCCTTTAAAGTACACTTAACATTTAGCCGCCTAGTTGGTATATAAGGCCTACTTCCTAATGATTCAATAATATGGATTTCAATACCACTTTTATAGACTGTTCTTTGTTTGTAATGCCACTTTTGGGCTGACTGGAATGACTTCACATTGTAACAGCCACAGACATCAAAAGGATGCGGGGCCTTATATTGCTGAATGCTTTTATCCTTATTTATTTAACCACCACTTACCTTTAGAATATCAAATTGCCAAGGAGAGGATGCAGTAGGATAACAAGATACCCTTGAATTGTCATGTGCTTTTAAAATAAGTAAATGCAAACTTCATGTGTGTGTGTGTTTTTAAAAGAGGATGAGGAAAGTGCTTTTAAAAAAAAGGTGCAGAGATGCATGTTTACCGGCTGCAGAAATTGTTAACATTTCTGCTCTGGAAGTCTGTATTTACAATACAGCAATCATTAGGGATGCCTCAAGTCAAGTGAGGCCCGGAGTTTTTTGAGCTGCAAAAAACAAGCGAAGTGGTCAAAGTCAAGAAAATAATGAGAGAGAACAGAGAGCTGTTGCAAGCAAATGCATGTTTTCCCTTGAAATATCTTGGGAGACGAGGGATTAATCCAGAAACGCATAACGAACTGAAACCCAGAAGATACTGTAGAGTGTTTGAGGGAGAGTGGCTGTAAAAGAGAGGTGCTGTGGTTCTTGTCAATGTGGTGGGTGCCCACTTTGCATTTTCCGGCAGCTGGAGAGGGGAGTCCCCATAGATTCCAAAACCAGCAAAGAATCGTGTGGCACTTTAAAGATTAATGTGTTTACAGTAGCATAAGCTTTGGTTGACTAGAGTTTACTCTGACAGATGCATGAAGGGTTCTTGTCCTGTGGTGTGTAGGGTCCTCTCTTCCTTCACAGGAATTAAAAACTGGTCATGAGGTTGACCTTATTTTAATATACTTCACATGAAGTAAATTATACTGAGTTCAGTGGAGTTTGCTTCCTAACAGGTTTGGTTAAGAATGTAACCTGTCTGTGTAAAGTGCCTTCATAAGAACATAAGAAAGGCCCTGCTGGATCAGACCAAGGCCCATCAAGTCCAGCAGTCTGCTCACACAGTGGCCAACTAGGTGCCTCTAGGAAGCCCACAAACAAGACAACTGCAGCATCATTATCCTGCCTGTGTTCCACATCACCCAATATAATAGGCATGCTCCTCCGATACTAGAGAGAATAGGTATGCAGGATGACCAGTATCCACCTTAACTAATAGCCATGAACACCCCTCTCCTCCATGAACATGTCCACTCCCCTCTTAAAGCCTTCCAAATTGGCAGCCATCACCACATCCTGGGGCAGGGAGTTCCACAATTTAACTATGCGTTGTGTGAAAAAATACTTCCTTTTATCTGTTTTGAATCTCTCACCAGCTTCAACAGATGACCTTGCGTTCTAGTATTATGGGAGAAGGAGAAAGCTGACTTTCAAGTCACATCCGACTTATGGCGACCCCTTTCGGGGTTTTCATGGCAAGAGACTAACAGAGGTGGTTTGCCAGTGCCTTCCTCTGCACAGCAACCCTGGTATTCCTTGGTGGTCTCCCATCCAAAAACTAACCAGGGCCGACTCTGCTTAGCTTCCAAGATCTGAGGAGATCAGGCTAGCCTGGGCCATCCAGGTCAGGGCAAGAATGTAACCTAAAACTGGCTAATTTAAACAGACTGACTTTAACCATCCAGTTGTTAAATCCCAGCCTGTTAACTGCACAGTCAAGAATATCTAGAGCAGAGTGCTGCTTATATATATGCTGAAGGGTTTTTAACAATAGAGGATGGATTGTTTGGTTCAGAGGGAGGATTGGAGTATTGGAGTGAAATTTAGTCAAGGACTCTGGGGATAAAGCTGCTGTGCTGTTCATGCCTATTTGGGAGGGAATCCTTATTAACTCAATTACACTTGCTTAGGTTTGGACTATAAAAAAACAGTATAGGAAAATGCTGCCTTAGTAATGGTAGTAAATGTTCACTGGCGATGGGGAACTCCTGCTGAACTTTTAGTTTCGTGCACAAGCTATAACTAACAGCACATGCATGTAAAGCTTAACGGTAGCAGATCTAATAGCTAACATCCAGAAAATAAACTAGGGAAAGACCATTCAGACAGGAAAGTACATGCCAAGGGACACCTTAAACTTTCCTGTTATTTCTTCAGCTCACATACCAGCGTGACTATAAAGCAGTGTGAAATTTCCTAGCTTTCCGAAAGCCGACATGCCAGTGCGTAATGTAGGGCTCTCACTTTGCCTCCTAGATTGCCAGAATGCCAGAAAATGCCTGACTGTGCATTTCTTACATTCTTACATTCTCAAAAGATCTACGACAGCTCTGCATACCCATGAATGGAGGATTATACCATGCTATATTTTTGAGTCACAAGCACAAACCCCTTTCCCCTCCCTCTTTTAACTCACTTTGAAACATGAAGTGAGTTATGTTTCAACATGAAGTGAGTGCCTCAGCTATTTATTTTTCTGTGGGGGACAAAAACACACACACCAAGTGGCCCTATGGTACAAATAAAAATGTTCGGTCAGGCACACTAGAGAGCTACATTTTGATGGAGTAACATGCTAAAACTCATATTCAACCCTATTGGTCTAACCCATCTGATTCTAGCTGATAATTACTGCTCAACTTGGTAAAGTGCAATAGAGAAGATGCTCCAGAAACACGGCCTCTCTTCTCAAGCCGTATTGCCATTGGGACACCAAAAAGCCAAGGAAACAATCAAACAGAGACTCTTGGACCATGCCCTTCAATCATAATGTTTTGTTCGAAAGAAGCATAACATGTAATACTGTGCAGAGGTAACTGTTTTTGTACCAGAACAAAGATGAAATAATTCATGTGTGTACAGTGTAGAAACTCTTCATAAGTCAAGTTCTTTAATAGTGACACGTTCGTGTCGCGGTAGCGTGACTTCGATGACTCCATTTCAAGGAAAGAACACATTGCCTGCAGCCCTGGGCTTGAAGGTTAAAACCGAAAAGCATTCGCTTGGCATTCATTTCTTTCTAAATTTGCCAGACATACATAATAATGAGGAGGGTGTCACTTACTGTGTTAATAACAGAATGGAATTTGACAGCCCCTCTCCAAGCAGAAGTAGTTAAAAAAATCTTGTGGGATGCAGTTTGATAAATTGCTGCAATTATTGAGAATAATGTGATAATTAGTTTTTAAGAGAGCTGTGTACCCAAGGATGGTATCTTTCTTTACTACAGAATGAATGAAAGTTGGTGTACAAATGCAGTGACTTCAGAGATTTGTAGGTGGAGTAAACACGGCTCTCACCCTTATGTGGAAGTATCATAGCCAGGGCTATGGATGTTCTTCAAAGTCCAGAGAAAAAGCAGGGGCTTTGGTAATAGCAAAGATTTCAGGACCCTAAGGATCACAGTGTTCGTTGTTAGCAAGTTCTCTCAGAAGCCAGAAGGGGCCAAAGGAGATTTCCAGTGCTCTAGGGAGGGTTGTGGCATAAGTACTTTGCTGTATCACCTTGACTAACAAAGGCAAATTATTTATGCAAAAGAAGCAAGTAGATTCCTATTTGCATAATTCGGTTTAAAACTGGTATGTTTCGCTTGTGTTGATACAGAATGTTGTTTGCTGTGGCATAAAACATTGAATGTTTCAGTTCAGAATTCTATTTGTTTTCATTGATTGCATACATACTAGATCTCTGTGAGCCCCTACTACAAGATCTTCGGGCATGATCCATCAGCCCTGCTTTACTGATAAATAGGATTGCCAGGTCCCTCTTTGGCACCGGCAGGAGGTTTTGAGTCAGAGACTGAGGAGGATGGGGTTTGGGGAGGGGAGGGACTTCAATGCCATAGAGTCCAATTGTCAAAGCGGCCATTTTCTCCAGGTGAACTGATCTCTATCAGCTGGAGATCAGTTGTAACAGCAGGAGATATCCAGCTAGTACCTGGAGGTTGGCAACCCTACCGATAAAGCATTTCTCTATTACCCACTCTCTATTTTCTGCTCCTTGTTCTGAAGTCATGATAGACCCCCCTGCAGTAATTATAATTCACTTGTGATGTGGCTTGGCAGCATGCATTTTCATGTTGTATGTGGCTCATGAATGCCTGTAAGCATTCTGTGTGTGTGTGTGTAAAGTGCCGTCAAGTCGCAGCCGACTTATGGCGACCCCTTTTGGGGGTTTTCATGGCAAGAGACTAACAGAGGTGGTTTGCCAGTGCCTTCCTCTGCACAGCAACCTTGGACTTCCCTGGTGGTCTCCCATCCAAATACTAACCAGGGCTGACCCTGCTTAGCTTCTGAGATCTGACGAGATCAGGCTAGCCTGGGCCATCCAGGTCAGGGTCGTAAGCATTCTAGTACACCATTATTGGAGGTTATCTCCAAGCAGTTTGGTTTGAGGTTCATACTATATGGTAGAAAGTGAATGGAAAAGCTGCTGCCTGAAATACCTTCCAGGTGTTTGATTAATATCTCGTTTCTGCTGCCTGCCTAGTGGGGCAGGCAGTCACTTGGAGGCCAACAAGAACTGGTTAGCTGGCTGTGTTTGATTTGACTAATTGTGAACGAAACTTTGGTAAAAGTTCTGGTTCCTGATAATGCATGTTGCAAAATGCACATTGCAAAATGTTGGCTGATTCACTGATAATTTATGGGTAATGTAAATGTTATGGTCACTGAATTATTATTATACCTAAAATACCTAGATTCTGTACAAGAATGAAATGTAAGTCAAATGTGAGGCACGGGAAATTTTTCGAGAGGAAAGGGAAATGGATGTAGGCAGGGAGCAGAGAGAGTAGGGCCACCAGGTTTCCTGCTATAGCACAAGATCTCCCACTGTCAACTCACCCTTTGCTGCTGATCGTTTGCTGTTGCTATGAGGGCATGACTTCACTTGCCGTGTAATCAGTGGAATTATAGAATGTCACTCCAACGAGATGATGTCACTTCCGGGGTTGCACCAGAAGTGGTGTCACACTGTTGGAGCTATGGAGAGCCAGTGTGGTATAGTGGTGGTTTGGAGCAGTGGACTTTAATCTGGAGAACCATGTTTGATTCCTCACTCCTCCACATGAACGGCTGACATTAATCTGGTGAACCAGGTTGGTTCCCCCACTCCTACACATGAAGCCAGCCAGGTGAGCTTGGGCTAGTCACAGCTTTCTTAGAGCTCTCTCAGCCGCATCTACCTCATAGGGTGTCTGTTTTGGGGAGGAGAAGGGAAGGTGATTGTAAGCCGGTTTGATTCTCCCTTAAGCCTGCCTGATCCTTTCTCCACTTACTCTGTTAGCCATGGGCATAGATCGAACATCAAGTTACTGGAAGGAAAGGGTAGAAGACATTGAACGCCAGACAGACCTCAGAAAATTACCGTTTTTCCTACTACCTGATGTCTAGATACTTAGTCTCAACTGCAACTTACTTTTCTCATCTTGAGCCTATTAATTATAGGAAGGCCTTTACCCTTGCCAGATGTCAGGCCCTACCATTGGCTGTTTTAGAAGGGAAATATAAGAAGATCCCTAGATCAGAGAGGCTTTGTCTGTGTGGAACAGGGGACATTGAAACCATCAAACATGCACTGATATGTTGCCCATTCTACCACAAAGTTAGATCAAAGCTTATTTCCCCCTGCTTGGTATATTCCCTGAAGAGTCAGTTGAGCTTTTGGCAAAGAAGCTCCTATTAGGAGAAGATCCTCAGCTTACACTCCAAACTGCCAAGTTCTGCGCTGTTGCTATTAAAATACCCAGAACTTTATTAAAGAATGATCATTAAAATATTTCACAATTTTTAAATTTTAAGTTGATAATTTTAAACAGGGGTTGTTTTTATTGTTCTTACACCTTTATTTGTATGGGCAGTCTGTGATTCTGTGGTGCAAAACTATTGGGTCTGGGCATTTTGATGTGTTGGCATGTGATTGGTCAGTTGACCGTATTAATAAATTTGATTTGATTCTCCCGTAAATTGTAGAGAAAGTCGGCATATAAAAACCAACTCTTCTTCTTCTTCTTCTTCTTCTCCCCCCCCCCCCCTGAGCCTTCTGCCAGAACCTGCAGAGTGAAGGTTCCAAGATGGCCAATCTAGAGAGCAAACAGAAGATATACATAGATGAGCAAAATCGGATTGGTCCTGGAAGTACAAGAAGCTTCAAATGGAGATAAAAAGAGAGAGGGAGCCAGTGACAGAGCAGGTTAAAGAAATAATACCCAAGTGATATGAGAGTAAGCATTTAAAACAGAGCAGAGGGACTTGAACGTACAAGCCAGAATATCTGCCAGGAGAACAGTATAATTATCAGTGCAGCAAATAATAAGCGTTGGCAGTGCACATTAAAAAAAAGAAAAGAAAAAAAGCAAGAATTTTTATATGTTTTACCCAATTGAAAATCATAAGACTTGGCAACAGCTTGGATTTAGGGAGAAGGAGAAGAATCAAAAAGGTCACGCCTGATTCTTAACTTGAGCAAAGAACAAACAGAAGCGTTCTTGAGAACAAGAGAACATGATGTTGAAAAGGGCTCTAAAAGAAGGAAACCAGAAGCTCGTTTTTGGCAGAGCTCAGCTTGAGGAAATGGGCATTCATCCATTGAGAGATAGCAGAGAAAGTAGTATGACTATCTCTGGTTTAGCATCTCTCTAGAAAAGGGAGATCATAATTTTGCATGCTTAGTGTGAATTAGACGATTCTCAAATCATTCCATATTCATGTATAAATGACTCTGATTATGCACACTTATTTTCTCTTACAAATATATTGTTGCCCTCTAAACTGAAAAAAATATATGAATATTTGCTTGTGTGTATCTGTGTGCCATCAAGTCACAGCTGACTTAATGGCAACTCTGTAGGGTTTTCAAAGCAAGAGTCGTTCAGAGGTGATTTGCCTCTAGCCATGCTGCAAGTCTCCAAGATCCTTTATGCATGGGTACTTGGACTCACATTCATCCCTGGAGTGACTCGGTTGTTCCTTGGAGTTATGCATGAGTTTTCCGTTCCTCAAAGATGACCTTGCGACCAGCCCTTGCAAATCCTGGATCTTCCCGTTGCTGTTAAATCCTGATTCTTTTAAATCCTGATCTCTCCTAAATTCAGCCTGGGTCAAATCATCCTCCTTTTCATGCATAAACCAAAGCACAGGACAGGGGAGCTGGTGGGGGGGGGTGACTTTTTAATAATAAGCACTACAGCCAATTTCAAAGCAGCATTTTAAGGGGCGAGGACACAAATGCTTCCTGATTTTTCATCTCCCAGCTGGAGTTCTTTCTGAGTAGATTTGTCACATAAAAATGAATTTTAAAATGATGCTTGGATTCCCCCCCCCCATTCCGTTCCTTTAAAAAAGCTCCTTTTTGTGAAATGCTTTTTAACACAGTGCTTGGGTTTCCATGGGAGGGGGAGAGGGGAACTGCATATTTTTCTCACAGTAAGCACTACAGCCAATTACTAAGCCGCGTTTTCAAGGTGCGGGGACTCACATTCCGGACTTGAGCTGGTGATTGTGCTGGTGCATAGCATTTTTAGCATTCGCAACAGAAAAGTGTGGGACGAGTGAGCATCAAGCCCCAGGTAAAACTCCCATGCAAAAACGACCCACGTTTTTATTTTAAAACTGTGAGTTTTTTACTTTTGGTGAGTCAATGGGCTTAAAGATCTTGGGAAAGAAAACAATTTGTTTAATTTGACAGACATTGATTTGACAAATTTGCCTATACTGATTGTACCCATATTGGAAGCTACCTACTCAGTAGTATTTAGGTAGTGTTTTTACAGACCTCTCCATCCCATTCTATTGATGTGGAACTTTATAGGAACACCAAAATAGTTTTTGCAGCTCTATGCAACAATTATGGCACACTATCTTGGTGTATTGTTTGTTCTTCCATAATGTACACTAGCCCACTGCAGATGTTATGTTGGCTTTCTGTTCACATGGAGGGGGAGGCTAGGAGCTGTGCATATTGAAAGCACTGAGGTCCTTGTGATGCATCCGGTAATCATGACCACATAACACATGAATTGGGCAACTTGAATTTTCCATGCAGTGTCCATTCATGTGACCAGTTATCATCAGTGCTGGAGCTATCCTGTGGAGTTCCACAGGGCGCAATCCTATCTCCCAAGCTTTTCAATCTCTATGTAAAGCCCTTAGGACAAATCATTTGTAGATTTGGGGTTGGGTGTCATCCATATGTGGATGATACCCAGCTCTATATAACCTTATCCAAAACCCCTGGTGATAAACTAGAGGTTCTGAATAACTGCCTGGCTGCTGTGGTCAATTGGCTAAGAGGGAATACATTGAAACTAAACCCTGAAAAGACAGGGGTAATCCTGGTTGGGAAGGCAGAGATCTTGAAGGACAGTGAGCTCCTCACTTTTGATGGAGTTCAGCTGACCCTTTGCTGACTCCATTAAAAGCCTTGGGATTATTCTGGACCCAACTTTATTATTGGAGAAGCAAACAAATGCAGTTGCTAAAAAGGCTTTCTTCCAACTCAGCTAGGGTTGCCAGTTCCCTCTTCTCCACCAGTGGGAGATTTTGGGGAGCCGGAGGAGGGTGGGGTTTGGGGACGGGTGGGACTTTAATGCCATAGAGTCCAATTTTCTCCAGGTGAATTGATCTCTATCAGCTGGAGATCAGTTGTAATAGCAGGAGATCTCCAGCTACTACCTGGAGGTTGCTGTACAAAGAGGCAGCACGTGGCTCAAAATAATAAACATCAATATCAAAAAACAACCCTAAACTCAGCCTAGTCTGAAAGATAGCCCTTACCTTGATACGGCTGATCTGGCCACCTGAACCCACACCACAGTAACATCAATACTAGACTAGTACATTGGTCTCTCCTCAAAATCCAGTTAGTGCAAAATGTCTCAGCTCGGCTATTATTGGGAGCTAGACAGAGCACACATATTACTCCCATCCTGCAGGCACTTCACTGGCTGCCCTTCAGTTATAGGGCTCAATTTAAGGTATTAGCTATTACATATAAAGCCCTTCATGGCTAAGGACCCTCATATCTGTGAGACCACATTTCCCCCTATGCTCTGCCACAACAGCTTTGTTCATCGAAGCAGTGTCTTCTGCAGGTGCCAACCTGCAAATGGGCAAAATCAACAACTGCCCATACACTTGCCCTCGCCATTGCGGCCCCCATCTTGTGGAACGGCCTGCCTGAGGAGGTCAAGAAGGCTCCCTCTCTCATGGCTTTCCACAAACTATCCAAACCTGAATTATTCAAGAGGGCCTTTCTACACAGGCAATAGAGATGCACTGCACTAAATGACTCACAAAGTTACTTAGAAAAATTAGTAGGGACTACAGTCTATACTACAGTGTATGCTTTGCTTCAGTTCTGGTTTTAGACTTCTGGTTTGTTCTACAATCCTAACCCTAGTACATTGTTTATTGAATGTCCCAACTGTCGATTGGATTTTCTGTGTAATCAGTCTTGAGTCCAAGTGAAAAAGGCAGACTATAAATAATTTAATAAGTAAATAAATAAATATAGAATTTGTGTCCTCATGGGAAATCCATGCATTGCCTGATTCATACATTACACAATTGTTATGTAGATGTTAGGAACTGTGCTCTTGAAACATGCAAGTGGCAGGCTACTTTTCTGTGGCCTTTTATGCTTGGCTGTTTCCCTCGCAGTCACCCCTCTGACAACTTCAGATCTTTTTTTTTATTATGCATGCCGTTTCTGACCATCAGAGGTCACCTCGCTCTGCCCCTGCGTTTCCCTGCATTTTGCCCGCGTTTTCAAATTTGATATAAAACAGGTCTCTGAAAACATGGGCAAAAAGCAGGGAAAGGCAGGGGGAGAGCGAGGCGACCTGTGACGGTCAGAAACGGCATGCATAATTAAAACAAAGACCCAAAGTCATCAGAGGGGTGACGGTGAGGGAAACGCCGAACATAAAAGGCCTGTGTGAACTGAAATGCCAACACAACATCTACAGAGGGCTTTTTCTATAATACGTCAGGCCACATAGGTTTGTGGCAGTGTAGCTGGCTTCCTGATAGCCAAAATGTCCACAGCACACCATGGAAGTGGATCTAGTAATCCCATTTGTCTCCTGCACTCCCACTGAGGGAAAGACTTTCCTTGCCCTTCCCTATCATTTCCACCCATAGCTTCTCTGCTCTGCCTGTTTCTCAGCTCCATAATAGCACTGTCCCACGAGTCTACTCCGAATGACCTCCTGTTGATGCGCAAATCTGTTGACATAATTCAGATTATGCTATCATATTGGCAGTTTCCTTTGCATTGCATGGTAAACTCTGCCTTGCTGGAACAGCGACTCACAGAAGCAGGATGTTTAGTAATTGAAAAGGGGGATTTAAGCAAACCCAATACTTCAAATTGCTTTACTTTATAGCTCATTAAATCTAACTCTGTAATATAATCTATTATTAAACAAGAGGATTCAGGGAGAATGTTTACAATCAATAGGCACAATTAGCTTTCTGTGGCTGGCTGCCTGAGTAGACATCTCAATTGTAGGATTTTTAGTGGTTTCATTCGGTTTGCGTCATTTTAAATCTCATGTGCTGCTTTTAGCAATTTAAATGTCTTGTATTATTTTGGCCTTTTACCACCTGTCCCTGTGGACTCGAGTGCAACTCGATACCTGTTACATTTAGTGCAATCTAATCAAGTTAAAACTACAACATGTCCCGGGTTCTATTCTAAGACACTTGTCTTTCCATCGGGGCCAGAAACATCTTTTTTTGGTCCTTCCCAGGAGATCATGCATTGCCATTTTCTCTCTCTCTCTTTCTCTCTCACTCTCTGACGTCCTCTTAGTAACTTGCATGAGAAAACATGAGAAGAAAGCAGTGACTTGAACTGAGCCCCCTTCTTGCCAGATCTCTTTGAGATAATGATGATCCAGTATAGATCAGTAAAGGGGGCAAAGAACTTACTCAGATCTTGGCCTGCCTTAGGTTTATCTCTCTCTGTGTGTGTGTTCTGGGAACTCTGTGTCCCCCTGTTAAGGAACCTGTCACTAAAAGCAAATGACAGTTCCCAGGGAGAGTGGCCGCAGCTCAGTTACAACAAAGATGTAGTCACAAAATTACTGCTGCTTCCAAAACTACCTATAGTACTGTGGGATAGATTTCTTGGAAGCAAGGATTGCCAGGCAGAAACCAAAATACCAAAAAGGGTACTTTATCATGCAATCCTAAGAACACTTTCCTGGGAGTAAGCCCTATTGAATAGACCTGATTAGGATTCTGACAAGACCTTGCTATATAGATTGTATAAAATAAAGCAGAAGTCCAGTGGCATCTTAAAAACTACCAAACAGTTTACATTTTAACTTTTAATGTGCTGCCAGACTTCTGTTTTATTTTGCTGCTACAGACTAACACAGCTATCCATCTGGAATTAATTGTATAATTTCTCCTTTTCTCGCATGGCAAAATAAGAACATCAGTGTAAATCTCGAAGATGCACTGGAAGTCTTTTAAAATCCAATCTGTTTACAGGCTGGCTAATACAGGAGCAAACTGCGACTGGCCAAAGGTCACCCAGCTGGCTTCATGTGTAGGAGTGGGGAAACTAACCTGGTTCACCAGACTGGAGTTGCTGCTCAGGTTCACCAGACTGGAGTTGCTGCTCATGTTGAGGAGTGGGGGTTCAAACCCAGTTCTCCAGATTAGAGTACACCGCTCTTAACCACTACAACATGCTGGTGTAAGAAATAGTTTCTTTGACATAGTAAAGAACAACGCTGTGAGTTAGATATACCTCCACAACAGAAGAAGCTATACAATTACTTTTTTTTTTAATGAAAGCTAGGAATTCAGAGAACCTGTTACATATATTGCTATCCCATTATATTGATATAATGCTAATCAATTGCTGATTTTTTAAAAAGTCCCCTGGTGGCAGGAGAGGAAATGGCCACTGTGACAGCCAAGCTTTGTGGGAGTTCAGGAGCATACCAGTGTGCCCACCATTTTCTGGGTGAGGGGGTGGCCTCTGCTGCCTCCAATGCCAGTGGTGGGGAGAAACCTCTAGCAGGGACAATGCTAGCATAGTAAGTCTGGGGCCAGTTTGGTCCTTTACCTTTTAAAATCTAAAGGGCCATAGGTGGAGGCCATGTTTACCCAACCATCAGCTGTTAGTTGGGGTCGAGATGGCAACTAACAGCTGTTTCCTGGGTTGGCTTTCCTCTCTTTCCCTCACCACTCCTACACATCCCTGAAACATTGCTGAGATTCCAAGCAAATATTTGTTATTCCCAGAATTTCAGGAGTGTTTTTCTTGATTTTGGGTGTTAATTTAGGGCATACTCTTGACTTGGGTATATTGGATTGCACACCCCTAGTGTGGATAAGGAACTCCTGTGTTAAGCAAACAGTGTGTCACATCTGTTATATTAAGCTCCAGGTCAAGGGTCAGCATAGCTAGGTCAAGGGCTAGGCCAAGGGAAAACACACAGGGAAGAGGCAAGCTAAACAGTCAAGATTCTGGGGAAGATCAGTCAAAGCAAGCCAAGGATAAGAAAACAGGCTCAATGCCCAGCCAAGGAGCTTTCCTCAGGTCTTGTTGACCACCGTTCCCTTTGCATCCTCTTAAAGAGGTTTCTGGAGCTGTAGAAAGCAGACCAATCAGCAGGCCTCAGGTGATCTTCTGTACCAAGCAGCAGGACTGAGAAGCTATTACTGTCGCTACTTGAATCACTTTAGGCTAGACTAATATGCCTGGAGGCACTTCACTGCAGCCCTTGCAAAGATTAGAATCATCCACACAGACCCAGAACTTGTACATAAATTAATTTCCATGGTACATTTAAGCACCTAAAAGTACAAGGCCCAGATTACAATGAGGAACTTCTCTTCCTACCTCTCCCCTCCCGCAAGCATTTCATTCACTTCAAGAAGAATGTCTTTAGTTCCTAATTGTATCAGTCTGCCGAATCATTAAGTGCTCATAGAGACATAATCAAGATTGTGTAATTAGAAGGGTTTTGTGGGGAAATATTAATGTGGTTATTTCTTAGATGGCCCTTCGGTATGCAGGACAAGATGTTATTTCTTTCCAAACTATGCTAATGTGCCTATCTATTTGTGGCTAAATTTGTCAAAGGTTAATTAGATGTAGCACTGGAAACTTGAAATCCTCTGATGAGTAGTCTGTGATATTGTGACTTTAGCTTTCAAATAATCATCCCAAGTTTTTTTTTAATATAAATATTAATTATAGATGTAATGCATAAATAAATAGGAATTACCTCTGCTGTAGCGATGGGTGAATATACAGAAACACCCAAAGGCAAGATAAATTTAAGTTTATGGTGTCAGCAGATAACATTAATCACAAAAGTTATGGCATCAATTGCAGAGAAGAACACTAGGATTTGAAACTGGGAGGTTTAGGTCTAATTTTCACATGGGTAGCTGCTATTTGATCAAAAGACTCATGTTAATACATCTGATGCTGGGCTGAGGGTCTATTCATGGCATGAGCAACCTCTTGAGACACCATGCTGATGGGAACAGTGATTTTGCCCTAGTGATCCTGGCTTGCTCAGTCTCTTCCTTCCCTGGCTGGCCATTCTCCTTTTCCTCCAGGTGGAATTTGAAGAGACTGATTCAGATGACTTTGACAAGTGCTGCCCTGCACTAACAATCATTGCCCATCCCTCTGACATTGGCTAAAGAGCCAGCATGGGCTGTGGTTCAGTGGTAGAGCATCTGCTTGGCATGCAGAAGCTCCCAGGTTCAATCCCTGGCATCTCCAGTTAAAGGGACTAGGCAAGCAGGTGATGCGAAAGACCTCTACCTGAGACCCTGGAGAGCTGTTGCCAGCCTGAGCACTAAATTACCTTTACCAAGTCACTGCATCTCAATCATTGGGTCATTTTTGTTGAAAGGAAATAAAAGTGAATAGTTTACCAATGTTTTCAGAATTGTACAATGCTTTTCACAGTAAATACAGTGAAGGTAGCAATGATGATTTAAGAATGTCAAATCTGGCACGCTCCTTTCGAAGTGGCAATGGCTAAATCAGGGGTGTCGAACTCAATTGTTACGAGGGCTGGATATGACATATATGTCACTTGGTCGTGCCGGGCCATGCCTCGCCAGTCCAGATTGAGAGCGGGGAGGGTGGCTGCCTCAGTTGGCTCGTGGGCCGGATAAGAGCTCTCAAGGGGCCGAATCTGGCCTTAGGTTTGACATTCTTGGGCTAAATTGTCCAGTGATTCGTTGTTTGCAGTTTCTTTCTTTCTTGAAAGTCTGTATCCATGAGCTGTCAGATATGGTCTGCAAGAAGCAAACGTTAATTCTGTGAAATGCTGAAACGTTTATAACAAATACACCTTTGGAGGTATAGGAAACATTATGCTGTACATTGGTTTAACTGTTCTGTTGATAAAGGCTGAATGTGCATCAACCTGTTAAAGCAATGTAGTGACGTTAGGGATTAGTTTGCTTTTGCAGTGGTAATAACCATGTGCTTGTTGCATCTAATCATGCATTAATTTAAGGAATGGGGGAACATACTCAGCATATGAAATGGAATGCAAATTAGGGCATGTTCTACCTTTATACCACTAGCAGCCCTTGTGATACACTTTCATCCACACTTCAACTGGAAAAAAGCTGGCCGGCTGCTACCCAACTGCCATCGTTCATACCCAGGAAGTGGCAGCAGATAGAGAACTCCCTGTTCTTTTTCACTGTTGCTCACAAAGGCAGATGAGAATACTCCATGGGGCCACCTCTGTTTTATATTTGGCAGCATTTGAATAGAAGACATCTGAAAACATATTTTGCAATTCATGAGAAACTTTTCTCCATCCGCTTCAGTAGAGCACTGATTCGTTTCCACCATGATTTGGCCCAGCAAATCTAATTACTACAGTAAAGTTTTTTTTTCATAATCCTAATTAAGATGAATAAACAAAGCAGAAAACTACTGCATCAAGTATTGTCGAAGGCTTTCACGGTCAGAGTTCATTGGTTCTTGTAGGTTATCCGGGCTGTGTAACCGTGGTCTTGGAATTTTCTTTCCTGACGTTTCGCCAGCAACTGTGGCAGGCATCTTCAGAGTAGTAACACTGAAGGACAGTGTCTCTCAGTGTCAAGGGTGTAGGAAGAGTAATATATAGTCATAAAGGGGTTGGGTTTGAGCTGAGTATTGTCCTGCAAAAGTATTGTCCTGTAAGTATCAAGATAATGTGCTAATGAGGGTATGGTATGTTAATATGGAACCATTGTATCCTGAAGTGATCTGTTAATGTGTGTAATCCAAAACTAATCTGTATGGCTATTGTTGAATGTTGTCTTTGTCTGGAGGTTTTTCAGGGCAGGAAGCCAAGCCTTATTCATTCTTAAACTCTCTTCTTTTCTGTTAAAGTTGTGCTGATGTTTATGAATTTCAATGGCTTCTCTGTGCAATCTGACAAAATAGTTGGTAGAATTGTCCAGTCTTTCAGTGTCTTGGAATAAGACCCTGTGTCCTGTTTGTGTCAGTCCATGTTCAGCCACTGCTGATTTCTCAGGTTGGCCAAGTCTGCAGTATCTTTCATGTTCTTTTATCCTTGTTTGTATGCTGCGTTTTGTGGTCCCGATGTAAACTTCTCCACAGCTGCAAGGTATACGATATACTCCTGCAGAGGTGAGGGGGTCTCTTTTGTCTTTTGCTGATCGTAGCATTTGTTGTATTTTCTTGGTGGGTTTAAACACTGTTTGTAGGTTATGTTTTTTCAAAAGTTTCTCCATCCTATCAGTGACTCCTTTAATAAATGGCAAGAATACCTTTCCTATGGGAGACTGTTTTTCTTGAGTTTTCTGATTTTTGTTTGGTTCAATGGCCCTTCTGATTTCATTCTTGGAGTAGCCGTTTGCTAGCAGTGCGTGATTTAGATGATTAGTTTCTTCCTTGAGAAACTGTGGTTCACAGATCCGTCTTGCACGGTCCATTAATGTTTTGATTATTCCTCTTTTCTGTCGGGGGTGGTGGTTGGAGTTTTTGTGTAAGTAGCGATCTGTGTGAGTTGGTTTCCGGTAGACCTTGTGACCTAACTGAAGGTTTGATTTACGGATGACAAGGGTATCAAGAAATGGGAGTTTACCCTCAATTTCCTTTTCCATGGTAAACTAAATGTTTGGATGGATATTATTAAGATGGTTTAGAAAGTCCATTAATTTTTCTTCACCATGGCTCCAAATGGTAAATGTATCATCTACGAACCTGAACCAGACTGTAGGTTTGTAAGGTGCTGATTCTAATGCTGTCTTTTCAAAATATTCCATGTAAAAGTTTGCTATTACTGGACTGAGTGGACTTCCCATAGCTACTCCATCAATCTGTTCATAAAATTCTTGATCCCATAGGAAATAACTTGTTGTCAAACAATGGTGAAATAAGGCTGTTATATCTTCTGGAAAAATCTGGTTAATCAATGAGATTGTGTCTTTTACTGGAACCTTGGTAAAGAGGGATACAACATCAAAACTGATTAATATATCCTTTGGATTGAGTCTTAACGGACTGATTTTGTTGATGAAGTGAGTTGAATCTTTGATGTAAGAAGTGGTTTTTCCAATGTGGTCCTGTAGGAGGGTGGTCAAATATTTAGCTAATTCATATGTTGGGGAACCAATGGCACTCACGATGGGTCGGAGTGGAACGGAATCCTTATGAATTTTAGGTAGTCCATATAATCGTGGTGGTTGTGCTTCAGTCTTGCATAGTTTTCTGTGTGTGTCGGGATGAAGAGTGGAATTCTTGATCAGAATGCTAGTTTTCCTGGTAATTTTGCAAGTTGGATCTCGTTTTAGTTTTTTGTATGTGGCAGGGTCCAGAAGTTCCTCAATCTTCTTTTTGTATTCTTCTGTTTTCATGATCACTGTGGCATTGCCTTTGTCAGCTGGTAGAATAATGATTTCTGGATCTGCATTGAGGGTCTTGATGGCGTTTCTCTCCTTGCGTGTTATATTGCTAGCAGGGGGCTTTGCTGCATCAAGTAGTCAGGTGGACTAAGGTCACCCTCCAAAATTCTTAGCATCCACTTAAATTTGTGCCTGTTTGCAGCTGGATATTCTGTTTACATTTTTGCTCCATCAGCCATTGCCAAGTTGGCAAATTGTGTTTAGAATTTTTCTCTGGTTCAACAGAGCAGGGGTTGGGCAGATGAAGCCAAGCTGTCAATGAAATCACACACACACACACACACACACATCTGTTACATGCAGATCTTTTGATAATAGCTGTAATGTCAGTAAAGTGATACTTTTTTGTTCCACCCACTATTATTCAAGGTCCAACCTGGGTTAGATGTTATAATGAATCTCCTGGATCAAATGTATTTTACTATAATGCAGATTCATTTTGTTTTCAGTGCACCTCTAACACTTGTAGTACGTTTGCCAACTTTGGTTCTAGCTTTGCTAGAAGTAAGAAATGCTATGCATTAGAACTTTTTCTTTTTTCCAAGAAGGACATATCTTGGGCTCATCATAGATTTCAGGGAGCTAGACACTTTGGTAGGAAAAAAGCTAAGGTTTTCATCTAATGATCATGGTTTTTATGCTGGACTTATAAAAACGTTGCAAAAGAGGTCACATTGCTGCCCCTTTGCGAAATTCATTGTGTCAATAGTCTTCAAACCTTTTTCCAAACCCTTTGAAAGGGATGGGAATATGATACCTGCTTGAAAAGGCTAGAGTTCAGAAATGTGTAGGTTTTTGGCAGCATTCTTTTAGCTGAAGATGAAACCTGCTATGAGATAAAGCCCCCAGGGAGTGTTTTACACCTTTATTCAGGGGGCTTTGTTTAGCAGCTTGACAGGCAACTGACTGAAGTTGGTTCATCCTGTTTACTTTTCCAAGCAAATGTGTGGTTGCCCTGGGACCATAGAGGCACCTGGATGAGAGCTGATTATGTTGGCACTCTCCAAATATTTAGAATGATAATAGAAGGATGAAGAATAAAAGTATTCATCGTTTTTTTTCTATGAACTTCACCGAGTTGATGAAACCTGCATCCAAAAATCGTTACCTTAAGTTGCTCGCAAATGCTACTGCTTGGAAATAATTAAATACCATTATCTTAGTTGACATTGAGAATGTTCCAGACAGCCACCAAATAGCCGGTCAGGGGCAAAAACCAAAGGTTCTAAGTCAGGAGTCAAAATGAATAATGTTGGTTCAGGTTTCTCAAGTAATCTGGGGCTTGAACCAAGAATTTCAGAACCAAAAAGTATAAGACACAAGTAAGCAGCCTGTTCATCTCTAGTCCTTGTGGAAAGGAACTATAGAGTGCATCATCCGAGTAGCTACTATTCCAAATCCACCAGCGGAATTACACATGAGAAAAAACAGCACCTGGGTATTAGGGCTGTGCTTTCAGTGAATCCTTAACTGAAAATAACCCCTCACCCCCAAAAGCTCTTTCAAGTTTATTTCTGGCCGAATAGCACAACCGCGAATTGCGGCTATATCAAATAGCTGATAGCAGAAAAAGCCGAATCGCTATTCGGCCTTTTCAGCTTTCCCACCGCCCGTAGAAACCAGTGGGTAGATCTACCCATTGCTTCAAATGGGATCTTCGTGTAGACCTAGAGTCTCAGAGCCCAGGTGTACCCATTGCTTATAATGGGACCTGATCTTTCCCTTGGGCTGCTCCAGTCCACAGGGCTGGCCTGGTCTGGGCAGGGAAAGCCCCCTCCCCACACACCCACACCTTTGGCTGGATTTCTAAGATAAGAGGAGTCATCTTCTCTTGCCCGCTTCCTGTTCCCTGGCTGGTTTCCAGGGCAGCAGGAGGGAGGAGGAGAGGCATCTTGATGGGACCAATAGGAAGGCTCATTGGAGCTTTCCTCTTTGGCCAATGGCTGCAAAGCATTTTGCACTGCAGTTTAGCCATCTTGGTGCAGTCTATCTGGATTGCAACCGATAACAGATTAGAGAAGAAAGTTTGGAGGGGCAGAAATTTACAGTGGCCAGTAGGATGCCAGGTAAGGGACAACATCACTCTTTGGCCAATCACACGGGATTTTTCCCCCTGGATTATCTGCAATCTTTGGCCAGTCACACGTGATTTTTTCCCCTGGATTATCTGCATTTTTTTCTGTGCTTAGCCAAAGAGCATATGAAGGAGGCCTGGTTCCAGAGCAGGCCCCCTTCCACACAGAAGTTGGAGAGAGTTCAGTGCTGAGCTTGTATTTAGCTCCTGAATCTGATCTCCTCCCTCTGAATTTATGATGCTTGGAGTCTCTCTGCTCTGCTGCACTTTTTCCTGTTGGATTACTGGCTGCCCCGGTTGGATCTCTGCCTGCTCAGCGATTGGAGAAGATGCCGAAGGGTTTGAAAAAAATCATTTATTTTAAAATAATTTTGCTGTATTTTACTTTTTTGGAAGTGTGCCTGCTAGTTGCACCTTTGGCCTATTTGTTAGGGACTGAGGCCTGAGGCTTTAGTTTAAAGTTGACTGTTCATTTTTGTGTTTCTGTTTTCAAATAGCTGATAGCAGAAAAAGTCGAATCAGTTTGTTTGTTCATGTTTGTTCATCTTTCTTCTTGTGTGTGTTTGTGTTGGTTTACAGTTGGCGAGAGTTTTTTCTGGCCTTCTGTGTGAGGCTCTGTTTTTGTAAAGACATTTTCTTTTGGTTTTCTGTGAGTGTGTCTCTTTCCACACACCCCTTTCTTGGGTTATCTTCATTTGTTAGCTCTGGGGTCTTGCGGGAGGGGGGGAGTTCTTCTGAGCTTTTTGTACTGATTTTCCCCCCATTTCCCCTTGATTTTCTGTTGATTGTGCCTTTCTGTCATAGAGAGGTGTTGCTGTCGAGGGTGGGCTGGACTCTTAATTGTGGTGTTGTTCGCCTTTACCTACGTTTTTAGAGGGTTGTTCTGGGTCTTGGACACTGTTGATCTGTCTCCATGTGTTGGTGAATTTATCTTTTGCTGCACTCTTGTTTCCAGGCGAGCCACTTGAAGAAAGTACAGGCTAGTTTTAATAAGGGTGTGTTAGGAGTTGAATTGTATTGGTGAAAAATCCTCAAATGTTAACTCAGGCGTAGGGCTTTAGTTTCTTCCTAATTAGGTTTGTGGTAGGTGTTAAGAATCCCAGATCTTCTTTGCAAATAATTGATTAGGTTAACCTTTTCATTTTTGGCTGGCTCTGAGCTTCATTACAATTGAAGCCTGGCACCCTTAGAAAAATAGTTGTTGACATCAAAGAATAGTAGCACTTTGCAGAAAAGCTCTTCTGAATTCCATTGGAATTAATTGGGGGAGCTTGTAGATTTTTTTTGTACATTTTAGTGCAGTAACTTTTCACTGTTTAAAAAGTTTTTTATATTCCATCTCCAAGATACTCAGGTTAACTTGCATCAGTTTGTAGAATAGGAAGTCACTGGGTAGTTTTACTTAACAAAAAAAGAAAGAAAAAACACAGTTTGAAGCTAGGTTAGATTAGTGTGATTTTTTACAAAAAAACAATACCCTTAGTTTTTTGGGGGGAGGGTGCTTTAAAAAGCTTTCAGGTTCTGGGAATTTTTTTTTTCGAGGCTCCGGGGCGGGGGTCGTTTTCCAAGGTAGAGTCACCAAATTTGCAGCATAGCTACAAGGGACTCTCCTTAGATGAACCCCAAAGTTTGGCTAAGTTTGGGTCAGGGAGTCCAATTTTATGGGCCCCTAAAGGGGCTGCCACCAAACTCCATTGGAAACCATTGGAAACATTCAAATGTTTCAGTGAAGATCTCCCCAGTGTTTACAAAACTGCAATATTTGTTTGCCGGTTCACACAAATAAAATAAAATACATACTTATTATTGTTATTTATTTAGCTTCTATACCGCCCCTCCCTGGCTGGGCAAGGCTCAGGGCAACTCACAACATATTTCAGTGGTTAAAACATAGCAACATTTTGAAATAATCCAGTATCTATTAAAATTCAGGTGGCACCCTTAGTCATCACAATAGAACAAAGGAAGGAAAAGCAAGCAGTCTCAATACATCCAACAATAATAGCTAAAAACCTGGATGGAAAGAGAAAGGGGAAAAGATGGAAACCGTCGCTGTCCTCAGCCATTTGTAGGGTTGCCAGGTCCCTTTTTGCCACCGGCGGGAGGCTTTTGGGACAGAGCCTGAGGAGGGCGGGGTTTGGGTAGGGGAGGGACTTCAATGCCATAGAGTCCAATTGCCAAAGCGGCCATTTTCTCCAGGTGAACTGATCTCTATCAGCTGGAGATCAGCTGTAATAGCGGGAGATCTCCAGCTACTACCTGGAGGTTGGCAACCCTAGCCATAGTGGAATTTCCAATTCCAATTACCAAAGTGGCCATTTTCTCCAGGGGAACTAATCTCTGTCGCCTGTTTCTGGAGATCAGTTGTAATAGTGGGAGATCTCCAGCCACCACCTGGAGTTTGGCAACCCTACTCAGGGCCCTAGTCTCATGAGAGAGAGAGAGAGAGTTCTACCAGAATGAGGCCCGAGCCAAAAATGCTCTGGCTCTGGTTAAGGACAGCCAATCACACTTCCCTTTTAATTGGTTAATGGCGACTGAACCCATAATGCTGTAATGACTTCACTGATCATTTTGACCTTATCAAAAGTATTAAGTCACTGATTTTCTAACATGTAGTATTTTTCCTCCAGGCATATTAAATGTTTCAAGCAACAGCTCTATGCCTTTCTTTTTCAGTTTTGTTTTGCTCTTATTCAGTTCTCTAACAAAATGCAGAAGATGACAGCGTTCACACTAGTGAATGCAGAATTTCCCTCTTTAAAATTCCAGATTTTGTCATTTCACTGTATTGTTAAGAAGTTCCACCAAAAATGTATATATTCTTGCAGAACAAGAAAAATATCATGAATTTGAAAGGTGTTTTTTTTAAGGGGGGGTGTTCAGTGAGGCTAGAAGCTGTTTGGGAACGTGCTGGTTTTCAGGTGAAGCTAAACTTCCAGTGGTAAACCATTCTTACTGAGAAGCAAAGGCCTAAAGTGAAAGTATTTTTTATTCTGTTATGTAAATTGCAATTATTTCATTTTGCATAAGTTAGATACGTTGATAACTTTAATATAAGCATGATCATACTACAGGGTAACAACTTGGGTATGTCTCGTTAAGACAAGTTTTCATTTACTCTGTGGTGCATCATGGGTCTGCTTTTGCAACCTATACTGTTGGCAAACAGTCTTCCCACACAGTCATGCCTGGGTCATTAGTAGGGTTGCCAATCTCCAGGTGGTGGCTGGAGATCTGGTATCACAGCTGATCTCCAGGCAATAAAGATCAGTTCACCTGGAGAAAATGGCTGCTTTGGAAGGTGGGCGCTATGGCATTATACCCTGCTGAGTTCCCTCCCCTCCCCAAACCCCCCCTCTTCAGGCTTCACCCCCAAAATCTCCAGGTATTTCCCAACCTAAAGCTGGCAATCCTAGTCATTAGTGACCTCATTTTCAACCACAGATTACTCTCATGCTTAACTAATCTACAGTGAGCCCTGACCTGAATATTCCAGGGTAGCCTGATGTCATCAGATCCCAGAAGCTAAGCAGGGTTGACCCCAACAAGTGTTTGGGTGGGAGACCTCCAAGGAACACCAGGGTCGTGATGCAGAGGCAGGCAATGGCAAACCACCTCTGTTTCTCTTTGTCTTGAAAACCTGATGGGGTCACCATACGTCAGCTGCAACTTGATGTCACTTTCCACCACCACCAGTCTACAGAGGCTACACTGCCTGCTTTCCCCACCTGTGTTGTTGGTGGCATGTATTCAGAACAGAAGAACTGATCATAAAGTTTGCCAATTAAACTGTTGATATCAGGCAAACAGAGGCTGCAGTCCTAAGAACACCTGCTTGTGGGATAAGGCCCAGTGAATAAAATGGGACTGACTTTGGAGCAGACCTGATTAATATTTCTCCCAGAGCCACCAACAGTGCAATCCTAAACAGAGTTATACCATCTTGGCTAGGATGCACAAATATTTCTTTGTTAAAGTCAAACCTTCTAAGCCTGTTGACTTTAATGGGCCGAGAACAGGGTTGCAATCCTCCAGATACTAGCTGGACATCTCCTGCTGTTACAACTGACCTCCAGCCGATAGAGATCATCAGTTCACCTGGAGAAAATGGCCGCTTTGGCAATTGGACTCTATGGCATTGAAGTCTCTCCTATCCCCAAACCCCACCCTCCTCAAGCTCCGCCCCCAAAATCTCCCGCTGGTGGTGAAGAGGAACCTGGCAACCCTAACTTAGAGGGTGTAACTCTGCTTAGAATTGTACTGCAAACATGCAAGTCTCAAGACAAAATACAATCTTGTTTGGTCCTTTTGATGATTTGCCTTTTAAGTTGGTGGTAGTAGGAGCATCACCAGATGTGGTAATGGAAGTGGGGAAGCTGGGAGATGTTCACAAAGATGCAGCTGGGACTGTCAGTGTTCATGTACGCATGACAACATGCACCTAATTTTAAACATTTACTGTAATGTATGTAATTTGAGAATAATCTATGAAAACATTAGACATCCAAATATTTATAATAGGGAAGGAAGCCTTACTTTTCTGTACTTGTGCTGTCCATTTAATTCACCATCTGCTCCTTGAATGAGAAAGCATGTATTTTGTAAATTCTTCTTTCTGTCAGCGGTTGTGTATTTAAAAAAACAACAAATGAATCATCTTTGCATTTTTCAGCCTGCTTGTACCCGAAATCTTTAAACGACCACCGATGCTTGTTTGGCTTCATTGCCATATGTATTTTGACAAGAACAGATTCCTTGAGGGAGCAGCACCAGTTGTACAGTATGAAAACAAGATGGCATTTTTCAATGGGTCCATGATTGCATTGTGTTGTTCTTTCGATGCAAATAATTACTCTCAATTATTCATAGCATACATTATCTATGCTCATGTCATATCTGTGATCAAAGATCGCACTTTGATGGCAGTGCTTCAGAGCTCTCAGGTAGGGTATACTAAGTTTGATTTATTTAGGTAGCATGAAAACAGGGTTTCAGAAAGGGGAAAAATAAAATTAAAAAATGAAGTTCGGTTAGGGTTACCAGGTCCCTCTTCGCCACCAGCGGGAGGTTTTTGGGGCAGAGCCTAAGGAGGGCGGGGTTTGGAGAGGGGAGGGACTTCAATGCCATAGAGTCCAATTGCCTGGATACCCAGGTTCTGAGGATTATATCTCTACCTGTGGCTCTGCTGACACTATATTACAGTATATCTTGCTATTTTCGATCGTGGCTGCTACCTGACAATAGGGCTGTTGATTCGGTAAAAACCGAACCAGAAAAATACCAAATGAATGCAAATTCAGTAAAATTTGGTTTTGGGTTTACTGAGTCCACAAAATCAGGGAGATTGGCAAAGCCAAATTTGCCATTCCCCAAAAAGCTGGATAAAAAGTTCGCCCCATGCCTCCATAGAGATACAATGAATTATATCTCTATGGAGGCAATGGGAGCTTCTCCATTGAGATACATTGCAAAGATCACGCTAAAGCATCTGAACACAGCCACTTTGCCAATGCATTTTAATGGAGGAGGATGGGGGTGACCCCTTCCAGACCCCATACCTCCGGACCCCCTGACCCAATCTTTACCAAACTTGGGGATTCTTGCAAAGAGAGTCCCTTCTAGCTACTCTGAAAATGTGGGACCTCTACCTGCAAAAATGCCCCCCAGGAGCTGCGAAAAACCACGAAATTGGTTTAATGGATTTAAATGGCCGAATTTTTCGGGAATCCTGAATTTAAAGCCAAATTCCTACCTTTACCGGTATAGGAAATTTGGCATTTGGGTTTTCCCAGGGGAAAAAAGGCCAATAAACCTGAACCCAAATTTTCCCAATTTTTTTTTCAACAGCCCTTCCTGACAAGCTCTTTTCAAGAGTGGAGAGACACTTTCAGAGTTCTATGCCTTCCCCTTTACATCGACCTCATAAGAGACACTGATGTGTATTTGGTGGGGGATGTATATTAACTCTCCTAATTAGTAGATTCTGCCTTAGTTTCCTATTGAGGAAAAATGTTAAATTATATTTGCATCCACATATTGTAATATAGAATAGTTGTTTGTGTTTTGTAAGTATTATATTCTTGTTCTTGTTTATGTGCATTGTGTTACATTTTGATGCTCTTGTCGACAAACAATGATTGTTATCTCACTGATTTTCAAGTAGTTTGATAATTATAAGATACTTACAAAATGATTGAAAACGGAATCTTTATTGTCTGTTGCATGTAACTCAACCTTTTGGTATATAACTAAATTGTGGTGGTCCACATTGCTGACTTTCACTTTTGCTTGGTCTCTGAACAGCACGTTCTTTTCCTTTTGCTAACCACCTGGAGGTGGCCAACCCTAAGTTCAATATAAGTAGCAAAATAGTCCCTAAACCTTCCCATGCTTGCAAAATGCACTTTACTGTTTTGATATTTAGGTTCTGATATTGTGTCTTGTTTTGTTTGGTGTTTCCTTGCTTATTAGCTCTCCTCCTCCTTGTTTTTTTGTGTTTATATGTGCTTGTGTGATGGTTTTATTTAAGTATTTTCAGTGTTTTATATATACAGTTTAATGTTTGAAATGTTTTAATGTTCACCGCTTTGGAAAATTTGAGTTGGGTGGAAAGGCAGCATAGCAATGCTTAAATAAATAGACCCCTGTTCAATCACAATTTACCATTTCACTTTATGGTAAATAAAATACTGTTCCTCAGCTATTTTGTTAGGCAGCTGAATATGCAGCCAAATAATGTTTTCCACCCAGCAGGCTACCTAGTGCTTTGTTACAAAATATAGTGGGTGGGGGGGTCTGTAAAAGTAAATATAAACTAGAACAAATCAGGAGCTGAACATCTCAAATTCTCTTATTATCACAGAGAAGCATAAATGATAAGTTTGTAACAAGTGAGCAGAAAGGCTGATTCTGACTTCCCTGGAAAGCTATTGAAAGCAATAAAATTTAACTGGAATTATCTGACTGTAAACAGAGGCTGCAATACAAGGTCAGCTGTCAAAATATGTGATGCAATTGCATGAAGGGGCTTCCATGAACTTTGGTCACAAGTGTATTTTCTCAAGCATGGCTTGGCAACCATCAGGAGATGAGGGGAAGCAGGTTAGGGTTGCCAACCTCCAGGTACCAGCTGAAGGTCTCCTGCTATTACAACTGATCTCCAGCCGACAGAGATCAGTTCCCCTGGAGAAAATGGCCGCTTTGGCAATTGGACGCTATGGCATTGAAGTTAGGGTTGCCAGGTACCCGGTGGTGGCGGGCAAACCCCCGCCAATTCACCCCTCTGCTCACCAACCACCTGAGGGTCGGCGGGCAAATGTGCACATGCGCATCAACACCACGGCATGTCGCTTCCGGTTTACAACCGGAAGTGCTGCCTCGCAAGGGGCCTTATACCACTCAAACTCTTAGTAAACGCATTGCAAGGGGCCTTTTTACCACTCAAGCTTTACACACTCTCAGCCCCACCTACCTCACAGGGTGTCTGTTGTGGGGAGGGGAAGGGAAGGCGATTGTAAGCCGGATTGATTCTTCCTTAAGTGGTAAAGGGAGTTGTCATATAAAAACCAACTCTTCTTCTTAAAATCAGCATGTAAGGAATTCTGTAAAGTTCCAGGACTTGGGATGAAATAGATGAAATATTGTGATGAGTCAAAAGCATGTAGAAAAACTGAGGTGTTTTTCAACAATAAACAAAAAAGGGTTCATTTAGCTCAACTTTGCTAACTACTAATAGTTTCCATGTGCATTTTCAATTAACTCTAAAAACATATTAGTTCAAGTGATAAAGGGCTGCTTGTGATGCACTAGTTCTGGGTGTAAATGCATTGCAAGGGGCCTTTTTACCACTCTTTTTACCACCCAGGTATGGGTGTTCTTTTTCAATTTACAACAAAATGCAGGATCTTTCTGTCTCAGAGGTTAACTTTAGCAGAAATTAAATATCTGGACATCCTACCTGAAATAAAATGAAATATTGCTTTTGTAGAGTCTTCATGATAGCACACTGTTGCTTCAAAAAAAAAATCTATTAAAATGGAGAAAGGGTGCTTTATATCTCAAGTACCAAAGCAGATGGAAAGAAAATGAAAAGTGCATTATTAAGTGGTGGTTCAGTTAGAGATCATATCAGACCTGAGCTGCAGGAGCTTCACAGAGTATTAGCTGAATCCTGGTTGATGTTAGAAAATGTTGGTTTTGGCCTATGTTTTGATGTCTTTGGATACTTCTTGCAGCTCTTCTAGGGTGCTTGTGTTAACACAAGTCTGGCTTAATAAAAGCTCTTTAGCAGCACTGTGTTCTCTCTAAATATTTTTTGATTTTGCTTGTCACAGCTTTAGAGCCAGTGTGCAGGGGCTTTTTGTTTAGAGACCAGCCCTTGGATTTCTATAGAATAATTATTGCACTGTTCAACTGGGCGGGGGGTGGGGGGAGATATCCATGGGACATTAGAGTTGCCAACTTCCAGGAAGTAGCTGGAGACCCTGCCCTCCTCAGGCTGTGCCCCAAAAACCTCCCACTGGTGGCGAAGAGGGACCTGGCAACCCTATGGAACATCCAGATAATCTGTCAGATTCCATCAGAATCAATTAGATTCCCTTGACGTCTTGACAAAGGCCTGTATGTATCAGCACAGTTAATCTCCTCTGTTTCAACTCAACAACTAAGCGGTGAGAATTCTGATGCTACCTTTTGTGAACTCACTGCTTTCATATATGTTGAAAAAAGCTGGCTCAATTCTCACTCATTTGAGGAGCTTTCTTAAACTTAGCCTGAATTTGGAGGCTGCAAAACTTCTCCAGAGTTTCCTCAAATTTGACTCTGTGAACTGTGATTGATAGGGTTGCCAGGTCCCTCCTCGCCACCAGCGGGAGGTTTTTGGGATGGAGCCTGAGGATGGCGGGGTTTGGGGAGGGGAGGGACTTCAATGCCATAGAGTCCAAAGGCCAAAGCAGCCATTTTCTCCTGGTGAACTAATCTCTATCGACTGGAGATCACTTGTAATAGCAGGAGATCTCCAGCTCGTACCTGGAGGTTGGCAACCCTAATGGTTGAGGAGGCAAGAGTCTTCAGATTACCAATTCAAAGTGGATGCAAGTCAATGGAAATAGGAGATTTGTGAGCTTCCTAAAAATTTATTGCACATTAATAGGTGCCTGATAATTTTGAATAGATAAATTATCCAGCTGCATGACTTACAACAGCTTCTTGGAAAATGTCGTCTCTCCTTTCATGCACAGGATTCAGCTTTTGGCATGTTTTTGAAAATGTTGTTTTCAAATATTTGACAGCTGCTGAACCTGCCCATGGCAGACCTTCATGACCTTCTTAGTCATGGACTTGAAGCAGCTGGGTGTTCTATTGCTTCTAGGCAACCAGATGAGTGGGCCCCGGGCAATTTATGCTTTGCCCCTAGCCAGGCAAGAAATTCATATTTTTCATCAACATACATGCCCAACAAATAACATGTGCTTGTAGAGATCTCTGGAAACGTTTATGTGTACACATCAGTCAGTGGCCTTTAATATATTTTTAGGTATTTCAAGAGTAGCTGGTTTACATTTTGGTACGTACGTCATACATGTTATGTTCGGTGTATATACTTTTATATGTGTATACACATACACTACACCCACACACTGTACGTATTCTGATTAACTGTCAGGCACATGGTATCTGATTCATTGCAATCACATGTGCCCATTGAATATAGTGGGACTTATTTCTAAATAAATATGCTATATATATATATATATATATATTCCCCCCCCCCATCCCCAACTCAGGGTAAATTAGTTTCTCTTTCTAAACATAAAATATCAAGATAACAACTGGATTAGATTCTCTTAAGCATAAAATGAAATAAGAAAAGCCAGTTTAGAATTTGATATTCCAATGGATACATTTCATGAGTTTTCTAAAGGGGTTTCAATAAGAGCCTTGTTACATCAGAGGAATACGGGACTGAAAACAAATCAATACTAAAGTCATACCAAAGTTGATCTGGTTGCCTGAGAAATGACGGAGCTGCCAACATTCATAATGGTAATAATTTTGAGTTTGTAAGACATTGTATATTTTAATTTTGTGCAGTTTAGTCAAGCAATTGGACAAAATATCAGAGATCTTTTCATTCTGTTGAGCTATTTTTAGCCTGAAATTTTGACACAAGCTCTTCACCTGAATTTTTCTCTACACTGCACACCAAAACAATTACCTGTCCAACTTTCCAGAACAACACTCAAAAAGCTCCTCCATCTGGAAGCACCCTAGAACTGAATAATGTTGAGATATGACATTAACTGCTTTTTATCAAAGGACTTAAGGTCAAGCATAACATGAAGAGCAATAAGGAGCAGTTTCCTTTGTTAAAACAAACCTGACACATACAATTTAACTCTGCCTAGGAGGAACAAGCAGCTAAATTTAATTTAACATCAGGATCATCTCCTATCAGACAGAGACAATCTCTACATATTTTCATAATACTTATGGGCTAGAAGTAAATTCAGTAGACTACTTGAGCTTGAAATGCCAGCATTTGCGGGGGAGGGGGGAGAATACAAACAATGGAAATAGTTACCAAAATTCATGATCTTACGATGCTGACTGCAGATATTTTTTTAAAAATATTTTCTTTCAGTGGTTCCATCAAAACACCAGTTCTGATGCAAAAACAGAGCCTCTATGTATGTCCTCCCCAATAATTTCAGTGGTGGCAGTATGCATGTGGATAGATTTGCTTGCACAAAGGAATTTTTATGTGGGAGTTTGTCTGCCACCTCTGCTGAAATGAATGGCACTGCCCTTGCAGATGGGAGAGCTCATGGGTATTGCAACTGTCACATCCCTGGATTGTGGTGGCAGTGTCACAAATTGACACTGAAAATAGTAAGAGATGCCTTTGAGCTATTTTTAAGAGGCATAGCATTACATGCCAGGTCCTCCACCGTGGACTTTGGATTCCAGCCACTGTGCTTTCATAATATTGTGTTAGTCTTAGCTGATGATTTTACACGGGCTACAGGAGAATAAGTGATTTTAAGAACCTTATCCTTCTCTTGGATTTCTATATTGGGTAGAACAAGGTTAAGTCCACAGCATCTATTTCCATGTTTCACAGGTTAGGAATGTATGGCCATGCGAGGAACTGTATACTTGAGCCACAAACAAAGAGATGTTTTAGAATCATTGCCACTTTAATCTCTGTCCCATCCTTGCAAATGGGGGTACGGTTTTGATGTCTGTGCTGTGTAATGCCTGGTCAGTTAGGAACAAGGTCTCCAGAAAATATGGTATTTTAGATGAGGATAACATTGACCTGGCATGCATGACTGAAATGTGGATGGATGAGACTGACTCAAATAACACCTGTATTTTTGGTTATTTTTGTGAATATTTCTCCTTCTCCAGATTCCTGGTGCAAATTATTATTGGCCTTGAGTGTGTGTACCTTGTGTGGGATTCTGGGAATATATTAGGTATGCTGCTGGTATACCATCCCTAGCTCTCTGGCAAAGTCCCTGTCTGTACTAGGAGGGGTGGTGCTGATGCTGGCAATTGATTGTTTTGGGAGACTTTAATATCCATGTAGAGACTCCCATTTGGCTATGCTTTGGAATGTTCAGCTTCCATGGCTAGCATTGGTCTATTCCATGTTGTTATGGGCCCAACACATGATAAAAGCAATATGCAACATTTTATCTTTTGAACCAAGCAGGTCTTTGGTGTTCTGGTTACAGGGCTGGATATCCAAGCCATCTTCATAGACCATTATTGGTTGAAGACTCATATGAGAGTAGGGAACCTCCACATACACCTTGCAGGGTTGGCAGGCCAATTAAACCCTTGAAGTATGATGGATGCATTTGATTTCCAGGAGGCACTGGGTGGAGGTGTTGAGAGGCCAATCAATGACTCTGTTGAATACCTAGGTTGGAGCCTAAAATTAAGGTTCAGGGAGGAATAGACAGAGTTGCTCTACAGCTCTTTCTTCCACCCATGCACAGGAACCTGATTTGTGGTTTAATTTAGAGCTGGGAAAACTGAAAATGATAGGGTAGAAAACCCTGACATGACACACTATAGATTGTATTGGAAAACTTGTGATGTAGCTGTGGTAACAGTAAAAGAAGTGATATTTCTGCACAAGAATTGATGAATCATATCCAACTACAGTATTTTGAATGAGTGGACAGGCGGGTTGGACAGATGCGGATTTCCCCATTCCTTCCGTGGCCTGGCCCTTCCATCTCACCAGGGAGGCCTGCAATTCCTGCTGCTGCCACAACACCTGTTTTGAGTAGTTGCTCCGGTGCTCTGCCAACCACTGGCCGAACTGTGCCAAGTCCATGGCGGAGAGGGTTGCCTCAGCTGGAGTCTGTCCTGCCACCATGAGTTTCTGCTCTGGGGTTAAGCGAGGCAGGCTTAATCCATCACCTAGGGCAGTGCCCGCATTCTCCACCATGCTGTGAGACATTCCCTTGGGCTGTCCTCACCTCTGGTTCCCTGCTATGGTCCCTGGAGTCTTTTCCTGGCCTCAAAACGGGGTCCGGCCTCATCAACAAGAGGTCTGGGTTCCCCTGGCTACCTTGTGCAGCTTCTCCTGGATGACTTGTCAGCCTTCTTCCTCCTCGGCCATCTGGCGTTTTCTCCTTTCACCCCTCCTCCTGCCTTCCCATTTCCCTGTTCCACACCTGATTCCTATCAACCGGTGCAGCTGTCTCATGCTTCCCTTTCCACTCCCTCTTCTCTGCCCCTGGGCTCTTCCCTTCTTTCCTGGGTACTGGTGCCGCCCTTTCCCCTTCTCTGGCATCCATACCAGTGGCGAGCTTTCCTCTGCTGTTTCCTCCCAGCACACTGGCTGAACTGCTCTTCTCCTGGTGGCTCAAGGACCATGACCTCCCTGCGGCTGCCCTGGGCTGTGGGCATGCTGCTTCCTTTTCTGCTGGTGGTGAGGTTGCCTCGGCGGGCCCTGCTGTGCCCAGTGGCACCAGCGGCCTTTCCTGCCTCCTCGACCTCCAAGCTGGCCTCCCTCCCTCTGTCTCCTGGTGGCTTCTTCATGTCACTGCCTTGTCCCTTGGTGAGTGGGGGAGGGGCATTTAAAAGAAGCCTGTGGCAGCGGGGCATGCTGACCCCGGACAATGTGTTTAGTTTTTATTTGGCACAGATTGAGAACATAACCTGTACAGGATGATAAAATGTTTTCGAAACATTGGTCTCTTTCTCCTGCTGTAAGGCATGTTAGCTGATAGACGTTTATATAATATTGAAAGCATGCTATCTATTTCTCTGTTGCTAAAATACAAAACAGCTGCCATTCCTGTGAGCATACGCTATCATCTTGGAACCACTCTTCTAAATAAAACTGCTGTGGTTGAATTCTGGGTTTTATGGATACTTCTGTCATCCTTGAAATTACTAATAAGGCATATACATATATATTCAATATGACTTCTGCTTTTTGTTCCATGCAATTTATATTTCTCTTTGTAGTTATATTTTCCCTTGGCAGGTTTCATGTCGTTGAAATCACTCTGGAATGACTAGATTGCACCGTTGCTTCTAAAACCCTTGCCCGGCTTTGCTCAGGGTTTTTCACTGGTATCATTTGGATATGTGTCTAGGCAGTTATGAGCATGTGGCACTATGAACAGAAATGGTTTATGTTTGCAGGCATTTTTGTGTACGGGCTGCACTGATAACAGTTAAAGGGCCTCAGCAGGATGAAGAGGCAAAATGAATGAGGTTTGTATTTGTGCCACAGCGGTGTTATTGTTCTTGGTTGGGTTGCTGAATGAATGAGTGTTCCTAGACAGACTGAATCTGAGGAGTCACAGGCTAAGCTAATTCAGACCGGTGAAACCTGTTATGAGTTCATGGGAAGAGAAGGTCCGAAACTTTAAAAGGCAGCTCCATCAGAGACAAGAAAAGAAGTGGGATGAAACCTTTGAGAACAGCAGAATAGAGTGAAGGGGGGGAGCTCGTCCTCTGGGGGGGGTCATCTTTTTTTCTCTGTGAGAAGAAACTGCAGCTGCAGTTTGAAAATTAGAATTTTTACAGGTGGAAAGGAGGTAAGGTTGCCAACCTCCAGGTACTGCGTGAAATAATAGTATCAAGCTCACTAAGTTATATGCAAAAGTGTGATTATATTATATACAAGTGCAAGGAGCCAACAATGATAAGGATACATACATGAACATATATACAAAGATAGAATGTAGCTAGCAAGCTACCAAACAAGATGGTCAGTTTCAACAATTTCAACAGTTTCAACAATTGTCTTTCAAAGGTAAGTACAATGACTTATTCTATATATTTCTTTCCAGGGAAGAAGATGGAGCCTGGAGCAGACAGAGGCACATCAAAGCTGGAAGCGCCCTCCGGATGGTTTCAACGCTTTCACTGTCAAAAGACAGCTTCCTCAGCCAAAAGCCTCAGGATGTTTCTCCTTATAATCACAATGTATTCTTAAAACATGTATCTTTTTTCTTCTATGCACCCAGTTGGCTGCTTGGATAAAGCTGCTTGTATTCTTGTGAATGAATGAATGCGCTTCCAGGTTTGATGTGCCTCTATCTGCTCCAGGCTCCATCTTCTTCCCTGGAAAGAAATATAATAGAATAAGTAATTGTACTTACCTTTGAAAGACAATTGTTGAAACTGTTGAAATTGTTGAAACTGACCATCTTGTTTGGTAGCTTGCTAGCTACATTCTATCTTTGTATATATGTTCATGTATGTATCCTTATCATTGTTGGCTCCTTGCACTTGTATATAATATAATCACACTTTTGCATATAAGTGAGCTTGATACTATTATTTCACACAGCTTGTCTATTTAGTATCGGTGCTTTATTTTTGCTAACTTCCAGGTACTAGCTGGAGATCTCCTGCTATTATAACTGATCTCCAGCCAATAGAGATCAGTTCCCCTGGAGAAATTGGCCACTTTGGCAATTGGACTCTATGGCATTCAAGTCCCTCCCCTCCCCAGACCCCACCCTCCTCAGGCTCCACCCCAAAAACCTCCCGCTGGTGGCAAAGAGGGACCTGGCAACCCTAACAGGAGGCCCTCCCTAAGCCACCTCCACTTTCCCTTCTTCACTTCCCTTCACAGTTCCGAACAGCTTTTCCATCTCCCTTCCCTTCTTCTAGCCCTCACCTCCCTCCCTTATGGTCCATTTTTCTTTCATGCCTCCCTCTACTCGAGCTTCACTTCTCCCCATGTTCCTTCTTGGGTTTCCATACTGCATCTCCTCTGCGTCTCTCTCCCCTCCCCCCACAGTAAGTTTCAAAATGTAATGCAGAAGTAATTTTGGATTACATACACAACAGACAGCAAGGGCAAAAATACAGGAGGGGCACTTAAAAATAACAGCTGAGATCTCTTGAGGTAATATTACAAGATCTCAGCATTTTAAAACTTTAATTTTAGCCCTTTCTTTTTAATTTAATACATGTCTGCAAACCTGGGGGTTCCTGCAAGTTTTTGTGGATTTTTTTTTAAATCAGTATTTTGAGACGATGTTCAGAATTAGAAAGTTATTGGGTTTTACTGAGTAGTTAAACGCTCTGTTTTGTGCTGTCCTTATTTCTTATTTAAAGGTCTATCTGCAGAGAGCTGAGTGAGCTGCTCACAAGGGCCAATTGAGTTTAGGCTGAAATTAAGCTATAAAGCACTATCAGATCATCGAGGCAACCTTTTCCAGGGCGTGTTAACTTCTTACAGACCTGCTGCATGAATATAGAGCAATTTACTCCACCAGCCTTGTGGATAAATGTTGCCTCTTGATTTTTCCAGACGGCGATGCCAGGGGATCTTCAGTTAGATGTTAACGCAGGAAACTCATAATCTGACACAGGTACCAAAGTGATTTCCTGAGCCGGCGTTTGCCGATTCAGAGAACAAGTATTAGTTGTTCCATCAGCATGCATGCTGATTTCATTCCTAATAGCCCTCCTTGTGTATTTAATGTTTCCATGTTGTTGGTACAGGGTTCTCTGTAGAGTGTGTGGGAGAGGCTGGGGATACAACTGCAGGGGGTTGAAGAATTACTCGAGTCTATAAAACATACAAGCCCTCTCAAGCATTCTGCTTCAAGTTGTCATAAGTTGTTCGAACCTCTTTTTTCAGGGATACAGACTGAGAGCTATGAGGACTCTAGGTGCTACAGGGGGTGCATCAAACATGCTACTTCCTCTGCCTCCAGAACACTGCTACATGTTCACTGGGAGAGTCTGATTGGCAGATCTCATGAATTTGGCTTCATCCTGCCACGTCTGAAACATCATCAAGAAAACAGGAAATGTTTTAAGTGATCTGATATGCCAGGCTAGGTGCAAATATCACTTACTTCGGTGATGAATCCCTGAGAAAGTACACTCACTGTTTCAGAGGGTAGCCGTGTTGGTAGGAAAGTTAGATATGAATCCAGCAACAGAGACCAGCAAGAATTTCAGGGTATAAGCTTTCCAGAGTCAAAGTTCCTTTCATCAGACTTGTGTCTTTCAAGAGCTTTGACTTTCGAAAGCTTATACCCTGAAATTCTTGTTGGTGTCTAAGGTTCTACTGGACTCATATCGAACTGTCACACTCCCTGTGTTTGGTACATATAAGCCTTCCCTTTAGGATTAGATTCAGAGGACACTACCTCTTCCTATTTCTGCAGAAGTTGGCTATGGAGATGCTGATGGGCTGATTTATGGGATCTCACAGCATCCCTTCCTTTCCCATTTCACAGAGCATTTTTGAACTTTTAAAATAAATTTATTTTAAAATATGAACACATGAAGCTGCCCTCGACTGAATTGGACTCTTGGTCTATCAAAGTCAGTATTGTCTACTCAGACCAGCAGCGGCTCTCCAGAGTCTCAGGCAGGGGTCTTTCACCTCACCTACCTGCCTAGTTCCTTTAACTAGAGATGCCGGGGATTGAACCTGGGACCTTCTGCATGCCAATCAGATGCTGTATCATTGAGCCACAGCCCCTCCCCTTGTGGGTGTGATATGTGGGTGAATGTGGGATACTGTTATGGTTTTTGGTCCTTGGGCGCTACTATTCAAAGCACCAGATGCTACTTGAAAAATATTTCTTGGTTATCAGCTTATGGACACTGTGCTGTTACTAATATTCTTAGTTACGGTAATTCTATAAACATGATAAATCTAGGAGAGAAGCTGATGAGCGGGTAGAAGACAACTACAGCAGCTAAACAGATACTTCACCTTTTGGATATGTTGTAGATGCTGCTTATCTTTCTTGTACTGTCAAGATAAGGACATTTTACTTCCATTAAATGTGCTTTGCGGGGGGAATGGAATTCAAAGTGGCTTTATCCCACAGAGAACAAAACCTTACATGTAGTTTTAAAAAATTAACCATTATGCTCAATGTTTTCAAAAGTAAGTGCTTTTTAAAATTCACCTCAAAAAGCCTCGGGGGGTGGTGGGGACTACCACACTGTTCCTTACAGGTGGAATGGAGATAGATCACGATGGGTAGCCGTGTTAGTCTGTCTGTAGCAGTAGAAAAGAGAAAGAGTCCAGTAGCATCTTAAAGACTAACCATTTCTGGCAGGGTATGAGCTTTTGTGAGTAATGGCTCACTTTTTCAGATACAGCTAGTCCATCTGTCCTTAAGCAGAGAAGAGTTAATTCAGACACCCAGTGGCAATAGCATGTAAACGTCAATAGCAGGTAAATGACAATAGCATGCATGATTGGATTAGGTGTGATATGCAAAGGTGTAGTGTGCATGGAGAAATCAGCATTGGTAATGAGACAGGAACCCTAGGTCTCTATACAGTTCTGGAGAATGCATTGTCTTGAGCTTCATTATTAGTTGTAGTTCATCAGTCTCTCTTTCTAATGTCCCTTTGAAATCCATTTGAAAGAGAACTGTTACTCTTAAATCAGCACACAACAAACAGATTAGCCTGCTGTAAAGAGAAGTCAAACCAAGTAACAGCAGTATTGGCTATGAAAAATACAGAAAACTATAATGTGAACAGTGTAGCTTTGTTGTCAATTGAATACTGTTCAAAAGTACATTCAAATACAATCCTATAATACAATGTGCAGTTCTTACACCATAACATGAACAGAACTGTCGTATTCTCAATATAAAGTAGAGAGAATTAAAAGTCCAAGTCCATGCCCAGAACTCCTTGAGACAGAAAGGAACAATCAATCCCAGTCTCCCTGGAGCTGTGTAGTGAGGTGCAAGACTTCAAAAATGGACAATAATTGGTTCAAATGGACCCATCACAGGACAAGGATCCGGTATTCTTCCTGTTTCGGTAGGTTCTTCATCAGGGTTCAACACAGACTACACTGTAGCAAGTTCAAATGTTGATTGGAACACATTGTGGTGTTACTCTTAAGTCAGCAACAGAATATCCTGGAAGGTTAAAATGTCCTCCCTCTGGTTTTTAGTGTTGTGGTTTCTGATGTCCTACTTATGTCCGTTTAATATTTAACAAGAATTGGCCTGTTTGTCCCATTTAACAGGGACTGGCCTGTTTCTCCAGTGTAGAGTGTGGAAGGACATTGATCAATTTCTACTTTTCCTCAGTCTTCTCTTGTGAGGAAAGCAGTGCTTAAAATGGCTAAAACAGAACACATGATGAGGGAAGGGAGTTGCAGCCTAGGATCAGCTTAGGGGTAGTATACAAACATCCAGTTTCTTTAAATGAAACTAAGTCCTCAGGGCCAGATGAATTGCATCCAAGGATATTAAAAGAACTCGCGGATGTAATTTCTGAGCCTCTGTCCATTATTTTTGAGGATTCTTGGAGAACAGGTGAGGTGCCAGAAGATTGTAGGCAAGCAAAATTTGTCCCCATCTTCAAGAAGGGGAAAAAGGAGGATCCAGGTAACTACCGACCTGTTAACTTGATGTCTATATTGGGAAAAGTTTTAGAACAAATCATCAAACAGTCAGTCCTTGAGCATTTAGAATGGGTGGCTGTGATTACTAAGAGCCAGCACGGGTTTCTCAAGAAGTCATGTCAGACTAATTTTATCTCCCTTTTGTTGAAAGCCTGGTGAAATCTTTTGAGGGCTTCTTTGCCATGAGTCCAGACAAAGCAAATGTCATCAATAAATCTACAGTAAAGGAGAAGTGCCAATGGGTAGGAGGAGTTCAGAAAACGCTGTTCTAGATCTGCCATTAAAATGTTGGCATGCTGTGGAGCCATATGGGTGCCAATGGCTGTGCCCATTGATCTGAAGGTATAAGCCCGCACCAAGCCTGAAGTAGTTGGGGTGAGAACAAACCTGCAGAGCTCAGTGGCAAGATCTGCTGTGGTTTTGCTAGGAATTGTGTTTCTAACGGCTTGCAGTGGAACAGAGGACACAGTTTAAATGTGTGGAGTAGGTAAAGCAGACATTAAATAATTCCACTATTGGAATGTGATGATCTGCCCAGCACACACAAAAACGCCTCAGGGCACTTTCCAGTTTCTAGTGTCTTTACTTTCAAATTTTTCATTAGCCAGAAGAGAAGGGGGAAAGAAATAAAAACCCCACAGGCATTTCTCTTCCCTGTGGCCAGTGCATTTTCTAACACTTTAAAGTCTAAATGGTTGCTTTTCTTGCTTTGGGTATTCAGAGCTCATATAAGGGTGTCAACTGGAGAGAAGTTAAAGTTTTGGGGTCCTCCTCATTGGAAGTGCCTGTTTGCAGGGGTTTGCCTTGCTTTCTGTTGTAGCAATCTTGATTCTGCAGGGCTTCTACTGCAGCTTCTTCTGCTGCTTTTCCTTTACTTCTCAACCTACTAAAGAAGGAGGGGGTGTGTGGTTCATTGGTAGAGCATGCCAAATATATTAGGTGCTTTGAAACACAGGCAGGATAATGCTGCCGCAGTTGTCTTGTTTGTGGGTTTCCTAGAGGTACCTGAATGGCCACTGTGTGAACAGACTGCTGGACTTGATGGGCCTTGGTCTGATCCAGCATGGCTTTTCTTATGTTCTTAAGAGAGTGTAAGCTGGTTTGATTCTCCTTATAAGGTAGAGAAAACCGGCATATAAAAACCAACTCCTTCTTCTTCTTCTTCCTCTTTGCTTGTTGGGTGGCCTTGGGCTAGTTGCTCTCTCTCATCCTCACCTTTATAATGAAGAGGAATGGGATGGCACCACCATTGTCAGAAACAAAGGGGGCATAAAACCCATAGAAGAGCTCACATTTTATTATTGCCCATCATGTTTCAAGCTAAACGGATCTTCTTTAGGTGCAAGAAACGGGATATGCTGCTGGCTCACGTTTGGCAGGCAGTTTTATTTTGCATTGCCCCCACAGTTTTGGGACCATCAAGTTGAAAAACAGTCTGTACATTTTATAAAATAAATACAAGCATTAGCTACATGTGTTAAAGTGTTGTTGAGGAGAGCATGCTTTGTTTCTGTCCTGCTTGTACAATCTTTAGGTACAGAAATGCCCACCCAAGGGCCTGCTCTATTCTTTAGAGAGGACATCTTTATAAATGATCTCGATGAAGGAATAGAGGGGATGCTTATTAAACTTGCAGATGATACTAAATTGGGAGAGAAAGCAAATATGGTAGAAGACAGAGTCAGGATACAGGGTGATCTTGACAGGCTGGAAAACTGGCCTAAAGCTAATAAAATGAATTTCAATGGAGATAAAGTTCTGCATTTAGGTAGGGGATATCAAATGCTCAATCATAGGATGGAGGAGACTCGTCTTGGTAGTAGCACATATGAAGAGGGTCTTAGTAGATTATACACTGAACAAGAGTCATCAGTATGATGTGGTAGCTAAAAAGGCAAATAAGATTTTGGCTGCATCAACAGAAATATAGTGTCCAGATCAAGTGAAGTAATAGTATCACTTTATTTGTCTCTGGTTAAACCTCACTTGGAGTACTGTGTTCAATTTTGGGCACAACAGTTTAAAAAGGATGTTGATAAGCTGGAACGTGTCCAGAGGAGGGTGGCAAAGATGGTGAGGGGTCAGGACACAAAGTCCTATGAGGAAAGGTTGAAGGAGCTGGCTATGTTTAGCCTGGAGAGGAGACAACTGAGAGGTGATATGATAGCCATCTTCACATATTTGAAAGGCTGTCATAATCCTGTCAGTGTCCTCATTCCTTTTAAAAGATAGATCCACTAGGGCAGGGGTCTGCAAACTGCGGCTCTTTGGCCCATTGAGTGCAGCTCTCAGAACTTGGTCTTGCTCCGGCAGCCAGGCTGCGGAGCCGGCGCACCTGAGAGAGAGAGAGCGAGTGCGAGAGAGAGAGAGAGAGAGAGAGAGAGAGAGAGAGAGCAGGCGAGCGGGTGTGCTGTCTCTCCCTGCCCCCCGCCGTGGAGAATGGCTGGGTTCCCCTTTCCCTTGCCCTCAATGGTTGGGAGGCTAAAGCCTCCCCTCCCCTCCAGCCGCGCGATTGCTGGGCGGGCGGCTCGGCGGTTCCTGCCCCCCCGCTCACCTATTAGCTTTTGGGCGGGGCGGACTTCCTTTGGTAGACCTGGCCTCCGGCTGAGTCCCATTGGGAGGCCATGTCTACCCACTGGCTTTCTTGGCGGTAGACCTGGACTCCTAGGAGGAGAAAAAGTCCCCCTTCAGAGGCCAGGTCTACCCATTGGCTTCTATGGGCCACCGGAGGACAGGTCTACTGCCAAGAAAGCCAATGGGTAGACCTGGCCTCCCAATGGAACTCAGCCGGAGGCCAGGTCTACCAATAGGCTTTTATGGCGGTAGACCAGGCCTCCAGACGAGGACTCCGGACGGGGAGGGGGAAATGGCAGGGACTTACAATTTAATTTTTGTCAATAAATAAGATCACTATTAAGTATGATATCAAGTTTTATTCAGTGTACCTATAGTTTAATTAACACTTAAAACTTTAATTAAAGTTTATTAAGTTAATAAACAGTGTACCTACCTATATAGTTAAAGTTTAAGAAATTTGGCTCTCAAAGAAATCTCAATCGTTGTACTGTTGATATTTGGCTCTTTTGACTAATGAGTTTGCAGACCCCTGCACTAGGGATAGTAAGTTAAACAAAGCTGGCTTATTTATGTTATCCTTTGTATTAGATAATGAATTGATCATCTTGAACAGCAGGAGAGGAATAGATGGGTGTGGTGACTACACCTTTATTTTCCAAAATGGACATAATCCTGTTGCTACTCTGGACTACTAGTGTCTCAGAAGTGTGTATTGTAAGAAATCCAGAAGGGTTGTAACCTGAACCTGTGTGGAACTAGGCATGCCTTAGGCTGCAATCCTAAGGACATTTTCCCGGTAGCAAGACCTTTTGAATAACATGGGGCTTACTTCTGAGGAGACCTTCTTCAGCTTGCTCCCCTGGTTCATCAAAAGAGCTTTGCAATCTTAAGAACATGTTGCAGCACCACCCTAACAACACTTTCATGAGAGTAAGCCCTACTGCATAGACTTGTTTAGGATTGCACTGTTGCTGTCTTTGTCAGTGTCCCTCAATTGGAATTAGCCTGAAAAAGAAAATACGTTTTTCTTTCACAATCCATTTCTTGCTGTTAAAGAGTTTCCTTAGACTCTGTTCAGCAGGCATCCTCATTTCAGATAGTGATTTAAGTAAGTGGTATTTTTTTCATTTAAACGAGAGTGCCCGGTTGTTTATAATGGCAGAATGGTGCCTTTGTACACCAGCAATAGATTTTTATTCACTGTCTGTATTTATTAGCAACTCGTGTTAGATGTGTATCCCACGCACTTTCAAAGAAAGCAGAAAGGGATGGATTTTTGTCTGGAGTGCCATCCTGCAGTGAAAGGCCACTGCTTTCTCTATTAAATGTGCTGAAAGGTGTTTTAGAAAGTCTGTACTCAGTAGCTAGGGAAATAGCTCCTCAAGTGTAAAATCACTGAAAAAGAAATGGAAGAGCTTAAACTTAAATGAGGCATTCTAAATTTCTAGTTATGATAGCAGTAGAAGAAATGTATGATGTGAACGTGACTTACCAGGTTCAAGTCAGGAAGACAGGAAGGAAAGAGTTTAGTGTTTAAAAGGCAATGTTGGATTCTTTACAGAGTTCATGAATAGTTAAAAGGCCCTTACAGAGATTTCTGTCAAACACTGCCCAGATCTTACCCACAGTTACGGAATCAGGACTGGGCTATGTGCTCATGTACTAAGCTTGTTTCCTCCCCTCTTCTAGCACAAATTGCCCATTTTCCTTAAGTGCCCTCTCCTGTCTCTTAAACATGTTTCAGCATTAGTTCAGTTCTGCTGCTATTCTCAGTTAACTCTGCCTAGGTTTCCAAATGGGGATTTGCAACATAGCTTCAATTCCAACCAGTGGGGAGGAACATGGGCACTGAAGCACATAAACCTGCACAACATTCCTCAACCATGGCTAATAAACCAGCACATCAACTTCTCCATTGGGAAACTGTGGTAAAAAAGCAGCCCCGGGGCTTCCTGGATGACACATCTGCCCTTGAGCCATTTCAGTCTGGTTTCAGGCCTGGTTTTGGTACCAAGACAAGTTTAGTTGCACTGGTAGACTTGCCTTTTGGACTGCCACAGGGTTCTATTCTCTCACCCATGCCCTTTAGTATATATGTGAGGCCTGAATAAGATTGTCCAGAGCTTTGAGGTTGAGTGCCATCAATATGGAGATGAAACCCAGCTCTATATTTCATTATCCAGTCATACAGATGTGTCCATCTTGGTTCTGAACCAGTGCTCGGGTGGCTAAGGCAGAACAAGCTGAATCTGAATCTAGATATGGCAGAAGTAATGCTGGCCAGTAAAACTGATATTCTAGAGGGACTGAATCCATTTGTCCTAGATGGGGCCAGGGCCTAGCCAAAAGGAACATAAGTTGCCCATTTTGAAACAGATTTGGCTGCCAGTTTGTTTCTGAGTTCAATCCAAGTCCTGGTTATGACCTTTAAAGCCCTTCATGACCTGGAACCCACATGTATGAAGGACCGTCTTCTTCCGTGGGCACCAACTACTATCTTTAGGTAGCCATCTGTAGCAGTCTCATAATATTCCAGCTTTGAGGGGAAGGGTTGGGTGAGGGGAAGGACAAATGGGAGGGAGAAGCAAGAATGGGTGTGGGGAGAAAAACTTTAATTGATGAGTATGTACAGGACCAGCTTTCACTTTGGGATTGAGGCAGACATTAAACTCAGGATAAAACAGCATCCACAAAACGTGGGGAAAACGTGAAGCGAGAGTTAGGTGACTTCTAAAGGTCAGAAAATACATCCATAATGGGGGGAAAGCCCTGAAGTACCTGGGGGTAGATATTTTCATCGAGCTATCTAATACCACCACAAACACCCTTCTTCATCAACTAATCAGAGCCAGGAGAAAGGATGGACAAACTTCTGTGTTTGAAGGGGGAGGTGAGCAAAATGAGCATGTTTAAAAACCAAACCAGGATCCTGAATTCATTTTAATCTATAAACTAGATTCTAAATACTGCAGTGAAAAATTGAGGCTTTAAAGAGCCAGTTGACTAGTTCATTGGGGCTTTGGTGGTCATAACATTATCTTAGAGAGTCCGTTTTCTGTTCCACTCACCTTCCTGGCAATGATGAACAGGTGTTGTTGATGGATTCATATGGATCCACTAATGAATCAGGGACTCAGAGGGCACCATCCTTATGGCCCAATGAACTTGTATACTCGTGTGAGTGGTCCTGGTTTAAAGTGTGTGTGTGTGTGGTGGGGGAGCCCTCTGCTGGGAGGGCTTTGATGACAGTGCTGAGTTAAACAAAGTGAAGAGCATGCTCCTTCCCTGGTAAGCACATTAAGGAGGCAGGTGAAAGGAGGCTGGCCACAGCCTGAGTTAGTGGGGCACTGTGCCATTCACCCTAATGGATCAGCCTGCGCCAATAGCCACTGTAAAGAGGGCCAGTGTGGTGTATTGGTTAAGAGTGGTGGTTTGGAGTGGTGGACTCATATCTGGAGAACCAAGTTTGATTCCCCATTCCTCCACATGAGTGGCAGAGGCTAATCTGGTGAACTGGATTTGTTTCCCCACTCCTACACATGAAGCCAGCTGGGTGACCTTGGGCTAGTCACACACTCTCAGCCGCACCTACCTCCCAGGGTGTCTGTTGTGGGGAGGGAAAGGGAAGGTGATTGTAAGCCGTTTTGATTCTTCCTTAAGTGGTAGAGAAAGTCGGCATATAAAAACCAACTCTTCTACTTCTTCTTCGTGGTGATGGTGGTGGTAGCAGTCAGATTATGGAATGTCTTGCTGTAGTGTCTAATTTGTACCACTTTAGATGCCAGGTGAAAAAGTTGTTGGTTCTCTCTCTCCCCCCGCCCCCATATATTTGATGTAAATATATTCCTTCCTGCTGTTCCTGTTTTTTTAACTATGGGTTGTTCTGGAATTTATGAAAAGTGGTTGTTTTTTTAAATTGCTGTTTCATTCTGCTGATCAGTGTGTTGATACTTTTATATTTTTATTAATCTTTTTATTATAAATGTTGGAAGTTAAAGCAAGGTAAAAAAATTAAAGACGTCTGAGTTACTTGGGGCTTGTCTTTCTCTGATGGAACACAATACATTTGTGAGATTATCTAAACACATAATAGGGGTTCTGTTGAGGAAAATGGTTTCTGTGAGGCGTGCAAAGACCAATCTTTAGCAGCAAAGTTGAGGTCATCAGCTCTCTCCTTTTCTCTTCCCTAAGTCAGCTAACAGCCAACACACAAAGACAAGTTGTGGATTCAAGCAACCCTGTGTGATTGTGGCAGCGACCTCAGAGGTGAAGGGCTTTATAAGCTATTTCCAATTCCTAAGCCGTTCAGTCCCCTGATAGATAAGGAATTCTTGGTGCAAACAATAGTTCAGAGAGAGCAATAGGCACTTTGGTCAAATTCATGTGGGAATAATTGTGAAAGCCATTCTTATGACTGCAGTTATCAGTTCTCATCAGAGGCAGCTGAAACAGTCACCAGCTTGCAAAACCTGAAAAGAGGCCTTTTCTGCTTCCAAGAAATACCTCGGTTGGCAGCAACTCTTTCCTGTTATTTGACAACCATTTCTTCTCTGTTGCTGTTCTTAGGAAAAGAAAGGAAGGTGCAATGATTTTATCTGGTGTCAGATCCAATCTCTTTTAGCCATAGGCAAGGGTGAGGATTCTGACAAAATGGTGGCCACCTGTGTGAGATGGGTAATGCTCCCTTAGGGTCCAGACTTCTATGCTCTGAATGACTTTAATATATTGAAGTGGCCACAGCTCTTAAGCTTAGTGGGGGAGGGCACAATCCTTTTGTTCACAAGGAGTTGCTATCACTTCATCTTTTTTTTCAGGGGCTGCTGCCAGTATGGTATAGTGGCTAGAGTTTTAGACTAGGATCAGGGAAACCCTAGTTCAAATCTTGACTCCTCCACAAAGCTCACTAGGTGACTCACTCTGTCTAACCCACCTCACAAGATTGTTGTGAGGACAAAATGTAGGAGCAGAGAATCAAGCTCCTCGGAGAAAATGTGGGATAAAAATGTGATAGATGGATAGAATTCTTCCATCAGATTATACTGCATCCTGCTCTTTCCAACATACCAACAGCACCCCCCTACTGGCCTCTGTCTCTCCCTGCCTTTGAGTTCTTAGGACGTCTGTTGGTTGTTTATCTAATAATCGATCCCATAATTTTCTTGTAGCCTTTGTATTCTCCTGCTGGGCATTCTTACTTGGAAAGATTGCAGTAAAGCCTGGATGGCTGCTTTGTGGGTGGGTAAATTAGGATTTTGTGGCCCATGTGGCAGCCATTTTTGCTGATTCTGTCCCTGGGGCAGCCATTTCCTCTGCCTGCCATCTTAGGCCTGTTTATTTTTATATATTTTTTAAAAAAATGGTACTAGAGTATCGTTATGTCGATACTCCCCAAAATTTTTGAACAGGAGGCAGATAACCCGTGTGGCAGACCTCGAAACAGGAAATTCCAGTTGTATACTTAAAGTGCATTATCCAATGTGTGAAAACAGCAAAAGAGAAACAATCATGGGAGTACAGATGGCTGCTCCACTTGCATAGGTTTGGACCCAAATGAATTGGACAAGGAGGTCCAATTCTATAGGGCCCTGAATAAGGGCCCCCCCAACTATCCTCCATTGTTTTCTGGGTGGGGGGAGGGGGATGCCAAGCTTTCTCCATGGCAAATAGGAGCCGAACACTCAAGAGCAAGCAAAGCAATCACTGGCCAAAAGCCTCCCCATGCAAACAGAACCAAAAAGCCCAAAGGTCCAATGCATAACCAGAGAATCCCAGCAGAAGCTCAGAACAATGCGGCAAGCCTAACACAACAAATGTCAAACCAGAAGAATCCAAACCAATGTCAAACCAGAGAATTATCCAAGCCAAACCAAATAGGAATGCTGTTGCAAGCCCAACAAATTTAACTCAGAGAATATACAATTCTGAGACTCTAAGGCAATGGCAAACCCAGGAATTCACTGCAATTCCAACACAAACCATCTCAAGCAAAGAACACAATGCTGCAAGACCAACAAAACCAATTTCAAAGGACACAATCAAAGCCAAAACAGTATGGCAAGCTGATACCAACCCCTCATAAACAACAGAAAAACAGTAAAATTAAAGAGGGAAAACAGTCCTGGGAGCCTTAAAAAGCAGGCTTCTGATGTTCCTGTTTACTCCCAAACATTTTTGGGATTTTGGGGACAAATTTCCTGCTATCCTGAAAAATTCCAGATAGCGGCTGGAAAACTGAATATATCCAGAAAATACAGGTATTTTTTCGGAAGTATATTCGGACCAGATATATCTGCATGCACATCCCTAATCTCTATACAGCTGTTCCCTTACTCCAGGTGGCCACTTTGAAGCAAATACCTTCACTACATAAGAAAACAGGATAGAAGAATCTAATGGCTTCTGTTGTCTTTGTCAGAGCATCAAGTTGCCCATAATAATCTGACAGAGACAGCTGACAGGTAGCTGTCAGATCAGAGGCATCTAGGATGATGCAAGAGGCAGCAATAGCCTTGCAGGTTCTAGGGTGAACTGCAACTAACCAGTTTAAAGCAGTAAGGATGATGCAATACTGTGGCCAGGTCTACAGGTGGCCTTATTGGTTTCAGGTGGAGTTTTGTATATAAGCCTATGTAACTGTAACTCTGTGTTGGGAAGTTTGGTGGAGAGAAGTGTACGTGACGGTTTGTCTTTTGTATCTGTGCACTGTAAATTAAACAACACTATTTTCTATAAAACAAGGAGTTCTGGTGGTGTGTCCTGGATAACTGTAATCCGCCTGCTTCCACGTCAGTCTTCTCATCTCTGCCCCATCTATTAAACTGCTCTCCCTTAATTCTGAATTGTGAAATTTAAAACAAAATTAAGATTAAATCTATGTACCTCTTTTGCCATTAATATAGACTACAACTATAAAACAAAACAACAATGGAGAAGTAAAATGTTGACAACAGACTTAAAGCAAAGTGCAACTAAATGTTCTCAACATTTTTTTTAATAAACAAGGTTGATATTTCATGCTTATTAATGAAATCCTGTCTCGTAAACAAAAATAATAGTCATGTGTTACATTAAGTTCTATTTTAATTCCTAGATCATTTTTTCTACATGAAAGTATATGGAAATGCTAGCTCTTTCATTCTCTTTTTTTGATGTTATTGATGTAGTGGTTAAGAGCGGTGATTTGGAGCGGTGCACTCTGATCTGGAGAACTGGGTTCGATTCCCCACTCCTCCACATGAGCAGCAGAGGCTAATCTGGTGAACTAGAACTTCTTCTTTCATAGTTTGTGCACCTTAACAGAGCTACGGCTTAAGCAATGATTAGCTTAGTGCTGTGGTCAGAAATAGTAACTATTTTACTGTCTTTCCAATTTTGGCTTCAATCCAAATGTGATTGTCAACTGGACATCCTTTGGACGTTCTTTCCATTAACATGCTGCACAAATAAACACAGATGAACAATGGAACACTTGAGCACAAAGGGACTGCAACTTTTTTTTTAAATGAAGAGTGCATTTTAACAATAGCTGCATCTTCTTGGAAGGAAAAACACTCACTGCTTGGGCTTTGACTTTTGAAAATGCTTATTGTGTGTCACATTATCTTCAGCTGTTCCATCCTGTAGGGCTGCAGTCTATTGTAACTCTCTCCAGAAATGTAAGCCTCTTGCTATGTTTTCTCTACAGCTATGTTCTGGAGACAGTGAAGCTCCCTTTGTCTTTCTCCTTTCAATAAGTATTTGTTCATCATCTGAGGCAAATGTTGGCACCTGGCATTTAATTCATTACTTTTAAAAAAGTGTATATCCTGCTTTTCTGCCAAGGCAGCTAACAATTTAAAACATACATGATAAAATACATTTAAAAACCATTTAAATAAATTCCCCCCCCAACATACCTCATTAAAACAACTTTTAGAAGAAGAAGAGTTGGTTTTTCTATGTTGACTTTCTCTACCACTTAAGGAAGAATCAAACCAGCTTACAATCATCTTCCTTTCCCCTCCCCACAACAGACACCCTGGGAGGTAGGTGGGGCTGAGAGAGCTCTAACAGAGCTGTGCCTAGCCCAAGGTCACCCAGCTGGCTTCATGTGTAGGAGTGGGGAAACCAACCCAGTTCACCAGATTAGCCTCCACCGCTCAAGTGGAAGAGTGGGGAATCAAACCCAGTTCTCTAGATTATACACCGTATAATAAACAGTATAAAACACATACTGTTAAAATACATATAAAATATAAAACATTGGTTAGGAAGGAGAGCTCAGTGAAGGAATGCCAAACTAAATGGTCTTCACTGCTGGCAGAAGACAGCAACAGGAGGGGAAGAACAAATCTCCCTAGGGCAGGGGTGGGGAACGTCAGGCCCTGGGGCCATTTAAGGCCCGCAAAATCATTTGGTCTGGCCCTTTGAGGGTCCTGGCAGATCTCTAGTTCAGAAGGATCTAAGACTGGCGATCCGCCCCCTCCCGCGGATAGGAATAGCCTCTGTTCAAGGCGGATGTGAGTTTGTTTTGCCAAGAATAGAAACTTTCTTTCCCCCTTGCAGAAGAGTTGTTAGCTATGGAGCTGCTAGGACCGCCCAAGAAACTGTGTTAATCCTTTCCCACCCGGGTCATGAAGAAACGTATTCCCTCTGTACTACAAGAGGGCTGGGGGCAGAAGTGGCGACAATGGAGGGGTTAAAGGGGGCAGGGCCAGAATGCGAGCTGGGGGCAAGTTCTTAGCCACTGTGTCCTCATTTCATCCCTACAGGCGGAGGTAGCAAGAGCCGGCTGTAGAATCCAGCCCCGACCACGTGGAGCAGGAGCAACTCCGGCGTGCAGCCGGACGGCTACGCCCGGCTGGTGCAACAAACCATCCTGTGCCACTGGTTGGATGCCTGCCTGCTTACCCGTGCCCAGGGGGGGTCATCTGGGGCAGCTGCCTGCTTGGGGCTTGGTCGGCTAATTTTTAAGTTGATAATTTTGTATGACCCACGAATGATGTTATAAATCTCCAAACGGCCCTTGGCAGAAAAAAGGTTCCCCACCCTTGCCCTAGGGAAGGAGTTCTAGAGTTTTTGGAGTACCAATAATTAACATATACAATCCAAACAAGATTCTAATCTATCTAAAAATCACATCACATCACACAACCTTTATTGGCATAAAGTGAAAATCACTTAAAATGTACTGTAGAGCATTTTAAACCTCTGATACAGGAACACAGAGATATATGGAATATGGAAAAGGAATGAGGAGATTGGAAGTAGAGTTCTCTCAGATTTCAGAATGAAAAAGAAGAGAGTAAAGATGACAAAATGATTTAATTAAAAATGAGGAAGCGAGCAAAAGAGGCTTTTATGGAAAGAGAAGTTGTCAGATGAATGTCTGCAGGGAAATCCAACCACATGCTGCAACGAGAAAGACAGAAAATAGTGCACAGACTAATTTTTTTTAACTAGGATTGGTTTAAAAAATGGAAACTATGGGAAAGCAAGGGAGAGAAATTTGCTGAGACAAATGAGCAAGATAAATAAGATGAGCAGAGGGGCTTGGGACCAAGAGGAGTGGTTTAAAATATGATTTGCCAATGCAGCCATTTTCTCCAGGGGAACTGATCTCTGTTGTCTGGAGATAAGTTGTAATAGCGGGATTTAAGAACATAAGAAAGGCCTTGCTGGATCAGACCAAGGCCCATCAAGTCCAGCAGTCAGTTCACACAGTGGCCAACCAGGTGCCTCTAGGAAGCCCACAAGCAAGATGACTGCAGCAGCATTATCCTGCCTGTGTCCCAAAGCACCTAATATATTCGGCATGTTCTTCTGATCTTGGAGAGAATAGATATGCATCATGACTAGTATCCATTTTTACTAGTAGGCATGAATAGCCCTCTCCTCCATGAACATGTCCACTCTCCTCTTAAAGCCTTCTAAGTTGGCAGCCATCACCACAACCTGGGGCAGGGAGATCTCCAGCCACCACTTGGAGGATGGCAACCCTAGAAGGAAGGCATGTGTGGAGCCTTAGTGGTAGGTAGAAGAGGTCCAGGGCCCCCTGGAAACCCTCTGGAATCAGCCCTGCAACCTGCATTATGATTTTTGCTGAGTTGGATGAATCAAATGTTAGCTGTACTATAAAGAAACTGTCATAGTTAGCTAGAGCCAAGATAATGCCCAAGCTTCAAGTCCGCTACAAGCGTGAAGGATTAAATTATCAGTAGAAAGAGAAGACGGTAATTAAAGTTTAGGAAGAAATGCAAGAGCATTACCATCTACAAGACTAGTGAGCTGGTATAGAAAGAAAATGGTGGATGGACCCTAAATCAAATGTCAAAATATTGGCAGTGCTATGTACATTGGTGAAATATGCTTATGGTTAAATGCAGAGTTTTTTTTTTTTTTTTAACTTTTAAAATGACTATTTTCCATATGCCCTCTGGAGGGATAAATATCCTGCATAAATGCTTAGCTGATGTTTGCTCTAGACTTTGAGGCTTTATAAGTCGGCCATGGCAAGGACACAAAAGCTTTTAATCCTCTGATTTAAGACAGCAGAGAATGCTAATATATGACTGTCCAGTAGAGAGGCTGAAATAAATGTCGGGACACTCAAACGTGGCCATTTCATCAGGAAATGTTGTAGACAGTTGTTTTTTGCCATCAGTTGGAACTGGACCTTGAGATTAGTCCATTTCTTCTAAAGGAAATATTGCATGTTACCAGGTTCCTTATTCATTCTGGGGAGACATTAGATTTATCTGCTGTGGTTTGAGAAAATGAAGTATTTGAGAATTATCTCCAGTTGATATCAAAGAAAACTATTTCAGATATGGCTGGGATGGGAAACCAAATAAACCAGTACTCTTCTTACGTGACATAAACAGGAATAGAGAGTGCCTTATAGAAAGGCCATGGGGAAGGGCCATGGCTCAGTGATAGAGCATCTGCTTGGCATGCAGAAGGTCCCAGGTTCAATCGCCGGCATCTCCAGTTAAAGGGACTAGGCAGGTAGGTGATGTGAAGGACCTCTGCCTGAGACCCTGGAGATCCGCTGCCAGTCTGAGCAGACAATACTCCCTTTGATGGACCAAGGGTCTGATTCAGTATAAAGCAACTTCATGTGTTCAAGGCATGTGTTGCTTTGGGGCTGAATCCAGACTATTCTTTCTGCTCATGCGAGGCACTTCTGCCAGCATGGTTCATTTCTGCTCTCCTGTTTCCACCGTAGCCCACGGATCTCGCTGAAATGCTGCTCCTGGTGAACAGGGAACCCCACCCCCAGGAACAGCAGAACAGGCAAATTCGGGGTGTGCAGCAGGAGGGGGAAATTCATAGAAACTACTCCTCCCTTTCAGTTACTGGGAAATTTAGTTTGGTTTGGTGGTGGTGGAAAGTGCCATCAAGTCGCAGCCTACTTACAGTGACCCCCATAGGGTTCACAAGGTGAGAGACAACAGAGGTGCTTTGCCATTGCCTTCCTATGCATAGTGACCCTGGTCTCCCAACCAAGTACTAACCAGAGCCAACCCTGCTTTGCTTCCGAGATCTGATGACATCGGGCTAGCCTGGGCCATTTAGGTGAGGGTATGATCTCGTCAGATCTCAGAAGCTAAGAAGGGTCAACCCTGGTTAGTATTTGGATGGGAGACCACCAAGGAATAATTCCAGAGTTGATGTGCAGAGGAAGGCACCAGCAAACCACCTCTGTTAGTCTCTTGCCATGAAAACCCCAAAAGGGGTCGCTGTAAGTCGGCTGCAACTGGACGGCACTTCACACACACACAAGTTGGGTTTAGTCTTTACCTTAGTCTTTAGCAGATATTTTCCAAAATATTTTGCTATATGGGAAGGGTTCAGAGTTCAGAAGCTGAGCATATGTTTGGCATGTATAAGACCCCAAACTGAATCCCTGTTACCACCAGCTAAAGGATCTCAAGTGGTAAAGTCAGGAATAACCAATCAGTCAGATTTGGTAAAGCATGGCTGAATGGACCAGTAATTTAAGCCTAACAATGTAGCATGTATGTAAGTTGAGCTAGGTATTATAGATGGGGAGAGGGAAGTTAACACGAGATTGACAGCCCATTCCTGAGGTTGGGGGCCGAATGGGCTTAGGAGGCGGTGTGACCCCTATGCCAGCACCTGTGCCACTTGTGCCGTTCAAATTAGCATGTAGGGGCACTTATGCTGCCCCCCCTGGACTGTGGCAGCAGCACGGCCCTCAGACACCGGCACGGCTTCCCACCAGCATCCTCCCAGTGCAAGTCCTCCGCTGGCATCCCTGGAGGCATCCCTGGGGTGTTCTGGGGGGCGAACCTGCCATTAGGCAGCTTCCTAACCCCTTTCAGCCCAAGAACCCCCTCTAAAGTGCAGCATTTGGTGGGGAAGCATTGCTGTTTTCTATGTGGCTCCCCCCCCCATTTTCAGTTTTTTTAGAAATAAAACCCCCTTTTTTAACCTTATAGCAGCCGTGAAACCTCATTGGAAGTGCCGTGGCCGTACCGTCCCCGGCTGCTGGAGCTCTCAGGAATGGGCTGTTAGTCTTAGGCGCTCCAGCCTCTGAATATACACTTACCGGTATGTTCCTATCTCAAACACCAGCGTAATACCATTTTAGCATCCCACTTTTTTTCTAACATACTTTTTATGCCCCCTTTTACACATTTATATGCAGGAGTTACAAAGTTTGGAACCAGACTGTAACTTTTTGGTTGTCTGTACCCTAGCGTACTGCCCAGTTTTATTTATTTTAAATGTTCTTCACTGTGGATGATTGTTACCGGTAAGCCGATGTCTCCTTCCGATGTGATCAGGCGACAACCACGTTCACTAGACCCAAGCAGATTGCATTTGCAGTACTGTTCAGGGTTATACTCCCCTCTCTTTTCAGTTCAATTCAATTCAAGACCTTTATTGGCATACAATACGTGACTCCCCTCTCTGTAATATTATCAGGAGAGACGGTATGAGATGAAAAAAATAGGGAAATTGTGAATGGAACCCTGGGGAACCTATTAGCCTTTCCCATAAACTTTGTACTTAAAAGCGTCAACTGCTTCCATGCATAATGTAACCATAAGAGTCCGTCAAAGGATGTCCTGATGCTTGCTATTCTACATGTAATGGATAGGGTTTCCTTTCTCTTTCTGTTCTCACTAATGTCTGTGGCTCTAATTAGATGGAAGGGTCTGGAATAATAAAAACACATTGTCAGAAGAAGCTGCTTGTTTCTCAAACTCAGAGAAGCCGTGCCAATATATATATATATATATATATATATATATATATATATATATATATATATCTTTGCTATTATTATTCATGAATTACAGTATCCTGCAGAGCTGGATTGTAAGCAAAAGTATCTAACTGAGTAAATGGATTTCCACATGGCTTCATACTGGTCGGCTTGCTTGAATAAGCTTTGTAGGGAGCATGGTCCACTAGCCATTTTCCATATATCTGTCCAGCTAATGATGTAATATCACAAGCGAGCATCTTTTTGATTGGTAAAGAGATGGAAATCATGCCTTTGTGGTTAGTATAAAGTATAATTAATTAGACTCTTCCCCTTCAATTTGTTAAAACATGAATGAATTTTACCAAAGTGCTTATGTGACTGAGATGTATTCTAGTGTTCCTTTCGCTTCTTGAATCTGACTTGGTAGCCTGCACATTGCTTTGCTTGACACTTGTAATAGGTTTTCCTTGTTCACCATGCTTTGAGTATTAGGCTGGATATGGCTTGAAGTCCCTCTTTATCTATGAACTCTCTTGGGGACTTTTTCAAAACTTAGGCCATTAACGCATGACCGATTTGTCCGGGGAAACTCCTGGGCATGCAGCGAATTGTCCTTGTCAACACGCATGGCCGTCTCTGGCTTGTGCGTTCGATGCGGCTCATCCCAGACCTTCTCTGAGTTTTTAGGTTGCTGTGATATTGCGACTTAAAACTGTAGCCTTCTTCAAATTGGAGAGCTTGCTCATGCGCACAGCTTCCGGGTCGACTCCCCGCCGCTTCCACCCAACTCCTTGCTGCTGGAAGAGTGCAGAGCCATCGCTGCAGCGGCCGCCTGTGAGGGAGGAGGAGGAGGCGGGGAGAGAGAGAGAGAGAGAGAGAGAGAGAGAGAGAGAGAGAGAGGCCCTTGGTTCTTGTAGGTTATCTGGGCTGTGTGACCGTGGCAGGACAAAGGCTGCTGCTTTGCCAGTCCCCGGCAGCAGCAGCCTCGGCTCGCGGCCAGCCTCCCCTCTCCTCCACCCGGGGACGGCAAAGTGGAGGAGAGAAGAGCAGCGGTGGCTCCCACTAAGTGCTCCTTTGTGCCGTACATTTGATTTCCCGCTTTAAAAAGGTTCCCGCTTTTAAAAAGCGTGCACCTTTACCGGCACAAAGGAGCCATGCGTTAATGGCCTTAGTATATCCCTTTCTTCAGAATGGCAATAATAATTACCTGCATTACTAGGTGGTTGTGAGGCCAAATATGATGATTACTTTGCACTGAAACAATGAATATCAACCAAATTGTGTGTGTATGGCGACCCCTTTTGGGGTTTTCATGGCAAGAGCCTAACAGAGGTGGTTTGCCAGTACCTTCCTCTGCACAGCAACCCTGGACTTCCTTGGTGGTCTCCCATCCAAATACTACCCAGAGCTGACCCTGCTTAGCTTCTGAGATCTGATGAGATCAGGCTAGCCTGGGCCATCCAGGTCAGGGCATCAACCACATTACTCATGGCTAAATCCTGAATACTTGTTCAAGTGAACTCTGCCCCCCCCCCAATGACAATTACAAATCCCACAACTTTTATTGTACTAAGATCTTCTGGCAGAAGAATCATAGATAGAATCATTGAATCATAGAGTTAGAAGGGATCACCAGGGTCATCTAGTGCAACCCCCTGCACAATGCAGGAAATTTACAACTACGTCTTCCCCCACTCCCCCAGTGATCTCTACTCAATGCCCAGAAGATGGCAAAAAATAAAGAGTGCGAGCTTTTTTTCCCCATGAAAAAGTCTATAAAATTTGGGAGCTTGCATACCAGTTGACTATTCTAATATCTTGTTTCCATCTTCCTGATATAGACATCATCTCAGAAGATTTAGTCAAGACTGTAAAGGAATGCTTTACAACAATGAAGTCAATATAATGTTACATTTTTTTACAAGAGCCGATTCTGCTGAATATGGTTTCTGTGTCTCCTTAAAGTAACTGCAATTTTATGTGCAAACAGATCTGAAAGTTAGGAAGTGAAAGGAATTTAAACAAAGATAATCAACACCTACATTAGCTTAGATAAATAAATAGTGAGACCAGTTTTTTAAAAAACTCTGACAGTAAGAAGTGGATGGATAGTTCATTCCTTCATATCTTCTAGAAGTCAGGAATAGTGATCAAAACCCTCAACTTTGATGGCTTTGCTGTAACTAGGGCTACACTGAGTTATAAATAAAATAAAAAATTACAGGTGAAATTAGGGTTGCCAACCTCCAGGTACTAGCTGGAGATCTCCTGCTATTGCAACTGGTCTCCAGCCAATAGAGATCAGTTCCCCTGGAGAAAATGGCTGCTTTGGTAATTGGACTCTATGGCATTGAAGTCCCTCCCCTCCCCAAACCCTGCCCTTCTCAGGCTCTGCCCCAAAAACCTCCTGCCGGTGGTGAAGAGGGACCTGGAAACCCAAGGTGAAATGGTGGGGAAATTCTAAAAGGTCCCTGTCTTGCAAACACTAGCTCTTCTGATTGTCCTCACAGCGCTGGTCTTCAAATGGATATTGTCCAGTTGTTTCACTAGGACCATATCAGTAACAGGCTGTATTACACAGTAGCTGTAAAGCTGCTGCCAGTCAGGGTAGAGAGTACTGACTTTGATAGACCAATGTTCTGATTCAGTGAAAGACAGCATAATATGTGTTATGTATGCATTTCTGTATGTGTAATTGAACCAAGGGAAACAAGTTCCTTGTAATTGCATCAGGGGAGAACAAGCACCCTGTGGAGCTTGGAGTTCCCTAGGGCTCCTGAACTGTATGCTCCCATTGGCTCCTGTGGTTTCCTCCCCCAATCATGGACTTGGTGGGGGAGTGGCCGCAGGTGGCCAAGCGGGCGTATAAGCAGGGGTCCGGTCACTGTAGTTCAGTTCAGTTCTCGTTCTCACAATAAAGTGGTTGCTGTTGGAACTCCATCTCCGACCTTGGCACAGCACGCTGTTGCTGGAGGGGGGATTCCTGAGCTGGAGGGGCGTCGGAAATTGACTGCAGTCAGCTCCGCCCCTGGGAATGCCCCCCACACTGGATCCACATTTCTCTTCCCAGATTTAGGTCCCGGAGAGGCTGCAGCTTCGGAGGAGTACCGCAAAACACCACGGCACCCAGGCACCGACAGAATTGCCCCCGCCGCCAGCGTAAGTGCCTCTTATTCTGTGATAAGAGGGCACTTACACTGGCGATGGGGTCACGCCACCTCCACTACACTTTCAGCCCAATCTTCAGGAATGAGCTGTGACTCCAAGTAGACTTGCATATGATTGGGCTACACAGTCTACAGCCTGATCGATGCATGTTGTTTGTGTGTGTTAAGTGCCATCAAGTCGCTTCTGACTCATGGTGACCCTATGAATCAAAGTCCTCCAAAATGTCCTATCTTTGACAGCCTTGCTCAGATCTTGCAAATTGAAAGCTGTGGCTTCCTTTATTGTCAATCCATCTCTTGTTGGGTCTTCCTCTTTTCCTGCTGCCCTCAACCTTTTCCTGCTGCCCTCATGTTGTTTACTCAGAAGTAAATCCTGTTGATTTCAGTGAGGCCTAAGCAAGTGAACATAAGATAGCATCCTTACTCTTTTCATGGCATATTAATACAGAAAAGATTGAGGAAGAGGATGTTTTTTTTTGAGGAATATAACGAGTTGGTAAATGAAGATGTGCGTTTATAGAACCTCTCAGATAATTAAATTAATATCACTAGGCACCATACAAAGATTAAAAAGTAGCTGACCTGCTTTGCAGCCATAACAATCTAGATTTGCTGCCTGGACAAATTTTTAAAAAGCAACAACCACAGTTCAGTCCTAAAATGAAATTGTTCCTCATCTACAATCTAGAATAGACTTACTAAATTCAACTATAAATGGTAATATATGCCAAAATATTTGAGTTTAAGTGGACATGACATTTACAAGGGAAAAGGCATCCACCATTACTTCAGGTAAAGGGAATGCTCTCCAAACTCAGGCTGCCTAATGAAAGGAAAGATGCTTCCCGTGGAGATACTATTCTATAATTTTTCATTACTGAGGTCCTTGCATTTTTCTCTAAAGGGATTGACAGTACACTTTTTTTTTAAGTGGGTAGAAGATGGGCTACACATGCAGATATTTTTATCTGGCAAAACAATTTTATATTGCATAATGAGTAGCAAAAATACTTAAGGCAGACAACATAGAAGTTAGCAGGTCATGAAAATATTTTCCTAAATTGCTTTCTGTGTGCAGAGCTTCACAGAGAATGAGTCAATGTTTCAACCTGCCAGTCACATTTGATTTACATCTCCCCTACAGAAATAGCACATTTTGCAATAACATTAATGGTTCTCAGAAGCTAGGTGAAAACAGTTCTAGTCTGCAGATGGATGGAGGACCTTCGAGGGACAACCACAAAGCACTGTTTTCTTAGCAAAGGTCTTCCCCTCCCCGCTTTTGAGCTGCTCAATTGTTGAGCTGTTTTATTTGAACAAACTTCCATAACAGCCTTCCTGGAAGAAGGATCTCACATAGATTTTCAGTATTACTTACCCTAAATGCATTTACTCAGTAATAAATCTCTTTAATTTCAGGCAACTGTCTTCCATGTTTGCATTCCAAGATCGAACCATAATGCAGGGCTACCCAATCATTTTACAAAGAAGGGGTAATTCACTTATACAGAGTGTATTGCCTAGAATCATAGAAGCCTGTGCCATTGTGTCCTCGTCATGGAAACCTGTCACAGCTAGAAATGTGCAGAACCTCCCTGAGAAATGTTGTTAGTTTTGATTTGATTTTTCCTTTGCTCATAAGTTTTCAGCTGAGGAGGAGCTATCCAGTTGTTACTGTGCTGTACAACACAGGTTTTCCATATGCATTCTCTTTCTTTCCCACCTTACTATCAAAATATTGTCTTCTGATGACCTTCAACCTTTGTGTCTGCAGCTCTGGTTACCATGTAGTTCTTTGGTTCTTTCAGTTTGGTAATAGTTTACTCATCAATGTCTGTACTATCCCGCAGCCATGATCACATCAACACTGATATATGTGTATCAGGTAGTCCATTTGTGATGGTTCTGCTAGTGATCTGAAGAGTTTTCCCCCACTTCTGCATGCAGCTCATCAGTCACCCTCTGTATTGCCTTGTTTATGACTTTGTCCTGCAAATAATAACCGGTTATTAAATACATAAACTTTCTTTCAGCTACATTCCCCTTGTGCTTTGCTCATATTTGGTCTCCAATTACTAGATCCATACTGCAATACAGCAAAAATTGCAGTAACAAACGTGAGGATCTTAACTTCCTTAAGGACACCTGGATGCCACAAATACGAGGAGGAGGAGGAAGAAGAGGAGACTTCTAGACCAGAAGACTTTCCATGGATTGGCTCACAGTTCACTGCAGAAATAATCAACACGTTGATTTTAGTGGATGTGGTCAGAAAAGACCTACAAGAGTGACTGCAGCCTGATCAAGGCTGTTAACGATAGGACGTTTTGCATGTCATTAATTCATAGGGTTGGCCTAAGTCAGAAGTGACTTGGTGGCACTTCACACAAACATATTGTGTGCTAAAGTTAACTTGGTGCAAATCAGGAAGAGAAAAGTTTGAATGGAGCTGTACATATTTTGAATGGGAATCTGCAAACAAACAAACAAAAAATGAACTCCGGGAAGCCCTAAATCTCCTCAACTCCCAAATGAATAAATGGCATCCACTGTTTCATTTAAATGTGGAGCTTCTCTGTTCTTCTCAAGCTCTTCTATTTAGAGCTTTTAACCAAATTAGATTAACAGGGCACTGGGCAGCAGTATTGGTAAGGAAAAGGAAGGTTTGTCAGATCTCGGAGGCTAAGCAGGGTCAGGACTTGGATGGGAGACCACCAAGTAAGGCTCAGCTGAGGAAGGCAATGGCAAACCACCTCTGCTTCTCACTTGCCTTGAAAGCCCCTTGCTGTGGTCGCCATAAGTTGGCTGTGACTTGATGGCACTTTAAACTCACACAGAATAGTGATAAGGTCAGAGTAGTGTGACCAAGAACAGGAATAGGAGCCTGGGTGCTTAGTAACAGTATCTGCTGGTCAGAAGCTGAGCGTAGCCTTGTGTTATGCAGTTCTGATGCCACAATGTAGCATTATGAGAATAGTTAGCAGCAACCAATGTGAGCAAGCTGTTCCTGCTGTTCCTATTGCAACATCTGGATGCTGAATCCCTCGTCCATCATCCGTAAATGTCACCAAGCAGGACCTGCGGTTAAACCCTGTTCCTGGACCACTCAGTAGCTGCACTTGATCTGTATTCCCCTTCTCCCATGGGTCCCTGCCCCCCATTAGGGTTGCCAACCTCCAGCTACTAGCTGGAGATCTCCTGCTATTACAACTGATCTCCAGCCGTTAGAGATCAGTTCACCTGGAGAAAATGGCTGTTTTGGCCATTGGACTCTATGGCATTGAAGTCCCTCCCTTCTCCAAACCCTGCCCTCCTCAGGCTCCTCCCCAAAAACCTCCCACTGGAGGTGACGAGGGACCTGGCAACCCTACCTCCCATTCCTTCATACACTTGCTATGTCAGTCTGGACTTTTAGTACAAGCTGACTTCAGATTTGGCACATGTCAAGCAGATATCAGTATTTTAAGCCCTAGATGGTGGAATCCTCAAATAGATGGTGGAATCCTCAAACAATGCAAGTTGGGTGTGAGATGCCCATGGGTTCAGACTCAACTAGTGTAATACACTGCTTGATGTATACATATCCTTAATAGCCCGACATGCAACAGAAGGTGAGACATGGAAGCCACGTTCTAGTATATAAGAAATAAATAAACATACAGGGAGCGTCACTATACTAGAAGGGCTTTTATACATTTTTTACTGTTCTTTATGATATAATTATACTATCAGGATGTGTGCTAAATTATAACTATATTATTGACCACTGAGGAAGGCCTTCTTAGGCCAAAATGCGTCTGGTCCTTTTTTGGATCCTACTTTGGTCAATATAAGATTGTACATCACAGGTGTTCATGTTCGTATACATTGAATGTGAAAGTCTTGCCTATGCTAGAGGCCCATGTTTTTAACTTGAATGTGCACCTTATTAAAATTTATATATTTGTAATTTTAGCATTCTTCAGCTCAACCTCTTCGGTTTGGAATCAGTACTCTGGCTGAGTTCCATTTGGTTCCCCCCCCCCTCTTTTGCTGTTGTTTTTTCAGACTCAACTCCCATACAAAGCATAGTGCCATGATCTCTTTCTCTTTAGTGGGAGGGACACCTGAATGGGGAGGAATAGCAGAATTTTAGATGACTGATTGCCTCCTCTGGTGAAAGTGTTTGTAAGCCATAAATTATATACATTTGACTCAGTGCCTTAAATACCCTGTTGATATTACATATATTTGTAAAGTAAAGCTACTCTAACATAAAATCGCAACTGCCACAATGCTTTTGAATTTTTTAGTAGTGACTGAGTTATAGCTAGAAGGGGAAACGTTGACGTTATAATAGATTGCTTCACTGGAAGGCAGCCATTGAGAGGTTAGTGTGTATTATCAAAATAGCTTTACCTTTATACCTCTTAGCTGACTTGAGAAGCATCTATAGTGTTTGTTTCTGTGCATGGGCAGGTATAATTTTCTCTGCTATAACACTGCTTGTTTATTTCTTCAGATGCAGTTATTTCCTTATTCTGTTTTTTCCACGAAGTGAAGGCATGTCAATTTATGTTCATTCTAACCTGTAAAATATATTTTTGAAAATATTTCCGAACATAGTTCATTATTTGAAATTTACTGCATTTTGAAGTGTTTCAATATTGGATCTACTTCTGGAAGTGTTACACTTCCAATGTTAGAAGTCCTAAAATATCAGATTAAAATTTACTTCAGAACAGGGTGGTTTTAGATGTCACTACAAAAACATCATATCTCATTGTATCTATAACGTGAATGTAGAATCTTTATTGGGCAGAATGTACATTCCAGAGGCTATAAACCTCTAAAACCCAGTGCTAGGAGGCAGGACCAGGAAAAGGCCTCCACCTTTATTCCCTGTTTGGTGCCCCTCTAGGGCAACAGTTTGGCCACTCTGTGAAAGAGGATGCTGGACTAAATGGATCACTGTTCTGATCCAGCAGGGCTCTTCTAATGTTTGTATGTTCTTATGTTCATTTCATTTCTTTTTTTAAATGGTTCTGTCTCAGATGATGAACATTCACATGTTCACACGAAAAAGAGTGAAAGACTGAAGGGTTTTTTTTTAGGGTCATGTATGAAAACATCCAAAGAGTCACCTTGCAGATAAGATTCTTACTGTTGTGCTGCAGGCAGAGAGTGAGGGCCAGAGGCTCAAAGTGTAGTCTGGGAAGCAGATCGACCCTCCGAATCAGTTCTGCTCTCAACTGCCCAGGAGAAGGGGAAGAGCACAGATACCCTCCCAGACCTTCCTCTCTAGATGGAGCGCCTTTTCCCCAGTGCAAAATATTATGGCCCACAGGTGGGATAATCCCATGCCCCGGCCAAGGAAGAGACAATGTGAAGGTGCCTGACCGGGGTGGGGGGGTTTAGGTGGGGAAGTCTTGCTTTTCCTGTAGGGATGGGCTTGACTCCGCCTGCCTTAGTGGAAAGTTGCCAGGGGTATTGATGGGTGCCTACGGCCCCTCACTCCTTCCTGCCTTGAATATACATAGGCCAGTGGGGGTGGGCTCTCTGGGAGCTTACCCTCCTCCCCAGACGGACCCCTCCTCAGGGCAGCTGATCTGCCTGGAGCCATGCTTGTAGAGGGGCCGTGGCTCCGTGGTAGAGCATTGGCTTGGCATACAGAAGGTCCCAGGTTCAATCTCTCCAGTTAAAGGGACTAGGCAAGTAGATGATGTGAAAGACCTCTGCCTGAGACCCTGGAGAGCCACTGCCAGTCTGAGAAGACAATACTGACTTTGATGGACCAATTCAGTATAAGGCAGCTTCATGTGTTCATGTGTGCAAGGTTATACACGATTCAGGGAGAGTCCAAGATACCAATACAGACAAGGGCAGTTTAAGGCATGAGTCAGGGAAAGTCGAAGAAGTCAGAATACCTGAAATCCAAAGTATAGCAGGGAGACAAGGCCAATACACAGGGAGTTTGGTGACGAGTTGCTTGCACAACAGCCAAGCCTACTTGATGACTTAAGTAGACCTAGGGGGAACCAGCTGTTGCTTCTTAGCCTGTCTCAGCATTGCCTGCCTGGTGAAGTTCGTTAATCTTATCACTGTCAGCAGGGAGTGCTGCGCGCTGGGCCTGCAGGCCAGCATTCCTTCTTCGCTCATGTAGCTATGCCCTGAGTCTCCTGCACCTCTGCTCCAGCAGCTTTTGGGGGCTCTCTGGTGGCACTGCCTGTGGCTGGACCTCTGACACAAGTGAGTCTCCCGTGCTGGGTGGCTGTAGACATGGGGAGGACCCATCTGTCTGAGGCTCCTCTACCTGTGGCTGCAGACACAGAGAGGACCCATCTGCCTACAGCTGCTATGCCTGCTGCTGCTCCTCTCTTTCATAGCCTTCAGTTTCAAGGTCTTTGTCATCCAAGGAAGCCCCAGCAGGCTGACCCATGACACTTACCAGATAAGAATCTGCAAATCCAATTATGCCCAAGTGACTTGGAAACAGTTTCCGTAAATGCCAGCTACTGTACAGCGAACCTTCTAAGCTTCATTCAGACTGTGTTTAAATAAAAATGGGCACAAACCTCGGCTTTTCCCTCTTCCCCTCCCCTCTTGCATAGTGCACTATGAAAGGGTGGTGGCTTAAGACTAACTCTGGATTGCCTATAATATGCAAAGATGGCATGCAGGTGAACTAGAGTTAGCATTCCTTCTGTGAGCTGGAATCGCTGGTGCAGGGCTATCTGGGAGAGTCGGCTAATAATAAGTAAACTCATACCATGTCAAAGAAAACACTACAACTTTTTCAGAAGAAGAAGGCTCCTCGCCCTCCAAGCCTCCCTCCCACCTGGCTCCAGCAAATCAAGCTCCAGGCACGCCTGGAACCATTAACTTCTGCCTGGCACAAACCAGGTTTGGATATCTTTATGTGACCATGGTTAATTTGGATTTCGAAATGCGCCCTTAGTAGCAAGCTTAAGATCAGCAGCTATAGCTGTAGCTGTGCCCCTCTATATTACTGACTATTCAATATGAAGCCCCATTACATTCCAAGAAAGACCATAATCTTTAGAGAGAATTTATGAGCCTCGGCAGATCCAAGAGATCATTACTACTTTAGATCATTTATTACATGTATTATGCCTTAATGTTTACTAAGCCGTTAAGTTTGCACAGTCCAGCACATAATAGTATGCTAATACCTACATTCATTTGCAACCAAAAGGAGCAATTGTCTAAATAGTAACCATTAAGTGTGATTGATTACAGGCCGGTCTAATTTACCTTTAATAAGTTGCTCAGGTCACTTATGCTAGAAAAGCAGAATCCTTGTTTTGCGCTGAGGCACACTAAATTAAATTCATTGGGCTGTTTATTGTGAAAGACATGATGAACAGGTGTGAACCTGGTAATGGCATAGAGTAGTAATCCTAAGAGATATCATTTGTGATTGGGGGTGCAATAGTTCAGAGTCTTTTGCCGATCAAGGAGGTATGAGTGACTGTTTGTAGCTTATCATTTTTCCCCCTTGGAGTGTGTTTCAGAGATATGCAGTATCTTCACAGACGATTGATAAGAGCACATGAATCTTACTGCAACAAGTAAAATATACTTTCTGTCTAAACATCTAACGGCAGTCATGCACAAAATATTGGCAAGATACAGCTGACTGTTTTCATAGATGTTTATGAGCCATAAACCTTTTAAAAAAATAAGTAGGGATGCACAAACCTGTACATTTTGAGTTCTTTTAGGTTTGGTTATGTTTTAGGAGTCCAAATTATTCCTACATAATTTTTTTAAAAATCCAAATTCAGCCAAATTTTACTGAATTGTTTTAAGCTTGTCCTGTATATTTTTATTTATTTTAAATATTTTATAATACCATTCTTTCCAATCAGGGACCACAAGGTAGCGTTGTTATGTATGTAAATAGTTAGGCCGGTAAGCAGGGGGGAAACCTAGGAGCTTGAGTCCCCGACGAAGGCTCCTAAAACCTGCACGCGCCATTGGCCCTAGCCAGCGCACCCCATTGGCCCTAAGCCAGGACGCACCATTGGCGACCCGGGGTTGCTCCCCCCTATCACAGATCAGGGGGGGAGTGGCCGCAGGCGGCCAGGGGGGCATATAAGCGGGGCCGGTTTACACAGTTCCCTAGTTCTGTTCTTTTCTTCAATAAACGCATTGTTGTTGGAACTCCGTCTCGACTTCGTGTGTCCTCCCCACATTAAAATAATAAGGAACTAAAAATACAGTTAAAATTATAGAAAGTTCAATTAAACACATAAACAACACTAGAAGGAGGGCCAGTAACTTTTACTGTTTTAGGGTTTAGCAGTTTTCCAACTGAAGATGTACAATGTATCAACTCTCTTTAGTCTGAGGAGAGGAGGAAATGCTGCTAGTGGATTATTTGCTAAGAATTTATAACCACTAAGGAAATGTTGCCCTGACTTGGATAGCTCAGGCTAGCCCAACCTCATCAGGTCTTGGAAGCTAAGCAGGGTTGGCCATAGTTAGTATTTGGATGGGAAATCACCAAGGAATATCAGGGTCAATATGCAGAGGCAGGCAATGGTAAACCACCTCTGAATGTCTCTTGCCTTGAAAACCCCATGAGGTCACCATAAGTCGGCTCTTCTTTTTCATCTTCTCTTTCAGTGACGCGTTAGGTGATGTGGTCTTCAGTTGAAACTAAATCTTGATGGCCAAAAAAAAAGGAAATGTCAAGCAATATTCTGAGGCATCAACATAACAAAGCATTGTTCAACCAAATACCTAAAGAAATTAAAAAGTAGAAGTAAATAGAGGATACCCCAAGTATTTGTATTGGGATCACTGTTTATTCATTAAAAAAAAAAACTAGTGTAGAATCAGGTAAAACGCTGAGGTAGAAATGGTTGCACATCATAAGTTTTTTTTTTTAAAAAAAGAACAGAAATACCAAGCTCACTGCAAAGTTCCTTAAAAAACACTCAAATGTTTCCAAATCTATTTAATGCCTTCCCTTCCTGTACATTTGAGCTGTTTGCTAAGGTAAAAACATTAAAAAGGCGTCTGTCAATAATTCTGCCTCATCAACATAACAAAGGAATAATCCTTCAGCACAGAGCTGTGGGTTAGGAAAAAGCTACTTAATCCCAAAGCAGGCATCAATATTTTTGTGCTGTCAAAGTTTGGCTGTAAGTCAAATGTGTTTGGTGGGCTTGATTTTGTCCCTCAAGAACCCCATTTATCCATTGGAGTTCAAATTGAACCTGTGAGCAGGCATAAATTCATATGTCCAAAGCCTCATGATGGTGAGGTACCATGTGATATGTGGTACATATGTGGTACATAACTACTGGTGTGTGGAAATGATATTGGCAGTATAACTGTCCAGGGGGACATCACTAGACCCAACCTAGGCCATCATCAGTTCCCACACAATGTGCCCCAGAGTTTAGGATGTTAGGGACATGGCAACCATACCCCTACCCGTAACATTTCTGGTTATGGGCCTGATGGAGAAGTTGTCTAACTTTTTCCCCAGTCAAGGTTTTCCAGCAGTTTACTGTTTTGCCTTCAGCAGCACTCTATGACCATAAGAAACTATCAGGGAGAGGTTGTCTGTAGGTGGAACTTTCAGATTCATGAAGACTTAAGCATGATCACCCACAAATGTTTTGTCACATATTCTCCCTCAGTATATTCCTGTTAATTATTGTAGTTCTGCCCTATGTGTTTTAGCTGGGAAATATTATTGAAATGATTATGCAGATTAGTTCAAAGTATTACCAGGCCTGTTTTCAAATCATGACAATATCTGTCACCACATTTATGACACTGCCAGGAATATGTTTTTATAGTTGAGGTTTATGTGGCTAACAGGTGGCTTTTGATGAGTTTTTCAGAATGGGTGAATGCACTAGAACCCTTTCATTACTTTCAATTTTTTTTTAAAAAAATATTACTTTTATCAGGCGTTTGGAATAGTTTAGTGGTTTATTTAGGGGGGAAACAGGAAAAAAATGCCAAAAAAAGGATTTAGCAAACATGGCAAATGACAGTGGCAAAATTCTAAGTGACTACTTAATCCAGCTTCAAACGCATGACAGCACACTGCCTCACTTCATTCCACATTCACTCGATCATTTTGCAGGCTACCTGGAGCATTTGGTATTCAGCACCATGCAAGTGACCATGCATTCATTCAGGGCACTGAAAATCCCAGTCTGAAAAAAGATAAATGACAATCAAAATGCCAAAATGCAGACAGATTCCAAATTGCCAGCTGAGTAAGATCCTTTGAATTTTTGCTCTGCTTCTTCATCTGGGAGTATCCGTGCCTGTTTCTGAATTAAAAGAACACATTTATCCTGTTTCTAGTGAATTAACCAGAAGAAACATAAGGAAGAAACATCATCTTCAAGAATGGAAAGGGCAGAGGGCTTCCTTAGTCATCCCTTGTTGATGTCTAAAGTGACTTTACATTAACCCCTCCTCTTCTCGCAGTTAGTTCCCTAGTGAAAACATCAGTAGTCATTCTGTTGAAAGCTCTCCATCCTTCATTATTGCCAATGACTATTTATACATGAAGAAAGACTATTGGCCCATGTTGTCCAGGCATTCTTGGATTGTGGGCAGAGGTCTTTCCCTGCATTCCTTACCTGAGATTCTCTCTGCTGGAGATACCACCTGGTACCTTCTGCATGCAGAGTTCGTGCTCTGCTAAAGGTAAAGGTAAAGGTCCCCTGTGCAAGCACCAGGTCATTCCTGACCCATGGGGTGACGTCACATCCCAATGTTTACTAGGCAGACTTTTGTTTATGGGGTGGTTTGCCAGTGCCTTCCCCAGTCATTTTCCATTTACCCCCAGCAAGCTGGGTACTCATTTTACCGACCTCGGAAGGATGGAAGGCTGAGTCAACCTTGAGCCGGCTACCTAAAACCGACTTCTGTCGGGATCGAATTCAGGTCGTGAGCAAAGAGCTTGGACTGCAATACTGCAGCTTACTACTTTGCGCCACGGGGCTCTTTTTTGTGCTCTGCTACTGAGGTATAATTCATTCCTGAAATACGGATGAATAATCCATGATCACCATTCACTTGACAGAACCTCAACTGGAGACTCCATAACTTCTGCAGTTATACAAGTTTTATTCTGACTTTTCTTAGGAAGGGATTGCTTCAGTATCACTTATGGCTGGATAATTACAGGGTCTTCATTTCCAGGAACGTTTGGTTTAAAGCAACTTATAAGGGACACACAGACCTGAGAATCTTTGAATCATAATTTCAGTGATATATCAGAGAAATGCATGTTGAATCCATTGACCAGAAAAAAAAAATCTTTCTTTTGTACTTTTTTATTTTGTTCGTTTAAAAAAGTTTATCATTCTCATGTTTTCTCATATTCATTTCCTCTGCAATTCACAAAGTTTTTTTTAAAAAAAACACCTTAAATTTGCTAATTAAAATTTCCCCTTGTCTTTTTTTTTTCCAGCTCTCGTAAATGTGAAACTTTGGGCTATTGATCGGCAATGTTTTCAAACAATAATGATGAGGACAGGCCTCATCAAGCATACAGAGTATATGGAATTTTTGAAAAGGTATGGCACTTGTTTATTTTTTGGAACACACGCTAAATTTGCTGCCCGTACTTCTTGGGGCTCTCTTTTTTTTTGTGAATGCAGCGTAATGAGTGCTCATCTCTCCTCATCCCTTTTAATTTTGTGTTTTACCCACATGGATGCCATAAGAACTTGGAGAAGGGAATGTAATAACTGAAGATCATAGCCTCATTACGGTTCACTTCTTCTCATTGTAATTGTTCATCTGCATGGTTGTTTTGTAGGAAAATGGCACCTGCCATTATAATGGTACCAAAATATAATACAGGTATGAGCAAACGTTTATATGAATCAATCAAAGATATTTTATTTGAGGGAATATGTATCAAAGACATAAAAAAATCATCTTTCATGGAAATGGTACATAGACGAATCTGCAAACTGCTCCTCTTAAAGCACATTTTTGCATATCTCCGGAATAGAGGAAAATTATAAGGCTTAAGTGAAACAAAAGTATTTTTGCTTCAGGCATCTACAATATGGGTCATTTGACTCAGAGAAGAGAGGGATAATGAGATGCTTTTTCATCCTTTAAACTTGAATTTTAGCTCTCCAAATTTATTCAAGTATTTCTGCCGTCCTGAAACATCATAGAGCTGACAAAATGTGGTGCTGCATAATTCCACAATATTTAAGCCAATTAATGTATTAAGCAAATATTAGCTATATTTTAGTAAAAATAATGAAGAATACAGCAAAGATAAAAAACTATGTGGCCCATGTTCAGAGAAAAAAAGAAGAAAAAACCCCACAGAAGTCCACTGGGAATGTATAAGAACCACAAAATCACTTGGGTTGCCTAGCAACAAGTGTTTCTGATAGCCTTCAGGCCTACTCCTATTGAATCTCTTTTACTCCAGTAACAGATTTGTCACTGTGTGTCAAACTGGCAAAGCTATGAACAGAGATTAGGTTTTGTGGATAAAGTATGGAATAAATACATTGAACCCGTTCCTGATATAAAGCTAATAAAGGTTTTGATTAATTTGAAATAGTAAAAAAAAATGAATCCACTAACAATAAACAGCCCAATCCTGCCCTATGTTCCCGCAAGCTAGTGGTGGATGCATCTGAAAAACACACATATGAAGCTGCCTTACGCTTAGGGTTGCCAGGTCCCTCTTTGCCACTGGCGGGAGGTTTTTGGGGCGGAGCCTGAGGAGGGCGGGGTTTGGGGAGGGGAGGGACTTCAATGCCATAGAGTCCAATTGCCAAAGTGGCCATTTTCTCCAAGTGAACTGATCTCTAGCGGCTGGAGATCAGTTGTAACAGCCGGAGATCTCCAGCTAGTACCTGGCGGTTGGCAACCCTACTTATACTGCATCAGACTATTGGTCCATCAAGGTCAGTACTGTCTATGCAGATTCGCAGCAGCTCTAGGGTTGCCAACTTCTAGGCGGGGCCTGGAGATCTCCTGCTATTACAGCTGTTTCCCAGACGATAGGGGTTAGTTCCCCTGGAGAAAATGGCTGCTTTGGGTGGTGTAGTCTATGGCATTGTACCCTGCTGAGATCCTTCCCCTCCCCAGGCTCCTCTCTCCCTATGCTCCACCTCCAACATCCCCAGGTATTCCCTAACCCAGAGCTGGCAACACTAAGCATCTCTCCAGGTTTTCATGTGTTGTTCTTTCACCTCACCAAGATTATCAGAAGGGTCAATAGTCAGAATCGGTCCAGCTATTTCTTTAGTTCCTTTTTTTGTTTTTAACAGATAACTCCCCCTTCTTTTCCTCCTTCTCATTGAGCCCCTTCTCCTGACGTAGAAATATACATGAACCCTTACATGATTCAACATTATTACTAATCTTGCCCACATTATTTTTGCAAGCCCTCTTTTCAGGGATAGGGCATTTTGATGTTATCAATGGTTTAATTACTGGATTGTGGAGGTACTTCAGGGGAATTATCCCATATTTTCGAAGGATGTTATTTTTAGCCAAGATAAGATTAAGTAATTTTGGAGAATATATTGGTCCCTGTTTTTAAGTCAATATGTGATATATTCAGCAAGAAAGCTAAATGTTGCTTAGCACACCATTTTGGAAGCCAATTAATACATTGTCCCTGATAAGGATGAACTTCCAACACTACCTGACAAAAGTCTTCATCTGGGCCTGAGCGGTGAACTAAATCAGAAGGATAACTAACTCCCAGTAACTCTTCCTCCTGTTACACTTGACGGATGGTTTTCTATTTGATTATTTGGACTCACCCATGGTTCCCTCTGGCAGCACTGAGTTACCAGATCATGTTTTTCATAGATCTTAGCAAGCATCTGGCCAGTTAATACTGTTTGCTTAGCTAGATAATCCAAAATTTCTGCCCTATTTGGCTCTGATCTCTCATTTCCCAGCAAATAAATTTGTAAAAGATCACTAATTAAAGAGGGGGGAAACTGAGACCCGAAGGTCTCACAGATGAATCGAACAACCCCGAAGGAGTGCTCATCAATCAGGCATAACAAAATAAAATATAATAACTACTCACAAGGAATAAAATTAATAAAAGGGAACGAAAAGCAGCACCCTCCCCCCAATGGGCCAGCTCAGTTAGCAATAGCAAAAGCTATTTCAAGGGAGGGAGGAGAGTGGTTGTTCAAGCAGACTAAAGTTAGCCACTTTCAAAACAGAAACTAAAAGAGCATTCCTGACCTTTAAGGGCGAAAGCCCTTAGGAAGCCAGGAAGGCGCTGCGCCGGCATTGGGGCTTTCCATGCCGGCGTCCGGGTTACTTATGCTGGCGTTAGTGGCCCCAGCACCAGCGTGGAGGCCCAGACACTGGTCTCTGGCTGCCGCTACAGCAGCACTGCCATGAAACACTGGCTTAAAGCCCCGCCCCAGCATTCTGGGGGGCGTCCCGGCATCCCCAGAGGCGTTCCCAGGGCATTCCGGGGGGGCGGGGCTGCCATTAGGCAGCCTCCTGTCCCCTTTCAGCCCCGGACGCCGGCGTCGAGAATGGCATTGCTGCGGCTGCTTTTTTGCAGGCTCAGATTCGCTATTCTCTATGGGACGAAAAGCCCCATTTGTTGCGTACAGGCAGGGACCAGGCTGAGGTGCTTGGCCTCTGACCCCACTCCCAGCAACGGGGGAGCAGAGCAACCTGTCACGGGTTTTACTCTTCCCAGTAGTGCGGGCGAAATGAGTGCAGAAACAAGTCAGCACTCTAAACAAAGGAACAAGGTCACTCACCAGCACAAGTTCCTTCTCTTCAAGGTGTAGGCTAGGGCCTTCCAGGTTCCCCGGGGATGCAGGGGGCAGGAGCTGGAAGCTGGCACCTAAGCAGGAAAATACTGTGCGCAGAGATCCCAGCATGAGCAGCAGAGCCGGTAGAAATCAGCAAAGTAAGCTGAGCCGAACCTTTGATCTTTGCCGGCTAACTGGCCTGGGCAAGTCTGGAGGCGATAAACTTCTCTGTTCCTTTGCTCCCTGCCAATATGGGCAGCTTTCTTCTGTATCCGCCATCTTCGCTGGCTCATGGCTAAGGTCCAGTCGCCCTGGTAAGTCTTCCACAGGTGCAGGACCCTGCTCTGCCATGCCTTCCTCCTCCTCCGAGGAGAGTTCAGGTTGACTCACAACACCATTTAAAATTTTAAAAGCTGCAAAGAGGCTTTTGAAATGTTTTTGGCATTTAGGGAACTGCTTAGGAGGTGCCGCAGCAGCGCCTCCTTCCCACCATCCCCGCATGCCGCCAGCACAGGAATGCGCTGTAAACAACAAACAACCAAAGAATCTCTAAGAAGTACCTGAAAGCGACAGAAGAGAAAAAAAACCAGATACAACTAAACTAAAGCATTAAGTATTAAAACAAAACTCCTCAGAGCAGCAACTACACACGGCTGGAACCCCACCCAGCTCAACTGGAAGAGGATTTTTTCTTCTTCCAGGAACTGCATTTTATAATCAAAGGAGCTGGAAAATCTAAATCCCTGATTTATTAAATGTACTTGTTTAAAAAACATTTTTGAATTTCCCAATTGTACCATGAACTCTACTTTTTAGGATGTGTGTTATTTTCTTCCTTTTTTGTTATTGTCTAAATCCTTCACTATTTGTATGCACTGTCTCCACAATACATCTGTCACAGCATGTAGCCTTGCACAATTCTTGGCTATTACAAGGAGTGACAAAGAGTCATGACTGGAGTGGAAATATTTCTGCTGAAATCTCAGGGGACCTTAAGAAAGAAATGTGGACAGTTTTGGTGCTGAAATCCACAGCCTTGCTCTTCTAGCCATACCATATATGTACAACTGTTCTTTTTCTGAATTATATTTTTTGTGGAAAACTGAACTACAAAAGCATGGTGAAATGACATGATTCGCGGTGAGGTGGAAAATAGCCAGCTGTGAAAATTCAAAGAAGTTCATCCATACTTTAGAATTGTAGATGGCACTTAGACGTTAGTTCCAGAATGAAAAAAATGGAAATTCAGATGACGGTATCTTTCCTTGAGTGTTAGTTGTAAGGCTTCTAAAATCTGTTGAATGACAGCCTGTTTTCACAACTTATAAGTTCAACAGCAGTTTACATGATGAAATAGTTTGCCCTACATATTTGTCTAGAAAATGAGATCCCAGGGAGAATTGTTATGCTTAAAAAAGCCAGACCACCACCACCTTTGGTCTGACCTAATACAATCCTGAAAAAGGTTCAGAGAGAGAGCTAGGCTTACGGGTTGACTATTTAATCAGATTTTTATCCCACCCTTCCCACAAGAAGCTGAGGAAGGCATACAAGGACCCCCCCTCATTATTATCACAACAACCCTGTGAGGTAGGTTAGACAGAAAGAAAGAGGCTGGCCCAAGTTCACCCAGTGAACCTCGAATTCAAGTCCCAACTGTGCTGCAGATGGCCCTTAGACCTAGTCTGACACATCATATTAGCTCTAGCTTTTTGCCCATTATCTAACCATGAGTCTGGCAATCTACATTCGGAGCTTGAATCTTCAGGAAGATTTCAAGTAGAGTACTAGACAGTACACATTTTAATTCAAAGCCCCCTCTGGGTTCTTAGCTACAAGTAACAAAGTACTTGAGAAATTATTTATTCAAAAAGCTTGCTGTGGGTTGGAATAAAACATTCTCAGAAACTTTCAACCTGGACTTGTGCATAGTCTTAGCACATAGCACAACATGTTCACATGAAACTTGTGATATAATGCACAATAGAGAGAAGGAAGGAGCCTGTGGAACAGAAAATGGCACAATGGAGCCAGCGTAGTGTAGTGGTTAGAGTGCCAGACTAGTATCTTGGTGACCCATATCCCTGTTCTGCAATGAAATTTCACTTGGTGACTTTGGGGCAGTCACTATCACTCAGCCTAACCTAACTGAATTGTTGTAGTGAGAACAAAGTGAACACATGAACTCATGAAGCTGCCTTATACTGAATCAGACCCTTGGTTCAACAAAGTCAGTATTGTCTACTCAGACCAGCAGCAGCTCTCCAGGGTCTCAGGCAGAGGTCTTTAGCATCACCTGCTTGCCTAGTCCCTTTAACTGAAGATGCTGGGGATTGAACCTGGGACCTTCTGCATGCCAAGCAGATGCTCTACCACTGAGCTACGGCCCTTCCCCCAGTGGAGATGGGGAGAACAATGTTGCCAGCTGCTTTGAGAGAAGGGGAGGATAAATGTTGCAAGCTGCTTTGAGATAAGGGGGAGATAAATATCTAAATAAATAGAAGGAGGCTCTTAAAATTCTGGGGCTCAATAGATAATACTGCAAAGGATGGTTATATAACAAGGCAGTTGCATTTGACAGTCACCTAATCTGAGAAGAGATAAGAAAATAACAAACTAATTTCCAAGAAATTAGTGTGAAATGGAGTTCAGTTGCTGTCCAAGAATTACTGCCATTTTAGGGTCTCTGTTGGGTTTAACACATTTCTTGATCCAGCCCATGTCTCCAGAAGCCTAATGGCCGAGTACACCATTCCATGTCTCATATTGAACAAGTAGGACAGGAAGCACTCTTGGAAGGAAAGTCAGGGAGTGGCTTGTAGATGATGTACATACTTTCAAAGACATGTGTGGTACAATCCTAAGAACATTTCCCCAGGAGTAAGTTCCACGGAATAAAATGGAGCCTATTTCTAAACAGATCTGCTTAGGATTCTCAGCATTTTGTATTGGTATTTGGAATGGAAATATGTTGATGTCTTTTTCTCAGCATCCATTATGGCATTTCAACATGTTCTTGGATCTTATTTCTGGTCAATGCGTGGCGGGGGAGGGTGGTGCCGGGAAGAAATGAAGTGACTGAATACACTGATTAAGTTATTAACTTCCCTTTGTATTGTGCAATCAACTGCTGATAATTACGTTTGTTGAGCTTGATTTCTATCCTTTTCTAAAAGAGAAAAGATGATCTCTGTGGAATCAACGCTCATTGTTTTAAAAAAAGATCTCAAGATGACAGTTGTTTTCAGGTTGTACCACAGGCTATGTTGCATACAAGAGAAAGTGTCTTCTGTTAAAATTTCAGACAAGATAGCTTAATCAATCAAACAGCAGACTATGGAGCAAAGGAAAATGAAGATTTCAGTAACAGACCTGTTTCTCCAATTCATTCCTTTCCCTCTTAGGGCCAACCTACACATTAACATTTTAAAAGAGTTGGGTCTATGAGGTATTCTGTGCACAATGAACACCACAAATGGTGAAGTAACCCACCACCAGCACCATTGTTTCCATACAAGAAAATGGCTGGGGAGAGGGAGAGCAGTGGCATTTTGAGCCTGTTTGGCCTTTCCTTTTTTTAGAAGCCATTCCCTACAGCTGCTGTGTGGCTGCCAAGAACCAGAGAGTTCCCCGGACCCAACTCTTTAAAAGCACTAATGTGTTGTTTGGCCCTCATATGTCTTCAAATCTGAAGAGCTCTTACCTCATCAGTTTACCTTTCCCCCCCCCCTCTACAGAATTGCTGTAGCTCTCCTAAACTGCAGACTATACCTGTTACTTGGCCCTTTTGGTTGGATGTCATCCAGGTGCATGTGAAACCACTGCAGCCCTTATGACAGACTCAAGGGTCTGCCTAGCAGTACAAAACATTTTTGTCCTTGCGGATAGTAATTTTAAGATATGCCGTTCCAATTAATTAGTTGCCTTTTTATCCTGCATTTCCTCAGGGGAGCTCAGGGTGCTGCATACCAGTCTCTCCTCCTCCATTTTATCCTCACAACAACCCTTTGAGGTAGGTTAGGCTGAAAGTGACATGTCACCAAGTGAGCTCTCATGGCAGAGTGAGGATTGGAATCTATGGTTCCTACTCTTACTGCTACACTACGCTGTGCCTCGTAGACATATTTGGGGAATTTACACGTTCCCTCCCTTTAAAATATATACATATGTACATTGTTTTCTGAATCTTGGCCAGTGAGTTTATGAATCAGTTTGAAAGTTTCACTTTACAAACAAAACCAGGGACCAGCACCTGGATAAATGTGAGTTTAAGTCACATGTTCAGCTGTACATGCGTCGAACGCAAGAAAATTACTCAGCGCTTGTAGAAAGAAAAATCAAATGTATACTGTCACATGAACACATGAAGCAGCCTTATACTGAATCAGACCCTTGGCTCATCAAAGTCAGTATTGTCTACTCAGACCGGCAGCAGCTCTCCAGGGTCTCAAGGTAGAGGTCTTTCACATCACCTACTTGCCTAGTCCCTTTAACTGGAAACACCGGGGATTGAACCTGGGGCTTTCTGCATGCCAAGCAGTTGCTCTACAAACTGAGCCACAGCCCCTGTCCATGGATTTTATGTGTTCATTATAACTTGCGATCGGGGCTTCTGTTTGCTTTAACCAAGGTGTAACATTATATCTGCATCTGCACTGACCATGGCTAGTACTGACTGGATTCCCTTGTTGTAACCCAGTTTTGCAAACTCAGTTCAAATGATGAGGGGAATCCTGGTTAGTGTACATAATGATACAAAAGCAGCAGTTTACCAGAGTTAAAGCAAGACACACACACAGAGAGAGTAATATCAAATGTTAGACATTCATGTGTGAATAGGACCTGCATGTTTGTTCTAAGAGCTCCAGGATTTGATATCTCTCTGGAGTTAAAGAGGTGCTGACCTCCTTATGCGAAGCTACCTGTGGCTCTGAGGGCAGCTCCTCATCTGATACATTCCATGCATAGAGGGGGGTTTTCCATGTGGGAAGGGGACACGTTAAGGAGGAGAGCCCTGCTGAATCAGACCAGTGGTCCATCTAGTCCACCATCCTGTTTCACACATAGGATTGCCAACCTCCAGGTAGGGCACGGAGATCCCCTTGAATTACTACTGATCTCCAGACCACAGGGATCAGTTCCTCTGGAGAAAATGTCTGCTTTGGATGGGGAACTCTGTGACATTATACCTGCTGAAGTCCCTCCCTCCCTCCAAATCCCACCCCTTAAATCCCTAGGAATTTCCCAATCCAGAGTTGGCATCCCTATTCACACCTTTTGCCCTGGAGGGCCAACAGACAGGGCTCAGAGGTCAAGGCATTCCCCTGATGTTGCCTCCTAGCACTGGGGTACAGAGGTTTAATCTCAGGCATGCAATATAAATAGTTCTTTCACTATGCAAACCTGCCTACCTAAATAGGGCAATTTCCATGCTATAATCTATGGGTGACAATGCATGCTTTTTCTTATATGGACGATGTTTCTTTACAGGAAAAAAGTCACACTTGAAGTGGTTCCTGGGGAGAACATATGGCCCTAGCTTTATAAGAACAGCTGGCCCTTTTGCCCTCCTGTTCCATTCTGCACAGGTGTAGCTGGAAGTCAGGACACGTGAGAATTATTCTTGCAGGAGGTTTGCTAGTAAAGAACTGAAAGTAATAAGACAATTTTTCACTGAAACTCAGCGCACCGTCAGGCAGTGAAGCAGAACCAAGCCAATATGCCAAAAGAATCAAACTGTCGTTTTCACACTGCCCATTTCAAGATTCTTCATCCCTTGGGTCAGTTGCCTTTAAAGAAGAATTCTGCAGAGGACTGAGATGGTGTTTGTGCAACTTTAACATTGGCCATTTATGCAGGGTTGAATCTGACGCTTGCTCAAAGCTGATTTTTAAAATCCAACTTGAAAAATGACTATTCATGGTGCCGATTTAAGAGGAGAAAGTCCGAGGCTGGCAGGAGTGAGGGTTATGTTTTTGAAGCCTAATGCGAAGTATTCTGCCACATTTGGGTTGGGCCACCTCCATTGTAGCCCACCTAGGAGTGTTTGTCCACTTTGCTGTGAGCTGAAAAGCCCTGCCCCTCACTCTGACCTCAGGACAAGTGCATATCGCTCAACCTCCCCCCTCCAAAACCCCTTGAAAACAAATGCTCATACTTGCTTGAGAAACTTTAAAGCTGGCCCGTCTCTCGCTCGTGCTAATCTCAACATTTCAACTGCATAAGTAGATTAAAAGAAAAAAGGGGGTGGGTGCCAATTGAAATGTGCCGCTGGAAAATAAATTTCCCCTGTCCCTATGAAGGTTAGTTATGTCCCATTCAACATCTACTTAGTATGCCAAACATAGAAATGTAGTGACCAAAAAGCACACAAATGTCGTTTTGAATCAATGGTGGGGGTGGAGTCTCCACTGGGATGCGAACTTGGCATCATGAGGGGGAGGTTGGCCCCGCAGGGAGAGGGAGGAGACGGAGGACAGCTGTGGGCGGTGCAGGGGTGTCACCAAGAAACCCCGAAGCGGCATTTATCGCGGAGTTGCCTCACGGTGGGGCCAGAGCAAAAATTAGAATCGTCCTAAAAAGGCTCTAGGGTGATGCAAGGCAAGTTGACGCCGGCTGCGCAGTGACTGCTGAAGACAGGATTGATCATGAATAACTCCAAAAAACAAAGCGGGGCACTTCAGCCTTGAACGTGCGGCATAATTCCAAGCATAAATGACCTTTGTGGGAGGAAGTTTCATATTCACATCTCAGGTAGGGGAACACTGAGCAATGATTAATAAAATATCTAAGCTGGCTTGTGTTGTACTTTTGTATACATGAGCTAGTTCATTTGGACAGAATTTTTCTCAGGAGTGTCTCCTGTATTGCTAATATGTCCCCAGTAGAAGAGGACATAAGAAGTGTTAAGAGCTGTTTGTGCCTTTTCTGTCACATTTTAAAAATGGGTCACTGGTTTTACACAGGATGAAATTTGAATAATGGACGCTAACAACTTTTCCTTAACAAGTCTTTGGGGATTTATGTAGCATACCTTAGGCCTACTTACAGGTGGTAAAGTGATTTTAAATTAGATATTCACTGTATTCAACATTTTTGATTAGAAGAGTATCCACTGGTTCTGTACTCTCATTATAAAGTTCGGGAACATCTGTGAAACACTCAATTTAATGCTAATGGAAGCTACAGTTGAAGAATCCATGCATATCAATAAGAGATTATACTGGAAGCTTGATGTGATTCAGTGGGAAAGTCAGTTATCTTCAGAGTTAAGCAAGAGAATAGAACCATTTCAGTGTTGAAAAAACAAGAAACTGGCAAATAGGAATACCTGCCCTCAATGGCCAGCTGTACTTTAAAAAAGAAGGGGGTTTTAAATGGGTACTGTATTTTTTATGATCCACAGATGAGGGATGGGGGACCACAATGGATTAAGTTTTAGTTTCTTCTGTCAAAAATGGGCGAGATCCAAAGTGTTGCTTACAGGAGCGTCTGCATTTTCAAAGCTGTAGACCTGGAAGGCATTCCTGAGGGTTTCACAACAGTGTGAGTGGCAAGTTAGTTAGTATACCCCTTTCACAGCAGTTTTATTCAACCCAATATCAATGGGTCGTTAACTACACAATTATTTCCAGAATTGTATTTCTACATGCTTGTTAGGAAGGGGGTCATCTCAATCAGAACTTCAGAGGTCTTCGTGCTGTTTGCTGTCTCACTTCGTAACACAAAATTAAGACTGCCTTACTGGATTTTCATTTATGTTTTCTATCATGATGTTTGGATTATGCTAACTTTTAACAGGGTTTTTGTCTATTTATTTATCTGGCACTAGTCCAGAGTTGTGCATGGACAACACTGTGTGATGGTGGAAAATGCCGTCAAATCATAGCCGACTTATGGTGACCTTGTAGGGTTTTCAAGGCAAGAGACAGAGGTAGTTTGCCATTGCCTGCCTCTGTGTAGCAACCCTGGATTTCTTTAATGGTCTCCCATCCAAGTACTAACCATGGCCGATCCTGCTTAGTTTCCAAGATCTAATAAGATCAATCTAGCCTGGGCCATGAAGTCAGAGTTAACCACAAGATGTGGTGGAACAGCCACCCTCTGACCCACAGACCTTGTTCTGTCTTGCCCTCCAAGGCTCCTGGGTACCAGTGACTGTCCTGACACGTGTCTCCCACCTAGCTTTCCCAACACCTCGAGGGGCTTTTCTCCCCCCCCTGTTCACTTTCTGCCGCCACCTGGCCTTTGTAGGAACTGCCTGCTGAGAGGACCCGGGCTCCCAGCTTCCCTTCCTTGTATTGCCATTTAAAACCTCACCTTGTGCCTATGCCTCCCACTGCCAAGTTTCTGGTTACCATGGGGACTTGTGTGCCTCTGGGGGTGTAGCCACTTGTGTGCCTCTGGGTGTAGCCACTTGCCATCTGACTGCCCCTGCCCTTCTTCCTGTCACAACTTTTAAAATAGCATGTCCACAGCAGTGGAGGTTTATGTGGTACAGAGAATAACTACCAGCCTTGAGTCTCAGTAAGAAAAAAAGGTAAAGGTCCCCTGTGCAAGCACCAGGTCATTCCTGACCTATGGGGTGACGTCACATCCTGACGTTTACTAGAGAGACTTTGTTTATGGGGTGGTTTGCCAGTGCCTTCCCCGGTCATCTTCCCTTTACCCCCAGCAAGCTGGGTACTCATTTTACCGACCTCGGAAGGCTGGAAGGCTGAGTCAACCTTGAGCTGGCTACCTGAAACCGACTTCTGTCGGGATCAAACTCAGGTCGTGAGCAGAGCTTGGACTGCAGTACTGCAGCTTACCACTCTGCGCCATGGGGCTCCTTCAGTAAGAAAGGCATACCATAAATAACAAAATTATTGTTGTTGTTGTTATACAAATGGCACTTAAAAACATCAGCATCAATTACCTGTTTAGAAGATCAAGGTGCCTAAACCCAATATTTTCCCTCTTCCATAGAAGAAAGAATAGAACATTAGAGGCTGGGTTCTAACATGTAATTAAACCATGAATTACAAGACAGTCTAGTAAGAGTGGTCATCAAGTTTTAGTAATCTTCCAACTATGGTTTAGCCTCTGGGTTTATCTAAACATCTTTCAAATCCTTAACCTTAACTACGCTTCCTTAACCTTTTTGCAGTGCCAGAAACTGAGTAATACTATGTAATTTCATCCTTATCACTCTTGTTGGCTGATAATTTTGCTGACAAATTGATTTAAAAAAAAAAAACCACCTGTACAAGAACACTGTGGTTATTTAATTATAGTTTCTGCTATAAATGCCATTGAATTCTTTTTTTTAATTCGAGCGGCCACAGCCTTTGCTTGGTGCACTTCTTCTGTTTCGGGTGCAGTATTCTTATGTGACTTTACACATTTTCCTGATCGCCAATATAATTTTGTGCTACACACATACATACCTCTGAATATTGCCATTTATAATTCAGATCTGTGAATCAGCAGCAAATAATTTAGTGAAAGGCAGGTGGTTGACAGTTCCTGTTGTCCCTGATGTCCATCTGTGGGGGAATTTGTGGCCTTACCGAAATGATGCATTGATATGTCTTTTAGGAAACAGCTTGTTAGACAGAGCTGTGTGTATAAATGAAATCTGCAGACTGTGCAACAGAGGCCACAGGTGGTAGCTGGTAATAAGGCATCTGTGGATGTTAAAGATTTGAAGTATTTGACTTTTCTTTAATGTCCTTTTCAATACAACCTGGAGTTTTCTTGCTGAGATAAGGTCTAATTTGCCAGGAAGACTATTGTGTTCATTGATGGTCTTTCCGTTTCAAAGGAAAACAAACCAAAACCTTTGCAGTATGTTCTCTTTTCACCAGATTTACTCTTGTGGCTTCTAAGAAAAGAAGAAAATGGCATTTTCAGTGCAGTCCTGAGTAGTGGGGTAGCTGGGTAGGGCCCAGGGACAGTGCAGCTGTGCTGCCTCCTGAGCTGCTTGCTGGCCCAAAATGCAAGTTTAAAATGTTATTTTTTTAAATAGAATTTTTTAATTTTTAAATAGAATTTTAATTTTTAAATAGAATAGAACTGTTTATAAAAGCTTGCAGCCATGCATCTAAAAACGTGGGGAAACCCGAGAGCAAATCCCCAAATCTTTGACAGCCAGAGCAGTGACCCAATCTTTCTTGTTTATAGCACAAGACAGGTCACTTGATTGCTTACAGCTTTTCCCCTGATATCTGAAGATACACCTGAACATATGAAGTCCCAGTATGATTTAGTGAAAATTGCTGCCTAATTGAGCCATTTTCTTGTCAGAGAGGCTTCTTGATACTTTTCCATCCATCTGTCCACTCGATGGTCACCTGCTGCATCTATTCGTTATTTTTTTCCCAAAGTGGTTTGCTTCTACAAAAGTTCACCATACTGTCACTGGCCTTGTCATGATTCTGCTTTAAAGAAATGTACAGCTTTAAAAATGATCAGTTATTGCTGAGTTTTTCCACTTGGTTTTATCCAGCGGATGCTAAATTCTATGACTTGTTGCTAATTCAGTTCTATTCAGCCTTTTTGTGGCTGAAGGGGCATTCCCAGGGTGAAAGGGCGCCACCCTCATTTTGTATATTTGTGCATTATGGGAAAAGTCACAGGTGTAAGAACTTACCATAGCACACAGATGTGCCAGTTTATTTGTAAAATGACATTCTTGGACAGCCCTTGATGAACATTCAGATTGCCTTCCTTCAAAAGGCATGTGGCCAACTCTAAACAGTCTGGACCTGGCAAACTTTCTGGAATGTCTGCGCTCCTATGAGGCTCTCCATTCATTGCAGATGTACTAAGGCGGTCTTGCTAACTTTTCCACACTCATGTGAAATTCAGTCTGTGCATGTCCAAAGCTTCCGTATGGGAATACCACAATAATAAAGCACATCAGCTGTCTGACTATGCCCCTTACAAAATTGAGGCTATTACAGTACAGACTGAAGCAGAATCATCTTAGTTGCTTTCGTCTGTACTTTTTCTAGCTCTATGATGTCCTTTTTGGGGTACAGTCACAGAACGGCATGTGGTATTCCAAATGAGGCTGCACCATACAGAGGCACTTGTCTAACTCCATTGAAGTTAGTAGACTTACAATGGTGTGGCTCTGTTATGATTGTATTGTTAGGCTGAAATCGTAAGAACGCTTTCCTGAGAGCAAGTGCCATTGAATAAAGTTAGACTTCCTTTTGAGTAGACCTTCTTAGGAATGACCCTTAGAATTTTCCCTGTTCCTTCAAGATTTTCCAACAAATTATTGAAAGGTTGTTAAAGATGAGTTCAGAGAATTGCTGCTTAATATTTTGCTGACTTGCTGTTTTAATCTTTACAGCTTTTCTTTTGTACACTGCTTTGAGTACATATTAATAGAAACCCAGCAGATAAGTTTTATAAATGAAAAAAAATCATAATCTGAAATAATTTATTTTGTAAAATTAGCAACAAGTCATAGAATTTAGCATCCGCTGGATAAAACCAAGTGGAAAAACTCAGCAATAACTGATCATTTTTAAAGCTGTACATTTCTTTAAAGACAGAATCATGACAAGGCCAGTGACAGTATGGTGAACTTTTGTAGAAGCAAACCACTTTGGGAAAAAAATAACGAATAGATGCAGCAGGTGACCATCGAGTGGACAGATGGATGGAAAAGTATCAAGAAGCCTCTCTGACAAGAAAGTGGCTCAATTAGGCAGCAATTTTCACTAAATCATACTGGGACTTCATATGTTCAGGTGTATCTTCAGATATCAGGGGGAAAGCTGTAAGCAATCAAGTGACCTGTCTTGTGCTATAAACAAGAAAGATTGGGTCACTGCTCTGGCTGTCAAAGATTTGGGGATTTGCTCTCGGGTTTCCCCACGTTTTTAGATGGATGGCTGCAAGCTTTTATAAACAGTTCTTTTTATTATTATTTTTGTCCCCAAGTGTTTTTTCCCCAAAATTCAAGTATTACCTCTGTTTCCCCATACGGTAGCCATGCCATTAGTGGAATATCTGGCCTTTCAATGCTGGACATTTATGCTCAGACATATATTCTAAATATTTCAATGCTTCAGACATATATTCTAAATATCATGGGGGTGCAGACATTCCATTAATAATTATTAGTTTTTTCCCCCTTGATTATCATTGACTAAAAAACAAACAAACATGGCGCTGTTGCTATATTTCAGTAGCATTCCATGCACAGGACTAGAGTCTTTCTTGGACAGAATTTAAAAAAGGGCAAGACAGAAATGAAACTGTATGCACCAGCAAATATATAGAATAGGCAAACTAACTAAATTAGATTAAAAGTACTCTAAAAACAGTCTTCAGGAGGAAAGACGGCATGGCATAGCCCAATCTCCCCAGATCTCGGAAACTAAGATGGGTCAATACTTGGAAGGGAGACTGCCAAGGAAGGCTCTGCATAGGCAGGCAATGGCAGACCACCCCACTTGCATTGAAAGCCCCTTGCTGGGGTCGCCATAAGTCGGCTGCAACTTGATGATACTTTACACATACATAAATGGTCTTCAGCAGTTTATGGTAGGGTAACAAGTAGAAGTCAAAGGAGCCTCACAGGGAAGGAATCGTAGAACTTTGGCAGTGCCACTGAGAAGTCCATATCATCTGAAGGTGGAAAGAAGCAAAGCAGGTCCCTTCCATATGATGTTGTTGTTCGGGCAGGCTCATGTTGATGCTAGCAGTCCTTGAGAGATCTCGATCCCAAGCCATTCAGTGTTTTAGAGGCTTTGAACAAAGCCTGTAAATAAACAGAGAATTAACAAAAATAAAGCAAGTAGAATTAACATTCTAAATCCAGTTTGGACTTATTACCAACTGGATTGCTTCAGTTGATGTTTCCAAGAACCAGGGCAAACAACAATAATCCAGTCTGGAAGCCACTAGCACTTGTATAACTGTAGCTAGGTCAGATTTTGCTGGAAAAGATGAAAATTGTTGTATCAGCTTGATGTAACTGTTAAAAGGCATTCTTGGGCACAGCCCCCACCAGAATGTCCAGGATCAATACTTAAATCTAGTAGGTCATTCAGATTGCATACATAGGGTTGCCAACCTCCAGGTACTGGCTGGAGATCTCCTGCTATTACAACTGATCTCCAGCCAATAAAAGATCAGTTCACCTGGAGAAAATGGCCACTTTGGCAATTGGCATTGAAGTCCCTCCCCAAATCCCACCCTCCTCAGGCTCCACCCCAAAATCTCTAGATATTTCCCAACTTGGAGCTGGCAACTCTATGCATACATGAGTGTTCAGGGTTAGTAAATCCTATCCAACACAGGATAATCTGTATCACTAATCAATAGTACCTCCTTGTTAGGAGTCAGTTTCAGTTTGTTTACTCCCATACATTCTCGCACTTAATTTAGACACTGATACATAGTCTTCAGAAATTCCTTTGTATCTGTTGACAGAGATTTCACCTCCATAATGAATAGCTAATGAATATTGTAAACTGCTTTGAGACTCCTTTTGGTAGAGAAAAGCGGGGTATAAAAACCAACTCTTCTCCTCCTCCAAGATCTTTTCCTTTCTGCCAGTGAGCCAGTATTTGGCCCTTAACTGCTCAAAACAGTTCAGACTGTGCTTATTCCTATAAAATTATCCACACAATATGGCTTTTCACATATAATATGGTTACTAAATATGCTCATTAATGGTACAAAGTGCTAATTCTACCATCCAGTAACCAAAATCTATCATCAGACAATCGTGTTTCTTCATCTCCATTGTGCCTCAAAGTTGCCTTTGTTGTAAGATGCACTTTACAGCCCATTCCTGAGCCCCCCCCCCCCGAAACCTCTTAGGAGGCGGCCTGACCCCACCGCCGGCGTAAGTGCGTGTAATCACGAGATTACATGCATTTACGCCGGCGGGGAGGGCTGCTCCGCCGGTGCCAAAGCGCTGTGGAGCTGTGCCTCTTCCCTCCTCCTATGCGGCCTCTCCGTGGCACCGGCAACAGCATAGAGAGGCCACGCTGGCGCAGGGGGCAGGCCGGGTGGAGAAGCTGCCGGTTAGACAACTTCCTACCCCCTTTTAGCCACTTGCACCGGCGGCCGGAACAGTGTTGCTGCACCTGCTATTTTGCAGGCGCAGCCTCTCTGTTTTCAATGGGGCAAAAAAACCCAGTTAAACAAAAAAAAAAGCCGCAAAACGGCTTTTTTTTGTTTAATGGCGTAGGGGAAACGGCTTAGGAAGAGGCGCCGCTGCGCCTCTTCCCCGCCGTTCCCCTACTCCATCAGCTAAGGAATGGGCTGTTAAGCTGTTGTATATTATTGCTTAAATGTTGAGGAGGTTGGTTACTAATTTTTGTCCATCTACTGTTTCCTCTTGAATGGAAATATGGATTATAAATTCTTTTTTTAAAAAAAGAAGAAAAAGAAAAACGTGCATGCAAAAGTCATGTAAATTTGCCCCAAAGTGATGCAGGGTGAAAAATTCCTCCCTGTTACATATATGCCCCGCTGTGATAATTTTAAACTACTTTTTAAAATCTCTGTTCAACTCTCTGTGTTCCACGTAAGTGACCCATAACGCTCAAGCCATGAAGTGAAACCCATTTACTGCATTTCAGATGCAAAGAGGAATAAGAAAATAAGGCAGTTTGCTGATATTGTTTTGCTACGCTTGCTTGAGTTGCACTTTTCCTTTCCCCCTGGTTTTTTCAGACTTCTTGATCAGCTATGCATCATTGTTATCTGTTTTTCTTTTCACATATCTCCCTTTTTTGATTAGCGTAATTCGCATTTGGAAAAGAAGACAGCAATCCAATGCAAATGTAAATTGACTAATTTAAGGCAATTATCCTGTCAGATGATTAAGTTTGCTCACATCCATGGAAGGAAATAGGATAAACAGTCATTCATGAGAGTGTTGTGTGTGTGAGGGATGTATGTGTATGTGTTTGTACAGTTCCTTGAACTGCATACATATACACTATTACCAATACTAATTTATGTAGTATATTTCAGAATAGAGAGTTCCTTGTCAGTAACAGTAGCTCCTGGGTTACTTGCTCCTCTTTTCAAAATTCCATTAGCCTACTACACATTTTACAAATGCAATGTAGAATCATTACAGGGAAAGAAGGGCAAGATAAGTTAAGAAATCACAGGCAAAAAGGGATTTGTAGTGATACAATGTACATAATCCACCCACAATTCTAATATGATGACTAGGGGGAAAGCATTCACACAACTGGAAGTGTTTATTAGGCCCAACCAACCAGTAAAAAGGACAGACTATTTTCCCATTTAAATCTGACTTGCTTGTTTAGCCAGGTGATCAGTAGCAGTCAAATCATTGAAAATATCTCCAGATTTCTTTGTACTGTGGAGGGTAATCAACAATAAAATTTGTGAACCCATGCCAGAACTTACTGGACTTGAATCTAGGCATGCATTTCTGTTTATTAGGGAATATACTTTGTGGCTTCTCACAGCCTTTTAAAATCTAGAATTACAGTATCTCACAAGTGGACATTACATCCTTCAGCAATCTTAATTCATTTTTTTTAAATGACACAATCAAATACTAGACCTAGGGATCAATCCTAATCCGGTGTACTCAGAATCCTACATAGGTTTATTAAATGGTCCTTACTCCTGAAAAAGCATTTTTAGGATTGCACTGACAGTCACTAGATTTCTATGGACTGCTTTCCAAAAATTACATTATGTTCTCCCCTTTTAGTGCAGTACTCTCAAGGCAACCTCCAACAACAGCTAAAAACCATAGCCTACGCTATTGATGAGTCTGTCAAAATCTTAACAAGAATAAGCCAACAAACAAGGAAGCAAAACAATGACCCACCCACTGGAAAAGTTCAATCAACATCCCAATTCTAAAAAAGGAGACATCAAAGATTGCAGCAAATATTAGATCATTTCATTCATTTCCCATGCAAGCAAAGTGATGCTCAAAAATTTACAACAAAGACTCTTACTGCATATTGAATTAGAAATGCCAGATGTTCAAGCTGGATTCAGAAAAGGAAGAGGCCCCAGATATCATATTGCAAATTTATGATTGTTACTGGAGCATACCAGAGCATTTCAGAAGAAAATCAGCTTGTATTTTATAGATTACAGCAAAGCTTTCACCTGTGTAGATCATGAATAGGTATGGATGGTTTTAAAAGATATGGATGAGCTGCAGCATCTGATTGTCTTGATGTGTAGCCTGTACTCTGAACAAGAGGGTCATGATAGGACAGAATATTGCGAAGCAGAGTGGTTTCCAATTGGCAAAGTTGTCAGACAAGGAAATATTACTATTGTCAGACAAGGAAATATTACTATTTCCCCATCTGTTCAATCTATATGCAGAACACATAAGGAAAGCCAGATTAGATTTAGTCTATTCCTTTCCCTAGATTTAACAGCCACTGGCTATCCATCAACCACTTCACACTCCATTAGCTAACACTGATAGATTAACATTGTTAGGATGTTTTTATTCCCTTTATTTTTTAAAATATTGGTAATAGTATTAGTATACTCAAGTTTTAAGTCTTAGAGTTTTAGAGTTTATCTTTATGGTTTTTTAGTCTGGAGAGTGTGAGGCAGACACTGTACTCTGCTTCAGAGTTCTTTGATTTATCTTATTTTATCTTATTTGGGCTATTTTGTATTTATTTATTTTCTGTTTGTTTTACTCCCAAACTTTTAATCTATTAATATTCTTTTTTATATTTGACATTTGACATTTTATTTTATATCTGATTTTATCTATATTTTATGTTTCTTCTTATTTTATCATAAGGGAGGAGGGGGGAGGCAAGAAAAAGGGGGAAAGGAAAATGAAAAGAAAGGGAAAAGGAGTAGAAAGGGGGTGGTTGGAAAGGTGGAAAGGGGAGAGATACAAAGGAGAAGTGAGGGGGAAAACACACCTACTTTAAATGGGTTGCAAACGCCCCATGAATGGTTCTAATCCTGAGGTCTCCCATCCCAAACTGCGGAAAATAGATGATCTCTTGAACTTCCCAACTTGTAATAAATACACTGCCCTAGCCCTTGATGTCCCTGCCCCCTCTAAGTTTAAGAGTAATGAAGGAAAAACCAATTATTCTGAAGATAGATCCTGAGACAAAAACAGTCTTGATTCATTCATAAACTACGCATTAGATAATATTGTGGACCCAACGGTAACTCCTCCAGCAGTAGGGGTTCAGACAGACAATGCTGGGATGATTGCTCAAAGCTCTCAAACTAACTTACAGATGGATTAGTGAAGATGGAGTGAAAACTAGTGGAAGGAACATTAGCATTTTGAGATATGCAGATGACACCACATTACTGGCAGAAAGAAGTGATGACTTGAAACAACTACTGATGAAGGTTAAAGGAGAAACACCTAGAAGAATTATATAGGTTCATCATAAGTTGGAATCACACGCACTCTAAAACCATAAAGCCCAACTATAAAAAGTTATCTAAAAACAGTGTTGTTTGGGGGGCCCTATCATAGACTAAAGGCAAGACCAAGGAACAGAGTATCATTCCAGTGTCTTGGGGGCAGGGGATGACACAATATAAAAAAGCAGTATAGAAGAGAAAGGCAGGAAATCACAGTAATTGTCCCCATAACAAAGACAACATGTTGTTAATTGTACTTGAGTGGTGACTATGAACAGGCCCCTTATGAATGTTTCATGGTGACGGTTAACTAATTTTCTTGTCTTCAGAAGCCGAAGGACTAGATCAGCTTATCAATTTATGTGGATAATAAATTTGCCCTTTTCTACATGTGATTGGACAGTGTGAAGGTGCATAAATTTAGGTTCAGGATTTTTATTAATATTTTTTATTTGTTGTCTGTTTGTGAACTTTCATGATTTCTTATGAAAAGATGGAAGATGCATGGAACAGTACACTTTTCAAATATTTAGCAAAATGCTAGATACACACAGCTTTTAGACCTGAACAAATGAAATGCCAAGTACAAATGGCAAGGAGTAAGAATATTCTCACAACTGGACAACTGGTAATTAATTGTCATAGAAAGGATTAGAGGATGTCACTTCATATATAAACAGGCACTTATTTAAAAGTTATCTGAAGTCAGTTCTTTGTTCTTCGAGGATAAATCTGCTGAACCTCTGTGTTAGAACACTTTAACACATCAGGAACTTGAAGACAAAACCAGTGTGCTTTTTAGTTTCCTGAAAATATTTCATAATTGTGTACCATTATAAAAATTTTGCACTTTGGTTATATCTTTTTGCATCTATGCTGAATTCCAAACTTCAAGTACTAGCCTAGAGGTGCCTTTTTCCTACAGCCTCCAGGTACTAACTGGAGATCTCCTGCTATTACAACTGATCTCCAGCTGATAGAGATCATTTCACCTGGAGAAAATGGCCACTTTGGCATTGAAGCCCCTCCCCTCCCCAAACCCTGCCCTCCTCAGGCTCTGCCCCAAAAATCTCCCACCGGTGGCAAAGAGGGATGTGGAAACCCTATTCAGACTTTAGAGTTCAGTCTTGGGACCTTAGGAGCGTCTCCGTGTGTTGCATGCGCTCAGGTGTGAGCTTCTGTTTCCCTTCCTGTTACAGGTATTTAAGCTGGGTGTGTCCAGAACCAAAGGTCAAGAGAGTCAAAGGATGCTTGGCTCTTGGTACATGACTTGACACCTATGGCCCTGAATGAGTGGATCCAGAACTAGCTAGGGTGTGGTTATTACCCTTTGTCTGTATGTTTATTGTAATTATATTTTTAAACCTCTTTTGGGTTTAAAAGCAGGAAAAATTAACTGGGGAGAAAAGCAGGGAAAAATAAACTGTGCCTTGCACTGCAATACGTCCTTTGTTTTGTATGTTTGGATTTGGAGCACGTTTGTTAAACACACGAGATCTCTCTTTTTGAACATGGACTTCAGTTTTCATGCAATGCCTGTATGTGTATATCTCATTAACAAGCATGTGCAATTGACTGGTTACGCTTACTCAAAATTGATTTTTAAAAACCCCATGAAACTAAGTTTTTTTAAAAAAAATTCCTCCCCACCACCCCACCCAAATCAATATCCAAAGCCATATTGCATTTAGGCTGAGTCTGATGGGGATAAGTGGCATTATTTACCCTTATATGCACATTTCTAATTCAAGGGTAGCTATAATGGGTTCAGGCTAAATAGTATACTGAGAAAGATGACCACAGGTAGTAAAAATAGGTCAGGCAGGCAGTAGAAGCTTTGTTACTATAGTGATGATTTAATATACAGTTTAAAGAATCTGAATGTGACTTAATGAAGGGGCTTTTTTTCATCACTCTATTAACATCTCAACCCACCTTGTGTTCTGACTTTTAAATGTCACAGACTATTTTTTGTGAAGGGCTGAGGGTGATCAAAATTGCAATTAATAGTGGCCATACTGACTAACTCTTCTGAGATTTATTTGCTCCAGGTTATCCATCCTTTGATGTTGCTCCAGATGTTTCCCAACATAGTTAAATTATGGAACTCCCTGCCCCAGGATGTAATGATGTCTGCCAGCTTGGAAGGCTTTAAGAGGGGAGTGGACATGTTCATGGAGGAGAGGGCTATTCATGGCTACTAGTAAAAATTGATACTAGTCATGATGCATATCTATTCTCTCCAGGATTGGATGGGCATGTCTATTGTATTAGGTGCTTTGGAATACAGGCAGGACAATGATGCTGCAGTTGTCTTGTTTGTGGGCTTTTTAGAGGCACCTGGTTGGCCACTGTGTGAACAGACTGCTGGACTTGATGGACCTTGGTCTGATCCAGCACGGTCTTTCTTATGTTTCTTATGTTCTTAAACCGACAGCTTCCTGGTATACTAGGCATCAGGAATTTGATGGTGCAAGGGGAGGGGACACCAGGGGACAAGCCAGTCTCTCACCTCTACCAGCCTGCACTTCTAGGCTGCTACTCAAGTCTCAGCAGAGTTGCCATTCCTGAGCATTCTGGAAACCAGCCAGATCCATATGGCTGCAGATGTGGATGATCTTAACAGGTCCACCACTCTTATGGCATGGGGGGGGGGAGGGATAACACCAACCAAACTTTGCACAGGAAGAAGTTATAATAGAAGCACTTAAAACTAAATATCAGAAACCAGCTCAGCTCAGAACTGTAGATCCAAGTTATGCCCCCCATCATGTATTGTGTACAAAACCACCTGGATTAGCTCCATAATTGCCGCTGAGGCTTTGAAATCCTGAACAGAGCCTGATAAGGTAGGTCGTTTATGCATGGGAGCTTTACCTGAGGTTCGTTGCTCCCTTGACCCACACTTTCCTGTTGGGAATCTATGCACCAGCAGTCTCCAAGCCCAAAACAAGAGCCCGCCCCTTTAAATGCTGCTGTGTAATTGGCTTACATTGTAGTATTTACTGTGAGAGAAAATTGCCCCCCAAAACCCAACTGCTACATAAAAAAGCGTTTTAAGAACAAAAAACAAAAAAATGGAGAAATCTGAAAGGGGGGGGGGGGAAGAAATCCAACCTCGTTTTTAAAAAGCCTTCCTTCTGTGCAGAAACAGCTCTGAAGAAGCAGGAAGTATTTGAATCCCGTCGTCCGTCCATGCTGCTTTTTAATTGCCTGTAAGAGAAACCAAGCTTGTGTGTGCTGCACTTTGCCTTATGCATGGGGATTTCACCTGGGCTGATCTCAGGGGAGAGGGAAGAATCGGGTTAACAGAGGAACGGGAAGACATGGGATTTGTGAGGGCTGGCAGCAAGGTCATCTCTAATGGAGAGAAAACTCATGCATAACTCCAAGGAACAACCGAGACAGACCGGGGGCGAACGTGAGTGAAGGTACCCATGCATAAACGACCTCAGACTCAGCATGAATGTTGAAATCCATTATCACAGTCTAGGGGTCTTCATCACCAGGTCAGAGATTACCTCCACTAGCTCAGCCAGAGGTATCATTGGATGGTGCAACAATAAGTTCCAAAGTTGTTGCAGAAGCCTGAAATAAAAGCATACAATCCAAATTGCTGATTACCTGCATTGGGTATCTCTGAAGGTGAAAGTCTCTCTGAAGATTGATAGTGCAAATTATGAGAATTCAGAGATTTCATAAATGGTATGGGAAATCCAAAACAGCTCTATTCTCAGTGCTATCCTTGCCCTTTTTAGAGACGCAGCTTTGAAAGATGGTTTTCTGTAAACAGCTAAGATGTATGGACTAAATCCTATCATTTGTGAGAGTGTTTTGACAGATATTTTGACCTTTCAAGTTATGTGTTGCACAGAGCACGATTTGCAATTGACTAGAGATTTGGTATTTTGCTACAAAGTACCCATAATGAGCTTACTTTAAAGCACTGGTTCCCAACCAGGGGTCCACGGACCCCCAGGGGTCCGCGAGAACTAAATTAAGGTCCGTGAAACAAAGTTATAAACCCATAATAAATTAATATTTTCAATTAAAAGTTCTCTATTATTAAAATATATATTCAAATATTATTCTAAGTTTAATGTTTAACTAACAGTTATGATGAAAGTTTATTTTCAAATTCTCGGAATTTTTATTTTGAACCTTGGGGTCCCTGCACCGAACAAAAAAGTCCTAGTGGTCCCTGGTCAAAAAGGTTGGGAACCACTGCTTTAAAGGGATCAAATAGGCTGAAGAACTAAGTTATCAGAAGTATTGATTTAAACACAGACCAGTGTGTATAATTAGTGGAAAACAAATTGTATCAGAAAGAAACTGAAACCTTATTAGAAACCTTATATTTTAATGGAGCAGATTGTGTAAAAATGAAGTGATCACTGACTACAGTTCAATATCTTCATGGCCTGGATTCAACACTGATGAAATCAGGGGAAATCACCATTTGCTCATGGTCATTGTGGGGACGTTCATCAGCCCAGCCTATTACAGACAAGCCAGGTAATAACCAACCCTCTGCAAGGGCCATGTTTTCAGTAGCCAAAAAGAAAATAAGTTTTCTAAAACTATGTTCTTTTCTGAACATTTGCCAGGTTCTGAGGTTGGGGCAAGGCTTGAGTGATAGAAGGCTCAGAAAAATCCTAAGTAAAGGATTTCAGAGGTGATTCATAAAATTATACTATATTGTAAGTCCTTGTAGACTAAAATTATGCAGTAGCCTTGAAAAATTACTATGAGGATATGCCACCATGTGGCCTGAGGTTTATCAAGCGTGTACTGCTAAAGTAAATTGGAAAGCTAGATGGGCTGTTATAAGGACCATGACAAGTGTGCCTGTTAAGGGCTTGGATCTACTGTGTGATAGCCATGTGTTTGGTACATTGTTTTCCAGTTGTTGTTGTTGTTTTTAAGATAACGGCTTAGTAAGAGGACTATTTACCGTGGCGCAGAGTGTTAAGCTGCAGTACTGCAGTCAAAAGCTCTGCTCACGACCCGAGTTTGATCCCAACGGAAGTTGGTTTCAGGTAGCCGGCTCAAGGTTGACTCAGCCTTCCATTCTTCCGAGGTCGGTGAAATGAGTACCCAGCTTGCTGGGGGTAAAGGGAAGATGACTGGGGAAGGCACTGGCAAACCACCCCGCAAACAAAGTCTGCCTAGCAAACGTTGAGATATGACGTCACCCCATGGGTCAGGAATGATGGGGTGCTTGCACAGGGGATCTTTACCTTTTTTTAAAGAGGACTATTTAATCAATTTGAAGTGGTATCTTTATTATGCAAGTACAAAATTAAATTGAGTCCATTTCTTCTTATCCATAATCCAATCTATTTGTAAATAGGGCAGGTAAGAGTCTTTAGAAAAACACTGTCCTTCAGATAATGTTGACAGTGATAATGGGCGAAAACGCATGGTCGCTTTAGCCTCCTTTATTCCCTGTTTCAGCCAGGATTGAGCCAGGATCAAACGCATGCGTTTCGCCGAACGTGTGTTCGATCCTCTCTGAATCCTAGCTGAAACAGGAAATAAAGGAGGCTAAAGCGACCATGCGTTTTTGCCCAATGTTTAAATGAAACAAGATATGGATACATGGATATCTCCCCACATATTTTATCATACAGCCTTCACTCTAGATGAGTGTCCTCATGACATCAACACGGAGCCAAATCTGATTGGCCATGTAGTGCCCTGATGTCACCACGTTCTCTGCACGACTCAAGATTGACAGGTATCACTTCAGAAGAAGGAAGCCCTAACTAGAAAGATGTGTAAAGCAGCATCGAATAGAGGAACAAATTGCATTCATGGGATTTTTAGAAATAAACATTCTCTCAGTTGAGGGATTGGGGGAATACTTCACCCACTCATCAGTTGCCAAACATGCTTTCAGTCCAGGAATCAAAACAGGATAATGTTTATCACAGCACCACACTCGGATTTTTGTACAAAAGAAATTCATGGTAAATTGGGCTCACCCAACTCTCTTCCCCCCCCCCCATTTTTTCCCTTTTCCTTGGCTACTATTTCGTTTTATCTTTTGTATGTAGCAGGGCTTATCAGTTAATTAGGATGTTACCTCGCATACATTACTATCATCTAGAAATGCTTGACTTTATGAAAGGGCTATGGTACTTGGAGAATACGGCTACGCAAATTCACCACACCTTCTGGGAAAGCCACTTCCTCTTTACCAGAATTTCCTGTGAAATAAACTGGAAACTTTGCAACTTGCTTCACAAGATGGTTGCTAAAATAACAAGGTTTTTCTCTTTGAAATTAACAGCTTTAATTTGTTTGCTTTCATGCTCCAAGCATTTGTTACATTTTAAAATCACTTTTTGTCCAAAAAAAGGAACATCTAGGTCGCTTAGTTATAACAATCCCAAATTAACAAATAATTCAAAACATGACAAGTCTTTAACTCCAGCACCAAACAGCACCATTAAATATCACTCTTTTAAAGCAGCCACAATGTCTTTTATCTCAAGAGGAAACTCGCTGATGTCAGTACTGACACTGGAAGAAGAAGGAGAAGAAGAGGAGGAGGAGGAGAAGAAGTAGAAGAAGTACTAAATGTTGAATTAAAAAAAGAAGAGTCCATTTGCTAGCTTTCAGGAATTAACAGAGGCTAAATGTCCTGAATTACAGCACACAAGAGAAAATCAATATTGTCTCTTTCATCTGCACTTCAACATCCTACCAATGAGGAGATTGTGAAGACACTGACATTTCTTAAAATAAGCAGGGACTTGTTAATCAGTATATTATTGCCTTGGGCAAATCCTGAAGCCAGGATTCCTATTCTTCTGACTCTGCATAAGTGTCAATTATTGAAGCAGGCTGTTTGTGATGGCCTTTAGGTTATACAGGTTACAAACCTAAGAGGATGTTTTTGTTCTATGACAGTAAGTTCAGTGGGTGGCAGAGGAATAATTAATACAATGGCTTTCAGGGAACGTGTAGCATTAATTGATCTGCCAGTGAAATCAGTGTTCAGACATAAAGGGCTATGAACCTGTATGTTAGCTCTTCAAAAGATTCTGGCCAAAGGTTAATGCTGACATTGACTTTGCTTGAAAATAATTGTCCAGAAATTTGGCTTTATTGTGGGGAAAAATCCCAGTATGTATGGAGTATATTGTACATTTTTACATGCAGAATTCTTGTTGGGTGGTAGAAAATGTGATCTCATAAAATCATAGAGTTGGAAGGGGCCATACAGGCCATCTAGTCCAACCCCCTGCTCAATGCAGGATCAGCCTTAAGCATCCCTGGCATGTGTTCGTCCACCTGCTTCTTGAAGATTGCCAGTGAGGGGGAGCTCACCACCTCCCTAGACAGCTGATTCCACTGCTGAACTACCCTTACTGTAAAAAAAAAAAATCCCTAATATCCAGCCGGTACCTTTCTGCCTGTAATTTAAACCCATTATTGTGAGTCCTATCCTCTGCTGCCAACGGAAACTGTTCCCTGTTTCCTCTAAGTGACCACCCTTCAAATACTTAAAAACAGCAGTCATGTCCCCCCTCAAACTCTTCTTCTGCAGACTGAACATTCGCAATCCCTCAGCCTTTCCTTGTAGGGCTTGGTCTCCAGGCCTCTGACCATCCTCATCACTGTCTTCCGTACCCTCTCCATTCTGTCCACATCCTTTTTGAAGTGAGGCCTCCAGAACTGCGCACAGTATTCCAGGTGTGGCCTGACCATGCGGTGTCCAACAGGACTTTGACATCTTGCTACTTGGATGTTATGCCTTTGTTGATTCACCCCCAAAGACCGCATTAGACCTTTTCCCCATTGCATCACACTGACTGGTCATATTTAGATTACAGTCCACCCATACCCCAAAATCTTGTTCACACACACTGCTGCCCAGAAGTGTATCCCCCATCCAGTATGCATGCTTCTTATTTTTGTTACCCAGATGTAGGACTCTGCCCTTATCCTTATTGATTTGCATTGTGTTCACGTTCACCCACTTTTCCAGAGTGTTCAGATCTCATTGAATTCTATATCTTCTGGGGTGTTTGCTGCTCCTCCCAATTTGGTGTAATCTGTAAATTTAACGGTAGTCCCTCCACTCACTCTGCTGTTTGCTGCCCATTGAAATCCATATGATCGTCTCCTTCTCCCAGCACTTCTCCTTCCTTTGGCTAATGGCAGGGGTCACAATGTGTTTCCTTGCAGCCACAGCACACTGACCGTTGAAACAGAAATCTGTCTTTTTGACAGGGAAGGTAAACAGGTTCCCACCAGCTGTTGGTCAGTTATTCTTTAGGGGCAGCTGGGTGGGTCTGTTGCAGCAAAGTCAAACAGAACCGCTATTGCAACAACAACAAAACCTAATAAGATTGATTTCAGCAGAAGCTTTCACAAGTCAATGCCCACTTCATCAGATGCCATCTTTAAGGCAATGCTGGACTTCTGTTTGATTTTATTTGACCAATAGATCCCTCTACTAGTGTTTTTGCTGGGAGGAAGAGGTTAAAGACTTTAAAATAGCTTTTCAGTAGGATGCTCTCTGTCTGTCCTTGGTTGCACTTGAATGGGGAAAATATAATATGTGACCTGGGCTACCCACAATTTCCTAGTGATAGTTTCTGTGATAGTGGCAACATGGGTTTTTTCCAGCTGCTGCAGACAACAAGATTTCTAGATTTCTCCCGGGTAGTTGTGGTTGAGAGCATAGATGCCGTGTGTCACACATTATATTCTCCAGAGAAATGTTCCCTCAAGTAGAAGGGGGCAGGGAGGATGTTCAGTGTCTGGACTGGCCTTAAGGCTTCAAGTCTTTTATTGAGGGTACATCTGAAGTTGCTTGTGAAACTTGACTAAGGAGACAGTACAGAATCAGCTTAAAACTGCATGACACACAATTGCTGTTCAAAAGTAAAACATTCCTTTGTAATGTTTCAGATTAGGACTTTAGACTGTTGTTTTACGCCAGCTATTTCACATGCTGGACGATGTTTGTTCGTAGCAAGATGTCTGGCAAAAGAAGTGTGCAATTATTTTCATACAGGCATCCCCGGTTTTGTATAGGAAGAAGGTACCACAGTATGCATGCAAAGTAGAATGTAATTTATCTGAAACATCTTTTCATTCCACTTTTTTTCCTGTAAATAATTCCGAAAAACGGGTATAAATTGGCTATTTGAAAATATTCCACTTGTATTAAAGACAGAATGCCATTCTTGTGTAGTTGTGGGATTAGAGTGCTGAAAATACTAATGGCTTCCCCTTGTCCTGCCAAAGTAATAGCCAATTGTATGTTGTTATGCTGGTAGACTGACAATCATATCAAGAGTAGAATCAAATGGCCAGTAGAAATTGATTCCAGGGTTTATACATATCTTGTGCAGAAAGATGACAAAACTATACCATCATCGCATATTTAAGCAGGCTTGTCATCAGATCATAAGGTTCATATCTCAACACAAAATTGCTGTGTAATGAGGCCTTTTCTTCTGTGGGAATTTTTTATTCTCTTAGCAGATTTGACAATCACTAACACTAAAGTGTTGTTATTATCTGTGATTCGAGCTTTAGTTTTTCTGATACCAAGATCAGTTTGTTAGTTTTTTATTATCTCCATAATGTCAAAATATGAAGAGGATTTGGTTTTGGGCCTTTTTGTTTAATAAGCTTCCTATGATTTCATGAGGATTAGGTGTTCATTTTGTCTCGGAAAAGAGTCTTATTTATCTAGGGGGATAAATCTTCTGCAGGGGGGAATTCCAATGTTGTAGTTGTTTGTGCTTAAAGCACAAAGAGTAATTTATGCACAAGCTGAGCAACTGCAAACCCAGGTGGAGCTTTCTTTGGAGATTTTTCTGGAGCATTTTCCTATCTTGAAGAGGCAAGCCTCTCTACATTTTGAAAGCTGTTTCCCTCTACAGAAGTAGGAGCTGCTGAAGAAAAATCTTCACCCAAAGAAGCGGCTATACATACAGGTGTTGTGTGTCTGTCGAAGTTATTTCTTGGATCAACCTTAGCCAAAGAGTGCTGAAAACTTTTTCTAGTTAGATTTTATCATTTGATATAGATAACGTTTTTTTGAGAGCCCCATGGCACAGAGTGGTAATCTGCAGTAGCCGTCTCAAGGTTGACTCAGCCTTCCATCCTTCCGGGTTGGTAAAATGAGTACCCAGCTTGCTGGGGGTAAAGTGTAGATGACTGGGGAAGGCACTGGCAAACCACCCCATAACTATAGTCTGCCTAGTAAACGTCAGGATGTGATGTCACCCCATGGGTCAGGAATGACCCAGTGCTTGCACAGGGGACTACCTTTACCTAAAGATAACTGATCGCAAAGCTACAATAGTTATCTTTTCACTGAAGCCTGATAGGTTGGATCCAAAGATATACTTCCACTCGCTGAAGAATCTTCCACTTAAGTCTTGGAAAGATATTTCTATTCTGTAATGTTTCCACAAATTACAAGGGAATGGAAGAGTATCCTAGGATTGAAATGACAACCTGGATTTTATAAACGTCCTGGGAGATACTTAGTGTGTGCGTGTGAAACTGGAATATACTTACCAATTAATTACCCTTTCCCTTAATATAATAACAGCAATTAAAAACAAAATTAAAAGCAGAAAGACTATTTCTCTAAAGAGTTCAAAATGGGAAGCAATAGGAAAAGTATTATTTTTTTATACTGAGCTACTATTGGAGGTATAAAGGAATAGCATGGCAGACTTAGGCTGCTTTCACACACGTTGGACATTGCACTTTCAATGCGTTTTAGCAATTGTTTGCAACTGGATTTTCCTGTGTGAAACATCCACTTCCAAATAGTCACTAAAGCTCACTGCAAATGCATTATCCAACATGTATGAAAGTAGCCTTAGGGCATCACCAGGAAAAAAATAACGTTGGTTATTCAATAAAGCAACGCGTAAGAAAGTTATTATAACCTAGAATTCAGCCCATCAAAATAGAGTGTTTAATGACATGGGCAGCCCAATCCTAAGGGGGTGGTAGTTAGTAGAAAGCCAGGGATGGCACAGCCGAGCCACCTCTTGAAAGACTTCCCAGCCCGGGGGGGGGGGAAGGGGGATTAAAACAGCATTAAAAAAAAACCTATGAAACTACCCCATTGAGTTTCATGGGTCTACGCCAGCTATTTTGCAGACGTAACTCGACACCTGCAAAATGACGCATTGGGCGAATGGGCTTTGGAAGCTGCCTAAAGGCAGCTCCACCCCTGGGAATGCCCTGGGAATGCCCCCTGGATTCTGATGCAAGCACTTGTGCTGGCAAAACACTGCCAAGGAGGCAGCGCCAGCGCGCGAGGCTTGCACTGCCGCCTCACTCTCCTAGTGTAAGTCACCCTGCACCGATGTCCATGCCACTTTGGATGGTGCAAGTGCCATGGACGCCAGCACTGGGGTCATGCCGACTCCTAAGCGGCTCCACCCTCCCCTTCAGGATTGCTTGGTAAGTTGTGGGCTGTTACCGCACTAGGTATTCCCAGCGATGTATTAAGAGTTTGAAAACGTTATAAAAAATACTGTTCGCACTTTCTATGTATTCCCACCGATGTATTAAGAGTTTGAAACTGTTATAAAAAATACTGTTCGCACTTTGTTTGGCCCCTATAGCTGTGAAGACGTCTTCCAACCATTTTTTAGCCGTGGCATCCAAAAACCCTTTTAAAGCGATGTTCTTTTTATAACATTTCCGAACTCTTGATACATCGCTGGGAATACCTAATGCGGTAACAGCCGTGCTTTGACTTCTAGAATGTCAAGAATGTCGTTAACACCTCTTCTCCTTTTGACTGCAATCTAGAGTAGATAATAACCACTGTCCTTTTTTATTATTTATTTAAATCAATGTTTAATATAACAAGGCAGGAAGTAATTAAACCATTCAACGTTAAGGGGTAGTAGTTACGCATAACAAGAAAAAACTTGGACCTGCTCCTGCAACTATCCCTGGTATGGCTATCATTTCTAACTCTGACAACTAGCTGGCGCTGCCACATGCAGGTGTGGATCTTAGGTCAGTCACAAGTGCTGGCTCTAGGACCATAGATAACGTTCCATGCATATTTATAAATTATTACTAATATGTTCATTCATAGTCCTCCTTTCTCATGGGATTACAAGTATAATAAAAACATTTCGTGATATGATAAAATGTATGATTAAAATTGTACATATGAAACTGTTTATTTTTTCTTAAAATATTTGTGGTTCGCCTCCCTTATCTCATTCTTATATATCTAGTTAACTTTTCCTTAGTAGCAATATTATATGCCTTTTTAACACTTCCAGGACATAATTCTATGAATAACCTAACAGGGAAACTAACAGTTATTTAAATTGAATCTAGTAAGTGCTTTAATTATCTCCAATGGTTACCCCAATAAACTGCAAATTGGAAGCAAGTCCATTACCTGCAAATTTCATTTGTTTGCTATACAGTGCATCTCCAGCATTTGCTAGAGGCACTTAGAGATGTTCTGTAGTTTGTGTGTGTAAAGTGCCGTCAAGTCGCAGCTGACTTACGGCGACCCCTTTTGGGGTTTTCATGGCAAGAGACTAACAGAGGTGGTTTGCCAGTGCCTTCCTCTGCACAGCAACCCTGGTATTCCTTGGTGGTCTCCCATCCACATACTAACCAGTGCCGATTCTGCTTACAGTATATACTCGCATATAAGCCGAGTTTTTCAGCCCAAAAAAAGGGCTGAAAAAGCCGGCCTCGGCTTATACGCGGGTCAATACGGTAGAGGGGGGAGGGAGGAGGGAGGGGGAAACTTACCGCCGCCATCTTTTCCAGGCCGGGAGCGGCCTCCAGAGCCCCCCTGCGGCCGCAGGGAGGGCGCTCAGCCGCCCCCGCCACCTTTTCTCGGCCCGGAGCGGCCTCCAGAGCCTCCCTGCAGCTGCAGGGAGGGCGCTCAGCCGCCCCCGCCGCCTTTTCTCGGCCGGGAGCGGCCTCCAGAGCCCCCCTGCGGCCGCAGGGAGGGCGCTCACCCGCCCCCGCCGCCTTTTCTCGGCCGGAAGCGGCCTCCAGAGCCCCCCTGCGGCCGCAGGGAGGGCGTTCAGCCGCCCCCGCCACCTTCTCCCGGCCGGGAGCAGCCTCCAGAGCCCCCCTGCCGCCGCTCCCACCGCCATGAGCGGCCTGGGGGGGGCCTCCTGCAGCTGCAGGAAGGCCGCCCCCACCGGATCCGCCACTTCCCGCCGCCAGGAGCCCAGAAGGTAAGCCTGCTGGGGGGGAGGGGTTATAAGCCGACCCTCGGCTTATACGCGGGTGCCTAATTTTTCCCCATTTTTGGGGAGAAATTAGGCACCTCGGGTTATACGCGGGTCGGCTTATACACGGGTATATACGGTAGCTTCTGAGATCTGTAGTTTACACAAAGTCAAATATCACAGATGTGAAATGATGAAAACGACAGGTCTCACAAACCAGCCAACGTGTTAAGCATGTGGTTAATTTTCCTCTTGAAACCAGTTGGACATAATTATGCTTTACTGTGACTGGGTTATTCTGTGAGCCATGGCAAACACACTCCATTCAGGGATGGTCTGGCCCTTAGACTTACTGGAAAGGTTCCCATTGGATTGTTCCCACTGGTCTGCTGCCAGGGAAGGTCGCTGGTAGTTAGCAACACTGTCATGCGTGCTGGCAGTGTCAAAGGGGGTTGCTTAGCTTGGACCTGGGCCACAGTGACAATTCACAACGTCACCAAAAGAAAACAGGCTGTGATTCCATAAGATCCCCCAAAACCTCCCGCCAGTGGCAAAGGGGAACCTGGCAACCCTACCCACATGTCCTTGTGGATCTCGCACTTGTTTTGTGTATTTCCAGAAAGCTATTATGAAGGCAAGTGCTTCTTTCAACAGTTTCACACAAGTGAATGCATAAAACTAAAATTATTCATGTTAAAGAAACCTAAGTAATTACTTGTGCATATATTAATCATGTCTCCTGTGTTGGCAGAAAATGCTGTCTGGTTTGTGTTTCCTGACATCCTTTTAACAAATATTAGGACGAATGACAGATCATTAGACGTCATTGTTCATTGGTTGCTACTGTTAAACTTCAATTTCCTTACACTCCCTTGAACAATGAAATGACCATCCAAGCAGAACCCCTTGAAGGCAAGGTGTAACATCTTGTTAGTGCCAGTATCAATCTTAGATGTTAGTGTTGCCTTATAGAAGTGTGCAGCTCTACCTACACAGGCTTTATAGTCTGCCATACTATAACTGTAGTACTTAGTTCTACATCACTTCTATTTTATTATATCTTATTAGAGAACAGACATCTCTTCTTCATGTCAAATCACCATGCACTGTGGTAGGAAGATGGCTTGTGTTGGATATTGCTTGTTACTTCAAAATTATGTTGGATCCTATGGGCCAGTTCTTGTAATGGTAGTACTTTCCTCTGGCTCAAAGAGCCTTCTGCTAACACCAGAGGCTCTAAGAGCCTCTTGGCCTTAGCGGATCTGTAGGATCCAACCCATAGTGACCAAATACAATGATTATTTGACTGTTTCCCCCATTCAGGTGTGTACGTCTACATTTTCCTTGTGGTGATATATGACATAAAAATGGCTGAGCATGGTCCACTTCATGATGAATTCTGAAGGTACACATCTGAGCTGTTGCAAATATTTTGCTCGCTGAAAACAACATTATCAGAATTTATCTAATGATGGGTTCCGTTCCTGAACTCTGGAACTTGTTGGCTTCTGGAACTATATTTCTTATTCTTTGCGCCACTGTTATTTTGGTTTTGCTGATGTTGTTACAGAACTAAAATATATTGTGACAGTTACAGTGAGAAAGAGAGAAAAAACAGTTGGTATGTATCTTGTCTCTCACAAACACGTGTGCACCCCAAGGTCTCAGTAACATAACAGCAAATTGTGCATTCAGACATTTTGAACATAACCTTATACAGAGAGTGAGTACTCTATCGCCCCCTCTGGCCTACCATCAAACTGCACTCTGTATTGCAACAGTATCCTCTTCCCATGTGTAGAGATTTGTGCAGTTATTTTAGATATGTTGAGCTAGGCTTGTGCTTTGCAGGAAGAAAAATAGAAGTTAAAGCTGAAGCGGGCTGGCTGCTAAGTCAGTTATATGTATTTAAGAAGTAATTGAGGAGAAGCAATTGGATGGAGAGGCCTAGTTCTCAAAAAGGGATTAGATTTGCAGAAAGGGAGAGGTTTCTATGTAAAAGTACTGAGAGAATTGTTCTGCTATGTTGTTTGTTGCCTTTATTGTCTCTCTCTTCAACTTGAGAACATGGTAAATAAAGTTATTTGGAGTTTATATGTTTAGCTCGCTGACATTCAGTTGAGCACAATTGTAAGCCAACCAGAACATCTTAAAGGCTGCTTTAGGGTTGCCAATGCCAACCTCCAGGTGGTAGCTGGAGATCTTCTGCTATTACAACTGACCTCCAGGTGATAGAAATCATTTCCCTTGGAGAAAATGGCTGCTTTGGCCATTGGACTCTATGGCATTGAAGCCCCTCCCCTCTCCAAACCCCGCCCTCCTCATGCTCCACCCCCAAAATCTCCAGGTAATTCCCAATCCGGAGCTGGCAACCCTATGCTATCTTAAAGAAAAAGTGAAGGATATGTAGAGTGGTAAAGTACCTTCTAAGTGGGTTGAACAAAAATACTAGTCCTAATTACCAAATCAAGAACAGCAAACTAATCTTGTGGTTTAAACCCCTTGACAGTACAAAAACTGTCTTTTAGTAATCCGTACCCCAAAGTATGTCAAGGAAATGAAAAACCTTGGGGGTGGGGTGGGGAAATCTATCATTTAGCAAATATTTTCCTTTCTTACTGCAGGAACAAAACAGCAGCAAAGGCATCTAGGAGAAAATATAAGTAAAATACAGTTCTGTCAATTTCATTCTGCATTCTAATTTACCTTTCCCATTCAGTGTAAAAGGCAAAGGTGCAAGCACCAGGTCATTACTGACCCATGGGGTGACGTCACATCATGATGCTTACTAGGCCAACTATGTTTACGTGGTGGTTTGCCATTGCCTTCCCCAGTGTAAGAAGGGTAGTAATCCAAACACCATCAGGGTACATGCTGCAGGGGAGTTGACCTCATTAAGGTTGAGAAATACATGCAGTTGTAGAACTTGAAAATAATGTTTTATCATTCCCCCCCCAACAGATGTTTGAGGATCAATATGTTGCCCCCTTTCCATTAAGGGTTTAAACTTTGTCCCAGGGAATTCTGTGATTTCTTAAAAGCTTAACCATTGGGGAAATTTTCATGAAGGCATGTTATATGCCATTATCAATTTTCCCCTGCACCTGCAGGAGAGCACCGACATACTGTAGGCTTATTCATTTGAGGAACACTACCCAAACTGTTAGTGGGCTTCAAAACTCATCCTAGAATCATGTGGAAGAGTGCCATTGCAGGTATGCAGAGGTTCCAGTGGCCCCCTTAGGGGCCCTTAGTTACCAATTTAATGTGGCTGACGAAGGTAATCATATTTTTATTCATTATTTGAGTTATGGAAGTCTCACTTGTATCCATTCTTGTAAACATTTATTTTTAATAACTGATTGAATAAAGCTGTCTGTCTCTGTAGTACTTGAATGTCTTCCATAATCCTGATTGAATAAAGCTGTCTGTCTCTGTAGTACTAGAATGTCTTCCATAAGAGAAAGATCTGTAACTGTGCCCCTATCATTTAAAAGCTCTTGGTCCTAAGTGCATTGTAGTATCAATTACGTAGCTCCAAGATATCATTTATTTGGAATTTGTGCTTTGTCAACATTCCTAATTGCCTGACTACCTGCTCAATTGCTGGAATAATGGTTTAAATGCCCCCCCTTTCAGTTTACATAATTATGTGTGAACTTAATTGGCTCCTTACCTAAGCTTTCAACTGCAGCATTTTGTAGTTCATTGAGATTAAGTTCATCAGATATTCCATTGATACAGGAATTTGATTTAACCAAATCTGGGGCAGTATACACAGAAACAGAGGGTTGGCCTATACAGAAATTCCCTTTGGTTGTTCTGTCTTTTATACATTGTGAACAGTAAATATCATTTATTTATTTGCTTACTTAATTTATTTACTTAATTGATTCAAGGCTGATTAAAATGTAATTCTATTTCCTTCTGGTTTTTGCTTACATGATTAGGGTTGCCAACCTCCAGGTACTAGCTGAAGATCTCCTGCTATTACAACTGATCTCTAGCCAATAGAGATCAGTTCGCCTGGAGAAAATGGCCACTTTGGCGATTGGACTCTATGGCATTGTAGTCCCCCCCTCCCCAAACCCCACCCTCCTCAGGCTCCACCCCCAAAATCTCCTACTGGTGGCAAAGAGGGACCTGGCAACCCTAGGAATCCAGAACAGCACAATGGAGTTTACTCTTACCACTCCATTACAAACCAAATGCAGACCTCCTCTGATTTGAAAAGGTTACACCAAAATTTTCACTCAGCTTTCTGAAACGGGATCCTCTCTTACTGGTTTTCACTTTTGATTTTAAAAACTATGCTGCAGGTGTTAATCCATGTGGATTCATAAAGTAACACATTTGCTTTGCTCTAGTAGAACTTTCCCCAAGTGATAAGAGTTTTTTAAAGTAACCACATCAGTGCTCACAAATTTTTTTTCACTTTATATTACAGTGTACCGACATTCCAGAGCCTCCCTGAAGAGATACTCAGTAAGCTTGCTGATGTCCTTGAAGAGGTATTTGATTTTAATTCTTGAAAATAGCATGAGGATCATAAGCAGCAGGTCTTTTGTTGTTAAAATACTTCAGCTATCACATTGTTCTGTTCACTGGGATGCCTCTCTTGAAGGAGAATATCTTTTCTCAGATTATGGTGTTTCACTGTTCTTCAAAACAAACCTCAGGAAAAAAGTCAAATGACACATGGTTTATATTCCAGTTCAAATAAATCCTATTTTCTAGAGAAGCACAAAATCAACATTTTTATTGAAGTCTGTTGACACAACTCTTGAGATTTTGGCTGACACAGTTTTCAGAATATTTTTCTCCGATTATATGCATGTTTATCACCTCACTCTAATCTCAATCCAGACTGACTTTTGCCATCTAATTAATAATGAGGTCAAGTCTCATAATTTGGAATACAGAACAGCACAATGGAGTTTACTCTTACCACTCCATTACAAACCAAATTCAGACCTCCTCTGATTTCAGGCCCAGTTGGTGATGGGTTGGGGCCACTTTATTGGGATAAGGGTGGATAAAGGCATTTTAGAGGCCCAAGTCTTAAAGATTCCAAAGTTACCAGGAAGCTGAGGGGTTCGTTTTCTCTAGGCTCAGTTCCAAGACTTCCTGTAGGCAATTAAGCCTACATAGAAGCATCGCTTCCTGCAACCTGGTGACTTAAGAGGCATCTGATATCTCTAGTCCTCCTTGATGCCAGTTCGTCTCCTCTACTACACAGCATGAGGTTGAGAAAAGGGAGGGAAATGGCTCCAAAGATGGCGACCACAGGGTGCTGTTTTATGTTCCCCTGCCAGAGTTTTAGAGATTTAGCATTTATTTTATCTCATTTTAGTTTAATTTTAATTGGAGAGGCTGCTGTTTATCTCTAGCAGTCCCAGGTAATTAATTGCATTGCAAGTAATTTTCCTGTACTCCAGTGAGACAGCAAGGTAGACTTCCTCTGAATGTGGAGGATCCACTTAAGAGGAAGTCTATCTTGCTGTCTCACCAGCTGGACTTATGTTTGTTGTGGTTGTAAACCACGAGCCCGTACCTGAGATGAAAAAGAAAGAGGAAAATGGCGGGCTGGAAGCAGTCAAAAGTTGGAGAGGTGGTTTTGTCCCCTTCTTTTCTGGTGTTCTAAAACACTCTCAGAAAATTTCTGCATTTTCTGAGAGGGTTTCCAAGAAATCTTGGAAAGACCCAAACTAGTTCAGACTTGAGGGAACTGCCCCGTCACAAAATTCAATTGCAACTTCTACTTTCCCTCTATACTGTTTGCTGACTCATCTGGGGGCAGCAGAAGTTTGTGCTAGTTTATGCCACTAGGCAAAGGTTACACTACCCTGCATTCCTGAGCTAAAATTGGTCTAGCAAATGTGCTCAATCAACTGTGAAAAGAATCTCAGTTAACTTTTAAAAGGAATTCCTCTTCTTTTCCTCTGCTAGCTTGATTCCATGAACTCTTGGCTTCTTGGATGTGATGCATGTTCTATTCACTGCAGTGGATTCTTGGTTTTCCTCCTTAGTCTTTTGGCCTGATAGTTGCTCTCGATATCTGACGCATTACACCTGACAGTTGAATTTTGATTATCTCAGCTTAATATAATATCTCGCAATTAAGGTATGCGGGTGCTAGAATTTTGATGAAACGTTTTTAATGACCGTCAGGTTTTGGGATATGTGGAAAGATCTGGGTTTGCTCATTCAAAACGTATTAAAGGCATGTTAATTTCACACCAGGCAATTTAATGTTATTTGTGATTTGCCTAATTACTAGTTTTGCACCTGCAAAATTATATGCTAGCAAGTCCTGCAGCCAGGCACAATTAAAGAAGACCATTAATATGTCTTCCTGTGACAGATATGCAGACAAAATTCTGCCTGTTCTTCTCCTTATGATGATGTATTTTCACTTGATCTACTCAAGCCAACATCAAAGAAAATAACTTGAGCAACTTATGCTCACTTCTTTAGATGGTCACAGAACTATTTTTTTTTACTTTTTAAAGAAAGTTTCCTTTAGAACTGTAACTTCAATCATATTTCTCAGTTGTCATTTTCACTCTTTTATGTAGCACATGAACAAATGGGCCATGTATCAAAGAAAATGGTGACATTCTTGAGGTCCTCTGTTTTCATTTATGCAAAAATTGATTCGAGAGAACTACAAATCAAACAGTATATAAATGCTATTTGGAAAACCAATAAAGAAAGACATATGTACTGGAAGATGGAAAAATCTGGGGGGGGAAAGCTGTAAATTCTAGAATATTCTAAGAGCAGTCATCGGCAGATCCTGTTTCAGTCAACAGCCAATCAGATAAATCACAAGGCCTACAAGAAGGGTATGGTGGTAGGGTTGCCAGGTCCCTCTTCGCCACCACTGGGAGATTTTTGGGGCGGAGCCTGAGGAGGGCAGGGTTTGGGGAGGGGAGGGACTTTGGGGAGAGGAGGACATTGTATTGCAGTCCCGTTTCGAGGGGAGCATATACTAAAATACTAAAAAACAAATATAAAAAGAGCAAAACATAGTAAATAATATTTGTACACTAGGATGGTTAACCAACCACCTAAGTAAAGACGCAACCTTCCCTAGTAACCTGGAGGAGTTTCACGGGGAGTTTCCTTCTCTTCTGTACTTGAGGCTGATGAAGCTTTGATGGTGAAAACGCCTTATAATATCCGGAAAAGCGCTTCCTTGTTGCCTTGTTGCTTCGTGTCCGCGTAGTTGTTGCGGCAAAATCCTTCCATTTGAAGTGACTTTCTACTCACCTGTCGAAGTGGACTCTGCTTCACGTCTGACTTAAGAAACAGCCAGTGTGCTTATGTTAGAGAGTTTGTACATATTGTATAGCATTGTATATATTTATTTCCACTGTACTGTTTGTTGTTGTTTTGCACTGTTTTGACTTTGAATACACGTTTGATATTCTTGTAATTGTGAGCCTGCCCTGTTTGTTTTTTACAATATTGTATTAACAGTGGTTTTGAGTCCTTTTGTTGACTACCTGGCAGATGGCAACCCTATATGGAGGGCATGGCCTTTTTCATTTTCACCACCACTGTGGGCATTCATTGCTTTACGTCATTTATTAATGAACGTAAAAATGCATTTTGCTCCAATTGTTAGTGACATTGTTATAACGAAAACAAATAGGGGAACTAACATTAGTTAATATTCATTCATTCATTTGTTAATATTCATACCATAAATCTCTATGTAGCACATAGTGCCTCAGAACCCCTGAACCAATGAAACCAGTGAAATAAGGCAAAAATGTATCACCTGATCCTAAACTCTTTATGTCCAATGTGTTTCCTGGCATCCACTTACTGGCAAAAAGCCAGTTCTGGCTTTTCTCCATCTCACTGGAGTTGGAGGTATTTCAGAAGATTCCAGAAGGCATCACCTTTCTGCCTGCAAGTAGTACCCATTCAGAAATAAGTACCTCCATTGTCATAGGATGCTTGGCTTGGAACATCCTAACATTTTGTAATTGGCTCCACCCCCTCCCACAGCAGCCATTTTGTCATGGAGCCCACCCATTCTAAAAAAGTTTAGAAGGGCACAGAGACTCAATAAAATGGGGACCTCTGCTTTGTTCTTTTAAAACATATACTTTTCAACTTAACAACATGCTGGAGATGCCGATACTTCACATAGGTTATGCGTGGTGGGAATGCCAGACAATATTTTCCTTTTGGTATGTAGTGGAAAATTTGGTTGTGAAAGCTTCACTTACCTTTTCAGTGTGCCCCTTAGTGTTCTGATATATATACCTATAATCTGGGGCCTCATTCCCGGACAGACTAAGTGGGCCTTCAGAGTGGCTTTTGTGGGGAAAAATAGTTTTGTGAAACTGAAAACAATCCTTTCCTTTCCTTTTCCTTTCCTTTCCTGTCCTGTCCTGTCCTATCCTGTCCTGTCCTGTCCTGTCCTTTCCTTTCCTTTCCTTTCCTTTCCAGAGACCCCCTGATTAATAGCTCTTGAGCAATGACTAGAAGAGTAGTAAATTAGTTTCTAAAGGAAAATATGACAGGAATTTAGCAACTGATAAGGTAATATTCGGAACACTGTCTAGCATCAGATAAGGAATAATATCCCTTTGAAAATTATTAAACAATAAGCGTGATAAAACAGATAAAATCCAGTGATTCTAAAAACAGTAAAAAAAAAGAGAGCAATTTTACCTTGGTCACAAGGACAAACACAATCTGAATATGGAATATTACAAAACCTGCCATGCAGTACTTCAGAGGGGTTAGTGTTAAGACAAGCTAGAGCAAATGCCCTAGCATGATGTGTGTGTGTGTTAAGTGCCGTCAAGTCACTTCTGACTCATGGCGACCCTATGAATGAAAGTCCTCCAAAATGTCCTATCTTCCTATTATATGCGTCGAACAGCTTCGGACCTAGCATGATGAGGAACTGTGTGTGTGTGAACAAGATCTTGGGGTTCGGGTGGACCATAAGTTAATGAGCAGCCAGTGTGATACAGTGACAAAAAAAGAAGAAGCTAATGCAGTCTTGGGTGTATCAACAGAGGCATAACACCCAAATCACAAGATATCATAGTTCCACTGTACAGTGCATTTGGTCATGCCTTACCTGTAGTATTGTGTGCAGTTCTGGAGGCCTCACTTCAAAAAGGATGTGGACAGAATGGAGTGGGTGCAGAGAAGAGCGACAAGGATGATCAGGGGCCTAGAGACCAAACCCTATGAGGAAAGACTGAGGGAGTTGGGACTGTTTAGTCTAGAGAACAGGAGGTTGAGAGGGGACATGATTGCTCTCTTTAAATATTTGAAGGGCTGTCACTTAGAGGAGGGCAGGGAGCTGTTCCTATTGGCAGCAGAGGATAGGATTCAGAACAATGGGTTTAAATTGCAGGCAGAAAGGTACCAGCTGGATATTAGGGGAAATTCAAGATGGTGCCTAAATTACACCCATATCCACGCTGACTGAAACAAGTGACAGGTTGCCCCCTCAAGATAAGTAAGAATTGTTCGACAGTGGAATCAGCTACCCAGGGAAGTGGTGAGCTCCCCCTCAATGGCAGTCTTTAAGCAAAGGCTGGGCAAACACTTGTCAGGGATGCTAGGCTGATCCTGCATTAGGCAGGGGATTGGACTGTATGGCCCCTTCCAACTCTGTGATTCTATTATTCTATGACCCAATGTTCTGATTTTGGTAAAAGGACACTTTATATGTTCCTATAAGTCGGCTGAGAACTTTTGAATTTACTCCTTTTTAATTTTGATTGGTTCTGAGTGAGAAATTGTGGCGGAGCCCTCGTGCCTGTCATGTAATTAAGTGACTGAAGAGCAGAAACATATCTTTTCAATCATAAATTATTCAGGTGTAACTTCAAGATGATGAGAGATTCAGACGATATTAAAATGAGTGAGGCACTGTAATACCGCCTTGGAAGAGTTACTTCAGAGAGATTGGAACACTCTGCAGTGTGTCACATTCTCTTATATATTTGAATGCATAACCAAGCCATGTTCTTCCTTCTGATATTTTTCAACCACAGCTCAAAACCTGTGTGGAAAAGCAATGTTTTTTTGCAACATAATTTGCATTGTTTTCCGTTGAGGGCTCTAAAAATATAGAAGCCAATGGCTCTATCCCCAGACTTCAGTACCAGATGGAACAGGAGAAAGGTTAACATTGAACTGTTTTTATGCCCAACTCTCTTGGGCTTAACAAGAATGGCTGTCATGCATTAGTCCAGATGGCTATGGCAACAGCCTTTGCTGTGGCTCTCCTATATTTCAACATAGTGGAGGACTCTCCACATATTTTTCCCATGGCTGGCTATAGCAGTTAGCAAGCTTGAGCATTTAATAGGATCCAAATCCTTTATTTGCTCACTTTATGAGCATCACTAAAGTACATAATCGTAGAACTGAACTCTAAGCTTTGTACTGTTGATCCAACACTTGCTCTTGGAATTGACTATGGGAATCCTACTGAGCTACGTATTCCAGTGAGTTTATAATATAGAAGCGACTTTTTATTTTTTGCTCATTGTGTGTGTGTTGATGTGTCAGCTAGTACAAAGGATTAAATTGTCTTCACCTCAGATTAATTCACAATAATAATAATGGTTGCCATTACTTGTGTCTCATGAGAGCCTCTTCAAACATTGCAGAAGACTACACATGTGTTAGGGAACCCCAGAAGTCAGAACACAGGGACATACATCTGCCCCGTGGCGCAGAGTGGTAAGCTGCAGTACTGCAGTCCAAGCTCTGCTCACAACCTGAGTTCGATCCCGATGGTAGCCCGCTCAAAGTTGACTCAGCCTTCCATCCTTCCGAGGTTGGTAAAATGAGTACCCAGCTTGCTGGGGGTAGGCACTGGGGAAGATGACTGGGGAAGGCACTGGCAAACCACCCTGCCTAGTAAACGTCGGGATGTGACGTCACCCCATGGGTCAGGAATGACCCGGTGCTTGCACAGGGGACCTTTACACATCTTTAGAAATACGTTTGTCTTCCTCACATGCTATGGTTTTAGTATGCACCCAAACGTGTGCATGTGTGTGTGTGTGTGTGTGTGTGTGTGTATATATATATATATATATATATATATATGCTAAAAGCCCCTTCACTCCCACCTAATAAATTGATATGTGTGTGTCATTAAGTCACAGCTGACTTATAGCGACCCCGTTGGGTTTCCAAGTCAAGAGACGTTCAGAGATGGTTTGCCATTTCCTGCCTCTGGTTGGGCTGAGAGAGTTCTGAGAGAACTGCGACTGGCCCAAGGTCACCCAGCAGGCTTCATGTGGAAGAGCGAGGAATCAAACCCAGTTCTCCAGGTTAGAGTCCCCCGCCATTACACCATGCTGGCTGTCCAATAACTCCAATATCAATAACTTGATACTCACAAACAAAGATGCACTGTCAAATGTGAGCTTAACAGACACAGAATCATTCATACCGGTCCACTCCATCTTTCCTTACCCCTGAAATGATCTGTGGATAGTTATCTTCTCAAGTTGGCCAGAATTCTACACAGTTCTCAGTCTGCAAGCATGGCAGCTGTTTCCCTGGATATGATGTAGGAACCTCCACTCTGGGTCTGAGCAGAAAGGAACTTTAAATCTATACATGAAGCTAAACAGGTTTTGCAATGCTCCAGATATTTGAACACAGCTTAGTCCTGCATTTGTAGTATATGTTGAGTAATATTTTTAAGTTTTCATTTGGAGTGTGCGAGAAATATTCTGGTATCACCCTGATTATGTCTGCAATAATTGTCATTGTCATTGTCTGCAATAGGGATGTTTACAATGTGTGCCCCTTAAAAAGGTGTTTAGAGGAAATTCATTTGTGCTAAGTAATCTTGGCCCTGACCTGGATGGCCCAGGCTAGCCTGATCTCGTCAGATCTCAGAAGCTAAACAGGGTCAGCCCTGGTTAGTATTTGGATGGGAGACTACCAAGGAATACCAGGGTTGCTGTGCAGAGGAAGGCACTGGCAAATCACCTCTGTTAGTCTCTTGCCATGAAAACCCCAAAAAGGGGTCGCCATAAGTCGGCTGCGACTTGACGGCACTTTACACACACACACAAGTAATCTTGAGTGTGCCGCCCTACCAAACGTGTGTTCTTTCCTTACCTCACTTCACCTTACCATATGAACTCAGTCCTGCAACGTGTGCTGAGTATGTTGAGGCAATACTGAAATAATCATTACTCTTGTGCAAGTCACACTGTCCCAGTGCCCCTTCTCTTGCAGGACTACTACACTTTATCTTGAATTTATCTCTTAGATTAGAAAGGTTTATGTAGAGCTGTGCAGCAGCATTTGGCCCTATCATTCTGAATTATTAGTTGACCCTGGCTGCTCTTAGAAGCGTGTAGCTGTTTTTTTCTTTCTGTATAAAATATAGTCTCTCTGAGAATCCAGCATCATAGCGGCCTGATCATCTTGTCCCTGGAAGAATGGATTATTACTCTTGGTGACCTAATTTATATTTTGAAATAGTGCTGAGGGTAAAACAGAAGGTGAACTGTTTTTCAGGAGCTGCTTCTGCCTAGTTTTATTTCAATAGGAATTCAAAATAACTTTGTTTTCTCCCATAGGCCCTTTACCAATGAAAATTGGTTAATTTTTAGTAATGGGGTTGTTGTGGTATCCAGTTCTCTTTTTCCTCCATCTTCCCAGGCAGCAAAAAGTCTTGAAGAGAATTTCTTTCAAGTGTTTCCTTCCTGCTGTTTGAAGGCATTCGTAACCCAAATCCTTCTCACTGATGTTATATAATTATGATTTAAACTACAATTTGTTCGTTGTAGAAGCTAATATGTTTGAATTAAGGAAAAATTAATGTTAATCATATATTTTTAGGTCTGCCTCTTGTACTTGATCCCATATTATTGCTCACAGTGACATCTGCTACTACATGTAGCTGCCTTACGTTATCACTGGCAGATGTTTCAGCTTGGCTTTCCCAACTAAGATGGATTTCAGAAATAAGACAATTCATGCTTAGAAGGGTTTTTTTTTAGAAGCACTACGCTGTCTTTAAAGGGTAACATTATGTCATCCCTTTTAGCTTGCTCATCTCCTTTGAAAAGGCTTTTATGATTGAAAATTATACTCGACCTACACCCGTGAAAGGACCAAACATTTTATTTGTTTATTTTTATTTATATCTTGCCCTTAATCTCCAGCCAAAGGTTGGGCTCAGGGCGACTAACATCAATATGTAATAGCGTAAGACCATAGTGCCATAATAAAAAAGATATAAAACAATTACACACTAATGAATTTATAACTAAAACAATTTAAAGCTAAAACAATTTATAGCTAAAACGAATGGTGCACAACATTTGTCATAGGGCCATTGTGTACCTGGGAAAGCCAGACAGGGCCACCTGAGTTTTAATAGTTAACAGCATAAGAAGTAGGGGGGTAGGGAAGCCAACTTTGATGGAGGACCCCCCCCACACACACACAGTTGCCTTCAACTATAGGCCTGGCAGTATATCTCCATTTTTAATTTATTTTTATTTTTGTTTGTTTATTTTGCGACGCAAGGCAGGTAACATCATTTAAAATATATCAATAGTAATAAACAATAAAATTATTTTTAAAAGTTAAAACAATAAAATCCCAATAAAAATAATTCTCAACTCACTAATTCAAGATGGTGCCTAAATTACACCCATATCCACGCTGACTGAAACAAGCGACAGGTTGCCCCCTCAAGATAACATACAACAACATAAAAAGGGGTGGGGAGGCCAGCAAGATGATATCCGTGGCTGCCCTCAATTGTAGGCCTGGCAGAATAACTCTGTTTTACAGGCGCTGCTGAATTCTTTGAGATCCCACAGGGCCCTGGTCTCATTGGAGAGAGAATTCCACCGGGCCAGGGCTGAGAAAGCCCTGGCACTAGTTGAGGACAGATGGACACTCTTCAGGCTGGAGACCGCTGCCATCAAACTCGGTCACCAAACTCGGTCTAGCCATTTAAGCTCCTGTTTCTTACCATGGAGCTCTGTAGTATACCATGGAGTCCAGTTTCAACGGGGGCAAAGAGAGCATCAAGGAGCGATTTCATTGATGGCTTCAGAAAGTCAGCAATGCCAGTCTTCTACCAGTTCATTGAGAGACTCGCCAGGGGAAACATGATCCCAAAGAACACACTGGAATCCAATTGGAGCCATGAGCCTCTGCGGGAGAGCATAAATCAGCCTGTTGCCCAAATAGGGTGGAAGTTCATCCAGGCCTTCAGGGCACAGTGGTCTGACCGTGGTACTTCCTCTATCGGCATCAGACCCATACCTATCCCTAACCCAAAAATAAAATCTAGCATATGGCCTGCTTGGTGTGTAGGACCCGAAACAAACTGGGAGAACCCTAGTGCCACCATGGATGACACTATGTCTGAGGCCTGCAAAGAAGAGGAGGCATCAGCATGGTTGTTGAAGTGCCCTAAGACTATTAGTCTGAGAAACTCCAAGGCCCAGTCTGCTACCATCTCTAACAGGCTTGACAGGGTATCTGCCAGTTCATTGCACAGCCAGTACACCAGCCAGATAGCCGAGCTCTCCTTGGTGTCCCACACCAGGCCCACATATTCAATGCCAGGGATGTCTGCAGCAGGTAGAGCCCTGAAGGAGAAAGCCTCCCGGATGAGCAACGTCACCCACCCTGGCCCATTGTCTGGGACTGATGGAGGAACAAGAAACCTGGGGGAGCAAGCTCTTTCAAGGCGATAGTTTCACCCTCTCGCACCAAGGTCTCAGTCACATATACCAGGTCTGCACACTGTAGTATAAAATAGTTTTACAGGACAGTGGTCTTATTGCTATGGGGCTAGCATTGCACAGCATCAGTGTTGGAGATGGGATATCCTCTAATCTAAATACCCACAAAAATAACAGCAATGGCAGTACAAACAATTAAAATAAACAATCAATAAAATCAATCCCCCTCCCTATAACCCCCTCACCAAACGAACTAATGTCTCTCTAAAGGAAGCACAGGGTCATAAAACAATGTTCCTAACCAAGCTAATGCTCAGATAAATCAATTTGGGGAGTGACAGCCGGAATTCAAAAGTCCCAGGGCAGTGCCTCTAGGTGCCCCATTCACAGAGAAGTATGCTCCCAGCCTAGTGCAATATATTAATGCCTGGATTCAAAATGGCCACAACTTTTTGGTGGTGGAGGAAGATCGTGGTCAAAGGTCTTCTTAACTCTTGAGGCCAGAAAGAAAAGCCAGTCTCAGGAATCCATCCCCATGGTGCCCACAGCCTTCCAGTCCTTATCAGGCCTGCTCCAAGATGTTCAACCCAAGCATAGTCCAAATGGAAAACATCATCTTCAACAAGAGGTAGAGTCCAAGAGGTAGAGGGAATGCAGAGAACGCAACCTGAGCTGAAGTTAATCTCCAACAAACCAGGGGCATCTGATGTAACCACCACAGGAGTTCCGGGATCACCTAAAGTTCTCCAAAGTTCAATGAAGCTGCTCCGGAAACCTCCAAAACTTCCCTACAGTAATTGATGTCACACAGTGATGGTGACGATACTTGATGCTGAGACATCCACTGAAGAAACAACAGAGGTGATTGTTCCCAGCCCACCAGACTAGGTTGGAGCCCAGCACTGCTGGAATCCTCTGACTGCACTAGGCCCAATCCAGCACCGGGCTCGCCAGGCTCCTCAGCCATCGGCCAAATCCTGCCAGCGGCCAGTCAGAAGGCCCACCTGTCCAGCAATGGTTCTTCAGGAGCCAGCCCCCAACTCTTCCTGGGGGGACAGCAACCAAATCTGCAGGCATGGCACTCCACTGCCGACTGCCAGCCCGGTTCTATGTACCAGCTCAGGAAACTGTATTATCACACAGCCATGATTACTTCGACACTGATATATATTGGGTAGTCCATTTATGATGGTTCTTCTTGTGATCTGAAGGGTTTCTCCCCTCTTCTGCATGCAGCTCATAAAATTATCAGTCACCCTCTGTATTGTCTTGTGTATGGTTTTGTCCTGCAAATAATAACCAGTTATTAAATACATAAACTTCCTTTCAGCTACATCCCCCTTGTGCTTTGCTCATATTTGGTCTCCAAGTACTAGACACATACTGCAGTTTAGCACAAATTGCAATAACAAACATGAGGATCCTAACTTCCTTAAGGACACCTGGATGCTACAAATACAAGTACGAAGAAGAAGAGTTGGTTTTTATATGCCAACTTTCTCTACCACTTAAGGAAGAATCAAACAGGCTTACAATCACCTTCCCTTCCCCTCCCCACAACAGACACCCTGTGAGGTAGATGGGGCTGAGAGAGCTCTAAGAGAGCTGTGACTAGCCCAAGGTCACCCAGCTGCCTTCATGTGTAGGAGTGGGAAAACCAACCCAGTTCACCAGATTAGCATCCGCCACTCATGTGGAGGTGTGGGAAATCAAACCCGGTTCTCCAGTTTAGAGTCCACCACTCCAAACCACCGCTCTTAACCACTACACCATGCTGGCTCCACACTACTCTGCCACTCCACCAGGTAGCTTCCCACATGGTTTTTTGGTTTACCTTATCAGCAGTGCCCAGGAACATCAAATGTTCAAACTCTGCCTGCTAGATCCTAAATACTTCTAATTTTAGGGCTAAAACCACGGAACAGGCAGGAGCTGCAGCTCGCAGCCCCTACCTCGGCACCCTCTTGGACAGATATTATTTCAGCCAGGATGTGATTAGGAAATGTTGGGAGCAATCCTTAGCATGTCTACTCAGAAGCAAGTCCTATTATATTCAATGGGGCTTACTCCCAGGAAAGTGTTTTTTAGGATTGTAGCCTATGTCACCAAGTTAATGTCCCCCCCACTTTAAGATATAAAGTATTTAAGAGAGCAACCAGTCAGAATCACTCTTGGGTCTATTAAATGGTGCTTACCCCCCGGAATGCGCTTTTAGGATTGCAGGGTAAGAGTCCTTAAAAACATGGGTGTTTGAAATGAAGCCAAAAATTTACTGATTTGAGGTAACTTTTATGGCTTAACCTTAAATATTCTATTTTTTTTTAATTTTCACATAAATGTGTTTGAGGCTGAGCTCTCCAGCAGTCACCTGTTTGAACATACCTTCTAGAATAAAAAACAAAGTTGTCCACTAGAAACAGAATTATGCTTTATCTTGAACTCTGACAGACTGAAATAAAATATATTTATTAAATCTGTTCATCAAAATTGGGAACCTCTGCCTTATTAATTAAGTTTAACTTCTAAACTTCTGTTCACTTCATCACTGAATTGTTCGCTAAGATTGAGACTGTTATTAATCTTTTTAGTGTTATTCAGTTTCTCATTTTATCCCATTATATCCTTTCTTTATTTCATGTTAGATTAATAGTGACTCTCTGGGACTGCATTTTGTTGGATCAGTTTCTTAAGCCTTGAACTATTGCTTCTTAACCATCCATTCTGCTTTTAATTTCACCCCAATTTGTAACTTATATGCTTTGCAATAAGTTGCCCACGATTTCAACTGGTCTAATTTATGACTCAATATATGTTGAAATTCCTGGTAGACCAGAAAGTGGACACATGCTTTGAACTTTGGAGAAGGAAATTAAAGATGTCTCATTGTGCACACACGAGACACGTTCACAGTTGTTTAAAGGAAATAAATATAATTGTGTCATGCTGGTTTTTCATCACAGGGCACTTTCCAGGCTGTATTAAAATCCATGTGTGTTGAACTTTGATGGTCAGTTTCCATCAGATAGAGTTTGTATGGCGAGGACTATGGACCTACCATGAGACAAGTAACATAGCCATGCATGATTTGCATGTTCTCTATTCCTGTGTGCACTGTTTTCACTCAGGATCAGTAATCGTCCAGGGAAAGAATGATCTGACCTATTACAGAAAACCCTGTGGCACCCACAAAGTTCTGTAACTGGCCAACTATTCCCCCAGATGGTTTCTGTTTGGTGGGAGCAGTTATGTGGTATGGTATGTGGTATGGTAGAAAACATACAAATCGCATGTCACTTTGTTACTGTTCACAGGGTGGTTCTCCCTCATGAACTCCATCTCATGGAAACTGACCTTACGGGTGCCAGCAGCTTGCTCATGGCTGCAGAGACATGTACCCACCACCAGCAGGTTGAAATCAACATGTCAGCAATCATGTTGCTAATTGCCATGAGTGGAATCCTGCTGGATCAGGTTCCATTTAGTTCATCCAGTTCTGCATCCCCTTTCCAACAGTGGCCAACCACATGCAGACCTTGAAGACAACAGCTCTTGTTTGTCCACCAGCAACTGATATTCAGAGGCGTAGTCCAGTAAATTGCCCGATATAAAGCCTCCAAAGCCCATGTCCATTACCATATTTTATAACAAGACATTCCCTAGGTTCATTATGCGTTGTGCAAAGGAGCATTTTAATTTGTCCACCTGTCAATTTCATTTCAAGAGTAATGAGAGAGTGGAAAAGATTCTTTCAAACCAACTCCTTCAGCCCGTGCATAGTTTTTAAAAAACTAAACTAACTGTTTCTAAACTAAACAGTCCCAAATGTTTTATTTAATTTATTATTTAGGATGTTTTTATGCCACCTCTCCAGAGACTTTCTTGAGGTGGCTTTGGCATTTCCGTATAGAGATATTATACCCACATGATCGTTATATTTATCCTTTCCTACACCTTGTTAAGCTCTGTGATATCCTTTTCAAGGTGAGCAAACAGACCTGAATGCAGTCTTCCTATGCAAAGCTATTGTGAATCTGGTAGTTTTATTTTTTACCTAGTAATCCCTAGCATGAGATTTGCCTTTTTCACTACTCCTACAACATAAATTAGCAATTTTACTGAAGTACACACATCAATCCTGAGATTTCTTTCCTGGTTGGGGACTGTCAGTTCAGTTCCCATCAGTATATAAATGAAGTTCTATGCCTAATCTGAATCACTGTATGTTTACTTGAAACAAACCACTCTGCCATTTTGCTGCCAGCATCCATTCTAGTTCACCCAGATATTGTATTCTCTTCCTAATCTATGTGGTATTTCATCATCCTGAATAATTTGATGTCCTCTGCAGGCATCATCATTGCTTGCCATGTTTCTGGATCATTGGTGAACAAGTTAAATAATACTGGCCCTAATACAGGGCTTTGGTGACCCAAAATCACTCTAGTGCTTACTTTTCTCCATTGAGAGAATTGTCAGTTTATTCCTATTTTCTGATTCCTGTTTTTAGCAAAAATTAAACAGAAGTCCAGTGGCACCTTCAAGTAGAGTTGCTAGGTCCCTCTTTGTCACTGGCGGGAGATTTTTGGGCGGACCCTGAGGAGGGCGGAGTTTGAAGAGGGGAGGGACCTCAATGCCATAGAGTCCAATTGCCAAAGTGGCCATTTTCTCCAGGTGAACTGATCTCTATCATCTGGAGATCAGTTGTAATAGCAGGAGTTCTCCAGCTACTACCTGGAGGTTGGCAACCCTACTTTCAAGACTAACAAAATTTATTCCAGCATAAGCTTTACTGAGTCACAGCTGTCTTTATCAGATGTATGCAGTGTACATCCGTAGTAGATATATCTAATCTTGAAGTTAGAAGGAAAATATAAGCTGAGTCTCCCATGATTGCCAATCTCAGAATGGCAACCCTAACTTGTGACAATGTGACACCACATGCCATTTTCTTGAAATGTGTCAGGGATTACTTCTCGACGGCACTGCTTTTTAGGCTTCCTTGAAGCTACTTGAGTATTTCTACTTTCCTTGGCATTAGCAACCGGGATTGCTTGTGGAATGGTCAATGGTAAATAGAGCAGGTTGGCTTCCCTTCTTTTTCCTCCCTCTTTATCCCTTCCTTTCCCTTGTTTCCCTTCCCTTTTGGTCCTCCCCTTGTTAGTCTCTTTTTTTTCCTGGACCCCCCCTTGTCTCTACTCCCTGAGGATTAGATCCCCTATTTCTGGCCTTCTGTTACAACTACTTCGGGCCTTCTTCACTTCTAGGAAATATGTATGCAGTAGGTTAAATTAGATGGCCGTCTTTAATCTGTATATTGCTTTCAATCTTGTGTTTTAACTCATGTTTTAATTATACTGAATGATATATAGTCTTTGAAACCACCCTGAGACCAGCGTGGGCTGGGAAAGGGCAGGGAATAAACTGAATAAAATAAAATACTTGCTATGACTCCCTGACTGCGTCTCAGACTGATAATCTTGCTTTCCACTGGTCCTTCTCATGCTCAGTATTCACCCTCCCTTCCCCAACCTTTTATGACTGTTTGACTGTTCCTTAGCGGTTTTCTCTTAGCTTTCCCCTTGATCCAGTTGTGCTGCCTGTGTTATTTGCCCTGGATTGGGAAATATTTTTCCAAATTCACTGTCAGTATTGTGGTCTTTAAGATTTTGATTGTTGTCCACAATGTGGTAAACATCAAATCTCCAAACTGGAGTCCATTCAGAATAAATTATCACAAAGAATATGTTTTGTCAAATATGAATTCTAGCACTTAGTTGCTTTTATGAACTAAATATGAATTCTAGCTAGGGTTGCCAACCTCCAGGTACTATACAAAATAGGCACCTCCGTGCCAGTACCAATGGTTAGAAAATCTGCAACAGAGTCTTCAGTACAAAAGTAGCAAGAAATCTTATTCGTGCTTACACATATGACATCAACAATAAGAGAGTGAAAGATACATATAAGAACAGTCAAAGTTATATACAGTATGTACAATCTAAATAGGGTGCAGTCTCAGTGCACCAATTGCCATGTTCTTTCAAGTAAATGTTGTATTTTCTTCAAAAAGTCCAATAGTAGGTACTATCCCAAAAGCACACTTTTTGGGGAAAAACGGGGGATGGCCGTTTCAAATCTTTTCTTCAGCCCCAAACAGTAAACATATCCAAATCGTACCCAATAGTCAAATCTTTCACTCTGTTCTCAGTTCCCTGAGGGATACTCTAAAGTACTTGGCTTCACTTTAGAGTATCCCTCAGGGAACTGAGAACAGAGTGAAAGATTTGACTATTGGGTACGATTTGGATATGTTTACTGTTTTGGGCTGAAGAAAAGATTTGAAACGGCCGTCCCCCACCTTTTCCCAAAAAGTGTGCTTTTGGGATAGTACCTACTAATGGACTTTTTGAAGAAAATACAACATTTACTTGAAAGAACATGGCAATTGGTGCACTGAGACTGCACCCTATTTAGATTGTACATACTGTATATAACTTTGACTGTTCTTATATGTATCTTTCACTCTCTTATTGTTGATGTCATATGTGTAAGCACCAATAAGATTTCTTGCTACTTTTGTACTGAAGACTCCGTTGCAGATTTTCTAACCTCCAGGTACTAGCTGGAGATCTCCTGCTATTACAACTGATTTCCAGCCGATATAAATTAGTTCACCTGGAGAAAATGGCAACTTCGGCAACTGGACTCTACGACATTGAAGTCCCTCCCCTCCCCAAGCCCCACCCTCCTCAGGCTCCACCCCAAAAACCTCCCACCAGTGGCGAAGAGGGACCTGGCAACCCTAATTCGAGCACTTAGTTGCTTTTATGAACTGGTTCCTAAGAGAAAAACTGGCAGTTTGCTAGGCCTAATTTTGATGGTGAGCAAAAGAAAGACTTAGAGACAGGCATACATCTATTCTTGGAGAATTATCGTGTTTCAACATGACGTAAAGATTATAAATAGGAAAATATTCCTAGTCAGGTAGTAAAACGGCAGGGAATGAAGTCATCCTATTTCTGCACCTGACAGCACAGCAGTATTTTTCAATTGGGACATTATTTATTGCCAAGGTTGTTTGTGCTTAATGTAAAGCTTTAAAGGGCTTTCCCGTGTACAGCCCCTTTGCAAAAGCTTATTAAAGTAGAATTGCTTCCAAGTATGCAAATGATCAGTTTTGCCAAGGTGCTTATAAAAAGCTAGAGAGGGAGGCGTAGAAACAACTGGTATGGCTTTATCATCCCCTTATGTAATCTCTCTTCCAATGCTGGTGTAGAAAAGCATATTGAAATTAAGTTTCAGTTACACAGAGTTGTTGTCCAAATGACATATGGTACAGTGGCTATATTCTGTTTTCTGTACCGGGAACGTTTCACCCAAACACGCAAAGCTGCTTTATATTGGATAAGACTTTTCAGATCAGTATCAAGGTCAACACAAACACCAGGATTTGTACTGAGGAATAGCTTGTCCTTGTTGGACAAAGTCGCCTGAATACAAGGATGTCAGATTTGTAGTAGTCAAAAGCTTATGCTGTGCTAAGGTGCAAAGCTGTTAAGTATTGTCAATATTTCTGGTTGGGTTCACAAATAAGGAACTGTGAATTAAGGCTGGGAACCATAATCGATCTGCTTCTTGTGGCTCTCACCACCATTTTATCATTCAGCATCTTGTGTTGCTGGAGGGGCTGTGGCTCAGTGGTACAGCATCTGCTTTGCATGCAGAAGGTCCCAAGTTCAATCCCCAGCATCTCCAGTTAAAGGGACTAGGCAAGTAGGTGATGTGAAACACCTCTGCCTGAAACCCTGGAGAGCTGCTGCCAGTCTGAGTAGACAATGCTGAGTTTGATGGATCAAGGGTCTGATTCAGTATAAGGCAGCTTCATGTGTTCATGTGTTTATACTTTCCCCTCATAATGCTGGCATGTGTGCAGATATTGCCAATTGGGTTTTGGGTGTTTTTGACTTCACCATTTTGTTTTCAATTGTTCTTCACAGCTGGAGGGTCCTTTGGGTTTGCAGAACAATGTACCTTAGCTTAGGAAGACCCCCCCCCTTGCAGATTTATCTGCATGGGAGAGGGGCATGGCTAATTAGATATTATTCCAAACTTTAAACAATTAATTGACTCTTGCACAAGGCATGCATCAGTGGCTGCTAGGGCAAGTTGAAGTTGCATGCAGTGTGAATCTAGATCTGGAGATTCACGAATGCTTCACATCCTCTTCTATACTCATGGACCACCGGAACCCTTTCTATTCAGCAGAAAGAAATGGGTCTCCTTGGGCAGTGTTGTGCTTCTTGGAACTCGCATTTTTCTTTCATTTATTATGTGTACCACTTAGAATTGGGCATTATCCAACTTAATAAAGTGTTACCTTATTGTGAAATTTCTGTCAGCTTATAACCTTTCTTTGGAAGGATTGATATTTTAAACAGTTTGTTCAAAGAAATTGCTTTCTATTAAACAGCAGCAGACTTTTCCATTCAGTATCACTCCCCCCACCCTTAAGTGTCTTTCTGAAGCATTCTGGACATTAAAAATGTCATGCTGCAGCAGTTAGGAATAAATCCGTAAATAGCAATAAAAAGTACATTGAAGCAAAGCTACGGTAGCTAAATTCATCAATACAGGAACCAGCATCCCTTACTTTAATCAGGAAGTCAGGGTCCAGTTCCCTGATCAGCCACACCTGTTATTTAAGTGAGGGTCCATAACCCAGCTGTGGAGGCAAAAGGATGCATAAATTCCAGTCCTTCATAGGTCGAGGTAAAAAAAGATCTTGGGTAGGAATGCTGAGACCTTGGATGGCGTTGCCAGTCAATGTTCTGATCCAGCATAAAGTAGCATCCTGCCTTCATATGAAAACTCCCCAAATGATTATTTGATCATGATCATGCAGCCCTTTGTTAGACAGGAATGAGGGGAAAGATTTTATCCAGATAAAATTTGTTGCAAAAATTGACATGAGAATCCCAGCCATCAGCTTCTCACTGGGAGAAGAAAAATAGTACTATTACATTATCTCGTTAAAAATGGAGAGTATTTTCAAAGGAAAGAAGGGACAGGTCATGGGAGGGTTTCTTTTTTTTCTTCAAGAAAAACAATATTGCTGGTAGACAACAGCAGAGATACCCAGCTTTACAGTGTGCAAGCCTTAGTGACCCCTATTATGTTACACACCAGATGCAAGGTGTCAAATCCAACTGAATCATGTTGCGACGCTCTCTACGGGCCCTTGTTATATACAATAAAAGGAACTTTGGACCCCTGATTCATGATATTTGATTCCATCAGCAGTATACCACTGTGCTGTAACAGATGTCTAGCATGAGAACTAAAATGTGTGCTGTCACAATGACTCCGTATGGTGAGAAGGTATAATGGGAGCTGCCCGGTTCATTTTTTCTTATTGATTAAATCCCTGGAGCTGGGTCAGCTTTCACAGCTGGGATGCAGCGGAAGCTCCCTTCTCTGTACTGTACCAGAGGGTGGAACTCTGAGACCTTTTCCTCACTCGTGAGTTACTCCTGATTTTCTTGGGAGTTGATCCACAGGCATCAAAACTGGTTTGGGCAGGGTTGCTCTGCACGTCTGCCCTCCTGGTGCATTTTTACAGTTGTAGAGTCAGGGTCCTTCTGCACATGGCTTAAATAATGAGGATTTGAGGGTGCTTTTTCCTTATAGCTCTCTGCAAGAAAAAGGGCTAGAGACTTACTTTTGTAAAAAATAAAATAAAATATGAAAGCTGGTAATTCAGAGAACCTGCTCCACTACAATACTACAGCAATGTATCGATATTTTAGGGCCTTAAAAAAAACAGAAATCACTCATCTTGCAGAGGGAGAGGGAGTGGTTCGATGACAGTCCAATCATTTGAAAAGTGGGCTGGAGGTGGGTGGGACAAAGAAAACCAGTAGTAACATTATGCACTGAGAAAAAGATGACTCAAAATGGGCTTCCAGAAAAAGAACGGGGTAAAATTGGTCTCCAAATAGCCGGGAAAAAACCTGGGGGGGTGGGGGGAATGAAGTGAAAGCTAAAGGCAGAAAAATGCATGCAGAAATCAGGGGATAAACTGAAGCAGTATGAGGCTGGAACTAATTTTTTTAAAACCATGCGGAAAAGAGAAGGACGTGAACAAGGAGGTGTGGCTCAGCAGGTATTTAAAACTAGCTGGCCAAACAAGCAGCAAGCAGAATCAAAACAAGCAGAATCCTCCTTGGATTCTGATTTCCTCTAGTGTGTTTAAATTTTTCTTCTGTTTAATAAACTACTGCAGAAGCCAGATGGAAGCCTGGATGTTGTTTTATTTATTTATGATTTGGTGGGATTTCAGCTCCAAATGTATATGACTTCTTAACTTTTTAAAATTGCCTCCCAAAAAGGTGGTGCAGCACCTCCAAAGCGTGAGAGGGCATTCCTGGGGCGAAAGGGGTCAGGAGGCTACCTACCAGCAGCTCCTGCCTCAGGAACCCTCTGAGAATTCCCCCCCCCCCAACACCGGTGTGGCTGCGCCGGCGGCAGGGGCCAGCGGCTCTTTTATGCTGGCGTGTTTGCCCCCTGATCACGGAATAAGGTGGCACCTACGCTGGCTCCTAAGGAGCTTTGCCCTCAAACATATCAGTGTTTGTAAGCTGACATAAAGGAACAATAAACTTCCACTAGCTAGGGTTGCCAGGGCCCACTTCGCCACCGGTGGTTTTTTTGGCATGGAGCCTGAGGAGGGCAGGGTTTGGGGCGGAGCCTGAGGAGGGCGGGGTTTGGGGAGGGGAGGGACTTCAATGCCATAGAGTCCAATTGCCAAAGCGGCCATTTTCTCCAGGTGAACTCATCTCTATTGGCTGGAGATCAGTTGTAACAGCAGGAGATCTCCAGCTAGTACCTGGAAGTTGGAAACCCTACCACTAGCCCAGGTGTTGATCTAACTTATTGGCACTAGCTACCAGGTTGCTTGTGCTTTCAGCTCAGGCTTTAGACTCTGGCATTTGAGCAACATTCCTGGATGGGGGGGAAACAATGGTACACCTTAAAATCTATTCCACGGACGTTTGCTGGGTGACCTTGGCCTCATTACTCACTTTTTCTCTCAGCCTAAACTATATCACAGGGTTGTTTGGTTGTGACAATGACATTGAGGAGGTATGAAAGATGATTTCAGCCACTTCAGGCCCCAAGCAGGGTATAAATTATCTAAACAAATATTTGCAAATTTGAAGCAGATTGTTTTCATTATGGCACTCTCCTGTTTTAAATAAAAACATAGTTTTAGGTCCATGCGTGTGTCAGGGTTGCCAGCCAGTGGCTGGCCATCAGCACACGGGTGGGGGGAATGGCACCACGCTGTAGAATTTTGGTCAAATATTAGAACATCACCAGGTTGTCACCCTGGCAACATGATGTCACTTCTGGGTATTCACTGGAAATGATGTTGCACATCGGCACGGTGCCATTTTTTTAAAAAAATCATCAGGGAGTATTGAAGACAGGAAGTGAGAGACCTGGGCCGGGAATGCACCAGCAACTTACCTCTCAATTTACACGTATCCAGTACGAAAGCATCCAAGACGAGTTCAAATTTCTGTTCCCACCGTGCCGCCTTTCTCCGCTGCATTTGATAAGCCCAGACCGGCACTCTCTCCACGCATGCCCAGTCGGCGCTCCAAGCAAGGACGGCGATTGGTCCTGTGTTAGTAAGGGAGGCGGGGGGAGTGTGGGGGTTGGCTGGCAGCAGGAACTGGGCTGGCAGCAGGAAGTGGATCAAACACACATTGCATGTTCCCACTTTCAGGCACCGGGTGTGGAGGACGCTTAATTTTTTTAATTCGCCGTATAAGCGGATGCGCTTAACGCGGCGAAATTGCGCTCTGGAGACGTCCTCGGAATCCTTCGGGTGAGTTGAAGTGGGAACATGCAAGGAAAGCCCGTGGAAATTGGAGCTGCAAACGCGCAGTGCGGACATGGCCCTGATCTCCTTAGTGTGTGTGTGTGTTGGGGGGGTGGAGGTGGAATATACCTTACAATCGATCTGTGTCTTTACAGGGACAACAATGTAAAGGTCGAACATAACAGAGCACATTGGCTCCACCCCGACTCATGACCAAATGCTCTCTCCCCACCTACACATGTTTGTCTTGTGTGGCCAGAGCACCTGCGTGCACACATTCCATCCATGTGACTGGGAACACTGTTTTCAAACTTTTTTGTTCCCAGGGATGGAACCCATCAGTATATGGTCTATATGCTCGTAGGCTCTGTGCCCACATGAGCCAAACAATTACAGACAAGGCCAGCATTCTTGGTACTTTGTATCTGAATGTGTCTAAGGGAATCCACAGTTATGTTTCGTTTAATAGCTGACTATGATGAATCTACTGTTCTATCGACTAGTTTTACTTAGTGTGTTTGTCACTGTATAGACTATGCTTAGTTAATGAACCTGACCTTGAATGTGAGTTTAAGGGTGCCAGGTCCCTCTCCACCACCAGCAGGAGGTTTTGGGGGCAGAGCCTGAGGAGGGCGGTGTTTGGGGAGGGACTTCAGTGCCATAGAGTCCAATGGCCAAAGTGGCCATTTTGTCCAGGTGAACTGATCAGTGGTAATAGCAGGAGATATCCAGCTAGTACCTGGAGGTTGGCAACCCTTTGTGAGTCTCATTGAGATGCATGATTAACAGCAAATATATTACCCTCAGTCTCACTCTTCCTTTGTTTGTATAGGCACATGTTGTACATATTGGGCTTCTGCACATGTTCTGTTTTCAAAACTACCAGTTTACCAGGATGCTGCTTGTGTTAATGTACGACAAGGCTGTGTATCACAAACAAAAAAAGGGTAAACTGTAATTGCAACAATCCAGAGATTTATTGTTGGGGGCCCCAAAGTGTCCCAAAGGTTTTCCCACCTATGAGGGCTTCCTGTTCACATCAGTAGATGAACCCGAGGCTCATAAAGGGATGTGTGCTACCTTCTCCATGGTAGTAAACAGGGATGTCTGCTGCTCAGGATGCATAGATGATGATAAATGTATGTTTGCATAAACTGTGTGTCTTCTTATTTGCATACAAGGATGAGTACTTCTGTAATGGCTTCATTTCCTTTTTGGCAGAAGTAATAACTCTTCCCTTGATACCTGTGTCTCCTAAAGCCCCTTGATTTCCGTTACAAGCCTCACAACCTAGGCTGTAAGAATGCAATACTGTAATGCTGTGTCAGCAAGACTGTCTATACAGCTCCAATTAATCTTTTCCTTTCATGAAAAGAAGTTCCTGTAATTCACTAGAAAATTAGTTTTCTTCCTTGTGGCGACACGGCAAATGTGACAGTGTTAAGCAAATGAAATGTGCTCCAAATTAAGAAAAATGTAGGCAGCAGTATGTTGGTTTAACATTGTTTATTGCACCCACCTGCCATGCAATGTAAATTAATTGCCTATTTAATATTTGTGGAAACTGTTCAAAGGATTTATAGAATGCACCCTAAAGCTCGATCTCTGTCATTCTTGCTTTTTGGAAACTCCTTGGAGAAAGTTACGAAATCACAAATGGAAGTAATCCTTAAAAAATGGAACATGATCCACGTGTAGACCTGCTGTCCATATGGATATGTCATGAGCTAACAGCAGCATGCTCATGAGACCTCCATGCTTTGCTGTAGTCTAACTAGCCATGAGTTTGCTTGCATCTCCCAGAAGTAATTTTAGGCTCCTGGGCTGGCGGTGCAAAAGTTATTTCTATTGAGACCACACGACAATGCCACAGTAAGACTGCAGATCAGGAGGTGGGGAGGGGAAGAAAAGGTCACAGACCTCCCCGGGCTACATCCAAGAAACTGTGAACAGGCTGGATAGGACCGTGTTGAATGACCTTTTGGGCTCCACGAGTACTTGCCAAATGCTGGATCCAAAGTGGTGACTGAAAGCTAGTCTACCCAACTTTGGGAGTAGGGTTGCCAGCTCTGGATTGGGAAATTTTGGGGATGGAGCCTTGCGAGGGTAGTGTTTGGGGAGGGGAGGGACTTCAATGCCATAGAGTCCAATAGCTAAAGCGGGCATTTCCTCCAGGTGAACTGATCTCTATCAGCTGAAGATCAGTTGTAATAGCAGGAGATCTCCAGCTAGTACCTGGAGGTTGTCAACCCTATATGGGAGCAATCTTAATCAGGTCTACTAAAAAAAGAAGTCTCATGTTATTTAATGGGACTTGCTCCCAGGAAAGGGCCCTTTGGATGGCAACCTACCCTACCAAGCATATGGCCTGGCGAGTCTCCTCTGCCATGTGGCCTGGTGAGTCTCCTCTATGATTTTCAGTGATGCTGCAAAGAACCAATAGTCCACCAATAAGGCACATTTCCTCCCCCTATGAGTGGCTATGGGGGACACAGCATCGTTTCACACTTGTATTCCCTGACCCTTTACACTATTCATACATTTTATTGTCATTAAAGTATAAATCAGTAAAACAAACATGTACATTTTCAATGTCATCCTTAATTTTTGTTTGGCTCTTAACAAAAGTGGTTCTGTTAAAGTAGGATAGCATGTTTTAATCTCCTTTAGGTATAAATTCTTTGGACCTACAGATGAGGTTGTTTGCTCTTCTGAAAAGTAATTTTCAAGCTTTGTCCGTGTATATTTTTCCTGTTTGGAAAGGTAACTAAATTTGAAAATGCCGCACATTACTTAATTTATTATCCATATACTTCAGATTGTATGCTCTATTTGTTAGAGAAACTCAACCAATAATCCTCAAATCAACTCTTGTTATTATTGTTTTCCATTAAAGAGCTGCATATTTTTAGGAAGAATTTGTACATTTGTATGAAGTGATATTTATTACAGATGAGGGTCTAAGTATCTGAAACCTAATTATAGACCACTATTATCACCATCTGCCAGACATAATTATGGATCCATTTGAGAGCTTGATTTTACAAGGAGCTTAGCTACTCAGAGGAACACTCTAGCAAGTGCTTAATATTAAGCATGTGAGTAGTCCCCAGATAGTGACTGCAGTGGTTCATATGCTGATAACTTCATGGTTCAGCATAGAGCTCAGCCAGAAAGGGTAATAAAGCCTGCACACACAAGTATCTCAGAAAAATGATGTGAACAAAGGTGAAGTAGTTTGAACGTAGCTATTCAGAGTTAAAAGCACTGGAATTTAGAAACTGATGAAAGACATGAATGACTTGATTGATTCTTAAAGAGTCGCCAGTCATCCTAGGTTCAGGTGTAAAGTTAGGAAGCAGATATAATTTTTTTAATAAAAAATTATATAAAAAAAAATAAAGTTAGGAAGCAGGGCCATGTCCGCACTGCACGTTTGCGGCTCTGAATTCTGCAGGCTTTCCTTGCATGTTCCCACTTCAACTTACCCGAAGGATTCCGAGGACGTCTCCCGAGCGCAATTTCGCCGCGTTAAGCGCATCCGCTTATACGGCGAATTAAAAAAATAACACGTCCTCCACACCTGGTGCCTGAAAGTGGGAACATGCAATGCGTGTTCGAACCACTTCCTGCTGCCAGCCCAGTTCCTGCTGCCAGCCAACCCCCGCACTCCCCCCGCCTCCCTTACTAACCCTGGACCAATCGCCGTCCTTGCTTGGAGCGCCGACTGGGCATGCGTGGGAGCGTGCCGGTCTGGGCTTTTCAAATGCAGCGGGGAAAGGCGGCGTGGTGGGAACAGAAATTTACAGTTGTTTTGGATACTTGTGTGCTGGACGCGTGTAAATTGCAAGGTCAGTTTCTAGTGTGTTCACGGGGCAGGTCTTTCCTCGAAGGGTTTGGTCTGTTCTTCTCCCATCCTAAGGGAGTGACACTACATGCTCTTTCTCATCCTACATCATCGTGTCTCTGGCAAATATTTATCCTTCTGTCGGTTTTCAGTTCCTCATTCTTTCAAATGCTCTCCATGTGCTTGCATGTCTCTTCCCTATAAATCACTGGTTCCCAACCAGGGGTCCGTGGACCCCTAGGGGTCCGCGAGAACTAAATTAAAGTCTGCGAAACAAAGTTATAAACCCATGATAAATTAATATTTTCAATTAAAAGTTCTCTATTATAAAAATATATATTCAAATATTATTCTAAGTTTAATGTTTAACTAACAGTTATGATTAAAGTTTATTTTCAAATTCTCGGAATTTTTATTTTGAACCTTGGGGTCCCTGCGCCGAACAAAAAAGTCCTAGTGGTCCCTGGTCAAAAAAAGGTTGGGAACCAGTGCTATAAATTATAGCTGCAATGGTATCTCCTTTCTTCCCCCAATGCCTCTTTCCCCCTCTTCTTACCTGATTCTCCTTCATACTTGTGTCCCTGAGTCATTTTGTAGCAGTGAGTACCCACTGTCCTTTTAACAGTGCCCGGGGGGGGGGGGATTCTGGTAGGGACCACCACAGTGCTGGGGGAGGAGGGGCCCCTTGCTGGATTTAACGCTGGAGCCTCGTTTGATTGGCAGGGGGTTCTGTGCTCCTGCGAAGTCGGCCCTTCCCTTCTGGTGGCAGTTACTTTTAACTGTCACTGCCAACTGTCATTCACTCAGTCTCAGAAGGTTTCTGTCAGAAGTCTCACTCTAAGTATCACTTGTGTTAGCTCTCTGCCTCACTCTCTATGAAGAAGTAACAATGTTTCAGTTAATATGGGAAAAGTACTTTACTTTTTACAGTACTTTTTACAGTACTTTATAATCTTGTATGAAATACAGTTTATTTTTAATATGTGTGCTGTTAATATTCCTCCACATAGCTTTTTGTTTAGAAAACAAAACCAGCACACAATTTCAATGCAATACATAATATAATAAAGTGCGAGGTGACAAGTGAATACTTAGCTTACAAAAGAGGCAAATATATACAATATTTACAAAATGCAAAATACAAAGTACAAAGGTACAAAATCAATCCAATTGGTTCTTCTGTTCAGGTGAGTATCCTTAATATTGCATAGTATTGCATATAAGTGTAGCAATGCTACAGGCAAGTGATTATAGTCCACGCTAAACAGCTGAGAAGGGGGATACAAGGACGTGTCGTCTAGATCGGTATCCACGTTTCGCCGGAGGCTTCATCAGCTGATCAGTTTCATTCAGAGAAATGATAATTGCACAGGAATAACATCCTCATATATACCACGTTCCAATGGCCAAGGCGGCTCCAGGTAAGTTCAAAATTTTGCATTTTGTAAATATTGTATATATTTGTCTCTTTTGTAAGCTAAGTATTCACTTGTCACCTCGCACTTTATTATAGTTGTATTGCACTGAAATTGTGTGCTGGTTTTGTTTTCTAAACAATACCCCACAGCACAGAGCCTTTTGTTTTCTGGTGGTTCCACATAGCTTTTGGCTGCCTTTGAACTCTGCTGCTTTATACAGGTGGTATATGCTGCAACAAGTGAATGCTGGGATATTGCCCCACATAAGGGACTGGATTAATTTCCATTCCCCCCCCCTACACCCCTGCCTTTCTACTTGAACTATTCTTCCATATGTTCCACAGAGTTGTTTTTACCCTTATGCCCCCCAAATGCTATTTTTGGTTGGAAAAACAGCATTGGGGCGCATAAGCATGTGGCCATGGCTATGCCTATGGGGGGCATTTTGCCTTTTCCAATGTGTGAGTGCCTGTTGGTTATACTGTGGTGTTTGATGTCATAACTCTGGTTCTGGGGGGCGTTCCCTGTCTGGGGTGCCCTAGGAAGTTGACTAACTCCTGCCAGGCCCCTGGCCCTGCTCCTTCCCCCAGTGGCACAGAGGGTTGTACATAGGGTTGCCAACTGCCAGGTAGTAGCAGGAGATCTCCTGCTAATTCAACTGATCTCCAGCCGATGGAGATCAGATCACCTGGAGAAAAATGGCCGTTTTGGCAATTGAACTCTATGGCATTGAAGTCCCTCCTCTCCCCAAACCCCGCCCTCCTCAGGCTCTGCCCCAAAAATCTCCCGCCGGTGGCGAAGAGAGACCTGGCAACCCTAGTTGTACAGGCACTTCTCTGGTGGGGGAGGGACACAGAATTGCCTCCCCAGCCCCCAGCCCTGACACCCCAGATGTGTTATGCCAGTGTATCACTGAGTTATGCTGACGTTTTGTGGTGGCATGTTTGGTCAGCTCTCTGAGCAGTTTGCCCCGTCCTCCAGGATTGTGCTGTTAGTCAAGTATGCAAAGCAAGCACTTGTCTGTCCCTCGTGAGTATCAGATTTGTTTCATGCATGCTCACGCTGCTGCTGCTTCAGAATTTACACAAAAAACACAAAACAGAGTGGACATGAGACATTTGCATTGCTCCCCTTGCTTTTGGGTAATGTTTAAAGTGCTGTTAGAGGTAATGGTCCAAGGCACTAGTGATTCTTATGATTTTTTTGTCATTCTGCTTTATGTTTGCTTCTACCTTGGAAGCCCTAAAGTGTCTGTGGACCTGTCTTCCATATAAGTCTTCTGAAAGGTTAAGATCATCTAGCATGGCTAGGGTTGCCAGGTCCCTCTTTGCCACTGGTGGGAGGTTTTGGGGGCAGAGCCTGAGGAGGGCGGGGTTTGGGGAGGGGAAAAACCTCAGTGCCATAGAGTCCAATTGCCAGAGCGGCCATTTTCTCCAGGTGAACTGATCTCTATCAGCTGGAGATCAGTTGTAATAGCAGGAGATCTGCAGCTAGTACCGGGAGGTTGGCAACCCTAAGAATGGCCCTGTTTCACCCCTTCTTTGTCAAACACCATCTTTGTAGCTAGTAAGAGGGTGAGGCACTCTCTTTGGGAACCTCCTGTCTCAAGGTACCTGCTTGAGCTTCTTTTGATGGAAGGCGGAATAGGTGATTTTGATCTCTATGAAGCTACACTGGTTTAGGAATTGGTTTTATCATGGTTTTTAACAAGGTTTGATGGTGCTGAGTGTTCTTGTTTGTTTTTACTTAAGCCATCTTGGGGGCTCGTTGGCTGAAAGGCAGGATACAAAATTAAGAAGGAATAAGAATAAGCATAGAAGGTAGGGTTGCCAGGTCCCTCTTTGCAACCAGCGGGAGGTTTTGGGGTGAGCCTGAGGAGGGCATGGCTTGGGGATGGGAGGGATTTCAGTGCCATAGAATCCAATTGCCCAAGCGGCCATTTTCTCCAGGTGAACTGATTTATATCAGCTGGAGGTCAGTTGTAATAGCAGGAGATCTCCTGCTAGTACCTGGAGGTTGGCAACCCTAATAGAAGGGCAAAGGCTAATGAAAATTTCTCCCTGTTAGATGCAGACATCACTTGCCTGTTGCAATGGCAGCTGTCTTAGTAACAGTTTTCTGTTACTAAGTTCCATGACTATGCATTGTCACTGCATAGTTAATGGCTTGATTATTATTCCCTTAGCTGTCACATATCCCTAGGCTGATTGCAACTAACTGAAAGAATTAAATTATTACCTTGGAATCAGCTAGCTTTGATTGTGATTTGTTTCTGTCCTGCTTAAACTGATTGTCCACTCATTGACTTAATTGGTAATCTAGGATGCAATCTTGCCCGCTATTGTGTGCGCATACGTTCCATTGACAGGATCGCAGCCATCGTTTTAAAATTCTTAATGACTTTCTCTGAGCGCATGATGATCCATCAGTGTAAACAGATGATTCGTCCCCAGCCAGTTATTGTAAATTACTGTGAGTGTTAGTCTGCTGTAGTTCATGGGTTGCTTAATCAAGATCGGCTATTGGTTTCAGAGGCGCTTCTGCTACAAAGAGGAATTACAAGGGGCGACTGTCAGCAACCTGCCCTTTTTGTGAGCTTGTCCAAAGTATTCGGGCCAACGTTGAACAACAACAAAAAAGAGTTAGATGTGTCATTAGTCTCCGCCACTTTGACTGTTCTTATGTACTTAATTCCCAGTTAGTGGATTTATTTTTTCTGACTACTACTCTACAGCTGTTACTACTTTTCACAGCATGACATACTGCCTTTCTGATGTCTCCTTTTGATAGAATCATTATAACTCTTTTCAGAAGTTAGATTAACTTCACCTTTTTTTTTTTCATTTCCCTCGGGCTGTGATAGTCACAACTCCTGAGTCGCGAGCCCTGATATAGCCACCATTTTTTCTTGGCACTTTTGGAACTGCAAGGACACCATGCCTCCTGCCTAGAAGAAGAAGAAAATTTGGTTTTTATATGCCAACTTTCTCTACCTTTTAAGGAGAATCAAGCCAGTTTATAATCTCCTTCCTTTCCCGACAACAGACACTTTGTGAGGTAGGTGGAGTTTGGAGAGAGTTTGGAGAGAACTGTGACTAGCTCAAGGTCACCTAGCAGGCTTCATGTGTAGGAGTGGGGAAATCAACCTGGTTCACAAGATTAGAGTCCGACGCTCATGAGGAGGAGTGAGGAATAAAACCCTGTTCTCCAGATTAGAATCTACCGCTCTTAACCACTACACCCTGCTGGTGTGGCAGCTGCTGGAAATGTAGGGAAATGGTCCTTACCATGGGATGGTGGGGAACAATCATTGTCGCTGCATGATGATGTCACTTCTGGTGTGACCTGGAAGCGACGACATCATGCCAGGGTGATGCTCTAGCACTCACTCCAAAGCTAGAGTTTTGAAGACTACTTATGAAAGAAAGGTGCATTATGTCATGGAACTTCCATGAGCAGGATATCCATTTATTGTCCTGATTACTGTCCTTTCTAAACATATTATATTTTTTTTCTTGGGCTAATGTAGGGCTGAGCAGGGGTCAGTCTAAGGTAAGAGCCTTTGGCAGCGGCAAAAGTCTTTAAGGAATACTAAGGAAGCTAAGGCAGCATATTACAGGTCATTTCAGATCATTACAGAGAGGGGCTATTACAGGCGTTACATACCAGGGGTTTCATAAACTGAGCAAAACATTACAACCTCCTCCCCTGTTCTACATCCCATGATTAGCTTTTTTTTTGGGGGGGGGGATCTAAAAAGGCCCCTGGTTCCTCTTATGATAGTGGTAATGCTGGTAGGATACAACCAATAATTGTATTATTCCTGTGGCCCCTGAGCTAAGTTTAAATTTACAAAACATCATACTCTGGGTAGTTTTAACAGTTAAGGCACAACCAATCTGGCATGGCAACCTACAAGAGACGGGGGGGGGGCAGGGACATGGGGTAGTAGCTGTGGGAGATGGTATGACATTACTTCTGGGAAAACCCCAGAAATGATGTCACAGCTCTCTAGGAATTGCCAGAAAGGCTATTTTTCTCCTTCTGCAGCTCTTAGCGGAAATGAGGCAGTGGCAGGGGATCCCCTGCCCTCACCAGGAGACTGGTAACCTAATGTTAAGATTATGACCTTTGTTTAAGAACGTAAAAAGTGTTTTATTGTATCAGACCAAGCCCACCTATTTCACAATTCTTGGCTAGCAGCTGGTATACATTATGCTTCCCACACCTTCTAGTCACTCATGGTCTACTAGGCCTCCTCTAGGGTCACCATTGATAAGCTCCTTGTCTTTATCACAAAAGAAATGAACCACAGGGGCAAATGAACAAGCATGTATTGTAGTCTTACTGGCACTTTGGAACAAGGATCTCAACTGCAGATTGTTGTTAGCAATCTTGTTTTCTTAGAAATGCTGGTGCATTGCAACAACTTCCATTAACATTGACATGGGTAGCAGTCAATAAACCATGTTGCGGTGTACTACTCTGTATATGGGTTTATTTTTATATTGGTATTTGGCTAATAATTAGATCAATTATGTACCCTAAAAACCTCCCGCCGGTGGTGAAGAGGGACCTGGCAACCCTAGATGGTTCTAAGGTATAAATTACCATGACCATGTAATTCAGTCAAAATCTGTCAGAGTTTTCACTAAGCAAGCCTGTAATTTTAGCAATATGTTTCCAGCATTTGGGGCACAACAACACTGTAGTATTTGTATCTTTATGCATATTCTTCTTTCGAGGAACATGTGGCATTCCTAGTGCAATTAAAGAGATATTGAGTATATAAATGGCACTGAAGTGTGTAAAACATTTTCTACAAGGGAAGCATGAGCTGTTTCATTCAGTCATCACAAACTTCCCATCCCTCCTAAATCAACTGATAATAAGCAGAGCTATTCTGGCATTCCCACTGGATCACTTTCCTCTGTGGCTTGAAGCAGACATCATGTTCCAAATCTCTTACCCAGGGTTATGTTTTTGGAAGCATGCCAGAGCATCCATGGTCCCTTCTACCCTCCCTCTGTGTTCCAGGATTCCCTTTGCAACTATGATTCTATTTGAAAACAGTGTTTGAAGCTTGTTTTCAACTCCTGGGTTAAGAGGGAGTCTCACTGATATTAGTTACGGTTGCCGGCTTAGTGCTTAGCTGTGCGTGGCGCTCCCCAGCCGGACACCTGACCCCCAAGGTCAAAACCACGAACATTCAAACAAAACATAAGCAAAGAATACACAGAGACCAGTTTGGATGAAATGGCACAACTTTATTGATTGCAGCAGCAAGGCATTGGCATGGCATGGGGGCGTATTCAGACTTAATATACTTTCAAGGTTAAAATGAACACTGGAAGAGCGAGAAAGGAAGAAGGAGGGAGCCAGGGGACCCCTCCCCTCTTTTCTGTATGAATTCCACAATGGAGTTCCCAATTGTGAATCATAAGCTGGTTTTGTTGAAGCACCCACTGAGCCAATGTCATATAGAAACTTTTATTTTATTTCCTGCATAAAGCTTACTGTTGAACTCTGGTTATTGTAGGAACTGCTGATATAGCTGTAGTTTTTTTGATGGCTAATTAGTGTGGTTTATGTATTAGCTTAATAGTATAGTAAAACATTTTATACTTTGGTTTTAGTGTATTTGCTAGTACTTCTGCATGCAAATAAAAACAGATTATATCCCTTCCCCAAGAACTCGCCACAGGAGGAAATTATTGGAGGGTCAGTACCAGCTGTGGCATCTGTATGATATAAAAGGGATATGCTGCCATTGGCTGTTTTGTTCTTGTTTCTTTTGTGAAATTTCCCAGACTAGAGCAGAAGAAATCCCTATTCAGTCATACCCTAATTAACCAAGAGGATGTAAAATCTGATCTTTTAAATCCAATAAAAGAATAAGTGAACTACAGTGGCAATTATTGTCTGAACAACTGTGTTACTTTGCTAGTGTTATTACTATTTCTTCTATAAATCATAATAACCTTTCCTAAAGTAATGTTAAACCTGTTTGGATCTGACATTTTACCTCTGTGCTTTTGGGAAAAAAAACATTAAACCAATGTCAGCAGGGATCATTAAAACAGAAGAAATGTCTCACTTTGTAATGATATTCTTTACATTCAACCTTTTAACGTAACAGGATACTTTCCCTGTCTAATACCCCTCTTTTCTTTTGTCAGCATTAACCATGGTTAATAATTACATCTACATCAATGCTAACCATGGTGATGCCAATGCCAGAGTTTGAAACTAGGGTTTCAAGATAGCTTTTATGTCCTTGATAAACTTGGTTAGTATTAACTGTTGTTAGAATTGCGTCAGAGGACGGAAGGCAGCATGGTACAGCCCGATCTCGTCAGATCTCAGAAGCTAAGCAGGGTCAGCCCTGGTTAGTATTTGGATGGGAGACCACCAAGGAATACCAGGGCTGCTGTGCAGAGGAAGGCACTGGCAAAACCACCTCTATTAGTCTCTTGCCATGAAAACCCCAAAAGGGGTCACCATAAGTCGGCTGTGACTTGACGGCACTTTACACACACAGAATTGTTTCAGAGGTAAAACTACACCATGATTAGCCCTGATAGTGAAAGGGAAGGAAATTTTAGGTGATACAGAAGAGGAGGGGGGAATGCATAAACTTGTAGACCTTCACCATGACTTAACTATGGCGAATTGATTTGGGAGTATTATTTCTGCATTGCTCATTGAGTATAGCCATGGCTTATAGCTACTCAATTGTTATTAGGCTTTTTTTCCTGGTCTAGAATGAATCAGTTACAGATATTATAATGTAACCTTCTGTTTTACTTACTTATTTACATTCTGTTACATTATATAAAAGGTAACATATTCCATACTCCCAACTATGGAACGAAAGGAAACGTTCACTCTCTGAACAAGGCTCCAACTTTTTCCATTTTGCTACTATTGCCAATTTAACAGCAGTAAGCTCAAGGCCAGTTCTACATCTAAAAGGGCAATGTGCCCTTTTAAATAGCCCAACCAAATAACTTTTGAATCAAGAGGTATATTACAGCTCAACATTTCATTAAAAAACTGAATTACTAATTTCCAAAAAGTCTGACGTTCTTGAACATGATCAAAAATATTTTAAAAATCTGCCATGGGGGGTTCTAAATAGAAACAAACATGCCACAATCCAGAGAGAACGTAGGGTGAATTCACACATTATAAAGCCCTCATGGCTGCCATTAGGACCTTCGATCATACATGAGCTGAGAGTCCCATGTTTCTCAGGTGCACAGGGAATCAGTTTGGATTTCTTCCTCCTCCCCCATGCCATTTTTCTGAACTGAAATGGTTCCAAAAAAACTGCTGTTTACTCCTTTGGGAAACTTGCATGTAGCCATCATTGCATGTAAGCTTTCCAATGAATCAACTAGCAGCTGCACAGCCCTGAAGCCCTTTCTCTACACATGCTGCAGTGCTGACCAGCAGTGTTTCCATGCATAGGGTTGACAACCTCCAGTTACTAGCTGGAGAACTCCTGCTATTACAACTGATCTCTATCCAGCCGATAGAGATCAGTTCCCTTGGAGAAAATGACCGCTTTGGCAATTGGACTCTATGGCATTGAAGTCCCTCCCCTCTCCAAACCCCACCCTCCTCAGCCTCTGCCCCAAAAACCTCCTGCCGGTGGCGCAGAGGTACCTGGAAACCATATCCATGCATGTCTGTGAAGCGTGGAACTTCCAACCATTGTGTGATCCAAAGTCCTTGTTGCTGCCATGAGAACACTGTAATTTGGGAACTGGCCTATACTGGCAGATGTTTAACTTTTCTTTTTGGTTTTGTTCGAATGAAACTAAAGGGGGTATTTCAACTATCTATTATTAATGCATTCAGAAACAATAAATACTCTTCAGTGGCCAAACTTTGTATGTTGCAATATTAGGGATAGTTCACAAAAAGGCTTAATTTTAAATGGAATTTGCAATAATTTTAAATTTCCTCCACATACGTGTTTCCCTTAAAATCAGATTGCTGGCGCAATCAAGGAAGAATGATGGGTTTATAAGCCTTTTGAGACCACAAGCACAGGCAGAAAGAGAGAAACTAGAGGATAATATAGTTCATAAAAACTGCTGACCCCATCTGTGCACATGAAAATTATGTGCCTCATTTGCTCTTTGGTGCGCTGAATAAACTTTCTGTGGAAGTTAATGAGAGATCTGACTGTGTGTTCCTGAGAGCGGTGTCTGATTTTTTATGTCTCATATAATCCTTCAGGTTCTACTGTTAAGGAAGATATCCCCTAAAGGCCCTATTATTTTTGACTGGCTTCTGCATGACGGTATAGCAGCAGATGGTATATGAAGCCCCTCCCCTTAAGTTAATTAGCGTATTGAAAGTATCACACATTTCCAGCACTATTTACCTTATACATGCTACTCATTTTGCCAGCATTCTGGTCTTGATGTACTTCAAGAACATTAAAAAATGCTGCCACATCAGATTGATGGTCCATCTAGACCAACATCCTGCTTCTCACAGTGACAAACCTGATGCTTAGGGTTGCCAGGTCCCTCATCACCACCGGCGGGAGGTTTTTGGGGTGGAGCCTGAGGAGGGTGGGCTTTGGGGTGGGCTTCAATGCCATAGAGTCCAAGTGCCAAAGCTGTCATTTTCTCCAGGTGAACTGATCTCTATCAGCTGGAGATCAGTTGTAATAGCGGGAGATCTCCAGCTAGTACTTGGAAGTTGGCAACCCTACCGATGTTGTGGAAGGTCTTCAAGCAAGGCATGGAGGCCAAAGCCTCCCCCTGTTGTTGCCTTGTCAAATCAGGTGTCGATGAGGCTCTTGGGGCTGTAATGCTAAATCCAAGTTGTGTTTACACAAAGTGTGAGGACAGTCCCAAACCTTGGGCAGGACATCACAATGAGCCAGGTGTTCAAAGGAAACTGGTAGATTAATTTCTTAGAGCAGGATAGATGATTTGAAATGTTTACCCTTCCTACCTTAGCAATTCGGTATCTCAATTGCAAATGAAATTCAATGTCAGTTTCAAGACTGTCATCCACTTTAGTGGGCAAAAATAAGTTATGTCTGTATCTGTTGTCTTTTTATGCCACACAGCGTTGCTTGCGAAAAGTACTTTGGGGCATGAGTACAGTAAGGCTATAGGGAAAGGAATGCCAAAGACATTATAATGCTATTATACAAGTCAATGGTTCAAGCTGGCTCGAAATGCTGCGTGCCACATGGGCGACCTCATCTCTGAAACGATATTGCATGACTGAATGTAGTTCACCGAAGGTCAGCTGGGATGATTAAGAATGCGGCGTCTGCAAAGAGTGGCAGTGACCATTTTGGAAAGGGGATGAGGAAGAGGGGAGGGGGAATGGAGATGCATACAAAGGAGTAGAGCGTGCTACCTTTTCAAGGGTAGTTAAGGTAAAAATGGATAGGGTTGCCAGCTCTGGGTTGGGAAATACCTGGAGATTTGGGGGGCCGAGCCTGATGAGGGTGGGTTAGGGGAGGGACTTCAATGCCATAGTGTCCAATTGCCAAAGCGGCCATTTTCTCCAGGTGAACTGATATCTATCGGCTGGCGATCCGTTGTAGTAGCATCCGTTGTAAATCTCCAGCTACCACCTGGAGGTTGGCATTGGCAACCCTAAAAATGGAATTATTTCCGCTTTGAGTAATGAAATAGCAAAGCCCTTTGCCTCAGGTTATGATCATTTTCAAGACTGGTTTCCAGCTATTTCAATAGTTAGTTGCAGTTAATAATTCATCCTGCCGGTTCTTGGAATACTTACCATGAAATGCTGCATGTCATTCTGTAGAACAGAAAGGAGGGGGCCTGTTCAGTATTCTGGTTCAGTTACGGGGATAATTAGCTGCAGAGTCTGTATGGTTTTTGTGCTATTAATATGTGTTTAATTAAGGCCTCTCTATAGATTTCATTTTTTAAAATGAAAACTTTCTGATTCTAAAACAGAGTTGCACTTACCTGTAACTGTTGTTCATTGAGTGTCTTCTGTGCAGGCACACATTAGCCTGCTCCTGTGCAGTCCTATGCGGGACTGCACTAGAAGACACAACAACGAACCAGAGGTAAAAAAACAAAACAGAACTAATAAATGAATGCATTATTTACTCTACACAATAAAGGAACCGCAGTGCAGTTGATTCTGTCCCGAGCTAGACGAACAATCAGGGCCGGATTTAGGTTTGATGAGGCCCTAAGCTATTGAAGGTATGGGGCCCTTTATATGTCCAGCTGTCCTTTGTCTACAACAAATTGTCACTGTTTTTTGTGTTGAATTTATGCTATATGGTAATTTATGGACATAATAGGTATCTAAAGCCATTTGCACATAACAAAATATGTAGTTTATCAAAGTAATTGTGGGGCCCATTACTTATATCATAGGAGCCTACACCACACAAAACACTGTTGCTGTATGTAGGTTTTATTTTATTTGTTTTATCTTATATTTTGGGAATGTACATCCAGTTTTTTTTTCTTTTACATTTTTTTGGGGGGCCCCAAGAGAGTGGGGCCCTAAGCTATAGCTTGTTTAGTTTATATGTAAATCTGGCACTGTGAACAATAATTTGATTTGGTATAAAGCAGCTTCATATGTTCATATGACTAAACTTTTCCAGCTCTAGATTCCAGCTCTAGATCTAGCCCAAAAGAGTGACTAACGTCTATGTGTGAGTGTGGCAGTTTACCCATAAACAAACTGCCTGGCAGGGTTGCCAGGTCATTCTACGCCACCGGCGGGAGGTTTTTGGGGCAGAGCCTGAGAAGGGCGGGGTTTGGGGAGGGGAGGAACTTTGATGCCATAGGGTCCAATTGCCAAAGTGGCCATTTTCTCCAGGTGAACTTCTCTCTATCGGCTGGAGATCAGTTGTAATAGCAGGAGATCTCCATCTAGTACCTGGAGGTTGACAACCATACTGCTAACACATCTCAGTGAATGCTTGTACAACTTGCATGCATGTGTATTTGCCTGTTTGTAAGAAAGAGTCAACACGTTCACTTTGCAAATGAAACTAGGGACTAGTGCCTTGATAAATGTGGAGTTTTAATCACACATTCAACTGTATATGTGTTGAATGTAATGTGAGACTTTCTCAATGTGTGTATAAAAAACAATCAAGTGTAAGTGGATTGACATGCATTCACTGCAACTTGTGCACAGGGTTTTTGTAGTATGTAAATTCTCTCTGAAAAGGCCATTGCCAGGCAGACATTCACTTTCAAACAGGTCTTGTCTCTCCATGAACATTTGTACCCTGCTTACAGAAGCCCTGTACCCCTAAGGCTGTGATTAGGTCAAATAGAAAATCAGCAGTTAATAGGGTTGCCAGGTCCCTCTTTGCTATTGGCGGGAAGTTTTTGGGGTGGAGCCTGAGGAGGGTGGGGTTTGGGGAGGGGAGGGACTTCAATGCCGTAGAGTTCAATTGCCAAAGCGGCCATTTTCTCCAAGTGAACTGATCTCTATTGGCTGGAGATCAGTTGTAATAGCAGGAGATTTCCAGCAAGTACCTGGAGGTTGGCAACCCTAGCAATTAACAGCAGTCTGGGCAGCCCAGTCCAAATCTATTCCATGCTAGTTGGTATATGCTTTTTTAAAACAATTTCTGGTTAATGGCACTAAAACCAGCTATGCTAGAAGATGCCCTCTCAAAAGAGTCTGGGAAAGCCCTGTGGAAATGGCCTATAAATTCTACTGATAGACTTGTTTCATTGTCAGAATGGAGGAGAACTCTGAGCTCAAATCCTTATTCTTGGACGGACACATTAGTTGATCCTGGGCAGATCACCAGCACATGTGGCCATCAGTACACTATCTGCAGATCTACCCAGGAAGCTGGCCAAATATAATTTAGCAGTGCTGATTTAATTGTTAGTTATAGCATTTGAAAGCAGAAATAATATAAACGCTGAGTCTTTATTAGTCATTATTGCAGGAAACCGTAGGGTAGTAATTGGCTGGAAAAGAATATTTGCAGCACCTTTAAATCACATCTCACCACGACTGCTTTCTCTTCGATTCAATATTTGTTCATTGTCAAAGCATTAGTAAAACACCTGCCATTCTGTGGGACTAGACTCGAGCCAGATCTACACAAACAAGCTGTCACACCGTGGCCGCTCAGAAGCCTAGTTGCTGTGTTCGCAACTGTTCTCATTAGGCACTTGCCACTCTGATCTCCAAAGTCCACCATGTCACTGCAAAGGAGAGTTGGCATTTCTGCTGCAGTGGTGAAAATTGAACTCTGTGTCACAAGCGACTATACAGAAACCATTTATTCTATGGCAAGGCCTCTGTGCAGTAGCAATTTCAAGCAGTTGTGGTGCGGATGCTTTGTTTGTAAAGCAGGTTTATAAGACCCTCTCTCCATACTGTCACAGGACTCAGAGGGATAAATCTGTGGCATACAAGTGTCTACACAGAGGAACTCTAGAGCATTGGCAGCTCATTCCTGAGCTTTGTGGTGGCCGGGGACAGCATAGCCAAGGCACCACCACGTGCACCTCTAGAGTGGTTTCCCTGACACTGAAAGGCTAAAAAGAGCCTTTTAAACTCTTTTTTGGGAGGAAATGGGGCATTCCCCTCCCATTGAAAACAGCGAGGCTGCGCCAGAAAATAACTGGTGCAGCCACACTGTTGGTGGAGGGGGTGTTCCTGTGCTGGAGGGGCTTATGATAGGATTGCCAGGTCCCTCTTTGCCACCAGCGGGAGATTTTTGGGATGGAGCCTGAGGAGGGTGGGGTTTGAGGAGGGGAGGGACTTCAATGCCATAGAGTTCAATTGCCAAAGCCGCCATTTTTCTCCAGGTGATCTGATCTCTATCGGCTGGAGATCAGTTGTATTAGCAGGAGATCTCCTGCTACTACCTGGCAGTTGGCAACCCTAGCTTAGGAAGCTGACTAACATCAGCTCTGCCCCCAGGAACGCCCCCCCCCAATGCCCGCACTGCATTTTTCTTCTGGGATTTAGGTCACAGACAGACTGCAGCGGCAGGGGAGCCGCGTGCATCTCCGCAACACCCAGGCACCGACAGAACTGACCCTGCCACCAGCGTAAGTGCCTCTTATCATGGAATAAACAATCCCTTGCGCCGGTGGCAGGGTCACGCTGCCTCCAAAGAACTTTCAGCCCATTTCTCAGGAATGGGCAGTTAGAGGCCAGAGTTACTTTAGAATTGTTCTTCCACCCAGAGACAAAGTTACTCGACGTATATAATTATAATAGTTAAAGTAGGCTTATGTTATAAATAATATTGTTCCTAATCCTTTTAAATAATATGAAATGTGTATCGATATAAACTTTAATTCTTACAGTGCTTCTCCATTCTAAATTAATGCATCTTGTCTTAAACGATAATCCATAACTGTTTACATTTACTTAATTCAAAAGTGCAGTTAAATTAAACTAAGCACAAACGCAAAATCAGAATCCACTTCTCATTTAATAGCTTTTCATTTGCTATAGCTACTTTATATGGTAATACATTTTCTTTTTAGGATCCGAGCAATCATTTAGTGGTGATATAGATATAGGTAGACACACGGGAAAATAGATACCTGGGGGACCTAAAAGTGGTTATACATCATAGATCAACAGACAGACAGAATATGCTGTCCTAAGCAAAGTTATATTCTTCTGTTGACGTCAATGGGCATAGAAGTGTATAACCCTGCTTAGGATGGCACTGTGTGTGTGTGTGTGTGTGTTAGAGAGTTTGTAATGTACTCTGCGCATAGGATTGCCAAATTCGGGTTAGGAAATTCTTGGAGATTTGAGCCTGGAGAATGGGGTTTGGGGAGGGGAAGGACCTCAGTGGGATAAAGTGTCTATAAAGCAGTCATTTTCTCCAGAGGAATTGATCTCTGTTGCCTGGAGAGCAGTTATAATTCCAGGACATCTTCAGGCTGAAGGTACTTGTAATCTCCAGTTTTTAAACCAGCATGGGAATAGCTTGTAACTTTATGTCTATTATCTACTTTAAATATTTAAGGGTTTGGGATTGTCTGTCATTTGTATCTATTCAGGCCTGTGTGCCTATATTCTCTGGTACAAAATTAGTCTCAGGATAATTGTTATTGTTCCTTTTCCAAACAATGTAAAAGTTATTTACAGTCAATCGGATGCAAAGTAACTCTGCATAGAGGGCTTTTCCGCATTCTCTTTTTCCTTGTCTCAAAGATCTTGTTTTTTCGGGGGCTTTAAAGTTCCGCCCGTGTTTTACTCCCTCTAGTAGTTGATTTGATATAGTAGAAGATTAAATGTAGTTGATATCGAATCGACCATTAGAGGGAGCAAAACACATGCGGAACTTTTAAAAAACACCAAAGAAACAGGAACTTCAAGACAAGGAAAAAGAAAATGCGGAAAAGCCCAAGATTGTTAGTCAGTTGCCCCCAAAGTGAAAAACAGAATTATCATCACAAAGAATGAAGGAAAAACAGTTTTATACAGTAATAATTTTGCATAACATAACATAGTCTAATGAAAACGGACAATTAGGAAGATAGTAGTTATTAGCTATTTTATTTCTTCATACCAACATGTTGCCAGGCTTGGATAAATCACATTTAAGCCTGTTGCCCTTCTACAAATGATCTTGAAATGGGGAAACTGTGAGCTGAGTTTCAGTCTCTGATTCCTTTTGTTCTTGTAAATTTTCTTTTCTGCAGACTCACTATGAAAATGGAGAGTACATTATCAGGCAAGGTGCTCGAGGGGACACTTTCTTCATAATCAGCAAAGGCATGGTAAGTTCTCGTGACACGCTCCTCCAAGCAAGCGTCACATGCAGTGGGTTCCATATTATGGGAACATAGCCCCAGCCATCCCTTCTTCTCATGCCGTGTCACAAAAGTCACCATATTTCATGTTTAATTAGATATTGTGACTTAATGATAGTGGAGGCTGGCCTCTCCAGTGGGGCTTTTCCTGCAGGGCTCACAGGGATGCATTGCTGTTACAACTAAATTTCATGTTACATTTTCCAGATGTGACCCTTGTGAATGATCCCAGTTCTGTACACAGTGGCTTTGATCCAACAAAATATGTCTGGAAGAACATGGGCTTTTGGCTCAGCACCTCACTCAGAACGCATCACACTTTTGATACTAGCTGCACACATAGATGAGTTTGCGAAAGAAAACAATGTCAAAGGAGTAGCCATGTTAATCTACTGTAGCAAAATCAAACATAAGTCCAGTGGCACCTTAAAGTCTAACAACATTTATCCCAGCGGAAGCTTACGTGAGTCACATGACTCACTTTTATGTGAAAGCTCATATTGAAATAAACATTATCCTGCCTGTGGAACACAGACAGGATAATGCTGCTGCAGTCGTCTTGTTTGTGGGCTTCCTAGAGGCACCTAGTTGGCCACTGTGTGAACAGACTGCTGGACTTGATGGGCCTTAGTCTGATCCAGTTCTTATGTTCTTATGTTAAACGGTGTTAGTCTTTAAGGTGGCCCTGGGCTTTTGTTTCATTTTGTAAAATAAGTCATTTCAGGACTACATTACAGGCTGCAGCTAATGCAAAATTCTGCAACCTGACATGGATAGGTTGCAGAGAACACATCTGGTTTTATTTTTATTAGATTTGCAGAAGAAAAATCCAATGCAATGTAGTTCAGCTCGTGTGCCATAGAGATCCATAGCTGAGTGTGATGCAGTATGGTTTAGTACAACACCAATGCTTTAACTTTTTTCCAGTTCCAATGGATGGGAGCAAGGACTTATGGGAAAGCAAGACCTGGACAATTGTCCCAATCTAGTTCAGACTACAGCTTGACATATAAAAAAGTGAGCCCAGATGGAGGTTTAGACTACCATCTGCATCAAAAAAATACTTCTAGGCAATGCAATGGGCCTGAATGAGCATTATAGGTGGATACAGATAGGCAGCCCATTTGTATCCACATTGGTTTGCTTATACAATTGCCTAACTCCATCTACAGTTCTCCCTTGCTAGATCATGTATATGTATCTGTGTCCAAGCACAGCCTGGCAACTGGTAGAAGATGGGCAGGTGGGGACTCACAGTTTATTGGGGGGGGGGGAGGCCTCCCCAGCATCCTCAGTGCAATGATGTCACTTCTGATGCAACCTGGAAGAGATATCATTGCACTGGGCTGGAGATGCTCTAATATTTGCCCCAAACTCTGTGGTTTAACCATAGAGTTTGGGGTGTATGCTAGCATATCACCTGGCATGATGATATTGCTTCCAGGTCAAGCTGGAAGGAATGTCATTGTCCCCCCCCCCTATTTTGCCCAGGAATTGCCTCCTGCCACCCAGCTGAGCAGCAGCAGCGAGAGTGGGGGGCAAGAAGGAATCCCACTGCCAGCATGAAGTTGGCAGCCTTGTTGTCAACCATAGTGGCAACCTTGGCGTCCAGGTAGACCTTAAATGTTTCAGTAGTGATGATTACAACAGTAAAGCATATATTCAGTGTTTGCCCCAAGTGCTGCTTTTAAATGTATCTCTGATATCGTTGTGCCAGCCTTTAAAGGTATCTCCTGATTATTGTTCCCATGTTAAAAATTGGGGCTATAGATGAGGGACCTTTCCAGCTGGTACCTCTTGCTGACTTAACCTTTATGCTACAACATTTCAAAGCTGATCTCCTTTTTATCACTCTTTTCAAAATCTCTGCTCAGGTAAATGTTACACGGGAAGATTCTCCTGGGGAAGATCCAATCTTTCTCCGTACATTAGGAAAAGGAGATTGGTTTGGTGAAAAAGCCCTCCAGGGGTAAGTATTAAATGTTATCTTAGTGTACAATTGAGATTTTTTTGGAGTAATATTTAAAGAATAGTTTACGTGTCTTGAACTGGTGAACAATCAGCATCGATAGCAATGCTTCAATAGAAGCTGTGCTAAGATTTCTCTTGTCCTGTTTGTATGAAAGAGGAAGACCGCCTTATCACTTTGTGTCCTCACGATGATACTGAATTGACTTCAGTGTACAGGGGCGGGGTTATGTTTAAGATTATACTTAACTCTTAACACATGGAACTAGCAGTAAGACAAACAGCCATCCTTTGCAGCCCTATTCTGCTAGTGAAAGTGCACAGGGTGGAATGGAAGGAATGATGAAGCCTCTCCTTCTGCCATGCTCAGGAGCAGATTTGGACCCACACACAATATTTATATGGTGGGTGCCAAGTCACAACTTTAATGTGTCTCCTTTAATCAGACCCTAAGTAGTCAGGCAAAGAAGGAGTATTTACCAAAGGTAAAGTTTCAGTTATAGAAATATGTTAATATTGGTAGGAAATATATTTTACATATTCTCCTACAGAACAGTCCTAGTATATGCTGTAAAACGTAGATTTATAGTCTACATGTATTCCTTTATAAACAAATCTTCATTAAATTAACAGGAATTTGTAGCATTTTAAGAGAATAGGCAACGTTAATCAATTTTAGCAGAGGCCAGATGTCTGTATTGGAAAGATGAATTCTCCTAAGTGGTTGGTGTTTATTCCACAATGCCAGTTCTTGGCTTTGTAGTACCAAATCTAAATCTTTTAAAGCCCTGTTGTTAGCTGGATTAAATTGAAACACATTTATTGACAAGCGACTGCACAGATAATGTGTACATAGTACGTTACTCAACTCCCAATAGTTCAAATTGTCATGTTGTGTTACTTTGTCATAATTCAAGCACTATGTGCTGAAGGTCTGGTTGGTGATGCCTTCCCGTTCCACAGGAGTGTAGTTCACCACTGGTGGTTTAGAAATCCTATTGGTTTCCAAAATTTTGTTGGGGATTTGGGGAGTTTCAGTAACAACTCAGTTGAGTCCTTGATGAAGCCTGGAATGCCAGGCTGTTTGGGACTATAGGCAAGGTGGTTTCCAAATGGGCTTTCCCTGTTTGCCCAACAATTTGACTAAGGACAACGCTTGTGGGAAGGTTCCCTTCTTCTTGAAGATTAGCTTCACCTCAGTAAGAGCAGTGGCTTTTTCAGTTGACTCCTAACCCTTTGAGAGGGATTATTTGTGGAAGATAGAGTTGCTGACTCTAGGTTGAGCAAAAAATCTTAGATGAGAAACTGTCATTGTTGGGCTTCTCGCAGGATATGTTATTAGATCTTGGGAAAACTGAAGCTTTCACCAAAATTAAAAAGCGCATTAAAGAGCTTGATTATAACAGCACTACTTTTCGTGCTCGCCGCGTTTGTTCATCCCAGTTCTTCGGAATACCACCACCACGTGGTTTGCCTGCTTATACATATTATTTGACAACTCCTCGTCTTTCTAGAGCTTTTTGTTTAGCTAGAATGTATGCTAACCCCTCTATGGTTATGCAGGGCAGAATTCTGAATATACCATATTCAGACAGGACCTGTCCTTACTCTTCTGGCTCTATCGATTCACTTTCTCATGCCCTTTTGGAATGCCGCTTTTACGAGGAACTTCGATCACATTATATTTCCCCCTTTTTAACTTACAAATCTAATGCCTCTGTGTCTGACATAATGCCTTTTCTACTAAGCGATAGGGATCCCAAGGCTACATTGTCAGTGGCAAGATTTGTTTCAGTCCTTATATCCCTCAAACACTGGTTATATGCTGCTCAAGATCAATGGATCAAGGAGCTTCTAAGGGATAAAAGGAGAGGAAAGGAAAAAGAAAGGACTCTAGGTTGGGTTGTGAAAATTCCTGGAGATTTGGAGGTGGAGCCTGGGAAGGGTTGAGTTTGTTCGCTTCTTGAGAGTATCCTGCGAGTTCTGCTGATCTCTGTTGCTTTGTCTTTTGGGGCTTTCAAATCTGTGTAGTTGTTTTGATTGGGCTAATGTTCTCTGAAATTGTTTTACTGATGTTATTGTTATGTATATTTTATCATATTGTTTATTGATTGATGTAAGCTGTTTCAAGGTTACACTTATTTCACTTTTTTTTTCAAGAAGTTTAATCATACAAGTACTTCTTGAATAAAAGGACCTAGATAAGCATCTGTAAGGCCCAGATTACTAGCACATTTGTTAGGTGTGAGCAAGATTTAATTTCAGCAATATGGGTTAAATGACTGAGGTATATCAACATGTCAATAAAATATGCTGCTGAATAGCAGTCCAAGATAAACAGCTGGCATATTATTTCACAGATTTGATACTTTTCCCCCACCTGCGCTTTAGCATTTAAGGACAAAGCATCAAAGCCTTTTTGGCATTTGAGCTGTAGATGATCCATTGATTCTCTTATTGAATGAGACCTTCATCCTGGACTGTGACTATTGTTAATTTTGTTTAAAATTAATATTCTAGCTTTGGGTGCCTATGCACACACTGTATTCATAGAACAGGATGATTCTCCTTTTTCTGGACTGAGAAACAATTCACTTTGGCAGTGCCTCCAATATTTTTGTGTGCAATTATGCATTTATATAAAGCATTACTTCCTATACATTTTTGAAGCCAATAACAGGTAAAAACAAAAATTATGTAGTCAAAACAATGTTCAACACAACAAATACAGACTTCATTAAAATGTCTGTTAATTGTGGTGTGTTCATGGAATAGGGTTGCCAACTTCCAGGTACTAGCTGGAGATCTGCTATTACAACTGATCACCAGCTGACAGAGATCAGTTCACCTGGAGAAAATGGCTGCTTTGGCAATTGGACTATGGCATTGAAGTCCCTCACCTCTCCAAACCCCACTCTCCTCAGGTTCCACCCCAAAAACCTCCCCAGTGATGAAGAGGGACCTGGCAATCCTATCATAAAAGATTAGTGGAGCAAGGAGATTTTAGAGATTTTTTCATTTGCTTGTGCTATTTTGCAGCCTTGACCAGAAGGCTACTCTGTGATATAGGAGCCATCTCAAGGAGGTCCTGTCTCAACAATTCAACATTTGACTTCTTTTTTTCTGCCTTGTAAAATAAAGGGGTCTTAAGCAGGAGTTCCAAGGTGAACTTAGCAGATAAGAGGCACGTGTATGGAGTAGTACTCTTTGTGAAATGCATTATTAATGTCATTTACAGATTAAAAGCAGTACCTTGCATTATTCCCAGAATCTGAACAGTACAGTTGCTGCAATACATCTGAAATACTATATTCATGTTCTGTTTCCATCAGGAGAACCATGGTGGTATTATGTAGGCATTCAAGTTTCCAAATAGTCTTCAAGGACTGCTGCCCTATCTAAAACATTACAGTAATAAAACTAGAGGCCATGAAGATTGTAATAATGTTGAGACTTTAGTTGTATCGAATAGCTACAATCTTACATTGTTTCATCTATGTTTAATAAAGTAAAAGGCTATAAGGGAAGATAAATAATCAACCTCCCACCACTATAAACACATTCTGAATATGACTCATTCATTAGTATTGACACCTAGAGGGTGCATAGTGCTGTTGAAGGATCCTTTACTCACTAAATAAAATTGAGAAGACTACATGTGCAGGAGTACTGCAAATATGAATTGCATATGGAACTTTGTGGTACATTCATAGTGTTTGTGTATATCGCCGGTTATCTTTACTAGGGAAAATTATCCAAAACAATATAACCTTTCCTTTCCTTTATCCCTTAGAAGCTCCTTGATCCATTAATTTTGAGCAGTGTAAATCTAATGTTTGAGGGATATAAGGACTGACATAAATCTTGCCACTGACAATGTAGCTTTAGGATCCCTGTCATTTAATAAAAAAGGCATTATGTCAGACACAAAGGCATTAGATTTATATGTTGAAATGGGAGAGATATAACATGATTGAAGTTACTCATAAAAGCAGCATTCCAAAAGGGCATGAGCTAATGAATCAGTAGAGCTAGAAGAGCAAGGACAGGTCCTGTCTGGGTATGGTATATTCAAAATTCTGCCCTGCATAACCATAGAGGGGTTAGCATTCAGTCTAGCTAAACAGAAGACTCTAGAACAGTGGTTCTCAACCTTTTTTTGACCAGGGACCACTAGGACTTTTTTGTTCGGTGCAGGGACCCCAATGTTCAAAATAAAAATTCCGAGAATTTGAAAATAAACTTTAATCATAACTGTTAGTTAAACATTAAACTTATAATAATATTTGAATATATATTTTTATAATAGAGAACTTTTAATTGAAAATATTAATTTATTATGGGTTTATAACTTTGTTTTGCGGACCTTAATTTAGTTCTCGCGGACCCCTGCGGGTCCACGGACCCCCGGTTGGGAACCAGTGCTCTAGAAAGATGAGGAATTGTCAAATAATAAATATAAGCGGGCAAACCGCGTGGTGTTGGTATTCTGAAAAACTGAGATGAACTGTTATAATCAAGCTCTTTAATGTGCTTTTTAATTTTGGTGAAAGCTTCAGTTTTCCCAAGATGTAATAACATATCCTGCGAGAAGCACAACAATGACAATTTCTCATCTAAGAATTTTTGCCATGAGGATAAAACAATATAACAATCCTTGGGGGGATCTATGGGTTGAATAATGCCCTGATTATTTTCTTTTTGTAATTTGTTGAAATGGACAGCACAAATCAAATAGTGGGTATGATCCAACCAAACTATAAATCTTACTGATTCTAATGTAACAATTTAAGCATTTGCTTAACATTCCAATTGAAATTAAATTCAGGACAATGTGTGGCTGGATCATATTCCCTGTATGTGGGGTTTATTGAATTAATATTTTATTTCATCATATAACCAAATTAAAACATTTTTCTACTGTACAATTTCAATAGAAGAGGTTGCTGAAGTTGTTTTTAATACTGGCTCTAATATGCTGTGAAATTCCTGGGAATGTGGCCGAAACTAAATAGAAGGCGGCGTAGGTGCGTGTAATCACATGATTGCGCATACTTACGCTGGCGGCAAGGCCAGTCCCACTGGCGGCTGAGCGCGGCGGGACCACACCTCACTCCTCTGCCAGTTTGGTCTCTCCATGGCACCGGCAACAGCATAGAGAGGCCGCGCTGGCATAGGACGGCGTTCCGGGGGCAGGACAGGGGGAGGAGCCGCAGTTAGGTGGCTCCCTAACCTGTTTTGGCCTGGTACACCAGCTGTTCCTTGTGGGGCAAAAAGCCCTCGCTGTTCCCTATGGGGCAAAAAGCCCCTCTTGAAGGGAAAAAAACTGTGAAACAGCTTTTTTTCCTTCACTGGCATAGGCAAAATGGCTTAGGAAGAGGCGCCGCTGCTCAGGAATGGGCTGTGAATCACTTAAATTAACCACAAGAGGTAGCTATTTTTTTGTGCCTGAAATATATCACTGATTTGTGGGGAACTGTTAACAAACCCTTGGTCATGCTGAACATCTGACCATTCAATTATCTAGGTAACATATCTGAGAAGAAAGGAGAAAAACTCTTCTTTTAATATGCAGAATTTTCTTTCTCCAGTCACATTGATTTTTCCATTAAAGTCCACTTCCCATTCATTTTCCATAATTAACATTTATGATTCACTCTATTAGGAATAATTTGCACACACATTAAGTTAGTTGAGCAACAGTCAATAATACAATGCAGTTATTATGTATAGGATGTGCCTGGTTTCAGTCCACTTTATACAAAATGTGAAATATCATGAGAGTTAGTAAAGATTTGACCTACATTCGCGAAGGCATTTTCATCATGAAACATGCAGCTCTCTACCTAGAATGAAGAGACTTGGGTGAGGCGAAGCACTGCTTGGTGGTTAGATGTTTCCCCCCTGATGAGACTTGACTCTGCCACCTCATCTCCCATACAAATGATTGGATTGCAGGTATAGGGAGAAAAATTGATCAAGAATGAGCCACAGCCAAAACCATGGAGTTTTCCATAGTGAAATATATTATCTTTGTGCAAATACACACTTTCCCCCCATGATAGTTTTCTGGCTCATATGCAAAATACAGTTTCATTTCCATTTTTACTGATTGATGATGATTTCATGTCATGAACTCATTGAGGTCAAATGACATGAAATCATCATGAGGTCAAATGAAACCTGTTGCTTTGCCCTTGCTCTGAATGGCTGTTGTGGAGGCAGAGCATCTTCTGTTTCTTATGCATCGACTACATTTCCTATCATGCACCAACTGCCTCATTCTGTCACAAGCTATAGTTAATACTATAGTGTAATACTATTTGTGTAATCTGTATGCAATCAAAGGAGATGAAAATGTCTGCCAGATCGTGCCAGAAACTAGGCTGCAATAGAGGCAGCTTACATGTCATTCCCTTCTATATGACAGGCCATTTGCCTTGCCCTTTCTAGTCCTCCTGATGCTTCTATGTTTCCTGTATTTCTTTGTACCCATAATTGCAATGAGGGTGATGGCGTGAGAATTTATATCGAACAGTAAGAAATAATGCATGTTGAAAAGTTAGAACGTCTTTACATCTTGAATTTTACGGAGCATAGAATCTATACAAGGTTGTGTGGGTTGTGAGGGAAGCTAGAGATGTTCACTTGAAAGCAATTTCTTCTGAATGTCTTAAAGATGAAGATCTTTGCTTGGGAATCAATATGTGCTAAAAGCACTAATGCATTATGGCTTTTGTGGTGCTGCCAGTTTTTATATTTCTCCTTTGGCATGTACACGCGTGTTAATTATTTAGCAGCACAAAGGGAAAGATTAAATTCTAATCTTGGCTATCCTCTGATCTCAGATCAAGACCCAGTGAGGTCTTCCCATCACACAGACTGATGAGCCAAGAATACAGATGAGGGTATTCATTTTTATCACATGGACCAAGAATCAAATGCCAGCAATGCAGATTTTGAAAGTCAGCATGAAGAGTTGGCAGGCATATTCTCTCCCGTCCCCCCATCAGTGTTCAAATTTGAATCAGCTGCTACGTTCACTGCAGGATTGAAGGAGAAGAGTGTTCTCGAGTAGGGACTGAAAGAGAAGTGAGAAAATTGGCTCTGAAAATAATTTTCATCCATTTTTGCAAGAATTAATTTTCATACTAGAGTGAAATATCCCTTTCTCACTGATTTTCCTGAACTTCCTGGATGATCTCCCATCATCCTAATTTTTCTCTCTCTATCCTTCTCCATCGGAAGATATATAATACTCACCCTGTTCACAAGTTACAGTGAATGCATGTACAATCACATGAACACATGAAGCTGCCTTATACTGAATCAGACCCTTGGTCCATCAAAGTCAGTATTGTCTACTCAAACTGGTAGTGGCTCTCCAGGGTCTCAGGTAGAGGTCTTTCACCTCACCTACTTGCCTAGTCCCTTTAACTGGAGATGCCAGGGATTGAACCTGGGACCATCTGCATGCCAAGCAGATGCCTCCACACTAGTGTAGGTACCACCTTGAGGTGGCACTGACACCAGTGGGGGTCATGCCAGCTCCAGAGGAGCTTCACCCCCACCTTTCAGGAATGGGCTGTTTGAGAGTGCTCTTAATTGACAGGCAGGTTTATATGGGAACAAGTGATCCTTCTAGCATTTTAAAACTTTACAAGTGATAACCAGCACTTTGCATTAGTCCCAGAAACAAAAATAGCAGCCGGTATAGATCTTCTAAATCTGCTGCTTTTGAATCAGTGAAAGAGCCCCATCAGCCTGATGTATGCTGCTGTCAACCTCGATCTAACTCTTGTCTGAGCTGTGGGCCTACATTCTTAGGCTCCTTGAGATCAGGGCTAGGAGCTGAGGAAGCTTGAGAACAAAGTTCACCACAAATCAGTTACTGCTGTATTAGCTTTTAAAAGGGCAGGAGTACAGGATCCTCCTGTTTATACAAAGCTTGACTAGTCCTACTGCCTCTCTCCGTTCCAGTGCTGCAAGGGTGGCAGACAGTGTTGCATGTGCCTATTCCCGTCTGTACCTGAAGGAGGCTGTAACACTTTGGTATGCACTGCCCATAGTCGACTCGAACCGAGAACCAGAAGGTTTCTGGTTTAAGCGCTGGAGTTTTGATGTTCATTATTTTCAAAAGGGACTTGCACAGAAGAACTTCTTAGTGGACTGAAACTTTAGAAGGCAATTGCACGTTTCTCAAACCTTGGGTCCAGACTGAAATTTAGCTGGCTACAAACTGAGATTCATTCCATTACCAGTAGAAGAAAGTTGTTCTCTCATTCTATTGTTTATCAAAAGCTTCCTCATTTCCTATTCATGTGACATGCAGACATACAAGCTATTTGCACATCACCTGTTGAGACAGATAATACGAGTTTTAATTTACTAAATTCATTGCCATTTCACTCGGCCTCTGCTATGCTTGAACAGTTGTGCATTTTAATACAACCGGAATGTCCTTGAGTGAATTTATCATTAAATATCAACACAGTGTTTCCGATCTGGGAACAGTTTGATAGCCTAATACCATCTTTCATTTGAATCACAGTTGCTGCTGGTTCCATAACACAATTAGTTTCTGTAGAGGGTAACATTTATTAGACAATTTATCAAGACTTCTAGATTTGTGATCTTGACATAGTATAAAATATGATGAATGCTAGAGTCCCTTAGTCTATGATCCTTTCAGAGAAGGAATGGGCTAGGGTGAGGGCTGAAGTCAAGCTTTGGGAATGTTTAATGAAGGTTCAAAGTGACTTTGGAGAGTACAGGCATTGACAGGTGCTGCAAGGCTGTATTAATCAAATCATTAATTTCTTTAAAGTATTTCTAAGCTGCTATGATGATTCCCCAATCCCCAGATGTATAAAGTGTATATATGTATTCTGACCCAGCCTAGGTAGCTGAGGAACCGGAAGTGCCGCATCGGCGTGCACATGCACTCAACTAAAAGGAAACCTCCTGACGAAGTGGGGGGTGAGTGGGGACCTGGCAACCCTATCTCCAGGGGAACTGATCTCTATCAGCTGGAGATCAGTTGTAATAGCAGAAGATCTCTAGTTATTACCTGGAGGTTAGCAACCCTACTCCTGGCTGCTTCCACTCTGCTGGCCGCATGGCTGGGCAGTTCTGCTCACCCCCTCCGTAAGCAGCCTACTGCTGATCTGAGAGGTGGGTTGCTGCTCAGGGACAGAGAGGGGATGATGCAGGCAGGCATTTGTTGCCCTGCCTCCTTTGCGTATTCACCCAGCTGCCTGGCCTTGTTTGCCAGCAGCAGCGAACCTGCCCTCCCTCCCTATGCTTTAACGGTTTATTTTATTTTGCTTTTTTTCACAGCTGAGGCAGTTTTTGTCATTGGGCTGGGTCCAGTTTGGGGAAGATGCCTCTGCGTGCCTGCCTTCCCTTTTTTTGGGGGCCCCCATAAGGGATCTTGGGGTTGAGGCTCCTTTATCAATAGTTATGCCTCTGGATGTAAAATATTTTGTTTTAACTAGACATTAGCAATGGGGCTTCTATTTATTGGCAAAAATGTCATAAGGCATACAATCTGGGATATACTTTAAATAGCACCTACATAAAATGCATGTTTCAGATGCTGAGGGCACATGTTTATACAGTATGTATTTTCTCTCTGACTTTCACCATAACCATAGCATCTCATGACTTTGCAAAGGAATATTGTCAGCAAGTGATATTCACTTTGTGAATAGTCCCTCTCAGATCCACTCTTTCCAACAACAGTTTGATTTTTCTAATGAAAGAGAACTGAACACGCACTGTAGGGTTTTCTTTGTTATGACCTTTTAAAGAAGTATCTCAGGATCCACATGCTGTTAGGATTTTATATTGGGTTTGGGCAACGTTAAAAGCAGGAAATTTTGCATTGGAAAGAAAAAAAGAAAAGGTCTGTGATGCTGTGAAGTTCCAGCGGGAAATTTTTTAAACCTGCATCTACAAATGCTTTCAAGATACAAAGCATTTGTAAGGGCAAGGCAAAAAAAGAAAATCCCTGTCAGATCCCTCAGATGAATATGTTTTTAAAAAAATGTTATTTTAACACACAAAACACACAAACATTAAAGCATAAACCACCATAATATAACAATACACATGGAGCTTACTATTCAAAATTACAACTGAGTTATCAGCTTATTTGAGTTCCGTTACTGTTTGTTCTCAGTATATTTTTCCATATCTGATAACATAAAAACATAAGAAAGGCCCTGCTGGATCAGACCAAGGCCCATCAAGTCCAGCAGTCTGTTCACACAGTGGCCAACCAGATGCCTCTAGGAAGCCCCCAAACAAGACGACTGCAGCAGCACCATCCTGCCTGTGTTCCACAGCACCTAAGATAATAGGCATGCTCCTCTGATCCTGGAGAGAATAGGTATGCTTCATGACTAGTATCCATTTTAACTAGTAGCCATGGATAGCCCTCTCCTCCATGAACATCTCCACTCCCATATTTCAACATACTTATTACTTGTTTATCACACATATATTACCTAACTTTGCAATCCTGAGTGGGGATTGGTGGTTCCACAGCGGCTGGAGGCGGTGGTGGAGCTGCGCCACTGCCAGCGTAGCAAGCCGAATTTTTTTTTTAAGATGTATTTTTAAAAGCCCTGTTGAACTCCCCATAGAGTTCCTGACGCCTGCAAAATGGCACACATTAAGCCCGAAAGGGGATAGGAAGCTGCCTAAAGGCAGCTCCTGGGCATGCCCCTGGAACATCCCCTAGGATGCCAGCTCAGGAAGATACACCAGGGAAATGCCAGCAGGAGGTCGCGCCAGCATCTGGGAGCTGCACTGCCACCATGGTCCAGAGGGGCTGACGTAAGTTGCCCTACACCGACATCCGTGCCAGTTTGCATGGCACAAGTGGCACCGACGCTGACGTAGGGATCGTGCCGGCTTCTATGGGCACTCAGCCCCCCTTTAGGAATGGGTTGTCCATTTTTCATAGATAGTTTTGTATTCCTTCTTAACATCCATTATTTCCAATTTAACGGTTCCTTTTTTGTGATCAATAACCCAATCTTATATCCGAACTAGTGCTGCAGCTTGACGGTACAATTTAATGCTTGGTACAGCTCTTCTTTTTTCCTCATTTAATACTTTAAATCTTACTCATGGCTTTTATCCACTCCATATAACATTATTTATTATTCTCTGCCATTTTTTCTCAGCCCCACCTACCTCACAGGGTGTTTGTTGTGGGGAGGGGAAGGGAAGGTGATTGTAAGCCAGTTTGATTCTCCCTTAAGTGGTAGAGAAAGTTGGCAAATAAAAACCAACTTTTTGGTGGTGTAGTTGTTAAGAGCGGTGGTTTGGAGCGGTGGACTCTGATCTGGAGAACTGGGTTTGATTCCCCACTCCTCCACATGCGCTGCGGACGCTAATCTGGTGAACTGGATTTATTTCCCCACTCCTACACATGAAACCAGCTGGGTGACCTTGGGCTAGTCACAGCTCTCTCAGCCCCACCTACCTCACAGGGTGTCTGTTTTGGGGAGGGGATGGGAAGGTGATTGTAAGCCGGTTTGCGTCTCCCTTAAGTGGCAGAGAAAGTCGGCATATAAAAAACAACTCTTCTTCTTCCGTTTCCCCCCCCCCATTCTGCAGCACTGCCTGTCTGTATTTGCAAGTGAGATGCTTAGGTTCATGATTCCAAACGTCTGTCTCTGTGCCTTGCGGGTACAGTCCCAAGGCAATAAAACAGCAAGCAAACAGGAGCCGCCTCACTGGTCCTGATGAGCACAGAATGGTGGGCTATACGTTTTGTAAAAAAAAAAAAAATTCCTTGGAATCCCCCTTTCCATCTTACAGGCAGATGGTAGGAAGCGTACACTTCCTAGAGGCATCTGAAATTTTCATTTGAAGATAGGGCTGGCAGGGGGGAAAAAATCTTCAGACTGCCAAGAACTCACTGCAGCAGAAGAATTCAGGTTTGCGTAGATTCCAAAGTTTGCTAGTTGTTTTTAAATTCAGATGAAGTCAGCTGTGATGTGAGGCACTCACAAATAAGGTCTCTCTCTTTTTAAAAACATCATTAACAGCCATATGCAGCTGCTTTGTTTGAGGAGGGAGCACATTTAACCCTTTCTTCCCATGCCTCTGGTTATTTCAGTTGTCCTCTTGGGCTGCAATTAGCTCTACAGAAGAAAAAGAGAGGTACAAATACTATATGTTTCATTTTCCTTCTGTGGGGCTTACTGAAGCTTCAGCAGTGTGATTTCAGTCACTGAAGAGACATGGACATAAAGTCAAACATAAGGTTGCCAACCTCCAGGTAGTAGCTGGAGATCTCCTGCTATTACAGCTGATCTCCAGCCGATAGAGATCAGTTCCCTTTGAAAAAAATAGCTGCTTTGGCAATTGGAGTCTATGGCATTGAAGTCCCTCCCCAAACCCCACCCTCCTCAGGCTCCGCCCCAAAAACCTCCTGCCAGTGGCAAAGAGGGACCTGGCAACCCTCCTTAAGCAGATGTGCTCATACACAAACATACAACCGAGCAACCCTATACTGATCTTAAAAACAGCCATGTGGAACTGCTAATTTAAAAAATGCAAGAGATCCTGACCGCAGGTCTCTTGTATCACATCTGGTTTGATCCTTTGGCTCCCTTCCCAAATTTAAGATGTTGTTTTCTTTTGTTACCTCAGATGAATATTTGGTACAGTTTTAAACTTCATATTCTTTAGCCAAGGACCTTCTGAACTCTTTTATTATCAACTTTTGTTTCTAAATGTCATGCTAATTTTAGCCAATAACATAAAAGAACATGTTACAAATCTGTAAACCAGTGTGATGTAGTAGTTTAGAGCAGCGGACTCTAATCTGGAGAGCCAAGTTCAATTCCCCACTCCTCCACATAAACCCTGCTTGGTGACCTTTAGCTAGTTCTCTCAGAACTCTCCTGTCCATATCTGTGGCTCCTTCCCTTGTTCCACCTGCTCCCACTGCCATACCTCCCAGGTAACTGGGATCCCTCCCCCCTCCCCCCACTGGCCTCCCAATTTGACATAGAACCCTGCATCACAAGTCCAATAGTTTCTGCAGCACAATACAACACACACACAAAACTCCACAACAACAATTAAAGGCAATACAATAAGTCTATGTATTCCCCCACCCAATACCCTCTATACACTGTAAATTCACTCTAAGGCACTGAGGACAATAACTCTTAATAGATTGTAGTCTGTTAATACAATAACATCTTGGGGAGACAGATTGTAAATATCCCAGAGTCCCAGATGGGAAATCAGAGTATAACACCAAGTATAACAGCAGCACTTGGAGCATGGGTTGTTAACATGCTGAAAGCAGATTATCAAAAATGTTGGATGATCGATTGTTGCTTCACATGACTTCCATACATGTGGAGGAGGACTTCCCCCCCCCCAAGTGTGAACTGCACTGTGCACATAGATTGTCTGAATCATTCATCACAAGTGATCTTGCTTAATATTAGCTAGGTTTATTGTGGCAAGGGAAATTCTTAACTTTCTCAATGAAATCTGTGCTGGTCTACGACCGTAACAACAATAAACTAAACTAAACTAAACTCAATGAAATCAGTGTGACATAGATGTTCTTAGCTTTTTGGCAAGATCATGTTCCAGTATTTTGCAGATTCATAGTCTGAGCAGTCTTGTAATTTATATCCACTATAATGCTTTCATGTGAAAGCTTGTGGGCGCTGGGGATATGAACCATCTGCTTGCAAACATACGCTTTGTCCGAAAGGTTTCTTCAGGACAAAAGGATAAGCAGGGTAACTGAAAGAGAAATCAGATACAAATGAACAGCAAGGCTCAGAATAACCCTTGGATTCCATAATCATATGTAGTTAAGAGCACTTAAGCTTGTTGAAATCAAAAGCCTTATGCACACTTAACTTTTATGTTGGGTTGTGACTAAAATGTGGATCATCTCCATTCTCATCTGTTCAAGTGGATTTCATCCTTTTGGCATTGGAAACTGCTACTCGGTATCGACTTTTGTATAAGTGATTCATTGCAGAGTGCAGCAAGGAGTAATGTTGCTTTCTTTTTGATAAGGCACTGGCAAACCACCTCTATTAGTCTCTTGCCATGAAAACCCTAAAAGGGGTCGCCATAAGTCGGCTACGACTTGACGGCACTTTACACACACACACACATTTTCCCAAACCCTTTTAATGTTGCCCTAGGGGTGTGCTTTGAAAATACTTTAACTTGTTTGTCATGAACCGTAATCTTACATTCCTTGTCAGACCTTCCTAATATCAGTTGAATGATGGCGTGCAAGATCAGTGTGGACTTGGGATGAATATTTTGGACAACCCATTCTTCAGGTGCACATGGCAATCAGTACTTAATGGGAAATCTCACATTCAGAGGTTGTGTGAGGCAACATTCAACTATTTCAGCAAGTGTCTGACTTACGTGGCAACCTTTTCCAGCTGACATACCTGCAAGGGAATTTTCATCTTGGTTCTCAAGTGGGAAATGTGGATTTATTTAAAAAAAAAAAATTACTTTAATGAATCTCTTTTAAAGATCCCATTCTTTAAGTCACTGAAAAAGACCCAAGAAACTCTGTTGGAATTAAGTACTGCACGAATAAGCCCGGGGTTGTTTTTTTAGCAACTCAAAACCTTTTGAGATGATGTGCAGTTGCCTGTGTGCTTTTATGTAGGTTTCCTTAACAATAAGGTTTGAACCACAACAATCCATTTCAATGGAACAACATTAGCAAATACAGCGCTAAGAGTAATGAGCAAATGAATATAATATACACTGGAGCTGGCAGATCAGTGAACACTAAAACTGGAATCTTTTGTGCCTTATCAGCCGTCTGCCTTCTGTGGTGAATTTCAAATTGCCACTTTGCATTTAAAAAAGAAAAACATGTTTACAATAAAATACAAAATAATGAAAATGCATTAGATACTCAAAGCAAAACAATCATGTTAATAAAAATTCTGTGAATAAAACCTGTTTTCTATGTAAAAGGGAAAAAAGGCCAATTTTTAATTGACTGCCAGATTTATTTATTTTTTAAAGCCTACATTCCTTCACAAAAGTCTATCAGAAGATAAATTATAGTTCTGTTTAGCATGCATGGATAGTTTATGCCTCTTTTTTTTTTAAAAAAAAAAAGAGTATTGAAGTTGGCTGCTCCTTGTAAGCTGAACATTTTTAGAAGGTGAAGCTCAAAGTCAGGAGAAGACCTGAAGTGAAAGTAGCATGGATATTTCAGTACAACAAGTTAAAACGGTTCTTTTTAGAATGAAACAGGAGGAAGGGGGAAGATACGCAGACCAAAGTGGGCTACTCCTGATGCCATTCTCTGGAGAATCTTTCATGTGAATCACCAGTGCTTTAGAAAAAGAATGGCATATCCACTTGCAGCATGTTTCCACTTGTACATGCTATAACAATTGTTCCCTCTTGATCTGACTGGCCAGTCCTTTGTGGATGTCAGAGCTCTGAATCACCTGTGGTATTCTCAAGGACTTCCCTATTCATGTGTTGTATATATAGATCATAGCTCTGTATGCACAGCCTAACTGCATACAGGCAAGGTACATATGTAACCCAGCAGATGCCTGGCTACATAGATCCCTATTGGAAAGCTGGGGGAGGGGGATTCAAAAATAAATAAAACGACAGCCCCCTTATGGCTTGCAAACAAATGGGAAATTACTTCCACAGGAAAACATTCAAAGTAACAAACATTTAATATAATTTTTTTAATAAATGCAGTAACTTTACAACTAAATCATAATGGCTATGAACATAGCACATCTGCAGTAGACATAGGGTTGCTAGGTCCCTCTTTGCCACTGGCAGGAAGTTTTTTGTGCGGAGCCTGAGGAGGGTGGGGTTTGGGGAGGGGAGGGACTTCAATGCCATAGAATCCAATTGCCAAGCGGCCATTTTCTCCAGGTGAATTGATCTCTAATAGCAGGAGATCTCCAGCTATTACTTGGAGGTTGGCAACCCTAAGTAGACAGGATCTTCAGTGCCCTTCAGGAAAGGCACTCAGAACAATGGCAAGTTGGCAACTAACAAACAGGGCCCAGTAATAAAAAGAAGAAAGTCCACAATATTAACTAGAAGTGCAGGGCTGCTTCTTGGACCTCTGTTCTTCTGTGGCTCTTTCGGCTGCTGCAGAACTTCCTCCAGCTTGATCCTGAAAGGAAATTATCAGATCTCTCAGCCAAGTTCTAGGTCTTCCCTCAACTACTGCAGGCCCGACTGACTGAGGAGGTTGGGGGCTCTTGCATTTGGTAACATACCAACTGCCCATGCTCAGTGAGCTCCTGCTCCCTAGGCCCTAAAGTCCATGAATTAGCATGGGTGGCGAAGAGTAACCTGGCAACCCTAGTCATAAACAAACACTGTATTTTAACAAAATACCCACAGTTCAGTGTTTGTCTAAGTAGCCCTTAGCAACATTAACTGATGCCGCTGTGCTTGGACTGCAATGTTTTTGTGCATGTGCAGTTTCTTTTTTAAAAAAATGCATTGGGTGGCAGGGCCTGCAGAAATCAGTGCCTTGTGACACTCTAGGAATGTCCCAAGTCTTTATGGTAATAATGATAGAGAGCCTGGAAATTCCTAGGTATTGTGTGGTGCTGATCCCTCCACTCATTTTTGCTCCCAACGCTCAGTCGAGCTGTGTTCCCATCAAATTTCACAGCACCTTTAACTGTAACTGCCTCAAACAGCTACAAGCAGCGCTGGTGCTTAATGCACTGCCTACATTGTCTCAGAGAGAGGCCAGATATGCCTACCACTTATCAAACTTTAACTGTCTGTAGTAGAAGCTCTGGCAAAGAGATGTGTCTACACATTGTCACTGTTCATGCAGCTTGTTTTCTGAAAAAAAATGTTAGCTTTAGAGCATATTGCTGCAACTCCTTTAATAATTAGTAGCCTATTCGTATCAGGATTAAGCCTAGGATTTTGTGAACAAAATAATTTTTAGACATTATTCATCATGAAGAAATTGGATAGAAAATATTTTCCCTTAAGTCCTTCTAAGTACACAGTGTTGTGACAAGTGTAGGTTGCTTCCTATGAGGAACTGCAGAATTAAAAATTATTTTGCAATTTCTTTTGAGGCAGTTGAAAGCCGTGTTCCTAATGAGATGGGCATGTCTTTACAGAATAAGGTAGAGCTTCTTGTTTCATCTAACTATGCCAGAAGGGATGTGTTTTAAAGGAAGATTATAGAGTAATTTCTGAGAATATCTTCTATTGATTTATGAGAGTCAACAACCGACATAAACAAGCAGGCAACATAAAATGCTGCAAGAAGAAAAAAGATGATTAAGTTTCCCAAATGCCATGCCCTTTATAAACCCATGGTGAATTATAAATCTATATAGTTCCATGAATGAAAGTTTAGAAGTTGAATAAAAAACACACTATACTACTGTAGTTTGTCAAAGGAAAGTTAGAATAAGTCAGGAAAGGCAATGTGTGTAAGAAGGAAGGTCCAATATTAAGATGATGTTTAAGGTTGCACCTTAAATAAATGTTTGCATCTTCCTGTATTTGCCCCATACTTTTTGCCTCTTTAATTTATCATTAGGGTTGTCAGGTCCCTCTTTGGTGGGAGGATTTTGGGGTGTAGCCTGAGAAGGGTGGGGTTTGGGGAGGGACTTGCCATAGAGTCCAATTGCCAAAGCAGCCATCTGATCTTTGTGTTAATGGGGAGATCAGTTGTAATAGCAGGAGATCTCCAGCTCGTACCTGGAGGTTGGCAACCGTACACATAAAGGTGGTTGTGAAGCATTTCCATTATTGTTGCCAGAAGGATACTTGTGGAAATGTCAAGATTGTCATTTTGAAATCATAGGTACTTCCAGTTCCAAACTAATAACAGTGCAGTTAGGTTGGGGCCTTCCGAACTGTGTACTAATAAATTACCCTGAGAAAGAAGCAAGAAGGAATTGATGAAGAAGATGACATTTGGGATACATTTCGTTATATTGCTGAAACATAGTGTTTTTGAATGTTGCTTATAAATGACTCTAGAGACTTGGCGAGCAAGCAGCGAAAAGAGTAAAGAACATCTGTACTCCCACAACAGAATTATACAATATATTTTAATGTTATACACTACTGCATAATGTAAGGCACTTATTTTTTTATCAGTTCCATGTACTGGGGAATCCTAAAGATAAACTGATTAATTATGGCGTGGGTATTTCTACACAGACTACATTCTTCTGATAAAACAGACTTGTGTCTATAAAATCGATACAAATAAAAAACAGTTCTAGTCATATTGGTGAAATCCTCCAGACTGAGTGCCTGTAATAAAAGACACATTCAATTGTGTATCATGTTGTTATAACTTAAACTTCATTCTGATAATTTTCCTGTGGATAAATTGCGTACTACAATAGGTTTGACAGATTTACATTTTAATTTTGATAGTATCCTTGCCTGTACATCTGAGCCCAGAAGAATCTTCTCCCCTTCTTAAAATCATAGTAATCTACATCACAATAAAACAAATTGTAGTAATTGTAGTGCCAGAAGATGCAATCAGGGCATGTTTGAGAAATATGGATATCTGAGCTACAGATTATAGGTGAGAGAAAATACAGGAAATAATTTCAGAAATATTAGCTTTCTACCATTATATTCCAATGGATTTTGCAGTACTGACAAAATAATATGGTGTTTTGTTTCTGTGACAATGGAATCGCTGGTAGGAACCTGCGTGCTCTTACTATGTATGCAAGTATTTTTTTGCACATACACTAACCTTTATAAGTTATTGAAATCTGTTTTCACACAAAAAATTAGATTGTTACCTATGTAAACAAAGACATTGGTTTAAATTGGAAGAAGCAAGTAATTGGGAACTTGGGGACTCCAGCATTGTATTTATGTTCCAATCTTCCCAAATTGCTACTTAGTTGCCATATCTAGCGTTCATCATACAGACATAGGTCTATTAACTTGAAGCTAGACTGCACTCTATCAGGACAGCCCCGATGGTTGTAAACGTTGAAATGTGCCGGCGTATTTCCTTCCTGTAGTGGGTCTTTGAGAGTGCATTGTCCTTTGTATCCTTTATTCTAGGAACAAATCACAGTGTTGATTTCGACCTATAAAATTCTAATTCAACAGTGCCCTGGTAATTAGTTACACCCTTAAATCAATAGGCTTAGAAATGTAACTCAGTTTAGGATAGGACTACAAACCTTGCATCATGTTAAACATCTTGTAACTCACCTAAAAAAAAGGATTGTGCCCGAACATTTAATTGGTTTGATGCTCAACTTGTACTCTGGACACGAGGCTACCGTTAGGACAGAATATGGAAAAACAGAATGGTTTCCAATTGGCAAAGGTGTTAGACAAGGATGTATTTTATCTCCCTATCTGTTCAATCTCTATGCAGAACATAACATAAAGAAAGATGGATTAGATTTAGATAACGTTACTCCAATTAGGAAGTCTCCTTTTAATTGAGGGAATTGGCAATGGAGACAGAGCTTTGCGAGAGGTTGGCGTTTGGGACCTTGAATACCTCTTTTTACAAGGATGAGCATACCAGTGGAAATATTCTCAATAAAGATGCGTTGTCTGAATTTTAAGGATTTCATTAAAATAATTTTAGTTGCACACACACTCACAGAAAATCACACAGAACCCGATATACTCACGAACTAGGAAATAAAAGGAATGAAGGGGTGGACATAAGGATATGAGGATGTGGGGGAAGGTATAATTACCAATCAGAGGGGTGACGTCCAACATGGCAGCTGTGTTGGAGTGAGGAACGACCAGCACTACTCACAGGGAAGCAAGGAGAACAGCACACAGAAGTACGGGGTGCTGCATTTTGTATCCAAGAAAATGCTCACACTTTGCCATCATGACTAGGGTAGTATTTATATCTGGAATCATATCTTAAGGCGTTATGACTTCACAGACAACCAAACATTGCCAGGGACAAAGGCTTGATTTCCCTTTGATTAGTTTAGATGTTTGAGTATGAAAGAACAGGAGGTAGAAGCAGATAGGAACAATACCTAGGTTCTTCTGATTAAGTACTGTTAAGTATTTTGTTCCAAATTTCCAGATAAATGAAGATGTTTTGGGAGAGGTTTTCCAGGAAGGAGGAGATGATGCAGAGGGGATTGGTTTTACCTGTTTTACAACTTGATGGGGCTAACTAGACATCTAGACATGTAAGTTCGAGTTCGAATAGGGTCTTGATTGCTGATGCAATTTAGAGGTTTGCTATCAGCTTCTAGGTGGCTGCTAGGAGAGCTTTATTACATATATTAAGGAGGCTGTCTTCATTGTTCTTATGATTCTCACCTGTCATGAGGCCTGGGGGAGATGCAGATTAGCCTGTCCCTGCCTATCAGCTCCAGAGCGCCACAAGTTGGATTCCAGGGACCTTCCATTTTCGCCCCTGGTGCCCTGCTTCTTGTGTTAACTCTGGCCCTATATACCTCTTAAGGTCATACCAGCCAGCTTAGGGCAGTCCATAGGGTATCAAAGGCAGAGTGAAAATTGGTAGAAGGAACATTAGCAGTTTAAAATATGCAGATTACACTATGCTATTGGCAGAAAATAGTGAAGATTTGAAATGACTCCTGATGAAAGTTAAAGCAGGATTACAGCTGAACACTAAGAAGACATAAGTAATGATTTAAACAACGTTAAGGTTGACAATGTAGAAATTGAAATTGTTGAAGACTTTCTATTCCTTGGCTCCATCGTCAAATGGAGACTGCATCCAAAAAATCAGAAGAAGATTGAGACTAGGAAGGACAGCCATGAAGGAGCTAGAAAAGATTCTTAAGTGTAAGGATATGTCACCAGCAACCAAGATCAAGATAATTCATACCATAGTATTCCCCATTAGTATGTATGGGTGTGAAAGTTGGACAGTGAAGGAAGCTGACAGGAAGAAAGATGATTCATTTGAATTATGGTGTTGGAGGAGAGTTTTACGTATAGCATGGACCGCCAAAAAGACAAATAAGTAGGTTTTAGATCAAAGCAAGCCTGAACTCTGCCTAGAAGCTAAGATGACTAAACTGAGACTATTGTATTCTGGTCACATTATGAGAAGATGGGAGTCACTGAAAAGACAATAATGCTAGAAAAAGTTGAAGGCAGCAGGAGAAGAGTAAGATCTAACATGAGATTATAAAGGAAGCCATGACCCTTAGTTTGCAAGACCTAATCAAAGCTGTTAACGATAGGACTTTTTGGCAGTCATTAATTCATACAGTCATCATAAGTTAAGTGCCATCAAGTCGGAAGCGACTTGATGGCATTTAACACACACACACAACTCACCTAGCTGAACATAGTTCATCAATCATATATTCTGGCCTGCCAAGTAGGGTTGCCAACCTCCAGGTACTAGCTGGAGATCTCCTGCTATTACAACTGATCTCCAGCTGATAGAAATCAGTTCACCTGAAGAAAATGACCACTTTGGCAATTGGACTCTATGGCATTGAAGTCCCTCCCCTCCCCAAACCCTGCCCTCCTCAGACTCCATCCCAAAAACCTCCCGGTGGCGGTGAAAAGAGACCTTGTGACCCTACTGCCAAGTGAACTGCTGTTTTTGCAGTTGCTGGCATCCATGAAATACAAGAGATTTATTTTGCCTCTGGCAGGTTCTCATAGGTTACATTTGGCTTTGTGAGTCACAATTTGTACAAGTCTGGTGTTTTTTTGTTTGTTTTTTGGGCTGCACTGCAATCTCATGACAGCAGTTTACAGTTTCCTCATGACTGTACATTAGTGTGCCAAATCAACATAACAAAGTAGCTTTGGAGGGGTCCTCACTGCTGTCAAATGCTGCCTTTTGGAGTCTGTCCAAAAAGAGTGCCTGGACATCTTCTGAGAACTTATTATGTAAAGACTGAAACTAAGATGACTTTGCTGTGTGTACACCACTGTGTCCTGTCAAAAACACTACATAATGTGAATGAGAAATGCCTGTCCATAAATGTATGGTACTCCCAGACATATGTATCTGTAGTTACCATTACTTGTACCCCACACAAGTGTCCCTTGTGGAATGTGAATCGACAGTGTGACTTTCTTGCTTTCTGTGACTTTTAGTGGCTGAGATTTATTCAGTATGACTTCTTTTTAATATGTACACATGAACACATGAAGCTGCCTTATACTGAATCAGACCCTTGGTCCATCAAAGTCAATATTTACTCAGACTGGCAGCAGCTCTCCAGGGTCTCAGACTGAGGTCTTTCACATCACCTACCTGCCTAGTCCCTTTAACTGGAGATGCTGGGGATTGAACCTGGGACCTTCTGTATGCCAAGCAGATGCTCTACCACTGAGCCACTGCTCAGTGCCTATTTAGAGGTTTTTGATTTGTTTTTTGAAAAAAGATTTTTGTTGCCACACATAACAGGTTTCCTTCATCAAAATCAGTGAGAATTACTTGTCAGTGAACGTTCTCAGAATCAGACTAGGAAGGTATCTGCTTCAGCAAACAATGAACAGTCCCTTAAACTAAGGATAAGTGTGGTTTCAGTGGGATCTATGGAAACGTCCAGGGAGTAAAGTAGGTTTTGTTGTGTCATTTCCATTCGTTCAGTTGTGAGAAAGTTTCAGGCAAGTTTTCATAAAACAGGTGGTATTTTTACAGTGAAAACAAGGAAAGTTTTCGCCTGGGGTTGTCTTGGCAGTTTGAGTGCAAAACCTAATACAGCAAGAGACCTGCTCTTTCCCCTGCTATTTAGCTTTATTTCTATTCTGCTGCATCCTTGGCTACATCATCATAAATATTCTCTAACCTCCTGGACCAGTTTCTCCCAACCTCCACCCCTCCTACCCTTGTTATTCTGTTGGTTCCAGTATTAATGCATCCCAGAAGGTTTTGCCCCAGTTTCTGAGAGAGGCTGTCGAAGTTTCCTTGGATATAAGGGGCTACTGTAAGGAGCTCAAAAATGCTGGCAATGCTGTGGGCACAACCCTGAGATTGCTCTCTGAGGAACTTGAAATGGAAGCAATTAAAGTGTGTAGACTGAGAAGATTCAAATATAAATGGGAACATTAGTGGGCAGAAATGTGTCTCGACTTCTAAAATTTTCAGTATTCACAGTATTTATAGAGACAGGAATATTATTTGAAAGACTTTGGTGACCTCTAGATTAAACTACTGCAATGTTCAGCTGAGGAGCCCTTACTTCTCACAGGGAACACTGCCGGCCGTGCTAACATTTTCTGTAGGTGCTCCAGTATTTGGAATGCCTGATCCATTCCGGTGTTCTGTCAACAGATTAAAACCTTTTCTGTTTACCATCTTTTTTAGTCTCTTTAGATGTCTATACATTGCTGTTCACTTGGTTTTAGGTACAGTGGTTATTTAGTGTTTCCCCCCCCCCCTACGCTCATGCTTGCATGTTAATTGTTATCATGCTCTTTAAGATGTGTTTTTATTATGTGGTTTTTAGTCTGCTAGCTGCCTAGGTGTAGAGCCCTGTGGGGCAGAATGGTAAGCTGCAGTACTGCAGTCAAAAACTCTGCTCATGACCTGAGTTCAGTCTAGCCCGAAGTCGGTTTCAGGTAGCCAGTTCAAGGTTGACTCAGCCTTCCGTTCTTCCAAGGTCGGTAAATTGAGTACCCTGCTTGCTGTTGGTTAAATGTAGATGACTGGGGTAGGCAAATCACCCCATAAACATAATCACCCCGTAAACATAATCACCCCGTAAAATCAACCCGTAAACATCGCGATGTGATGTCACCTCATGGGTCAGTAATGACCTTGTGCTTGCACAGGGGAGTACCTTTACCTTTACCTAGCTGCCTTAGTGGCCCTGACGAGGACAGAAAGGTGAGGTATAAATTTTGTAAATAAATAAATAATAATAATGCTGTGCACTAAACTGCATGACAGAATGGTTAGAGTGTCAGATTAGGGTCCTGGGAGACCTGGGGTCAAATTCCCCCTTCTACCAAGGAAGCTGTCTGGGTGAGCTTGGGGCAGTCAAATTCCTCAGTATAACCTACCTCACAGAGTGTCTGTGACAAAATAGAGGAAAAAACAATGGCATTGAAGTCTCTCCCCTCTCCAAACCCTTCTTAGGCTCCACCCCAAAAACCTCCCACCGGTGGCAAAGAGGGACCTGGCAACCCTACACATGTTCCATGTTCGACTGCCACAATTGCCTGTGAACCAAATGACTAAGTTGGTTACCTGTCCATATGTGAGGAAGGGGGAAAGTAGGCCATTAGACTCTGGGAATGTATGTGTGTAAAACATCACTATTTGCACTGCACTGCTCTGTCTGAATACTTGAAAAATCACCTGATGAACAGGCTTGAACTGTGCATGAACAGCAAACTGTTCGTTGGATGATCGGCGTCCTGTTAACAACTGATGAGCAGCTGGTGAACTGAACCAGCAGGTGTTCAAGCATGCCTGGTAGTTGTGTAACTGTATTCCTTTATTATTGGTCCAGGTAACTGAATGATTTGCCAACAAAACAATATTGTAGCATGCGGAGGTTCAAAATGAGTATTCTAAAAACCAGAACAATTTCCCCAACTTATATCTGCATGATGAACTGTTTGAGATGGTCTTTGAGAAACTAGCTAAAACTTCTTGGTGTGTGTGTGTGTGTGTTAAGTGCCGTCAAGTCGCTTCTGACTCATGGCGACCCTATGAATGAAAGTCCTCCAAAATGTCCTATCTTTGACAGCCTTGCTCAGATCTTGCAAATTGAAGGCTGTGGCTTCCTTTATTGAGTAAATCCATCTCTTCATCTTGATACCAGTGGCATTTTATGCACTCTCACCTCAAGCTCCAGCAGTTGTGCTTCTTTTAGTTAGTTAGCTTAACAATTTAATTCATAGTTAAATTGTGGAACTCCCTGCCCCTGGATGTGGTGATGGCTGCCAACTTGGAAGACTTTAAGAAGGGAGTGGACATGTTCATGGCCCCTGGATGTGGTGATGGCTGCCAACTTGGAAGGCTTTAAGAAGGGAGTGGACATGTTCATGGAGGAGAGGGTTATTCATGGCTACTAGTCAAAACGGATACTAGTCATGATGCATACCTATTCTCTCCAAGATCAGAAGAGCATGCCTATTTTATTAGGTGCTTTGAAAACAGGCAGGATGCTGCTGCAGTCGTCTTGTTTGTGGTCTTCCTAGAGGCACCTGGTGAACAGACTGCTGGACTTGATGGGCCTTGGTCTGATCCAGCACAGCCGTTCTTATGTTCTTATACTGCAGTCAGACTGTGCAGGAATTCCATGTGCTAGTCCAGTGCTGGATTGTTTCGTTTGATGTGCGGATGTCTTGCTGGCTTTCCATTGAGATTGCTCCTTGAAGACCTTTTTTATTTCTTAAAAGCAGATATGTATGAGGTTTAAATACTTCCACTGAAGTTGTAAAATGTGGCAGGAAGAGGTTAGTGTTGAAATAGTCAACTATAAAAAATGGTGCATTCCTTAAAAGCATCATAAAAGTAAAAACATTTTATTCAGGCTCTCTTAGTGCCATAAATCTGCAGCTTAAACCAGCAATGTAAAGTAGCCATCCTTGAAAAGTTTAGCTCTCATAACTAGTTGGGAGCAACAACTTCAGCAGACTTCTCTCTTACTCCATTGCATTGTTCTTGGCTAGAAATAATCTCACTACTGTGCACATACCACCAGTACATTATTCCTCAAGCTATGCTTTGAATGGCAGTGCAGTGTGAATTAAGAGATCTCTTCATTACTTTTACCCTACTCTCATGTAGGATTGCCAACCTCCAGGTACTAGCTGAAGATCTCCTGCTATTACAACTGATCTCCAGCCAATAGAGATGAGTTCACCTGGAGAAAATGGCCGCTTTGGCAATATGACTCTATGGCATTGAAGTCTAGGGTTGCCAGGTCCTTCTTCGCAACCTGCTGGAGATTTTGGGGGCAGAGCCTGAAGAGGGCGGGGTTTGGGGAGGGGCTTCAATGCCATAGAGTTCAATTGCCAAAGCGGCCATTTTTCTCCAAATGATCTGATCTCTATCGGCTGGAGATCAGTTGAATTCACAGGAGATCTCCTGATACTACCTGGCAGTTGGCAACCCTATTGAAGTCCCTCCCCAAACCCCACCCTCCTCAAGCTCTGCTTCAAAAACCTGCCACTAGTGGCAAAGAGGGACCTGGCAACCCTACTCTCGTGGCTAGTTTGAGAGTTGGATTTCTGCCACGTCTTGAAGCAGCCTGTGCAAACTCTTCAGAGATTCAGAATTCTTAATCATCACAAATAATGCTATGGAACAAGCGTCATTTTTGCCAGTGTTGTGTCTAATACGTGTTTACTTGGCAGCAAGACACAGGAAATTCTGTGACTAGTGTATGATATTAATATTTAGACCAAAGGTAGAGAGGAAAGAAGGTAAGCGTCTTAAAAGTAATTGGCAACAACGTAGCTGAGTGTATCAACCTCAGGGGGGGGAAAGTATATATTGATTTAGCTCAAGAATTTGAAACAAACAAATACGACTCACCTCTTGAGGTGAGGCAGTCCATTTTGGTCCGATTTTTTTAGTGCTAATGAGGAAGGCCCAAAACTAGGTCCATAACACCTAGGGGTGCCAGGACAATCTTCACCACCGGCGGGAGGTTTTTTGGGGTGGAGCCTGAGGAGGGCGGAGTTTGGGGAGGGGAGGGGCTTCAATGCCTTAGAGTCCAGTGGCCAAAGCAGCCATTTTCTCCAGGTGAACTGATCTCAATCAGCTGGAGATCTGTTGTAATAACAGGAGATCTCCAGCTAGTACCTGGAGGTTGGCAACCCTACTCTCTTGGGCTCCAGCAACAGTGCAACTCTTTTGCAGTGACTGCTGCTTCAAAGATGTTGTTCCTGACTTCTGGGGGGAGGGGGAGCCAAGCCATGGGCTGCTGGTGTTGGGGTGAGCTGTAAGCCTTCCTGTGTGCCCCCATTGGAGTGGGATGTAAATTTTGTTCTTGGTTGTGACTTCGTTAGGGATTTCCTGAATATCAAAGCAGGGAAAAACTCATTTGAGAGACATGAAATAAAAACTAAACTCATTTTAGAATAAAAACTAAACTAATTTTCTCTCTTGGGCCCTGTTCCCCTGGGTTCTTCTGTGTCCACAGCAAGCTCTCCTCACATTGTTCATTAGGCTGGATGTAATAAAAACAAAATAAACTTGAGTCTTTTAGTACCTGAAAGTCTTGCAGGTTTTTTTTTTTTTTTTGGCTAGCATTAGAAAAAGAAGAGTTGGTTTTTATATGCTGACTTTCTCCACCACTTAAGGAAGAATCAAACCGGCTTACAATCACCTTCCCTTCCCCTCCCCACAACAGACACCCTGTGAGGTAGGTGGGGCTGAGAGAGCTGTGACTAGCCCAAGGTCACCCAGCTGGCTTCATGTGTAGGAGTGGGGAAACCAACCCAGTTCACTAGATAAGCGTCCGCTGCTCATGTGGAGGAGAGGGGAATCTAATCTGGTTCTCCACATCAGACTCCACCGCTCCAAACCACCGCTCTTAACCACTACAACGTGCTGGCTAGTCCAATGCTAGAATAAAAACTAAACCAAAAACTAATGCTGGAATCAAAACTACTCAGTCAAGGTGCTACAAGAATCATGTTCATTTCAGTAACAACGTTTTTTTTTTAATCTCCAGTCCGCATAACATGTATTTAACATAATGTAGCAACATCCTTGGACTCCTAATGGTCTTTGCCACCCTTCACTCCCCCCCATTTCATATTTTAGTAAATAAAAGTTCTTTCTAGACTTCTCATTTTTTGCCCCCCCCCCACCAAAGTAATAGTTTGCTTATGGTACCAAAACAACACAACAACAACAACAACAACCTTGGGCTAGCCTTGGGTAGCAGATGAAAGAAAGACTAAGACCCTGGAAAGTTGTTGCCAGTCACACTACTTAATACTGGGTCAGATTGTTATGTATGCATGTGGGTGTGGGTGATTGAATCAAGGGAAGGAGCTCCTTGTAATTGCATCAGGGGAAACCCTGGGAAGCTTGGAGTTCCCCGAGGCTCCTGACCGGTATGTTCCAATTGGCTACTGGGGTTTTTTCCCCCAATCAAGGTTGTGGGGGGAGTGGCCGCAGGCGGCCAAGCGGGCATATAAGCAGGGGTCTGGGCACTGTAGTTAGTTCTGTTCCTGTTCACCTAATAAAGCGATTGCTGTTGGAACTCCATCTCTGACCTCGTGTGTTCCCCCCCACACACACGCGGACTTAACAAGATGACCCAGTGTTCTTACTCTGTTCATATAAGGGAGAGGTCCTCAACCCTTTTGGAGCTCATGGGTACCTTTGGGATTCAGACACAGGGTGGCAGGTGCAACTACAATGGCTGCTACAGGTGGAACCAAACGATGGCAGGGAGTGAAGTTATGCACAGCTCTTAATAGTAACTCTTTAGCACTGCTTAACAGGATGCCTTTTAAAATTAACAAATTGTTGGAACGTATTTTCTGGCTTACACACAGCTTACCTTTAGTCGTGCAGTGAAGAGCTTTGTGCTGTCATGATAGCTGCTCCCAAACCAATGTGTTTTTTTAAAAAATCTGCACAGCCAGTCAGATCTCTACTGGCCAATCAGAAGCCTTGCTGGGCAAAAGCCCCACCTGGCTCTGCCCACTTTCTAAAAAACACTTGGCAGACACCTTATATCCACTTTTAAATTATATATTTATACATATGGTTTCTTTGTGACTTTTTATTTCTTTATCCCTTGTATAAGACAACTTCGTTTTCTAAATACTGTAAAGTGTGGTGCATATGTGCAATGTCTTTATTTAAAAAAAAATTAAAAAATTTGCTGAAAAGCTCAAGGTGGTTCACAAAAGAATACTAAAGATAAAGGTCCCCTGTGCAAGCATCGAGTCATTTGTGACCAATGGGGTGATGTCACCTCCCGACATTTACTAGGCAGACTTTGTTTACGGGGTGGTTTGCCAGTGCCTTCCCCAGTCATCTTCCCTTTATCCCCAGCAAGCTGGGTACTAAACAACATTTATAAACCAATATATATAGAGAGAGAAATTGAAACAAGATGTCACAATATATCACATATCCCATCCCAAAATCCACTCTCCTCTTTCAAACACAGACTGAAACCGTGCAATCCTGAGGGGGGGGGGGGCGCTGGCATGTTTGCCATCGCAAGAGGCACTTGCGCCAACCCCCGAGAAGGCACAACAATGTGAGCCTCAGGTGCTGGAGCTGCCACGTTCCTGTAAGCGAGTGCCTACACTGGCATGGGGGGCATTCCCGGTGTATTCCAAGGGGCGGAGCTGCCTTTAGGAAGCTTCCAAACTTCTTTCGGCCCAGGAATGCCCCTCTACGCTGCAGCAGAGCTATGCCAGCAAAATAGATGGCATAGCCCCGTGAAACTCCATGGAGGAATTTCATGGACTTTCAATTTTAAGCCATTTAATTCATGTATTTTACGGCCGGGAAGCCTCTCAGGAGGTGTTGTGACTGCATTTTCCCCGGCGAATCTTGGTACTCCCGAAGGGGTCCTCTGCAGCCCTGATGAGAGCCGAACTCAATCTTCCTTCTCTTAGAGCCCACATTCATCTAGCCATCTTAAAGATTTGGAAGAAAAATAAAAATGCTAACATAAATTTGTTTAGTGAACAATCCTTTAATTGCTTGCTGAGCAAGGATCCAACTCGCCTCCATATTATTAATAATATTCTTTTTCGTTATTCTGTCCCCAATGACCTGCTGGGCGCTTCAGCAGATAGTTTTACGTTGCGCAATTGGGTATTTAGGGGTGATGTTCTGACTGATAGCTCATTAATTCTTCAATCTAAGTCTTCTCAACTGTTTAAATTAATAAAAAAGACCATCTCAGAACCAAATATCTAGTTAACAGCTCAATCCAAAAGCTCAGAATGGTTTTCACATCTTTATACTTTCAAGCAATTCAAACTGTAATATTGGATGGACAATATAATAAAGTACCATTAGCACAATGTATTTGTGCCTGTGGTTCTGCTAAAGTGGATTTACCCCATTATATTTTAGCTTGTCCTCTTTACACAATACCTTGGGAAAAATTCCTTCATATGATATTAACTAGGTTAAACTTGTTTCCTGATTCCAATAAATTAGTATTTTTGTTGTCAGATACTGATTCATTTATCACTTATAGGCTGTCACTTTTCACTCTAGCAGCTAAAAAGATAAGAGCTAAACTGGTGCCAAAGAATGTAACTAGCCAGAACTGGTTGCCAGCGAGGATATACTCTAATTATATTGTATTTTATCATAATTTATATGGCATTTTGCATTTTATCTTTTTATCTTTATTGTATAATTTTCTTGTTTTACAGTCTAATTTATTTTGTAATGGCCTTTGGCTACCTACAAATAAAATTACTTCTTTGGTATGTGTTTATCATATGTTCCAAAATACTTGGAAATGCGTGTGCCTGTTGTGTAAATTGAAAATGCTTACCACATAAAATGTGAACTGGCCCTTAGGGAAGTGGTTTTTATTTAGACACTTTGTGCATTATGCTGAATATAACAACATGCTTGCATTTGCGCTGAATGCCATTGACTTCATCCTGCCTTTTAACTGAGCGCCATAGAATTTACTGTGGTGTCACAAGGCCACAGGAGTCCATCTGTGTAGGATAACTGCCTTTCACATAGACAAAGAACCACATCCTGTGAGCTAAAGGTTCCACTTGCCTGTGAAAAATAAATTAATACCTTGACATTTTGTGGGAAAAGGTCCTCCATAAGAGACTTAGCGACGTTTCGAACAGAGATGATTCTTTTGTACCTGTTGGTTTATTGCCCGACTGCTACAAAATAATTACAAAATGTTTAGATTTTTATACTAATGCCATTGTGTGCTTGTGAACCATTTGACATTTTTCAAATACGTTTCCAAGCAAGAAGTCACCGAGGAATACAGACTAATTTAGAAAAGTGTGTAATAGCTGAACACAGTTCTTGTTGTTATGTATAAAGCATCTTTGTTTACCTTTCTACAGAATTATACCTTCATTTTTACAACCTTTGGACTGGTATTTAATTTCCCTTGTGTGGAGCTGGACTAGGGTAAACAAAATGAAGCAGATGCAGAGAAGTATTCTGATTTTCCAGAGGATTTCAGTATTGGCGACCATATTACCCTTGTTTTGTAGCAAGGGGCTTGGCTGAGCTGCGTCCTTTTTAGGGGCATCTGAACTTGAAGCTGTGTGAGGGAACCTCACTGAGACCAGTCCAAGAAGCCTCATAATGAGTGGGTGATGGTCCGGACTTTGTTTGCTTTGGTTTTTGATACTTCACACTGTGATCACCCTTTAATGCTCTCAAATCCCAGTGGTTACATTTTTAAGGAGAGTGATTTAAACATGTACTTCACTCTTCCTTTGGAACCAAGTGGGTTTTAAAGTGTTACATTTTAACTGGAGCAGTGCCCTAGATTTTTTAACACATGAACACATGAAGCTGCCTTATACTGAATCAGACCCTCGGTCCATCAAAGTCAGTATTGTCTACTCAGACCAGCAGCGGCTCTCCAGGGTCATAGGTAGAGATCTTTCACATCACCTGCTTGCCTAGTCCCTTTAACTGGAGATGCCAGGGATTGAACCTGGGACCTTTTACATGCCAAGTAGATGCTCTAACTCTGAGCCATGGCCCCTCCCCATTTTTGAACCTCTTCTAAATGTCTCATGCAGTCAGATTCCTACTTTAAGATCATAGAATCATAGAGTTGGAAGGGACCACCAGGGTAATCTAGTCTAACCCCCAGCATAATGCAGAAAATTCACAACTGCCTATCATTACTCTAGAAAAGAATTTTGCGACTGATAAGGTTACACTAGGATATGACCCAGCGAGCAAAAATTTCAATTTGTTGCCTATAGGTATGTCAGTAACTCATTGCAAACAGGGTGAAATAACTTTCTTGCTTATGTGAAGAAGAAGTTGGTTTTTATATGTCAATTTTCTCTACCTTTTAAAAGAGAATCAAATCGGCTTAAAATCTCCTTCCCTTCCTCTCCCCACAACAGACACCTTGTGAGGTAGGTGAGGCTGAAAGAGCTTGAAGAGAACTGTGATTAGCCCAAGGTCACCCAGCTGGCTTCATGTGTAGGAGTAGGGAAATCAACCCGGTTCACCAGATTAGAGTCTGCTCTCATCTGGAGGAGTGGGGAATCAAATCCAGTTCTCCAGATTAGAGTCTACCACTCTTAACCACTACACTACACTGGTTCTCTTCACACTGTGTGTGAATAGCCACATAAGTAATGCAAACAACACTACCCTTACTCCCAATCCTACTGTAACCCACTATAACGTGCACCCCCCATTCAACCACTTCAATATCCCACTCTCTCAGCCCGGCCGTATATGCTGAGGGAAAAGCATTGGCCTGAGTGTATTTGTGAGGAGATTATTTTCCTTCTCCTCCAGTCCCACACCAGTATGTACCTCAGTGAGAAATAGGAGACAAGAGGCTTTTTAACTCAAACAGACAAAACAGGGAAGTTTTTTGAACAGAACTCACAGAGATTGGTTTTCAAGGGAAAGGCAGAATTTGGAGGGGAAACTCAAAGTCAGGTTTATCTACGTAAGATTACTTCAGAGATAGCTTAGATGTTTTCTTCACTCAAGTTCCTTCAGTTCTTAGTTTCACGCTTACTCAGATTCAGACTCTCAGACTCTGTCCCCAGCCTAGCTCTCTCTGACTACCCCACCTCAGTGGCTGTAATCCTCCACACCTCCCTGCTACCGGAATAGCTCTACCTCAGAGACTAATTCCCCTTCGTGACCTGAGAATGGGCCCTCTCTAACCCAATTCTCACTCCTGTCACTACCACCGGTTGTGTGCTTCAATAGCTTTGGCTTTAACAGAACCCCTCAGGTTCACAGAGTACAGTCTGGCTTCTTCTTCGTCCCTTCACCCAGCTCTGAATCTATCCCAGCCTTCTCTGGCTGGTTCCAATCTTCGAATCCTTTCACAGCCTCCTATCCAGGCTGGGTCCCAAGCTTCGAATGCGTTTCTGTCTCTCAGAGCTCAGGGTGTCAGCTCTCTGGCTCTGCCCACTGTTGGTCTGTCAGCTCTTGCTGCAGATTAACCCCTTATCCCTCACACCCACATAGTTGGGCTGACTCAGTTACGTCTTCAAAAGAGATTTTTCTTAATATATTGGATAAAAACGTAGCATGTATGGTTATATCTTTCATTCCTCGTTTTATTTATTTAGGATATTTCTAGGCTGCATCTTCAGATTCTGCTTGAGGCAGTTTGCAATCAAAACAATTTCACGATATAAAGCAAGCCAGTAAAAATAAGCCTGCATAAAAACTATACATAAAACAGAAGTAGACTATTAAGAAGCTGGTTAAAAAAAAAAACAACTAGCTAAAAGCCTGGGTAAAAAGATGTGTTTTGGCCTGGAACCAAAAGGAAAGGAAAGTAGGCACGAGGCAAGCCTCAAAAGGGAAGTGCCACAAAAGAAAATTTCTTGCCTCTGGGGGCACCTGACTCTTCTCTGAATTCAGGGGCACAGAGAGCAGAGCTTAACTGGCAGGCTGGATAGCATGGGTCCTTCAGGTACCCTAGCCCCAAGCCATTTAAGGCCTTATAGGGTAAGAACGAGCACTGAAAAATTGCATCCACAGCCATGTTTAGGTCCTGAACAGGAGCATTCAACCAGCCTTGCTTCCTGTTCCACTCTTTCCTGCCCTTAAAAAGCATTATCCCCTCAAATGATGACTTCTTTTTTGCTACTTGTCCCCTCAAAGTCATGAAATCCTTCTCTCTCCCCCCCCCCCACACAATTTGAATATTACACCTGCATGTGCCCTGAACACAGTTTTGTTTTGTGGCGGCTCCAAAACAACCTCCAGGTACTAGCAAGCTGGACATATCCTGCTGTTACAACTGATCTCCAGCCAATAGAGATCAGTTCCCCTGGAGAAAATGGCCGCTTTGGCGTTTGGACTCTACAGCATTGAAGTCCCTCCCCAAACCCCGCCCTCCTTAGGCTCCACTGCAAAAACCTCCCACTGGTGGCGAAGGGGGACCTGGAAATCCTATGAAACAAAGCTTAAACCATTCTCTCAGCTTTCCTACTGCCACTGCTTTTTTCCCCTAAGACCAAAGTTAAAACAGGGCAGTTATAACCCCCTTCCAGATATTAGGATGTACCTTACCATGGTGCCTTATTAAGTTAAACCATTGGTCCATCTGGCTCAGTGTTGTTTACGATGCCTGGCAGTGGCTTTCCAGGGTTTCTGGTGGAGAAAGCCAAGTTCTACTCACATTCCTTTAACTGGAGGGGCCAGGGATTGAACTTGGAATCCTCTTCCGCGCAGAGTGCATCTTCAGGAGTCATGGCCTCACTTTATACTTGCATCAGCTAGTGGTCCATTTGCTTTTCTCGGGCCATGCCAAACTTAGTGAAGGAACCATTTTGTATAATGTGTTGTGACAATCTTTTGTAACGATTGAATTCAGAAATAGTAATACAAGGAAAACCTCCACAGCAGCTCAAATTTTTCATCTCCCATTCATACACAAACTCTTTGTATATGAAGAATGTGTACAATTTCTCCCTCAATCCAGTGTGATATGTAAATGCTTGAAACTCTGCCTAAAATCAGGAGATGAAAGGTGAAGGGGAATCCATATACTTAACCTGGGTGTTTGATTCTGTACAAGTTAATCTGGAGAGCATCTGCTTCCTTTAGCCAGCCTTTGATCCCAGACTATACTAATCCTATTTAATTACATGAAACTGACTTCATTAACATGTTTTGCAAATCCATTGATTCCCAATAAGCCCCCAGTAAGGGGTTTTTGTTTCCTTCTCATCAAAGACTTTGATAGTTTATCCAGATTTAGACATCTCTGCATCCCAAGGCTAGGTAAGAATTTAAAATTGATTCACATATACTTTCAGCTTGCAGCCTGTCATTAACGATTTATCATAAGTGCTGGCCTGCCTACCCCCCTCCTTTTATGTTGCCATCAATTTATATTCGGGGCCCTGACTGCTCCTTCAGGCCACTATGGCCCTATGGGAGAGTTGACAACCTCCAGGTACTAGCTGACGATCTCCTGTTATTACGACTGAACTCCAGCCGATAGAGATCAGTTCCCCTGGAGAAAATGGCCACTTTGGCAATTGAACTCTATGGCATTGAAGTCCCTTCCCAAACCCCACCCTCCTCAGGCTCCACACCAAAAACCTCCTGCTGGTGGCAATGAGGGACCTAGCAACCCTACCTTTACGCTAGGGTTGCCAACCTCGAGGTACTAGCTGGAGATGTCCTGCTATTACAACTGATCTCCAGCCAATAAAGATCAGTTCACCTGGAGAAAATGGCTGCTTTGGCAATTGGACTCTATGGCATTGAAGTCCCTCCCCTCCCCAAACCCTGCCCTCCTCAGGCTCCACCCCAAAAATGCCCCACGGGTGGTGAAGAGGGACCTGGCAACCCTACATTACTCATATTTGATCTTGAAAAATCAACCTGTGCTACAATGGCAGAGCATGTCAGGTTATTTTAAAGAGGGTAAGAATTAACTTTTTATTCCTGAATCAATGGGGTTCATTCTAAGTACATTAAAATCCTAAACGTAAAAACAACTGTTCTCATTCCATCTTTTTTTTAACAGTAATAATTCATAAATGCTGAAATACACAAAAAGGCCACAAGGCTTTAGATGTTACCATTGACTATGAGAGAAATCACTTATTTTCTACTTGGGCCTCTACTTGAATTCCCACTTGGAATAGTTGTATTCTGTGTAATCCACCCTGAGGCCCAGTGAAAAGGGCAGACTATAAATAATGTAAATAAATAAACAAATAAAATTGTATTGTTCATCTGGAGAGAATGGCCGCTTTGGCAATTGGACTCTATGGCATTGAAGTCCCTCCCCAAACCCTGTCCTCCTCAGGCTCCACCCCCAAAACCTCCTGCCAGTAGCAAAGAGGGACCTGGCAACCCTAGAAAGCCCGCACTGGCATGGGGATGGAGCTGCCTTTAGGCAGTTTCCACAGCCCTTTCACCCCAGGAACGCCCCCTTGAATGGCGGTGGGGCTGCACCACCTTTTTTAGTGGTGCAGCCCCGTTGGAGGCAATGCGGGATGTTCCCCGTTTCCTCTATTTTTATATTTTAAAAACTGTTTTTTCCCCCTCCGAGGCAGCCAGGAAGCCTCTGAGGAGGCAGTGTGGCTGTGCTGCTCCATCCTGTTCAGTATAGCTTCCTTCCAGGAAAGTGTCCTTGGGATTGTGCTGTAGTTTGGGGAAACAAGCTTTTTTCTCCAAGTACATGGATTCTAGTAAGTCTACTTCATACGGTATCCCTGAGTTATGTTAGATAGCAAGCTTATTGCTGATTTTACCGGTGAGCAGTTAATTTAAAGCAGAGAGCAATTTGCAGGAATAGTGGGTTTAAAATACTTAACAGCATTTATGAATGATTTACAATAATATGTTAGGGCCCATTTTATTTCATTTGACCTTTTGCATCAATTTTAAAACCTAATTTAACCTGAAATAAAAGCACAAGTTCATGTACTTGCTACAAACTCTTTCTGTAGTAATATCTTTGCTAGTTTCTTCTCTGTCACTTTACTACAGCACGTTTTTAGGACTTAAGTCCCAGCATGACTGCTTAATTCTGAAGTGGTCAGTTGGATTGCTTCAGATCTTATAGCGAATTACTGAGTGTAAGGGGAGCAATCCACTTGTTCCAGAGAGCAGTACATAGAGCAGCTCTGTTGCCTACTGAGATAACCTTTTCCTCAAGTCTGACTGCTCTTCTTGATCACAGTAATTTCATTGCAAGCCCTTCTCCCACATCTCACGTTTAGATGTTTGACAGCCCTCTTATCCCCATGGCTCCACACAATGGCTTGGATTCTAATCTTAAATGGAGGCATTCTGTTCCCTGCTCTCCACACACAGACCAAATAGGATTGTGCCCTAGGTGTTCTGTAATCCGTTCACAGAGGAATACTTGATTCGGTCATCTGAACTATTAATCATATCATCTAAAATAGTGCTTTGTTGCTGTGTCTTTTTTTCTTTCTCTGTTGACATATGTGCCAGATAACTTGAATAAGTAGTCCTTGATTAGCCAAGATAGGTCTCCCTGTTGGTCCAGAAATGTATCCTCCCATTGATAGCCGTTATTTATACACGTTATTTCCTGAAACTGTTGGTCTGTACCAGAGACTTAGAGGATGAGGTCAGCGTCTTGCTTTACTACTTCTGAGTGTCTGCTCAAAATGAAAGTTCATCCCCACTCCTCTTTCAAGTCTTGGTTATGAGAAGTGATAGTCACAGATCAGCTATTGTGGCTAGAACTTTTGTGGCTAGATATCTATTTTCCATAGTTTGATAATGACCACCATGGGTAAATTCTGAATTCTGTTGTGTTGTTTGTGTAAATTACTCTGTTAATCTTAGGGTCGGTTTTCATAATGGTGGTTATCACATGATAACTAATATGATGTACCCATTTTTTTTAACGAAACCATGTGAACATTGTTGCAGTACAGAGGCTAACAGCACCTTCCTAACCAGAGTTAACATCCTTCTAAGTCCACTGACTTCATGGGATTTAAAAGGTTATAAATCTGTTTAGGATGGCACTGTAAGAGAATGTTTTCTCTCCACCATAAACTCACTAGATTGCCCGAGAGCAAACCATTCCCTCTCAACCTTAAAATTTTTAAATAATAATTTTAAAACCCTCAGCCTCTTATCTGTATATAGGTTTAATAGTATTTGTATACCCTAGAGGATTGTTGTCAGGATTACTGTGACAATCTGAAGATTTGGAACACTGAAAGTGTTATATAAATGCTACATGTTATTATTATCATGTACCATGGAATGCAGTATCTATAAATGGAACTGAACAAGTGATGTGAAGTAACTACTATGGCAGGATGAGTTCATGCATACACATCTGGAAATATCACTTCTTAACTTTATATAAGCCGTTGAACATTCAGGTTATTTTATGATAAGCAATCATGGGTCAGTGCCTGTTGTCACCTCAGGAAAATACAATCCAGTGGGAACATCCCAGGCTAAGAGTCACTCCTATTGAGGTGTAAATGGGGCTTTTGCTACATGAGCTAGAGCCCTTCATTATTATCATGTTCCATCTGTCATGTCCTTGGAGAAATGAGCAGTTGCTTGCTGTTAAAAACTTGTAGTGGATGGTTTTTTGGTCCGGGCTGTAAGCTTTATTCTTCAACACATGGTAAATTGTCATAAATGAACCAAAATGCCATTCCTTGACTAGCTCACATGCATTAAATATACATTTTTGGAAACTACCTAGAATCTGGCAGCTATAAATGACAGGCATATGCTGTTTTATTATGCAGAACTCCAGAAGCTGCTTTGCAAGATCCTAATTGCATCGGCGTCACTATCAAGCCTACCGTCTGTGCTGCCGGGTTAGAAGGTTCCTTCCTATAGAGAGTGTTGTGTATGTGAATAATGAAATGAGAGGCTTCTAACTCTGTTTTCAGAGTATGACCCTTAACTTATCCATAAACCATGAAAACCAGGGGATTTCATCTATATGTAGGATTTTCCTTTAATTATCTAGCATTTTCTGCAAGCGGGTCATGACATATGTGACTGTGGCAGCAATTAAGTAATTCAGCAGGAGATAGAAAAAAGTTGTTGCGAAAAGTCAAGGAAAGCACCAAGTGGGGCTGCTAATAAGCAACAGAAAAGCCTACAAACAGCACATTTCTGAAATTTAGAAAAAATGTCATTTTGAAAAGCCAGTGAGCGGGATTTGTAAACATTCAGAGTTGTTCCATTGACTTCCTGGGGTGAGAGTTCATTTCTGTATTTGTACAAATATTAAAATTATTATACAGGGCTCTCTTGGTTGTTGTTTTTTAAAGGTGCCAGCACATATGTGTAAGATTCTGCCAATTTCCACCAATTCCCACATCAGGACTTGGGAGAGCCCCCCAAAAAGGAGCCAGTACTCAGTACTGCTGAGTACCACCACAAAAAGGCCTTTATTTGTACACAAAGAGACAGTACACTGTGGAATTAATTTTTAAAGGATTTCACTGAAGAACATAGATAGTCGGAGCAGCAAGGTACCAGAACACGCCCCCCCCCCCACCCTCAGTCAGTTGGGCAGTGGCTGAGAGATAAAGTAACTGTTTTGTCTTCAGAAGGTCCCAGATTGAATCTCCGGCATCTCCAGGTAAAATGGTCAGGTAGTAGGTCATAAGTAGGTCATAAGCTTCTGCTGGCCAGAGTGGACAATACTGATCTTGACAGACCAATGGTCTGGTTCCATATGAGGCAGTTTCAGGAGTCAGCCCATCTTCTTCAGGAACTAGTGGTGCAATCAAGTCCAGATTTATTTGTAAATATTTGTGACCATCTGGCTTAAGTGAAGTGGAAACAACCACCTTATTCTTTTATTTTATTTCAACTGGATTTCTGCCAAGTGCTCTTGATTTATAGGACCATATAGGAAAATCAGAAAGCAGGATCAAGAGGCTAGAAAGTGATGGTGGTGGTTAGTGAACCATCATAAAAATGGTATCCTATGCAAAAACGTTCTTCTAATAAATGTGGCCGGGTTTTTTTTTTAAAAAGCAACCATGTTGTATGATGCCTACAACTCTGATTGTAGGATTTTTAAAAACTAGAGTAGGATATACAGCCCATTCCTGAGGTGCTGGGCCAAAAGTCCTCAGGAGGCACGCAAATGGCTGTGCCGTCATCTGTGCCACTTGCGCGTTTTTTTTTTAAAAAAAAAATCCACATGCACACCAGAACTTGGATAAAGTACTCTGTAGTGTCGGGTATATGAAGCCATAATGGATTAGTTACTCATTACTCAGATCTTTGACTTATTTCTTAGCAAAATTACTTGGATATAGCCTTTCATTCTTAGCTTTATTGGACACTTTGCAATGTAAAGCCATGAAAGGCTTTCAGTGTAAATAGCATATTTCTATATTGGTTGAAAATGCACATGAAAATCCTAGGATTGCTAGAAAAATTTTAAATGCAGCAGTGTAGCAAGGCGGAGTAGTGGGGCAAGATGCCGTAAGTGCCATGAATGCTGCCCCGCGCCTGAACCCGTTCTACAAACTCCTGCTGTCAGAAAAGCTGATAATCTTGCTCTCTGCTCTGTTATTATTTTCCAAGAACTCCTGTACACTATAGTGAAAGCAACCTTCTCCCAAAAGCAACTTTGTATTTGGTCTGTTACCAGTCTTGTGTGCCAAATCATAATCCCCACAGTTTGCAATTAGTGGCTCCATTGTATATTGTTCTTCAATTGTGCTATCAATCTCTGTCATTTCAAGTTCATTAGGCTTACCTCATCTGTGTGCCAGTCTTTAATAGTGCCTTTCGGGAGATGATGAAGCTGAAACAGCTGAAGCCCTTCAGCCTTGAGAGTGTGACAGGACACTCAAATATCATATAATTAGTATCTCATAAGCATGTTGCTTTTGACTGGTTTCTGCTCTCCAGCTCTCTTCCAGTACTCTTTCTCAGAACCATTTTAGAGTATGTCTTCCCATCCAGTCGGCAATCAATTGTTTCTTCCCCAAGTCTCTTTGATCCACTTCTGTTCCATGACTAGCCCCTCTATTCCACATAGGTTTAACACAATCTAGTACAAAGCTTCTTAAACTATGGTTCACATAACTGAATGTGTGGGCCACAAAAATTTGGCAACAGTAAAAGGTTTGTATACCTATTTTATATACCTATATATCCGGGGTCGCATAAAAATTCTCAGGCGAAAAGGGGTCCCGAGTGGGAAAAGTTAAAGAAGCCCTGATCTGGTAAACTAGACTGAATTTGTTGTCTAGCTTGCATTCAACAAATGGATGTTCCATTAAAGAAGCTCAATCAAGATCTTTACGTGAGCAAAGGAGTCATTTTCAGCTTTCTGGGCAGCCAACCAGCAGCACAACTTTCAACTTTAGGGCCGTGGAAAGCACAGTGATAGGTTGCACAGTCTCATTTTCAGCTTGGCCCAATCCTAACTTGCAAATCACTTGAAGATTTCAGATCTAAAGCCCTAAAGAGTTGAATTTATGGTGATATCAGACCTGATCTGAAATTGCTTTTAATAGTTTCACACTATCTGCCCACCCCCCACCAGCAGAACAGGGACTTGGCATTCCCCATTCCACATTAAGCCTGCTGGGTGACTTTGGGCCAGTCTTAGTTCGCTCAGAACTCTTTCAGCCCACCAGAGGCAGGCAATAGCAAACCACCTCTGAGTGGCCCTTGCCTTGAAAACCCCACCAAGGGTCACCATAAGTCAGCTGTGACTTGACGGCAAAATCACACACACACTCATTGGTGTAAACTATCTTAACAAAATCTGGGACGTTCTACTCAATCCAGCTGTTAACTAGTTTACCAAATTAGCATATGGTCTCTGTGTTTTATTTTTATATGAATTTTACATAATTACCCTGTACTTCATGCATTTTTGGCTCCATGACCATGTTGTTTGTTTTTCCATACCCCTATATAAAGTATTGCATAGCATCTCAAAAAGTGGGTTCTAATCAATGAAATCTTATAGTGAAATAAAATTTTGGTAGTCTTAAGGTGACTCACATGGCTACCCTTCTGGAATTGCTCATAATAGAACTTCTTCTTTTTCCTGTAATGCATAAAAGACTATGCTGCCCTTCTTCCAAACTCAGTAAATTACTCATATATTAAGGAAAGAATAAATTAAAAACAGATTAAGAGCAAATGCAATCTGTATCTTTAGGAAAATGTGTCTTTAATAGGGTATACACTGAAACTCTGAACATACTCCAGATGTCAATTTGTGTTCAGAGTGGTTTATTCTTTGCATATTACTAGCTGAAACAAAAATAAGGCAAAAGCAATATTAAAATGACAACAGAAGTTGAATTAACACTAAAAACCTACACTCTAATTAGGTCCTACACACTTATTACAATTGTTCAAGCTGTGTGGGAAGGCTGAGGATTTTACCACATATCTCTGTTGCGAAAGAAAGGTATAGCCATATTGCTAGCCCTTTAAAGCTATGCAGTTGTGGTATAATCATGAAGTGTCTGACATTACTGTAATTGACTATCTGTAAATGTTATGACCTTCTGGTTCATTCGATCTTTTTTTCTGAGTGATCCAACAGGAATCTGGCAAATTGGATTTGTTTCTCCACTCCTCCACATGGGCAGCGAACTCTAATCTGGACATCCAGATTGGATTCCCCATTCCTCCACATGAAGCCTGCTAGGTGACCCTGGGCTAGTCAGAGTTCTCTCCAAACTCTCTCAGTTCCACCTACTTCACAAGGTTTCTGTTGCAGGGAGGGGAAGGTAAGGTAAGCCGCTTTGAAACTCCTTAAAAGTAGAGAAAAGCAGGATATAAAAACCAATTCTTCTTCTTCATCATCATCATACTCCATCCAAAACTAGATGATAAATTAAGGATCCCAAAATTCTCAGTTTCAGTGTAATTTGGATTCATGTATGCCTTGCCTTGCCTTTTCCTTGTTCTTATCCTGTAATATTAGTTCCTGTTACATTTCAGTTTGCAGGCTGACTTTTAAACATGTTATGCATTGCCTGAACATCTTTGTGGAGTCCTACACATGGACAAGTGCCTGCGCGTTTATATTCCTGATTGGGAACCCTGCAAAAAGCAGAGTCCCTGTCACATATGCAAAAGCCTACAGGCATGTTTCACTGCAGACTTCTACAAAAGAGGGCAGTAGGTGCCATCTTCATCTGCTGTATACATCTAGAGCTTGGTTCACAATGTGGGGCGCACGCCCCTCGGGGGCAATTTGATTTTTAAGGGGGGCAATTCGAGAATAAGTTATTAACAGTGAATTTTTTGCATTTCTTATGGTTCTAGGGCCCTGACTTAGATGGCCCAGGCTAGCCTGATCTTGTCAGATCTCAGAAGCTAAGCAGGGTCAGCCCTGGTTAGTATTTGGATGGGAGACCACCAAGGAATACCAGGGTTGCTGTGCAGAGGAAGGCACTGGCAAACCACCTCTGTTAATCTCTTGCCATGAAAACCCCAAAAAGGGGTCGCCATAAGTCGGCTGCAACTTGACAGTAATTTACACACACACATGGTTCTAGGGCCCTCATATACAGTATATAAATATATATTGTGACATACACATTTTAAAAATTAAAATCAGAATGTACACGGCGGTCAGCTGGTGACAATGGAGAGGGGGAAAGTCCACTAAGAATTATATGTCATGGGGGGGGGGATCAGGATTTTAGAGATGCGTGGGTGGGGCATGGCCAAAAAAAAGTTGGGAACCACTTATCTAGAGTGTCCAGAGTCAGGCAGCTAGCTTTGGCAGGTGACAGATAGCATCGTCAGAAGATATAGTCCAAGGTCAAATACAGACAAGGCAGAGTCTAAGGTGTCAAGTAGTAGAGGGCAAGTCCAAAAGGCAGAGGTCAAGTCCAATCCAAAAGAGTCGTGTTCACCAAGAGTCTGAAGTGCAACACAGAAACAAAGGCAGGCACGGCAAGGGTGTTGACGCATTGTTCCCACATTAGCTGTTCTTTGCTAACTGCTTAAATGGGAAACTGACTTGCTGGGATGGATAAGCCAGCTGTAGTTAGTTAGGCTGTTCCGGCATTTAAAGCCAGGTGTCATTCATCAGCCCTGCACTGCCTCCACCTTGCTATCAGAGATTGAACTGTGCTGAGCCAGCAATTGTGCACTTGGTCATCTTTCCTGCACTTCTCTTCTTAGATGCCTCCGTCATTGTTCTAAAGGTTTTTGCAACCCTAAAGGTGAGGCTGCCAGTTGCTGGGTTTCAGGCAGAGCTTGAGTTCCCAAGTTAAAGGGCTTTGGGCTGTGACTGTTTGTCTATTATAGCTTCTGTCTGTGCCTGCTCCTCTGTTATCAGCCTGGGGCTGAGACCAACTCCCTCCCTTGTCTGAGGAGGTATCAACAGGCTGGCTCACGACACAGAATGTACACACAGTTTGAATGCCAGAACAGAGCAACAGTGATTTCTAAATCCAAATTCGGCAATGGGAATCTTGATATCAGGTTCAACATTTTAAAAATCATTCGCAGTTTGGCACACTAAGTGGAAAGGGAATTTGAGTAACTGCATCAATCTGGTACGGTTGCTAATAATGGACATTACCAATGTCTAAGGCCACAACTGGATGTTGTTACTGTTTTTTAGAACTTTTTTTTAATCCTACCTTTCCACCTAGTTATGGCCCTAAAGGCAGCAAATAAGTAAAAAAAAAAAAATTAAAAACAGCTTTAAAAACAGCGCTCACACACACACAAAACAACAATCAAGTACAAAAACTGGAGGGATGGCCAGTAAGGGAACACCAAACAAAACAAAAAGGTGTTTGCCTGCTGGTGGATGATAGAGGGGGATAGACAGATCTCCCTGGGGAGGAAATTCCATGATGTTCACGAACCTGTGTCTGTTCAGGTAAAGCAAATACCAGGGCAGGTGAGGAGAATCTGCGGTGGAGGGAGTGGTACTTAAATTGGCAGTTTCATCTCCGTTATAACAGCTCTGCCAGTCACAGGAGATGTAGTCTCCTAGGAAGCAATAGCAACCTTGATTTAATGCTGTGGATTCCATGGTGTTACGTAGCTAGGGAGACAGGGAAAATCACCTTGCAGTTTGGAGCTGCTAACATCAGACGGCAGAACATGACTAAATCATGATAAAAGAGACATCCAGAAATGCCTAATCTTGCAGGCTCACTGATGGCTATGAATTAGGTACCGCTGTCATAATTTCCTTCTGCCTGCTCTATAATATGAGTCTGCTTCAGTGGATAAAAAAATGAATATTGTCAGTTTAGCAGAACCCACTTGCCTCATACAGATTGTGTACAGCAGAAGACTATAGTTTCACTGTCTTAATCAGAGGACCATTTGAAGAGCTACACTTAGCAAGGCTCCAGTGACAATTAATATATTTTTTTTCAGGAGACGCAGCATATGGTGTCATAAATTATATACTTCAGCATAATGAATGTTCAATCTATTCCCTTCGCTGCTTCCTTCCACTACGCTCTCATATGGCACTGAGCAATGAGCTGCTTGGATTATGAAGTTTGCAACCTCTAAAGGATACTTGCAGACCTTGTCCTTTGACAGTGGCTGCCCGTTCTTGAGATGCCTTTTATTAGCTGTGCGGCCAAAAGAAGGTCTGTGACCGGCTGCTATTCCGCAGAAATTGAGCCCACTGTTTTTCTCCTTGCCATGTTGCAAATGTCTGGAGGTTGTCTTTTTAAAAAGTGTATTCACCATTCCCTCCCAGTTTGCTGGCACAAAGGTTCTGTAAAATGAATGTGCCCACAACTTCTGCCTGCTCCTAGAAATGGCACACACTCAAGCAACTGCTATTTATTTCGACGGTGTTTGGCAAGAGAAGTCTGTTTCTAATCCACAGTTGCTATTTGCCCAGAGATAATGTGAGAAAGTGCACGGTGTGTTGGTTTTGGATATGAGGCTGAGGCTGAGCGATTACCATGACATTTTTCTGGATAGCCTAGGACATGCCATTATCATTCACTTTGAACTACCCTTTGGGGAAGATAGGTAAGAACTGTAAAGCACTTTGGCCGTAAATCAACACAGCCTTTAGTGTGCTTATGTCTGTCTAAATCAATATGCTGAAATGCTCTTAATTCTGTGTGGTGGTGTGGCTGACAATTTTTGCTTGAAACAGCTACTGCCACCCTTACACTAAAATGGTAAGAGTGTTAGAATCTACTGAGGTCAGCTTCATTAACAGTTGATAATGCAGCAATGGAACTTAGTTAATAACTCACCAGATCTCAGCCCAGGACCTTAACTCTCCAATGGCTTTGAACGTTTGGTCTCAGCATTTAACTCTGCATTACATTGTGGTCAGCATTTTTTGTTCACTTCAAACTTGTAATGTTAGTTTGCCAGGATCACAGTCAATCAGATGTTTAACAGTACTTTAATACTTTGCATTTCATGTGTAAAAAAATATAGAACCCCAATAATTTTTTACTTTGATTCGTCCAGTGTTATTGGCTTGGTTCCTGAGCAGGCCAAATGGAATGGTGCTAGCTGAAGGCAAGTTCCCTCTCTCCCCCCATCTCATTGCAACCTTTTTTTTATTTCCCAAAATGGTTCTCCTTCTGGAAACAAAATTCAAAGTCATGAAAACTGTAAAATATTCAAAGATTGGTAGTATTAGTTAGATGTCATTGAAATATATTTAGGAGTTGTTTATTTGGAGCAATTCCAAATGAATTCAGTCTTAGTGAACAGTTATTCTCCTTCAGATTGAGCATTGGTGTATGTCACAGATTGAGGGACATATGTTTCAACAGCAACATAAGACGAGATTGAGAACATGAAAACTAGGTTTCAGAAAAGGTATTTGGCCGGTCACAGACAAATAAATAGTAGGCACCTCATATGTGTGTGTGTGTGCGTGCATGCGCACACAAAAGATATTTTGTTGTTTCAGACGGTACTACTAAGTTTCACTCATCACTGCTTGACACTTGGTTTCACACTGAGAGGGCTCTCTTTTGGTTGAGTTTCTTTTTTCGTTTTCACTCACAATTTACTTAAATGTAATGTTTCTTCAGTTTTTAGGCGTTAGGAACGGGGAAAAATTAACACTTCACCAGTTTATTCCTTAGCCTGGGCTGGGATCCTTCTTGACTCCGGAGATATTTCTCCTAAACCATTTAGGGATCACTCACTTGCTTCACCAGAGTGATTTCCCTCTCTCTTAGTTTAGAGATCACTCTTTCCTCCAGAGCTGGTTCCCACTTTAATTATTAGGAGACTCAGTCTCCACTCAGCTTAGAGATATTGCCCTCATTAATAACCGGTTGCTGACCCTATCTGGATCAGACAACTGAAACCGTGTTCCTTTGATTTAAACACCTGAGGAGAAAATCCTCTCCAGACCGCTCCCAGCTCTACCCAGGTGCTTCAAGCTCTGCTTGTGCGTATCTCAGCTCAATCTCCCAGTTCTAAAGTGTTACGGTTCCAGTGGCCACTCCCAGAATTCCACAGCTGTCAATCAGGTGGCTCCAAGGCCGGAACAGCCCCCTGGAATATACCAGTTCTTCACAGTGTATTTCGATTTTCAATTGTTATATATAGTCAAACAGATAGGGTTGCCAGCTCTAGGTTGGGAAATTTTGGGGTTATTTTGGGGGTGGAGCCTGAGGAGGGCGGGGTTTGGCGATGGGAGGGACTTCAATGCCATAGAGTCCAATTGCCAAAGCTGCCATTTTCTCTAGGGGAACTGATCTCTGTCACCTGGAGATCAATTGTAATAGCGGAAGATCTCCAGCTACCACCTGGAGGATGGCTACCCTACAAAGAGTTCTAAGGATCATTGCTTGTAGTTTCCTCAGTGGAACAGTGAGGCAATTTTAGACTCTGGACTAGGGTTGCCAACTGCCAGGTACTAGCTGGAGATCTTCCGCTGTTACAACTGATCTCCAGCCGATAGAGATCAGTTCACCTGGAGAAAATGGCCGCATTGGCAATTGGACCCTATGGCATTGAAGTCCCTCCCCTTCCCAAACCCTGCCCTCCTCAGGCTTCGCCCCCAAAACCTTCCGTTGGTGGCAAAGAAGCACTTGGCAACACTACTCCAAATGGTTGTTTTGTCTTCCTGCATCTAGATCAGGGGTGGGGAAACTTTTTTCCGCCAAGGGCCATTTGGTTATTCATAACATAATTTGCGGGCCATACAAAATTATCAACTTAAAAATTAGCCGACCAAGCACCAAACAGGCAGCTGTCCCAGATGACCCCCCCTCGCACGGGCAAGCAGGCAGGCATCCAACCAGTGACGCACTTGCCCACCTGGTGGCACAGGATGGTCTGTTGCATAGCCGCCCAGCCGCAAGCCACAGTTGCTCCTGCTCCGCATGGTCAGGGCCGGATTCTACAGCTGGCTCCTGCTACCTCCCCCTGGAGGGATGAAATGAGGACACACTGGCTAAGAACTTGCCCCCCCACGCATTGTGGTCCTGCCCCCTTTAACCCTTCCATTGTTGTCACTTCCACCCCCAGCCCTCTTGTAGTACAGAGGGAATACGTTTCTACATGGCCCAGGTGGGAAAGGGTTAACACAGTTTCTTGGGTCATCCTAGCAGCTCCATAGCTAACTACTCTTCTGCAAGGGGGAAAAAAGGTTCCTTTTTTGGCAAAACAAACTCATTCCTGTTCGTGGGAGGGGGTGGATCACCAGTCTTAGATCCTTCTGAGCTAGAGATCTGCCAGGACCCATGAAGGGCCAGACCAAATGATGTCGCGGGCCTTAAACTGCCCCCGGGCCTGACGTTCCCCACCCCTGATCTAGATGGTAAAGTATACTTTAATTGCACAGATATAATGCTTTGGTGGGAGGAGGCTGCTGAGCTGGTGAGCTAGGGCCCCAGATTTCAGGGCCCCAAATTCTAGCCGTGATAGCACCACTTCTTTTTTAATACCTTGCTGTTCTGCATAACAGATCTTCCAGAATGTTTGTCAAAAGCACAGTCTCCTAATGAATTGTAGGAAACTACTGAGCTGGAAAGGAAAATAGCATAAAGGCTTTGGATTACAGATTATCTCAGTCTCCTTGTGTTCTATTGACAGATGTCATGTTTAAGTATGTGCTGGTGGAAAGCATTTGCTGCTAAGTCTGTTGAGGGTAGGAGGTCTCAGTGTCCCTGAGTTGCTAAGGGACTACCAGTGACGAGAGGAGATACCCTCAAATTGATGAACTCCATGCGCCAATGCTCAGCATATTTTTTTTCCAGTGATACACAGGAGATTCTCCCTGAGCAGCTGTGACCTTTTTCAAGGCTAGAGGTTTTAATTTGGAAGGTCTGTAAAATTCCAGAGCTAATCCAGACTTCAAGATAGGTTTGCTGGGCAGAGGAAAACAACAGCTTTTCAGAGATGGAAAATGGTACATGCAAATTATGGGCTATTCAGACAGTGAAAGTGACTCTTCTGAGAGAGGGTGCTATTTGTCTGGAAGTAGTGACGAAGATTATGGACTTGAAGCTGGAAAAAACTCAGAGTTAGTGCTCATGAATTATATTTTAATAATGATTAATGCTGAAGCTTTTTGGTTTGGACACTGTAATTATCTAGAGAGTTGCATTATAGTGAACATTTGGCTTAGACAAATGTCTACACAAATGTCTACACAAGGTTTATTAACTTGTTGCATGTTTGAAATTAACGTAGTTTCTCAGATCTTTCATTTTATATCAAGTGGCATTAACCTAAAGATGTACTATGGAACAAAATACATGCCAGATATTGAACTGCAAATATTAATATATAATAGTGAACTGCATATGGTATCCTTGGGTTAATATTCTTAAATTGCAATGTAGGAATATTAAACTTTTCTCTCCTTTTTGAAGCTTGAATTACGTTCTAAACTAAGTGCTCTTGTATGGTAGCTTTTGCTGTGCATGTGACCTTTTAGAAGATATTAAAGGACATCCCCCCTTGCATTGTAACATAAAAAAAGAAAACAAATGTAAATGCTATGTTTTCTGCTTCAACACTGCAAAATCACTGTTCTCTAGGCAGCATATATTGTGTCACTAACATAGAAAACTAAAAGGCAGCATTGAAGGTTCATATGCAATTCCGTAAGCTAACATAATGCTCTGCAGGTAGCCATTCTCTTGCACCAAATGTTATAAATATACATCCTGGTTTGCTTGTTGTTGTTGTTTTTACATTGTCAGCTCAGTGCTGATAGTGATGTATAATGTCAAGTCAACTACTGCTGGTTTATAATGACAATTGTTACTTTGTGTGCTTGGGCATCAAGAGAAAGTATTTTTTTTTTATCAGAAAGAGAGCAGAATCCCATTTGTTTATACACTTTCTCTTTTACATGTTAAACAGTTACATGTTAAACAGTTCCCATTGTTCGGGATAATTATGGCATCAAGTCTAGACAATGGACTTATTGGGAAATAACTTCCCCTGTGTAGCTTAGTGTGCATCCTAATGTTACATGCATCCTGTGCTGCTATAAGTAATTGACTTTAATATTTTATATTCAGATGCTTTAATAATTAGGACATTTACATCTACAAAATGTTTAAAATTATATTGATTTATTATTGTACATTATTGTTGTTTTGCAAGGGGGTCTGTCCCTTTTAGGCTGTGCATCAGCAAAATGTACCCAACCAATGTCATGATTTTTGTCTGTTGGATCATCTGACTCCTTATGCCAGCTAGTACGGTGTCAGTGCTTAGGTTTGGATGCATCCTCAGAGAAATGTTGCAAATTGGATTTCAAGAAGTGTATGACTGATGTTAATATGGCGTTCTGCATATAACTATACATTTTGAAAAACAAAATGTAAATCTGTTATTTCATGATTTATAAAAGAACGACATACTTTTCAAATCTGAGAGTAATACTTTCAGAGTAACGGTAGCATCAAATAAAAGCCCAAACCACACGTTACAGAGAAACCTCCATGTTTGAATCCCATCTGCCATGCTTCCCTCCTCAGTCTGTTTTACCTAGCCGAAAATTACCTAATTGGGTGATTATCAATTTGGGGATAAGGAATGCAAGGCAAAAGCCACGGGTGGGGAGATTGTTCGGTTGAGGGGTAGCTCAGGATGCCTGTATTCTTCTCTGACACTTTATCCCCATTTCAACCCTGAGCAGAGCAGAGCTGCCCTTCAATATACAGATCTGCTGTCTTCACATAGACCACATCCTTCCTGCCAACCTGTTTGTTACCTGCCATGTTCATTTTAAAAAGGCGTGAAAACTACATTATTGGCATTCAGCTAAGTATTCATGCTTCTGATGTAGCCTGCAGTACTAAATAAGTTGCCTGCTTCTGCCAAGCTGAACCTCAAAATCACACACACCAATCATCAGGAAAAATTAATTGAGGGTGGGCATCTGAATGACTGAGCAGCTTAGTTGTTGAGAAAACAACTTCGTATGTTAATCTTGTTTTGTGAACTTTTCCGCAGAGCTCGAGGATAAAAAAAAACACCTCTTCACATTATTGTCTGTGTTCTGAAATGTAATAAATTGCTAAAAGATCATTCTAATTTGCAAGGTGCATCAATACTCTTAAGTGTTTTTACAGCACTGTTGAGACAATTAGCAGAATGTTCTGTCTAAAATATATGTTATTGTGCTTTCAGGGAAGATGTCAGGACAGCCAATGTTATTGCTGCTGAAGCTGTAACGTGTCTTGTCATCGACAGAGAGTAAGTATACCATTTTTTAGCATATGATAGAAATACTCTGACGCTGATGTTCAGATCTCCATTAGAAGTTGACGTTGTTTAACCTTCTTACATTTGTATTGGGGTCAGATGGTCCTCAATTAAGTCACTGTTCAAAAGTGAGAACACTTTGGGGAGGGGCCGTGGCTCAGTGGTAGAGCATCTGCTTGGCATGCAGAAGGTCCCAGGTTCAATCCCTGGCATCTCCAGTTAAAGGGGCTAGGCAAGTAGGTAATGTGAAAGACCCTTGCCTGAGACCCTGGAGAGTCGCTGCCGGTCTGAGTAGACAATACTGACTTGGATGGACCAAGGGTCTGATTCAGTATAATGCAGCTTCACGTGTTCATGTGAGATGTATTTTGCAGTAACTCTAATTTATGTTGAGATTATAGTTTATAGTACAGAGATACAAATGTACATGGGGTAGAATCTAGGATATGGATTTATCCCCAATTAATTCCAGTTGTGATCTCAGACTCCTGATGCATTCTTTTCCTTCCATTCCAAAGCATTCCAATGCATACGTCCATTTCTGAATGGCTACCACCTCTTTATAACAACTGCCAGCTCAACATTGTGATGTAGGCATATATAAGCCTGCAAGGGCTAGTTCTCCCCTGCCCCAAGCTATATGGAAGGGCCCCATTTTTACCTTGTGTTGGTGCTAATTCTGTGGCTTCTATCCTAAAGATACCCATTAGTAAATGTCTTCTCCCCAGCCTCTCCTGTGTATAGACTAAAGAACCAGGCTGAAGGGTGCACTAAAATCTGAATAGGTAAGAGTAACTCCGGCCCTGACCTGGATGGCCCAGGCTAGCTTGATTTCATCAGATCTCAGAAGCTAAGAAGGGTCGGCCTTGGTTAGTAGTTGGATGAGAGACCACAAAGGAAGTCCAGGGTTGCTACGCAGAAGTGGGCAATGACAAATCACCTCTGTTCATCTCTTGCCTTGAAAACCCTATGGGGTTGCCATAAGTCAGCTGTGACTTGATGGCACTTGTCACCACCAAAAGTAACTCTTGCGCACCACAGAGAATACTAGAAGCATGAAGCGTTTGTTGTGAGATTTCACTGTGTTGGGGTCATCTGCACCCCAGTACCTTGAATGTAATATGTTTCCTACTACTCTTATAACTGGCTTGAATCATTGTTTATAAACACACGCACACACACAAGGATGAGGCTGAAACACAAAGGAGAAGTTGACTCTATTATGGTGGGAGAATAGATGGAGTATAAAATGGTACCAGTTAGGGGTAAATGTTATTAGATATTTTAAACGCCCTTCCGAGTTTAGTTGTTGCAAGTTATGAACAGTTATGAACAGTTGTCAGCGAGAAATTTTACAATGTATTATTGAATGGTAAGAAAACCCCAGTTCCAAGGAAATGTGTAGGCTGTTTTAAATTTATGACCCACTGAAATTTCACTGGGGCTACGTCCAGTAGAAGCAGATGGGGGACGTTAAGAATGTCAGCTAAGTCACTTCTGTGACACATTTGCAAGAAAGGTTCCATGTTACATAAAACAAGCATTGTGCTGTACCAATCCATAGGGGAAGATGGAAATTAATGAACCCAATTAGACACTTTCGGCTGATATTCATTGAGGAAAACCTGCTAAATGATTACTCATATTTTATTTGAACGATCCTGTACAAACATTTTGTCATTGGAGTTTAATCATGATTAAAATAAATGAGTGGAATTAATCCAAAAATTAGCCTTTAATCATCAAGTAATTATTTATGATTTTTTGGTGGCAGCGGCCTAATATGTTTTCCTTTTGCTACTGATGGTGCCCTTGAAGTAGCAAGAGGTGCAAATAGAACTCTGAAGACTTGCGGCTCATCCACATCATACCAGAGAATGTCAGCAACGTTGTGTGACTGAGTGTGACTGCATTCGTGCTATTTATAGCCAAATATGTACTTTGTTGCATTGTGACCCTGGAGAATCCGTTTCTGTTGTTGGCATATCTATTTCCACCTCTCAGTTAATTATGTACGGAAAACTACATGGAGAGCCTTGCTTTAGATTAGTGGAAACCTATTAGGCTTTGTTTAAAAGGTACATGCTTCTGTTAATAGTTTAAATCAATACTTCCAAGATGTCTCCTTGCAGATTATTCAAGATGCGCATTAGAGATGTGGTCCTGTGTGGCCATTTGTTTCTTGCTTACTCCATAAAGTGTGTGACTTCAAGCCATTAACAGAATTTTATGAGTGGTGGTTGAGTATGCTCACAAAGCTTCCCTATAACCTCTATGGAAGGGCCGCTTGGCAGGAAAAAACTGGGATGAACACAGTAAGCTACCTTTCTATAGAAGTGATAGGGGAAGTCTATTCCCACAGGAGCTCTGGACTGGTAGCTTTGCATGCTGCCAAGAGAAAATTAAGTATACACAACTAAGCATCTAAATCCCATTGATTTTGACTTATTGTCCTGCTCAGTGGTGAGGTCCTAAAGTCAAGACAAGAGTCACTGCTGTGGGATCCAATAATTCAGACAGTACAAATGTTGCTCTAGCAAAGGCGGAAGGTGGTCTGAGGCCGTAAGTACTCCTATTCCCATCTTTCTGTGAATAGACTACCATCTCTTAGAGGCACCATGCTTGGGAACAGCGAGGGCCAACCGGAACATTTCTAGCATCAGTTTTGAAAAAAATTCTGGCCATGCAGTTCCAAAGCCTTAAAGGCACTTTTATTTGCTCCCTGTGCTGTTTGCTGACTTTCAGGGGCAATATGTTATGAGGTTCGTTGGGCTGTTTTTGGAAGGGGGAATTGGTGGAAACTGTCGGCCTCCCCTTAAGAAAAGTGCCCTTTGGAACTGCTTGCGTGAATGCAGGATCTTATGTTAATTGATTATTTTAATCAGCAAGCTTCAAAAATGGCCAAGGCTGACAGAAATTAACAGGCCAATAATTTCATCATAAATGCAGCCATAATAATATAGATTAGCATGGCCTGTGTTGACTGAAGCAAATCAGATCATGAAGAATGAATCGAGGGGGGGGTGGGAAACCTTCGGAAGGAGAGAAATGAATTCTTAAGCTTCAGTTTTGTATTCATATGATCAGTTACAAAGGGCAGGCACAGCTTGTACTCGCCAAGCTTCCAGAGTCTATTATGGGGTCTGACAGCAGACATTTCCCTAGAATAAAGTCATTCTGTGGGTATTAATAGAACACAAGCCTCCTGTTTCAGAAGAAATGACTTCCACATCAACAGTGAGTATTATGTCCCAACCGGATACAGGGTTGCAGCCCCACATCTTGCAGTTCTGTCCAAAATCCTTCTTACAAGACCTCAGCTGCCCTGTCTTCCACTTTAGAGTGTTTAGGATTGCAACTTTATCCAGGCTTTTTCAATCCTGCAGAAAGTGCTTTGGGTCCCTGTTGCTTTGGACAACACCTATACTGTGGACAAATTTCAGAGTAAGAATTTGATTAGGAACATTGGTCACTGTAGTATGAAGCTGTCTTTCTTCGTAAAGAAGAAAGGGGCAAGGGGCTTCTTTTAATTTTGCATTATTCTGTTCCATCGATTCTAAATACAGAACTATATTATCTGTCATTTACTAAGCTCCAATGTATGAGAATTTGCTCATTCCAATATATGCAAGTTACAACTGAATTTCCTTCTGGAGCAAAGAAAGACCTGTTTTGTAACAAAGGCCCATAGTTAATAAATAGTAAGAAATTAAAGGATAAAGATGGTAGCACCAAGCTTGATGATTTGAAACTTCCTCATGTTAACTACTGATATATGTAATAGGATAGAAGTTAAACTGGATTAGATCTAGAAGGTGTGGTGAAAATTGGTGGAAGGAACTTTAACAATTTGAGCTATGAAGTTGATACTACATTACTGGCAGAAAATAGTGAAGACTTGAAATGACTACTGATGAAGATTAAAGGAGAAAGTGCCAAAGCAGGATTACAGTTGAACATCAAGAAGACAAAAGTAATGACAACTGAGAAATTATAAAATTTTAAGGTTCACAAAGAAGAAATTAAAATTGTTAAAAATTTGTAGTCCTTGACTCAATCATCCACAAAAAGGGAGCCTACAACCAAGAAATCAGAATGAGATTTTTATTTGTAAGGGCAGCTGTGAAGGAACTAGAAAAGATCCTTAAGTGTAAGGAAGTATCACTGAAGATCAAGATCAAAATAATTCACACTATGATAAAATTGAGTCTGAATTTTCCCTAGAAGATAAAATAGCTAAGCTGAGGCTATAATACTTTGGTTACATCATGAGAAGACAAGAGTTACTGGAAAAGACACTAATACGAGGAAAAATTGAAGGCAGATTTGATGGATTGACTCAATATTGATCGCAACATGAGATGGATTGACTTAATAACGGAAGCCACGGCCTTCAGTTTCCAAGACCTGAGCAAGGTTGTTAATGATAGGATGTTTGGGAGGCCATTAATTCATAGGGTCGCTGTAAGTCGGAAATGAGTTGCAGCACATAACACACACAAAGGAAAGCAGGTAAAATATCACAGTACTGGATATATCAACAATTCCCAAAATTCATTTTGTTTTTGTTTTAGATGAACTTTTTGTTTTAGTTTCTTTTTAAAGCACAGAAGTCTCATCAGTGCCAACAGAATATTAGTGATGCCTTCTGTGAAGCAAAAGTACCAAACCAGAATGTTTGTCTGTCAATGAGGTATCTCCAGCAATCCATTTTTAATTTGCTAACGTAATGGGCAGACCTGTTTCAACCAAGGAAAGAAAGGAAAAGGAAAGGGGGAAAAGACATTTGCAAAGTTAACAAGAATAGGAGAAAAGCAAGTGTTGGGGAAACCTACATCTGCCAACACATGTCTGAAGCCCCTTGTTGAGCTGGAAAATGCAGTCACAGTGTGCACGTGTGCTTGGAGCCTTATTTGTAAGCAGTCACAATATGTTAGACAATGGCTCAGTGCAGATGTAATGGTTTAATTAAACTACCACAATTAATTTATCATGTGAATTTGGCTGTCTGTACCAGTTGTGGTTAGTTTGGATCTATCAAACCAAGATCCGAAGCCAGGATGTGAACTTAGTTTATTAACCACAGTTAGTCTTGACAGTGGTTTCTTGTTACATACAAATGTGGCAGACTGGCTTAATCCTGCCTTGGTTTCTGTTGATAATCCATGCTCATCCTGACTCCAGAGAAGCCTGCTCAAAACCACTCTGCTTGTGCAGTCCACCTGACCCAGCTGGAGCAAGAGGAGGATGCTTGCGGTTGCTAAATAGTTTGGGCTGCCCATGCTTGTTACTTGGGACCATCACCAGCAGAGTCCATGGCTGCAACCTACACAGGCAGCTCAATGGTAGTAGCACAAGTCTCGAAGGTACACACCTATTTCCTTTGACCTTGGCTGGGAAGTGTGTCAGCCGTAAAACCCATCTTGCTACCCCGTTGCATACAAGGCAAGTTCCAGTAGCAGAAGTGGAATATGGTTGCCAGTAGTGGAATAGAACATGGATGAGTCAGCCCTGAATGTTCTGTTGGACTCTTGGAAGTTCTATGTGTATTATGTGTGATTCAGTTAGGGTTGTGCATATCGATATACCCGAACTGAAAATAAACCCGAAATTAGTCATTTTGGCAGTATTCAGGTTTTAAGTATACCGAATACCAAAACCTGGGAATCTGCCCAAAGCCGAATAGGCGATTCCTGAAAAAGCCAAATAAATATTTGGCTTGTTCAGGTTCGGCTATTCGCCTTTGCTCAGATGCACGGCTCTGTGCTTTCTTCTATCTTTTGGCTGGTTTTGTTAGGGCCCCATAACTGGGGTCCTTTTGAGGTAGGGGTCATGTAATCAGAGCCTACTTGGTCTGACCAACCATGCGGTGGGCTGATCTGCATCAAGCATGTTTAAAAGACAGGGCTCACCCAGTCCAATACGAAGGGATATACTCTCCAACTAAAAAGAACCGGCTTCAACAGCTGCTCACACCACCAGGCTTCTGAAGGAGACTTCTTCACCCGCGTGGATGAACAGCCCCCATGGTTGAGACTTTGGCTGGCTCCGATATCACCCCCCCACCCAATGAAAACCTGCTTTCAAAAAGCCCCAAGTAGTGGCTTCGTTTCCCCGCACCGTGACCATCTCTTGAAATCAGATTTTTGATTACTATAATAAAGGACTGTTCACAGGATGTCATTTGCCACTAAAAGAAATGTTTTCCATTCCTTATTTTTCTTGCAATTAAGGCTTTTCCCACAGTTTGGAATCTAATTTGCATGGATGCTATGCACCCCAGATATAAAGGGAGCCACCAGACTTTGAGGTGCCAGCCTGCCTATTGGCTCTTTCCACCAGTCCTTGGCAACACTGAACTTCTGAACCTGAAAACCTATGAACAGCTTGGCTCGTAAATGTCTAGAGGATGGGGATGACTCTTTGTGGGCCCATAAAATTGGATCTCCTGTCCCAAAGTTCAACAAATTTCAGTGTCTGTCTAAGGAGAGTCCTTTGCAGCCATGCTGCAAATTTGGTGACTCTACTTCCAGAAATGCCCCCACAGGAACTTCAAAAAAATCCCCATAGACTATAATGGACCCAATTTTTTTCCTGTAAACCTGGAAATAAAGCCGAAAGACCCCTTTACTATTATGGGTATTTGGCTTATTCTGGGTTTATGGGAGAAAATTGGGCTCAATAAACCCGAAATTTACCAACTTTTTTTTTCTTTTGCGCGACCCTAGATTCAGTTTAATTGAGATATCTTCTGATTTGGTATGAGGAAAGGAGTAATGTCAGGGAAAGGGGGCATGGATTTATGACCCTGTAGGGATGTAGGTCAACAAAAAATAAGCTGTTAACAGGTTAAAGCTTTCCCTAAGGCACTGAAATGCAGGCTGGGATAGCAACCAATTTTTAAAGAAAACAAGAATGTTCTGGAACCAGGATTTACTGAGGTAAACTAGAATTGGGTAATCATCTCTGAAGTAAGTTCTGGTTTCTCCAAGTAAACATAGTTAAACCATTTGTTTCATGTTATGTCTTAACTGGGCCAACATGTTCACCGCTTACAAGATGTAGAAATTAAGGCAAGCTTTAAATTACAATTCCCATGCTTTTTCAAGTGCAGATAGCTTTCCTTGAGTCTTTATGATAGGAGAGGCTATAAATTCAGGGGGAATTAATAATAATTACTGTTTTCAAGTTGGAGTCAAACAGCAGTGTATTTCTAGGATGGCAGGAGATGCAGGCATTACAACATTTATTTTTATTTACTTCATTTCAGTGGGGACCCAAAGTGGTTTACAACATTTTCCCCTGAGAAAAGGCTGAGAATGTGTGACTGGCCCAAGATCATCCAGAAAGCCTCCATTGCAGAGTGGGGGGTTCTAACCTTGTTCTCCTAGCTCTTACTCTAACCACTGCAACACAGTCTGAAGAACCTGCCAGTGAAACTGTATTAGATATTATGGCCAGAGGCTTTACAGGTGACTTTACCATTGTAAAGTCCAAAGTAAAAAAGCTGAGTGAAGAGAATGTGCAAACCATTTTCGCATCCAGAACTTGTACATTACATAAAAACATTCTCTGGATACCCTCTCCTTTTCAGATGTTATAGAGGGAATGTGGTAAGCAGAATGAGACACTACCTTAGCATGCAATCCTGCTCTCGGTGACAGAGAGTGTGTGTGAGGATCTAGCAGAGTGAGGAAAACACTCTGTGTTTTCAGACTGGAGAAGTAGGTGCTGACATCTTGATTTCCCAGCCTCACTCTTTCATCCCCTTCAGTTCTTAGGGGGAGAGAGTTGGCTGTACACTGGTGGTTAATGGCATGAGGAGATTTTCGCAAACACAATCAAATTTATGGCAAAAACCTTGTTGCAGAGATATAACATTTTATGCAGCATCCTGTCAAATCAAAGTGAGTATCTATCATTGTGTTAGTGGATATGCCAATTAGTTTTATATCATTACAAGACTGCTTTGCCAGATGCTCTGACTCAGGTCTTTTATTGGCTTACTTATTCCATGTACTTTCAATAGCATTTACTCCTCTCACATGTTGTCTCTTCAACCTGAATTCCTAAATTCACTGACTGTTGGAATACCAAACATTTTTTTTTTTATCTCTGTAACATAGGCTTCGTAGATTTGAAATGTGGCTTAATTTCACCCCATCATTTTATCTCTCAAACTCTTTGAAGGTTTATATCATCAGTGGGTGATTATAGACTCTTAACTCTCCATATGTCAGTGAAGTCACGTTCACACATCCTGAACAATGCACTTTCAATCCACTTTCAATGCACTTTAACGATTGTTTGCAAGTGGATTTTGCCGTTTTACACAGTAAAATCCAGCTGCAAAGTGCATTGAAAGTGGATTGAAAGTGCATTATTCAGGATGTGTGAAAGTGCCCTATAGTTTTTTCGAGTTCAGCCCACAAGAAATGCTGAAGTTCCTAGAGCTCTTTAAAAAAAAAAAAAAAAAAAGACAAGCAAGAGAAATCAAGGGATTTTCTTGCTTTGAAGCATTTGTTACATCAGGGATGGCCAACTTCAGTAATCTTGACTAAAGGCTTCCAGACTGTGCATCCAGGGCCAGGAGTAGTCAGCTAATAAATACAACATCATCTAGCAGTAGTGACTTCACAGATAGTGGATCTTATCAGCTCAGGCATAGCATTGTAATTAAATATTATAATCTACATAAGAGAGATTTTTAAAAAGAAACTGTAACATTAAAGTCTGGAACCTCTGCTTTGTTGTTGTTGTTTTTAAATCTTGAAATCATTGTAAAGAGGTACTGGGGTTAGGGGGAAGAAATGGTTCAGGATCCACATCTGGCCCAAGGGGTGCCAGTCGATCATTCCTGTATTATATCACACTGTGGTCTTTTATGCATGGCTGTTTCACTCACCGTCACTCCTCCGACGACTTCAGGTCATGGTGTTGATTATGCGCGCCATTTCCAACCATCAGAGGTTGCCTCGCTCTCCCTGTGTGTTTCCCCAAGTTTTGCCCCTGTTTTCAAAATCGAGATAAACCAGGTCGCACAAAGCATCTGGTGCCTACAAGCCTGTATTGGTTTTACATAAGTTTAATTGTCACTGGTCCACCCACCCACCTCCAAGACTTCTGGGAATTGTACTGTTTTAAAGTATCTGAAAATGTTCATTATCCCTAGCTGTCCTTGCATAGCTACAGTGCACGGAGTTGGTGGGGTGAAGGAGTATCTATTAAAGCTCTTTAAATTCTTAGATTGTTGTAATTGTTCGATGGATATTCACTATTAATTACTTACAAAGGGATGGAAAATACTGAATATGATAAATATGAAACCCGAAGAGAATTAAATGTTGAGCCAAGTTTATATGCCTGGGGCAGCACAAACACTCTGAGGGGGGGAAATGAATGTCTTTGGCTGTTCCAGCCCACACAGTTTAGTTGTCCTCTTTCCAGTGTTTCAGACTGAAGACATCTATGCCTGTCTAATTGGTAGTGAACATACATCTGTGAAAAAACTGAAAGAGCAAAAGATAATGCTCTTTCTCTGTTAATGTCCATTTTAATCTGTAAAACTCACATTAACTTGGGCACATGTGTAGTACCAAATTAAGTAATAAATCATGTTTGAATTCTTAATCAGTATGTCAGGGTTTTTTTTGCACTTGAGCAAGAACAGAGCCTCCTTTCCTACGTTTCATTTTTGCAGAGAACTCAATTATAGTATTGCGATTCTTTCTCTTTGCAACTTACTGTGTTATCATCGCACAAATTTATTTGACTCTGCAGGATGGTGCATCAGAATAATGGGATTTTTTAGCTGCTGTTCCCCCCGAGCAGTGGGACGTTTAGAGCAACATTTCCAGGGTTGGTTTCATTTGGAGCAGAGTGTCAGAAATAGAGGCTTTGCGCAGATATGGTTTTTGTTGCGATGGAGGAGGGTTTGCGCTACTCAACAGCCTTGAAAATAGAGGGGCAATAGTTTTAATTATATGTTCCCCTCCTCTCAAAGTGATTTTATTTATGTCAACAAATGATCTATCATGTTTTACTCTGATGTGTAGATATTGTATTTTTGTGTAAATTGGTGCTTTATATGTTACCTGTGCTGGTCAAAATGCAGCATTGTGTAGTGGTTAGAGCGATGAACTACGATCCTGGAAACCCAGACTCAAATCCACACTCTTCCATGAAAACTTGCTGGGTGACCTTGGATCAGTCACTCTCGCTCAGCTTAACCTACCTCCCAAGGTTGTTGGGAGGATAAAATGGAGAAGGGGAGGACAATGCTGTAAGTTGCTTTGGAGAGAAAAGCAGGATATAAATATGTAAGCAGAAAATGTAATGCACTGTAAAACACCCATCAGCTGCCGTGGACCTTGGTCAGCTTGCATTGCTTCCATTAATTAGTATGTCCCACTCTGGATAGAGCATCTGCTGTCCCTTTAAATGGCAGGTATGGGTGTATTTTCAGTGATCAATGGGCAATATCTTTGATGAAAGGAAGGTGTAAAGCTGAATTATTCTTGCAGGAGAAACATGTGTCATTCAGACACTGGGAATGCCAAAAAACAGCAGTAAATGCCAAAAAACAGCAGTAAATCTTTCATAGATCAGAACATTTGTTTTCCTGTTCAGTGTAATGCCTGCATTATCACCTGAACGAATGAATGCTTTCACCTTCTCCTCTGGGTAACAGGAATGAACGCAAATGTGCTGCTTGAGCCATTAGATATTGTCATTCTTTTTTATAGTTATGAATTTGCCAGTGGCTTAAAGTTCCTCTCTAAATCTTTAACACAATTGTGCCATTAAGTTACAGTGAAGATACATCAAACAGCAGTTTTTACAGGAGGTGGAGGAAAAATGAACTTGAGTAGCACTAGCTTTCCAATGTACAACCGAAGTAGGATGGGGATACCATTCTCAGATACGCATTTCTTATAGACCTTTGTAACTGCCCCAAACTGTTTACAGATAAGTTGGAGTTTAGTCCTGGGTCTCCTTATGTTACCCACTAGGCTATACAGAGCCCAAAAGGTCAGGATAAAAAGGTAGAAAAGAAGAACATCTGCAATTACAAAGCTTTTTGTGTAACCAGAAGTACAGCATGATTTTGTGTTCTAGAAATGTGTGTTATACTGGAGGCACCAAAAAGGGGGGGGGACGAACTCAACCATAAAAAGTACAGGGAACCGAAAGGTTGAGCTGAGAACTAAAAATTACTTTAAAATATATTTATACATTTATTAAATGTACACAATATATTGGATAAAAACACTGGGACTGGACTGCAGGCTACATATAAAATTGCAAGTATCTAAATGGCAAAAATGTCTATAAGTTAAATTACACCATAGAATAAATACTCATAACAGAAGCAGGATGGGTGTGCCATTCTCAGATAGGCATTTCTTACAGAATTTCGTAACTGCCCAAAACTGTTTACAGATAAGTTGGAGTTTAGTCCTGGGTCTCTATGGTGTTATTTATGGTATAATTAGGGTTGCCAGATCCCTCTTTGCCACCGGTGGGAGGTTTTTTTGGGGGGAGCCTGAGGAGGGAGGAGTTTGGGGAGGGCAGGGACTTCAATGCCATAGAGTCCAATGGCCAAAGAAGCCATTTTCTCCATGTGAACTGATCTCCATCGGCTGAAGATCAGTTGTAATAGCAGGAGATCTCCAGCTAGTACCTGGAAATTGGCAACCCTAGGTATAATTTAACTTATAGACATTGTTGTCATTTAGATACTTGAGCAAAATACCAGGTTGAAAGAACTATGATTGGTGTTATTAATTCACATCTAGCCATATAGAATATAAGGTATATACATTTCCTTTAAAAAAAATTTTTTTTCAATAATCAATTTTTCGTTATTTATTTTTTTGTTAAAAATTAGGCTATAACAATTATTTCTGTCATATTACTTTGGCTCACCCCCTTCAAGTTTTACAAATTTCAGATAAAATACATAGCAAAGTGCATTTACGGATGTGTTTTTGAATAATTATGTTTTTTATAATTTGACCACTGAGTAGGGTTGCCAACCTCCAGGTACTAGGTGGCAATCTCCTGCTATTACAACTGCTCTCCAGCTGATAGAAAATGGCTGCTTTGGCAATTGGACTCCATGGTATTGAAGTCCCTCCCCTCCCCAAACCCCATCCTCCTCAGGCTCCGCCCCAAAAACCTCCCACCGGTGGCAAGAGGGACCTGGCAACCCTACCACTGAGGAATGCCCAAGAGGCTGAAACACGTATGATCTATTGGTCGTGTATGTTTTATATATCATCAACGGTGTTGATAATTTTTGTAACTGTTTGTACTTGTGATTTTATATGTAGCCTGCAGTCCAGGCCCAGTGTTTTTATCCAGTATATTGTATACACTTAATAAATATATAAATATATATATATTAAAAATTTAGTTCTCAGCTCAACCCTTAGGTTCTTTATGCTGGAGGCTACAGGCTTCACTACCTGCCAAAGATATTACAGAAGTTAGACCCCTCTAGCTCTTTTGTGCCACTTAACATTTGGATGTGATGTGAACAGCAATTTACATAGACTCATCATTTCTTTTCCCCTGTCTCCTTTTCATGCATTGGTCAGTTTTGTGGACTTCAAATGCATGAAACTTGGAACTCGCCCAGCATAAATGCCAGGCTCTGAAAGGTATCCTTTCCAAAGCTTTTGGCAGAGGAGTCAGATTTCGGTTTTCAGAATTAGGAGTAGCCTCCAGGTAGTTCACATAGTTGATAAGCTTAATGAATGAGTCCTTTTTGCCTGGTAGTGCTTTTATTAACTCTAAGTGTATACCTAATTTTCCAAAATCACTGCCTCCTCAGAGGAAAAACTAGTCTTCTTGAACCCATACAGTAAAAAAAAAAATTGCTTGCTGTCTAGTTGGTACACAGATCACATTACTATAATCCCAATTATATTAGGGTTGCCAGCCTCCAGGTGGTAGCTGGAGATCTCCTGGAATTCCAACTGATCTCTAGGCGACAGAGCACATGAACACATGAAAGTGCCTTATACTGAATCAGACCCTTGGTCCATCCAAGTCAGTATTATCTACTCAGACCGGTAGCGGCTCTCCAGGGTCTCAGGCAGAGATCTTTCACATCTCCTACTTGCTTAGTCTCTTTAACTGGAGATGCCGGGGATTGAACCCGGAACCTGCTGCATGCAAAGCAGAGGCTCTGCCACTGAGCCACAGCCCAGAGATCAGTTCACCGGGAGAAAATAGCCACTTTGGAAGGTGGACTCTCTGGCATTGTACCTCACTGAAGTTCCTCCCCTCTCTAAACCCTGCCCTTGTCAGGCTTCACTCCCCAAATCTCCTGGTATTTTCCAGCCTGGAGCTGGTGACCCTACAATTATATTGATGTGGTAATGTGGCCAGGATTCACAAAGTTACTATGCAGCCTTTAACTAACATTCTACAGATTTTAGAATTACCCCTAGGTGATCTGTTTTGAGAATACGTTTTAGTAGTGTTCATGTTCATGAATAAAAATATGACCTCGTAAATCTCATTACTTTGGGAACACTTAAAGAACTATAAGGCTGTTAAATCTAGGGAAAGGAAAGGAACTATATTATTTCTGTGAAAAAGGACAATTTTTTTGCTGTGGTTTCTTAATTTCTTCCATTGATTCATTTCCCATTGATATATTTCTTTTCCTGACGTTTTAACAAATTGGAAGCAACTGACTTTAACAAAGTGGTTTTTTTAATCAAACGTTCACATTCTTATGGTGTTTTGATTTGGCCCCAGTCAAAGAAGAGTTACTAACTTGAGGAAGATCCTGTTTTCCTGGCATGAGGTGCACAGTCTTTGACAACACCATCCTAAGCCTGTTGCGCCCTTCTAAGCCCATTGAGTGTAAGGACTAAAGAAAGGCTGTAGCTCTGTTTAGGATGGCACTGTAATTAAGTTAATTCCAAGCCCGTTAATTTATTTTCTTTTTTTATTAAGATTTTATTTTTTATAAATATAAACAGAACAGAAAAAAGAGAGAAGGCATATCACAACAACAATTACGATTACGTCAAAATAAAAAGATAAGAAAAAGTATACCTATCATTTCAGTGGGCTTGGAATGGAGAAACCGCATAGGGTTGCACTGTAAGTGTAGAAAATGATCCAAGTGGGTGAGCAGGCATTGGTTCTGGCACTTGGAACTAGTCACAGGGATCAGTGCCCTCTTGCATTGCCCTGGTAGCAGAAACTGTGCCCCATGTGATAAGCCCATCATACCCCACCTTGGGTGGTCATTCACCAGGTGAGGGCAGGAGAACTCCCACCTCCTTGTTGCCTGCCCTCAGTTTGGCAAATGGCGTTAACCAAAGTGGACTCAGAGAAGGGGAAATTAGCTTTAAAAAGGGTTCCAGAAAGTAATAATGTGAAATCTTGCAGACTATATATATATAAGGGTGGTTCTTGGGGGGATTACCCTGGAATAGAATTATTGGGGGAGGGGGAGAGATGGCAGTTTAGCCATCCTAAAGTTTGATTGAAGTTTAAAGAAGTTTAAATCTTGCTGGCAGCTTTAAAGTTAACTGCTGTCATACTTTGGCAAGAAAAATTGGGAACATTTCCTTGATTAGGCTATTGTGAGATGGATCTGCATAGGTATGCAGATCCAGGTGAGACAAAAACGACTAATGAAATTAAGGGTGGAGGGGCAGCTTAATGCCTCAAGTGTCTTTCTGGACTGAGTCATTGACCTTGGGTTGGGCGGACACCTCCAGGTCCTGTGTGGACACTGAATAACGTCCTTAGTGCTGAAAGGGCCTTTGTTCTTGAGCAAGGTATGCCATGGAGCCGGGGGAAACTGTTCTTAATCCGTTTTAATTCCAGCAACACCCTTCCTCTTTCCCTGGAACTCTGCAGTGTCTTTGCTGAACCCAGGTGCCTTTATGAGACTCCCTAAATTTCAAATCCCCTGGAACTTAGGCTCTAAAAGGCAGTGCCTATTAAAACAACTAAGTCCAAAATAAAAGGGGGACTCTTACTATCTAAGGGGTCTCAGCTGGAGGAGGAGGGTCCTCACAATGGCTGGGGGGAATGTGGAGGCCAGAATGGCATTCCATGGGGGCCAGAACATCATCCTATGATGTCATAATATCATTTTCAGCTGCATTGCTGGAAATGGCGTCACCATACCGCAGGATGCTCTGGCATTCACTCAAAACTCTCTTGTAAAACCATCGAGTTTTAGGTAATCTTAACGCACCCAGTGATTCAGTGATGCCACTTCCAGTTCCACAGCCAGAGTAGATGTAGTGACATTGTGGGATGTTGTTACGGCGAGTTTCTGCCTCACAGAGTCTTCTGGTGGCTGCAACCCTAACTCCTCCCCAAAGAACTGCCACTGGCCTGTATACGGGTCTGACATTTGCATGCATCTTAGTTAGTTGGCAATAAGGGTCTGGCTGAAACCAGTTTGCGGCTACTCAGGAGCTTTACCATGGGGAGGGAGCATGCTGTACGTAGGCATACCAAAGTATGTTTTTGCCTCTGCTCTTATTGGGAGTAGCTCATCACCTGGGGCTGTCCCAATTATCTCCTGCTTCCAGCAACCATACATTGGTTGTTGGATCCAGGTGGCCGTTGTTTGAACCCCACCACCCATATGCAGCACCGAGGAAGAGATTGGCATTCCACCCCACTTCCTTCCAGCATGGAATGGAATTCCCATGCAGCAGTTGAATTCTGCAGCAGGTAAAAGCCTAAAATGCAACAGCTTCCCCTTAGGACTTCCCTTTAGAGCTGCCCATCCCTCCATTCGGGTACTTAATTGTGCCAATAGATTCCAAAAGTGGTGGCAGAATGCAGTGTTCGTAAATCACACAGAGAAACAAGTCCTTAATGTTTTACAGTTTTTACTTTAGAAGGCATTGATTGCTAGCATTTTGTGTATCTTAGACCATTCATGCTTGATACTCGAGAAGAATCTTGTTGTCTTGTATTTCTTTTTCAGCCTTGTCACTTATATCCTTTTCATTGATTTTTGTGAAAGAATTTAATGTTCTAAGGATATCGCATAAAGGAAATTATACGGTGGATGGACTTTCTGTTTATTTGTACTAACAGCCTGCAGTTAGCAAAGTACATAAAGGGCATAGTAATGCTCCATCAGTGTCCAATGGGAATTAAATACATACACTCAGTGGTACGTTGTAATGTATTTCCTGGAGTCATTACTTCTCTAAAGAAGTAGCCTTTTGACTTAACGCAGATTGGCTGCCTTTGTCCACTCAGCCACATACTGAGCCCCTATCTATCAATCAGGCTGACTGAGTCAGTGTTTAGAAATAAAATAAATGCTAAGTTGGTTCAGAATGTTGGGTTTTTGTTTTATTTAAAAAATGTCACAATTTTTCCAGCATTCACAGCTATTTTACATAGTATTATCACACTACACAAAATTGAAATAATGGTACTGCAGCTGACTCGCTCATGGGAGAAGAATCCTGGGAGAAGTGCCATAGTGCAGTATATGCTTGACATGCAGAAGGTCCTAGTTTGAATCTCCAGCAGCTCTCATCAAAGGGTTTCAGGTCACAGTCTAGGCAAAGACCTTAGACTGCTAGTGCCATTCAAAGCAAACTGTACTAGATGAACCAATGACCCCAGTATAAGGGATCAGCTTCATATTATCTTCCACGGGGCCCCTTCTCCAATGTCACACAAGCAGTCAATTCCATTGGTAGGCTACCTGCAGTAACATCTGCACTACCCCACTGTTGCATCCCACAAAGCCTAACAGCTAGGGGAGTCTTGGTATTAATCCTATGTGTACCGTCTGAGTTGTTTGTGGTGCATAAAGTGCCGTCAAGTCACAGCCGACTCATGGCAACCCTTTATGGAGTTTTCAAGCCAAGATACTAAAAAAGGTGGTTTGCCAGTGCCTTGGTATTCCTTGGTGGTCTTCCATTGAAATACTAACCAGGTCTGACCCTGCTTAGCTTCAAGATCTGACGAGATCGGTCTATACCATGCTGCCTTCCCACACCATTAGGGTTGCCAGGTCTCTCTTTACCACTGGCAGGAGGTTTTGGGGCGGAGCCTGAGAAGGGTGGGGTTTGGGGAGGGGAGGGGAGGAACTTCAATGCCATAGAGTCCAATTGTCAAAGCGGCCATTTTCTCCAGGTGAACTGATCTCTATTGCTGGAGATCAATTGTAATAGCAGGAGAGCTCCAGCTCCTACCTGGAGGCTGGCAACCCCACACACCACTGTCTGAGGGAGGGTCCTGCAAAACTTAATTACAGCCTAGTTTGAGCACAGACACACGCATTGAGTGCCGGAAGTCAGCCCTAGGAGATGATTTGAATGCACAAAACTACAACTGAAGTACCATTTTAGTCAGTGAGAACCTATGAGCCCTTCCCCACTCTGTCTCACTTATTAAAAACATGAGAATTAAAATTTGGGCCTGTTTTACCAATCATCTTTTGCTTGTCTCAGCAATGTACTGGGACTCTTTGAGCAAGGCCTCCATGATACCAGATGAGCTACTCTGATTATGTCAAAAGACTTATCCATTATGTGCTTTGATGAGTAAATGAGGCAGAAGCCTCCAGAGGGGGGAAATAATCTAATATCCTAGGCCTGCTTTGCAATGGGCTTTCACAAGCAATCATCCAAAATATCCAGTCCATGGCAATGTTCTTCGTACTGTACCATTCTTACCAGCTTATTTTTGGTTCACTTAGCAGGGGGGCCATTTCTTTGTATTTCTGTTCCCCAGAACACTGTCATTACAGATTATTCCTCTTTTCTTGTTACCCCAGAAGAAAATTTGGTCCTTGTTTGTGATTCCCTTCAGTCCTTTCCAGATTCAGGGAGGCCCATGTGGATTTTAAGAAGGAAAGTAGGTTATTATACTGGCAATAGGGAAAGATTGGCCTTCTTAGACATATTCCAGACAGAGTTCTCAAATCTCAACCATCATGAGTCTCATGCTGATGAGCACATGTCTGTCTCTTAGGGTTGCCAACCTCCAGGTACTAGCTGGAGATCTCCTGCTAGTACAACTGATCTCCAGCCAATAGAGATCAGACACGTGGAGAAAATGACCACTTTGGCAATTGGACTGTATGGCATTGAAGTCCCTCCCCTCCCCAAACTCCGCCCTTCTCAGGCTCTGCCCCAAAAACCTCCCACCGGTGGCGAAGAGGGACCTGGCAACCCTAGTTGGGGTATTGAGGGCATTCATGCTACATACCTACGTGGATTTATTGACCATGAAGCTGTGTTTCGCAAACTCTAGGAACTGTAATTCTGTGACAAGTCAGATTTCTTTGTGAACAAAACTTTTCCTAGATTACACTAGAGAAAGTGATGACAGATACGAGTAGGTTATTATTGTTGTCTGAGTTGTGGGTTCTCCGTCCTTCTGCCGGCCGTGTTTATGATATTATAGCAAATTGGTTTTCAGTCTAGGAAACTGTTCCTCAGGATCTTCCAGGGGTTTCCCTGCAAAAAGACCAGCAGTGGCCGCTTGCCTAACACTACTGATCTTCCCTTGCAGCGCATAGCTACAGGGGAAAGTTGGAAGTGCTCTATCACAGAAGTGATACTCAACAGGCCTTGCTAGCATGCCATGCGCAGTATAGTGCTCAGTGTCTCCACCTAGGATCTGAGAGGCCCAGGTTCAAATCCCTAGTCAGGCATGAAATTCACTGAGTAACCTTGGGCCACTCGCTTGTATAATTTAACAGGGGTGATAAGAAGATAAATATCTTATCTTTGAGGATGGTTGAGCTAAAAATGTACTGATACATGTGAACTGACTATTCACTGTGGAACAGTCCTTAAGTCCTTTTTGCAGAGCTTGCAGGTTTGATAACCAATATTCTGGGGTTCCTTTGGAGCCAAGTTAATGTGAATTTCTTAAAAAGTAGACAGTTTTAAGACCCACCACTATAGAGAAAGTAGAAACTATAGCCTGGCCTCACGCCTAGGCTGGCTGAGACATTTATCCTGAGGAAGATATCTCACTTAACAGTTCACAGTGGGTAGCCGTGTTAGTCTGTCTGCAGTAGTAGAAAAGGGCAAGAGTCCAGTAGCACCTTAAAGACTAACACAAATATTTTCTGGTCGGGTATGAGCTTTCGTGAGCCACAGCTCACTTCTTCAGATACAGCTAGAATGTGAATCCATCTGTCTTTAAGTAGAGGAGGAGAGTGAATTCAGACAAGCATTAGTATGTAAATGTTAACAGTATGTAAATGTGAATAGCAGGCGTGATGGGATTAGGTGTGGTATGCAGAAGAGTCTGTGATGTCCAGGGGAGAGATGGGTGTGGAGAAATCAGCATTGGTCATGAGCCATGAATGCAAGGTCTTTATTCAGCCCAGGTAAATGCATTGACTTTAGTTTGAATATCAACTGTAATTCAGCAGTTTCTCTTTCCAATATCCCTTTTGAAATTCCTTTGTAAGAGAACTGCTACTCTTAAATCTGCAACAGAATGTCCTGTGCTTCCACGCCCCCCCCCCCCCCAGTGCTTCAGCGAGGGAAGTGTCACAATCCAGCATTGGTTGTAGGTCCTTAATAATAACGTATTATTGAAGCACTGTGGGGGGGGGGGGCGTCCCTTTCTTGCTTACAGACAGCCGGCTAACCTAAAACAACTTCTCACCCATGATGATAAACTACTTAACAGGAACATGGACTCTGGCACCAAGGCCTGCAACAAACCAAGGTGCCAACTTTGCCCTCATATAGATTCTAGGAACATCATCTCTGGACCCACCAATGTCAGCCATACTATCTCAGGTTCATACTCCTGCTCATCTTCTATTGTGATTTATGCCATCACATGCCAGCAATGCCCTTCCACAATCTACATTGGACAAACAGGTCAGTCTCTTAGACAAAGATTAAATGGACACAAGTCTGACATCAGAAACCACAATATTCAAAAACCAGTGGGAGAACATTTCAACCTTCCAGGACACACCCATCTCTCCCCTGGACATCACAGACTCTTCTGCATACCACACCTAATCCCATCATGCCTGCTATTCATATTTACATACTGTTAACATTTACATACTAATGCTTGTCTGAATTCACTCTCCTCCTCTACTTAAAGACAGATGGATTCACATTCTAGCTGTATCTGAAGAAGTGAGCTGTGGCTCACGAAAGCTCATACCCTACCAGAAAATATTTTTGTTAGTCTTTAAGGTGCTTCTGGTCTCTTGCCCTTTTCTATCACTTAACAGTGAAACTCTGTTCTGTCTTAAGAGCTGTCCTTAAAACCGGCTTGGTTAGCAAAACCTTTTTTGTAGTTTTTATCTAATCGTTTCTATCTTCTGTTGATTTTTAATTATATAGAATGTAGTTGTTGGTTCTATAGGCCATTCCCCTCCCCACAATATTTTGGAAGCACATGAACATACATTTAGCTTTCTTATATTGAGTCAAGCCATTCATCCATCAGGGTCAGTATTGTCTACTCAGACTGGCAATAGCTCTCCAGAATCTCAGGTAGAGGTCTTTAGCATCACCTGCAATGTGATCCTTGTAATTGTAGATGCCAGGGATTGAACCTGGTACCTTCTGCAGAAGGTATCCCAAGGATGCAGAAGGTATCCCAAGGATGCAGAAGTTATCCCAAGCAGATATTCTTCCATTGAGGCACAGCTCCTCCTCCTCCAGTTGCTGATTAAGGATTATGTTGGTTGGCCTTTAATTAATTATGCAAGAGACCTTTTCTTTAAAATGTGCATTTATTTTACAGCTCATTCAAACATTTGATCGGGGGCTTGGATGATGTTTCCAATAAAGCATACGAGGATGCCGAAGCAAAAGCAAAGTAAGTCCTACTATCTGTCTTTTATCTTTCTTCAGTGTTCTTGTTGGCACGTTACATTTCAATGAAGGTATATGTTGTAAGCTTTCTTCTTTGATGGCATAAAAGAAAACTCATGAAAAGGGTAAAATAGAAGAATCATCCTTCTGCTGTTGATTTTTTTTAAAATCCTACTTCTTCCCAAGGGGGCAGAGCAGATTAGATGGTATTTCTTAAGACAATATAAATAAAAACAAATCAATAACCTTGCAGGCCGTAAAACAGTAGTGATGGGCTGCATTTGGCTTGGTGGGCCAGAGGTTGTACAAGCCTGGGCTGGTTGCTTCGACTGCAGAGCTCCCATTGCTTGCCAGGTGCAAGAAGAGAGAGGTATGGGGAGAAAAAGGGACTGGTATGGAGCAGGTGGCCCAGCTTGCTCTCTGTCAGCCTAAGACATCAATCCCACAAAGCTGGAGAGCAGGAGGACTTGTTTTTGCTGTTTATCCCAAGTTTCATAATTGTTGTACTGTGACATCAACAGATGGATCCTTCTGTCCACAGGTTCACTGCACATGAAAGGAGGAGGGGTTTATGGATATTCACCTCCGTCCACTGTCTTTGCACTGTCATTGCACATGTATTTTAGAATTCCTTCCTATGGTTTGTTGTGCCAAGTAGAGCTCTAACATGTAAAAGAAAACAGAAAACAGGGACAATTTTGAGAGCACTAGCTAGAGTTTCAGTAAACATGTGCAGAGCATACACAGTAGTTCTACTAGTATATTGGCTGGATGTGCCGATCCTATCACTTGGGAATATGTCTCGCTTCTCAAAAACCCATGTAAAAATAATCCACATTCTAGCAAATCAATGATAAAGCCACTATAATTACCACTTAGACATTCTTCTGCCTGAGTGATCTTAATAGAAAGTTTTACAACTATGCATTATAGTTTAATCTTCTCTATTAAACCAGGAATGACTTTCATAATTTTTGCAATAAGCCGACAGAATCAGAGATTCTTGAGAGGCGCAAACTGGGAATCTAAATAGTTTAAATTTTGCATGGTTAATTCTTTATTGTATTCATAGCTTCTCTGGGCTATTGTTGATAATGGTGTAGCATTTCTCTGTGTTTGGAGAACCATGCACGTTCTACCAAGTTAAACCGTCATGACTGTCTAGCAGATACAGAGCCCAAGCGGGATGGGGAATTGCACGTATAAGTGGGAACTGTGTACATGACCCCCTTTTTTGATCCAACAGCTATTGCTGTGCCATGTAGCCCTTTAAACACAGTTACAGTCCTGTTGAATTGGTTGTTTGGACCCGGCAGAAGGAACTGGATTCAGTGCCCAACCATTGCTTAATTTCTGGTTTTAATATTTGCTTGGTGTAGGAATTTTAGGGAGTTTTTTCCCTGATGTTTTATATTGGTTAATGTTTTATTGTGATTTTAATTGTTTGTTGTTGTTGTTAACCAATGCAAGAATGTGTTTGCTGGTTGACAGGTAGGATGTATATGGTTGTAAATCAGCTGATCAATGGGTCAGAGCCCTGATTGACTTTCTTCATAAACATATGGTCCTTTGACAAGACATTCAGTTTAGCCAGTGGATAACTAGCAGGTACTTAGGTGCATTACCAGCTTTACCTAATATAAAACTATGTCCATATAATTTAATCATATCATTACCACCAAAAGGGCTTTCATTAGATGAATTTTGGCTGATTAAAAATATCTGTTTTAATTTTCATAATTTTAAGATATTTTTGTGCTTTTATGTTGCCCTGTCAGATGTAATCAAAAGGTAACTTACAGTACAATCCTAACAGCCCATTCCTAAGAATTGGGCTGAAACTCTTTAAGAGGTGGTGTGACCTTGCCACCAGTGTAAATATGTGTAATCGTGCGATTACACGTACTTGCGCTGGCGGTGAGGCCAGTCCCGGCGGTGGCCGAGCACCGCGGGACCGCGCCTCCCCCCTCCGCCAGCATGGCCTCTCCGTGGCACCAGCAACAGTGTGGAGAGGCCACGCTGGTGCAGGGGGGCATTCCGGTGGCAGGCCGGAAAGGATCAGCCAGTTAGGCGGCTCCCTATCCCCTTTCGGCCACTTCCGCCGGCGCCGGGAATGGCGGTGCTGCACCTGCTTTTTAGCAGGTGCAGCCTCGCTATTCCCTATGGGGCGAAAAACCCCGGTTAAACAAAAAAAAAGCCACGAAATGGATTTTTGTTGTTGTTGTTTAATGGCGTACGGGGAGCAGCTTAGGAAGAGGTGTCGCTGCGCCTCTTCCCAGCCATCCCCAGACACCTTAGCTCAGGAATGGGCTGTAAACAGAATTATACCTCTCTGAGTCCTTAGATAGTGGGCTAAGGGTGTGATTCTATTTAAGACTACACTGTTACATAGCAAAGTTATTGGCTCCCAACCTTTGGGCTTTGTAAAGCCTGAAGGTGTCAACGCTTTATGTTTAACCGTTCAATTGTAAACCGAGTTACACTATTTTAAGCCCCTTGACTTCAGCAGACATAGAATGGTATAACTCTGCTTTAGCTCACACTATAAAAGTCCCAAAGTAAAGTACTTTTTACAGGAAAAGATATGACCTTTGCTAGTCAAGAACCCCCAGATATGTTTCCCTTGACTTTTTGAAAGATTCTACTGTATGCTGACGATGCAGTTCTCCTGTCCCGCACAAGAATTGGTTTGAAAAGATCTTTGCAAACTTTTTCTGAGTACTGCTCTAGGGAAGGTCTTAAAATAAACCATCATAAATCTAAGATTATGATCTTCACTAAGAGGAGAAAAATGCCTCTTTTTCGCTGGGTATTAGATGGCTTTGAGGTTGACCAAGTCAAGGAGTTTGTTTACCTTGGCATTCTGTTTTCCCATAACCTAAATTGGAATGCCCATCAAAAAGCAGTGTCCAACAAAATTAAACCTGGGGTTGGTGCTATTGTCAATTTTTTTCACACCAAAGGTGGCAAATATATTCCAGGGGCTATTCAGGTTTTTAACCTAAAAATTACCCCAATTATCCTCTTTGGTGTTGCCATCTGAATTACAGTCATCAATGAATCTATAGATCGTCCACTGCTTCAGTTCTTACAAAAACTCCTAAATGCCCCTCGATGTGTTGCTGGCGTTACTCTTCGTTCCGAGTTTGGCCAAATGTCATTTGAAGCTAGGGCGTGGTTAGCTGCCTTTAAACTACACCTTAAACTGCGCTTTAGCCCTGAGGGGTTCCTAGCTTCTCTGAAGCATGACCCTTTTAAATCCTCATGGCAAAAAATCTTAGATGAGAAACTGGCGTTGTTGGGCTTCTCGCAGGATATGTTATCAGATCTTGGGAAAACTGAAGCTTTTGCCAAAATTAAAAAGCGCATTAAAGAGCTCGATTATAACAGCACTATTTTCCGTGCTCGTCGTGTCTGTTTATCCCAGTTCTTCGGAATACCCCCTCCACGTGGTCTGCCTGCCTATACATATTATCTAACAACTCCTCGTCTCTGTAGAGCTTTTTGCTTGGCTAGATTGAATGCTAACCCTTCTATGGTAATGCAGGGCAGAATTCTGAATATACCATACTCAGACAGGATCTGCCCTTGCTCTTCTGGCTCTATTGACTCATTAGCCCATGCCCTTTTGGAATGCCGCTTTTACGAGGAACTTCGATCGCACTATACTTCCCCCCTTTTAATATACAAATCCAATGCCTCTGTGACTGACATAATGCCTTTTTTACTAAGTGGTAGGGACCCCAAGGCTACATTGTCAGTGGCAAGATGTGTTTCAGTCCTTATATCCCTCCAACACTAGATATATGCTGGTCAAGATCAATTGATCAAGGAGCTTCTAAGGGATAAAGGGAAAGGAAAGGAAAGGAAAAGGGAAGGACTTTTTGAAAGCAACTGCATGAGAAAAGGCAAAAATGGGGCAAAATAAAAAGGATCAGAAAAGTTGCCAATCATCCACATTTAAACCTGCTTCATAAAGGTGTAGTGCCCAGCAGTTCCTTCTTCCCTACCACACACAGCCGAGCTCCTCTGTGGGGGTTTCTCATGTTGCTCTAATTGTCTTCCACTAATTGCCCTTCAAGGGAATATCTTTTCAAGGTATCAGACTGTGAAGTGACAGCGGGAGACACCATTTTGGCTGTGCAAGGTGCTCGTTTGCTAATAAGCTAAGTGGCATAATATTATTCTTCTCTGCTTGTCACCTGGCTCTGGCAGGCATCATGTTATCGAGCACAAAGCACTGGGGATTCAAGAAGGGGTGCCAATTAATAGGGTTTGCTTCTTCCTGAATTCGGTCATTGACTTGCGGACTGGATCCATCCTGAAACATTTCTTATCAGAAGCCCCCTCCATGAGCAGCCCCTTCCCATTTTCTTCTATAAGAAGAAGAAGAATTGGCTTTTATATGCTGACGTTCTCTACCACTTAAGGAAGAATCAAACTGGCTTACAATCGCCTCCCCTTCCCCTCTCCACAACAGACACCCTGTGAGGTAGGTGGGGCTCAGAGAGTTTGGAGAGAACGGTGACTAGCCCGAGGTCACCTAGCAGGATTCATGTGTAGGAGTGGGGAAACAAACCCGGTTCACCAGATTAGAGTCTGCCCCTCATGTGTAGGAGTGGGGAATCAAACCCGATTCTACCGATTAGAGTCCACTGCTCCAAAGGTGAAAAATTGCCCGCATGCATGGGAAGTTCTGCTTGGGCTTTGTCATCCTGCTTGCAGATGAGAGAGAGAGAGAGAAGATGTGTTATCAAAAGTAGCCACTGGATGACACAGCAATGGCTTTTCTTTCACCATATTTTACCATTTCTTCTGTTCCCATCACAATTGGCTGCTCTCCCCCTTTCCTGGCTTAATCCTGGTGGTGGCAGTGCAGAAATGGATTTTATTCTGTTCACATTCTGAGTTGTTGTGTGGATATCAAGGAAACGAAAGTACTTGAAGCTTGCCAAAACTACTGGTGGCTTTGATCAAGATGAAGATGGGGAGGAACAGGATGCAAGGGTCAACATTCTCAAAATCAAGCCCCCCCCCCTTCCCCCAGAAGTTCAGGATGGCATATATGGTTTCCCTCCCAATTTTATCCTGACTACTCTGGGAGGTGGCTTAGATAGTGTCTGTCCCAGTGCTGCCTGACCTTTGTGGCACAGTAGGGCTTGAATCCAGGTCTCCTTGGTTCACTGCACTGCACTGGCTCTCAGCTTACCAAATAAGCTACACAAAGTAGCGTCCAGTTTACATAAAGATATACAGCCTGACATACAGCCCCAGAGATCCTCCATATACTTCGAAGCATGTGATAAGCCACATGGTTGACCCGGTTTGATGCTGGTTCTACTACCATGGCTCATGCAAGGCCACCATTGCAAGCCACACAGGCTAAGTGGTAAAGCTTGTACTTCTGACCACATCCAAGCTTTAAATTGCCTGCAGAAAGGGAGGAACGGATGTGTAGCCCCCATCTTATTCAGCTGGCTTTGATATTCCCAATTCTCTCCTCTGGGAGAAGAACATTTTTCCTATGTAGGGACCATTTGTTCTTCTCTCAGATGTAGGAGATGCTGTTGGGAGGTGGACACTCACCATTGGCAGTGTTTAGCTGGGGTGACCTTGGGTCCCTCCAAGCCCAAATAATATTAGCACTCAGAGCCTGTCTCCACCAGCTGCCTTTGGCTATTTTTTCCACCTGGTGGAGAAGAGGAGGAGGTAATGGAGAAAAGAGGGTGTAGTGGAAGAGGGAGGTAGAATCATAGAATCATAGAGTTGGAAGGGACCACCAGGGTCATCTAGTCCAACCCCCTGCACAATGCAGGGAATTCACAACTACTTCCCCCTACACCCCCAGTGACCTCTACTTCATGCCCAGAAGATTGCCAAGAGGCCCTCCCTCTCACGATCTGCGTAGGGTCATAGAATCAGCATTGCTGAAAGATGGCCATCTAACCTCTGCTTAAAAACCTCCAGGGAAGGAGTGCTTACCACCTCCTGAGGAAGCCTCTTCCACTGAGTAACCACTCTGTTAGAAAATTCTTCCTAATGTCTACATGTAAACTCTTTTGATTTCATTTCAACCCATTGGATCTGGTCCAACCTTCTGAAACAGGTGGAGAAAAACAGCAGATAATGACCAGTGTTGGGAGGAAGAAGTGAGAAGGAGGAGAGTGTTGAAAGAAAGGACCTGGAATCATAGTGAGGGTGGTGGTGGTAATGGTGGTAGAGAAAGATGACTTGGGGGGGGGGGTCTATAGTCAAAAGCCAGAGAGGAAAATTGAAGCCAGTGAGAGAATTTCCCTGTTGGTTTCTTGTAGATCCCCACTTGTTATTGCAGAAAAGCTGCTACGTACACATTTGTGTAGGTTGTTGTGAGGGCAATTCATACAAAATGTGTGAACCTTCAGTGTGTTGAGTGCTTATACAAAATTTCCCTAAGATGTACCTATCAGTAAAAGGGTGTAAGATTGCAGCCCAGTCATCAAGGGTTACAGTGAACAACAGGTTTCCCAAGTTAAGATGTAAACACTTGTTGAGTATAAAATGAGCAAAGATATATATTTAAAGTAACTCATTCTGATCAGTATTTCTTATAATCAGAAATTTCAAAGCAGTTCTTTAATCAATTTAAATCACAAATAATATTTTACTCCTGACTGTATTAATTTGTGTTACAAAGGCAAAAAAGAAATGTGATCCTCCAAATAATAACAATCTCATATGCTTAAGTATGCCACGGTTCCTTAAAATATAAATGTAATGTTTATTGAAAGATTCATTATGCAGTATGCAAAATTCCTTATCAGTATAAATTAATAACACATGGTAATAGAAAATATAGATGGAATCTGTTCCCATTGTATCTTAGTGCTCCATTTAAGGTAGTAATTAAGACATATTAAGAAATAACCTGGATGAGCAACAGATGAAGAAAGAAATTGCCAATGAAAGTCACTGCCAATGAAATATTGATGCTTTTCTGAATGTTTTATAGTCTCCCAAGTGAAGAGACGTTACAGAATTGCTTTTACAGTTGTGTTCTAGCTTCCCTTCAAGGAACTGAGCAGAAGATGCCATAGGTGTAAGGGGATGGTTTGTACTAGGGATGGTTTGTACTAGATGGGGATGGTTTGTACTAGAGGGAGGAGCGGTGACCTTGCCTCATTCCCCTCCTTCTGTTGCCCCATTTCACATGGGTTTTTGTACATAAGGGTCCCACAATCTCCACTGTAGTATTTTTGAAAGTCAAAAGGGTCTTCTTCTCCCTCTTGTACCTTGGGAAACTGGTAGGATCCAACCCATATGAAATAAATCTGATCCACTCACTTTAACACTCTATTCATGTAAAAATGTTGTTGTGAGGATAAATTGGAGGAGAGGAGTTGTACTTTGTGAGGATAAACTGGAGGAGAGGAGTTGTAAGCTTTGGGCCCCTGTTGGGGAGAAATACAAGGTATGAATGAATGAAATCAATACATAGCTTTGTTTGAAACCTTGGATAATAATTCTACATAAAACTGCTAGGCTATCGCCTTTCAGCCTTTTTGAAAATACTTTTCATTAGAAGCAGAACATGTAGGAGAGCTGCTATCATTGGTCCTCTCCTAGGACGAATGTGAGCCTGGAGTTGATGCATTTTTCCTTGATCGAGGCTTCATGCTTTGAATAATATGGAGAGATCAGCTGTGCCAGATGAATTTCTGCCTGTTGTGCAATGCCAGAAGCCTATGATGCTCTGGCCATCCAACTTCTGTGAGGTACATAATCCTGCTGCAACCTCTCTCTGCCTCAGTGACGCCTGCCCAGAAGGGTGTCAGTCATTTCCCCTTGGCCGCCACTAACAAGAACAGCGGTTCCAGCTGCTCACTGCTCCCCCTCCCCATGAGCTGCAACTGCTTCGGAAAAAGATGCCAACACTGTAGGAATTTTACCAAAACGTGATCATGTTCCTTCTCGTTTGGCTACAGTTTTAATTGGGGGGAAAAATATGGCTTCTCTTGCTATTATGGGAAGCGTGATCTGCAGGTATTAAAATGGCAAGTGATTTTTCACTACACCTTTTGACATCTTTGGCTGATTGAGTTTCGTTTTACTCAACATTCTCTCTGCAGTTCTGCCCTTTATATTTCCTGGAGCATGAATGTCGGTTTTCTCGGCAGGCGTTGCCATTTCAGAAACAGTTGTGTCATTTGAGCAAATATGGTTGACTAATGTGTGCCATGCTCTCATTTTATGGGCTGCTCACAAAGGGACGGAACGGCCTGGATTTATCGCTATCGCTTTCCATGGCTTCAACAGAAGCCCAGCTTGCTAGCACAAGCACTTCTTTGGAGAGTGCGAGGAAAGCGCATAAAAACAGAGCACCACGGTTTTGATGAGTTGAAATGAACAAGTTGAGCTTTGCAATAGCTTCTGTTTTGTCTTCAGATGCCATCTGCTGAGGCTTTCTTCCTATGATACCTCTGTTACAATAGTCCTTTTTGTTGTTGTTGTTGTTCAAAAACCTTTTTTTAAATTAATGAAAATGATTTATTAAGCACAATGCACAGCAAATAAAGTAACATTAAAAGCAATGAAGAACAGATACAAAAACACAGAACATGGGCTGTGGGAAAATGTGCAAACTTCTAATTAGCTCTGTTAAGAGGAATTCTCTTAATTCCTTAATAACAATAACAACTTACATCGTATCACAATTTAAATGTAAAATTAAAACAGTTTAGATTAACAAAATGGCATCCTAACTCCATACCCTCTTCTTAGAAATGACAAGAATATCTGTATCAATCATTCTTGTTCTATATACTTCAATACAAAATCCTCTGCACTCTTTAGAACATAAGAAAGGCCCTGCTGGATCAGACCAAGGCCCATCAAGTCCAGCAGTCTGTTCACACAGTGGCCAACCAGGTGCCTCAAGGAAGCCCACAAACAAGATGAGTGCAGCAGCACCATCCTGCCTGTGTTCCACCGCACCCAAAATAATAGGCATGCTCCTCTGATACTAGAGAGAATAGGTATGCAGCATGACCAGTATCCATTCTAACTAATAACCATGAATACCCCTCTCCTCCATGAATATGTCCACTCCCCTCTTAAAGCCCTCCAAGCTGGCAGCCACATCCTGGGGCAGGGAGTTCCACAGTTTAACTATGCGTTGTGTGAAAAAATACTTCCTTTTATCTGTTTTGAATCTCTCGCTCTCCAGCTTTAGCAGATGACTCCATGTTCTAGTATTATGGGAGAGGGAGAAAAACTTCTCCCTGTCCACTCTCTCCAAACCATGCATAATTTTATAGACCCCTATCATGTTTCACCTTAGCAGCCTTCTTTCCAAGCTAAACAGCCCTAAGCGTCGTAACCGCTCCCCATAGGACAGTTGCTCTAGTCCCTTAATCATTCTGGTTGCTCTTTTCTGCACCTTCTCAAGCTCTGTAATATCCTTTTTTAGGTGTGGGGACCAGAACTGTACACAGTATTCCAAGTGTGGTCTCACCATAGATTTGTACAAGGGCAGTATGATATCAGCAGTTTTATTCTCTATTCCTCGTCTAATTATGGCCAGCATGGAATTTGCCCTTTTTACTGCAGCCGCCCACTGGGTTGACATCTTCATTGAGCTATCCACTACCACCCCAAGATCCCTTTATTGGTCTGTTGCTGGCAGCACAGATCCCATCAGTGTATATGTGAAGTTGGGATTTTTTGCCCCAATATGCATCACTTTACACTTGCTCACATTGGAACAGGTTGAAAAGCACCCATCCCAACACAGATCCCTGAGGCACCCCACTGCTTTCTTTACCCCTTCTCTCTCTCTCTCTCTCTCTCTCTCTCTCTCTCTCTCTCTCTCTCTCTCTCTCTCTCTCTCTCTGTCTGTCTCTGTCTCTGTCTCTGTCTCTGTCTTTTCTTGATATATTTTTTTTGTTCAAATAAAGAAAAGCACCCAACAGGAGCCTGGAATCTTAGGAGGAGCACCAGCAAAGGGTGAGGGGACTGAACCCTTTCTTTTCCTATGGGGAAAACTATATCTGAATTTTTTTTTTCTCCCATGCATGGGAAAGCAGCTTGAGGAAGGAAGCATTTTGAGCAGAGAAGCAGCCGGTGGCAAAAAAAGGTTCTCCCTCTTCCCTGCATTGCAGATCCTTCCCTCAACGTTGTGGCTTTTCTTTAGAGCATTACGAGAACTTGAATCCCAGTAGGAGAAGCAAACCACATGGTTTGTTGAGAACTAGGAAGTCATCCATTCCCCAGTGGCATACAAAAGGAGGCAGGGAAGGGATAAAGGCGCATGCGAGCCTGAGCATATTTCAAGGCTCATTCTCTTGGCAAGCCATGGCTGGTTGTTACCTCTGAGCGCTGCCACTGTGTAGTTTGGTCCATTTCCATACGTTATATATGACTTTAAAGGTTTGGCGTTGGTCCCATACAATATTAATTGTTTGCTACCATTACATTTCTAGTTATTATTTTTCAGAATTGTTTTTATTAATTACATCTTAGCATGGATTCACTAGAGAATTTCCATGCATGTGAGTGGGAGGGGTGGTTTTTGCTGATTCCCTGTTCTACAGCAGACCTCTGGCTCCCCTCTCATGCCGTTATGGGGGAGTCCTCTGTCCCTGAGGAGCAGCCTTTTGTGGGGGACTTTGTCCTTCAGCAGGAGTAGGAAGGTGGGGAACGCCGGCATCATAACTACAAATCCCTTCAATTTGGATCTAAGTCCTGATACCTCACCCTTATTTTTTTATCCTGTTTTGTGTTTATATTCACAACACTTATGTGAAGTACTCTGAGGGTGAAATGACCAAGGTCATCTGGTGAGTCTTATGGCCAAACAAAAGTCTCCCACATCTATATCTACTCTGCATCTGCTATACTCCATTGGTTCCTCCTCTGTACAGAATTAGGCTGTTTTCCTCAATATAATTGGCATTCTGTTGCAAAGTCCCCAAGAGCAAGGTAGGGTAGATGGAAAGGAAGCCCTCGAGGCAATGAGAAGAAGCTCTATGATTTTGTTTCAATCTTTAAATGAAGGAAAGAATCAAGTGAGCAACGCTTTAATTCTAAAAGCACCGGGAGCGTAAGACATATCTTTAAGCCTGAAAATGTTTTCTGTTTTACCCATGAAACGTCACTAAATTCACCAATGGGGGGGGGGGGGAGTCAATTAAGCTAGTTCAATGGAAAACTATAATGAGAAGCTGAATGGGTTTATTGGCCCTTTATTCCCAAATTAAACCTCTTTTCCAGAAAATAATGGGGCCGCTCATTATGTTTACGGTTTAAAATAACAGAACAGGTTTGTTCTTTTTTTTTTTCATTACAAAAAAGTGTTTTTTCTCCCCTCCTGGCTTCTGGGAATGCAAATGGCTGAGCAGATTGAAGAGGCTGCCATCTTATCCCCCCGGGTTTGACTAGTTTGTGATTAGCTGGCAGTGGAAGCCATTTTAAGTATTGCTGTAGGCGATGCTGAGATGCCAGAAGGCACGAGATGGACGTGGAGCTCAGCAAACCCACGTGAGCAGCACTTATAGTTAGTGCTTTGAAACACGTGAAATGGAGGATATCTTGCCAGGCCATGCTACTTAATGTAATTATGCCATTGAAGTGAATGTTCATTACTGTTTAATATGTAAACATAACAGACTGCATCTGAAGCACAGCCTTGTCAGCAGAGGTTCCTACATAAAGGATTTTTTTTTTTACCTTTCGTAAGGACTTCTAGCTCCTACTGTCAGAGCCTACAAAGGTACATAATTTCAGTGCATATATGACATGCATATTCTCTCCTGGATCACACTTAAAGAGCAACTATTTATCTCATTTATTTATCCCATTCACTTGCCAGTTCTGTTGTCAATCATGAAGAACATTTATTTAGATATCAGTATACTACTTTTCTCCCCAGTTGGGACGCAAAGCAGCTGACATCATTCTCTCCTTTATCCTCACAACAACCATGAGGGTTGCCAATCTCCAGGTACTGCTGAGAAAAAGAGGCACTTGGTACTACAAGAATTGGGGAGAAAATGAGTACCAACACGACGTGTATGTGCAAACACAATTTAATGCAAGTTAAAAATAGTGCAAGAGAACAACCGAACAAACAACAATCACTACTAAACAAAATAAGGAAAATTACTACATGGCTCACGAAGAGTCTTCAAAAACGCTTTCAACGTTATTGTTTAGCAAGTCCCAGCAGCTTCAAGCGTGGAAAATTCATAAAGAAGACGGTGGGAATGATCGATTCAAGGTGGAGAAATCGAATCAAGTTGTATGAAATGCAGTCCGGATTTACTTAACGTTTTCACCGCTGTGTAGGCGGCTTCAGTCTAGTAGAACATTTGCTCTCCTCTGGGTGAGAATGTCTTTTAAATTGCTCCTGCTCTTGTGCTTTTCACAGCAATCTGAAGGAGGGAGGTCTTGTACTTAAACTGGCTCAGCAGGTGTGCTTAATTGTTAACAAGTTGTGATTATAGCACCTGGTCTTTTTTGGTGTCCATTTTGGTTTTTACTGCAGACAACTAACCACCCAATAATGCTGATCTGAAAGAAAGTTTTCCTCCACCCCAAAGGCCTCCCGTTGGTGGCGAAGAGGGACCAGTGTCAGGCCGCTATCTATCTCGGTTTCAGTATTGTTTCTGTGTTGGTACTGTACTGTCTAGCCTCAAGGCCGACCACACATACCAAGGCCTGGGAACACTGCTCCTGGGAAAGTTGACTCTGTTTGTGTATGCTGACGGTGTATAATCTCCCGCCATTTACTGCCTTATATTATCGTTCGGTTAGTGAGACTCCCATAGCTGCCATAGTTCCCTGTATGCACTGTATTGCCTTTTTGACCAGTAAAAGCCATCTGATTGGATTCTGTACGACTCTGTGGTGATTTCTGGTTCTAAGGGTCAAGAGCTCACAACCAGGAGCTTTGTCTCCCGATATCTGAACGGTGTGCTGATGAAGCCGCCTATGCGGCGGTGAAAACGTTAAGTAAATCCGGACTGCGTTTCATACAACTTGATTCGATTTCTCCACCTTAAATCGATCATTCCCACCGTCTTCTTTATGAATTTTCCACGCTTGAAGCCGCTGGGACTTGCTAAACAATAACGTTGAAAGCGTTTTTGAAGACTCTTCGTGAGCCACGTAGTAATTTTCCTTATTTTGTTTAGTGGTGATTGTTGTTTGTTCGGTTGTTGTCTTGCACTAAATTGTGTTTGCATATACACGTCGTGTTGGTACTCATTTTCTCCCCAATCTCCAGGTACTAGCTGGAGATCTCCTCCTATTACAACTGATCTCCAGCAGATAGAAATCAGTTCACCTGGAGAAAATGGCCACTTTGGCAATTGGATTCTATGGCATTGAAGTCCCTCCCCTCCCCAAACTCCGCCTTCCTCAGGCTCCACCCCAAAAACCTCCTGCCGGTGGCAAAGAGGGACCTGGCAACCCATACAACCACCCTGTGAAGTAGGTTAGGCCGAGAGAGAGTGACTGTCCCAAAGTCACCAGGAGCTTCTATGGCAGAGTGGAGTTGCGAACCTGGTTCTCTGAGATCCTAGCCCAATACTTCAACCCCTGCACTACACTCCCTCCCCCTTCTCAGAGCAGGGGTGTGCACAGCTCAAATTCACCAGACCTTCTGTCAGTCACAAAGCCACTCCCCTCTAGACTAGAATGTGTCTCACATAGCCAACCAGTTGCCCTGGAGGGCCAACAAACATGGCCAAAGTCCAAGGCCTTTTTTGATGTTGCCTCCTAGCACTGCTATACGGTAAACCTCCAGATGCCAGTGCTAGGAGATGACACTGGGGAAGGCCCTGGCGCCTATATTCTCTTTGTTGGCTGTTGTGTGAGATGGGATACTGGACTAGATGGACCACTGGTCTGAGTCATCAGTGCTTCTTATGTCCCTCCTAAGAGCAATTATGAAAATGTCAAAAATGTTACAAATAACTTTTAAAAAATAAAGCAAAGAGAAGAAACAAAGCCAACTGCCTCCTTGGCCATTAACGCATGGCTGCTTTCTCCCTCTTTTCTCCTGGGAATGTAGCGAATTGGTGAGATCTACACGCGCGTTCTTCGCCCACGTTCACATTCAAACCTCCCCCTTTCGCTACATCCCCGGGAGAACCCCTTCCTCTGTTATCACGACTTAAATGTAAGGTGTGCAACAGAGGAAGGACTTTGCCTGTGTGTGCTGGGCGCCCAGGTCGACTATTCACCGGGAGACATCCGGGCCCTGACAGCAGCGGTGGTGGCTCCTTTCCCTGCCAGGTAGAAAGCATTGCCCAGCCCCGGTAGGGGCAGCGGCGGTGGCACCTTTTCCTCCCCCCACTCCATGCCTCTCTCTCCCCCCCTTTCCCCCCACGCCTCTCTCTCCCCCTTTACCCCCCCCCCAGCACCAGCCGGCATTTCAAGCCCACCTCAGAGCAACCTTCAGCCTGCTGCCTGCTGCCTGGAGCCCCACCGTCAGAGGCAAAGTGGTGGCGGCTCCTTCCAGCACCAAGGCCGTGCGCTTCCAGCCGCCACAGCCTCCACCTGGCATGGGTGGAGGTTTGCGGCAGCTGGAAGCGCACGGCCCTGGTGCCAGAAGGAGCCGCCGCCACTTCGCCTCTGACAGCGGGGCTCCAGGGAGCAGGCAGCAGGCTGAAGGCTGCTCTGAGGTGGGCTTGAAATGCCGGCTGGTGCTTGTGTGGGGAAGGAGGGCGCGGGGGAGGTGGGATGAAACGCTGGCTGGTGCTGGGATGGGGGCAGAGAAGGGCACGGGAATGGGGGTGTGGGGGGGAGGGGAAGAGAGATGCACGGGTCAGGAAGGTGGAAAATGAGCTGCCACTGCTGCCGAATTCGTTTGTCCCAGTCTGTGTCCCCGTGCGTTCAGTTTTTTGAGCACGGGGTCATAAAACATGAGACAGGACGGGGCAAACAAATTCCATTACAGCCATGTGTAAATGGCCCTTTAAGCATGGAAGAAAAGGAAGAGGCAATCAGGATTTGAGCCAAAGGGTATAGGTATGTTTTCACATGAACAAATTCAGGGAAGTGTTATCACCAAACAAACAAAACTTCATGCACATGTGTTCCTAGGATTATCTGTACAGAGTCCTAGAGGACTTGCAGTCTTTCTTAGCTGTGTGCAGGTCACATGGGCTATCAGAAAGAGACTACTGAACCAAAGCCAAAATATCAGGGGAGCAGAGCCAGCCGCCCCTCCCTAAAATTCTCTTTTTCTGTATAACTAAAATGAAGATAAAAGCAATTCCTGGATACAAGGTATTCAGGTTGCTAGGGCACATACCTAGCTAACTGAGACATTTAGGGACTAACAAAATTTCTGGCAGGGTATGAGCTTTCATGAGTCACAGCTCACTTCTTCAGATACTGCTCCCTCCAGTGTCCTCCCCACCTGTCTTTTGGGGTTTCTACAGCTACCCACCATGATACATTTATGATTTTATTTAATTTTATTTAATTTTAAGCATTTCCATGCTGCCTTTCCACCCAGCTCAGGGTTCCCAAGGCAGCAAATATTAAAACAATTAAAACATTTTAAACATAAAAACTTTGTTTAGAATACATACACACACACACACACAATATTTGTATTCTTAACACTGTTTTAATGTTTGAAATGTTTTGATATATATGTGTGTATGTATGTATGTCTGAAGAGTTTGTGGCGCAGAGTGGTAAGCGGCAGTATTGCAGTCCAAGCTCTGCTCACGACCTGAATTTGATCTCAACGGAAGTTGGTTTCAGGTAGCCAGCTCAAGGTTGACTCAGCCTTCCATCCTTCCGAGGTCGGTCAAATGAGTACCCAGCTTGCTGGGGGTAAAGGGAAGATGACTGGGGAAGGCACTGGCAAACCACCCTGTAAAACAAAGTCTGCCTAGTAAACGTCGGGATGTGACTTCACCCCATGGGTCAGGAATGACCCGGTGCTTGCACAGAGGACCTTTACCTTTTATATGAATGTATGTAAAATGTTTAAAACAATTACATGAAACATATATACACACATGCCTTTGTGAATTTTGCCTGTACCCTTATTGACTTATCAGATTAGATCTGTGCTTATTCCAACTGTCATCCCATCCTTTCTATCTTGTATTGTATCCGGATAGATTTATTTGCTTTTGTGTTGTTGTGTTTGTTTGGTGTGCTTGCCCAGAGAGTCCCTCAGCACAGCTAATATGGGGAAGCAAGCAAGGGGTTAACCTTCCATCCTCGATTGTGTTCCTTCTTTTCTGCCTGTACCCATAAAGACCACTGTCCAGGGTTCTGCATGGATCCAGACATGGACCCTTGGACCCTTTTTGTGTGTGTCCAAAAGTATTCTATGTCTGATGATAGCAGAAACCCCTTTCCCTCCGCCTTGCCCAGCTCTTTTTATCCTTCACCCTGAACGAGGGCAAACCCATGCTTCCCTTATGCATCTTCGTGCCCTCTCACAGTTAGAAATATTTGTGTTCAGGCCAGAATTCAGTATGTATGTTTTAGAGGTGAGAAAGGGAAGCAGGTTCATCCTTTAGTAAAGAGATTGTTGAAGTGGAATTTGCCTTCGGTTTTTGTTTGGTTTTGTTTCAATATTGACAGAAAAGTCTCTTGATCTCTGGCTGTTTTCCTTCAAGGTGGTGCTCTTTGAGGCAGTCACTTTACCTCAAAGCTTAGTAGCGTTTCAGCTTTGTGGTATGGCAATGCTTCTCCCTCACTTGCTCAATATTGACAGAGAAACTGTGGGGCAGAAACCAGAATCTGTGTTTTAGCCTAAGGCGGTCCTGCTGAAACCATTGGAAGTAGAACTCCGTTCTAAACCTACTCTGCCTTTCAGGGCCTGCTTGCAAAGTAACGCCATGCCCCATCTCAAAGCTACCTGTGCTGCCAACGAATGGGTCTGCATCGCCAAGGGACCGTTTTGTAGCACAAGGAAATTGTTTTTAATTTCTCAGGATTCTAGCCCCTGCAGTGTTTAAGAGGAACTGAACAGCAGTCTTGCCTTCTGGCATGCATGCTCAGGCAAAGATGAGGAAGACACAAGGTTGAATCAATAATCACGCTTACTTCACAATCTAGAATCTTCCTACATGTAGGCCTACTCGGGAGCATTCCCAATTAATGAACAGATACTGAGAGACCAGCAATGATAGGTAATCTACTATTTTTCCCCCTTTTACTTCGTATTTTTTAGAACTGACTTTTATTGACTTTCACCTTAAACGAAATCCAAATCCAGTTTGGAGTGTTCTGCTCACAGATTTTTTTTTTTTTTTTAGTGAACTTTAAGTAATTTTATAAAGTTAGCAAACTTTTCAGAGGGGTTCCCTGTGATTCCAGTTTATGAAGAGAAGTGTGGCTATGTAACAGAGCACATTTTTTTTTAATTTATTTTCAGACTTGTTGCCTGCCCTCCCCAGCAAGCTGGCTCAGGGCGGGTAACATCATTTAAAACATAGAATAACGTTCAATAGTACACAAAATCATTAATGAAATCAAACAGTAAAACTCTAAAAAACCCAACAAGACAGCGCACTAATTCCCAAGTATACTGTAAGTGCCGTACAGGTGGCACTAGTACGTTTCAAGTTCAATCCTTGGCCTGTCCAGTAAAAGGGTCTAAGTTGCAGATGTTAAGGGAAGATCATTCTGCCTCAAGACCCCGGGGAGCTGATGCCAGTCAAAATAAACAGGATTGAGCCAGACAGACTATTGTCTGATTTAGTATGAGACAGCCTCAAATGTTCCTATGACTGAATTTTGCCAGAAGAGAAATTTGATTGAATGGGGGAGGGGGAAATCCCAAATGTGCTAAATATTCCTTTAAAAAATCAAGGTAAATTAGTAGAATTTCAGTATGATTAGCAAACTTTCTCTGAACTGTTTCACGTTTTTATTATAAATCATGTCTCTATGCTTAGCTAATTTTACTGTCTATGCATCCATTCTTTTGTAGATAGATAGACAGATGATAGATAGATAGATAGATAGACTGATAGATAGATAGATAGACAGACAGACAGACAGACAGACAGACAGATAGATAGATAATTTGCTGTCTGGCCTTCTAGATAATTTTCTCATGTGTTTATGACAAGGGTGGGTATTTGTTCTAAATACATCTTTCCAATAGGAAGGAAACTGTCGATGTTTATTTACTTCATGGCCACTCTTACCATTACATCTGGAAATTCCAGATCACTAATGGCTCATATCTGGCGATCCATGGTGATCTATCACACAGCAAATCTGCTTCTGTGCCCAGCAATGTGGCTGCAGGCTCTGTGCCAATGTTACATGATTAACAGGTCCATTGTACCAATGAGCCACATGCCAAATCTGATCAAATTCTCATAAATCATCTTATAATGAGAAGACAAAGAGAGGGAGGGAGGGAGAGTTAGAACTCGCAGTGGGGACTTCCACTTCCGTTGCTGATCACCGTGGCAGCACGATTCTCGAGCCCCGATCAAAGTGGCAAGGGAGGGAGGGAATCCCCCCTCCCCCGAACAACAGCCACGGCTCCCCTTGAAGTAGAGGGGAAGCTGAGCAAGCGGCCGGCTCGCGGCTTGCCCTTGATGCGCTCCCTGCCTTGGAAGCGGCGGGGAGCGTTCGGGCGAACCAGCGGAGAAGCAGGCGCCATTGTTCTCAGGCTGATCGGGACGGCGGTTTAAAGGCACGGAAGAAACAACAGGTTTTTTTTTTACTCTTTTGATGTACAACTAGTGATTCACGGGGGTGTCTGGTGGTATAACTCATAGGGAGAAGCAAGCTGGTTTTTTTTTTCTATACTTGCTAACGAATACAAAAAGAAACTTGGCTTTTTGCCAGACTGTGGCGCAGTTGAATTTCCTGCTCTGTTGACTTTGACAGTTTTAAGAGATATCCAGCAGATTTATGATCACTGAGCTGGCTCTTCAAGATTGACTTTACCAGTTAAATGCTCCATTACTGAGATTCTTTGAACTGATGTTGTGAGACTGTCATCTCTCCCCCCCCCCTCTCCTCTCCTTTGGATTACAAATGTTGCATTTTTGAGCCCTTCAATGGGAGATAAAGAAGGAAAAAATAAAAAGGACTCAGAAAAGCACCCTAAAGTACTTATTAAAGACCCCAAGACCCTTCAGACTCAATTATCTATGCAAACAAAAAGAAGACCATCTCTCACTAGTCCAGCTATTTCTCCAGATTCCTCCCCAGTAACAGGATCAACTTCTTTGGCAAAAATGACTAAGAAAGCTGATGCCACGCTGAACTCTTTGCAAGAGCTGCTAACAAAAACACTTCAGGAAGTGACATCAGTTAAAACTGAAGTGGTTGAAGTCAAAAAAGAAGTGACAGAAGTAAAATCTGAAGTTGTCTCAATGAAGCAAGATATGGACTATGTAAAGCAAGGTCTTAACCAGAATACTGCAGCTATCTCAACATTGCAGGACTCTATCTCAGCTTTGACTGTGAAGCAAGACAAGTTGGAGGCGAAACAGCAAAAACAAGCAAAGGAAAATAAAGAAACCAGAAAAAAGGTTGATACTATGGAACTTGTACTGGAGGCCCGCCAGGAACGTGAAGAACGGCAAGAGGATAATGTGGCGATGTTAGAAATGCGGATAAAGGAGAGCTGGATTCGTATTCGCGGATTTAAAGAACGGACTGAAGGTTCTGACCTGAAAGAATATTTGAAAGTGCTCCTGGCTGATTTTTTGCAAGAAGAAGAAGCAATAGTGGAAGGGATGATAATTACAGCTTATAGAGTCAACTCTGCTTATGCATCCAGAAACAAAGTTCCAAGGGATTGCTTGGTACAGCTTTTTTCAAGATCTCACCGGGACCTGATACTAAATAAACATTACAAAAATCCTTTAACAATAGAAGGTCAACCAGTGAGACTAATGAAGGAGATACCAGGGAGACTACTGAGAAAAAGAAAGGAGTTTGCAGAATTGGTGGCAAGGCTGAGATATAATGGAATACAACATAGATGGGAATACCCTCAAGGAGTCTCATTTATATTCAAAACAAAGAGGTTCAAACTTACTGACATGGCTAAAGTTGATCAGTTCTTTCGGAGATATGAAGGAGAATTAAGTAAACCACCACAACAACCAATTAAAGAACTGGTTGAAAAGAATCTTACAGAGAATGAGAAGGCTGCAGAAGCTTCAGGAGGAAAATCTCTGACGGAAGAAGAGGACACAGACTGAATTAGGGTCTGAGGATTTATGAGAAGGAGATGGGGATACTATTGGGGGAGGAGGGGGGGAAGGGGTATTATACCTGGGGGAAAATTTGAGTTACTAACCAACAAATGATGAAGATACTATCATGGAATGTTAATGGTTTAAACTCTCCAAATAAGAGGAGAAAAATATTCTATCATCTACAGAAATCAAAAGCTAACATTTTTTGTTTACAGGAGACACATATTTTAACAAAAGAGGTTTTAAGATTAGAACAAAATAAATTAGGTAAACTGTTTACTTCATGTAATGATAAGAAAAAGGTTAATGGAATAGCTATGTACATTCCTTTAATATTTGAACCAAAGATGTTGTATAAAGACAGGGAAGGGAGGATTTTGATGGTAGAGGTTCTGTGTGGTTACCAAAAAATAGTATTAGTCGGTATATATGCACCTAATAATAACCAAAAATTATTTTATATGGATCTAATATCGACATTGGCTGAATATGCTACGGAAAATATGTTATGGATGGGTGATTTCAATGGAGTAACAGATCCTCGTTTAGATAGATCAGCAAAAAAAAAACAGGGGAAATTTGAAGGTAAAATACCTGGTATTTTTGATCATTTAACAGAACAATGGGAAATGTTTGATGCGTGGAGAATGAAAAAAGGTAATAAAAAGGGATATACTTTTTACTCTTCAAGACATAAATCTCACTCTAGAATAGATATGATTTGGCTATCTAAAGATATTATATGCAAACTAGATGACCTTGAAATTTTACCGAAGGTTCTTTCAGATCATAATGCACTGTTGTTGCAAATGAATTTGGGAATTAAGAAAAACAAATCTTGGCATATTAATGAATATTTATTAAAAAATAAGAAAATTACAGACAAAATAAAAGTAGAAATACAACATTATTTTCAAGATAACATAAATAAAGGCACATCTGAAGATGTTGTCTGGGATGCGGGGAAAGCAGTGATAAGAGGCATTTTAATACAACAAAACTCGCGGTGGTTTAGAGAAAGAGAGTCAAAAAAGAAAAAAATACTGGAGGAAATTAAACAGGCGGAAATACAGTTAAGAAAAGCACAAACCAAATTACTTAAACAAGAACAGATTGATAAAATAAAAACTTGGCAACAACAATATGAGATTTTATTAACTACCGATATAGAAAGAAAAATATTATATAATAGACAAAGATTTTTTGAACATTCAAATAAACCAGGCAAAATGTTAGCATGGCAACTTAAACATAAAGAGAGGAGAAAGCCAATATTGAAAATAAGGAAGGATGGAAAAATTTTATTAGATAAACAAAAAATTACAGAAACTTTTATAGATTATTATTCTAATCTTTATACACAGGGAATAGTTTTAGAAAAAGAGATAGAAAAATATTTAACACAATTTGTATGGGATAAAATCTCACAGGAACAGAAAGAATTATTAGATGCAGAAATAACATTAGAGGAGTTAAAATCAGTAATAAAGAAAAGTAAATTAAACAAAGCACCAGGAGAAGATGGCTTCACAAATCTTTATTACAAAACTTTTATGGATCAACTATCACCAAATTTATTGAGAGTTATGAATAATTGTATACAGGGAGGATCCATTCCAAATACCTGGAAGAAAGCAAATATAGTTTTAATACCTAAACCAAACGCTGATTTAATGGAAGTTAAAAACTATAGACCAATATCATTATTAAACAATGATTATAAAATGTTTGTGATGATTTTAGCGAATAGATTGAAGAAAATTCTTAATAGTATTATACATGAAGACCAAGCAGGATTCCTTCCGGGGAGGTTAATCAATCAAAATGTTAGAGTTGTGTTAGACTTACTAGAATATGCAGAATTTGATAATACACCTTTTGCAATGATATTTTTAGATGCAGAAAAAGCGTTTGACAATGTAAATTGGAATTTTATGAGGAAAGTGTTAGAATATATGGGTTTTGGTGATAAATTTCAAAAGGTTATTGGAAATATTTATACTTGTCAAACTGCTAAGCTAATAATTAATGGAGAATTATCATCACAATTTGAAATACAAAAGGGCACCAGACAAGGGTGCCCTCTTTCACCACTGTTGTTTATTATTATTTTAGAGGTATTGATGAGAAAAATTAGAATGAATGCAGAGATTGTAGGTTATAAAATAGGGAGAAATCATTATAAAGTTAAGGCATATGCAGATGATTTAGTGTGTTTTTTAACTGATCCTATTACTCAGATAGCTGAATGGAGCAAAATGATTGAGGTTTACGGAAAACTTGCAGGCTTTAAAATAAACAAAAATAAAACTAAAATATTGGTCAAAAATATTACACTCTTGCAGCAGCAGGAATTAGCGAGAGTAACAGGTTTTGGTATAGAACATAAAGTAAAATATCTGGGAATATGGTTAACTCCTAACAACTTTAACCTATTTAAAAATAATTATGAAAAAACATGGCAACAAATAAATACCGATTTGACAAATTGGGAAAAAATACCCTTATCATTGTGGGGTAGAGTATCGGTGATTAAAATGATGGTATTACCCAGGATGCTTTTTTTATTTCAAAATTTACCGATTATTAAGGGGTTCAAAGTTTTTAAAATTTGGAAGAAGGATATTCAAAAATTTTTGTGGGGAAAAGGAAAACATAGAATAGCGTATAAAAATTTGATTCAATTAAGAGAAACAGGAGGATTAGGTTTACCTGACTTGCAACAATATTATGAGGCTTCCTGCTTTCTCTGGTTAAAAACCTGGATTAAATTAGAAAATTATCGATTATTAGAGTTAGAAGGGTATAATCTTCGATATGGCTGGCATGCATATCTGTGGTATGAAAAGGAAAAGGTAAACAGAGATTTTAAAATTCATATTATTAGAGCTGGGTTATTTCAAATTTGGACAAAATATAAGAAGACTTTAGAAAATACGACCCCGGGGTGGATTAATCCAATAGAAGCTTATATGAAGAGGGGAAAACAATTAAACTTAGATATAGAGATATATAGGGGTATTATTGAATGGAAGGAGAGTAAATGGGCTTTAAAAAGCAGGGAAGAGTTAAATATAAAAGACTGGTTTTTATATTATAAACTACAAGATATTTTTAATAAAGATAGTAAACTTGGATTCAGTAAAAATAAATCCGAGTTAGAAAAGATATTAGATAAAGGAAATAAAGGATTGATTGGTAGGATGTATAAATTATTGATGACTATTAATTTAGAACAAGAAAGAATTAAACCAGTCATGATCAAATGGATGCAGGATTTAGGATTCAATATAGACCTGGATAAATGGGAAAATTTATGGAAGAGGGAGTTTAAATTTACAATAACTAATGAAATTAGAGAAAATCTCTATAAAATGTTTTATAGATGGCATATAACCCCATTTATGATATCCAAAATGAACAGTCAAGATAAAGGAATCTGTTGGAAATGTGGAAAAGAAAGAGGAACTTATATGCATGTCTGGTGGACTTGTAAAAAAATCAAAAATTTTTGGAAAAAAATAATAAAAGAAACAAATAATTTGATTAATAGTAAAGTGAAAAGAAAACCATTATTTTGTTTATTGGGAATACCCACAAACGATATTCATGATCGGGATAGGATTATTTGTCAATATAGTTTTGCTGCTGCAAGGATTGTGATAGCGAGAGTATGGAAACAAACAAGTAAACCCTCAATTACAGAATGGAGAGAGAAAGTGTGGTTATATATGAGGATGGCCAGATTAACAGAAATTCTGCATGGAAATGATTTGGAAGAATTTAAGTTAACATGGTTTAAGGCTACCTCATATTGGGATAAGTTGGCAAAAATGGATTTTACTTTGTTATTTAGTGAGCTATAGAAAATTATTCTTTAAGCAATATTAGAATTTAGATAAATAAATAAAGCTACCGGACACTTCTATGGAAGTCATGGTGATGGGTCACTTTTGGTGGGTGGGGGGAAAGGGTATTTTTCTTTTGATGAATGTATTAAAAAATGAAATGTATTCAATATGTTATGTGAATACCCTTTTATATCTATATATGTATTTTTTTTCTTTCTTTTTTTCTTGTTTCTTTTTTCTTTTCTTTTTTTTTATATTGTAAAATTCAATAAAAAATTATAAAAAAAAAAAAAAAAAAAAAAAAAAAGAACTCGCAGTGGGGGCTGTCAAAATAAGCCACTGAAAATCAGAGCACTCATGTTTAGTCAGAAAAAGAAAACCCAACCTGAATAAACAGGTCAAACATTGTGGTCCTACCCGGGTGGCTCCGGGGAGAAGAGGGGGTGCCCTCGAGGCAGCGGGGGGTGGGAGCTGCTTGTCCTGCGAGACCCTGCCGGCCCTGTGGTCTTCCTGGCCAGTGGGGGGCGTGGGGGAGTGACGTCAGGCGGCCGCCAGACCCCGTGGGTCACCCCGCGCCTTTAAAAAGCGCTGCGCGGCCGGCCGCCAGCCTCTTTCCATGGAATACCTTTCGGGCTGTGTGCATATGTGAAGTAGAAAGAATCTCACTTCTCATGAATTACACCTAAGCATTGTGTAGAATAAACATAAAGAGCTCAATCTAAAACTCAAAAATAGAAGTCCTGCCAAAGTAAGAGCTTCTCCTTCACTTCAGCATCGTGGAAAATGCCACCTGTCAGCAAGGACTTGTGCCACTTTAAATTTTCCTGACTTGACATTGTAGCAGAGGGCCAAACTGTGTGTCTCTGCAGAATTCTGTGGAACTTCTCAGAACTTTTTTTTAATGAACAAAAGCAGTCTTTGGTGGCTACAATCAGAAACATACAAAAATATGTAGTGAGGAGGTGAGTGTTCCTGAAAATCAATTTTCCTCTCAGAATTATACCTCCCAGCTGCTTTTTTTTAACCTGTAGGGAAAAATATATATTTGGAAACCTATATCCTTTTCCATTGGGAGATGAAAGGCAAATGGAGGTTGAGATTTTTTAAAAAGTGAAAAATGGGTAGCAGGGGAAAGCAGTCTCTCCCCTTCCTCTTTTGATTAGAGCCTCTATGGCTGTTATACAGGGGAAAAAGTATTGTCATCATTTTCTAGGCTGTGGGAGTTTGTGAGAATGAGGGAGAACCAGGGACGACAGAAGGAATGGATATACAGCTGCCATACCTCTCTGACATTATGGAAGTTCAGCAAATCACAGCCAGAGGCCAGTCTGCCACCACCCCTACATCTCTTAGAACATTACAACCTAGACTCCATAGGTTTGGTTTAGGTTGAATTTTTCAGTTTTCACATGAAGCTGCCTGATACTGAATCAGGCCATTGGTCTATCAAGGTCAGTACTGTCTACTCTGATTGGCAGGGCTCTCCAGAGTCTCAGGCAGAGGTTCTTCACATCGCCTACCGCCTGGTTCTTTTAACTGGAGATGCCAGGGTTTGAACCTAGGACTTTCTGCATGCCAAGCAGATGCCCCACCACTGAGCCACAGCCCCTAATAAGATTAGAAATAACACTTGGGAAAAATGCTGCTGTACTGATGCAGCACAGTTTTGCAACAAGACAATGTGCTCGTAAATGCCTCTAGTACAATGAAAAGCCTTGTTAGGTCAGTCTGTGCTATTGCAAAGGTTAAAAATTGAGGATGGCATATGAAAGAGGGACTGGATCTTTTCCTGATGGAGAGTTGCATTAAAGAGACTGACCCTGAAAAGTGATAGACCTCCTATTCATGCGCAGAACCATTCCGGCTTCATGCTAGGAGATTCTCTGCCCAAATTATGCAAATCAATTAAGATCTGTTCAAATGTGGTAGTGCTGCACACTTCTCCATAACCGGTCTGATTTATTGTTAGATTTCTGAAGAGTTTTAGATTTTTTGTTCTTCAGGATGTGTTGTTGTATCCAGAGATAAATGGAGAATAGGAATACCCTATGTTGGGGATATAACTAGAATATACGAGAGAGGAAGAAAGCGTCATAGGAAGTATAACCCTCTGGGCACTGCAGCCTTTGCAGAACTGCTTGCAATTTTTTAAAAAAATCCAAAATTGTATCGAACTGCACACTTGAGTAGTGTCCTTCTCGGTGGAAGGCGCTGCACGGAGGGGAATTGTGTGGTATGTTGGGAGTTGAAGGAGGGGGGATGTCAAGTAAAAAAGGCGGAGGAATTGAAGTCAAGCTGGCCCTGAGGGTGACCTTACCCCAAACTGGGGATATATTGTATTCAAGTCAAGACTGATGCCGATTATATTCGGGGATGGGGCAATGGGAGGCTGAGGAAAACAACCCAATAAGATTTATCCAACTGAATGTATTTCTTTCTGACTGCCTTATTGCGGTTTAGAGCTTAGGGAAACTGAATCAAAATGTTTGTCATGCTAGCAAGCAGCGGCTGCACCATTTAACTTAAGAGCCTGATATTAAAAAACCTAGCTTTAAGGCATGCTTCTGGGGGCAAACTCTGGAGAGAAGGAACACTAGCTATCCATAAATTAATTCCACTTTTGGTGCCAGTAAATGTTGATTGTCCAGCTTAGAATATATGTGTATCTATCTATAGATATCTATATCTATAGATATCCTTTTTGTAGAAAGACGGAGTGGATGGCATGCATATTGTTGAGAAAATACTCAGATATTTTACATGAAATTTTTATGTTTGTATGTATGTATTTATTTATTTATTAGACTTCTGTTCTGCTCTACATCCCAGCAAGGCCAGACTCAGAGTGGCTAACATCCATTAAAAATATCTTCCAAAATCAACATATAATATACAAAAAAAATTCATTCCAATTAAAACCAACGTTCTCTGACATTAAAATCTAATTGGCGCTCAGTCGTCGGTGCACAGGTTTTGTGGCTTATTTTGAATTATTTCTTAAAACAATGTATGTGTGTTTCTTCTAGACTCTTCAGCTATCTAGGTTCCCATTACCATCTGTTTTTCATACCTTGTTAATCAAGTGAACAGTCTCTTCTGAAAGTTGTAGATCGCAGTGCCAATCTAAATTGCTAAATCTCTTCAGATCTCAGCATCTTTAATATACCAACATACCTCATTTTCCAAGGTCATTATACTCACAGCATCCCTTTACACTTTCCTTGGGAGGGGGGCGTGGCATGCATGTTAGCAGAACTGCTAGGAGAGATTCTGGGATAAATTTGATTCAGAGATTCAGTCTGTTGTGAGAAATGAAAGTGGTTTCCTTACTCAAAATAGCTCCTTAACATACCAGGCTGAATGAAGCTGTATGTTTGTTAACTAACTTGCCTTGCAACTCAATTATCTTTACATCTGTTCCTCTAAACACCTCTGATCCTTAAAGTGCTTACTCATGAGAAGTTCTGTTAAAGTCAGTGAAACCCTTGAGTGGTGATTAGTTTTATCACTGCAGCCTGAACCCAGATTTTCAATGGTGAATGGTTTCGAGCTGATTGTGCATTAGCATCTCCCAGCTAAAATACAATGTGTGATCTCAGACAATGCTGCAGGTGAATTATATGTGAATTATAAGGAACATCCACCCCAAGCGTATGTTCTGTAGCAAAATAGCTACTGCATAGTAGGTTGCATTCAGATATCATGACAAGCTGTAATTAAACTATGATGAGGCGCAAATGCGGTTTGTTTCTGTGCTCAAAGGGATCCCTCATTCAGCTCGTTCAAGCACCTATTTAAAGTGACTTGTGGATAAAGGTTCTTCAGTGAGTTTGTGTGCTTCACAGAAGCAAGGATTCATAATAGGGTTGCCATCCTCCAGGTACTAGCTGGAGGTCACCTGCTGTTACAACTGATCTCCAGCTGATAGAGATCACTTCAGCTGGAGAAAATGGCTGCTTTGGCAATTGGACTCTATGGCATTGAAGTCCCTCCCCTCCCCAAATTCAACCCTCCTCAGACTCCGCTCCAAAAAAACAGTTGCTTTGATATTTTCCAAACATTTGGGCAATCACTTTGAATTCTGTATATTCAGTACGTCTGATCAATTGCAGAAAAATACTCCCCATGCTGAACATCTGCATCTTCTTTGATGCTGGTCAATACATTTTTGTTCCCCTGGTTGCGACATCCTCATTGCTGTTTAATCTGATTGGCTGTGATGACGCGTGTGATTTTATTCAGTAGCTTCTTGGGGTCTGAGGTAGCATCATGACATAATCAACAATGTCTTGTGGGATGCCACAGAGCAAATCTTTTTAAACGCAGCTGGAGCATTAAGAAGGGAAATGACACGGAGGAGGAGCAGCAGTTATGGGGACATGGTAGTCCGCAGCAAAACTAAACAGATATTTTTGAAACATATGTCAAAAGCAGGAGACACTTTTGACCCTAAATGAACATGAAACAGAGAAAGTAGTTTTGGTTGATAGAAAAAAGTATGGCAGCCCCCATGATAAAAGCAGTTATCAAACAATTTTGCCAACCATCAGTGCTATTAAATAAATACATATATGAGATGGCATAGCCATGTGAGCACTAAATACATAAATAAGAAGAAGAGTTAGTTTTCATATGCCGACTTTCTCTAGCACTTAAGGAAGAATCAAACTGGCTTACAATTGCTTTCCTTTCCCCTCCCCACAACAGGCACCTTGTGATGTAGGTGGGACTGAGAGAGCTCTAAGAGAGCTGCGACTAGCCCAAGGTCATGCAGCTGGCTTCATGTGGAGGAGTGGGGAAACCAACTCTGTTCAGCAGATTAGCATCTGCCGCTCATGTGGAGGAGTGGGGGATCAAACCCGGTGCTCCAGATTGGAGTCCACCGCTCCAAACCACCACTCTTAACCACTACACCATGCTGTGTAGTGGTTTATTTACAATAAGCATTGTAAATATCAAATAACTGAATGTGTGTTTTCCACCAGTGTGGTTTGTTTGTTTCCTCCTGTGGAGTTGTATTGATCTATTGAAAATTACTAATGAATGGAACTGGTTTAACCAAACTCAGTTCCAAGCCACTATGGGAATACTGAAACAAATGCCACATTGCTGAAGAACCAAAACTTCAGCTGCAATAAAGTGATAATCTTTACACGCCTCAGAGAGTTCTCAGTTTTGTATTAATCTGTAATCTCATTTAATACAAGTATTGCTATTAAGTTCCTTAACAACGTCATCTAGCTTTATTGTGAAAAAGCAAAACCACATTTTACTTTGTAACTATATTTCAGTCAATATCCAGTTTGTACATTTTTTTAAAGTTCTTTGTTTGTTTGCATTTTGATGTATAATGAATCATAACATTGTCGACTTAGGCCCGTTCATTTGGATTTTACAATTTCCCTTTTTCGTCCCCGTTTCTATGGAAACCTGAATTGGTATGACAACTGAGAATAAAGACATGAAAACAGTTCTTCAAGGATATAAATGATCTCAGCATAGAATTCCATGGATTATATACCCGTCAGAAACAATCTAGGTATTAGCATTTGAGCTGTGTATATTCTCAACACTGCATTGCAAATTTTGTGGAGGAGCTGTAGAAGGGCCATGGCCTAATTTGCTAGTCTGTTTTTATTAGTAATTCACTTACCTAGATTAAAAAAGACTGATATATTCTGGGTGAGCAAAATAGAAAGAACATATGCATAAGGTTATAAAAATACTTGGAACAGAACAAATATTATGATAGAGAATGTGTGTGCAAGCTTGTGACAGGGTGTGTGACCTACCACACTGGATTTCCGCAAGGATTAACATTCCCTCTTAGAGCCCATTCCTGAGTGAGGAGTTGTTCCCTAGTGGCTGGAGGTTGTGCATCCGCACCGTATCCAGAGCAGCTTTCTGCCAGTGCAGCAAACTAAAAGAAAAGAAATAAAAATTATTTTATTCTTAAATCCCTGTTTAATTCCCCATTCCATTCCACGGGGCTGTGCCATGATTATGTAGGCCTATTTCAATGCCTGCAAAATGGCACTTTTAGAGCCCAAAAGGGATTAGGGAGGTGCTAAAGGCAGCTCCGCCCCTGGACACGCCCCTGGACTGCCCTCCAGGATGCCAGGTGAGATATGCCAGGGAAATGCCAGCGGGAGGCTGCCCCGGTGTCCGAGAGCCAGAGGAGCCATCTTAAGTCACCCTACGTTGGCGTCTGTGCCACTTTGCATGGTGCAAGTGGCATGGATGCTGGCGTAGGGGTCATGCCAACTCCTATGGGCATTCTTCCCCCCTTTTAGGGATGGGCTCCCCTTCTAAACAGCAAAGCAAAGATTAATAGAGCCAGTATGAATGGCTCAGTCTAGATGATACATACTCCCCAAGCAACTTTGTGCTTCCTTTTCCCCAGTATTTGTCAACACTTCTGGTTTGGTACTAAATATATACCCTATCGACATTGCTGGAAATTCCTGTATGGACCCAGCCTCAGTTTTTTCTTGAGGCTTCTGCTAGCACATGCATAGGTTTTGATGCCTCTTATCTTGAAAATAAATAAGAGCTAGACAACCTCATGTTTATCTCATACTGTTTGTTCATGATGGACAATGGACAAAACGATTTGCCAGTTATGCCTTTAAATATTCATAACCACAATGTCCATGATATGACTCAAAGCAGAATAATTAATATTAGCTAAAATACAATATCAGTAGAAGCACCACTTAAGGGTGGTGTTGCATCAGAAAATTCTATCTGGCTCAACAAAATTTTCAAACTGACCTTAGAGGAAGTTGTAGTCTAGCCTTTATACACATAAAGAATTTCAAATAAAGGCATGCTCTTAAGAAGCTGATAACTGCAACCTAACCATTTATATAGTCGAAAAACTGTTTTTCCCCCCATTTTCCCCCAGGGTTTTTTCCCTAGGACACCACATCTATAAACTATATTTTCATATTGCATGTTTTGAATGAGCTAAATCTTGTCTTAAAAGCATTTTATACATTCTAAAAGACAAAATATTTCAGAGGAGTTTATTTTTCAGTGCTTTCTCAGATTTGTAGTTTTTCCAGTTTTTTATGGATGTTCACATCTTGATGGAAAACTTGAGTCTTCACTACATGACATTTACCTTGCTGGTAATCACATACCAGTCTTATTTTCCATGCAGATCAACAGGGGACCGGCATAGACTGATGGGGGAGGGGTGGGTCCCGGCTTGTATGGTTTCCCCTGAGAGAAAGGACCAGGAACCCTGCCGCCTTTGCTACATCCGCCCTAAGGATTGTGCTATAAATTTCCATGGATGCAAAATAGGACTCTAATCTGGAGAACTGGGTTTGATTCCCCACTTCTCCACATGAAGCCTGCTGGGTGACCTTGGGCCAGACACAGTTCTCTCAGAACTCTCTCAGCCCATGCAGAGGCAGGCAATGGCAGACCATTTCTGAATGTCTCTTGCCTTGAAAACCCTACGGGATTGGCATAAGTCAGCTGTGACTGGACGGCACACTCACACACAAAATATCCTACCATGATGGGAACCACTGAAAACACTCAGTTTCTGAAATTACAGTCTAGATAGTTGTGAAATTCCCATGGGCAACCAATCGGTAGTGCATACTCTGCAGGAAAATTTGATTATGCAAATTAAAGATATTTGCAGAATAATACATCTACTCCTCCACACCCCTCTTCAGGGTGGAGAGAAGTTGAGAGAAACTGGGAGAAGCTGAACAGATTCCTAGAGAATCCATTGTTTTACAAAGGAACTTGGCAGTCACTGAGACAGTCCAAAATGATTTGCCAGAGAGGTTACCTTCTTTATAAATGTTGATAAATAGATGTTAGATTTAACCAATGGGTTACTTCTGTTTAATTCTTATCGAAGTTGCTTCATGGTAGACTTCAGATGTGCCATTTTTTAGCATATTGGTTTTTGTTTACCCTGCTTTGTAGATCAGAAAATGTTTGCAAACGCATATATCATGCAGGACACTTGCAATGGAAATGCAGATGTCTACATCTGCCTGTTGATTGTACATGTGATGGTGGTAAGCCTTGGTGTGCTTCTGCATGATGCATGAAATGACCTTTTGCAACACTCCTAAAGTAAATGTTTGGAGTGTCCTTCAGGTGATCTTGTTCCACTGTCCTCTCCCTGTTATTGCATGTCTTTTGTTTCTCTCTCATGCTATTTGTTTTTCTATTCATCTGACATATTGTTCTGCATTATTTTCTAGTGCTCTCTTGATGTCTCTAGCTTGTGTACAATCATTATTATTTGTTTTTCCCCCTATTCAATTAGAGTCGAAAACTGTCACAGAGCATTTTTCTTTGTTTTTTCTCCTCGGAAGTGGCTGTCTAGAAGATAGTAAGTGAGACAGATTTACTTAATGAAGTTCTCAGGCAATGAAAAAATGCATTTAAACAAACAATGCATTATCTGGGCATTGCAACATTATATTTACTCTACTGGCTGCAACTGCACAAATTGGGGACAGTCAAAGCACAGGAAATTCTGGAGGTCAGAGACACTTATTGCAGCACATTTTGCGGGGCAGAGATGTAAATACTTGTATAAATACTTGTTTGCAACTTTAGTCATAAACCGAAAAGTCCTTTGTAGGGCGGTGCATATCGATAAACTCAAACCAAAAATAAACCCAAAATTAGCCGTTTCAGCAATATTTGGGTTTAATTTCAGCCAAATACCAAAACTTGGGAATCTACTCGAAGCCGAATAGGCAATTCATGAAAAGTCAAATACATATTCAGCTTTTTTGGGTTTCAACTATTTGCCTTTGATCAGATGCACAGCTCTGTGCTTTCTCTCATTTTTCTATCTTTGACTGGTTTTGTTAGGGCCCCATAGTTAGGGCCCTTTTGAAGTAGGAGCAGTGTAATCAGAGCCTGCTCTCAAACTGAAGGTCGCCCCAAATAGAGGCTTCATTTCTGTGCACTGTGACCATCTCTTGAAATCAGATTTTTTATGAATATAGTAAAGGACAGTTCACAGGAATTCATTTGCCACCAAAAGAAGTGTTTTCTGTGCCTTATTTCTCTTGCATTTAAGCTGTTTTCCTCAGTTTGGAAGCTAATTTGCAAGGACATCATGCTATGCGCCCCAGATACGGATGGGGTCCCAGACTTTGAGGCATCAGCCTGCCAATCTGCTCTTTTCACCAGCCGTCAGCAACACTGATCTTTTGAACCTGAAAACCGGTTGATAGCTCAGTTCACAAAACCTGGAGGATAGGGGCGACCTTTTTGCGGGCCCATAAAATTGGATCCCCTGTCCCAAACTTCACCACACTTCAATATCCATCTAAGGAGAGTTCCTTGCAGCTATGCTGCATATTTGGTGACTCTACCTCCAAAAATGCCCCCACAGGACCTTCGGGGGGAAATCCCCACAGACTATAATGGACCCATATTTTTTCAATAAACCTGGAAATAAAGCCGAATACCCATGTATGGGTATGGTCATGGGTATTTGGCTTATTTAGGGTTTGCCAAAAAATGCAGGCCCAATAAATCCAAACCTGAAATTTACCTTTTTTTTTTTTTTTTTTGCACAACCCTAGTCCTTTGGTTGATATGAAATCAAGCAGAAGTCCAGTAGCACCTTTAAAAGAAAGAATAGTTATTTCATCATAAGCTTCTGTGAAGCAGAGCTCACTTCATCAGGTGCCTAGTACATACATCCATAGGAGATATATTTGCTGTTTGATTGGTTATTGTTTCTAACTTGCCAGGCTTTGTAATGTCTCCCCATTCCGATATTTTTGTTGCTTATCACTTGAAATATAAATATACCTCCTAGGGATGTACATTCAATGCATGTGATGATCAGAGCTCTGCCTCACAAAAACGTATGCTGAAATCAATCTTGTTTGCCTTTTAGGGGCTACCGGACTTTTGCTGCAACAGACTAATGGTGCAATCCTAAACAGAGTTACAGCCTTCTAAGTTTATTGGAGTCAATGATACAGTGTACTTTTTGCTTTCAATCTTGTCAATGTTACAGTACAATCCTAAGTAGAGTGACATTCTTCTAAGCCCATTGACATCAATATTAACCCTATCTTCCATATACTGATTTTCAGCAATATGCTGTATTTAGTATGTCAATAAATAGCTTATTCGGGTACTGGGATAGGGGTGGAGTGACATTATTCTTAGGACCAAACAAAATGATATAGCATCTCTGAGGATGCCATCACCACTTTACTGCTGGAATTCCCTCACTTTAAAAATGCTGCAGGGGGCTGATTGAGCTCAGGACTGCAGCATGCTATGTTTTGGCTCTTGAAAATTGCATAGGGAGAGACAGGAGCCCCTCTCCCCCAACCCATGCCATGGTACCCAGCAGGATTGGGCCCCTGTGGCACTGGTAAATTGAGGAAATTCTAGTGGTAAAGTAGTCTACTTTGGTACTGAGACTGGTGTTGGCGAGGAATCTGTGACAGCACTTGTTGGGGTTCAGTTAACTGGCTGAGATGATGGACTGGTGTGTTGAGCTTTATAATCAGTTTCTTAAATGTGCAAAGAAATTATTGGAATTACTGTGTGTTATTATGAGATATTTGAGATGTTTAAGGCTGCACAAGTTTGGAAGTTAGACCTATTTAAATGGATATAATTTCCTTCTGAGGAAGTTAGGATTAAACTTTAAGGCTGTGGTCTTTTTCATGCTTCATTGACAATAAGTCATGTAAAGCAGTGAAACTCCACTGAAATTAATAGAAAGTCATTGTGCATGTAAGCATCCTAACTCTTACTTCAGTGACTAAGGTCTTTTATGCATGGGCTCTTTGACTTACTTTCTCCACTTGTCCGACTCAGTTTTTCGTTGGAGTTATGCTGAGTTTTCCATCCCTTAGAGATGACCTCACACCCAGCCCGCGCAATGTCTGGGTCTTCCCGATCCTGTTGTAACACGATTCTTCGATCTCCCCTGAGATCAGCCTGGGTCAAATTGTCCCCATTTCCATGCATAAGCCAAAGCATGGGAGAGGGGAGCTGGGGTGTGTGTGATGTTTTTCACACAGTAAGCACTACAGCCAATTACAAAGCATCATTTTCAAAAGGCAGGTACTCAGACCCTTCCGGATTTCTGCTGGTGATTCTGCAGTACTCTGGAAACCCCAGGACTTTCTCCAGGGCAAACAATAACATGCATAGCATTTTTAGGATTCGGAACAGAAAAGTGTGGGTCAAGAGAGCCTTGAACCCCAGGTAAAACTCCCATGCATAAAAAACCTAAGAGGACTGTCCATGTCTACTCACTAAGGCTAAATGCTATAATCTAACAGCACATTCCTGAGATTCGGCATGCATGGATGGCGAGGAGGTGGCGCTACCGCCCCACATGCTGAAACAGGGCCTTTTTGTTTTCAAAGAACCTACGCTGATCATTTTTTGTGAAATGGGGCCTTTTTGTGTGAAATGGAGCAGCCTCGCTCTTCTCCGCACTGGTGTTCACAAGGCGAAAGGGGACAGGAACACCTTCCGGGACACCAGGACGTCTCCTGGGATGCCGGCGCAGGCCTTTACACCGGCGAGACACCAGCAGAAGGCCCAGTCAGTGTCCCGTGATGGCGCTGCCATGGCAGCACCCAGCACCTGGAGTCCGGGCCTTCCCGCTGGCGTTGGGTCCACTAATGCCGGCATAAGTTGCCCAGATGCTGGTGCGGGAGGCCTGAATGCCAGTGCAGCGCCTTCCTGGCCTCCTAAGAGCTTTTGCCCTTCAGGCTCAGGAATGCGTTGTAAGGTGTGTTTGTACTTTAGTTTTTAACGGAGAAAAATAAGAATCTCTTTCATGGAACCTTCTGCTTGCATGTTAATTGAAAGAAAGAAAAAAGAGCCATTTACTGCTGAAATGACAAAAACAGAGACCATATGGCACAGTGCTTTGCTCTGTCTTTCTCTCCCAGACAAGCTTTGGTGTTGTCTCAGAAGAGATGCTCAGCAAATCCTGGCATGTGCAAAGGGACAGGGAAAGAGATGTTTCTTGTGAGCCTTCTCCAGCTTTTTTGTCATTGTTAACAGGAGGAGATGCAAAGTAACTGTCAGATAGCACAGCAATTAACATGTTTGATATGCATAATTAGCAAACGGTTTGCATAATCTGCAAATTAGGTTACCCAGATTTGCGGAACCTTGACTATGGCAACCCTGGGTACACTTTAGATTAACAGACAAGCTATCCTCTTCTATTCGTCACCCCTGTCCAAAATCTCTGGGCTCTGCATTCACCTTGCTCTGAGCTCCACCCATGACCCAAAGAGCCCACCCATGATGTGGGAACAGGAAAAACTATACCAGGGCCAAAGACTGAAGCCTAATCTCTTACGAGGCCAAAGAAGTCAGCTCCGTGTTACAATGAGGCTACAATGAGACGTCTCCGAGCTAGCATTACTCAGCAACCAAGGCAGATTAGAGTCCTACCATAGATACAGTTGAGAATGAAGCCAAAACAACAAACACACGGATGCTCTTCTGAGTTCTGTACAGCCAAGTGTTGCTCTGACAGCTTTACAAGCGGAGTTAATAAGAACTAAAAGCAAAGTCGTGGGCAAGCCTCAGAGCAGTGCTGCTGATCAGTCCGCCATCTTGGAGACCTCTCCCAAAGAATGAAGCAAGAGTACTACTTCAGAGACATATGCAAAAGGTGACCTTTTTTTGCAGGATGCTCGTTGTTTTCAAAGAAGAGTGGTGGCTGAGAGCATCCCTGTGGTTCAGATTCCTGTAAGGAGAGGGGATCTCTGATTTGACACACCTTACAGTGTCTCATTAGAGTTCTTCTGTGGCCTGTGATCCCTACAAATAAAGAACATACAAAACTTGAATGTATTCTATCATGTATGAAGGATGCATGTATTTTGGTCAAGCATGGATTTCCCTTTCAAAATACTGCCATGGAGGTGCCTGTTCAGCTCCAGGAGCTTCCTGCAGGTATTTTACAGGGAAATGTTCCATTTGATATACCCGTGTACCCTTCAGACTTGACAAAAGGTGTGTGCCTCTTGCCCTTAATGTGTACCGGGGTAGAAAATAGATTGCATGAAACAATCTTGGCAAGTCTATATTATTTATTTATTTATTTATATTTAATGTCTGCCCCGCCCTTTCCTGACACTCTCATGACCCTCTCTGTAGAGCAAGGATGGGGAACCTCAGGCCCGGGGGCCATATGCTGCCCCCGAGGACATTTTCCATGGCCCTCGGGAGCTCCGGGGCCAGGTGTGTGTGTGTGTGTGGGGGAGGCGTGGAGGCTGGGGCCTGGTTGCGTGGGGCCGGCTGGTGTGTGTGCGGAGGGGAAGGCTTTTCTTTCTTCCTCTTTTTCTGTCACTCTCCTTTCTCTCCCTCTCTCCCTCTTTTTCTGTCTCTTTTTCTGTCTCCCTCCATCCTTTTCTTTCTTTCTCCCCCTCCCTCCATTTCTTTCTCCCTTTCTCTCTCTTTCCCCCTCCCTCCCTTTTCCTCTTTCTCTGTTTTCTTTCCTTCCTCCCTTCCTTCCCTGTGGATTGGATGCGGGCTGCTCAGGCCCACCGCTGGCTGCCGTCCCGCCTGGGTGCCCTCCAGGCCTTCTCTGCGTGGCCTCCCCTGGGGTTGCCAACCTCCAGGTGGTGGCTGGAGACCTGGCAACCGTCGCCTCCCCCCTGCCGGGAGATCTACACCTGGTTATGGCCCCCGAATGATGTTATAAACGTGCAAATGGTCCTTGGTAGGAAAAAGGTTGCCCACCCCTGCTGTAGAGTAATCACTGGGTTGGATCTGCTAGTGTGTTTCCATGAGAGGGAAGCATTTCTGCCCACAGAGCATGACTTTCTTGCCTCCCGCTGCAACCAAAGCTGCCCTCTGTGGCGTTCTGGGAGCCCCTTTGGGCTACAGTGGGAGGAGGGAGGTGAAACTGTCAACGTTCAACAGACGGAAATATGCTGCTGGCTCCATGCCATTGCCTGCAGCACAGCCCAAGTAAAAGGGCCATTGGTGTGTATTAAGCATGTTGGATCTTTGCTTTACCTCATGAGATCAAGAGAAGAGGAAATGGAGTTATATATCTTCAGGGAAAGAAGAGAGAGATTGTCTGAGTCAGGCTCATCTTTGAGAGGGTATTAGTATCGATGGCAGCTTTGTAAGTTAAGTGGACTGAGCGACAGTCGTGTACATGTCCTTTTTGGCTTCAAGTGTCAGGAGGAATTCAGGGGAATATTAAGAGTGTTATCTTCCATCTTCTATTAACATTTGCTATATACACCTTGAAGAAAGCCTGTACAGTTGTTACATTTCATTTTGAAAAATGGTGGAAAAGGGTGGCTCTGTAAGGGCTTTATCGTGAAGTGAAAGACATGAAAAAAGAGGCAGTCAATGGTCAGATGCCTGTTGTGGTGCCCTTATAGATTATGCAGTGCAACATTTAAGAATTGTTTTTATTTCAATAGAAGTGGAATGGCTTTCTTAACCATGACATTTTTTTTTCTGCAACATGTTAATACGCAATCCTCGATAAAGGAGTTTTGGGATAATACAGTATTTCACTATATAGAAAGAGAAGGGGTAACAAATAATTGAAGCTTGCTAAAAGCCTATACCTGTAGCTTATATTTTATCTGCTCTACCATCTGGGTTTAGAAGGTGTAGGAAAATTCAGGAAACATGGACCATCTTGAATAAAAATATGTATTTACTGATTTATTAAAACATATCCTGCCTTTCTTCTTGGTTGTGGAGACGTCAAATAGATGAAGTGCTGTTTGGGGCTGAGGCAAAAAATGGTTTATCAGAGTGATTCCTAGCCATCTCCATCCTCTAATCTTGAACCTCCTAGCTTTTTATAATTCTTGTGTTGTGTGTGTGTGTGTGTGTGTGTGTGTGTGTGTGTATCTTAGTGTATGCATGCTGTTCTGCCATAAGCACGTAGGACTTTTGGTGGCATTAGGCCAGCTCTCATCTGGTGTGAAGAGTTAGAAGATTTCAACTAAAGGGGCAGCAAGATTGAAAGGGCTACTCTTGGATATGCTGAAGAACTAATTGCATAAAAGAAGTGCTTTTTAAGCAAGTTTGTTGTAGTTACTTTTATACCTCATTAAAAATGCAGCAGTGTTATAAACAGAGGAAGTTGGATCCCACAATCCATCAGCAGAAGATTGCAGTGGAAAAACTCACTTAGGAAGTATCATGTTATCTCCCATGTTGTTTAATATTGATAGAAGTCCCCTTAATGACAGAGTCCAAAGTTTTGGAATAGGTTGTCATCAGTATGCTGGTGACATTCAGCTATATATTACTCTAAATGTCTCTGTCCTGGCCCAGTATCTTAATGTGTTCATTACTACGTTAAAACTAAAGCAAGTGTTTTCTTCTGCTCTCTTGATTAGCATTTGAAAAGTTCCTGAAGTGCACTCTCCCCTTCCCCCAAACAGTTGGAGCCCAGTTAGTCTTTTTAGTGTAGATGACTTCAATGGGACACCTTGTACCTTCCAGCAATTAGCATTACCAAAGCATTCAAGCGTTGTGTTATTCTGGAGCAAATGTGCTGATTACCTTTAAGAGTAGTATTATGCTATTCTTGAGCAGCCCTACATATGCATCCAAATTATATTTAAAAGGTGGGTGGAGAATCATGATGGCAACATGACAACTGCAGCATCTGGTGTTGAAAGGGAAACCATAGCTAACAAGGGTGAAAAACTGGATTGCCCTGTACCATATGGAATCTTTGTTGCAAGCGGAAATGAAGCAGCAATTGCACTGGCAATATGATCATCACCAGAAAAAAAAAACATTGGGCGCGTTCACACATGCCAAATAATGCACTTTCAAGCCACTTTCAGTACACTTTAACTATCATTTGCAAGTGGATTTTGCCATTTCACACAGTAAAATCCATCTGCAAAGTGGATTGAAAGTGCATTTTTTGGCATGTTTGAAAGCGGAGATTGTGTGGAATCAGCCATGATTGGAATCCAGAGGAGGGGAAGAGGCATCTGTCTTTCCTAAATGGTATATCTGATGGCTTTGCGTGGTCCCTCTTCTTTCTATGAACATAAATCATATTAACATAAAGTGATTGATGTACAAACATCTGAAATCAAAATACATTTAATACATTAGGTGTTGACTCTCACTGTTTTTGTAATCCCCCATGTAATGATTGTAGCCCGAACTAGGCTGTAGTATTTTTGTATCATTCATCAGACAATCACTCTGCCTTGCAGTAAAGTGTTATACTTTGAAATGCCTGACTTGTTCAGCTTTTGGATGTTCAGGCTGTTTGAACGCGTTTCCAGTTCTACTTGGCAGAAATAGATACTAATTTGAAACCGCTAATGCTAATATCCGGAAACATAGAAGCCATTAGGGCTCTGCTGGGAGTTTCGATTGACAATGTGTCCATTAATGGAGAGGAAATGTAGAAAGATGATCTTCAGAAGGAAACCCAATGTAAGGGTAAATAATCTTTCCCCCCAAAGTCATCTTTTTCCTTTGGCTTAGAAGCTTTTCCTAGCAGGTCTTACGGCACTGCAGGGGATGGATGAATGAGATTGGCAAAATTACACAAGGACATGGTAACTTCTTTATTTCTTGTGGGTCTAACGGTAACTGTGGGGGGAGGATATTTATCGTAATTCCTGTGATCAAATTGGCAGCTGCACTGCATTTTAGCTTTGAAAGCAAGTTGGCAGATCCAATAATCTGAGTAGTTTGGCCATTAGGAAAAAGTTAACCTTATTTAGGAGGAGGTGGAGTCTATGATTCATAGAACACAAAAGCAATAAAAAAACTAGAACTGAGAACATTATCAGCGTAGGTCCTTTGAAAACAATAAAAGTTGTGCAAGAGCAGTGGCTTGCTTTCCATTTCAGTGAAGCTTGTGTAGAGAAACACTCTTGATGGACTGGTACTACATGTGACTGCCAGCTAGGGTTGCCAACCTCCAGGTGGTGGCCGGAGATCTTCTGCTGTTACAACTGATCTCTAGCTGATTGAGATCAGCTCACCTGGAGAAAATGGCCGCTTTGGCGATTGTATTCTATGGCATTGAAGTCCCTCCCCTCCCCAAACCCCACCCGCCTCCAAAACCTCCCGCCAGTGCCAGCAGTAGCCCTGCTTGGCTGAGCCTTGGGTTTAAAACAGTGGTTCCCAACCTTTTTTTGACCAGGGACCACTAGGACTTTTTTGTTCGGTGCAGGGACCCCAAGGTTCAAAATAACAATTCCGAGAATTTGAAAATAAACTTTAATCATAACTGTTAGATAAACATTAAACTTAGAATAATATTTGAATATTTTTTTTATAATAGAGAACTTTTAATTGAAAATATTAATTTATTATGGGTTTATAACTTTGTTTCGCAGACCTTAATTTAGTTCTCGCGGACCCCTGGGGGTCCGTGGACCCCCGGTTGGGAACCAGTGGTTTAAAAGAAGGTGGAGGAGCAGTTTCATAAGAAAAACAGTTATCTACACCAACAGGTTTCTCTCAAAGCAGACCTTGCTCCTCCCACCCCAGACTCCACATTTAGACTACATAGATTTTCAGTTCTGAGTGGACCATTTTAACATTCTCCCATAGGTATTCTCATCCAAACTTATGTGAAGTGATTTTTTGTGACATGTTGTCCTGAAGGGCACAACATGAACCTTAATAAATGTAACATTCAGTTTAGTAAACAACAGTACTATACCTACAGGGATCATCAGAATAAACAGGTAAGAGTCAAACTGTGACAGATGCTTGTTTACAGGATCTCAGGGGACAAGCCATGGTACGGGCTGCATTTCTGAATCAGGGCGACAGCTAAGATCGGAGAGCTGAGCATACTGTGGAGAGTAGGGGTGTAAATTCGGATATGCCAAACCGGAAAAAAGCTGAAAAAACTGTTTTGGCTTTTTTCGGCTATTTTTTTTCAGCCGGGAAAAAAAGAGGCACCATTTTAATGGAACCAGAAAGTCAAAGCGGGGTTGGGGGGACAGATTCCCCCCCCCCTGATTTTTCTGGTCCATTATCTTTGCAGATCTGGGGAGGGTTTGTTTGTTTGTTTTTTAGTTAGAGCCACCAAATTTGCAACATAGCTGCAAGTGGCTGTCCTTATAAGAATTCTTAGGTTTGAAATAATAATAATAGTAATAGTAATAATAGTAATACTTTTTAAAAAGTATTATTAGGTTTGGTGAAGAATGGATCATGGGGTCCAGCTTTATGGGCTCCCAAAGAGGGTGCCTCCATCCGTCCTCCATTGGGAACAATGGAGGAAAATTGGGGGGGGGCATAGAATTGGACCCCCTGACCTTCAGTGCCAATGAAGGGTCCAATCAGAGTATCCCCTCAGGCACTGGCAGAGTTACTGGGAGACAGCTACTTGCCCTTGGCTGCCAGGGACCCTGCCAGGGGTGTAGGGGTGGTGAACCGGGTTGGTTTCCCCCACTCCCATTCATGAAGCCAGCTGGATGACCTTGGGCTAGTCACAGCTCTCTTAGAACTCTCTCAGCCTCACCTACTTCACAGGGTGTCTGTTGTGGGGAGGGGAAGGGAAGGTGATTGTCAGCTGGTTTGATTCTTCCTTAAGGGGTAGAGAAAGTCGGCATATAAAAAACAACTCTTTTTCTCCTCCTCCTCCTCTAGAACTGCGGCCCACCAGGAAATGTCCTTGGAGGTGAAATGGCCAGTCCACCTCTGATTCACAATGCCATTTCAATTGTTATTTCCCCTGATAATTATTCATGAAGTATTTGAAAATGGAGACTGAATTCCAGACTTTATTACAAAATTATGAGAGAGATCTCTTTAAAATATCAGAAGCTGAAGCCACACCATGATCTGATCCTGCTGTGACATAAATGAAAACATAGCAGTATCATAAACAAAAAAACACAGAGAAAAATTATTTCCTGGACGGTCTAGTTTTAAAGATAAATCTTGATTGGGAAGAAATGTAGAACAAGGGCCATAGTTTATTGATCTATGAAAACTGTTTGTCAAATAAGTCTGTCACAGTTCGTGCTGAACAATCTTACCAAGATGAAAATGCACAAAAGGGCTTTTCCGTACTGCCAGCCTAGAACGTGTTTGCCCCCCGGTGGAGGTATAGAAAAGTACTTCATAGGAGCTTTTATTGGGTGATTGAAATCTCCCATCTGAGAACATACAAAGAGTATTTCAGAGCGCCTACCTTATTGTTTTGACTACTATGTTTTGCTTTACATTTATACTTATCACTGTCTGGTTCTCCAGGTCCCTAGATGTGTATCAAACCCCTTGGCACGCCTAGAAACTGGGATGCTAAGAGCAGAAGCAAGAGTGTGCATATCATCCTTCCTCCTATGGTTAAAAATAAAACTCAATCCCCGTGGTCTTCTTCCCCTGATTCTAATTGACAACTTTGAATCCAAATGGCAAAAGGCCGTGAAAAGCAAGCTGGAGAGTCTGGGTCTCTCCCCCAGGCTTTGCTGAAGATGGGTAGAGACCAAGCAAAGAAAATTATAACCCAGATAGTTAATGATATTGAAAGGCAGATTGACTTGCTGAGGGCACCCGGATTTATGTCCGCCCCTATGACCAGATACATTCCGGCCCCAGCTGCCTACCTTTCCATTTTGGAAATCCACACCCACAGAAGGGCATTCACTCTAGCCAGGTATTCAGTCCTACCTTCTGCGGTCTTACAGGGAAGGTATAATAAGATCCCAAACTCAGAGAGATTTTGTCCATGCAATTCTGGGGAAGTTGAAACACTGGATCACATGTTTCTTAGATGCCCATTCTACAAGGTTGCCCATTCTAAGCTGACTCGATCCATGTCTGAGAAAATTTCAGGATATCCTGATAAATTTCAGGTTAGGAAGCTCCTCTCGGAGGAAAATCCCCACCAAATTAGTGTGCAGCAATCTATAAACTTCGTCAAAGTCTGTTACGATAAAATCCAAAGAAATTACAGAAAACGAAGAAAAGAGGGGGTTTTAAAAAAATATGTGTCAAAATGTTTATTTTTTACCTAACTGTAAATTATTTTAATTATATATACTCTTTCAGTTTAATATTACATAACTTTTAAATAATATCAATGTACCCGTGGTAACATTGCTGTTATGTTCCTAATCTTTTTTGGCGCAATGCCGCAATAAATGTACTTTGACTTTGACTACTTATCACTGTTGCCAATGGGTTATTTTATGTTATCCTTGTATATATGATCATTCACTTGCGCAGAAATAGACTATATAAAACAGGTTAATTTTAGACCTACTTAACTGGATCTTTTTGCAACTCAGCTATCTGTTTAAAAGTTCACAGAGCGACTAGGACTGCACGCATGTAGCTCTGTTTCTTTTTTAAAAATCAAACCATTCAGTTATTTAGCAGGGAGTGGTAATTTGAAGAAGGGGATTTGTACAGTTTGACCTTCAGAACAGTTAATTGGCATAAGAATATAAGAACTCTTCTGAATCCAAACAGTGGTCTGTCTGGTTCGGCGTTCTGCTTCACACGATGGCCAACCCGTTGGCTTGGAGAGTCAACAGAGAACGGAGGCCTAATATTGTCTCATTGCACTGGTATTAAAGTTTGCGTGTGTGTAGTGTGTTAAGTGCCGTCAAGTCGCTTCCGACTCATGGCGACCCTATGAATCAATGTCCTCCAAAACGTCCTCTCTTTGACAGCATCGCTCAGGTCTTGCAAATTGAGGGCTGTGGCTTCCCTTATTGAGCCCATCGATCTCTTACTGGGTCCTCCTCTTTTCCTGCTGCCCTCAACTTTTCCTAGCATGACTGTCTTTTCCAGTGACTCTTGTCTTCTTATAATGTGACCAAAATAAAGTCTTTAAAGTTTACTGCCCCAGAATTTGGAGGGTACCTTAACTCACTATGGTTAGTAGCCATTGATTAATGTATCCTACTTGAATCTTTCTAATCCCCTTTTAAAACCATCTAGGCTTATGGCCATCAGTACATCCAACTGGTGCGTCTATCTGCTCTGAGTGTAGTATGCGCACCCTGTTTCTGAAGCTAGTTGGGCTTCAGCAGGCATCAGACAGCATGCTTTTCAAAAGTGCTAGACATGCTCACGGAGCTTAAAATAAGAAATAAGCTGACAAAGTGTGTCGAAACGTGACACGGCTGGCTTCACGTTCTCAATTGCGATACCATTTGCCTTCGGGTTCTCCTTGGATTTTCGTGCACCTATCTTTGCAATAGATTCTTTCATCTTGCTTGGAACCTTCGTGGTCAAGGTGCAGACGCTAGTGCATGTTGAAATCCTACTTGGACTTGCTCGCGTCAGTGTTGAATTGCAATTCCTTATTGTATTGTTCCCCTTGTATGCTTCTGTAACTATGATGCTCAATAGTCAGATAGCGTTTTATGTTTGAACTGTTTGATTTATGATGTTGGCAACAGCATGAGTTAATGCTATTAGTGCCTACAAATAAATAATATTTTTCAGTTTAAGATTCACCATTTTTCGACCTTTAATGTTGGAGCCTCCGTGCTGCCTTTTATGTAAAGTTACTTATTACTGGCACAGGTTGTTGTTTTTTCTGTTTGCTTAACCTCCAGGTATTAGCTGGAGATCTCCCGCTGTTACAACTGATCTCCAGCCGATGGAGATCAGTTCACCTGGACTCTATGGCATTGAAGTCCCTCCCCTCCATAAACCCTGCCCTCCCTAGGCTCCGCCCCAAAAACCTCCCACTGGTGGTGAAGAGGGACCTGGCAACCCTACCTGGTGAGGTATAGTTATGCAATGGAGAAGAAGGTTCCTGCATGGATGTGACGCTTGGCTTTTTCTTCATTAGGCTACATCTCCTGTTGCTCTATTTGTGCTTTTGGTCCCCAGTTCTCTTGGTATGTCTAAGACCCTGACCTTGACAGCGGTGTTGTCCTAACTCAGATCCCACTTCTTCTTATCACACTACTTCCTATTATGTGCTTGGAAAGCAATAAGTCCTATGCTCAGTGCAGTCCTGAGTCTGGAAAGGATGAAGCCCACCTGTTAAAATAGATGTCCCACACTGCAGGGGATAAAAATCACCATTATTTATGGTTATTTCCTTTATGCTTTAAAGTAAGGAAAAAAGAGTTGAACCCCTTGATAACAATTTTGAAATGCCAACTAATTGGACCAAAAAAAACCCATAATATACATGGCAATAAATAATTTTATAATAGTTCTTTATGCATCAGAGAATTCTGTTGTCAGGGCAGAAAAAATAGGAGTATATTTAAAGGATTTATAATATGCTTTAAAACTGCAGTACTATCAAAGGTGATGTTTGTGTTTTTATATTTGATGGATACATAAAAATGCATTTTTGGTTTTGACAGAATCCCCTAAATAAAATGTAAATGTAACGGTTTTCCTTAAGGACATTTACAATATCACACATGCTGCATGATAATAAAATCTCTTGTCACCAAGCCCAAAGGCTTGAACTTACAATGAATTTGGTATTTTTGTCAAGGGAATATTTCCAATTGATTTTGAAGGGAAATCTTTGAACAAGGCACAGGTTAATATGAGCGTTTCCCAAGAGCATAAGATCTGAGCAATGCAATATGACTTGTTCCCTGCTGCGATTTCAATCAATATGTAGTTATTAAAGTACATGCAGCACGGGACAAATAAATATGCACCACGCCAACAGGTTATGCACGACAGACAGATGGTGTGTGATTCCCCCCCTTTTTTATTTTTTGTTCACTATTGTTATTGTTTTTAATGAAAAACCAGAAGTACAATGAAGTTATTCATCAGAGCATTGCTGTTGCTGTGGTGAACATTTATTTATGCAAGCCTTGCCATCGTTCAGTCTCCAGGTTGGAGACTAGAGGCCCATCAAGTATTTACATGCTTAGATGATCACACTTTTAAGTTCATGGCCTCTAATTAACAGTGTGCAATACATTGATATGCTCCTGAGACTTGGAAAAGAAGTAGGCTGGAATTAATTGTACACATTTTGTTCAGGTGCCCAATTACATGCTTAGGGTTGCCAGGTCCCTATTCGCCACCGGCGGGAGGTTTTTGGAATAGAGCTAGGGTTGCCAACCTCCAGGTACTAGCTGGAGATCTCCAGGTATTACAACTGATCTCCAGCCGATGGAGATCAGTTCACCTGGAGAAAATGGCCGCTTTGGCCATTGGACTCGATGACATTGAAGTCCCTCCCCAAACAGTGTCACTGCTGCCTCACCGCTGCAGGACTGTGGTGGAAGGAAACACATCTGGCAAAGGTTGCCTCCCAGCCCTCAGAAGCTTCTGCTGCTGCAGCTACGGCTGTTTCTTCTTACATAGGTAAACATGTAAAAGAAAGCTGACCATTTTTTAAATAATTATGCTTAGGCCACAGGGAAATCTCAGTGAAAACTATAGAGCAGAGGAGTCGAACTTAATTGTTACGAGGGCTGGATATGACATAAATGTTACTTGGTTGGGCCGGGCCATGACTCGCCACCCCAGAATGGGGGGTGGCTGCCTCAGCTGCCTCACGGGCCGGTTAAGAGCTCTCAGGGGGCCGGATCCAGCCCTCAGGCCTTATGTTTGACACCCCTGCTATAGAGCATGCTAGTGAAGGGGGGGGGGAAGTGAAATGTGAATGAGCCATAGTGCAGTCATGTCTGAGAGCCAGATAAAGAACTGAGGGGAATGTTTGACCTAGTGATAAACAGCACTGTTTATGCATAGGCACTTTGACTTACTTTCTCCTCTGGTCAGACTCAGTTTTTCGTTGGGGTTATGCACGAGTTTTCCATCCTTTAGAGATGACCTCACACCCTGCCCACACAATGTCCAGGTCTTCCCGATTGTTGTAAAGCGATTCTTCAAACTCCCCCGAGATCAGCCCAGGTCAAATCATCCCCATTTCTGTCAATAAACCAAAGCATGGGAGAGGGGACCTGGGGGGGGGGATGTTTTTCTCACAGTAAGAGCTACAGTCAATTACAAAGCAGCATTTTCAAGGGGCAGGGACTCAGACACTCCCTGATTTCTGCTGGTGATTCTGCAGTACTCTGGAAACCCCAGGACTTTCTTCTGGGCCAGCAACAACTTCCATAGCATTTTTAGGATTTGGAACAGAAAAGTGTGGGTCAAGAGAGCTTCGAACCCCAAGTAAAACTCCTGTGCATAAAAGACCTGTGCTTTTAGTTGAAGTCTCCAAAAGTCTGCATTCCTCACCTCATAGGGCAAACTAACCTTTAACCTACATCATGGTGGTGTGTTTGAAGGCTGTCTTGTGTTTGCTGTAAACTCCTTATGGCCGCCATAACACACTGGCAGAAAACCTTTAAACATCTGGGGATCACGTGCCAGGGCTGAGGGCTTTGCAGCAGCACTTACTAATGTTCCACAGATCACCAGGCCATGAGCTTGAAGAGAATGAAAAGGACAGCACAGGAATTTCCTAGGTACTGCTGTTGTTTGATCAATCCAGGGCGGGGGCTGCCCACCAATCTACCTGGAGAGGTGGACTTTAGCTGTAGAACCTGGTTTGATTCCCCGCTCCTCCACATGAACGGTGGACGCTAATCTGGTGAACTGGGTTGGTTGCCCCACTCCTATTCATGACCTTGGGCTAGGTGACCTTGGGCTAGTCACAGTTCTCTCTCAACTCTCTCAGCCTCACCTACCTCACAGGGTGTCTGTTGTGGGGAGGGGAAGGGAAGGGGATTGTTAGCCGATTTCATTCTTCCTTAAGTGGTAGAGAAAGTCGGCATATAAAAACCAACTCTTCTTCTTCTTCTTCTTCTACAGTACTTGCATCACTTTCTAGGTCACTAAAGGATTTGAGGCCAAGATGTCTCTCTTAGTATTTAGTTTGAAATGAATGTGGATGAAGAAGATGAAAACAAGGGTCATACATAGGGTTGCCAGCTCTGGGTTGGGAAATACCTGGAGATTTTTGGGGGTGGAGCCTGAGGAGGGCAGAGCAGCCATTTTCTCCAGAGGAACTGATCTCTGTCGCCTGGAGATCAGTTGTAATAGCAGGAGATCTTCAGCCACCACCTGGAGGATGGGAACCCTAGTTATACAGGGCCTGCATGTGAAGAATATTATGTATTCACTATGCTTGATTTCCTTTGGCTGAGTGATTGGAAAGACCTTAACATCCACACCGAAAAAATGTGAGAACGCAAGCCATTGACACAGAATTTGTTTGTGCATTGGCAAGGTAACTGTCATGGCCAAGTGCAAAAAATATACATTGCCAGCCCTTAGCTTTCCCACCTCCATTTTCCTTTGTGGCTCATGAGTAACAAAGCCTCATGCTTGGCAGCTTAGTACTGGCTTCCTTTTAATAACCTACACCTGCATTCAGCCAGGAGTAAAGCGAATGCCTCTTCCAAAGCCTGTTATAACCCTGTTATATCTTCCCATTGGCTTGGGTAGATTTTTGGCTGAGATACCTTCCTGCCTAGGCACAGCCAGGCTTTAACTCTTGGCAGCAGAATCTGAACAGGGAGACGATGCCTGTGAAAGATAGGAATCCTTTCCTTCCGCTTCCTGAAGTTAAAACTGAACTCAAACTTAGTCTCATCATCAGTATTTTGAACAAGGAAAAAGAAAACAGAGTTTTTAATGCCGTTGTTTGTGCAGCTGGAAATTTCAACTGCTTATTTATCACTTACATAACAAGCTCATTTCCGAATGCTTTACGCAAATATACACATTATGAGCTTCAGATCATTTTCCCCCCAGCACTGTCTCCTTGAAGTACTGTTGGAACTACCTAGAAAAGCAGTTTGTGGACTGAACTCTTTATCTCTCTGGAAGGGCTTTCTGAAATAAAAGCAAAATATAGCAATAGCATCTGAAGCAAGAATTATAATCTCCTTTGGTCTTCTGAGTCCAGCAGAGGTTATAATTCCTGCTTTAGATGCCTTGTATTCCTTTTAATTCAAAATCCCATTTTAGCGGGGGAAAGAGTTCAGTTTTACCTGAAAGAAGCTTTACGCAAGAATGTACAGCTTTGTTTTTCCAGAATAAATTATGTCTGGCTAACCATCTTTACTACAGTTTATTAAGCATTAAAATCAGTTAGGATGATAAATATGTTTGTGTGTGTTAGGAAAAAGTCAAGTTCTGAATCGTACCAGTAAGAAATATTGGCTTGGTTCGGACGTCACACAGAACTGTTGTTTAATTAAACACTAACCACAGTTTAATTAATCAATGGTTTTGTATAAATGTTCAAGTCAGGGCCACTCTATTAAATGTGATTAGTTAGGATCTATCAAACTAGGATCTGAAACCATTATTTATTTATTTTATTTTATGCTATTCAATTTATAACCCCGCCCTCCCCCAGCTATACCAGGTTCAGGGAGGCTTCCAACAACATACATCACAATATAAAAATATATAATATATAAATTGAAAACATACAGTTTAAAACCACAAATCCTAATTTAACTTCAACAGATGGCATTCAGGTTTTGTACCTACTATATAACGATAATCTCAGTGTTGAGCTGGTTCACAGGGATGGTAAATAATGGCCAATTACCACTCAGAGCAACAAAACCTCCAAAGAGTGGAGACAGGGAGGGAAGAAAAAGAGAGAGAGGGCAGGGTAGAAAAGGGAAGAGAAAGGAAGGGAAAGAAGGCAGGGAGGACAGCAGATCTGCTTAACCATGGCTGCCTCAACCATATGCCTCATGGAGCATATCCATCTTGTAGGCCCTGCGGAAGTGAGTTAAATCCTGCAGGGCCTGGGTCTCATTAGACAGAGAGTTCCACCAAGTAGGGGCCAGAGCCGAAAAGGCCCTGGCTCTGGTTGAGGACAGCCAGATGGTTCTAATTTAAAGTTGTTTTTTATCCATAGTCTTAATTAATGGTTTTGCTTGCCATACTAATGTGGACAGTGAATCTAGGACTTGTCAAAGCAAACTGGGTTTTGATTCATTATCTGTGTTCTCATTCCTGTGTTCATAAACAGGTCATATATAAAATAAATGACAGTTTTATGTGTTATTAGACCTTAATGTATCCAATAAATTAATGATACAGACCCTGTGAGGGGGAAGAAAAGGAAGGAACCAAAAGAACCATGGAGATTTAGCCCAAATTTATGGCAGATAAAACCCTTCCACCAGCCTGCCAAATTAATGAGCCATTTATTTATATATTTAAGCATTTATACCCCCATCTTTTCCCAAAGCAGCTTACAATGCATAATTAATAATAATTAATACAATACAATAGAATAATACAGCAACATAACACAGCAATAAAACCCCAAATTCTTCCCTAACCTAATAAAACCCAATGAAATTTAATAAAATCTAATGAAGAAGAAGAAGAAGAACAGGAGGAAGAGGAGGAATTGCTTTTTATATGATGACTTTCTCTACCACTTAAGGAAGAATCAAACCAGCTTACAATCCCCTTCCCTTCCCCTCCCCACAACAGACACCCTATGAGGTAGGTGGACACCCAGGTAAAGCTGGGTATCATCAGCATATTGATGACAACCCAGCCCGAAACTCCGGACAAGCTGGGTGAGGGTGTGCATACAGATGTTAAACAACATAGGGGAGAGAATTGCCCCTTGCAGAACCCCACACACCAAAGGTGCCACTGCGATATCTCCCTGCTAAGCTCTACCCTCTGTCCCCGACCCTGGAGAAAGGAGTGCAGCCACTGAAGGGCTACGTCCTTCCTTTAGAATGACAGGTCTTTGATATTAAACATTAGGTTCTTCTGTGTTTCTTTTTGGTCTGTCCCAACTGGTTCCAATTTCTGTCTAGGTAGCAGTCTACCACATGGTAGAATTGAGCTTGGCTGTTTATCTGAGAGGATGCTATCTAACAGATGTCTAATGTTTTCTAACACATCTCGTTTATTTACTAGAACTAGATCCATAAACCTAAAGCAGTAGGGTAATTACAAAGCTCAGCTCTCATCTATCATTTTGTTCTGATGAGTGATTAGAAGAACTGTGATGCCTTTTAAATAAAATGGAAAATTTAAACATAGGGCTTGTAATTTGCCTGCATCCCCCACCCTTTGTCATGTTTATTATACAATTGTGTATTAGAACTATGGGACTTGTTAGAGATTTGTATTGCCATATTCTTTTAGCCTGCCTTTGTCTTTATTTGTTTTTGCAGATGTGCTTCATTTTTAACAGCTATACTCTGAAGTGCCATTCAAAATTAACTGTTTAATAATAGATGTGCTGTAAAGCTAGAACTTTGCATTTGTGGCCCAATTGGATGGGAATGTATGGAAAGAAAAAGTAACCCCATAGAACCAGATCTGCTATCACAGCTAAGAAAATGATGAGATAGCACAAAATCAGGAAGCTTAATTCAGGACCCCAGGGATCACTTGAGCTCCAGAGAAAGAGACAAGATTATTCTGGCAACGCCATCCTAAGCAGAGTAACACCATTGACTTGAGTGTCATGTTGCTTAGAATGGCACTGCTGCTCCCCTAGTTCACCTGTCCATTCACATTACCAAGCCTAAGGCGTTAGGACGTGTCTACTTTATGTGGGCCCTGACAGCGACCAGTCCTTACAGTAGACCCTCATTTCTCAAAGATTCTGTTTTCTTACCTGTAGAAATGCTCTGTCCTTTTCCTGCTAGTTTCATTTTTGTGTTATGGGAATACTGTTTCTTGCTTTGCCATTTTTTCCGCCCTTGTGGAAAGAATAAAAGGGGGGATGTCTGCATGGTGTAGTGGTTAAGAGCGGCAGACTCTAATCTGGAGAACTGGGTTTGATTCCCCACACCTCCACATGAAGCCTGCTGGGGACCTTGGTTAGGGTTGCCAACCTCCAGGTAATAATAAAATTAATGACACTAAGGGTGTTATTGTGATGTGGTAAACAGGGGTTCGTGGGGGGAGAGAGAGACCGGAGATCGTTATTTCAAGAAAACAGTTTATTTGCAGCTGCTGACTCAGAGGCCCTAATGGGCAGAAATCTCTGAGCCCCGATTGTACTGAGGAAGGGATATTTATCCAAATTCAAGATATGACAACCCATCAACATTCAGGGTAACGCTGATAGCACTCCAGACATCGAGGCGGCAGCAAAGTAACAGTTTCACCCACTTCTTGTTATGGTTTACTGTAACCCTCCATGACTCTTGCCCCAATTCCTTAGCACACAGACATACACACACAGAGATATCCTGCCCAGCAACAAGCTATTCCCTTGCTGTCCTAATACATTTCAATACATTTACAGAAAGGAAAAGAGATTATTACCAATTGCTAAATCAGGGGATCTTCCATAGTCAAGGGAAGTCTACCTTGCTGTCTCAATTGCAATATTCTATTGTGCCCTTAACATTACAACGTAAAATAAACCATCACAGTGGATAGTAATACAGTTACTCAAATGCACAAACGGAACTAAACATTACATGAATAGTCCATGTATCTGAGTCCATATGGTAGACATTTAGATGAAAAACAACATCCAATCACTTGTGAACACTGTGGTAACTTCTTAGAACACCAGAGAAAATAATTATGACAAATGGCAGTATGAGCTCTCCGTGCCAAGATGCACTTAATCTCGTGGTCAGCTGGTGTTTGCTGTCCAATCCCGTGCTGTAATTGGGAATCCTGCTGATGTGTGTAACCTCCCCAACCCCGCCCTCCTCAGGCTCCGCCCCAAAAACCTCCCACTGGTGGTGAAGAGGGACCTGGCAACCCTAACCTTGGTCCAGTCACAGTTCTCTCAGAAATCTCTCAGACCCACCTACCTCACAAAGTGCCTGTTGTGGGGTGGGGAGGCGATTGCACTTGGAGACGCCTTTCGGGAGAAAAAAGCAGGGTATAAAGACCAACTCTTCTTCGTCATCATCATCATCTTATATCTGGTGACATTCCACAATGGTATATGGTCCACTTTGGCCTGTTGGAGGCAGGCTAGCTCAAGATCTGTCTGGAGAGCTCCCTTTTCCCATCAGCCAAAAGGCATTTCTGCATCCCAGAAGATAGGAGGCTCTCTAATTGCTTATTATGCAGTTAAAAGGAGCATCCTACAAGGAAAAGCCAAGGGGATTATTTTCTTTCCTAATATTGAGGTTTCTCTCTGAGTTGAGGAAGACTGGTTGAGGCAGATGAGTCACAGTGCAGAGTTCCTTAGTGGGCAGAAGAGTAGCTACTGTTGGAACTCAAGGGAGCATGTGTTATTCCAGAAATGTACCACAAACTTGTTAACACTGTCCTGAGACAATTATATTCTCCATAGCCCTGCAAATGTTGCTGTTATTACTGAAACAAACAAAAATATTTCTTGAACATATTGTCGAAGGCTTTCACAGTCAGAATTCATTGGTTCTTGTAGGTTATCCAGGTTGTGTAACCGTGGTCTTGGTATTTTCTTTCCTGATGTTTCGCCAGCAGCTGTGGCAGGCATCTTCAGAGAAGTAACACTGATCATTTCTTCACTCTCCTTCAGTGTTACTCCTCTGAAGCTGCCTGCCACAGCTGCTGGCGAAACGTCAGGAAAGAAAATACCAAGACCACGGGATTACAACCCGGATAACCTACAAGAACCAGTTTCTTGAACAGTTTTTGACAATAGGTCTTTGAACTAAAAACAGGAAATATTACTATATTTACCCAAAAGGAAGATTAGGTCCCCCCCCCAGGTATGCCATCAAGAAAAGAGGGCATTATCCTACATTTGAATATAGTTTAATCTCATGGACAGTAATAAAAAAATCCTTATGTATAACATTGGTTTACTCAACTAAAGGTAAAGGTCCCCTGTGCAAGCACCGGGTCATTCCTGACCCATGGGGTGATGTCACATCCCGATGTTGCAATAGCATCCTGATCAGTTGTAATAGCAAGAGATCTCCAGCTAGTACCTGGAGGTTGGCAACCCTAAGGTTATGGTATTTTAACAGTGTCATAAACTGCAGTTTTTAGGATGATTTCAGACTTCTTAATCCTTTCACAAATGGTGGTCTAATCTTATAGGAATGTCTTTCTGCTAACTAATGGACAATCTTGTGGTTAGCCACCATTTGATAAAAGTTTCAGTGACTAGTCTGTCACATGAATAGTGTAGACCTCTGAATCCTAAAGCTGTAATCTTAAAACAGAGAGAATTGTTTTGGAAGTAAGCGCCACTTAAGGGGAACACACTTCCAAATAAACAGGCTTTCAGATAAGGTTTTGAGAGACACAGGTCAGAGTTTTAACTAATCTATTACAGGGACCACAGTTACATTAGTAATTTCAGCATGACTGTTTGACGGATGTGCCCTTGCAAACAGAAAGATGAAAATATTAAATATGTTAGGAAAGCAGTAGCTTTTAAAAAAATCAGCATGTGTAGCAACAAAATTAAAAAAACAGAGCTATGAACTACACTGAAAAAACACCCTTCTTCATTACATTTCAAAGCTTTCTATTATGTGTTCTTTATAATGGAGATATAAAGAGGTTTGTAAATTGATCTTCCATTTGGCAGCAGGCAAGCTCCCTCTCCTCCTTTAAAATGCACATGATGGCAAGTGTAAAATGATCAATAAGCAGCTGTGTCAAACAAGGTTATTCAGTGAACCACCAAAAGCTCAGTGCTGATTGGCTTCTAAGATCAGATGCAATGCAGTGGTCACAGGCACAAGGTTATTGGGAAGACCTAGTCACAATATAAACAATAAAGAGCAAATTTTCAATTATTTCCCATCTGAATGTTTTGGAATAAGTTTAGCCAACTTTGCAATATACTTCTGCAGCTTTTGCCTTTAAAAAAAACACTACTGTGATATTTTATCCTGTATCTACTTTCTAGCAAAAATATGTTGTTTTTCTCCTCGCCGATCCCAAAGATAGTATCAGGGCTGTTATGGTTGGCCCTCCAACCATAGAGCTCCAACCACAGCTCTTCCCCAGCAAAGGGCCCACCCCCAGCCAGAGCCCCTCAAATTACAGCTGGCTTCCACTGATTTTTTTAGCCTTCTGTGAATGCTCCAAAATTCATACAGCACTATAACATTCTCAGTCAGCAAAGGAAGAATGACCAGTACATAGGGTTTCCAACCTCCAGGTACTAGCTGGAGATCTCCTGCTATTACAACTGATCTCCAGCCGATTGAGATCAGTTCACCTGGAGAAAATGGCCGTTTTGGCAATTGGACTCTGGCATTGAAGTCCCTCCCCTCCCCAAACTCCGTCCTCCTCACACTCTGCCTCAAAAACCTCCCGCCGGTGGCAGAGGGACCAGGCAACCCTACCAGTACAGGAGCTGGAGACTTCTCCAGATGACAAGTTGGTGGGTGAAGGAAGAAAAAGAAGAGCAATCTTATCTGCTCCGCAGATTTAAAAAGAGTGTGAATGTAGCAGCTGCTTCTCCTCTTCCTCAACCCACCTTTGTTCACATTGGATGGTCGGGTCACGTGTGTGTGTGTGTGTGTAATGGTGATCAGCCAGAAGAGTAAGAACTCTCTTTCACTGAGCCCCAATGATGGGGTCAGGGGAATAATTATTAGGAGGCTCTCAGAAACCTGGAGATGTTGCTGCCCAACCTATTTACATAATCCCCTTTTACTGAAAGAGAAAAGAAGCAAATACTTAAGGAAGGTAAACTTGATTCAATAGGTATGACAAATATCGGAAGGTAGAGAGTAATAGGTATGACAATCTGTAGCAGTGTGTCATTTTATTTTAACTGTAACACTGTGAATAAACACTGAAAACCTCAGTCTGCTATTGCTTTGAACATAACAACTGCGGATGGCATTACATACATTTTTAAACATGTCTGATTTGCATAATTTTGCTGACCATGTTGGCAGAACCAGGAAGGTTATTTGGCTGTCTGTTGTCTTCTTTCCAGAGTGTGCATATTATAAAATAACGTTGTGCATAAATAGTTAAATAAAAATGGCATCAGTATTGAATGTCATTGAAAATCCACATTTTAGAAAAAAATCTGTGTTAATTTTTTTCAACAACTTGGATTTTAAAACAATAAAATATTTGCAACTACTTCTACATGCTCCAGGAAGATACTCAGCCAGTGTCTCCCCATCCCCGGGTATTACATAGCAAACTGCATTGGAATTATAAGGGAATGGCACTGGTCTGAAATATTTTTTTTAATTAAAACTTACCACTAGGCACAGAAAACTCACCTGAACCCCTGGCTTCACCGATGGTAGCTTTAAAAAAAAATCCCAGCTACTGGCAAGTCGAACCTAAATCTAATTAAAATAAATTAGGCCAAAGAAGTCACAGCTAATTGTTTTCAGTCCCTATGAGCTTTTTATGAATTATGCCCTCTGATTAATCCTTTGTGACCTTACAAGTAGTCTATTTTGGAATGCTTGGAGAACCTCTCTCTCCCTACATGGTGAACATTGCTCTGTCAGGACTGAAGAACAAAGGTTGGCTTCAAGGGGTCAAGCATGTATCAGGTCTTTTTTTTTTCTGGAAGCCAAATACTTCCCAGATCAAACTTCAGTATGTGGTTGGAACCTGTTCTTCTATTGCCCCCTCTTAACCTTTCTAAAAATACTCTAATCCACCCGAAGAAGCTATTTTAAGACGTTCATATCCATGGCCATGCAAATGGGAAGCTTGTGTTTGGCACGCATGCGTCAGGTTCCCATGGTTCACATAGTACTGTCTACTCTTTAGTTAAAGCCACTCTTTGCAGAGGCTAAAGAGACAGCTTCTGGACTTGGGGACCACAAGCTCTGGAATCCACAGGCTGAGTTTCTAAATGTAGGAGAAGGAGAAAATGCTGTTTTGGAAATGTTAATGTCTGTCTGAAATAAATTCCTTTCAGACATCTGCAGGCCTGCTCTCAGTTTATTGGATCGGATTTCATAAAACCTGGCTGTGATTTCTCTTCAGGGACCTTAATGATCTTGGCACTTTCAATAAACATTTATAGAAACTCTGCCAGCCTGTGGATAAGGGAAACTCATATGAAAGGCTTTATCTTCCAAAAATACTAAAAAGAAAAAGAACCCCCCCCCAAAAAAAAACCTTACCAGAAGATTAATAGAAACTGTCAAGATGTAGCATTCAGCTGATAACTAAAATTGAATTACAGCACAAAGCATTGCATTAGAGGCATGTTGTTGATGCATTTGGGTCTCCTGTTTTGTTTTTGTTTTTTAAAAATGCAAGCAGATTTTGGTTGTGAAACTGGGACCAATAAAACAATGGGTGAGAAAGCCAGGGAACTTTAAGAGACAAGATGGAAATTAAGGCGATAAACCCTGTTCGGCGCTCATGCCACCTGGGAACAGAACTGCACGGTACTCATGTCTGCACCTCTAAGAGATTTCCATTTTTTCGCATAAAAAAATCCAGATATGAAGCCGAAGCTGCCTTCTTCGCCAACCTGAAACTGTCTGACTTCAACATCATTGACACCCTTGGAGTTGGAGGTTTTGGAAGAGTAGAGCTGGTAGGTAACAGTCGTTTTTGAAAATGTATTTTAAATCACTGTTTTGATATTGTTTACTATTGGGAATATTGAGGACAAATAGCTTTTTTGTAGGTATTGTGTCTGAAATATATTACTGAAGTTAGGATTATAAAAGTCAGTAACTAAAAAGCTGTGATAAATTTTCCAATCGGAAAAAAAAAAATCTTAGGAAGCCCCTGTCATTTGCTTGATATCTCTAGATTTAGCACTCTCCAATATACGTTCATATTTAAATACTGCTGCAGCTAGGAAAACAAACTCCTACAACCAACATATTAATATAAGACCTCATTAATTGTGATAAAATTTCAGAGGAAATAAAAGAGTCATTGATTTTTGCAATTCCAATAAAAGGACTTGTTTTCTGATTTGAATTATGAAATAACTGAAAATTGTGTTGGAAAATATTACTCCATCTAGAATGTGCAATATTATTAGCTGAGTGACTCAGTTGTGAGATCATGCGAGCAAGATTTATTCTAGCAAGAAGGAGTCCCTGGTAAATGACACCAGGCAGACTCCTAGGAACTCCTTTAAGTTATGTACTGCACAGTAAACACATTGAACTGCTGCCTTTGCAGAAATAAAGGGATATCCCTTCCATGAAAGTCAGCAATTGGCACATTAATCACATCTGCTCAGAATAGACTAGCAGGTTGTGACACCATCCAAACAGTGTACCTAAAATGCTTTCAGGGTTCTTTCAACTATCAATATTTGAATAACTGTGCAACTAATTCCTTGAACCAGAAGCCCAATGTTTGAAATGGAAGGGGAGAAGAGTTCAGAACAGGTTGTGGCATGGCGTTGGGGGCCTGCTGTGCAACCAAAGGAAATAAGAAATCCCAAGGGGCAAGTCCTTGGGAATACCGAAAATCCGACGTAGTGACATCCTTTTGGCTCTAGTCAAAATCAGCTCAATGTTTACAAGTGTTTTTGGTGAGCATCTGGGAAAAATTTCCAAGAATTCTCTCCCTGATCCTGGCATGTGCATTTGGCACCTGTTATTGGTGTTAGTGCTATTATCACATTCTCCCCTGGGAATTGTTTTTTTGGATTGGTAGCACACATATGATTAAGTTACAGCAAATGGAGACGCTGCAGCACTATGGCTCCCCCTGCTTATTTGTTTGTGCAGCCTTGCATTTCTAAACGTTCACACAGCAATCAATGAGAATTGTATTGAGAGTAAGAGATTATTATTGAAGGACTTCTGCTCATATAGCTGGGTGTGGAGTCACACGACAACATACCTGCACAAAACCTCACTGAACATTCTGAGCTAGAGAAGAGCTTGTTGGGCAAATGGATCTTGATTTGTGCAGTTGTCATATGCAGTACTGAGGTCTTTCCTGTTTAACTAGGTCATCTTCCTAAGTTGACAGACCAGCAAGGTCCAAAGGAAAACATCCAACAAGGCCCAAAAGGCCTTGCTGCCTTTGCAAGGACCTCAAAGCACAAATGGCAGAGAACAGGGTGGTGGGGTGGAGTCCTTGAAAATGGGCCATACAGTGAGCCCCTTCCCACCAGCAACGAGATCTGGTTAACCGCTGATACCTTCTTCAATGGGGTTGTTCTATGGAAGATTGTAGAATCATAGATTTGGAAGGGATCACCAGGGTCATCTAGTCCAACCCCCTGCACAATGCAGGAAATTCACAACTACCTCCCCCCCCACACCCCCAGTGACCCCTACATGCCCAGAAGATGGCCAAGATGCCCTCCCTCTCATCATCTGCTTAAGGTAATAGAATCAGCATTGCTGACAGATGGCCATTTAACCTCTTCTTAAAAACCTCCAGGGAAGGAGAGCTTACCACCTCCCGAGGAAGCCTGTTCCACTGAGGAACATTTCTTTTCTCCATTCCTATGGAGAAAAATTCTGAGCTGCATGTGGGGCTGCAAAGAGAGTAAAACCCATCCTCCACTTTGACACATCTTGAGTTGGGTCCCATGTGGGAGTGCAAGGGGTGTGTGTGCGCGCACTGCAATCCATTTGGAGGTACTTGCAATGTTCAAACCCTCTTCCTTTCATATACATATACACCCCACTGAAATAACAGTCAGTTTGCTAGTTAACAATAAAACATGAGCTGTTTGGGCAGAATGTAATAGAACTCTGCCGGTACCACCAATGTCAAATTACTAGATTGAAGTTCTCTTCATAAACGAGTCAAAGTAATCAGCTTTGGCTTGTTCTCTCCTCCTGAAATACATAAGAAGTATAGTTTGAGCACTCCACAATCTACATGTCTATGAGACCTGGTGCAATCCCCAGAGCTACTATAATAAATCTCAACGGAGACTGCCAAGTAAGTAGAGGCTGTTCCAAGAAACGTCTGTCTCATGTTCTATCTAAAGACAAAATAAAAGGAAGTAATATAAGATAGCTAGACATCCTGTTTTAACAGTATTAGCTAAACAGATATAAACCTCATTCTTGCCTGAGTAAGACATGACCTATACTTTGCCTTAGTCCTGTGGGAGCATGATTCCACTATGTGCAGACTGGCTCTAACCTAGTACAACTTGCCATATAAATCCTTTCTTTCATATGGAGCTCATAAAGCACCCTGAACTCCTGAAAACTATATAGATCCTCAATGGATATTGAGCTTATGCCACGTTCAGTATAGAGTTACTACAGTCTTAAGTCCATGGGCCTGCCTCAGACTGGAGTAACTCTACATAACATTGCGTGTTTTTCCCCTCCCCATAATAGTATGGGTTGGAGCTGAAGCTGTGCAAAACTATTTCCTGACTCCAGAGGAACATGAGATTTCTTTTCTATGAGAGCACACTGTTCATAGAATCCTAGAATCATAGAGTTGGAAGGGACCACCAGGGTCATCTAGTCCAACCCCCTGCACAATGCAGGAATTTCCAGACTACCCTCCAACACCCCCAGTGACCCATACTCCATGCCCAGAAGATGGCCAAGGTGCCCTCCTTCTCATGATCTGCCTAGGATCATAGAATCAGCATTGCTGACCGATGGCCATCTAGCCTCTTCTTAAAAACCTCTAGGGAAGGAGAGCTTACCACCTCCCGAGGAAGCCTGTTCTACTGAGGAACCACTCTGTTGGAGATTCTTCCTAATGTCTAGATGGAAACTCTTTTGATTTAATTTCAACCCGTTGGTTCTGTTCCGACCTTCTGGAGCAACAGAAAACAACTCTGCATCTTCCTCTGTATGACAAGTACTTGAAGATTGTTATCAAGATTGTTATCTTCAAGTACTTGAAGATTGTTATCTTATCACCTCTCAGTCTTCTCCTCTTCAGGATAAACATACCCACCTCCTTCAATCTTTCCTCATAGGACTTCGTCTCCAAACCCCTCACCATCTCTGTTGCCCTCCTCTGGACACATTCCAGCTTGTCTACATCTTCGTTAAAATTCTGCAATGTCATGACACAGTTCAGAACTTTCCAGAACAAAGCTAAAAGAAGTTTAGAAGTCGGCTGCACCCAGTTCGATGGAGAAGGCACCAACTTGCATGTTTTGGTTCCTTCCAGCTCAGTTCTTCTTTTGGCTCCCACTGCAGCAGCAGCATGGCAAACCTTTCATGATGTTGAGCTAGTTTTTCCCTTTTCCCCATGAGATGGACTACACAACTGTGACACTACAGTCCAGTTTGTAACAGTGCCTCTGTAGGACAGTAGCAAACTTCCCAGTTCTGTGAGACATAGTGATGAGCGCGAAGTCCTGCCTGCATTGCCCCAAGTAATCCCTTCTTCCTCCATCACTCAGAAAATTATATGCCCAAACCTTGCTGCTATTTCAGAGATCCCTGCCCTCTTACAGCAGGATACCACAAAAAGAGTTCTTCCCTCTCAGAAGTTCAAGGGCTTCTATTTACCATCCCAAAGAGAGATGGAGGTCTTTGCCCTATTGTGCACCTGAGATAGGTCACCACCACCTTCGTGCAGACCAGAAAATTCCAGATAGTTACACTGCGCACTGTGTCTGATACATGCTACTCTGCTGACCTTTGACTGGACCTTGCAGCTTTGATCGGTTTTGCCTGGTGAAGAACACAGTGACTTTTGATTTATTTTATTTTCATTCCTTGATGACACCAAGAAGCCTTTTTGTTTTGGCTGGAATGCACTGTTAAGAGGAAAGGTTAGAAGTGTGTGACTGTTACGAAATGCCATCAGGGGGGAAATTAAAATACTGTATTTTCTGGCGTATAAGTCTACTTTTTAACCCAGGAAAATCTTCTCAAAAGTCGGGGGTCGTCTTATATGCCGGGGGTCGTCTTATACGCCAGATCCTGAATTCCGAGCCGGACTGGAGAATCTCCAAGGGGAGCCGCCTCCGCTCTGTCCATGTCCCTGGGGGTTGAGCCGCCCCAGGAGGACCGGTGGCTGGCCCCAGGCCGCGGACTCGGGTTGGGCCACTCCAGGAGGTCTGGGGGCAGCCGCGGGGTTGGGGCGCAGTCCTGAGGGCCGACCCTAGGCCGTGGACTCGGGACAATCCCAAACTCTAAATTTTAACTGTAAAAATGGGGGGGTCGTCTTATACGCCCAGTCGTCTTGTACGCCGGAAAATATGGTAAGCTTCTTAAGTGAATACAGTGTACGAAGTGGGATCTGAACTAAGAGGGGAGGAGAAAGAGTGGACTACTAGACTGAGAAACACGTTGCATATCACCCTTCCAAGGAGGCGCAGTTGCCAGAAATAAGCTTTCCCTTTAAAAAGAAGCTCTGTTATCTTTCTGTTATCTTTCCAGCTTAAACGTCGCCAGCAAGAAAGGGAGTCAGTCTTGGCCAAATGTTTGTTCCAACATAAACTGTTTGGGTTCAAGACAGGCATGTTTAAAATATCTATTTACAGGGATATTTGCATGTGTACAAAGAATAAAAGTACTGCAGTCAGAATCTTTTCTGCTGTCCTTTATTCATGCTCAGTGCAGTAGCCCCCATCCCTGACACTTGGGCCTTGCCTGGATTAAGCTTCCATTTATTAAAACCCTCATCCCATCCTTCACTGTTTCTAAACATTGCTTTTATGTTTCCACTGCCTCCCTGGATTTGGATGAAAAGGAGATGGGTTTGCGTCCCAGCTGCCTACTGTGCTCCAGATCTCTGGATGATCTCCCTCAGCAGTTTCATGTACATGCTGAAAAGCAATAGACACTTCTCTGTGGAGAGGGACCAATGTAGAGGCCACACAGTCAGTGATATGAGACCAGCTCCTACATCAGCATATCAGATGCTAACCATTCTCAAGCCCTCTCCCCCTACCAAAAAAACTTTCCTGTTACTGTTGTATGACAGAAAATTTAAACAGCCATAATGTGGCCACAAAAATATAACACAGACATCAAGAGAGAACAGGATCTTGGACCTTGTGTCATTATCTAGTCGTCTTTGGCTGTGGTATATTTGGGATCAAGTCATGCCAATTGCTAGCCATGCTTTGGCAAACACTTGCAGCAGCTGCAAGTACTTCATTGAGTGGTCCTTCCTTTCTGAACCACAGTGGGTTAGCACTTCTTTGCACAGTGGGTTAGCCATCAATAGATGTCTTTGCTTTGGCCAACTACACAAGTACCTACAATATTATAGCAGTGCAGGATATGATTACTTATCCATAGATGCCTTTCTAGAAGCTTGGTTACACAGACTCCTATATCTCTTTCTCCCATTACTTCTTGTCAGTTGGTGCTCAACAAAACAATCCAGGACAACTCAGGCTGCACGCTAGGGATATTGTGAGGATAAAAAGGAGAACAGGAGAAAAAGATCACCCACGTTGGCTCCCCATTGGGGAGAAATGTAGAATGAATAAACAAATTAATTAATCCATCCCATGGTGGGTGTGCCAGTCCGGTATTATAAAGGTCTAAAACTGACTGAAGCAACTTTTGAGAATTTCCCTGTAATCAGAGACTTCCTGAAGCGGGTCTGTGGCAGGATCTTACACCCAGACTCAGTGTCCTGAATCTAAAATCTTGCAAGTGAAACATACACATCCCAAATTCTTCTCATAACTTGAGGAAGGCCTTCTAAATTTCAGAGAGCATTCTAGTTGCTATTCCTATACTTCCAAATGGAACTCAAAGCAAAAGAGGGGGGGACATAGCTATTGGCTAAATGCTCAAGCTAGAACTGAGGAGAGCAAAGATACCCACTTTATCAGAAGACATACCCAGAAGTTAGGAGGGGTCTCCTCACCAAATTGGATGCCAAGTCCTTTCTTCTGACTCAATGTATTAATAATGCTTTGCTGGCATGTAACAGCTGACCAAGAATAAATAAGAAGAAGAAAAAGAAGAGTTGGTTTTTATATGCCGACTTTCTCTACCACTTAAGGAAGAATCAAAGTGGCTTACAATCACCTTCCCTTCCCCTCCCTACAACAGACACCCTGTGAGGTAGGTGGGGGCTGAGAGAGTGTGACTAGCCCAAGGTCATCCAGCTGGCTTCATGTGTAGGAGTGAGGAATCCAACCCTGTTCTTCAGATTAAACTCCACCGCCCCAAGCCACCACTCTTAACTATTACACCACGCTGGCTCTTTGAAGCACTTTGAAGGTGGAGAGTAATATTAGGACATGTGGTGGTGGGGAAATTCTGAAACTAGCTTATTTCTAAAAATACCTATAATAATTTATCATGATTCAAAGACATGACTCACCCAGTTTGATAGTTGGCTGAAATTATAATCTATTTTCCAGGGGCCCCATGTCAGTCAAAGTTATTGATTTTGAAAAGCCTTCCTTTTTGCCACTGTGCTCATGGATACAGATGGTCGCAGTCTGTAGGATTAACTGGTTTTAAAGCATAAAACATTGCCATCAGAGACATTCTTTTATTGACTTGTGTATAGATTTTCCTCAGCAAATGGTTACAAAGCTCTAGGTTTCACTCAGCAGAGCATTTCTTTTGAACAAAGTCTCTAGTTTCTGATGTGAATTATTAGGATGTATAAGGATATACATAAGTAAGTGGTTTCATTTAAAAAACTTTTTTTAGGTAGGTAACTGATGCTTAAGATTCTGGACCTTCTTCCTATAGCTTTTCAGTTACAATTTCAGATACTTTTGAGACCATTAGTTTCCATGTGTCTATGATTATCCTCCTCTTCTGTTAACTGTTGTTACAGTATGATTAATATTGGGGGTGGGGTGGGGAAAAATAGAAGAGCATTTGTTTCCCATACTCATGGGAACCCTTGCCCAGCATATTCCAATACTAGTATTGTTAAGAGATGCATGTAGTAACTGGGTTGAGCAAATGGAACACTATGCATTGTATATTATGAATTTATTAGTTTATTTACACCAGGGGTATTGAACTCAATTGTTACGAGGGCCAGTTATGACATAAATGTCACTTGGTCGGGCCGGGCCATGCCTTGCCAGCCCAGATTGGGACTGGGGGTTGTGGGCTGGATCAGAGCTGTCAAGGGGCCAGATCCGGACCACGGGCCTTATGTTTGACACCCCGATTTAAACATTTATATCCCGCTTTTCCTCATGGTTCATGGCTATATCTAGTAACCATGGATATCCCCCTCAAGCAGATAAAAAATGCATAAAAGAGCCATCTAAGACTCAAGCATAGATCTCTGCAGACCTGCCCAAAAAATGGAATTAAATAAAAGATCAGTCCTAATTAAAAGCCTTGTAAAGAGAAATGTTTTGGCCTGACACCTAAAAAAAAGTAGTGCAGGTGACACGTGCGCCTCAATGGGAAAGGCTCTCCATAGATGAAGGTCCATCTTTGCCAGTGCTCTCTCTGGTGGCCTCCCACCTAACCTCTGAAGGATGGGGTCACAGAGAGCAGGGCTTGTAAGATCTTAGCCTGTGGGCTGGACGTTGTGGGAGGAGGTCCTTCAAGTACTGCGGCCCAAAGCTGTGGCTTGGTCACGGTTGCCATGCAGCTTTGTAGGAAAAAGTGAGGCATTGGACTTGGGACACTGTGGCAAGGAATTAATTAAAGAGGTGTGCTACCAACACTGAATTGCAGTCAAGAAAATAAGTGCAAAATAGTTCTTGGATCAAATACTTGTCTAACCTAACTAATGTAACAGACAAGTAGACTAGATAGTTCTCAGGTACCAGAGAGTCAGAAATAGTAGCATGAAATTCAGAGAACATATCTCCATGCTGTCTCCATGCTGAGGAGGACATTTATGAACTATTTCACTAGGTGTATAAGGAAATTGGCAGTAAAATTGGCAGATTCTGCTTTCAGAAGGCTTCATGAGTTAAAATATAGCGATTACCAGGGAAGACTGAGTTTGTCCTCATCTACATACATCTTTGTTTGTTTATTTGTTGCGGCCAATGGCCAGCATACCTACATTTTTATAAATTAATAGATAACATATTCCCTGAGATAGGGATAGGACTATGCATATGGAGCAAGCCTAATTTTATGTTTAGTGCAGCAGAGCCATTAAGGAAGGGGGCAAGTTTATCTCATACCCCAATGATATCCTTGACTATGGCTGCACTTTAAAGAAAACTTACGTGGGAATAAGCCCCATTGAATAAATGGGACTTACTTCAAAGTAAATATGCAGACTACTGCACCGTCAGGTTGTTTATGCATGGGTACTTTCACTCACGTTCGCCCCCGGTCGTTTCTTGGAGTTATGCAGCAGTTTTCCCTCCATTAGAGATGACCTCACTGCCAGCCCTCGCAGTATCAGGGTCTTCCCATTCCTTTGTTAACCCGACTCTTCCGTCTTCCCTGAGCAAAGCCCAAGTGAAATCCCCATGTATAAGGCAAAGTGCAAGGCACGCAAGCTTGGATTCGCTCACAGCCAATTACAAAGAAGCATTTCCAGAAGTGGGGAGTGAAATACTTCCAGCTTCCTGGGAGCTCTTTCTGAGCAGAAGAAAATCTTTTTAAAACCGAGGATTGGATTTCTCCCCCCTCCTTTCGGATTGCTCTGTTTTTTATGTCGTTATTAAAATGCTTTTTTGTGTGGCAATTGGGTTTGGGGGGGATTTTCTCTCACAGTAAGCACTACAGGTAAGCCAATTAGAAAGCAGCATTTAAAGGGGCGGGACTTGATTTGAGCTTGGAGACTGCTGGTGCATAGATTCCCAACAGGAAAGCATGGGTCCAGTGAGCAACGGACCTCAGATAAAAATCCCATGCGTAAATGACCTAAGTCTGTTTATGTTCTCCCCTCAAGGGAGTGGCATTTACAAGATATTGGATTGGGCTCGGGAGAAGTATACAGGTTGACCCCACCCTGCAAGAAGTTACTTGCCAATGACTAATTTATACCAAGTCAATAGGAAGAGTGAATTCATGAACCTAATGATTTTGGGAGGAGGGCGTCAATTTAATCCACCCTAGTGTGCACGTACACATAAGCATTACAAACAGGTGGTGGCTACAGTTGGTCTTAAGACCCTCTCCTATCTTGCTTAACCCCTAACCCCTATTTTCATCTTCAGTCACACACAGAAAAGTTCTTTGGTATGAACTTGGCATGCTTTATCTAGATGGTAATGTATACATTTTCCAAGTCTGTAAAATAAAAAAGGCAATGATAGATAAGTTCCAGCCAGATACATCTTTGTACTACTTTGCAGACATGATGTTTCTGTGCTTGGGAAGTATATTTAATACTTCTGCATGCTATAGTTCAGCTGTTGGGCTTAATATAACCCCATATGCGATTTTTATAGCCTGTCTACATTCTGTTACTATTTTTGGCATTTTAAATGCACACATTTTAGAAGCCCATAAAAGCAGCAGATACATTTTAAATACAGAGGAGGGGACTTGCGTTGCAGTTACTAGAGACTTCAGCTGGATATTATGAACCAATTTTTTTTAATACATCAGAGGTTGATTGTGCAGACTTTAGCTCAGATTGTATGGAATTAATTGCACTTAGATCTGTTCTCTTATGGCACTGTAATTACGTTCACATGCCCCAAACTCCTAATATGGAGTGCATGCTGTGTGTTTATATATGTAATCCAATTTAATGGTCAAAGGCCATTATATTATATTTTAAAACCCTGGTGTTAATTTCCAGGACCAGCAGGAGTGAGTATTTCACAGTGCCCAAACTTTGAACCCAAGATGTTAGAAAACCAACATATGCTGCAAAGGAAAACAAATATCAGTATTAATTACTCCAGTTATTGTACTTGGGGATTTTTTCTTCCTTAGCACTAGGGTTGCCAAGTGCCTGGTGGTGGTGGGTAAAATCCCGCCAATCCACCGGGCTGCCCGCTGACCAGCTGAGGGCCAGCAGGCACTGCGTGCACACACGTGCTCACGCTGTGCGTGTGACACTTTCAGGTTTACTTGAAAGCGACGCAGATGCTCTGGCAACCTTGGCTAAAACTCTATGGAAACCATAGGGTTTCGGCTGAGATCGCTAGAGTATCCACGTCGCTTCCGAGTAAACCCGTAAGTGACGTGGGAGTGTCATGCAAGGTGCGCACGCGTTCTGCAACAGGCACGCGCATCGCGCACCTCGGCCATAGCCCCGCAAAGCTCCCGCTGCTGGAGCTACGGGGCCCTGGCAAGCCTACTGCTGACTAATACAAGTCTTCACTTCAGTGCTTTCTTGGATCAGTTTTCCTTTGTTAAAAAGAATGGGATATTACAATCTACCTGATTGGTAAAATCAGTAGATTTCTCATCAGTAAAATCAGTCAATTTCTGGTGAGATGATGACATCACTTCCAGTGCTCGCTGGAAGTAATGTTGCCATGTTGTTGGCAACATGGCTGAAATGTTGGAGTAGCCCCCCCCCCCGCTACCAGTAAGTCCTTCTCCAGTGCTGCTCCCCCGCTGGTTGCCAAAGGGTACCCTGGTTAAAACCAGTGAAATTAGAAATCATTTGAAGGATATAACTCTGCTTAGAATTGCACTGCGGTCATTTATGCATGGGACTTTTACCTGAGGTTTGTTGGTGGCTGGACCCACACTTTCCTGTTGGGAATCTATGCACCAGCAGTCTCCAAGCTCAAATCAAGTCCCTGCCCCTTTAAATGCTGCTTTTTAATTGGCTTACTTGTAGTGCTTACTCTGAGAGAAAATTCCCCCCCCCCAAACCCAATTGCCATATAAAAAAGTATTTTAAGAACAAAAACAAAACAACAACAACAAAAAACCCAGAGCAATCTGAAAGGAAGGGGGGGGAGAGAAATCCAAGCCTCAGTTTTAAAAAGCCTTTCTTGGGCTCACAAAGAGCTCCGAGGAAGCAGGAAGTATTTCATTCCCCGCCTCAGGACATGCTCCTTTGTAACTGGCTGTGAGCTAAAACACGCTTCCATGCTCCCCACTTTGCCTTCTGCATGGGGATTTCACCCGGGCTTTGCTCAGGGGAGAGGGAAGAATTGGGTTAACAGAGAAATGAGAAGACCTGGACATTGCGAGGGCTGGGCATGAGGTCATCTGTAATGGACGGAAAGCTCATGCATAACTCCAGGGAACAACCGATTCAGACCGGGGGCAAATGTGAGTGAAAGTACCCATGCATAAAAGACCTGTATAGAGAAGATCTTTGATGTTCAAGGAAATGTAGGTTTCTTTTTTCTTTGGGGCCAGATGCTATAAATTAGAATCTAACTGAAAAAAATATGACTGCAGTGTGTCATAAATGTGCCAGGTACTGTGTATCCTGTTAAAGCTATTATGTATGACCCTGCAAAGCATACTGGGTAATTTGACTCTTAGTTTGGTACAGAAGGACAAGCTCTCTTAACCACCCCACACGTCCTCTGAGTGAATAGATATATTTTTGGCGGGGTCATCTAACTATACACCATCAACTTACAAGCAGCACTTGAATTCATGTGCTTGGATAGTTGACCTTCATCTCTTGAAGGAAGGAGATAAACAATTGTTAATGAGACCAGTGCAGTTTTCCATGCCTAATCCAATTTTCAAGGGTAACACTGGTGTGTGACAGAGGTCAAAAAGATCTTGAGCATCCCTGGCTTGATACGCCACATTATTCTTCTCTAAATAATTGTCTCTAAGATAATTGCATCCTTCTGTGCCCATTTACTCGTGCATGCAGGGCATGATCCAAATAAAGTTAAGTGCTTGTGTGTCCCAGGGATTTAAGTGCGTGAAACTGGAGATACCCCAAATTTTCCATTGGGATAAATCGGACTTGAAAGTGATTGACTGGACCCCTTGGTTTTCATTCATAAGATTTTGTTAGTCCAAATCAGTGGATGAGATACAGAATACAAAATGTGTAAAACAAGCATTTTAAATTGACAAATATGTTAATGTTCCCAAATAAGCTTTGCCAGGGATAGCTAAAGTAAGACAATTAGGGTTGCCAGCTCTGGGGTGGGAAATACCTGGAGATTTTTGGGGCATAGCCTGAGGAAGGCGGGGTTTGGGGAGGGGAGGGACTTTAATGCCATTGAGTCCAATTGCCGAAGCGGCCATTTTCTCCAGGTGAACTGATCTCTATCAGCTGGAGATCAGCTGTAATAGCAGGAAATCTCCAGCTAGTACCTGGAGGTTGGCAACCCTAAAGACAAGGTATGCAACATCTTCAGAATTATTCCTTAGGATTTCATTATGCAAAGTCTGTTTTAAAAAAACTAACATGGCGCTAAATGTCCTTATTGGTGTGAGTAGACTCCTTAAAATAAAAATACCAAGACTCCCATGCAATGTGAGTACTGGAAGCTATAAAGGCATTCACATACCATAAAGCAAAGTAGCGCCTTTGAAGTTGTTCCAGCGAAGAATCATTTTCTATAAGCTAAGTGTGAGCCATGTACATGTCAGCTAGCATGTAAATGAAATAAGTACATTAGTAATAGTGTGGGCGAGTATTTTCCTTAATTTTAGCACCCATGGCCTAATTGATTTTATGGACTCTGTTCCACTACCTCAATCCCTTAACTCCCGACAAAATTGATTTTAAAATAAAATTAGAGCCCGACTATAATTTTAGAGCACCAAGGTGTCCATTTCGATATCTGAGACACCGAAGAAAAATGCTTCAGTCATCGCATGTATTTTGAACAGCAGTATTTTCTTAAAATTCAAATGTTAGAAACTATTGTATATATTCATAAATAGGCCATTCTAGCGAAGAACCTGTTGCTACAGATTTAAAGGGCCAGCCAGCATGTTACACAGGAGATCCATGACAAGATCAAATTTCTCTGTAATTGTAAATTGGATTAGGAAGGGGTCCCGAACATTTTTGAGCCTGCAAGCTCCTTTGGTGGAAACCTGGACTCTTGCTGCTTTGTCAGCAGCCTTGAGTCTGAGGAAGTAAGATAGGATATAAATATTTTAAACACGTGGTGGGCACAGCCACAAAATGGGTGCCACAGGAAGTGGAACCAACCACAACATGTCAGGGAGTGAGGTTATGCATAACTTGAATAATAACTCTCCAGAATTTCAGGCAGAAGCTCTACTTAATAGGATACCTTTTAAAATGAACACATTGTTTAAAAATATATTCTTGCATAGTCACACCTTATCTTCAGTCACCCAGTGAAGATCCTTCTGATGTGGTGGCAGCTGCTGTCCAATCAATGTTTTTAAAAAATCTGCACAGCCAATCAGATCTCCAGGGGCCAATCAGAAGCCCCTTCTAAAACAACTCGGGCACCCGGAGAGGATCTGGAAGGCTCCATGACACTTGTGGACGCCATGTTGGGGACACCTGGATGAGGGCTGTAACACGGTGAATGGTGAATTGGATTAAGTTTTTATCCGTATATTGATTCTTAATGGAAATTACTTCCCCCCATCATGAACACGTGAACACACGAAGCTGCCTTCTACTGAATGAGACCCTTGGTTCATCAAAGTCAGTATTGTCTACTCAGACCAGCTGTGGCTCTCCAGGGTCTCAGGCAGGAGTCTTTCACATCATCTACGTGCCAAATCCCTTTAACTGGAGATGCCAGGGATTGAACCTGGGACCTTCTGCATGCCAAGCAGATGCTCTACCACTGAGCCACGGCCCCTGTGTACTTTTTCCACACCTCAACTAATATGAGTTTCAGGGTAGAGGAGGATTTCAGTGGGAGAAATGGTGTGGAAGAAGGATTAATTACCCCTCTCTTAGTGCTGTGACCTTGATTCAGTTCCACTACACACACACATAACTGGTGGGAAGCCTTTTTTTAATAATTAGGAGATTTTAAGTTTGGCTTGTGTGTGTGTCACATTGCCTTTCAGGTTGTCAATGATCCCCAGCAACTTCAGCTGGTAGAATGCATATATAAAACTTTGTTTCTATGACTTGAAGTGATGCAGTAACTAACATGGCCTGTGCAAGTTTAACTGGCTATCATTAATATATCTGATTTTCAACATGGCCCCATCTGCAACTTCAGCTGGTAGAATGCATATATAAAACTTTGTTTCTATGACTTGAAGTGATGCAGTAACTAACATGGCCTGTGCAAGTTTAACTGGCTATCATTAATATATCTGATTTTCAACATGGCCCCATCTGCAGCGACTTAAATCCTTAGATTGGTATCATGAAGAGGGAAAGGAGCTCTTTCTACAAAGTTGGGGCAACCCTGGGTTTGCAAAAAATATTGTTTTATAATATGCAGTATTTTTAAGGTATGTTTTAATATAGATGTTTTAATATAGATTTTAAGTGATGTTTTTATATCGTGTTGTGAGCCACCCTGAGCCTGGCTTGCCAGAATGAGGGTGGGATATAAATGTAAATAAGAAATAAGAAATGAATAAATATTTGGGGCTACAAGTGGAAGCCATGAGAAATCCTTCTGTCCGTAGAGAAGCTCCATTGGATCCAACTCATAATAATGTTGGTTCCCTGTTCATTTCTGTTCATAAATTAGAAGTCAGCTTTGGTACAACACATTTCCGTCCGAGGCAGGGATTTGCATGTTGGTGGCTTCTCATTTGTTAACTTTAGTTATCAGGGATCCTATGCTAGCTCTGTCTCTCTCTCCCTCCCTCCCTCCCTCCCTCCCTCCCTCTCTCTCTCTCTCTCTCTCTCTCTGTCTCTCTCTCTCATGACCGTAACCTCATTGACTGCTTCTTTTCATCCCTTCTTTGCACCATGTTAATGGTGAATAGAGTCACCACAGTAACACACTGTGGGCACACACCATAATTTTGCGCAGCACTCTTAGCCTCCTAGCTGTGATCTATGTTCACTATGTGTCATGTCAAATAGATTCAGTCAACCTGGCTGCCGCAACCATGGTACGTTCTGAACAGGAAATCAAGCTTCTGGCTGTGTTAATTGGCCAAATGAGGATTTGGTTTAGCTAAATACCCAATGCAGCCTTTTATGTATAATAGTGTGTGCTGAAGCAGAGCATTTCAGAAAATAAATGGACACAGCTTTCCTTGCGTTTTGGCTTGTGCTGGCTAATTTATTTTTAACCGAGGACCCATTTAGCTTGTGTCATTACGCTACAGACCATTGGCAAACAAAAAACACAAAAATAAAACTTCCATTTCTATCTGCGTGCTTCAAAGACACTTATGCCACAGATATCAGTGTGTGGTTTAAACACCAAGGTTACTTTTGGTGTTTCATTATGCACGAGTGTGTCTGTTTACAAGAAACAATAAAGAGAACGTGCACATACCTGTGCTGTGAGCAGTCGCATTCAGACCGAGTACTATTGTCTGCTCGCATTTTAATATTCAGTCCATGCCCTGCAGAAATAGACCTTGTGTCCAAGCAACAAGGAGACCTTCAGCGGAAGTTGTAACATGCTTCCTAACGATGGTACAAATGTAGTCATGTGAGCATGAATTTGGGTCCATTATCAATATTTGAAAGTAACATTATGTTTGTGTGTTTAAAATAAATAGTCCTGGTGGGACATAGGCAGAATAGTCCCCACTTGTGCTGATGGCTGCATTGAGGACCCCAAGGTTGTTTGTGCTAAGCCTGCCCTACCAGGTATGTCTCAAGATTTATGGCCACCATGATAACCATGGAGTTGTCCCAGAACATTTTGGTTCCTGTGCATAAAGAGTGATGAGACACTTCTTCAGTAAGGCATTTCTGGATCCAAATTACCTAAATAACTATTGATTTTCCTGAATTTCTTGGCAGATTTCTATGCTACGAAATCCTTCTAGAGAGGCTGGCTGGGTTGGGAATAGTGGGCACTGTGTTGCAGTACTTCTGCTCCTTCTTTGTTCACCAGTTGTAGAAGGTGATGCTGAATAGCTTGGCAGTGAGGTACCTGAAGGACCACCTCCTCCCATACTTTCTAGGCCAGGGGTACCCATTGTGGTGCTCATGGGTGCCATGACACCCGCTGACTCCTTTTCAGGTGCCCGTCAAGTGTTTTTAGAAAGTGGGTGGGGCCATGTGGGACTTTTGGCCAGCAGAGCTTCTGATTGGTCATTAGTGATCTGATTGACATATTGATTTAAAACAATATGCTTATTTTGAAAGGCGTCCTGTTAAGGAGAGCTTCTTCTGAAATGCTGGGGAGTTACTATTATACATAACCTAACTCCCTAACATTTCTCATTGCCTCTGCCTCCTTGGGCAGCTGCTTTGTGGATGGCTGTGCTTGCTGCAGTAATCACTTTGTAGTTGGCTCCACCTCCTATGGTGGCCTTTTTGAGGTTGCACCCAACACCCTGTGTCAGAATTTCAAAGATGCCCACAGGCTCAAAAAGGCTGGGGACCTCTGGTCTAGCCTGTCAGTTATGATCCTCTTCCCCAGTCCTGCTTTCTGTGCCCCCATCTGCAGAAGTGCAGCAGGTAGGGTTGGCAACCTCCAGGTACTAGCTGGAGATGTCCTGCTATTACAACTGATCTCCAGCCGACAGAAATCAGTTTGCTTGGAGAAAACAGCCACTTTGGCCATTGGACTCTATGGCATTGAAGTCCCTCCCTTCCCCAAACCCCACCCTCCTCAGGCTTCACGCCAAAAACTTCCTGCCGGTGGCGAAGAGGGACCTGGCAACCCTAGCAACAGGTGATAATCAGGCACAGAGGTTTTTTCACTGGTGTAGCCTTACCTTTGGAAAGCCTCTGCCTTTGCGGCTCACTTGGTTCCTATTTTACTGTCTTTTGGCACCAGCTGAAAACCTTTATCTTTTAATTGAAGTGTTCCATCTTTTTTATACTTCTTGACTTCCTTTTTATAGATATCATTTTAGGCAGCAATGTTATTTTCTGGCTTGTTTTTATGACTTGCTTGAATATAGATAATTTTATTGGCTTTTTAATGATTTAATTGTTTTTTGCTCTGTGAGCCACTTCCAATAGGTCTCTAGAGAGTCACCATATAAGTGGTGCCATATAAATGTGATTTTTCACAGGTTTAATACAACAAGCTGAAGTTAATAAGCGTGCCAGAGTGATATCCAAAGAATCAGGACAGTTCCCCAATAAACTGATGTGTGTTCATTTGTACGGAGGTCTGTTCTCAGGACTACTTCAGTATGTAGTAGACACAGGAGGGGGGAAAAAAACCTTCCCATTATGAACATGCAGCTACTGCTAAGGAAGCAGTTTACATTATGAATAATCTACTAATTTGTTCTTGCATTATATAATTAATGCCAGCTACAGAATTGGGACCTGTGATCACTGACTTTGGAATGTTTTCGTGCAGAACTTCAGAGTTCCTTTCTGTATATATAAGCTCTTATTGGAAGAACATGTTTTACCTACTGAATATTCCACATTTTGCCCTACAGACAGATGTTTTTACAATAAAACACTTTAGTTTATTGAGTACTCCAGAGATTCCATCTATAATGACCCAGGACACAGTATAGTAGCCTCTGATGTTTGTCAGAGGTATAAATAACTTTTTGCTCCTTAGAAAAAGCTACAGAAGCTCTTGACTTGTATTTGTTTGACACTGTTTAAGATTGATGAATCCTAATAAGATTAGGAAACTGAAGATATATAGCACTCCTTCAAAGTGCTGAGATTTTTTGCAAAGATTTCTGACCCTTGCTTGTTGAAATAGCACTTTGTTCCAGAAAAGGTTGTGACTGGACAGTATTTCTCACTCCTGGCATAAGATTGATGCTTGTGCTCTAATCTATAGCATTTCTGCTGCTATTGAAACAATTGCCCCTGTGTAATTTGTAATAAAGAGAGGCTGTACCTAGAACAGGGGTGTTGAACTCATTTGTTACAAGGGCCAGTTATGACATAAATGTCACTTGGTTCGGCCAGGCCATGCCTTGCCAGCCCCGATCAAGAGTGAGGGGGTGGCTGCCTCAGCTGGTGAGACCACAGCGGGCTTGCCAGCCCAGATCAGGACAGGGGAGGTGGCTTCCTTGACTGGCTCACAGAACTCTCAAGGGGCCAGATCCAGACCCCAGGCCATATATTTGCCACCCCTAGCCTAGGAGGAAGCGAATATATCTTAGTTGTTAAAATATTTTGAAGCTCTTTTGATTTAATCTACCTAAGAGCTATGCGGGCAGCGATACAGGCTACTCCACACATATCTCCTACCTGGAATCATGTACAATTTATTTAATACTTTTAAATCTTTATTTTTTTACTGTTGTGAAACTCAAGGCAGAATATATTGGGTGCCCAGAGTCTACTTAGATATACACTGACGACAGCCAGATCAACCTAGGTTAGGCAGCCTCATCAGGAGCACACATGGAGCTGCCTTATACTAAATCAAACCATTGGTCCATCAAGGTCAGGATTGTTTGTTCAGTGTGGCAGTGGCTCTCCAGGGTCTCCAGTAAAGGTCTCTGCAGCACCTTCTGCCTAGTCCTTTAACTGATGATGCTGGGGATTGAAGCCGGGACCCTCTACACACAAAGCAGAGGTTATTCCACTGAGCCTCAACCCCTTCCAATGTGCCACTAAATTACCATATTCAGGCCCAATGGATGCTGAGGGTGTGATTCCTAAGCCCAATACCTACTTAGACCTCAGCCATTTAGGAGGAAGAGTTTGGATTTTGGGGTCAGGATTCAGTTCTTACATCTCCAAGTCCACATCTTCAAACAGATGATTGGCTTATTCCAGCTTCTTCTATTGGACTTTGTGTGGATGCTTTATTGACTCGGTTGCAGTGTGGTTTTAGTGCTGGTGTGTGTGGTTTTCCATTTTTGCCACAGCTGACAGCATTTTCTACCTTTCATGAAACTTGCCCCTGTTCTGGAGATGAGCCCTTTTTGCTCCTCACTGTGTTTCTGCGTGGTGTAGTGGTTAAGAGCTGTGATTTGGAGTGGTGGACTCTGATCTGGAGAACCGGGTTTGATTTCCCACTCTTCCACATGAGCAGCGGAGGATAATCTGGTGAACTGGATTTGTTTCCCCACTCCTACACCCAGCCAGCTGGATGACCTTGGGCTAGTCACACTCTCTCAGCCCCACCTACCTCACAAGGTGTCTGTGGTGGGGAAGGAAAGGTGATTGTAAGCCGGTTTGATTCTTCCTTAAGTGGTAGGGAAAGTCAGCATATAAAAACCAACTCTTCTTCTTCTTCTTGAGTTTAGTCCAGCGTCTCATGAGACACACATGAACACATGAAGCTGCCTTATACTGAATCAGACCCTCGGTCCATCAAAGTCAGTATTGTCTACTCAGATTGGCAGCGGCTCTCCAGGGTCTCAGGTAGAGGTCTTTCACATCACCTACTTGCCTAATCCCTTTAACTGGAGATGCCGGGGATCGAACCTGGGACCTTCTGCATACCAAGCAGATTATCTACCACAGAGCCACGGCCTCTCCCCTACAATGCATAGTTTTACAGTGCATAGTTTTACAGACTCCAGTAGAAAGATTTTCTCCAGGCTTTTTGTGTTGACCTTATAGTTTGCCTTACCAGTATGCTTTGTTTACAAAGCTTTAAAATAGGACCAAAATTAGTTCTGCATTTACTACACAATTCATTTAGCATTGCCAAATTGCCCGGGCTCCTCTCAGAATTATGTATTCAATAAAGAGAAAACAGCTGCCAACATGAATAATTTCAAACAAAAGCCAGTACACCATCCATGGTAGCAAGGCAGGCATTACAAATAGGATTTGTTTTCTTTTGTCATTTATTTTTAATAGCTGAATAGTTCAGCAACAACCCAGTAAAATATAAACAAAAAATCATTCACAAATGCTAGAAAAAGAATTATGAATGTAAAAAAGGCCAACCACCTAATCTGAATCACAATTGGTTGTTATATTGGGCTGCAAGTGTGTTTGGTATCTGATGTGTACATCCCTTGTCCCCATCTAGCCTCATTTTTGTTCCTCTGAATTATAATGACCAGTGGTAATCTGTGAGTAGTTTTCAGATCAACAAATGACAAATTATTTTATAATGAACATGTAAGCCAATCAGGCCAGGAGGGAAGGCTGCATGGTATAGCCTCATCTCGTCAGATCTTGGAAGCTAAGCAGGAACGGTACTTGGAAGGGAGACCACCAAGGAAGGCTCTGCAGAGGAAGGCAAACCTCCTCTGCTTCTCACTTGCCTTGAAAAGGCCCTTGCTGGGGTCGCCATAAGTCGGCTGCAACTTGACGGCACTTTACACACAAGCCAATCAGGGCATTATCCAGTAGCCCCTTCCTGAAGGGACAGCAAGACATTAGAAGGGTTCTAACTAGGGATAGCCCACTGTGACAACACCCCATCTCTAGATGTAGAAACTAAGGACTTAAATTTCACACTCTACAGACTTCTTTTTATATATATAATTTTAAAATTATGGCTTTTGGGACTGCTTAGTCTTCTAGTTCTCAATGAGGGCAATTCAGAGTGCCACCTGGCATCCTGTTAGCCCATTATCAGGGGATTATAGGCTTGAAAAAATGACACATTAGGCTTGATGAAAACAACTAAGTGTGTGTACGCGCACGCCGTCAAAGTCAGGGCTGACTTGTTTTATTATTATTTTGTTATTTATTTAATTTATACCCTGCCCTTTCCCAACCAGGTTGGGCTCAGGGCAGCTTCCCACAATCAATACATACAAATACAATATATAATATGAATTAAAACATAAAATTAAAACCATATTACTAATCAAGTTTAAACATGACATCCTAATTTCATACCTACATCCCGTGGCGCAGAGTGGTAAGCTGCAGTACTGCAGTCCCAAGCTCTGCTCATGACCTGAGTTAGATCCCAACAGAAGTTGGTTTCAGGTAGGTGGCTCAAGGTTGACTCAGTCTTCCATCCTTCCAAGGTTGGTCAAATGAGTACCCAGCTTGCTGGGGGTAAAGGGAAGATGACTGGGGAAGGCACTGGCAAACCACCCCATAAACAAAGTCTGCCTAGGAAACGTCGGGATGTGCTTGCACAGGGGACCTTTACCTTTACCTTTATGTAGTATTAATTGTTTCCTAATGGAGAGATGGATTCAGAAATGGTGGTAAGCAGATGACCAACAGTGATCTGAAGTCACAAATCCTCAAAGAGTTGAGACCAAGAAAAAAGGAAAAGGCTTTGAAGGTAAGTATCAAAGCCTTGAACCTGATCTAGTACTCAATCTGGAGCCAGTACAGCTGGTGGAGCACAGATTGTGTGCCCTCCATAAGGACCCCGTCAGGACCTGTGCTGCCGCATTCTGGACCAGCTGCAATTTCCAAAGCAACTTCAAGAGTAGCCCTGCGGAGAGCGAGTTACAGTAGTCTAACCTAGAGGTGACTGTTGCATGGATCACTGTGGCCAAGTCAGCATGGGACAGGTAGGGGGCCAGCTGCCGGACTTGGCAGAGATGGGAAAATGCTGTCATAGCCGTATTTGTGACCTGGGCCTCCAAAGAAAGGGAGGCATCTAAGGTCACACCCACTCTTGACTGTGAGGGCTGGTACCAGCTGTACCCCACCAAGAGTGGGGCGCTGGCTTGCCATTGCCTGCCTCCACGTAGGCTAAGAGAGTTCTGAGATAACTGTGACTGGCCCAAGGTCACCCAACAGGCTTCATATGGAGGAGTGGGGAATCAAAGCTGGTTCTCCAGGTTAGAGACTGCTGCTCTTAACCTCTACACCACACTGGCTCTCTAAACAACTAAGAAACGGGTTTATTTCAGAAATATCAGTAGCTTAGTTGTTTCTCTGTTTTCCTTTTCTCTAGCTCTCTCAGTATTACAGTAACAAAGTCACTGGAGAGCTGGGGCCTGAGAAGGGAGGTTTCTTGTTTGACAGATTCAGACATATAACATGGAATAGAACATCTTTTAACTGTTTTTGACAAGAACAGCACCCAAACTTTTATAAGAGAGCAGATTGACTTCTCCCTTTCTAACTGTTTTTGATAGTAACAGTTCCCAAACCCTACATATCTTCAAAACATCTGAAGTCCCTAATTGGACTGCCTGCCTAACTAGCAAACCTCCTAACCCTTCTCACACCCAAATTCATCAACCCCCAACTCTGTCAGTTGGCCAGCAGTTAAACTGCCATATACTTCCTTTTTTTGCTTTTCAACATCCCAGTCCATTGTTTAAAAGCTATTGGCTGAGGCTCCTGGAGGGCAGAACTTGAAATTGTCCATCACACCCTCTGATCCCAGGTCATCCCTATGCTGAATGTACAGCATCTATGCCATTCACACTGCAACACACCCAGCCTTTCAAGATAAGCTAAGGCCCTCCCTGGCCTCAGGGTTAAGGACAGATGTAACTTATTAAGAGCAGTGGGGCTGATACCTGCATATCTTTTTCTGTCCTGAGTCAGATTCTTAAGCCACTGCTTTAGCAGCTCCAAAGTATGCATAAAACTCTGTACAAACAGCAACTCTCTCATTCACTTTAATGTGGGGGACTGCTCCAAGAACTCCACAGATGCTTGGTTCACAGCTTATGTGCTGTTGCAATAAAAACCTTCATGTAGTCAGAAGCTTTTTGAAAATACTTTTACTTACCTCAACTATTGAAATAAATCATAATGAACACTCCTTGGCTTTGCCTTTAGTGTCTACCCCTCTCCCAATGCAAAGAATTGCACGTGGCTTACAATTTTTAAAATTGGCTATCTACTGCATGGGAGTAGTTTCTTTGACTTCAGCAGAGATGCATAACGCTATCCTTAACACAGACATACAGTCACATGGGCATCATTTCCTTTTGGTGCTGTCCCAAACCTCTGGGGAATGTGTGTGAAAATTGCAATCGTGTGGAGCGGCCTGACTGGATACCTCACACCCAGTGCCATCAGCATCCCATTGAAAAAGAGTGAACCAAATGGACAAGAAAAACCCATACAATCAGTCCCACTTGTACGTTATATATTATTCACAAGCATTCCTAGTGATGGGCAGCCCATTCTTGAAGGGAGGGGCTGTGCTGGTAGCTGGAGGCAGTGCCGCCGCGCTGCCTCCAAAGGAAGATTCACCCCCCCCCCCAAGGCAGAAAGCTGCCCTTACTTGCAAGCCCTGTGGAACCGCTCCATAGCGTTCCACGGGGCTACGCCACCTAAAAAGGTGGCATACGTGCAAGTAAGGGAAAGGGGGGGCGTTCCTGGCCTGGCTTCCAGAACGCCTCAAGAATGCCCCCTGGGACGATGGCGCATGGATGTGTGCTGTCAGGATGCCAGCAGGTGGCTGAGTCAGCATCCCGGGGCCACACTGCCACAGCAGCGCAGGAAAGCTGGCATTTGCGCCCCAGCGCTGGTGTCTGTTCCGGTCGTGGCGATGCAAGTGGCCCAAGCAGTGGCGCAAGTGGTGCAGATTCCGGTGCGGGCCCTTGTGGGCCTCAAACATGACTTTCGCCCACTCAGCTCAGGAATGGGCTGGTAGAATCACATTGTGGCAAAGCAAATCCCATGATGCTGTATGTGTGTGCAAGTGGGCCTTCTGCGAGTATCCCTGTGTAAAGACCACAGAGAACTGAAGGCCAGCCTACATGTTATCAACTCTCAATAACATGTAGGGCTTTCCCAGTCCCACCATAACATCTTAACACCATTCGCCTCATATATCCTCCCAATCACATGAAAGGTTTCCATGCCATCACCAGGTATTCCTTGAGGCTTCTGCTGCTGCCATAGAAACTCTCCATGTGACCCAGAGAAGTCTCAGAAACATCTTACTATTCCAGCACATTAGCCACCCCTAAATGTGATCAGGGAAGCTACAAAACTGATTTCCCAAGTACTGCATTACACTTTTGAGCTTTATGACTTTAAATACAAAAAATTAAGTAAACAGTGCAAAATATATAAAAGTCAGCTTTTAAAAGGGTATAGTTATTATGGTGATAATATTTCTAATAAATGTAATGGTGAGCAATAGAAGTCTTCCCTTTCATTAACTCCGTTACAAATTTAACCAAGATCCTATTAGCCCAAGGCCAGCTTGGGTTCATTTTTGATGGTAGAAATTAGATCTCTTCATTTTAAAAAGATAATAAAAATGCTATATCTTTATGTCTTTTTTATTTAAAAAAGCATTTGAGTTCTATATTTTAAAGCTGTATAACGGAGCTGCTTGTCTAAAACACAAAGCTAGCAATGAACACTGGCTTCTTGCCTCCGTTTCCTTTAATCTTTTAGTGCATCTTACTTCATCCTTGTCTTAATTACCACACTGTTCAATTGCTGTGGTTTACACCTAATGAAAGATATGCTGACTGAACCAACAAAGAAATCTAGGCAGAATACTATTCATGCCATAGTATTCCCTATTACTATGTATGGGTGTAAAAGCTGAACAATGAAGAAAGCTGATAGGAAGAAAGTAGATACCCTTGAAATGTGGTGATGGAGGAGAGTGTTACGGATACTGTGGACTGCCAAAAAACCAAATCGGGGTTTTACTAAACTGAGGCTGTTGTACTTTGGTCATTATGGGAAGACAAGATTCACTGGAAAGACAATCAGGCTAGGAAAAATGGAAGGCAGCAGGAAAAGAGGAAGACCCAACAAGAGATGGATTGACTCTATAAAGGAAGCCACATGCCTCAAGATCAAAGCAAGGCTGTTAAGGACAGGACATTTTGGAGAATAATATGAAAAGTGACAAAATTGTCTCTCAGTGGTGATTGCAAGAAAATTGAAAGTCTCCTTTCTTGGCTGCAGGTTGCTGATGTCAGTCACTCCCAAACCTAGAGTTCTTAAACAAATCACTGTTTGTTTTGTTTGTGTCTGCACACAGATGTACATTATTTGAGCAAGTTAGCTGCTCGGGCAGCACATCATTGTGCTGCTATCAAACGAACCGTTTCCTATCTATGATTAAGCTCATTTGCAGCAAAAGCTGGCTGTGCACAGGGCTGATTGTCTGGCACCTGTGTCATCAAAGCCACTCATGCCCTAGAAATGCTTTTCAAGGTTTTTTTTAAGTTGATTTAAAAAAAAACTAAAGCAAAGAGGGAACATTTAAATCAATAAACTTCAAGTGGAGCATTAAAAAAGGCAGACAGCTTCAGTGAAGCATAGGAACAGATGCAAGCTAGACAACTGAATTAGCATTCATATCACTGATAAGCATATCAGTCCAATGCCTGGTGAAGAGTGAGGGAAAAACATGCTGCGTTGTGTGTGTGTGTGTGTGGGGGGGAACCTCTCTTCCAGCAAATCTTGTTCAAAAGCTTTACACGGTCTGGGACCATCATATCTGTGGGACTGTGTCTCCTGGAACGTACACCCCGCCCCAGAGAGCATTAATCTCTGCTAACAACAATTTACTGGTGGTCCCCGGCCCAACTTGGGGCAGGACTTTTTCGGCCCTGGCCCCGGCCTGGTGGAACTCCCTTTCCAGCGAGACCAGGGCCCTGTGGGATCTCAAAGAATTCTGCAGGGCCTGTAAAATGGAGATATTCCACCAGACCTATAGTTGCGGGCACCTACGGTTTTTCAACAGAGATGGCTTCCCCCCCACTCCCCCATGCTGCTAACAACTGAAATCTGGGGGCCCTGACTGTTCTTTCAGGCCCACAATGGCTCTTTGCTCTAATATTGAGCACCACTTGTTTTAACTATACATTGATTAATATATGGGATTGTTTTAAATTGTTTTTTATATCTTACTGATTCATGTGTATCATGACTTTATTGTTAGGGTAGCCAACCTCCAGGTAGTAGCAGGAGATCACGTGCTATTACAACTGATCTCCAGCTGATAGAGATAAGTTCACCTGGAGAAAATGGCCACTTTGGCAATTGGACTCTACCGCATAGAAGTCCCTCCCCTCCCCAAACTGTACCTTCCTCAGGCTCCACCCCCAAAACCTCCCGCCAGTGTTGAAGAGGAACCTGGCCTAGGGTGGGCTACAAATAGAAAATCAATCAATCAATCAATCAATCAATCAATAAAAACAACTTTTGGATTCATTCCAGGAATCAGATCAGAATTATATGTTGTTGATCCAAAGCAGGGTATTTTTTTGTGTGTTTTACATCCTTGTATCTTGCATTACTTTGGTATAAAAGATGTGATTGATCAGATTTGAGAGAAATTTTGATTGGTCTAATTTGTGAGAAAGAGTGGAAGGGTTACATCTTTCAGTTGTGTCCCTCAAAGTTGTAGGCACTACAGTTTTTCCCCCCCTGAAGATTTATTTTAATGTCTGTTCAACGTGTGCAAGTTAATGGAGAAGCCAGTCCACTTCATGTAGAGGATAGAATGGTGAACTGAAGAATTTATCAGTGGCAGAAGGTATCCAAGCAAGGAGACATTAGGCTAGTGGTGGCAAAAAGACCTGAAACTTGAGAGTGTTTGGGGACACAAACACAGCTTGAGCAAGGAATGTTGGTAGAATGGATCACCTGTCATTCCTTCCGATAAGGTAGTATTTGGGGACCAAATATTAGTATTTAGAACTCTAAAAGTTTTGCTTATTAGCATGTTGTTTTGTTATATTTGTGGTTTGATGGATTCTTCATTTTAAAAGAAATAGCATTCAGTTTTATCTTCAGTTATATTTCAAAGGTCTGAGTTGTATTTTAAATTTCTTACACCCACTGATGCCAGTTAATCTGATTTTTTTGTTTTACCAAAGGTCCAGTTGAAAAGTGATGAATCAAAAACGTTTGCAATGAAGATACTAAAGAAACGCCACATAGTAGACACAAGGCAACAGGAGCACATACGCTCAGAGAAGCAGATCATGCAAGGGGCGCACTCAGATTTTATTGTGAGGTACCGTCATTTCCCTCGCTTAAACCCACTTCCCTGTGTGCAGCAGCATGCATCTCACTTCTCCGCCCCTCTCTTACGAGAGCAGACAAAATTGGTACACAGGTTATTTCTCATCTGGTTTAAACACTATAGTTCACTTTTTAGCTCCAAGGCGTTGAGTGGGGATGCCGCCACTGTGCTGGGGCTGTAATTATTAACAATGGGATCTTAATGTATTGGCGCAAGTAATGTGACTTTGAGGGCAGCTCAAAAGCAGAGGAGACAACGCAGGCATAGACACTGGGGGACACGTGAATGTGGGGAAGTGTAATGAGTGTGTGTGTAAGGAAGATGGAAATCCTCCCCTATCAATCTATCGAGAGAGATTCGCCTCTGTATATGAATGTATGTCACCTTTCTGACTTGAAGATAATATTACAGATGGCTATCAAATACACACACTGCATAAAAAATGCTTTTGGTTTCTGCCTCGTGAAATACCTGCATCCAGTGAGCAAAACCAAACCACATGTTCATATTCAACTACTCCTGTGAGCATGTCCTCGTACTCCATAAGGTCACATTAAATCATTCCCTGTTCCTCCATGATGGGATTGAATAGCTAACTCCCAGTTATGAAGTGTATATTATATATATATATATATATATATATATATATATATATATATATATATATATATTATTAATCAGATTAACACACATGTACATATGTATGGTTTTTACCTTATCTTTCCACCAAAAGATCATCTAGGTGGCTTATAACAATACTGATTTCTGCATCTGCAGTCGGTTGTCTTTTTATTCTCCTTTAGGCCATTCCTGCCACTGATTATATAAACCTTATATTGAGGAGGTATGAAATACTGATGACAGACAGATAGACAGACCTTTATTGGCATAATATGAAATACTAATGTTGCAGGGGAAGATTATTCTGTTATTGTTCGGGCAGTTATCAAAATTGCAAACTCCTCTAGCAAAGCAATTTTAAGCAAGGTAATTGCAGCATTCTTACATGACCCCTGCTTATGTGGGCAATGAAAATTTCCGGAAGCAGAGCTACCTGGGTTGGTAGCCTTTGGATGAGAGAGGACTGGAGACTTGTGTGTCTTCTTTTGTAATATTTGCTGTATTTGCAGATGTACAAGTGGATCAGATCACAGGCGGAAGCAAAGAGTATTCCTGCAAGGCAGCCATCCCACTTCAGATCCCAGCACAGAGAGGGAATACCCAGGGTGCTTTGGGCAATGCCCAGCAGCCTCTGCCTGCCTCACCCTCTGTCTTTCTAGAACCATCCATGTCTTCTTAAGTACACATACTTCCCCTCTCCATCTTCTACTTGACAGAGCCAGCGTGGTGTAGTGGTTAAGAGCGGTGGTTTGGAGCAGTGGACTCTAATCTGGAGAACTGTGTTTGATTCCCCATGCCTCCACGTGAGCGGTGGACACTAATCTGGTGAACCAAGTTGGTTTCCCCACTCCTACACATGAAGCCAGCTGGGTGACCTTGGGCTGGTCACAGTTCTCTCTGTCTCAGCCCCACCTACCTCACAGGGTGTCTGTTGTGGGGAGGGGAAGGGAAGGGAAGGCGATTGTAAGCCGGTTTGATTCTTCCTTAAGTGGTAGAGAAAGTCGGCATATAAAAACCAACTTCTTATCAGGGGACCATCTTATAACAGTGATAGCACCCACATGAACTGACCATTCTGAGCCAATAACTAATGAATGGTCATCTGATCAGTCACAGGAATTATCTAACTCAAAAAAGCTGAGAAATGGTCTGCAAAAGTACCTTCTCCAGATGCCACACCTTAGAGCCCTTAAAACATTTTTCCAGAAAGGGAACTTTTCTGCCAAGTGCAATAGAAACCTTGGAATTTGTTGCAGACCTGAGGTCAAGTCTGCCGTGGAATGCAGGGCATGTAAGAAGCATGTCTCCTGCTCCCAGCTGACTCATTACATGGATCTTCCTACGATATTCATCCTTTGGGTAAATATCCAGATGGTAGTGGGCGTTTGAAGAAAAACAAACAAACCTATGAAATAGATTTAGAAAAAATACTTTTGCCATTTTTAGCAGCACTTTGAACGTGCTGAAAGAAAAGAAAGCACATCTGCTTACAGCTCTGTGAAGGATAAATTGTGTATTTATTAAAAGGAATAGGGTAGAAAGCATTTGCCTTCTCACCAAAACAGTCTTGCAGATAGGGTTGCCAACCTCCAGGTACTAGCTGGAGATCTGCTATTGTAACTTATCTCCCGCCGATATATATCAGTTCACATGGAGAAAATGGCCACTTTGACCATTGGACTCTATGGCATTGAAGTCCCTCCCCTCCCCAAACCCCACCCTCCTCAGGCTCTGCCCCAAAAACCTCCCGCCAGTGCTGAAGAGGGACCTGGCAACCCTACTTGCAAAGTATTTATTTAGGCATTTCTATGCTCCCTGAATTCTCGAAGGGGTACCCAAAGCAGCTTACAGAAATTTCTAAATTAAACAATGTGATAAAAGAATCAAACAAGGAAGGCAACAAAACAAAATGCACACCCTTGGTGGGCCCTCATTCGCTGGGCAGGTTGTCATGGCTGCAAGCCTTAGGCAAAGAGCCAAGGGCTAAGAGCCTTTTGGCTCATGCCCAAGGGCTTGTACCTCTAGCCACACCCAGACTTATCTTACCTGCAAACAGGAAAGAGACGGACACTCAGCTAGATGTTGTTCACTCCCTCCCAAGCTAAACAATAAAAAAATGTCTGCCCTTTCAGCAAATACGATGCTGTAAACATTACAAACTGTAGTTTCTGTTACTCTGAAATAATTCAGATATGACACAAAGTATGATACAGATCCCATCTAGGCAGCTGGAACCAATCTATGCATGCAGCAAAATCATGATACCACTTTTTTCTGGGCTGTACTATACTGGACTACAAGTGGGAGAATCAAAAGTCTGAATTGTGTCCCATAGAAAAAGGCCTTGCGCTTAGTTCTCAAATAGTAGGTTAGCATAGAACTTTTTCTTCTGACATGCTATTATTCTATAACTAGGGAAGGTTTTTCCCCCTTGGAGGAAGATTCAAACATGTAAGACTCCATCTGCAGTAAAGAAAAAGAAGGGTTGTTCTAGCTTTAGACTGGCTTATATGGGACAAAAGACCTTTACTGGACTATGAATAGATCTGACAATCATCTTTGAGTAGCACTGTTGTGCTGCATGTGACAACACACCATGCTTGAACAGAATCTGTGAGGCCCTTGTTCAAGGTACTGTCTTTTATGGACACAATCAGAGCAGGGCCTTTTCAGTGGTTGCCCCTTTTTAGTGGAGCATCTTCCCCAAGAAAGTTTGATTGGCATCATCATTTGCCTGCTTTGAGACAAAGAGAAAAAATATTTCTGTTCTGCCAGGCCCGCTGTTTATTAAAATTGATCCATATTGAGACAAAAATCTTGCTGTGGTCTATCTGTTGGTTCTTGATTTGCCGCTGATTTCACTGGTTTTAGTATTACGTTGTAAACCACTTTGAAGATTAGATCAATGATAAGTGGTATAAAAATGCTGCAAACAAAATCAATAAGCATTAGAACACAACTGCCTACGTTGCATCAGACCAGAGGTCCGCTTCTCTGTCAAGGAAGATTACCACTGCATGCACCAGATTTGGCTAACTGGTGTTATTGCAAGGATCTCTGGAGAATAGCACTCCCCCTTTAATGTGGTACATTCATTGTGGTAAATTTTCATCCAGGAACGATTCTGCTACACTGAGATTATATGGTTTTAATATCCCACAGCACTCTCATGACTGTTTTTCTTCTGCCCTTCATTATAGGCTATACAGGACATTCAAGGACAGCAAATATTTATATATGTTGATGGAAGCGTGTTTAGGAGGAGAGCTTTGGACAATTCTCAGGGACAGGTAAGAGCTTTCACTTCTTCACGTGAACTGAAATTCATATGACATGCAGAAAGGTCACATGGTCAATCTGCATCCTTTTCAACTAGACTTTGTGAATTCTAAATTCCTTCCTAAAGATGTGAAGTTCTGGGCTCTGGCTGGGAACCAAATGCATGCATTACTCATTCCGATTAAACATTTGCATGTCTTTTCAAAGGCACAGGAGTCATCTCATCATGCAGCGTGAAAAGACGCATCACCTACCATGATACCACTCGATTGTGTGTGTGTAAAGTGCCATCAAGTCGCAGCCGACTTGTGGAGACCCCTTATGGGGTTTTCAAGGCAAGAGACTAACAGAGGTGGTTTGCCAGTGCCTTCCTCTGCACAGCAACCCTGGACTTCCTTGGTGGTCTCCCATCCAAATACTAACCAGGGCTGACCCTGCTTAGCTTCTGAGATCTGACAAGATCAGGCTAGCCTGGGCCATCCAGGTCAGAGCACCACTGGATTAGGAGCCTGCAATTACCTTCTTTTCATTGATCCTCCATTGTTTGTGTTTGAAGATCTTGCTTATTTATTTATTTATTTATTGCTTTTAAATACTAAACCCTTTCCTTGCTCATTCTGGGTCTCTCAGGATTCACCTGTACAAGGCTTGTTTTGGAAAATGTTCCGCATTCATACAGCACACCTAATCGCTGCCGTCTTTTGTGTCCTGAGGGTTTCAACACAAGATGTTGCACTCTGTCCACATGGCTGATGGAGGCAGCTGTGGCACTTGTACATGCTGGGCAGTCGGCACGATTTATCTTCTGTGTGGGGGCACCTGCATAATGGAAAGAGACCTGAGTCAAATCCTGGGTTAAGAGACAAATGGGTCAGTCGTTTATTAACATGGCACATAGCCCGTAAAACAAATGGGTCTGTTTTGGCTCCACGCATCCTTTGGCCTAACCTGAGAGTAGCCCATATATGGCATCCTGAGCTTGTGCATTTCCCCCATCTTCTAAGATTTTTCTGCAAATTTGGGTGTTCCCCCAGGTTTCCAGAAACATTTACCCAGTTCCCTAGGAGCTCTGTTGTGCAGGGTTTTTGATCAGCACACTGGGCCCAAAATGAGAATTGGATGATGCCAGTAGGTAGAGCACCTGACCAGGAATGAAGGCAGGTGCCATGTGGATGTGTTTTTCAATGTACTCCAGTGAGGTTCCTGTCTTCCCCTGGCTCTGGCTCCAAATCTCCAGCAGTTTCCCAACCTGGATCAGACAACTCTAGATTGTATTTATGCACCCTATGGATTTTTTTTTTTTTTTACTTTGAACAGAAGTCCTTCATGCCGTATCATAAAAGTAAACTGCTTTTGAAATACCTCTCAGTTTCAGAAGCGGTTTGCGATAGCCTTTTATGCAGGGATGTTTCCCCGTAGTCACCCCTGCCGAGTGCTTTGGGGCTTCCTTTTGATTATGCATGCCTTTTCCGCCCGTCAGAGGTCGCTCCGCTCTCCTCGCATGTTTTGCCCGTGTTTTCCGGATTCTGTTTTAGAAATAATCTGGAAAATGCGGACAAAACACGTGGGGAGAGCGAAGCGACCTCTGACGGGCAGATAAGGCATGCATAATCAAAGGAAGCCCCGAAGCAGTCGGCGGGGGTGACCACAAAACACATGGGGAGAGCGAAGCGACCTCTGACGGGCAGATAAGGCATGCATAATCAAAGGAAGCCCCAAGCAGTCGGCGGGGGTGACCACGGAGAAACGCCCCTGCATAAAAGGCCTATGTGACATTAGAGAAGTGGGGCAGCTGCTGTTTGAAGGACAAAAGTTCAAAGCCCTTGTGGGAATGAACTAAAAATATCAAATACAGCTCAGAACTGAAAGCCACCAGCAGGGTCTGTTACAGGCTTTGGGGGTGGGGGCATGAGCAGAGAGTTCCAAGGGCCCATTCCCCTCCCCTCCTCTGCCTACTCTAGGGCACTCCATAGAATCATAGAGTTGGAAGGGTCATCTAGTCCAACCCCCCTGCACAATGCAGGAAATTCACAACTGCCTTCCCCCACACACCCCAGCGATGCCCTACTCCATGCCCAGAAGATGGCCAAGATGCCCTCCCTCTCATGCCCTCCCGCCTAAGGTCATAGAATCAGCATTGCTGACAGATGGCCGTCTCGCCTCTGCTTAAAAACCTCCAGGGAAGGAGAGCCCACCACCTCCCGAGGAAGCTTGTTCCACTGAGGAACCGCTCTAACTGTTAGAAAATTCTTCCTAATGTCTAGACGGAAATTCTTTTGGTTTAATTTCAATCCGTTGGTTCTGGTCCGACCTTCTGGGGCAACAGAAAACGCCTCGGCACCCTCCTATGACAACCCTTCAAGTACTTGAAGATGGTTATCCTATCCCCTCTCAGTCTTCTCCTCTTCAGGCTAAACATACCCAGCTCCTTCAGCCTTTCCTCATAGGACTTGGTCTCCAGGCCCCTCCCACCTGCATGCCTCCCATTTGATTGTGTGTCCTTCCCTTGTCTGCTCACAAGCACTCTCACTGTCCATGTTCACAGCTGCCTGCAGACCTTTCCCCAGAGGCACTGGCCAGTGCATGCAGCAAGGAGCATGGGTGATAGAACACTAGCAAGTGAGAGGGCAGGGGGTTTCTGGCAGCAGTGAGCCCAGCCTCAGGGCCCCAGCAGCTGCCCCGCCTCAGGCTATGGTGATGCCAGCCCTGGGTTTGGCTTCTTAGTGGCAACGTCCCCCCCCCCCCGCCCCCAAACTTACACCACACAAAAGTAGTCTGAAAAAACAGTGGAAAAACTCAAAGGAAACCAGGAGAGCAACAACCAGGCAAATGATACTGTGTATGGAAGGGAGGATTACACCATTAAGAAACCAAAATGGAGCAAAAACCTGGTGCAGAAAAATCCAGAGAGAGCCCCACGTAGTTAATCGGGGCTTAATACCAAAGTGTTTTTTATATAATTAGAATGTGACGGAGGGCTGGTTGATACATACATGCTGCTCATGCATAGGATGAATGATCACCATGTTTGTTCCCTGACACATTTTAGATGGATTGCGAAAAACATTTTCATTTTCAGAAAGCCTCTTGAGGGCTCTTAATCCCTCATGCTTACGCCACTAGGTTTCACTATGATTTGTATAAGGGTTACCATTCTAGTTATTGTTATTGTAGTTATTTTTTATATTTGCCAAGCAGGGGGTCTAGATTTTGAAAGGATTGTTTTATGGCTATATTTACATGATTTTATGTTTTATTTGGTTGCCCAGTTTCAGACAGAGAGCCAGGGAGCAGCTATCACAGATCTGTAACCACAGAGGAATTATTCATATCACCTGGCGTCATTTCAAACATAGCACTTTTTGTTGAAGGCAGTTCAGACATTCAGCTGGGAGTCCTTGGCCATTTATGCTTGGTTATTAGTCACGCAATCCCAGCGGGACTGCCCCGTGGCTTTTTTTGAGTTATGCATGAAGTTTGCCTCCTTCCAGGGTCACATCACAGCCGCCGCACATTTGTCCTGCTTTTCCAGGAACCTGTTTTATCACGAATTTCAACTTTGTCCCAGCCCCATAGCAAAGGAAAATGTGGCAAGAGTCGTGATAGTAATTACTTTGGGATTCTCTGTCCATGCCCCCCCCGACCGCCCCCACTCTGGTTTCCCCTCCCACTCCTCTCTCACTCCTCCTTAGGCCAGCCTTCCTCCACACCCTCCCGTCAACTCCCCTGGATGCCATTTTTAATAATTGTTTCATGTTTGCCCCCCACATCAATTTTCTAATAATGTTTTTGCTGCCATGATGTGAATAGCAATACAGCAAAAGGATTAAATATGTCTAATGAACACCCTGTTTTCTTGTGTCTTCCATGCCTCGTCCCCCCATACGGATAAGCATTTTTTTTAATGGGGGAAGCTATTCAGAGCATTTTGTCTGAGCTCCCCTTCTTATGGGAATTTAGCAGGTGACTGCTGATTTTTCACACTCCCCCATTGGGTCACTTAACGCCATGGTTGTCTCCCTGCAGTAGAGGTTTTTAAGCGTTTTTACATGTGTCAAAGAAGGAGTGTCATCACAGGGAATGCTTTTTGATTAACTATTTCTACATTATTTTCCCCCAGAACAAACACTTTCCTCTTCTTCTAATTTTTTTTAAAAAAATATTTCCCATTAGGTTGATATACCGATTCAATGATAGAATTAAATGAAGAACCGGGAGCACTTTCTATGCTATGGGTGGGAATTGAGTGTAGTGTCCTTGGGCAATGTTTTTATTTGGCTGTAGTTGTATATTTAGTTGTATATTTTCATTATTGGATGTCTGCTTTATAAGATTGCTATTGTAAACAATATGCCAATAAAGGTACTGATTGATTGAGTAGTCCTGTAATGAGGCATTGCATAGTGTACACATACATGCATGAAATTAACAGTCAGTGAGCATAAATCACTGGCTGTTTACGGGGCTCCTGTTTCAAGCCACTCACTGCAGAGGTGTGGTAGTAAGATGGTAAGACATCAGAGTGGTCAACTAGGCAGTCAATCAAGACCTTAATTAGGTGATCGGTAAGATATGGCCAGCATTCAAAATACCCCACTTGATCTCTGAAAGGCCTTGGTGCAAGATTGCCAGCAGGCAGGGGGCTGAAACTTCTTGTACCACTAAACTGAGATCAAATGGGATCTGAAATAGGCCTGCAGGAGCATGTGAGTCATGCTTTGCCCCCCCCCCCCAAGAGACCACTGCCCGGAATTAAAAGGGACGCATTCTAGTCCAGAGGCAAGTCTTTCGAGGGAGCTGGAGATCATCTTGCTGCCTCAGGACTCGGTATGGTGGTAGAAGAGGATTTTCCATTGCTGCACGTAGCTCCAGGGCAGAGTAAAGGTCCGAGGAATGGGACAAGGCAACTTCCCTAGGAGGAAGGGAAAGAGACATCTCTGCTTCTTGGGATTCTTACTGCAAAATCTCTAGAGGAATTACTGCTTTAGTAACTGACAGCCCATTCCTGAGCCTTTCGGCAGCTGGGGACGGCGTGGCTGAGGCGCCGCCGTGGTGCCTCGGAAGAGGTTCCCTGGCCTCCGAAAGGCTTTAAAAAGCCTTTTTAAATTTAAAAAGTAAAAAATGGGGCATTTTCCCCCTTTGAGAACAGCACGGCTGTGCCAGGAAAAACCTGGTGCAGCAACGCTGTTGCTGGAGAGAGGGCATTCCTGGCCTGAAAGAGGTCTCGAAGGTGCCTAATGGCAGCACCACCACCCAGAATGCCCCAGGAATGCCCCCGGGATGACAGCACGGGGACTTGCTGTGCCAGCACACGGAGGCTGGCATGAGCGCCCCAACACCAGCGTCTGTGCCACTCTCGGCCGCGCAAGCGGCCCGGACACCAGCGCAGCCACTTGCGCACCTCCTGAGCTCAGGAATGTGCGGTAATCCTAAACCCAGCCTCCTCATCCCCTGTCTTCGAATCCTCTCTCTGGTGGGGAGGGATCAAAATCCCTGGTCAGTGGTAATGGGTGTCAAAACTTATAGCCATAGGAAGAAGTCATGGAAACAAAAGGGAACAGTTATAGCCCAAATCAGACAGACATTATCGTTTGGATCCCGGCTAAACTGGCAATTCCCACCGATTCCCCTCTGTGCTTTAGACCCTCCCATGTTGTTTCTCTGGGTCCCCTGTCGCCCAGGAGTAACATTTCTTGGGGATCAGCGAGTTGCTGTGGGAGGGGAGAAGCCGGAAAGTCCTAGTCTGCCATTGAAAAAATTAGTCAGGATCCAACCTCAATTGTTTAGTAAGCATGAAACTGTTGTCATAGTACAGCAAGACAATGCAAAAAGGGAAAAGGTAACTATTCGGAATGAGTTAGTTTTACAATATAAGTTACTGGCATAGTCACTTTTCTTTGGGATTTTTACAAGCATGTTTTATTCTTGTTTTTTTAAATCAAATTCCATGACTTTGATAATCATTAAAAACAGCTAAGTAAAATCCAATTCACAATTACGTTTTTTTCTTTAAAGAAAAAAAATATTTGCAGAAGCTTTTGAAAAAAATAGTTCTTTTCATCATACTTATGGTATCTACTGCCATCTAGCTTTGAATATTATTCAGCTTTTACTTCAATGGTGTGTGTTAGTGTTATAGCTGGAAACAACGATGGTGTTAAAAGTTTAATTGCAATTACATTCACCTCGAGAATTTTTTAAAAAACATCTTTAACTGGCTAACCAGCTTTAAGTTAGAAATAGAGATGTTGGCCAGTGTCTGAAACTCAGAATCTATACAAAATTCCAGTTTGGAATCCCATGTGTATATTGTACGTACTGGTAAAACACAACGCAGAAGATAATTTAAATGGCATCTGCTGTTAATGATTCCATAATCATTTATTAATTTGTATTTAATATATCACTGATATGTTGTAACGCTTTCTATGCTTCAGCTCTGCTTTAAAGTGTTTACTCTGGAATGAATTTAGAGATGTGAAAGCGGAAGGGTGGTTCTAAACAAGTCTGCAGTTTATTAAGAAAATGTTTCTCCAAACAGGTCAAGGAAGCATGCAGTATAGCCAATATAGCTTGCCAATAAACAGTTTCTAAGGCATTTTTAGTTGCTGATTATCATGAAGTCATTCTTAAGGGTTCTGACTGTAAATAAGAGGAAGGATTACGATTTCTAGTTCCTGACAGCCAACACTAGTTTGGCAGCTGACGGCAATAGACAGCAATTATTTCAGACTTTGCAGTATGCTCATTATAAACCAGTGGTGTCAATAAGCCACTTTGTTCCCACTAGGCAAAATAAAAATAAAAAATGCAACATGTGGGCAAGTTATTTGTGGCCTGAAAAATCATACGCTTCCCCCAACTAAGCAAACAAGCCGAGAAATATGATTCCATCGTCACCCTACAGTTGTTTCACGGTCTCTTTTCTCTGGCAGCCGGTGGGCTTCTACAGTCAGATCATTAAATATATGAAATATGCTCTCCTGACAAGACAAGTCCTTCAGGTGATTTCATGGGCTAAAAATGCTCGAACTGTGACTTTCAGTTTGTAAGACTTAACATGGCCAGTGAGGTTGATGCAATTATTAAAAAGCTTCTCTCTTTGCATCCCTCGTGGGGGGTTTTTTTGGCGGGGGGGGGGGCTAATAAAAGCTTCCTGCCTCTTTCATTGTGCTGATACCAGCTGAAAAGGAAGATGCGTGCATGATTATGCAGCCAAAAGGGTACATGTATATACATAAGTGGAGACCTGTGAGAACCTGCAGTAAAGGGGACATCTTGGGTTGCCAGGTCCCTCTTCGCCACTGGTGGGAGGTTTTTGGGGCGGAGCCTGAGGAGGACGGGGTTTGGGGAGGGAAGGGAGTTCAATGCCATAAAGTCCAATTGTCAAAGCAGCCATTTTCTCCAGGTGATCTGATCTCTATCAGCTGGAGATCAGTTGTAATAGCAGGAGATCTCCAGCTGTTACTTGGAGGTTGGCAACCCATGCACCCAGCCCCACTTCATCCCCTCTTCTTTATCCCCATAATCCCACTGTCATTTTTCTTCCCCTCCCCCATCACCACTTTCTCTCCCCCTCAGTCCTCAGTTTCTCTCTTTTTCTTCTACTCCCCATCACTCCAGGTGTTCTTGCCACTACCAGCTGATGGGAGGGGTTTTGAAGGAAAAAAATCATATCAGCCCAGACCCATAGATCACCTGACTGCCAGCAGTGGGCCTTCCTACTGGCCAGGTGAAGGGGTGGGCCTGGGTTGGAAGTGCTTTTCCTTCTAACACTCTCATCTGCTGGCTGGCAGAACAGCAGACAGTGCATCCCACATATTTCCTGGAGTGCAAGGGAAAGGACATAAGAACATAAGAAAGGCCATGCTGGATCAGGCCAAGGACCATCAATAGGTTTGCCAACCTCCAGGTACTAGTACTATTAGGTACTAGCAGGAGATCTCCTGCTACAACTGATCACCCGATAGACATCAGTTCCCCTGGAGAAAATTGCTGCTTTGGCAATTGGACTCCGGTACTGAAGTCCCTCTCCTCCCCAAACCCCTCCCTCCTCAGGCTCCGGCCCAAAAAACTCCACCGGTGGTGAAGAGGGACCTGGCAACCCTACCCATCAAGTCCAGCCGTCTGTTCACACAGTGGCCAACCAGGTGCCTCTAGGAAGCCCACAAACAAGACAACTGCAGCAGCATTATCCTGCCTGTGTTCCACAGCACCTAATATAATAGGCATGCTCCTCCGATCCTGGAGAGAATAGGTGTGCATCATGACTAGTAATCATTTTGACTAATAGCCATGGATAGCCCAATCTTCCATGAACATGTTCACTCCCTTCTTAAAGCCTCCCAGGTTGGCAGCCATCACCACATCCTGGGGCAGGGAGTTTCACAGTTTACTATGCACTGTGTGAAGAAATACTTCCTATTATCTGTTTGGAATCTCTCACATGTCCCTTTCCCTGAGCTGTTTTTAAATAAAATGAAAAAGAAAAAAACTTAGGAGATCTTATTATCCTTTCCCCCCCCCCCATACAGAGGTTCATTTGAAGATTCTACAACCAGATTTTATACAGCATGTGTGGTAGAAGCTTTTGCCTATCTGCATTCCAAAGGAATCATTTATAGGGACCTCAAGCCAGAAAACCTCATCCTAGATCATCGAGGTTATGCCAAACTGGTGAGTGCTCAGACATTTTTCTTCCAAGCAGCAACAAAATATTACTGTGTCATGCTTACTGCACTGTGGTTAAGGCTCTGTCTCTTCTTCCATTATAGAAAGCCTTCTCTAACGGGTTTATAACAGCCATAAAATAGTTCTTCTGCCTGAAAGGCAGTATTCAGGACTGTAGTCCCAGGAGAAATTGGTTTAGGAAGAGAACTAATAAAAGCAAATCCATCTTGCTGTTGCTGAATTTTACCGGTGCAGAAGTTTGAAGTTTACAGTTGTTGGTTTTAAAGGCCTTCTTGTGTATTTTCACTCAGAACTGTCTTTAGGGTCATTTCCCCCCATGCTTCTGGTGCTTAATTATGGTTTCCATTTCTTCGTTAAATTACTTTTTTTAAGAAAGCACGTACCGCTATCGTTTTCTCCAACATTCGTTTTTTTCTAGTGCAGAAATTACGATGTGTTATTGTTCATTGATGTATTAGGCCTCAAAGCGACTTAGTCCTAGCTAGTGACAAGATCTGCAGAACTCATTCTGTTCTTGAAAAAGAGACCCTTGGCCACAGAAGCGAGACACAGGCAATGTTTGGGTTAATATGTATTGGAGTCTTCTCTTTTTCTGATATTAGCATCCCAGTTAGGCTTGCCAGCTCCGGCTTGGGAAATATCTGGAGATTTTTGAGGTGGAGCCTGAGGAGGGCAGGGTTTGGGGAGGGGAAGGACTTCAATGCCATAGAGTCCAATTGCCAAAGCAGCCATTTTCTCCAGGTGAACTGATCTCTGTCAGTTGGAGATCAGTTGTAATAGCAGGAGATCTCCAGCTAGTACCTGGGGGTTGGCAACCCTAATGCCAGTGTCCAGACACATGTTCGATTCTTGGGCTAAGTGAACAAAATTATATCCAGAAATAATTGGAGGGGAGGGGGCCCCTCAGCACTAAATAACCAGGCCTCTTAAAAATCTGGGCTTAGGTGTTTAGTGCTGCTATGACATGTCGTGCCATGGCTTAGCAAGGCCTATTTCACCGTTACTGCACCTCCAAACACACCCAAATCTTGAATGACCATTCTGATCCTCCATGGGAGCAGTGGTGGCAGCAGCAGTTATACTGTGGTCTGCAAATCCCCCAAGATCTATAACGATGGAATCAAGAATGCCACTAAATATTTTTTCCTGGATTTTTAGGATTACCCCAAACTAGGAAAATGTTCTTTCTTTCTTTGTATCAAAAAGTCTGACCGCTGAAAACACAGGGAGTAGGACAAAACGTGGTGACGGCAAGTGTTACTAACATGGCTTGAAGTATATGTATAGAATAGGCAGTGGATTAAGTAACAAGCAGAGGACAGTTTGATGCCTTGCAAACAGTCGGGGCATATTTACCATATGTTGATGGGAGAACGTAGAAGGAGACAGCTCATGAAGTTGCTGTATTGTTGCTGAGGCTCCAGTCCTGGCAAAAATGGTACTCAGAAACCCCTAAAATAATTTAATATTGGCATCAGTGCAATCGTAGGCAGGGTTATACCCTTCTAAGCTGATGGATGTCTGCTTACATTTGTATTGTAAATCATGGTTAGATATATATGGCAGTTAGGCCATATTTCATTGGTTTGGTCCCGTCTCATTCCAGCGATTGCATATTGATGGGCTGAATGCATTCCACAAGTTGGACACCACTGCTTTTCATAATTAAATGGTTTCGTTCTAGATAAACGAAATAATTGTGATAAAGCTTTGCAAAATTGTCATCTGTTCACCTTACACATCCTTTGCAAATCTTACCTCTAAAAAGATGCTGCTACACGATTCTCCTTTTTGTTTCTGGGACAGCCGGCGTTCTTACTCCAATAATGTTCCCATGGTGAAAACTTTCCTTCTGATGTTTGTTATCCTAATGAAAACAGGATCATCTCCTCAAGCCTTTCTGCCCCTAGGACAGCTCTCTAGTTTTTGTCTTCCTTGATGTTGTGTGAACCTTCATTCACAGGTCGATTTTGGCTTTGCAAAAAAAATAGGATTTGGAAAGAAAACATGGACTTTTTGTGGAACACCGGAGTACGTAGCCCCAGAGATCATCCTGAACAAAGGTCATGACATTTCAGCAGACTACTGGTCACTGGGAATCTTAATGTATGAGCTCTTGACTGGCAGGTATGGGCATTGGAATCAGAGTTGCTGATAAAAATAGTTCAGCAAATTAGAGTATTTATGCCTTTGTCACTTTGATTAGGAGCACTGCGAGTTCAGAGTCCATGATGGCAAAAAAAAGGTCTGCAAACTGCCCTGTTCAGGCTGTTCATTATTGTTTTGCAGTGCTTTATTGCCAGTATGCTAATGTATAATGGCTTTGGAACAGCCAATGTAAAGGTTCGAGCACCTGTAATATTGTTTTACCTTGGAGATGGTCTGTATTGGTCCTTAATCTCCCTTTCCCTAGAGCAATTTTAAATCTGTTTGCTCTCAATGTACATTGGATACAGCATATAAAATCAGTGTTTGCATGTTATCATAAACCCATCAAATTGTAGGCTCATGGTGGCATGCAGAATGGTTCATTTCTGTGTGCAGTGGCCAATGTACACAGTCAAGGAGTTGAGTTCATCTGTTTTTTAAATACTTCATGGGCTGCTGTAAAAAGAATGAATACAACCACTATTCATCTGAAACAAGACCGGAGCCAATGGATTCTCAGTCTGTGCACATTTAAACTGACTATTAAGGGGGGAAAGTGCCTATATAATTGTAAAACCACCCGGACCCTGGGGCTCGTTGCCTGAGGAAATTGTACTATCTTTCCTGAAAATTTCTATGAAGAGAGGCTGCCTAAGCAAGTGTCATGGGTGATTGAACTTGAAGGGATACAGCCATGAAATGGTGTAGATTAGATGTGGCGTAGTGGATAGCTTAATGGACCTTAATCCTGGGTTCAAATCCCTTCTCAGCCCAGAAACTCTTGTTATTCTCTCTCAGCCTCAGTTCCCATGTGTCAAGTGTGAACATCATCAACCTTGCTCACAGGAAGATGGATTTGTAATACTAGAAAGTGCTGCAAATGATGTTGTTGTTGACAACAACAACAACAACAATAGATGACCCTTCACGTATTTTCCAATACTTGCATCTTCCAATACAGAATTTAAGAATATTATGGAATTTAGGCAGTGGACAATAATCGCATGATGATTAACAGTGCCATCCTAAGCAGTTGCTCCCGCCTAATTAATGGGCTTAGAAAGGTGCAACTCTGCTTAGGATGTTGCTTTGTCTGTTGAAATCAAAGAGGAGCTCTGTTCTCTGTTTTACTTTATACATGCCAACTTGCAGTGCCTAAGTCCCCACTATTATCCCATAAGCAATCCACTATTTATAAAACAGCACTACAGAAATAGTATCACCCCCAAGTCCTCTTTGGCCATGGTAAGCAGCCTTGCTTAGGCTGCCAATCCTTGCAAAGATTATTTTTTCGAAGCAGCAGAAGGCAAAGTCAGAAATTATGAGGGTCTCTCCATTAAGGGGTAAAGTCAGAGAAGCCAGATTTTACAATGATCACATGCGCTCCATCAGTACCTAGGATAGGTGCCTCTGCTGAAATATGATACGTTATGGCCTCCTATTCACCGAACTTACTCTGTGGGATCAGGAGAATTCAGAGGGGAATATTGCCTATTAAAACAATTAACATAATAGGCATGTGCAGTAGTGGTTCTCAGTAAGCAACAGTAAGCAGTAGTGGTTCTCAGTAAGCAACAGTTGTTAATATTTTTAATTATTATTTTTATTACATAGTAGTGAATACAGAGTAAACAGAAAAAGCACAAAAATATATAGACTACATAACTGTCCATACAAGTTGTTACTTAATACCTTAAAAGACAATCCAATATAATATATCAAACTGAGATTGCTACCATGAATACTATTATTCCAACATACTACTCTAATTGCTGCTAAACATATTATTATACTTGCCTATTCATATCTAAATATCTGCTTCCCCCACCATCTGTGATTTCTGATAATTCTGGGTTATAACTTTGCGCTTTATACTCAGCAGTTGTTAATATTACTCCTGGCTGAGAACAGCTGAGTATTGGCACTGCAGACATAAAAGTTACAGGAAACCTTGCTGCGTAAGACAATATTGCACATGCTTGTCGTGTCATAAGGCATGCTGTCCTTTCCTATTTGTGTTGTAAGCTTTAAGCATGCTGAAAAGGGGTGCATTCAGAAGTCCTGTTAATTCCACATACAGTGATTTATCAACATACTTGTATATTAAGATCTACAAGATACTACAGTTTTTAGCATTTAAAAATGTGTTCCTTTTTAAATTCAATGTTTTGAAAGGGCTTGGATGCTAGTGTCAAAAGCCTCATTCAGAATTTTAGACTGCCCCCTAACTTTCAGGCCCCTGACAGCGTATCTGTTTGCATACAGACACATCCATGATGTCTAAATCGGTTGTTTGAAAAAATATTTACACTAAAATACGAGTCTCGTCCTGGGAAGATGCAAGATATTCAAGTGAAGTTTCATCCCAGATATATAAAAATCAGAATCATGATTCATCAATCATATGACATACAATGATATAGGCTAATTGCTGCTGATTTTTTACTTCTCAGTATATCCTGTCCTGCTTCCCATCAGGGTGGTTTTGCAGGGGCACAGAGTGCTGCTGCGAGAATGCGGAGGCATCAATATTATGTCCGGCAAGTCGAGCTTCACTGGCAGTGCTTTAGATCCGATCATTACTCTTGTGGCTGTCTTGCTGCGAGTGTTTGAGAAATCCTGCCATCGCACCTGAAGTTGACAGGAGGTTACTTCTTTGCTGTGACAGATCCCTTAGCAGTAGAAAAGAGTAGAGGTCCAGTAGCACCTTAGTTAGTCTTTAAGGTGCTACTGGTTAGTTAGTCTTTAAGATGCTACTGGACTCCTAGGCCATTTTTGCATGGTAATTAGCAGTGAGTTCCATGATGAATTGCCCCACATTTTTTTTTTAATTTAGCACGCTGAACCGTCATTCCGGAAGTGACTGCGAAGCCGGCACATACCTGCTTCACGTTAGTAAAGAGCCCATTTAACTTGACCTTTGGTGTTTGCCGTGAAGAATCCCCCTCAAGGAACAATGCAAAACAACAGAGGTGTGTTAGCTATGCATATGCTAATGGCTATGCAAACAGGAACAAAGGAGCAGGCGATTGGGGGGAGTGGAACTTCTCCTTTTGCGTCGGGACCGTGAAAAGGCATTTTTAAAGTCGCATTTTAAAAAAGAGCTTTGAGCAAGCATCAAAATTGACCATGCAAAAACGGCCCTACTCTTTTCTACTGCTAGTGACAGACTAACACAGCTACCCATCGAGATCCCTTAGCAGGATTTCCTTTGGTCCTAAAAATGCTCTTCTGGGTACTTATGAGGATAGAAATGAGGGGAGTATATACAGTACCTCAAAGAGACAAACTCCTATGTGTGTCCCATACATACATGCCAATGGTATTTTTAGAATAGCACTTGAAACAAGAATCAGTGAAGCTCAACATCACTACCACTGTTCCCCTAGAAGCATTTACTCTTCTAATACCAGAGTAGTTATTACACTTGTGAAAATAACAGTGCAATCCTATTCAGAGTTACTCCAGTCTGAGCCACTGCAATTGTACTATGATAGTTCTTGTGGCTGATAATGCCACATACTGCTTCATTATTGTTCAATCAATAATGTAGTAAATAAATTTGTGATTACTTGGTTGTGTTTGCTGGATTCACATGGTCATCCCATGGCCCTGACTGACTGTTTGGTACAGCCCTATTATTAGGTGGAACAGACCTCATCCAACTAGTCTTAGCCAATGGAAGAATTATTCAAAGATAGGCTGAAAAAAGTATTGCAAAAGAGTCTTTAAGGATTTTAATTTTATTATGTTATGATGGAATATATCTACCAAATGTACAAATGCTGCTTCATTGTATAATCTTGTATGACATTTGTAAAAACACATTTTAACTTCGGGTTTTTCTCCTCCTTTAGTCCACCTTTCTCAGGCCCAGACCCCATGAAAACCTATAATATAATATTGAGGGGGATTGACATGATCGAATTTCCAAAGAAGATTGCCAAAAATGCTGCTAACCTAATTAAAAAACTATGCAGGTAAACGCTTTAAATGCATTTTGGGTTTTTGTCAAGGGAGGAGGCATGCATGCAATCAGACAAGGAACAAACACTGCTTCCGGACGTTGTTTTGTCACCCTACTTTGTTGACGTTTTTTGCAGGGACAACCCATCAGAAAGATTAGGGAACTTGAAAAATGGAGTCAAGGATATTCAAAAGCACAAGTAAGTATGCTCCCTAAGAGGAAAATTATTATTTATATGGCATCAGCAGGACACATCAGGAAACAGGGCCCGCCGCCAGAAGCCTGCAGTCTGAAGAGAACTGAGACAAAAGGGGTAGGGAAGGATATGCATTGTGTAGTGGTTAGAGTGTCAGACTAGGTTCTGGGTGACCCAGGTTCAAATCCCCACTATGCCATGGAAGCTTGCTGGATGACCTTGGGCCAGTCACACTCCCTCAGCCTACATCGTAGGGCTGTTGTGAGGATAAAATGGAAGAGAGGAGAACAATGTAAACGACTTTGGGTCCCCACTGGGGAGAAAGGAGAGGAATAAATGAAGTAAAATTTAAAAATGCCGTAACACATAATTGACTTGGTTTCAGTAAGGAGGTTTAAAAGTTCTCACTTTGTTGCCCACCTATGAGGCAACTGCATCATTTGTAAAACTTCTCTGTACAGAGTACAGTCGATCAAGTATTTCTTTTTTGCAGTCCTCTTGGATTTTGACAGGATTTACCAGAATACAGCGAACTGAACCTTTGTAGCAAAACCCCTACAGCATATCCCATGGTGTCTGTTGACTATCTGCAAAGTGACAAGACCACCAATGGAGGAGCAGGCATCAGTATAATACACCATAACTGTATGATATACGATATTGGTGGTATTTGTCAAAAAGTCAGGTTTTTCTTGAAGTTTACCACATGTGAAGATACATAATTTTTGTTCCTGTATGTTGCAAGAAACCACCTATCAGTATTAAGTTACCTCCTCATCTTCTTTCTCCATCTGTGACTTGTATCTGCTTTTACCTGATGAATCAGCTCTGTAACCTGAAAATCTCACACCACCGATGAAGCCCCATAGTACTTCACACATTTCTTTGGAAATCTGTGCCTTATTCAGCCTGAGCTACAGCTGATTCTGATTCACTCAGCCAGATGGAAATGATGTGATGTGTAGGTTGAATAGATCAGTGATAACAGCTGGCCGCATGCTGAAGCTATCATCTGCCTGTGCGCTCAGTTTCAAATTCAGCCCACATTTATCACATTAATGAAAAACTTCCAAACGTTGGGTGGCTTGACAAACACTAGCTGAATTTCCACCTGAACAGAAATCCACTTGACTCATCAGTCATTTGGTCATAGAAATTGACCGTCAGGCCTACAGAGCCTGAATATGTGAATTAGCAGAACATGGATGCAGTCAGAAACATTTCTTGGGGCTATGGCAATCAATCCGATATTAGTTTCTTCATGTGTTTCTTGGAAATGTCAGGACTGCTTACTTGAAGAAGAACGTTAATCGTGAATGTTAATCAGTGAGTGCAAATCACTGGGATACCAAATGGAGTGGAATGCTGCGAGAAAGAAATAATAGGTCCTCGGCCAAAGTGCTGAAAAGGCTATCAATGACGGGGACGTCAGAGCCATCAGCATCCGTAGGTGGCCCAGGACTCCTTTGTGGTTTCACTCCATAGTCCTGACATCCTGAGATAATGCAAGGAAACTTTGTAAGCTGTTTGATTCCTTGCAGGGGCCGTTTGCCACTGCTTCCTTTTGCCATGTTGTTCTCGTACCTTGTCCATCTTTTACATCTGCAGCTATCTAGCTCTTCTGTTTCTTCCATAAAATGCACTTCTGTTGTAAAGGGAGCCTTGCAGAGGCCTCCGCAGCCCTACCATCTGACTGCCACCAATTTCCCCTCCCTTATTCCAGCCAGCTATTTTTTCTACCCTCCCAACTTCATCTCTTTCGCCTTTATGCCACCCTTCCTAGCTCAACTTTGAGCCCTCTCTGCAAGCCCATGTCAATTTCTGTTCTGTGCAGCAGTGTTTCCCATCCTGCAGCTCTGAAAGTGGGTTGCCAGCCAGTCCTCCCTCGTGGCTGCCCCTGCCCTCTGCATTGCTGTCTTTCTTTCCTCTTCTTCCTTTCACATTCTTGCTTCCCCCACTCTTTGTGACAATAACGAGGAGAGAAAAGCCATCCAGCAAGTAGGAACAGGCTGGGGACAGGGTGGGAGCTGTCCAGCAGGACATGGAAAAACTAGAGGAGGAGAAAGAGTGCCTCATTGCCCCTTACCTGCTGTAGGAGATGTTCTGCACTGAGCCCCTTGCTGCCAACCTCTTTACCCCGTCTGCCATCTTCACACATCTCCTAGCCCTCCTCCCATGTGTCTCCTCAAATTTCAGTCTGGCTCAGCTGGCAGAGACAACAGAGAGGTCCCTGCTCTCAGGTAATTTGCCTCATGAGGCATCATATGAACTCTCCTCTTGGAAAAGAAAACTCTTTGTTCTAACACCTTCTCCCCCCATGAGCGACCTGTTTATGAACGGACTTGGTTGCTGTAATGTTTACCTCTTAATTTCCCTACTCATACAATTAGTACTGTGTGGGTTAAATCTTACCTCTTAAACACAACACATACACTGACGGAAGTCTACCGTGGAGGTGGTTAAAGGTGGTATAATATGCAGAGTTAAGCAGTTTGGGCAAACAGCTGTTGAGTAGCATCTAGTGTCTCACGCATGGTGGTAAATGGTAATGGTAAGAGGTCTTGTCTTCTAAGTTTAGATGGAAATTATGATGTTTTCATCACTTGTACCTCACTTGTATGACACTAAGGGTAATGGAGAAGAAGAGAGTGGTCAAGGGCTGGACTGTAACCTCCCTATGCAGAGACTGTGTACTTTGGGATACCATGTGCTTGGGGTTCATAGTAGGATGTGATGTTTGTTGGTTTCTCACAAACATCTGGTTGGCCACTGTAGAAAAAGGAATGCTAGACTATATGGGTACCAAGATCATACTTCACCTAGGTTTCCAGAAAACCTTGGGTCCACCCTGGATGGATTTAGACTCATGGGTCACCGTATCAAAAAGGTTGGGAACCACTGCTGTACAGCACCTTGTATGCAAGTGAAACTAAACAAACATTGAATGGATAATTGTGATACAAAAACAGTGATTCAGGCTGGCCCTGCAGAATTCCCTCCATTTTAAGAAAACCCACAAAAAAAACCCCAAACATGACACAAAATATTTATGGCTGTGCGTATGTGCCTCGAGGATTTGCAACATGTTGTTTTACTAGGCTGTTCGATTCTACTACAACGGCACGTGTACCATCTATCTCCTTGTCTGATCTGAGCATTTTCCTATCTCTAGGTGGTTTGAAGGCTTTAACTGGGAAGGTTTAAGAAAAGGTACATTGACGCCTCCCATAATACCAAGTGTGAGTACACTTTTAATCTCTATCTTTGCAGAACCAGTGGATGGGCTAAATGGCTGAGAACCGGCAGTTTGGGTCAGAGTTGCCTGTGCATCCGTCTCAGGTGGTCTTCCCACTGACATTGTTGCCCGACTGGGCTGCAATTGCTGCCCTCGACATGGAAGTCAATGGCAATGCCCTTGAGCATGCATCAGCACTAGGCCACACATATGGAAGCCCTGTATTGAGATGCTTCTGTAAATACCTTCTCCTTTTTATTATAGTAAAAAATACTTTTTTTCCCTTTCCCAGGCCGTAAACTTTAAAACTGTTATGCTTTTCTTCTTTTGCTTCCTGCATCCTTTCTCTCACCATCATGATCTTTATTTTGTTCCTGTTAAGCAATTTGTCAGATGCTTGCAAGCCTAAACCAGTCCCTGAGGCTATGCTTTGGCTTCCAGAGCAAAAGGCCTTTTTAGGCATGTTGACTTCGTATATAAGTCACACGACTGCCAGTTCCCATGCTGATCCCTGCTATTCCCAGTGGTTGATCAGAGCTGATGTCGTAGCACAAAAAGTCTCTTCTATTCAGTAACACCTGTACACATGCTCGCAATTTAGCCTGCTTGCAATAAAGCTGCTTCCAAATACTGTATTTTTTTCAAGTGATTGGACCAGTACTTCAGATCACTGGTTACTTGCAGTCGAACACATGAAGCTGCCTTATACTGAATAAGATCCTTGGTCCATCAAAGTCAGTATTGGGCGAAAACGCATGGTCGCTTTAGCCTCCTTTATTTCCTGTTTTAGCCAGGATTCAGCCAGGATCGAATGCATGCGTTTCACCGAACATGCGTTTGATCCTGGCTGAAACAGGGAATAAAGGAGGCTAAAGTGACCATGCGTTTTTGCCCATTGTCTACTCAGACCGGCAGCGGCTCTCCAGGGTCTCAGGCAGAGGTCTTTCACGTCACCTACCTGCCTAGTCCCTTTAGCTGGAGATGCCGGGAATTGAACCTGGGACCTTCTGCATGCCAAGCAGATGCTCTACAAACTGAGCCACAGCCCCTACCTAATAGTTTTCCCCTATATATGCCTTCCAAGCGAGAACCCCATCACCACTTATGGTGGCAGTGAGTACATCGTGCTCAGCCCCGCCCCCTTGACAATTTCCCCCCAACCTTCCCCTGCTGTCAGAGTGGCAGTCCAATATGTTCAAGTGCTGCTAGTCCAGAGGAAATAAAAGAATCAGCTCAGGTGATGCAGCAACTGTTATACCAAAACAGTTCCAGCAACCTGAGGGCCAAACTACATGTTGCACCCAACATGTGTTGAGTCAGAGGTGCACAACTGGACTTGCAGTCAGATCTACATTGTGGGGGAAAGCTCTCATGCTCTGGGCACCTAAGGTGAGTTCTCCCAATGTGTGTCTCACTCTAAATTTGCTAACAAGTAAAGGGAGTACACGGTAAGAGAAAACCAAACGTAATGACTGTACAAAGCTACCGTGTAATGAAGCACACGAACCAGCTGGACTCATCAATGATACAAGCTTATGATTGTGAGTTATAACATGCATAAGCAAGTATTGTACCAAGTTTCGGAATCACAGTAGCTTTTTGTATCAAATTTCAAAGTAACAAGAGTAAGGTGCCACGTGAACTTAACAGAAAAAAATGTCAGGAAAAATAACCTAATACCATGATGTAATTACCCATGATCTTGTCTTAAACGATACAGCTGTAAACATGATCTTGCCTTAAATGATACAGTTGTGACAGGCTGCCTGGCTTTGGTACTCATTTCGCACAAGCTTTATCAAGTGATATGTATGTTTTTGTTTGATTCCCTGCAAGAATAATATTAATAAGCTTGTTTAATTTGTAAGTCCAACTAGTTCATGTGCTTCATTACACGGTGGCTTTGTACAGTCATTATGTTTGGTTCACTCTGAGTTTGGTCACGCACCCATGACCCAACATGTGTGCCTCTTCTTGTTTGGACTTCTTGGTTTGGTGCTACAGCCATTGCAACAAAATCAACATTGGGAGAAAACCATCTAAACAAACTCCAGGACACAACTCTATTGGGGCCGTGGCTCATTGATAGAGCATCTGCTTGGCACGCAGAAGGTCCCAGGTTCAATCCCCGGCATCTCCAGTTGAAGGGACTAGGCAAGTAGGTGATGTGAAAGACCTCTGCCTGAAACCCTGGAGAGCCGCTGCTGGTCTGAGTAGACTGAGTACTGACTTTGATGGACCAAGGGTCTGATTCAGTATAAGGCAGCTTCATGTGTTCATTGTTACCATTATGACTGAGCCCAATTGGATTCCCTAATTTCACAGCCTTGTTCATAGGCGGAAGCCCCCATCCTTTTGATGGTGCTCAGGGAAGGTTGTTGCAATCAAAGGTAAGATATTTTCTTAAAGCATAAGAGAAAGGTTGCCACCTCTCTTCCAGCATTCACTCCAAAGGAAGTCAATCAAACCACTGAAGTGTAGCCGGGGGAGGAAAGGAATGTGTCCCTGTCTTGCCTACGCAATCTTCCTGTGCTGGGCTTCAACAGTTTAATGGCCCTCCTTCACAGTACAGTGCTGGAAAGGTAGCAATGTCACCAGCTCCCTAGCAATGTTACCACACTACTTCATTGACAAACTGGTGTCATCTTGTTCACTATGTTGACCTTGATTCACTAGGACACACAGTGGGGAAAGATGAAATAGTACAGAAAGGGGGGAACATGTTGGCCGTGAACAGCCGTGAAGTAGTGAGAAAATAAGAGACATTCAAGGAGGTCGAAGAGGCAATTTGCTTCCCTACAACTTGCCTTTTGGCTTTAAAAAGTTCACAAGCAATTTTTAAGCCTAGTCTTAGTAACTGTATTCTGTCAGATGCACCACAGGAAGGGGGGGGGCTTCCCAAGAAATGGAAATATGTTAAAAACTCTGGTTGTTTGTGATAAGATTGGTCCCCCACCCCCTTTGATAAGTTGTGTTTTAGATTACACATGGTCACCAAAGTGATCTGAGATTTTTAAAAATTTTTTTTCTATATTACTGACCTAACCAAAAGAAGCATCAGCATTACAACAAAGCTGAATTTTTCACATTTAAAAATAAGCTTTGAATTTCCTTTGTGTGTCAGGTTCAGATTCACACTTGCTACAAATTTCACTTGAAATATTTCGCTTTTGTGATTTCAGCAATTCACTGTGACACTCCTGAACAAAACTGAAGCAGTACCTTTCCTGTCCTCCTTCCAACAGTGTGATATACTGGAAAGCAATCCGTAAATTATGTAATTCCAAAGAACTAATAGTCAATTACAAATTCAGAAATAGCAAATAAGCTTTATTTCCAAGCATTACAGAATCTTGAAATCAATTTAGTATTGCATAAATTCATGAATGTTGTTTTCTGCAAATAGTGGGTTCCATCCTCTCTTGGTGTTCCGTACTACTGTAAATGGAAACCATAGCATATGAAACTTGTTCATTTCCAAGGTTTTTTTAAAAAACAACAACAACATGTTGTTGTTTTAAACTCTATCTGGTGAGAATGAATTCACAGGAAGCAGTACATACGGGCATAAGAAAGCCATAGAAAGCAGAAAACTGAAAAATGTTCTAAATATACCAAACAAAGCTTTGGAAGCCTCAAATACCAAAAGCCTCGTTTTCTTCATTGGACAGGTTGCATCTCCCACAGATACAAGCAATTTTGATAGTTTCCCTGAGGACAACGATGAACCACCACCTGACGACAACTCAGGATGGGACATAGACTTTTAATGTATCTCTCTCTTACCTGCTTCTGCCTTGCTGAAGACAGCTTCCTGAGACATGGCTGCCAGCAGACCTGAAGGAATTGGGAAGGATTAGTGCTCGGGGTCACCATGATGCCTTGATTGATGCTGCTACAGTAACTACAGTGGCATTAGGACTTAATGCTTAGTTGACAATAGTGCTCTTCACATGTTTTCTGTTTGAACTTACCATAGCAGTTGACATGGTGGTCCTGAAGCAAAGCCTTTTTCACTGGTCAATAAATGTGTTTTCTATCACTGTAATGAATTACAGTCGTAATTTGAAAGTTGAGTGAGACACACATAATTCTATCTGCGAGATCGTTTTCTTTAGTGTTTTAATTCTTGATAATGAAATGTCAAGTACTGTAGTTTATTCTACACTGTAGAATCTACAGTATAGAATATGGGGATATTCCCAAATGGCAAAATGAGTCGGGTGGGGGGGTTCTCTTCAAGGAGGCCGATGTACAGAGGACCACAAAGCAATTGGTCGAGGAGCTTATGTCGAAGCAGTGCTATAAGTTGTCTTTCTTTTCAAGCAGTATTCATGACAAGAATGAATGTTACCTTTTTCCCATTTTTAATTCCTGATGTGCTTTTTTTCCCCAAACTGATAACAAAAGCACAACTGCTACAGTTTTCGTTAAACTGTTAAGGCAGGTATGGGTCGGTTTGTTCTCGGATGTGTCTGGGAATGTGGTATATCTAACATTTAATTTTGTTGGTCCAGCTACATAAAAGCATGTAGAAAATGATTCTTAAATATAAAAATATAAATAATCTATGTTATACACACACACGCAAGGAAACCTATGCGTATAGAAAGGTCCTAGAAAGTGGCCAACTGGTCTAATAGGTACGAAGACTGAACTTAAAACTACATTTACCTTTTAGAGCCCAAATGAGGGAAACATGCAAAATCCCACTGCATACTATATAGGTGCTATGTACATGTTTCATCTGTGAAATAACCAAACATCCACAGTCATTTCAGGAAAAAAAATGTAGCAAGAGAAAAACACAAAGAGTGCAATCCTGAAGGAGGGGCAGAATTGGCATAGGAGCCAGTGTGACCCTGCGCTGACGTAAGTGCCCATTTATCCTGGGATAAGGGGCACTTACGCTGGCATGGGGGGCATTCACGCTGGTGCCAGTAAGCCACGCTGCAGTGCAAGGCTCTGCCACCAGCGCAGCCATGCCGAGAGCGAAATCCCAGAAGTGGGAGCCCGTGCCGGCATGTGGGGAGTGTTCCAGGGGGCGGAGCTGCCTTTAGGCAGCATCCTAACCTCTTTCGCCCCGGGAACACCCCATTGAGTTGCAGCGTCGCTATATCACCTTTTTGGCGGGGTAGCCTTGCTGTTTTCTATGGGGGCATCTTCCCCATTTTACATTTTAAATTGTTTTATTTTCTCCATGGCGGCCGGGAAGGCTCTGTGGAGGCGCCACGGCTGCACCGCTCCTGGCCATCGGTCATCCACCCCCCCTTCAGGAGTGGGCTGGAAAGATTGTTTATATATTCAGATTTTGCTTTGGCTCCACAGCATTGCCGTCTTTTCTGTTCTGTTACTTTATTGATCCTCTTAATCCCACAGTGATCAAGCTATATTTGGTTACTTTCTCTTTCAAAAGACAAGTATCTCAGTTCTTCCTGTGAAGCATAATAATAGAACTTTATCATTCGGTCTTAAACATGGAGCACAATGCAGCTAGAGTGGAGCACTTTGAAGTGCTGTTCATTTCAAAGGAAGAGTTAAGCACAGGCTTAAACTTCTCCTGTGGGAAGCAATGCATCTTTAAAATGTTCCTCTTTGGGCTGATTATGCCCACTAGGCAGGAATCTTCTGGCATACTCACGTCACTGTATCGATAGTAATAGATTACAAACATATAAAGCAATGATAGCAATCCTATTGTAGGCACTCCTCCCCTCATTTGTGGCATCAACCAGCAACTGTACATTTCCAATATACTTGCACCTTTATACCAAGTATCCTCACCGCTAAAGCATCCTTGCCAATATGATAATTTTAAAAAATCTGTCCAAAAAGGATTTCCCTACTTTCTAGATGCCATCACATAATAGGAAATGCTGCTGAAAATATACAACACTGCCCATTCATTCATATCAATTCATTCACCCGTTCATTTTGGTTACAGCTGTACCACCAAAGTTTTAATAACCTACTCCTTCCTCTGAATCCAATGATAGCCCATTTTCATCTCATTTTTGCCCCTTATCTGCTAATTTAGTCAGTCTCTGATTATTATTTTTTTGTATCCACGTTTCTCCTAACCTATAGCGAGGATTCTTTGCTTTCATCGTTGCTGCCAATGCAGAGGCAGTGATGATAGAGTTTCTACCCAGGGAATTTTCAGTGGTGGAGCAGTGAATTCCCACCCTGTTCCAACTATCTTTCAGCCTTTCCCCCTCCATTCTTCTCCAGGTAGTCTAGACAAAACCGTCTGCACCTTCCCCCTTATAGCTCTGCAATGAAAAGGGCTGGAGGGTTAATTTTCATTGTTTTAAACTGGGAACTTGAAGGAATTAAAATTTGAAATGGAAGAAAAGATAAAGTGGTAATAGATCGCCATAACATTATTTCACTATAGTGCATTAGCAACTACCTTTTTTTTTTAAGTCCTGCAAAAATCCCTGCCATGATGCAGCAGGGAAAAAACGTGCCCATGAGGGGATGGGGATGAGAAAATGGTACCAATGTGGGTGAGACTTTTGCAGGACTGGAAAATTGCACCTTTTTTCCAAATTGTGCAATAACACATTTGAACATTATTCTTTCTGAAAAGACTGAGCTAAAGCAAATTTTTGGAAAAAGCATATTGAGGATGGGGAAAACCTATAAAGACAATTATAGCGCCACGTTGGGCAGGAAATCCTCCCCCCCCCCCCAAAAAAAGTCTTCCTTTTCGGAAGGCAATATTGAGGAAATTCTCACCCTTTGCCTTTTCCCATTACTCTCCTCTACTTGCTTTCCAATATTTTGGGCCATTATTCCTATTCTACAGTGCAATGACAGTTCCTCGTCACCTATGCTCTTTCTCTGAACTACAATATATACTGGGAGCAACTCTTTTTTCTTCCTAGCCAAGATGCTTTGCTACAATGGCTGTTATTTTTTATTTTTATTTTTTTTTTGAGAGAGAGAGAGCCAGCATGGTGTAGTGGTTAAGAGCGGTGGTTTGGAGTGGTGGACTCTAATCTGGAGAACTGGGTTTGATTCCCCACTCCTCCACATGAGCAGCAGATACTAATCTGGTGGACTGGGTTGGTTTCCCCACTTCTACACATGAAGCCAGCTGGGTGACCTTGGGCTACTCACAGCTCTCTGCGAGCTCTCTCAGTCCCACCTACCTCACAGGGTGTCTGTTGTGCGGAGGGAAAGGAAAGGTGATTGTAAGCTGGTTTGATTCTTCCTTAAGTGGTAGAGAAAGTCGGCATATAAAAACCAACTCTTCTTCTTTTTACTAGCTCAATAAAAACCCTTAGGTAAAAAGGAAAGTCTAAAGTTCTTACAAATCAGCAGCTGCTTAGGGGGACATTTTCAGTTAACCAAGGCAACTGGGCTTCTTGTCATCAGTATATGACTGGAATTTTCCTTGTCACAAGTTTGAAAGTAGCATATCTCTTTGTGGCGTCATTTCTGATTAAGCAGATATGCTTCAGAGCAGGCACATGGTCTCATTACCATCCTACGCTGTCATTCAGCTCTGATGCCCTGAATATCTTGGTAATTTCTGTATTAAAAGAATGTGATGGCATATTGCTCATCCACACCAACCAGGAGTGCAGGTGATTGGATACCACATTTTAGGAGTGAACATGTTGTTTCTGGCCCACACTGGATCAAGTGGCAGTACAATCTAGAGTTACTAGCCATGCACTATAGCAGATTAGGTCACATGCACACACACACACACACATACACAACTCTCCTTGCGGTTTCTTACTGTATATTTAGGGCTGTTAAGGCGAACAACTGAGCGCATATGTAGGAACTATAGAGCTCTTTCTTCCAAGCTGGACAGCAGCTAAACGGAAATGTCCCATTTCCAAAACACTGGATTGTCTAGAACCAACATAGGTCATTACTTGCTCGCCTAATGTAAAATCGATCAATCATTTTATTTCTAAAAAATTGCTCTTAGTGATCCATAAAAACCATAAACATCACAATTAAATGTATTTTAAAAAGCAACAACAAATCAAGAATAAAGAACTATCACTGCTCAAGCCACTCCAAAGGATCAGGATGCCAGAGATGCAACTTCATATGTCTCCCCACCCCCCACCCCCAAGCATGTTTTGTGCAACCAGTATTAAAGAATACACACTGGTCAACTTCTGTAAATGTGTGTTGTTCAAAATCTAGTCAACCGTTGTGGTAATCCTGGATAACACTGCATGATCATGTTGGAAAAAAATATTAATTTTTGATCTTGTCTTACAAATTGCTATTTTGTAATGGATGCTTGTCTTTTCTTTTTCTTCTTCTTGTGAATGGGAAATCTGGGGCCTGGGTTTTTCTTTGTTTCAACTAAGGAGAAGATTTGCTTTGATTTCATCCTTCGCCAAAAAACATTAACCTGGACCAGTCCGTGCTTGCAAGTGCAGTAAAACACAGTATCAGTTTATTCCACTTCAGAGCTATCTCTTTTCAGTTTGGTTTGCCTATTCTTCACACTCATGAGGCCACCCGTAAGTTGGACAGAGCTTTCTACACAGGAAAAAAAACACCCCAGTATTGTCTATGCTGAACAAGACTAACAGTTTTCTAGAACAGAGTATTTCATTTAATGCGGACCCCTAAAATAATGCTCAGTTTCATGCTGCTTTGAACATCAACCCATAACAGACAACACGCGGCATCACTTGTTGATCATTGCGGCTGCTCATTAATCCTGTGCGGCGCGGCATTTGGCAAGAGAGAATGATTTGTCCCTTGCAAATCTAACAATTCTAAACATGCAGCGGAAGAATTTGAACACTGTCTGGAGCAGACATTGGATACTAGGGCTAAAACAATACTCTGGTCAAAAGTCACCTTGTGGCAACATTAAAGTTGGAATCGCTTTCACATCATGCTCCTTCCTCCCCCCCCCATCTTTGGCAAATTATGTGGTGTGGCTACACTGAGCGAACGGAAATACTAAGCTTGTTCATTTTAATTAATTGACTCTTCCTAGTCTATGCATAAGAACACGCCGTCTCTAGCCTAAAGAGTTCTTATGATAATGGGTCATGCAAGGCGCTCAGCTGAAGAAGTCACACACAACAGAAAAAAAAAAGATTTATGCAACGAAAGTGTCCAAATGAGCTCGGGATGAATTATTATGCTGGATTGCTTCCATTGTCCTTCAGCCACACTCAGTCATATGTAATTGGTGTGGTGTGCACTTAATACAAATTTATTTTGTCATATGATTAATTCATCCTGCATTTTCTTTACCAAATGTATTTTAAATAACTTAAAACTGGCATATGTATATTAGTAAACCCTGCATTTATAGGTAACATCTTTTATTAACGTAGAGAGAGATAAAACACACATTCACATTTCCATGTACTGTCTCTTACGACCAGTCTGCATGTTATCCTTTCCACACAGACTCTGCCAAAAACTGCACCCTGCTTTGCATCTTTAGCTTTAACATGAGTCAGGACCATCGCTGTATGCATTTACCATGGGAAGCTGGGCCCTCAGCTACCCCGTTTCTCTGCTCCCAATTTGACATCCTTGGGGCTTCTAGCGGGGGGAGGAGACGTCTGTGTTTTGAGTGGCACTTCACATTACAGCTGGGAGTGCAACATTCACTGGGGATGTCATTGGTGGCAGCATCCATGTGGCAAGTGTAATGGGCAGCCTGTGTATTTCTGGCTGCAGTCCTCAAATGAGTGAGACCCATTCACTTCAGCAGGCGTTCCTCACTAATCATGTGCTTGAGACTGGGACCTCTGCTTCCCTTTAATATATGTACAAGAAGGAAATTCGCTATCCTATTTAAGACACTTTTTTTGTTGCTAAAACGGGGTTCTAAAGGTATAGACGAGCCGTAGCTTATTACAGTGCTGCATTATTCACGTTAAAATTCTTATTTAATAATAGGACCACAAGCAAATATTTATGTAAATAGGTATTTTTCGTGTCGATATTTTGTGGTATTCATAGAGCTTTTGATTTAGAACTCCATGGCATTATTCCTCCATTTTCTTATTTGTAAGGTAATGTTTTTAGATCAAAGTAGACTTGAATTAATGTCAAAATTGTCAGTATTACTGAAACTGATGTCAACTGTACCGTTGTCCATCTGTCCCATAGTTTAGACCATCATCTAGCTGTTTGGCATTGTTGCAAGTGCCTTAAATTCATGGCATCCTATTAAAAAATACAAATTTGGTGTTATGCTGCATGACAAAGACAAACACACCTCAAAATGTTGTCCTTTCTTAGCTTGCTGCGTTTTACAGTTCTTTCAGCTAACAGTTTATAAGCCTTTATTATATAATATTGATGAATTACAGAAATGATGAAGTTGTTCTCTTATTTCTGTTATAAATGTACCAGAGCTGTGTATCTGTTAATGAGATACAGCGTCATTTCTGTGAAATGTATAAATGTATGTGCAGGTCAAATTAATATATGACATTCTATCAGTCTGTATACAGGTATTCCTGTTTTGCTAAGCTGTGCAAGTTTTAAAACTGTAGTGCAGTAAAAGTTCTAACATATCACATTTTCGAATAGGCTCCATTGCAAAAACGTTCCAGTCAAACCAATGAGTAGCAAAATTGGCTGTACAAAAAAATTGACACCAAGCGGAATCGCGTTCTTCTCGTCGTGAAACCAATCGACTGCAAAGGGAGTGAATCTAGTTGCACCACTGAACAAAACAGGACCAGTGCTTTCTATGAGTTCTTGTATATGCAAACCATTTCTGAGACGAACTCTCAGTACACCTAGAAAGCTAAACACTGAAAGTGTGTTCTTAGTTCTCTTCCTCTGTGAATGGTCCCCTCCATGAACAGACCACAGCCCTGAGACATTGATGTCTCAGGCTTTAATAGCAAAGGGAAGTTGATTCAGAGTTGCCTACTACCGTACTTATTCCAATGTATGCTGTTTTTACACTGGTGGTTTCCTTTATAACCTTATGGCTATCTCTTTTTTTTGTTCCCCTTTAGTTTTCTTCTTATTAAGAATTCTACATGAAAGAGGGTTTTTGTTTGTTTGTTCAAGAAACACTTTCATCGAATGGTCATTGACCAGTTGCACTCTTTTGATGTAGACTGAAAAACCTTTTTACCATAAACCTAACTGCTTTTGTTTTGCTCTGTATTTTCCCTGCAGCTGTAATTGCCGAGTGCCTGTTGTATACTTTATAGAGTTGAAATTAAAAAAAAAATTACTTTTGAATCCTGTTGCCTTTTGCTTGAATATTATTACCTTTTGGAGTACTGTCATCCAAATCGAAGTACTAGGATTCTTTTAATGTCCCCCCCTTTTTCGTTCTGCAAAATAAAACATTATGTAACGGGCAGAACAATCCTCAAAGGGGGGGCGAATGCCCTTAGGAGCTGACGTGAACCCTGCGCCGGCGTTAATGCCACTTGCACTGGCTGAAATGGCACTAACGCCGGCGCAGGGCCAGTTACGCCAGCGCCAGGGAGCGGCAGGGCAGCACAAGGCAGGGGCGCCGGCGGGGCTTCGCCAGCAGCGTGCAAGGGCTCCAACCTGTCCAAAGGGGGCGCTCCCGAGGCGGGGATAACTTTAGTCAGCCCCCTAAGCCTTCTTGCCCCAGGAACGCCCCCTTTTGCAGGCACAAGCTTGTGCCTGCAAAAAGAAAGGCACAGCCCTGTGTAACTCAATGGGGCTGTTAAGTGGGATTGGGGGGAGGGAAATACATTTCCCCTTCTGTGGTGAGCTTCCAAGCCACTTGGGAGGTGACGCTGTTCTCGAGCCTGCTAAAAATACCCCCCACCTTTAAGGATTGCGCTGAAAAACTGAAGAGACATAGGGGCTTACCGCATCAAGTATTCCCAGCGATGTATTAAAAGTTTGAAAATGTTATAAAAAATACTGTTCGCACTTTGTTTGGCCCCTTTAGCTGTGAAGACATTTTCCAACCATTTATTAGCCGTCGCATCCCAAAACCCTTTAAAAGCGATGTGTAGGTATTCCCCGTTTTAGTGACGTCACATTTTTATTTTGGAGGTGCAGAGAGACATGCAACGTTTCGGAAATCCGTGAATACTGCGCTGGAGGAGAAGAGTGCGGTAGGGAACCATGAGAAATGACTTATTGTATAACGTTTTCCAACTTTAAAAAATGCCCTAGAAGGCTGAGTGCGGTAACCCTCATATCCTGGGAGAGGCACAGTTTTCTATTATACTTTCCTGTAGTACTGAAAGCTATTATTAGCCCCAGAAAACACAGTTTACTGTGCCATGGATTTCCCCTCATGCCAAAGCAGAGTTGAGGCCTGTATTGTTAATTGTTATAATCTTAGGCTGGTAATTTCTTTCCTGTGTAACTGGGAGATTTGAGGTAATAGCCTGCTTACCTTAATATTTTCCCCCAGTCCAGCTAAATCACTGGTTCCCAACCAGGGGTCCATGGACCCCCAGGGGTCCGCGAGAACTAAATTAAGGTCCACGAAACAAAGTTATAAACCCATAATAAATTAATATTTTCAATTAAAAGTTCTCTATTATAAAAATATATTCAAATATTATTCTAAGTTTAATGTTTAACTAACAGTTATGATTAAAGTTTATTTTCAAATTCTCGGAATTTTTATTTTGAACCTTGGGGTCCCTGCACCGAACAAAAAAGTCCTAGTGGTCCCTGGTCAAAAAAAGGTTGGGAACCACTGAGCTAAATTAATTGTAATTCCCATTGAAACAAATAGATGAAATGAGGTGGGAATTGACTTGACCTCACTTCTCACTCACGTGCCCCTTTTCTTCCCTAAACTGCCTCCTCCCCTTTCCACATGGTAGTGGCATATACTGGTTTAAAGCGCACAGATCTGCCACGGTCAGATCCCGTTTCACCCAGGGCCACAGCACAGAGGTTAGGTCACTTTGGTGTTCTGTACATTACCGCTAAAACTATGGATACTTAATTAAATGGGACATCTCCTGGATTTGTCAGTCAAATCTGCAAGGGATTCACACTGTTCTAAGCCCACTGATTTCTATGGAATTATAAAGGTACAACTCTGCTTAGGAAACGCAGGGTTGGATCCAGACTAAATTTCCCAGTGAAATGGACCTTTACTGTTGCCCCCTCCCATGACAGCCCACTGAACTCCCTGAATTGCTGCTCCGAGGGGTTGGGGTAGGGTTGCCAACCACCAGGTACTAGCTGGAGATCTCCTGCGATTACAACTGATCTCCAGCCGATCGAGATCAGTTCACCTGGAGAAAATGGCTGCTCTGGCAACTGGACTCTATGGCATTGAAGCCCCTCCCCAAGCCCCTCTATCCTTAGGCTCCATCCCACCAAAATCTCCTGCCAGTGGCAAAGAGGGACCTGGCAACCCTAGGTTGGGGGGCCCCAGGAACAATTTGAAGGGCAGTCTGCAGCAGGAAGGAGAAATCGGTGGAAATTGCCAGTGTAGTCTGGAGCCAGCATGGTATAGTGGTTTGGAGCAGTGGTTTGGAGCAGTGGACTCTGATCTAGAGAAACAGGTTTGATTCCCCACTCCTCCACATGAGTGGCGGACGCTACTCTGGTGAACCAGGTTGGTTTCCCCACTCCTACGCATGGGTGACCTTGGGCTAGTCACAGTCCCTCTGTCCCGCCTACCTCACAGGGTATCTGTTGTGGGGAGGCGAATGTGGTAGATTCTTCCTTAAGTCGGCATATAAAAACCAACTCTTCTTCAGTACAATAAAGAGAATCCAGCAGGCTTGGATCTTGCATAGAATAAGTAAAAAGAGTTGCATTTTGCTGCATATCGATTTGTTTGTTAGATCCTGTTGGCAGAGAAGGGCTCAAGGCAGCAGATAAAGATCTTTTTAAATAAATAAACCATCTTCCTGCCAAGGTGTTCAAGGCGGGTCACAGTTTTAAATATTCAGTCATAACAGATACAATAGAAAGAACAAGAAATCATTAAAGCCTCAGGCCATTTCAGGTTTCTTGAGGCGATAACGGTGGCCTCAGTTCCCTGGGCTGGGTTTCTTCTCTCTTGCCTTCCCCTCAGGCCATGCTCTTCTTTCAGCAACTCCAAGGAAGGTGGAGCAAGGGTTGCCCTCAGCTGGACTCTCAGGCTTTTTGTGGTCTCTTCAGGAACTGATGGAAGACGGTCTACTCAGGTTTGTACGTTTTTTTGTCGTCTTCTGCAATTGGAGGGAAGCCAAATCTGTCCCCCACATCAGTCACTGTAACCAGCAAATTCCCATTGGGGGCCCTGACGGCTGTCATTTAGGAACAAGTAAAGTACTTTTTAAAAAATTAAAATACGTACATCTCGCCTTTCGTCATGGTTCAAGGCTGCTTACAAGAGTAGTATTGCATTTGTGCAGACTTTTGCTGTGGGGCACAAACCTCCCTGCCTCTAATCACTGGCCAGCGTGGTGTAGTGGTTAAGAGCGGTGGTTTGGAGGGGTGGACTCTGATCTGGAGAACTGGGTTTGATTCCCCACTCCTCCATATGAGTGGCGGAGGCTAATCTGGTGAACTGGATTTGTTTCCCCACTCCTACATATGAAGCCAGCTGGGTGATCTTGGGCTAGTCACAGCTCTCTTAGAGCTCTCTCCGCCCCACGTACCTCACAAGCTGTCTGTTGTGGGGAGGGGAAGGTGATTGTTAGTCAATTTGGTTTTTCCTTAAGTGGTAGACAAAGTTGGCATATAAAAACCAACTCTTCTTCTTCTTCTAACTAACTTTCCACAGAGAAGGATCCCACAGAGGAAAGTATAATGCCTTTGCCTTCTGCATCGTCCTCTTAGATGCCACAATGAGAGGCATTTTGCTAGTAAATATAGTAATAAAATGGAAAGTAGCACCACAACAGCATAATTTAGGTCACAAAGTAATGAAAAATGAATGAGACCACCAAAACAATTTTAATTCTTTTAAGATTAGTTATGAATAAGAATTGGCTTACCATCTGTCTCTGTGCGTACATGTGACGCAATCTCAAATGGTTACAGAAATGGTGAGAGTGTTGATTTTTCCTTTTCATCAGAAAAATGGCATCTTTAGCGATACAAAATTGAAGCTGCAATTTAGGAAGTGGGTTCTTTGGCATACTTGACATGTACTTCCTACAACCTGCAATATAATGGCTCTCCTTATCTGCCCACTTACCAACCTCACGGAGTCACCGGGCCTTTCATTCCTTGCAAGACCTGACAATATCCTACCTGGCGAGTAGCAATAACTGCGCCATATGTGGGTGGTCAGTTATTACACTTCTGTAATTAAAAGATACCATGTTATGAAACAAACACCCAGCGCTTAAGGGAAAGTAACATTTATCATCTGTATAGCTTTAATGAAGCGGGTACTAGTGCAATTTTGTGGGATTTTATTGTTTGCCTTTTTCTGCCTCCGAAACCATTTTCATGGGCATGGTATGCGTAATGTTATTTTTATCTGTCCTCACTGAAGGAAATCAGTAAAATGAATTGACTGCACTCTCTGGGAATATAGAGAAACTGTTCAAAGGAATCGGAATGAATTAAGCAACTTGGCTCAGAACAGGGGAAATTAAGACTTGTTGGAGCCCCCAGCTAGGAGTGCATTTATCTCAATGCCACAGGGATGCACCATTCTCTCCTTGCAGTTTAGATGGCTGCTGCCTCCATTTAAAGATGTCAAACAGGACGATGTCAAACAGATGTTATGCAACTGAATAGAAAAATCTATAATTGACATGCATGAGAGTGGAGCGCAGATCTATTCATTTCAATGGGCTTTGGCATGCCTAACTCGGCACAGGATTGGTCTACAAAGAAAAAACAGTTTAAATTTAACTGCATGGTTTTTCCAAATCAAGCATTGAGACAACATCTGAATACATTCTTCCTCCACTCCGCACGTACGGTAGGTTCTTGTTGCCTTTCATGAGAGCAAAAGGAAAATTCCAAGAGACAGGTCACGCTACACTTTGAGCACCAAGGATTTTTAGTCAGCCTGCACGGTTAAAACCACTCTGCCATGGCATGAACAGCTCTGGCAGATACTGGAACCATGCACAGAAGTCATGTCCTGGATCAGCTTATGGCAGAAGACTCCCTTGTCACGCACATCACTAGATCGTTACATGGCAGAATTATTTTAAGACTGCATAGGCTTCAAACCATAGTTGTTATGGATCTGAAAGGTCATGGAAACAGAATGGTATTGAATTATGAATGTTGATCGCCGGCTTTGCAAGACTTATCTGACAGCTGGAAAACGCAAAGGAAATGCCTCCTCTCCTTTTCTAAGGGAAGGAGATCTTTGCTACTATTTCCAGTGTTACTAATTTTTATAGAGAAAAAGACTTTGAAAACCTGGCAAAGAACAATAAACAACTTCATATGGAGTGGGAAAAGACCAAGAGTAAGGTTTAAGATATTACAAGATGAGAAAAAAAGAGGAGGGCAGGCGATTCCAAATATCAAATTATATTATCAAGTGGCAATATTGACACGGATAGCAAATTAGATTAGATCCAAAATGTAGAAATGTGAAAATGGAATTAATTGATATTAAAGACAGAATTTACAACTATCTGTGGCTTAAGAAATCTTTTAAAATAATCCAGAAGCAAGATGGGGAACATATAATAAGAGCTGGACAACTGAAAATATGGTTCCAATGTATAAATAGGATCAGTCCCCCAATTTCGCCACTGACATTCATAGAATCATAAAGTTGGAAGGGATCACCAGGGTCATCTAGTCCAACCCCCTATACAATGCAGGAAATTCACAACTACCTCCCCCCACCCCCCCAGTGACCCCTACTCCATGCCCAGAAGATGGCCAAGATGCCTTCCCTCTCATGATCTGCCTAAGGTAATAGAACCAGCATTGCTGACAGATGGCCATCTAACCTCTGTTTAAAAACCTCCAGGGAAGGGGAGCTTACCACCTCCCGAGAAAGCCTGTTCCACTGAGGAACCGCTCTAACTGTTAGAAAATTCTTCCTAATGTCTAGACAGAAACTCTTTTGATTTAATTTCAACCCGTTGGTTCTGGTCCAACCTTCTGAGGCAACAGAAAACAACTCAGCACCATTCTCTATATAACAGCCCTGCAAGTACTTGAAGATGGTTATCATATCCCCTCTCAGTCTTCTCCTCTTCAGGCTAAACATTCCCAGCTCCTTCAACCTTTCCTCATAGGACTTGGTCTCCAGACCCCTCACCATCTTTGTTGCCCCCCTCTGGACACGGTCTAGCTTGTCTACATCCTTCTTAACTTGTGATGCCCAAAACTGAACACAATACTCTAGGTGAGTATTCTCAGCAGATGCATACTATGATAATGTTATACGAAGAGAAACAAACCTTTGAGAATATCATGGACAAAGAGGATAAGATAAAAAAAACTTGGCAAAAAAAATCAGGATGAAGGAAAGAATATTCAATGTCTACAATATCATCAAATGGTCTCAGTAATGAAAGAACAGTTTAAAAAGAAGGTAGACCTTTAAAATGGCATTTGAATATTTAATAACAGTATATTCTGGACACTTGTTAGGAAAAATCTATAAACTGTTGCTAAAATGTGAAACTGAAACAGAACAAGTAAAGGCCTGTGTGACAAAGTGGATACAAAATCTTGGAGCAGTTATAGACATGACTCAGTGGGAGAAATTATGGTCAAAAGACTCGCAGAAGCGAGTAAAAGGTTTGTTGGGAAGTATTGGAAGTGTTAAAGTACAGATGCAACATTCTATCATACGTGGTGGACCTATAAAAACGCAAGAAAATGATACATGATGAAATGCAAAGAATATTGAAAATTAAGTTTGTGATTGATCAAAAAATATGTTGCTGAATATTCTGCCAGATAACATACCAAAAACATACCAGATTACAGTCCACTACTCCAAACCAATAATTGCCATACCGTCTAATTGCCAAAGTGGCCATTTTCTCCAGGTGAACTGATCTCTATCGGCTGGAGATTAGTTGTAATAGCAGCTCCAGTTAGTACCTAGGGGTTGGCAACCCTAACTAATCACTATATATTAAAGCAAAGATAAGACACAGGGTTGCCAGCTCCAGGTTGGGAAATTTGGGGGGGGGAGGTGCCTGAGGAGGACGGGTTTGGCGAGAGGAGGGGCTTCAGTGGGGTAGAGTTCCAAAGACCCTACCTTCCAAAGCGGCCATTTTCTCCAGGAGAACTGATCTATGTCGCCTGGAGATCAGATGCAATAGTGGGAGACCTCCAGCTAAAACATGGAGGTTGGTAACTCGAATAACACATCTTTAAAACGACTAACAAAATTAAAAAGAGCCCAACGGCACCTTAAAGACTATCCATGTTTATTCCAGTTTAAGTATTTGTGGCTCACCGCTCACCTCATCAGCTGCACAACTATCGGGCTTATTGTGGCATTGATTTTTATGGCCTACAGTCCAGTTCATCAGGTTGAAGTGTGGGCTCCTTAGGGTAGCCAGCCTTCAGGTGGGGGCTGGAGATCTCCTGGAATTTCACCTGAGGGAGGAACTGTGACTGCTACACTTTGTATCCCTGATGGGAACTAGTAAACTCTTCTGTTGCAATATGCTGCAAGAACAGCTTTATTACAAGTTGTACCCCTCTGGGGAATTTGTCGATCGACCTGATGTTGGAATTTCTTATTGGATCAAATATATATATGAGAACTACAGAATTGGATCTAGGATTGGAAGTGAGACTGTTGGGGAGTTCGAAATGGCCATATCCCCTTCTACTTCGTTTTGATACCGGAATTAGAACTTCCTTTTTGTTTCTCCTTGATAACACCGAATGGAACATAGCTGGAAATCTATGGTTAATGTCTAAAGGACTCACATATATTATACAGGACATTGTTTTGTATATATTAGAATAGGATATAACTCTGTTTGTATATAGTTGTATTATTGTAGCACTTAATACATGTTTGCACATTGTTGTACATGTTCTGTGCTAATTTCCAAACCCTAAGGTATGAGTACAGAGGTGTTTACTTCCAACATCCAGCTAGTAGCTGGAGATCTCCTGCTATTACAACTGATCTCCAGCCAATAGAGATCAGTTCACCTGGAGAAAATGGCCATTGGACTCTATGGCATTGAAGTCCTTCCCCTCCCCAAACCCTGCCCTCCGCTCCACCCCAAAAACCTCCTGCAGGTGGTGAAGAGGGACCTGGCAACCCTAGTGGTAGAGCATCTGCTCAGCATGCAGAAGGTCCCAGGTTCAATCCCCGGCATCTCCAGTTAAAAGGACGAGGCAAGTAGGTGATGTGAAAGGCCTCTGCCTGAGACCTTGGGGAGCCGCTGCCAGTCTGAGTAGGCAATACTGATTTGGATGGACCAAGAGCCTGATTCAGTATAAGGCAGCTTCAAGCGTTCAGACTACAGGCAGTGCCAAAAAAAAAAAAGGTCTGCCTCGGTTCTAGGAATCGGTCGCAAGGATTCACAAGCGCAACCTCATCGGTTCCACAAGAGGGCGCCAAACGAGCGCGTTTCCTCCCAGCCCACCGGATCAAACGAATGCCGAAGACGTGGTCCTCCTGTTTGATCTCCGCTCTTCAAAGGGAGGCCACGGCGAGCCTCATTGGACGCCGGGGAAGGGAGACCGTCGCGCCTTTGCTGGAGTGGACGGCCTCATAAGACCATCAGAAAGGCCCTGCTGGATCAGACCAAGGCCCATCAAGGCCAGCAGTCTGCTCACGCAGTGGCCAACCAGGTGCCTCTAGGAAGCCACAAACAAGACGACTGCAGCAGCACCATCCTGCCTGTGTTCCACAGCACCCAAGATAATAGGCATGCTCCTCTGCTCCTGGAGAGAATAGGTATGCATCACGACCAGTATCCATTCTAACTAACAGCCATGAATACCCCTCTCCTCCATGAATATGTCCACCCCACCTTAAAGCCCTCCAAGCTGGCAGCCATCACCACATCCTGGGGCAGGGAGTTCCACAATTTAACGATGCGTTGTGTGAAAAAATACTTCCTTTTATCTGCTTTGAATCTCTCGCCCTCCAGCTTTAGCAGATGACCCCGTGTTCTAGTAGCAGTCCTCTGCGCTGGGGCGGGAGCAGGTTTCCTGCGACGGGGGTGCTGCATAGGGTTGCCAGGTCTCTCTTGGCCACCGGCGGGAGGTTTTTGGGGCAGAGCCTGAGGAGGGTGGGGTTTGGAGATGGGAGGAACTTCGGTGCCATAGAGTCCAGTTGCCAAAGTGGCCGTTTTCTCCAGGTGCATTGATGATCTCTATCGGCTGGAGATCAGTTGTAGTAGCAGGAGATCTCCAGCTGTTACCTGGAGGCTAGCAACCCTAGTTCCGCAGTTTTCATTTCTTGGATAAAACTGGCGTCTAGACCTATGTGAGGGCTGTTAGGACAGGCCAGGGAAATATTAAACGGGCCTCCAAATCACCAGTTGCTACTGGTGAGCAAAAAAGAAGAGTTGGCTTTTATATGCCGACTTTCTCTCTCACTTAAGGAAGAATCAAACCCGCTTACAATCACCTTCCCTTCCCCTCCCCACAACAGACACCCTGTGAGGTAGGTAAGATAGGGTTGCCAACCTCCAGGTGGCAGCTATAGATCTCCAGCTATTACAACTGATCACCAGCCGATAGAGAGCAGTTTCCCTGGAGAAAATGGCTGCTTTGGCAATTGGACTCTATGGCATTGAAGTCCCTCCCCTTCCCAAACCCCGCCCTCCTCAGGCTCTGCCTCAAAAACCTCCCGCCGGTGGCGAAGAGGGACCTGGCCCTATAGGTAGGGCTGAGAGAGCGCTAAGAGAACTGTGACTAGCCCAAGAGCACCCATCTGCCTTTGTGTGTAGGAGTGGGGAAACCAACCCGGTTTACCAGATTAGCGTCCACCACTCTTAACCACTGCACCACACTGGCTGTCAGCCAAGATGTGAGTCCGCAAGAAAGTGTGGTGGTTAGAAGGGTGAGCTAGGATGTGGTAGACCCTGGTTTGAATCCCCACGATGCCATGGATGATCACTGTTGGCCTTGGGCCTGTCACAATTGCAACCTAACCTACCTCATTGGGTTGTTGTGAGGATAAAATGGAGGACAGAAAAAAATATGTAAGCTGCTTTTGGTCTCCATTGGGGAGAAAAGCAGGGTATAAATAGCTAAATAAGTGTGGGGGGTGTTTTCAACGTGAATTGCCAAGGTCACCTTTACACATGGCCCGCTCACTCTAGCTCTCTACTACCTTCTATTCAAGCAGTTATTGGGGGGGAGAGACATTACCCAAACCCTTTGACTAAGTATACTTCAGATGCTACCTACATCCATGGCTCTTCCATGGAGCTAGATGCTAGGGCCTTATTTTACAAACTCTTCTAACCCGTCAGCGCCATGTCTTTCTATATATTACGTAGTAGTATCTTGTTTGGCAGACGAAAAAACACTTCCCAAAGCAGTGCACTTACTTTTTTTTTAATAACTATTTTGACAACAGGGTTCACACATAAATGATCATAAGGCAAAGGCCCTGCCCTCAAGTTTACAAACTAAAAGACCAAACACATAAGGAACGGGAATGTGTGGGGGCGGGAAGGTAGAGAGGGGGGTGGTTTGAAAAAATGCCAGAATAAAGCAGTGAAATCATAACAGGCGTTTACATCCATTTGTGCTCTGGATAATCGTCCCTTGGTGTTTTTCTAGGATGGAGCTGATGCCGTTTCCCTGTTCCCCTTGATCTGCTGTGAAATCAGAGTAGCCAGCAGGGTTGAAAGTAAGCTGGTATAGGCTAGTATGGACTACTAGTAAGAAAGCAGCTGAACTGGTACTTCAGATCTGCTGGGTGAGAGGCCATATCAATGAGAAATTTCAGTTACTGTCACTCCAGGTAGTCATCATGACCTTCCTTTTGCTACTGCGCAGCTTGAATTTGGAGCAGAGCTCCTTTTGGTATAGAGTTGCCAACCTCCAGGTACTAGCTGGAAATCTCCTGCTATTACAACTGATCTCCAGCCAATGGAGATCAGTTCACCCGGAGAAAATGGCCGCTTTGGACTCTATGGCATTGAAGTTCCTCCCCTCGCCAAACCCCACCCTCCTCAGGCTCTGCCCCAAAAATTTCCAGGTATTTCCCAACCTGGAGCTGGCAACCCTATTCTGATATGGAGGAAGGACACAAACTCCTTCTTCATGCTTTGGCCATGGCCGGGGGCCAAGCCGGTCTTCCAGCTTGGTTTAGTGGTTAAGAGTGGTTGTTTGGAGCTTTGGACTCTAATGTGGAGAACCGGGTTTGATTCCCCACTCCTCCGCATGAGTGGCGGACACTGATCTGGTGAACTGGGATGGTTTCCCCACTCCTACACATGACGCCAGCTGGGTGACCTTGGGCTATTCACAGTTCTCGTAGAGCTCTCTCAGTCCCACCTACCTCACAGGGTGTCTACTGTGGGGAGGGGAAGGGAAGGTGATTGTAAGCCGGTTTGATTCTTCCTTAAGTGGTAGAGAAAGTCGGCATATAAAAACAAACTATTCTTGTTCTTCCCTTTGTTGGGTTCTTGCTGGGAAGGGAAGAAGTACAACCTCTCGGAGTCTCTTGAACTCTTGACTTGTAGCAGAACATCATTATATTCAGTAAACAAACAAGCTGCTTCCATGTTTCTCCATGTAGGTCTTGTTGCTTCTCCGAGTGCTGTGGCGTTCTCAGTGGCAAAACTCACAGCAGTTTACCCGGTTCCTTGCCTCATTCCTTTATCTTGTTCCTTGCCTCATGGTTAAGAACGTAGTGGTTTGGAGCGGTGGAGTCTGATCTGGAGAACCGGGTTTGATTCCCCACTCCTCCACATGAGTGGCGGACGCTAATCTGGTGAACTGGATTTGTTTCCCCGTTCCTACACACGAAGCCAGCTGGGTGACCTTGGGCAAGTTACAGCTCTGTTAGAGCTCTCTCAGCTCCACCTACCTCACAGGGTGTCTGTTGTGGGGAGGAGAAGGGAAGGTGATTGTAAGCCAGTTTGAGTCTCCCTTAAGTGGTAGAGAAAGTCGGCATCTAAAAACCAACTCCTCGTCTTCCTCCTCTTCCTGTTCTTTCCTCCCATACAGCTGCTATTTTCCTCTCTGCCACAACAGGGCTTTGGAGGGCTTTTAAAATCACCAACAGCTAGATAGCTTTAGTGGGATAACATTATAACCATCTTTTGCCACAATCTCCTAACCCCTCTGAATTCCCAACTGGCAATCTTGTTTTAAGGTGTTTCTCCAGCCCTTTACACAATGCAGGTGGATGTGGCATGGAATATGGTGACAACATGGGCAGGAATGTGAAAAAATGCCCTGGTTAGTATTTGGATGGGAGACCACCATGGAAAACCAGGGTCACTACACAGAGCCAGGCAATGGCTCCTGTCTTGAAAACCCGATGGAGTCACCATAAGTAGATTGCGACTTGATGGCCAAAGAAAAAAAAAGAGTCCTCATGGCCATCAGTGTGTTCTAAATTTACACAGTAAGAATGCCCAGAATCAGTTAGAATTACTTGCATGTAATATTAAATGTGATCCAGTCCTTACCTTCATATTGTTTCTAGATCAATTGATTACATTAGAGTAGTACATTAGGTTAAATGAAGACCGTTTCACACAATCATCCTGTGCATGGCTGGATGCTTTTTGTTTCTTGAACACACGAAGCTGCCTTATACTGAATCACTCTTCGTCCGTCAAAGTCAGTATTGTCTACTCAAACCGGCAGCAGCTCTCCAGGGTCTCAGGCAGGGGTCTTTCACATCAACTACTTGCCTAGTCCCTTTAACTGGAGATGCCGGAGATTGAACCTGGGACCTCCTGCATGCCCAGCAGATGTTCTACCACTGAGCTACAGCCCTTCCCCCTTCTTGGATTATTCTTGATATGTGTTCTGTTAAAATACATTATCATTCATTGCAGTTACAGCTGGAATGGCTCAACATAGATATAAAAGTTTGGTGAGGTGAAAAATCCACCTGTGCTCATGATGGGTTACGCAGAAGACCTTTTTGACATGCAGAAGAGAAGTGCCCGGTCATGACAGAAAGCTCATAAAAGTGGTCCCGGTGACTAAGGAAATGTGTGCCATGATTCTAAGGGCCATAGAGCTCAGTAGGCCTTAGTGAATTGTCAACTGTAAATAAGTTTAGCAACCTCACTATAAATTTGGCGGTTTCATCTTTATCTCCCAGACTTAGGCCAGTTCAGTGATGGCCTTCTTCAGAGGGCTACACTATGTGTGGATGAGATAAAAACATATCCTCCAACTGCAATCAGCATCTGTTTGTTTCTACAGAATACCAGTTACCCATGTTCATCAATCAGTTTATTATGGAACGCACCACTTTCACTGGTAGAACACCATTTTTCTTACTTTGCTCCAGTACTAGTTTGAGTGACATAGTTGGCATGCAGAGTATTTTGCCATCAGTTCATTCTCTCTCTCTAACACAAGCACACAGACACACACAATCTTTATCAGTGAATATATTTTCATTTTTAAAAGCAACTATTTAGAAGCCCCATTTGAAAATGGTATGTGTGGTTTTCTTCATGCAAAAACATTCGTTGACTAGATTACAGAAAATGTATTTTTTAAGTTCAGGTATCCAAAACGTGAAATTAGTGGGACCCATCACTGGTTTATTCATGTTAACTTTTCTGTACTGCCTTGTGAAGAGAAAAAAAAACACTCTTATGCAAGTTCCAGTTATACTTATGGAAATAATTCCCTGACCATATTGAAAAATGGCTAAGTGGCACAGTTGTCTTTAACTGGCCAATTCACATTCATGGAAAGATAGCCATTAATCACAATCCAAATGAATGCTGATGTGTGAGTTTTCAAAGGGAGAGCAGCCATTGTGTCTTTGTCCTGGAGGCCTTTGGTGCAACTTGAAATCTTTTGTGGTCTAAGCATGGTCTAATCTAATTAAGCCTGAGTTTTAGTCTTAAAACTGCTTAAAGTCTGAGATGTGGGTTTTCCATCAGGCGTACACACACGCCCTTTTCAGTTTGTTTAACATCCTGTCTGATGAAAGGTTTTTGGTTCACTTGAAAGCTAGCTGGCTACTTTGTGATGTTTTAGGTGGCCCTGATAAAGGTATTAGCTTATGGTTGCTTTTTGCATTAAAGTAGTGTTACAAAATTCGCATTGAATAGCACTGTGATGGTGGGTGGGCTTTCTTCTTCTGTGGATTATACTCTCCGGGATTGTGTAGCCTAGTATATGTAAGAAGCAGACAATTCCTCCTACCGTAATTACGTTATCTCTCTCTCTCTCTCTCCCCTAGAATTTAATTCCTTCTTATTGGAGATTTCCTTTTGTTTTCAAAGCCCTTGATGTACAAATCAACCTACTCAACCTGGCAGAATCATCCCCCCATCCCAACCTATCCTCTTGGTAATTTGTTCTCATTGTACTTGAGAAGCTAGGTGATGCTCAAAAGCCTTTCTTTGCTTTATATAAACAAGAACATCCATTGCAAGAATGCTGTATCCTGCCTTTTACTGTCCCCAGTCAGAAAGCCCTTGTGATGGACTTGTCTGGGTATGAAGCTCACTAAATAAATTCCTTGACTTTGTATCCTCATGGTGGGGGTGGGGGAGTCACAACTGCAATTATTTGAATAGCAGCCCTTCTTGTTGCCTCTGCTCTTCCTAGAGCATAGCGGATTGCTGCAGATTTGGGTAGCCACCAACACGGTGAATCTCATAATGCAGGCAAAGTAGGATATTAATTTTATAATCCGACTGAAGAATTCTTTTTTAATGTATTTTGTGGCCCAGAACACATAAAATAATAATAAAGATGAAGCCTCTGACCATGGAAAGAATTTTCCTCTCCCAGCACTAAGAAATCACAATGAATGCATACACAGATATTTGGGTTGAAGGGACAGAGATTCCAGGACAGAGTATTTGTCTTTAGGTTTGAGGCTTGGCATTGGCAATTCTCATTTTTAAAATGAAGTACAGCTTGAGATAGAGCTAAACGGGGAGGGAACAGGCCTTGAGTTAATTTTTTTAATGCATTAGGAAGCAAATACATTTAAAGTAGCCAAGGTATTCATAGGGCTTGAGGGAATAATCCTGCATATTTATGACGCTAATGATCCCAGAAGACAAGAATCACTGGAGAAGACAATCATGCTAGAAAAAGTTGAAGGCAGCAGGAAAAGAGGAAGACCCAACAAGAGATGGATTGACTCAATAAAGGAAGCCACGGCCCTCAGTTTGCAAGACCTGTGCAAGGCTGTTAATGATAGGACGTTTTGGAGGACATTGATTCATAGGGTCTCCATGAGTCAGAAGCAACTTGATGGCACTTAACACACACAAAGATCCCAGAGCATTAGTAGAGCCTACCATTTCTGCTACAGCTATTAAAAATTGGCAGCATAAAATCTGTTTAGGTATGCTGTCTCTTCTTCTCTGCCTCTACCACCACATGTCCAGAGAGTGCCCTGTTGTTGAGGGTGCTCTGCTTCCATCCACTTGGATCCCATCGCTATTCTGATGCCCTGTGAAGAGAACCACTGAAAACCAGGCTCAAACTTGCAGGCTTGCCGATCCAAGGGGGAGAGATAGCACACGGCAGGTGGGCAGCAGAAACACTGTGATGGAGGCAGCGATCGTCTTTGTGGCAATGAGGCGCAATCTCAACAGCAGACATTCTAGGGTTGGAACCAGCATGAGAAATGGCTTTGGGGCATCCCCCAGTAGTATCCTCAGTAGCTTCCTGTTGCTTGGTCCAGTGTAACCTCATCCAAAACAGGAGATATCCCAATTCCAGACTGAAACCCCTCCCCCCCCACACCAGTAGCACCTCCATTTTGTCAGGATTACGTTTCCATTTGCTAGCCTTCGTCAGTCCCAAAACTGGCTCCAGATACAGTTTCCACAGCCACCCTGGGACCCGTTAGAAGCACCAGATAGAGCTGAGTATCATCCATGTATTGCTAGCAATTCAACCCAAATCTCTGGATGACATCTGCCAGTGGCTTCATGTAGATGTTAAAAAGCATGGGGGGCAGGATAAAACACTGCAGGAACCCAGAGACCAAAGGCCATGGTGTGGAGCAGCAGTCACCCAGTACAACACTCTAAAGCCTACCTTTGAGGTAGGACCAAATCATCCCAGAACAGCACTTTTCAGTCCCAACTCCGAAAGGCAGTCCAGAAGGATACAATAATCAATGGTATGAAAAGCCACCAAGTGATCCAGGAGAATTAATAGGGTCGCATTCCCCCAGTCCGTCTCCTGGTGCAGGTCACCCTTCAGGGCGACCAAGGCCATTTCAGTTCCATGACCAGGCCTGAAACAAAACTGGAATGGATCTAAACAATCAGCCTCATTCAGGAATCTCTGAAGTTGGGCAGCCACCGCTCGGTCAATCACCTTGTTCAAGAATGGTACATTTGAGACTGGGCTGTAGTTATTAAACTCCCTGGGTTTCAGAGTAGGTTTCTTTAGCTGCTAACAATACACTACTGCCTGCTTCAAGGCAGGAACGACCACCCTGTCTCTCAGAAAGGAATATTTAAGCAGCCAGAAGGGGCAAGGATCACACAAGCAGGTGGTGGGTCTCAGATTTCCAAGAATCCTGTCCATATCCACAGACTGGACAAGCTGAAAGGTATCCTACACAACTGGACAAATCAGCACCCTGGGACTACCCAATCCTTGTGGTTGCTAATGCAGAGGCCAAGTCAGAGCAGATGTGAGAGATTTTGTCCAGAAAATGTTTAGCAAAATGACCACAACAGGCTGCAGACCAGTCCACCACCTCTTGTAAGCCGGAACCCAATAGGCCTATAAGAGGTCAGCAGGTTTACACTGTGCAGATGCAATGTTGGTGGGGAAATACTGATTCTTCACCTGGGGAGGGGCTCAGTGGGAGAGCATCTGCTTGGCATGCAGAAGGTCCCAGGTTCAATCCCCGGCATCTCCAGTTAAAGAGATTAGGCAAGTAGGTCATGTGCAAGACCCTTGCCTGAGCCCCTGGAGAGCTACTGCTGGTCTGAGTAGACAATACTGATTTTGATGGACCAAGGGTCTGATTCAGTATAAGGCAGCTTCATGTGTTCATGTGGCATTCTAGCTGTCTCCCTTTCTACATTCTATCACAGCTGTCCCTTTCAGTGTCAAACACAGCTCATCCTCTGAATAGCTACAGTTCAAGGATCAGTATGTGTTTTAAATTTGTAGGTCAAATGCACACCTTTCCAAAAACTCAAGAGTGCACACCATCTCACCACAAAATTTTATCACAGGAATTGCTAATGTGACACACGAATATGCCTACAATGATACCAATGTTACAAAATCCTAGAAAAATGCTGAAAACTGCATGTACCATAATGGACTCCTTACAAAATAGCAAAAAATCTTGAATGTTCAAAAGGACTGCTAAAGCTGCATATTAAACAATTTTGCAAGGGACTAAGTGCCTAGAGAACCAGCATGGTGTAGTGGTTAAGAGCGGTGGTTTGGTGGACTCTCACAGGGTTGTTGTGTTGTTTGATGGACTCTCACAGGGTTTGGTGGACTCTCACAGTGAGCTGTGGCTCACGAAAGCTCATACCCTGCCAGAAAATATTTTTGTTAGTCTTTAAGGTGCTCCTGGACTCTTGCTCTTTTAACCCATCTAGGTATTGCCTAGGTATAGCATGAAAAGACAGTCATGCTAGGAAAAGTTGAGGGCAGCAGGAAAAGAGGAAGACCCAACAAGAGATGGATGGACTCAATAAAGCAGGGGTGGGGAACGTCAGGCCCGCAGGCCGTATAAGGCCCGCGAAAGCATTTGGTCTGGCCCTTCGTGGGTCCTGGCAGATCTCTAGCTCAGAAGGATCTAAGACTGGTGATCCGCCCCCTCCGGCGGACAGGAATAGCCTCTATTCAAGGCGGACGGGAGTTTGTTCTGCTGAGAAAATGAACCTTCCCCCCCCCCCTTGAAGAAGAGTCATTAGCTATGGAGCTGCTAGGCCCGCCCAGGGAATATCGCAGGCTAATTTCAAGTTGATAATTTTGCATGGCCCGCGAATGATATTCTAAATATCCAAACGGCCCTTGGCAGAAAAAAGGTTCCCCACCCCTGCAATAAAGGAAGCCACAGCCTTCAATTTGCAAGATCTGAACAAGGCTGTCCAAGACAGGACATTTTGGAGGACTTTCATTCATAGGGTCGCCATGAGTCAGAAGCGACTTGACACACACACACACACAGAGGTATTGCCGGCAGCACCGTTGCAGTCCCTTCACGGCACAATTCCAGGATCAGATCGACGTGATCGAACAGCCAACGCAATGTGAATTCCCCCCCCCCCGGGACCCGCTTCCCTAGAGGGCCCGTTCACCTTCCCCGGGCCGCCGGTGCTTTGGTTGCACGCCCGGGCGCGCTCGCCAGCCCAAGAGGAAACGGGTAGGGCTCGAGGGCGGCCCGGTGGGCTCCAATTAGAGCAGTCCGGCTTTGAACTCGCGGCCCGGCGTCCGATCTGGCCAATTAGCAGCTCCCCGGGCCGCCGAGGGAGCCGCGGCTCAGAAGCCTCCTTATCGGCCCGACCTCATCAAGCCAGCGCGGTCCCAGGGGGCCGGGAGGGCCACCACGCCGCTCCCGGACCCCTTTGATCTCTGCCGCTCCGTCCTCCCCCGCGATGGCCCTTTGGGGGGAACCCATGGCAGGGAGCGGCGCACGTAGGTCTGGGAGGAGTAAGAGCGCCGGCGGGTCGGCCGCGCCTTTCCAGCGCCCCTCCTCCGACCCCGGGGTCGCTGGCCGCCAAGATTAAGGGCGGAAAAAACGCACGGGGGGGGTTTGCCTTGGGTTTGCCGCTCTCTACATGCACATAGAAGCTCAAGTGACTCAACTGAGGCTGTCGTCTTTTGGTCACGTCGTGAGACGACAAGAGTCACTGGAGAAGACAGTCATGCTAGGAGAAGTTGAGGGCAGCAGGAAAAGAGGAAGACCCAACAAGAGATGGACTGACTCAATAAAGGAAGCCACAGCCATCAATTTGCAGGATCTGAGCAAGGCTGTCCAAGACAGGACATTTTGGAGGACTTTCATTCATAGGGTCGCCATGAGTCGGAAGCGACTTGACGGCGCTTCACACACACACACACACATGCACATTGTCCCCAGCCAAATCCTCGCCACTCCAAAATAAGCCCCACGTGCAGAGTTTGGAGAATTCAGATGGGGGAAATGGGCTTCTAGAGAGTGGCAAATCTAAGGCAAAACCTCCCATGCCTTTTCGCCCTAAGTTAATTGATGCCATCGTATTCCTCATTACTATGAATGGTTGTGAAAGCTGGACATTGAAGAAAGCTGATAGGAAGAAAGTGGACTCCTTTGAAATGTGGTGTTGGAGGACAGTGTTATGGATACCATGGACGGCCCCCCCCCCCAAAAAACCAAATCAGTGGGTTATAGATCAAATCAAGCCTGAAGTGACCCTAGAAGCTCAAATGACTCGACTGAGGCTGTCGTATTTTGGTCACATTATGGAGAAGACAGTCATGCTAGGAAAAGTTGAGGGCAGCAGGAAAAGAGGAAGACCCACCAAGAGATGGATTGACTCAATAAAGGAAGCCATAGCCCTCAATTTGCAAGATCTGAGCAAGGCTGTCAAAGAGAGGGCATTTCGGAGGTCATTGGCCATTTATGCACGGGAGGTTTTGCCCCTCTCTAGATGCACCTTTCCCCCATCTGAATCCTCAAAACTCTGCCTGGGGGCTTATTGTTGAGGGTGGAGCATTGGTATGGGGAAAGGTGCGTCTAGAGAGCGGCAAAGCCAAGGCAAACCCTCGCGGGTATAAATGGCCAATTTATTCCTGGGGTCGCCCTGAGTCGCCCGTCCCCGCTGCAAAGTCGCCGGGCTTCTCCAGCGCCCATCCCGGAGCAATGAGGACGGCCCGCTCCCCTTGGCCTGGCCCGCCCCTCTTGGTGCGGGACTCGCCTCTCCCTTTGGGGCGAGCAGGGTGGAAGCGGTTGGCCGGGCCCACCTCGAGAGGGGCGCAGCTGTTCCCAATTCGCAGCCCGGGTGGCTGAGCGCGCCCTTTAAATGGCAGGCAGGCGGGCCGGAAAGCCCCCCACGCCCAGTCACGCCGTCGAAATCCACAACCCCGGCGACGTCTGCGTGGCCCCGCTGAAATCGGGTCGCCTGCTGCGAAGTGATGTGGATTGCAGTCTGCGGGCCAACAGCGGCTGCTCGAAGAAACGTACGTACTTCGGCTTTAATCAAATCAAGCCGGAACGCTACTCATTCACTCACTCATTCATTCATTCATTCATGCACTCCCTTACTCATTCATTCTGTTGCAGCGAGGAAGAAATCCGTCCCCGGTTGGGATAATCATCCAATGAGAGAGTCCCCTTCCGGGGGGTGCATCGTGGCATTCTCCCCCCCCCCCCCGTGATCCCTTTGAAATCCCATCCTTGGCGGGGCCGCCTGCCCTCCTCCCCGAGGGGCGGGAATAGCGAAGGTCTCCGGGGAGTATAAAGACCGCGCAGCCAGCCGGTCTGAGATTCGTTGTAGCTGCGAGAGGTACATTTTCCTCTGGGGAGTAACACTGGTTTCTGGCAACAGGGGTTGACTATCCGCCCTTTTTTTTCTCTCTCCCCCCCCTCCTCCTCCTCCTCCTCCTCCTACTACTACTACTACTACTAAACTTGGCTCGGATTCGAACCCGCGACCGCCGCTCCCATCCACAGTAGAGAAAGATGCCCCGCGCGGGAAAGTCCCCCCGGCTGCTGCTGGTCCTGGCGGCCGCCCTGTGCTTCTCCAGGGCCGCGGGGAGCGGCGCTTTCAGCGCCCACCTGCTCCACTCCAACGCCATCAAGAACTCGCCGCTGGGAGGCGCTGTGGCGGCTGCGGGCTCCCCCGTCGGGACCGCGCTCGGGGACTCCGGGCTGGGAGGCGCAGGCAACAACCACCCGGCTGTCGAGGCGCACCAGGTAGGTGGGGTGGGATGGAGTGGAGTGGGATGGATGGGGTGGAGTGGGGTGGGATGGATGGGGTGGAGTGGGGTGGGATGGATGGGATAGAGTGGAGTGGGATGGATGGGGTGGAGTGGGGTGGGATGGATGGGGTGGAGTGGGGTGGGATGGATGGGATGGAGTGGGGTGGGATGGATGGGGTGGAGTGGAGTGGGATGGATGGGGTGGAGTGGAGTGGGATGGATGGGATGGAGTGGAGTGGGATGGATGGGGTGGAGTGGGGTGGAGTGGGATATGGATGGGGTGGAGTGGGGTGGAGTGGGATATGGATGGGGTGGAGTGGGGTGGGATGGATGGGATGGGTGGGGAGCCGTCGTCCCTTCCCCTTGCCTGCAACGCCCGGCTCCTTGCTCACCTTCACCCTTCTCCCTTTCCTCCCTCCCCTGCAGCCTCCAGCGTGCGGCGCCGACGAGGACTGCAGGGCCGACGAGTTCTGCTCCCTCCCTGGCCGCGGCGTGAGCCCCCACGGAGGCCAAGCCTGCCTCGCCTGCCGGAGACGCCGCAAGCGCTGCCTCCGCGACGCCATGTGCTGCCCCGGGAGCCGCTGCAATAACGGTGAGTGTTGGGAGACCGGGAAGTGAAGTGAAGGTGGGCGGGGGGGGGGGGGGGAGAGAGAGGGAATCACCCGCAGGGGTTCCCGTTTCTGTCTGGGGCCATTGATGCATGGAAGGTTTTGCCTTGGGTTTGCTGCTCTCTAGGTGCACAGGGGTTTTGCCTTGGATTTGCCACTCTTTAGATCAGTGGTTCCCAACCTTTTTTTGACCAGGGACCACTAGGACTTTTTTGTTCGGCGCAGGGACCCCAAGGTTCAAAATAAAAATTCTGAGAATTTGAAAATAAACTTTAATCATAACTGTTAGTTAAACATTAAACTTAGAATAATATTTGAATATATATATATATATTTATTTATTTATAATAGAGAACTTTTAATTGAAAATATTAATTTATTATGGGTTTATAACTTTGTTTCGCGGACCTTTATTTAGTTCTCGCGGACCCCTGGGGGTCCACGGACCCCTGGTTGGGAACCAGTGCTTTAGATGTACTTCCCATCCACCCCATCCACATTCTCCAAACTCAACAATAAGCCCCCATGCAGAGTTTTGAGAATTCGGATGGGGGGAAATGTGTGGCTCTAGCGTGGCAAATCCAGTGCAAAACCTCCCATGTATAAATGGCATAAGTAGTAGCCTATTTTTGAGTTTTAAGAATTTGGATGAGGGATTCTGTTGCATTGAAATGGGACAGCTCAAGTAGGCAAAGGCGTTTCCATCGCTTCTCTGTTGGAAGCTTTACCTGTGCGTCAGTCAAATTTGACCCCTACGGTGCCTTAGGGTGCTTTCACACATGCCGAATAATGCACTTTCAGTCCACTTTGAATGCACTTTGCAGCTGGCTTTTACTAGGTGAAGTGGCAAAATCCGCTTGCAAACATTTGTTAAAGTGGATTGAAAGTACGGTTGCCAGATTCCTCTTCACCACTGGCAGGAGGTTTTTGGGGTGGAGCCTGAGGAGGGCAGGGACTTCAATGCCATAGAGTCCAATTGCCAATTCTCCAGGTGAACTGATCTCTATCACCTGGAGATAAGTTGTAATAGCAGGAGATTTCCAGCTAGTACCTGGAGGATGGCAACCCTAATTGAAAGTGCATTAGTCGGCATGTATGAAAACGCCCTTAGAGACCAACAAGATTTTGGGGGTATAAGCTTGCGAAAGTTAACACTTCCTTTTGTCAGATACCGATCCTGTTGCCTTGTTGCAATGATACTGTTGCTCTAGGCTGATCCTGCATTAAGCAGGGGGTTGGGCTAGATGGCCTGTGTGGGGCCCTTCCAGCTCTATGATTAGGTAGAGTGGAAAAGTTAACTTAAATGAACAGTCACCGGCCTGTGTGGAATCATCCAAAGAGATGCGGTGTAGTGGTTCCTCCCCGCCCCCACCCCCACGAAACCTGGGGCTAGTCATGCTCTCTTGGCCTAACCTACTTCACAGGGTTGTTTCAGGGATAAAATGGAGGAGGGCATAATAACATCATCTACTGCCCGTGAAGGGATAGTGCGATTAAAAATACACGAAACCAATTAATAGACATTAATTTTGCCCTCTTTGCTGTCTTTGGCAAATTCAGCAGTAAGTAAAAGACATCTTGTTTGTGTAAACAGAACTAGAAGATTCTTGTGTGTGTTCTGGGTGTTCTAAATGTGTAGATGGTGGTTCGTTTCCTTTTACAAATTGAATCATCTTTTCCAGCAGCTGTGATAGGCTGTGTTTGCCCATTCACTGTTGACTTTCCCACTTTGACCTGAGCTGTCAGTAGGCGCTAATAGGGTTGAGGTGCTTGTTGTGTGTTTAAGTCTTGCTTTTTCTTTTTTAGGAATGTGTATGCCATCAGAACACGATCACTTCCACCCTGGGGATATCGAGGAGACCGTGCTAGAGAACTTTGACCATGGGACTTTGTACCCTCATCCCAAAAGGACTACGTCTTCATCGCAACTACACTTTCTGAAAGGTAACGATGCTCTTGGTGAGCAGCTGTGGTGGAGTATGTTAATGAGATTTTCGGAAACATCATGAGGGTTGTAGATCTTGGGTGATGTGGTCTGGGCAGAGTGTGACGTCCGCTAAGGCTACTGTAGCTGTTTATTGCAAATTATAGACTTCTTTCTAAAGACTGGTGACGGTATTTGTTACAATCCAGTGATAATGACAGAACTGCCCTCTGTGTATAGTTAGTGCTGTTTTCATATAGTGATTTCTATACCTACAATTCTTTTCTTTAAACAGATGAGCTCACCTTTTCTTATGCTTCTTTGTGTGTTTAAATCAGAGTACTCGCGTCTCCCACACCTGGAGACCCATTTTATGAAATGTGTTTTTCCAGCAAGGCTGCCCTTGCAATCGATACCAGTAGGCATGTGATTTCCCACTGAAATGAGAGAGGCCCACAGCAGTTCTAAGTGGCGGAATTGGCAAAATATCCTCACTTGCTTAGTTTGGGAAGCTTAAACGCTTCCCAAAATAGCATGTCTGTCGTGGAACCCTTGCAAAGCGCAGGCCAGACTTTGTCCAGCATGAACAGGATATATATCTTTGGTTTAAAACACAGGCATTGCAGAGTGAGGCTGATGATAAACTGGTTTCTGAGAAAGCTTACCTGCCGTTGCTAGTTAAATCCCTAGCTAAGCTTCCAAGGAATCGCTCTATTCCATGATGGCTTGGATTCTTAGCTCTTTCAGTGGTATTGCTCAAGATGAAAAAAAAAAGGGGGGGGATTGTGAGAATACTGTACCTTCGCTCATCCGCATCTTCTCTGCTCCCTTCTTCCTCAAGGACAAGAAGGTGCCGTCTGCCTTCGCTCCTCAGACTGCGCCGCGGGGCTGTGCTGCGCACGTCACTTCTGGTCCAAGATTTGCAAGCCTGTCCTTCAGGAAGGCCAAGTGTGCACGAAACACCGAAAAAAAGGCTCTCACGGCTTGGAGATCTTCCAGCGATGTTACTGTGCCGACGGGCTGGCCTGTCGGCTGCAGAGAGACCACAACACCAACAACGCCTCCCGACTGCACACCTGCCAGAGACACTAGCTACCGCCTTTTGATAAGACCTGATGGACTTGATAGACTTTCTAATGAGGTGTGTGGACTCCTGTTCTTCTGGAAGATCACCTCCCAAGGACTGACACATTTCTGAGTTTACATTTTAAAGTACTCTGGCAACTCTCCCTTCTTGGAGCTGGAGTGAAGAGGCTTGTTTCTTTAGGGAACTATTTTTCCCCCAATTGACTGATTTACAGTAAATTACTGTGTCTGTAAATTCTTGGGTGTGGCACTCCTGTACATCAGCAGGGATTTCAATTTTTTTGTTCCTCGAGTGCTGCATGAGTCTGTCTATTGTGACATGTCTTGTTTGTACACACTGGTTTTATTATATTTGCTCAGTAAAATAAATGATTTCTCAGTATAGCTGGTAACTTCCTGATGCTTCTGTTCCTTGGGGACCTGTACGTGTTGGAGCAATTGGAGAGATTACGTGTGGATGACCAGACCCTTTTCCTGTATAAAAGATCTTGTGCTGTGCTCACAAAGATCAATGAGCAGCATATGAATTGTTGCACAGGAGGATGGTCATGGACAACAGAAAAGATCAGAAATAATTTGCTCCTAGTGTTAGGAGGTGTTTGGAAGCTGTAGAGTGTCATGTTGTCCTTACATGCTATGCTGGAACTTGTGGCAGGATGGGTTCCTGCTAGTCCATCAGACTGATGGGAGCAGAGGGCCAGCATTACCCCCCTGTGTGTTTTCTGTGTGTGTTAAGTGCTGTCAAGTCGCTTCCTACTCATGGCGACCTGATGCATCAGTGTCCTCCAAAACATCCTGTCTTTAGCATCCTTGCTCAAGTCTTGCAAACTGAGGGCCATGGCTTCCTTTATAGAGTCAATCCATCTCTTGTTGGGTCTTCCTCTTTTCCTGCTGCTTTCCACTTTTCCTAGCATGATTGTCTTTTCCAGTGACTTCTGTCTTCTCATAGTGTGACCAAAGTACAATAGCCTCAGTTTAGTCATTTTAGCTTCTAGGGTCAGTTCAGGCTTGTTTTGATCTATAACCCATTGATTTGTTTTTTTTTGCAGTCCATGGTATCCGTATCACATTTCAAAAGAATCTACTTCCTATCAGCTTTCTTCAGTGTCCAGCTTTCACACCCATACATAGTAATAGGGAATACGTTGGCATGAATTAACTTGATCTTGGTTGCCAGTGACACATCCTTAAGTATATTTTCTAGCACCTTCATGGCTTCCCTTCCCAGTCTCAATTTTCTTCTGATTTCTTGGCTGCAGTCTCCCTTTTGGTTGATGATGGAGCCAAGGAATAGAAAGTCTTGAACAATTTCAGTGTCCTCATTGTCGACCTTAAAGTTGAGCAATTCTCCTGTTAGCAATGGGTTATTGTAGTGAGCAGAGGGGCTTTTTATCAAAGAAGATTTCTTTCCCCATCCCCCACACACACCATTTCAGTTGTGTGGTTTTGCCTCCAAGTGTATGAAGCTACTATCTTAATAACTAAATATGGAAAGAAAACATATTGAGTTATACTATCTTAATAAGTTTTCTTCCCATATTTAGTTATGACAGATTGAGTTATGGCATTTCCATATTGAGTTATGACTGGGTAGCTTTAAAAATAATTAAATAACTTGTCAGAAAATGCTGGCTAAGCTGTATTGTAAAGGCATAAACTTCTACAGGATACTGACCGCTTGATGTGCCTGAATTCTGTAAGTGGAAAGGCCAATTAACTGCTTGAATACTTTCGCACTAACCAGCTTTGGAGGGACGCTACTAGTTCTTTTAAAGATAGATCTTTTTCATGGTGACCTAAGGTGTGTGGGTAAAGTTGTGGATCTCTTATTCCAGAGAACTGAGTTGTTCTTTGGAACTTTAGACCAAGTAGGACTTCTCACTCACCTTATTGTTCAATGCGATTGCATATAGGCAGCCTCTGAACACTCTTAAAAGCAAGTCCCATTGGCATCAGGATGATTTAAGGCAGTTGATTTCAAAAGCAGATTGGTGACTTGCATCTTTAAAGGCAAGGACAGTAAAAGTTTAAATACTAGTATTAAGATTAGTGCCTCCATCTTCTCCCCCCACCCACCCACCCTCCCTCCAAATTGGGTATGTAGACCACTGGTGCTCACTCTTGTTCATCTTAGAGCTCTGATTCTTACCACCTTTAATTTAGGTGCCCCGCTTACCAAGTTCTCCAGTTGACTTCTGGCAGAAATGTAAGGTGTACCAAGGAGCTCACACTTTTTCCCAAGTTGGTTAACTTGGTCGGTTATCATGTACCGTAGTTACCAGACCAAGGCTTTACAATGCATAGAAGCTGCAACTAAAACAGGTAGATTTGTTAATGCTGGGTTGTATGGCACTACTTCTTAAAGCTACATGGGGTGCTGAAGTTCTCCGGTGGATCACTTCTACATCACGCTTTGAGCGCATTTAAAGCCAATTATTTGGCTGTGATACATTTTGCTTTGCCAGGGTGCTTCAGCACTGGTTAAAGGTGAAGACTGCTGTTGGGAATTAGTGTTTTCTTCTGTGTTCATCTCTGTTCATACAATCTTGACAGTTGCTCCTCCTTTCCGAAGCGAATCCGCTTTCAACTCCTGAAGCTCCAGTCAATAGCTTTAGGGGCTTTGCTGAGCAGACATTCTGTCAAGATGTTATGAAGGCATAGGAAATGTGATTGCTGTGACATTGCCTTGTGGGGATGGTGACATGGTCGCTCCTCACCCATTCCGTAGGCCTTTATCTCCTCGAGGAAGATGCAGTTTCCTTCCCAGAGGTTTGTGGCTGCAGTTTCCTGACACTCCAGAAGAGAGGAAACGAGAAACTGCTTGCTTCAGAGAGAGATGACTGGCAGCTCTTTTGAGAGAGAAAAGCTGTTAAGTGATCCCTTTTCTAACCACATCCTTCCCCCCCCCCCAACCCGGCTTCTCCTGCTATTGATGCTGCAGATCAGGTTCACCTGGACATCCTTAAGAGTGATGGGAATTCACCACCAGGAAAGAGGAGAAGGTGGCAGCCTTTTAACCAAGTGAAAACAGGATGTGCCTGTGGGAATTCATAGTTAATTGCCATAAACCAGAAGGAAGCAGGGTTAGATCTGAGCAGAAGTAATAATATCTCACTCTTCCAAGGAAGTTGCTTGTGCAGTTGAAAGTCTTCATTGATTTGGTCTGTGTTTTCTTAGGGCATAGTGGTCCAGGTTTCAGTGCATTTGGACTATTGTTGGAGGATTCCATTCTAAAAAAAAAACCAGCAAAGAAATTAATATTGTTACCATTATTACTAAATAATTATTAAAATTATTGTTGATTATTCAAATTATGCAAGGAGCTAGAGCTGTTTGGGTCTACAACTCAGGTAATTTGCCAGGCCTTCAGGTTAGACTCCGATACCTGCATGGGTGAGCAACGCTTTTTCTCTGGGGTTGGGGGGGGGGGTCACTCTTATAACCTGCTCTTTACATGATTGTTTAAAATAAGATGACCCAAAGGACTTCTGATCCTACACAGAGAGCACCTCATTTCAATAGCCTTTGAGATGAATAGGCTACTGAGGACAAGCATTTTGATTTGAATCATTATTTTAATGGAGGGATAGGTTGGCAACAAAGCACATTCGAGTAGTGCCTGGGTGGATTTTTGGAGGAGAAAGTACTGGTCCTTGGATGCTTTTGAATGTTGTTCCTTTTTTCTTTTTTTGTGTTCTGTGTCTCTTCCCATCCCCAACAGCTTACGGAAGTTATGCTTGTTATGCAAACCAGACATTGATGTGGGCTCTCTCCCAGCTGCGGCATCTTTTTGAAGGCAGATTTTTTAAAAATAAGGTAGCCCAACATAGGAGATCTGCAGAGTCAAGGCATTATGTGTCATACTGTTTTATATCTTAAGAGTTCTGTCCGAGAGCCAGCGTGGTGTAGCGGTTAAGAGTGGTGGTTTGGAGTGGTGGACTCTAATCTGGAGAACCAGGTTTGATTCCCCACTCCACATGAGCAGCGGAGGCTAATCTGATGGTCTGGATTTGTTTCCCCACTCCTACACATGAAGCCAGCTGGGTAACCATGGGCAAGTCACACTCCCTCTGCCCCACCTACCTTGCAGGGTGTCTGTTCAGTTTTTTATGGGTTTAAATGTTTGCCATAACTTCCTCTAAGGAGTTCTGGAAACACGTAGTTTTGGAGGATATGAATGTGGCTTTCGGATTCCTAGGGCTATGTAGTTCTTATAGGGCCTTGTGCCATGCTTTGGGAGAAAAAGTTAACTAGATATTACCAGAAAATTTGTAAGAACAAAGAGAAACTTTAAAGAAGTAAGAGAGGTAAGGAACTGAGACAGAAATCTGTATCCTAACAAAAGAGAATGAGAGAAAGGGGAAGCATTTGATGGAATACAACAAAGAACTACAAATACAGATAGGCTAGATTGTGCAAGGGGAGCCAATGGAGTATAAAGGAAAGAGAAGTGACACATTTGAAATACCGCACTTGGTGGATAATGCAGGTGGGCAGGAATTGAAGATATAAGAGAAGATGCCTGGAAAGCAAAATGTTGTAGTAATTCAAACAAGGAAATAATCCGTGCTTGAATCAGTGTCTTAGCCGGTGATTCTTGTACCGTAATGGTTTGTGGAAATGTTTGTATGCTTCAATTATTCTCCTCCTGCCCCCACCCTTGGCCCTCTGCTTGATCCTGCAGCTTTAAGTAGCTAAGATTAGAAGCACCCTGGCTCTTCTCTTTCATCCTGCATGCTTGCTACAGGCATTGGAGCAAATAGCTTTGGGGGTGTTGCTTATCTTGCTGTTCTGAGGTTGCACTACAGTTTTTACACCTGCATATGCTGTGCTAATATGTACTATGCTTTGCTGAGGCATGATATTCATGATGCATGCACATGAACCTGTCTTATATACTGAGTCAGACCACTGGTCCATCAGATCCAAATTGTCTATTCTGGTGGGCAGCCGGTCTCAGGCAGAGTCCTTTCAAATCACTTACTACCTGAGCCTTTTAACTGGAGATGCCAGGGATTGAACCTGGGACCTTCTGCATGCAATGCAGATTCTTTTCTATGAAGCCACAGTAGGGTTGCCAACCTCCAAGTAATAGCTGGAGATCTCCTGCTATTACAACTGATCTCCAGCTGATAGAGATCAGCTCACCTGGTGAAAATGACCGCTTTAGCAATTGGATGCTATGGCACTGAAGTCCCTCCCCTCCCCAAACCCCACCGTCCTCAGGCTCTGTCCCAAAAAGAGGCACCTGGCATCCCTCAGCCCCACCCTGATATGATTGCTTTAGGAAGCCAGTCCTGTTCTGGTATCTGAAGAAGTGAGCTGTGGCTCACAAAAGCTCATACCCTGCCAGAAATTTTGTTAGTCTTTAAGGTGCTACTGGACTCTTGCTCTTTTCTACTGCCAGTGTCAGACTAACATGGCTACCCATCGTGAGTCCAGCTCAGTCAGTGACTCTAAGTCAGTCTCTAGTTGCAACTACCCCTGTGATATTAAGCCCTTGAAAATGCTTAAAGGTAAAGGTCTCCTGTGCAAGCACCGGGTCATTCCTGATCCATGGGGTGATGTCACATCCCGACATTTACTAGGCAGACTTTGTTTATGGGGTGGTTTGCCAGTGCCTTTCCCAGTCATCTTCCCTTTACCCCTGGCAAGCTGGGTACTCATACAGGACAATATATGTTTTCAAAGTGAAAGGCAGCTTGGGATATTTGGGCGAGTTTCCGTTTGTAGTGAAAACAAGTCTTGCTGGGAAGTTCCAGCTCCAGAAGCTTGCCAAAAAATGTCCCAAACAAATAGTGCCTCTTGGAAGAAAGAAAAATCCCATACCTGAGATGTGCTCATACTGTGATTTCAGCACGTGGCTTCAACAGAATCAATGAGCTCTGGAAATGGATGAAGGAGCTGTGGGAATTAGTGTGCACTGAAGTAGGAAGGTGTCTCACTTTAGCCTTCTGAGCCTGAAGAATGAAAAGGGGGAGTTACTAGACATCAAATCAGCAGAGCGAGTAAGGATAGACACCTCAGAGGGAGTTTAATTTGTCTCTATGGACCCCTTAAAGCTGAGAAGAAGATTTTCAAAAAGACCAAGGGGTATACTGTCCCATGCCTGAACTGGATCTTTGATTTTCCCCACCTAAGGCCTCCTGTAGCCTTTTAAAGGTACCATTTCCATTTAACATATGAAAGCTCATCTCTCCGCCACCCCATTCCTATGGTAGTGCGCCAGATTTCTTCCCCACACCTCCCCTGCCTTGTATCTCTACAGTCAGCTGCATGGATTTAAAAGTGATTGCAAGAACTGATCACAAAATTAGCTGAGTTCAGGAGGCAGGCCTCAGAGCAAACATCTCAATTTCTCCCCCCTCTTTTCTTTCTTTCTGTACTTTCTAAAAAAAATTGGAGGCCCGCCTATTCACAGTTCCCCCGGGCTTAGGGTACATTTTGTTAAAATGCTTAAGCGATCCTCGCCACTCTTCTTGTGAGCATGGCAGGATGCCCCAAAGGGTAGAAGGAATCTATTATTTATTTCAGGAAAGTGGTCATTAGAAGTTGTTAAAAGCATCTGAACTTAAAAAGAAAGTGATCTTGTTTCATTTAGGTTGCTGGCACTAACCATTCATAGACAGGAACACATACCTTAACACTTGCGCTTGGAGACAGGGTTATAGAATTTTCTGTCTGTTAGGATTTAAACCATTGATTTTCCATTTATTTCTTTGAATCTCCTCCTCCCTCCACCACACATACCTAGCAAAGAAACCTGGCTGCAGCCATCGAAAATTGATTTGGTGCATGGACCTCAGCTTCCAACTGGAAGACTGGGACGAAATAACATGGTGTACTGTAAGCAGAAGAGAAAATGAGAATTCACGTTGAGGAGTTTGAATACTCTGTTCAGACTTCCTCAGTTTCATGCCAGGTGAGCTCCTGATTGGAACACCTTTATGTTCTCTGGCTACTGTGCAGTAGCCTCTCAGTGTTACAGCTTGTAGTCGCTTTTGCCCAGTTGAAGAACAAAATGATGCCATTTGCTGGGGAAGAGGTGTTCGTCATGACATTGACCGACGGGTGAAGTGTAGAATCACTTGCCATTTGTCCCGTTTGCCCTTGTGCAGTCAGATGCATCCTTAATATAACCATCATCAGATAGAATACACTGCCTTTTATTTTTACGCGAGCAGTCAGCAGCGGCTATCTGAGAAATAATCGCAGGAACAGAGTGTAAGCTGAGCTCGGCTTATGGGTAGACACCGAGACGCTAGGGAGTAAGTCGCAACTCAAAAATTCCAAAATGAACTCTTTCCCCCCCCAGTGTACTATAGTTAAGAGCAGAGGACTCTAATCTGGAGAACCAGGTTTCATTCCCCACTCCTACACATGAAGCCAGCTGTTTGACCTTGGGCTAGTCACAGTACTCTTTGAACTCTCTCAGCCTCACCTACCTCACAAGGTGTCTGTTGTGGGAAGAGGAAGGGAAGGAGGCTGTAAGGCAGTTTGATTCTCCTTAAAAGGTAGAGAAAATTGGCATATAAAACCCAGCTCTTCTTCTTTTAAGAATTGGAGACAGCAGCAGACATATGGTTGGGGAGGGACAGTGATGAGGAAGTCTAACCAAGAAAACAGTGCAATCATGCAGACACATCCAAATTCATTTGGATGCATCTGAGCAGGTCACTGAACAATCACCTTACGGTTCACGACATGCGCACATGATGTAAGCTGAGCTACCAGGTATTGTGCTATGCCTCCCCTACACATTCCAATGGTTCTTCTGTGCTGTCTGGTCCATTCCTCTAGGCAGAAAGCAAACTGTCTCCTGTTAATAAAGGTGAGTGCACCTGTACACATCAGCACTGAAAGAGAAGAAATGACCATAAACTTTCACTCGCCGCTTTCCCACCTCCCTGCTGGTCTTGAATTATACCGAGCCGTGCTTCATTCATTGTGAGGGCAGTCCTCTGCTTATGCACATTCTTCCCGTGTTATGTGCTTTTCAGTTCATCGAACGCACATGAAGAGCTGCCTTATGCTGCATCAGCCTGGTGGCCTGTTGAGGTCAGTACAGTCTCCTCTGTCTGGCAGTAGCTCTTCCGGGTCTCTGGAAGAAGTCTTCCTTGTCCCCTACTGCCTGATTCTTTTAACTGGAGATGTTGCCCGTTCAATCTGGGACCTTCTGCCATGCAAAGCAGGTGCTCTACCTCGGAGTACAGACCCACACTGGAGGACCAGCCTTGCAATGGAAAAAGGGCAAAGAGTAAGCAGAAGTGAGGCTTATTAGGATTCCATCATCTGTACTTGGTAAGCATCTTTAGTAGTAAGTTCTTCTAGATTCACCGGGTTGGACCTGGCCAGTATTTTTGCTCAATTCCAGCCGATTCCCCTTCTTATTAACATGGCTTTTATCCATGCTGGTCCAATGATCCCAAGCATAAACGTTTTGGTGATTCCTCCGTTTTTTGCAAATGGTAAATCTGGATGGATTCAATGTGATGAGACTTACTGCTAGGTAAGCATGCATTGTGCATAGGATTGCAGCCTCATTGGTAATATAACCTGATAATGAAACCGTGTACTAAAATTTTCTGTATATGTTCAATGGGCTCTTTATTTTGAAGTCTTTGACCCAGACAACCGTATTGGCTTATTTTATTTAATGATGCTTTTCCCGATAATTTGAGTGTCTTTTTTCCCCAACATGCTCCCTCTGAACGTGCCCAAATTGAACCCTGAAAAAAATGTGTAGCTATAGATGGTGCTAGTTCTTAAAAATGAAATATGTGGTTGCCTTGAGCATTTAAGCGGAGAGTGCATATACTGCACTTTGATGCTGTTTCCCTTTTGTGTATCATTACCAAAATGTTTTGGGTTTCCCTCATTCTGGGTGTGTGTTACTTTTCCACTCATTATATAACACCTAATAGGTATCTTTCCCCCCACTTTAAAGATGATTTATTTAAGTGTTCTTGAGGGTTTTGTACCTGTGGTGTCTTTTTAAACATTAATTTTCGCATAGTTAATTGTTCTTAAAAGTGCTTTGATAAAATAAAGGCAAAACATCAAAGCAGCCCATAATAATAGTTCATTGTATTTATTATTAACCCTAAGATACAGAAAGTGTTTTGCAGATCTTAAATGATGAATAACATTAGCTATGAAGTGTCTTTCCCCTGAGGTCACAGAGGCTCCTAATCTTGAGAACACATATTTTAAATCTGCAATTAGATTCCTCTGGAGCAAATGGTTTTTGAATTTTTGCCATGCAATTAAATTATCTTCTGAAGAGTACCAATCATTCTCCCCCCCCCCTTGTACAAGGTTCCATCCAGTGAACACCACAGTTAAAATTGCCTTCAATTTCTTTCCACAACTGGCTTTCTTATGGGAGTTCCAGACAGAAGAATGGGAAATACCATTTTGATCACGTCCTTACCAGTACTCTGTACTGGCCCATGACAGATTTCATGCCTGGTGTGCACTTTCTTAAGATTAAAAGGTAAAGGGGTAATGTCACATCCCGATGTTTACTAGGCAGACTATGTTTCCAGAATGGTTTGCCTTTGCCTTCCCCAGTCATCTGCACTTTACCCTCAGCAAGATGGATACACGGAAGGATGGAAGGCCGAGTCAACCTTGAGCCGGACACCTGAAAGCAACTTCTGTTGAGATCGAACTCAGGCCATGAGCAGAGCTTTGACTGCAGTCCCGCAGCTTACCACTCTGTGCCATGGGGCTCCTACTTAAAAGTAAGCCACATTGAATTCAGTGAGATTTACCTCCATGTAAACAAGCATAAGATCTAACTGCATGATTGCAATTTTGTGAATGCCTATTAGAGAACAGCGGGTTTTATTTTTGAACAAATGTATATACACTTGGGCTGTAGATAAACCATGTCTACATTTTAGGGTTTCCTCTGCAGTGTAACAGGTAGGAAGCTGTGTGGTTGATCAATTTACAGACAACATCATAAACATGAAAATGTTTTTATGTGGGTGACGTTGGTTTGGAGCCAAAGATGCCCTTTTGTGTGGGGGAAGGGATCCTTTGAAGTTGAAGACTGTCTAATTTAGAACCACATTTAGTTAAGTTACTAGCAGTCCTGAAATGTTAAATTTTTATTTTTTAATGTTTTTAATGTATTTTGTTTCATGTGTTTTATCTCTGTTGTAAGCCGCCTTGAACTCCATGAGGATGAAAGTTGTCTAAAAATGTTTTAAATAAAGGTATACGATCCCTTCGCTCACAGAAGGGCTGCTCTAAAGTCCATCTTGGAGTAGTCTATGAAACTATCTAAGGGTGTTCTGTTTGTGAGCCTCTTCTGCCAGTGGCAGCATAAGGACTGCTATGGAATTTAGCTTACAGTTTGTGAATGCTTGTGCAAGTATTTGCAGAATGGTGACAGTGCCTCTTTTGTCGGATCTAACCCCCAAAAATCTACAATCCAACACACAATTACTTGAAACTATAGAACACTTTGGGACTTACATCAAAGATGCATAAGATCAGGTTGGAAGTGACACCCAGCATGGTGTAGCAATTATTAGAGTGTGGGCTACGACCTTGGAGACCAAAGCCTGCATCCCTGTTCTGTAGGGTTGCCAGCTCCTGGCTGGGAAATATCTGGAGATTTTTTTGGGGGGAGGGGAGGGACTTCAATGCCATAGAGTCCAATTGCCAAAGCAGCCATTTTCTCCAGGTGAACTGATCTCTATCAGCTGGAGATCAGTTGTAATAGCAGGAGATCTCCAGCCACTACCTGGAGGTTGGCAACCTTACTGTTCTGCCATGGCCGCCTGCTGGGTAACCTTGGGCTAGTCATGCTCTCAGGCTAACTTACCTCACAGGGTTGTTGTTTGGAAAACAGAATGGAGGAGAATGTTGTTGTAAGCTGCTTGGGAGAGAAGCAGGGTATAAATGTCTAAAAACTAAATAAATTATTCAGGTACAACATTCACAGCCCCTAAACTTTACATACATATATAGAGAGAGTGCTTCCAGGCACGTTTTAAAACAATAAGTTATAAAATTTTTGGTAAAGAATATACAGAACCAGTAAAATACTACCGTTGTTAGGAACAGCTTGTATTTGTGATATAGGCTTTCAAGCTATACAGTAGTCTTCTTCGTGGTGGATGTTGATTTTTTTTTTAAAAGAAAAATTTTTTTACTCAGAAGTATATCCTACTTAATGCAGGGCCCTTGTTCTCTAGTGAGATGTGTGTGTAGGCTTGCAGCCTTAATGCAATTAGCCGTGCCCATGATGTTCAATCCAGGAACAAATGTTTACCCTTCTAAAATAAAGAACACGGCTGCTATGATTTATGAGATAAGAGGATCTTTCACTGCAGCTTGTTGGGGTGGGTGTCTATGTGCTGGGAAGCAGATTATTTCCTCCTCAAGCTTCCTTTTTTTGATCCTGCTAAGTCAGTGATATGTACAGGGGTTTTGTTTCTGGGTTTCCCCCCCACCCACCCCCAAACCAACTCTACAAAGAAAGCAGGTGAAATGCTTTTTTTTTTGCGGGGGGGGGGGGAAGGAGGCTACCTGTATGTAATGATTAAACAAAAGAAAAGAACAAGGTAACACCACCTGTTTAAGCTGTTCTCTTCTGTCTTCTAATTTGGCTACAGGTCTGTGTAATTGAATCTTGATCCCATTTGAGGTGTGCGTGTGGGGGGGGGGATGCATACAGGTGGTCCAATCTCTAATTATTTCATCTCTCGTGAAAACCATAGTTGTAAAGAGAGAGGAGGGAGGTTGTTCACGAAACCACATCTCTTTCTTCAACAAAGGACCTACATCCCTGGGTAATTCAAAATGATGTTTTAAAGATCTTTAGCCATGTTTTTATTTCTGTCCCTAATTAAAGGTTTTGTTTTTAGAAAAAAAATAGGCTGAAGGGTAGGGAAATATCTAAGAGACCATCTACACAGCCTGCAGCTGCTCCTTGGATGAAGCAGAAGGGAGGAAAGCTTGCTGAGTGTCTTATGGTTCAGAAAAAGAATAAGGAGAGGGAGAAGCCCAAGTGAATGCCTTTTGTTGCAAATGAACACATGAAGCTGCCTTATACTGAATCAGACCCTTGGCCCATCAAGGGTCATTAGGAAGAATTTTCTAACAGTTAGAGCGGTTCCTCAGTGGAACAGGCTTCCTCGGGAGGTGGTAAGCTCTCCTTCCCTGGAGGTTTTAAAGCAGAGGTTAGATGGCCATCTGTCAGCAATGCTGATTCTGTGACCTTAGGCAGATGATGAGAGGTAGGGCATCTTGGCCATCTTCTGGTCACTAGGGGGAGGTAGTTGTGAATTTCCTGCACTGTGCAGGGGATTGGACTTGATGGCCCTGGTGGTCCTTTCTAGGGCTGTCAATTCGGTTCGGCCCGAACTGAAAATCAGCCGAATTTCCCTTGATTCGGCGGTTTTTAGTTCGGACGGATCCGAACTCAAAACTGGCGGGCAACCGGGGGGGGGGCGAATTCAGCGAGTTCGGGAGTTCGGCGAATAAATTCGGCCAATTCGGCCGTCAGTAAGCAGCATAACCGTCAGTAAGCAGCATTCTCCTCCCCCGGCCAATCGGTGGCCAATCTGGGTCTTCTTCTGGCCAATCAGTCAGGATTGAGTGCTGGAGGAATCAGCTGATGTGCGGCCGGCCGGGGAAAGAGAGAGAGAGAGGGAAATCCTCATGTGTGTGTGAGGGGGTGCTTGTGCACATTCGCTTCTTTCCGTGGCTGCAGGGGGCGCATTTTTTGGGGTACCGACCCCAAACTTTCAGGGGATATTCAGACAGGTTTTTTTAAGAGACCACCCAAGTTTTGTAAACATTGGGTCAGGGGGTCCCGAGATATGGGCTCCCCCCCTTTTTTCTTTCCATGGCTGCAGAGGGCGCATTTTTGGGTGTGCCGACCCCAAACTTTCAGCGGAGCATCAGACTAGGCTTCTTAAGATACCCCCCAAGTTTTGTAAACATTGGGTCAGGGCCCCCCGAGATATGGGCTCCACCCCTTTTTCCTCTCCCCCCTTTTCCATTTTCGTGGCTGCAGGGGGCGCTTTTTTGGGGGTTCAGCCCCCAAACTTTTGTCATAGCTTCAGAGAATCCCTCTTAAGAGACCACCCAAGTTTTGTAAAGATGGGTTCAGTGGGGGCTGAAATATTGGCTCCCCCCCTTTTCTCTTTCCATGGCTGCAGGGGGCGCATTTTTGGGTGTGCCGATCCCAGACTTTCGGCGGAGCTTCAGTCAAGGCTTTTTAAGAGACCACCCATGTTTTGTAAACATTGGGTCAGGGCCCCCCGAGATATGGGCTTTCCCCTTTCCCCTATTGGGATGAATGGATCACCCTCGAGAGATGCATACATATGGATCTTATATTGGATACAAATGGAATCATATTGGATTACCCAGCCTCCCAGCCCCTCCTGCTGGAACAGAAGACAGCCACAGTAAGACCCCTTTGGGGGCTTTAATCTATATTTTTTCTTTTCTGTGTGTGTGTGGGGGGGAAAGCAGAGTCTGTGTGTGTGTGTGGGGAGGGAGCAGTTTCTGTGGGTGGGGGGCGGGGAAGCCAAAGGGGGCTTTTGCCGGTTCTGCCTGGGGTGTGTGTTCCCCCTCCAGTCTCTCTCTCCCTGGTTTGAGGGGGGGCTTCATTTTTATTCTTCAGGTTTTTCCTCATTCATAAGATCAGTTAGGTTATTGATGCTTGCTCAAAACTGGTTTTCAAATGGTGACTTAAAGAATGCATCTGCCTGGTCCCAAGTCCAATGCAAAAGGAGACATTCCACCCCCTCCTGCTCATTATGCATAGCTAGCTGCCTCTGTCCCTTTCCATGGTATGCAAACTCCCAGGTGTCAGGTGTTGCTATGCACTGTTGCAAAGGTTTTGCATTGCGTGCTTGGGTTGCTTTGCAGTTGTATTGTTTTGCAAAATTCTTCACACCTGCCCCGTTCTTTGCATATTTGCAAAGGGGTTGCTCTGCAGTTGTGTTGCTTTGCAAAGTTCTTAGCACCTGCCCCACCCTTGCTCTCATCAGCTGTTTGTCGGGCCGGGAGCTTTGTGCGTGGGCGGCAAGCTCTGCGGAGAGATCCACATTAAGGGTGGGGGGACCCCTTTCAGGGCCCATATCTCAGCCCCCCCTGACCCAATCTTTACAAAACTTGGGGAGTCTTTCAATATACGTCCTTTGAAGCTCTGCTGAAAGTTTGGGACCTCTAAGCCCAAAAATGCCCCCCCCAGAGCTGCGGAAAGGCGCGGTTGTGTTTTTAATGGCTTTATTCGGCCGAATTTTTTTCCCGAACTTTGAATTCCCGCCGAATTGAACGGATCCGAAGTGGGGGAGTTCGGACTTCGGCACGTACCGAACCCACAAGGGCCAAATTCGGCCGAATCCGAACTGTACCGAATTTTTTTTTTTTGACAGCCCTAGTCCTTTCCAACTCTATGATTCTATGATTCTAAGGTCAGACCATCAGCGGCTCGCCAGGATCTCAGGCTGAAATCTTTCACATCACCTACTTGCCTAGTCGTCAAAAGCCCCATGGCACAGAGTGGTAAGCTGCAGTTCTGCAGTCCAAGCTCTGCTCACGACCTGAGTTCGACCCCAACGGAAGTTGGTTTCGGGTAGTCGGCTCAAGGTTGACTCAGCTGCCCATCCTTCCGAGGTCGGTCAAATGAGTACCCAGCTTGCTGGGGGTAAAGGGAAGATGACTGGGGAAGGCACTGGCAAACCACCCCCCAAACAAAGTCTGCCTAGAAAACGTCGGGATGTGATGTCACTCCATTGGTCAGGAATGATCCAGTGCTTGCACAGGGGACCTTTACCTTTTTACTTGCCTAGTCACTTTAATTGGAGATGGCAGGGATTGAACCTGGGACCTTCTGCATGCCAAGCTGATGCTCTGCCACTGAGCCACAGCACCTCCCCAATGGAAACAATGAAGTCAAAGTAGAGAACACTCTCCTTCCCCCACATGCCTTCTTCTATATCCAGAAGTCCTGCTGAAGCTCTAGTTTGAATCCAGCTTTCGATAGAGATCCAGGGCAAGGGAAATGGTGTAATTTCCCCGGAGAAAAGGCGTGGCTCTCGGTGTCCTTTCCATGATGGACATGAAAGTGAAAAATTGAGAAAGGCCTTGGTGGCCAGCCTGAGCTACTGATTAAGCAATGTTGGCAGAGTACAGAAGGGCACCAAAGTTCTTGCAAATCCGTCATTGGACAGTGATTTAGTGGCAGTTTTCCATCTCAAATGTCTCACAAAGCTCTACAAACATCCAATTCCAAAACTTTCAGAAAGGGAACACTGTGAAAATGTATAGGGTTGGGTTCTGTAGATCTGTTCAGTGAATGATGGCGCTTTGCTCCTGTGCAAGAAGTCTCTCTCTGATGCTGTAGAAGAGCTCCTGCAATGGGGTAGACTCCTTACACCAGAGAAAAGCACCAGCATTAGCAGAACAGATCTACAGGATCCACCCTCTTATATGGTATTATGGTTGTGAAACTTTTATTGTGTATAAACTACAAAGGGACTACAAAGGAGTGAAGAAAAGAGATCAACGGAACTTACAATCATTTCAAGATTAACATTTTTTTGCAAATGGTATTACGTCTGATAATGTAGCCTCTTATAATTTAATCTTATATGTGATGATCTATAGTTATTTCCATTTGGTTTTCCCTTATGCAGCTCCCCTGGTATTTTTTGTAAATTAAATCCTGCTTTTCAGAATAGCGTTATCATCCAAATTATATATATTACACTGTGTGGCAGTGTTTTCAGGCATCCCATAACTTCCCAAAATGATTTTATATGATCAGCAGACAGATCGGCAGACGAGCCATATTAAAAACCATAATTCTGTGATAAACGATTCCTGCATATGGTCTTTTTCAATCTTTATCAAGTAAATTAAAAAAAATTAAGCATCCTATTTGGTACAGAGTTTTTTAAAATGTGGCAACAAAAACAACATTTTCATGTACTTACTATATCCAGTTATGCAACTTTAGTAACTCATTGCAAGTATCTTGTAGGGGTGTGGTTATATTTTGGGGGTTTTGTAGAATGTGCTTTGCTCGAGCTTTAGAACGCAGCTGGGAGCCATGGGGACTAGAAACTTAACTTGTCCTTCAAATGCCAACTTAAGATCCTCACGATTCTGAAAGACGTAATGGATATAAATCGATTGATGGCAAGGGACACAGAGACAGTCAGGCGGTTTTCCAGGCCTTCTGTGTTTGCTCACTGCAGACATACGTACAAACATCAATTGGATATTCGTCTTGAAGGGCAGACCGGAGGACCGGAGCAGGTTGGCTGACAGCGAGTAATGAACGGAACTAAAGTATTACCGCTGGAGACGGCCGCTGTCTGGTTTCAGAGAGACAGAGTGCATTAGCTGTGTAGAAGGCATGATTTCTGCAAACCTAATTTAGTTTTCTTTTTATGAGTGGACAGGACCCGGGGCTGTTGAAACACAGGGGAGGGGAGGGGGTTCAAGAGGAAATGAAAGTTCACGTCTGACAGGTTGTGTGTGCAAGAATGATGAGTCGAGAATTTGCAGTGTCTGGAGATAACAGATAACCTGGTGATATGGGCAGAGCAGAAAGCTCTGTTTAACTGAGGACGCTGCATTAGCTGTCTGGCAGCGAGGAGGTGCACAAATCTCATTTCTCTGAAGAAGGCCACATTTTTGTTTTTCACTTCCTCAAAGTGGTTGCACTGCAATATTATCCAGAGAATGCACCATTGCTTTACAATTTGTTACAGTTTTCTTCCAAACCCATGGCTTTCATTCCATGGGTTGGGACACAAAAGTGGGTTGTAAGGATGGTTGCCAGATCCCTCTTCGCCACCGATGGGAGGTTTTTGGGGTGAACCCTGAGGAGGGCGGGGTTTGGGGAGGGGAGGGACTTCAATGCCATAGAGTTCAATTGCCAAAGCAGCCATTTTCTCCAGGGGAACTGATCTCTATCAGCTGGAGATCAGTTGTAATAGCAGGAGATCTCCAGCTAGTACTTGGAGGTTGGCAACCCTAGCTGTAAGAGAGGAAGTGGGTGAGCTGGGAGACCTGTAGAGCTGTCAGCTGTTAAACTGCTCCCCTTTAATATTAGTTTGAACTACAGCAAATGCCAGGTGTGATGTTATTTAGCTCCCTGCGATGAATAGATTCAGCTGCTCATTTCTGCAGATTATACTTCTATTATACCTCTATTAAAGGGGCATGACATTTTTTCCTGGCCAGCTGGTAACCTTAGAGATGAGACAACTCTGTGAGATTGGATGGCAAGTTTGAGTTTGCTTCTGGCTAACGTGTGTAAAAAAGCCATAGAAATGGGGTGGGGGACTTGTTCAGTGTTAGCTGATAGAGGCTTGCAGAGGGGGGAAAGTGATGTGGAGTTATTTTGCAACTTGATTCCAAAAACTGCTTCAAAATGCTTGAGGCTACTATTCTAAATCCATTTTCTGTTAAGCTTCCTTTTCTTCTCTGCACCCTGTAGCATGAACTTCCTGTATCTAGGGTTGCCAACTTCCAGGTACTAGCTGGCGATCTCCTGCTATTACAACTCATCTCCAGTTGATAGAGATCAATTCACCTGGAGAAAATGGCCACTTTGGCAATTGGACTCGAAGTCCCTCCCCTTCCCAAATGCCACTCTCCTCAGGCTCCGCCCCAATACTTCAATGCCATAGAGTCCAATTGCCAAAGCGGCCATTTTCTCCAGTTGAACTGATCTCTATCGGCTGGAGATCAGATGTAATCGCAGGAGATCTCCAGCTACTACCGGGAGGTTGGCAGTCCTAAGTCTATTGCATCTGCAGTTACCTGAACAAGCTTTTTTCTCAACATTTATTCTTTGGAAGAACCTCTCAGAGGATTTCAGGAGGATCCCTGTGTTGGCATAATTCCAGAGGCACTGCTAAAACTTTTTATTCAAGGCTTTGGGAAGGAAACTTTGAATTGGATGATGTTAATCAGCTGGGTACATGCTGTGGAAGTTCTGTAGCTCCCCCCCGCCCCGTCCATTGTCTCAGTATTTACTGTGCTTTGAATATATTTGTGCACCATGGTTTACATGTGTTTTGTCAGCAGTTTTGAGCCACCATTTGACGATGGGAAAGAACAGAATAAAAATATTTGAATGAATAAATAAAGTAGCTGTGAGTAGTTGCAGTTCCTTATTATGCATATGCTGTGGAAACATGGGTTGTCTTTTCATAATGTGTAAAAACTCTTCCCTCCATTCCCCATATACCTTTCCCCCCCAAAAAAGAGTACTATTGTATATGTTTACAAATGGCCATTCAGCTAGAACGGGAGGTGCTGGAAATCTACCATACTAATTCTGTACTATCTGTAAAAGTAGCTAAACAACAGGAACAGGAAATAACTACCCAAAGCTTGCCAGCAGCCAGCAAAATTCCAACCTGTCTGAACGACTTTCTGGTCCAGCTTGCTAAAAACTGTGATCTTGAGTTAAAGATAGCACATTGCAAATAACATAGGGGAGGGATTGGTTTGAACTGAACAGACCCCTAGTTTTAGTTTACTGAACTTGGAATAGCTGCATAACTCGTATTTATTTATGGCTTGACAGTGCAAAGTGCTGGGCATCTACTCTGAGGTGCCAAGCACCCTCAATTTTCGATGCGCAAAGAAAGACCAGAAGACCCTTGATAGTAGGTTGCTTGTATTTTGGTGTGCATGGTATATTTAAGGATACATTGTAATGAAAGGCTGTGAATAAAATAAGGACTTAGCCGCCATCCTTTAAACCTTGAACAGATGCACCGCTGACGGGGTTTGATGGCAGGATAGACCCAAGCTCAAACTGGGATTTGACACGAATGAAGATTCTAGACATAGTCATAGACCTAACCATTATGTGATACTGCTTGTCACAGAGTTGGCATGATTTCTTACATCTTTAAGTCTGCTTTGCTACACCTTCTTCTTTTCCCATTCCCTGCTCTTGGGTTCTACTTCTGGGCCCCAAAGCAAACACCCATTTGTTACTTATCTCTGTACCTGCCTCTCTCCTTGGCCACTTCCTGATTTGGCTTGCTCTTGCCACCCGTACGCTTTTATGATTCTGCCTTGTTTTGTTACAAATCTTGGTTTTCATAAGCAGTCGTTTCATTGCCAAATTGCTTTAATTTGGCCAAACAAAATATTCCTGCTCACAGATGTTGCCTTCAAGTGGGGAAATGCGCATGAATTTTGCATGTCGTTTTATATGATAAACTTGGTGATAAGTGTCTGTGTGTTCACAGCAGGACAATCTATGCGAAGGAATTGTACAATGTTCTGCTTCAGTGAAGGAAGTGGAATGGAGCCGTCCTGGGTAACTTTTATAAAGTACTGAACCATCAATAAAGATTTATCTTTTACCGTGCTATGAGCCAGTTTCTGTATTTGCCATCTGTTTCTTGGGATGCTTCAAAGAATTTAAGCCATGCATGTAACATTTGTTATTTGAACCCAAATCTCATTTTATTAAGAAAAATAAAATTGAAATTGCTTTTAATGAGCCCCCTTTTTTAATACTCTTGAGTCTCTCCCTATAAAGTTAAATTGACTGAGTCGGAGAGTTCAAAATTAAAATGATTTGAAAACATAATCTTCTCAATTCCCTCCATTCCTCAATTAGCCACTTTCATATCATTTAATTTTGCTAATAGAGCAGAATTTAATTGTCTTTATCGACTAGAAGGGACAGTTAACTATAGGAAACAGCAAATCGTTCTTATCGGTGAAGGGGAAAAATTAATTAATGAGCAAAAGAGGTTTGTGTCTACGCAATTAAGTCTTCTACAAAATCAGCATAAATTCCTTTTCAATAATTTAGCATTACCATAAAGCACAGAAAAACAAGGAAAGAGGACAGGACTAAATGCTTGCTTGGAGAATACAAACAAACCTTTCTTCTATTGTGATGATGTTTCTGAAATGTTTGGGTTGGAGCCAAGGACTTCCTTCTGCTAAATTGTATCCAGTGATTTCTACCCTCCCATGGAGAGTTGCTTCCTCTGACTGAGAGCTTCCTAGTCTTTGCAGGAAGATTGAGCAAATGTTCTGGTAGGATCCAACCACATGAAAGCAATGTCCAAATTGAGATGAAATATCTGTGGTGTACAGATCCAGAAACAAAACAGAAATAGTTACTGAAGTCAGTGCTTGAGACCCAATAAGATGAATTCCATGCACTCAAGGAATGTGCACAAACACATGTATTAAAAAATCAGGGGATTGATTGACTTTTCAAAAATAATAAGACTGTCAGAAATTGATGGTGCACGAGAGGCTTTGTGAGTTAAAAAGTTGAAAACAGCAGATTTTCAACAGCAACATACGACGAGGTTGAGAACAGGCAAACTAGGTTTCAGAAAAGTTATTTGGCATATATATTCTCGTCAGATCTCCCTGGTTAGTATCTGGATGGGAGACCACCAAGGAATACCACGCTTGCTGTGCAGAGGAAGGCACTGGCAAACTACCTCTGTTAGTCTCTTGCCATGAAAACCCCAAAAGGGGTCGCCGTAAGTCGGCTGCGACTTGACGACACTTTACACACACACACACACACACATGTATGTATGTATGTATGTATGTATGTATACGTGTGTGTGTATAAGATTTATTTTGTTGTTTCAAATGGTACTACTAAGTTTCACATATAATTACTTGACACTTGGTTTCACACTGAGAGGGCTTTCTTTTGGTTGACAGTTTCTGTTTGGTTTTCACTCACAATGTACTTAAATACAATGTTTCTTCAGTTTTTAGGAGTTAGGAACTGGGAAAAAACAACAGTTCACCAGTTTATTCCTTAGCCTGCACTGGGATCACTCATGACTCCAGAGATATTTCTCCGAAACCATTTAGGGATCACTCACTTAACCAGAGTGATTTCCCTCTCTCTTAGTTTAGAGATCACTCTTTCCTCCAGAGCTGGTTCCCACTTTAATTATTAGGGGACTCAGTCTCCATGCTTAGAGATATTGTCCTCATTAATAACCGGTTGCTGACCCTATCTGGATCAGACAACTGAAACCGTGTTCCTTTGATTTAAACACCTGAGGAGAAAATCCTCTCCAGACCGCTCCCAGCTCTACCCAGGTGCTTCAAGCTCTGTCTGTGCTTATCTCAGCTCAATCTCCCAGTTCTAAAGTGTTACGGTTCCAATGGCCACTCCCAGAATTCCACAGCTGTCAATCAGGTGGCTCCAAGGCCAGAACAGCCTGGAATTTAGCAGTTCTTCACAACATGTCAACCCATTAGGACTATTCTCCTTTTCAAAAAAACAAAAACAAAAAACAAAAAAAACAGAAACACTCTTCCAACCTGTGTCTTAGCAGAAGCCAACTTCTAGAACTTTTGTAAGGTATGGAGGGAAGTTTGCGAAGCTGAACATGGAGAGAGGAGGGGATAGCAGACACATTCCTCCAATATCTTCTGAATCCACATGGAAATGAGTACAGGACAGAGACTTGAATACTGTGCCCTGGGAGACTTCCATTGTCATTCCTTAAACTCCTGTAATATATATCATCAATTGTAAATTCAGTTTATTTTTCATTTTCTAATTTAAATGCATCAAGTGTCTGACTGACACCTTCCATTTCTGTGTTCCAGATGCCAAATCATTATTTGCCACTTGTTAATGTTTGTAGTTCAGTGCCACACAGAAGCTAATTGTCCTATGGGTTCATTTGGACAAAGAGTAATGCTAAAGGAGCCAAAGAAGAAAAACAAGTGGAACCCTCAGAAGCAGCAGAAGTAGAAGAAGAAGAAGAAGAGTTGGTTTTTATATGCCGACTTTCTCTACTGCTTGAGGAAGAATCAAACCAGCTTACAATCACCTTCCCTTCCCCTCCCCACAACAGACACTCTGTGATGTAGGTGGGGATGAGAGAGCTCTAAGAGAGCTGTGACTAGCCCAAGGTCACCCTGCTGGCTTCATGTGTAGGAGTGGGGAAACCAACCCAGTTCACCAGATTAGCCTCCGTCACTCATGTGGAAGAGTGGGGAATCAAACCCAGTTCTCCAGATCAGAGTCCACCGCTCCAGACCACCGCTCTTAACCACTACACCATGCTGGCTTTCAAAAATCTAGTATTTGGTTTCTAACAGTGAGTGAATTAATAGAATTTAAATATTATGTACAAACTGCAGCAACTCATATACGGTGTGTTTTTGAACATCCCAAGGAGTGATTCCCATGTTTTCTTTAGAGATTACAGATGACACTCTATCACATTTACATCCCCCCCCCCTCAGAGATGCTCAGGAAGGCATATGGGGTGATGCCATCACACTGACTTTTGAAGTTTTATGTGTGTCCAATGTCAGGTGTTTATGTTATGATTAAAAGGATGAGATGATAAACAATTACTAGTTCAATCGGTTGATTTTGATTTGACTTTTAGTCTGGTAGAAGATCTGTTATTGGCATTTCTGATTATCCCTTGTCCCTGACATCTCTTGTCCCTGACATCCTTGGACAGCTCTTTGGTCTTGGTCATGGTGGCTAGTTTGGAATCTGATGGATTGATTGCTTCTGTCGACAGCAGAACCCTAACCCTAACCCGGCTGGTTGATAGGGGATCAAATACTTATTTCACTCATTATAATGCACATCAATCTCTGACTTTTGTCTTCTGGGTTTCTGGGGGTTTTCCTCACGGGCAAATTTAGCAGGGGTTCAAATACTTTTTTCCCTCACTGTACATGTCTTTCCCCCTCTTTCTTTTCTGTACCCCTTAAAAATGAATAATTTTTTTAAAAAAAATTCCCATAGGGAAAAGCCTGGGGAAAGCCAAAGCAAAAAAAAATCCAAATACCTATCAGCTATCCAGCTTCGGCTTTATCCCCAGTTTTAATATTCAAGTTAAATTAAACCCGAAAATAAACCCGGGTTAATTTTCAGTTTGGGTTTACTGATATGCACAATCCTCACCCTGACTGGAACAATTGCTGCAATTTCTGGTACCCTAGAAGTATGGTAAACATGGTGGATTTCTAAAAAACTACACTTTCTACCAAATTTGAGGAGCTATTTCAAGGAGTATAGGCTGGATTTCTGTTTGCTCTGATGCACTAATACAAAGTGGCTTGACCAACAGCATATCTAAACAAAGCTCTGAAATGGCCCATTAGCAAGCAAACTTATTAATACATGTTAATTGCTTAATGTTAAATCAATCCTTTCTTCAATGAACTAAGCACTGAACAGTGTACAATGATTTTGCAAAGGATACTTTTTATGAAAGGGATTTTTGGGAGGTTAGCTCCTTCCATATTATCCTGAGTTTGGAGAATGCATGCTAACAATTCCTCATGAAGTTGTTTTTTAAAATATTTCTCCCCACTTATTGGACATATACCAGGGGATTCGGATAATCTCAATCTAGTCAGTCATAAATACTGATGCATCTCTGTATTTTCAGAGATGCAATATGTCTGGGTTAGTCAACGTTCACTTGTGAAAACATTCCCCGGATGTCAGACTGCATCACATACAAATGAAGATGCCATATATATTTTTTCAAGAACCAAGGAGCTTCTTCAGACAATTTGTTTCAAATGGGAAAGAAATAGGGAGGTGTTCTACCGAGTCTCGAATGTCCCCGCACAGCAGAAGGACAGCACTTGCCCATTTGTCCTGTGCAAAATAAAGACCAGCCAGGCCAGGAAGATTTTAGAAGCATATCCTTGGGCTCTGCTACACAAGCAAATAATTGCAGAAAAAAGAGAGAGAAAAACACACTTTGATCTCAGCGAGGTGCTAATTTGTAAGATCTGGAGGTTGTTAAGAACTTAGGAAGCAAGGAATTGGTAGGTAAACAATGACCTTTATCTGTCAGGCTATTACAGAGCCATCACTCTGTGGACACATTCATTTACACAAGTATTTGAAGACAAGACAATGTGTCAATAAAGGAATTAGACCAGACACCTTGAGTCCATCAGGTTTATCTCAGTTTGCTGACGGAACAGTAGGTGACACTAAGTCAGAGGAATACTTCAAAGCCTGCCGGGGGGCTTTGGGTTTTCGACTGCAGCCAAACAACATTTACTGCTTTGGTAGCAACAAACAATGCACAGAGAGAATGCCGCTGGAAGATAAAAGCCAAGCCCACTTAGCAAACACAAAGCTTTCACATCTAGTATTCTTTAGCTGGCCTTAATTCAATCATTGTTAGCTTTTGAAAATTGAAATGATTTTTTAACTTTCATCTCAACTATTTTGAAAGGCAGCACTTCTTGTTAATAGAGGCAGCAAATCAGAATATTAGCACTTTTTCACTACCAAAAGCAGGAAGTTGTTACAGCTGTTTCTGCAACTGTAGCATGCAGTAAGGCATAAAAGGTGAGATTCATTTTCTAATGGAAACAGGTCTTCCCTTTTATACCAAACTGCAGGTCTTCCTGCAGTTTGGTATCTGAAGAAGTGAGCTGTGGCTCACGAAAGCTCATACGCTGCCAGAAAATATTTTTGTTAGTCTTTAAGGTGCTACTGGACTCTTGCCCTTTTTGACTACTGCAGGTCTTCCGTTCTCAATATACACTTTGTAATGAATTGTAATGGTAACATAGCTCGGAATAATCAAAATGGTACAAAGATCACATAAGGCAGGTTCTGTGGGCGGCTGGATGTATTTAATGAGGAATTGTCTTCATTTGAATAATGTTATTTTCCAAAAGTGTTCAGAAGTTGAGTATAGATGGCAGATCCTATTAAAATGTGTATGTGTGTTATGTGCCGTCAAGTCGCTTCCGATTCATGGCGACCCTATGAATCAATGTCCTCCAAAACGTCCGATCAAGGCTGCAGGTCTTAAAACATGAGGGCCATGGCTTCTTTTATAGAGTCAATCCATCTCTTGTTAGGTCTTCCTCTTTTCCTGCTTCCTTCAACTTTTCCTAGCATGATTGTCTTTTTCATTGACTCTTGTCTTCTCAGTGGCTGCTATCACATTAGGTATTCCCAGCGATGTATTAAGAGTTTGAAAATGTTATAAAAAATACTGTTCGCACTTTCTATGTATTCCCAGCGATGTATTAAGAGTTTGAAATTGTTATAAAAAATACTGTTGTTTGGCCCCTTTAGCTGTGAAGATGTCTTCCAACCATTTTTTAGCCATGGCATCCAAAAACCCTTTTAAAGTGATGTTTTTTATAACATTTTCAAACTCTTAATACATCGCTGGGAATATCTAGTGTGGTAACAGCTAATATGTGACCAAACTACGACAGCCTCAATTTAGTCATTTGAGCTTCTAGAGTCAGTTCAGGCTGGATTTGATCTATAACCCATTGATTTGTTTTTTGGGGGCAGTCCATGGTATCTGTAACACTCTCTTCCAACACCACATTTCAAAGGAATCTACTTTCTTCCTATCAGCTTTCTTCATTGTCCAGCTTTCACACCCATACATAGTAATAGGGAATATGATGGCATAAATTAACTTGATCTTGGTGCCAGTGACACATCCTTACACTTAAGAATTAAAATACCATGTAGCAAAACTGAAATGTCTGTCATGAACAATAGAATTCGGTAGTTCATGTTCATTTTTGCTTTTTCTGATTCTGTGTTTGTTACAACCATGTGGTTAGAACAATAAAAATTTATCTACCAGTACAATTCTAAACAGTGCTATAAGATCAATGGGCTTAGAAAGGTCTTCCTCTTACAATTGTGCTGTAAATACAGTTCATTCTAGCCAGATAAATATTGAGTTGCAAATGCTTTCTTCTTGGCTGCTGCTTTAACTTTACTGGGATGATTGGGAAACAACTGGCTTGTGAATGTTCACTGCTTCCACTGTTACTCTATGGTGCATGACAAACTTTGGACAGACTTCTAATGGTTGCAAGATGAAGCAACAAAATCCTGTTGAAGAAAGCTTAATGTGAGTGTCGAAAAGCCTATACCAAGGACCTAAGTTTGTGCTCTGGTTCTTCATGCCATGGGAATCCATGCAGGGCCAGGTCAAAGGTTTTTGGTGCCCAAGACAAACTGGACATCAGAATGGGCCAGTCACTCACTCTCAGAGTAACCAACCTCACATGGTGGTTAGGAAGATAAAATGCAGGGGAAATAGGGTTGCCAACCTCCAGGTACTAGCTGGAGATCTCCTGCTATTACAACTGATCTCCAGCCAACAGAGATCAGTTCACCTGGAGAAAATGGCCACTTTGGCCATATGACTCTATGGCATTGAAGTACCTCCCCTCCCCCAAACCCTGCCCTCCTCAGGCTCCACTCCAAAAACCTCCTGCCAATGGTGATGAGAGACCTGGCAACCCTAAGGGGAAAATGTATGTTTGCCATTCTGAGCTCCTTGGCCGAATAAAATGTACTAAACAAATAAAGGCAGCACAAACAAGAGAACTGTCCAAACTGTATATGCTGACTTTATGTACCACTTAAGGGAGAATTAAACCGGCTTACAATCACATTCCCTTCCCCTCCCCACAATAGACACCCTGTGAAATAGGTGGGGCTGAGAGAGCTGTGACTAGCCCAAGGTCACCCAGCTGGCTTCATGTATAGGAGTAGGGAAACCAACCCCCTTCCATCAGATTAGCGTCTACCGCTGATGTGGAGCAGTGGGGAATCAAACCTGGTTCTCCAGATTAGAGTCCACCGCCCCAAACCACCGCTCTTAACCACTACACCATGCTGGCATTCTTGCTCTCTTCAGAATGCAGCACAATGCATCCACCCACGTATGCATTACTTGCCATTCTGGTACATTTTGTTTGGAAGGAACCGGTATGGTTCCTCGTTCATTCATTGTTCCAATGTATCATTTAAATGACCATTAAAAAATTAATATCAGCAGAGGCTTGATAGACAGCAGCAAGGCCCTCGCCTTGGCTTCATTTCTCTTCCAGTTTGAATCTTGTAGGGTCTGTCTCTGGTGGTTTAACGACCTCATTGGCTTCTCTTAGAAACAGAATCCACTTGCCCACTTATGAAAGAAAAAAGGAACACAGTCTAGAGTTGAGCTGGCCACCCATACTCCAGCTGTTCTGCTGTGGGTTTAAAAATCTCTCTTATGTACTTTATTATTTTTAATCTTTTGTTTGCTGTTGATGTGTTCTGCTGTCATCAATTTGTGGCTATTCACTAACCACGAATTGTGACTCAGCCAGACGCTGCCCCTTTTACAGAAGCTCTTCTGGGCAACCACAAAGATTTGGAGAACTGGGACACAGTGGGAATATTTATGCTGGGGTTGTTCAGCTGTTACAAATTCCAGACATCTTGGCAGTTCTCTGGAATGGTATATGCAATGCCAATGAAAAAAATAACCAGAAGGAGTAAGTGCCTGAAATATAATTGTTTTCTTATGTCAGTTGGAATACTGTTTCAGTGCCACTGGAGCCCTGTTTTCTCCATCTCCCCCTCCCCAGTTATACATACCAGCAGTCTGTGGACTCCTCCCATATGAACACATGAAGCTGCCTTATTCTGAATCAGACTTTTGGTCTATCCAGGTCACTATTGTCTGCTCAGACTGGCAGTGGCTCTCTAGGTCTCAAGCATAGGATTTTCTCACCACCTGCTGCCAGATCCTTTAACTGGAGATGCCAGGGATTAAATTTGAGACTTTTTGCATGCTAAACCAGCATGGTGTAGTGGTTAAGAATGGTGGTTTGGAGCGGTGGACTTTGATCTGGAGAACTGGGTTTGATTCCCCATTCCACCACATGAGTGGTGTATGCTAATTTAGTGAACTGGATTTATTACCCCACTCCTACACATGAAGCCAGCTGGGTGACCTTGGGTTAGTCACAGCTAGGGCTGTTGATTCGGTTCGGCCCGAACTGAAAATCAGCCGTATTTCCCTTGATTCGGTGGTTTTTAGTTCGGGACGAACCAAACTCAAAAATGGCGGGCAACCGGGGGGGCCGAATTCAGCGAGTTCGGGAGTTCGCGAATAAATCCGGCAAATTCGGGGCCGTCAGTAAGCAGCATAACCTTCAGTAAGCAGCATTCTCCTCCCCCGGCCAATCGGTGGCCAAGCTGGGTCTTCTTCTGGCCAATCAGTCAGGATTGAGTACTGGAGGAATCAGCTGATGTGCGGCCCGGCTGGGGAGAGAGAGAGAGAGGGAAATCCTTGTGTGTGTGTGCGGGGGTGCTTGTGCACATTCGCTCCTTTCCGTGGCTGCAGGGGGCGCATTTTTTGGGGTACAAACCCCAAACTTTCAGGGGATATTCAGACAAGCCTTCTTAAGAGACCACCCAAGTTTTGTAAACATTGGGTCAGGGGGTCCCGAGATATGGGCTCCCCCCTTTTTCTTTCCATGGCTGCAGGGGGTGCATTTTTGGGTGTGCTGACCCCAAACTCTCAGCGGAGCATCAGACAGGGCTTCTTAAGAGACCCCCTAAGTTTTGTAAACATTGGGTCAGGGGGTCCCGAGATATGGGCTCCACCCCTTTTTCCTCTCCCCCTTTTCCCTTTCCGTGGCTGCAGGGGGCGCTTTTTTGGGGGGTGCAGCCCCCAAACTTTTATCATAGCTTCAGACAATCCTTCTTAAGAGACCACCCAAGTTTTGTAAAGATGGGTTCAGTGGGGGCAGAAATATCGGCTTCCCCCCTTTTCTCTTTCTGTGGCTGCAGGGGGCGCATTTTTGGGTGTGCCGACCCCAAACTTTCAGTGGAGCTTCAGACAAGGCTTCATAAGAGACCACCTAAGTTTTGTAAACATTGGGTCAGGGGCCCCTGAGATATGGGCTTTCCCCTTTTTCCTATTGGGATGAATGGATCACCCTCGAGAGATGCATACATATGGATCTCATATTGGATACAAATGGAATCATATTGGATTACCCAGCCTCCCAGCCGCTCCTGATGGAACAGAAGACAGCCACAGTAAGACCCCTTTGGGGGCTTTAATCTGTAATTTTTCTTTTCTGTGTGTGTGTGGGGAAAGCAGAGTCTGTGTGTGGGGGGGGGAGGGAGCAGTTTCTGTGGGTGGGTGGGGGAAGCCAAAGGGGGCTTTTGCCAGTTCTGCCTGGGGTGTGTGTTCCCCCTCCAGTCTCTCTCTCCCTGGTTTGAGGGGGGGGGGCTTCATTTTTATGTCTTCAGGTTTTCCCTCATTCATAAGATCAGTTAGGTTATTTTGATGCTTGCTCAAAACTGGTTTTCAAATGGTGACTTAAAGAATGCATCTGCCTGGTCCCAAGTCCAATGCAAAAGGAGAAATTCCACCCCCTCCTGCTCATTATGCATAGCTAGCTGCCTCTGTCCCTTTCCATGGTTTGCAAACTCCCAGGTGTCAGGTGTTGCTTTGCATGGTTGCAAACGTGTTGCTTTGCATGGTTGTGTTGCTTTGCAGTTGTGTTGCTTTGCAGTTGTGTTGCTTTGCAAACTTCTTCGCACCTGCCCCGCCCTTGCTCCCCACAGCTCAGCTGTTTGTCGGGGCTGGGAGCTTTGTGCGTGGGCGGCAAGCTCTGCTCAGAGATGCACATTAAGGGTGGGGGGACCTCTTTCGGGGCCCATATCTCAGCCCCCCCCGACCCAATCTTTACAAAACTTGGGGGGTCTGGCAAGAAGGGTCCTTTGAAGCTCCTCTGAAAGTTTGGGACCTCTACCCCCAAAAATGCCCCCCCGAGGCGCGGAAAGGCGCGGTTGTGTTTTTAATGGCTTTATTCGGCTGAATTTTTTTCCCGAACTTTGAATTCCCGCCGAATTGCACGGATCCGAAGCGGGGGGGTTCGGACTTCGGCATATCCCGAATCTAAACGGGCCGAATTCAGCCGAATCTGAACTATACCAAAAAATTTTTAATTCAACAGCTCTTAGAGTTCTCTCAGCCCCATCTACCTCACTGGATGTCTGTGTGGGGAGGGAAAGGGAAGGTGATTGTAAGCCGATTTGATTCTTTCTTAAGTGGTAGAGAAAGTTGGCATATAAAAACCAACTCTTCTTCTTCTTCTTCTTCTTCTTCTTCTTCTTCTTCTTCTTCTTCTTCTTCTTCTTCTTCTTCTTAGCAGATGCTCTTCCACTGAGCCGCTTTTCCTTTCCATTCCTCCATCTTTGTACCATGTAAGTTGCTAGTGTGCTTGGATCATTTAGGAGGCCTGTGCATGGAGTGAACAGGAAAAATGAAGTTCGACTGGACAGGATTAACTCTCAGAATTTCTGAAGAGGAGATGAAATATCGAATGCACAAATGGTAGTTAATTAAATACTACTGAAAATGATTCTAGAAGTTGGAAAATGCATTGCACACAACAAAACCCTGTTCTGCAAACAAATATTTTCCTAGTAAAACTTGGCAGTCATGTTGACTTCAGCTAATAGCTGGAAAGGTACAACTAGCTACGATATTGGGCATGGGTTTTGCTATTAATAAAAAGGTTTGATTTTCTTTTGTTCAGTGAAAGGTCATTGCTCTGATGGGTCCAAAGTGCTACTTTCCCCAGTCAGATATTTTAACCCTCCCCGCCCCCCGAATGGATTGTATTTCACACTATTGTTGATGACTTCCCCTGGTTTTCAAAGGGATTTTCTGTTTGCTGGGAGGAGGAGCTGTAGTTTCATTTATTTATTTATTTAACTATTTATATCTCTCCTTTCCTTGTGGTGCAAGGTGACTTATGTATTACAATTGAAAACATACAAAATACACACACCCCCAATAAAAGATGGCTACCATCTATATCCCATTCAAAGCCCAGGCAAATAAAATGTCCTTGCAGCAGTGTGTGTGTGACAATTTCTAAGGATGTTGGCTCCCCCGGCCTCTCCTCCTCAGGGGACCCATTCCATAAAGTGGGGGCTACAGTACAAAATGCACAGGCTCTGGTTGGTGCCGGGCCAGCTACCTTAGGTAAAGGTACAGCCAATAGGTGCAGCCTGAGGACCATAGCTGAAAAAAAAGAGACTTAGGGTGAAAACGCACGGTTGCTTTAGCCTCCTTTATTCCCTGTTTCAGCCAGGATTCGGCCAGGATCGCATGCATGCGTTTTGCCGAACGTGCGTTCGATTCTGGCTGAATCCTGGCTGAAACAAGGAATAAAGGAGGCTAAAGCGACCGTGCGTTTTTGCCCATTCAGGAAGAGACTGTCCCCTAGGTATTTTGAGAAACAAATCTCTAATTCCCTTGGCGCATATACATAGTTACACACAGGTTTATGATCCGCTGAGGTCCTTCCCTTCCCAGGCCCCATCCCCAAAATCTCTAGGTATTTCTCAACCCAGAGCTGGCAACCCTAGGTTCAGCTCAGGCCCCACTTGCCTGGCCTAACAGGAAGCCAATGGTTCACAAGCTGAGCCTATTCAATAGGTTGCTTTACATATCTGCGCATGGGCAATGGGTGGCCCCTATTTACACAGTAACCTCCTGACTGTTCAAGCTGCATGTCACCACCGGTTGTTCAAATAAAGAATCACAGTCAGTCATATAGAAATTAAAACTAAGTTTTTTTTAAAAAAAAAACTTACCATTTGGTGTCTGTGAGTCCATCTAACACAGCAGTGTAATTGGCTGCTGGTTTGTCTAGATCTGCAGCAGTTCATGCATGCATATTGTTGTGCAGCCCTATGGTAACAATAGCTACACTGCCCCTCCACATTAATAAAAAAATGCATTTTAAAAACAATAAATATTATAAAACAGTATGCATTGCACTTTAAGTACTCACAGAAAGGTAAATGTTTAAAAGCAAGCACTGCAAGTACATTGCTTTTGCCATACAACCACTGACTCCTGGAGTTCTCTTCTCTCTGGGGAAGCCCTGGCACCTTGCTCCTACTTCCAGAGAAGCCTTGGCATCTTCCTCACGCCCTGCCTCTTCAGTCTTAAAATCATCATAGATGCCACCACCAATAGCAGACAGGCTTAATATCTGATGTCAGTCTTTTGAATGAGCGCCCTACTGCATAGGTGCAAATGAAGAGGGTGCAAACAAAAAGATCAGCGTTCTTAAATTACCTAGCCCGTCTGTGATCCCGGGTGCAGGTGCGAAAGCTGCTGCAAGATAGAAAAAAAGGAAACTCAACAGCCACAGCTACTGCACAGTCATGAAGCCGCCTGGTGAACAGGGAAGAGCAATCTGATCCAAGGCTTCACTCATGGCTAATTGCTGTAATCGGACAAGGTATGTTCACCTAGTTATCATATTCTCTCCAAAGTTCTTAGTATGAATATACCTTTATACCCAGGGTTGAAGCTAGGGTGGAGTGATGGGTGGTGAATAAACTTCACCGTAACTCTGCCTAACACTTATAGGGGTGTATGCATCTTGGGATTGGTGGGTTTCTAATATGATGGAACTAAGAGCCAATCAGGCAGGACAATAAGGTATGTAACATGCTGCAGAATATTAGGGCAGATGGGAAGTGTCCCATAGCTCATCCGTTAGACTGTTCTCTGACCAGTGAAAGTGCAGCCTCCATGTATATAAAACTGTTCCAAGTTTTCTTCAGCCAGCTGCTTTTCATACCATGGGAAGATGTTGTTTCTTCATGTATCTCTTTTGACTCGCAAGAACCAACTGGAGCTCTTGGAAGGCTTTAAGAGGGGAGTGGGCATGTTCATGGAGGAGAGGACTATCCATGGCTACTAGTCAAAATGAATACTAATGATGCATACCTATTCTCGCCAGTATCAGAGGAGCATGCCTATTATATTAGGTGCTGTGGAACACAGGCAGGATAATGCTGCTGCAGTCGTTTTGCTTATGGGCTTCCCAGAGGCACCTGGTTGGCCACTGTGTGAACAGACTGGTGGACATGGTGGGCCTTGGTCTGATTCAACATGGCTTTTCTTATATTCTTATGACTAGAACAAGGAGGCAGCAGATAAGCCTGATTTACCCTCCTGCCTCATGTCCTGTTTTGATGCTAGGCGGCAAACCTACCTCCATCCTTCCACATTAATGAAGGAGTTATTCTCTCTCTGATGCATGAGCCAAGTCCAGAGACATAGTAGCCCACACTATCAACTTCCTAAAATTACAGCATCTGTTTCTATTCTTTGTGTTTCCCCAATCAGAGATCCAGTGGACAGCTGGAGAGCACATGTATTGTAGGCCATTTGTATATGTTATTTCAAGGCACTCCACAACAAGCCCATTACTTCCCCACTATGCTGTTGTCAGTGGGATGTGATTTTTGCAAAAATAAAGTTAACAACAAAAGAGTGGGCTTTTTTCTTCTTCTATTGGGTGATACAGAAACTTTGGTGCACAGATATGAGCATGCAGGCAAGTCCAAATGTAATAAAGGGAACATAAGAAAAGCCATGCTGGATCAGACCAAGGCCCATCAAGTCCAGCAGCCTGTTCATACAGTGGCCAACCAGGAGCCTCTAGGAAGCCCTCTAGGAATGAGATGACTGCGGCAGCATCCTGCCTGTGTACCACAGGACCCAATATAATAGACATGCTCCTTTGATACTAGAGAGAATGGGTATGCATCATGACTAGAATTCATTTTGACTAGTGGCCATGGATAGCCCTATCCTCCATGAACATGTCCACTCCCCTCTTAAAGCCTTCCAAGTTGGCAGCCATCACCGTATCCTGGGGCAGGGAGTTCCACAATTTAACTATGTGTTGTGTGAAGAAATACTTCTTTTTATCTGTTTTGAATCTCTCACCCTCCAGCTTCAGCAGATGACCCCTCATTCTGGTATTATGAGAGTGGGAGAAAAGCTTCTCCCTGTCCATACCATGCATAATTTTGTAGACCTCTTTACTTCTTTCCAAGCTAAACAGCCCTAAGCATTTTAACTGCTTCTCATAGGGAAATTATTCTAGCCCCCTGATCATTTTGGTTGCTCGTTTCTACACCTTCTCAAACTCTGCAATATCCTTTTTTAGGTGTGGTGACCAGAACTGTACACAGTATTCCAAGTGTGGTCTCACCACAGATTTGTACAAGCGCAGTATGATAGCAGCAGCTTTATTCTCTATTCTTTGTCTGATTATGGCTAGCATGGAATTTGCCTTTTTCACAGCAGCCACACACTCTCAGCTATTAATCTATCTGCCCTCCCCCCAGCATTTTAGTATCTAGCGGCTACATGCACGTGTGAATCGCACAAGCTTAAGGATCTGATCGCTTAGGTTCCACACCTGGTTTGAAGTCCAGTGAAGTCCAGCACTGAAACAGGTCCAGATACCTGGGCAGCAAGTAATTCAGCAGGGGTAAATGTAGTGTCAGGCAAGATGGGAACTTTGCAGCTATACAGACACAGGCAGTATGGAGTCATTCAAAAACACACAGAGGGTACGAAGCAGTTTGGGACAGAGTCTGTCCCCAACTATAGGACAAGCAGTAGAATCCCAAAGCAAATATTTTCTTCTTCCCAGGCTTGGAAAGAAAGGAAAGGAAAAAATATAGGTTCCTATATTCCTGACTGGTCACTAGGGCTGTCAGGTCCCTCTTTGCCACTGGCAGGAGGTTTTTGGGGTGGAGCCTAAGGAGGGTGGGGTTTGGGGAGGGGAGGGGAGGGACTTCAATGCCATAGTCCAATTGCCAAAGCGGCCATTTTCTCCAGGTGAACTGATCTCTATCAAATGGAGATCAGTTGTAATAGCAGGAGATCTCCTGCCACAACTTGGAGGTTGATGATGCAAATAAAACAGTAGTAGGCAAAATTAAATACGGCAATAGGCAATAGATAGCAGGCAGCAAAACAGCCAAGGCTGTAACTGTATTACAAAGAAAATAAAGGTACAAACGAATCTAAGCAACAAGGGTTACAAAGCAATGAAATAACAAGGTCAAGAAAAAAATCAGCTAGGGTTGCTGATAATGGGTGCCAAAAAGTTCATATAAGACACAGAGTCATTTTTTAGTCAATTTCAACTTGTCTTCAGGCAACGGAGATGCAGATGGTAACGCGGCTCCGGACATATTCCAGTGTTTTCACTACAAAAGTAGCTTCATCAGCCAAAAGGGCTTAATATTACTATTCCTAGGATTAAAGTGGAGCTCCCTGACGGGCTGCTATCTTGATAAATCTTGCGCCCGGCTCCTAGACCTTGCTTCCATGAAGGGTGAAAGGGAAGAGAGTGAGAAGAGGATATTGTCCCTGATAATATAGCTCTAAACATCAAAGGGCAGGAAATGGGGGAAAGGTGCAACTGCTAACAAACTCCCATCTATCTATCTGACTATCTGGTCAGTTTCCCCCCCCCCCCTTTGAGTGTGGAGGCAAGTGACATTGTTAGGGAGAGCCCAATTTCCAATAAAATGAACTGGGGAGGTTTACCTGAATATTGGGCACTGGTCCAGTTATTAGATAATGGCAGTGCTCATTGTGACACCAACTAATTAATTACTGACAGTCCTTGATTAGTGGTCTGAATGCACCAAGTGAGGCCAGAGCTTTTCTGGGTGACTCCAGGGGATGTCTATTCAATTCTAGTCAATGTCACAAAATTAGTACTATCCTGCTTCCTGTATTGGCTTGGAGCCTTTTGTTTCTGAGATGGCCAGAGAACTATTTTATCTGCTCAGACGCAAAAACACAAAGGAAAACTGGTCCTGGCACCGAGATGGGGGAGAGGGCAGGAACAAAAATGAAGATGGCCTTGCAGCAATTGTAGATGGCAGCAGTAGATGGTGTAGATGGCGTGGTGTAGTGGTTAAGAGCGGTGGTTTGGAGCAGTGGACTCTGATCTGGAGAACCAGGTTTGACTCCCCACTCCTCCACATGAGCAACGGACGATAATCTGGTGAACAGGATTTGTTTCCCCACTCCTACACAGGAAGCCAGCTGGGTGACCTTGGTCTAGTCACAACTCTCTTCGAGCTCTCTCAGCCCCACCTACCTCACAGGGTGTTTGTTGTGGGGAGGGGAAGGGAAGGTGATTGTAAGCCGGTTTGATTCTGCTTTAAGTGGTAGAGAAGGTAGGCATATAAAAACCAACTCTTCTTCTTTCTCCAAATGTGTATGAAAGTGTGATAAGGCTCAACAGTATAAACTCTCCCCAAGCATTTGCACTGCTGAGCTGGATAGCTTTGCCCCTCCACCCCCCACCCCCCGCAATGTGAGTTTCCCTGGTCACAGAGAGCGTGCTACTGGCTGCCAATTCTTAGCACCCCAACTTGGCAAAAATCTTGCAGAAGTGGTAGAACTAATATAAACAGAGCATTACATTATTACAGCTGAGCGCAGTGCTATAATTAAATAAGACTGCAGCAGAACCACTGGTGCATCATATGCGCCTTACTGTCGCCAACTTTGCAGATGTTCAGCCTTACTTTTATTAAGCATGACAATGCCCAGCGGGATATATTTTGTCTGATTATACTCAACTGGAGAAGAATAGTAAAATGCAGGATAATTAAAAATATATGCCTAAACAAAGGATGTCTCTACAATTCCTTTTTTTTTTTAGGGCTTTGAAATAGTTTGCATTTCTCCATTGGCTGATATGCACAGGGAACCAAAAGGATGTCTTAAATTCAGACATATGTCTTCAGTCTGTTTAATGTGCCAGAACAAAAACATTGCTGAAGACCACCATGAACTGATCTCTAAGTGGTGGCTTGACAGAGTGCTCCAAATTTTTAATAAATGTAGTGTGCCATCATATATGTACGCATGCATCTTTGTGGAGGAAACTGCTGCAGTCTTTCAGTGATGTCTCTTGGGTAAGAACAGTTCTTAATCAAAGTAAAATCCCCCACCCCCGAGTAAGAATGAGAAAGTCTTTGCTGTAGATCTCATCTGATAGCTTAAATTCAGAACTACTGTAGAACTATTAACTGACTTCGAATTATGTGATTTCTCAGCTGACTTAATCAATGCACCAAGATGTTTGTATGCAAAATAATGGTAACACTACAGCACTAATGGCCACACATTTTTAAAAATGAATTAATTAATTTAAGCTGGAGATCAGGCTAAGGCAATTTCATTTTCAGTGGCTATGATTTGTTTTCCTTCTAATCTGAAAGACTAAAGGACAGTTTAGGTGTCCCACTCTGTAATGTACTTGATTAGACACTTCTTTCAGTAGCTATGAGCAGCAGTGGCCGGAGAGCCCCAAATCTACTATTAGCCTGTTTCTCATCTTGGATTAAAGTTCCTAACAAGGGGAGCTTGCCCAGGATATGAAACTTATACATGCCCCCAGTGCATCTGGTTCTGTTCAACAGCATCTTGGCCATCTGGGAATACATCTGATGGTCTCAGGCATCACTTGTTCGCAATGTGGGCCAGGTAAGGGTACTGGCAGCTGCTGGAAGGGGGCTTTCCGGTTGCTAAAAAAGAAGTGATCTGTCACGGGAGTTTGTTTCTGGTGGGTAGCCGTGCTGGTCTGCAGTAGAAGAGTAAGATTCAAGTCTACTAACGCCTTAGAGACCAACAAGATTTTCCAGGGTATACACATTTATTTATTTGATTTATTATTTACATTTCTAGTCCACCCTCCCTGGCCAAAGCCAGGCTTAGGGCATGTGAGAATCAAAGCTCAGATGAGCATGCCTATCATACTGGGTTAGAGCTGTCGATTCAGTTCGGCCTGAACCGAAAAACAGCCAAATTTCCCCTGATTCGGCAATTTTTAGTTCAGGACGAACCGAACTGAAAAATGGTGGGAAAACGGGGGAGCCGAATTCAGCAAGTTCAGGAGTCCACAAATAAATTCGGCAAATTCGGGGCGCAGCAGCATAACCGTCAGTAAGCAGCATTCTCCCCCGGCCAATCGGTGGCTAAGCTGGGTCTTCTTCTGGCCAATCAGTCAGGATTGAGTACTGGAGGAATCAGCTGCTGCGCGGCCCGGCCGGGGAGAGAAAGAGAGAGAGAAATCCTCGTGGGGGGTGTGTGCACATTCGCTCCTTTCTGTGGCTGCAGGGGGTGCATTTTTGGGGGTAGAAACCCCAAACTTTCAGCAGAGCTTCAGACGAGCCTTCTTAAGAGACCCCCCAAGTTTTGTAAACATTGGGTTAGGGGGTCCCGAGATATGGGCTCCACCCCTTTTTCCTCCCCCCTTTTCCATTTCCGTGGCTGCAGGGGGTGCTTTTTTGGGGGTGCAGCCCCCAAACTTTCAGCATAGCTTCAGACAAGCCATCTTAAGAGACCCCCCAAGTTTTGTAAAGATGGGTTCAGTGGGGGCAGAAATATGGGCTCCCTCCTTTTCTCTTTTCATGGCTGCAGGGGGCGCATTTTTGGGGGTGCAACCCCCAAACATTCAGCATAGCTTCAGTTGAGCCTTCTTAAGAGACCCCCCAAGTTTTGTAAACATTGGGTCAGGGGGTCCCGAGATATGGGATGAATGGATCCCGATTCCCTATTGGGATGAATGGATCACCCGATCCTGTATGCATCTCCAGAGCGGCAAATCCAAGGCAAAACCTCCCGTGCTTAAATAGAATCGTATTGGATTACCCAGTCCTCCCAGCCCCTCCTGATGGAACAGAAGACAGCCACAGTAAGACCCGTTTGGGGGCTTTAATCTATAATTTTTCTCCTGTGTGTGTGTGTGTGGGGGGGGGAAGCAGAGTCTGTGTGTGTGTGGGGAGGGAGCAGTTTCTGTGGGTGGGGGGGAAGCCAAAGGGGGCTTTCGCCCATTCTGCCTGGGGTGTGTGTGCCCCCTCGAGTCTCTATTTTGATGCTTGCTCAAAACTGGTTTCAAATGGTGACTTAAAGAATGCATTTGCCTGGTCCAGACTCGAGTCCGATGCAAAAAGGGAAATTCCACCCCCTCCTGCTCATTATGCATAGCTAGCTGCCTCTGTCTCTCTCTTTTTCCATGGTTTACAAACTCCCAGGTGTCAGGTGTTGCTTTGCATGGTTGCAAATGTGTTGCTTTGCATGGTTGTGTTGCTTTGCAGTTGTGTTGCTTTGCAGTTGTGTTGCTTTGCAAACTTCTTCGCACCTGCCCCGCCCTTGCTCCCCGCAGCTCAGCTGTTTGTCGGGGCTGGGAGCTTTGTGCGTGGGCGGCAAGCTCTGCTCAGAGATGCACATTAAGGATGGGGGGACCCCTTTCGGGGCCCATATCTCAGCCCCCCCCGACCCAATCTTTACAAAACTTGGGGGGTCTGGCAAGAAGGGTCCTTTGAAGCTCCACTGAAAGTTTGGGACCTCTACCCCCCAAAATGCCCCCCCCGGAGCCGCGGAAAGGCACAGTTGTGTTTTTAATGGCTTTATTTGGCCGAATTTTTTCCCGAACTTTGAATTCGCGCCGAATTGCACGGACCCGAAGCGGGGGAGTTTGGACTTCGGCATATCCCAAATCCAGACGGGCCGAATTCGGCCGAATCCGAACTATACCGATTTTTTTTTCCAACAGCCCTAGGGGTGCTTTGGAACACAAGCAGGACAATGCTGCTGCAGTTGTCTTGTTTGTGGGCTTCCTAGAGGCACCTAGTTGGCCACTGTGGGACCAAACTGCTGGACTTGATGGACCTTGGTCTGATCCAGCATGGCCTTTCTTATGTTCTCATGTTCTTATCTCATGGCTGTTGACATACTATATACAAGTAAACCACATGCTTGGGCATGGTAATGCTGGTAGCATTATTTTTGCATGGTAATGCTGGTAGCAGTAATATCATCACCACTACTTCTTAGGTTGCTGTTTGTAAAGGCATGTCTTAAATGACCTATAACATAAGTGCTAAACAAAGACCCAAAGGAGGAAGCCAAGAAGAAGAAAAAAACAAAACCTAATGCAGAATTCACTCATTCGTAAGAAAGCAAATCGATCTTTAGAAAGAATTTTTAAACAAATCCATTTTAGGGTTGTAAACTCTAGGATGGGCAGTTCCTGGAGATCTGGAGGCAGACCCTGGGGAGAATGGTGTCTGGGAGGGGAGGGAGCTCTTTGGGGATAGGATACCATAGAATCTACCCACTAAAGCTTCCATTTTGTCCAGGCGAACTTGTCTTTGCAGTCTGGAGATCAGTTGTAATTCCAGGAGACCTCCAGGTCCCATCTGGAAGTTGGCAGCTCTAATCTATAAAACCCTAACCTAGTCTATATCTAAAAAAATAACTATATTTATATATTTTATTGATTTGTTCCACTGACTTATACAAATAATACATATAATCTGACAACTAATGCAAATAAACATTTTGGTTCCATAGTACTGTATGGCAGGCCAATCTGTTCCATTTTTTTGGGAATTCTACCTTCAGTCATGAAACATCAATGTGCAGGTTCTCCTGGAAACAATTAATAGGACCTGTTGGGTGAGGTAGAGTATGGTGGGGGCAGAGTAGTTTTACAGCCTGTGGATGCTGCTGGATCCTGGCCTATGGTTGGAGGCTCAGGTCTCCTCTGAGAGCCAGTGTGGTGATTAAGAGTGTTGGACAATTATCTGGAAGACCCAGGTTCAAATCTCCACTCATGCCATGGATGTTAGCTGGGTGACCTTGGGCCAGTCACACGGTCTCAGCCTAACCTACATCATGTTGTGATGATAAAATGGAGGAGAGGAGAATGATGTAACCTGTTTTGGTTCCCCATTGGGGAGAAAGGCGGGGTATAAATTAGTTAAATAAATAAGTGGCATGCAGTGCCTCTTATCAGCTTTGGTTGTTGCATCAGCTATGGCCATTCCTCAAAATCCATGGCCTGACCATGTGGAGCCATAATCTGATCACATCCTGGTTTGATTACTGCAATTCAGTTGACATCGGCTTGTCTCTGATTGGAAACTTAAATTTCTCCAAAATCTAGTGGCCAGGTCATTCTTGGGGGCTGGATACAGGGCCTGTATCATCCCAGTGCTGAGGGATCTGAAGTGGCTGCCCATTTATTTCTGGGCACAATTCAAAGTGCTAATTCCTGCCTTTAAGGCCCTGAATGGCTAGGGTAGGGTTGCCAGGTCCCCTTGCTCCACCGGTGGAAGCTTTTTGGGGGCGTACCTTTAGGTGCATAATGCATGCCCCACATGCCACGCCTACATCACTTCCAGGTTTGCCCAGAAGCAACGTGGACACTCTAGCAATCTCCACTGAAACTCTATGGTCACCTAGAAGTGATGTAGGTGCAGTGTGAGGGGCGCATGCTGCATGCACCTCCCCCTGTTGGGGGGGGGTCTTTTTTGCCCACCAACCCTGAGCTGGTAATCGGGCAGCCCAGTGGATTGGTGGGATTTTGCCCACCACCACTGGGCAGTTAGCGACCCTAGGCTAGGGGCCAGGGGTACTTGAAGGTCTGTGTTCATCTTGACAATTAAGTTCTTCCTCACAATCCCTGCTTTCTATGCTTTTGCTGGCAGAGTTAACGGAGTGGTCTTTTTTAGTGGGGCTGCTTTGGGATGCCCTCCCCTTGAGGCTTGCCTGGCATTGACTTCACTATTAGGTGCCAGGTCAAAACATTTCTCTTTAGCCAGGCCTTTAATTGAATGTTCCATCTTTTGAAAGCTGTTTTATGGTCTGTTTCTAGCCTGAGGGTTGTTTACACATACCATTTTAGGCTGTTTGTATGCCTCTGGCTTTGTATGGCTATTTGAATACTGATAACTGTGTGGTTGTTGCTTCTTATTATTTCATTGTATTATTTTTACTTGTAAGCTGCCTTAAGCAGATCATCCAAGAGGCAGCATATGAATTTTCTTAAACAAAATATGTACAAACATATTTTTAAGATAACTGGTTTTTTTCCTGATAATTAAATCTCCTTTCCTTTATCCCTTAGAAGCTCCTTGATCAATTGATCTTGAGCAGCATATATCTAGTGGTGGAGGGATATAAGGACTGAAACAAATCTTGCCACTGACAATGTAGCCTTGGGGTCCCTATCGCTTAGTAAAAAAGGCATTATGTCAGTCACAGAGGCATTGGATTTGCATGTTAAAAGGGGGGAAATATAGTGCGATCGAAGTTCCTCGTAAAAGCGGCATTCCTAAAGGGCATGGGCTAATGAGTCAATAGAGCCAGAAGAGCAAGAGCAGATCCAGTATGGTATATTCAGAATTCTGCCCTGCATTACCATAGAAGGGTTAGCATTCAATCTAGCCAAGTGAAAAGCTCTACAAAGACGAGGAGTTGTCAGATAATATGTATAGGCAGGCAGACCACGAGGAGGGGGTATTCCGAAGAACCGGGGATAATTAAATATAGGAATTTTAGAATACAGATTTTGTTCATCTAATTACTTGTGATTGTTTTTCAAACAAATATAGTATATTTGGCATATTTTTACAGGTGTAAGAATGGATAGAGAAGATGAGTTGGAAGGTGGGCTTCTTTAAACAAACCTATGTTGTTCGCTGTCATTAATTTTATTTGTATGACTGTATCCTGCTGTCAGCGGGGGAACTAAAAATCCAGGTGAATGAAGGCTGCTTCTACAAAGGAATGATTCCCTGCCGCGGACTTGTGGCTGCTGCCAATACATTTGCTGCAGTAACCTACACTTTCCTGTCTACACTGTAGAAAAACCCCCTTTGATTCCAGTCTTTCCAGAAAGATTAGAGCAAAGAAGGTTTTAGGGAGACTACAGAAGGCAACGGAAGCAAAACAGTGGGGAAACTGATATAATGTGGATGTTCTAAAAACCTCCACTCCAGTGGAAGCAGCCATAGTGAGAAATGTCTAACTAGAAATGCCAGTGTGGTGTAGGGGTTAAGAAGAGTGGTGGTTTGGAGCGGTGGACTCTGAACTGGAGAACCGGGTTTGATTCCCCACTCCTCCACATGAGTGGTGGAGACTAATCTGGTGAACTAGGTTGGTTTCCCTACTTCTCCACATGAAGCCAGCTGGGTGATCTTGGGCTAGTCACAGCTCTCTTAGAGCTCTCTCAGCCTCGCCTACCTCACAAGGTGTCTGCTGTGGGGAGGGAAAGGGAAGGCGATTGTAAGCCGGTTTGATTCTGGTAGAGAAAGGCAGCATATAAAAACCAACTCTTCTTCTTCTTCTAATTCATGGGATAAACTCCACTCTAGAAGTTCTATTAATTTAAGGGCTAGAGACTTACTTTTAAAAAATGAAAGCTGGGAATTCAGAGGAACCAGTCGATTGTGGCAATAGATTGTTGTAACGTTATTGTGTAACAGCAATGACAGACTTTTTTTAAACCCTCAAAAACAGCCCTCTACTGGCACGGAGAGGAAAAACACACTAGTAGATCATGGTAATATATTGTTGTAACGTTATTTCACATAGTGCAATAGCAATTATCCATTTAAAAAAACTTTACAAGCCCTCTGTTGGTGTGGAGGGGGAAAAATGCACTAGTATATTGTAGCAAGATAACGTTGCTGCACAATAGTCCAATAGTGTGACAAGAGAAAAAGGCAGGGGAAATGGTGGCATACAACTCCTGAGTGAGTACGCCCCTGCCAGTGGGAATGCTTCTGCATTCCTGGTGATGACTACAGGAAATGGAGAATCCTCCGACTGTGGATGTAGCCTAGATCTAATAAACATACCCTTGAAGTTTAGCTCTGGGATGGAGCCATTCAATTTTCTGTTGCTCAGAATGTTAGCCCGCATGCAAACAATTATTTTGCCATATGGTCCTCTATGGTTTTGCTCTTCTTACAAAAATGTCTTTTGTTTAGCAGGCAGCACTCATGACGTCAGGTCAGGAGGAGGTAGCACACCCCCTTCCTATTCCTCGTTTTCTGCCACACTTCCTTCAGTATTAAATTAACTGTTGGACACTACCCTGTCTATTTAAGGAGATAAAAATTGCCCGGAAGTGTTTTGTTTACACTGTGTTGAACCATGTGTCACTGAGTTCTTTTCAGCGGGAGGCATGCTGCAGCACTCTGCTGTATTGATTTAATTCTTTTGTTGTTCCCAAGCTTCCCCTTCTGTACAATTGCCAGAGCTAGAAGATTAGCCACATTAAAAAAAAAAAAAAACATCAGACTCATTAAGAAGCAGTATCCAGGAATATCCGGTTAGGGTCTCTTTAGCAGAATGATTGGGTTATGGTAGCATTTGGTCAGTTGAGGAGGGAACTGGAGATCTCTCTGCCTTTTATCGTCTCCCTCACCTTGTATCAAAAGGTAACTCAGCAGGGATTTCTGCTTCCCCAAAAATCTTTTATTTCTTTGAGTAACTCAGTCTGCAACCATATCTCAAATTAGACAGTGGGTCTGGTATGCCTGGTCTTTCTCTGGAAGCACAAACCTTTTCATATACCATTTCACTCTGCAGTGCTACTGTTGGCCAATTATCTGTCTTAGCAACTTGGTATGCCATAGGGGCATATGGGACCAAAGCTGCCAGGAAAAGCAGGGCACTGCTATGCCAAGGTGAGCCAAAGATTCCAGGGCTCTGGACTCCATCTTGGTGACCTGTGCAAACTTTGGGAGTTGTCAGGCAGAGATGGATCGTTTGCCTTTCAGTAATTGGTGAGGGTGTTACCCTAAGTAGGCAGTCTCCACTTTAGTTTGGGAGAATTAGCTGGAGACAGAGTTTGAGAAGGGGTAGCTGGGATCGACAACCTATGTATATCAGGTGAAAACTCACATGAGCAGGCAGTTGTAGAGTTGAAAGGGATTTTTATTAAAGAAAGGGATTTTTATTAAAGAATTAATAAAAACAAGAACAATATCTCAAACAATGAGCATACTCACACGAAGCATACAAGAGCTGACTAAGAGAAAAGGGAGGAAGTTGGATAGGGTTTCAGGGATGGATGACAGTTACCAGTCTTGAAGGGACATCCAGGAAAAGCAGCGCTGAAGAGGAAAATGACCAGCATTTCCAGGAGCAAAAGAAAATCCCACAAACAAGTGGAGGTACATGCACAGATCCAAGAGACACACACCCTATGAATGGCCAAAGGACCAATATTTATACCCCAAAATGGGTCCTGAGGCACTATGAGGTAAGTTGGCAATTGATTGCTTTTCTGGGGTTCCAACAAAAATATGAGTTGTGAGGACCCAAAAGAATGCCTGGGCTGTTCTCTTTAATACTGATTGATTGCTGGGATGGATAGAAATAGGATGTAATGGTCTGCTCAGAGTACTGATTAAATCACCGTACAGTGACACAATGGAGATTAGTTAGCCCCAGTGTCCAGCCAGGCACACCTTAAGGTCAGGGGGAAAATTCAGCAGCCAACCGCCTTCCTGCCCAGGCTTGACACACCCGATGGATCCCAACACCTTCTGAGAAGCATCCATGTTGTAGGGAACAGTGTCTTGCTCTTATGCCAGGCTTTTGCCCCGTGCCTTTGTGGCACCCCTTAGCAGGATGAGGGGTCTGACTGCTTATAAGGGCATCTAGTAACTTTTGAAAGAATAGATGAAGTGCCAGTGGTGGCCCTTCTTCGCTTTCAGACTCTTGGCTAGATAGCCCCTTGATTTAATCTGTGAGCGATTAAAAGACAGGGGAGACAGAGTGACACTGGAGGAAGACTCGAGAGGAAGACTCTGGCTGAATTGAATAGGGCATGGAATAACTTGTTTTAAAGCATACTCCATGGCAGTGATGGCGGCAAAGAAACAACAACTTTCCACCACCATTGCATCTGCACAGTGTAGGCCAGCAGAACTGTCCCGGGGGTTAGAGGCCTGTTGGGAACTGGCCTGCAGGAGGAGGTGGATATGTTCGGGTAAGGTTTTTGATTTTAATGGTTTTATAATGTAATTTTATCTTGTCTGTTCTAAATTGTTAGATGCCTTGGCTGCTCATGTAAGGGCAAAGGCGGGATATAAATTTTGTTAATAATAATACCCCTCTGCGTGGCTTAACCCATGTCTCTACCAGTTCCCCATTTGACTAGAGCAATCCACAGCTGATGTCTTTTAAAAAATACACCTTTGATTTGCTCAGTATGGATATTTGGCATATTGTGCTTTAAATATTGTGAAATATAATATCCTTTAATAATGAAATCAAAACCATCGATATTCTACTGTTCTGAGTGGAGGAACATGTAACATAACACATATTTTTTCAGTCTTTTGCAAACAATGTTAAAGAAGTATTTTGAATGTACACATACTGTTCTATTCCTTGTTCAATGCATACAGTTATCATTGATGTATGTTTATTTCATGGTTGCATGCAAAACCCACAACAGTCATGTAGCATTTCCTTCCGCTGATCTTCCATATATTCACTCTGAGGATGACTTCATGCTGGTTCTTCTACCATATGGACACCATATAACCAGGAAGCGGGCCATCATTTAAATGGCCTTGTTGATAACACTGTTACATTCCATTCATGGTGATCAAGATGAGTCCATCATCTGCCCCTAGAGTGCAGGAATACTGCCAGTAAATACAGATGCTAAGGCCCAAAAACATGATCCAGTGCTTGTAGGGTTTAACAGGTCCATTGATTCCACTGCCGTCAAATTGCTCTTTGGCTCAGAATATCTCTGTATTTCTGAAAACTAATCCTACATGCCTATTATGCATTAAAATCGACATCAGTGAAACAGTAAATACTATGTATGCAATATGTGGGAGGGTGCTGTAACTCAGTGGCAGTGCATATGCACAAGATATTTATATCCCGCCTTTGCCCTTACATGAGCAGCCAAGGCATCTAACAATTTAATCTCTGATGTCTCCAATGAAAAGATCTCAAGAAGTACGTGTTGGGAAAAACCTATTTCTTCTGTCTTATACCCATGGTAGACAAAATGGAGCTAAATGGGCCATTGATCTGTCAATACAATACAAGGAGCTTCATATGCTGACATGTCTTTACGTAGAAGGGTTTCTATAAGGTTCCATAGAGTACTGTCTTTCATAGAATCATAGAATCATAGAGTTGGAAGGGGCCATACAGGCCATCTAGTCCAACCCCCAGCTTAATGCAGGATCAGCCAGCATCCCTGACAAGTGCTTGTCCAGCCTCTGCTTAAAGACTGCCAGTGAGGGGGAGCTCAACACCTCCCTAGGCAGCTGATTCCACTGTCGAACAACTCTTACTGTAATTTCCCCCCGCAATTTAAACCTATTATTGTGAGTCCTATCCTCTGCTGCCAACAGGAACAGCTCCCTGCCCTCCTCTAAGTGACAGCCCTTCAAATCCTTAAATAGAGCAATCATGTCCCCCCTCAACCTCCTCTTCTCCAGACTAAACATTCCCAACTCCCTCAGCCTTTCCTCATAGGGCTTGGTCTCCAGGCACCTGATCATCCTCGTTGCTGTCCTCTGCACCTGTACATTCTGTCCACATCCTTTTTGAAGTGAGGCCTCCGAAACTGCACACATTAGTTGAGGTGCAGCCTGACCAATGCAGTGTACAGCAGAACTATGACATCTTGTGATTTGGATGTTATGCCTCTGTTGAAGCACCCCATGATCGCATTAGCTTTTTTTGCCACTGCATCACACTGGCTGCTCATATTTAACTCACGGTCCACCCATACCCCAAGAACCTTTTCACTCAAGCTGCTGCCCAGAAGTGTATCCCCCATTCAGTATGCATGTCCCTCATTTCTGTTACCCAGATGTAGAACTTGCCACTTATCTTTGTTGAATTGCATCCTGTACACATCCTCCCACTTTTCCAGTGTGTTCAGATCTCACCATCTAGAATTGTGGGAATTGGTTTTCCTCTGGAGGTGGAGGTATCTGTATTTTGAGAAGCCATTTTCTCTCTCTCCGGCTGTGGTTAACTACTCTCCAACTCTGCTCAACTACCAGTTTTAGAGTGTAGGGTTTGTACTAACATATCCTTTTTCTTGGGCATCCCCTTACTGAAAGTATTCAACCACCCATGAAGACTTTCCTGCCAATGTTGCTTCCAGGGTGGTCTCTCTCTCTCTCTCTCTCTCTCTCTCTCTCTCTCTCTCTCTCTCTCTCTCTCTCTCTCTCTCTCTCTCTTAATCTCTCTCTCTCTCTCTCCCTCTCTCTCTCTGTCTCTCTCTCTCTGTCTCTCTCTCTCTCTGTCTCTCTCTCTCTCTCTCTCTGTCTCTCTCTCTGTCTCAGCTGAACAGCATGAGAAAAAAGCTCAGATGTCCTGCAAGTGTTTTTTGTGAAGATTGAGTACAAAGTAAGAGGCAACTGAAGGTACATTGAATCATGAACGGTGATCCGCTTGTTCTTTTTAAAAAATTTGATTGCAGCCCAACCATTAAGCTTACAAATGCAGCATCTAATATTGACATGGGATCTTGCTGAAGACAGCAGACTGTACCCATTATCAGTCATATAGCTTTCTTGTTTTAGCCTGTTAACTTTCCTGAACCAAGACACATCGTCTGCTGTGAGCCCAGGGTTGCTTGAGTTTCCAGTTGCTTGTGGAAGTTTCTGCTCTTCTTCCCCAAACATAAGAAGTAACAGACCTTTAAGTGTGTGTTGAAAAGAGGGGGAAAGTTCCTGTCTGCTTCAGGATTCCCTTGGGTTCTTAATTTTAGGAAGCAGATCAATCATTGGTATCAGCAGAATTTTACAACTGCACACCAGTGAGAGATGTGACAGCACAGCAGTGGATCCTGAGTAGCTGGAAATAATGATGCACATCGGGTTTACGACCAGTTATGGTTACTTCAGCTGTGACTATAGTCTTGAAAATAGCAATCATGGTATAAAACAGGCCTGGTCAGTTCCATGAAAACATTTTTTCAGTGGCTCAGTGTAACTGACTGGATTTAAAATTTAAGGGTCAAACAACAATTAAATTAAAAGGACAAATTGTTTTGGGTCATTATTATCATTATCATATATTCTAATAGTGAAGTCAGCCAAATCTGAGGATACTTAAATCTGGTTATTAGTCAATATCAATATCAATATCTTTACTTTATTGGCATAAAATAAATATATACATATTTAGGTAGAAAGAAGGTTTTAAAACTAAAGTGGGACTCTTACTTAAAATCACAAACGTTGATTAGAGTAATTTAAAATAAGTCCCAGGAAGTTATTAGTCATGAATGGACAAAACAGATCTTTCTACAAAGCTGAAAATGCCCCAGGCTTGCAGAAAAATTAAAAAAAAAATACATTAAGGGGATAAAAAAAACCCCAAATGATAAAAGGAACACCTGTAGCTTTAAGAAACAGAAGCCCTTCAGTGGCCGGTGCTAGGCAACCAAAGCATCCCAGGCTTGGTTTTCCTGAGTAAAAGGAGGAGAGAATTGTAAGCTTCTTTGGTCTCCACTCCCCACTGTGGAGAAAGATGGGGTATAAATGAAGTAAATCAATAATAAATACAGCTGAAGATGGGAGGCAGATAAAAGGTAGGTTGGTGAAGGCTGAGAAGGAAGGCAGGGAAAGGGGAGAGAATATGGGGGTTGCCAGGGGAAGGGCAAGAGGAAATAGTATGGGGAAAGAAATAAGGGAGAAAGTGAGGTGCCACCCCACAAGTCCTTGAGGGTTTCACTACAATGCACTGGCCTGCCCAATGGCCACACAACTGGGCCACAGTCTTCCTAGGTGGAGGCTTCTGGGGAGGGGGTGGGAGGAAAAGCTTGAGACAGAGGGGCAGATCAAGGTAGGTTGGCTATTGGGTGGGAAGGAAATAGGGATGCCAACTCCAGGTTAGGAACCTCTTGGAGATTTGAGAGCCTGGTGAGGGTGAGGTTTGAGGAGGGGATCAACCTCAGATAATGCCATAGACTCCATCCTCCAAAGCAACGATTTTCTCCAGAACAACTAGGGTTGCCAATCTCTGAGGGGTAGTTGGACATCACCCGTAACAACTACTGCTTTCCAGATGACAGAGATCAGTTCCCCTGGAAAAAATGGCTGGTTTGGAAGGTGGTCCTATAGCTCAGCAGTGGTTAACAATTCTGAAACCACTTACTATTACTAATTAGGACCACTTATGGCTGTACTTTATAATTGCCAACCTCCAAGTGGGGATTAGAGTTCTCCTGGAATTAAAACTGACCTGCAGACTACAGATTAGGGCTGTCGATTCGGTTCATCCTGAACCGAAAAACAGCTGAATTTTCCCCGATTCGGCGGTTTCTACGTCGGATAGAACCAAAGTCAAAAAAGGAGGGGAAAATGACGAGCTGAACTCAGCGAGTTCAGGCAGACACCGAGTAAATTCATACAAATTTGGTGCCCCCGTAGGAGCATTCTCCCATGGCCAATCGGTGGCCAAGCTGGGTCTTCTCCTGGCCAATCAGTTGCGGGTGAATGCGTGAGCCCGGCCACTGTGTGGGCCAGGGAGAGAAAGAAAGAGCATCTGTGTGGTTGGGAGAGAGAGATCCCTGTGGGGGTGGGGTGCACATTTTTTTGTCGGCTTGCCTTTCAGTCAGACCCCCAGGCCAGGGTAATGGTACGGCCCAACTGCCGAGGCAACCAAACCCCCGGGCCAGGGTAATGGTATGGCTCAACTGCCGAGGCAACCAGACCCCCAGGCCGGGGTAATGGTACAGCCCAACTACTGAGGCAACCACAACGGCTTTCTCCCAACTGCCGAGGCAGCCAGACCCCCAGGCCGGGGTAATGGTACGGCCCAACTGCCGAGACCCTTCTTCCAAGAACCCCCAAGTTTTGTAAAGATTGGGTCAGAGGGTTCCGAGATATGGGGCCCGGAAGGGGTCCCCCCCAAATCGCCCACAGGAATAAAGACACTTAAAGCACATTGGCGGCATTCTGTGGCTCCAGGGGGGGGCAATTTTGGAGATAGAGGGTCTCGGCAGTTGGGCCATACCATTACCCCAGCCTGGGGGTCTGGCTGCCTCGGCAGTTGGGAGAAGGCCATTTTGGTTGCCTCGGCAGTTGGGCCATACCATTACCCTGGCCTGGGGGTCTGGTTGCCTCGGCAGTTGGGCCGTACCATTACCCCGGCCCGGGGGTCTGACTGAAAGGCAAGCCAACAAAAAAAATGTGCACACATACCCCTCCACGGGGATCTCTCTCACACACACACACTCACACACACACAGAGACACTCTTTCTTTCAATCCCCGGGCTGCGCAGCGGCCAGGCTCACGCCCAAAACCCTCTGACTCCGAATCTCATGCCGAATTGCACCGATCCGAATCGGGGGAGTTCGGACTTTGGCATTTCCCAAATTAAAACAGGCCGAATTTTGCCAAATCCAAATTTTACCGATTTTTTTTTTCAACAGCCCTACTACAGATGCCCTGGAGAAAAAGACAGCTTCAGAGGGTGAACTTTATGTATCACATCCCTGTTTCCTTCCTTCCTCAAACCCCACCTTCCCCAGGCTCCACCACCCCCAAATCTCCAGAAATTTTCTACGCTGGTGTTGGCAACCCTATTCTACTTTTATCCTTTTCATATCTGTTGCTTCTTTACAGTAACCTTCCCTGATGTCTGACAGCGCAACCAATAAATATTATAAGCAAGATTTCACCAAACCACATGATGCTCATTGCTCCTCTTGACATTTGGGGCAGACAATTTTTTCATTTCTTTATATATTTCATTTCTACTCTGCCTTTCTTTGATTCAAATGAAGAATTGCTTTGCAAGGATTGTCATTCCGTTATAATCAAAATCTCTGTTTCTAGGGCTGCGATTTAGGCTTTTAATTTTAAGTGCTTATCCATTGGTTTGCATTATTAAAGTGAGAGTCTCCACATTTATGTTGAACCCTGCTGTGGAACATTAGGAATGTGGTAATATTCCCCTGCAGAAATAAGTGTAAATTCAAGATAGCTCTTCAGGGGCAGAAGAAAAGCTTTTATCCACTTTCTCATTCTTTCTTAGTAGTTTTAATTTGTTCGAGACCGGAGCTAAGCGAGGCCTTGCTTGGATTCCAAGAAAAATATTCACCTTGTTGCCCTGGATTACAATACAATGATTACAAAATCAATGGCCAATAAGTGTTTTCAGTATTAATATCTTGCCTTGTTAGAAGTATAACATGCATGGATCACAAGATATTTTGTGTTTTCTCATGCTTGTAAAGCAAACCAGCATTTTGTTCAGTGGAAACAGGACCAGATCTTCCTGCCTACTCTCATCTGTACTTTTCAAGCCTTCCAGCTATAATTATTGGAGCCTTGATTCATTAATACTTCTGCCAAATACATGAGGTAAGGAACATAATTACAGCTCAAGACCTTGTCTTATATCATTAGCCAGAGCTCTGCTGTTTGTGCCCACAACGATGCAAGTGAAGAATTGCTTTTTAGGTGCTGTCATGACTAAGAAGGCCATTGTAATCAAAATCCTTATTCTTGATTTATGTCTGTGATTTGGACCCTTAATTTTGGGTGCTTACCAGTTGGTTTCCATGATTATAATGACCGCCCCTACATTTCAACCCAAAGGCCCCTGTTAGTTTCTTGATAGCTTTCTGAATGGACTTCTCTTATTGTTCAGGTTTTCTCTCGTCTCGGGTTATTAATTACTATGGCTGTGATGAGCTTTGATTTATTTAAATCAAAGCAGGTCTATCTGGCTTCAGTTACCCTCAGTTTAGCTTCCCATAGATGTTGTTAGAAGTCTTTCTGATACAAAGCACATCTGGTTTTGATCAAGAACATCTGGGAATGCATGGCACCAGTCAGCTCCAAAAACATCCACAGCTTACCATGCATCAATAGATGCATACATATTTTGTCTATGGCGCTAATAAAACGGAACTGATTAAACATATGCAAGAGCACAGGAAATTCTCAAGACTAGGCTCCAGAGGCACAATCCTTCACATAAGTAAGCTCATTTAGAAGTAAGTTGAAATTGTGTGCTGAAAAGGGATTTTTCAATGCTAAATTCATTCTGTGGAAGTAAGATGTATTGAAATTAATGGGATTTCCTTCTTGCTGCCATATCGTTTATTCAGGATTAGAGTGGCATTCTCTTCACCAATCCTTAGGACATAGAGCTATTTCCAACACTACTTTTTGTGTTTTTTAAAAACATGGCTAAGGAAGTACCCAAAAGATAATTTAAGTATATCGGACATTTGGCCAATCAGTGTCTGTTAGTCAAAGACTTGTCTGAGAAGAGAGTGTTGGAAACAGCTGGATCTAGAACTCATGGTATATGTTCTGTTGCCCCTTGAGGTAAGTTACTTGAGGCTGAACAAATTGTACTTCCCTTGCAGGTTATTTAAATTTTATGTATGGCCATTATGTGCCACTTTATGGGTCCGAAGCCCCCAATACAAAAATAAAATAATAAAATAAAACAAAACAGCAAAAAAAAAAATCTCTGTGTGATCCTCATTGACGAGGCTGCCCAACAGACCCCAGGCGAAGAGACCTTTGGTTTAGCTCTTTGGCCCACCCAGGTTTTAATACCTGGAAGGAGAGGAACACAAACTTAGCCCAGATGGAACTGAACTGCTGCTAGCTAGCTGCCAGCAAGGTCTTCCTCACTCCCCTCTTCCCCCCACCCCACTGCACAGTTCTGTTTACTCCACCTCTTTGGTTCCTCGCTGCTTGGCCTGTCTCTTTGCCCTGGGCAACAGCCAAATTTTGGCTTTATCTGCTTGGCAGTCTTGATACTTTTCTGAACGCTCCTCAGCTTTCTCTCCTATTCCTTTCTCTGCGCCTACCCTCCCGCTCTCCTGCCTGGACCTCTTGCAAGCTTTGCCACTGCAATTCCTTCCAAGATCCACTTTTATTCTACAGGATTCCTGTATTCACAACCGTTTGCTCCTAGTGGCCCACATTCCAATGCTGACAGTGACACGGAACACAGGCTTCAAAAAATATCATGAACAAGAGTGACAGATGGCAGGAATTCTTGGCACCTTAGTAATCAGAAAAGGTTTAGCTGCTATCCACAGCAATTGCTGCCACCTCCTGTTAGCTGCATACATGTATATATGTGCATTTGACATACTCCATGCAGTCTCATACTTAGGGAAGTATCGTGAGGAAATAAAATACCTACATGCGTGTATGAACCTGCTTGGAGATGTAGGCTGGGATTTAGGAAAACAAGATATAAGAAACTAACCATGTGATCACAACTAAATATTAAGGCCACAGCTGCTGGCGAAACGTCAGGAAAGAAAATACCAAGACCACGGTTACACAGCCCGGATAACCTACGAGAACCAATTAAGACCACTGTTCAATTCAGTTTTTATTGCATATGGCCAATGGCCATTGCAAAAAAATAAACAAAAAATAAAACACAGCAAAACCAAGTGACAATCATTAATCAAAACTACATTTTAATAACAAATTTAAATCTTTATGGGTATGTTTCTCTAACCTTCTGGATCTTATCAAAATATAGCACATAAAACATTATTAAATAGTTAACATTCAGAGTTATCTTGGCCTTACCTAACATGAAATAAACAACAAAACTATTCAAGCCAAAAATTGACTCTGCCGTTAACGCATGGCAACGTTTGAATTTTTTTTGTCCTTCCTCTGTTGCATGCCTTTTGATCACGCATTCAAAAAATTGAATGCATGGACTAACAAGGCTCGCCGCCGCTCTGTCTCTGTGGGTGGAGGCGGGTGGAGGCGGTGGCAACAAGATGTGCTGACATTGGCACACATGTGCTCTTCAGGCCGGGCTGTTGAGTAGAGAGGGGGGGAGATGCAGATGGAGGAGGGTGTGGGAGTGGAGAGAGAGGGGGAAAGAGAGGCACAGGGTCTGGGGGGCAGAAAGGGCAGTCGTTGCTGCTACTGTCAGGGCTGGGCAGTCGACCCGGGCAGCGAAAACACACCGGCAAATGCTGGGAACTGTCGCAAACCTTCCATTTAAATCATGACAAAGCTGCAATAGGAAACCCCGGAAATGTATCAATAGGAGGTGGGTTGATCACGCACTCAGGAGAAGGACATGTGTTTTAACTTTAAGGATTTGCTACATTCGCAAGACAATTGCCAGACAAAATGGCCATGCTTTATCAACCTCGGTAAGATGAGAGAAACCCCAAAAGTGAGATCTCAGGCCTGTTAGACTAATATTGAAATATATGCTTGCGGGATGGCTTGCTGGAGCTCTCTTCAGTTTATGCCAATGGTTAAACATGGCTTTATGTGCACATGCCCTCAAGGAAGGAAGACCCAGTTCCTCTCTCAACAAGGCGGCTGGGGCATTTGGAGGAAGAGCTAGAACCTTTTTCATGAAGAAGCTTCGGATTCTCTCCAACTTAGATAGTAAAGCATCATTCCATCCCCAAACCTCAGCACCATATAGGAGTTGGGCAAACACCTTGCTATGAAAATGTTTTATTGCTGGGTCGATAAGCCCTCTTTAGTGTGGTAGAATTTTAAGATGACACCCATTGTCTGAAGGGCTGTTGCTTTTATGATTTCCAGAAGGGCCTGCCAAGAAAGTGTATCCCTGGATACTTAAAGTTTCGGCATTGTTTGACAAGGAAATCGTTGATGGCTCTTGGTTTTAGAATAATTGATGGTTAATAGTTCTTTGCAGTAGTCACTGAGTCTGGACAGCATTCTTCTCAGCCCGATATGAGTTACTGACAACAAGACCATGTCATCTGCACATAGAAGGGCTGATATTTTTCTTGAGCCAGGGTGAGGGGGAAAGAGGTCAGCACCTAAAAGCCTCTTGTTGATATCATTAATATAGAGACTGAAAGGGGGGGGGGATACAGCCCTGTTTCACCCCTCTAACTACAGCAATGCTATCTGTGAAGGAACCTGAAATTCTGACTCTAATTTTGGAAGATAGATTACAATGAAGTTTGATGTTTTGTGGCTCTTGAAAATGCAAAACAGAGGAAATTATAATGAAAGATGCAGGCTGAAATTTTAAATGATATTACATATGTATTATGTTCCATTTTTATTATGCGTTTTTTCAATATGAAAGACAAGAATGAGAAATTCATAAAACGGCAACAGTGCTATAAAGATAAAAATTTGCATAATTTTTCTCCCTAGCTACTTCTTTCCAGAAAGTCTCTCATTTTCTAAATAATCTGGTAGAAGGAGAGTTCATTAAATAAATGATTCAAAAAGAAAAGAAATCTGAAAAGGTAGTAATTCTTTAGTCATTTAAAACGTTCATGAACTGTTGGGTGGTGGCCGTATAACTATGGGAAAATTTACCAATGGGAACCCGCAAGGACTTGTGGGATGAATCTCTTTTCCCCTTCCCCACCGTTTGCTCTTTTCCTTTCCTGAAAGCCCCCATAGCTTCTCCCTTTTTCCTGCTTCCTTCTTCTCCCCTTCCTCCTACCTACCCAATAGCCTACCTACATTTATCTGCCCCTTTGTCTCCAGGTTTCCTTCTCCTCCTCCCCCAACAGCCTCTACTGAAGAAAACTATGGTGCAGTTGTGTGGTGCTGGCCTGGCCGCTGGGCATGGCCCACTTGCATCATAGGGAACCCTTGAGGACTTGTGGGGGGCACTTCCCTTTCCCCTTATCCCCCTCCCCACACTATTTCTTCTTTCCCTCCTCGTGTCATCCTCCATATTGTCTCCCTTTCCCTGCCTCATTCTCACCTTCTCAGCCATTCACCAACCTACCTTTTATCTGCCTCCCACCTTCAGGTATATTTATTATTGATTCACTTCATTTATACCCCGCCTTTCTCCACAGTTGGGACCAAAGCAGCTTATGTTATTCTCCTCACAACTCTATGAGGTAGGTTAGGCTGAAAGCATGTGACTGGCCCCAAATCACCCAGTGAGCGTCCAAGGCAAGATGGGGATTTGAAGCTGGGTCTTCCAGACTCTACTCTGAAGCTTTAAGTCCTACACCACACTGGCTTTCATTATGTGGCTGCTGTGGAAAACAAAAGCCGCCAGGCCCAGGTGAGTCACACAAGCCAGGTGGTATCAAGTCACCCAGTGATAGCTGTCGAGCCTGATCTCAATGAGTCTTTCCTCAAAGGCCAAAATAACCCTGGAAAGGACCTTGCCCTCTTCCCCTGGCCTTTACTAACAGAAACCAAGCTCTGAATGCTGTGGTTGCCTAGCAGTGGACACTGGGGGAATCTGTTTGTTAAAGCTACAGGTACTCCTTTTATCATTTGGGGTGATTTTTGAAGATTTTATATTTTTCTGGGGCATTGTTCAGGTTTGTAGTAAGATCTGTTCTTGCTTGTTCACAGCTCCAATGATTGGATTTAAATATCTTCAGATTTGGCTGCTATTAAAATATACAAGCGGGGACTCTCGAGAAGCTTGCAGGAGCAGCTATCCCATTCCCCCCACCTTTGCTTCCTCCCCTCTCCCCCTACTTCTCTCAGTCTTTCTCTTTCTCCCTCCTGCCACCCCTTTTCATACTCTCTCTCTCCTACATGCCTGTCACTTTCTCTCTCTTTATGCCCCCCATCACCCTCCCGGCCTTCCACCGGCTTCCTCCCACAGCAGCAGCAGTCACCCACCTGCTTCCTCTCATTAATGAAATAGACATGAACAACTGTAATGCCCAGATATAAGGGCTGGTATAAAATACTATGTACTCATATGCACACACATGGAAGCTTTGGGGAAGTTGGCATCCAGAAGCCTTTGAGCCAGAAAATCGTGCACTGTGCTTGGTACTGCCAGTCACCAGTGGAGAGGGCTGTCTCTGAATTACCTCTGTCCTTAGGAATGTGTTTTCTACTTCCTAACTCACGAGATCAAGCATTCGCTCAGTGAACGCCTTTGGGCAATATCTATAGGCTATGCTAATTAGAGTGGAGTAGACACCTAATGTGTATTGGTGCTTCTGTGTATCAATCTGCTTGTCAGCAGCTATGGGCCTGCCCCATCCGAATGCATAAATGATACTGACTTTCCTCTGGTGAGTAACCTTGCATCTTATCATTGGTTATTTCACCCAGGTCTGTGTTTAGCTAAATGAAGAACTGTTGCTTTAACTTAGCCTCCTCCTTGTTGTCTATCATTGGACTCTATAAGACAACCAAGTAGGGCTGTCAATTCGGTTCGGCCCAAACTTAAAAACAGCCGAATTTCCCCTGATTCGGCGGCTTTTAGTTCAGGACGAACCAAACTCAAAAATGGCGGGAAACCGGGGAGCCGAATTCAGCGAGTTCGGGAGTTCATGAATAAATTCGGCAAATTCGAGGCCGTCAGTAAGCAGCATAACCGTCAGTAAGCAGCATTCTCCTCCCCCGGCCAATCGGTGGCCAAGCTAGGTCTTCTTCTGGCCAATCAGTCAGGATTGAGTTCTGGAGGAATCAGCTGATGAGCGGCCGGGCTGGGGAGAGAGAGAGAGTGAGAGAAATCCTCGTGTGTGTGGTGGGGTGCTTGTGCACATTCGCTCCTTTCCGTGGCTGCAGGGGGTGCATTTGTGGGGGTAAAGACCCCAAACTTTCAGTGGAGCTTCAGACAAGCCTTCTTAAGAGACCCCCCAAATTTTGTAAATATTGGATCAGGGGGTCTCGAGATATGGGGTCCCCTTTTCTCTTTTCGTGGCTGCAGGGGGCACATTTTTAGGGGTACGGACCCCAAACTTTCAGCGGAGCTTTAGACGAGCCTTCTTAAGAGACCCCCCAAGATTTGTAGACTTTGGGTCAGGGGGTCCCGAGATATGGGCTCCACCCCTTTTCCCTCCCCCTTTTTCCATTTCTGTGGCTGCAGGGGGTGCTTTTTTGGGGGTGCAGTCCCCAAACCTTCAGGATATGTTCAGACGAGCCTTCTTAAGAGACCACCCAAGTTTTGTAAAGATGGGTTCAGTGGGGGCAGAAATATCGGCTCCCCCCTTTTCTCTTTCCGTGGCTGCAGGGGGCGCATTTTTGGGGGTACAGACCCCAAACTTTCAGCGGAGCTTCAGACAAGCCTTCTTAAGAGACCCCCCAAGTTTTGTAAACATTGGGTCAGGGGGTCCCAAGATATGGGCTTTCCCCTTTTCCCTTTTCCATATTGGGATGAATGGATCACCCGATCCTGTATGCATCTCCAGAGCAAAACGTCCTGTGCTTAAATTGAATCGTCTTGGATTACCCAGTCCTCCTCCCAGCCCCTCCTGATGGAACAGAAGACAGCCACAGTAAGACCCCTTTGGGGGCTTTAATCTATACTTTTTCTCCTGTGTGTGTGTGTGTGGGGGGGGGAAAGCAGAGTCTGTGTGTTTGTGTGGGGAGGGAGCAGTTTCTGTGTGTGGGGGGAAGCCAAAGGGGGCTTTCGCCCGTTCTGCCTGGGGGTGTGTGCCCCCTCGAGTCTCTCTCTCCCTGGTTTGAGGGGGGGCTTCAGTGTGTCCTCAGGTTTTCCCTCATTCATAAGATTGGTTAGGTCTATTTTGATACTTGCTCAAAACTGGTTTTCAAATGGTGACTTAAAGAATGCATTTTCCTGGTCCCAGTCCGATGCAAAAGGGGAAATTCCACCCCTTCCTGCTCCTTATGCATAGCTAGCTGCCTCTGTCCCTTTCCATGCTTTGCACGGTTGCAAAGGTGTTGCTTTGCAGGGTTGTGTTGCTTTGCAGTTGTGTTGCTTTGCAAACTTCTTAGCACCTGCCCCACCCTTTGCATGTTTGCAAAGGTGTTGCTTTGCAGTTGTGTTGCTTTGCAGTGTTGCTTTGCAGTTGTGTTGCTTTGCAAACTTCTTAGCACCTGCCTCGCCCTTTGCATGTTTGCAAAGGTGTTGCTTTGCAGTTGTGTTGCTTTGCAGTATTGCTTTCCAGTTGTGTTGCTTTGCAAACTTCTTAGCACCTGCCCCGCCCTTGCTCTCATCAGCTGTTTGTCGGGGCTGGGAGCTTTGTTTGTGGGTGGCAAGCTCTGCTCAGAGATGCACATTAAGGGTGGGGGAACCCCTTTCGGGGCCCATATCTCAGCCCCCCCTGACCCAATCTTTACAAAACATGGGGGGTCTGGCAAGAAGGGTCCTTTGAAGCTCCGGCGAAAGTTTGGGACCTCTACCACCAAAAATGCCCCCCAGAGCCGCGGAAAGGCGCGGTTGTGTTTTTAATGGCTTTATTCAGCCGAATTTTTCCCCGAACTTTGAATTCCCGCCGAATTGCACGGACCCGAACTGGGGGAGTTCGGACTTCGGCATATCCCGAATCTAAACGGGCCAAATTCAGCCGAATCCAAACTATACCGAATTTTTTTTAATTCAACAGCCCTACAACCAGGCACTTCACAACTAAATTCCAAACTGGGTGGAGAGATATAGTCTGACGGAACAGTGATAACATTAATCAGTATGAAGTGCTGGTACACTAACATTAACAGTGATAGGAAACGGCAGAATAGAAATACATGGATAAATAGTAAGGTGTTATGCTATTCTCTGTCTTAAGTATTACCAGTTTTCCATTGAAGAAGAAAATGAAGTCACAATTTTTATTTGTTTAGGTATTTTAATCCTGTTTCCCTCCCCACAGGGGAGTGGCTTGCAAAGAAACACAAACCTATAATTTAGAACAACCAAAAAAAATTATGCACGGTATGGAGAGAGTGGACAGAAAGGATCTTTTCTCCCTTTCTCTTAATTCCAGAATGCGGGGTCATCTGTTGAAGCTGGAGGGAGACCAAGGTCCATCAAGTCCAGCTGTCTGTTCACACAGTGGCCAACCACGTGCCTCTAGGAAGCCCACAAACAAGATGACTGCAGCAGCATTATCCTGCCTGTGTTCCACAGTATTTAATATAATAGGCATGCTCCTCTTATCCTGGAGAGAATAGGAATGCATCATGACTAGTATTCATTTTACTAGTAGCCATGAATAGCCCTCTTCTCCATGAACATGTCCACTCCTCTCTTAAAGCCTTCCAAGATGGCAGTCATCCCCCATCCTGGGGCAGGGAGTTCCACAAATTAACTATGCATTGTGTGAAGAAATACTTCCTTTTATCTGTTTTGAAACTCTCACCCTCCAGCTTCAACTTTGTAGTTACACCTGCCATGACTGCCAATTTTACACAGCGGTCTTTGATTCAAGAATTTGCCAAAAACCTTTTTAGAGGGCCAGGTATATAATGCCAGTTGTCCACAGAAGCCAGGCTTGTACTTAATAATTCCGTGATTAATGTGCTTAATATTTAGACTTCAATATCTGTTTTAATAACATTTTCCATCAATGTAACCAAGAAAAAATGTAAAAACTGCAGCCTTTCTGAGCTTAAAAAACAACAGCTCTTTACCGCTAGCCAGGAACAATTTAAATCACTAGGGATGTGCACCTGGAAAATAATCAGTATTTTTTTAGATTTTGGGAACAGGTTTCATACTGGCACGTTGGAGTATTCAGGTCTCCACATAACATTTTGGCATTTTGATTCAGGTTTGTTTGTTTAATTCTGAAAATGTTCAAGCCCATTAATCCCTACGGGGTGAGTCTTTCCAGGTGGCTGGTTTCTGAAAGTTGCAGTTTCTGATGTTAGACCTACAGGGTTGTTGTGAGGATAAATGGAGGAGAACATTGGGTCCCCATTGAGGTATAAATGAGGCAAATAAATAAATTGGAACTCTGGCCCCAGATCTTCCCAGATCTTCCTTGAAATATTTGAGACCTGGATACTGGTATTCCAAGAATCCTGAATAACTGCTCTAGATACCCAAATATACAAAAAGAAAACCTCCAACAATGATAAGGTATCAAATTTATTTAATACAGTCCAAGACCAATAAAATAAGATCCATATAATAATTCAGACTTCCAGTATCAAATAACTTGTGAGAAAAGAAACATTTTAAAACTATAAACAAACATTTTAAAATTATAAACAATGATAAGGTATTTTTGGGATATATGTTTGGACCAGAAATATGCGACTACACATACCTACTTTTCACAGCAGAAGAATGGGCTTGTGGTATGATCTTGAGTCTATTAATTATCCCAACAAAGCTCCAACATGGTATTCCCCAGTCTCTATAGATGTTTACTATGAATTTCCAGAGTTATTTCTGCTAGCTGTAAGCTAATTCAAATTCTTGATTTTTTTAAAGTGGGATACTGAGCGAATGAGATTGGAGCCAGTACATGAACGTAACAAGAGATGCTGGATACCTTTGATCTGAAAATGCATAGTTCATAAAGAATGGAAATAATTATATTGCTTGTTTGTTCATAAATAGTGTAGATAAGCACATTATTATAATATGGCCTGGCATTTTGACATTTAATACTATTTATGTGCCCCTTATCAGATCCTTGCTTATGATAAAGCAACTTAATGGCAGCTTCAATATCTGTAATTGCTGGGGCAAGCATAGCATTAGGCAGAAAACTATAATTATCAATTCTCTGAAGGAGACAACCCTGAAGACTACAGAGCTCAAGTGTGCCACATCTAAACTACTTAAATATAGGCCTCAACTGCTCCTTCATAAGATTGCTCTCTTATGGCTAGACGACATTAGCCCTATTACTTTCATTTCTTCCCATCTATTTACAATTCAGAATTCTTCTGGAGATTCCAGCTGTTGTCAGAAGAAACCCTTTGCCAAAATATCTAGGGATATAATCACTCAAACACGCTCCTCAGATACAAAAAACATCCTTCTCTCTAAGCTTTTGTGTAATTTGATTGCTGATGATGCTTGGTGAATGGTTGGGTGGCTATTGGCTCTGGCGAGCCATAGTAATTTTTGATGCATCCGAGCTGCTTGCCTGGGTAGGGGGTGATGGAGAACACTTAGAAGTTTGCATTGTTCAGAGAATGAGAAAGATATGTAGGGTTGTTTTATCAGGAGCAGACTTGGTAGGGTTTGGGGAGGGGAGGGACTTCAATGCCATAGAGTCCGATTGCCAAAGCGGCCATTTTCTCCAGGTGACCTGATCTCTATTGGCTGGAGATCAGTTGTAATAGCAGGAGATCTCTGGCTACTACCTGGAGGTTGGCAACCCTAATCATGAAGTAAGGATTAGTTTTTAATTATGTAGTATGAGGCTGTATATTCATGCAATGTTTAAAAAAAAATTGTAAATGAATTCCATTAATCCATTTACAATGTCATGCTCTTCCAGAGGTTTCTGTAAGATTATTTTGGCCAGTTTTTCTATCTAGAAGATATTATCACAGATGCTTGGTTCTGCAGTTCTCAAAACTCTTCTTCACAGCAAAATTGTTATAAAATAAGCATACAGAGAAAAAAGACCTTAATTCCATTGTTCCTTTGTAAATCTACAAACACAGAATCAACCCCTTACCTCTTAAGTGCTAAATTTCAAGAAGTTCAATGAATAGAAGATTGTCTGGAGTGGAATAGATCTGCACAAGGAGCTAAGTGTGAGGAGGGAGGGGCAAGCATTAAAAAGGAAAGTGAAACCTTTTGAGCAGAATACTCCATAAATCTTGGGATCTTTGTGTGTATAGCCTGAGGTTTATTATTCTGGGGGACAAAATTTATAACAGCAGCAGGCTGTAAGAGACCCAGTTTGGGAATATTTTAATGAAGTTCCTTTACCTATGGGTAAGGCATGCATCCACGCGAAATGCAAACACTGCAACAATGAAATGTAAGGCCTGGTGGCCCAAATGAAACTGGAGATAGTTCATCTTGCAAAAAGTTCATAATTATCTGTCTATGTATTTCTACTAGTATAACCAAATCTGTAATTGTTTGATATAACTGTAAAACTAATTTGAAAAGTTATTATTCTAATGAATAATGAAATCTTCATCTGGTTGTAAATATTAAGATTCTACCATCAAGAATGAGACAGAGCATTCCTGAAGGGGCCCCCCCGAAGCTCCTTAGGAGCTAGTGTGACCCTGTGCCGGCATCGGTACCACCTTATCACGGAATAAGGTGGCACCTACTTCGGCACAGGGACAAACATGACGGCATCCAGGAGCCACAGGCTCCCGCTGCCAGCACAGCCACGGCAGCATCCCAGTGTGGGGGGAGTGTTCCTGGGGGCGGAGCTGCCTTTGGGAAGCTTCCTAACCCTGTTGCCCCAGGAACAGCCCCTAGAGCTGCAGTGTGGCTGCACCACCTTTTTTGTTAGGGCAGCCATGCTTTGTGCAATGGGGCATCCCCCCCTTTTTTATAATTCTTTTTTTGTCTCCACAGCTGCCGGGAACCCCCTGAGGAGGTGGCATGGCTGCGCCGCTTCCAGCTGCCATGGATCTACTCCCCCTTCAGGAATGGGCCCAAAATGTAGAAATAAGTGATTTAAATTGATTCGATTTAAATCAAATCTACCCAGATAGAAACTCAATAAAATGATCATCAAATTAGTTAAAGTTCCTTTTTGCAAACACATTTATGGGTGTTATATTCTCTCTCTCTCTCTCTCTCTCTCTCTCTCTCTCTCTCTCTCTCTCTCTCTCTCTCTCTCTCTCTGTCACATGCACACACATATATACATGCATATATGCATCCACACACACATATACATATATATCTGAAATTTACAAATTCCAAGAACATTCACTAAACCCACATAATAAAACTACATGTTAAATAAATGTATACTGTAACCGAATTATCTCTAAGAAGTGGAAATGTGTGAAACATGATAAACTGAGAGTCAATCAATCTTTAATTTACAGTCATTTGACCAGATCAAAATAGCATACAATCACCATAAAACAATATTGGTTGCTCAACAAATCCATAGGTAAAAATGATCGACACAATCCCAATAAAATCCCATTTCTGAAATGGACCATATTCTAACTTGTAAAAGGTTTATCTAATAGCATTTGCTATTTATAACTTGCATCTTTCCGTGTCTTATATATGGCAGCACAAAGTTCAGCCACACATCTCGAGATTAATGGGTTACTATCTTCCAAAAGTCGTTGAGTACGAATTTCATACCAACTGAGAGTGAATTTGGATCTGGCATGATCACAGCTTGAGGCTATGCTTGTGCATTCCCCACACTTCTCCCACCTCCTTTCACACATATGGAGCTTGACTCAAAAACGCCCTGGTTTGATCAAGCTCTAATGTACCGTGACATCCAAATGCAAGCAGTTCTGCAGACTGGATCTTGTTTACTTCCCACAGGCCAAAATTCTCATCCTTGTAGTTTAGATTCCTGGTTTGTGGAATGTATTCAAATTCCAATTTGCATTCAAACAGCCGAGCTAACTAGAGCTTGACCAGACCAAGGAGGTTTGGATCAAAATCCATGTGTGAGAGGAGAAGGGAGATTGGATGAGCGAGAGAAGTATGCAATAGGCAGTGTTCATGCATATCTCACTTTATTTTGGGGTGTTTTTTTTGTGGGATGTCTGAATGCAGATTAATAGTGCAATCCTAAAGACACTTCCTGAGAGTAAGCCCCATTGAGTAGAATACTGAGTAGATCTGTTTAGGTTAGTATTGTTAGTGACCTACATTTTTTACATGCAACACTGATCAACCGTCTGATCCTATAAATGACATATTCCTATAAATATCCATGGATACCGATAACTCTCAAATGATAACTTACCATGAGGTATATAGCAACTTGGAGAATTAGTGATTTGCATCATTTTGTCAGGCAGTAGAGAATTCACTATGTATCAGGTACAGATGTGTGCAAACTGGTTGTTTGTGTCTACTGGTCTTCAGTATCATATTCCACAGAAGAGAAGATAAAGAAAAACCTCGCTATTTCAAACTTCTGTTCAAGCTACAAGGTTAAATGATGTTCAGTATCTGGGGTCCAGACAGCCTCATATTGTGATAATACCATGTCCATATTCCTCCAGTTATATCTGTGAACTTAAACCGGGGTATGAAAACTGCAGTAGTACCATACAATAAAGCCAATTTTTATAAGAAGATCAAACTCAAGGGTGGCAAAAATGAGTATGAGGTGCACAGTCTTTCCTCCTTTCAAATATTATTGTTGTATGTATGACTCATTGGATTATATCCTTCTGTGGTTTTTGCACACAGAAGGAGCTAGCCAGCGGTGAATCAATGTGTTCCAGTATGTTCAATAGTCCAGTTTTTCAATGCTAGTCTAGCATTTCAGTAGGGTATGGGAGAGGCATGGATAACTCCCTGAATGCATAACGATGTCTTACAGTGGGTCATGCACCAGTATGCAGAAGTATCACAACATTCCCCATTAAAATAAAATAACTAAAACAAAAGTTTTAATGAGTTAAAATGAGAGTTTGTCTGAGACCCCCTTGCTTATTGCTAATCTTCAGATTTCTCCTCTTTGATAGAATGCCATGAGAAAACGAGTCTTCCTGACATTTCCCACTACAAGCACATGGTTTTTATCTGGGCTGTAACCACAAAAAAGAAAACCACGTGTTTATGGCTTCAGAACACCAAGGAGATAAACTATTCCCATTGAATTTGAGCTAGAGGAGAGACAATGTGAAAAGTCTAGATTTTCTTACGTCACGAAGTTCTCGCTATTATTATTAAGCTAGATCAAAGGGACCAGCCATGATTGACATGAAAGCAACACATATGTTGGGAGGAGGAAGAATACACCGAGAGGCAAGTATGGCCAAAAAATTGCAATTTAACTTTTCCAAGCAAAACAAAATACATTGAAATAAGTAACACTGGAGCCTGTGTCATAGCTAGGGTTGCCAGCTCCAGGTTGGGAAATACCTGGAGATTTTGTCGGTGGAGCCTGAGGATGGTGGGGTTTGGAGAGGGGAGGGACTTCAATGCCATAGAGTCCAATTGCCAGTTGACAAGAGAAAAACTGATAGGGACTCATGGATAATAAAGAGGAAACCATGTGTCCCCTTATTAAACACCTCTTGATTCTGAAATATTTTACAGTGCTAGTGTGTGTGTGTTAAGTGCCGTCAAATCGCTTCCGACTCTTGGCAACCCTATGACTCAGTGTCCTCCAAAATGTCCTATTCTTAACAGCCTTGCTCAGATCTTGCAAACTGAGGACCATGGCTTCCTTTATAGAGTCAATCCATCTTGATGGGTCTTACTCTTTTCCTGCTGCCTTCAACTTTTCCTAGCATGATTGCCTTTTCCAGTGACTCCTGTTTTCTCACACAGTGATAGTATGGTTCGCTAATTTTTCATTTCAAGAAGAGAACGCTTCAGAACTTGAAACAAAGTGTGGGAATGGGAATTTTAGTATTAGACTATTACATTAATTAGGATTAGACTGATTACATTGCTATTCTGAAACAGTTTGGGGAAAATGTATAAATACTCTGATTTATAAAAGCATTATTGCTGTTGTTGTTTATTCAACATTTCTTCCACCACGAAGATCAAGGCAGCATAGTTCTTCTCCATATGTCTCCCATCCCCATAAACCAGATCCAGTTTATTGTATATGGTGCCGTTGCCCTGGGAATTACTACTACTTTGATTGTCTCCAAAGCCAGAGCAGCATGTGGAAGGAACCTCCTCCTAAATGTTTTAATTTATCATGTGGTTAAGTACAATTTAAGCTCTGTGTAGACAACGGTGCTATTCAAGTTCTATAAATATCAGCCTTATACCTTATGGAAATGTCGGACGACTTCATGTACATCCAGAGTCTAGCAACGTATTTTATTACAGGATTCAGCAGACTTCAGGCTTGAGGAATCTACTTCTCCCCATATGCTTGAGAACTGCAAGCCAGAACCACTCACAAGATGGCTTCTCATGTAGGCAAAGCGAGCTCATCTAATCATAGCAACTTACTGTGTGTGTTATGTGCTGCACTGCTAGGATTTCACTACACACAGAATAACTGACTCTTTTCTCCTTTTTATTTCAGTGTAGCACTCTCTCAGTTCCTTAGTATGTAAGTCACACTTCCTTATCACATCAACTGTGCATTCCTATGTGGAGTGTGCTTTAGCAGAAGCCTACTAAAATTGAAGGGTTTAGACTAGAGTAACTCTGCATAGGATTTGACTGTGGCCCCCTAGAGGTGTGCCACAATTGTAATCCATTTGAGAAAAGGAAAACTGTAGCTGAACAAATCTGAACAATGTTTTTCTTGCTACTTCTACAATGCTTTGCCAAGGAGTTGTTACAGCCTCCCTACACAGGAGCCCCGTCCTGCACTGAATTTGAGCTTCCAGAACAGGTTGAATTTCATAGAATCATAGGGTTTGACTAGAACAAAATTCTATCTAGCCCATTCAGTGGTGAGACAAGGAAGATATGTGTTCAATTCAAGGATTTCATAAAAGAAACAATTTTAAAAATGTATATGGTTGTGATTATTTTCAGGCATTCACAAAAGCTAACTTGACAGTTGCGTTCATGTAGGGCAATGCATTCAAAAGTACAATTTACAGCATATGCAAATCTCTATTTCAGAACTTTGAAAGCTAAATCTTCTAAAGGGCGACCCTCTCTCCATAACTTACTATCTTGTTGAAAGCAATCTGTGAGATAAGAATTCCAGCCCACCCATTGCAGTGAATGATGACTCACAGTACTTTGAAACAACTGCAGTTACTAACTTCTACTGGTGATATTTAAATCAGATGTAGGGCGAAAATGCATGGTCGCTTTATCCTCCTTTAATCCCTGTTTTAGCCAGGATCGATCGCACATTAGGTGAAATGCATGCATTCGACCCTGGCTGAATCCTGGCTGAAACAGGGATTAAAGGAGGATAAAGCGAGCATGCGTTTTCGCCCGTAGTTAGTGAGGCTGATTGAACACTCTAAAAAGAAACACCCTGCGAACTATAAATCTGTGTATGATTATGTGTGTGCAACATACATACTCATGTTCAAATTAATGTCTTTGTCATTTTTCATACACAGACAGGTATAAACCTACCCTTTAATTCCCTCTTCAGGAAAGGTTTAAGGCAGAAGAACTGCCCCTAATGAAGGAAAACGAGGTTGCCAATGGGCTATTGACTTTGTAATGCTGATGGCATTTGCAGAAAATAATCAGCAGGCAAAACAGGGTGCTCAACTTGTCTCCCATCCCCTCATTCTTCCTTCCCAAAGCATTCCTGGCTGATCTCCCCTTGATGATTAACCAGTTTGCCTCTGAAATCAGTGGTGTGCATCACCTTGGTGAAAAAAGGATTACAGAGGGGAATCAGCGGGTACAGGCAGGGTGGGTTTGCGCTATTTTGCCATCTCACGCAAGCAGGGTGGCAGGAAATCAGCTGTCTTCCTAGCACTGGCTCTTTTCAGTTTCGAGGGCTGTGATTTGATTGATTGTGTTAGTTTGCTTTACATTTCTCTTCTCCCTTTTCTCTCTCCATTAGGTAAGGGTTTGTTCATTTGTGTGCTTCCACCTTCCTCCCCAACGGGTACCCAATGTAATGTGCATCATTTTCTTCTCCTCCATTTTATCCTCACAACAACCCGGTTACGCTGAGTTTGTGGGACTGGCCAAGTTCTCTCAGCCCACACGTGACAGGAAAGAGACAGGGAATAGCCAACCTCTGAAGAATGAACAAGGATCAAGTTTCTCAAATGATTCGGAATGGTGTGAGTAAATAGGTGGCCCTGTGTCAGCTGCCACGATAACCAGCAATATGGCGACATCTAAGAAAGCATGACATTGGATTTCACAGTTGCCATAGTAGTGTCATCGAACTCTGTCTCAGACCCCCAACTAAGGATGAAGGTATAAACCAATGAAGCGGGTCTAGCTCCAGAACAGGATTACGACTTCTGAGCAAGTCTGAGCTGGAAGGTGTATAGGAGTCATACTACCTCAGTGCTTCTCTCTGGCCTATTGTAGTAGAAATGTTTTGCTGCTTTGACTGGCTTGTTTCCCTCTAGTCCCCTCTATGGCCAGAGTTTGACAGTGGGGATCAGACTGCATTCTTGCCTGATCATGGGCTCACGCTCCTTTTACTGGTGGTTGGTGGCCAAATCACATATTTTCAGTAATAAAACAATGCAATGGTAAAGTGCAGTTTTTCCACAGCAATGGTTGTGCTAGATTTAAGAAAGGCATTTGATCTCCCAAAACTGCAGTCTCCTGCACTAGAAGCCTATTGTCTGGAACCGTCCTTGCATACTTATTTTTTAAAAAAAAAAAATCCTGGAATGAAATATATTGGGGGGGGGGGAGTCATTGCTTAAACAATAAGAAACCTGAACAAATGTGTTCCCCAGTTTTGCCCCACATGTTGGTCTCCTAACCATCAAACCATAATTGGAGCTATTGCATTATGAGAATAGCATAAGCAAACAGACACTTCTGAGCTTCATTAGGAATGATTTCTATCCAAAAATGTATCTGGAAGAGTGTGTAAAGAAGTGACTAAACATCTAGTTCCAGCATTGTTTCTAGGGTTGCCAGATCCCTCCTGTCCACCAGCGGAGGATGGGGAGGGATAGGGTTGCCAGATCCAGGTTGGGAAACTCCTGGAAATTTTGGGATGGAGCCTGAGGAGGGCAGGGACCTCAAGGGGTAGAAGGCCATAGAGTCCACCCTCCAAAGCATCCATTTTCTCCAGGTGAACTGAAGTGATCTCTGTAGACTGGAGATGAGCTGTAATCCCAGGGGATCCCCAGGTCCCACCAGGAGGCTGGCATCCCTAATTGTTTCAGGGCCCAATTATTCCAAAGCCCTTGAGGTGAAACAATAATTGGCAGCTGGTTGAGAAACAGAATCTAATGCTATTCATGGTCTAGCAAATTGTTTGTGAAGCTGCCCTAAAGCATACAGCTGAAAAATGCAGGAAGGCACAACAGAAGCAGCCTTAAAAATCAAAAGGACAAATGCAACTGGGCCATCTTGATTTGATCAATAGCCTCTGCCCTGCCCCGTTTAAAGCCTCAGCTGGCCTAGAGGCATGAGCCTGTGGTGTAAGCTGAAGGGCAAGAACCAAAGGGATCTTAGCGTTTGGCTTCTAGCCTTTGGCTTCTAGCCTGAGGGTTGTAGCCTAAGGCTGTGAGGAACATCTGCTGTCAAAGAGAGAGAGAGAGTGCCACCCTGCACTCGGAAGCCTTCTATTTCCCACCCCCCCTCTTTGTTCATTTACATTGCATTTTTGATATTATAAGCCACTCTGGTTCAAAGTGGGGAGAAAAGTGGCATATAAATAAATACATCTCAGAGGTTATAAATTTTAGTCAGAAGAGTTCTCATTTTAGAAACTAAATACTGGCAACTGCTACAAGATGCGGCTGTCATCATGACTATGAAGAGGAGTAGATAGAGGTGTTACACCAAGCACAGGGGGGTCACCGTTTATTGGGGGAAATTAGCTGGAGACTAGATAGAGCTATGCAAGAGGCTGGCATGGGGGTCTTTTAACCAGTTCTGCTCCAGGTGAGCGAACCAATGGAAAGCAACTCAATAACGAGAAGGGTTTTATGAATTTTAAGGATTTTATTACAAGGTGATCAAATAGGCTTAAAACACACACACACACACACACACACACACAAACAATTCCCAACCCGCACAGAGCTAAGAAAGTAAAGGTTTAAGATTCCCAAGCAGGTTTATAGTTACCTTCCTGAAGAACAAGGTCCAGAATGGCGGTGGCAAAGGAAGCTAGTACTGGCCAGCAATACTTAGCAAGGAAAATTATGCACGCTATTATTGTGGCTCACACTTTGGATCCAGGAAGTGGTAGCAATTTTTCTGTGGCCAATGGGGCTAAACTTATACTTTGAAATGTAGCTGGAGGCTATGACTGGCAATGTCTGGACATTACCAGTGACAAAAGGCTTGATTGCTGGCGATAAGATTAATCGGGTGCAGAGAATAAGAACATCATAAAATGATGACTGGACAATTGGGATTAAGTGTCCAAGCATTGAGTGATAGACTTGGAGATTATGGTGGGGTCCAGGAGGTGAGTCATCAAGAGGTTTGACTGGAGACAGGATTAAATTAAGGGTACAACTGAATGGACTGAAGGGATTTGACTGGGTGTGCGCAATCTACTGCAGGAAGGGTATAAAAATGTAAACAGCTTATCTTGGTCTTCTTTTGTCTTTCATGGAGAAGCTGCCACATTCCTTTCAGGGGAGGGTATGGCACATCTTAGCTAGTTTCAGCCCTGTCAGCTTGCTTCAGCCTTGCACAACCAAGATGGATGCCAGAAGAAGCCTGTTGTTTCTGGCTACACAGCACTGTGCCATCCTGTGAGCGCCAGCTGCAGTCCTTTATGCTTGTGGGGTGTCCCAGGGTAGCTTCAGGCCTGTGAGGGTGCCATAACAGAGGAAGCAATTAACTGGGTGATTTGATGGGTACCAATATGATCCGTGGCCCTGACCTGGATGGCCCAGGCTAGCCTGATCTCGTCAGATCTCAGAAGCTAAGCAGGGTCGGCCCTGGTTAGTATTTGGATGGGAGACCACCAAGGAATACCAGGGTTGCTGTGCAGAGGAAGGCACTGGCAAACCACCTCTGTTAGTCTCTTGCCGTGAAACCCACCCCCCAAAAAAGGGGTTGCCATAAGTCGGCTGCGACTTGACTGCACTTTACACACACACAATATGATCCTTGGAAATATAAGATGCATTAGATCTTAAATGACTGGTGCTTGCGGACTGGACTCTAGGCTGCTTCCTGACCTGAAACATATTTTGAGCCCAAAATCATAGAATTACAGATTCATAGAGTTGGAAGGGACCACCAGGGTCATCTTGCCCAACTCCTTGTGAAATGCAGGAAATTCACAACTACCTCTCCCCCCTCCATACCCCCTGTGACCCCCTACTCCACACCCAGAAGATAGCAACTCCCTCAAACCCTCCAGGATCCCTGGCCAATCTGACCAGGAGGAAAATAGCTTCGTGACCTCAAAGTGGCGATCAGCACTATCCTGGGCATGCAAGAAAGGGCCATGAGAGCCAAACACTGATGCAAACCTTCCTGCCCTCCCTCTCATGATCTGCCTAAGGTCATAGAATCAGCATTGCTGACAGATGGCTATCTAGCATCTGCTTAAAAACCTCCAAGGAAGAAGAGCCCACCACCTCCCGAGGAAGCCTGTTCCACTGAGGAACCACTCCAACTGTTTGGTGTATGTTAATCACCATACATTAGAGCACTTCCTGTCTTTGATAAACCAAACAATTGCAAAAGCACTTTGAGGGCATAAAGCAAAATAAATGTTGCATTTCATCCATATAAGTCTTTATTTGAACACCTCATATTTTGAATAGCAATGCGGGGGCATAATTTCACTCACGTGTTTCCTCCAAACAATGAAGTGTGTTTTTTTTTTTTGTCAAAACTTCCTTCATATTATTTCTGCTGTTGCTGCACAATTCTTGAGTTTACCACAATGCCTATGTTTGGAACTCAAGCCTTAAAATAGCAAATTCATCCAGCTTTTAGGAATCTGAACCATTTGAATCAGCTAATGCAGTTGACTTCAGTTAATACTGATATCTCAAGGAACATAAAACTTTAATAATTAAAATTAAAGGACTCTTTAGAAAATGTATGGCTTAATAAAGGGGAAATTGTTATTCCTAATATACTTTTCTCCTCTAATTTCCTTGTTAAAAATTCTTTTACCAAATTAATTTCTTAACTCAAGGGAGTCTAAAGGATAGTATTGAGGCTTATGCAAACTCCTGCTTAAAGAAAGCCTAACTGGAAAAATGATTCAGGTGTCAATTGTAGTCAATATATATACTATAGCAAATGTCCAAAATCTGGGGAGCATTTACATTAACATGTGAATGGTAATGATACTATATGCATTTTATGCATAACTAACAATAGGTATCTATTCCCCCAGTTCTCAGGCATGTACTGCTGAATGCTGACAATTAAACTATTCAGTTTACATGTAGGTAGGGCTGTTGATTTGGTTCGTCTCGAACCGACAAACAGCCGAATTTCCCCAGATTCGGCGGTTTTCAGTTTGGATGGAACCGAATTTTTTAAAAGGCGGGAAAACAACGAGCCAAATTTGGTGAGTTTAGGGCGCATCGAATAAATTCGGCAAATGTGGGGGCTCAGAATCAGCAGCATAACCGTCAGTTAGTAAACAGCATTCTCCCACTGCCAATGGTGGCCAACCTGGGTCTTCTCCTGGCCAATCAGAGCAGGGATTCTCACTTTTGAAATGGCCAGGAGAAGAGTCCAAAAACTCCTGTCCCTCCCCTCCCATCCTGACTGTATTCATTGCCTTCCAATTTGGTGGCGGTGCCACTGAGAGATCCGATTCCTGACTGGGCCGAGCTGCAGGTGCTTACTGGAATAGGATTGGATTTACTTCTCCTCCGTGCTCCTGCTGGAAGACATCCATACAGTTTGATTTTGGTTTTTTTCCTCTATACCTTTTCTCCTGTGTGTGTGTGGGGGGGGGGAAGCAGAGTCTGTGTGTGTGTGTGGGGGGGAGCAGTTTCTGTGGGTGGGGGGGGGAAGCCAAAGGGGGCTTTTGCCCGTTCTGCCGAGGAGGGTGTGCCCGCTCGCCTTTGCAGGAGTGTGTGTTCTGCTTTAAAAGTTTTAAAGTTGAGTCTGTGTGGCAGCTAGCGAGTCTCTCTCCGCTCGGCACCTGGGCCACGCCTCCTCCTCCTTGGATTTTTCCCGTTGGGGTTGAGCCGAGCCGTACTGGTTTCAGGGGGGGGGTTTCACCCATTCTGCAGAGGGTGTGTGCCCGCTCGCCTGTGCGGGAGTGTGTGCTGTGCTCTGCTTTTGTTTTTTGCCCCTAGCCTGGGGTTGAGTGCGACGGTGCGGCTTGTGTGAGTCTCTCCCCAGCGCCACTTGGCACCCGTGCCTCCTCCTCCTCGGTTTTTCCTCTGTTTGGGGCCGAGCTGTACTGGTTTGAGAGGGGGTGTTTCGCCCGTTCTGCCTGGGTGTGTGTGTGCCCGCTCGCATCTCTCTCTCCCTGGTTTGAGGGGGGGGGGCTTCAGTCGTGAGTCCTCAGGTTTTCCCACATTCATAAGATCGGTTAGGTCTATTTTGATGCTCACTCAAAACTGGTTTTCAAATTGTGATTTAAACAATGCATTTGCCCGGTTCCGGGACTCCCGACTCCCGAGTCCGATGCAAAAGGGGAAATTCCACCCCACCTGCTCCTTATGCATAGCTAGCATGCCTCTGTCGCTTTCCATGGTTTGCAAACTCCCAAGGTCACGTCACGTGTTGCTTTGCATGGTTTTGCAAACTCCGAGTCCAAACAGTCTATTTATTTCTATTCATTCCAATGGGCAGAGGGGGAACCCCTTCCTGGCCCTATAACTCGGGACCCCCGGCCCAATCGTCACCAAACTTGGGGGTTCTTGCAAGAAGGGTCCCCTCAAGCTACGCTGAAAGTTTGAGACCTCTACCTCCAAATATGCCTCCCCCGGAGCCACAGAAAGGCGCGAATGTGTTTTTAATGGCTTTAAATGGCCGAATTTATTCATGAACTCCGAATCTCGGATCCGAATCGGGGGAGTTTGGACTTCAGCATTTCCTGAATCAAAACGGGCCGAATTTTGCCGAATCTGAATTTTACCGAATTTTTTCCCCAGCAGCCCTACATGTAGGTGTAAACTGTTTTACCCTGTTTAGTTGCATGTATGTGGTTATGTTGGTGATGAAAAGGGATTACGACAGCTGCATCCTACATGCATCCACATTAGGATTGCCAGGTCCCTCTTTGCCACTGGCAGGAGAGGCGGAGCTTGAGGAGGGCAGGGTTTGGGGAGGGACTTCAATGCCATAGAGTCCAATGGCCAAAGCGGCCATTTTCTCCAGGTGATCTGATCTCTATCGGCTGGAGATCAGTTGTAATAATGGGAGATCTCCTGCTATTACCTGGAGGTTGAGAAAACCAGTACAGGAGCAATGCTGCTAACAATGCCAATATATTATAGCTACATATACACTTTACAGTATGTGGTAATGAAACCACCAACAACACATACATTCAGTACAACAGTGGATGTACAAAATTTCCACAGCTCATTTGAATTCCATCTGGTAAGTATCAAATAAGCCCTTTAAAGTAATTATCTTAGTCTTTTCACAAAACAGATGCTGCAAGATGAACAGTCAAGGAGAATACGATCGTTTCGGAGCACAAGGGCTCAGTTCTTCATCAGTTCTTCCTATACAACATAATAAATACAAATTTTTCTATTCTGCAGTCTCTTTAAAATCCAATAAATATCTTTCAATAAATAACAATAATTAAGTAACAATAAATAGTTCAAATACTTACAAAAGATGCAATGCATGCAATCCTATATCAACATCCATGATATCAAGTTTCAAAGAATAACCTTTTCCAGAATAAAGTGTATAATACTTCCCCAGAGGGGTAAGATGCTGAGTTCCTTCCACTCCTGGTAAGGACTCAAGTGGCGTTATTCACATAGCATATTCAGTAAACTAAATACCCATCAGTTGTGTAAAACATGAGCCAGCTGATGCACCAGTGCCTGAGAATGATTCTTAAAGTGATATTACGCATTATCATCTTACAAAAACCAGGAAAGATCATTCTTCAAGTTCAAGCCATGAGGTGCCATGGTGTTCAAAATATGTATTTAAGTAAGATTCTCCATTACCTGGAGATTGGCAACCCTAATTCACATGGAACTGACTATGCAAATACAAGCTTTAAATATGCAGGCTCTGTATATGCAACTATTGTTTTGGATTGTCTGTACACCGGTACATACATATAGTTTTTATGTCTTTTGATTTTCACCTCAATGAGCTTCAGTTGGAAGTAGTGTTTCCCACTTGATTCTATTTCCAATTCCCAGTATATTTTGTTTACGCACAAAGAAAACATCTAATTGGCTACAATTAGGTGACTCAATATTTGTATATGTGGTGTGGTGTGGGGGGTATAACAATAGTGGAAGCATTTGAATTTGGTTCCTGAAATCCATTTCCTCAAAGGGATTAAAGCACACACACAATATTTGGTTTGGCAGAACTCTCTACTGCATTTTATTTTATAAGCTTCCCGCTAATAATTGAAACTTCCTCTATTTTAGTACGGGAAATTGACTGATAAATGCAGGGAGAATAGAGAAAATGAGAAACCACTTTATTTGCTGCAGTGAGGACTACAAACTGTTATTTAGCGGTGCTGAAAATTACTTCTAGATAGTGATGCCAGACTGCTGTAAAAACCTGTGGTCTTTCATCGCTGGATTCAAGCTACTAAACGAAGCACATTTACGCTGCAATAGAGATTTAAAGAGTAAAATTTAGCAAGTTAATAGGCATAAATTACTCGACTGTGCACGCTTATTCATCTCAGACTCAAACTGAACAGTTTGCTTTGGACATCCAAAGACTATTACAATCATTTTGCAAATTAGATGATGAGAGTCATGCAGTGAAACATGATGGATGGAGACAGCACAGGATTTCTCCATAGGTACTGCTAACTTAAAAATTAAAATTAGATACTTTGGGATGGCAAAGGAACCATTAACAAGTGCTTTCTACATTCAAGAGATTATAGCTTTCCTTTCATTTTCAATAAAAGTTTTACTCTCTTGGTAGCAGAAGTAGATTTGAAGGTATAAAGGCAAAAACTATGAATGGCCAATCAATAATAAACAACGATGCCCAGTCAATACATTGTTTTTCCTGTTCTTGTGATAGGCGAAATGAAGACCACACTGTCCTTTGCCATGTAGGTCTACCTCACCCTGTACTGATGGAAACCGAGGGGTCATCGGGCACAACTTTCCTGTGTTGCATTGTTAACTGGCTCCTAAGAAACTGATTTGACATGATCAGTGGATTGATCTACTATGTGCTTAGATCATCATGGGTTGGCAAGCTAAGTTTCAGGCCTTTGCCTGTTCGCTGGAGCAAAGGCTTTTGACATGAGTTAGGCCAGGTTCTGGCCACACGTCAAGTCCTTGGTTCTCATGCCTCTGAATGTCTGTGTACAGTTTCGCTCATCCTGTTTTCTGCAGCTGTGATAATGTTTAGTCTGTCTTCCTGGGAACTGCTTATCTCGGGGGTTGCTTAGCAATGTTTACCTTTTCAGTTCATAGTGTCTTAAGCATGTAACCTGCCTGTATTCATCATTACAAGCCTCATCTGCGTGTAGGAAGTCAGATCTTTAATCTGTCTTTTTGCTCCTAATAAAGTATTACTGCCTCAGAGCTACCTGCCTCGATGAGTTTGCTTATGGGATGCTAGGGACAGAGGCCTGATCCTGACACTAAGGGAGAACAAGAAAGGAAAAGGCCAGGGTAACAAGAAATGACTGAGAGCTCTTCACTGTACTACAATGGATTAAGTAGGCCCAAATGAACAGTAAGATAGGCCACCTAAGGGGACTATCAAGAACTTGGAAGGACACCATTCATAGCTAGTGGTTTACATTAATCTAAAAACCCAGTTTCAGGGAAGAACACATGAACAACACATGAAGCTGCCTTATACTGAATCAGACCCTTGGTCCATCAAAGTCTGGCAGTGGTTCCCCAGGGTCTCAGATAGAGGTCTTTCCCATTACCTACTGCCAGATCCTTTATGCTGGTGATTGAACTTGGGACCTTCTGCAAGCCAAGCAGATGCTCTACCACTGAGCCATGGCCCCTCTTCCTAAGCTGAAGGTAAGAACCATCACCTTGAACTGAACTCAGAAACAAACTTGAAACCAGTTGCAACTGCTTCAGAGTTGGTGTTCCATGTTCATAGCAGCTAAGTCCTATAAATAGGTAAGTTCTTGCATTCTGCATTAACTACAGCTGGGTTGACCAAGTGCAGCCCCACACAGTGTGCTACAAGAATCCAGTTACAGAAGTATGCATAAAGTGGCTAGGTCAATAGAGTAAAGAATGGAAGGCCGTTTCCAAGTTCGGTGTAGAGGGAAGAAAGCAGCCTGTTTTCCCAACTGTAAAGATGGGTCCAAGAATTCTCCCAGGCTCTTTACCTGTCTCATAAAGTTAATCTCACACCATCCAGAATTGATGTCAATTGCTTCCTGAATTTCCTCTTCCTCAACCAACATAATCTTATCTGGATTCAGTGTCAGTTTATTCCCCTTCATCTACTTACTACAGCTTCAAAACATTGGTTTGGAGCTTCTGGGGTCTTAGTAAATGACTTTGTCACCACCACAATATGGGCCTCAGACCAAGGTCCTGAGCCTCCTTAGATGGGTGATGGATTCTCCTTTAGTTTCTTCCTTGTCCTGTGCTCACTATGTTTTGTTCCCTCTTTTCCTTTGCAGGTGTTGGGCCTCCTGTGTTCCCTTGCCCAGGTACCTGTCTTATGTTGGTGTGCCCTACTTGTCCCAGGGTCAGAGGCACTGGGTAAGTGCAATGGATGGGCTTGGGGTGGCCTCCCTGGGTGATGGTCTTGCCCTTCCCTGGGGTCTTCCTGGCCCTATTCCCCCTCTGGATGTCCTCTGCACATCTCCTCAGTGCTCCCATCCTCCCTTTAACCTAATGAGCCATGGGCCTGGACCCCGCCCCTGTGCTGGTGGTGTTGCATCGTTTCCGGCCCAGCCACAATTACTTCCAGCCACCCCAGTTTTGGCACATCCCTCTGCTCACAGACATATATAGCTGGGTGTCATGGGTCAGCCTGCCAACACTTCCTCAGAGGAAGAGGAACTAGAGGGAGACGGCCGGGTGAGAACAGAGGAGCAGCCCCAGCAGACAGAAGACAGCGAAAGAAGTGAAGAACAGGAAGTCTCACTGGGTCTGCAGCCTGGCAGCTCAGGAGAACTGGCCATGTCTGGGGTTCAGCCACAGGTGGCCCCGCCTTGAGGGCTGCCGAGACCACTCGAGCAGAGATGCCAGAAGATCAGGGCCACAATAGAAAGCCATCGGAAAGGTGCAAGGTTACAGGCTTTGCATAGAGCACTAAGCGATGATAAACCCGGGAATGCCTGAACACCTAAAGAGTGACGGCTGGTCTGCACTAAGATGAGGTCTATTTAGGCAGGCAATGAGCTCAGCGTTATGTGGCAGCAACTCATTCGCTTAGAGCCACCTCGTGTGTCTGGTATTCTCAGGACTCCTGGACGTCTGTTACCCTGACCTTGGAACTGAACCTGACCTTGAATTCTGATTGCCCCTCTGATTAGAAGATGAAGAGAACAATACCTGACCTCAGACTGCTTTCCTGGTTACACTGCCTCTGGCCCTTGTCTTTGCCTGCATTCCGGATACTGGGTCTCATTAAGGAACAACTCCAGAGTTTTCGATGATCTCCTTTTAATGACTTGATGCAAATATTGAAAAGCATTGGTGAGAGTTCTGAATCTTAGGGGACTCTACTTTTTCAGTATTCACGTAAATAACTCATTTCAAGTGCACTGAAAGTGGATTGAATGTGCATTATTTGGGCTGTGTGAATAGCACCTAAGTGTTTTCAGATGGATTTCCTCAGTTATAAGAATTGTCCAGCCCTTCCTCTATTTCTCACAGCCCCATCCTGTGGTAGCATCATGAGTCTGGTTAACAAAATGCCTGTATGCTATCAGTTACTTATTCAAATACACATGATCCTCAAAGCAGATCAAATTAGGGATTTTCTATGGAATTCCTTTTACGATTTAAAAAATTAATGTTTAGTTTGGCCCTCAACTGAAGGATCACTACCTCAGTGAGAGCGAGGCCTCTGCATTACAAAGTAAAGGTTTTGGGGGGGCAGTTTCATGTGACAAAACAAGAATATGCTTGTGGTAGAATGATGAAGTATTTATTTATATTTAAGTTTATTACATATTTGAGTTAAATTTATATCCTGATTTTGGCTGTAAGGCTCTCAATAATATACATTAAAGATTTTAGAAGCGCTATTTCTCTGCCTTAGAAAGTCTGAAAGTACCCAAAATAGAAACCACACAGAGCTGATGATAATTGAGATCATATGTTCTCTATCAGAGCTTCCTCAAGAAAGCAGCTTAAGGGGAAAAAATCCATAAATCTGTCGTGACCACAGTCTACCAGTCTTCTTCCACACTGCAACCTTTAGCTAATTTGTTGCTTTAATTACTATAGAAACAGGAAACGCCATAAGACTCGTAATCGAGTCCTGTTTAATGAGCAGATCATCATAGGTATTGATTTGGCCAAAACAAAAGCAAGAAAATGCACTGTACTTCTTATGAACTAGAAGGGAGCTTATATCTCTCTCCGGACGCTGAAAACACAACTACCAAAGACATTAAATAAATAAATATTAACACAGACACACTCACAGACATTCTATGTCTTTGAGTATATTGGGGATGAAAATGGTTTAAACACATTTTGTAGCTGCTGCTTCTTTCCATTTTCACGTTTAACTGAATCCGCACTGCAGTTCTGAACCAGTGTTGGCTCCATTATACAGTGTCATAAATGAAAAGGAAGGACAGGAGGAAGTAGTAACTAAACAGAGAAGATTATCACGAAAGTAGGAGACTTTATGTCTGGAAACAAGATGCAAAGGAACAGGAGGTAAGTGGCTTACTTAGTATCTTCAAGTCCCAAAACGCAGAATATCCTAGTTTTAGGGGAAATGGAAAATGCTGTTCATTAATGATAATCAAATCCCACCATCAGAATTAATATGATAATAACATGAACAATGTATGTAGAAATTAATAAGATGATATGATAGCTAGCTAATGTGAGCAGAGCAGATAACAATAAAGATTCACATGCCGAAACCCTGTCTATTTCTGCATGGGCTTTGAATGGGTATATATAACAGGTTTCCATTCATCATGATTCATTTGAAAATGCTTCATATTGAAGAAGACAGTGAAAACCAGTATGATGACTAGGAAGTGATTGAATTCCCATCAGTTTCATTAGTGGAATGGAAACAGATAGCAAAGAAAATGTAAAAGGATATTAAGGATATTATATGCAGAAATGAGGTTGTGCTTCTAGGACCAAAGTTATGGGAATTACACTCCTGACTGTAAATCTAAATTTTATTAATTCCAAAATGGCAAAGTATTTGCGTAAGCCTATCCACCATGCTTGGCTTTCTTTCTTTTTTTTAAAGAATTTTAAATAGTAAGCACCATATCTTACTGAAGGAAAAGGATGTAAGAGGCGTGATATATATTTAACATGAAATATACATTCCTGTGACAATCTGGATGAGAAATTAGCTGTACATGAATGATTGGTCTGTTAGCATGCACCTGTACAGCACAATCCTAAGGAGAGTTGCTCCAGTCTAAGCCCATTCATTCCCATGGGTTTAGAATGGAGTAATTCTGCATAGGATTGTGTTGTTAAACTGATGTTTCAGCAAATAATTTTATAGTGTATCCTAAACAGAGTTACACTCTTCTAAGCCTATTGATATCATGATTGGATTAGGGCTGTCGATTCGGTTCATCCGAACCGAACAAACAGCCGAATTTTCCCCGATTTGGGGGTTTTCAGTTTGGATGGAACCAAACTGAAAAAAGGCGGGAAAACGACGCCCCGAATTTGACGAATTCGGGGCGATCGCTGAATAAATTCGGCAGGTTCGGTGTTCCCTGAACATGCCTTTTCCCACCTTTAAAGACCTACCACCCAATTTCCCGGGAGTCCTGGGAAACTGGGTGGTGTGTCTTTAAACTGCTCCGGGCTGCCTGGGCAGGCAGCGCAGAGCAGTTTGGAAACCAGGCAGGGGGTCTTTAAACTGCTCCGGGCTGCCTGGGCAGGCAGCGCGGAGCAGTTTAACCCCCCCTGCTCCCCGGCCCGTCTACCAGCTGATGGGCAGAAGACAGGCTGGGGGACCGTGGGGGGGCTGAGGTTGCGGCTGAGCCCCCGCCTGTCGGGCGTGGCCGGGCCAGGCCACCCTCTGTACGAGCGGGCCTTTCCGTTAGCGGAGCAGTTTGGAAACCTTTAAAGACCCCCTGCCTGGTTTCCAAACTGCTCCACGCTGCCTGGGCAGGCAGCGTGGAGCATTTTAAACCCCCCTGCTTCCCGGGACTCCCGGGAAACGGGGGGGGGGGGTCTTTAAACTTTCAGATGACCAGCTGGCAGCCCCACCCATCAGCTGGTCATTGAGCCGGGCGGCGGGGGGAAGGCTTTAAACTGCTCCGTGCTGCCTGGGCAAGCAGTGCGGAGCAGTTTAAAGACCCCCCACCTGGTTTCCAAACTACTCTGCGCTGCCTGCCCAGGCAGCGCGGAGCAGTTTAAACCCCCCACCTGATGACCAGCTGATGGGTGGGGCTGCCAGCTGGTCATCGGGCCGTTTAAAGACACCCATTTTCCAGAAGTCCCGGAGCAGTTTAAAAAAAACCTCCCTCGACGACCAGCTGATGGGTGGAAGACAGGCCGGGGGACGGGGGGGCTGAGGTTGCTGCTGCGCCCCGCCTGTCGGGCGTGGCCCAGCCGGGCCGCCCTCTCCACGAGCGCGCCTTTTGGCTGTTGCCGAGGCTTCCGGCGCCCTTGCCCGGCTGCAGGGCGGCAGCTCTGACCGTCCTCCATTTGCCGCCTGTCCGGACCCCTTCCCTGGTAAATGGGGATTGGGGGGCACCTTCCCCCACTCCCACGGGTCGCCATTGGAGCCGGGGCTGGGCAAGACGTCCCGGGAGCCTAGGTAGGGAGTTTAAAGACCCCCCCCCAGTTTCCTGGGAGTCCTGGGAAACCGGGCGGGGGTGTCTTTAAACCGAATTTGTTCAGGAATGCCGAATTTCCTGCCGAATTCAACATTCCCGAACGGGGGGGGGGAGTTCAGAACCATACCGAATTTTTTTTCAACAGTCCTAGATTGGATTGCACTGTTAGAGTTGTCCTGATACAATATAGAATGAAATCTGTTTTGTTTCTTCTGTTGAAGGTGGATGTTTAACTTTTCATACAAAATCTTAACACTTTCAGATTTTTTGAAAAGCACAGAAGCAATTAACAGTTTTGTCACCTACTTGCATGAGCAAGTGTTACATGGCTTGGTTGTGAGATGGAGATTAGTTACTTGCAATTGTAAGACTGCAGTTGAGATACTGTCAGTGCTTTTGATCAGCATTTTTCTTTTCAATGTAAACAGGAATGGTTGATGCCTATGCACTCCTTTTCACTAAATGAGAGCCTTGCTTGGTCAAAAGAAAGCTTGCTGAATCAGAAGAAGGCTTCCTCACTAATAGAAGGCAGTTGTAAACCATAAAGGGCAAACAATTAAACCATCTCTCAGGTAAATAGTCATGAAGTCACTACAGTGCACCGATATGTGCAACTTGATCATTTAGTTGAGTAATCTTCAACATCCGAACAGGTAACACTGAATTTAGAGTGCAACTACTGTAAAACAGATGGTCACCTGGATTCAAACCAGTCTTCAGATGCCCTTTTCAGCCACCCCATGTGTTAAATTCGACAGGCATAAGGGAAGAGTTGCCAGGTCCCTCTTCACCATCGGTGGAAGGTTTTTCAGATGGAGCCTGAGGAGGGTGGGGTTTGGGAAGGGGAGGGACTTCAATGCCATAGAGTCCAATGGCCAAAAAATATCTCCTAAGTTTTCCAGATAAATTAACAATTTACTAGGTGCCTCTATAACCCATTGGATACAAAACTTGAACATAGATAGCAATGAGTTAGGCTTAGTAAGGCTTAGCTGCTGGATCTCCAAAGGTGTTTATATGTGGGGGGAAATGAATATGATGAAGATATTAACACATAAACACATGAAGCTGCCTTATACCAAATCAGACCCTTGGTCCATCAAGGCCGGTATTGTCTACTCAGACTGGTAGCAGCTTTCCAGGGTCTCAGGCAGAGGTCTTTCACATTACCTCCTACCTGTTCCTTTCAACTGGAGAGGCCAGAGATTGAACCTGGGACCTTCTGCATGCCAAGCAGAGGCTCTTCCACTTAGCCGCAGCCCCTCCCCCAAACATGAAATTAGAAAAAAGCAAAGCCTACATATTGGATCTACTGTGTTTTATTTGACTTAGGAGGTACAGTGCTACATTTCAAACCATGTGGTATAATTTTGTTTCTGGTTGCTCCTCCAGTACTGTGTAACGTTAATCTTACTGCTAAAAAAGGACCACCGCTGATCGTGGAGGGAATTGGTTCTTCAGCCTGCATTCCTTGTAATGTGTTGGCTGTTACCGCACTAGGTATTCCCAGCGGTGTATTAAGAGTTTGAAAATGTTATAAAAAATACTGTTCGCACTTTCTATGTATTCCCACCGATGTAATAAGAGTTTGAAACTGTTATATAAAATACTGTTCGCACTGTGAAGACGTCTTCCAGCCATTTTTTAGCCGTGGCATCCAAAACCCCTTTTAAAGCGATGTTTTTTATAACATTTCCAAACTCTTGATACATCACTGGAATACCTAGTGTGGTAACAGCCTTTGTCCCAGCTCTACACAAATTAGCTGACTCTCTTAAGTGGAGAAATGTGGCATTCTCCTCTCCACCCCTCTCTCCCCTTTGCTCTTTAAACTTGGATGCAATTTGAGAGACTTAAGTCTCATATTAGCTTTAACTGCTAGCCCTGTAGACCTGCTGGCACCATTGACAAAAGGGGAGGGCTCTGACACTCAGAAAAGACACTATTATTTCAACTAGCCAACAAAGATTCAATGGCAAGCCCTATTATTAGTGCTAGGGAGTCCCAGATTTACTGTATGATTAATCACTAAAGCCAGAATCAAAATTCTGGCTGGCTACTGAGAGCTTTTCCAAAGCTTGTTAAGCCTTTTGGAAAAGAAAGGCTTGTAATTTTCCTTTTCTATGACATTAGTAAACTTTTCCTGATCTAATATTTCTTGCTAACATCTCAGGAGGTGAAAGTGAATGGGAGAGCATGTCGGAATTTCCAGTGACAGACCCTTTTCAAAAGTCTTTAAGTAAAGGTAATGATAGCTAAGAAGAATTCTTTTCATCTTTGTTGAAAGAATATTATCTGCATAAAAAAAATATCACAGGACAATCTTGCAAACGTGTACTCCTTTTTTTTTACTTCAGCACTTCAATGCTGCAGGTAGGATTAAAAATATCACTGGGCTGGAGATGTGAGTTGATTAAACAACACGATCTGCCCCAAATTCTTTTTTAAACTGGTTTAAATTGGACCACCTTTGAAAAGGCAGATAGTGACAACAGCATCAATTTAAAAAAAAATTCTTTTTCCAAGTGCTTAAGTTGTTAGGACAAACCACACACTATCTTCAAAACACCACCTGTATTGGGATATTGTATTAATAATTCTAATATTCATTCATTTATTTATTACAGCCAAAGGCCAGCATAAAATATAAAATATACATCCTATGATACAGCTCCCGCTCACAACATCTTAGATTTGCCCATAAGGTTTGCCCATAAGGTCTTTGTTCTTCATAAATGCCTTCCATTTCCAGCAAACATAAGAACAAAATTTTGCTACGGAATATGAAATATATGTCACCCTGTCTTCCAATAGATATTCTACCCAAGGAGGCCTCAGAGGTGTAAGAGTGTACAAATCGAGATAGGAGGGGAGAATTCTAATATTAAATTATTCCATCTGTTGCTGAAAAGCAAGCTAATTAACCAGCCACAACTTCCAAGATTCGGTATGTCCAGAAACCACCTCTCCCTCTCTCTCTTAAGCAACACAAATGGGTCAATATACATCCTGTCCATTTAAGCAGAGACAACACCTCTGGTAAGTTTCTCTTGTAATGAGGTTAATAAGCAGATAGGGGAATGACATCCCTGTACTTTTGACTTTGATGGTGCCACAAGGGAGGGATACCAGGAATGTCTCCTCGTTGGCGTCAAGCAGTCCCCCTGAAGCACGCATGCAATTTCAATTATTACAAGGGCGACGTTGCAAGTATGAACCCCGGTTCAAAATAAAGTAATTACATTTAATTAGGCAGGCAAAAAAAGGAATCGCTAACCCCTCACTGCCTTAGAGGTAGCCTTTTGTTGACTGAACGGAGGACAGGTATTGAATGAAACTTCAAAGTGCGCACCAACAGCTAAACTGCCACTTAATTAGTGGAGGCAAAGTAAGGAAATGCAGCAAAACACCAACAAAAATACTTCATTTTCCTTTGCCAGGGAGTTTGGCTAAAGACTGTTGTGTCTCCTTTGTGGATGATCCTGTATTAGGGTAGTTTTTTTCCTTCTCTTAAGAGCTTGACTATGTACTTACATTCAAAAGAGGAGATTTGCGTTTGTCTTTTAATTATAGCAGCACTTCAGAAAGGTGCCAGATTGACAATGCTAAAGACTAGAGATTTCTTTTCTTTTTTTGTAATAACAATAAAAAACAAAATATATACAAACTATAATAAAGACTGAGAGTACCACAAATAATATAGAAGGAATCACCTTTACAAATAAAACAGAAAACATTACTTTGCCCAGTAAAAGGGGAAAAGATATAAATAGTAAATATAAGTATAGGCAGTATAAAAAAGGTAATATGGAACACTAATTAGTGATCATCTTAATATTTTATACCTAAAATCTTATGATTCTTTAATTTATCGTTATATTTGTATTCATCCATATATTAAAATAACTTCTAAGACAATATGACTGAATAGACATGATATAAAGTTCTACTAAAATTGTTCCCAATATTAGACAATGAAATTTTCCCCATCTTATTTGATCTATATTTAAGAGAAATCATTACATTTTTTCAAAACGTTCTAAATTTCATATTGTTTCATATCATTTTATAAATTCCACATCATTGTACTCCTTGTTGTTCCCTTCCCTCTCCTCCCCCTTTTTCTTTTTAGGAACAGTATAAATAAAATTTTTGTGGAACTCTTTGCTTGGTCTTTTATTCATATAGCTGGTCAGTTTTGCCATTGATACTTATTCTGCTAATTTACTCTTCCCATCTTCTCCATCATGGCACTCGTCTGCAAAACTAGACATTTCTGACTAGCTCCCTAAAGATTTTGTCTGCAAATAAGTGGTTTTGCCATAAGCTGCCTTTATCTGCTACCATGATTAAGTACAAATACTTTACCTATTTTTCACCAGCTTTAAAGCGAGTCATAGGCAACTATAGAGGGATAGAAGCATTTTACTGGGAACTCTCTGAAGTGATCATAAGAACATGAAAGTCCAGCTAGATCACCTCAAAGCTCCATTTACTAGCTCCAGCATTTGGTTTCTAACAGTGGCCAACTGGTTGCCTCTGGGAAGCTTATGAGCCTGGCGTGAGGGCAACTGCCTCATGCTTGTCCTGGTACTGAGAATTAGATTTTTTTAACATTCATTACCAATCAACTCATATAATTTACTGCCACATATTTATTTATTTAGCTATTTAAATACCACTTTCCTCCCCAATAGGGATCCAAAGCAGCTTACAACATCGCTCTCCCCTCCCCCGTTGTATCATCACAATCTGTGAAGCAGCTTTGGCTGAGAGAGGGAGACTGGCCCAAGAGTTCATGGCCGAGTGGAAATTCATACTTGGGTCTTCCAGATCCTGAATGGACATTCTGACCACTGTGCTATAGTAATATGGTGATTGGCTTTACAACAGGATTAGACAAATCCATGTAAGATGGGTTTGTCCACTAGTTAAAGGGAACCTCCTTGTTCAGAGGTAGTATACTTCTCAATAACAGATACTGGAGAAAGCATATTCATTAATACTCTACATACACACACACACACACTCCTGGATGGTCTAGACTAGCCTGATCTTGTCAGGTCTCAGAAGATAAGCAGGGTTGTCCCTGGTTAATACTTGGATGGGAGAGCACCAGGAAAGTCCAGGATCACTGTGCATATGCAGGTATTGGCAAACAACCTCTGAAGTCTCTTGCCTTGAAAACATCATGAAAGGTAACCATAAGTCAGCTGCGACTTGATGATACTTTACAAACACACATATTCTTTTTTTTTCTGTGACAATTTTTTATGTATTTTCAGTAAGTCCATAGGCTTTCATAAGGACTGGCATTGCAATCCTAAACAGAGTTGCATCCTTCAAAGCCAATAGACTTCAATGGGTATAACTGTGCTTAGGATGTCAGTGCTAGCCAAGACTGCTTTTAGTGAATGTGGACATAGGCTTTGATCTTACACATGGCTTGGCATAGGAGAGTCGCCTGTAATTTATAACTATGTGCAAGATCGGCACCATGTACTTTATATGAAATAACAAAGCGTCTGTCCCAAGTGCTCATAAATAGGTGCATTAGTAGAAAAGCAAATGAAAAAAACAACTCCAGCAACATGTAGGAGTTGATCCAGCACTAACAAGTCCATTGGGATGTCTGTCTGTCACCTATTTGTCTTTCTGTTTTGCATAAAGCAAGACTTTTCCCAAGGCAAGAGCTCAGTTTTTATAAAAGGGTTGCTTGAATAACAAAAAGGTCTTTAACTGGTGCTGGAAGATCTATGAGTCCATCTGCATATCCAAAGGAAAGGAGTTTCCTATAATCAGGGATGCTACTGAGAAGGCCTTTGCAGGGTCCCCACCACATGTATCGTTGAAATCCTAGATTCCCTCAGCTGAAATAGATCATAAGGATGTGTAGCCACAGTTTTTCACATTCATTCCATGATACCCCCCATTGTTAAGATGCTGTCACTCTAGAATATGCTGGGGGTTTTCTTAGATAAAGAAAATATAAACGTTTCCCAAGCAAGCAGTATGAAGCAAAGAAAAAACGAATGAGGCCCACCAGAGAATGAGGTCTATCAGTAGTTTTGCCAGCCTCCAGATGGTGGCTGGAGATCTCCTGCTATTACAACTGATCTCCAGGACACAGAGATCTGTTCCCCTGGAAAAAATGGCCACTTTGGCAATTGGACTCTATGTCATTGAAGTCCCTCCCCACTCCAAACCCTCCCCTCCTCAGGCTCCTCCAGCAAAATCTCCAGGGATTTCCCACCCCGGAGCTGGCAACCATATCTATCAGAGTCCTTCAAAGTAACTTGCCTACTGTGAGGGTTCCCAACCTTCCTGTGCAAACTCCATAAAATCACTTGCTCAGACGGTCATGCAGAAACAAGGAACTTTATTGGAAGCTTCAGGTAGTACAAGCCACACACTGGTAAAGTTGCAAGTGCTTACTGTTTCACAAAGACAGAATTATAACCCCTACAGGAAAGCAGATGTCAAACCTATGTTATGGGAGAACTACAGATAATTGTGCATGGTACAGAACATAAAGACCTCAGGGAGCTTGTTAAGGCTATCTACCCACCAAGGCCACTGCTAGCAGGAGGGAGTCAGAGAGAGCAGGGAGGTGGACGTGGGAAGAGACATTCCAACCTGGGGCCTGTCAGACTCGGCTCCTGAACCAAGGAAAGGCAAAAGGCCTGGACTGCTTTTACGAGTCCAGGGGGGGGGGGGAATCACAAAGGCTTACAGACAAAGGCATACAGACCCTCACACCTACATCTACCCTATCTAAAACTGTAAGTAAAACCTGGTCTGAATCTTCTCCAGATTCTGGTGTCCTGGAACTTTAATAAAACATGGAATAGATCTGATTATTACACCTGCCATTGTCTCTACATTCTAAGTTCCCTCAGGACAATGATTTCTGCATTGTTCATAATAATGCTATGTAAGAATAAAAGAGTCGCGTGGCGCAGAGTGGTAAACTGCAGTACTGCAGTCCAAGCTCTGCTCACGACCTGAGTTCGATCCCAACAGAAGTTTGTTTCAGGTAGTCGGCTCAAGGTTGACTCAACCTTCCATCCTTCCGAGGTCGGTAAAATGAGGACCCAGCTTGCTGGGAATAAATTGTAGATGAATGGGGAAGGCACTGGCAAACCACCCCGTAAGCAAAGTCTGCCTAGGAAACGTCGGGATGTGACATCACCCCATGGGTCAGGAATGTCCCGGTGCTTGCACAGGGGACCTTTACCTGTAAGAATAAAATGGCATCAATGACTACTTTCAATTTCCATCTATATTTTGTCACTTGTTGTTAGGTAAAAACCAGAATAGGAGTGGCATAGCATGATCGGCAAAGGGTATCAGTAGCCCTTAGGCAGGGAAAGATGCAGAAAAAGGGGGGGAACAGAACAAAGCAAGGGGACTCCCTACTGCTACAGACCTCCAACTTGTCCCTTTACCTCTTGCCATTCCTTCGGTCCCACGTCCCCCAGGAACATAATCTAAGGGAGTATTTTGTGCTGCAAGAAGAAGGGAGAGGCCAGAAATCCTTGTATACTGACAGAAATTCCTTCCATCAGTGGAAATTTCTGCCAGATCCATCCTTCTACAAGAATAATATGCGAACGTTCCTACAGTATAGTAGTTTGAAAAGTTGACATCAGTAACAAATGTGGTTGAATTCAAAGATTCTTCCCACAAACAGGAAGGGGTTAATTTTTGCTGACACCCCCACCCACCCAATGCAAACTCTCACATGGCCATTTCTCAGGGCCCACTTTTGCCCAGAAACAGAATTTTGATCACGGGGCCACAGCAGGAAGGGGAATCAGCAAACATCTTCCTTGTGTTGGTGGCAAATGCATTGGATTCAACCCAAACTTGAAATACTCCTAAAACAGAAGAAAAGCAAGATACCTTGCAGCGTGCTTTGCTATAACAGAAGAGCCAACTTGGTAAGTGCTTCAGCCTTTTAGATTAATTACCTAAAATCATTAGTTCAGTTAATAGTTCACTATAAGAAGAAGAGTTGGTTTTTATATGCCGACTTTCTCCAACACTTAAGGAAGACTCAGACAGGCTTACAATTACCTTCCCCTCCCCTCCACACAACAGACACCCTGTGAGGTAGGTGGGGCTGAGAGAGTGTGACTAGCCCAAGGTCTCCCAGCTGGCTTCATGTGTAGGAGTGGGGAAACAACTCCAGTTCGCCAGAATAGAGTCCGCCGCTCATGTGGAAGAGTAGGGAATCAAACCCGGTTCTCCAGATCAGAGCCGACCACTCCAAACCACCGCTCTTAACCACTACACCATGCTGGCTCTCTATATTACACTATGCCAGCTATACTATACTAGTTCACTTTACTTCTCATATAAAATTTTTGTACACAAATTAAAAGAAAATTGTCATTTGGCATATATGCAAAGAAAAACACATGGAATTGTTTGGGGGCTTCCTAGAGGCACCTGGTTGGCCACTGTGTGAACAGACTGCTGGACTTGATGGGCCTGGGTCTGATCCAGCAGGGCCTTTCTTATGGTCTTATGAATGAGAATGGTACATTTAATGCAAGAAAGTTGCCCATGAGCAGCCTCTTTATTGTCACATAAATGAACAGTGAGGGTGATAGCTCCTGAGGTGGTAAATGGCTGCCTGTCATTTAACCAGGGTGAAATTGCTGCCAAGCATCCCCCATGTTAATAGAAAACACACTCAGCCGACTGCGCTCCACTTCTGTGCATGTGCCAAGCCACTCAAGAGCTGAGCGTCTCTGCCCTGCTCCAGGCTGTTCGCCTATGCTAATACCCATGGAGACAACAGCCTGCTTATGTCACAAACCACATCTGTCACCACAAGATTTGTTTCTTTTCTCGGGTTAATAATATTTGAAGGAGGCACCATCTCCCTCTCACGCTCTCTTTTTTATCCTGAGCGTGGAGCCGGCATGGCCGTTTATGTAGAGGTGGTTCAGAGATCAAAACCAGGCCTTGGACAGTGATGTGTGGTCCCACGCTCTAAGAACGACACTATCAAATCTGTTCTAAGAGGTTATGAAGGGAATACTTATGACAGGCCATGATGTACGTTCCAAATGTTTTTCCTGCTGCCACCAAGTTGTAAGACTTGGCTCTCAGAGGGCTCTGTTTTATTAGGAATGTTTTAAGGACTAGTACATGTTCCTCCATGCTAATAAAGGAGTTCATTTCTGTCATCACCTTTTTAGATTAATAGAGAGGCCTCTTCTGATGTAACATTTGCCTACCACAGGAGGGCTTTCGGAGAGAGTCCAGTGAAGGCATCTGAATGTGCGTGTGCGCAAACACAGAGACAAAAAAGAGAAAAAATAATATCAGAAGCAGCTAGTTACATGGCAGTTTTCTGAAATGATCCAAGGAACAGAAGCCACCAGGGAAACCACTATAGTGCTTAAGGTCCACCCCCCAGTCAACATAGGGCGAAAACGAAAGGTCGCTTTAGCCTCCTTTATTCCCTGTTTCAGCCAGGATTCATCCAGGATTGAACGCACGTTCGGTGAAAACGCATGCATTCAATCCTGGCTGAATCCTGGCTGAAACAGGGAATAAAGGAGGCTAAAGCGACCGTGCGTTTTCGCCCATAGAAAACATGCTGGCATTTGAAGGTATCTTTCTACAAAGCTGGAATAACATGTTGCCTATGCTACGAATTAGAAGTCCATGCTTCAAATCTTGTCCCTACTACAGACTCCCCTAGACAGCAAGTCACTGTCACTTAGCCTCAATCTACTTCCACCACACCTGCTGTCTGAAGGTAAAAAGACAGATCCTGTCTTACAGAGTGATCATAAAGGTTATGAGGAGAATGTGCGCAGAAAGTTCTAAATACTCGAAAATGTTGTTACAATTATTGCAGAAAAAAACGTTTCCCGGACGGAGGCAAGTATAGACTCTAAGGGCCCTTCTGATGTTATCTTAGTGGTATTGGGGCCTCTGCTGCGCATATCCTTCCCATATTGCTCTGGCAATGCCATAAGTGTGGGAAGGGGCCACAGTTATTTTTCAGGGCAACAACATATACCCCTCACTTCCTTTTTAAAAAACAAACAAAATGATGTTTGGAAGAAGTTACATGTATTTGCATGTATCATGTAGTCATCCCTGAGTTCATCTAAATGAATGTGTAAAGCAGGAGTGGTCAGGATTAGAAAAGAAGGGGAGTTAACAGAGATGGGCGTTTCTTTGCAGTTGAGTCGGCTGGTTGGGGCTGAGTCACCTGGTAGGGTTAGTCTGGCTGTCATTGTTTTGTTTTGAATGAATAATGTGATTAGCCAGTCTCCAGACTTAAACTGTTTCCTTTACAGTAGTATCTGAAATGTGGTGGAAAAACTAAGGGGGTTACCGCCCTTTGTATTCCCAGCGATGTATTAAGAGTTTGAAAATGTTATAAAAAACATCGCTTTAAAAGGGTTTTTGGATACCACGGCTTATAAATGGTCGGAAGACGTCTTCACAGCTAAAGGGGCCAAACAAAGTGCGAACAGTATCTTTTATAACGTTTTCAAACTATTAATACATCAGTGGGAATACATAGAAAGTGCGAACAGTATTTTTTATAACATTTTCAAACTCTTAATACATCGCTGGGAATACAAGTGCGTTAACCCTCTAAGATTCTACAGCACAGATTAGCAGCTTTTTTGTAAGTAAAGAGCCATACTATGGCAAAATTCAGAGCAAGAGATGATCAACCCCAAAGCAATAAATGAAAACATGCACATTGCTGTTAATGTTACTGATAACTGACATGTTGATTAATAACCCATAAAGTTTCCATAAAGTGGAGCATACAAGGTCTTACAATAAATAATAAATACACTCAGGAGCACCCAATGCAGTTGTTTTAGTGCTTGTCATAAATGTAGTGTTCTTAAGACATGGAATCATTCCGAGATTTAAACTGAATTTATTTATCCTGCCTTACTTGTGATTATCTACTGACAAAACTATTTCCTGTGTAGGGTCTTCTGGAATTTTCTTATCATTCCATAGCAAATCCTACTTTAAGTTTCTTGGTTCTTTCAAGTTCATAGTTATTATTTCCATCCTAGAACCTTCAGGCCAACTTGAACATTTCTTAACCAAACAAAACTCCTTTTTTATGTCAATGGTCTTCTTTTCAAATTCATAATTTCCAAATATGTTACTTTCCAAATAAAAGTTTCTCATTCCAAACTTCTGAATTGTATGTAATAAAATGTAAGCTGCCTGGTATGCCCTTAAGAAGAATATAGGGCCAGAGTTAACATGAAAAGCAGGGCACTGCTATGAAACAGGCCAAAATGGAAAGTCCCTGGAATCCACCTTGTGGCACTCTGGAGCTGACAGGCAGGGATGGGCTAATCTGCATCTCCCTAGGCCTCATGACAGGTGGGAATCCTAAGAACAATGAAAAGAAGACAGCCCCCTTAACATATGTAATAAAGCTCTCCTAGAAGCCACCTAGAGACTGATAGCAAACCTCTAGTGTGGTGGTGTAGAGAGCCAGTGTGGTATAGTGGTTAAGAGCAGTGGACTCTAATCTGGAGAACCGAGTTTGATTCCTCACTCCTCCACATTAGCAGCGGAGGCTAATCTGGTGAACCGGGTTGGTTTCCCCACTCCTACACATGAAGCCAGCTGGGTGATTTTGGGCTAGTCACAGCTCTCTTAGAGCTCTCTCAGCCCCACCTACCTCACAGGGTGTCTGTTGTGGGGAGGGGAAGGGAAGGTGATTGTAAGCCAGTTCGATTCTTCCTTAAATGGTAGAGAAAGTCAGCATATAAAAACAAACTCTTCTTCATCATCATCTTCTTAATCTTCTTCATTGCATCAGCAAGCAAGATTCTGTTCAGAGAACTTGGACTTACATGTCTAGATGTCTAGTTAACCCCATAAAGTTGTAAAACAGATAAAACCAAACCCCTCTGAATCATCTCCTCCTCCCTGGGAAACCTCTCCCAAAACATCTTCACTCATCTGGAAATCTAGAACAAAATAGTTAACAGCACTTAATCGGAAGAACCTAGGTACTGTTCCTATCTGCTTCTACCTCCTGTTCTTTCATACTCAAACATCTAAACTAATCAAAGAGTAATCAAGCCTTTGTCCCTGGCAATGTTTGGTTGCCTGTGAAGTCATAATGCCTCAGGGTATGTTTTGAGGTATAAGTATCTCCCCTAACATAATGGCAAAGTGTGAGCATTTTCTTGGATCCAAAACACGGCTCCCTATACTTGCGTGTGCAGTCCTTCTTGCTTTCCTGTGTATAGCGCTGGTCGTTCCTCACTTCAGTGCATCTTGGACATTGCCCCTATGACTGGTAACTATACCTTCCCCCCTATCTTCACATCCTTATGTCCACCCCCTCGTTCCTTTCATTTCCTAGTTCTTGAATGTATCGGGTTCTGTGTGATTTACTGTGAGTGTGTGTGCAACAAAAAATATTTTAATACAAACCTTAAAATTCATACAATGCATCTTTAGTGAGAGTATTTCCACTGGTTTGTAGAAAAGGTATAAAAGATCCTGAGCGTCAACCTCTCGCAAAGCTTTGTCTCCATTGCTAATTCCCCCAAGTAAATGGAGACTAACAGCACCATCAAGAATTTTTTAAGATGACTTTTCGTTCTAATAAAAGAAATATGTGGACAATTCTTGAACAGATCTGCTTTGTCTTATTTTCAATCCTTGTTATCTGGTGTTCCATTTGAGATAAATGTTCAAGTTAAGAGAACTTCTGTTTATCTAGAAACATTCCAACCCACCAAAAATGTTAATATTTGTTATTACAAATAAAGTTAGTTGTTCTCGGGTACCAATATGAAAATATGACTACAGCATTTACTAACTAATAAGAGGAGGACTTATCATAAAAATGGAATTTTCAAGGTTTCATATTTTGGCAGCGTGTTGAACCATTGGATGCAGTTCTGTAGTGCACATAAATGATTCTAATATTCAGATTCTGCTTTTGGCTGTTTTTTAGATCTAATCCCTTCAGCATGGTCTGGTCAATGCTAGCTGATTACCATCAATCTAAATGGCTCAAATTAATCACCCTTTAAACTCAAGAAGATAGGAATCCCATTGGAGTCTCTCTACACGTCTGATGAGCAGCAAGCTTTCAGATTACAGAAACAAAGGATTCTAGACATTGAGTGGCAAACCTTGTCCTCATCAGTATGCAGGGTCTGTTCCCCATTAGAGCTTGGTATTTATCCAACACTCAGAGCCCTACCAACCTACTTTTCCTGTTTAACTTCCCCACAACTCCGACGGGCTTTCATGTTAGTGCACTTAAACATCTTTCCATCTGAAATCCTTTGGGGCAGGTTCAAGAACATCCCGGTCTGTAATCGGACTTGCCCATGTGCGCAGAACTCACCAGAGACAATGACTCATGTGCCGCTCCATTGTGTCTATTATGAGTCCTTACGGGAAGATCATATTGAACCATTGATAAAAGATATTTCACATCTCTCTGCAAAAGACAAAGGGGCTTTCCTTTTGGCTGACTGGCACTCTTGTACTTCGGAGAAGGTAGCAAAGTTTCTTCTAACTGCCATGAGAATGCAAGGAACCATACACAACCTACCTGATGGCCACCACGCTCTCCTCTGGCTCTGCCCCAAAAACCTCCTGCCAATGGCAAAGAGGGACCTGGCAACCCTAAGTAGTGTCAATCCATCATGGATATTTAAAAGATAAATTACACTGGGAATTTCATGCAAAGAACTCCCAATGTCCTGTCTGGGTTGTCTATGAGCCAGCCCTTATTTCCACAAATATTTCCCTATGGTTGCTGGGAAAGCCTGATTCTCCTGCACATATTGGTCCCCTGGCAGTGGCTTCAAAATAAACCCACCAGCAGCTAGGCCCGCTTCATATCGGATCACAGTGTCCAAGAGGGAATATGCTATATTTAGAAAGAGCCTGAGGAGCGTATGAGGCAATGCCTTGGCCAGAAGCCAGCACTCAAGAGGCGATGAGATCATAATGAAGGACCTCTAAAAAATGCATCAGTGTGAATATCTGCCCTGTCACAATTAGCATGTCCTTTGTTATCATACAGAAACAATGCTAATGTCCAGGGCCAGCTAAGTCTGGATTCACAGAGGGGCCGAATAATCCTCCTGCCTCTCACACAAAGGACAGGATTTCTTCTTTCTGTGTTCTACCTGCCGGTCCTATAACTGGGTTATAACTAGACATCACGGTGTCCACGGGTCTGACCGGTGGACATTGCTGCCATTTAAAAGCAATTTAAAAATGCCACAAGAGCCTGATCCTGACCGGGCCTGCGCTGCAGTGGACTGAGGTGCTCATTATCCACCCTGCACCTTTTCAAGTGCCGTAACAGCCGGCACGGCGTGTGACCATTTTGCCATTTGAAAAGGCAACGGGGGGAACAAGAGTGCCTCAGTTTAATCAGGATCAGGCTTTGGGTTTAATCAGGATCAGGCTCTCGCATCATTTTAAACCACTTTAAAATGGCACAGCGTCCACGTCTAGGTTGACCATAAGAGTCCTTTCCCAACTGCTCTGATGCCATCCATTTCTCAAGCCTTCGTCTGACACATGAAACACTGCCTCATTTTCCTCCTCTTGGAATTTGCTAGCTGTTTGGCTGCCTGGATCTTCTTCTCTAGTGTTCCTCTTCAGTTTGAATGAGGGAACTTGCTCACACACCCTGTGTTTAGAGTGGCTTCTCTCTCTCTCTTTTTAATGTTTATTTTTTGTATAAAAGCGTACAGAAGGGGGGGAAAGGAGGGATGGGGAACAGGGGTAAAGCATATTTCTTTTTCCGGGCCCCAACTTGATCCAGACGTAACAGAAAAGAAAAAAACTAATATCAAAGCTTCTAACTTTCATCTAAAACGTTAGAGCTGCTTAAAACTCACTAAAACATAATACATCCCCCAGACCTCAACGTAATTTAATCTAGAAGGGAACTAATACCCTAACTTCAATTGTTTAAGAGTGACTTGTCTCTACAGGGTGTCTCTCTATATATTTGTGCCTTTATCCACTCAAACTATGTGGCAGGTCCACATCATTCAATAAAAGCTACTGGCTTATGGGGCTGAATTGGTGTTCATAGAGCTATTCGTACTTGGGAAGTGTTTCATGGAGATTTTGCTAAAGCATGAACCAGTGTTAAATGCCAGTCTAGATAGAAGTTCTAGGATTAAGAGTAGAGTATGCGAGTCTGTGGAAGGGAGGCAGTTACCCTACATTGGTTCTCCAAGATCATTTTGTGAATATGGCTCAGTTTGAAGAGGAGAATCATATTCAGATAGACATGGGCCTAGAAAAACACATGGGCTTGACCAGATGTGGTAAAATGAGTTTCTAGGAGACCTGCTGCAGTGTATTGCTGTTTTAATACTGTCAGTGCTTGCGTATATACTTACATGCTTCCTGCCTGCTCAACTTGTATATGGGTAAACAGCCATCAGGGAAAGAGTACATCCTCTGTTTCTTTTACCAAAGGAAGCTGGCTTTGTAAAGCTACCCTGAAACTTCCCATCACATAGGGAGTAGGAGTATCAAACTTTATGACGTTGATATTAGAAAGCCATAGAAAATTGCATTAAAAAACAAACAAAACCCCATCACAATATATAGCATTAATGGACTGTTTACACAGGACCAATGTGACATTGTGACAGAAGACCATATTAAGGGGGAAAGGATGACTGCTTTAATATATATGTTATACATGCACACAACAACAAAAATGAACCACAAAAGATTTTCAGCTTATTCATCAAACACAGGATTAACATACAGCTTGACCCTGAGAGGCACAATTAAGCTAGTCTATGGAGTGGCCCTTCAGAAGTAAGAGTCCTTCATAGCAGGGAAAGCCCTCATACTGACTTGACCAGTCATCCTGTGCAATAATGAATGATGAGCATGGCCTTAGGACATTGGATGTGAACTGTGATATTAAATCAGGGAAAGCTCCGTTAGGTAACCTTTCTATTTTTGCAGTTCTCCATTTTGTAGAGCGACTTTCTCTTCTATAGCTGATCCAAAGAAAGGCTGCCCCTTTATTTGTGAATGGGCATAGAGAGCTACAAGGCAAACAGAGTTCCCTGCCTCATTTTCTTATAATAGTAATGAGGAGGCGGAAGGAAATATGCAAGGAAGAACCTGTGGGAAGAAGGTGAAGTCCATAATCCTTACCTTAAAAATGCCTCCCAGGCTGTTTCAATCCCCGCCCCCCCCCCCTGGTTAGAAAACCAGTAAGCAAGCCTGACCTGGATGGCCCAGGCTAGCCTGATCTCGTCAGATCTCAGAAGCTAAGCAGGGTCAGCCCTGGTTAGTATTTGGATGGGAGACTACCAAGGAAGTCCAGGGTTGCTGTGCAGAGGAAGGCACTGGCAAACCACCTCTGTTAGTCTCTTGCCTTGAAAACCCCAAAAAGGGGTCGCCATAAGTCCACTGCGACTTGATGGCACATTACACACACACACAAGCAAGCCTGGCCGTGGGGTGGGGGGAAGAAGAAAGCAGGCATTCTCAAGTATTGGTTCTCGTAGGTTATCCGGGCTGTGTAACCGTGGTCTTGGTATTTTCTTTCCTGACGTTTCGCCAGCAGCTGTGGCCGGCATCTTCAGAGGAGTAACACTGAAGGACAGTGTCTCTCAGTGTCAAGTGTGTAGGAAGAGTAATATATAGTCAGAAAGGGGTTGGGTTTGAGCTGAATCATTGTCCTGCAAAAAGTAACAAAGGTAATGTGCTAATTATTGTCCTGTAAGAATCAAGATAATGTGCTAATGAGGGTGTGGTATGTTAATATGGAACCATTGTATCCTGAAGCGATCTGTTAATGCGTGAAATCCAAAGCTATTATATAATATATTCCATATTAACATACCACACCCTCATTAGCACATTACCTTTGTTACTTTTTGCAGGACAATGATTCAGCTCAAACCCAACCCTTTCTGACTATATATTACTCTTCCTACACACTTGACACTGAGAGACACTGTCCTTCAGTGTTACTCCTCTGAAGATGCCGGCCACAGCAGCTGGCGAAACGTCAGGAAAGAAAATACCAAGACCATGGTTACACAGCCCGGATAACATTCTCAAGTACTTGCTGGTTCAGCTCTCATTATGTTTACCAGTTGTGAGCAGGGAACCAGTGGTTTTGTGAGCTTTGGGGTTTATCCAAGTGAATTCATATGTGTCTGATCACATGATTATGCAATTTTCTCACATGACTAGAATACTTTTTTGCAGCAGCAGCCCCACCACTCTGCCACCACCTTCAATTTTAAAATGCACATAATTAAAAGGGGGGAAGCTTAAGATTTTTGAATTGAGACTTACTACCAGTGTTTCTGTGTGCCCTCGGTGTCTGCCCATGATCCAAGCTCATCTTGCTGTCATTTCTTGTGATCATTCTCAAGTAAATGCCACTGATTGAGTAGGTGCAAAAGCAGCCAATAAAATCTAGCTAATATGGGTCAGTTAAGGGCAAAGAGGGGGATGAACTACAAGTGATCCTTGCTTTTCAGTGCAAGTAGATCATCTTAATAATGACTGGGAGGGCAGGAAGGGAGGGCATCTCAATCATCATCAATTGAGAAAATTCAGTTCTTGGACTGGTTGCCAAGAAGCTATCACACAGGTGGAAACTGCTTGAGACAAACTTCAACCAAAGTCACCAAGGCAATCAAATTAGAAGGTTTCCTAACATGTAATCAAGGGAGTTGAGAAAGGGAAGTTCACTTAGCAATTGTGTTTATGTCAAATTTTTCATCATGCTTAAAAAAAGAAACAAACTGCAGGGGGTTGCTTTGAGAGGAGAATCAGAAGGTATGATGGTGTCAGTCTAGGATCTGGGAGAACCAGGTTGGAATCCCCCCCCCCCCTCAATCTAACCTAACTCATAGGGTTGTTCACAGTGGGTAGCCGTGTTAGTCTGTTTGCAGTAGTCAAAAAGGGCAAGAGTCCAGTAGCACCTTAAAGACTAACAAAAATATTTTCTGGTAGGGTATGAGCTTTCGTGAGCCACAGCTCACTTCTTCAGATACAGCTAGAATGTGAATCCATCGGTCTTTAAATAGAGGAACAGTATGTAAATGTGAATAGCAGGCTTGATTGGATTAGGTGTGATATGCAGAAGAGTCTGTGATGTCCAGGGGAGAGATGGGTGTGGAGAAATCAGCATTGGTAATGGGCCATGAATGCAAGGTCTTTATTCAGCCCAGGTAAATGCATTGACTTTAATTTGAAACTAAATGCATTGTTTCAAACTAAAGTCAATGCATTTACCTGGGCTGAATAAAGACCTTGCATTCATGGCCCATTACCAATGCTGATTTCTCCACACCCATCTCTCCCCTGGACATCACAGACTCTTCTGCATATCACACCTAATCCAATCAAGCCTGCTATTCACATTTACATACTGTTCCTCTACTTAAAGACTGATGGATTCACATTCTAGCTGTATCTGAAGAAGTGAGCTGTGGCTCACGAAAGCTCATACCCTACCAGAAAATATTTTTGTTAGAATTTAAGGTGCTACTGGACTCTTGCCCTTTTTGACTCATAGGGTTGTTGTGAGGATAAAATGGAGGGCATAAGAATTATGGAGACTTGGGTCCTCCTTGGGGAGATAGGTGAGTTATAAATGAAATAAATAAATAAAAATCAATACAGTAAATGTGCATTGTTTTAACCATAGCTGCAGAAAGCATCTATGCATACATTTAAAGAATATTTATCAACTGTGACCTCTTTTCCTTGCCAGTTAATGTATTTATGGCCAGCTGTTAAGCTTAAGGCTGTTTTATGCTGCTGATTTTTATTGGCGAATCGGTTTAACACATGGATGGTTTTATTGCAGGTGAATTAATTTTATTGAATGCTTCTTAATTGTTTTATTGATTCATTGCTTTAAATTTGTACTTATTTATTTGCTTAATTGCTGAAATGAGCAGATATCTGGAGAGGTGGGATTTAAATTAGTTAAATGAATAAATAGTTTAAAGACACACAAAGCTCAGAAAAAGATGAGAGGAGAAAAGGAGTATGAAAACAGAAAGAAAAGTAAAATAAACCACACTTTGCTGACTGGGGTGTACTTCTCATTCATTGTCCCCTCTCAGCGTGGCAAACCAGAGATAGATAGACACCCCCCCCCTGCACACACTAGGGAAAGAAGAAAAGAAGATCACTGATGCTTAAGAGAGCAGAGGATGCAAATGCCTCTCTGGGAATCCAGAATCTTTTTCTTTAATTCTTTGCGTAACCGAAAAACTGAAGCAGCAGAAGAACACTTACTTTGATTTCAGCCCAAGTGAAGGGTTAAAGTAAATTATTTTGGATTCCTGGAGAGGCATCTAGCTATTGCTGAAGCTCCCAGAGTTAAGCTGGCAGACCAGATCCAATGCCATCATGCCTGCTACTTTCTCGCTGTCAATGCAGCATAGCCTAATGTAAAAATGATTTAAAATGTTTGCTTGCGGAGTGTTTTCATGACCTGTAATATTTTGAAAACATTTAAAATTGGACTCAAACTGTTTTGTTTTAATTGCCCTGTTTTCATATAAAAGCATTAAGGATCTGAGGAAACTCAATGTATGTATGAGTATGTCCCATTAAGACCTATTTCAGGTACAATACAGTCAAAATTATTAATAATTGTATATGGTTGTGTAAAATTGTAAGACATAAAAATACTTGATTTATTTTTTGTAATTTTGTTAGAAAGAACGTTCTGAGGAAGTTGACTTCGATTAAACAAGTAAAACCTAGGAACTTGTTAACTGAAACACGAAGTTAACTTGACATACAAAGGAGGCAAATTTACTAATTGTGATATACGAAGAAGTGTCCCACAAAAGAGATAAAAGCAATAGTCTCCATTCACTATGCATTAGAAGATGTTTATTGATAAGAATTGTATTATAAATGTAAAATAACTATTAATATGCAACCATAATATTGGATGGATATTTGTGTATATGATAATACCTGTATGAATACTTTACTGTGAGTGTTGGATATAACTTGGTATCAGAGCCTGGGTACCAGTTATTACACTGTGGCCATTTACACATGGCCATTTGCGGATTAATTGGTCCCTCTGAAATAGCACTCTTTCCCCAAAAAACTGCACACTTGGGGGGGGGGGAAAGGAGCTTATGACAGGAGCCGCAGCCGGGTCAACTCGATAAAGCGACCATGCGTTTTCACCCAGAGAGTTGACCCGGATACTAAACGCTCTGGGAAGCTCTCGCAGTTGTAGCGATCCTTTAATTTATATCGCTGCAATCCAGTACTTTGCAGACCCGGGGAAGTTCCGGTATTGGGTGGTGTCAGCCCTTGACCCACAGAACCAGAAATCACCACAAAGTCGTATAGAGTCCAAACAGGTGGATTTTACTGATCAAATAGGCATACAGTGCAAACGAATAAAATGACAGCTATGAAAGGCTCACTAGCTGGGAGATATTATAAGGCAGGAAAGGCGGGAGATTACACGCAGGAATACAGTTTCCCAGGAGCTGAGTTCCCAGGCTTAGGCTTAGGCATGCGACCTTGGGGGGCAGACAATACAGCACAGAAACAGAGGCAATAACGAAACCGAGATAGCAGCCTGACATTCTGCTCCCCTCAAGGCCCCCTCCCAGTTCGCAAGGGGGCTGGCCTGTTCGGGTAAGCAATGTGAAAGGCGTCAATGAGGTCGGGGGCGGAGACATCCCGTGCGCGCACCCATTCGTCATAGGCAGGGGGGAAATGTTTCCAACGAACTAGATACTGGAGAGTACCATGGTGAATACGGGAGTCAAGGATCTTGGAGACTTCGAAGTGTTCTTCCCCCCCCACCATGATGGGTTGCGCAGGCGGTGGGTCCGGATGCCACCGTGGAGAAGCAACATGGGGTTTGAGGAGGCTTATGTGGAAAACAGGATGCACACGCCTCAAAGATTTGGGGAGAGCCAGTTCCACTGTGACAGGGTTTATGACCCGAGTAATGGGGAAAGGGCCAATGAATTTGGCGCTGAGTTTATGGCACGGTTGGGTGGACCGGAGGTTTTTGGTGGAAAGGTAAACCAAAGCACCCACTTGCAGATCACCCCCGGGGGAGCGATGTTTGTCAGCTTGCGCTTTGTATTTACGTTTGGCCCGGTCGAGGTTGCTAACGAGCCAGGGCCAAGTGGTACGGAGGGCGTGTGCCCAGGAGGCAATGTCGGGGTTCCCCTCCCCCTCTACATCATCTGTAGGAACGATGGGACTGAAATCTTGTCCATACACAGCAAAAAACGGGCTAAAACCTGTGGATTGATGCATGGCATTATTGTAGGCATATTCTGCTAAAGGTAGCAGTTCTACCCAGTTATCCTGGTGGTAGTTAACATAACAACGCAAATAACATTCGAGTACAGCATTGACACGTTCAGTTTGACCATCAGTTTGAGGATGGTATGCACTAGACAATCCCTGTTCCACCCCCACCAACTTGAGGAAAGCTTTCCAAAACTTAGAAACGAAACCACTTCCGCGGTCACAAATTATTTTACGCGGAAACGAATGTAAACGAAATATATGCGTCACGAAGAGGCGGGCTAGTTTCTGAGCAGAGGGGATCCCTGCACATGGAATCAAATGTATTTGCTTAGAAAACAAATCAGTAACAACCCACAACACAGTTTTACCCCCACTGAGAGGGAGATCAGTCATGAAGTCCATAGCGATCACTTCCCAAGGTTTGCTGGGCGTTTCAAGAGGTTGTAGCAGTCCCGGGGGTTTGCCCTGCGATCGTTTCGCAGCGGCACAAACGGGACAGCTGCGGATGAAGGAGTCAATGTCGGAACGCATTCCCCCCCACCAGAACTGTCTGCGCAATAAGTGAAGGGTCTTCAGAAACCCAAAGTGCCCAGCTGTTTTGGCTCCATGAGCTAAATGTAAAACGTCCTTCCGGAGAGCTTTGGGTACATACAATTTTGAGTCTTTGTACCAGGACCCCCCTTGTTCCAAAACACCAGGAGGTAGGGTATGAGCGGAACGTTCTAAAAGGCACTGGTCCCGAAGGACAGTTAAAAAGGATTCGGAGATGGGGAGTTTGGAGGGAGCCCCCCCGTCGGTTCTGGAGATCTGAGAAATAGTTATAGGGCTAGTGCTTACGTGTGGCGGCGCGCAGACTGCAGGCGGCTGAGCGGTCGGAGGGGTAGGAGGGGCGGGAACTCCGGTCTGTTGCGGTGGCGGCTGGGCAGCCGGTTGGGCTGGCGGAGCTTGCGAGGTGTGTTGATGCTGGGATCGGGTTTGCACAGCCAGCATAGGTAGGGCCCCACGTTGCATAGGGGTGAACAGAGAGTTGGTGGGTCTTTCGAGTTTTACCGGATATTGTGGTAAACGGGAGAGGGCATCCGCGAGAACGTTCTGCTTCCCAGGGACGTGCTTCAGGGTGAAACGGAACTGAGCAAAGAACTCCGCCCACCGTTGTTGTTTCGCCGATAGCTTATGGGACCCCGTGAGGGCAGCTAGATTTTTGTGATCGGTCCAAACTTCAAAGGGTATTTTAGACCCTTCCAAGAATTGCCGCCATAAAGTCAGTGCATGATGAACTGCAGAGGCCTCTTTCTCCCAGATGGGCCAGTTTAATTGAGCGTGCGCAAATTTTTTTGAAAAGTAAGCGCAAGGGTGAAGAAGACCGTCCGGTCCTTGCTGGAGGAGAGCCCCTCCCATGGCTACATCGGAAGCATCGACTTGCACAATGAACATTTGATTTGGGTCTGGGTGCCGTAGCACCGGCTCCGAAGTGAAGAGGCGTTTGAGGGCCAGAAAGGCGGCTTGGCATTGCTCAGTCCATAGGATCTTTGCGGAGGGCAAGGCAGCCGAGCTTACTTTTCCTTTAGTTTTCAGCAGGTCCGTAATGGGTAGAGCCACTTGGGCGAAGTTAGGGATGAATCCCCGATAGAAGTTTGCAAATCCCAGAAATTGCTGTACTTGCTTACGGTTGGTGGGGGGAGTCCAATCGAGGACGGCTTGGACTTTGGCGGGGTCCATGCGAAGACCTTGGTGGGAGATGATGTATCCCAAAAACGTGAGTTTGCTTTGGTGAAATTCACACTTAGCTAGTTTAGCGAACAGTTGATGGTTACGCAGGCGTTGTAGAACTTCTCTGACCAGAGTCACATGCTCGTCCATAGTTTTCGAATAAATGAGAATGTCATCTAAGTAGACCACCACCCCACGATATAGAAGGTCATGTAGGATTTCATTGATGAGTTGCATGAAGACCCCCGGGGCCCCTTTTAATCCGAACGGCATTACAAGGAATTCATACATTCCGAAACAGCTAGAGAAGGCAGTGAGGTGTTCATCTCCTTCGCGGATACGGACTCGGTAGTAGGCTTCCACCAAGTCTAATTTAGAGAACACACGGCCTTCCTGTAATTGTCCCAAAATATCCGATATTAATGGGATAGGATAGGCGTTGGTCTGGGTAACCGCATTGAGCTTTCTGAAGTCAATGCACAGGCGAAGGTCGCCCTCTTTTTTCCGGACGAAAAACGCGGGGGCCGAGTTTGGGGCATTCGAAGGGCGAATGAACCCTCTGGCGAGGTTTTTGTCCAAAAAGTCCCGGAGGACAGTGCGCTCGGAAGCGCTCATAGGGTAAATCTTACTTTTGGTTAATGTGCAGTCCTTTACTACTTCAATCGCACAGTCTGAGGCCCGGTGGGGGGGTAAGGCATCACATTCCTTAAGGTCGAAGACATCTTCAAAGTCCCGGTATACAGCGGGTAGAGCCGGTGGTACTGGGGCAGTAGAGGTTAACGCTGGAACGGGCGGAAATGGCAGAGCAAAGTTTTGCCGATGCTGGTCGCAGGTGGGACTAGCGAAAGAAATAGTGTCTGTTTCCCAATCAATACTGGGACTATGTCCTTTAATCCAGTTAATTCCCAAGACCACTTCAAATCGGATAGGGGCTATAGTGAAGTCTATTTGTTCCCAGTGGGAACCAATTCCCATTGCCACCCCTATGGTGCGATGATCAACTGGACCCCCCTGGAATTGGCTCCCGTCCATTTGAGCAAATTGGACGGGGGCGGGTAAAGCCTCTGAGTCGGCTCTGAGGGCAGCAAACGTGGCTTCGCTTATGAGAGTGCGACAGCAACCGGAGTCAATTAGTGCTTTGACGGGGATTTGTGGACCTCCGTTAAGTTGTTGTAAAACTGCATCTACGTAGACGGTGGAGTCCACTTCTTTGATTTTGGTAGGAGCATTCGGTTTGATAGGAAGATCCTGAGAGGTCTGTGGAGATGCTCCATTCACCACAGACCGGAGCCGTTTTTTGACAAGTCGAGGGGAGATTCCAGGTTTAAGGCTGGAGAAATCCAAGGGTTTTCCTCATCCGAAGAGGGAAAGTTGTCCCCCAATGGGGCACTTGTAATCCGAGACCCGGCGGGGTCGTTGGAAGCAGGCAGGGAGGCTGGGTCCCCGGCATGGAGTGCAGAGGGTGTGGGCCTTCCCGGAGCTGCGCTGCGGGTGGCCGCGGTGCCTCTGCGTGGTGGACGACCTCGGGCGCGGGTTGTCGTGCTGGGACGAAATAATTCCTGGCGGCGTGGGCAAACGGCTGCAAAGTGGCCCATTTCTCCGCATGTAAGACAGGCACCCCTCTGAAATCGGACTTCACGTTCTTGGAGCGGACGTGGGGGATTTCGTGGGACGAGCAGTGGTGCCTTGGGTTGAGGCTTTTGGGTGCCCTTCTCCTTGTGCTTTTGACGGACGAGAGAAATAAAGCGGCGGCGGCTTTCCACTTCCTCGGCTAATAGGATCCAGCCTTCGAGGGTATCGGGATCGCCCCGCATGTAAGACCAGTTCAGAATGTCAGGATGCAAGGCTTCCCTGAAATGATGGATTAGGGTGGTCTCGGGCCAACCTACAATTTTACTTGCCAGTCGCTGAAATTCATCGGCAAATTCCCGAACTGTAGCAGAGCCTTGTTTTAATTGTAAAAGTTCCGTTTTGGCTCTTTCTCCCAGGAAGGGGTCCTCAAACCTCCTTCTCAGGGCAGTCATGAAGTTGTTGAGGGAACGAATCGCACGAGAGCGGGTGTCAAACTGGAGGACCATCCAGTCAGCCGCTTTGCCTGTCAGGAGGGAAGCTACGTACCGCACCCGGCTATCTTCCGTGGGGAAAAGTTGACCTTGTTCTCGCATATAACTGTCCACTTGATGCAAGAAACAAGGCAAAGTCTCAAGAGATCCGTCATACGTAGTCCTCAATTTGAGTTGCTTCCAAGGGCCGGGCGCGGGCTGACCCGGTTGCACGGGTGGTCCGGGCGGAGGAGCAACAGGAGCTCCAGGAGGCAAGGGTGGAGCAGGCACATTAGCAGGTGGTTGCATGGGTGGTCGGAGCGGAGGAGCAACAGGAGCTCCAGGAGGTAAGGGTGGAGCAGGCACATTAGCGGGTGGTTGTACGGGTACCGCCTGACCCGGTATCGGAACGGGCTGTCTCTGAGCTATCAGGGTTTGTTGTAATTGCCTGTTCTCGTGAAGCATAAGTTCCATTACTTCTTGGAGTTGATCCACACGGTCGGAGAGCTCCCGATTCTGGGCTCGTAAAAGATGAACTTCCTCACTTGGGCCCCCAGTAAGATGAGGCTTACTGGTTCGGAAGCTCGTGGCCCATTGAGAGCTATCCCCATATAAATCCTCGTCTTCAGACTCATCTGAGTCTCGACGTCGGTCAGCCAAACGGCGTGCGCGTTGGGTCGTACGCGACGGGACAAACGCCGGGGAAAAGGTGAGACCTGATAGTCCCAGTACATAGTCCTTGGGGCGCGTGTCCACGTTCGCCTGATTCCTTGCTGCAGCCGCCCTGGCTGCTTCCGCCGCCTCTCTCTCTCTTGCGACCCTAGCCGCTTCGGCGGCTTGCTGATCCGCAAGAACTTTGGCGTTCTCAAGTCTTAGGGCAGCCTCTGCCGTAATGCGCGGCAAAAGTTCTGTCTCGAGGAGCAAGAGTATGGGGTCAGGTTCCCCGCCCAGCAGAGGTTGTACTCGAACCGCCAGTGCGGATGCCTCGGCTCCAAACGTCGGGGTCAAAACTTGAGCCAAGGTGGCTACCGGGGTGTCCTTTGTACATTCCACAAGGAGAAGAGCGGTGCTAATAGCGACTCGCTTGGCCTCAGCCTGGCAGCTGGCCGCATCCGGGATCAGGGAAAAACCCTCCGGTGGGGCTCCCGCCATGGTAGAAAGAGTTTGTCGAGAAATAAGATTATCCAGAAGTCCAGTTAATATTTGTAAATCCTCAGTCGCCAATCGGGCATCGTCCAGTAATTGATCCAAGTCCTGAAGATCTAAACGAGCATCAGTATCCTCCGATGTTAACATCCAGAGACGTCCTGTAAGAGATTGCCACTGCGCGTGTACCAGTCCCCTCAAGCGGCAAACCTCTCGGTTCGTCCGGAAAAGTTCAGCAATTAAGTCCTGTAACAGAGTAGGGTCCTCTGAGAAGGGCTCCAGGGTAGTAGATCACCTGGAGAGCTGCACAGCTCCCATCCAAGTGGCAGGCGAACCCCCCTGGGCTCCAGCCTGGCTAGGAGAACGGTGAAGATGTGAGATAGCTGTCATAATGTCAGCCCTTGACCCACAGAACCAGAAATCACCACAAAGTCGTATAGAGTCCAAACAGGTGGATTTTACTGATCAAATAGGCATACAGTGCAAACGAATAAAATGACAGCTATGAAAGGCTCACTAGCTGGGAGATATTATAAGGCAGGAAAGGCGGGAGATTACACGCAGGAATACAGTTTCCCAGGAGCTGAGTTCCCAGGCTTAGGCTTAGGCATGCGACCTTGGGGGGCAGACAATACAGCACAGAAACAGAGGCAATAACGAAACCGAGATAGCAGCCTGACAGGTGGGTCGATCATGCAGGCCGTGCGCGAAGCCTCATTATATTCGTGACAAGCCAGGGAGTTTAGAAGGATAAACGTCCATGCGTAAATGGCCTGTTAGTACTGCGCATGTACTACCTGACTCCCCCAATAATCATTATTTAGCTTTGTCATTGCAAAATGAGGCAGCCAGACTAGTGAGTTCCCTGCATTCCCTAAACTCTGCCCTTCTCAGGCTCTGTCCCTAGATCACCAGGAATTTCCCTCACCAGGCAAACTGCCAGTAGTACAAAAAGTGCAGTTAAAGGAACAGGGCACAAATGATTAAATACAGCATTTAAAAGTTCTCCCTTCCGATCTGTGCAGAAATATGGCACTAGCCCAGACCATATCAAAAGTGCAGTGGGCGCCCTCTAGTGCCTAGATTTGGAAATGATATTGTGCATCTATATAACCTTTTCAACACTAGATCACGATGGGTGGTGGTGTTAGTCCGTCAAGAGCAATAGAAAAGAGTCCAGTAGCACCTTAAAGACTAACAAAATTTCCGGCGGGGTATGAGCTTTTGTGAGCTCAGCTCATGAAAGCTCGTAGCCTGCCAGACATTTTGTTAGTCTTTAAGGTGCTACTGGACTCTTGCTCTTTTCTACTGCTTTTCAACAGTAGTACATCATCCCCACACTCTTTGAATAGATCTGACTTGGCTGCCCAGTCCTTGAAAGGTGTTTGTTTTTTCCTGGAAAAAGAAGTAATGCCCATTTATGTCTTAGATCTACCACAACTCTTCCAAGTACAGAAGGATTTTGAAACACAGTCGTCTTTTAGCGAACTTATTTCAGCTAAGGTAGAAGTAAAGCTAGCTTTCAAGCCACCAATCAGAAGCAGCCACATCTCAGTTACAAAAAAATAGTCCCTTGAATTGCATCCTGTTATATATCGGACGCTATGGGTTTGTCGCCCTGACCTGGATGGCCCAGGCTATCCTGATCTCGTCAGATCTCAGAAGCTACGCAGGGTCAGCCCTGGTTAGTATTTGGATGGGAGACCACCAAGGAATACCAGGGTTGCTGTGCAGAGGAAGGCACTGGCAAACCACCTCTGTTAGTCTCTTGCCATGAAAATCCAAAAAAAGGGGTCGCCATAAGTCGGCTGCGACTTGACGGCACTTTACACACACACATGGGTTTGTCCCCCAGTCAGCGTAACTTTTCATTTTAAACTCTTCGCCATCCCTTTTCAGTCTTTTGATTCTAGGATCGTGTCAGCTAAAACTTCTAATGCAAGAATAAATAAAAGTGTAGATAATGGACATCCTTGACGTGTTCCTTTTTCAATTTGAAATCCTTCCGTTAAGACTCTGTTTATCAAAATCTTTGAATACTGTTTTGTATAAATACTCTGTAGCCAATTCATAAATCTGGAACCACATAAACACTGCTTTCTCTCTCTCTTTTCTTTTCAAACATTCTATTGCATTAATTACAAAACTAACATCTTTTATAAATCTCTTTGGTACAAAACCAGTCTGATCTGTATGAATTAATTTTATGTACATCTTCTTAATCTCTCTGCCATTATTGAAGTAAAAATTTTGTAGTCTACATTCAATAATGAAATAAGTCTGTAAGATTATGGTAATGTTGGATCGTTGCCTTCTTTATGTATCGTTGTATTGTTCCCTTCTTTATGATGGGGGTAATATTTTCTCTGTACTTATTTCATTCATAACTTTCTGCAGAGGTAGTATTAGGCTTTCTTCCAAGCATTTGTAATACAATCCTGTTAGACCATCTGGGCCCAGAGTATTATCTTTTTCGCAATCTCTGTGTTGCTTGTGATAGTTCTTGGATAGCAGTGGTTTGATTCAATATGCCCCCGTGTTTAGATGTGAATTTCTCCATTTGTGTTCCTTTTATGTATTACTCTATTCCTTCTTCAATTATTGAGTTGTTCCCACAAGGCAGCAGCTCCTGTTTCTCTTTTTCTAGATGGGTAATTCGGTCATCTTTCTTCCCCCCCGTTATCATTCTTTTTTTTCTGTCTCTTTCCTTAAACAATGTGCCAGGTATCTCCCAGGTTTATTCACATCTTAGTTTTTTTTTTAATCCTTGAGGTCAAGCCATAGAGGGATGTCTGAGAAAACAGAAAAAGGAGCAAAGATTTCTGAGAAGAAAGGCCTCTGAGGAAAAAGAGTATCATGCACAGAGAACAGCACAGCCTCATGAGGAACCTAAAGAGAGCACAGCCTCTGGAGATCTCCAGCGGCCCCAAGAGCAGCAGCAACAGCCCCTGACCTGAGTGGGGGAATGCTGATCTTGATGGACCAATGGGTCTGATTCAGTATAAGGCAGCTTCATGTATTCAGGGTAGGGTTGCCAACCTCCAGGTATTAGCGGGAGATCTCCTGTTATTACAACTGATCTCCACCTGGTAGAGATCAGTTCACTTGGAGAAAATGGCCCCTTTGGCAATTGAACTCTATGGCATTGAAGTCCCTCCCCTCTCCAAACTCTGCCCTCCTCAGGCTCCGCCCCAAAAAACCTCCCTCCGGTGGCAAAGAGGGACCTGGCAACCCTAATTCCTGGAGACTTTCATAATGACTCAGAGAGAGAGAGAGAGAGAGAGAGACTAAAAGATTCCATCTCTGTGGTCCCAGCTTTAAACTTGGTTGCCCACCTTGAGAAAGACTTGAGTGGGGGAATGGTGATCTTGATGGACCAATGGGTCTGATTCAGTATAAAGCAGCTTCATGTATTCCTGGAGACTTTCACAAGGACTCAGAGAGAGAGAGAGAGAGAGAGAGAGAGAGAAACTAAAAGACTCCATCTCTGTGATCCCAGCTTTAAACTGGGTTGCCCACCTTTGAATAGTTAGGGTTTTTTTTGTAACAAATACAATTCTTTATTATGGTCAGTGACCAGTACAGGTAAAAATTTGTAACAGTTTTCACTGGTACTGTCTACTGACACCTTTTTTTCTGCATAGGGAGGGGGGCATTGGTGGAAATTGGCAAAACCTTATATGTGATGGCTGGTACTTTTTTTAAACAACCCCCCCTCCCCGTATACCCTACTTTGATTTCCCATCCCTCTTTGCTGAATAAATCCTGTTTGTATTTTGAGTTCTACTTCTGACGAGTAAAAGTAATTAGAGCATTTGAGGAGTTGTTTTGAAGTTGTGTTTTTCTTTGTTTTGCCTACTGTTATGCCCCCCCCCCCCTTAGTTAGGAACAAATGAAGCCAGTGAGCTGGAGGCAACAGGGCTTTCTCCCCGCCCTCCCATTTTTGTTCTCTGTAAGCAATTCAGTGAAACAAACATCAAAAGCACCATTCCCAAGGTCTGTAGATATTTTTTTTAAAACACTGCATACCTGATACCAAGATAATTTTAAAAGTTTTTTCTGTGTTCTGTGTGTCACTATCATAGCTATTAAAAACCAGAAAACAGCAAAACGTTGGAGGCTGATGGTTTGGAATTGGGCAGGCAGGTAGGGAAAATATTTACACAAGAAAGTAGCTATTAATTGGGGGCATTTTATTAGTAGCTACTTTAAATTGAGAAAAGTTGGGTTTTTTATGCCGACTTTATCTACCTCTTAAGGAAGAATCAAACCGGCTTACAATCACCTTCCCTTCCCCTCCCCACAACAGACACTCTGTGAAGTAGGTGGGGCTGAGAGAGCTCTAAGACCTGTGACTAGCCCAAGGTTACCCAGCTGTGTAGGAGTGGGGAAACCAACCCAGTTCACCAGATTAGCATCCACTGCTCATGTGGAGGAGTGGGGAAATCAAACCTGGTTCTAGGGCTGTTGAATTAAAAAAAATTCGGTATAGTTCGGATTTGGCCGAATTCAGCCCGTTTAGATTTGGGATATGCCGAAGTCCGAACTCCCCCACTTCAGATCCGTTCAATTCGGCGGGAATTCAAAGTTCGGAAAAAAATTCGGCCGAATAAAGCCATTAAAAACACAATCGCGCCTTTCCGCGGCTCTGGGGGGGCATTTTTGGGGTTAGAGGTCCCAAACTTTCGGCAGAGCTTCAAATGACGTTTATTGAAAGACTCCCCAAGTTTTGTAAAGATTGGGTCAGGGGGGGGGCTGAGATATGGGCCCTGAAAGGGGTCCCCCCCACCCTTAATGTGCATCTCTCAGCAGAGCTTGCCGCCCACGCACAAAGCTCCCAGCCCCGACAACAGCTGAGAAATTTGCAAAGCAACTGCAAAACAACTGCAAAACAACACAACCTTGTAAAACAACACCTTTGCAACACACAACTGAAACCTCCCCCCTCAAACCAGGGAGCGAGAGACTCGAGGGGGAACACACACCCCAGGCAGAACCGACGAAAGCCCCCTTTGGCTTCCCCCCCACCCACAGAAACTGCTCCCTCCCCACACACACCAGACTCTGCTTTCCCCCCCCCACACACACACACATACACAGGAGAAAAATTATAGATTAAAGCCCCCAAAGGGGTCTTACTGTGGCTGTCTTCTGTTCCATCAAGAGGGGCTGGGGAGGACTTGTAATCCAAGATGATTCCAATTAGGCACGGGACGTTTTGCTCTGGAGAAGATGCACAGGATCGGCTGATCCATTCATCCCAATAGGGGAAAGGGGAAAGCCCATATCTCGGGACCCCCTGACTCAATGTTCACAAAACTTGGGGGGTATCTTAAGAACACTGGTCTGAAACTCCGCTCAAAGTTTGGGATCTGCACCCCCAAAAATGCGCCCCCTGCAGCCATGGAAAGAGAAAAGGAGGGGAGGCGATATTTCTGCCCCCACTGAACCCATCTTTACAAAACTTGGGTAGTATCTTAAGAATGATTGTCTGAAGCTATGCTGAAAGTTTGGGGGCTATATCCCCCAAAAAGCGCCCCCTGCAGCCACATAAATGGAAAAAGGGGGGAGGGAAAAGGGGGAGAGCCCATATCTCGAGACCCCCTGACCCAATGTTTACAAAACTTTGGGGGTATCTTAAGAACACTGGTCTGAAACTCAGCTCAAAGTTTGGGATCTGAACCCCCAAAAATGCGCCCCCTGCAGCCATGGAAAGAGAAAAGGGAGGGAAAAGGGGGAGAGCCCATATCTCGAGACCCCCTGACCCAATGTTTACAAAACTTGGGGGGTATCTTAAGAAGCTTCATCTGAAGCTCCACTGAAAGTTTGGGGTCTGTACCCCCAAAAATGCGCCCCCTGCAGCCATGGAAAGAAAAAGGGGGAGCCCATATCTTGGGACCCCCTGACCCAATGTTTACAAAACTTGGGGGGTATCTTAAGAAGCTTCATCTGAAGCTCCACTGAAAGTTTTGTGTCTGTACCCCAAAAAATACGCCCCCTGCAGCCACAGAAAGGAGCGAATGTGCACAAGCACCCCCTCCACACACACGAGGATTTCGCTATCTCTCTCTCTCTCCCTGCCCGGGCCGCACATCAGCTGATTCCTCCAGTACTCAATCCTGACTGATTGGCCAGAAGAAGACCCAGCTTGGCCACCGATTGGCCGGGGGAGGAGAATGCTGCTTACTGACGATTATGCTGCTTACTGACGGCCCCGAATTTGCCGAATTTATTCGCAAACTCCCGAACTCGCTGAATTCGGCCCCCCCGGTTGCCCGCCAGTTTTGAGTTCGGTTCCTCCCGAACTAAAAACCACCGAATCAGGGGAAATTCGGCTGATTTTCAGTTCGGGCCGAACCGAATCAACAGCCCTACCTGGTTCTTCAGAGTAGAGTCCACCACTCCAAACCACTGCTCTTAACCACTGCACCACGCTGCCTCTAGACTTAACTAGTCAGTATTGCAGTTTCATCTTTGTTAACGATGGAATGAGTGCATGTGTTCTGATTTTACGTCTTGCTTTAAATAAATGCTATTTGTATCATCAGAATAGTTATGTCCTCTGCCTCCAAAGCAAATTTGCTTGGGTTGAATGGATTCCAGTCCAATGAGTTTTAAACAACAGCTAATATATCTTATTTATTATCATTCACATGTCATCCCTTCCTTCTCGTTTTCATTTCCATTAAAAGTTCTGCGCCAATTTGTTTGTTGAATAATTGGTTGTCGCTGTGAAGTCGCACTGCTGACTAGAATATTGAGATCGGCAGCAATACAAGTGAATCATGGTAGTTACCGAATTGCTATCACAGAGGTCCTTTGTGGAAGAAATGTGGCACATCTGATACCCTTGCGATTTCTCATAACCCACATCATGTTCCGCTCCATCAGTTTCTTCCATAACATGTTATTTATTCTGCCCGCCACAGCAGCCCATCATAAATCAAGAGCTTCGAATACTTCCTCTAAACAGGATGATAATGATGATGCAGAAACAGGGTGACCATATTTTTAAGCAATGGGTATGATTTAGGGTTGCCAACCTCCAGGTACTAGCTAGCGATCTCCTGCTATTACAACTGATCTCCAGCTGATAGAGATCTGTTCACCTGGAGAAACGGCTGCTTTGGCAATTGGACTCTATGGCATGGAAGTCCCTCCCCAAACCCTGTCCTCCTCAGACTCTGCCCCAAAAACCTCCCGCCGGTGGCGAAGGACCTGGCAACTCTTGTATGAATACCCTGACATAACCATAAGGCAGGAAAAGCACTGAGAAGAATAGGCATGTAGGAGATGCAAGAATGTGCATATGTTATTCATGTTCTGTTCCCTCCCCCTGCCATATTATTTAATAACAAATGTACTGTTGATATAAACAGAGAGAATCATAAGTCAAGGCAACCTAAAAACATTTCCACCAAAAGCAACCCAGGGGATTTGACTGGTCCAAGTGGCTGTACCATACCTTCCAAGGGCTGTGCCCCTATATCATTTGTAGTGTTGCACATGATACTGTTCTTGGAGTGCAAGCTGCTACATTGCTGCCCCTCAAAATATAACTTATTGAGTAGACCTGTCTAATTTCTTGCATCATTGGCTCACTGCGCTTCAAATACTTTGTACTTCAAGCAGACCTCTCAAAACGTCTTTTTAGAAACAAATGTAATATATGGATTATCAATATGCCTAATTCTGAACACAACCCTATAATGTGGCAATGGCTAGGCTGCCTATGGGATCCAATGGACAAGTTGATTTCTCACAAGGTGAAGGTAAAGCTCAGAGCCAACCCAGCCCTTCCATTTTGCTACCATTCTTGGAGGAACATACATTCTGCTTTGTTAACTACAACACTTCTATGGAAATTGTTCCAACCAGAAAACAAAAATACAGTGCTTTGGATACCAAGCCAGTAGAATCACAAGAGCTGGTGAGGTATGATGGTTAGAGTATCTGACTAAAACGGAAGACTCCTGGATTCAGAGTCTCAGTCATGAGCCATGAAACCCTTTGGGGGACCTTGGGACAACCACTGTCCATCATCCTAGTCAACCTCACAAGGCTGTTCCAAGAAAACAGAGGGGAGGGGAGAAATAAGTATGTGACCTTGACCTAGGGTTACCAACTTCCAGGTGGTGGCTGGAGAGATCAGTTCCCCTGGATAAAATGGTCCCTTTGGAAGGTGGACTCTATGGCATTATACCTATTTGATGCCCTTCCCCTTCCCAAACCTTGCCTTCCTCAGGCTCCACCCCAAAAGCTCAAGGTATTTCTCAACCCAGAGCTGGCACTCCTAGGTGGGAGGAAAGCATGGCTGTGTTATGACTAAATTGGAAGTGATATAAGTGAATCAGTGGCCTGACAGCCCTAAGATTGTTCCAAAAGAAGAAGAAGAATTGGTTTTTATATGCCGACTCTCTCTACCTTTTTAAACGGAGAATCAAACCAGCTTACAATCTCCTTCTCTTCCTCTCCCCACAACAGACACCTTTGTGAGGTAGGTGGGACTGAGAGAGTCGTAGAGAACTGTAACTAGCCTAAGGTCACCCAGCTGGCTTCACGTGGAGGAGTGGGGAATCAAACCTGGTTCTCCAGATTGGAGTCCGCCGCTCTTAACCACTACACCACGTTGGCAAGTATGCTACTGAAGTCCTTTTGTAGGTATACACATACATATCCTTATAATATCTTATTCTGGTGATAACAATCTTTGTTTTAATTTCTTAGTGTAATGTGTTAATATCATTTATTTTACACAGAAAATATTGTGAAGGAATTGTTCACATCATTAAGTGATTCCTCAAAGAATACTACCCCCTCAAGCACTAATGAGTTACGTTCTTCTGGGAACGTAATTTGAGCATGGGAATGGTTTTTGTAAACAAGAAAGCAACTGTTAACCTTTTAGTAAATATGAACCATTGGTTAAATTTAATCCGGAACAGAGGAAGTGAGTTGTGTGTGTGTGTGGGGGGGGGGATCATTTTTCACATGGCCAAAAAAAGATTAGGCAATGTTTTTTTTGTTTTTTTTTAAATAAAGCCTACACAGATGACCAGCTGCCAGGGCCTTTTTTGGCCAAAAAATGATGCTTTCCTCACGACTGCTTTCCCTGCTGCACCCAAAAAATAATAATAAAAAAAACCATTCCTCGGTTTTGTTTTGACATGAAGTTGCAAAATCTGTTTGAAGCCAATTCATTATTATAAAACGGCCAGTGAAATCAAACACAGCAGCTGCCGCTCTGTATTGTTCTGGTAAGTTTTCAAACCGCAAGCACAATGGTTTTAATGGTATGCTAATAGTAAAAATACATTGTCCCTTAAATAGACGTCTAAAATTAGAAAACCTCTTGGCCCTTGTCCTTGTATGAATACAGCCTCCATGGCATTTGGATTTCCCTGGGTTATAGCTATTCCTTTGTCCTATACTGACATCATCTGGAAACTAAGAATAGTGCAGTCAGCTACAATGTAATTGCATTTTAGAAGCATCTTCTCACTTTTCAATGAAACAAAAGCCTTATAGCCCATTTCTGAGAATGGGGCTGAAAGTCGATAGGAGGCGGCGCGACCTTGCCGCCAGCAGGGTTTTGGGAGGGGAGGGACTTCAAGGCCATGGAGTCCAATTGCCAAAGCGGCCATTTTCTCCAGGGGAACTGATCTCTATCAGCTGGGGATAAGTTGTTTGTTTGTTTATTTGTTACGGCCAATGGCCAGCATAAGGAGATCAGTTGTTTTAGCAGGGGATCTCCAGCTAGTATATTCAAGGCAGTTAATATGTCTCTTCTTGTAATGGAGGGAACTCAAAGCTCTAGAACTCAAAGTTCCCTCCATTACAAGAGCAGACATATTAACTGCCTTGAACATATTTTCGGGTCGAAACTGGGCGTTAATCTGGACCCCTGTTATACACCTTGGACTGTGAAATTTGTATGACCCCAACTTCATATTGTCAGTGCAATCAACAGGATACAACTCCGTGATGCACTTCAACAACAAGGCACCCAAATGTGGCAACCTTGAAAGGATTACTTATGGACAATGACTCCAAAGACACTGGTTCTAAAAAAGAACGTTTAACTGTTGTATATAGTTCTACTTGTTTAGCTAACATCACTGTATATATTTATTCACAGTATTTGACTACTGCACATAGAATATAGCACTCTTTGCATAGTATGATTTATGTGTTTTGTTGTCTTATGCTACTGTGTTTATAAGTTTGTAACTAACATTACAGCAGGCTGATTACTTATTTGCCAGTATCTGGAGGTTGGCAGCACTAGTGGTAAGAAATTTCCCTCATCCCAGTCTTATGGGCAGGTGTACTAATGAGCGCGCTAACAAGGGATCAGTGGGTGTTCCTCAATGAAAAGCAAAGTGCAGGAGAAGGCAGTGGTCACTATGAAACTTCTACTTCCTGACAGCTGTCACTACAGTAAAGAATTAAGGGGCTTCCTTAGACGTTGGTCAATCCTTCTTGCCCCTTCCCTTTTTTCTCCTCTTTCCCTACTGAGCGGCATTTGTCACAGTCTAACATGTCAATGCAGAAATGCTGCCACACAAAGAATATTCCAGGCTGTAGAGAAAGTCGGCACATAAAAACCAACTCTTTTTCTTCTTTAGAACTTGCCAGCACTCTCCAGCAGAGGTGATCATCAGGGACAGCCACTTTTGTGTTGCTGGTTCTTGCTCACAAACTTCTAGATTTGTATACAATTTATGTTTAAATCAGACTATTTTAGCAGGATCAAAGCTGGCTCCAGATCGCCAAGGGTGCTGTGTTCAAGCTACATAGGGGCAGTAGCAAAGAAGTTTGACAGAATGGCTGTTGCTGCTGCCAAGTTGTGGAGTTGGGGGGCTATATTTGTACTGTAAAAATGTTGGAAGGTAAGCAGCCAGTGGGATCCCAGATTTTAATCTTACTGGCCAATTTGATTCTGCCAGGCAGGAAAACTACAGATGAAAAGGTGACACACCTAGGATTGCCAGCTCCGGGTTGGGAAATAGCTGGAGATTTTTGGGGCAGAGCCTGAGAAGGGTGGGGTTTGTAGAGGGCAGGGACTTCAGTGCCATAGAGTCCAATTACCAAAGCAGCCATTTTCTCCAGGGGAACTGATCTCTATCTGCTGGAGATCAGTTGTGATGGCGGGAGATCTCCAGCCACCAACTGGAGGTTGGCAATAGGGCTGTTGAAAAACAAAATTCGGTATAGTTAGGATTTGGCCAAATTCGGCCCGTCTGGATTCGGGATATGCTGAAGTCCGAACTCCCCCGCTTTGGGTCCATGCAAGTCGGCGCGAATTCAAAGTTCGGGAAAAAAATTTGGCCGAATAAAGCCATTAAAAACACAACTGCGCCTTTCCGTGGCTCTGGGGGGGCATTTTTGGGGGTAGAGGTCCCAAACTTTCAGTGGCGCTTCAAAGGACCCTTCTTGCAAGACCCCCCAAGTTTTGTAAAGATTGGGTCAGGGGGGGCTGAGATATGGGCCCCGAAAGGGGTCCCCCACCCTTAATGTGCATCTCTGAGCAGAGCTTGCCACCCATGCACAAAGCTCCAAGCCCCAACAAACAGCTGAGCTGTGGGGAGCAAGGGAAGGGCAGGTGCGAAGAAGTTTGCAAAGCAACACAACTGCAAAGCAACACAACCATGCAAAGCAACACGTTTGCAACCATGCAAAGCAACACCTGACACCTGTGAGTTTGCAAACCATGGAAAGGGACAGAGGCAGCTAGCTATGCATAATGAGCAGGAGGGGTGGAATTTCCCCTTTTGCATCGGACTTGGGACCAGGCAAATGCATTCTTTCAGTCACCAGTTTTGAGCAAGCATCAAAATAGACCTAACCGATCTTATGAATGAGGGAAAACCTGAGGACACACAACTGAAGCCCCCACTCAAACCAGGGAGAGAGAGACTCAAGGGGGCACACATACCCCAGGCAGAACACGCAAAAGCCCCCTTTGGCTTCCCCCCCACCCACAGAAACTGCTCCCTCCCCACACACACACAGAATCTGCTTTCCCCCCCACACACACACACAGGAGAAAAATTATAGATTAAAGCCCCCAAAGGGGTCTTACTGTGGCTGTCTTCTGTTCCATCAGGAGGGGCTGGGAGGACTGGGTAATCCAATACGATTCTACTTAAGCACGGGAGATTTTGCCTTGGATTTGCCGCTCTGGAGATGCATACAGGATCGGGTGATCCATTCATTCCAATAGGGAAAAGGGGAAAAGGGGAAAGCCCATATCTCGGGACCCCATGACCCAATGTTTACAAAACTTGGGGGGTCTCTTAAGAAGGCTCGTCTGAAGCTATGCTGAATGTTTGGGGGCTGCACCCCCAAAAATGCACCCCCTGCAGCCACGGAAAGAGAAAAGGGGGAGCCCATATTTCTGCCCCCCACTGAACCCATCTTTACAAAACTTGGGGGGGTCTCTTAAGAAGGCTCGTCTGAAGCTATGCTGAAAGTTTGAGGGCTGCACCCCAAAAAAAGCACCCCCTGCAGCCACAGAAATGGAAAAGGGGGGAGGGGAAAGGGGTGGAGCCCATATCTCGGGACCCCCTGACCCAATGTTTACAAAACGTGGGGGGTCTCTTAAGAAGGCTCGTCTGAAGCTCCACTGAAAGTTTGGGGTCTCTACCCCCAAAAATGAGTTTGGAGAGAACTGTGACTAGCCCAAGGTCACCCAGCAGGCTTCATGTGTAGCAGTGGGGAAACCAACCTGGTTCACCAGATCAGAGTCCATTGCTCATGTGGAGGAGTGGGGAATCAAACCCGGTTGTCCAGATTAGACACCATCACTCTTAACCACTACACCAGGGGTCGGCAAACTCATTAGTTAAAAGAGCCAAATATCAACAGTACAATGATTGAGATTTCTTTTGAGAGCCAAATTTCTTAAACTTAAACTATATAGGTAGGTACACTGTTTATTAACTTAATAAACTTTAATTAAAGTTTTAAGTCTTAATTAAACTATAGGTACACTGAATAAAACTTGATATCATACTTAATAATGATCTTATTTATTGATAAAAATTAAATTGTAAGTCCCTGCCATTTCCCCCTCCCCGTCCGGAGTCCTCGTCTGGAGGCCTGGTCTACCGCCATAAAAGCCTATTAGTAGACCTGGCCTCCGGCTGAGTCCCATTGGGAGGCCAGGTCTACCCATTGGCTTTCTTGGCAGTAGACCTGGCCTCCGGAGGCCCATAGAAGCCAATTGGTAGACCTGGCCTCTGAAGGGGGACTTTTCCCCCTCCTCGGAGTCCAGGTCTACTGCCAAGAAAGCCAGTGGGTAGACATGGCCTCCCAATGGGACTCAGCTGGAGGCCACATCTACCAAAGGAAGCCCACCCCGCCCAACAGGTGATAGGCGGGCGGGGGAGCAGGAACCGCTGAACCGCCTGCCCAGCAATTGCGCGGCTAGAGGGGAAGGGAGGCTTTAGCCTCCCAACCATTGAGGGCAAGGGAAAGGGGGACCTGGCCATTCTCCACGGCAGGGGGTGGGAGAGACAGCGCGCCCGCTCACCTGCTCTCTCTCTCTCTCTCTCTCTCTCTCTCTCTCTCTCTCTTAGGCGCGCCAGCTCTGCAGCCCGGCTGCCGGCACAAGCTGGCACAAGAGCAGGGGCTCCGAACCAAGTTCGGAGAGCCGCACTCAACGGGCCAAAGAGCCACATGCAGCTTGGGAGACGCAGTTTGCAGACCCCTGCACTACACCATACTGAGAGGGGAAGAAACGGAAGGGAAGATGCCAGATAGACTGCATGTTCTGCAAGTGGATTATGGGATCTAGGGTTGTGCATATCGATAAACACGAACTGACAATAAACCCGAAATTAGCCGTTTTGGTAAATTTCAGGGTTTGGGTTTACCAAACACCAAAACCTGGGGATAAAGCTGAATAACCGATTCCTGAAAAAGCTGAATAGATATTCAGCTTTTCGGGTTTGGCTATTCGCCTTTGCTCAGAGGCATGGCTCTGAGCTTTCTCCCCTTTTTCTTTCTTTCTTTTGACTGGTTTTGTTAGGGCCCCATAGTTCGGGCCCTTTTCAGGTAGGGGTCATGTAATCAGAGCCAACTTGGTCTGACCAACTGATAACTAGCTGATTTGCACTTTAAAAGATGGGGCTCACCCAGTCTGGAAAACATTAGCTTCTGTCAGCTACTCATGGTCCTTCAGAAGAAGACTCCTTCACCTACATGGATGAGCCATCTCCTTAACATGAGCTGCCTTGCTCATGACTTCGGTTGGCTCCGATATTGTTTCCCCACACCGTGACCATCTCTTGGAATCTGATGGCCACACTAAAGGACTGCTCACAGGATGTCATTTGCCACCAAAAGAAATTTTTTCTGTGCCTTATTTCTCTTGCATTTAAGCCCTTTCCCTCAGTCTAGAAGCTCATTTGCATGGACATCATGCAAAGCAATCCAGAAATGAAGGCAGAGCCCAGACGTTGAGGCACCAGCCTGGAATCAACTCTTTCTGCCAGTCCTGGGCAACGCTGAACTTTTGAACCTGATGGACAGCTCAGCCTGCAAATGCGTGGGGGATGAGGGTGACCCCTTTGCAGGCCCATAAAATTGGATCCCCTGTCCCAAAGTTCACCAAACCTTAGTGACCATTGAAGGAGAGTCCCTTGCAGCCATGCTGCAAATTTGGGGACTCTACCTCCAAAAACGCCCCCCAGGAGCTTTGGAAAAAATCCCCATTGAATATAATGGCCCTGAATTTTTCAGATAACCTGAAAATAAGCCGAATACCAATATTTACTGGTATGGGTATTTGGCTTATTTCATGTTTACTGAAAAAAGCAGGCCAAAAAACCCAAAATTTACCTTAAAAATTTTTTTGTACAACCCTAGTGGGATCCAACTCCTGGTTCCGAACCCCTACTGAGCTATGAAACTCACTGGGTGATCTTGGATGAGAGTTCGTGTGAGGATAAAGACAGGAAGGGAGAACAATATCCACTGATCTATGTAATATAAAGCAGGTTTGTCATAGTCACACACTGAATTTCATTTTCCGGAACAGCTTATTGGCTTCATTCAGAGCCTCTGATCAGGGCCACATGCTTGTTGCCTTGGCAACAGTTTGTACACATGTTTCCACAGATGCTGATTTGAGGGTGCATACAGATGCTAGAAAGATCATTCCATGTTCTGAACGGACAAATTCTTTCCCCTTAAAAACATTCTGCGTGATACTTTTTTCTCCTTACACAAAATTAATGCAAAAGGCCCAACATTTTAAATGACAGTGTTTCACACATAACCATGACTCTTTTTGAAAACCTTTAAAAGATAATTATGACCGATATGATATGATAAGCCTTTGTGAACAAATGGGCTGATAAAAACCTCCATAACTGGTACCATACAGTAAAAGGCTTATTGCAAAACCCGACGTTGGCTCTTTTCTACACTGTCCCCAAAATGTGGGCTTTTAAATTTAATTGCAATTCAAAATTTATTTTCAGTTCTGTGGCAATCAAAAAAATGATACTTTATGCCATATATTAAGGTGGCTCCGTTTAGGTACATGCTTGCTTGCTAAATTCGTAGTTTCTTATGGAGAAAAGTATTGCACTCCTCTTCAGAACAGCCGTGTTCAGCACTCAGACTTCAGGTTACTTCATATAATAGTTACAGAAACCTTACATTTAGATGAGCTTGGATTGTACTAGACATGCTGGGGAGGGGGGAGTTCTATATCAAGCAGAGAGGACTGCATTGAAAGGAATAGCTATTTAGGGACTGGGATGCAAGTAGTATAGTCAAAGAACCCCAGTAATGGACATAGCACGAAATCAGAAAAAAGGAAGTGACTAAAGACAAAGTTCCCTGTACTAAAGGTAAAGGTAAAGGCCCCCTGTGCAAGCACCGGGTCATTCCTGACCCATGGAGTGATGTCACATCCCGACATTTCCTAGGCAGACTTTGTTTGTGGGGTGGTTTGCCAGTGCCTTCCCCAGTCATCTTCCCTTTACCCCCAGCAAGCTGGGTACTCATTTTACCGACCTCGGAAGGATGGAAGGCTGAGTCGACCTCGAGCCGGCTACCTGAAACCAACTTCCGTTGGGATCAAACTCAGGTCGTGAGCAGAGCTTTTGACTGCAGTACTGCAGCTTACCACTCTGCGCCACGGGGCTCCCTGTACTACCACACATTAAAGCATTGATTAGCATTTAAACTGTACTGAATCCTGGCCCCGAACACATCCTGGAGATGGAAATAATGTTACCAGAAACCCTTCTTCCAGGTGGTTTACCAAAATGCATCAACCTTCTGTTTGCTTGGCTTTACCTTTGCAGGATGTGGAATGAAAGTGAACTGTAACCAAAGATTGATTTAAAATAATGAAAGTACATTCTACACATGTTCAGAGGCTACAGCCTAGCATAGAACAGAGCTTTTAGGACTAAGTTCTGGAACATAAGATCATAAAAGGAGCCATGATGGATCAGACCCAGGCCCATCAAGTCCAGCAGTCTGTTCACACAGTGACCAAACCAGGTGCCTCCAGGAAGCCCACAAACAAGGCGACTACAGCAGCATCCTGCCTGTGTCCCACAGCACCTCATATAATAGGTATGCCCCTCTGATCTTGGAGAGAATAGGTATGCATCATGACTAGTATCCATTTTTACTAGTAGCCATGAATACCCCTATCCTCTGAAAATGTCCACACCCTTCTTAAAGCCCTCCAAGCTGGTACCCATCACCACATCCTGGGGCAGGGCCACATTATCCTTATTTTCCAGCCCCAATTTTTCTCAGACTCACTCCTGCCACCTTCGCAGGTACCAAGGCTTATGACTAGACACCAACTCTGCCACTGTGAAACTTCATCTCTTGTTAGGGCTGCCCTGCCTCTCGCTATGGTGGCAGCCAAGCCTCCTGCCAGCAGCTCTAGCTGCTTGCTGCTGCTCTGGGTGGCATCAGGACAATTTTTAAAAGATATTGGCTGCATCACAACCTTACATCCAGGGGAAACCTGGAAGTGACACAGCAACGCAGCTGATGTCACCCCCATGTCCCCACCCCCAAACCCTCCAGCTGGTTGCCAGGCATGGCCTGGTAACTCTATCTCTTGTGAAATGCTGCTTGGGTCTGGGACTAGTTTGGCACATGTCTCCTCTGCTGGTGCTGTTTTTTTTTAGTCTGCTCTCTTCCATTTATGGTTGCCAATCTCCAGGTGGGGCATGGAGTTCTTTTGGAATTACAAGTTGTTCTCCCAACTATAAAAATCAGTCCCCCTGGAAAAAATGGCAGCTTCAGAGGGCAGACTCTTTTTTGGCATCATATCCTTGCTGAGCTCCCCCCGCCAAAAAAAACCCTCCACCTTCCCTAGGTTATGTCCCCAAATCTCTACGAATTTTCCATCTTGGAGTAGGCAACCCTACTTCTACACTCTCCCCAATATATGTCTGTGTAACACAAAACCCCAATCTTTTTTTTGTTTGTCATTTTAAATTTGATCAAGTTGGTTTAGGCCCCAAATGGAGTTTGAAACAAAGTGCTCTGTTCCTCACCTCTTTTTTTAAATTAATTTAAAATAAACCTGCTTATTGGTATAGGTGTACATGCCTGGCAACCAGCTGGAGGGTTTGGGGGTGGGGACATGGGGGTGACATCAGCTGCATTGCTATGTCACTCCTTTGACACTCCCAGAAACAACATAGAATCCCCTCTTAGTTTTAATGTTTTGTTGAATGTTAAAGGATTCTGAAAGAAGTAGCAAACAGCCTGCCTTCGTCAATGTATTAACTCAGCTGATGAGGTAACTTTGAAGAAAATGATTAAGAACCCCCTTATGACAGCATATTTACAATTGTATACATATTTGACTCTATTAAACTAGAGAACTACACTGTTAGTAATAGGAAGGTCACTTTCAGAATTATTAGGAGTCAAAACCATACTTCCATTGAATTTGAAAATAAAACCAGTGAAAGAGAATTTAATAAAATGAAATGAAATAGCTGTTCTATGAGAGGAGCTCTCACAACTTACAACCGTTTAAGAAAAATGATAATGGAAAATGTTAGGGGGAGGGAAATAAGGATACAGTTGTAAAATAACTGGCACCTAGATGCTGTGGAGTCAAAATGCAGAATGGTCAGATATACAGGAGACACTGGAGACTTTGGTAACTACTGCATGCAACAACAACAAAAAAAGAAAAAGAAAAAAAGATTGATTGGATCAGGGGAAAAAAGGAAAAACAAATAATGGATGAATTGGTGGCCTGACTGCAGAATGTTGGTTGACAATATTTGTTTTTTCATCTCTGCTAGAATTCATCAGCCCCATAAGATGGTTGGCATTTCAAAACATTTCATAACATATTATTATCACAGGGTATGTTTCATTATTAAAATCTGAAAGGTAAACAAGGTGCTGGGGAAGAGCAGCTTCAAAAATATCATACAATGAAAAGAAGAATTGGTTTTTATATACTGACTTTCTCTGCCACTTAAGGAAGAATCAAACCTGCTTACAATCACCTTGTCTTCCCCTCCCCAAAACAGACACCCTGTGAGATAGGTGGGGCTGAGAGAGCTCTAAGAGAACTGTGACTAGCCCAAGGTCACTCAGCTGGCTTCATGTGTAGGAGTGGGGAAACCAAACCGGTTCTCCAGATTAGCATCCACCGCTCATGTGGAGGAGTGGGGAATCGAACCCGGTTCTCCAGATTAGAGTCCACCACTCTGAACCACCACTCTTTTTTAAATAAACTTTTTATTATTTTCCAAAATTATTAATCAAAAGGTTTAACAATAACATATGTAGAATAAAAAATTGGACTTCCCCTTCTTCTCCCTCCATTCTACAATGAACTTGTAATCTCTTTTGCATAAATTTCTAATCCTAATATCATTGTTCTAATCCTAATATCATGATTAATGAATATTATCATTTAAATATTATATTTTCTATAACAGAACCAAAGAGAAAGAAAAAAGAAAATAATTTAATTAATAACATCACATAAAAAGGAGAAAAAGATAAAAAGATAAAAAAGGAAATAAATATTAAATCTCCTTACTAAAAATGGATTAGTATAGTAAAAAGCATATAATTATTTCTATTGAAAATTAATTTGTAAATCCTCCATTTCTCCCTAACACTCATTTAATGCATAACATTTTTAGTAGATTAATATTTTATGTAATTCTATTTCCATTATAGCCAATCCTTTTAATCAGTTGCTTGTCAATCTTAACCAGCAAAAAACCCAGATTCTTTTAAATTAGTCTCTTTATCCTGAATTTCCAGCATTTCTTTCATTTCCACATTAGCAGTAATTGACGGAGGGCATCCTTGGAGATTGTTGGTGAATTCTTTTCTGCAGATGGAGCATAGTAGAACTATGTTGCATTATCTTCCATCCCAAATTCAAAAAAGGAGATCCTGACCGACCCAGTTTTTCTATTCCTCAAATCCTCCAAACAGCTGTTGTAAAATCCATCAGACATATCCAGGTAGCACAAGTCAAAATCGGTCACTTTGAAAAGATCATCAGACAAATCCAGATGGTAAAAATCAAAATCAATCCCTTTCCAGTCCATTATTATCCAATGAATTGCTGCAGGTTGCTTTGTAAGATTCCCCATGTCTTTTGCAGGATCCCTTTGTTCTTTGTCTCTCTTATCAGCCAGAAAGCCTTTTGGTGCCTCCTCTGATCTCATTCAGGTGAATAGGGCTTTTATTTCTTTAGTTTCTTCTAAGACGATGTCCAGTTTCTGAATAAGACCTTGAAATGAAGTGTTCATCAAATCCATGAATTGTTCCATCTGTTTAATCATATTTGCCATGAGTGCCATGATTGCACCTCCAAAGTTTCCTGTTGAAGCTCAGTTAGTGAAATCCAGGCAGATTCGAGATGAGTAACAAGGAGGTACTGCAGGAATCAAAGTCATAAACCTTCCTTCTTTGTAGTCAGGAGCTTGGGAATCTTTTACCGGTTACACACTGATATCAGACTTCCAATTCCAAGTTCTCTGACTTTCTCGCGATGATAAACTGTTTCCAGGAAGGACGTGGCAGGAAAGTTTTATTTAATTAAAAAGACTGCCCTTGAGTTGGGGGGGATTTCCACTCCTCCCTCCCCTTAGTACTTAATAGTTCCTGATTGGTAGTTGAGGCGTCTTTCAACAATCTTAGCTGTAATGTCTTCCCACTGATCAAATTGATAAGGTTCCTGCCGAGTTATCTGATCCTTTCTTGATTTTAAAGAGTCATTTAAAGATTGAGTGGGGAGATACAGATTCAACAGATAAGCTTAGCAATTTCCTGGGACTTCCAAATCCAGGTAAAACAAAAGAGTTCTTTCAAACTTACTCAGATTTCAGAAGAGCAGGTATATTTACTTGTATAGTTGCCAGATGTAGATAGATAGGGGGGAGTGAAGCCAATTAGTTCCAAAATTCCAAGAAGACGTCTTCGGCGATTTATTACTCCTTAGAGGGGGAAACTGCTACTGGGTCTCCAAGTTGTAAATCTCAGAGATTCCAGGAGTTAACCGCACTACGAGGCTGCAGGAGATTTCCTGATACCCGTTCCACTGTTTAGGAATCGGGGGGGGCACGTTAGCCCCCTTATTTATGATGTTCTTGGTTTCCCCTCCTGGAGCCCCGGGGGAGACGACTGCTTCACACCGCTGCCCTAGCGGAAGTCCTCTGAACCACCACTCTTAACCACTATAATACGCTGGCTCTCAGTAACTTTTATTGGGACACTGTGAGAGAAGAGCTTCTGCATGCCGCACTGGTTCTCAATTATGAGGCCTCTATGTAGTTATGCATTAAGAAACCCCCATGACATGAAGCTCTGCCAAGAGCCAATATGACAAATCCACTGGAGGATAAAGCACTGCACTAACAGGTAAGAAAAGAGTCCAGGTGTCTTGAATGCACCATTCTTGGGAAACATATGTGGCTAAAAGGGCTTAATTAGCTTTGGCAACAAACCATGTACAGTATGGTAGGAACAGGAGGACATGCCAATTTCTGCCATTTCTGATTACATGGGGAAAATATTGTTCTGTAGTAATGAAACCATCTATAGACAATGGACAACTTTTACATCCTCCATTATTCAGGGCAAGAGCCACAGTTCAGGTGCACCTCCTAGATAATGAGAAAATTCCTGGACCACATGGGAAAGGCCCATACTGTGGCTTCTTGTTATGCCAACATTGCCCTGTTTTCTGAGAGTGATGATGGGGTGGCATGTGAAAGTCACACCTCAAGCTTCGAAGTCTCCAGGTGCACCAGGGTAACCAGCATCATATAAGCTGAGGCTCTGAGTGGTGGAAACCATTCCAACAAAGCTTTTGATACCTGATTCCATTATGATTAATTTACAAAATTGGAACAAAGATTTACAACATAGGGCTGTGCCAAATTTCAACTATGACCCCCCTTTATCCTTTTGCATGTTATTTGCTGCCTACTCTCAACTGCTTCTAAATGATGCCCCATCGCCAATTAGATTTGGCTACATGATGATGTCAGAAAGCCTAATAAGAGTGGGTATAATGCTTTCTGACTTCATACCACATGGGCAACTATTTTCACTTTGTTTCCCAGAGGACCTTGAAAAACTGCTGAAGGAGTCGGTACAGTTTTGGGGATGTGTGCATATTTATACATTTTCCATGAAATATGCCCCCCATTCAGATCAGCTCTCTTACAAAAACGTGCAACAAACAAACAAATAAGCAAACAAATGCCATCCCCTATATGGTGCGCTGGGATCTGTTATTCTGAGCACAGCTGCCAAGAGTTGCAAATGAAAAATTATGTATTCTTTTAGAAACCCCAATCACATATCCACAGTTCTGGTGCAGCAGTGACTTTAATTCACTCACGCTGATGATGGCTTTCATAGAGTGTAAATTTCAATGAATTATATTCCACAGCTAAAAGAATGTGCTGATGAGCTCCAGTTCACAGACAAGGACACAGTGCTCGATGACGGACAAAACCCAAATATACTTCATCATGCTGATCAATAATCCAGAGACAGTTGTTTTGCTGATGTTCTCCATGACTTTGTGATGCATTATTCTGCACGCAACATTCTACATTGCACAATCCAGATTCCACACCAGGGAAATCCATTGGTTTTTGCTCTGAATGGAGAGAGACAAGGACTATCCATCTGTGTCATTTCGAACTTGTATCTTTGATTTTTATTGCAATGTTCAGATTTTGTTGTTTAAGTAGTATTGTCAATGGAACAGAATGAAAAAAAAGGACATCCTGTGAACAGTCCTTTAATATAGTAATCAAAAATCTGATTTCAAGAGATGGTCTCGGTGCAGGTAAATGAAGCCATCATCAGTTTGAGAGCAGGTTTTTGTAAGAGGGGTGGTGGTGGTGATATCAGAGCCAGACGAAGTCTCGACCAAGGTGGCTCTTCTGAAGGAGACTGCTCGTTCCTGCAGGTGAGGGAGTCTTCTTCAGAAGCCCAATCAGCCATTGTTCAAGCTGGTGCTTTTAGTTGGAGGGTATATCCCTCTGGACAGGACTGGTTGAGCCTCACCTTTGAAATGACCCTTCTGTTATCCAGATTAGCCATCTGTTGGGTGATTGATTTGGATAGCTGGCCAGACCAAGTTGGTTCAAATTACTTCAACTATGGGGCCCTGGGAGGGGACAATGTCCCCTTGCAAACAAAACCAGTCAAAGATCGAAGAAGGGGGAAAGGCACAGAGCCCGTGCTTCCAAGAAAAGGAGAATAGCCAAAACCCAAAAAAGCCGAATACCTATTCGGCTATTTGGGAATCGTCTATTCGGCTTCCTTCAGCTTCCCAGTTTTTAGTATTCAGCTGAAATTAAACCCAAAAAAGCCAACACAGCTATTTTCAGGTTTATTTTGGGTTTGGGTTTACTAATATGCCCAGCCCTACTAGCCCAATTTTTTTTAAAGCTGAAAACACATTCTTACATTGTTCACCATTCGCTACACAAAACAATCCTAATCAATTTGCCATTTACAGTGTAATCCTAAAGAATTACACCCCTCTAAATTGGCTTAGAAGGTTTAACTCTTCTTTTTAGGATAGCACTGGTAGTTTATTTTGGTTTTGGGTAGTCCTTTTCTGTGATAAGTAGTTTGTTCTTGGGGTTCAGGGTAAGATATCTCTTTGACCTTCATCTTTAGGACTGGAAGGATGAATCAGAACCTCCAAAAATTCTCCTGAGCTTCTGATTATAGAACATGTTTAGAAACTGATTACCAGTTTGTGTATTTAGGGGTGAACTCCAGTTCAGGTTCAAGGGAAATGAAATATTTTGTTTGCATTCAATCCTGGTCCCCTTAAAAAAACCAACACCCTTCCCATTTGGATCCAGGTTGTTTGACTTCCTATTGAAACAGCATCTATTAAATAGTAAAGTGTTTGTGTATGTGTGTGAGAGAGATTAGAACAATGCAAGCAGCTATTAGCTGTACCTGCAGTAAACTAGAAATCTTGTTAACTCAATCAGTTTTAACAGCATCAATTTGCAACAAAATTACATGGGTGCTTCCTGTCATTCACCTCAAAAGCATGTTCCGAAATTGAAGTGTATTTTCTTGCTGTTATAGCTTTTAGTATTCTCTCTCCACTGCCTCTTAAATTAAATGCAGTTTGATTTTAATTACATATGGCATTAAAGATGCTTGCAGGGATTTTTTTTAAAATCTCGTATTGGAATACTTCGCTTTGCTCCCTGTTAAACAGCGTCACTTCTGAGGATTGGTGACAATCCAGAAAACTCCTCGAGCATGCCCCTGAGCCCAGAACCAGCCAATGAAGCTTTTATTCTTGGAATACCACCCTTCCATGCTGTGTTGATCTAGAAAACTTGATGTTGGGCAAGTGGCTGCCCGTACAACACAGGAAATTATGGGCATGTTTGGAGAACAAAATAAGAAGCCCCAGAGGCAGAGTTAGTCCTGTGGCTCTCTGAACTGTGGCCATTGCCATGCATTTAAAAGTACATTGGTGCCAAAAACAAGTTAGCTGCTGTGTTGCACATGTAGGAAAGCCTTTGGAGTGATTCACACATCCAACACTTTCAGGTGATTACTGTATACTCAGTGAATGGAAGCTGAATGTGTGAACAGGGTTCACTCTTTCACAACAACAAATATTAAATAAAAAGACAGGATTCAGTATTGAACATAAAATTAAATATTTAGGTATATGGATATCACATAATAATCTTAATTTATTCCAAAATAATTATGTAATCCAATAGCAACAGATAGTAAAAGATTGAAAAAGTTGGGGAAAAATTCCATTATCATTGTGGGGAAGAATCTCAGTAATTAAAATGATGATATTACCCAAGATGCTTTTTTTGTTTCAAAATCTACCAATATTGAAAAGTGCAGAGATATTTAAAAATTGGAAGAAAGATATTTTAAATTTTCTCTGGGGTAAAGAGAGACATAGGATAGCCTATAACAATTTAGTGGAATTGAAAGGAACAGGAGGATTGGGATTACCAGATTTGAGAATGTACTATCAGACAGCTTGTTTCACCTGGATAAAAAATTGGATTCTATTAGAGAATCCGAAATTATTGGAATTAGAGGGATTTAATTTATGATTTGGGTGGCATGCATACTTATGGTATGAAAAGGGGAAAGTAAATAAAGAATTCAATTCCCATATTATTAGCATTAGTTTATTACAAATATGGAAGAAATATAAAAGTTTTTTGGAAAATAAAACTCCTGGTTGGATTAATCCCATAGAAGCGTTTATGAAAAGGGGTGTCCATTTAAATTTGGACAGTAATACATACAGAGAAATGATAGAATGTAGGGATGGGATTTGGATGTTGAAAACCAGAGAAGAGCTTCAAATCAAAGACTGGTTTATGTACTACAAAGTAAGGGATATATTGAATAAGGATAATAGGACGGGGTTTAATCAAACCAAATCTAAATTTGAAATTATATTAACTAAGGGAAATAAGGGATTGATAGGAAGGATTTATAAATTACTGATAGAAATGAATTTGGAACAAGAAAGGATTAAACCAGTGATGGTGAAATGGATGAGGGAATTAGGTTACAATATAGATTTGGAAATATGGGAAAATTTGTGGAAGAAGGAATTTAAATTTACCATTACTAATGAAATACGAGAAAATCTATATAAAATGTTTTACAGATGGTATATAACCCCGGTATTATTAAGTAAAATGAAAAAAGAGGATGAGGGTCTTTGTTGGAAGTGTGGAACAGATATAGGTACATTTATGCATGTGTGGTGGTTTTGTAAAAAAATAAAAGGTTCTGGAGATTAGTTTTAAAGGAAACTAATAATTTGATCAATTTAAAAATTAAAAAAGGCCCTGCCTTTTGTTTACTGGATATTCCTAAGAAGAATTTAGATAAAGGTGACAGAGTCATATGCCAATACAGTTTTGCTGCAGCTAGAATTATAATTGCTAAGAACTGGAAGCAATCAAATAAACCTTCAATTAAAGGTTGGAGAGAAAAGTTATGGATGTATATGCGGATGGCCAAACTTACAGATTCTTTATGTGGTAAAGATATGAATTTAAAAAAAAAATATGGTCAAAGCCGCTGCATATTGGGATAAATTGGCAAAAACAGATTTTATAGGTATAGTTAATGAATTATAGAATAATGTGTTTTTAATAATTGATTATAATAATAGACTTTTAAATACTGTTATAACACCCCTCCGGAAGTCCAAGGGTGGAGGGCACAGTGGTGGGTGGTGGAGGTTTGGGCACTATATATTAGAATATACATAATGTATCTGTACTGGATGCAATAGTGCTTTTGTGTGATGTTATATTTTTTATATTTTTTATTTTATTGTTAAGTTATTTTTTCTTTTTTGTTTGTATTGTAGTATGTTTTTATTGTTGTTTATTTTTGTTTAATTATAAAAAAGCAATATAAAAATTAAAAAAAAGAAAAGAAAAAAGTACATTGGTGCCAAAAGCAAGTTAGCTGCTGTGTTGCACATGTAGGAAAGCCTTTGGAGTGATTCACACATCCAACACTTTCAGGTGATTACTGTATAATCAGTGAATGGAAGCTGAATGTGTGAACCGGGTTCACTGAGAAGCCATGAGCTGGATCCCACTAACTGAGGAGAATGAGTGGTCTTTCAATTTGATATTTATCGCACTTCTCCTCCAAAGAGCTCAGGGCAGCATACACGAACACACATGAAACAGCTTTATACTGAATAAGACTTTTGGTCCATCAAAGTCAGTATTGTCTACTCAGACCAGCAGCAGCTCTCCAGGGTCTCAGGCAGAGGTCTTTCACATCACCTACTTGCCTAGTCCCTTTAACTGGAGATGCCAGGAATTGAACTTGGTTCAATGGTTCATGGTTCTCCTCTCCTCTCCTCTGTTTTATGCTCACAACAACCCCTTGAGGTTGACTTAAAGAAAATGACTGGTTCAAGATCATCCATTGAATTTCATGATGAGTGGGAATTTGAAAATGGAGCTAGTTCAACACATTATCCTAGGGGTCCCCAACCTTTTTGAGCCTGTCAGCCCCTCTGGAATTCTGACTTTGTGGTTGCGCCCCACCATGCTGAGTCTGCCCAAGGAGGCAGAGGAAATCACAAAAATGGCTACCACAAGAGGCGGAGCCAACCACAAGGTGTCAGGGAGCAAAGTCATGTTTAACTCTAATAGTAATTCTTCAACATTTCAGGTAGAAGCTCCATTTAAGAGGATGCTTTTAAAATTATCATATTGTGTTTATTTTTTTTGCATATACACAGCTTACCTTCAGTCACACAGTGACGATCCGTGTGCTGCTGCCAAAAGCAACTTTTAAAAAATCTGCACAGCCAATCAGGTCTTCAGTGGTCAATCAGAAGCCCTGCTGGGCAAAAGCCCCACCTGGCCCTGCCCACTTTCTACAAACACTTGACAGGCACCAGGAAAGATGCTTGGGGCATCCTTGTACCCACAGATACCACGTTGGGGACCGCTGCTGTAACCACTATATCTCACTGGCTCTCAGGGGAGAGGAATCAGGATCCAACCCACTGTGAGAAAGATTTGAAAGTTCTGTCTGTGTTGCTACATTTGTGATGGTCCATTCACACATGCAAGCTGTCACTGGATGCTGCATTCATTGAAGTGATAAAAGTGCATGGATAAAACAGAACGCAAGCATTTACATTCATGGAGACAATTGATACAATGAGGATACAATAAGGCTAAACAGGAAGTTTTGTGTGGCAGACTAGCACGCACCTCTCCCATGAACAGAGGTTTATATCTTGGAGGCTGCAGAAAGACAGCATGGAGTCAGAGTGAACATATGTCATGGGTGTGAAAAAGAAATTCTGTGACAGAGAGCAGAGAGCAAAGAGAAGCGAGAAGAACAAGTACATGACACCAGAGTTGTAAGTTGGTGATGAAGATGGAGAGTGATGGAGCTGATGGTTGATCAAGTGAAATCTGAATATACAAGACCCAAAGATAAGGCAGCAGGATCAAGATTTAAAAGAAAGCCAACCTCACAATTAGACAGAGAGAGAGAGACTATCAGTAACCGGAGTGGGGAAGCGTGGGAATAACTGTGGCCCTGTAAAGAAGAGAATGAAGAAGAAACTGCTTATGTAGACTTTCACAACTTTTAATCAACCATGTCAAAAACCATTCAGTAAACTACACCTGGCCAGCCACTAGATCCTTGGCTGCTTAGGACTACAAAAACGGGAAGCCCCTGGCACTCCACACTTCATGCCTGGGGACCAAATTCAGCCTGCTAGCTCACAAGTTGTGCAGGTCTACTGTAATGAAAGAAGACGAAAATCTTAGTGGTTTCAGTGGAACGTAAGCAGTGCTTCATTGTCCCTGAATGCGAGATCTTGGTGCTCAACCTTTCTTGGATTAAATGTTCTCTTACCTGGAAGCCCTTCTCTGAGTTCATACATGTGTGGTAGAAGTTACACAGCAGTGAATGAAAGGCACTCAGGATACGTTTAAAGACATTTTGCTTGTTTTGTTACCTCAAACGTTCAGATCCTAAGACTAACCTTAGCTAGTCCAGGCTCAATTTAACCCTTGGACGAAATGTGCACAGGACTGTAGCCCAAAGCTGACTGAATATTTATTTGTTCGCTTGTTTATTTACACAGGAGACGGGAAAGAGGAAATAGTGCAGGGAGGGGGATACAGGGGAAAGTGAAATGCCACCCCATGTCCTTGAGAGTTTCCTACCATGCAAATGAGCCTGGCCCAGTAGCCAGCACCCCACAACTGGGCCATAGTTTTCCTGGGTAGAAACTGCTGGGGAGGGGAGAAACTGCTGGAGACAGAGGGGCAGATAAATGTAGGTTGGCCATTGGGTGGGAAGGAGACAAGGAAGCAGGAAAAGGGGGGAGGCTATGGGGAATTCAGGAAAGGGAAAGAGGAAATAGTGGGGCAGTGGGAAATGAGATGTCTCCCTCAAATCTTTGTGTGTTCCCAGTTATGTTTGTAAATAAATAAACCAATAAATATTCAGTCAACTTTGGGCTACAGTCCTGTGCTCATATAATTTCCCCCCGATCAATAAATGTGATATCACTTTATACAATAAAACATTTCTTTGATTTTTCCCAGAACCTTTTCCCCCTCAACAAATCCTTTTTCATACAAACTAAGCTTATTTTCAGAATTCCTTTGTCTTTGCAATTTGATGCAGAATCCTTTTGGCCTAGAACCCATCTTGCATTTTTTAACCCCTAAGGCAAGCTGTAACTGAAAATACATGGATCTGCATTCCTTGCCCGGTTACCTTCTGTGTCTTCTGATATCATTGAAATGCCTGCATCATTGCCATTTTTAATTCTGGCTGCTGTTGCCATAAGGTAAAAAAATTGATTAACCATAAACACTCCTGACAAGGCTATTATATAAAGAAACAAAGAAAATTGATGTGCAAAGGGAAAGGGGCTTTAGCCGAGATGACAGAAATAAAAAAGCAAGATTAATTGTTACAAACATCCCTGATATAAATGATTTTGCATCCTCTTTAATCTTCCATTCTATGCATCTACATAGAGGTTATTGCATTATATAATGAGTATATTGCTGATATTAAGGGCTTGATTCATGTTTCACTTACACCAATTTTATAGCTTTAAAAATTCCATTATGGAAGCTCCACAGCAGCTGTAAATTTGCAAAGCTCCATTGGCTTTGTAGCGTTATGCTGATTTACCCCAGCTGAGCATCTCATCCTTGGGAGATATTTCTGATTTGTAGTGCTGTGAGATCTGAATTGTTCCCTTTGTATATTAAACAGCCCTTATAAATGGGAGAGTTTTGTTTTAAATGTACACCACGCCTATTGTGCAGCACATTGTGCTGTAAATGTATAGAGTCTGAAGCAGTTAAATAGTAAAAAGTGCAGTTTGAGCCATTTCATAATCGAGACTCAGTTCCATACTGTGCTGCTCCTATATAGCCAATAGGGAAGGCTGTACCATCTAGGAATAAAGAAGGTAGTTCATGTGTGAAGGATGAGGCAATTGTACCTTCAGGAAGCACTTCCTCCTTAATGTCCACATCACAGGTCTGAACCAGGGCTGTCATGTGGGAAATGTGAATTGAATTAATCTGTGCATAGTTCACAATTCAAGCCACATTTAGGATGTCCACCTAAAAGAAGTACTGGCTCCTTGGTTAGGGCTAAGGAGTTGAGGCAGAACCTAAAGAAATCTGTCATGTGAAGAAGATTATGGTGAATTGTGGGTAGAATCCGGAAGGATCTAGAATTTACTATCTTTACAGACCCCAACTCCGGTTATTGGGTAGATAACCAGCTTTATTATTTAATACTCATAAAATACTGGCTAGTTGGCAATTGCACCAATTTTTACAAGGCATTGTTATAAGCCAGAAGTATGATGAAGAATATCTCTCATCCTATCAAATGGATCATGAGAAGTGCATTAGAAACTCTTAGTGGTCATTTTAGGAGTTTCTGGCATAAACCTTAATAATAGAAGGATTAGCAGCAACAAAGTGTTTACAAGTGGTTACAAGCTGGAGGGAATACAAAGGTGAGCTATAAACATTTATCTAAGACCAGTAAGGGATCTTAAAAAGTTAATATGAATGTTTCAAACACAATTTTGATTAGGCCACTTGGTGGAGGGAGTATTAGTAATGAAACAGATGGCTCATCTAAGATTAGAGATGAAGGCATTGCAAGTGCCAGTGACTACAAGATTTGAAATTTGATAAATTCTTGTTTCTAAGGCACATTTTAAAAACTGAACGAATTTCCAAGGCAGTTGGTGACTCCCCAACATAATGTATAGTCTTCTAATGATTAAACATTCACAAGGCCAAAGGTAGCCTTGGGTTTTACCCAATACAGGGTGGGTTTGTGCAAGAGTAGCCACCGGATTTATCAACCATGGGTGGCAGGCTGGATCAGAGCCTGAAAAGAACTTAGATCAGAAACATCCAGTTGTATAGGTTTTATCAGCAGGATAACTGCGTTAATGTCTATGGGTTGAAATAGAGCTGGCTAAAGATGCAGTGCTATACAAATAAGTAATCCAATGAATTCAATGCTGCCTTTTCTGCTGCAAACACTGCAAAAAGCAATTACTGTGCATTTTAAGTAGTGGTTTGATGACTATTAAACAATAACTCCAGAGCCAACAAAACTAGTCCATTTTAATGAATACTTGTTTAGTGAATTCTGAATCTGTCAAAAAGAGTTGTTGGGAAGAACAATTAATTGGTACAAATGTGAGTGCAAATTCTCGGTTATTTTTTGTTGTTGGTTTTGTTTTACTTTTAAAGCATTTTGTTGAAAGTATACAACTTATGTGCACGGTACAAAGTTCATACGTTTTTCCTCGGTGACGATAAAAAGCGTACTTTATTATAAATGGAAGTAAAAATTAAAATGGAAAAGAGAGGTCACAGTTTTGTCATTGGGATGTGAAGGTTATTCCAAGGACCCATCCAGAGTTCCTCGTCATCGGACTGTGTGTGATTGCTGGGTAATTCCAATGGCTCCTTGATATCCTCATTATCAGCAATGGATTCTTGCTCTTCTGTGCTTTTTAATCGGTTGCCCCCTGTCTTTGTTACTACGTTGTCAGGGTCTATAGCAGAGGATGCAAAGGAAACACTGCATGGTCTCGTGTTTAGTTTGTCACTAGACGATGCCCCTGTTGAAAATGTGTTCAATGGGACGTTCTCTTCATGTGTCACTGCTAGCTTATCCAGTTTCTTGAAGTGTTTCCCCAGCCTCACAGGGGATGTGACCTTTAAATTGTTTGAGAGGCAACTTCGCCGGGTTCTAATAACTGATCCATTTTGGGCTATGTAGATATTACCATTGATATTGGTTTGAATGTTGGGGTTGCTGAGACGGTTCTTCTGGCTTTCTGGAGCGCTGTCTTCTCCAGTGGAGCTGGTCTCATACTCTGGATCGACTACTAACTTGATTCTTTTCTTTCGGGCCCACTGTGAGACAACAAAAAGAGAAAGAAATTATTTAGCTACTATTATTTAGAAATTATTTAGCTACAGTGCATTTTTAAATACAACATTTCTAATTCCTTTTATGCTGCCAGACAACAATATTATGTATTTTTGGTAGCCCACATGGTAAATAATCAATTTAGCTGCATTATGGATCTGATCATTTGAGGACTTAGAGGACCATCTTAATTCTCTATAAATATCCCTCTGCTCTTGCCACATGGATTCTTTATTCTTGAGTACATGGAAGCGAGTCGGTAAACAGGACCTGGTTTTTGAAGAAGGGGCTATGAGCTCCCTCTGAACTGTGTTCCTCTAGAATCTCTATGCTGTGGTGTTATTTGTATTACACACTGAAAGTGGTTTCATATTTCAAATATTTGTGCTGAGTTTAAATTTTATATTCCCATAACACTGGTGAATTTCAGTAAGGGAAGAAAATGAAATGGATGGGGGAAATTAAGCACATCAAGGCATCTCACTAGGAGGCGAAGGGATGAGGTTGGCAGGGTGGCAGTTCTAGAGAACTAGAGGTGGAGAACTGGAGCTCATAAAGCCACAGAAGAGCAGATGCTAATTCAAAGCTGTAGAGTGACAGTAAGTGGTAATGATTTTTCATGGACTCCCCTCTTATGGTTTGTGACTCAGTTCTTTCAGAAATACATTCAGTTCAGCAGTAGTTTTCAAATGGTATCTTGTCGCTTGATATACTTACCCCTATGATCAGATACTGAATTTATACAGGAAAGCTGTATCAGTGATGCATGAGACACAACCAAAGTATCAAAGGTATCACACAGTGAGCATGGGCACAAAATCTGGACCTTAGATAGCAACATCTGGAGCTGTAAGTGTGCTAATAGAGTAAATATTTGCGAAGTCATTATCACTTTTGTCTGGAATTATTTCAGCTCATGAAGAGCCCTTGACATTTCTGCTTCACAGTGCCTATTGTGTCAAAAGCAGTGGCATTTTGAAGCACAGCAATCTTTATTTCTGCAGAAATGCAGAGAGATCAACAGTGGTGGGGAGGAAAATAAATACTCTGATAAATCTAGGATTGTCAGTTTGTAATATCTCACACCTTGAAACTCCTACAAGTACTTCACCATTTAGATTAATGGAGTTCTACTAACATAAAGTTTGGCATAAATAGCTCAAGATTATAGCAAGGTATTCCATATAATTACTTATCTATATAAAGTAATAGTTCCTAAATTTGAGAACTAAGCACACAAATTCAATGGAAAATTAACTAAGGTTAAAAAATAAATTCCATGTGAAGCACTTGACTTAGCTATTAGAGGCTTGGGAATTGCAAGGAACATGCATAATTATTTTATGCAAACAGTTCTACAATGCCAAGTTGTAAAAGCATTGCTTTCTAAGGCACAGATGGACAGATGTCTTCAGAAAACACAAACCATGCAGTATAGAAATAGACCTTTTCTGGAGGGTTAGTTTTAAAACTCAGCATTTATGAGTACTTCCTGATGGCTGGAACATCAGGCAGTAACGTGCATGTGTGAGCCGACCATCACAGATCAAACATCACAGGCAGAAGGACCACATGAACTCACACTTCTTCAAACAAAATCTTTTCCCACTAGAGTACATTCACACATTCTGCTATAATATATAGTGTGAATCAGCCCTGTAAAAAGATCTGTAGAAAAGTTCTTAACATCTAGGAATGTCCCTAAGTATAAACATTTAATTATCCAAATCTGGCTATACAAAAGAAGAAAGATCTTGATATATGAGCATCTTATTCCTCCCTAGTTCTAACATACTTGCATTTATGCAAATGCCTGAAGTTGGTCAAGCCATTCAGATACAAGTCTATCATTCTTTCCTGCCAAAAAAATGGATGGAAGTACTGGATAGTCTCCAATTGTGTTCACTAAATTTTTGGCTCCCAGACTGGAATAATGTCCTCTCATGTCTCAAAAAAAGCACACAGAGAACACAGCAAACCAGAGCACACTTTACTGCAAACAGCCTACCCTATATTTTATTTGTTTCATTTTCTAAAAAGAAGTGGTGTCAGTAGGAATGTCTGACTCTGACGTCGTAGTAATAGTAGTAGCAGTCGTCGTCGTAGTACCACGATCTGATCTACTTTTGCCAATGGTGGAAGATGTTTCAGTTTCATCTGTCTCCTCTTCATCCATAACTGATGCCGATTCTTCCTCTTCTGCTACTCTCTGTATTGTGTCATCTAACTCACTTCCTGCTGTGGAAGACTGCTTCTTGGAACTGGTCTCGGAACTCTTGTCTTGAACTGGTGGCACAGAGCTAAGGTCACTGCTCTTGGAGCTTAGCACTGATGACATCTTTGACTTCGTATCTTCCTCAGTATCAGATATTTTGCTCTGTGAACCAGACTCTTCAGAGCGATCAGATGTTTCACCTGATTCACTGCCTGATGAGGACCTTGATGACTCTGAATCTCCACTTTCTTCATCGGAATCCACAGTACTCTCATTGGTTTCATCTTGGTCCAGCGTCACTTTCAAATGGTCCTTATCTGACGGGGATTCGCTACTTGCGGATGACGATGACTCTTCGCTCGAGGAAGATGATTTTCTTCTCCTTTTCCTCTTCTTTCCGTAGTCACTCTCTTCAGATTCACTTTCTGCCGTGACACTGATAGAAATCCCTGACTTGGATTCTGATTCGCTCACTTCCTCTGATGTACGGTCCCGTGGTTTCTTGGAAACGCTAGGGCGCTTCAGAGCACGGCTGGTCGTCTTGGGCAATGGTTTGTCCTCAGCCGATTTCTGGAAATAGCTTCCTTTAATCACCATGCTGTCTTCTTCATCTGCTTGGCGCGCTGCCATTAGCTTGTCGTAATCTGCATCTTTGCCTCTTACTTTGTGTAGCATGGGGAATATCTTTGCTTTCTTCCAGGGAGAAGGCGCAACCTCAACTGCTCCTATGGGTTTGTGGGCACTAACCGCTATTCGGCTCATTTGCATCACAGTTTTTATTTTCCTCCTACCCCGGGCGGGGCTTGCTGTTACAGCCTTTCTTTCGCCTACAGCACTAACAGCTACTCGAGGCACTGGTCTGTGGCTTATGCCTCTGCCTGCAACAAGTGGACCTGGTCTCCTCCTCTGCAAATTATAAAAATGGAACTTCAGTACAATTTTGGGAATGAAATTATGCTATCCTGGAATACTTGAGGCGGGAAGAAAAAAAAGTGTTAGCATTCAGGTGCAAGATTTATTTGGGATCATTTAAGAAGCTTCTTGATATCACTTTTTTTTTTTTTACCAAGCTGGGAGTGGCAAAGGAAGAGCTATCTGCTTGCACCCCTGAATGTATAAAAGGGCACTTATTAGCCTCACTCCATCATGCAGCTATTTGGGCCAGTGCTGCCTCACTTATCAACTGGTCCCTTTACAAAGTGCAGCCTGTGATTTATGTGCAGCACAGCTGCATCCCCCCCCCCACTGCAAAAGAGCCATCTCCATAAGGCTTGCAGTGAAGGCAGGAAACAACTTTATGGCACAATAATGTAGGTTTTCAGCATAATATGTATATAGGGTCAACATGATGGTTTATACCCTAGGAGAGACTGCTTTTAAGATATGGACTAGTTATAATGACAAACTGTCCTTTAGTACAACAAAGCAGCTGTTAAATTATCACTCTGACCACTAGAGTGTGGTACCGGATTGAAAATGAATAGGAAGAAAACCCCTACCATTCTTTCCTTAAGAGGCTATGTTACACACAGAATCCGGCTGCCACAACCCCCCCCCACCCCCAAACCCTGCTTCCCTGAGGTTGCTGTTCACATGTACATGTGATGTATGAAGTCTTGCAAGTTGCCAGGAGTGTGTTTATCATAGCAACGCCACCTCATGCAAATGTGCTACCGATATGAGAAATGCCCATATGACAGCTGTGCATTACTGCTGGGGCACGCAACCCATCAATATTGGCCATATCTGCCCTCTGGTTCTATATCATCCAACTGATATGGTATGAAATTATGAGATTCTAATTTATACCTAGACTCCTTGGCAATATGTTATGTGCTGAATAATCCAAAATGTATATCCTTTTTAAGAGACCATTACGGTTCAATTTTGCCTTTACATACAGGGGCATGTTGTCCCCCTCATTTTCAAACATTTCAAAATTTTTACTGTAGCTTAGTTGAGGAGGATGTGCTTTTCTTTTGGCAAAAATCCAAATGCTGAATCTGAAATGGTTCTATACAATACAAATAAAAATTCACACTAATTTTACAAACATAATATTACAGACTATCGTAGTGAATGCAGTATTTTAGAAATGTGAAAGAATCGGCAGAAAGGAAAATAAAGCTACCTCTGCTTCTGGTCCTTGTGGACTGTAATAGAAGCCACCATCGCTCTCCATGACCACTTCACCGTATTCATCATACATCCCAGAAGGAGACAACAATCGGCGGCGACTTCCGTATTGAGGCAATTCGTACCTGGGGAAAAAGCCAGGTACAGACATTCTCTGTGTTTGTATGCATTCAGATTGAGGGTGTTACAAGCACACAGCAACATTTCTCTCACACAGGCCTCTTTATTGAGGTTGCATCCTTATTCTAGAACCTCTATGCCTCCTGAGTTGTTTTTTGCCACACGTGCGGCCTTCAATGGATTAATTTCACACAAATGCTTGGTACAACAACGTATTCAGGTTTTATTTCTGTCTCCTTACTTTGATTTTTATTCAGAGCTGATACTGTATCGAAATAAAACTGGACTGAAATATCTTTTTGTCTTCTTACCACAGCACATTTCTCTTCCAACAGCCAGACCAAAGGAGATGCCTGGAGCCCTGTGTATGAGCTTCCAAGCATTCCCCCCCCCCAATAAATTAGTATCCTACATGACACAGATTGGGACAGGTGTGTGAAGGGAGTGGGGTTTAAGATGTCCCCGAGACTGTTTTCCCAACCTTAAATGGACCCATAGAAATTCTGTTTCCTTTTCGGGACCAACATACAAGTCCTGAATAGGGGTCCAGAAAAAACACCCTATACAGTCTATTTCTTTCTTCTTCTTTTTTAAAGTCCCATTACATTTCAACCCATGTGTTTAGTACCATGGCACAAATGTTTTGGTAATTCAAACCCTTAACATCTGAACTTTCACTTAACACAAATGTTTCGACAAGTTGTTTAAAACAGCAATGTTTTGCAGATATAAACATGAAAGTATTCAGGACATGACTTCATAAGTTCTCACGTGACAATGAATCAGCATAATATACTTATCCATCTGTCCTTACATCAGAGTACATATTGCTGCTTTCTTCTGAATTACAGATTTTTGTTCTGTTAACCTTTTTTTAAAAGATCCTGTGCTTGTTACATGTACAGAAATCTTTGAATACAGAACAACTGGTAGATTGAAGGAGAAGAGAATGCTAACATAATATATTAGGTTGAATCTAAACAGTGAGTTTTATCTTTCTTGAAGTTTCAGTGCCTCTAGAGGTGACAAATTACTCTGATACTTACAAGAATATTCAACCGCTTGTTTCAAAAGAACTGCACAATGGAACTGTACAGTGGACTATTTCATGAAAATACTTCTCCTCAGTGCTGCACAGGAAGCTTTTTAAAACTTAGTGAACTTCTATGTGTTATGGGGATTTGGTATTCAAAGAAATGAAGCCAAAAATTCCACCAGTCATACTCAAACCCTTAGCAAGAACTCGTTTGGATATCATCATATTATGCATATTTACACTAAGTTATAGCAATACAAATGCCCATATCTCAGCTGTGTGTAGGAAATATAGAACAAATAATACCCATGTTCATAACCGTAGTAATCTTGTCCATAGTACTCTTGGCCAGGATCTATTCCAGATTCCATAGAGAGTTCCTGTATGTCACAATAAAAATAAATTCAACAGGAATGTTAGGGAGGTAAAAGATGTGGGCTTGTGGAAATACCTTTCACATGGAATCAGACTTGAATGTGTACATATCCAACACACGTAAATGATACTTTGTGTGAGCTGGGGCCAGCAAGTATGAGACATGTGTGATTTGCCCCAGTTGCATGATTCTTCCCATCCCAAAAAGAGGGAGAAACAGATGTCATCAGGCCAGACCTTGAAGTGCAAGTGAACCCCACCCCCAATGGCTGAGCAGGGACTCCCAAATGTAGATGTGCACCACTTGCCTTGAGCTGGTGTGTGAGTGTAAACCCCCACCCCACACACACACGGTTATTCTTGGGATAGTTTGAGTTAAAATGAGAAAGAGGAGAAAGAAGAAGCAATAGCAGAATGGAACAGGAAGAGTGATGAGTTAAGTAATGAGCTTACACTACGCCTTGAAGTAAATCCCACTGAACAAAATGGAACCTACTTCCAAGTATACATGCAGAAGATCGTAATAGAATGAAACAAAGAGAGTAAAAAAAGGTAAATAAACAGTTATTTTTTTTTTTAAAAAAGAGAGAGTAAAGCAAGCTGCATCTGAAGAAACACAATGGACTCAAACACACAACCCTGTAATATCCAGCAACTGTGTATGTGTAAAGTGCCGTCAAGTCGCAGCCGACTTATGGCGACCCCTTTTGGGGTTTTCATGGCAAGAGACTAACAGAGGTGGTTTGCCAGTGCCTTCCTCTGCACAGCAACCCTGGTATTCCTTGGTGGTCTCCCATCCAAATACTAACCAGGGCTGACCCTGCTTAGCTTCTGAGATCTGACGAGATCAGGCTAGCCTGGGCCATCCAGGTCAGGGCTATATCCAGCAACTACCAACCTAAATAACTAGAATATCCCCTCAGAGGACAAGAATCTGAAAGCTCGCTGGACTTCTTTGCTTTTCTCAATAACATGATTTTCTCCCCAACTTGTTTTAATCACCTTCCTCCACCCTTAATTTCTCTCAACTTTTAAAAACAGATTTTTATTTTGTTTAAAATTCTCTCCAATGTGAGCTTTTTAAAAAAATGCTGGGTAGTGATGATATTTCCTTCCATTCCCTTTTCCTGAACCCAGCCCAGCCTTCAGCTCTGCACTGTATTTTTCGTGTTCAGGTTATTAACCTGATTTTTTCAAAAAATCCTGGAAAAGCCATATTAAGTATTCAACTTTTGGGGTTTTTTCTGAAAATTTAAACCTGAGTCCAAAAAAATACTGAACAAAAATTTGGTGCACACCCTTTGTGTACATTAAGCTTACAGGCGAAAATTAATTAAGTGCATCGCAGGTGAGGGAGGAGAGGAGAGGCCATATGAATGGGGTGAATTGCACATTCATATAAGTAATCGTTTGTGCAGTGCTGAACCTACCAGCTCCTAAGATCAGTTTTGGTCCCTACTAGCTGAAGATGTTATTATACATCTGGATGTCTAAACCATGTCTTGCTTTCTTATAAGTGAAACAATACCAAATTTCAACTAACTTTACAGTGATCAAGGATATTGTTCGTCCTTCCTTAATGAAAGGATTATTAGAGCGGAAAGAATGATAGTAATTATCATTCAGATTCTTGAGTATAGCTTATAACACTGCAGCTAATGACATTATTTTGGACTAAAATGAACTTTGGACAGTTTCAATGACAGCACAGAAGGTAGATTAAATTTGGTAGAATTACATCAACGGCAACAGTCATACAATTGAGTCAGTATGCTGAAGTGCATGAATCTGTCTACAATATTGCCAATTAAACTACAGTGAACAACTATAGTCTTAAAAACATGAATGGAATATGCTTCCGATTCCCTTCAGCGATGAACACAGATAGGTGCTGAAAGCCAGAACGAATATCAGAATGTATTCCACTTAAGTAAGTTCTAGAATAGTAAAAAAAAGGGGGGGGGATGGTTTTAAAAAAAGGTACCTCTGGTCGGAGAAGAGCAGGCCTTAGCAGTTGTTGTTGCTGATAAAGAAAATTGGAAACAGAAAGAAGGTTATGAAAAAGATTTAATAGAAAATGCAAGTAATTTACTTTGAGATTAAAAGGTTAAAACGTAACCTTTAAACCACTGTAACAACAGTATTTCTGCTTAGGACTATAATGTTTGAATTGTACTTCAGTGCTTGTTCAGAGCTTACCTAGTTGTACTGAAGCTGTACTAGTGGAAAATTTCTGCTGATGAAAACAAGTGTGATTTTAATCAGTTCCCTCCTCCAACTCTCCTCTTATGCTGTTTCTAAGGTTCCCATGTCCCTGAAGAACATCATGGGGGAAGAGGGCAATTTTAGGCTGCAGCAGGGGAGGGTAGGCAGAAAAATCCCACTCTGCTGACAGAAATTCATTCCAACAGTGGAGCTTCTGTGTGGAATCCAAATCTTTGGCTTCTCTTCAAACAAAGGGCAAAGAAACTAAGATGTAAGGGTCCTGGTTTGCTGTTCCATGGTTGCGTGCCTTTGGGGATCAAACTTCCTACCTTGGGCTATCAGAAGATGGCTGCTTTTCATTGTTAGTCTTGACAGCTTCTTACGAGACATTCTGAATTCATTCTGAACAAATTAACAGCGACAAAGCACTCAGGTGTTGTGTCGCTTTTAAAAGTTGTCATGTGCATAGACTGCAGCTTTCACTTTCAAAATATATGTCAGCACTGATTGGGGGAGGATTAAATGTAATTTCAAGGGGGAAGGGTAATTTTATATACAAGTGTGCCATTAACTATTGCTGTGATCTGTGTATTTAGTACTTAAGGATCTGTCCCAAGTGCCAAATGTCTTTTGTGGTGCTATTCTGGCAATTTGAGCCCATCTGCTCAGTACTCCATGTGGCTGGCCATCAAAAAAGAAAGGAAAACAGTCACCAACTGATGTTTTAACATTCAATGGCCATTATGCAGGGGAAATTTGCACAGGGTTTGCCTTTCAGCAGATGCACATTTTTCTGACATTTTTTAAAGTCTCAAATCTGCATTAATGGGCGCTTTTTGCCCCAAAGATCTACCAGGAGTACCTTGTGCTCAGTTATTCGTCCCCAGCAAAATATGGAGCTTCTGAGTCCCTTCCCCTGACAATGCTGCTTTGTAATTGGCTGTAGTTATTCTTTGAAATGCATCACCACCACCACAGCAAGATTCTTGCATTTGTCATTAACCGTATGGTCATTTTACAGCCAAAGCAGATACGTGTACAGAAAACACCCCCCCCCCAAACCAATTTGTTTCAGGCTAGCTCAATGCAGAGGTTATAAGAACAGAAAAACACTGGCAGGTTCATTTCCATTGCATCTTTCCATCGGTAATCACTTGCAAACAGAAAAAAGGCCGTTAAGAGGATGCATGTGTGTATGTGAGTGTGTGTGTGTGGGGAGGAATCTGCCCACCTGAGTTCACTCCCAATCTCAGGGATTCTTTTTTAACTGAGCCCAGTAGCATTTTACCAAACAAAGCAGACAATCACACCCAGGACACAAGCCTGTTAATATTTTTTGCCTGATAAAACAATGAATCTATAAATAGAAATGAGGACAAGAGCAGCCGAGGGAAAAACCCAGCGCTCCCCCTCATTTGGGTATCTCAGTGGTTAATTTCCAGATTTGGGATGGGGGGGGGGAGGAATGCTGTGTCTTTCCCTTGGCTACTCTTGTCTTCATGAGCCCTGTGGTGCAGAGTGGTAAGCTGCAGCACTGCAGTCCAAGCTCTGCTCACGACCTGAGTTCGATCTCGACAGAAGTCGGTTTTAGGTAGCCGGCTCAAGGTTGACTCAGCCTTCCATCCTTCCGAGGTCGGTAAAATGAGTAACCAGCTTGCTAGGGGTAAAGGGAAGATGACTGTTCATCCAGTATAACGGTGAAAGTGGCCAAATTCTTCAAGTGTTATAAAAGTGCGCTTTGATAAAACTCAGAGGTGAAGGCTGTTCTATAACTATATAGTTTGGCTTATGCAATTTTTTTAACTACTTGGCTTGTATATTTTATGCCATTAAAGGTTCTGGAATTGGTATTGGTATTTTCATCGTTTTATTGCTAAAATAAATATGGCAGACAATTTTTTTAACAGGCTTGTGTTCTGGGTGTGATTTTCTGTTTTGTTTGTTAAAATGCTTCTGGGCTCAGTTAGAAAAGAGTCTCTGAGATTGGGAGTGAAGAAAGTTGGGAAGATTCCCCCTTCCCCCATACACATCCTCTTAAAGTCATGATACCTTTTTTTCCATTTGTGAGTGATTGTTAGCACACAAAAAAATCCCGCTGGGGTGGGCAGATGGGGAATGGGGTAGGGGAATGGATTGCCATTTTACAGCCAAAGGTAAGGAGAAACCCCCTCCTCACCAATTTGTTTCTGGCTATCTCAAAGCAGGAGTCTAGCACTGGCAAATTTTAAAGAACTCTGGCTGCTGAAACTGATCAGAAAGGTTGAGTATGAAGCGGGGGGGGGGAGAGAAACACCTGGGTCTGTTCTGAGATCTTAAAACATGCTACCGAAAATCACCCAAATGGCTTCAAGGGGGAGGGGGTTTGAAGGGGGAGGGACAAGCAGGAATGGGCGTGAGGAAAGAAACCCGACGTTAACACTATTCACAGGATTTGCCTTGATTAGCTTTGCTTTGGGATTGAGGCAAAATTTAAATTACTGATAAAACAGGTTCCTGAAACTGTGGGACATGTGCGGGGTGGCTGCAGAGTGACTTCTGAAGGTCAGAAAAATCATGAATAACTCAAAAGAAGCCTCGAAGCAGTCTCGCAGGGATCATGAGGCTAAGAACCACACATAAATGGCCAATGAAATTTCTCCAAGATGGAAAAGGGATAAGTGTGGGAAACCATGTCTACCATGAAAGCTCTTGTGGGCACCAAAAACTTTATCTCATCAAATGTTCAGCTTAGATTATGTTTATGTGATAATGCTTTTTAAAAATACAGTGTACCCAAAAAGTGTAATAATTGACAAATAATTGACAAATAATTGACATCTTCCATGATCCGAGTAGAAAAATACTTCCCTCAACAGGCAGCAAGCAGATTAGTGGAGCCATAAATGCTGAACTTGAAAGCCCAAAGAGGACCCTGTTGGATCCAGCCTTGATCCCCAGTTTCATTGATAACACAGGTTAATTTTATATTCAAAGAAAACTTACATCAATCTGTCTAACGAACTAGAGAATATTACAAAAAGCTACACTAAAGAAAAGAATAAATTGGAACTTGCTACCAAAAAATGCACTGCACGGAGGGACTGTCTTACCTCTTGTTGTGCGTAGCCTCGCCTGAAATTCAGGAAAAAAATGACATTAATACATTTATTCAAGAGTACAGCATGAAAGTTAAAGGCACATACCATTAAACTCTGTTACAAGGAATGAGGGATATAACACATTCTTGGGAAGTTTTTTTTCCTTCTCTTTGCTTCCTCAGTCAGAAGCCAGTGCTCCTGAGACCACATGTAGCCCACTATGTTTTCCCAATGTAAAATCTATCCATATTTCTTTGTTTAACCTCCATATCACCAAGGATGTATGAGAAGTTTAAAAGGGGATTTAAAAGCTTTAATGTCTGGTTGGCTCTTGGGTACCTCCATTGAAAACAATTGTCAAACACAGAAAGAACTGTTGTTATGGCAACAATATGGAAATAGGCTATTAATATCTCTTCAGGGCAGATTCTTAGAAAACTCATGTGCGAGGATTGTGAATATGTATGGCTTTGGACATGTATATCATCTGGCATGAGATGCCTATTCACATTCTGAGCCACAGGCCCCTTTACACATTATTCTCCCATCTACTCCTTCCCCCACTGGGACCCAGCGTAGCACATGTGGCATGTCTATCTGTCCATGGAATTTTCCGTCATGCTCTTCCAAAAAAAGTCATTTAAGAAAATCAGAGAACCTCCAGGAGTGGTTACTGCTACGTTACAAGGAGCTGCAATAGGAATGGAAAAGCTCTAGTATGCACGTGGAGGCTGTGAGACAAGTGTGTGGATGTCAGTGGGCCTATGCTATGATGATCTGTGGCTGCCTCCACAGCTCAGTGAAGAGTAACCTTTCATGCTGATGCATTTCAACAATGTTAAGTCCACATGCAACTCGCAGACAAACGGACTGTCATTATTTCACCATTGGTTTATCAGGCTAGATTTTGACTGTAAGATTCTACTAACTCCCATTTGTAACATATGTTTATGAACAAGTTTCAAAGACTATTCCCTGAAAAAATAGAATATGCACATCACACATTGCTTCCCTATAAACAGCTCTTGTTTCAAATTCTCCCCAAAGATTTTTTTTCACACAAAAAAGAACATTTCAAAGTTTCTTGGGGGATAAGTGGATGGAGAGATTGAGTGGGTCACGAAATAGAGAGAACTTGCAGTCAAAATTTAGGTATGGTTAGTACAGTTGCCCAACTTCCACCTGGAGATAGAAACATTAAATTCAGTAAATGAGAGACAAAGAGATAGAAACTTTAAATTCAGTAAATGAAATGACAGTCAAAGAGAGCAATTCTAAACAGATCTACTCAGAATCCTACTCAATCTATTCAATGGGGCTCACTCCTGGCAATATGATCTTAGGATGGCACTGTAAGCTTGCAATCCTTTGCACAGTTACCTGGAAGTAAGCACTGTTCAACCCAATGGGACTTCTGAACAGGAATTAGTGGTATGTAGTAATGGTTTTTCTGATCCATTTCCCCCCACCGCAGATCTTGTCCACTCCAGGCCCTTACCTGCTTAGCAAGTGGAGTTTTGATTATGCTGCACAGCAGGTGAGGGAGCAAAAAAAAGGTGATGGAGGAAGAGGGGGTACAAAGGCTGGGATTTAAACACAGACCATCCATCAGCATGTGGCATCCTGGAAATCTGAAACTCAGATGTGCGCCACTGATGTCAACAGGATGTGTCCCCAATAAGGATGCATGGGGTTGTCAGCATGAGCAGCTCGTGATATACTTTGTACCACTGATGTTAGTCAGATTTAAAGGCGCCTAACTCTCTCTGGACCCTGACCTGGATGGCCCAGACTAGCCTGATCTTGTCAGATCTCAGAAGCTAAACAGGGTCGGCTCTGGTTAGTAATTAGATGGGAGACTACCAAGGAATACCAGGGTTGCTAGGCAGAGGAAGGCAATGGCAAACCACCTTGGTTAGTCTCTTGCTTTGAAAACCCTGCAGGGTCACCATAAGTCGACTGTGACTTAACAGCACTTTACACACACAACTCTCTCAGGATTGTACCTTTCATGTTTTCCATCCTGTTCAGAACTTCTATTTATATCCTGACATAGACATAAGGAAGGTTTGAGAGAGAATAAATGCACAAAATTACACTAAAACTGAACTAGACATAACATACCAGATGGAGGGAATGGTAGAGGAGAAAATAAAAAAACAGCGTGGATGGTAATTATCATATTTAATTTTTAATACTACCATCTGCAAAGTGTTACTATTAACATTCAGTGCGTATAGTCAGAGGTAAATTATTGCCATTGCCCATGTGATAGGAAAGTAATGCACAACTAAAATGAATATTTATCACCAAAAGATGATCAGTGACTTGTTGAAGTATACTGAAGCTGTGCAAAATCTCATATCTTTGTTACCTGAACGATGTATTCTATGGAGGGTCACCTCATGTCTTGCAATCCTGGTTGGTGCATCAGCAAGGGGCAATTTGTCAGGGGAAAGTGGTGGGCAATAAGAGGGTAATCAACCTTCTCCCCACTCTTGTTATAACCCCACCCTGGCCACTTTTCCCTCAACTAGAGATCCAGGACTAGGTTTACAATGGATCTCCAGCTTGAGGAAAATAGCTGAGGAAACGGGGTAAAGAATGGGGGTTAACGCACCCCACTTTCTCCTGCATTTTCTCTATGGCAGGTCACCCCTTTCCCATGCCGTTTTGCAAATGAGAAGTGGCCGTTGGGGTTTCAAGGCACAGTGTAAGAATGTGTAATTTTATCCATAGTCTCCAAAAATAGTAATGGTGTGATCCAAAGCAAACTGCATACACAGACATTCTTACAAATGTACAGACCAGATTGGAGCCAGTATACATTTTCCAATGGCAAAACTTTCATGCCTTCCTCCTCCCACTGTGACTCAATGATCTCCATGGAATGCTGGTCCTGGGGGACAGGAGAACCTAAGGAACGCCATCAGGGCAGTTTGCAGGAGGAAGGGGGAATCAGCAGAAATTGCCAATTTAGTCTGGATCCAATCCAGGCACAACAGAGGAAGGAAATGGTAGAGGAGAAACTGCCAGACTACTTCTGGCGGTACTCTCTTGTGCTCCTTGGGTCTTGCCTTGGCTTTTGGGGAACTGTTGCTGGGAAGGGAAAGCTTCGGATCTTAGGAGAAGTCTCGAGTTGCGGCAAGCCTACTGCCTTAATTAACACTGAAGGAATGATAAACCATCAAGTAAAAAAAAAACGCAATAAAATTATGACAATATGTATCACCAGATCATAGCATGTATTATCGAAAATGTAAACTGTCTTTACAAAGCAAGGCATTAATTTTAATAAATAAGATAAAGTTTTGGAAATGATTGCCATAGAATTTTATCTGGATCTAAGGGGCAAAGTGGGGTATAAATCTAAGTAAGTTACTTAGATTGTGGACTTCTTTAGAAAAGGTGCACAATTTACAAGTCAGCTTTAGTTCTTGTAATTTGTGCTCAGATTTTGCAGTTAAGAATCTTCTTGAATCTTCTCCACCATTTTAGCTCTTGAAAGGCTTTCCATTATTTTAAGTCAAGTTTCTAGTCCTTGCTGTTGTGGATGGTTTCTTCACAATGTGCAAACTAGAAAGAACTTCTAGTCGCTGGAAGATGAAAAGTAGACCCACCTGTTGCATTACCCTTAATGTCTACCTTGTAAAAACAACAGTGTATGATATGCCAAAATAGGGGGGGGGGACCTTTGTTTTACATATTTGATATTCAAATATACAAAGCAACATTGTTTGTACAATAGTTTGCATGTTGCCCCTTCAATGCTATATATGTAAAGGCTCCTCAATTTATCAGCCTAACAGTTTTCTAACTGGTTAGATCCCAGTGGGTATTTTTCTTTGCCTTACTTTTAGGCAGTTTAAAGTTATCATCTTGTTAAAAACCAAAGATAGATCAAAATCAAAAGGCAGTAAATCGAAGTTAGAATTAGAACATGCTATCTTTACCTTTTGGCTCTCGAGATAAATGTATCACTATTTAAAGCATGAAAGATGCTATCAGTCTATTCTTTTGATAAATACCCATGGCCTTTTCAAACAATTCAAGAAAGGATCATTTGTTTTTCTTTAATCTGCTCGACTCTACTGATACAGTGCGTAAAGTGTACTTTTTTGGAGATGCAAAGATGGTTTTATAGAGCTATAGCTGTCAGCAGCACATTTCTGTTCCTCTTTTGTCTCCAGTCAAAAGTGCTTGAGAAATGGAGCCACCTCTGTAGAGCTGCATTTGAACGCTGTGTGTGTGTAAAGTGCTGTCAAGTCGCAGCCGACTTAAGGCGACCCCTTTTGGGGGGATTTTCATGGCAAGAGACTAACAGAGGTGGTTTGCCAGTGCCTTTCTCTGCACAGCAACCCTGGTATTCCTTAGTGGTCTCCCACCCAAATACTAACCAGGGCTGACCCTGCTTAGCTGCTGAGATCTGACCAGATCAGGCTAGCCTGGGCCATCCAGGTCAGGATTTGAAAGTTACCACACTGCTAATTTCATGTGTGAATTGGTCCTGAATGGTGACCATCTGCTAGAAACATGTCCTTGATCCTAGTCTCTTGACCTTCTTCAGAAGGCCACCATTATGTTTTATTTGCTTATTTATTAAAATTATTTTGTATGGCTCTTCTCCACTAAAAGCAAGGTTGCCAACCTCCAGGTAGTAGCTGGAGATCTCCTGCTGTTACAACTGATCTCCAGCCGATAGAGATCACTTCACCTGGAGAAAATGGCCGCTTTGGCAATTGAACTCTATGGCATTGAAGTCCCTCCCCAAACCCAGCCCTCCTCCGCCCCCAAAACCTCCCACCTGTGGCAGAGAGGGACCTGACAACCCTAACTAAAAGTGAGCTCAAGGCACATAGTTCATCAAAACATGAGAGAGAGAGAGAGAGAGAGAGAGAGAGAGAGAGAGAGAGAGAGAGAGAGAGAGAGGAAAACCAAAATCATAACAGCAGCCCAAATGCATTTCAGATAGCCACAATAACTTTAAACCAACTAATACTATATTTTAAAATCAACAGTATATAAACCAGGACACTGATAAATAAGATTAATTTAAATTAAAAACCTTTTAAAACAAGACTGACTTATATACCCTGTAGAAAAATAAGGGAGGGAAGGGGCAGCTCGTACCTCCCCTGGAAACCCAATTCAGAGCTCCAGAGCTCTCACCAAAGAAGTTCTGAAATGGGCTATGTTCCTAACTGTAGTATCTTTCGTATGCAACGAGGAGAGGAGGCACACAAAAGTCATGAATTTGTTAAAACTAGAAGCAAGAGTGATGTCACAATTCCTGTTTTCACACATCCTGCGCAAAGTTAATTAGCTTACCTCTTGACATGGAGGCAGCACATGTATCTGAGTTCTGTTTCAGGGAGTAACAAGAATTGTCAATCACTCTCACTTCCTGATTCTATGCTTGTGGGAATGCACAGAAGAACTATACACTTCCATTTTGATTCTGTACAAGGAAGTGCCAGCTGTAATTCTGTTTTTCTCTCTCTTTTAAACCCTCTAATTGTTTGCTCTATATAAAATGATAATTTATGTCGGAAAAGCTCAAAATTTCTTAGGAGCATTCTTAGAATGACAATCAACTAGGAGATATTGGTTCTTGTAGGTTATCCGGGCTGTGTGACCGTGGTCTTGGTATTTTCTTTCCTGACGTTTCGCCAGCAGCTGTGGCAGGCATCTTCAGAGGAGTAACCTCTGGAGAGGGGAGGGACTTCAATGCCATAGAGTCCAATGGCCAAAGTGGCCATTTTCTCCAGGTGAGGTGATCTCTATCAGCTGGAGATCAATTGTAATTGCAGATCTCCAGCCACCACCTGGAGGTTGGCAACCCTACAGATCTCAGACTGTGGTGTGTGGGAAGACTGTTTCTTAGGCAATTTAAACCTCTCCTGACTGAAACATGAGTAATACTTATCAGCCTTGCTAACTGTGGGCAGTCAAATTTGTCAAACTGTAGAGTGGCTATTAAAGAAGATCAGAATAATGCTAGTACTGATCTGATTCTGCATTTGAGCTAATGAGCTACTGTGTTCCATGTCTGCATTGCTCTAGACCCTTTCCCAAGAGTGGGAACACCAAACTGAAACCTAAAAGCAGACTTTCTGTTACCCAATCCTGACCCTACATCTCAGTAGCAAGTTACTCCTCTGAAGATGCCTGCTGGCGAAATGTCAGGAAAGAAAATACCAAGACCACAGTCACACAGCCTGGATAACCTACAAGAACCAATGAACTCTGACCGTGAAAGCCTTTGACAATATTTTAAACTAGGAGATAATTTTGAGCTTCCCCTGGTTGAACAAAAGAAATCTTTGTAAACAGGCTTATTGTGTATTAGCTGACCCACTTGCATATCAAAGGTCATACATGATTAGAGATTCATTATTCCCTTGATGAGATTCACTAGAAACGAATTTTAAAAGTTGATGGTAACTTGGTTCTGAATAATTTAATAGTTTGACAATATGTATTCGTTTGCATGAGATTTCACATCTTTTGACTGTCTGTGGTTGGTTATGCATGGTTGGTTTGTCTTGCAATTCTCTCGTGAATGTCTTGATTCTCCGCGGGGATTATGCATTATGTTCCCCTCCCTCGGGGCTCAGCTTGCTTCCATTCCATGATTTCCTTGGGTTTTCCCGAAAATAAGTTTACATCCGAGCTTATCTCGGAAGTGTGTAGGTGCATAGTTCAGCAGTGGGTCTATCTTCCCATGTCATGACATCCCCCCATTCTCCTACTCCTCCTCCAACTTTTGACTGTGTGGATCACAAAAAGCTATGGATGGTTTTAAAGGAAATGGGTGTGCCACAACATCTGATTGTTTTGATGCACAACCTGTACTCTGGACAAGAGGCAACGGTTAGGACAGAACATGGAGAAACAGAATGGTTTCCAGTTGGCAAAGGTGTTTAACAAGGATGTATTTTATCTCCCTATCTCTTCAATCTATATGCAGAACATATAATTACGACAGCTGGATTAGATTTAGATGAAGGTGGAGTGAAAATTGGGGAGAGGAACATTAACAATTTGAGATATGCCGATGATACTGAATTACTGGCAGAAAATAGTGGAGACTTGGAACGACTACTACAGAAAGTTAAAAGAGAAAGTGCCAAAGCAGGACTACAACTGAACATCAAGAAGACAAAAGTAATGACTACAGGAGAATTACTCAACTTTATGGCTGACAGTGAGGAAATGGAAATTGTTCAAGACTTTCTATTCCTTGGCTCCATCATCAACCAAAAGGGAGACTGCAGCCAAGAAATCAGAAGGAGCTTGAGACTGGGAAGGGCAGCCATGAAGGAGCTAGAAAAGATACTTAAGTATAAGGATGTGTCACTGGCCACCAAGATCATGTTGATTCATGCCATGGTATTCTCTATTCCTATGTATGGGTGTGAAATCTGGACGATGAAGAAAGCTGATAGGAAGAAAGTAGATTTCTTTGAAATATGGTGTTGGATGAGAGTGTTACGGATACTGCTGACTGCCAAAATAAAATCAGTGGTTTTCGATCAAATCAAGTCTGAACTGACCCTAGAAGCTAAAATGACTAAAGTGAGGCTATCATACTTTGGTCACATTATGAGAAGACAAGAGTCACTGGAAAAGACAATCATGCTAGGAAAAGTTGCAGCAGGAAAAGATGAAGACTCAGTGACAGATGGATTGACTCAATAAAGGAAGCCACAGCCCTCAGTTTGCAAGACCTGAGGAAGGCTGTTAATGATGTTAATGATGTTTTGGAGGATACTGATTCATAAGGTCACCGTGAGTCGGAAGCAACTTGACAGCACTTAACACACACACACCTCCAACTCGTCCTTCAGCCAGCCTTCAGCAATCTCCTCCACAATTCCTAAGGAGGCCACATCTGAGATGGAGGTGGCCATGGTTGGTTCCTTCTCTGTGCCCCCTCGCCACATTTTTTAATTTTTTTCTTCTGCTGATCTGATGGAATACTGATATATCATCATATCATCCAAAATATTATTAAAGATAGCAGAGAGAGCCAGCAGAGGCTAGGATCATACGTTCACTCCCCCCACACACATTTGTGTGATCAGTTACTTCGGGGGGGGGCACAATCCTAGGCTCCACTGCCTCTCTCTCCAATTTTTAATCATATTTTTGTTGATATGATGATATATCAGTATTCAATTGGAGCAGCAGGAAAAAAATGCAGCGAGGGGCCACAGGGAAGGAGGCTTCCACTGCCAAAGTGTGAGACAAGAGAGGGATGAACCAGGGACATACTAACCATGGAGCAGACCTATATCTGCCCTTTAAACATGCATAACTTTACTCAGAGTCAGTTGTTTCATCAAAGCCAAAGAACACAATAAAAGCTCTGCTGGGTTCAGACCAGTGGCCCATCTAGTCCAGCATCCTGTTTCACAGAGATGACCACCAGTTGCCTTGGATAGCCAACAAGGCATAGTGGCCGAGGCCTTTCCTGATGCATCATGCCAGCTCTGGTATTCTGAGGTTTGCTACCTGGATATATGGAGGCTCTCTTTACTCATCATGGCTAATAGCCATTGATGGACCTATTCTTCATTTCTCTGTCTAACCCCCTTTTAAAGCCACTGGTTGAATTCCTCAGTTTAATTACTCAATGGATAAAGAAGTATTTCCTTTTGTCTCTCCTGAACCTACTGCCGATCAATTTCATTGGGTACTCCCACGTTTTAGCATTATGGGAGAGGTATACATATTGGGGTGGATCCAAGACCTATTTCTGCAGGTACAAACACTTCCATCCACAATTTTTGCAGCTTTCCTCTTCCATAGAAGTCAAAAACGCCCCCCAATTCCTGCTCCTGAATGACCAAAACCCTAGAAGCAGAATGGGGGCATTTTTGGCTGCCACAGGAAGGGAGAATCTTGGAAGTCATACTCTGTGGGCAGAAATCCTTGTGCCTGTACAAATATGCCGTTGGATCAACTCCATTACCATCCAGAACCATCTTTCAGGATCTTACCTTCCTATAACAGCCCTAGATTTTTGCTCTGTGCTCTCTCTTTAGTTGCACTCTCCAATACATGACAATAATTAAGAGAAATCAAATTAAATTTCTCTCTCAAACTCTTTTATCTCATGCTGGGATGTGTGAAAGTGTGTGCCTGACCAAACATGGGAAGTAACCAAGATTTTAGTAACAAAGAAAAGGGAAGTAACAAAATTTGCAGCCAGGGTCTGGATTTCGTTATGCTCGGAGCAGATTTGGGAGGTCTGAACTGATGAGACTACAGAGCTAGCGCTACTTATGTGCTTGCGGCTGGACCTTTGTTATAACAGCTCTGCTTGGAAAGAAACAGATTATTATAGTGACACAGGAAGTTTACTCTGCTTCAAAGGAGTCTGTCCTTAACGTTTCAGCGTCAAGGGAAGGAAGAATGCAAAACAAAGTACAATAGCACTTGATAGTATGGTCTACACTTGATTGTAGTAAGGCTTACAAAGGCAGTCAGCTACTTCACAGGTTGCATTCTGAAATAACATTGTACAACTTGTTTTTCAAAGTACAGATTTATTAACTTCTTGTCCAAAGAACTGCTGCTAGCATAAATGTGCTTTATTCCGGGCGAGCTCTAAAATATTCACCCTCAGTTCGAACAAGAAAAGAAAATGGATTATCATTGTCCCCTAATCATTTGGCTATTATTACAACTCGTGACATGCACTGGACCTGAAATCAACTCCACCTTGAATGGGGACTTTATTAGGCACAGAATATTTCTAATGCGTCAGCAGAACTCAAGTAATGAAATTTGCAGGGCTTGGCTCGGGGACAAAACAGAATCTACCTTCAGCAGTTTTTGATTGAACCATCCATACTTGTCCCAAGTGCACTGGAGAAAAAGTCAGCCATCGAAGTAAAGCAGCATATTTCTAAACTTTTAACTAAAATACGCCTGTAATTATGTGTCTTTGCATAGCAGACAATATTAGTGAAACAAATTAGTTTTAAGCTTTAAAAGTTCATTCCCTATACCCAGTTTGGGCAGTGTTCATTCAAAATGCATTTCTTAAATATCAGTTTTAACACTAAGACCTGAAATAAATAGATGAGGAGAACGTATGTGACTGACAGCCCATTCCTGAGGTGGAGGGCTGCACTGGTGGCTGGAGGCAGCACAGCCGCGCTGCCTCCAAAGGAGGTTTTGCTCCACCCCAGTGAAGCCGAAACCTTGCCCTTACCTGAAAAACCCGTGCAACCACTACATTGGGTTGCATGGGGCTATACCACCTCAAAAGGTGGCATCTCTCTCTCTGTGTATAAAGTGCCGTCAAGTCGCAGCCAACTTATGGCGACCCCTTTTGGGGTTTTCATGGCAAAAGACTAACAGAGGTGGTTTGCCAGTGCCTTCCTCTGCACAGCAACCCTGGACTTCCTTGGTGGTCTCCCATCCAAATACTAACCAGGGCTGACCCTGCTTAGCTTCTGAGATCTGACAAGAGGAAAGGGCAAAGGGGGCATTCCCGGGCTGAAAGGGCTTAGGAGGCCGCCTACTGGTGGCTCCTCCCCCAGCCTGGCATGGGAATGCCCCGAGAATGCCCCTGGGAGGATGGTACATGTAAATGCACTGTCTGGATGCCGGCGTGAGGCTGTGCCAGCGTCCCTGGGTGTGTGTGACCCCCCCCGCCGGCGTTTGTGCCACCCTGGGCAGCGTAAGTGGCATGGGCCCCGGTGCAGGGGGCCCAGACGCTGGCACAGTGCCTTCCTGGCCTCCTAAGGACTTTCAACCTTTCGGCTCAGGAATGGGCTGTTATACTCTTAACTCAGCTCCTTTGTTTACTTACAGGTACAAAGGTCAAGCTAGCTAAAATAACAAAATCAAGATTTAGCTAACAGGTTATATTTAGAGTACAGCAAGAAATAGGCTGTTACCGCACTAGGTATTCCCAGCAATGTATCAAGAGTTTGGAAATGTTATAAAAAACATCGCTTTAAAAGGTTTTTGGATACTACGGCTAAAAAATGGTTGGAAGACGTCTTCACAGCTAAAGGGGCTAAACAAAGTGCGAACAGTATTTTTTATAACAGTTCGAACTCTTAATACATTGGTGGGAATACATAGAAAGTGCGAACAGTATTTTTTATAACATTCCCAAACTCTTAATACATCGCTGGGAATACCTAGTGCGGTAACAGCCATACTCTTGCTAAATCTAGGTATGTATACTTATTAAACCCTTCTTTTCATCCTCGCAATTAAATTTATGTTAGTTTTAAAGGAATGCAAAAATCTTCAGAAGAAATATGCTAAGCAATGCATCCTGCACTATGGTAAAACACATGTAAGAACATAAGAAAAGCCATGCTGGATCAGACTAAGGCCTATCAAGTCAGCAGTCTGTTCACATAGTGGCCAACCAGGTGCCTCTAGGAAGCCCACAAACAAGACAACAACCGCACAAACAAGACAACAAGACAACAACCGCAACATCCTGCCTGTGTTTCACAGCACCTAATACCGTGTTGGCGAACCTATGGCACGTGTGCCGGACTTGGCACGCCGAGCCCTCTCTGTGGGCACGCGCGGGTAAGTTGAGCAGCCGTCGCGTCTGCCTTCCCTGGACTCCCCGCTGCCCAGCTGGGCGGTGGGGGCTTTGAACTGCTCCACGCTGCCTGCAGGCAGCGCGGAGCAGTTCAAACCCCCCCCTTCCCTGGACTCCCCGTCACCCAGCTGGCAGCGCGAAGCAGTTCAAAGCCCCCCCTTCCCTGGACTCCCCGCCGCCCAGCTCCGTGCAGTGCAGCACGGAGCAGTTCAAAGCCCCCCCCCCCTTCCCTGGACTCCCCGCTGCCCAGTTTAGGGGCTTTGAACAAACATTAATTGTTCAAAAGCATGCCAAATGCAAACTTTTACCTTCAATAAAAAGTTGTATCATTGAAAGCTCTGTTGTGTTTTTCTTTTAAGGCAAAAGATGTTAATGTATGTGTTGTTTTTTCTAAACTAAAACCTCAGTATTCAGGTTAAATTGCCATGTTGGCACTTTGTGATAAATAAGTGGGTTTTGGGTTGCAGTTTGGGCACTCTGTCTCTAAAAGGTTCGCCATCACTGACCTAATATAACTGGCATGCTCCTCTGATACTGGCGAGAATAGGTATGCATCATGATTAGTATTCATTTTGACTAGTAGCCATGGATAGTCCTATCTTCCATGAATATGTCCACTCCCCTCCTAAAGCCTTCCCAATCGTCAGCCATCACCACATCCTGGGGCAGGGAGTTCCACAATTTCACTATGCGTTGTGTGAAGAAATACTTCCTTTTATCTGTTTTGAATCTCTCACCCACCAGCTTCAGCAGATGACCCCATGTTCTGGTATTATGAGAGGGAGAAAAGCTTCCCCCAGTCTACTCTCTCCATACCATGCATAATTTTATAGACCTCTATTATAGCTCCCCTTAACAGCCTTCTTTCTAAGCTAAACATCCCTAAGCATTTTAACCGCTCCTCATAGGGCAGTTGCTGCAGCCCCCTGATCACTTTGGTTGCTCTTTTCTGCACCTTCTCAAGCTCTGCAATATCCTTTTTAGGTATGGTGACCAGAACTGTACACAGTACTCCAAGTGTGGTCTCACCATAGATTTGTACAAGGGCAGTATGATAGCAGCAGTTTTATTCTCTATTCCTTGGCTAATTATGGCCAGCATGTAATTTGCCTTTTTTATAGTAGCCACCACACTGGGTTAACATCTTCATCAAGTAATCCCCCTACCACCCCAGATCCCATCAGTGTATATGCGAAGTTGGGATTTTTTGCTCCAGTATGCATGCAATATTACACTTGCTCACATTGAATTACATTTGCCATTTTAATGCCCACTCCTCCAGTTTGGAGAGATCCTTTTGGAGCTCTTCACAGTCCATTTTTTTTGTTTTAACCACCATAAATAATTTGGTATCATCTACAAACTTGGCCACCTCACTGTTCACCCCCAGCTCCAGGTCACTGATGAACAGGTTGAAAAGCACCAGTCCCAAAACAGATCCCTGAGGAACCCCACTGCTCACAACCCTCTGATACTCTCTGCTTCCTATTTTCAACCAGCTCTCAATCCAAAAAGGACTTGTCCTCTTATCCCATGACTATGAAGTTTGCTTAGCAGTCTTTGGTGGGGGACTTTGTCAAAAGCCCTTTGGAAATCCAAATACACAATGGCCACAGGTTCATTCCTGTCTACATGCTTATTGACACTTTCAAAAAAATTCCAAAAGGTTAGTGAGACAGAACCTACCTTTGCAGAAACCATGTTGGTTTTTGCTCAGCACGGCTTGCCCTTCTATATGTTTGATAATTATATTTTAAATAATGCTTTCCATCAATTTATCTGGAACAGAAGTTAAGCTAAAAGGTAAAGGTAAAGGTCCCCTGTGCAAGCACTGGGTCATTCCTGACTCATGGGGTGACATCACATTCCGACGTTTTCTAGGCAGACTTTTTGTTTTAGGGGGTGGTTTGCCAGTGCCTTCCCCAGTCATCTTCCCTTTACCCCCAGCAAGCTGGGTACTCATTTTACCGACCTCGGAAGGATGGAAGGCTGAGTTGACCTCGAGCCGGCTACTTGAAACCAACTTCCGTCGGAATCGAACTCAGGTCGTGAGCAGAGCCTTGACTGCAGTACTGCAGCTTAGCACTCTGTGCCACGGGGCTCGTTGAAAAGCTAACTGACCTGTAATTTCCTGGGTCCCCCCGGAACCCTTTTAATAAATAGGTATTACGCCGGCCATTCTCAAGTCCTCTGGTACAGAGGGACATGTTAGATATCATCATTAGAATTTACCATCTGGTCCCAGTGACTTGTTAGTTTGCAGTTTGTCTAGATGTTCTAGAACTTCCATCCTTTAACAGGATTTTTAAAATATATAAAAATGTGGTGTGTTTTTTTTGCACAAAATAGATTACAAAAGGGAAGTCTTTGAATATGCAGTGTCAGTATATAAAAAGTAATAAAAGGCATATTGCGGGTAACAGAGAGAAGGTTGAATGTCAAATACGAGAATCTTTATCAAATCCTGCCTCCATGGCACAAAATACCCAGGCACAAAGCCTGCCTCCGTTACAGAGAGAAGGTTGAATGTCAAATCCGAGAACTATTATCAAAGCCTGCCTCTGTGGCACAAAGCTCTCTGATCTACAGAACAAGATGATACATTATTGTAATAACTTCAAATAACTTCAGCCTTTTTTTTTTTTTTTGCTGAGTCTGTTTTTCTGCTATCACTTGCTTTCCAGTGACATCCAGCATTTTACAGTGAAAACGTAAGTTCTCTCCCCTGGTGAACATTTTCAGTGGAAGCAATAAAGTGCCATGTCCCCTCTCCTCTCCCATGCACAGTAGGGTTCTTGATTTGTATGTTGATACAAACTCTTTTGTCAAGGAATCCCCCCTCCAATACTTTTCTCCTGTACATATTTGGCATGCCAACTGTGCTAACGTGCTCATCTAAGGAGCAGCTTTTTATCCACTCCTTCCATCATGAAGTACTTCACAGTGCATCAAGTGGTAATAGCAGGAATAAAACACACACACACACACACACACACACACCAGCAAACAAGACAGAACTCCCTTTGGGGGAAAATTAAAGATTACAAAATAAAATAGAAGATGTGTGTCCTTTTATTATTAACACACCACAGGTATCAAAATGAAGACAGGAAGTGGAAAAAAGGGGTGGCTGGGTTGGGAAACCAGGAAAAGAGCTAGCTCTCCATGATGATGGATCATGTTGGGTTTGGAATACATTGGCAGGAGATGTTTTCCAACAGAACCGGGATATGCACCATGGTACGTGTATCTGTGTGCGTGTGTGTGTATGTATGTGCATACAGTCGCAGTCATAATGCGGTGGACTGAGATGGGAATCGTTTTTCGAGCTCCTCCACGATGCAGCTCAAATTGCTGTTCTGTGGGCCGTGCTCAGAAACAGTCTCAGTATTTGGCGGATCTGGCGTCGTGACTGATCTCAGCTTGGCTATGTGTTTTGGTAGCACATGGTTTCTGTCGATTTGACGGTACATATTGGCCACTGATTTTTCGATATCTGCTAAGTTCTGGATATTTTTAAGAATCCCCTTCAGCTCCCTGGGAGGAACTGGAGGGGGGTTGGGCACACAAGCCTGTGGAAACGCTTCTTGCTTGGAGAGGGACTTGGTATGTTTTGCAGGAGACAGGTGCAGGGGGCTTAAACTGGATGATGAAGAGTACAACGAAACAGCAGGAGGGGAAGGAAGCTGAGGTGGCAATGGGGGTGGAGTCGGTGGAGGGGGAGGTGGTGGGGGAGGAGGGTTTTTGGGTGGGTCTGGAATGCTTCCCACAACTTCTGTTTTAGGCTGAGTGCTCAAGAGGTTTTGGTTAGTGGGTGTTTTGGTCCTCAACGAAGGAGTAGGTGGCTTGTGACGTGGCGGAGGGGACAACTGTTCGCAAGTGTCTTGACGGGTGATGATGACGGATGGTATTGTCGACACTTCCAGTTCAACGGCCTCAGAGCAAGGTGTGAGAGATGAGAAGGAAGGTGAAAGGTGGTCTGGAGAGGCAAGGAAACTCTCAGGAAAAATCTCTAGTGAGCTCTCTCCCTCTTGGGTGCAGATGCTGTGAGCTGGTGAACGCAAACTTTTAATCTCTCGGTATTTCACCTGTTTCATTTCCTGCAAAGCCTGCTGCTCAAACTGTCTTGCCTTCTCTTTGACAGATAATTTGGTGCCAACGATCTTTCTGAAGATTGGACTGCTGTGCTGGACTTCAACTCTTTCCCTTTCTGCACTGTTTCTCTCCTGTGCCCACTGAACAGGGTCCATGATGACGCCCCTACTCAAAGCATCAGGAGCATGTTTTCTGGAAGCATAAGTGGGTATAGTCCATGCTCGATGAAAGTCTCCCAGAGGGCACCCCATCAGAACATCTTTCAATGGTAGCCTTCTAGGAGAAAGTGGGGCTAGAAAATCTTCCCTTTCTTGCAAAACTCCTGTACCCTCCATGTACAGAGGGTTTTGAGTTGTTAATGGGTTCTCATCAGATAAAAATGTAATATTACTTGCAGATTTGGGTAGGTTATTGTTCAGTGTTCCATTGATGTTAGACTGCTTGTGTGCCTCAATAGCTCGAGAAGCAAAGCTGCTAATAGCTCTCTGACGGTCTCCTTCTTCAAACACTGACTTTTTTCCCCTGCTTTGTTGAAAATGGTAGAGAAGAAAAAGACTTGAAAGAAAAGAAGATAATCACAGGTAAGGAAACATGCATGGACACTGATTCACATGAGAAAATATAATGTGAATGAAGTGAACGAAAGCAAAGGCATCTAAAGACTTCTGTTATCTAGAAATCTAGATTTATATGTAACTAATCTATATTTAATTAAGCTACTAAGGCAAGATGTCTTATTTATTTAACTAAGGGAAGTGATTTACTTCTTCACCAAGGAAAGGAGATACAAAGAGAGGGTAAATAAAGTCCTAAATTTAAACAAAAGTCTGGACAAAAGTTAGCACTCTGTATACATCTAAATTTTCCTTTAGAATTAAAATGTCACCATTAAGAATTTTGCACAAGATCTATCTCTACAAGTGCACTTGGTACACAAGTACAATTCAAGGGCTGTGATTAGAAACAAGGAGGAAATGACTCAACGAAATCTGCCTAATACAGAATGGGTTGGGCTAGGTAACAAAAACAGTCTTTCCATTCTGTAGCAGACTACCTAACGAACCCCAGCCCATGAAGGGCTCCGGGTGTAGGGGATCTAATGCATGCATGGAGCCACCAGAGCAAAGCTTTGTCATTTATTTCAGTTGAGGGAATAGCTCCATGTTGGCCTTTTCTACATGTGCAAAGATTTCCTCTAAACTGAAAAGAACTCCGTGTTCAAACATTCTGATGTACACAAGAGGCTCTAGACTGGGTGACCAAGAGACTGAAGTATACATTACGATCGCTGCACGGGAAGTTTTCTTCTTTTAGCTGAAATATATAGAAGTCACAGAGTGAGACTCCATTCCACATTCCTTGTGAGTGAAGATGAAGGTTTCTAAACCTAATGTCAGTACTTGTAGTTAGTATGGCTGGAGTGTGATGACTCACTACATAGAGGCCATTTTCAGTGGGATCCAAATAACAATCTGCTGATCTCCTGATAAGAACAAAAAGCCTTCTTCAACCAAAAATTGATTTTATCTAATTCAGTCCACCCAACCATTCTCCCATGCATTCCCTGCTCATTATGTTTGTATCCGGCAGTGGTTAGTTTGAGGTCTCTTGCGGTCTTCAAACCGTTTTGTTTTCCCATAGTCAAACTGCAAATTAGCAATGCTGCCCAAGTTTGTAACTACCTGATTTAGAATACGAATTTGTACAACTTGGAATGCTTGGATGTATTCCAAATCAAGTGTCATTTCCCCCAAGAACTTAACTGCAGCTCGAAATGTAAAATGAGATTCTGCAAATATACCGAGAGAACGGCACTCAGGCTGCTTAGTGGGTAGCTATTAAACAATGTTAAGTGAAGAAGAATCTTTCACTGAACAGCTACCCAAGTCACAAGAGAGAACTCTTAGGAATGGAGCATTTCCCCAAGAATTCTCTGAGACAGCTTGTAAATACTAATATGATTTCAAATAAAGCTAAGAGATGTTTGCCTACTACTATTGCAGATATAAGGAAATGGACAGGGTTACACTTTGGTAATTTGCAGTCCACGATTGCAAACATTTGATTGCTTAATAGTGACTAGTCTCACTGAATCTTCCATGGAATGAAAAGTTTCAGAAATCTGAGAAGTGCCACTGGAAAAAACAAACTAGCTAAACAGAATAGAATTGATTGAAAATGTCTGGTCCTGAAGGTACACAGAATAACAGTGCTTTCCGTTTCTTATCCCCACTTCCCTTTGGAAGGAGAAAGGAAAACTCGTAAACCAAATGATTTCAGAAGTAAATTTCTTCCAGATACTACAGACTAAAAACACTAAAAACAATTCAACTACTTTTCTATCTGTTACATTATTATCACCATGACACAAGTTTACTTACTGATGCCTACATATCCAAAGAGAGAAAAAGAGAGGAATAAGGGGAAAGACACAAACATATTTACAATTTTTTTAGCCATGTTATAATTATATATAAGACCAACCGTTACTTGAAAATGGATTGAGTGACACAGGACAGTCAGAAGATGAAAAAGAAATAAACATTATCTTCAGAGCCTCTATTTAAATTTGGGGCCATGACAGATAAATAAGAAGTACTTATATTTTATTGAACATGTATTGATACATTGCCCATTCTACTGCGAAGTTCGCTCTAAGCTCATTTCCCCCTTGCTTGGCAACTTCCCCGAAGAGTCTGCTGAGCTTCTGGCAAAGAAGCTCCCACTGGGAGAAAATCCACAGCTTACGCTCCAAATTGCCAAGTTCTGCAATGTTGTTATCAAAATACGCAGAACTTTGTTAGAGAAAGATACTTCACAGTTTTATACATTTTAAGGTGATAATTTTAATCATGGATTGTTTTTACTGATCTTATACCTTCCCTTACACAAGCATTCTGTAGTTTTACTGTACAATACTCTTGAGCTTAGACGTCTGATCAGGGCCGATGCCAGTCATTTTTGCGCCCTATGCAAGGCTAACTACTTGTGCGCCCCCCTCCCCATTGCTAACCAATTTTCAAAAACAGATGTCTTGTAAAAAAAATAAAAGCACAAAACTTTTTATAAGATGTTATAATTAATTATATTCCATAGCACTGTTGTGGTACTTATCTTAAAATAAAAAAAATAAATTGTCAGTTGCATTTCTCCTCCAAGAAACGAATCGGTTTAAAACAGTGCCCCTCAGACAAGTCCTGTGCCCCTCTGAGGTCTGCGCCCTACGCAACCGCCTAGTTCACCTAATGGTAGCACCGGCCCTGCATCTGATGTATTAATATGTGATTGGTCATTCAACTGTATAAATAAAACTTAACTTATACTTTAACTTCATTTCAAAGAACTTCCTAAAATTCTGAGATGCTGCTTTTCCAAAAACCAATTTTCTCTCAGAAAGGTTTACATATGTCATGACCAATAAACCACTATGTCCTTGATCTGAAGTCAGCTCTGTATACACCAGGGGTGGAGAACGTCAGGCCCGGGGGCCGTTTAAGGCCCGCGAAGTCATTTGGTCTGGCTCTTTGTGGGTCCTGGCAGATCTCTAGCTTAGAAGGATCTAAGACTGGCGATCCGCCCCCTCCCGCAGACAGGAATAGCCTCTATTCAAGGCGGATATGAGTTTGTTTTGCCGAGAAAAGGAACCTTTCCTCCCCCTTGCAGAAGAGTCTTTAGCTATGGAGCTGCTAGGACCAACCAAGAAACTGTGTTAACCCTTTCCCACCCGGGCCATGGAGAAATGTATTCCCTCTGTACTACAAGAGGGCTGGGGGTGGAAGTGGCTACAATGGAGGGGTTAAAGGGGGCAGGGCCAGAATGTGTGGGTGGGGAGTTCTTAGCCAGTGTGTACTCATTTCATCCCTGCAGGCAGAGGTAGCAGGAGCTGGCTGTAGAATCCGGCCCCGACTATGTGGAGCAGGAGCAACTCTGGCATGCGGCTGGATGGCTAAGCCTGGATGGTGCAACAGACCATCCTGTGCCACCAGGTGGGCGAGTGCACCACCGGTTGGATATCTGCCTGTTTGCCCACACCCCCGGGGGGGGGGTAATCTGGGGCAGCTGCCTGCTTGGGGCTTGGTCGACTAATGTTTAAGTTGATAATTTTCTATGGCTTGAAAATGATGTTATAAATATCCAAATGGCCCTTGGCGGAAAAAAGGTTCCCCACCCCTGGTATACACACTTAAGCATCTGAAGGTTCATTGTGAAAGGAGCCTCATCCCACTGCACAAAGCTTATGACAACACCAGGAACAGCCTCCACATCAGCATGAAATGCTGGGACAGATTTGATGTGTGTTCAAAAAATGTTTGGACTCATCTACAGGCAGAGGCGGATCTACTGTGAAACTAATGAAGCTTAAGCTTCAGGGCACCTAATCCTGGAGGGCCCCCCTGAAGCCACTTTTTTTAATGAGTGAATTTCTCAACAAAATTGATGGGTTTTTTACTGACGGAATCATGAGCCAATGGGTTGAAGTACTTAATACTGACCTTAGAATATGCTCTAGTACCCATTTCATATGGCCTCAAAATGTCCCTGTAATTGGTAAAATTTCAAAAACATTCTCAGGGGCGTGCAACGCTGTAAACCCCAGATGTAAGGGCTCTCTGAGCTCACCAGAATTTATTCATAGCCTACATTTTGGCAGCTGGATCCTTAAATCCTTTGTTGGTGTACGGCTTAATAGTTCTATAGTTTTATTGCATCACTGTATGGCCCATTTTCAAGGAATCCATCCCACCACCCTGTTCTCCAGCATTTCGGCATCGAGGTCCTTGCAAGGGCAGCAAGGCCCTTTGGACTTTGTTGGATGTTGCCCTATTGTTGCTGGTTGTGAAGGGGCCCCCATAACAGTTCGAGCTTCAGGGCCCCAAAAATGTAGGTCCGCCACTGTCTACAGGACTCTCTGAACTTTGGCCTTTATCATCACAAAATCCTTAATTAAGCTATGTATGATGCGCTCTATATCCAGATTTCAAAAACTTTGTCCATGAATTATATATGGTTGTACAGATATTCCCTATCAATCGCTTCTTTCCTCTATAATTCCATCTCTCGCTCATCACTTGCAATTTGCACTCAAGACCTTTCCAGGAGTTACTGGAAAAGAATGACTGGTTTCCCTCGATCAAGGGACTGCCACTTGACTGCAGGAGTGAAACGGAGATTTAAAAAGCAACAATCAAATCCCAACTACAAAAACCCAATCTTTGCCATCTCATGCACACAGATTCTTCATAAATATACATATACACAAAACTCTTTCAGTTAGGCATACATGCATTTGGTTCTGTTGGGGATTCTTCTAAATGGAAAGCATGCATGCACAGCTGCAGTTGCCACCCACGATAGAGGGGCATCCTGAACTGGAGAAGCATCACAGCTCTTATAAGGCTGCAGACTCATCAGACCACACTCTAAGGACTTGACGGTAGTCAAAAGCAGAAGAAGAGTTGGTTTTTATATGCCAACTTTCTCTACCACTTAAGGGAGAATCAAACTGGCTAACAATTACCTTCCCTTCCCCTCCCCACAACAGACACCCTGTGAGGTAGGTGGGGCTGAGAGACCTCTAAGAGAGCTGTGACTAGCCCAGGGTCACCCAGCTGTCTTCATGTGTGGGAGTGGGGAAACCAACCCGGCTCACTAGATTAGCATCCATTGCTCATGTGGAGGAGCAGGGAATGAAACCCGGTTCTCCAGATTAGAGTCCACCGCTCCAGGTAGATTTGTGGGCAGCCCCCGCCCTGGATTCACCGAACAATTGCAGTACCTAGGAAATTCCTGTGCTGTCCTTTTCATTCTCTTCCAGCTCATGACCTGGTGATCTGTGGAATGTTAGTAAGTGCTGCTGCAAGGGCCCCTGCCCTGGCACGTGATCCCCATCAGGGGATCTCCATGCACATTTTCTTCATCCCAGTACAACCTGGCTCCGGCTGAATGCCCTCCACTGTATGCAGAAGGACCAGCCATACCTGAGCAGCAGCATACCCAGCTGAAAGGTGTGGGGATAGTAAGAGCAGTGACATGCTATGCTGCCAAAAAATACAATTAGCTCCGCCATAATGCACCAGGGAAGACAAGTTGTTATGTGCAGGTCTCCTGGGCTGGTGCACACAAACCCTCAGAGTTCATTTGTGCCACAAGAAGGGCCCCCTACAACGTGCTCTTATAAAACAGGCTGATAACATTACTCTATTGGCAACTATATTGCAATACTTGTTATTGTTCTCACAAATGTATTTATTAGCGTAATTGCTGTTAGATGTGAGGACACTTCTATTTGCATTGCAACCAATGGGCTGCTGAGTTGGCCTGTGTTGTACAGATGGGGCTCTGATCACATATTTATAGACGAGCTTTCTGCTTTTGTCAGCTGCACAAACTAAGCTTTCTGCCTCCCTTAGTGGTAACAAGACAATACTGCATACGTGAGGTGCAGGATCATGCCCTTGTGTTTAGGAAATGACTCATAGTCTCAAGAAGAAGTTTTAAAAATGTTTTAAATAATTGTGAGAGGCTGCACTGAGGCCGCAGGACATAGAAATGGAGTCCAAACTGAAAGCAGAGAGCAAAAGAGGTGGGAGTCGGCTCAGGTGAACTGAAGGGCTAGCACAATAGCCCAAGTCGGGAGGTGGTAAGTTGCCACGTCATTCCATTAGATGACTCAGGAGGAGTGGAACTACCAGCATGGGGGCCCAAGGCATCACTCTTGCCAGAAACATTGACTATGGCCTACTCAGGAACAAAGACCTAATGAAGAGAAAGGAATAGGGTTGCAAACTTCCAGGTACTAGCTGGTTATCTCCTGCTATTACAACTGATCTGCAGCTGATACAGATCAGATCACCTGGAGAAAATGGACGCTTTGGCAATTGGACTCTATGGCATTGAAGTCCCTCCCCTCCCTAAACCCTGCCCTCCTCAGGCTCCGCCCCAAAAACCTCCTGCCGATGGCAAAGAGGGACCTGGCAACCCTAGTAAGGAAGGTGGAAGAGGAGCAGAAAACAGGCAGGTCTCCAAGTTGTATTTGGAAGGGGAAGAAAGGTGGAATGTTTAGGGAGAATGAGTGTCCTGAGATGGTCTTAGAGATAAGGAAGAGGATGTTTGTCATCCTCCTTCCCTCCCTCTGGCTCCTGGGGCAACTAGGTGGGGTTTGCTGGAAGAAAAGTCCTATGAGCAACATATTAAGAACCCTCTCATACAAGCTAAAATCCATTTAGCCTCTGAATTATAGTTTGAGTTGCTATACCTGAATAGTGCAAATTTCATTGAGGACTTACATGGTACTGTCGCCGAGTTCTTCATACAGATTAGTGGCAGGAGCACTTGCCGGCTTGCCAGCTGGTAAGGCCATCTGGATTCGAGCTGTCTTTGCGCATTCAGCTTGCCTCCTTAGGTGAATCACATGGGAAAAGAAAGAAGAGTGTCACAAACGCTCTCTGACCATGATCACATCAATAGCAACAACCCCAGAAAGTGTATTTTTTCACAGTTTTTCACCTTGTAGCAGGATACGGCACTAAGAAAATGAAGCAGGCAAAACAAAAAAAAATCTGGCGTCTTAACTGATTCTATTTGCTGCAAACATATTCAGCTCTGTTAGAAAGGAACATCCTTTTTCATGCTTGACTGAAAGTTCCGGACGATTTGAATTGCTGACTCCAACTCTCAAATTAACACCTTGGATGCTTGAACATGAATGTGGAGTATGCCCCACTGACTCCACTGGAGCTGATTTCTAAGTAACTGTTTTAAGAAAACAACCTGCAATTGTTTTATAGAGTAGATAAAACTAGATTACCCCAGTGTGTACTCATGACCTTAAAATCTACATATTGATTAAGTTAGGTTAGGAAAACACTCCAGGATTAATTTTTAACCCAATTATACTATCAGGCCATTTGTGTTCCTGATATCTGTGGTCATGATCAAGACTCTGCCTGTCAGACAAAAACGCCCTTTTCTGTATACACACCCACTCACATGCACATGCATAGCCTACAACTAAACATAACATATATCATCTGATTACTATTACCTTGCAATATAAATTCAATACGTATTAAACGGCTATCAGTTATTGTGTTCCTTTTAAAATCCAGGCATATCCTGAAGTACGTCAGTTTTATAGTTTGACTTTCCTGCCAGCTGACGTACTTTGGCACAAGACATTAAATCTCAGCACGGAGGCTTGCATTTGTATAAAATAACTCCTGTCATCTTCCTCAATGTCATACCCGAGTCATAAAACGCACACACTTTGCTAGGTGGGTGTTAGATTTGGAGAGGCAGCCGCTCTCCCACCCAGCACAGGGCTGCAGGGGGAGGACAGCGGAAGCCCGCTTTTAAAAAACCCCAATTCCTTGAAAGCAATTGCGGCCTCAGATTTCTCTGCCCGAACATTATGTGGTTCAAAGCAAAACATTGCCAATTATCATCTTTGTTAAGATATTCAGCATACTTACTCTTTAAATCTGTTTTGTAAAGCAGAATAAAATAAGAAAAAAGAACAAGTTGTGAGTTTCACTTAGAAAACTAATTCAAAACCATGAAATTTAATAAATTTTTGTAACCATACCGATAAAATGACATAGGCAGTGTAATTTTTGTAGGATACTATGGAGCCTTTCCCACCACATATAGGCCGTTAACGCATGGCAAGATTTCTATTTGTTTGTCCCTGTTCTGTCTCACACTTTCTAATCCCGAGTTCAAAAAACTGAACACATGGGGAGACAAGAGGGATAGACAAATGATAAAGAAGGGGCACTTTTCCTGCCAGGAGAAGCCACTGTCCCGGCCCTGGCAGCAACGGCACCCCCACCCCGTACCCCTCTCTCTCTCTTCCCCTCTGCCCCCATGCCCTCCTCCACCTCCCCCCAGTATCAGCCGGGGTTTCAGCCCACCTTCCAGAAGCCTGCAACTTTAGGCCCTCCTGGACCCCATGCCTCTCTCTCCCCCGCCCCAACCTCCTCCTCCTCCCCCCAGCACCAGCTGGGAGGTTTCAGCCCTCCTTCCAGGAAAGGTGGAGGCGGTGGAGACTGGAAGTGTGCAGCGTTGGTGCCAGAAGAAGTCACCGCCACTCCTCCTCTGATGGTGGGGCTTCAGGCTGGAGGCTACTGGAAGGAGGACTGAAACCTCCTGGCTGGTGCTAGGGGGAGGAGGAGGAGGAGGGTGTGGGGGAGAGGGGAGAGAGAGGTCTGGGGGGGGGGGCTAAAGTTTCCAGGGTCAGATCTCAGTTTCCAAAATACAAAAGAGCAATGGAAAGGACGGGGTGGCTATTAGGGACAGATGGCCTGCAACCCACTTTTGGGTTCCAACCCACAGGTTGGGAAACACTGGCTTAGGGTACCAGGGGTCAAGGAGCTCCAAAACCACCCCCGTCACCACCCCACTCTCCCACAGCATCAGTGTATGCTGCGCCAAGTGGCAGCCCCAGGTGGTGCCCAGTGGGTGGTCCATAGTGCGGGTGGCCAGCGAAGCTATTCAAGTAAAGTACAAAAAATCCTTGGGCCGGCCTTGGTTCCACAGTGCCTTCTGGAGACCAAAGCTACATCCACAGGAGTTAATGGATCACACCTTATAATAATTTTGGGAAGTGTTAGTCATTCCTTATAACTTATAACTGTAACTATACCTGAAGGACCACCTGTTCTCACATGAACCTGACCAACCACTACAATCATCTTCAGAGGTCCTGCTTTGGGTGTCCCTGCCATATGAAGCTACCCAGGGAAATGTTTTGGTCTCCCTCTATCATTGTTTTCTGCCAGAGGATGAAGACTTCTTTGTTTGGCATTCCCTCAATAACCCCTATTAGCCTTCATCACTGTTAGTGTTTTTATGTGTTTATATTTTGATGTGTATATATTGTTTTAAATATTTTATAACTATGTGTATTTTAAATGCTTTCTCATGTTTCAAATGTTTTAAGATTTTAATGCTTTGTTCTAATGTTTGCTGCCTTGAGGACCCTAAACTGGGTGGAAATGTTCCAAACAAACAAACAAATAATCATTGTGCAGTCAGCCATAAAAATGATCTGACAGAGAAAAAATAAAGTATTGGCTAAACACTTCTTTGTGCAATCAGTTAAAAACACAGCTATCTAAGTGTGAGATAATTTTAGAAGTTAGTAGGCCAAATGAAGCTTTATAATTTCCCCATTTAAATTCACATATAGAATATTAAGGATTTTTATAGGGGTGTTCTGCCATTTTGGGATCTAGTAGGGATGTGCCACCCTTGTAAGGTTGCCTAGTACCCAATGGGGGTAGGAAATGTCCCATCCCCAGCTCCCATTGCTGCCGCCACTCCAATGGCTGGCCAGAGTAAAATAAAGTAAAAAATTGTCATAATCACAACAGCATTACATCATGTCCAGAGAAAACCTGGAAGTGATGTCATGCCTTTCTAGGAATCACCAGAAACTCTATGATTTTACCTGCTTATTCCTAGAGAGGCATGATGTCACTTACTAGTTTTCTCCAGAAGTTACGTATTGCCACCACACCGATAGTGCTCCCTCATGTCCCCGCTCCTCCAGATCCCACCAGTTGCCAGCCAACCCTACTCCTCTTATTTTTAATCTTCCAGTCATAATTGCATTCTTGATTTGTGCAGAATACTGAAATTTCAAAGACACCTCTTAATAGAAAAGAATAATGCTCACTTCTTGACTTATTTGCAAGTGGATTCAGAGCCGTGCTACAACAATGCTAATTTCAGACTGGAAAATCAGCAATGTAAAATCCATTTAATTTTACTGTCCTTTTCATTATGTGCAAAAAAAAAATTAATTCATTGAATAGTAAGCTGATCAGCGGGCTGGAAAGCACTGAAAAATGTAGCTGCTACAGACAAAAAGTTGTAATATAAAGCAATTTTTAATGTTTCCATTATATGTGAACCAAGAATGACAGCTATGTTCATTCAGCTATAACTTTTGCACTGACTAGTAGCTCCCTGCCCCCCCCCCCCAAAAAAACCTTTTCTAGCTAGTGGTGACAGTATAAGTGAAGCCATAACAATAAGTGAAAAATGGATAGGGTTTGGATCCAGCCAGCCTTTTGGTCAGTCTCACTGAATTCCTCCTTTTATTACTGCCACCACCTCACAAGGCTTTTATACATCCGAAGCCACATGATCCCCAGCATACCCTTTCTTGTTGGTTAAAACTTTTTTCCAGTAAACCCGGAATAAGCCAAATACCCATACCAGTAAATGGGTATTTCAGCTTTATTTCCGGGTTTACACATTTTTTGGGGGGTCATTATAATCTATGGGGAGTTTTTTCGAAGCTCCAGTGGGGGCATTTTTTGAGGTAGAGTTACCAAATTTGCAGCGTAGCTGCAAGGGCTCTCCTTAGACGGACACCAAAGTTTGGTGAATGTTGGGACAGGGGGTCCAATTTTATGGGCTCACAAAGGGGTCACCCCCATCCTCCAGGCATTTGCGAGCTATGTTGTCCATCGGTTTTCAGGTTCAGAAGTTCAGCGTTGCCAAGGACTGGCAGAAAGGGCTGATTGACAGGCTGATGACTCAAAGTCTGGGGGCTTCTTTTGTATCTGGGGTGCATAGCATGATGTCCATGCAAATTAGCTTCCAAACTGAGGAAAACGGCTTAATTGAAAGAAAAATAAGGCACGGAAAACATTTCTTTTGGTGGCAAATGACATTCTGTGAACAGACCTTTATTATAGTCATCAAAAATCTGACTTCAAGAGATGGTCACTGTGTGGGGAAATGATGCCTCTACTCGGGGCAACCTTCAGTTTGAGAACAGGTTTTTTTTTGGGGGGGGAATGATATCAAAGCCAGCCAAAGTCGTGACCAAGGCAGCTTTTGTGAAGGAGATTGCTCATCCACACGGATGAGCAGTCTTCTTTAGAACAAAACCTGTTCAGCAGCTGTTGAAGGTGGTGCTTTTTAGTTGGAGGGTATATCCCTCCGGATGGGACTGGGTGAGCCCCATCTTTTAAATGACCCTTCTGCCTCCAGACTATCCTGATCTAGATCACTCCACTGTATGGTGATGGATAGTTTGGTCAGACCAAGTTGGCTTCGATTACACAACCCCTCCCTCTAAAGGGCCCCAACTATGAGGCCCTAACAAAACTAGTCAAAGACAGAAAAAAGGGAGAAAGCACAGAGCTGTGCATCTGAGCAAAGGCGAATAGCTGAAACCCAAAAAAGCCGAATATGTATTCGGCCTTTTTGGGAATCACCTATTTGACTTCGGGCAGATTCCCAGGTTTTGGTATTTGGTCAACCCAAAACCTGAATATTGCTGAAACAGCTAATTTCGGGTTTATTTTTGGTTCAGGTATATCGATATGCACAACCCTAGTCATGGCACCAAAAGCCTGGCCTCTGCTTTTGAAGGGTATGAATTTAAACCTTGAGTCTCCCTCAAACTCTCAGTGAGTAAGGAGCTTACTGGATCATTACACTACATGCAATGTACTGTGCCTCTCTAGGCAAGCTTGAGTTTGGCTCTACCTTCTAAGAACTGACCAACCCCTATAGATGTATGAACCCAACTATTCAATGTGTCTTCTTTTACCCAAACTGTCTACCATCCTGGTTTTTATGCTTTTTTATGATAAGCATTCATGCAGTTTAACTATACAGGAGTGTAGACCTTCAAATGTTACTGCAGCATCTCAGGATGAACACACTGCCCCCCCCCACTCCACCCCAAATTAGCTTTACTACTCTGCCATATTTCAATGTTACTTTTGAAATCCTGGGTGAGCTTTTACATACATTTAAAGAGAAATTACTGGATTGTTAATAATGTCCCATAATGTCCTCACATGGGTATGCCAGAAATATAACTGAAAATAAGCCCCAGCCAAGTCTCCCAATGCACAGTCCTTCATTCCCTACATACAAAGAATGCTACATAATCAACAATAAAGGACAGAGTCATACTTACTGTCTGTAGCTGACCATAACTATTAAAATAGCAGGCATGCAACAAAGGATGATGATGACAGCCAGAGCCAGCAACGCCCCTTCCGTGTAGCCTACGGCTTGTGCCTGCTTCTTCACATTGGCCACCACGTCTGGAGTGCGGATTTCCAAAATGCGTCCTCCTTGCCCAAGGTATGGCTGAAACTCTTTATTGATATCCAGAAGTTTGCCATCTAAAAATCTTCAGTATTCAAGAAAAAATAAGAAGGGTAACAAGTGCAAGAAGCAAGATCCTAAACTGAGAGGACAGCACAGGAGAACTAACACATACTCCCCAGCAACACATCCCTAATGTAATGACGCTACCCACAGCTTATTTTAAATGATAATTAAAATGCTGGGAGTTGTGATCATGGGTCTCCTGCATCGTGCTAGGTTTGGCCCTCAGTTATCTAAAGAGCATGTAAAAAAATGCAACAAAAGTTATCAGATTCAGTTCTGCAAACAGGTTGAGATTCATTGAGATTCAAAAGGAGCAATTCTAAGCAGATCTACTCAGAAGTAAGCCCTGTACTATTCAATAGGGCTTACTCCCAGGAAGGTGTCCTTAGAATCGCAAAGTTCCTTAACCCTGTTTTTGAAAGACATTCTTCTGTCTAAAACAGGAAACTTCCGGCGTCATGTAAATCAAAAATCATTTTCTGCGCACTAGATGATGCTCATGTATACCAGATGTCTTTTGTATTGGTGAAGACGATGCAGGTATTTTGCTTTTGCCAGCAGTATACTTCAGGGAGGTGTTAAAAATTCTATAAGCAGTTTCTCTAGAAACCCTTATTTGAAGGTTTTTATAGTTCAACCATGCATATTCCGCACCAAATGAAACCTGACATGCAGTACAAAATAAGACCAAGGAGTTTTTATTTTTTTAAAAAGTCGGACATTCTACAGGAGGCCATATATTCAAGTAATTCTCTCTCTCATTTTGTTTCATCAAGGGCAGTGCAGGTATCTTTAATATTTAATATTGCTCATTTGGCAGCATAGCCTTTTGGTGATACTTGTGTTGGAATAGCTTTGTAGCACATAATGGGAGTTCTATTTGCAAAATAATTATACACAAAGTTCCTAAACATTCCCGGAACAACACTCACTTCAAATCCAGATTGTATGCTTTATTATTGATCACAAGGGATGAAATATTAAGCACAGTTACTTGAAGTAAAGCCCCACTGAAATCAATGGGACATGCTTCCGAGTAAGTGCGTACTGGGTTGCAGCCAAGGACATGAGATAAAATTATGCAGTCTTAATCCTGTATGAGTACTTAACTGAATAGGATGTGCAAAAAATTACCTCATGTCTAGGCAGTTGGCTGCTCCCGTAATGAAAGAGGGAAGCAGCTTTAGGAATTAACATTTGGACTAAGGCTGCACAGAAGGGAAGCCATTTGCCAATTTCTGATGGACTACCATTCTGGTTTAGATGGAACCTTGGTCTAATCCTGTTTGTATGTTCTTATTTCCTTATAGAATCACTTTACATAATTTAATTATGCTTTGATAGTTACAAGATCCTACTGTTTTAGATGTTTAAAATACAGCTATAGATCACCCATATCAAATAACAGAAAAGACAACAATATATGAATGAAATCAATCTACCCTTGGGTTGAACTATGTTCATGCTTTCCAGCTGTGATGATGATGAATTTGCTGTTCTCCGTATGTTAATTTCTGCATTCCTCTTTATTACCATGAAGCCTTTTTTGTGTACACAATACCATATTTGAATGGGAAGATGGCTTAGGACAGCACCTCAGACTTCTAGATTTGGATGGCTTCTGCTAAGGCCATGTCTATTGTTACCTGTTGTCTTAATTCCTCGTTGACCTAAATGATAGGTTAGAATGACTTTTACATTTAGCCATGTTCTTTCTGTTGGGGACAGGGAAGATAGCAACAAGACCGACCATAGTGGATTCTGAAAGGATCTTGTTTGGTTTATTCTCTGAGCAAAATATGTTTGAATGAAAAATCAAGAACAGTTTTTGCATCTTGGATTGTGAAAATGGAATGCTTGGCGTTTGGTGTGTTAGATGTGAGAAGGCAGAGAAAAATTTCCATCACAAGGAGTCAGGGAAATTGCTTTCACTGATTTCTGTCTGAACACAGTTTACTTGAAATTAAGTTCCACTGATTTCAGATGAACTTGCTTTCAAAGAAGGGTTGGTTCATATGAGCAGTCTGATGTTGTCAGCTTGATGAAACCACTATAGGTCAACTGGGCATTTCTTTGCATGGTCACTAGTTGGGGTGTGCAAAGATCTAGGACAGGGGTCCTCAAACTACGACCCGCGGGCCGCATCCGGCCCGTCAGGGTCCTGGACCCGGCCCCCTCCTCCCTCCGGAGCTGCCGCCGCCACGCCCGTCCCTTATCCAAACTAAGGCGGCCGTTCGGCGTATAAAGCTTCGGCGGCAGCAGTGGAACGGTGACACCCGCGCTGACCCAGGAGCCGCTGCCGCCTCTGCGCCTTCCCCGCCGCGGCTGCCCTGAAGAGCCGCCGCCACCTTCCTTTCCCCAGGCACACGCGTGGCTCGGGGAACAGGAGGCGCCGCCTTGGACTGCAATGTGCCCCTCACCGGCGCTGCTCCTCCTGCCGCAACAGCACCGTAGCCCTGAAGGAGCCATGCTGGGCTGGAAGAAGAACATCCCCGTCTGCCTGCAAGCCAAGCAGGAGTGAGGCGAGCGGGCGAGCGAGCGCCGGGGACCACGAGCGGGGGGCTTGGGTAGCGGCGCCTCCGGGGAGGGCTGAGAGACCCCCGTCTCCTGCCGGCCTCCTCCCGCGCCCTTCCCCCTTCCCCTCAGGTGCTCTTTGCTAAGCAGGGGGCAAGCCCAGCCCGCCTCCCGCTCCAGGAGGCGAGAAAGGAGAGCGCGCAGCAGTGGCGGCGGGGGTCTCTCAGCCCAGCGAAGGGGGGAGTGTTGGCCATGGAGAGGCACCTGGGGGAGGGGCAGCACGTCCTCCTGCCGCAAGTTAATTTTTCTTTGCCTGGGCGCCTGGCTGCCTTCCCGTTTGTGGGGGGCCAGCCGGCCCCCAACAGTGTTTGAGGGACAGTGAACTGGCCCCCTGTTTAAAAAGTTTGAGGACCCCTGATCTAGGATATGGGTAATAGCAGTCTTGAGATGGCAGATATATTCTTCTAAAGAGACTCTTCCATAAGACCATCCAACTGAAAACAGGAAGATCCAAATAAGAAGTTAAGGCCTGAGTCAAGTGTTCTTTCTGAGAGAGGACCTTCTTAACTAAAAATATCACTTTGTGTGTGTGTGTGGGGAGAAATCTCTCATTGACACTTACAAAGATTATTCTGGGAACCTCCATATTCAGGGGCAGCAAACCTTTGCTGTGTTGAAAAGAAACATTACAGGAAGGCCATGTCCTCTAATTCCTTCCAGGGCAACTAACTTGCCACTGTGTGAGACAATATACTAGACCAGATGGACCATTGGTTTAATCCAGTAGTTTTTTCCTCATGTTCTTAAACATGTGGGGCTTTTAAGGGTCATTGTTTACATTTATGAACTTTTCATATAGTGCTATCTTAAGGATTGCCTCCTTGTCTTGGCACTAACAAAGGTCAACCACTACACCAAAAGTGGTAGCTTGTCATGGCTTCGTTGTACTGCTTTCATGTAAAATAGGCGTTTTTAGTATGGCAATCTTAACATAAGGGATGGACAAAATAATGACCCAACCAATGGTGTCTGAACTGATCCTGATCTTTGGTGTAAACATTGGTGTATATTTTGTGGTCCACTGATGCTAGCACAAAAATCACTACATTAGTCAACGCGTTTTCTTTTAAAACAGCAGCAAACTATTGCACAAAGAAAATACCATTGTATTCAGAGACCCAAGTCTGAATGTGCAAAGCAGAACAGCAGCACTTAATGGTTAGTTTAAAATGTTATTTTAATGAGAAAAAGAATAAGAATAGGTTTTTATATGCCAACTTTCTCTGCCACTTAAGGAAGACTCAAACCGGCTAACTATCACCTCTCCTTCCCCTCCCCACAACAGACACCCTGTGAGGTAGGTGAGGCTGAGAGACTGTGACTAGCCCAAGGTCACCCAGCTGGCTTCATGTTTAGGAGTGGGGAAACCCACCCGGTTCACCCAATTAGCATTTGCTGCTCATTTGGAGGAGTGGGGAATCAAACCTGGTTCTCCAGATTAGAGTCCACCACTCCAAACCACCACTCTTAACCACTATACCACCAATGCAATTAAAGATGGTATTTCAAAGTGGGAAATGATAAAAGCTCACAATTGTGCAAGGATAGCACCATGCCCAATACTTCCCTCTACACAATGATCCCTGTGTTAATGGAACACCATTTTGTTGGAGATGAGCATCACTGACATTTTGCTGGATGTGTACCACTGGAAGCCATTTTCACATATAGGAAAAAGTCTTTTTCCTCTAACACATTATTTTACCACTAACGAGATCTCCCATTTAGAAAATGGGATTTTCACACTGGTTTCGATTCTACAGAAATGGGAGAATTCTCATATTGCTCTTATTAAACCCAAATTCTCTTCCCATTGTTTGGCAAAGCATGATAAGGTCATGAGGCATGCAAAGGAGAGAGGAAAACAGTAGACTGACCCAACTCTCTCTTCCAAAGGGAAGAGGACCATGAAAGCAAACTCTGAAATCAACCTACAGCAGGGCAAGAAGGGTCACTGAATCCCCTTCAAAGCTTCTTGCTGCAGGATTAGGTGAAGGAAAGTACTAGTTGGAGTTGCTTTTGAGATTAGGATAAATATCTGAGTTTATCAGAATCAAGTCTCTGGAGGTTGCCTGCCACCAGGTAAAGCCCATTAATGCTTCAGATTGAAAAACTCTCACTTCATCTCTCTCCTTTACTTAGCTAAGCTGACACTTGTTCACCTCTACCCCAAAGCCAAGAAACTATTCCCCAGGATTTTGCTGATTTACATTTTTAAAAGCTTTTTGAAGAGGGGGGAAAATAAGCTGACTGTGCAGGCACAAGAGAAAAAAAATCTAATTAGGCTACTTCTAAGCCGATGTTAATCGGTAGCTGTTCAAAACAAAAAACTGCACACTTGCTTCACAAGTTTCCTTCTTTTCTTTTCATTTTAACCTTCCTGAGTATAACCTTCCTGTAAATTAAAATTAAGATATAATTATACAAGGTGATTCTCTAGCCCTGTAGAAAGGGGACAACATTGTCAATTTCACCACATATCTGGGTCTTTTATGGCTGTTTCCCTCGCCGTCACCCCTCCAATGACTTTGGGTCTTTGTTTTGATTATGCATGCCATTTCTGACTGTCAGAAGTCACCTCGCTCTCCCCCTGCGTTTCCCCACATTTTCAAATTCAAGATAAAACAGATCTCTGAAAATGCAGGCAAAACGCAGGGAACCACAGGGGGAGAGCAAGGAAATCTCTGACGGTTGGAAACGGCATGCATAATCAACACAAAGACCCAAAGTCATCAGAGGGGTGACAGTGAGTGAAATAGCCATGCATAAAAGGCCCTGGTCTCTCTTAAAACAATTTCAGCCTAGTTTTGTAAGACTGGGTCAAAATTGTGGTGGTGTTAAAGACGGGATTTTTAAAAAAACCATGCAGTCCTTTTCACATTTACTTGGCAGTATGCCTGAGTTAACATGTATAGCCTTAAATGAACGGTCATCTATAAAGTTGTACTGGTGAGTAGGGCTGTTGAATTTTAAAAAAATTGGTATAATTCGGATTCGGGTTTAAATGGCCTTTTCCCCCCCAGGAAATCCCAAATTCCCCTATACCGGTATAGGTAGGAATTGGGGTTTAAATTCGGGATTCCTGAATATTTCGGCCATTTAAAGCCATTTAAGCGCATTTGCGGCTTTCTGTGGCTCGAGGGGGGGCATTTTTGCAGGTAGAGGTCCCAAATTTTCAGGGTAGCTTGAAGGGACTCACCTTGCAAGAATCCTCAAGTTTGGTGAAGATTGGGTCAGGGGGTCCAAAGTTATGGGGTCTGGAAGGGGTCACCCCATCCTCTCCCATGGAAATGCATTGGCAAAGTGGCTGTGTGACTCTTTAATCTGATTTAACGTATCTCAATGGGGAAGCCGGGCTTTAAACGGTGGGTGGGAAGGTTCGCCCGGTGCCTCCATAGAAATACTATGTGATACACTTTGTCTCTATGGAGGTGCAGGGTGAACTTTCCTACTGTTTAAAGCCCAGCTTCCCCATTGAGCTACATTGCTAAGGTCACATTAAAGAGTCTGAACACAGCCACTTTTCCAGTGCATTGCTATGGAGGAGGATGGGGGCAATGTATACCCGAACCAGAAATTTAGCAAATTGGCATTTATTCGGTATTTTTTGGTTGGGTTTTTACCGAATCAACAGCCCTACTGGTGAGAATACCACTGGGGTAAATTTATTCAACTAATCGAATATCACTTCAAGCATAGATTAAGCAGTGTGGACTATACAAAAGCTCAAGCTGCAATGAACCACTTAGGCTGAAATCCTAGGAACACCTATTAAGAAGTACTGAAATCAATGGGAAATCACTAATAACCTGAATACTTTGACAGGGGGTCCATGGAGCACTGCGGCAGGTCTCTGACTCAGTTCCACAGATGTAATGAAGAAATCATAGAAGAGTGGATGATAGAAGATAAGATAGCAATAATTTGAAAGGAAAATGCAGCTGGTAGCTTGTGGCTGGAGGTGTTAAGAAATATGCTGATGATATATATCAGTGCACTAATTGATATTATTATGTTTATGAAATCTAGGTCTGCAATTCTGTGAAGCAGAACTGGAGACAGGTGACAGCAGTTCCGCTGCCATGTTTGTAAAGCACCTGGTTCAATTTTACTTGTGAAAATTTACTGCCCCACCCTCGAAATTATTTGTAGTGCTTTTGATGTTTTGAATAATTGCTTAAGTGCATATATTAAGACTTCACCTATGCCACAGACACTGAATATCAAATTAACATGCTCAAGAACACTTAGAGCCCATTCCTGGGGGGGGGGGCAAAGCTCCATAGGAGCCAGCATGACCCCGTGCCACCTTATCCATAGCGGCAGATCCCCCACCCCCCAGGAATGGACTGTCCGTGTGTTATTCTGTCTCTGCACTGTGAAAGGAAGTAGGAATTATGAGACCATGACACCAGCTTGCACAGAGAGAACAAACAGGATATATATAGCTTGAAAAAGAAAGACTGGAGCTTGATATACTGTAACCTTGATGGGTATACCTTTATGGTGAATATCACTCAGCATACAAACATGGTAGTGGCGTCACGTAGATTCAAACATCCCACAAATAATTGTCCCATCTTAAATGGTGGCTGCATGAATGCTACTGATGAAACCATCAGGAGTAGATCCTCTAGACTGATATGGTCTGCTCTTCCTTCATTCTTTTTGAGGTGAGGGGTGAACCAATATCATCAAAAAGTTAGAAACAATAAAGGAAAGCAAATGTTTTCTGGTTTTGTTCTGTATGTTCAAACATTTGTCTCTGTCGGTCTGTATATTTGCTACCTGTCCATATAATATTAGACTGCAAATCAATTTTTTTCCACTCTCTTGTCTGGTTATTATGTGCAACCTTTCTCCATCTATCATAAGCTTATTTACTTCATGTCTTCTTTTCAGTATCCATATGGTGTTCTAGTTTGCTTGTGTGGTAATTTATCCATGCATGGTTTTGGGACTCTGGGGAACAATGCCCCTTTAATGAATTAGAATGCATGAGATAGCCCATGGGTATTTGCTTTGGAGGGACATGACTGACAGACTGTCTTCTTCAATCACTGAGCGCTGTGGTGTAGCTCCCCTTCGGGAAGAAGCAGGGCAGGAAGATGCATGCAGAGCAGCAGACATTGGTGCATTTGGGGGAAGACTAATTGTCTGCTTCTCCCTATGGGCACAGGGCAGCCGATGAAATAGGTTGAGAACTGGGGTGAAAAATAGCAGTTTAAAGAAATGAGAACATACCCAGGAGCGAGTGTTTGAAATGTGCAGACTGCCAGTATTCATGTGCCAATGCTGATGATCTCAGGCAAACTGCAAATGGTTGAGATGCATGAAAGAATTTTGACTGAGACACTTGAGATGCTGGTTAGGGACTCATGTGACTGAATGTTTCTCCATGCAAAAATAACCCACATGCATAGAAAATAAGCACATAATGGAGAAGGATAGGTTAGGCCCTTTATAGTGACAAGAACCGGGAATGGCGTGTATAAAGAAGAATGCAATAGTTAGAGCCTTCCTCTCAAGGGGCACAAATCCATGAAGAGGCTTTGCAATTCACCTACAGCTTGTAAAACAATGACATATATATTCACATACAGTGACCATCCAAAATTTGGCAAACATTGACATTCCCTTGTAAATGCTGATAATCCCATCTCCTACTTGTGAAAACTAGGCCTATGTTTCCCATCGTCCCAAGCCCTGGTGCCCAGTCCACCCAACAAGAGCTCTTCTCTTCTGTGCAGCCAGGGCAACTTCTCTGTTCCTGTCTGGGAGTGCCATAGACATGGCTTCCCACCAATAAGTAGTGTGTGGAAAGGGCCAACATGAACACATGAAGCTGCCTTATACTGAATCAGACCCTTGGTCCATCAAAGTCAGTATTGTCTACTCAGGCTGGCAGCGGCTTTCCAGGGTCTCAGGCAGAGGTCTTTCACATCACCTACTTGCCTAGTCCCTTTAACTGGAGATGCCGGGGATTTAACCTGGGACCCTTCTGCATGCCAAGCAGATGCTCTACCACTGAGCCATGGCCCCTCCCATCCAAGAATCTCTTTCTTTCAGTAGAAGCCGAAGACTATGAAAAGAGATTAATTCAAGACAAGGCTTGCTTCCAATTCTAATAAGAGTTTTGCACGACAGTTGCAGCTGCACTGAGTGTCAAAACATTCATGTTATCCCTATGTGGAATGAGATGTGACTGTAAATATTAGTTATATATTTTGAGTCTATAAACACTTCATGCTCTGTATGCACCTCAGTGCAATGCAAAAAAGGAAATATAAATTTTGGGGATCAATGTGATCAAAGGACAGTAAAAAAACAACTGTGATGCAAGATAAATATACATACTTGAAAAGCTCATTCCTCATTATAGCACGGTTTGTTTGAGGGTCAATGGCATAGACCATAAGATCAGATTTTAAATAATCTTCTTCTGAATAGCCATCTCCATATCTACGAGCACCAATGGATTCTACCACAACTTTTGCACCAGGAATCTGGTCTTGAACATAGCGTTCCAAGATCCTAATAAGGGAATATAATAGAAACATCGTTCACAACTTATCAGCATGTTCTTTTCTTTTTGTATAATTTGAGATTGACAAGATGCAATCTAATAGACAAAAACCCACATGTCATGAAACACCGATAATTAAACCTTGTATTTCTAACTGTTCCGCTCTTAGAGAAAATATAACAACACAAAAGCAATTCTTAAACTAAATGTCCTTAACTTTACTTCTTTGTCTTCATGATATCATTTGAGTTTTAAAAAGCTTTTGGTAAATTCCAGTGGGATTTTAGGAATAAAACTGCTAGCTATATGATCTCTCTTCAGTTATACCATTTCTTAGAAAGGCAGAAAATTCTGTCTTACACAAAATATGCCCATGATGAGTTGCAGAGGAATATTTCATAACATAATGTGTAGTAGAGCAGCTGGGGCACATACAGCCCATTCCTGAGCTTTTCGGCGTCCAGGGATGGCTTAGCCAAGGCGCTGGCGCGGCACCTCTAAAGCCTTTCCCTGGCCACTTAAACACTTTAAAAAGCCTTTTAATTCCCCCCCCCCGGGGAAATAGGGCATTTTGCCCCATTGAAAACAGCAAGGCTGTGCCAGCAAAAAGCTGGCACAGCAACGCTGTTTTTGAGGGGGGCATTCCTGGCCGGAAAGGGGTCAGGAAGTTGCCTACTGGCAGCTCTGTCCCTTGGAACACCCCGGGAATGTCTGGACACCAGCGGGAGGCCACGCTGGTGTCCCTGGGTGGTGCTGCTGTTTCAGCACTGTGAGGATGGCATCCGGGTCCTCCCGCCAGCATCCGTGCCACCCTGAGCAGTGTAAGTGGCATGGGTGCCAGCGCAGGGGGCCCAAACGCCAGCGCAGCCCCTTCCTGGCCTCCTAAGGGATTTTGTCCTTTTGGCTCAGGAATGGGCTGTAAGGGATAAAAGTAAACTTTGCACCAGTGGTAAAAAACTAAAGTGCCAGACCAACAAGTTTACCATAGGACAATAAACAAGATTAAACCACATGCATTATACAGAAACAGACAAATCATTTAAAGACCCCTTAAGCAACATAACGTCAATAATGCACAATGTATTAGGACATACAAAACACAGGACATTCAGACATGGGAAATCCACCCATGGATATCTGGATGTGGGTATATGGTTCAATCCAACAAGTTTTTTTTTTAATTTAACATTATAAAATTCAATCAAAATTACATACCATTACAGATAAAAGTAATAATAATAACAAAGAATGAAGAAGAAAAAAGCTACACATATTTTGCTGACTTACAGCAAAAAACATTACTAGTCTTCCTCTCCGCATTCTAGATTTTTAAAAGTTTTTTTCCATTCTCAAGATTGTTGGGATCCAAATATCACCCAGATCTTCCAAGTTTTTTTTTTAATGTCAGCTTAATTAATACATAAGTTTGTTTAACCTTATCTATCCAGTTATTTAGATCTGGAATTTTAATTCCTTTCCAATATTTTGCCAAGTAATTCTAGCCGTTGTTATCATATGAAGGAATATGTCTTGAAGATCTTTTTGTATATCTGGTATATAGTTTAATAAAATTGTTTCAGGATTTGCTGGAATATTTTCGATCCAAGCAGATTTATCATCGAGAAAAAGAGCGGGTCCCTGCTGACTAACAAAAAGGGAAATCACTGGACTTTCCTTGATAAAAAACCATGTGGAATGGGAAAGGAGTAAGGTGAGACTGAGTATAAAATTTGGCTAGATCCAATCCATATTTTTATCTGTGTCCTACTGAACTGACTGGATATCACCTAGCTGATGTTGATATGTCCCTCTGATATTGCATGTTATTCTTCAATTTAATTTTTATGATTCTAAAGGAATTCACAGATATTTATTATTCTAAGGATAAAGTTTCAATAAACTATCAAAAAATCAATGAGATTCTAATGTACTGAATAAATGATATGTCACTATTCCATTTTCTCTAAAATTCGACTAGAGGAAGTTGGTAGTAAAAGCATACACAGTGAAAACTGGACAGTAGACCAGCATCTCTGTGGATGTTTGCCACATGCTGCATTTAATGAAAAGGAGATTTACAGAGGTCATAGCACGAACCTCAAATACTGTTACAATGGAGCAAACAGGATGATCAGCTATTTAAGAAAGCTGCTGAATGCAATAATGAATGAAAAAAATATCCTTACTGAACATTAATGACATTTACTTCTTAAAAGTATTATGATATACCCAACTGCATCTTTCTGTCTCATCTGTACTCTGGCCTTTCTCCAAGGAACTCAAATAAGTGCACATGGCCTTCTGTCTTCCAAAGGTCCCGGTGCATTAAGGGAACAAGAATAATAATTCCAGTTCTACCATTCTGTAAACTGAAGAACTTGAAATTACATTAAAAATAATCCTGAAGAATGAAGATTTCAATAGGCAGGGGTAGAAAGGGCATTTGGAATAACCCAACCATTCAGTGTTTGGGGGGGGGGGGTTACAGTGCAAACTTTACTTTGCAAAATTGGCTATATTATATTACAGCAATCTTGTTTATATAGGTTCTTGTAGGTTATCCGGGCTGTGTAACCGTGGTCTTGGAATTTTCTTTCCTGACGTTTCGCCAGCAACTGTGGCAGGCATCTTCAGAGTAGTAACACTGAAGGACAGTGTCTCTTCAGTGTTACTACTCTGAAGATGCCTGCCACAGTTGCTGGCGAAACGTCAGGAAAGAAAATTCCAAGACCACGGTTACACAGCCCGGATAACCTACAAGAACCAATGAACTCTGACCGTGAAAGCCTTCGACAATATCTTGTTTATATAGTTGCTGAGAGCTACTGTTGCATAGTGGCTGAGCCCCTTGGTATATTTCACTTCAGCAACAAACAACCCCCTTGAGTGGCCTTAGTCAAAACGCGGCTTCTCAGTCTCAATCTGACTCCCCACTCCATCCTCTGTAATATGAGGATAATAATATCGAACTGCTGGTAGAGTGAAAGCCTTGTCTGCAGTTTTCTCTGAAGGCCCCAGGGTATGTTTGGAGAGCACATGAACAAGCGACTTGCTGAATCAGATTTTGGGTCTAATCAATGTCGGGATGGGAACACTCCATATATTACCATGATTTACAAGATGGAAGAAGGATGGGGTAGGAGTGTAAAAAATAAGGTCAGCAAGAAGGGGTCAAGATAAGGGGAAAAACAAAAACAGAGCAAAAAAGATTTAAAAGCTTGTAGGATTACTAAAATAATGTACTGTATTTTCTGGCGTATAAGACTACTTTTTAACCCAGGAAAATCTTCTCAAAAGTCGGGGGTCGTCTTATACGCCGGATGTCGTCTTATACGCCGGATGCTGAATTCCGAGCCGGACTGGAGAATCTGCCTGGGGAGCCGCCTCCGCTCTGTCCATGTCCGGCAGAGGAGGGAGGGGAGGCGAGCCCAGCGAGGGCGCTCACTGCCCAGCTCGAAGTCAGAGCCAGGTGTGCCGGGGTGCACGGAGGGAAGTGCTCGGCTGTGCTCCAGCGGCAGCACAAGGCAGGCATGCGGCTGGCTGGCTGGCTCGCCGGGGCTGGGGTGGCCACTCTCTTCTCCTGGCACAGGGTGTTTTGGCTGCCGCCTAGCACACCCAACATGCCCCCTTTCCTCCCCGGCCTCCACTTAAGCTTCTGTCTTTATGGGCTTCCATCCTCTCCAAACCCTCCTTTAGCCCCGCCCTCCACGGGCCGTCGGCTCAGTCCTCCCCTCACCTTTAGCCTCACCCTTCTCAAGGGCCCTTACTCTCGCCCCCGCCCCCTCTTCTTCCCCGCTCCCTTCTCCCCTCGCTGACTCCCCCTGAGAGCCACGTCCCGCCGCTCCGGGTCGGCACACACTCTTCCATGCCGGGAGGTCGGCCCCCGGCCTCCTCCTGTTCCTCCCGCCAGCCCCGCCTCCCGGCATGCTGCCAGCTCGTCCAGCCGCCCCCGCCCCCTGTTTCTCCCGCCCCGGTAAGTGGTGTTGTTTCCCCGGGGGTTGAGCCGCCACAGGAGGACCGGGGGTGGCCGCAGGGTTGGGGCGCAGTCCCGAGGGCTGGCCCCAGGCTGCGGACTCGGGACAATCCCAAACTCTATATTTTAACTGTAAAAATGGGGGGTCGTCTTATACGCCCAGTCGTCTTGTACGCCGGAAAATACGGTATATGGAACACTTTGAACACTCTAAAATGCTATATAAATGCTAAGTATTGTTATTACACTCTGCCAACCACAGATACACTATTTGCAGCATGCCTGACAAGGAAAGCATCTATGCTTGAATTTAAGCACCATTCTTTGTTAAAAAATCAAAAACAAAACAAAACAACCTGAATGAGTTTAGGGATCATCAGATCTAGCAACTGGCTTAAGTATCAGTTGTTCAGACACACAGGCTAAAACAACTAAGGAAATATTCTCTCTTTGAGAAGTAAGCAAAGATTTATTCTCTGAATACCAAAAAAAGTCTCAGAAGACAACATGGTGTTAAGTCAATTTACTTGGCGGATTAACCAAATAGCGCTTAGCTATTTTCTATCAACTTTAAGATTATAATACCTTCAGGCTGGGGCACCTCGCTCACTGGTAGAGAATTAGAATAAAATAAAGCAAACTGACTGCTCGTGAATTGCACTGAAGAAATTTCTGCTCGTTATGTGCTGCTTTTACATGGCAGCGCTTTCCAGGAGATCATTTTCCACGCGCTACTTTTGCTTATGGTTTTGTATCAAAATTCCTCATTCTGCAGTCAGGAAAGAAACTTTCAGAGGCATAACCACTGTGCTTGCAAGGCACACGTAGTTTATCTTCTTCCTGGGCTTCCTCCTTTACACTTAACTGAACAACCGTGGGGAGTCACTCTACAGAGCCAAGCATTTTGCCCACCCCTTCAGAGAACCGCTCCACTCTCATGGATGAAACTCAACATTTATATCAGAGATGCCCTTGTTATGGTGTTTAAGGTTTTCCAGGATGACAGGAGTTTGGACTGGACAAGTTTCTGGACGTCGACTTTTTTGAATTTCAGAACAGACATATGAGATAGTTCTGTTTTAAGATGGTCTATAACTTGTTTTTACATCAGCTTGATTCAAGCATTTGAGCAAGTGTTGCACTCAGGCAGGGTGGTGACAAGAAACTAGAGGTTTACAAGTGAGGGACCTGCAAGGAATTGTGGGGGCATCTCATTTTCTCCTCTCCCACTATTTCCTTTTTAGCTTCTCTGAAAGCCCCTATAGCCTCTCCCTTTTTCTGCTTCTTTCTCTCTTTCCTACCCACCAACCAACCTGCTTTTATCTGCCCCCCACTGCTTTCCATCCTCCTCCTCTTGCAGCCTCTACCTGGGAAAACTGTGACCCAGTTGTGCAGTGCCAGCTGCTGGGCCGAGCTCTACTGTATAGTAGGAAACCTGTAAGAACTTGTGGGGTGCACCTCACTTACCCCTGTATCACCCTCCATGCACAATTTCATCTTTCCCTCCTGGCACCCCCATAGCCTCTCCTGTTTCCCTTCCACTTTCTCAGCCATCCACTAACCTACCTTTTATCTGCACCCATTTCCAGCTACATTTATTATTTATTGACTTCATTATACCCCTCCTTTCTCCACAATGGGGACCCAAAGCAGCCTACATCATTCTCCTCTCCTCCATTATATCCTCACAACAACACTGTGAGGTAGGTTAGACTGAGAGTATGTGACTGGCCCAAGATCACCTGGTAAGCTTCCATGGCAGACTGGTGATTCGAACCCAAGTCTCTCATATCATAGTCTGAAGCTCTAACCACTGCACAACACTTTTTTTTAGGGTGGCTGCTGTTGAACAATAGCTGAGCTTGGGTGGTAGCAAGTTGCCCTGCAGTTGCTGTCAGGCCTAGTCCTGATAAGTCCTCCCACAAAAGACAAAAAAAGAGAAAAATTAAAGAAAAGAACACCCTGGAAAGGGCCCTGCCCCTGCCTTTTAGTGCCAGAAACGCGAAAACACATGGTCGCTTTATCCTCCTTAAATCTCTATTTTAGCCAGGATTCAGCCAGGATCAAACGTATGCATTTCGCCTAATGTGCGTTCGATCCTGGCTAAAACAGAGATTAAAGGGGGATAAAGTGACCATGCGTTTTCGGCCCAAGTCTTTAATCCTGCTGGCAAAACTGTTGTGGTTGCCTAGCAATCGCCACCGAGGGCTTCCATTTTTTAAAGCTACAGGCATTCATTTTATCATTTTGGCAGTGACAGGCATCCTGATGACTTCTCCCCATGACTGGTTCTACTGTTCAAAGGTCCCGCGTGCCATTCACAACTGCTACACTTCACAGCTTAGAGGTTGAGCAGCAGCAGCATGTTCGTGAAGATGCTGCTGCTCAACTTCAACGCTGACAAGTGTAGTAGTTGCAGCTGTGCATGACAGACTATGTGGGACAAACATGAGCTGACTGCTTGTGAGGGCCCTGGTGTCTCACTGACCACTGTTGGCTCCTTTTCCCAGTCTGGATGTCGAAAGACAGGAGCAAGAGAAATTAATGGTGAAATTCAGTTGGGCTAGCTGCAGGCTCCGTTTTTTTGTAATCCTCTCCAACTCTTCTTCTCTATTGTGCTCACTCGCCCTCTGCCAGAGTGGACAGGAGGCAGGTATGCTCTGGTGGCATCTGGAGTTGCCGTGCGCCCACCACAAGGAAACACAATCCTAATGCTGGCAGACTGCACTAGAAATGAGTCTCCTTTGCTCATGGTGGGAGAGAATGAAGTGAGGGTAAAAACATGCTCAGAGAGCATGCCACTTGGCCCTGACTGGGAGCTGAAATCAGCTCTCCCCCACCCCCAAACCCTAACTAAGATGGGTGAGAGGAGAAAAAAAGTCTTCGAGAAGGTAAAATACGGTGTCCAACTTGTTCCAGCAGGAGTAGCAAGAAAACCCTTTAAACTGCTACAAAGGCAGGACTGGTCTGGGGAAGAAGCTCTTGCAAAATTCTATGTAGACCCAACATTGCACTTCTTCCTTAATGCAGGGACTGAAGAAGAAGGAAAAGAAGAGTTGGTTTTTCTCTACCACTTAAGGAAGAATCAAACCGGCTTACAATCACCTTCCCTTCCCCTACCCACAACAGACACCCTGTGAGGTAAGTGGGGCTGAGACAGCTGTGAGTCCTTTTGTTATTACACAACAAACACAAGGACTTTGTAATGTGTGGCTGGACTTTGAGCAGCATGCAGGTTGTGTACCTAGAGTCATTAACAACAAAGGCGTCTATCAAAAGGGTCCTGTTCCCCATCTCAACAGGTAAATCTTCTTTTATTGCCATCATTTCAAAATGTTGTTTTCTCCCCGAAAAAGTGTTACCGCTACAAACCTGCAACATGTTTTTGTTTATGGGGCTAATGACTAAAAACTTCCAACAAAAAGTCCAAAACCAATATAGGCTCTCAATCAGTCTAGCAGGTTTCTAGGAAGAACAAGCAATCTGGATGGAAAAGAATAGGAAAGGCATTAACATAGCTTAGAAATTTACTTATGAATGGGACAGCTCTTTGGCTAGTATTTATAAAGCTGTCACCTATCAGTGGTAAAAACAACTGTTAAGAATGATGCATACAAAACACAACCTTTATGAACCTGGAAGGCTGGAGCAAAAGTACAGTTCTCTCTATTATGGTACTGCAAACTCTGGTGGTTACTATCAGAGGGGTGTGCAGAACTGTAGACGAGCACTTTGTAAAAGCTGGTCTACATGTGGCCTTCACTAAAGACTGGCAGCTTCTTACTAAATTTTCCATGCTTTGGAAATACTATATGATTCCAAGCCAAACTCTAGAACTCTCTCCCCAGAGAGACTCACCTTTCCCCTTCTTTTGCCATCTTGTGCCAATGGCTGAAGACTTTTTTGCTTTGTCTGGCATTCTGTCAGTGTTCCCTCCTTCTTGCCTATATTTTAATTGTCATTTTTAATGTTTTTGTATGTGCATTTTTATTTGGGTTTAATTGTTTTAATGATGTCTTTTTGTTTGGTTTTAATGGTTTTTAAGATGTGCTTTTATTATATATATATATATATATATATATATATATATATATATATATATATATATATATATATATATATAGTCAGTTAGCTGCCTTTGTGGCCCTTATGAGGGCAGAAAGGTGGGGTATAAATCGTGTAAATAAATAAACTAAGAATGGAGTGAGACGTTCCCCAACTCCTGCCTCCACTGTCATTGGTAGCTGCTGACTGGGGGTTAGGAAGCTAACTGGATAATGTCTTCAGCTCATTCTGTGAATTAAGGTTCATCATATGTTGGGGTGTGGATGTGTAAAATCTGGCACAGAGATACCAATCTCCATGGCAGTTCTGACCCCTATTCCGACAAAGCCATCACCATTCATTCATTCATTCATTCATTCATTCATTCTTTCTTTCTAATGAAATCAGAACGCCCAATGTATTAACATTTCATTATAAAGAAAGATCATTTTAAGCACTGGAAACTGAAATTTACAGAGATATTACTGTAATACATCTAACAAAGCCCTAACATTGTATATTGAGATTTGCCTCAAGATCTTCACCTTGCTGCCTAGGATGCTGGAATCCCAGGGGAGGATCAGAACTGAGCATATAGTTGTTGGGTAAGGATTTGAAGATATTAATTCTTTATTTGAAAATAGATATTGTAAATCCCTGAGAAATATTGTAAGATACAGCAGCATAGCTAACAAGAGACATCACAGACAGCGGCAAAATCAAATTTAACTTCCTAATGTTGGAATGTTACGCATCTACAACTTTTGTTAGCAAAGTACTTCTAGGAACACATTGGGTAGAAAAAAGGAAAGCCAGTCCAAAACTGGCAAACATTTGTCTTGCTTGTGAATGACATGGCACAAACATGTGAAAGAACGACAAACCTATACACTGCACAAACATGCAGCAAGTCATAACTATCGTTAAGGATAGTCCTTAAGTTTTGGTGTCAGATGATTTATATGAATTAAGCCAAAATAGCCAAGATGAAGACCCTATCAACTGGACTCCAGAAACATGATCACCAAGCCATCAGTGGCAACCAGAAATTTAATTCCACAATTAGTTCTACAGCAGCCAGAAAAGATGGTCATTTTGCACCACTAAGCCCAGCTTATTGTTTCTCTCCAACTGGGCTAAACTTCCCTAGCCACATTGTATATGAGCACAGTGAATTTGGAAGAGCTCTTCCATGGCTCCTCGTACAGGGCAGAATTTGCCAGGGTGAGGAATTACACATTCAAACAATAATTGGGCATGCTCTGTCTAGCAGCTGGGGCTACACACACAGACACAGGAGACTTGGACCTTTTGTTTCTAGCTTCCTGGGCACCAGGAAATTTCATCACCCTTTCCCACAGGGCTGCTTTAAGCCTCAAATCCCAATCTTTTCGGGCGTTCGGGGTGAATAAGGCACAGGCCTGACAAGTGGAGGGAATGTGCCCCTCACCCAGGCAAAGAAGACAGTGGTTGTGCTCTTCTGATTTGCCCATCTTTCTCCCGCAACTCTTACAGTTCTTGAAGAGCGCCATCTGGGAGAAGAAGGAGGTCGAGTCACAACGAAGAAAATTAGAATTTCTGAAGAAAATACTTGTTGTTGGAATACCAGAAGTTGTTGGAGGGGTGACGGCGAGTGAAACAGCCATTCAGTAAAGACCTTTATGTCTTTGGAAGAGGTCAGTTTCCCTACCCTACATCATCACCCAGAAGAACTCATTTAGTGAGAAAAAGGGAGGAGGAGAGCAGCGCTGATAAATTGTCATAGCAGCACTCACCCCATACACAAATCCTTGGAGGTAATGGACTCCCCCTCTCTTGGTGTAGTGGTTAAGAGCGGTGGTTTGCAGCGGTGGACTCTGATCTGGAGAACTGGGTTTGAGTCCCCTCTCCTCCACATGAGTGGCGGAGGCTAACCTGGTGAACTGGATTTGTTTCCCCACTCCTACACTTGAAGCCAGCTGGGTGACCTTGGGCAAGTTACAGCTCTGTTAGAGCTCTCTCAGCCCCACCTACTTCACAGGGTGTCTATTGTGGGGAGGGGAAGGTGATTGTAAGCTGGTTTGAGTCTCCCTTAAGTGGTAGAGAAAGTCAGCATATAAAAACCAAAACCACCTCCTCCTCCTCCTTCTTCTATTGCAGCCCTTGTCAAGTCAAGTTCAAGTTCACATTCTTTAAAGGTATACATAATAACATGGCTATTTCTTTCCTTCCCACTTCACAGCTGGGCTACCTCTTTATTGTTTCCATTCCATTATCAGTAGACTGGGGCAACATATTACCATTGCTGAAAAGGGGCAGGCAGAACTATCGTGCAAACAGCAAAATCCATTTGGAATATACCTGGACTGACCAGGGCAGGTTTCATGCTGTTTATTGACAATGGAGTTAAACCTGAGATTTTGCCTCAGTCATTTCAAAGTCCTTTTGCAGAAACCAGACAATTAAGCGGGCACAGCTACCCATACTAAAATTGTACTGGTTGTGCTAGGACTGGAAGAGCACACCAAAATGCTCTGAATCTGCAGACACTCCTTCTTGTTCAGCAGACTTAATATGTTATATATATTCAGTGCCTCAGAATGAACTGCTAAACTACTCAAGAGATATATAGAAGCAACAGAAGCTGTACTTCTCGTACTGCGCACCGGCCAGGGCAGCCAGCGGCAGCATCAGCCCCCGGCTTCGCCGCTCCATGCCCGCCCCGCCGCAGCCTGCTGCTGCTGCTCTGGAGCCGCTAGGAGGCCCATCGGGAGGCTCCGGGAAGCAGGGGGGAAAGGAAGGCAGGAGGCAGGCCCGGGCAGATCCTGCTGGGTCTTACTGTGGCCAGCAGGCGAGGGACCAATTGGCCAGAATGCACAGGAGGTTTTGCCTTGAATTTGCAACTTTCTAGATGTGCTGGGGCGACGGCGTGCGTGCTTACAGAGAGTGCCATAGGTTCCCCACCACTGTATTAGACAATGTAAGCAACAATTTATCTGCTTAAAAGTTCACTTTATAGAAGACCAGTTCTGAGAAAGAGGGAGGTAACGTTTTGTTCCTAAGTACTGGAACATCCCCCTCCCCTCCCAGTGCCTACCTATGAACATGCTGTGGGCGGGGGCAGGGGAGACAGGGCTTGTACTTGGCCAGGAGCAGTGAGAGAAAGCTGAGTCGGAGGAGGAGGAGGAGGAGGAGGAGGAGGAGAGGAGGAGGAGGAGGAGGAGAAGAAGAAGAAGAAGAAAACCGGCTTACAATCACCTTCCCTTCCCCACAACAGACACCCTGTGAGGTAGGTGGGGGTGAGAGAGCTCTAAGAATGCTGTGACTAGCCCAAGGTCACCCATGTGGCTTCATGTGTAGAAGGGAAACAAATCCAGTCAATCAGATTAGCCTCCGCAGGTCATGTGGAGGAGTGGGGAATCAAACCTGGTTCTCCAGATCAGAGTCCACGGCGCCAAACAACTGTTCTTAACCACTACACCACGCTGGCTCTCAGTCAGTGCCTCAGGGGCTTGCCTTGGACCTGGTTGGCAACTGTACAGGTCTGGAAAGTGATGACAGATCATGCCTGTCTGCTTCAATGCTACTGCTCAACCATTGCTGTCAGTGTTCACTGGCTCACCTTGGTTGCTCTGCATGCTGAGCAGAGGTCTTGTGTGCTGGGGTGGGGGGAGCTGCCTAACTCTGGGTTAGAGTGTCACAGGCCAGCCCTCCCTCAGTCTCCCAAATAGACTGGCAGCCTGTTATCAGTATGGTGTAGTGGTTAAGAGTGTTCAACTACTTAAGAGTGTTGGAGAGCCAGCATGGTGTAGTGGTTAAGAGCAGCGAAATCTAATATGGAGAACTGGATTTGATCCCCCACTCCTCCACAGGAAGCCTGCTGGGTGTCCTTGGGCTAGTCACAGTTCTCTCCAAACTCCCTCAGCCCCACCTACCTCACAAGGTGACTGTTGAGGGGAGAGGAAGGGAAGGCAATTGTAAGCTGCTTTGAGACTCCTTAAAGGTAGAGAAAAGGTGGGGTATTAAAAACCAACTCTTCTTCTAGTATCTGAGAGGCCCAGGTTTGAATTCCCACTTGTGCCATGGAAGCTCGCTGGGGGACCTTGGGCCAGTCACACTCTCTCAGCCTAACCTACCTTACAGGGTTGTTGTGAGGATAAAATGGAGGACAGGAGAATGGTGCAAATTACTTTGCTCCCTACTGGGGAGAAAAATGGGTTATGAATGAATTAATAATAATAATTAAATTTAATTTTAAAAGCTCTTTGTTGCCTCTTGGATGGCTACAGGGGCAGCTGATACTGCTTTCCAAGGAATCACAAACTGTGGCTTTCAGTTGCTGTTTCCCATGATACTTTTTTACTCCTGGTATTGTTTGTCGATGAGGTAACTCTATTATATCCAAAATTATAATGGAAGGGAACTGTATTTGAGTGTTTCTTAGAATTCTTTTTTACATTTATCTGGTTAAAGGAGGTTCTGGCGTGAGGATGTGCTTCCATAATGTGAAACATTCCTCATATCCCATTATACTAGCAGAATGGTAGCCCCAATGAGTTGCCATCTAAAACTATATGAAAAGGGGAATGATCTCCTCTTTCAATATTCTTACAGTAAACCAGCTAAACAGTAGGTCTCCTTAATCTCATCAGCAACATTAGCCTGAAGTAATTTCCCTCTACTTAGACTAATTTATTGTTGCTTTACTGAAAAATGAGCACAACACTACTTGACATCGAAATAAATCATGAAATCCTAGTCCTTTTTTAAAATAGGACTGCAAGCTTCCATTGGTTTAATCAGTAAATTAATCAGCTACAGCTTTAGTTTATTAATTGTGGGGGATCAATTTTAATATGGGACGTGCAGGTTGTTTAGTTTCGTAGAGGCTCTTTTGGTGCTGATGTTACACCATAATGGGAAACAAAGGAAGAAAAATATTAAAGGCATCCTTTCCCTTTTAACGATTTGTGATGTTTATTGGGTACTACAGTGTAATTTCTTTTATGCTACCACTAGCATCACAAAAAGACAACTACATTGAGATCGAGGAGAGACTCAATAATTACATTCAAATGTAATTATTATTTTCATGAAAGGAAAGCGCAGCTTATCTCACAAGGCTGGGGAGATTCTACTTTCAAATAAAGGTGTGCTTAGTTCTCTTCCAAATCCTGGATGCTAGGCATAGCTCAGACCCAATTCTGCAAAAGTTTCTCAAAGATGACCAGGCTGGGGGAAACTCCTTGAGCTAAAGATTACATGCTTTATCCCCTGTAAACCCTTTCCTTTGCCCATGTAAGTGTAGACAAGCTGGGACAGCACTATTACCAGCCAGCATACTATTTCAGAGGGTTATTGTGTGTGTGTGTGTGTGTGTTAAGTGCCGTCAAATCGCTTTCTGGCTCATGGCGACCCCATGAATCAATGTCCTCCAAAACGTCCTACCCTTAACAGCCTTGTTCAGGTCTTGCAAATTGAGGTCCAAACATCTCTTGTTGGGTCTTCCTCTTTTCCTGCTGCCTTTAACTTTTCCAAGCATGATTGTCTTTTCCAGTGACTCCCGTCTTCTCATAATGTGACCAAAGTACGATAGCCTCAGTTGAGTCATTTTAGCTTCTAGGGTCAGTTCAGGCTTGATTTAATCTATAACCCACTGATTTGTTTTTTTGGCAGTCCACGGTATCCATAACACTCTCCTCCAACATCACAATTCAAAGGAATCTACTTTCTTCCTATCAGCTTTCTTCATTGTCTAGCTTTCACACCCTTATATAGTAATAGGGAATACAATGAAATGAATTAACTTTATCTCAGTGACTCATCCTTACACTCAAGAATCTTTTCTAGCTCCTTCATGGCTGCCCTTCCCATCTCAATCTCCTTCTGATTTCTTGGCTGCAGTCTTCCTTTTGGTTGATGATGGAGCTAAGCATTAGAAAGTCTTCAACAATTTCAATTTCCTGATTGTCAGCTTGAGTTGAGTAATTCTGTTGTCATTACTTTTGTCTTCTTGATGTTCAGCTGTAGTCCTGCTTTGGCACTTTCTCTTTTAACTTTCAGCAGTAGTCATTTCAAGTCGGGATGGGATAATTTGCACAGATGTTTTAAATTGCTGCTGTTTTGAGGGTTCCCTTTTATTTGTACTGGGAGGAAGGGGCTATAGTGTACTATCCAAGCAGCTGCCCTTCCAAATTCACAAAGGAGAACACCCAAGCTCTAGTCCTCTTTTTTCATATTCTTACAATTCCTGTGATGGGCACTTTATAAGTGATGGCACGGGGACTGTGGAACTCCCTTACCTATAAAGCTCACATGCCATCACCACTATTACGATTAAAAAAGATAGCCAATGCCTTGTTGTTTCAGCAGGATTTTACTGTTGCTGTTGTTGTATATTGCTGTTGCTCTCTGTTTGGACCACTGCTGGCTAAGTACTCTATTAACTCTTTTTTAATTGAATTAATTCAAATGGACTTTTAAATTGAATTTTGGTTATTTGATGTTTTATTCACGATGGTTTGTTTTCAGAATCCACTTTGGAAGACTCTGCATCCAAAAAAGTAGGCTCAAAATATTTCAATCAATCAATATATAGACCATTTATGCTTGGTTATTAGCCGCGCGATCCCTGTGGAACTCCCTCGGGTCTTTTTTTTTGAGTTATTCATGATGTTCCCATCCTTCAGAAGTGAATTCATGCCCGCTGTGCACAATTCCCGCATTCTGAGGGACCGTTTTATTGCGAATATAAATTTAGCCCTGATCCCAAAGCGGAGGTAAAACAGGCAATCACCGTGAATAGTCTTCGCCTTGCGTTTTCCGACACGCCCCCTGACCGCTCCCGATTCTCATTTCCTCTCCCATGCCTCCTCTTCCAGCCAGCCTTGCACCACCACCACCACCCCTTGAATCTCTCAAACATTGAAGTTTATACGCTGAGTTGGTTTTACAGTTTGCAGAGCCCCACATCTGCGCTCCTTTCTTTTAATATTTTTTGTTTCCATTGTAATGGAACATTAATATTCCATTAATATTGATAGGCTTGGTCCATTTTGTGTTCCTTGCCCCTCGCAAAGATACCCAAACAAGGAATTTTGGGGGGAGGAAGGTGGCTGGTTTGGTGGCAACTCAGTGTGTCATAATTTGCTCTTTGTACTTTGCATTCAGGGCACATTTCCCCACCCCCCAGTAGAGGTGTGAAGGTGATTTGTGTTTCTGTGTACTATGAATGTTTTTTTCTGTTGGGAATGCTCACTGGATGCGCCAAGCAAGAACACCCCCCCCTTTACATGATATATATGTTAATTTCCCAGAATGACAATAGAGTGATTTAATGATAGAACTGGATGAATAAGCTAGTGTGCTGGCTATTATTCTATTGGGGATTGTTTAAGGTGTGTTTGATAACATTTTCTTAATTGTCACAATGATGTCTTCTTGCTTTACTTGGGGGTGGGGAACGGTGTGCCCTAGGCTCTTGCGTACTGTGTTTGGGAGTGTTTGCATGCTTGGGGAACAAAATGGCTCTTCTATTTTTAGTAAATATTCATGACTGTTTAGTAAATATATGTGACTGTGTTCATTTCACTGAAGGTGGGGGGGGGGAATGCACGGTTCCCATGGAGAATTCTACAATGGACATTCAAATCAGGGAGGCGGGGGCAGTGAGAGCGACCTCAGCGATGTTAGGACAATGACAATCATGGTAACCCCCCTCTGATTTGGATCCTGTGGAGTGAGGCTGATCAAGCATAAGTCGAGTCCGATCAGTCTCGAAATATATTATTTAAATCCACCCCCATGCATAGCGCTTTGAAAAAATGGGAGGAAGAAACTGTGCTTCTAGTGAGCGGCAATCCCAATGCAAACTTTCACTGCATAAATGGGCATAGAAAAATAAATAAATATTATACATATTGATATTTCAAAGCGAGACAGAATAATGCATTCTTAAATTATAGATATCTTCTGACAACTGGCCAAACTTATTGGATCTGAATATGTATAAGAGATATTTACACAATGAACACATCCATTACCCTATCAGTTGATCCTTGCTTTGTTCCACAAGGGTAGGAGGAACATTTGAGACAATGACCTGCATATCCAACTGGTTGACGACAGAGACCTGGAAACAGAATAGCAAAATCCATTTTAGCCTTCAAAACACACATTATCCCAGATCAGTTCACCTGCAGAAAATGGCTACTTTGGCAATTGGACTCTATGACATTGAAGTCCCTCCCTGCCCCAAATCCCGCCCTCCTCAGGCTCCGCCCCAAAAATCTCCAGGTATTTCCCATCCCAGAGCTGGCAACCCTATAGATGAAGGTTGCACTGCTTAAAATTGTACTGTAGCTATACTGTGGCACGTTCTACATGTGCACTCAAACTTTTCAGGCCCCCTTTTTTATGGCAGCCCCTTGAAGCCCCTCAAAAATCACACCTGAAGGTCAGAGAGCCCTCTGGGGTAGCATTCAGTGTGGTGCAGGGGGCTGCAGGCCCACAGGGAAAATTAGCTGCCTCATCATTCACACAAATGATTCTCATATATATGACATACTTGGATCAGGGAATGTGTGTGTTTGCATTTTCTGTTTACGTGGATGGATTTGCACACAGCTTTGTCCCTGCTTTTCAAGATAATGTGTACAGTTTCCCCCCAGCCCAGGTCAATTTGATCCTGTCTGAAACGGGGAATACAGTGGGTTAAGGGACCATGAGTTTTTGGCCTTAATCTACACAGGTCTATCCTGGAATGACTGCATCAGAAATGGATTCAGTTACTACATGAAGCACTAGCTTCCCAAAGAAACACCCCCACCTTCACATCCTTGCAACAAGGCAAGCCCAAAATGTACTTCTTCATTTGTACTTACCAGTACATCTGATTTGTTACTCAGCCCTTTCCCATAGTTGTCCGTTGCAATGACCTGAAATTTGAAATAAGACCGCCTCATGTTTTTGAAGAGCATGGCTGTCTTGATGATCCCTGTGTAGGGCTCAATCACAAAGCCCTCCTTGCCGTCCTTGATTGGAGGGATGATGAGTCTATACTGCATAGTGCTGTAGTTGCCGGTGTCTTTATCATTAGCCTGATGGGTTAAAAACAAAACACAAGCATGAGAGGAAAAATGGATTCTGAGAAGCATTCCCTTTGAATTTTCAATCAAGTTAAAAACAAATCTAGTAGATATTACAGGCAGTGAATTCCCCTGAAGACTGCATTTGTAACTTTGGAAATTAATTTTAGTGGTGGAACTTCAAAGACGGCATCAAGTAGAAAACACCGCAACATGTGCGATGCCAATTTTGATTAAACACAGTTAAAACTGAGAAGGAACAGAAATACCGCGCACATTCTGCAAGCACATTCAAGTGACTCATCAACCATTTCAGTTTTTTATTAATTTGTTATTCTCATGTATTCAAAGACTGTCAAACCTGAATAAATAACATCGTGTTCAACTGTTTCAGGACCACCAGAGAGGGCTGGTGCTCTGTCAATGACATGACATGCAAAGGTCTCTTTTAACACAAGGGGAGGATGCTTATTCTCCCTGGGATTTGTCCTGAAAGTAAATATTTTTGTCACTTCATTAAAGGAAGATATATGAGACCTCAAGTATTGCGATATGCCTGTCAGAGAAAAGACACAGCTACAGTTAATCCCAATAGCAGTATATCTTTTCTTTCATGTGGCAGACAAAAATATGCAGATGTTTTCACAATTCTGTTGTGAATGAATGCTGAGAAATATTGATATCCTTTGGGCTCAAACCAAACTCAGTCCTGTCATAATTAGGCACATCTTTGGCCATTTAGGCATGACTTGTTTCTTGGCGGTCACCCCACTGACTACTTCGGAGCTTTGCTTTGATTATGCTTGCATTTTCCGACTGTCAGAGGTCACCTTGCTCTCCCCGTGTTTTCTGGATGCTGGCTAAACACAAATCCAGAAAACGCATGGAAACACATGGCAATGTGCAGGGAGAGTGAGGCACCCTCTGATAGTTGGAAAATGCAAGCATAATCAAAGCGAAGCCCCGAATAGTCAGCGGGATGACCGCGAGGAAACAGCAATGCATAAATGGCCTTTATCTCCATGGGCGCAAATTTATACTCAGGCTGAGGCATGCTTGAAATTTGTTTCTAAATATAGAATGGACATCAGATGATTTCTTAAAACATGAGCTAGGGCACAAAATGACTTTCCTAGTCTTCACCACAAAGGGAAATATTCACTCTATGTGGGGTACTAACAGCGCATTACTGAGCCTCCAGGGCGAAAGTCCTTAGGAGGCCAGAAAGGCACCGCTCCGGCGTCTGGGCCCCCCGCGCCAGCGTCCGGGTTGCTAATGGCAGCGTTAGTGGCCTAAACGCTGGTGAGAAGGCCCGGACACTGTCAAAGGCCGCGCCGGCGCCCCAGGAGGCATCCCTGGGACGTTCCGGCACCAGGCTGGGGGCGGGGCTGCTCTTAGGAGGCCTCTAAAGCCCTTTCAGCCCGGGAACGCCACTTTTTATTTTTGGCGGTAGCATAACTCCCAGGCAACCCTATGAAGGCTGCATGGATTTTTTGCACTGGGAGGAGGTTTTGGTGTGGTCGAAACCTCCTTTGGAGGCAGCGCAGCCACGTTGCCTCCTAAGCCCGGCACAGGCATTCCTCTCAGGAATACACTGTAAATCTCAATGGCTGACACACATTATGGAGTTGAGTCTGGGGCAGAGCCAGGTTTTGATGGGCTCTGTGGGGAGAGTACTCAGGGGCCCCCTCCCCTCCTATGCCCATCACTAGAGTCCCTGATCAAACCTCCCATCCTGCCCCCACTAATCCCACTCATACCTCCCATTCTGACCCCATCCTGCTCCCACCTGCCTGTGCATCCCCCATCTGCTCATGAATCTTCCCACAGCCACCTGAATGCCCTTTCCTCAACTGGACTGGGAGATGTGTGCGGCTGGGAGTGCCATTGCTGTGACCATCACTACCTGCACACTCTTACCCTGGCAGTGCTGGGCAACCCAGGTAGCTAGGAGCACAGGAAGTGGAGTGCTTTCAAGGAAGAGGGTGAGGGAAGGGTGCACAGGCAGGTGGCAGAGGAGGTGTATGGGCAGGGGGCGGTGATAGTGGGCCCTGCCAGAAGCTGTGGGCCCTGTAGATGCCCCACTTCAGAGTATGCTGATGCTGGCCCTGGTCTGGGGTCCCCACCCTGTGTAACAGTCAGACATGAGCGGTGGGTTCACCCCAATTCCTGAATGTTCCATGCCCTATCTGAACTGGGACAGAAGGGGCTTCAGCCTTCTCACCCTCATCATTTTTCCACCCTGAAATGCTCCAAGGGGGGTGCTGTTTGACCTGTTTGGGAAACGAGCGAGTTCGCTGGGAACTGTTTCGGTTCAGGAAAATAGTATAAATGGGAAGACCGAAGTCCTTTCTCCATTCAGGCTATTGGTCTTGATCCAAAATGGGCATGACACATGTAGGAATTGAGGAGAACTTGCAACTCCCATCTGTTACACAGCATGGGACCCCAGTCCTCATCGATAACAAAGGGAAAACCCTGTGCACATGGTACTCTGGATTGCACCCAGAGGCTGAGATACTGTGCACAGCTATCTGTCCTTAGATCTACAGGGCACTCTCAAGCAGAGTTTTCTTTATATCTAATTCCCACCTCGGCCTCTGCCTGCGGATTCTTTAATCTGCAGATAGGGGGCAGACTGACCTCCAGCAGGTCTTAGGGACCCCCTAAGTCTGCAGAAAAATCTGATTTAAAAAAAAAAAGTTATTGGAGGGTTTAAATTCCCCCAATTGGAAAAAAAAAAAAAACACACACACAGCTGTACGTGCCTCGCTGGCAGCCTCGCTGGGCATGGGGCAGCAGGAGGGGAAGGGAATCCACAGTAGGCTCCCAGCAGAGGCTGGCAGCCTTGCTGGGCCCAGAATCAGCAGCGGTGGCAGAGATTTGGGGGAGGGGAGAGCTGGGAAGGGAGGAAGCTCCCTATTTCTCTTCCCCCAGCCACTCTCCCTCTTCTTTCTCTCCCCCCACAGACAATCCTCCTTTCTCTTCCCCATTCAGACAATCCCCCCCACCTTATTTTTCTCTACCTTGAGAGCACCAGTAGCTGCTTTGGTGGCAGGAATGCAGGGGAAATCCCGTGTCTCCTCCATCACCAAGCCTAGTGCAACTCCAGGCTTAACCTCCACCTTTGAGCCTGGTGGCAGTTGTGCCTGGGACCGGCTCCAAGCCAGAGCAGCTGCCAGCATCCATTGCTGCTGCGGCTGAGCCCAGACCCATTACTGACCTTTGCCACCAATGTGCCGGGCCTGGAGCCTCTCCTGACATCTGCCACCACAATGGCTGGGGCGGTTCCCTGCATCCACCACTGCTGCAATAGGCCTGGAGTGGTTCCCTGTGGCCACCACTGACAGCTCTACAGAAAAGTAAATTGAACCCCTCAGGGTTGCCAACCTCCAGGTACTAGCTGGAGATCTCCTGTTATTACAACTGATCTCCAGCCGAAAGAAATCAGTTCACCTGGAGAAAATGGCTGCTCTGGCAATTGGACTCTATGGCATTGAAGTCCCAACCCTCCCCAAACCCTGCCCTCCTCAGGCTCCGCCTCAAAAACCTCCCACCAATGGCAAAGAGGGACCTGGCAACCATACCCCCCTAATTTTTTTTGGGTATGATTTCAGAATTTTCTGCAAGTTTGCAGGAAAATCTGTTTAGCGTCGTGTGGCCCCGATCCACGGATTTATATCTCCACAGTTTGGGGCCATAGATCACTATTAGATATATAGATTAAGGTCACGAGGTTAAAAGTGGTAAGCTACAAAGCAAGGTGAGTTCACACTGGCAGGAGAGCTGGCTTGATGTAAGAGAGAGTCATGGTTAAGAGTCTGGAGTAGAGCTTGCCAGCTCTGGGAAATACCTGGAGATTTGGGAGCAGAGTTTGGGGAGGGCAGAGTTTAGGGAGAGAGGGAGCTCAGCAGTGATGTGATTCCACAGAGTCTGTCTTCCAAAGCTGCCATTTTGTCCAGGGAAACTGGTGTCTGTATTTCACTTGTAATGCTGAGAGAACTCCAGGCCCCACCTGCAGGTTGGCAACCCCAAATAAAAGTTCTAATACTGTGATTAGAATTTCCCCAAACACATGGGTATATACGTTCATACAGGCAGCTTGCCACCTGGTGATGCCTTCATGTGGTTCTGTGTCAAGGAGCTAATGCCTTTCACGCATGGCCGCGTGGGAGCCACTTTTCTATGATGCAAGTCTGTGCTGGGTGAAGGGAATGGGGAAGAATCAGCTCAGTTGCATGTGATAACCACATACAGTGGCAGATCAAATCGGCTCTCAAAGCAAACTTGATTAGTAGGGTTGTCAGGTCCCCCCCTCTCCTCCGGCGGGAGATTTTGGAGGCAGAATTGAGGTAGGGAACTTGTGCGCATGACCACGCTGATGCAATCAAGTAACTTTTGGTATATACCCGGAAGTGCTGCATCTCAACGGGCCTTTTACCATTCAAATGTTTGAGTGGTAAAAGGCCCGTTGTGATGCGTTTACACCCAGAAGCACCGCGTCGCAATGGGCCTTTTACCACTCAAAGTGGGAGTTTGAGTCGTAAAGGGCCCATTGCGATTGCGCACTTCTGGGTGTAAACCGGAAGTGACTACTCAACCCTATTGAGTAGTACCAGTCTAACAGTAATGATTTTGCAGAATGGGCAAGTTCTAACGCAGTAATGTCTGATCAAAACTTCCACATAAAACTTCAGATGCCTAAGTCTAGATAAACTGGATGAAAGAAACAAACATCAAACAGGTGGATTATCTGCTGTCTAGAAAGAAAAATCTGTAGTGAATCACTTGATGCTCCCTGAATATATTTTTTTCATCAACATGGAAGCCTACGAGATACACTGTATGTGTTTTAGTTTTTTTCCTGTTATGACTGCAGCTAATTGAACACTTGCTGTATGTGTAGAATACATCTTTCTTAATGATGCATACAGTTACTCATGACAAGAAAAAGTCCTTGGGAATTCATAAAAGTCCATCAGGCAACATATCAGGACAGCAAACATAAGGTATGGTTGCTCTAAAGACAGTGATGAAAACAAATGACATTGTGGTGGCACAAAGAAGACACAAAGAAGAATCTAACATATATCTAAATGTGAAAACTATGTGTGAGACAAGACATGAATGTCAAAAGTGTAAAAAAAATAGTAGAATAGCAGATGTAGCTTTTAAAGCTGAAAATATACATCAAACTGTCAATTCCTGGGGGGAGTAAAGTGATCTTGTTTTAAAAGCTATTATATTTTGCCGGAAACTGTGATTGGAAACATCTGAATTTGCCATCTGCTTTAGCAGTGCTAATGTTGAAAAAGAAAAGCCGATTAATTTTATGAGCCCCTTTAGTATAATACAACCCAAATTAAGACTGACCCTACCAACCTGCAGGCACTAGCTGGAGATATCCCGCTATTATAAATGCTCTCCAGCCGATAGAGATCAGTTCACTTGGAGAAAATGGCCGCTTTGGCAATTGGACTCTATGGCATTGAAGTATCTCCCCTCCCAAACCCCACCCTCCTCAGGCTCCCCCCAAAAAAACTTCCCACTGGTGGCAAAGAGAGACCTGGCATCCCTAGTTGGCAACACACACACACACACACACACACACACATCTCAAGTTTTGTTTGGCTTAAGCCCATTTTTTTAAAAGGACAAGAAATTGGTTAGGAACTCATCACTGCTATTGTCAATAAAGCAAGTTTTTCGACAGTATTCAGGCTCTAAGTAACATTGTGCTCAGTCCAAGAAAAATGTAGAGACTTGGGTCAGTGTAAAGTACTACTCAGTGTAAAGTACTACTCCCAGTAAAGGGAGATTGCATAATATATTAATGAAATGTCACAGACAAATCATATAAATTAATAACTTTATGTTTATAGCATTTTTTGTTGCAAAAGCCCAAACTATTTCATGAAGCTACAGCTCTCGCAAAGTTGTCTAGCTCAAGGTTAAAAATGCTGTCTCTCCTCTAATACATCCTCTGGTTCTCTTGTCAACAGCAGACAGGTCTGCGTTAAAGTTTCAGTGAGCTTTCTTTGGAAGAGAAAATTAAGCAGTGCAACTTTATAATCAGCTGCTAATGATCAGAAAAGTAGTGAAGGAACAGGGCAACAAATGTTAAATTTAAAAGCTCCATTCATTAATTAATTCCCTTCTCCCTGATAACATGTGTTAATTATTCTTTATAAAGCAAATTGAATGTGCTATAAAGACTGAAGGCAAACCTAAATAATGTGGAAAAACCACAAGGTATATAAAAACACAATTGATATGCAAAATACTACACGCAGCTAATGCTAAATAAATTTTGGTTTTCCGATTCCATAGATCAATAGCTGTGATTACTGCGTGTTGGATTTTAATTTATTTATTCACTGCAAAAAAAGAAAGAAAAGAAATGAGGTTACATTTGGTCTCAGAATGCCAGTAAAGAATGAACAGCTGTTCTATTTAGAATTTCTAAAGAAACAGAATTATAACAAAGGTTGTCAAGAAAAGATGGATATACTTGTATAATTCTGAGCAGCAATCCATTATGTCTAATGGTGAAATGTTATGGCACATGCAAACACATACAAAAAGAATTGTAATTAAAGAAATCACCCAGATTGATGTCCTAACGATTTTGCCACTGCATCTTAACTTCCAGATAAAATATTTTTTCTTGGGTTCACAGTTCTTCTCCAGCCTAGGCAGCTACAGAGAGGGAGTGCACTGAGTCAACGCCAGCAGTAGTCACGCTTGTGTGTGTGTGTGTGTGTGTGTGTGTGTGTGTAAAGTGCAGTCAAGTCGTGGCGACCCCTTTGGGGGTTTTCATGGCAAGAGACTAACAGAGGTGGTTTGCCAGTGCCTTCCTCTGCACAGCAACCCTGGTATTCCTTGTTGGTCTCCTATCCAAATACTAACCAGGGCTGACCCTGCTTAGTTTCTGATATCTGATGAGATCAGGCTAGCCATGTCACGCTTGCCTCTTGTTTAATGTTTGTATATTTCCCACATAGGCCAGGCTATCACCAATATGGGCTGTTGAACGTACAGGTGGTGTAAAATAATTTGACAAGCTGGTGGTGATGTTTGTAGAAAGCATGGCGGCCAGGGATTCAGTCATGTGCTAATTTTGTGTGTCACATCACAGGGATGAGAAGACAAAACATTCTTCTAGAGCTAGATAAACCTTTCCTAAAACAAACACAGTGATCAATTAGAACCCTTTTTCATGGAATTAGGTTCTACATATTTTCATCAGAAAAATGAAGAAAATTATAATTCAAGAAATCAACCCTACTGGATTTTCAATCTAAACAACACCAAAAGGGAACAGTGTGTACAAACAGATTTTTGTATCCTGGCATTACTATCTTATGATTTGGAGACAGCCATGACAAACACAAGATTTTCAATATAGATTACCAGAATATGTATGCTGTGGTACATAGACCTTGTTCACCTTGAATACCCCCCCAAAAAATCTGTTTTACAAAATATTTACAAATATTATAGATTTGTTTTCATGACGAATACTGAATGAGGTCTGTTAACTGTATAATGAAGCTGAATCTGGGCATAGCTGAAAGTAACGACTACACGAATTTTATTTATTTATTTGTTTTATAGTTTTTTAGTTTTACAACTTTTTAATGATAATTGGAGGGGGAAAGCCATGGTTGCCTATTCTCCCAAGACAGTGGAAAAGGTTTGGGGCAATTCTCAGGTCACAATCTAGTCATAACAAGGCAGTTTGCTGTACTGTTGCAGGGCGCTATAGAACTTGCAGACAGGTATTATATCACACCTGTCCTTTCCCACTCTACTGTGTTGGGCAATGCTCTTTTTTTGGTCCCTTCTTCAGTTTGTATACAATTCTTATGTGGCTAAGGTCTATTTAAAATAGTAGGTCACTGTGTTATAGAGGGCTATCATATGAAGTTGCTGTTGATCAGAAACTTCAGCTGGCCTGGAATATGGCAACCAAATTATTGACTGGAGCTGGTCCTTGGGAGTATATTTTCCCAACATGTTCCTGTGTACAACCGCAGTCTTCAGGATGCCACCTATTGGCTGTTGCCACATTTAGAGTGGCATGCATGGCATCAACCAGAGCCTTGGCCTTCTACGTGGTGGCCCCGACTCAGTGCGATGGGTTCAATGAAGAGAGGAGGGTGCCCCCTTGTTGAAGATCTTTAGGTAAAGGTAGTCCCTTGTGCAAGCACCGGGTCATTACTGACCTATGGGGTGACGTCACATCACAACGTTTACTAGGCAGACTATGTTTATGGGGTGGTTTGTCATTGCCTTCCCTGGCCATCTACCCTTAACCCCCAGCAAGCAGGGTGCTCACTTTACCAACCTCGACAAGATGGAAGGCTGAGTCAACCTACAGCTAGCTATCTGAAACCAACTTCTAACTCAGTCGTGACTCTAGCTTATTTGTTTGTTTGTTAAAGCTTTTGATGGGCTATGAATAGCAAATGTTTTAGTTATTAGTGGAAGCTGCTTTGAGCCTGTGTGACCCCGCACGAGCATAAGTGCCCATTTAACCCAGGAAAACAGGCACTTTTGCCATCTCAGGGGCAAACACACCGGCGCAGGGAGCAGTGTAGCTGTGCCGGTCCTGCTGCCAACGCAGCCACGCTGGCAAGGAATTCCCAGAAGGGAAAGCCCACATTGGTGTGGGGGCATTCCCAGGGAGAAAGGGGTTAGAAAGCTGCCTAAAGGCAGTTCTGCCCCTAGGAATGCCCCTCGGGAATTCCTGGGGCATTCCTAGAGGCAGAGCTTCCTTTAGGCAGCTTTCTAACCCCTTTCTCTCTGGGAATGCCCCCTCATGCTGCAGAGTTGCTGCACCACCTTTTTTTTTTTGATGATGCAGCCTGGCTATTTCCAATGGGGCCATTTTCTTTTAATCTATTTTAAAACTTTTTAAATGTCTTTTTGACAGCTGGGAAGACTCTGTGGAGGCTGCATAGCTGCGCTGCTACTGGCTGCTGCAGATCTACCCCCCCCCTTTCAGGACAGGGCTGCCTGTCTCCAAAGTAATAAATGAAGCTTCTTATCTCCCTTATCATAATAGTGCTTACCACAAAAACCAAGAAGTTCTTGGTTTTTTTTTGCTGTAACAGAAACAGATGTCTAATCAGAGAAGCACTTCTATTCCTGCCTCCCCTGGCAAATCAGGGAGTGGCTCTCCTGACTGTCCCATCAATCAAAGAAGCTCAATTGGTAGGTACATGAGAGAGGGCCTTTTCAGTGGCAGCCTGACAATTATGGAACAACCTCCCCAGGGAGGTGTTCCTGGCCCCCTCTCTTCTGATCTTTAGCAGGCAGCTGAATACATTTTTATTTAGGACTGCATTTCTTTAAACCAGTCCTAAATTGTAATTTTAAATTTTGGAATAAAAACATAAAAAATAACTTTTTATGTTATCTATTACTAAAGCTTGAACAACAGGATTGCAGATTAATAGTCTAGCAATACTGATGCTGAATGCCTCTACTTTTTTCTCATCTAAAAGGACCATGTCCTTTGTGAAGCACATGACACATAATTTGAAACCAGGCATCTAAATTTATATGGGAAGTTCCTCTGATCTGTAACTGGCTGAGTGTTAAATGTCTAGACCACATCTGATTCTTAGATGGAAATATTTTATTTTATTTAACCAATCACACCTTTCTGCACTCACAAAGGCCACCAAGGTGGTTAACATATTAAAACATACATAATAAAATCACATTTTAACACCATTAAAACAACCCCCCCAAAACCCCACATACCTTTAAAACAATTGAAAGCAGAGCTAAATAAGCTTGTAAATGTTATGAATTGCTACTTTGCATCAAGTGTACCTGTAAAGTCCACCACAGTGACCACCATTGGTTGCCTGGTTCGGGTTGGGAAACACCTGGAGATTTTTGGGGTGGAACCTGAGGAGGATGGGGTTTGGGGAGGGGAGAGATTTCAATGCCATAGAGTCCAATTGCCAAAGCAGCCATTTTCTCCAGGTGATAGGTTGGAGATCAGTTGTAATAGTAGATCTCCAGCTAGTACCTGGAGGTTGGCAACCCTATATCCAAGTGGTGTGGTATCTGATAAACTTATATACTTTGAATTCATAATGTTTACTTATGTTAGACTGTGATGGGGGAAGGAAGACAAATATGTTTTTATAAATGAACCTGTCAAAAGATTTTTTAAAAACCTAACTTACAACAGTTAAAGATCATTGTTCACTACAATTCAGCAAAGTACAATTCTAATTTAGCTATATTTGATCATTGCTTCTAAATGGGGGGGGGGGAAATCCCATTCAGAGTTAAAAGCTCAACTTAGAGTGAAGAATTCATGAGCTTTTGAAGGGTTAAAATTGCCACTTCTAGAAATGTTGTGGTAGAGTCTTTCCTAATTGGTTGTATTCAAGTTTTAAGCTCAGCTTTATCACTGTCAATGACCTGCTGTTTTACTGCAGAGGAACTCATAGGAATAGTAATAAGAAAAAAATCTATTCCTCAGCACAGTTTTAGAGCACCTTTTTTCTTAATATAAAAGATCAAGTGTCTCTTTCCTTACATCTTATTTTGAAGAGTGTATGTCTAATGATTTTTCTCCATTATATTGCAATAGCATGATTCTCTTCTACATTCAAATGCAAGTGTCTTCAAAACTTAGAAGTGTGCTTTACTTACTTTCTTTGATACAGATATCAACGTACATTTTAAACTTCAGAGCCAAAGCTACATTAGCTGAAAGATGTTACACTGGTTTTATGGTTAGTCCACTATAATAAGGACAATTGTGGTATTTGCAACCTGAATTACAGCATGGAACATAGTTTAAGAACAGATTTTTTTCAAGCAGCAGATCCTTTTTAATTTCTTATAACAATATGTCCTAGTCTCCTTACATAAAGTTTAATCATAGTCTGGCCACAGAAATATTACATGGTGTTCTATTCACAGTCACTCATGTTTGTCATGTTCTGCCATTCAGTGTCACCTGGTAGCAAAGGAAAAATAGAGATGGCTGCAGAATGAAAATGGCTTTATGCAATTTGTATCTTTAGTTGATCTGTTCTTTCTTTTTGCCCATTTATTTTAATGAAGGCAAAAAATATAGCATTCATTTCAGTAATGAAATGAGCTTTCCTCAAAGCCTAAGGAATAAATCCTCAACTTTGCGAAGATGAGTCCCAGAACAGATACATCATGTAAATCAGCCTTCTTTTACCTACAATAATCCAGGATTCAGATGGCTTTCAGCAGAACCTAAAATATAAGTCTAATTAACGGTTTCTTGTTGTTGTTTCTGTGCTCTTTTAAAAGGTGCTGGCTATAAATCCATCAAGTGCCAGTTCATAGTTGGCCAGTTTGAGCTATCCAATATGCATTCCTTTTGGGTTGCTCCATCATGAGTGCTTCTGGGCTGAACAAAAATCAATCTGTATTTTTTGATTATTTACTATATTTATTTATTTACTGTATTTTTTAAAAATCTGCACATTGAGGCCAGGGTCAAATGGCAGGTATTTTTACAAACCCTTGAAAAACCCCAGGACTCCCCCATGATTAAAAAAAACTGGGAGAAAATAGTTGAGGGCACTTTTTTTAACCTCAACAACAAATGTCTCATATGTGTTGTGATTACCGTATATACTCGCGTATAAGCCGAGTTTTTCAGCCCCAAAAAAGGGCTGAAAAAGCCGAACTCGGCTTATATGTGGGTCAATACGGTAGGGGAGGGGAGGGGGGAGGGGGAGGGAGGAGGGAGGAGGGAGGGGGGAACTTACTGCCGCCACCGGGCCCACGCCGCTTCCTGCTTCCAAGAGCGGCCTGGGGCAGCCTCCTGTAGCTGCAGGGAGGCTGCCCTGGCCCTCGCCCGGCCGCCGCTTCTGCCGGCCAAGAGCAGCCTGGGGCGGCCTGGGGCGGCGGCTCCGGCCCTCGCCCGGCCGCCGCTTCTGCCGGCCGAGAGCGGCCTGGGGCGGCCTGGGGCGGCGGCTCCGGCCCTCGCCCGGCCGCGCCGCCGCTTCTGCCGGCCGAGAGCGGCCTGGGGCGGTGGCCCCGGCCCTCGCCCGGCCGCGCTGCCGCTTCTGCCGGCTGAGAGCGGCCTGGGGCGGCCTTCTGCAGCTCCAGGGAGGCTGCCCCGGCCCTCGCCCGGTCGTGCCACCGCCGCCGCCAGGACCGCGCCGCTTGCTCCTGCGCCGGGAGCCCAGATAAGCCTGCGGGGGGGGGAGGGGTTATAAGCCGACCCTCGGCTTATACTCGGGTGCCTAATTTTTCCCCATTTTTGGGGAGAAATTAGGCACCTCGGCTTATACGCGGGTCGGCTTATACATGGGTATATACGGTATGCACCCTGAAACCATGAGAAAGTGTAACAAAATGCGCTAGGAAGAGTCAGTTGACAGGAATTGAGTTTCTCTGGAGACAGCCCATTTGGATTAAATGCCAAATGGAGGAGATGAATGCCGGACATAAAAAACCTGAGATGAGGGCTACGTGACAAATGACCTGATAGGGCATCTTGGGGTATCTCCCACAAGGGGCAGGACTCCTAACTCTGGATTGGGAAGGAGGTTTTTACCTAAGCAGACAAAAGGTTTAAAAGGAGGAATCTTCCTTTGTTCTGGGTTCAAATACTTTGCCCGAATGCTGTGATCTGTGCTGGGACTCGTACTCCTCTGTAAAGGGGCAGTTGAGAGTTTGGGGATGTGCCTTGTATTGTCACTTAGCTATAGGGTTGCCAGGTCCCTCTTCACCATGGGCAAGAAGTTTTTGGGGTGGAGCCTGAGGAGGGTGGGGTTTGGGGAGGGACTTCAATGCCATAAGATCCAAATGCCAAAGCGGCCATTTTCTCCATGGGAAATGAACTCTATTGGCTGGGGATACGTTGTAATAGCAGGAGATCTCCAGCTATTACCTGGAGGTTGGTAACCCTACTTAGCTAGACTTGTGTTCATTTTTCTTTCCTTAGAACCGCATGTGCTAGGCCTGACCGCTTTTTTTTCATGTATGTGCTCTGGTTTAATATTTAGTAATAAAGCTTCTTTCCTGCTTAAGAAAGCAGACAGTGACTCAGATCCTACTCACACGTTGAAGACTGCTCTTACACGCTAAAGACATGCATACATGGGGGAGGGGAAGCTAAAGTAATTGGAAATTCTGCCCTTCGTATTTGCTCAGAGGCAGCATTTCCAAGGTCCCCCAAGGCAGTACTTATGTGATAGGCTGGGTTTTATATTTTCAGGTGGTGGGACTGAAGAGAAACACATTTCTTAAATGCAGGAAGACATGCAATACACACGTGAGAACACAGAGATTCAGGGCAGGTTTGGATCTGAAGAAGTGGACTCTAGTCCACATAAGATTATGCTAGGAAAAAACTTGCCAGCCAGTAGACTCCTGTTTATTTTTCCCTACAATGGAATAGCCAGGCTACCACTCTGGAATTGTACATACCTTGTATATTCCTAATTTTTTAGTTTAGTAAAAAAATAAAAAAAATAAAATAAAAAAGACCTGCTTTTTAATCTATAATTATTTTTAGCCATATTTAAGGTTTGTTCACCTGATATCTTTGCAGTTCTTCCCTCCCACTAAGCATTAGTCCTCATGCTACTACTGAAGGTACAATAAGAAAATATAAATTATGAGAACTGGTTTATTTCGCACATCTGATCTTAACCTAACTGCAATATCTATGAGCTAATATGATGGACTTACCCTGAGAAAAAATAATGGGTACCTTTAATAAACTTTTATTGTTCTCTATTAACTTTCTGGATTTTAAAATATAAAACAAGAAACAATTTGTTGCAGGTCAAACTCCATGACCACTTTTCATTAAGTTGGTCAGCATTTTAACTGAATGAAACGAAGAAGGAAGTGATGAAGTACAGACTCAAGTGTAGTGGATTCTGTGCAGTACCAGGCAGTGTGGTTTTGTGGAAACCTTTTAACATCATTTTTATTTGAATACACTTCTTTTAAATATATTTGTTTGTACAATTGTTTTTACTTAAATGCTTTTCCTTTGCAACACCAGGTTATATAATTTAAAGAAAAGAACAACGTGATGAATATCAAGTAACTAAATTTATAGTGCATTCCTGAGATTTTCGCCGAATCTCCTTAGTAGGCGGTGTGACCTCGCCCCCAGCGTAAGTGTGTTTAAACACGGATTAAGACGCACTTGCGCTGCCATCGAGAGGAGTTCCACTGGTGCCCGAGTGCCGCAGAGCCACGCCTCGCCCCTCCGCCAGTGCAGCCTCTCCGTGGCGCAGGCCATGGTGTAGAATGGCCACCCCAGAGCAGGGGGGAGTTCCAGGGGCGGGGTGGGGGAAGGATTCGGCTTATTATGCTGGCGTCGGGAATGGCAGTGCTGCGCCTGCTTTTTAGCAGGCGCAGCCTTGCTGTTTTCAGTGGGTCTTTTAGCCCCATTGAAAACAAAAGAAGCCTTTTCAAGGCTTTTTTCGTTTTTGTGGCATGCGCAAAACGGCGTAGGAGGAGGCATGGCTGCACCTCTTCCCCACCATCCCCGCACGCCGCCAGCTCAGGAATGGGCTGTTAATGTACTACTGTGGAAGATTTAAAGGAGATTTAAGATACAAACAGTTCTCAAAGGCCACTAATAGTCTAACCCTGCTGTTGCAGCTGCAGCAATGTGCCTGGCTTTGCTTCATCTTCCAAGAACCCTTTCACCATTTACCTGTATGGCACTGCAGGACACCTGTCTCCGACCTCTCATCTCAAATAGCCTACAGCATGGTACATTCAAGGCTCCCTCTTTGGTCTGAATTTTTCTTCCCCCTCTCTACCCATTGTCCCCACCTGCCAAAAAGCAGGCAACAAGTGCTTTGACATGGCACTGTAGGAGAACAAAACCTAATGTAGCAGTGTGGATAACTGATGCTGTTATAATATCATAACTCTATGACAAGGCCCTGGCTTCTGGATACTATACATGTCCAATGGCTACATTAGGACTGACCTGCAAAGTCTGCCCTTAAAATACCTTTTACTATCGACATCAGTAATGAGTTATAAATGACTCTGCAAAAAGCATTTTTAAGTCTCTCTGACAGCGGTTTCTTTGAAAGCAGAACTGCCTCTCCGGGAGAGGCCAAATATCTATGCGTACAAAGTAGGTCCTTCTGCATCCAGATAAATTAGATTGTTTACACAGATAAAGTGCTAGAGAGAAGTGGTGCGGTAATTTGATCACTGTACTTTAAGAGACCTCACAGTGTAATCTAGTGACTATAAAGTGCTTCTGTAGATCAGTGATGTACTTGAGTAACATAATTCCCACCTTCACTTTCATCACAGGAGCAAACATTCTATTATCTTCGGACACGCCTCCTATGTAGAGCTTTTTTGTGAAGACAGGAGCATGGTCATTTTCATCCTGTACTTCAATGATCACCTTGGCAGTATTACCTAAAATAAAAACAATAATTTAGTAAGATTTTGGTACACCATATGCTTTTGACCACGGGCATATAGATGGAAGGAAATTGGTTTACAAAATTAAAATTAGGACCATGTTGCTGATGTCACCACTGTAAGATTTGTCCTGTTGTATCGCTTGCTATTCACAATTCCATTATATTCAATTGGGTGGGGGGTAGGGTTCATCTGATACAGCTGGCTTGTTGGAGGCTGACGTATCGATAAAATGGCATTTTTTAATGTTAGGTGTTCCTGTTGCTACATCTTCTCCACCCCTCCTCCTCCTCCTGTTATTTTCTTAGCCACTTAACAGCTTTGTGTAGTATCAGTGCCTTGTATCTGTCTATGATCACAGTGATAATTCTGGGGTCAGTGCTTTTTTACTGACCCAGCTCATGTTGTAATACTGGAAATGCATTGGTACAGCAGAGACCGATTCATTCTGAGTGCTGCTTTAGCAGCTGTGTGAAGTTTCATAAAACTGGGTTATTAAACACACAAGAAAAAGTTCTTCATTAAAGTGGACAAGGGTAATAAAGACATGGTAGACGTATAGCTGCTGTGGAGAGGTTAAGGATCATCTGTACAATTTGCTTTGCAGGACACAGAACAAAGAAGTTGGTGAGAATAGATGCTGAGAAAGTAATTGCAACATATGAGGGATACTAATTGTCTACATAGACCTGTTTTCATAGGCTTCTTCTAGTATTAGGAACTTTGGAACCATCTGTTATGAGATACCAGGCTTGAAATTAAGGTTACCAACCTCCAGGTGTGGGCTGGAGTTATCCTGGAATTACATCTGATCCCCAGATTACAAAGATTAAAATTTTTAAAGCCTCTGTTAGATAGGATTTCTGCTGAAACCGGTGAAATAAACTGGATTTTCTGTTATTGAACAAAAAATGTCAGATATCATGCCAAGTAGCCAGATTCTGCTTTTTGATAAGCAGGATTGGGGGGGAGGGAGAATGAAAATAAAACCATTGTAGGTTAAACAGTCTTAAAAGGTTGAAGGTTGCATTTTAAAAAGTTTTAAGACTCGAATTACGTTGTCATTGGATTGAAATGCTGTTTTCCTCTCTCCCCCCCGCCCCCCGGTAATACTGGACAATGACCGTAATAAAGTTGGGATGATGATGATTAACCAAGCCTCTATCCTGGTAATGAGAAGCCATCCTGAAATTGTGTTTGTCTTGTGAGAGACGCATGCTCTGCCTGCTCTCTCTTGCCATATACTTTAAATTGCATTGCTCTAACATATTCTTCCCCAACAAAGAAATCTTTGCCTGCCCAAGACTGCCCCCCCCCAGTTTTGTGAGAGGGAAAGTCCTGTTCCAGGCACAAATTACACACCTCAAACCTCTTGGATTTCTGCCTGGGTCTCTCTGCCTTGGATTTTGGTGGCAAGCACCAGAATGGGGGCCCAGCTGGGTGTAAAACCTAAGCCTGCAGCTTACGGTTGCCAGGTCCCTCTTTGCAACCGGCGGGAGGTTTTTGGGGTGGAGCCTGAAGAGGGTGGGGTTTGGGAAGGGGAGGGACTTCAATGCCATAGAGTCCAATTGCCAAAGCGGCCATTTTCTCCAGGTGAACTGATCTCTAACGGCTGGAGATCAGTTGTAATAGCAGGAGATCTCCAGCTACTACCTGGTGGTTGGCAACCCTACTGCAGCTCCTTGTTTTCTTCTTTATGTTCAGGCTATCCAAGTGTGATTTGGGGCAGAACTGGAAAGAGGGCTCTGTGGAGAAATGCATTTTATTTTGGGATTTGGGATTGCCAAAATCCCCACATTCAATTAAAAAAAAAATTCTCTCTCCTGGCAGAAGCCAGGCAGGAAGGGGATGTCAGTTGCTTCCAAGTATCACCCAAGTACCAACCATCAACACTAGGGAAATGCTAATGGCCATGAAACGGTCAGCTCACACTTTAGTTGGAAACTGACAGGATACAGACAGTTGGCAGTGAGAGGGACAAGACTGATTCTTCCTCGAAGTTTCAAGAAGAGATTCTTTGACCCACAAGAGGGAAGGGAAATAGAGGGCAAGAATCCTTTATCATGGAAGGAGAGGGTCCATTTTTGGTGGATCTGTTCTGGCTGAATACACCTGAAGGAGCTCTCACACCTGAGGTCCATTTTGATGGCTGCCATTGCTACATGGAGCAGACAAAGATCTAGCTGCTTGGACAATGATTCCAAGGTAAGGGGAGGCTTTTAGGAAAGACAGCTTTTAGGAAAGTATAACTCTAAGTTTAAAAGCCTGCCTTAGAATCAGATCAGCTAGGGCATGTATAAAGTGGAATTATTTCCCTGGGAATGCCCAAATGTGGTAAGGTGTCCCCATGGCAATCAGCCACTGGGTAGCAGAAGACAATAGACAATTCTTTATTACGGTCAATGGCCAGCACAGGTAAAACAGGTAAGGTACCAATTTACATGTCTAAAATACACATCTGAGTAAAACATGCTGGTTCATTTGTTGGTATAGATAAACCATCTGGTGACAAAGGGGAGCACATATAATTAAAACTGTATCTGGGTAGCAGAAGATGCATGCACTAGGAAGAGCTTTGGAATGGCAATGTGGGAAGGAAAGTTGGGAGCACTGGCCCTCTTGGTAGTTAAATTCTAGAATGGCTAGTTGGTGGCAGTGTACCGAAGAAGAGGCAAAAGAGGGAAACCTCTGGGAGAGCACCACATTGCTGTGTGGGGACTCAGGACAATCGCTGGGCCTCTAGATGCCTCAGATGACCAAACAGAGTGGCACTCACAGGTCAGCAGGGCCATACTGCCACAGGCTCCATACACATGGATACATGACTGGAGCACACGTACTCCCTGGCCACACATGGTAATAATACATAATAGCTTTAAGCTTTACCTTCAGCACCTTACTTGGGAACTGCTGCATGCAGTAACATATTCCTTGTCATTTCATTACTTCCTTTTACTCTTGAGTGAATGAATATTTAGTGCAATTAAAGTTTATGTAAGTGTCCTGGACTTGCAAAGCTCATAAATTGCTAATATTGGCAAACTGCTGCAGGAGAAAGATTAATTCAAGTTCAATGTTTGCGGAATAGTGATAATTTGCATAAGGTATCTAAAATAAAACTTAAGGATTCTTGCAATAATGTTTCTGGTTTTGGTTTTTGCAAACACAAACTAACATGGATTTGCAATCCCAATCTCAGAAAACAAGTGGGAAGCTGAGGCAACCCCCACAGCATTCCAGTTGCCATGCGGTCCTAGCAGCTCCATAGCTAACGACTCTTCTGCAAGGGGGAAAATGTTCCTTTTCTCAGCAAAACAAACTCACATCTGCCTTGAATAGAGGCTATTCTTGTCTGCGGTAGGGGGCGGATCACCAGTCTTAGATCCTTCTGAGCTAGAGATCTGCCAGGACCCACGAAGGGCGAGACCAAATAATTCCGTGGGCCTGAAACGGCCCCCGGGCCTGACGTTCCCCACCCCTGCCATAAGGGGTCGCCATAAGTCGGCTGCGACTTGACGGAACTTCACACACACACACACACACACTGTACTAGGAATACCCAAAATGATCAGCTTGAACATTATATTTCTGAGTGGCATTTTATAGAAATAGGTCAGTCTCATTGAAACCACTTCTGACATTAAATAAATGTTTATATTTTACAATAAGAATCAGGTGGTAGTTGGCTTTGGGTGAAATTTGCACATAGTCTCTGCTTCTACTGGGTTCTCTGTGCTTCAGGAGAAAGTAAATAAAGATTTTACTCTGTGGACCTCAACTTTGCTTTCAGTACTTAGTTGCAGGTCATATCCTGAAAGGCCAACTCAGGGTAACAAGAGAATTTTCAACTAAATCAAAGTTTACTTCACTCAGTATAGCACTAAGCAGAGTTGTCTCCATGCCACAAGCCAATTTCTACAGAATGGCTGACCAAATAAATTGATCTCCATTGTGTAGTTCAGTTATCTCTGTTCTAATAGAAGATACCACCAGCCATGCTTAGCAGTGGTGTGGGAAAAACCCAAACAATGGGGGCTGATCTCCGTGACAAGCTGGTACTCATAAAAAGGGGATCATGTCGAGATGCTGCGTGGCAGCTGTACTGATGAGACGCAGTCCAAAACATTCTTTTAAATGTCAAGTAATCCCCTCCACAGAGATGAAAAGTTCTGTTATTTCTGTGTCTTTTAATTTCTGACATTAAAACCCTTACAACCTTTATTCCTCACAGTTATTAAAATACATACATTAATCTCTCTTCCAGTTTAAACTTCACTGACATTTAATTTCATTAACACCTTCATTTCAGCTCATCACTTCATTTTTATATGTGGTAGATATTTAATTGGTTCTGGCACACTGAGAACTCAGCATCTGTGAGTCACTTATTATTTAACCCTTTCCTTTTAACAAAAGTCTAGTGGGTAGCTGATTAGAACAAAAGACAACACATTAAACTAACATGTTCGGTTGTGCCCTCCAATCTGGGATAAGAGATGCTAAAAACCTGTATCAGCCAATCCTAACATGAACATATAAAGATCTTTTATGCATGGCTGTTTCACTCGCTGTCACCCCTCCAAAGACTTCGTGCCTTTGTGTTGATCATGCATGCCGTTTTCGACTGTCAGAGGTCACCTCACTCTCCCCCTGCGTTTCCCCGCATTTTCAAATTGGAGACAAAACAGGTCCCTGAAAACGCGGGCAAAACACGGGGAAACGCAGGGGGAGAGCAAGGTGACCTCTGATGGTTGGAAAGGTGTGTGTGGGGGGGCATAGTGCAAACCCAGAGCTGAGGCTTTTAATGATGAAGCAGTAAAGCGTGCTAAAGCTCTAGCCACTTTAGCAGGAGACACTGTTTGAAGGTTAGTGGTGGCAGCTCCAGAGAGAAGGAAGGGGGAGCACAGAAAAGTGGGGGAGCTTGGCTGGCAGAGAATCCAAGAATGCTGAGGCGGGTGGGGGAGTTCCCTTTCCCACATGAGCATGAATGAAGCTTGTGAGAGCTGTTATTTCACATGTGTCGTGATTCTCAAAATGAAAGCTTTTTGCTTTTCAATATAAAAACTCTGTTAGGGTACTTTTACATATACATATGGGGTTCTTTTATATATATTCATATATACCTTTTTCTGTGTGCAATAATAAATATTTAATATTTATGTAAGATTCAAAGCATTTTTAATTAATCTAATCTCAGTATTTGCTAAAACAGCCCTGTATACAATATAGGGCAGGATTATCATCCCATGGTTGCAGTGAAGCAGAGACTGAGAGCTAATACAGTAGTTTGCCTAAGGCTAGATCTTCACATCTGAGATAGGATTTCAGTCAGGGACTTTCCAGCACTGCACCAAACCTCAATTTACTGAAATGCATTCATTTCCTTTCCCATTGCAAAATACAACAGTTAAAAAGGTGTGGTGCTTCCAGAACAGTGATGTCTTGAGCAAAGAACAAATTATGCCATGTATTCTGATAGGATGTAAAAGTATCAATTTTACCCTTTAATGCTTTAATCAGTTTGGGATACTTATTCAATATATCAAATTCTGAATAGGCCTCCATTTTGAGGTTTAAAAATCTGCAAAATGGTGCCACATACAAGCACAGGGCCCTTTTCAACAAACCTGGTGGAACCAACCCTCAGACTAGCAGAAAATGAATGGGGGAAAAACTGAACAGGATTTGTGGGGGGGTCTCTGCTGCCATTTTGAGGGTTGCTTAGCAACCTCACAAATATTTTTATAGGCAGCCATAGGTATCATCAGGAGAAACAGAACACGGGTGGTGAGGAAAGCGATAAGAGGAAGAGATGGCAGTGGGTTAGGGTTGCCAACCTCCAGGTAGTAAGAACAGCACTATGGCTCCTTCAATATCTCAATTTACTGTGAAAAATATATATGAAATAAAAATATTTTTACAAAGGTGTCCAAGAATAATATATTCCTGACAATTCCATTAACAAAAACAGATAAGATCGTGAAGGCTGATCAACATAAACCAAATTTTACAGGTTACATCACCTACAATATAATTATACAGGTTATTTCACCAATAACTTTCAAAGGATGAGAACAATGTTTTCCACAGCAATCAACAGTAATTTTTCAAAAGATGAGAACGATGTTCTTCCACAGCAAACAACAAGACGACACCTCTAGATTGGTGACCGTTTCGCTTGAAAATAGCTTCTTCAGTTGTATGTTATAGGGCATATTTGCCTCTGTAAATAATGTATGATACACATTTAATACGAAATATTCCTAATATTAAAAAATTATAACTTTTATTTTTAAAATATTTTTATTAAAATAAATTTAATATTCCACGCCCCCCGCGTGCCTTCAGGGGAGTCCCCCTCCCGGCTGGGAGGCACAGATCTATTTAGAGGAGTCCCCTGAAGGCGCGGGGGGGCTTGGAATAGATCTATTTAAAGGGCCCCCTGCGTGCCTTCAGGGGAGTCCCCTGAAGGCGCGTGGGGGGGCTTGGAATAGATTTGTGCCTCCCGGCTGGGAGGCACAAATCTATTTAAAGGGCCCCCCGCACGCCTTCATGGAAGCCCCGTGAAGGCGTGGGGGGGAACCCCGAATCTGCCGAATTTATTTGCCGAACCCCCAAAGTCGGCGAATTTGGCTCCCCCGTTTCCCGCCTTTTTTGAGTTCAGTTCATCCAGAACCGAAAAACAGCCGAATCGGGGGAAATTCAGCTGTTTTTCGGTTCGGGACGAACCAAATCAACAGCCCTAGCTCCTGCTGTCACTTGGTTTCACAAGAACCAATTGTAGATATATCAAAATACAAATTACTTATTAAGAGTAACTTATTAAGAGTAACTTATTAAGTTTAACCTTTTGGGGAGTGTTAGAGTTTCACCATATCTCCCGTGTCATCTGTGGAAAAACAGAGTATTTAGCTATGTAATGTCTTTTGACATTTCTATACCATTTTTTTTTTGGCCCTCTGAGGCAAGCATGTTCTCAATAAACTCCAATTTGCCCTGCTTATGCACATGAGAATACAACCAGGCATGAAACAAACATTTTTGTCTGAGTCATTAACATCTTCTTGGTAGCACAAGAATCTGTACTTGACCTGAAGTGCTGCAGAAATGTTTACTGAGTTGCATTGACATTCGTAGGACACTCTCAAGTACCTTTGGGACACTTGACCCTCCCACCGTGGGATTTGCAACAGAAACAGAAGAGCAGCTGTTCTATTCCAAACTGACTTAAGAGCAGACGGTTGTCTCCATTACAAAGGGCACTTTAATCAAACTATGGGCAAGCAGGATAATTGGACGGGCATCAGTAATAATTTATTTAGCTCTGTCCTTAATGATCTGCCAGGATGACTTTATACAGTGGCGGGTGAAATAAACCCCTCTCCCACTTAGCTAAATTTTTGCTGTTAAAAACCTTGCTTGACCTGCTATGATTACGACTCTTTAATGACAATCTTAATTAAGGCTGTAAGTGGATTACAAAATTTTTAGCTGATTAATCACTTGCTTTTTAGCCAATGAATTGTGCTTAATCTATTAGACCACCAAACTTCACTGCAAGTTCCTTTCTGACATATTGAAGGATGCATAAGATAATTACAATTTAATAAAGGAAAGCTATAACTTGTAAGACAAGGCATCGTTAATAACTTGTTTTCTACTGATGATGTAGTAGGCCAAACTATGGGCCAGAATCTCCTCCCTGCATCTCCCAGTAATGTTTAATTAAAGGGGAGACATGATGTGAAGTTACTGCAGTACCAGTGCCACCCTAAACCCGCTGACTTCAATGGTGTACATTTATGTGGGGTGGCACTGTAAATGTTTCACTGTCTCACCCTACAAGCACCTGCCACCTGAATTTGGCTCAGTGATATGTGTGTGTGTGTAAAGTGCTGTCAAGTCACAGCCGACTTATGGCGACCCCTTTTGGGGGGGTTTTCAGGGCAAGAGACTAACAGAGGTGGTTTGCCAGTGCATTCCTCTGCACAGCAACCCTGGCATTCCTTGGTGGTCTCCCATCCAAATACTAACCAGGGCTGACCCTGCTTAGCTTCTGAGATCTGATGAGATCAGGCTAGCCTGGGCCATCCAGGTCAGGGCTACAGTGATATACAAGAAGCAAAAAGAACAGCAAAAAAACCCTTTGTGGATTAACTGATCAATTAATATGATGAAAACTTGCAATTTTAAATCAGTATCCAGATTTTCTGGATGGCTCATCTTTCAGAACAAAAGTAGCAAGTACACAGGACTTATGACATATGCATGAATTAGATGAATGTAAATTGGTGGCCAGTGATGAATCATAGGAAGTGTGTGTGGGGGAAATAAACAATTGGGAAATTCCCTCCATAGCAAAATGGTCAACACTGCTAAATTCTGGAGCTAGAGGACTCACTCCCTGTTCATTTCATCCTTAGTTGTAATACAATTGCACTAAAGGCTGAGGTTCAAGATGTGGTGAAGAGGAAATTACTACTAACCTACCCTGAATATTACACTGCAGGATTGTATTTACCTCTTCTTCTCCATGCTATATGGGAGAGTTTGGGGATATGGTAGAAACTGATATGCTTACAACCCTAATTAATAGTCCCCAATCCCAGGATATTATAAACTGCTTTGCAGCTTTAAAGTTGTTGGTGCAGGTGCACCTAAGATCACAGGAAGAACATTTCTTCTAGGACTCTATTAAGATCTGAAGCAGTCAGAGCCTTCAACATCTGTTTCATCCTGGACTGGAGGTTAGGGGGTTGGCATGGGGGATGTGTTCCTCATGTTTCCCATTCCATGACCCTAATTTCCCTTTCCAGGATAATAAAAACTGTTAGAGCATGCCAGTTTCTTCTCCCTTCACTATTTTCCTTTAAAAAAAGAAAAGGGGTACATCCGCACTAAGCAGCTTCCCTCTTAAACAGTGCTAAAACCAGCTTTAAACCATGGCTTTAAATCTCACTTCAACTAGAAACCTTGGATACTGTCAACCATGACTAAGATTGGTATAGATAGAGGAAAGGCAGACAGAATTTGTGCAGGAGGCTATGGAGGGGAAGTACACTAGGGACAGGAAGTATACCATGGTTAAGGAATTAGCAGTACAATCCTAAACAGAGTTACACTCTTTTAATCCCACTGACTTCAATGTACACATATATTTCAAGGGAGGGAGGGAATCTCCCTCTCCTCAGCAGAATTATCTGGCTAGAGTGCCTGCTGTGATAAGAGTAGACTCCTAAACCAGAAAGCAGCCCAAGTACAAAAACCCAGGTTCATATTTGTGTACCCATTTTTTATCCAGCTGCTAGTTTTTTCTGTGTCTGTGAAAAGCAGTGGCTAGAGGGGCCAAAGGAAGGAAGGAAAGAAACACCTTTCTTCCTTCGGCCCTCCCTCTCTCTGCAGCCTATTCCAACTGCCTGGTGGCTCCATGGTGCTATGAGAGGAAAGACCCACTGCTCTGTATGCATGCCTAGAGAAGGATAGAAAAGTGGGGCATTTTGCTGGATAATTAAAGGGTAAAAGGGTAAAGGTAGTCCCCTGTTCAAGCATCGGGTCATTACTGACCCATAGGGTGTCGTCACATCCCAATGTTTACTAGGCAGACTATGTTTAACGGGTGGTTTGCCATTGCCTTCCCCAGTCATCTAAACTTTACTCCCAGCAAGCTGGGTACTCATCTTACCGACCTCAGAAGGATGGAAGGCTGAGTCAACCTTGAGCCGGCTACCTGAAACCGACTTCCGTTGGGATCAAACTCGGGTTGTGAGCAGAGCTTTTGACTGCAGTGCTGCAGCTTAACACTCTGGGCCACAGGGCTCTCTAATTAATGGGTAGAGGGCAGGGATTAAAAACTTGCTTGTAATAATGCAACTGAGTACTGCAGTTTCTTAGTGGGGAAAACACATAGCTCTCGAGTTTTTAAACGGCAGTTTTCTAGTTGAAAAAATGCTAGTCACCGCATCTGATCTCAAGAAGCAACACAGCTTCTTTGATACACCTATTCATTTAAGGAGAACTACCAGTAAGCCTGTTTAAAATATGTGAATAAATAAATATGAACAAAACTGAAACATTATAACACCACAAAGCAACTAAAGGGCAATAAAGAAAGGTGTCTAATTTCACCATAAAGGGATGAAAATTGCAAACTGCTTATCTACCTGAGAAATACTTATCATTTTTGTCGATGTGCTCTTGGCCATGGCAATTGCTATCTGAGGTGATAAAACAGAATTTCAGATATAACCTCCCTGTGAACAACCTATAGCTATAAACAACCTTCTAGACAACGGCTGACAAGAGAAAAAAAGAAGATAATCAAAAGTAATGTTAACCTCAGACGAAGCTTCCACGAGACATCATCTGCCAAATGGCAACACCTTTGTCTTCGGGGACTTATTTTTCAGCCATCTATTTGTATCCATGACCATTTTAGATTGACACTGGAATAGCCTGGAGGCTCCTTCCATTGAAGCAGTGCCGGGGACTGCTAAAGTTGGGTGTCATATGTAACAGAGTGATAATTCAAGATAAGATAACAAAATGTGACAACTACTGTCAGCAGTTGTACACTAAGCAACCATCAAATGTAATACCTGAGGGGTCAAGAGAAATGAGTTGGAAAATAAACAGCTACCTTTATTCTTGTGGCTTCAATATAGGGAAAATATGCAACAAAACCAAGCCTAGCAGTAGAGTGCAGGAGAACACTGTAATCCACTGGAATTAGTCAACAATAACAAAAGACAGGGGAGACCCTATTAGTGGAAAGAGATTAAATCAGGATTTAAAAAAACAAAACTGACTCGCTAACAGTGACATCCTAAGTAGAGTTGAGTCTTCTAAGTCCACTGAAGTAGAACGCCATACCTCTGTTTAGGATTACACTATAAATTATTTAAAGGACTGGCTTCCTCCGTGTAGGCCTGCATATCACTTGAGATCTGCAATGAAACTCTGCTATGTGTGTTTCTCACTGAGAGGAGGATCAGCATGAGGAACAGAACCTTATCTGCTATGGCACCTCAACTCTCTTCCCTGGTCAGTTCGTCTGGCACCAGGCTTGCTGAGTTTTAGCCATCAGAGGACTATGCTTCTCTTTTTCCATGCCTTTTGTTAGTTGTTACTGGATCCATCCATTGCGGTGTAGTGGTTAAGAGCGGTGGACTCTAGTCTGGAGAACCAGGTTCGATTCTCTGCTCCTCCACATGAAGTCTTGCTGGGTGACTATGGGCCAGTCACAGTTCTCTCAGAATTCTCTCAGCCCGCGTGGAGGCAGGCAATGGCAAACCACCTCCAAACATCTCTTGCCTTGAAAACTGTATGGGGCCATATGGGGTCGCCATGGGGTTACGGCGCACACATGCACACACACACACACACACAGTGGATCCATCTTCCCTTTTAGAGTTGGTAGACTTTCTGTCACTCTTTTGATTTTATAATTCCTGTTGGCAACAGTTACAAATAACTATTTGAATCAGCTTGGTTCCTCAGTTTTCAGTGTGGGTGTGTTATCTTGTTCTAATCTTCTGGTTTTTCATCAGAAGGAAGGAGTTCCTCCCGCCAGGTTATGGAAAAAAGTTTTTTAAATTACTGTAAACTGTAACTTGTATGCAAATTTAAGCAGGCCCTCTTTTGGCAGCGCATAGTAGACCAAAAAAAAAAAAAACCCAAACAATCACAACCACAACAATTAGTCTTCCTTTCAGGAAAATAGGTGTTTTTTGAAATGTGGTTTTGTTTATTTTTTCTTACTGTGCTTCTAACTTGTGGACTTTTTTTTGGTAAGGCACCAGAATTAAAAACAAATAATGTGCTAGGTTCTGTGGCAGGTTTTTATATGCCGACTTTTCCTGCCATTTAAGGGAGACTCAAACCGGCTTACAATCGCCTTCTCTTCCCCTCCCCACAACAGACACCCTGTGAGGTGGGTGGGGCTGAGAGAGTGTGACTAGCCCAAAGTCACCCAGCTGGCTTCATGTGTAGGAGTGGGGAAACAAATCCAGTTCACCAGATTAGCCTCCGCCGCTCATGTGGAGGAGTGGGGAATCAAACCTGGTTCCCCAGGTCAGACTCCACCGAAATGGGGCATCACACCCATTTCGCCTTTACCTCTTTATTCACATTAGAACTTCTACATTTTTATTTCAACCATGCTTTGACTTCTTAAACTTTTCCACACCACTCTGCAGTTCTTCCTTGCCCATCAGAAGACTACTGCTGCTCATGAGCGAGTGGGAGCTTTTCTCAAATTAACATCTATATCGTCTAGAGCACACCTTATTATAGGTTTGATGTATGACTCTCCCCTTCGATCATCTCATCATATTAAGACAAGGTGTGGGGGACAGAAGTATTACTGTCTGCACTGCTACAGCAAAAACAGATTTAAAGTGCCAATTTCCCCCATTATTTGAAAGTGAACTTTTGAACCCTCTTCTTCAATGTAATTATTTTGATTTGTGTTTTCTGCCTCATTCTTTTTATTCACTAATTCAACCGTTCAGCAGGGTAATACGTTTGTGGACAACTTCCATAGGAGTGATAGATTTTAAGATTATTTTTCCCATCACTGCCTGTAGATGAATCATAACTGTGCCAATATTTGTCTTCCTATCTTGTCTGGAAGCTGCTTAAAATGTAGGCACATCCATCATAGAAGAAGCTGCTTATATTTGATAAGATGATAAGGAGGACCCACTTCTGTCATACATTTTTGATGGTTCTCATAAGACATGTTAAGAATAGACTGTGGATCCTCCCATGACAAGCTACCGTATTTTTCGCTCCATAGGACGCACCTTTCCATAAGACGCACCTAGTTTTTAGCTAAGTAAATAATACTGTAAAATAATTAAAAGTATGTTTTAGAACTTAACCCCCCTTGCCTTAACATTAAAAACAAACAAACAAACAAAAAACACCTACCACCTGTGGCATTGAAGCATGATAGCTTGTTAGCCACTATGATATTTCAGGGATACTCAAAGAAACAGAAACAATGCCTACCCCCCCCCCCCCAAAAAAAGTAGCAACTGCATGATGAGTAATATTTTCTGATAATGGTAATTATAATAAAAAATGCACTCACTAGCATCAATCTTAGGGATCATTTCTGGCACACTGCCTATAGAAATGAGAAACGTTACAAGGATATGCCCAGAAGCAAAAACTTAAAATGAAATCCATAACATTCAAGTTGTCTCCATTGCAAAATTTATTTTAATTGCCCAGCAATTCATTATTACTTGGATGGCTGGCTAGCCAAGCGTTTTGATGTTCTCATAAGACGGGTTGCTGTGACTCCTAATGTTTTGGTTCAAGGTTATAATGATTTAGAGACAAATAGAAAGAATGGTTTAATTCAAGCAACTGCTTATGATACATGCTATGCCTCATTATTCCTTTCAACTTCCCGCTCTATGCATATTCAACTTGTGCGACATCTTATGATGGTGCAGAGATATCTTTTGGGGCAGAGATATCTTTTGTTGTTATGTTGGTACAATGTCTTTAGAAGGGAGTGTTGGTCCATATTGGGAACTATTCCTTTTTACAATAATAAATATGCAACAGTCCCTAGATTCTATTACCATTCAGTGCAGCATAATATTACCATTCAGTGCAGCATAAAATACAAATATGACTTTGTGAATTACTTCAGATAACAACTACATAAAATAGCTGGAAGGAAACGGGGGAAAAGGAGGTTTTTTTTTTCTTTGATGGAGAAAATAATATCCTAAGAAATGTAAACATGGGTTCTCTCCCTCTTGTCTTTAGTAACAATAGATTAAATCCATCTAATCCAATTAAATCAGAACACTAGCCCCTTATTCTGTTTTCTTAGCTCATTGAGTTTAGTTAATTGGGATAAAGCAAACAGATCTTAATTAATTAAATTACCATAAATTTTACTCAGTTAAGGTGGACAGTTAATATGTGACATGTAATTCATTTAATTTCATGAACATTTAATTATGATGATTGATAAGTTCAAAAAACTATCATGCCTCACCGATGGCATGCCAGGAGATATTCTTTCATGAAGTATTCAAATAGAACATATTATTATATGATTGCAGTAAAGATTCTGAATTTAACCGCAAGTTACACTTTTCTGGTGTTAAGGAATCTTTCAAAAGCTTAATTCTAAAATTTATTCTATGTCCCCAAGGGTAAGTACCGGTATAAGGCATAAGGCAGTACTGCAGAATTTGTGGGACAGTAGTGCCTTTAAATAACAGCAAATTCAATGCTCGAAAACAGAATAAATTAATTTACTTTAGGACAGTATGACATAAACTAGAAAGAGTAACTTTTTTTAAAACCCATAAGCATGATCCAACCCTTCCAAGCGTTGGCTTAGATACAAAGGTAATTGTCTCATACTGTGGAGGATGGTCATCTTAGGGGAAGATGTGAGCTACTTATTTCTAGGGTAATAGAGGCAGTAGGGAAAGAGTTTCAAAATATTGCAGAATCACCAGGAACCCGAAGGCACACCCAGAACACTCTGAGACTCTGAGACTGTTACAGACTTGGATTATTCAGCAACACAGCTTCTACCTCAAACTCTACAGCCAGAATGCCTGAAGGCTGCCAGATTCAAGTCCAGTAGCACCTTACAGAGCAATCCTGAAGAGGGGGTAGTTGGAGGGCGCCTGGGGACAGTGCCCCACGCTGCCTCCTGAGCGGGTTTCAGGGCTGAAAATACAAGTAAAAAAAGTAATTTCTTAAAAATCCTGTGAATCTCCTTCATAGAGTTTCACAGGGCTACACCTGCCTTTTTTCTGGTGCAAATTCATGCTGGCTAAAGGGGGTGTTCCTGGAGTGAAAGGGCTTTGGGAGATGACTAAAGTCATCTTCACCCCTGGGAATGCCCTGGGAATGCCCCCTTTGATGCTGGAGAAACACTTCTAGTGATGCTGTGCCCTCTCCCTTGGCTTGCGCTGCTTCCCAACACCAGCGAATCTACCATTGCGGTGGCATATGTGCAAGTGGTACTTATGCTTCTGCAGGGGTCACACCGCTTTGCACACCCCACCCCCCCAGGACTGCACAGTTAGAGACCAACAAATTATCTGATGAAGAGAGCTCTGGCTCTCAAAAAACTTATACCTCCAAATCTTGTTGGCCTCTAAGGAGCTACTAGACTCGGATCTAGATGTTCTACTGCAGACAAGGAAAGTGGCATCCAGTACAAAGAAAGAGGCATTCATCAGTATTTTTAAAAAGTAAGCAGCATGTAGGAGTTAGTTAAGTAATACTAATAAGTGAGTTAGAGCTGTTGCCATTCTTGTATTAGATCTTAATGGTCTTAAGGCTATTTTCATAACATCACAATTAATGCTGTTAGTGTAACTAGCATGCAATAGGATCAAATAATCGGGTAACAAAATGGCAGAGTAACTCTTAAAAGAGCTAAACCAGAATAAAAAAGAAAAGAAAGATGGCTTCTAAGGGGTAGAATTCCAAATACATATGTTTGAAGTCGTCTTACACAGGAATGAAGCTGAGTCTGGCCATTGGTCTTATTAGTTCAGTATTGTTTACTCTGACTGGCAGCATCTCTAGTGTCTCAGACTGAGGCTTTTCACAGCAATTACTACTCAATGCTTTTCACTGGGGATGCTGGGTATTAAACCTGGCACCTTCTGCATACAAAGCAGATGCTCTACCACTGAGCCAATGCCCTTCTCCATATACAAATAAGACACCAGATGAAAGTAACTTACTTTTAGATGGCACAGGCATATTGGACCGAATCACTTGAAGAGAGTCTGCTTGCACGCGAAGCACATAGTTTTTCACAGCTTCATAGTCCAGAGATTTATTTATGTAGATAATACCTGTCCTGTCATTTATGGCAAATACACCTGGAACATACAACACACCATACATTATTAGCCTTTTGAAAATGTTAAGAATGGATATTATGTATTAAAGTCTATACAAATCTATGTAAAACCAGAAGCATTTAGTGTGACTGCTGTTCCTCCTTCCTTCCTTCCTTCCTTCCTTCCTTCCTTCCTTCCTTCCTTCCTTCCTTCCTTCCTTCCTTCCTTCCTTCCTTCCTTCCTTGGTTCGTTCTTTCTTTCTTTCTTTCTTTCTTTCTTTCTTTCTTTCTTTCTTTCTTTCTTTCTTTCTTTCTTTCTTTCTTTCTTTCTTTCCTTCTTTCTTTCCCCCTGTTCTTAGACCGAGGTCTTGAGCAATAAAACCATATAACTTAAACAAGACCCATCTCTAAAAACACTGCCCTTTGTATCTTCTCCGCAGCCTCCAAAAAATGAGCAACAAAATAAGTACGCTGAGGGTCAGAGAGATCCTCTAAGAGGAACTTAACCTTTTGCTCTAAAGTTGCTCAAGAAGATGTGGACCATTTGTTAAAACATGAGATAATCCATTTTAGCCTCTCCCTTCATCTCCAGCAGCAACCTTTCAAAGTGTGTCATTGAGCAAAGCTCTTAGTTCCAGAAATGGGAATTATGATCACTGAGGGAAATTGAAAACATAAACGAACTTATAATTCCTGCCCCAATATCACCTGAGAAATGTTTTTATACGTTTTCTAAGCTGGGCTTTCATGATAAGGGGGCAAACTTTCCAGCCACTGGCTAATGTGAGCATTTACATATTCTTTTCCTTTTTGAGCCTCATCTTGGAACCTGTATATTCCAAAACAGTGCTGGATATGTAGGCCTTATAGGCATGCTTCCAGTGCAAAACTAGATTGGCTTTAGACCAGCTTTTTGTTATGGCCTCAAAAAATCCTGCGAATTGTACTTCAGCGAGGAAACAGAAAATCCTGTGTAACACAATCCTAGACCCTCTCACATAGCTCCAATGTTCCCTGCGGAAGCGACAAAGAATCCTAAATACCAGGGCAGCGACAACGGCAGATGCTTGTCAGATTCTGCAGCAGAAAACACAATGACACTTAAGAAACCATCATAAAAAGATGGCATAGGTTCAGACTCTTGGAAATACAGGTGTGAAATGTACTTTCTTCCATCAAAAACATTTATCTCCCACTGTCCCCTAAAAAAAAAAAAAAAGCACACTTTACTCATATACGGGAGCATCTGGGACAGGATTACGTACCGTCTTCATTTCCTGAAACAATGGAATAGACAATTGTTTGATTCAAGGCAGCAGCAGTTATAGCAGCCACCTGAGTTCCTTTTGGTGCACCTTCGCTCACAGGAGGGGGCCTGCAAGATTGGAGAAAACACATTGCTCTTTCTTAGAGTCACGTTCTGTATACTCTGCTGATTTACTAAATATATATACAGGAATTTCTTCTTATCTATGTTGCTGAAGGAGAAAGAAAGCTACATGTAATTCCAACACTTGGCTAGCAATTGGAAAAAAAAGAATAAAAAAATTGAGCACCCAATTCAAAGCACCAATAGTCCCATTCAAACCGTTTTGCCCAATTACTGCCAAAATTTGCTGCTTCCTGGTTGGTCTGATCTGATTGTGTGGGAAAGGACCTTTAAAGCCTTTGAAGTCTTACACGGCCTGGGACCTTCGTATCTGCGGGACCGCCTCTCCTGGTATACCCCCCCCCCGAAGATCTTTACGATCATCAGATAACAACTTACTGGTGGTCCCTGGCCCTTAGAGTGTGCGGCTGTCCTTGACGAGAGCCAAGACCTTTTTGGCCCTGGCACCGGCCTGGTGGAATGCTCTGTCTGGTAACATCAGGGCCATGCGGGACCTTAAAGAGTTCCGCAGGGCCTGCAAGACAGAGCTTTTCTGCCAGGCCTACAGTTGAGGACAGCTGTGGGTATCATCATCTGCTGGCCTCCCTATCCCCCCTTGTTCTCTCATTATTGGGGAGGGGGGCTAACCCACACCATCCCTGGCTGCCGAAGAGTCTGGAATGAGCTGATAGTCTCTGTTCATAAAGGATTTTCTTGAACCTTCCCTCCAGTTCTGCAGAGGGTGAGGTATTACTTCTGGCTAGTGTAAACGCCCTCCTGGCCTTATTAGATTCCAAACACATGTAGTCAACACTCAAATATGCATACACATAGCTGAATACAAAGTGCAAAATCAGACCCATGCTCAGCTCTAGCTATAGTACTCCTGTCACTATTCCTCACTTCACTGTGAGCTGCCATTTCCACTGGGATGATCCACAGTACATTCTAATAGTCAGTGACCCCATTGCTATCACTGGGACATAAACAGGACCGAAAACTCTTTCTACCTGGCCCCTAGCACTGGAAAAGAAGGAAACTGCTTCAAAACCTCATGAATACTTATGGAATATGTTTGCATCTCTGTGTCCTTACTAGTACTACAGCTGAAGTTCTAAAAGTGGAATATCACATTAATGATAACAGCTACGCACTAAATGAGAACATAAAGTATTTGTTACTAGCAAAAGGCTTTTTGGAGATTTATAATTGTTTAATTTACTGTCATAGAGTGAGGGTCTGTCTGTATTCAAGCAGCTGGGCAGGAGTGCAATACCAGCTTGGTTGCACGGTTTGACACAAGCCACAACCATGTGCCAGAGTCAAGAGTTAAGGCTGTTATCAAACATTCGGGTACTAAAATAACAATTGATAGAATCAGTTTCACTGAAATCTAAAACATTAAAATGATTACAACACAAAAGTCTTCTAAAAAAACTTTCAGGTTAAATTAGTTCTGCAAAAACATGTTCTCCTCTATACATTGCCTCACTATGTAGATTTATTGATCCACATTTTGTTTAGAATAGTACATGATGCATGCTGAAATGCTTTTTAAGTAGGAAGGTATAAACTGCAGCTTGCGTTTTTTAATGAACTACAGACAAGACTCCTTTCATACCTGCACTTCTTAAAAAAACAAGATCTTTGAAAAATGCAAAAATCTTAGTTTAAAAAACACTTTTCTTTTGATCCTAGCCTGCTTTGGACACTTCCTTTTTGACATTGCTGAAGTCTATGGATTAAGAAATCAATATCAATTAGGAAGCTGCTTTTGCGTTCAATACAGGAGAATTTGAAGGAAGTGGGTAGAGAAGCACCCAAATTCATGTTCTTTCTAACCTTCTAGTAATTGTGCCTTATTGATCACGCTTCCTTGAGTTAACTAATGCAATCGGGTTCAAAGAACAATGCATCAGTCTATTGGAAACATATGGTTGGTCCCTTAAGAAACGTTTTGTCGAAATACACGTTCGTAAATTGGTAAAAGGCATAAAAGGCAGCAGCTAATTGTGCTTTGTCCTATATAAAAAGCTCAGGCACCTTTCCTTTTTCTGAAAGCAAACAGTTCTACTTCTCTTTAGGACAGTTTCTCAAACGAACTTGGTCTTCCCCCGTGAATCCATCTTGGTGTCCATGATAACAGCAGTAATGTGCTCAACAGGTCTGGAGAGTCTAATGCACAGTTGCACGTAGCCTATTAGTGCATATGAGGATCTGTGGAGGAAGATTCTAATGCAATGCTGGAATTAGAACTTTGCAATATCACATTTCTGAACCTCTCCTCAAGTCATACACAGGTAAATCACTAGAAAAAAGCAACTGGACTTGGTGAGATTTTCTTTCCCTCAAATCATCCATTGGTATGTTCCACCGTTCTTTTTCACCAATCTTATATATATACGTTTCTTTTATTGCTTCTGGGGAAAATATATCCAAAGGTTTTCTCTAGCAGAGCTAAAAGTAGTTGGGCGTGGGTCAGATTTTCAGAGGGAAACTGGGACATGGAAGAAGCATTAAATAGCACATCTCTTCTCATGCCAGCCTTCTCCTTTAAACTGCAGCTCCAGTGACTTCATTGTGTATAATTTTTAAATACTGGATTAAGAATAATTAAATATAAATATAATATATAGTTTCCAGGGGTCCCTGTAAAGGGGCACTCAATCCAACTGAGCTGGTGGTGGTGGTGGGGAAATCTCCTTCTTCTTCAAGATTCTATTTTTCCTGTAAACTTCATGCACTGACTGAGGGCCAAACTATGCCATCCTGGGGGCGCCCTGTGGATCCTGATGCCATTTTACGACTGGAATTCCCTCGCTTAAATGATGCCACAGTGGCTTGATCTGGCTTGCAACCATAACTTGGGGGGTAGAGACGCTCCTGTCTCCTCCCTGTGCAATTTTCAAGAGCCCAGATGAGGATCACGCGAAGTGATGGTATCGCTTTACTCTGCTCTGGTCAGACTTCACCTAGAGTATTGCGTTCAGTTTTGGGCACCACAATTTAAGAAGGATGTAGACAAGCTGGAACGTGTCCAGAGGAGGGCAACAAACATGGTGAGGGGTCTGAAGACCAAGTCCTATGAGGAAATGTTGAAGGAGTTGGTATGTTTAGCCTGAAGAGGAGAAGACTGAGAGGTGATATGATAATCATCTTCAAGTACTTGAAGGGCTGTCATATGGAGGATGGTGACGAGTTGTTTTCTGTTGCCCCAGAAGTTCAGACCAGAACCAACAGGTTGAAATTAAATCAAAAGAGTTTCTATCTAGACATTAGGAAGAATTTTCTAATGGTTAGAGCAGTCCCTCGGTGGAACAGGCTTCCTTGGGAGGTGGTAAACTCTTCTTCCCTGGAGGTTTTTAAGCAGCAGCTGTATGGCCATCTGTCAGAAATGCTGATTCTATGACCTTAGGCAGATCATGAGAGGGAGGACATCTTGGTCATCTTCTGGGCATGGAGTAAGGGTCACTAGGGGTGTGGAGGGGAGGTAGTTGTGAATTTCCTGCATTGTTCAGGGGGTTGGACTAGATGACCCTGGTGGTCCCTTCCAACTCTATGATTTTATGATTCTGTTCTATGATTCTTTGCATCTCTGGGTGCCTGTGTGTGCCATTCAATTTCTGGAAAGCACCTGCAACTATAAAACAGCTGCCAAGATGTACGATTTTCAAAAGCCCAACACAAACATTTTAATTTTTTTAAAAAAAATTACAAACCCAATTTAAATTGTTTTACTTCCCATGCAATGTTATTTGCAAAGTATGCTCAGTAGGATTGTGTGTCTTTTGCTATACCTCCCCCTCACACTTTTCATATTGGTTCAGGAAGTTTTGACCTTTTCAGTGATATTTACCTCTAAAGAAGATGACAGGGGAGTTTAGGAATTATTATAATGAACCACTGACATGGCCTATTATCCTTAACAATAAATGTCAAACTTCACTTGAATAGACTTAATGTTATCAGGTGCATGGCACCTGCTTAATCCTAGCAATGATTTCGAAAGAAAGTTAAAAGTTGTATCAATTCTGAATGTATTTTTCAGATTCAAAGAATGGAAATATATATATATTCACTTCATTAAATAATTCTTCAGTGCTGCTTCATAACTGCAATGAGGAATCAAATATGGAACACTGAAGCATAGTGAAAAAGTAGGACATATCCCTAAATAAAATAAAATTGACGGATTAAGTATTACCAAATAAATGTAATATATAATGTAATGGTTTTAAATTATTTTGTTAGGGGACATTTTGCCATTAAGAACTTTATTCAAGAATCCTTTCCTTTCTGTTCATAATGGTAAGAGCTGGATGAGCTTTTGCCTTTTTTGTGAAGGTGAGAAGAAAGGCTTTCTGTAGTAGTTGATGCAGAATCTTGCTATGCCTTATGTCTTTTGTATTAAATTCCCTTTGGGGAGGTGTCCTAAGATTTGACTTTGAAAAAGGAGGAAAAAGCCTCATCTGGAATCCTCTGAGGAAGAATACTCTGATTTGTTGTGCCACTTTTGAGCGTCTCTGAAGAGGAAGAGCTATGAGTTTTCTTTGTGAAAATGAGAGTAAAAGGGATTCTTATTTATCTCTTAGTACATTTTAACCCCATGCTTCCTTCAAGGAGGGCATATTTGGTTCTTTTCACCTCCACTTAATCCTCACAACAGTTCTGTGAGGTAGGCTATGGTGAGAGAGAATGACTGGCCTAAGGTCATCCTGTGAGTTTCATGGTAAGAGAGGATTTGACTCAGGATCCCAGGTTGGGCAGCCCATTCCTGAAGGGGGGAGTAAAAGCGTGGCAGCTGGGAGCGGCACAGCCACACTGGCTCCACAGAGGCTGGCAAATAGGAAAATAAAACAGGAAAATGCCCTCATAGTACAAAGCGAGGTTACACCAAAAAAGGTGGCACAGTAACGCAGCACTAAAAATATTCCCTTTTCTTAGGTCTCTGACAGTGGAGTCCACTTCAGTGGACTTAAAGTCTGTAACTCTGTAGGTTAATAATTTAAGACATGGGTCAGAGATTCATAGTTATGGAGATGCTTAAAAAACATGTTTGTGTCATATTCTCAATAAACTCAAATATAACACAGTTCATCAGTTAATGAACAAAACCACTTTATTAAATCATCCTATTATTCATATTCACCCTGCCTCCATCCATTGAATATTGTGTAAGCTATCGTCTTGTTTAGCTGTACTACATATTATCTCAATATTCCTGATGAGATACCAGACATGCAAGTAAATGAAACTGTCTGAATGGGATAAGCAATAAACAACCATAGGGAACTTTCATACAATGTTCATGGAAACTGGTATAATAACTATATCCATTTTATTTCTTACATTCCATTTTATTTCTTACATTCATGCCAATATCCTACTAAGATACCCAGAAGTCTTTTCCAATAATACTGTACTGCCAGGGGTTGTGGCTTGTAAATGTCTGCCTAATGCAGTTATCTTATTTATGAACTCAGATGAAGACCTGGTGCTCCAATACAAGCAGCAATTAAAAATTTGTGGTATGCCCCCATCCCATGCACCTGAGGAATTCCTTGTTATTGAAAAGAATACAGAACGTGCTTGTTTATGTTGATCTCTGGTATGCAACACAACATTGCAAAAGCTATAGAACAGTAGTGTATTGGTACACAGTGTTTTGAGAAATAAATTTAATAACTTAAGGTTGCTGTGAGTCTTAAGTACACATCTAAAGAGACGGTTGCCCACTGCATTTCTACATGATTTATGGCCCTGCCTTTTCTTCCATCCAATCAGTCTCTACTGGGCTAGGTAATTCTGCTGAATCTCTGCCAATGTGATGTTGAATTGGGACCAGGGGGTTCTTGAAATCCAGCTTGGGCCATGAAGCTCACTGGATAACTGAGGGTCAATAATCTCTACCAACCATACCCACTTCACTGGGTTGTTGTAAGGAGAAAGTGGAACAACCCAGTCCAGCTGTCCAGCTTGGTGGTCCTCAGAACAAATGTAGGATATAAATACCTTCCAATTTGAGCCAGGGGAAATTAACACGTCTGGTTGGATCATTCAAGTTCCCAGTGCACAGACATTGATCTGTTCTCAGAGGATGTGTTCCCAAACTGCCACTCCCTTTCCAACTAGAGCCAGGGGAAATTTGCCAATCACTAAGAAGTACCAGGACAAGAAAAACACAAAACTGAACAGTAGTAGATTGGATGGCTGCAAAAGGCTTCAAAGAAGGAGTGAATATTATGTGATAGGCTTCCTTTATGGCGGACAGTATTTTAGCGACACAGAAAAGAACAATTTTGTCCAGAGAAAAATGAACTGGATGAATATTCAGCTACCTCTTCCCCCACAAAAAATGTACATCAGATATTGGGGGAGGGGGAGAAACTGGTTTACAATGTTTAAAGAAAATATCACACCATGTTTGGTGGCTCTGATTCACACTCTGATGTGTCATTCACTCTCAAAGATGGGCCTCCCTATCTCCCCCACTTTCAGTTCTTCTATTCTTCTATTAAATATGTGGGGGCACCGACTGCTCTATCGGGTCTTTCAGCAGCGATCATAGTTAAACAGATGCCATCTGGTCATATTAATTAATAATTACTATGTGGTTTTAATTGGTTTTAATCACAGACATATTAGGGTTTTATTGTTATTGTTCTGCTGTTACCTGCCTGAGCCCAGCTTGGCTGGGAATGAGGGCGAGCTAAAAGTCTAAATAATAAACAAACAAATAAAACTTCTTACTACTTTTCTATGCAGTTCCAACCTATCAGGGATCCTGCAGTGATGTCACCACTCTAACCACTCTTGCAGCTTACCCAGATAGTGTTTTTTTGCAGACCATATCACCACCAAACAATGGAAATACTCTAGCTACAGGTGTAAATAATACTCCATCAAATTAATGATAACTCAGCAACGCAATTCCTAAGACCCTTTCATATATATAAAATTTCATGACCATAGAATGAAGAATGATGTGACCTACTCTGCCACAGCAGTTAAATAAAACTATCCAGCACAATATATTGCATAGTTATTATTCATTTGATTCCCAGGTTCAGGAAATTGTCATCGGGTATAATATTTAATTGCCCTGACCTGGATGGCCCAGGCTAGCCTGATCTCGTCAGATCTCAGAAGATAAGCAGGGTCAGCCCTGATTAGTATTTGGATGGGAGACCACCAAGAAATGCCAGGGTTGCTGTGCAGAGGAAAGCACTGGCAAACCACTTCTGTTAGTCTCTTGCCATGAAAACCCCAAAAAGGTGTTGCCATAAGTCGGCTGCAACTTGACGGCACTTTACACACACACACACACACACACACACACACAATATTTAATTATACAAACCTGACAAGAAAATCACCATTAATCTCTGGTTCTTAACTATGCTTCATGAACACTGGCATTAGTTGTACATTATATTGTTCATAGCTCACATCAGGCAAGAGTTCAAAGAGCAGATGTTTCTTGTTGTTCAAAAGCAATGCTACTGATAGAAATGTAACACATGTTGTACCTGTATTCGTCTTGGGTAAACCGTGGAATTACTGAGGGCTGCAATACAGAAATTTCTACAGTGGTGGTGTTGAACTTCACAGGGTCACCATCATCGTAGGCAATGACTACAAGCTATGAACAATAAACACAGGGAACAAATGAATATGCTCTTTGTAGCAACTGCAACTTATACACTACATGTGACAGTTATCGAATCATCTTAATGATCTTATTTAAAGCCCAATATAACAATGAAATAAAACACGGGCACTAACTCTAACAAACGCAAACATTACTAAAAATCTTTATTCAAAAAGCAGTCCTAAATACAAAACTCAATCCTATAAGTATTCCCAAGTACAGCAACAGATCAGTGTTGATTATGTAAAACATTCTGTGGAAAGATCCTCAATTAGGTATGTGTGGAAGTCTCTGAGAAGTTTTATTAGTCTAATTGCTTCTTTTTCTTCTTCCCTTCAAAATATCATGGATATTTCTCATGAATGTGAATCTGTAGACAGCTTCTATTCCAATACATCACTAAGGACCAAAGCACACGTGACATGAGGAATCGGTGATTGGAATGTTTTAAGTCCTAGGAGGGGAAAAAGTCATGTATCTGTATAATACATGTCTTCTTTCCTTCCCTAGGAAAATGAGGGTAGGGTGGACATTTCTGACTGGAGAAATGGTGCAAGGGTTAAATCCCCCTTCCCCAGGTTACTGTCACAATTTATATTTGCCCTTTCCCTGGGACTGCTGTTTGCAGCTGAAATATACACAGAGAATTTATCTATCTAGTACACCCTCCAAGGAGTTGGGTCCTCCCCCTGGATCTCCAGAATCATATGTGCTTTGACCATAAGTAGGTCCTTACCTTTTTATTCAAGGCACAGTAAAATGGATACTGTGACTTTCCAATGGAGAAATCACATTCATTTGAATGGAGGCAGTACATTTGCAAGTGGCTCTCCACTGAAATGAACAGAACAATTCTATGACTGGAGGACAGTAAAGGAAAGAAATCCCAATATCGGAGAGTTCGTCTAGTGCAAAATTTGTTGAAGATGTTTACATTTTTCTAGGAATGTTGTTCTATTCAGATTGTTCTGAGGACAATTCTTTGAATTGAACAAGGCACAAAGTATCAAGATATGTATAATTGTTCTGATATAACTATCTTAGATTTTAATTTACAATATTTTAATGCAGATACAAATAACTTAGTGGATTAATATTAATATCAATGCACAGTAATTCTACCTCCTGTAGATATTATCTTAATATCGACTGAATTACTGGAAGAAACATAAATCTGCAATTTTTAATGATCCCAGAATAATACTTCATTTTATGGATTATTCATGACAACACTGTTTCCCTAGCAGGGACATCATAACTCTTCAGAGCTAGAGGGCCATGTTTCTTCTCACTATTAAAAGAAAAGGGCCTTCTTTTATTTCAGTTTCAAGCCGATTTATAAACAAACTAAAAAAATGACTTAAGGTTATGCAAACAGATGGTGTTTTCCAACAAAAAATACGACAGGTTTAAAAAAGGTTTAAAGTAATCAGAATTGTCAAAAGATGCATTTTTGGTTTGATGAAATCCACACACACCCCAACTACAATTAGGAAAAAGTGGGATTAAAAAGGAACTGTTATAACCTAACAAAGAAGACAGGAAACATTAATCACCATAACTTGAATGTGTTCAATAAAAAATAAGACAATGGAGGAGTGTAAATAATAATAATTAATTGATACTAAAGGGGACAGGTGCATGTGTGGGGGAGAAAGAGCAGTTTTGAATTTAAGATACACAGATCTGTGAGTTGGTTGAAGGTGGAACACCTTAGGATCTGGATCTCTCTCTTGTTCTCCGGGGTTCTGATGGGAGATAGATTTGCTGCCTTGTAGGAATGTTTCTTTGCTTCGACCTATGCTCTACACTTATATTTGTAAAGAAGGCAAACATTCACAAAGGAACCACAAGTCTCCAGTGCTCTTCCACTCAAAGGAAATCAATCCTGGAAGCACTATCCCTGGAACTTTGCTCAGGGAAGCAGAGAGCTTATATAAAAAGCGCCAACACACCAGCAAGTGATACCAACTGATATTTACATGAGCTTACACAGAGAAAACTGTTTCATCATCGTGTCAATGTGATAGCAGTATTTTGCATTTGGCTAAAATATATAAAACTAAATGCCTATCCCATTACCTTAAATAACATGCTGGGCTCTTCGTTAAGGTTCACACGAGTTACTACACGCCCAGAATCTTCTTCAACATCAAAGATACTTGCACTGTAAGGAAACTGGACAACATCGACTTTATACCTCACTAGACTTGCTGGCGTCCCCTGCAAGAAAAACACATATTTCTATGGCATATGATATGGACTGGGGAAAAAAGGCTAAAGTATTTGAATACCCCTCAACAATTATTGTGTTTACTTATTGGCTTGGAGCCCATGGTAAATCTCTGCTGACAGACTGGAAACTCCCAGAAACAGCAAGAGAGGTTAGTCAGAGGTCTACAGCAAGAAGGAAGAATGATAAAAACTGCCTCCCCTTCTAACTCTTCTTCTAACAGTTCTGTGGTATTCAACCCTTTAAAACAAAGTTTTGCTACATTTTCAGCACATTCCTCTCTTCTAAGGACAAACCTTGTGTAAATATTCATAATCATCTGATTATATGTCAACCATCCAATTTTCTTTGTCATCTTAATCTCATCCCATGATTTTATTTGTCCATGATCATTTATCATTTCTTGGTAAATCAATTGATCTGTGTCTTTTTTTTTTCTCCCTTACTTAAATATGCATCAGTAGGAGACATTATTAATGGAGGTGAAGGACTCAGTCTAATTTTATTTCTTGCCCAGATTTTCATTAGTCCATTTTGATAATATGTTTCTCTTGAAAAATCTCTGAATTATTAGCCTTCTACAAGTAATAATGAAATCCGTTAGTCCACATTCCTTTTTCAATCATCAGGCTTTTTTGTTCAGGAGTTTTAATCCAATCTGCTATCCATGCCAGTCCCGTGGCTTGTTGATACAATTTGATATTTGGCAGAGCTAATCCACCTCTTTTTTTCTCATCTTGCATTATTTTAAAATTAATCCTTGGTTTTTTCCCAGCCCAAACAAATTTGTTGATTTGTCTTTGCCACTCCATCAATATCTTAGGATCGATTTGGATTGGAAGCATCTGAAAAAGAAAAGTCAGTCTTGGTAGCAAATTCATCTTAACTGCTGCTATTTGTCCCATCCAAGACAGGATTAATTTTGTCCATTTGTCCAGATCTTTCTGTATCACCGACCAAATCTTTTGATAGTTGTCTTTAAGCAATGTTTGATTTTTTTCCCGTAAGGTAAATCCCCAGATATCGAATAGGTTCTTCTGTCACCATACACCCCGCCAGTTGTTTAATATTTTGTTTTTCATAATTATCAACATTCTCTAAAATAATTTTCATTTTATTTTTATTTATTTTATATCCTGATAATCGTCCATAATGTTCTATTTCTTCCATAAGATGCTCTATAGATTCTACTGGGTTCTCCAAGGTTAGTACCACATCATCTGCATAACATTTCAATTTGTATTCTTCTCCTGATACTTTCAGTCCACCAATTTGTTTATCTTGTCTTATTCTAGTTGCCAGAACTTCCAGTGCTAGATCAAATAGAAATGGAGATAGTGGACAACCTTGTCTGGTTCCTTTGTTGATTTCAATTTTTTCAGATAGTTTCCCGTTAATAACGAACCTTACCGATTGCTTCTGATATATGCTCTGAATCCATTTAAAATATTTATTACCGCAGTTCAAATGTTTAATTGTATTTAATAAAAAGTGCCAATTGATGTTATCGAAAGCTTTTTCCGCATCCAAAAAGATGAAGGCTGCTTTGATTTTCTTCTGTTTTACATGCTCAATTGCATTAAGTACAAAGCGTACATTGTCTCGCATAAGTCTTTTCAGAATGAATCCAGTTTGATCAGGATGTATTTGTCCAATTTTCTTTTTTAGTCTATCAGCCAAAATAGAAACAAAAATTTTATAATCCACATTCAACAAAGAAATTGGTCTATATGATGCTGGGATTTGAGGATCGTTTCCTTCTTTGTGAATTAAAGTAATATGCGCCTCTTGTCAGGTTTCTGGACATCTACCGTTTCCTGGAATCTATTTTTTAGTTTTTGTAAATGTAAGGCAATTTCTTCCTCAAAGCATCTATAATATTTTGCAGTTAGTCCATCCGGTCCTGGAGCTCTGTCTGTTTTTTGTTTAGCAATTGCCATAGTTATCTCTTGCATGGTAACATTCTGATCCCACCACTGATCATCTTTTTCAAATGCATTTACTTTCGAATCATTGATGAATCTTTTTATTTCTTCTTGTTGGCAAAGTTGGTTTTCCTGCATCTTATATAAAGTTCCAAAATATTTTACAAATTGATCGATTATATCTTTCTCCTTATAACTGACGTCCTGCATTGTCTTGACTCCGGTTATTGTCTTCTTTTCAATTTGCTTTCTTAAAAATAGGCTAGGTATTTTCCAGGTTTGTTTGCATGTTCAAAGAATTTCTGTTTTGTGAATAAAATTTTCTTTTGCATTTCTTCTGAATCAATTAAGTCTATTTCTGCTTTTTTCCTTTTAATCTCGTTCAATATGATCTTTTTTCTTGTTTCAACATGTTGCTGTTCCAATTTCTGAAGTTCTTCTATAAGTTGTCTCCGCATTCTTTTTTGTTTTTTAATCTTAGAATTGATGGCAATCAATCTTCCTCTCATAAACGCTTTGCTTGCATCCCATACAGTCGCGAGGGAAATCTCTGGTGATATATTGAGCTCAAAAAATTCTTTCAATTCTTTTTTACACTGAATCACAACTTCTTCATTCAATAATAGATTATTATCCAATCTCCAACTTCTAGCTCCTGGTATACCGAACTTCCATGTCAATTCAATTGGGTTATGATCAGATAGTAACTTGGGTAGCACCTCTACTGTTTCTAAATTGTTTAGTAATGTATTTGAAAGCCAACACATGTCAATTCTGGAATATGTGTCATGCCTTGAGGAATAATGGGTATAACCAGTTTTCGCATTATTTTTAACTCTCCATGCATCTTGGATCTGGAATAAGCCCACATATTCTTTTACCAGTTTTGGAAGGCGACCTCCTTTGTGATTCTTGGATCTGTCTATTTTAGGTTCTAATACTCCATTCATATCACCAATCAACAACAGTTCTCCTTCCTGTTCTTCTGACAATATTTGAAATTTTTTCAAAGAATTGTTGTCTGCCATTGCTCGGAGCATAGATACAAAACAAAGTCCAAATTTTTCCCTCTGTCGGTCTTAATTTAATCAAGAGGTATCTTCCTTCAGGGTCCTTAATTTCAGATGTTATTTGAAGCTGTGTATTCCTTACATAAATCGCCACTCCTTTCTTTTTTTCTTTTGCAGATGCGATCACCACTTGGCCCAGTTTTTTATTACTCAATAAATGTTCATGAGCTTGTTTGATATGTCTCTTGTAAACAAATTATATCCACTTTTTGTTTAAACTAATGGTGAAAAAGTTTTTTTCCTTTTAGATGGTGAATTTAATCCATTAATATTCAAGGAGATTATTTGTAATTTATCCATATTGAATGACTCTAACACGCCGCCGCTTCACTGAGTTTGGATTACTCTCCTTTTTCTGTCTTGTCCTTCTGTTGATGTTCTTTGTCATTTTTCCTCTTTGGACTTGTCTTTGAAGAGTCTTTCTTCCTGCCAGGGGATCTTTCTCTGCTGTCTCGATCTTCTGTTTGCAATTCTCTTAAAAGTCTGTCTGCTTGTTGTTGGTTTGTAATCCTTTTCCTTCCCGTCGGTAATGTTATATCCAGTCCTGCAGGAACAATCCAACGATATCTTATGCCTTTACTTAAGAGTACTTGTCGTAATTGATTGAATTCCTTTCTTTTTTCCACAACTGAACTTGGTAAATCTTGGAAAATCTGGATTGTCCTACCTTTATATTCAAGTGGTTTGTCTCTTTGTAATCTTAATATCCCGTCTTTTGTTGTTTTTTGTGTGAATTTTACCAAAATGTCTCTTAGTACTTTGTTTTTTGTGGCGTATCTGGAATTGATTCTGTAGATATTGAAGATTAAAGGGAACTCGTCTTCTAACTGAAGATATTCTTGAATCAATGATGTGAAGTCTTCCAACAAAGTGTCTCTCCCGAAGTCTTCCTCCAGTCCACGAAAACGTAGATTGGCTTCTCTGTTTTGGATCTCTAGAACCTCAATTCTGGTTTCTGCAGTCGATATTCGCTTTTCATGTTCTTGGACCTCATCAACAATCTGGGAGGTGGATGCTTTAAGCTCTTTGATATCTTTAGCGTTCTCCACTATCTGCACTTTGATTTCCGAAAAAGGTGTTCGTGTTTCAAGTTTGAATGTTTGCAGCTCTTCTTTTATTCTACTCTCTACACCTGCCAGTTGAACTGTAATTTTATCTACAACTGCTTTTGCCGTGGCGTTAGACATTGTTTCTTCCAATTCTTCTTCACTAGATGACTTATCTTTTTAGCTCCTTTGGCACATCTCTTTGTAACTTGTTGTCTGTGTTGTTTTCTTCTTGTATGCATATGTTGATACCACTTCTCCATACAACATTAACCACACCCGATCAGCATCAAAATTGGTTTTCAGTAATTATCGCAATAATCAATCAGTTATTCAATAATATCTAAAAATTAATTCTATGAAGTTCAGCAAAATTCAAACAACCTAAAATTCACTTAAATTCAATTAATTTCTGATAATCAATAGATCTGTAATATTCAACAATCAGTAACTATTAATTAATAACTTTAAAATTCAATATCAATAAGATGTGCTACTCTCATAAACTATACATTCAATTCATATCAGTCAAGGTGTTAGTATGTAAATAGTTAAGATATTAATACTGTTAATTTTATATTCGATGTACTATATTAATTCATTAGCATAAAGGACAGTATCTAAAAGTTAAAGGCAATTATTTAGTAAAAGGCAGATTGATAGTTAAAGAAAAAGAATTCGATGGTTTTTGGGTGGGGTAAAAGCACTACTTATCAGTATTAGGCCATCATGAAAAAGAATGGTTATATGTTAGTATAGCTCTCCACGTGTACCTATAGTGTTATATGAAGTGAGATTCTGAAGGACAGTGTCTCTCCTCTGAAGATGCCTGCCACAGCTGCTGGCAAAACGTCAGGAAAGAAAAATACCAAGACCACGGTTACACAGCCCGGATAACCCACAAGAACCAATGAACTCTGACCGTGAAAGCCTTCGACAATAGTTAATAGACTCCTCATTGCAATTTTCATTTTTCATACTAAAATTACATTTGCTTTTCACAAGTTCAGGACTATATAAGCCAGAGGTGTTTTTTAAGGTCCTCTCATGATATTTCACACCACAAGTGATCATATTGAGGAGTGCTTATAACCGTTTTTCTGCACACTGGTTCTACACAGTGAGGCCAGGATTTAAGGCGTTCTCTGAGTTATAGGCAAACCTTTCCATATACATACCAGAATTTCTATTTCTTTAGTCCAATGCTTTACAGTCTCCCATTGCATTTCCTCCTACTGAAATATGATATGGTGGTATATGATATCTTTCCTTTAAAACGTAACATACCCACCACTCCATGGCCTACAATGAAATTGCACCCGATGCCCTCTTTGCCCCCACCAAAACCAGATCCCATGGTACCCCGAGGGGGCTCCAGAATATGAAGCAGGAGCTTAGATGGCTAGAGCGAGTTTAGCGGCAAATTCATGATGAAGCTGCAAGAACATCTTATAGGATGCTTATGAAGGCCTATGAGATGGCAGTGAAGGCTGCTATAAAGGAGTATTATGCAGCCTCCATTGAGTTCACTAGCTCTCGCCTGGAACAATTGTTTAGAATAATTAGGTCTCTTACGTCCCTAGAAGGATGTCCACATTTAATTATGAATTTGGTCCACAGCTGTGAGGCATTTGTGAACTTTTTTGCAGATAAAGTCTTGTTACTCCACCATGACCCCCCTGCCAATTTGGCCAAAGTAAGGGAACTGAAGGCCCCTTGCCCATCTTCTGGTCCTATTTTGGCCATTTCAGTCAGCTTTCTAGGGCCGATGTTGACAGGATCCTGTTAGCTGTGAGGCCCACCACATGCCTCTTGGACCCGTGCCCATCCTGGCTGGCTAAGGCCTGTCCGGATGTGGTGCGGGCTCCCATGGGATAGATTGTCAACTTGTCCCTTAGCTGGTGGACCTTCCCAGGGAGTTTGAAAGAGGCAGTAGTGCATCTGTTCTTTAAAAAAAAACATTGTTAGATCCAAGGGATCTTTTTCAACTACTGCCCTGTATTGAATCTTTCATACCTGGGTAAAGTAGTTGAGAGAGTGGCGGCTGAACAGCTACAGGTTTTCCTGGATGAGACATAAGCACTGGACCTATTCCAGTCAGGTTTCTACCCTGGCCATGGGATGGAGACGGCTCTGGTCGCCCTTACAGACAATCTCTGCCAGCAGCTGGATTGAGGTGGGTTAGGGCTGCTGAGACTCCTGTCAGCAGCCTTTGACATAGTCAACCACAATTTCTTAGACCACTGCCTTGCCAACATTGGAATCCGGGGCACAGCCCTTCAATAGCTGCACTCCTTTCTCCATGGTTGAGGACAGAGGGTGGCACTAGGGGAGGAGGTATCACAGCGGCACCCTTTGGTGTGTGGGGGTCCTGCAAGGTGCGATCCTCTTCCCCATGTTATTTAACATCTATATGTGCCCCCTTGCCCAACTTGTCAGGAGATTCAGGCTGAGGTGTCATCAGTATGCTGATGACACCCAGCTTTATCTGATAATGGATGGCCATCTGGACTCTGCCCCGGACACACTGGCCAGGTGTCTGGATGCTGTGACTGGATGGTTGAGGAAAAGCCAACTGAAAGTGAATCTCTCAAAGTGAATCTCTCAAAGACAGAGGGCAGCTCTGGGGTGGGGTGTTGGCTCCTGGCTCTTGATGGCAGGCAGTTGACACCTCCACCTGCTGTCAGGAGCCTGAGTGTGATCCTTGATGCCTCCTTAGCAATGGACGCTCAGATCACAGCTCTGGTCAGGGCAGCCTTTTTCCATCTCTGCTGGGCCACCTAGCCATGGTGATCCATGTGATGGTTACCTCCAGGCTGTATTACTGTAACTCACTGTACATGGGGCTGCCCTTGAGACTGATCTGGAAACTCCAGCTGATACAAAATGCTGCAGTGAGGCTCCTTACCGGGACTTCGCTGAGGTAGCATATTCAGCCAGTGCTCCGCCAACTGCACTGGCTCCAGCTGGAACACCAGATCAGATTCAAGGTTCTGGTTGTCACCTTTAAAGTCTTACATGGTCTGGGACCTTCGTACCTGCAGAAACACCTCTTTTGGTACACCCAACCAGAGAACATTACGTTCCACAAATAGCAATCTTCTGGTGGTCCCCAGCCCAAAGAGCATTAGGCTGTCTTTGACCAGGGCTAGGACCTTTTCAACCTTGGCCCCGCCCTGGTGGAACTCCCTTTCTGAGGAGACCAGGCCCCTGTGGGATCATAAAGCTTTCCACAAGGCCTACAAAATGAAGTTATTCCACCAGGCCTATGGTTGAGGACAGCCATGGCTTTCCATCTATGCTGGTCTCATGTCCCCCCACCTGTGTTTTAATTTGATTAACTGTCCGATGTGTGGGAGTGCTGGCTGTTTCACAGGCCTTGCAATGGTCCTATGCTCCAAAATGAGCTGGAAGTTATGGATTTTATTTGTGTATTTTAAGTGATGTGATTTTACTGTATCTATTATGGAATTTTTTGTTGTGAGCCATCCTGAGGTCAGCACCAGCCAGGGGAGAGTGTGCTATAAAATAAACAAACAAACAAACATCTCTTTTGCTGCTAATATACCTACTAAACAGCTGTTTACAAGAAAAAAATATGAAAGCATTTGCAAACAGATTAGGTGTACAATCATAGTCCATGACCCATGATTTAGATTGTGGACTCAAAACCTTTCATTTTCAGAATTCACAATGGCTTGGATTCAGAAGTAATGTTTCACATAATCCAAACCATGGTGTGGAAGATCAGGAAGGCATCACACGCTCTTTGTTCTTTTCTCTTTTCCCTTGCTCGCTATAATTTTGTCCCACTCTTCTTGGATTTTTTATTTCTTAGCAAGCCATGGTTTGTCATTATATGTGAATCATGCGAACTAAAGAGTAGATGAGAGAGAAAATATGAGGGAATTTGAGCATGAGAAAAGAAAGGGGAGAGGGGACATCTGCGAGCCCAAAGTTCAAAAACAATCGAATGATAGCTTGACTGTTATAATGAATTGAGCCTATGTCAGATTCTTATTATACAAATCCATTATACAGCCCATTCATAATATTTGTCTCCAGTGCCCATTTAGCACCAAGCACAAATAAGTAACTTTAGGCATAATCATCAAATCACTTACCCTGGTGGGCTCATATCTATACCACTAGGGGCTGATTCACACATTACTGAATACACAGGCTGGGTCTGGAGTCCCTCCCAACCTTGTGTAAATATTCAGATATGAATTGTCAGTTGTCCTCAATTTCTGCAATCACAGTGACTGATTCAGATCCCCCTCTCCACATACCACAGGTCTGATCTGACCTGGAAATGTCCAAAGTTTTATGCAGTCCATAATATGTGAATTAGCCTTAAAAATCTTTCACAGGATGTAACTAGTTTATGTGAAATTAGATCCACTTTAGGTCTGGTTTTTTTTAACAGCAGTTGCAGCTTAGTAACAACCACATCAATAATCAACATGTTTTCATTTAGAATGGATGCACAGAACAAAAATATTTTCCTCTGAACTACAGCAGCATGTAAGGTGACTTTACCTCATTCTTTTCTTTTAAGGATTCTTCTGAAAGTACTTCGAGCGGTGAGATTGACAGAAACCATGTCTTGGAAAGTGAATATGATAAACATTTTCCAGAACATGTTGATTATTGATCTTACCATGTAGATGTGAGGTTCTTCAGCCAACCTCGGCAATCCCAAAAAGTCACTCGCTCAGACAGGCAGGTCTAAAGCAGGTAAACGTTTATTCAGGAGCCACAGATACAGCATGAGCAATCCACAGATTCAAAGCTGCTAATGGCAAACTAAACTACAAAGAATAGCTTTAAGCATAGAGTCATACCAGGTGCAAAACCAAGCGGCCTGGGAGTTAGGAGATAACGGTGCCTGGTAGGGAGTGAGCAAGCCATAACACTGAAGTTGCCTGCTAGAGACTCAAGGTCAGAGCAGGGGGGGGGGAGGAAAGGAGCAGTGACAGCTTGAACAGTTCAGAGAAACAAAACCAAAGAATAATACTTGAACAGAAATGGGCCTAACTCATGTCAAGAGCCTGCCTGGACAGCCAGACTCCTGACGGCTTGAACATCTCAGAGAAACAAAGCCTAGATACACATGAACAGCAAACAATAGATACACTTGAACAGAAATAAGCATGACACTTGGCATGAAGCATGACTCTTGGCATGGCTCTTGACAGTAGAGATGTATTTTGAAGCCATCGTCACAAAAGAAGAATCATGAGGGAAAGTGACCTTGTCAAAAACTATCAGATATAGTCTTCTAAAATTTCATAGAACTAAGTTTCCATTGTCAACTTGCATTCATTTGAGGTACTGTGGCTCAAGAGAGTTTATAAACATGAGGTTCAGCTGATAATTATTATAAAATATTATCCGTCCCACATATGTAACAATTGTACACTGATATATTTTTATTATCTTGGCCTCAGTGTTAACTATATTTTCTGCTAATGGAAGCCACTTCCAATAGCTGAAAACAGGGCAATATTTGCTTATTCTCCCCTTACACTGCAGGCCACCACTTCGTTCTATGTTGTGTGGGGGAATCCAACAACCTCTGGGGGCATGATTTTGGCAGGCTTCACTGGGGAGAAAAAAAGGTTGCAAAGTTCATGCTAAATAGGATCCATGGCCTTATATTTTAATATGTATGATTTGTATTAATGCTTGCTGAATTGTTATCCACAGTATTGCTTTCAAGGTAACCACAAAACCATAAGGAAAATAAGAAAACATTGTCCTGTATGTGCCCCTCCCAAATGAACAGTGATAAAAAAAGAAGTTGAAAGGTTTTTTCTTTCACACAATCATCAAAAAACTAACATGTGAAAAGGCACTGAAGGTTGATTAAATTCATGCAAACTCCATTTTCCTAAGTGTATGAAAGTTCAGAAAATAATCTATGAAATTCCAGACACTGATTTCAGAAATAAGCATAAATTTTGATTTTACTTTCAGAAATGTCATTAATATTATTTTTCTTTTTTTATTTACACTGATTACGAAATTACAAAATTCATTCTTCATTGTCCACACAATGTAACATTAATCTCAATACATTCAACCTGTTTGGATTCTCCTTTTTAAACAAATTAATTAACTTTATCATAGTAAATGATATCAAATGTAAATGATCTATCCACTCCTGTATGCTGTGCAACTTCTTTCAATGGCTGGCAAAAGCTAAGCAAGCAACAGTAACTGCACTTAAAACTAAGTATTTAAATATTTCTTTAATATAATTAAGTAAACAGAGCTTTGGTGACAAAGAAAACTTAAGTCCTATAACCAATGAAATCAGCCCTACTTCCATTTGCCAAAATTGTACTGCCTGGACATCTCTACCTCATATGGATAAAGGTTGCTTCACTGTGCCAACACTTCCCATCTAAAATTCCATTTGCTAATTTATTAAGGGATAAATGCCATTGATTAGCCATATGTATTGAATTTTCACACACTATTAAGCAAATAGAAAAAAACTGTACCGTTAAAAAAATAAATTAAACACTGATAAATTAATTGCACGTTTTATTTAAGTCTTTGGACCATTTTTCCATATACTTTTTAACTGGTCTACTATGAAGATCTATTAATAAATATTGAACAATTGAGAATAATTTCTTATTCTCATGGTGGTGTGATATATTAGTACCCATTTTTACTGCCATTAACCAGACAGATCAAATCCCTGTTATATGGCTAAGGGCAATAACTGTCGCTATCCATAAGAAAGGGGATAAAAATGATCTGAGTAACTATTATCCTATTAGTTTACTATCTGTATTGAGGAAAATATACATCTCTGTCCTGCTAAGTCATTTACTCAATTGGATTTCCCTAGAGAATATTATTGGTCCTAAGCAGGCAGGCTTCATTAAAGGACGATCAACAATTGACCATTGTATTTCATTATATCATTTGGCTAAGAAATATATGGCCATTACAAAGAGTGCCTTTATGTAGCCTTTGTAGATCTACAAACAGCCTTCAATTCAGTACCAAGGAAGTGCCTATGGGAAAAACTAGGGAGAACCTTGATCGATCAGAGACTTTTGTGGCTAATGCAAAAACTTTATGAACCCTCAGCTGCCTAAGTTTTTATTATTAGTAGTATTTTATTACATTCATAGCCCACCCTCCTTTCCAGTCAGGCCGGACTCAGAGTGGGTAACAACATTTAAAACCATAAAACATCAGCTAAAATCACAATATCCTAATACAATAGGGGATAACAGCCACTGAAGACCAGGTCAGGCAGTGTAACCCCCCACAAAAACACAGAATGGGGGGGAAGGATAGGGGGCCCCAGCAACAATGTAAAACTACAGGTTCACTGTAGATCAAGAGCATCTGTCCAATTCCTTTTCTTTAAAGACGGGAGTAAGACAGGGGTGTTTGTTGGTTCCCATTCTTTTTAACCTCCATATTAATGTCATGGCCCTCAGATTAAGTAACCAGCAGTTCCATCCCCCTGTATTGGCAGAAACTCCTATTTCAACTCTACTATATACTGATGATACATTGTTATTTTCTAGAACCCCAGTGGGTCTACGTCAACTTCTGAGCTTGTTCACAGAGTATTGCTGTTCTAAGGGCCTATTAATTATAGCAAATCTAAAGTGATTCAGTTCTCTGGGTCCTCACAGAGATATCTTTGGCATGTTAATGGTAATTTTATCAAACAGGGTACCCAGTTTAAATGGCTCAGGGTTTATTTTCAGTCTAATATGCTCTGGACAACCCATATTAGAAATGCACGACCCAAAACACTTACTGCTGTGAAGGCAATAATCCGTTTTTTCTATTCTAAAGGTGGTCAATACATTCCAGCTGCTATCACTGTATTTAACAGTAAAGTAGGATCACAATTCTTGTATGGAGCACCTTCGTGGGTTGAAGCCTGTGGAGAATCTATTGATTTCCTCCTGAACTATTTCCTTCATAAAATTACTGGTGCTCCTAACTGTATTGCTGGAGTTAGCATGGGTAAAATAGCAGTTATTAAAGTTATTTTTCAGAAGTAAAAATCTGTGAGAAAGAAGGGTGTGTTCTCATTCTTATAATGTATTAGAACATCCAATGACCCTCCTAGCATACTAAAAATCTATTCACAGATACTGTAATTTTTTTTGGCTGTACCATTACCTGAACTAAAAGGCTGCATTGCTGGAGTCTCTTTTCCAGTGCTTTTATAACATGGGGAAGATAGGTACCTTGCTGGAGTCTCTTTTCCAGAACATTGGTGCTTTTATAACATGGGGAAGATAGGTACCTTGGCTCACTTATGTGCTTGAATGTCCTTTATATGGTGAAAAGAGAGAGAGATGGATAACTCTGTTGTTAGAGAAGGATGACTTTATGAGCAATGATTAAGGTCTCCCCTTTCTTTTGTGGGTTAAGGATCTGAATGTTACTAAATCCTTGGCTTCTTATCTTTTAGTAATTCAGCAAAAAATAAAAAATAAAAAAACTTTAATAGTTAGGATATACTTAGAAGGGAAAAGGGAGATTAAAATGTAAGTATGTATGAGTGTATGTATATACACACACACACACATATATGATGTAATTTATCAACAGCAATTAAAACCATCATTGGATTAAATTTATGGTAGTGATCTTAAAACTTCCTAAAAGTATAAAACCTCAATGGCATTAAAAGAGCAGTGGCATATAAAAAGGACAGCTAAAATCTCCATTTCACAGGGGTTTGAAAAAGCTTGAAAAAATAAAATTTATTTGCTCAGTGTCTAAAAGACTGTACATTTAGCACCATGCAAGACTGCAGGGAGACATCCAGAGCCTTGCCATCCCTACTGAAAAAGCCCTCTTTGTGGTGATCACCCAACTCACCTGTGAAATTGGGCTTATGTAGAATAAGACCTCCAATGACGATCTCAACTGATGGGCAGATAGATATGGGAGAAGATGATCCTTCAGGCACATATGCCTATACTAGTGTCACTAAAACATTTGTCTTGTCCTGCTGAGGATTCCCCTAACGCAACATTGTGTGGATTCTTCTCCTCGGATAAGAAAGTAAGTAAAAGTCCCCGAGGAAGGATTTATAATTCCTATTTCAATGTGAGTAGCACAACCATGTTTCCTTCTTTCTCTGTTCACTGCTTTCCTTGGGAGCAAACTACTCACAGATAGTTATTAGATGACAAGCTTCACTGATTATTTGATCAATAATGACCATGCTAGTTTTGATCATATTAGTAAATACAGTTTAAAGTTACCAGTCATTTTAATGAAAATGTCACTGAAGGTTGGTATTTGATGTTTTGTCTTATTAAGAAAGATGTAGGCATTTAAATGGAATCTGACTGCATTTAGATGTCAGCATTTTGTTTCTTTTGCAAAACTGCTCATGCATTTTAGAATAGAATTATATGGAGTGTGAACATGTTTACAGATCAACACATTCACTTTGACTTTACTGTAAGGATGGGTAGTTCATAGTCTGTAAGGATATCACTTACCCTCTACCCACCAAAACAGATATTAATACTAATACCCATGTAGAAAAAAATGCACACATCATCTCATGATTGGCTATGCTATGAGGTATGCTCTTTAACCCATACAAGCATTAATTTAAACACCCACATATTTCTTAATAAGACAGAATAGCAAATGAGGCAGAACTGAGAAGTCATAATGGCCATCGTGGTTACACTAAGCATATAATTTGTACTTGAATGAGAAAGGCAAGTTTAAACAAGAAAAGGAACCATTTGTTCACACCAAGTGTCATAGAAACTACCTTCAGTTCAGGAAAATAATAGGAATTTGTATGAAGATACAAATCTAGTAGCAGATCTTCCAGTATTTCCTTGAAAGGGATTCCTACATGGAAGAAGGGAGGTGAGATGGAGGCAGAATGGAGTGGGAGCAACTCACAGCCATTTGCAGTGAAAAATCTGAGGTATGTCCCCCCATTGTGACATTACCGGAAAATTATTTATTTGTTTGTTTGATTGTTTAGTTATTTTCTTCATTTACCCCCCACCTTTCTCCCCTCTGGGGACTCGAGTTGGCTTACACAATTCTCCTCTCCTCCATTTTATCCTCACAGCAACAACCATGTGAGGTAGGTTAGGCTAAATGTGTGTAACTGGCACAAGGTCACTCAGCCAGCATCCATGGCAGGGTAGGGATTCGAACCTGGTTTCCCCAGATCCTAGCCTAACCACTACACCACACTGGTTCTCCTGGAACACACATTTAAATCAACACAAAATTTGAATTGCCCAGGTAAATCTTTACAGAATGGGTACCTAAAAATTGATAAAATGATGGTATTAGAAAGAATCTTGTAAATTACAAGCCACATGGGACTTTTCTTCTCTGTGAATCTATCAGCGTGGAAGTTTATTTTTTAAATATTTTATTATCTCAAAAAGCATTTCACTCATCCAAAGAGAAAGTATTTCATTGGAGTGTTTTTCCCCTCAGTGTTTCCCCAAATTTCCCAGTTTTCCACTGGAAAAATTAGGGGGGGGGGAAACCCCCCTGTACCTCCACACCTCTACATCCTTGTGCCTCTAAAAGGATGCTACTGTAGCATCATTAGAATGCTATATACTATTCTGTGTATTATCTTTACACATGCCATATCAAACTCAACGTAAGTCAGGACCACTGAATAAAGCGAGTTAAACATTTCTTAACCAAGACGGTGGGATCTTAAGGGGAAAAAAATCAAAATCAACAAGAAAGGTAACACTAACAAGCAAGGTACCACTACCAGTGCCGGATTTTCGTATAAGCTGAACAAGCTATAAATTAGGGCCCCGCTCTCTTGGGCCCTTCAAATTTTTTTTTAAAGGAAATAATAATTATTTCACTATTAATGTACTTCTTAATTGTATTTCAGTTCAACAATTACTTTGATAAAATACATATTTTGTTATGTGCAAATGGCTTTAGATACCTATTAGGTCCATAAATTACCATATAGCATATATTCAACACAAAAAACTGCGACAATTTGTTGTTGACAAAGGACAGCTGGACATATAAAGGGCCCCATTACCTTCAATAGCTTAGGGCCTCATCAAACCTAAATACGGCCCTGACCACTACAAGGAAACACAGAGTCTATACCTAACGAAGAAAAATCTTACTACAGTTTAGAAGAAGAAAAAGGAGGAGTTGGTTTTTATACCCCGATTTTCTCTACCTATAAGGAGTCTCAAATTGGCTTACTTCCATTCATCTTTCCACAACAGACACCTTGTCAGGCAGGTGGGGTCAGAGAGTTGTCAGAGAACTGTGACTAGCCCAAGGTCACCAAGCAGGCTTCATGAGTAGGAGTGGGGAATCAAACCTGGTTCTCTAGATTAGAATCCACTTCTCTTAACCACTATACTACACTGGCTTTACTAGGGAAGGTTGAGGAGCTTTTGTTCTTAATAATAACACAGAGACAATGTCATCAGTGGGCATGACAGTTTGAAAAATTCACACCCTGATCATATTAATTAACTCTGCAGAGGTTAAAACTCCCAAATATAATCAAAGTTGATTTATGTTCATCGTTGTACCTCAAAGGAACAATATAATGGCAATGTAAGCTGCTTTGGGTCACCATTAGGGGCTATAAATGAAGTGAATAAACACAGATCAACCTGCAAATAACTACTTCATCTTTAACTATTATTTATTTAGAAGCCCTTGTGAATACTGATACAAAAATATCATTTGTAAAAAATCTATATGGAAAATATGCTTCAGTAAGATAATGAAGTGTTTTTCTGTTACTTCTTTCTGATTCAAGTTCTCAAGAATCAGTACTGCAATTTGTGTTGCTTCGTGACTGTCAGGTCCTGTCATCCTTGCTGAAACACAATGTGCCCTTCCCAAAGTCACATGCTTCTTGTGTCACCAAATGAGACTCCAGATGATCAAGGGTCAGTCAGCAACAGAAGCAACCAGGGGACTTTTGGCTATTAGCAAGATACCCCAGCAAGAAAGGGCATACTGGAATTGCTGCACCAACAGATTTGTAAAGCTTTGGCACAGGATCACTACTGTACACACAGGTGACTCTATATTAAAGATATGACAGGAAAATAATAGGTGGTAACTGGAAAAAAATTGCAAAAAAAAGGTAAGTTAGTGGCAGAGATTTCCTCTCTTTCGCCCTAAAAAAGCTTTGTGCCCCATGCCAATTAGAATACCCAATCCAAGCTATTGCTGAAGATTATAAACCAAAGCTGATCACAGTGCAAATTTTTGGCAGATGAATTACCAACTGAATTTTCTTGTAAACATGTCTATGTCTAATTACAGCTTGAGATGTTTTTCATTTCTAGGAAGAGTTACACTTTTTATTGCATTTGAAGGTGTAACTGAGATGCAAAGGAAGGAATGACAATGGGATACTTGCCTAGTAAATCATTACTCCACAACCATCTCACTTCATCCCATATCAAACACGTAAAGAGGCCTTATGAGAGCCAGCACGGTGTAGTGGTTAAGAGCAGTGGACTCTAATCTGGAGAACCAGGTTTGATTCCCCACTCCTCCACATGAAGCCTGCTGAGTGACCTTAGGCCAGTTAAGTTCTCTCAGAACTCTCTCAGCCCATGTGGAGGCAGACAACAGCAAACCACCTCCGAATGTCTGTTGCAATAGGTCAGCTGTGACTTGACCACACTTTCCACCACCACAAAGTGGCATTAGAATAACAGTCCCATTTAGGGATGAGCTGATCCAGCCCCCCTTCCTGTTTATGAATTGTTCCACAGTTTCACTCTGCCCTGTGTGTCACGCCTTTCTCAATGCTGGATTCATTAGGAGAATTTCTAACATTGATGCTGCAATCGAAGCATGTCCAGCTTGTAGCAAATTGCAGCTCATTTGCCTCTTTCTCTTCTCATTATGGCATTTCCACACTGATCAATTAATTTTCAAGAAAGCAGTTGATGTGATTATACCCATGTTTAAATTAAAATTCTTCTTATGCAGTATCAGTAAAATATGATACCCAAAGCAACTCAACACAATTATTTTTTCAGTGTTTTATCAATACACAAATGTGCATTACTAATGTATAGGGAAGGGGAAAGACACTGATGAGCTGAAGGGACTAAACGTTGCAGCGGAGTGCACACATCCAGTTCCCTGTAGGAAAATTGAAGTAAAAACAAAAAACGAAAAACGGAAGACACCTAGCACATCAATTCCAGTTCTGAACCAAGACAATGTAATTTAGAACTCTGAAATCTGACAAGAATTTTATACCAGGAGACTTTCAGAAGCATCCCTAGCCCCAATATCACAATAGATGTGTTAATGAAGCTTTGAAACCAGGATCCAGGGTTATCCCTCCTCCCTGTCACAAGATTGTAGAACAAGTGACCCTTCTAATACTTTACATTTCTGTAAAGTCCTACCTCTTGAACTTCTCCAGAATATGCTCTCTTGACTTGGCTTCAGAAAGGCATTTGGGCATATGGCTGAGTCACAAGTTATTTGCCTGATAAACAGGGAAAACTCACTTCACAATGAGATCCATTTGCTAAGTGAGGAGTCATTCTGTTGAGAAAGAAGTCTTGCCATAAGGGAATGAGGCTCCTTGCTTAGCAGGAAGGAGCTGTAGGTTCCAAACCAATATAATTGTCTGCCAGGGCCCAATAAAATGGCTACCCAAAAAATGCTGGTGGGCACATTCAAGACTGTAAATGACAGGTGTCCAGAGTACCTGTTAGACTGCCTCCACCCATATGTACTGACTCATGCTCTAAGGTCAGCTGAGGAAGTTTGCCTATGCTAATTCCCAGTAAAGGAAATTCAATAATTGGGAATCCAATTAGGATTTTCTTACTGGCTGCCTCTACTTTGTGTAATTCACTCCCTGTTGCCCTGCAGATTTTATATCTATATCTATATAGTACGGCTTTATTTTAAACCGAGATGGGACATAGTAATGGCATCCCCCTCAGTAGTCTGAAGCCTTCCTTCCAGCATAAAGCGCATCCTTCCAACTTCCGTGGTTCTTCCTCTTCCTGAAGAACCTCTTAAACTGAAGGAAGGCTTCTGAGACTGGAAGAAGGGTTCAGACTTTGCTGAGCAGAGTGGTAGGATACAGGCCAATGCAAGGTTTCAATAGAAGGCCCATTCTGGCTGTCTATTGGGACACACTAGGAGGCATACTACTTCTAAGTGCATGTTGCATATTACAGCATTCTCTCATCTGGGTTGCTAAATCTAATTGCCATAATCTATCCAAAATTAGAACATCATCAATTACTGAAGTAAGTAATTTTTAAGATCTTCAGATTCTTGCAAGCATAAGGAATCCCAATGAGATCAGAATTCTCAAAGATGATTATATGCTTAATGTCAGGAGGAAACTTGATTAAATAGTGTTTCCTCAAAATACGATTAGCAAGAAATTACTCAAATCCACACAATTTGTTTCAGAATAGTGACAATCACATTTGGTCACAATGACTAAAACCTACAATTATCATTAAACATCTGGACATTAGGTAATATACAATTAAATTTATAAAATTCGCATGAGATCATTATTTCTGATGAAACTACTTTTATTCTATGATTTCTGAAAAGAACATTACGCTATTATACCTATTGACAACACTGAAATTGATTGACAAATAGTATTCCTTTCCTTTCTCCCTTAGAAGCTCATTCATTCATAAATCTTGAGCAGCATAATTATAAATCTTATTGTTTAAGGGATATAAGGACTGAGATAAATTTTGCCACTGTCAATGTAACCTTAGGATCGCTGTCGCTTAATAAATAGGGTATTAACTCAGACACCGAGGTACTAGTCCAATTTGTTAGAAGAGGAATAATATAACTTGATCTTAGATTCTCATAATGACATTCCAGGAGCATGTGTGCTAGAGAACCAACAGAACCAGAAGAATCCATTCAAAATATGGTAGGTTCACGTATATACCTTGCATAACCATAAAAGGGTCAGCATTCAGTCTGGCAAGAAAAAAGCTCTTAAGAAATTAAGAATTGTCAAGAAATAGTTATAAGCAGGCAAGCAACGTAAAGGAAGAATCCCAAAAAACGGAGACGAGCAAATGCGACGAGCATGAAACAAGGTGCAAACATAATCTCTTTAATACGGTTTTTTTTATTTCAGAGAAAGTCTCTGATTTTCCAAGATTTCTTATCATATACCATGATATAAAAAAGCTAATGCAATTTTGGGGTGTATCAACAAAGGCATAACATCAAAATCGCAAGATGTCATAGTTCCGTTGTACACTGCATTGGTCAGGCCACATCTGTAGCATTGTGTGTAGTTCTGGAGGCCTCATTTCAAAAAGGATGCGGTCAGAATGGAGCGGGTGCAGAGGACAGCGACAAGGATGATCAGGCCTGGAGACCAAGGTCTATGAGGAAAGGCTGAGGGAATTGGGAATGTTTAGTCTGGAGAAGAGGAGGCTGAGTAGGGACGTGATTGCTCTCTTTAAGTATTTGAAGGGCTGTCATTTAGAGGTAGCCTTGACCTGGATGGCCCAGGCTACCCTGATCTCGTCAGATCTCAGAAGCTAAGCAGGGTCAGCCCTGGTTAGTATTTGGATAGGAGACCACCAAGGAATACCAGGGTTGCTGTGCAGAGGAAGGCACTGGCAAACCACCTCTGTTAGTCTCTTGCCATGAAAGCCCCTACAAGGGGTCACCATAAGTCGGCTGCAACTTGACGGCACTTTACACACACACACACACACACTTAGAGGTGGGCAGGGAGATATTCCTGTTGGCAGCAGAGGATAGGACTCACAATCATGGGTTTAAATTGTGGGTGGGAAAGTATCGGCTGGATATTAGGGAAAATGTTTTATAGTAAGAGTTGTTCTACAGTGGAATCAGTAAGAGTTGTTGGACAGTGGTTGGACCACCTAGGGAGAAGGTCAGGGATGGTCTAGGCTGATCCTGCATTAAGCAGAAAGTTGAACTAGATGGCCTGTATGTCCCCTTCCAACTCTATGATTCTATGACATGCCCTTAAATGACAATTTCTCATCATTTTTTTTGCCATGAGGATCTATACAAATCATGTTTTTTTTAAAAAAACCTAGAAATCCCTCAGTGCTAAAAACAGCCTAAATTGTAGCTTAAAGGCAAACAACCATGCCCTTACTTCAAGAGACTTTTGGCCAAACTCAGAACAAAGGTACTTGGCCACTCAATAGGTATTCAGCCACTCAATAGGTGCCAAAAAAACAGGCTCTAAGGGCCAGCCTAGAGGGGGTTTGACTAGCTTGTTTGTTGAAAATACTCAATTGAAAGTTGTGTGCGTGTATGTTGCTTCCAACTCATGGTGACCCTATGAATCAATGTCCTCCAAAATGTCCTATTTTTGACAACCTTGCCCAGATCTTGCAAATTGAGGGCTGTGGCTTCCTTTATAGAGTCAATCCATCTCTTGTTGGGTCTTTCTCTTTTCCTGCTGCCCTCAACTTTTCCTAGCATGACTGTCTTTTCCAGTGACTCTTGTCTTCTCATAATGTGATCAAAATACGATAGCCTTCGTTTAGTCATTTTAGCTTTTAGGGTCAGTTCAGGCTTGATTTGATCTATAACCCATTTATTTGTTGTTGTTTTTTTGGCAGTCCACAGTATCCGTAACAAGTTTACTTTCAATACACTCACTAACATTAATTGTTATAAATGTTTATTTATGTCCCCAGCCCTCTAATTTAGAAACAGCTGCCCAATGGCAGAAACTGACTGAGTTATGTTTACAAACACAGTCGATTTGCCCAGATATTCCCTGGACAGTCTGTGAAGATATGAATGCTTGTATAGGCAACTCCACTGAATGTTTAATAAAATCTTCTTTTTGGAGTATTACCAATTTAATGCTCAGCCAACGTAAAGCTAAAGATGATCAAGTTAATTTTGGTGGACAATGTTTGATGAATTTTGTTGTTCAGTTTGGTTTTAACGGGAACCAAAATTTTGATAGCAAAGAAGATTTCACTTATCTTTCAGATAGAGAATGCAGTATTACTGATTATATTTTAGCATCCTCTAATATTACAGACTTGATTTCTACATTTTCTCTTGGCTACCTTTATGATAGTCATCATACTCCCTTGCTTTTAGAATTAAGACTAGGGAGTGTCAATTCAGCCTAAGTGGATAAATCTACAAGGAATACTAATTTGACCTCTAATAACATCTCCCACAGAGCCAGGAAATGGTCCTTAGTTATGGCCCAGAAGACTGACTCTGCTTTGAAGTCCCCTATTCTTGGAGACTTAAGAGAAATTACCATAAAGGGTCCACCTGAAAAGGTGATTTAGTCCTAAGGATATATCTGTTTTGGTTCCTTTCTGTACAGCCACAAAAAACAAGAAATCTAAACGTGGCCCTCCCTGGTTTAATGCTGTTTGCCGCAAGCTAAAGCATGCTAAAATATCATATTTATCTAAGTTCCAAAGATCAAACGCTCAGGAATTCCTACTGCAATACTTAACTTACAAAAAACAATACACTCAATATGTTCGTAAAAGAAAAAAACTTTCTATTTTAAATTGGCAAAAACTGTTGCATGCTTCATAATATTGTGATAGTAAAACCTTTTGGCAGTTTTTCCTCAATAAATAATGTAGGCAGGTAAGGCTTATGTATACATTTTCCAATTGTACTCCTTTTGCCATCCTTGCCTTTCCATTTTTCCATTCTATATCCATGACATTTTCAACTTTTCCCATCATTGCATATCTTCCTGAATGTTTGTCCAGTCTGTTTGAAAATTATCATTATAGAGGTTATCATTATGCCCAGTTATATATGTTCCAAAATATTTTATTGGCTTTTTTGCAATAGTACATTTTGTTATTTTTTTATCTCCATCTTCTTTTGATGCCATTAATAACATTAGCTTTGTCTTTTTCTTATTCAGTTTATATCCAGAATAAATTCCATATTTGTTTATTTGGTCCACTGTATTTTTTAAAGTGATATTTGGTTTGGTTACTGAGATCATGACATAATCTGCAAAACTCTTAATTTTATACTCTTCTTTGTCTTTTTTATTCCATAGATTGTTGTATCTTGTCTAATTTTATAGCTAATATTTCCATTATTAAATTAAATAATATTGGTGATACTGGACAGCCTTGTTGTATGCCTTTTGCTATTTCATTTCCCCCCATTACATATCCATTTATTAAAATTCTAGCCTGCTGCTTTGTATAAATACTTTGTGTTCAATTTAAAAATTCTTTTCCACATTCCATATTCTGTAAAACTTTCATTAAAAAAGATCAAGAAATGTTGTCAAAAGCTTTCTCTGCATCTAAAAATATACATATAGTTTTCTCTTCATTTCTCTTAGTATATTCAATCACATTCAATATATATGTAATATTGTCTGTCATATATCTTCTTGGGACAAATCCCATTTGATCTTCATGAATTAAATCTGGAATACATTTTCTTAGTCTTTCAGCTATAATTGTTGCAAATATTTTGTAATCCACATTTAATAATGTCATTGGTCTATACGACTGGGGTAATAATGGATCATTTCCTTCTTTATAAATCAAAGTTACATTCGCTTCTTGCCATGTAGGTGGTATAATCTTTCTTTCTTGTATTTCATTCATTACTTTTTGTAAGGACATTGTTAATATTTCTTCAGAGTATTTATCATCAGTTGCTGTCAATCCATCTGGTCCAGGTGCTTTATCCTTCTTAAGAGTTTTTTATGACAAAATTAATTACTTGAAGTACGATCAGTGCCCCAAAAGAGAAACACAGACCAAGCATGTAAAAATTACGCCCGTCGATCCGCCGTTGTCCTTGAGACGTTGACCAAATTATTTATAATCCCAATGGAAGGGTAGCTGTGCAGATATTTAAAGAAAAACCCTTCAAAAATCCTCAGAAAAAAAATGAAGTCAATTGTTGACACTAACCACGGAAAAAGTTATTGGCACTAACCCAATTAGGGAAAAGAAAAAAATAATTAAGAAATTGCCACAGAATGCCATTAGATGACTGCAAAGCTTTGCTTTTTCTTTCTTTCTCAGTACCAGAAAATACCTTCAAAATGACTGTTTTAAAATGCAATAAGGAAAGAAATTCCTTTAAAAATTATAATCTGTATCCATAAATTGTAATCCAATATTCAGATACCAAATCCCAATCAATGGAGAAAGTTCAAATGTTTATTTCATTCTGTAAAGTTCCAGATTTCTTGATATGATGCCAAATGCAGCTGAGCAGATGTTTAAAGAAAAACCCTTTTAAAACATCCTTTGAACAGTTGAATGGTTGTTAAGACTGACTCAGGATGGATTAATAATATTTAAGTAAGTTAGTTCGAAGTAACCTTTCTGTTTTCAGAAACAAGTTGGCGACCCCCCCCGTCGTCTCAGTTATTTCCAGTTGAACACTTAATAGTTTTTTTTAATCAGTCTTTACAAAATGCCATTTTGTATAGATCAACATTGTCTCCTGTTATTTTCAAATACTAAAAATGCTTCCTCTAAATATGCTACACAGATAATGACTCCCCCCACCCCCGGTAGATCTTCTTCTTCTTGTTTTTTGGAACAGTTTCCAAAAACTGAAGATTGCCAGTTATTCAAAGCTTTAGATGTTAAGGAAAGTTCGTAAGAAATAATTAACAGACAACAGAAAACAGATAAAATGGCTGACCTTCACTGTAATAGAGATTGTGAGCAAAACTCCTGAATGACTCTTGGTGTTTTCAGATCTTCAGATGAAAAGCCTTTCGAAAGCCCCCCGAGATAAGGGGCACTTACACCGTCCCTGAGGGAAACACACCAGCATTGAGGAATTCCCAGAAGGGAAAGCCTGCGCCAGCATGGGGAGCATTCCCAAGATGTTCCTGGGGGGGGGGGGGGAGAGCTGCCTTTAGGCAGCTTCCTAACCCCTTTTGCCCAGGAACACTCCCTTGCACTGCAGTATTGCTACACCACCTTTTTTGGTGGTGCAGCCTTGCTGCAGTCAACGGTGGCATTTTCTAGTCTTTTATTTTTTAATTGTTTTAAATTACTTTTTGGTGGCTGGGAAGTCTCTGTGGAGGCGGTGTGACTATGTTGCTCCTGGCTGCTGCCTAACTGCCTCCCCCTTCAGGAATGAACTGCCCAAGTCAGTTCAACAGGTGCCAGGTGAGCCTCAAAGGGAGGTGCCACTGCTGAGACTGCTCTGTCTCCTCCCACTGCCAGCATCCCATCTGCAGGCAGCCTAGCTTGGAAGGCTGCTCAATTGGTGGTACTGCAGAAATCATTGATTTTGCATTCATTCCTTCAAAGGTCCTCCTAGAAGTATGGCAACCCCATTGATTATTGGAGGCTGGCTATAGTTCTGCATTCATTTAGCCAGCCAAATGTATTTATTTATCAATTAAGATATTTATGCCTCCCTTTTCCTCTTGGCTCAAGGAGGCTCACAGGATATATACTGGGTATATTTTAGCATATAAACGCTACTACCAACTTCAGTCTTCTAGGCTTCTAAGGTATCATATTGCTCTGACAAATGCACAACTACTTCCATGCAGTTCGTCTACAGCCTGTCTTGTACCTGGTCAGAGAGATGACAACAGGCACAAGCCATACCTCCTGTCCCATATTGTGCTCCCTGAAAATTTGGTGCCCCAAACAACCACTTGAATTGCTTGCATAGCAAACTAGCCCCAAGAATGCCAGGAATATCTCCAAGGAACCCAACACTAGGATAGGAATTCAATTGCAAGAACTTTAGCAAGCAGAAAAGAAGTAGCAAGAGGAAAAGACAGGGAGCAAACTACTGGGAAGCTAGAGTTAAGGTAACAGCAGGTCAGCTAGCTCATCTGAAGTAATCCTTGTCTTTCTCTCTCAATAAATATTTAGTGCAGAGAGCAAGGAAGGAGGCTAGAACTTATGGCAGAGACCTAAATAAGAAACAAAACTTGGCTCCACTGAATCAATCCATGGGTTACATATTCTGTACCTATGAGCAATCTGATCTTCACAAACAGTTTTTCCTTGATCTCTCTGGAGCCAGTCCAATCAATAGAATATTTTTAAAAAGCCAAAGAGAAAATGTCATTGCAGCTGCAGCATCAGGAGGGCAGAAATCAAATGGTTATAAAAGTCCCTTAACATCTCATTGCCAGGCTTATTTACTTATAAATACAACAAGAAAATTATGCATGCATTAGTTGATTGTCCTAATGGCTCAATTTCACCCCCTGCTAATAGACTGCTATTGAATGGCCATTTGGAAATGCAAGCATTTTGGTAAGATTGGCTACAATTACCTGGTGTCCTTCAGTAGCATTATACTACTTCAATAAACATGAGCTGTCTGCAGTAAATTAACAACAGAAATCTGTTTTCCTCTAAAGACAAAGACACCAATCTGAGTAGGACAGAGTCTAATGTGAAGAGAGATACAGAAAATACAAGAGGGACAAAGGCAATAATAATGGGGAAATTCATTTAGCCTCAGACTGATGGGCAAATGTCAACTCAAGGAGCTCCACTGGAAAGAAATTACAAGAGAAGATAAATGATTGCTTCTTCCATCAGCTACTTCTAACACCCATATAGGGAGAGACAATTCTTGATTTAGTTGTCAGTGGAATACCGAAGATGTCCATAAACCTCTGTCAAAAGCTGTGATGTAACGGAAGAGGGTAAATCAGACTTTTCAGTACTGTTTTGTGGTTTCTTCTGCATTATTACTATGGAAGCAGTATTAATGGCCACTGCATTGACACAGAAATACTAATCTAGATAAATCATTGCTTTCTCTCAGTACACACATTAAGCTCCTTAGACTGGTCAAATAGACAGCCCTCCTACACTCATGACGGGATGAATATGACTTCTGGAAAAACTTTATTTCCAAAAAAGCCAATCTTACCAAACCACAAAACACTCAATGTGTGGCTTGTGGCATCCCATAATGCAGATGTCCAAGACTGAAGTTAATCTTGTCCTCAATCCAAATCATCAAGCTTTCATTTAATTCTGTAGTATGTATCATGAAACAACCAGCACAAATACTGCATGATAATGGGACATGACTAAGAAAAAGTGCATAATAACGGTTAAAATTCAACCTTTCCCTTTCAGAATTCCCCAGAATGTAGCTTTTGGCTATCTATGCACATCAGGGGTTTGATAAGCAAACTAGAGACTATTCGTCAGAATGGTTCAAAAATCAAAACTTTACAGTACAGGTGTTTTGACTGAATGCTCAGCTACCGAGCTGCCCCAAGAGCTATGGTTAGCAGCCCAGTGTATGCATATTTTAAATAAAAACATGAAATAGATTGATCAGGAAATAGATGTTGGTGGAAAGAAGCCTTGAAGCAAATCAGCTATGCTGGGTTCCAATCTTGCATTTTCAAAAAGGGGGGGGGGAGGACTTTTGACGAGATTGTCCATCTCTTACACACATGCAAGTATGTCTTGCCTCACGCTGTGAAATTCACAATGATGACAAATCAAGAAAATTACATTCCCTCAAAAGTTTCCCTTTGTTTTCTGTTCAAGCCATTGAACTATTCCAAATGCAAACGGTCATAGCTTTTCTTCCTGCTCAATCCTATCATAAAAGAAACCAGGGTAGTAATGGGGGGAGAATTAAATTCTGCAGTATGGCTTTGTCAGTTTTTTGGAATAGTAATTTGAACAGCTAGCATGAAAATGCATGGGAGCTACTGCTGTCTTAAAATCATAGTAATCACTTTGGTTGTTCAGAGGATTAAGACCAGTTTTGTGTGTTTCTTTTTGAAAATTTCCTCTTGGGTACAGCGTTTTAAGGAAAAAAATTGCTTACCGGAGGGTCCTGATCCTCAGCTGAAACTGTTGTGACAACAGTGCCCTTGATTGCATCAGGAGCGACCATTCCCCTGTACAGGGGTTTGCTAAATACTGGGGAGTAATCATTCATATCCTGCAAAACATAATGAAGAATTTACCTCTGAAGCTGAAATGCAATTATGGACGTATCAACAATTGTTTTACCAAAGGAGGCCCTGTTCAGTCTCTTCCCATTAGATGATCCATTTAATACTGTCAGCTCTTCTCCGTTTGGATATTATCAAGACAGAGGACTGGCGCTCAAGAATTAAATGCCAAAGTTTCAATCCATTGTTAACAGGTAAGGCTAGCAGAAAGAAGATCTGCTTCACTGCAACTATTTGTCATTCAGATACAGTGAGGTTTCTAGGGTCAGCCAAGAGTCCTATGGAGCTTGGTCCTCAAACAGCAACCCAGATTGTGGCTTTCTAAATTGGCTAAACCAGATGAGTTTCTTCAAGTCTTGGTAAGGAGTGTTACATAACTGCAAAACAAGCCATGTAAATATGACACTATCTCACTGCAAACAAATTTCCTGGATACTTAGCTATTGAGTTTTTCATAGCAAAGCATATGAGACAAAGAGATGTTTATGTAGTGTGGAAGTAGGCTTGCCAGGCCTCCCACCTTGGCAGGAGGCCTGCCAACAGCCCCCCTGTTGCCTGCTGCCACTCCGAGCAGTGACAGAAGAAAAGTAAAATAAAAAACAGCAACATCACTAACATTGCTACGTAACTCTAGGAATTGCCGGAAACTCTGTTGTAAAACCACAGAGTTTCCGGCAACTCCTAAAGTAGGGTTGCAAACCTCCAGGTAATAGCAGATAGAGATCAGTTTACCTGGAGAAAATGGCTGCTTTGGCAATTGTGCTCCCCTCCCCAAACCCTGCCTTCCTCGGGCTCCACCCCAGAAATCTCCCACCGGTGGCAAAGAGGGACCTGGCAACTCTATCCTAAAGCTACCTTTTGTCTCTTTTGGATTTCACACAACATGTCCTATTTGAGTGCACGTTATACGATCATATACGCTCAGGCCCTCTGATTCCCTTGTTAGTGGATTGTCCCAGACCTCTCAGAAAACATCGTCTAGAGCTCCTTCAGGCACAATACCTAATGTATCTGTTAGTATGGCTAGATTTGCCTGGCTGGCAACTAAAATAAGACAAAATGCACTTAAGGCTCTAGAATAACCAATCTATAATTAGAACCTCTACTATTTTATGTATACTTTGGAGGATTTTATCCCTTTGTTTCAGTTTTTCAATCTCCACTTCATCTTTATCTTTTGTATTACCAGTTCATAACTATTTATGTATATATTTAATTACAATTTTTTGGGATATTTGATGGTCTATGACTACAAATAAAGTCTGATTCTGATTAACACAACAGTGATGTAGCGATGTCGGCAACATTGCTAAAGTCACATGCACCCCCCCAATAGCTTCCCTGTCCTGCTACGGTACTTTAAATGTGTTTGCACACAGAGAAGATTCTGACATAGCAAGGAGGAGCTGCCATTACAAAACCCATGCACAAATCCTTACTATGTATGAGGGATCCCATGTGCAGAAATCAGCAAACGCACTGAGCAGAGATCAATATTTTCAGGTTCAGATAATTTCAAAAAACAGCAGACCCACTACATAGCAATATAAATCATATTCTTTAATTCACTGTGTGGTAATAAAAGATTCAAATGCAAATCATTAGAAAATGCAAGCAAAAATGTTATCTAAATTAATGGACATTCCTGCTTTGTGAAATGAAGATATCTATATAAAAAGCCTATTTTATATCATTCTTTTAATTAGTAGGAGTAAAATTATGTGGACTCTAGAAGTAGACATATTACCCTTTTCAAAAATGTGACAGGTAACTTTCATCTTGGGAACTCTCACAAAATTAGTTTAAAGTCTGTGGGATAACCAAATAGGTCTGGAAGGCATTAAGTATTTTGTGGAAACCCTGACTGATCAAACCCAGTAGCATCAAAAACTGTCCTCTTCTTTTAAAAGAAGCTCTGATATGAGATATGGACTGTATTCAGACAACAATTTGTGGTTTGTATAACCTGATTAGTACCAGACATACACTGCAGCTGGTTCCAAGTGTACACCTGGAAAAAATTCTTGGCTGGGGGGCGGGTTCTATTAGTTATAACTATAGGTAACTACCTTGTCTCTCTGCAATGTTTATACAACAGATCACCCACACAAATTCAAATTTAAATAATCTTTAATGTTATAAGATAAAAATTAATATAAATTTCACTCAGATATCAAACAACCATAGAAACAGTTAAATACATCAGATTACCCCCAGTTCTCTTTTCGATGAATCTTTAGGACGTTATTAAGAAATTTGGCCACCTCCACAGTGATGTCGGGAACACATCTTTCAGTACATGTTGTTCTTTAGCTTGATCAGTCAAGCCCATTAGGTTAATAAAAATGGGGTAGATCACCCACACAACAGCATTGAGTTATGTCAGGTGGAAAGGCAACTAATATTTCAATTAAATAAATTAATACATACACACATACATAAAATACATAATACTAACAAAACATAACAGCCACAGGGGACTGTATGGGTAGATACTGTAAATTATATAGTACCATATCCACTTGAAAGGAAGGCTCTCCAAGGCTCTCGATGGAGTCCACTGCCATAAAGTGGACCCCATCAAGTGCCAGTAAAGATGGCCACCCCTGAGTCCCAGACTCACCCAGCCACATGACCTCTGTTTTCAAGGCTTTCAACTTCAGCCAGCTCTTCCTCAGCCATTCCACCATGGCATCCAGGCACAAGGCCATGGCTGAGATCCCAGGCATTGGCTGCTTTTCAAACAGGAGGTAGAGCTGAGTGTCATCAGCATATTGGTGGCACCCAACTCCAAACCTCCTGACAATCTCTGCCAGAGGGCGCATATAGACATTAAGCAACATCGGGGAAAAGAGTGACCCCTGTGAGACTCCACAACTTAGAGCACAAGGTGATAACACCTCTCCTTCGATGGCAACCCTCTGTGAACAACCCTGGAAGAACAAGGAGAACCAACTCAAGGCAGTGCCCCGCACCCCAGGGAGACAAGAAGGTTGATCAGAACTAAATGGTTGACCATGTCAAAGGCAGAGGACAGGTTCAGAAAGATCAGCAGTGCTGAGCCACCTTTGTCAAGTTGTAATCAAAGATTGCGAACCAAAGCAATCAGGACTACATACAACTTCTGTCTCAGTGATCTCCATGCTCTTGTTCACCTCAAAACGTACCTCATGGCAGTGAACCCAAAGCCTTTACAATTGCTACCCTAAGAATATTTTGGAACTGAGGAGAAGCTACAATTGTAAATAAACCTGGTTCCTAGGGCTGCCAACCTCCTGCCAGTTGTGAAAAGGCAACCCTACTGGTTCCCCAAAACTATAAGAAGCTGTGTGGGTCCCCTCAGTTAAAGAAAGGGCCTGTCACAGTCACCCATCAAGCTTGAATGGAAAGTCAAATCAGGCTCCATCCCCAGATCTCCAGAAATTTCCCAAGCTGGAGCTGGCAATTGTATTACCCACCACCACTCTTCCTCCAAGTCTCAACTTATGCCTGGTGCCCGAGCTGGACTCTCTAGTGGAACTTAAATGGATAGGTGACTGCAATGCTTATCTTCCTTTCAGTCTCTGCTTGGAGAGCAGGAAGGTGGTCCAGAGGCACTGGAGGGCTTTTGGCTGGACCAAAACCAAGGAGAGGAGAAAAGGATACATATTTGACCAGAAAAAAACCAGGATACACATTTGACCAGAAAAAATAGCGCAGCCCAACAGCAATAAAGAAGAAAAGGTAGTATACATCACTTTAAAGAATGCTCCTGCAAACATCTTTATACACTATCTTTGTTTTTATGCATAGGTATCCAGATCTTGTACGATCTGCTGCAGCTAATCAGAAGTATCATTGGAGCAGAGCAAACAATATTTATCTGAACAGTGAGCATGTGGCCTATTCCTTTCCCCCAAACAATAGAGGGAATGCAGGCATAGTGGTCGGGGGGCTGCTACTAATCTTTCCCTAGGAATGGATTATTAGATCTCTCTAGGCTACCTAAAGGTTAGCGGGTGTACTAGATACATTCCATATACTTAAACATTCAGTAAATCTGAAGGGTTTTTTTTTGTGGGGGGGGGGGAGGTTCCTCTTGGTCTCCCCTGGATATACTCATGGCTTACTTCCATTTTCTAGTTGCCGCCTTTCCCACCTCCAAGCAGAATTCAATAGATGCTATCCCATTAGGGTTGCCAACTCTGGGTTGGGAAATTCTTGGAGATTTGGGAGCAGAGTCTGAGGAGGATGGAGACTGGGGAGGGGAAGGAGGTCAGCAGAAATGTGATACCATTAAGTTCACTCTCTCAAGCTGCCATTTTCTCTGGGAGAACTGATCTCTGTAGTCTTGAGCTCAATTGTAATTCCGGGAGAAAGCCAGACACCACCTGGGGATTGGCAATCCTATATCCCACACTGCCTAGTATTGCCAAGCTGCGGGCAAAACCTCACTACATATACAGATTGTTTGCTGTTCATAAGCTGGACCACAATACATGGGACGGGAATGGAGTGGGGGAGAGGCTAGAGCAAACAGAGCCTCCTCTTCCTCATTATGGGCTAAGTCTCCCTTTCTTCTTTCTGTTGAGATGCGTCATTGCATGTTGAAACCTTTTTTTAAATTATTTTAAAGCAAAATAAATTTTCAGCCATCCTCCCCATTTCTATCCAATAAGACATTCCTTAAAGTGTATTCTTTAGGGGGAAGAAGGTATGGCAGCATTCCTTGGCACTCCTGCCTCATGTTCTGGGTGAGTGAGAGGACAGCAATCCTCCTGACATGCGCACTTGTCATTTTGTGCAAACAGGACAGCCCACAAATGTTCCAACTTCAGTACATCAATCAGAAACCCTCAAAAAATAAATGTAACTAACCTGGAAAATACATGGATTGCCCTTGTCACGCAACATTGCAACCACACATGTTGAAAGGTTCACACAGTATCCTGGTACATCAAGCAAAAGCACCAAAGGCATAATGACTGAAACGGGCTATAGTTTGGAGATTTATCAAGCAACTACCGCAAATGATAAAATACATGAATATTGCTTTTTGTTCAAAGTGTGTAAGACCGCACATTACAGAAGGTGTTGCTTCTGAGAGAGGATCATAATGAGGCTTGTAAAACATTGTTTCCCCTTTGTTACGCTGCTGTTGCTTCTTGATAATAGGGGACATATTCAGAATGCCTACACATTTGTGTTTGCCTGCTACATGTCCTTATGTCCTAAATCAGAGCCTATAAATAGAAATGCCAAAAAGAGAAATGATACGGAACATCCCCTGATAAGAATGATATAGGACATCCTTGTCTGTGGGAAACTATTGGAAGTCCCTGCTTATATTTCTAAGGTTAAAGTAGCAAAAAAGTAGAAATACAAAGTCATTTAGGAAACTGAAAGTTTTTGTCCTAGAACAACCTTCTCAACTGATAGGGAGGGAGAAAGAGAGCTACTGGATGGTGACTGTTTATTTTTCCCTTTCCTTAACTGCTGGGGAGAATTAGCTGAGGTTACTGCGTGGGAGGACATTATTTGTGGGTGTATGGGTGAGTATAGCCTGCTGTGGAGTGGTGCCTGTTTGAATTGGTGTTGTTTCTGTTTGTCTCTTTTGCCTGGGTTGTAGCTGATTGAACCTAATTGCAGAAGGTGATTGCAGCTGATTGTGGAAGCTGATTGCTATTGATTGGGGAGGGTCTGCTTTGCCTGGGACTGACTGCTGCCCCCGCTTCCTGCTTGAACCGTGCAGGGCTTCTCCTCGCCAGAGGTGTGAGCCTTTGGTGAGAGCTGAAGATTGCCTGGGGGTCAGGCCTGGGGGCCCGGTAAAGAAGCTGAGACGTTTGTACATCCTATACGCGTTAAGCTTTTTCTGCTTCTGCAAGCAGGGAGTCTAGTGAGGCAGTTTGTCAGGGAAGTTATCAGGGAAGTACAGGAAAAACCGAACCACGTCTAAAATGGATTGCAGCAGCATGGCTGGTGAGGTACCTGAGGCTGTGACATGCCTTCAAGCTTCTGGGAGTCTGTGACAGGTAGTAGCTGGAGATTTCCTGCTATTACATCTGATCTCCAGATGTGATAGAGATCAGTTCACCTGGAGAAAATGGCCACTTTGCCAATTGGACTCTATGGCATTGAAGTCCCTCCCCTCCCCAAACCCTGCCGTCCTCAGGCTCCACCCCAAAAACCTCCTGCCGATGATGAAGAGGGACTTGGCAACCCTAATTGTAGAAAAAAGTAACTATGTTTTACTTCCTAGTATTATTATGTATAGTCTTCAGTCTGGAATTTTGCTAACTCTTGTGCCTGTTGTATGATTGTACTTCCAAGGACTCCTCTGTAAGTGCCGTTTCCTTCCCATTGTTTAAGTATTTCTAAGACTCCTGTGGCAGCATTGTGTGGCTGCCATTTTGTTGTCCACCATGCCATGTCAGTAGGGTTGCCAAGTGCCCGGTGGTGGTGGGTAAAATCCCGCCGATCCACTGGGCTGCCCCCCCACACACACACACGAGTCACTTTCGGGTAAACCTGAAAGTGACATGGACACTCTGGCAATCTTGGATAAAACTCTATGGAAACCATAGAGTTTTAGCCAATATCGCTAGAGCGTCCGTGTCACACGGGGTGTGAGCGAGCTCCTCAGCCCCAGCCCCCAAAAGCTCCCACCGGTGGAGCTACGGGGCCTGGAAAGCCTACATGTCAGAATTCCAAATGTGTCGGCAGGCTCAAAAAGATTGGGCACCCTTGAATTAGAGAAACTATGGGGGAAAGAAAATTTACAATATTGCTGATATCCAATGCCTAGTTTAAGAGATGCAGTCCCATACACTCTCTCCCCATAGTTTTGCTGGTGATGAAGTTTGATTCTCAATCTCTTTGTAATTTAGTAAGTTAACTTCTTGAAAAAAGTTACGGAAGCAATCTTTGAAAAATTCATGAAAAGGCTGGGAGGACTGGGCTTCCGGTGGTGCCGTTGGAGAGAGCACTCCATTTCCCCAGGTTGTCCTGGGAGAAATCCAAGTTTGCGTTATTTTTGGGGTACATAGATACCCCAATCCGACCCTTGCAAGTGGGTTGGAAAGCAGGAACTCCCTGCAGCCCGCAAACGCGGTTTGACCTCCTAGGTACTCTGAGGGGGCTTTTTTAAGCCCCTCGGAGTCCTAGACGCCGGTCCTGCGAGGGCACTAGGGAAGGACATCGCCAAAACGCAACTTTGGCAGCAAGCTCTACCCTCCACCGCCTTAATACCAACATAAGGACTACATAAAGAAAAGAACCTCACCTCTTGACACCCAAGTGAGTACAAAAGAACTCTTCGTCTACTTACTAGAAATTTGAACAGACGGGAGGCTGATAAGAATATTTCTGGGACCCCCACCCCTCCATAATCCGAACTGAAAAAGTTTGATCTGAGTTAGTCATCGGGATTAGCGACAGGAGCCTTATCGGATCGATCAGCCTAAACCATAACAAAGAGTCGGAAGGATACCTTTTAGACTGACAAGAATTATCACCAATGAGAGGTCCGAAGGAAGGGGAGGGTGATTTCTCTTCCTGATTTTCCGGCGAATTCCTGCCACGTTTGCAGTAAGGGAGTGCCTGGAACGGAAGACTCTCTATAACACCCTCTCTATCATTGGAACTAAAACAACAGGAAGTAGCCGCGGGACTGAATATCCGTCGCACTCGAGTTACTTTCAAATCATTCCTGAAGGAATAACCATCGAGAAGAGGCGATAGAAGGTCTGCAGCACTAGTAACTTCCTGTTTACTTCCTGATTAATCCGATCTAGAGCGACCGAAAAAACTCACTGGTATTTTAAAACTTTAAAATGCAATTTTAAAGCCAATTTCGACTCTTTTCAACCCGAAAAAATTACTAGGCTGATCTTTGAACTATCATCTTTTAACCAGCACCTTAAAGGCTCTGTCGGTGGACATGTATTTTACCAGCTTTTTTTGAATGTAAATGTCTCGACCCCGCTCTGGCTCACTACATAGCCCTGCCTATACTAAACTAAGGGACTCTTTACAAACCTCGACCATGGAAAAAAAGTTACAGGATATGCTAACTAAACAAACTGAGGCAACAAATAAACAGTTTGAACAGATGTCTGCACAGATGGCACAGTTGACTTCTATGATGACAAATCTTGGTCAAGCATCCCAAGCTATTAATCAGAAGTTGGATGTGGTCACTGGAGACTTGAAAGAAGTAAAAACTCAAATGATTGTTATGAAGACAGATATGCAAGCGATGGATGTATCAATTAAGAAAGTGATGGATGAGCACAAGGACACAAAGAAAAAATTAACAAGCCAAGAAAAACAGATTGAAACAATACAAGCGGATCAGATGGCGGCAAAAAATCAAATGGCAATGATGGAGATGAGAGTGAAAGAGACCAACCTTCGTATACGCAATTTTCCAGATATGATGGGAGATAATAAAGAATCTGCAATACCAAATTTGGCCTACTTATTTCAGATAGATGAACAAGAATTAAAACAAGCTATTAATAGAATATACAGGATACCACTACCTGCTAGAATGAGAAGATCTAAGCCAAGAGATTTGATGATAGTGTTCTATGACACCAGAGTTAAAGACAAGATTATGAAGATTCATTATGAAAATCCAGTGTCAGCAGGAGACTCCTCTCTTATACTACTGAAGGATATTCCAAGGCATCTACTTTCACAGAGGAATAACTACAAAGACTTTGTGTCTATACTGAAAGCTAATGGCATCAAATATCGTTGGATTATGCCACAAGGTTTGGCTTTCACCTATAAGGAAGTGAAAACGACAATTCTATCCCAAGCAGATGTGGGGAAATTTTTGAGAAAATATAAAATGGACCTTAAAGAATTACCTGGAGAGAAGGAGGAAGAAGAAGAGGAAGAAGAAGAGGTACAGGGTGCAGAAGGTGGTACTAAATTATAGACTTTTTATTTTGCTAAAAAATACTACATTATGGCAAAAGCAATTTCTTGGAATGTAAATGGACTGAATGAGAAAACTAAAAGGGCCAGAATCTTCAAATATCTACAGAAATATAAATACTCCCTAATCTGCCTACAAGAAACCCATATAGCTTCAAAGCATAAAAAATACTTGGAGAAACAGATGCTTGGACAAGCATTTATTGCTTCTGCTAAAACTAAAACAAAGGGAGTGGTAATCTATGCCCACCCCAGTCTCTGTCCAGAACTAGTATATAAAGACAATGAAGGAAGAATTGTAATTATCAGAACTAAAATATTGGGACAAAGGACAATAGTGGTTGGAATCTATGCACCCAATGAAGGGAAAAAATCCTTCTATGAAAAATTACATGACCTGATAACCCAGTACGCACAAGACCAAATTTTATTGATGGGCGACTTCAATGGAATTATTCTCCCATCTCTGGACAAAAAATCAAAAGCAAAAGATATCAATGATGGATGCTTGCCTAAAACTTTCTTTGCCATGGCTTCAGAATTAGAATTACAAGACATTTGGAGAACAATGAATACAACAGCTAAAGAATACACCTTTTATTCAGCAAGACACGATTCACACTCCAGAATCGATATGATATGGGCCAGTAAATCAATTTTCACGCAACTACGTAAAATTCATATTTTACCTAGAACTTTTTCTGATCACAATCCTGTTACCTTTGATTGGAACAATAAACAAGCATTTAGATGGCGAATGAACGATAAACTTTTAAAAGACAACAAGATACAAAAGGAATTACAGGTTTTAATGAAAGACTTTTTTGAAATTAACCTTAATGGGGAAACTTCTTTAAATACAGTTTGGGACGCATTCAAAGCTGTTCTGAGAGGTTTTATGATACAGAAACACTCGGCCTGGAAGAAGACTCAATTGCAATTTACAAACAACATACTTTGGAATTTACAAAATTTGGAGCAGAAATTGGTAATGGTAACACAGGAAGAGGAGAGAAGAGAAATTCAAATACAGATTTCTGCATCTAAACACCAATTAAATTTGGTAATAATGGAGGAAATGAATAAAAATCTGAAACTTGCTAAACAAAAGTATTTTGAATATGCAAATAAACCAGGAAAATTTTTAGCAATACAACTGAAGGACTCATTTCAAAAGAAGATTATAACAAAAATCCAAACTGCTAAAGGACCAGTTTATTCAACTTCAGAAATTCAGAAAGAATTTGTTTCATTTTACTCTAAGTTATATCAGAAAGAAAATACTCCAAAACAGAAAATAGACAAATTTCTAAACTCAATACAGATGAAAGCTTTGTCAATGACCCAGAGAGAATGTATTGAAGCTCCAGTAACAAGGGAAGAAATACAAGAAGCAATACTGAGACAAAAAACGGATAAAACACCTGGACCAGATGGAATTACTGCACTATTTTATAGAACTTTTAGTGACAATTTAGTTGGATTTTTTGGTTCACTTTACAATGCAATTTTGGACGAGGGAACATCCCCGGAGACTTGGTCACACGCATTTATATCACTGATACCCAAAGAAGGAAGAGATCCAGAAAAAACATCTAATTACAGACCTATATCGCTCTTAAATGTGGATTACAAAATTTTTGCTTCGGTTTTGGCATGTAGGATAAAGCAATTTATTAAGGATCTTATACATGAGGACCAAGCAGGTTTTATACCAGGAAGGCAAATAAAAGACAATGTAAGAATTTTACTAGATTCACTGGAATATTATGACCATAATATTCAACAAACTGCGGCTTTTGTATTTTTGGATGCAGAAAAAGCCTTTGATATGGTCTCTTGGAACTTTTTGAAACGGATTTTGGATAAATTGAATTTTGGAGATCGTTTTCAGAAAGGTATATCGGCTATTTATACCTCCCAACAAGCTAAAATTTTGGTTAATGAATCAATGTCAGATAACTGCCAAATCACGAAAGGGACTAGACAGGGATGTCCCTTGTCTCCACTTTTATTTTTGTTGGTGTTGGAACCGCTATGTGTGAAACTAAGAAGTATGGAGGACATCCGCGGGCTAAGAATTAAAAAACATGAATTTAAGTTGAGAGCATTCGCGGATGACCTACTGCTAATTTTGGAAAACCCAACACAGTCAATGAATATACTTCAGGAGACTTTGGATGATTTTGGGAAAGTATCAGGCTTTAAAGTGAATCAAGAAAAAACAAAGATAATATTTAAAAATTTATCGGAAATACAACAACAGGAATTTATATCATATACTGGCTGGGAGAAAGCTAACAAAGTTAAATACCTGGGAATTTGGATCACTGCAAAGAATAAAGATCTGTTAACCAACAATTACCTCAAGTTATGGGGTAAGATTAAAACTGATATGATTATATGGTCAAACAAAAAATTGTCATTAATGGGACGTATCTCAACGATCCAAATGAATGTCTTACCGAGGATGCTCTTCTTATTCCAAAATTTACCAATAATATCACAAACAAAATATTTTGAAACTTGGAGGAAAGACATTTCAAACTTCATCTGGCAAGGAAAAAAACCAAGGACTGCTTATAAATACTTGGTGGATCTAAAAACGAGAGGAGGTTTAGCACTGCCTAACTTTCAACTCTATGCTGAAGCGGTAGCTTTAGTATGGCTAAAAGACTGGATGAATTTGTCAAATGTACGTTTGCTAGACTTGGAAGGTTATAATAACTTAAGTGGATGGCATGGTTATTTGTGGTATGATAAAATTAAACTACAAGCAACATTCCGTAATCATATAATCAGGTCCTCTCTACTTCGTATTTGGATGAGATATAAACACATTTTGGAACCAGAAACACCGATGTGGATATCGCCCCAAGAAATGCTAACTTTGCGCCCACTTAGACCAGACAAATTTATTACTTATCAAGATCTAACTAATTGGGAAGGAAAGAAATGCTCACTAAAAGACTTTCAACTGCTTAAGGATGATTTACAATGGCTTCAATATTACCAAATCAAATCAGTTTTTGTACAAGATGCAAAAAAAGGTTTCTCTAAAGAAAAATCTCCTTTTCAAAGGATTCTACTAGACAATAATACAAAGCTGATTTCTAAAATGTATAATCTCCTTTTAACAATATACTGTGAGCAGGACACGATTAAACCAACTATGATCGATTGGGCTCAAAATGTGGGACATGATATTGTTTTAAATAAATGGGAAAGATTATGGTCTAAAGATTTAAAAGGAATAAAAGCACAATCAGTGCGAGAAAACATCTATAAAATGATGTATAGATGGTATCTAACACCCAAGAAAATTGCAAAGATTTATAAAACGATGTCCCCTATTTGTTGGAAATGTAACAAAGAAATTGGTTCCTTTTATCACATGTGGTGGACCTGTGACAAAGCCAAAGACTTCTGGGACATGATTTATAACGAACTGAGACTAATACTACAAAAGAATATATCCAAAACACCAGAAATGATGTTATTGAGTATGATTCCAGACGACTTAGCAACACAAAGAACCTTTTTGATATATGCCACAACAGCTGCGAGACTGCTTTATGCAGCGAAATGGAAAGGGCTAGAAACTCCAGAGAAAAAAGACTGGATTGTTAAAATGTTTGAAGTGGCAGAAATGGCAAAACTCACAGCTATTCTAAATGAAGAAAATGACGTTCGGTTTTTGGGGGAATGGGGGGCGTGGATGCATTATTGTGAATATGAGTTAAAATTGGGAAGAATGGAAGAATATTTTCTAATCTGATCCAGAGGATTATTTTTGATTTTTTTTTTATATTGAATAAGCATAATTATATTTACTAACAGATTATGGTTTTTTATATATGGTATTGATATTTTATCAAGATTAGATTACCTATGACGGGAGGAACTTTTTATTAAGAGGCAGATAGAGGTGATGGGGAAGTCAAAAAATTTTCCATTTCTTTTTTTCTTTTTTCTTTTCTCTTTTTTATTATATGATATGGAATTATAACAACTTTAGGTTAGAATTGAAATTCGATATTGTTATAGATGTTGTTTAATGCAATGGAAAATTTCTATTATAAAACCCAATAAAATTTATATATATAAAAAAAAAAGGCTGGGAGGACTGGCTATAAAAGCAATTTATGGAAAGGACGCAGTCGCTGTAAATTTATACATGAACAATAAAAATTAGGCAAAATTATACCATCGTAAAATGTAGTTATTTTCTTGGAATCAAAAGTTGTGGGTGTGTAGCCTACAATTTTATTGAAAATAAAGGCTTTGCTAATCCTAGAAGGGGGGGGAGATGAAACCTTTGCAATACGGAATGTATGTAAGGTGAGCAAATAAATATAAACATAATTTAGAGAATTAAACGAGGACTGTAGTCAGTCTTAGAGGAGGAACTAGGCTTAGAAAGGATTCCATAGTAAATCTTCTAGAAATTCTAACTGAAATCTATGATAGACCACCATGCTCACAAGCAAAATTCTCCCATTGTCCACAATGGCATGAATTAGGGTTGCCAGGTCCTCCTTTGAAATTGGTGGGGGCTTACCCGCAGTAGGGTAGATGAAAATTATATTTCATATGTACAAATTATGCACAAACAATTGCACAAGTGACAGCATGATTAAATGCATGCTTAAGATAAAGAAAACAATGGAATTGGCTTGGGGGAAGGAGTGCCAGGGTCCCATGAGGGTATCACTTCCCCAAAACAGGATTGGATAAGGAATTTCATCCAGCTTGGGCAGGAAAGGTTAAAATATCTGAGCACCCTGTTAACAGAGTTAAATCCGGGGGTTCAAATGATGTTCAAGTTGTATGTTTAAGCTGGACCTGTTTGTTCTGCATAGAGAGCAACTGAGGGAATAGAGGGAGCTTAGCCCCTTCCCCCCTATGTTCCAATGGCTTCCACTCATCCCACTGAAAGGATGCCAAGGTGACATCAGTGACTCTAAAGTTAGGCTAGTTAAAACATTTTACCTTCTTTTCAACAGTCCTTTGTGTTATGACATCCCTTTCCCATATAGACTGTGCTCTAGATTGAAAGTGAATGGAGTTCTTTCTCTTCTAAGTCAGAAGACTGTGTTCAAAGTGCCTCACCTATATTTCTAGCTGCTCATGTATGTATGTATGTATGTATGTATGTATGTAGAAAAGGGAGTGGGAGCTGAGAGCCTCCACATGCTAAGCACACACATAGAGCCTGTTACTAGAATCCCAATGCCACTGGTAAACGTGACAAGCTAAAGATCAGTTTGGGGGGTGGCAATACAAAGACCGGCAGGTAACAAGGGAAGATGCACACACAAGCCCTGGCCTGTATCATGACAATCATGACAAACCCATCAGCCGGATGGTGCAGCAAGAGACTTGGAGACCAAGAGGGGGAAAGAAAAGCAGTGATGGGTGAGTAGGGTTGCCAACCTCCTGGTGGTTAAACAAACAAAGTGAAGCACTGAAAGCACACTGTGTATGTACAGAAAATCCTTTTATCTATGTAATAATAATAATAATAACTAGCAATTCAACCCGACTCTCTGGGCAAAACAAGACGCCCCATTCGACTTAGAGTAGGTGAGCATAAATCACGAATTAAAAATCACGTGGCAGAGGCTCCACTTGTTTCCCATTATCAAGAACTAACAAGGGAAGATGCACACACAAGCCCTGGCCTGTATCATGACAATCATGACAAACCCATCAGCCGGATGGTGCAGCAAGAGACTTGGAGACCAAGAGGGGGAAAGAAAAGCAGTGATGGGTGAGTAGGGTTGCCAACCTCCTGGTGGTGGCTGGAGATCTCACCCGCTATTACAACTGGTCTCCAGCCGATCGAGATCAGTTCACCTGGAGAAAATGGCCGCTTTGGCAATTGGACTCTGTGGCATTGAAGTCCCTCCCCTCCCCAATCCCCACCCTCCTCAGGCTCCACCCCAGGTAGTGGACCTCTGCTGACCAAAGAAGAAGGGGGGAATTTCATTCCCTTCCCCATCCCCATTGCAGCCTCCTGACCTATATCCTGACCTTCATGCAGGTCCTGCAACCTGAAAGCATACTTTCCTGGAGTTAAAAATGGCTGTTGAGGGGAGGAGAAAGCCAGGAATATTGGGCGTACTTGTGTGGCCGTTGTACTGTAGTTTAAAACAAAAAGAACTACATTTTTAGAGAAAAGTATTGGTACTACAATGAGTTCAAACTGCCTCTCCTCTTCATGGGGGTGCTGCCAGAAGACTGGGGGTGGGGAATTGGAATTTTTATTCCAGCCCTCAGATGGTCTTGCTGCCATGATGGCTTCTGTCTCTTCTATTTAGCTCTGTGTATGATTTTTCTTATATTATTTGTTATTCTGTAAAATGAACCTCCAAAGGAAAATCTTATGTCTCTTACCCATTAGTTGTAAAATATTCAGTGGGATAATCCCCTAATAACATGCCCTCTCTCCTAAGATCAGAGAAGAAGAGTTGGCTTTTATACTCCACTTTTCTCTACCGTAAAGAGTCTCAAAGCAGCTTAACAATCACCTTCCCTCCCTCCTCCCTACAACAGGCACCTTGTGAGGTAGGTGGGGCTGAGAGAGGTCTGAGAGAACTGTGACTAGCCCAAGGTCACCCAGCAGGCTTCATGTGGAGGAGCAGGGAATCAAACCCGATTCTCCAGATGTCCACCACTCTTAACCACTACACCACACTGGCTCTCAGAGGAAACTGGCACAATTTATACAGCAGGAGACATTACAAGTGATTGGCAAGCAGCAAAACACCAAAAATTACAGGAGTGCAACACAGTTAACACTTAAACACATGCACAGAGTCAACTAAAATCCAATGAACATAGGTCGTTCTAATGAAAAAACAACAGAATTCAGGCAGAATTTGGACTGTTTGAATATAGGCAAACCATAAAAAAAATGAAAAGCAAATAGGTTTTGTACCCCTGTTACAAAGCCATCGCAAAATGTTGTCTTGCTATCTTTATAATTTTTCTAAATATACTTCCTTGCAGTTGGCTCAAATTCAAAGCTGGCCATTGTTGCTTTTCATATAATGAGGAGGAGGAGGAGGATAGGGGGAAGTGTTGCGCTCCATAGTTCTTGCTTCAGGTTGCATTAGGTGGAATCAAAAAACAGTAAGCAAAGGCATGTCTTTCTATCAGACTGAATGCCTAAGCCTACGTGAAGAGTGCCATACTGAAGGAATGTCCATGAGTTGTGACTGAACAGACTGAACTCTGTCTTGCTAGCCTTGGAATTATGCCACAATTAAAATAAAGACTGCTAGACAGGATTTCCCGAAGCCATTTCTTTTGCTATCCCAGCTGTCATTTTGATTCTAGCGAGAGCTGCCAACACCCTTCTGTCAAAGTCCTGAAAGGACAAATGCCCTTTACAATATTTAAGGAAGACTGTCCTATAAGAAACTGACATCATAAAAGCAGAAACAAATGTGGGAACATGTGCAAGGTTAATGAAGGGTCGAATAGGACACACTGTGGAAAGAGGGAGAAAGAAAGCTAAGCCAGAAACCAATCTTTTGAATTAGTTACTAATTCCAACAAGTCCTGCAAGGGGGGGGGGGCAGTGTTTGATGCAGTTAATAGAGGCAATAAAGTCACTAACCAGTCATGGCAATTAAGATGCTTAATAGCTAGCGGCAAGCGGTACAAGATGAGGCAGCAGCACCGAACGTGGAAGACTTCCACCTGAGACCAACGGCTTGTCAGAGCAGGCAACACAGACTCCGATAGATCAGTGTTCTAATCCGTGTATAAAAAAGTGAGCTGGCTAGAGCACATTCCATCTATTATGATATATCTTCACTGGTTCTTGGTTTGCTTCCAGGCTGCTAATTCAAAATGCTGATTTTCACTTTCAAAAGCTCAAATAGCTTGGGACTAGGATACACCAAGGACTGCCTTCTTTCACATGAGTTGACCTGCACACTGAAGCCACCTGGAGAGGCTGGCCTCACGTTCGCTTGGTTCCTTTGAGATGGTGGGATTTTAGCTGTCAAACTTTTCCCTGTGAGACTTGTATTGCTGTACCTTTGGTAATGTTTCAGCAATCGCTTAAACCTATCTTGTTTAAGTGAGTCTTAGGTTAAGGTAACATCTGATCTCATGTTTTAAAGAGCTTTTGTTCATTTGTGACCACTAATTTTTACTGTTGATTCTGTCGAGACTTTTACAGAAAGGTGTTGACTGAACTTGCTACAACCAAGGGTAGCAACAAAATGGCTTCAGGAGATCCTGTCTGGTGGTGGAGGAAAGTGCCATCAAGTCTCATCAGACTTGTGATGATCTTGTAGGGTTTTCAAGGCAAGAGATGTTTAGAGGTGGTTTGGCATTGCCTGCCTCTTTGTGGCTACACTGGACTTCCTTGGTGGTCTTCTATCCAAGTACTAACCAGGACCGACCTTGCTTAGCTTCTGAGATCTGACCCGATTGGGCTAGTCCAGCCTATCCAGGTCAGGACAATCCTGTCTAGCAGTCCTTATTTTAATGGTTCTGAAATGTTCTTATAGTGTTTCTTATGATACTGGTGTGGGTTTTTTTAAGTTGAGATGCATTTTAACAGATTTTGTTAGCATAAGCTGACTCAGATCACACACACACACACACCTGCTGTCCCCAAAATGCATGGACTTTGGAGGAGGTAGGGGGTGATCTGACTCAGCCAGCAGTTAAGTAAGGGGGGGGGGGAAATGGAGCCGGAAAAATGATGGTGGAAAAAAAATCAGCATTATTCAGGATCCACTTTTTTGGTTCTCTTTTATTCCACCTTTTTTTTTTACCGGTAACCCCCATCCCCCCAAAAATATCAAAAAATTATTTTTCAGGGTTTGTTCCGGTTTGGTTATAGCCGAATGCACACCCCTATTTCTCATTCCAGTAGCATCTCTAGTTAGTACTCTACTTCTAAGAGTTTTCTCAATAAAGGTATTGCTCTTTAAAGAACTGCCTGCAACAGTCCTCAAAATGTGTATTATTTGGAAAGTTCTCAAGAACTTCTCACACATAAGAATTTGTAATTTAAAAGCCATATTGCATACTTTCATACTTTCCCTTGCTCATTTTCAAAACATGAGAGAAACACAGGCCTGGTTACAGCTGAAGAAAGAAATAATGTGGCAGTGATTTGCACAGGATCATACTTTTAACATCCCATGCTCCCTTTGCAAGGGGGAATATATGAACCAAATCATAATGCCAGTAGTGGCCCTGACTGCTGGACAAATTCATTCCACGGCACTTGTAACACTCTGGTAAGGGTTGGATCCAGACCACATTGGGAATTTCCACTGATTTCCCCTTTCCCAGCGCAGACCCCTTCGTGTTGTTCCTTAGAGTCCTTTGTACTTCAGGAATAGCACCTCATGGAGATCAGTGGGCTCCAGTGGAAGGGGAGAGGCAGGAAAGTTCTGTTCTGCTGCTGAAAAATGTAGTCTGGGTCCATCCCCTAACTTTGTCTTCTGTGAAACTGTGTGGGTGTAACACTAGAATGAATGAATCTATACCAAGATCATCTTAGGATAATGATCCTCAGTTACTACTGCATCTACAGTTACTACTGCATCTATGGGCTCGGCTGCAGGTTGCCTCCCCTCATGAGGGGGATATGGGATTTCTCCCCCCATAAGGGGGAGATGGCATTCCCCTCATGAGATTTGAGTAGGGTTGCCAACTGCCAGGTAGTAGCTGGAGATCTCCTGCTAATTCTTTTTTTAATTAATATTTTATTGTTTTTTAACACAACATTCACAACATAAACTACATACATTCCCATTCACATTTCACTTGCAATCTTTCCAGGATTAGTATTTATCATTGTTACCATCACCAATCACCTTACTTGTTATACATTAATATTTAATATTTCTAGAATCCTATTAATCGTTATAGTGCCTATTTTTTCTGCTATAAACTATGATTTCTTAACATAATATTTAATCTCTTTACAATTCCAGCTTTTACAATCTTGCTTTCCAAAATAACTATATCTAATCACTGCTATGAGATCTCCTGCTAATTCAATTGATCTCCAGCCGATAGAGATCAGGTCACCTGGAGAAAAATGGCCACTTTGGCAATTGAACTCTATGGCATTGAAGTCCCTCCCCTCCCCAAACCCGGCCCTCTTCAGACTCCGCCCCCAAAATCTCCCACCGGTTGAGAAGAGGGTTCTGGCAACCCTAGTTTTGTGGGGGGGCACTTGTCATCATCTATATACTAATAATAAAGTTGGGCAAATCTGAGGATACTTAAATCCGTTGACTGGAGCTGTTATTGGGCAAGACAGATCTTTCTACAAACCTGAAAAGGGCCCTGGGATTGTACAAAAATGTGAAATAAAAAAACAAACAAAAAAAACACAACACATTTTGGGGGGGGCTTAAAAATCTCAAAACAATAAAAGGAATGTCTTTAGCTTTAAGAAATGGAAGGCTCAGTGGTTGTTGCTAGACAACCAAAGAATTCCATGATTGGTTTTTCTCACTAAAAGGGCAGGGGGAGGAGACAAGGCCCTTTTTGGCCATTGAGGGAGAACTCATTGGGGCCAGGCCTGGCCAGGATTGACAGCTCCAGGTTAGGAAATTCCTGGAGATTTTATAGGGGAGACTGACTAGGGCAGGGTTTGGGGAGGAGTGAGGCCTCAACCAGATGTAATGCCATAGAGTCCACATTTCAAAACAGCCATTTTCTCCAGGAACTATAACACTAGCTCAAAAGTAATAATACACAAGCAACTATGCAAACATATATTGTGGAACACATATAACATCTACAGGTAAGTGAGCACACAGGTGAATATCAATACAATAAGTGAACAAACGAGTTTAAAAGAGGACCACTGAACAAAAGAGTCTCTTCAAAGGTAAACGTGAATTCTTATCTTTGTTTCTTCTTAGAGCCTTGACTCAAGGAAGGTTGTAGATGGAACAATAAATATTAAATAACTTGTCTATAAAGTATAATAAATATATATATGCATATATATATATATATATATATATATATATATATATATATATATATATATATATATATATATATATATATATATATATATATAAAAATAATAAGTTATATATATTATATATATAATATATATAACTTATATATATTATAATATATATAACATATATATATATATATATATATATATATATATATATATATATATATATATATATATATATATATATATATATATATATAATATTTATTCACATTTACCTTTGAAGAGACTCTTTTGTTCAGTGGTCCTCTTTTGGACTTGTTTGTTCACTTATTGTATTGATATTCACCTGTGTGTTCACTTACCTGTAGATGTTATATGTGTTCCACAATATATGTTTGCATAGTTGCTTGTGTATTATTACTTTTGAGCTAGTACTATAGTTTCTATAACTATCCAGTTAGTACTTGTGCATATTTTTTTCAGATTTTCTCCAGGAACACAAAGCTCTGCTGTCTGAAGTTTAGTTGTAATTCTGGGAGTTCTCCAGGTCCCACCTGGAGATTGGCCACTCTAGGCCTGGCAGCAATCACTTGATGGTTTGCTACTTACGAAAGCCAGTGTGGTATAGCAGTTAGAGCTTCAGAGTAGGGTCTTGAAGACCCAGGTTTGAATCCCCATCTTGCTGTGCAAGTTCACTGGGTGATTTTGGATCAGTCACATACTTTCAGTCTAACCTACCTCACAGGGTTGTTGTGCGTATAAAAAGGAGATGAGAAAAATGTAAGTTGCTTTGGTCCCTACTGTGGGGAAAAGGTGGGGTATAAATGAAGTCAATCAATAATATAGCTGAAGATGGAAGGCAGATAAACGGTAGGTTGGTGAAGGCTGAGAAGGAGAGAATGTGGCAGGGAAAGGGAAGAGAATATGGGTGTTGCCAGGGGGAGAGCAAGAGGAAATAGTATGGGGAGAGAGATACAGGAGAAAGTGAGGTGCCACCCCACAAGTCCTTGAGGGTTCCTTACGATGTACTAGCCTGCCCAGCGGCCACACAACTGGGCCACAGTCTTCCTAGGCAGAGGCTTCCTGGAGGGGGGGGTGAGAGGAAAAGCTTGAGACAGAGGGGCAGATCAAGGTATGTTGGCTGTTGGATGGGAAGGAGATAGGGATGCCAACTCCAGGTTAGGAAATTCTTGGAGATTTGGGAGCTGGAGCGTGGAGAGGATGAGTTTTGAGAAGGGGAGGAACCTCAGAAGGGTGTAATGCCATAGACTTCACCTTCCAAATGAGCCATTTCCTCTAGGAGAATTAGGGTTGCCAACCTCCGGTGGTGGCTGGAGATCGTCCAGATTTACAATTGCTGTCTAGATGACAGAGATCCATTCCCCTGGAGAAAATGGCTTCTTTGGAGGGTGGACTCTGGCATTAAACCCTGCTGAGGTTGTTTCCCTCCCTAAACCTCGCCTTTCCAAGGCTCCACCCCCAAATCTCCATGAATTTCCCAACCTGGAACTGGCAGTCGTAAGGGGAACTGATCTCTGTCGTTGGGAGATCCGTTGTGATTCCAGAAGTTCTCCAGGCCTCACCTGGAGGTTGGCAATCCTAGAAGGAGAGAATGAAGCAGGAAAAGGGGAGAGGCTATGGGGGCTTTCAGGGAAGGAAAAGAGGAAATAATGGAGAGGAGAAAATTTGTCTCATATCCCGCCCTTTTCCTGACCGGGAGATACCCCCTGCAAGTTCCTCCTTGTACTTAAAGCAATCAAATCCAGCTGAGTAGGGTTCACTAATATAGTGCAAAATTAACACTGTACAAGCACTGGCATTTGCCACGTGAAGTAACAAGTCCCTACTAAGGCAGACTGGAAGAATAATTCTGCAGCAGCGCTAGGAAACTGATGTATGAGAATTGTTTTGGTAACCTCAGCTCAATTTTTTATTTGTTTAAAAGCGGTGATTGATGATTAAACGAACCATATCATTCCATGAAATATTATCAACCCTTACTCACTGCCACTCTCCCCTCCTTCACAACTGTTTGTAATGATATTTCATGGCTGGTGTCCAAATTTATTCCCTCTTCCCTTGGGCCTATAGCCCAAGGAACTCCCCATTCCATCTGTTCAGGTGGAGGAGGGGGGAGGTGTTCATTTTCATCTTTTTGTAACACTTTCATCACCACTACAACAGAATGCTTTCCAGATAATTTCCATATACTTTACAGTTAATTCCAGATTGGTCTGGCTGTCAATGAAGTCCTAAGAACAGTTATACCCTTCTAAAACTGCTGGCTATACTGTATTTAAAAGAGCATAACTCTGTTTCATATAATTCCACCAATGTGATGTGTGAATGAAGATACACTACAGCAGCCTTTGTGTGGCTGGCTCTTTCTCCTGCAACAACCATTCTGTGGCAGTCATTTTGTGGCAGGACACACCACACTATGGCGAAATTCCGGAGATGCCCACAGCCTTAACAAATTTGGGGAACCCTGTCCTATGCTATCCTGTTTCTCACATACAGAAAGAGGAGGAAAGAGAAGGCCATCTGTCAGCAATGCTGATTCTATGACCTTAGGCAGATCATGAGAAAGAGGGCATCTTGCCCATCTTCTGCGAATTTGGACTAGGGGTCACTGGGGGTATGGTGGAGGGAGGTAGTTGTGAATTTTCTGCATTGTGCAGGGGGTTGGACTAGATGACCCTGGTGGTACCTTCCAACTATATGATTCTACGATTCTATGTGTAAATTTAGGACACAAAACACAGTATTGCCAGCAAAGCTACACTTGGCTCCACAAAAAGCCTTTGCTTTGTTATGAAAACTTTCCAGGAGCCCCCCCCCCCCAACTTTCTGGCCATTTTGCTGACCCATATTCTGAAAATCCTGTTATTTTGTCCATTTAAACTAAACAGACTTTAAACTAAATGCAGTCATGTTAACATGGTACAATGACCTCTTTTTCATATTTAATATTCTGCAAGCCCTAAAGAAACTAATTATTTAAATTAAGGAATAATGTTCACAGTCCAGTATATGAGGCAATAAAGGGCTTTCGCAGACAATTAAACACCAAAGTGAAGTTGAAGAGACTGAAAATTACTAATGCTTCTTATAGCAAGTCCAGTCCAGTGTTCTGGTACTTTTCCCCCATCAAAGGAAAGCAGAAGAAAGAAAGAAAAGAATCAGTTAGCACTGTCATTAAAAGGGTGTGTTGAGTACATGTATTATAGGACCTATGAAAGAGAATGAACAAAGAGGGAATAGTCAGGACTAGAGGGTATTTTATTGCCAGCTTGAACTATATACTTTATATTCCTGTTTCTAGGCAATAAATTGGATGGAAGTGAGATCAATGTAAATGGGGGTCATAAACGTATGTGGGAAGACTTGGATAATGTGATAGTTTGGGTAAAAGAAAAGGACTGATACTCGATGCCGTGAGTACAAGGTCATAAGCACCAGAGTGAATCATTATAAATGAGTGAGGAGGCGGAGAGATCAAATTGGTGAAAAAGAGGAGAAGAAAACTAGAACGAGGATTTCTGTACAACTAAAAGAGTAGGCTGGCAGTTTAACAAAAAAAGGAAGTCTGAGGAATATTATTGCTTTTTACAAAGGTCCTAATAAAGGACGGGAAGCTGAGCCCATGGTGGGAATCTAACTCCATGTATGATGTTTAGCTCGAGTTACATACATGTCAGACAGTGACATTAGCTCTGGTCGCAGAAACTAATGATGCAATCTTAAACAGAGTTACAGCTTCACTGACTTCAGTTGTGTTAGAAGGGTATGAGTCTGCCGAGGAGTCAACTGTAAACCCAGCTCCCTATACCTACCAGTGTCATTTGAGTATCTGGCGAGGCTATCAGCACATAGCCCCAACTGATGAATTGGGCTGGAAAAGTGTACCTATAGTACCCTATATACACATGCAATTGTATGTGCATGGAATATGTGCATGGAAGTCTGCTTGCATAGAGAACTACCAAGGCTAGGTCCAGAAACTGCTGGATTTATTGCACCTTCTGCCCACTAGTGGACCATTTGGTCTAAAGGTCAGAGGGTTTATTGAGCTGTGGTATGTTTTTAGGCACCAGGGTGATTTTACCATTCAGGTTTTTGCCCACTGGATCCCCCTGACTTGAAAAGGCTGTAAGGGTTTGCAACCTGGGTTGCCAGGTCCCTCTTCGCCACTGGCGGGAGGTTTTTGGGGCAGAGCCTGAGGAGGGTGGGTTTTGGGGAGGGGAGGGGCTTCAATGCCATAGATAGGGCTGCCAACTGCCAGGTAGTAGCAGGAGATTTCCTGCTAATTCAACTGATCTCCAGCCGATAGAGATCAGATCACCTGGAGAAAAATGGCTGCTTTGGCAATTGAGTTCTATGGCATTGAAGTCCCTCCCCTCCCCAAACCCCGCCCTCCTCTGGCTCCTCCCCAAAAATCTCCTGCCGGTGGCGAAGAGGGACCTGGCAACCATAGCCATAGAGTCCAATTGCCAAAGCGGCCATTTTCTACAGCCATCTTGACTCTTCCTGTCTGGATGCAAAGGGCTCTTGGCCCTTAGCTCATAACCTTGATGAGTGCCCAGGTGGACTATAGGCCAGGCCATGATGTTTTAGTGTAGTTTTTCTTTTGCCTCCTAGAAAAAAATTAAGGAGGAGTGGGACATATAACATGGAGAAAAATTCCAAGAAAACATGAAATGGGGAAAAATTGGTCCAACGTTAATGACTGCTGTTATTGTGGACTTTCTTTTACTGTGCTCTGGTGGTGATTTACTTTAACTTGGTCACAAACTGTAAGATCCAGCATTGGTTTTTCACACAGCTTTGTGCACTGTTAGTCTTTATTCAGTAGTAGTGGTTGGACTAGAGTACTATTAAGATCTCTGCTAGCCTGACTACTCTATGATCTAATTCATTATACATTTGAATTGTGGTGGCCAAGATTTCAAAGCAATTTCCAGATAGTTTGGCAATACACAGAACTCTGCTTTAGCTTCTTCGGTGAAATAGTTTGCTGATAGCATATCACAAATAGATCCATAATTTTATGTCAGTATAGTTTTTACAGTTTAATTATGCTAGTTGGAAAAAAAACAGGGATATCCATTTATACTAAACTTTGCTGTAATATGGATATGATTTTCTACTAGCAAAATACCATCACTGTTAGACCCAGTTTAACCTCCCTAAGGCAGAGTAACATTCATTTGTGGCAGAAACCTTCAGTGAATGCTAATGGATCCCTGTAGATTCATTACATTATATTAGGCTGATTAAATTAACCCTGATGTAAGGGAAATAGAATCTGGCTACCTGTGCAGGGATGTAATAGTATTTTCTTGGATGGAGCCTAGCTTGGGGGAATCTAACTGAGCTGGAACGAATATAATACTGTTATTAATGTTTTAGGAATTAAACTCTGAATCGTTAGAAGTGGCTGTAGCTTTGAAACATGGTAAAATACATTTACCCGTTTTCAGTCAATAAAATGAATTAATATACTAAGGGACTGTGGGGAAATGATATACCTCACTGTATTCAATTATGACCTAAATTAGGAACAGATTAATTTTATGAAGGAGAAACTTCTGATTACAGTTGCTTTGAATGTGTATAGAAACATACGCATTTCAATGCATGTTTTTATGTAATGGAGAAGGATTTAGGTAACTATTTCAACACTACCCCAAGCTTAGCAACCGTGCACAGTGACTCTACACACAGATTGGTCAGTTTGCTCCATGCCACTGTCAGTGCACTCCACCTTGGATTTGCAATGGTATGAAAAAAAGAAACCCTACATTGATGCTGTCAGCATTTGATTAGCTGTTTGTTGCTTGCAATCCAAAATGGCATCCATTAGGCAGCCTTTAAGTATGCACTGGGCCTTAGTCCAAACTGTTAATAACCACTTCATAGAGTAGTGTTAGGATCTGGGAGACCCAAGTTTGACTCCCCACTCTCCCAGAGAAGCTCGCTGGATGACTCTGGGCTGGTCTCTCAGCCTAACCCACCTCACAGGATTATTGTTGTGAGGATAAAATGGAGAAAGGGAGACTGATGTTATAAGTGGCTTTGGGCCCCCAATGGGGAGGAAAACAGGGTATAAGTATTTAAATAAATAAATAAAATGTTCATTATAAAGATGCCCTAATACTAGAGCTGAGGGTGCAGTTCCATTAGTTAAGACACATTGCCGAAACAGCATTCTTTTGATGCACCAGGCAGAAATTCATTAAGTATATGTTAACAAGTGAATAAGAAACCTGCATCTGTAGAACTTCTGCCTGGACATACAGTACACTACAGTTGCTGCTGTGGTGGGGAGTACTGTGCCTAAAGCAGAAATTCATTAGGTGCAGAAATAGTAAGTGGGAATGCTGCACCTGCTAAATTTCTAACTGGAAATATCCTCCAAGCTCAATGTCAGCCTGAAAAACAAGGAGAAAAATTGGGTGCGCAGAGCATATTGTGAGACATTGTGCAATGGTTAGTGCAATGTATTTACTGGTAGAGGGCATGGAAGTTAAGCAGGTTTTTTCTGTCTGTCTATCTCTCTGTCCCTCTATCTAAAACAACACACTTAAAAAAAAAACACCTTTAAAAAATCTGGATGCAGTGAGACCAGCAGCCAGAACTGCCACCGATGTGTCTTGGACATGAACAAAATCCCAGGTGATGCTGTCAGCGCAGATACATGTTTAGCAAAATAGTGGCAGCTACCATATATGCTCCCAGAGGTTTCAGTCTTAAAGTCCCTCTATTGTCTGACAATTGTCCAAAAATAAATCTCCTGTCAGTAAAGGAAAAAGTGTTCTCTTAAATGGGGTATTTCTTCCTCCAATGACATTCTGTTCATGGAAAATTGTTGATAGCTGTGTCCGGGTGCCTTCATTTCTATGGCCCAATCCAGGGAATCACACCTCAGAGATGAGAGTACCGAACCACTACATATTACAGGTCACATCAGAAATTGACCGGATGATGATGACAGACATCAGTATTATCATCCCCAGTGGCAGTGGTGATAAGTGCTGATTGATGTGAAATACAGGAATGTGCAAAATGAAAAACATGGGCAGACAGGCAATTCCTCTTGCATGGTTAGAGCATAACAAATAGAAAGGCTGGTGAGTATGCTGTGACTGCCAAATGGAGTCTTCTTTAAATTGCTCTTTGTGGCAGCTCTTCCTGCAGGGAGAGCATTTTAATAGTGAGTTGCCATGATAACGAGTCTCCACGCAATAACAGCTGCCACATGGAGAAATGTACAAAGCATCCTGGGGCTTGTTAGTTAACATCTTTATGTTGTTCCTTAATAAAAGACAGTACCAAGAAAAGTCTGAAGTGTAGTCACTTGCAGTGGTAGAAAAGGAACTCATTGGGCAGTGCTGAGCTGTTTAGGGGATTATAGCAGACCTCTGTATGACAAGCCCAACAAACAACCCTATTTTTTAAAAATGTTAAAAATGGAGAAGACTTTGGGTTGGATCTCACAGATCAGGTCCGCTAGCAGTGAGAATTTCCTCTGACACAGGGAGATTCCTCCGATTGAAGAAGCTCTTTAGCTTTTATTTAATACAGTGGGACTAAATGTTCATACGCTAAGTTTTTTTACAGAAGAAGGAGCGCATGTGCCAAGGGGGAAAGTTCAATCAAATCTGTAAGCAAGTTGTTTTTCAAAAAGTAAATACAGTAAATTTTTAAGCCTGTTTTGTGTTGGTGTATCCTTTTACACTTGGCACTGGGACTATGTTTGAGAGCAATACCATACATTACAAATGTTGCGATTTTTTTTAAAAAAATGAAATGTGGCCTGGCAATAATCAAAAGAGGGTATTTTCTAAGAAAAACTTAAAACAATGCTGTGAGACCATAGTTTCAGACGTACAGATAAGGAAAATAGGAGAAGCTTAGCTGAAAAAAGGATTTCTTGACAATGAGACTGAAGTAACAAGTATCAAAATAGGATATCCAAGCCATATGATTTTCTGTTGCAGCCACTTCCTTGTAATATGTAAAAGTGACACCAGCTGATCAAGATTCCATAAAACCTTAACCCTAAGAAAGCAGGATAGGAAGCACTGGCTTTGAGAAAGCCATTTTCAGATCCCATTAAGGACATGCTACATTTTATGTAGAGGCAAACCTTGATCACCAAAGGATCATTCAATGGTGAGCTACAACCACTCACAGCTCCACTCAAACAACACATCTGCATGAGACATGCATTTCCAAACACAATTGTCATATCCAGAGTTCCCTTTGTGGTCTATAACTGTAAAGCATGAGGTGTTCACCCACTGTTCAAAAAGGCCTTGGCCCTTGAAGGCATACAGCATATGTCGCGCCTCCCCTGGTCAGCCACCGCCCCTGAAGTCTCTTTTCTGGAGGAGATGGGGCCTGGAGGAACCTCCTCGGCCTCAGACCAGTCCGAGGGAGAATCAGAACCGCTTTCCCCCTCGGACGCAGCCAGGGTGTCCGGAGTCAGCTCACCTCTACCACCTCTGGCTGCTAATCCTCCCCGGCCAAGGTGCCTCTCTGGCCTTATATCCCCTCCAGGCCAGAGAGGCCCCTCCCCCTGCCCGCCCCTTGTCCCGCCCCCGGAAGCTCCAAATAGGGCAGGCGAGCCCCGCCCGCGGGAGAATATTGAGCCCGCTGCCCGCGCGCTCTCCCCGGCCCCACCCACACCCTGCCGAAGCCCAGCTGATGTGCGGGTCGGGGCGCGGCGGCGCGCGTCAGGCCGGCTGCGACAGCCACTGGGAGTGGGCGGCCTCCCCGCTGCTCCTGGGCGGTCCTGTCTCCTTGCCGCTTCGTCGGGGCCCTAAGGGGGAAGACTGGGGTGAGTCCTTGTGCGTGGGGGGGGGTCTTCCTACAGGGAAGCCGGCATCCCTGTCCCTGCTTTCCCCCGCCCCCCGGGGTGGGGAACCCCCGCGGGTGGACTCGGGGGGGGGGTCAGTGTTCGTCCCAGATGGGCCTGGGAGTGGCCCGTCGCGGGACAGCATAATGCAAGCACATTGCATAGTAAAACACAGATGCAATAACATTTATACAGCAAAAGCATTTCTTTGATGAAGATGGAGCTCCATCATAGCAAAAATTGAAATTCCACTGTAATGCACACAAACAGTTGATCCATAAGCGAGGCTCATAAAACGATGGGTTTATGCAAAGTTAACCTGAAATACAGATGCTGTCACTTTGGCAAACAATTCTGCTGAGTCTCTGGGGGATTTTAAAGGATTCACTAATCTAATTTTGTTACACACAAATCTATGTGCCAAGGCAAAACTGTGTAATTATGTACATTTGTAAAGCAATTGTATTTGCTAGCACTGTACATTCAAAATGTGAACAAGTTATTACTATAAGAAGTCTGCAGATTTATGCAAGTACAGAATAAAGGAATGGTTCGAAAATAGGGAAATAAAGACTATTCTCTTGGTATTCTCTGCTAAAATACATTTGGACCTCTTTTTTTTAATGACACCTAGTAGCAGATTATATCAGAAGCTGAGGGAAAATAACAGCTCTTACCCTTATTCTCACTGTCACTGTAGCAAGACCCGGAGGCATCGTTCCCCCCATATCGAAGGCCTCCACTAAAAATGTGAATGTCGCATCTGTGCCAGCAAAGGATTCAAAATCCAAGGACTTTAAAAGTGAGAGCTCCGCAGTAAACTTGTTCAAGGAGAAAAACCGCCGTGCTTCTTGGGTTCTTATTCCGTAAGTAATATTTGACCCAAGGTCAACATCTTTAGCCTAGTAGAAATTAAGACAGAGGTCAGAGTATGCATTTTGTACAACAAAAATGTTACGTGCTCCAAATTATTATTTTTCTAACTTATCTGAGTAACATTTTTCAAATTGGACATTAAGGAAATGAGCTGTAAATTCTTCCTCCATCCTTCTGGGTATGTACTAAGCTAACAGGCTACTTGCTCACTTACTTACCAATGTACCCAGTCATCTCTCTTGTCCCCAGGGACCCAATTCTTAAATTACTCCTTTATCAGGAGAGGGTCCATGCATGGTGGGAAAGGGTACACTATATCAGGGCCTGGGGTGCAGAGGGACCTAGTTCAGGCAGCAAGCTCATTACTATGATATGGTCTAATTATGGCATCCCATAAATAAAATGGTCTCAAAGCTCATAAGACTGTATGGATGGGATGGTGCTGGTACAGGGGTTGTAGAAATTATGCTTTGCTTCTGCCTGGGGAAGGAGGCAGGCAGCAGTTCATTGGAATTTATTGCAATTCTTCATTACACAGTTGTGCTGAGCATGTGGGGAAATTATGCTTTATAAGTGTCCTGCTGTCTGTCGTTTCCATGGAATGCCATGAAAACTGAGTCTTTGTCTTTGAACATTTTTTTTTGTACACAAAGATGTTCTCTTCAAGCTCAGCCAATTCATGAGCATGTCTGAGCACACATAGATCTCTGGATCATGATGCTTATGCTTCCCCATTGGTGCCAAGAGGCTGTTTGTCTTACAACAACAAAAGTAAATGAGCTAAAGTAAGTTGCTGTATTAACATTGCCATCCTAAGAATACTTTCCTGGGAGTAAGCCCTATTGAATAGACTTGAATAGCACTCTGAATAGACCTGCTTCGGATTTCTCTCTAAGGAATCTTTGCTGCACACTAACCATGCCCCCCGAAGGAGGGGGGGCAAATCCGGTGTGACCCTGGGCCAGCATCCATGGCATTTAGCGCCATGATAAAGTGGCACAGATGCCAGTACAGAGGCACTTACACCGGTGCCATGGAGCAACTTAGCAGCCTTAGGCACCGGTGCTGCTGCATGGGCAGCAAAAACTCAGAACCGGGTGCTTGCACTGGCATCGGGGGAGGGGGGCGTTCCCGAGGCATTCCCGGAGTGGAGCTTCCAAACCCCTTTCAGCCCAGGAACACCCCTCTATGCCGCAGCATTGCTATGTCACCAAAACAGCTGGTGTAGCCCCATGTAACTCCATGGAGGAGTTTCACATGTTTGTTTATTTTAATACATTTCAAACTTTTTTTTTAACCTGGAAGCCTCTGTGAAGGTTGTGCAGCTGTGCTGCTCCTGGCCATCACTTATCTACCCCCGCTTTAGGAATGGGCTGAAACAGTGCAATCCTAACCCTTCTAATTCCACTGATGTTAATAGGATTAGAAGGGTGTATCTCTGTTTAGGATTCTACTGCAAACTATTATATGAATATTGTAAGAAATAAGGTGAACTTCATTATCTTCAAACAGATGCTAAGATTAATGAGTAATAATTTAGCAAGTTAATTTTGAAATGCAATTTAAATGTAGTGGTGGCTCAAGATATTTTAGTATTAATCAATTTTCAAATATTGATGAACCTTTGTTTAATTTATTTATTATGAATACTGAGAGTGAGTTATTTCTGCCATGACTTATCTCTGCTTTATGTTGTTTACAGCTAATATAACTTCTAGGAATGCGCATTCAGGAGATTTAATATATTCTTCCATAAAAAGTAATGTTAATTTTTGTTTTAATGGCCAACCAGATGGACCATTTTGGCACAACAAGGTCATTAAAGAGTCCACCTAACTGATAATATCCATGGGGCTCATGCCTCTCTTACCTCTAGGCGTAGGAAGACTGTGCCCAAGGCCATGTTTTCAGGAATAGACACCGTATAGGAGGCATTAGTGAACACTGGGCTGTTGTCATCTATATCCAGGACTTTGATTCCCAGAGTTAATGTTGTACGACGGGCATCTACAGCTCCATCCGTTGCTTCGACAATGAGTTCGTAATAGTCCCTTTTCTCTCTGTTTAGCTTCACTGATGTATAAATACTGCCATTAGATGTGATGCGGAAAAGATGGTTAAAATTTGCCAAACTGTAGCGGACTTGACCGTTGATTCCAGCATCAGGGTCAGTAGCCTGAAAGGGAAGAAAAAAATACAATCATAGGAAGAAGCCTGCAGGATTTAGATATCCTCCCCAGATGTCATTAAACATCCTGGCAAAGGAGTGCCTACTTAAGCAGCTTGGGCTGCAGTCCTGCCGATACTTTCCTGGGAATAAACCCCACTGAATAACATGAGACTTACTTCTGATTAGACCTGCTTAGGATAGGTCCCTTCAACATTAACGCCTAAGAGGCTAAAAGTGAAGCAGCAATGTTAAGTTCAGGTAGAATCCAGGTGCATTACGGATTGAAGGTGAGGGTAGCAGATCCACCTATGCAGAAAGCACTTCAGTCATAAGCCAGTAGCTTGTGGTGCAGTGGTCCATGTTGGCTACTTCCTGAAGTCCCTGCTTTCTCCTGACACTCCTGAACTAGCTCTGGATTTTGAAGGAGGAACTTCTCAGAAGACTGCATGTCCTTTTCTTCTGCTATGGATTAATATTTTACCTATTGGGCAAGTTCTGTGATCCTATTCCATCAACCACTAGCTACCATATCCTCCTGACCCATAGTCAACACCACTCCATGAGCTCTAACTCATGGACACAGCATAAGCCCTAACTGCTAGGGTTGTGCATATCGATATACCTGAACCAAAAATAAACCCGAAATTAGTCATTTCAGCAATATTCGGGTTTCGGGTAGACTGAACGCCAAAACTTGGAAATCTGCCCAAAGCCGAATAGGCAATTCCTGAAAAAGCCTTTGCTCAGATGCACGGCTCTGTGCTTTCTCCCATTTTTCTATCTTTACTGGTTTTGTTAGGGCCCCATATTTGTGGCCCTTTTGAGGTAGGGGTTGTGTAATCAGAGCCACCTTGGTCTGAGCAACCATCACCATTCAGTGGGTTAATCTAGATCAAGCATAAGGGTTATTTAAAAGATGGGACTCACCCAGTCCCATCCGGAGGGATATACCCTCCAACTAAAAAGAACTAACTTGGACAGCTGCTCACACCACCAGGCTTCCGAAGGAGACTTCCTCACCCACGTGGATGAGCAGTTACCTTCAGAACAGTCCCCGAGGTCGAGACTTCAGCTGGCTCTGATATCACAATCCGTCCCCCAATGAAAACCTGCTTTCAAAAAGAAGGTCGCCCCAAGTAATGGCTTCATTTTCCTGCACTGTGACCATTTCTTGAAATTAGTTTTTTGATTACTATAATAAAGGACTGTTCACAGGATGTCATTTGTCACCAAAAGAAATGTTTTCCATGCCTTATTTTTCTTGCATTTCAGCTGTTTTCTTCAGTTTGAAAACTAATTTGCATGGACGTCATGATATGCGTCCCAAATTCATAGAGAGCCCCCAGACTTTGAGGCACCACCCTGCCAATCAGCTCTTTCTGCCACTCCTCGTCAATGCTGACCTTCTGAACCTGAAAACTGATGGACAGCTCAGCTCACAAATGCCTGGAGGATGGGGGCGACCCCTTTGCTGGCCCATAAAACTGGACCCCCTGTCCCAAAGTTCACCAAACTTTGGTGGCCATCTAAGGAGAGTCCTTTGCAGCCACACTGCAAATCTGGTGACTCTACCTTCAAAAATGCCCCCACAGGACCTTTGAAAAAATCTGCATAGACTATAATGGCCCCATTTTTTTTCGGTAAACGCTGAAATAAAGCTGCAATACCCCTTTACCGGGATGGGGATTCGGCTTATTCCGGGTTTACTGAAAAAGAGGGGATAATAAACCCAAACCTGAAATTTACCTTCTTCTTTTTTGCATGACCCTGCTAACTGCATTGGACATAAGCAATGCTGTGACCACTGGGTGCACTACCCTTCTTGAGCACAGATTAGATCTACATAGAAATTTTTCAAGGAAACAGGCTACTTAATTTATTAAGAGACAGCTCCAAGTAGGCTTTAAAATCGGGTACTTTTGTTTTGTTTGCTTTTTAAAGCCAGTGACAGATTTTGCCTCCCACCCCCAACACTAGTATTCCAAGCTCAACCCCCAAACCTGCCTTGCTCAGCCATTCAAGATACCCCTAGGGCTCCAGATGGTTTCTCAAAAGCATTATCATATTTAAGTGATCCTTTGAAAAAAGCTAACTGCTATGACTGCGTATGGGGGGATACTTAGAGGGGTAATTTAAGAGCAGAATGTATTAATTTGGGCAATTTTATGCTGCTTTCCCCTAAAGGGATACAAAGCAATTTACAGAAATTTCGAAAACAAATCAGATCGGACAATATAATGTGCACAAACAAGACATACAAAACAAATACATACTTAGCTTTAGTGACCAAGCTGGCTGTCAGCTAAAGGGCACGATGGAAAGTGTTTCGTGTAAGTAGGAAAAAAAATCTTCTGTTTAACAATGTTCTTATTCATTACAGATACTTCTTACAGTAACAATTAATAGACACTAAAATACACTCTTTTTCAGTCACTTCTTGGAAGGCACATCTGGAACTGTGGAAGCCTGAGCGAGGTAAGTTGACTATCTCCCTGAAGCTAAGAAAACACTTCAGAATATCACCTACTGGACTGACATAGTTTAATTTGGTCTCTTTTCCACACATTAATTACATCAAAGCCTAGTAAATTTTAGGCTATGAAAGTGAAATGAAGTGCACTCTTGACTTCATGAAGACAGCTTCATTTATGTACATTTATAAAAGAGTCTGTAGGTGATCCCACAAGATACCGTAACAGTAAAGTCTCTAGTTATCAGCATCATTGTAAGGAAGTTTCTGAAGATGTTTACTATCCAGTTCTGGTGTTCAGTGTACAGCACTATAATGAAACCATTTATCTTCATGGAAATCAATTAAAAGTTAATTAAAATTGTTTATAAAAATCACACTCTCCTTTTGTACTACATCGACACAATAAGCATTAATGCCTTTAGCTTTATTTCTGTGTGATGGCTCACACAACCTTCCCAAACATCTTACTGGGGACGCCTCTGTGTGTCTGCTTCCACTGTACTTCTGAATAAAAATGTTGTGCCTCTTCAAGCAGAACTATAGGCAGAAAGTCATCTTTTGTTAACATCTACTATTGTTAAGTATGTATCATCAGAACATGTGTGGGAGTATTGTGCAAAGTTGGCCACAACCTTGTAAGATTCACAGCCCATTCCTGAGGTTTCTGGTGCTGGGCCGAGGCAGGGAGAGGTGCAGCAATGGCGCAGCCAGGAGGGCTCCTAAGAGGGTTGGGGTCGGTGGGCACAGGCAAGGAAAATAGAAGGGAGAGCACAAGAACAAGGTGGCGGCTGACGGCGGCACAGTGCTGACTCTACGAAGCCAGAGCTGACACATGGTTGAGGCACACATCCAGGGGAGGGGCCTCATCGTGGTGGGCCAGGTCGAGGGGTGAGACTGGCCCCTCAGTAGAGAATGCTATGGGAAGGTTGGGGGCAGGGACCGGGAGGCAAAGTCCCCACCCTGCGGAGCTGACCGGCAGCATGCCGGCCCATGCAAGGCTTACCTGTCAAATTAGGACCAGCCACGAAATGCTGCTTATGAGTGAATTTCCTGCCTTCCAGGCCCCACCCCCATGGGGGTGCAGCGACTTCCTAGCATGCCTGGCATGCCCCATTGGTCAGCCTCCTAGTCAGATTCCAGAGCTGCCAAGGAGAGTTGGGCAGGTCTTTTGGGAGGAGCAGAGTTGACGGGACAGAGAGAGTGCATGGGGCTCTGTGGGCTGTGTCAGGTAACTACCTGGCATAACTTTCCACCACCAAAAGTGGGTGTTCCTTGGCCGAAAGGGCTTAGGAACCCTCCTGGCCCGAGAAACGCCCCCCCCGGGAATGCCCCCTCAGCCGCAGCCGGCCACTTCTGCACCTCTCGGGCGCTGGTGCAGCCCTTGGGTCACCACCCCGTACTTTCCCCCTCTGCCCCTGCCACCGCCAGCCTAACTCCACTTACACCAGCATCTAGCCCTCTCTGGACAGCACAAGTGCCACTTGCGCCGGCATAAGGCCCTGCGTGCCTCCTATCCACATTCGTCCCCCAACCTCAGGAATGGCCTGCCCGACTGTTTGTCTCTCTTCTGTATTTAAAGGAATTTAAAGCCTGGGTGTGGTGGTGGGGGGGGGGGCTGAAGGGCAATAAATGAAGAGCTTTTGGTCCTTGGCTATTAATTTGTAGCCTTGATGAACTAACCCGGTGGACACCAGCCCCAGAAATGTAAGACCTTTTGGGCTTTCCCCCCTCTCAGATGAGAGCCAGTGTGGTGTAGTGGATAAGAGTTACAGACTCTAATCTGGAGAACTGGGTTTGATTCCCCACCCCTCCACATGAAGCCTGCTGGGTGACCTTGGGCTAATCACAGTTCTCTCCAGCTCTCTCAGCCCCACCTACCTCATAAGGTGTCTGTTGTAGGGAGGGGAAGGGAAGGGGATAGTAAGCCGGTTTGAGACTCCTTAAAGGTAGAGAAAAATCAGGGTATAAAAACCAACACTTCTTTTCTTCTTGTTCTTTATAAGCATGGATCCCAGACATTTTTTTTTGTTTCAGAAAAGACAGTGTTCAAAAAGGTCGGCCTATACTGGGGATGGGCTTAGTGCAGGTGGCAGCAGTATACCAGATATTCACAGCCTTAATCTACGCCAGATGTGTCCAAGTAAAGCCATTGCACATCCTCAGTTTTGCTTTCAACAAGGGCAACACGAAAGCAATTAAACAGCTGCTAACAGGATTACAACCAAACTTCATTAAGACAATAGTAAATTTAAAAAGATTTATCACTGTCTAAAATTAAACGGCCAAATTAACTTGTGTAAACATGTATTTTGCAATTTATCATTGAAGCAGAAATGTCTCCTAACTGTGGATACAAATAAAAAGATGTATTAAAGACATATTAGAAATCTGGATCCCCAAAGGTTTGCACAAAAATGTCTGAACAGAACATTTAAAAAAACCTTCTGCATTTTAGAATTCATTAAGCTATATTACATAATCTGATTTAATTGAATTGACTAAAAGATTGAGAGAATCAAGGAAGTATCCTCAAAGGAGGTGATAAAAGGGTAAAAATATTCAAAAGGCTTCATATTTTTTAAAAGTCTTTTGTTTCCCGCACAATGACAACTTAAATGGGTCACAATGTAATGGGAAGAAAATAAAAGGGCCACCACACCAGTCACTAAGATGTAAAAAAATAAGGCCAAGGCCGATGGTGGACGTTTTAATGGCATAGAATTCCACAAGGATACAAAACTTTCTGCACGTGTTCCTACAGCGAGTTGATGAGGAACATTTTCCTCTCCTCTAATTAAAGGGAGGCAGCAACTGAGGATTTGATCATTGTTTACCCTTCCAGAAAGGTCCAACTGTGACTTTAGTTTATTTACTTTAATACACAGGAAGAGAAAATTAGCCAGAGAAATGCCCATTCCATTCGACATTCTGTTTCCAACCATGGTCATCTAGAAAGGCACTAGAATGCATGTAGACAATTGTCTTTTCTTAGTTGTCCCTACATCTGGTACTCAAATGTATGCTGTTTTTGAACATAGAACCTCATTTTAACAGCAACGGTTAACAGCGTTCCTACACAATTATGACAGCAATCCCAAGGCAGGTCTGCACAGAAGTAAGTCCTATTTTATTCAATGGGACTTACTCCACAGCCTGTGCCTAGTCCTGTTATTTTTAAGCCATAATTAATTACAATATTCTATGCCATAAACTCTGGTGACAGCCAGAAGCTTGAACTGCAGATTTGGGAGCACATATGGTACCTAAGTGAACAATAAACATGGGCCAAATGGACACATGGATGTACACATATATAAGTATTTCTTTTTTAAAAAATAGCTTGGAGGTGGTAGCCCAGTTTTTCTCTGGCTATCAGTTCTGATTTTTTTTTTTTTTAAGAAACGTACCTAATTCTACACATACACCCTCATATCTGATCGGCTAGGCCATGTACATTTTGTACTACCAAGAATGAAAAGCATCAACTGACCCATGTGGACTATTAACAGTGCTCTGAGTATTCGGCTCTAAAAATATTCTGTTCCATCATATTCCAAATTCTTGCACAAGAAAACCAAGTGCTATAATTTGTATGCCTGCTGTAGACTGACAAACAGTTGCACATTTCTTTGCTGTGAATGCAGACATGCATATGTCCATTATGGTTATAGATCAATACTGTTAAGCTAATATCTGTGTATGGATTTATCACATGGAAGAGTGAGATAAATATTGCTATATTTGCCTTGGACTTATATCTGGAAGTGGTTTTGTTGATATTCAGCACTAAATCGACGCATTGTCTTAAAGTAAAGCTTAGCTTGAATATGAATTAGGGTTCTTTTTTTTAATCCTAAGAATAAGCAATCATTTGCTCAATAGCTATATTTTGCCAGTGGCAGTCACAAAAGAACAATGAGATCGTGCATGTTTTGGGACAATACTCTCACTGGGTTGCATCCAAAGTGTTCATTCATTCATGGTTCCAAAGTACTCATTCACTCATGAATAGGGTTGCCAGGTCACTCTTCACAATCGGCGGGAGGTTTTTGGGGCAGAGCCTGAGGAGGGCGGTGTTTGGGGAGGGGAAGGACTTCAATGCCATAGAGTCCAATTGCCAAAGCGGCCATTTTCTCCAGGTGAACTGATCTCTATCGGCTGGAGATCATTTGTAATAGCAGGAGATCTTCTGCTATTACTTGGAGGTTGGCAACCCTACTCATGGAAGGTTTTCTTTGATAACTGGTGCTCTCCATCCATGAATAGGTGAATACCTTTCTTAAACACAATCAAAATTGTAACAAACAAGTTCTTTGAAAGTGTCTGTTATATCTGCTATGGTCTGATGTATCTGTCTGCTGTATACCAAACACAGTAAAATACCTTGGATATGAAGGCTAGACTTATGAAAGTGTTCACAGTATGAAAAGCAAATGGCAAAAAAAGACACAAAAATATTGTTTCTCCTTGTGTTAAAAAGAGTGATTTACAACTGTAGGGATTTGACCTTAAGGTCCCTTGAGTTCTGGAATCCAAATTTAACATGTGGCACAAAGTTTTTATCATGGATCTCTCTAAATAGCCTGTCACCTATAAATGTGTGAGATAACCCAATGAGTACTTGTGTAGGAACTATCAAAACCCAATGAGTACTTATGTAGGAACTATTCATACTGGTGATCCCCAATAATGACCGTAGGTCATTCCTCTTCCTTACAGTCTGTACCTTTTCTGCTCACGTTATTACAAAAAGGCTGGCGTCAGGGACCCCATTCTAAATATGTGTTTCAACAGGGAAGCCAATGGAACAACATTCTGCTCTGATATTTGTAAGCCTTTTATGCATTCTCAGTTTCTTTAGGCCTAACTTCCTGTTTCTTTGGGGTTATTTTTCAGTCATGCTTCCTCTAGTGGTCAATTTGATATAACATCAGTTTTTATGAAGAACAAAAAGCTGCTGATTTAAACTACAGGAAGAAACTCTTCATTTAAAGCTGTATGATGTCGAATCGACCATCAGAGGGAGCAAAACACATGCATAACTGACCCCCCCCTCCGAAGAAATAGGAAGTTAAACAAGAGGAAACTGGGAATGCATAAATGGTAATAGTTTAAAATACACAGTGCAAATACATTTGCAAGCATTGAGGCTTTAAGAACTAATAGTAAGATTTAAATACACTGCCCTCATATTCCATTGTAGGGAAAATATATATGGCCTTGATCCAGAATGCCTCATAAAGAAGAAAATTGTCCTCTCATAGTGCAACTTATGTGGCAAGTGTGTGTGTGTGTGTGTGTAAAGTGCCGTCAAGTCGCAGCCGACTTATGGCGACCCCTTTTGGGGTTTTCATGGCAAGAGATTAACAGAGGTGGTTTGCCAGTGCCTTCCTCTGCACAGCAACCCTGATATTCCTTGGTGGTCTCCCATCCAAGTACTAACCAGGGCCGACCCTGCTTAGCTTCTGAGATCTGACAAGATCAGGATAGCCTGGGCCATCCAGGTTAGAGCATGTGGCAAGTACCCAGGAATTTTCACCATGCTAACTTCAAAAAGCACAAAAATGGTATTGTGAAAAGTACCAGTCATACTGTCAATGGGCAAAATGTGTATAGTATCCATATTATCTTCTCTGGTGTGTAGACATTGTTTCCTAAATTATGGATTTCCATTAAAGTAATTCCTTTGTCTTTAGGAATACTCCATGTGTAGGTTTGCCAACCTCCAGGTGGTAGAAGAAGAAAACCTATGCTGTAATTAGTAGAAACTGAAGAAAATGACGGCATGTGGGCTCACTATTAAAAAACTGACTTTAGTTAAGGTTTCAAGAAGTTTAGACAATTCAAAAAAAGATTCAAAAATGATTCAAAGGATTCAAGAAGGATTCTTAACTATAGAAATCCATTTCATATAGTGTAAATTATACAGCTGTTACTTCACAGTCATGAAATTTACATTAATTAATTAATTAATAAACAAGCAAACTTAAACATTCAGTCTTCCAGTTTTCCAAGGAATTACATAAATCAAATAAGGTGTATAAACAGACTGTATTGCAAGTATAAAGAGGGTAACAGACTTATATCTCCAGTCTATGAACACCCAATTAAAGAGAACTCAAATTATAGGGACCCTTATAGGAATGTTTTACTTTCCAGGAGAAGCCTATGGAATGTACCGGGTCCAATGTTAGTTTCAAAAGTGTCCAGAACAAAAACAATAAGGTGTCCAGAACAGAAAGAACAGGAACAGGACGTGTAACTGGTCATCACACGTTTCGGTGACTTCGTCAGCTGTGTGTGGCGGGACTTTAAAGCGGCTCGTATTCCAAGTTCATTAATGGTGGCCGATTTTTATTTTTTTCTGTAATAAATATTTTTTGTATATTAAATATGTGTGTCTGTTTAATTATTTCCTAAAGTCATAAAGTTTGTCAAATTTTATCAAAGATGCGAAGCTCTACTTACCCAACGGAAGGAAATGGTAAATTTATTGCCAAGGCGATGTTTGGCGGATTGCCAGTCTGCGTGGCAGAGAGTAGGGCGGATTGCCTCTTCCAGGTATCGTATGGAGGTGGGGGTTGAGTATTCCTGCAATCTCCCAACTAAGTATTGCCACAATCCCACCCGGGGTCTGTGTGTTCTCACATGTGTTTTGTGTGTTTGCCTGCATGTAAAAGAGTGTTTCCTCTTACCAGGGTATCCTGGTAAGGCTGCCTCTGAGCAAGTACAAAGGGCAGAGCTTCCTATTACTTGCCAGTCCAGGTGGGGAGTGGGGACAAGGTTGACAACACTTGGAATAGCAAGTGATGCTTTAAACAACGTGACATTAAAACATTAGACAGAACAATTTATTTGAATGAAATATTTTATTTTGGAGAAATTTTGGCCACAGCTGAAATGCATTGACGTAGCATGTGGGCTGAAGCAGTGACATCATTTGACCCCAATGCTCCTGATGTCAACCTACTCCCAGCACACCCGTTGGAGTAGCATGGAGATGGCAGAACACGGGTTACACCTGGACGTTTGCCACTCAGTGATCCTCTGCCACTTGGGAGGAGGCTGCTTGGACAGCCCTCCAATAGGGCTTCCCTGAGCTTCCCCCAAAATCCCTTAATGGGACCCCCCAATGGGGAAAAGGGGGCACGCAGGCCGCCTTTTCCGAAACTGATTCCAGCCCACTGCTAAAAACCGCCTAAGCTGTGACAATTAACAATTTTAAAGCAAAACCTTAAACCTAGGGAGGGAGGGACGGGCAAACCAGAAGGCAGTTTGCGTTGAGGCAGAAGCATGCCTCTTTAAATCCCGGCTGGCCGGACAGGGGTGTAAGCTTCCCCCCGACGTCCAGCCAAACCGTCCTTCCCTCCCTCTGCCTGTCCTGCATTGGCTCATTTGAGCCTCCGGCAGAGGGCTGATTGGCCCCAAATGCCCGCGAAAGCCCGGGCGCACCGCGCTCTGGAAAGCAGGCAGCAAAACGGCCGCTTGCCCCTCCAACGCTTAAGTCTAGCTAAGTTACATTACAAGACAATTACCTTAGATGAAGCAAACACATCCCTATCCCCCTCTACTACCCCATTACAGAGGAGGACGAGGCCCCTCCTGTCACAACATCCGGGCGAAGTGTTTGAACCCAGAAAAAAGGAAGATTCCACTTTTTAAAACTTCTGCCTGCTTAGGAGAAAACCTTCCCCCTCAATCCAGAGTTAGGAATCCTGCCACTCGTGGGAGATACTCTAGCTCTAATAGGGTTGCCAACATCCAGGAACTAGCTGGGGATCTCCTGCTATTACAACTGATCTCCAGCTGATAGAGATCAGTTCACCTGGAGAAAATGTCCGCTTTGGCCATTGGACATTATGGCATTGAAGTCCCTCCCCTCCCCAAGCTCTGCCCTCCTGGCAACCCTATCTACTAATGACATCCTTTGGCATGTAGCATCCTCTCTTTCCCATCAGGATTTTTATGATGCCCTTTCATCAGCTCCTCTGGCAGGTAGCCAATGGATTGGCAGGCAATTGCCTGCCAATCTAAGCAACCTGGCAACACTATTGCCATAATGAATTTCACTCAGGGAAACTATGAAAAAGAATTAGCTGAAGAGATTTAAAAGGGATTTTCTGTAGGGCTCATGGAGCCATGGCGAAGTAACAGCCCATTCCTGAGATTTGGGCCGAAAGCCCATAGGAGGCTTACTAAGGCCTTCGCCGGCGCAGGGGCCCACACCGCCGGCCCCCGGAAGGCGCACGCCGGCGTGAGTGGCCCCAGCGCTGGAGGCGTCCTGGGAGGCATTCCCAGGGTGTAATGGCGCAGGCCATTTTGGTTCAGGAACGCCCTTTTTTTGCAAGATTCGGCAGCTTTTTTTTGCAAGAATCTCCAGTGTAACCCTATGTTTTTTGCGCTGGGCGGAGGCAACTCCGCTGGGTTGCCTCCTAAGCCCGGCGCAGGCATTCCGCTCAGGATTGCACTGTAAGTCCAATAAACAGGTCATGAAAGGCAGTAAATGTGCATTCATCACTGGTGTATGATAAGAGAATGAAATGGGACCTTCCCACATAACAAAGATTGTCCAAATGAGGAGGTGGATGTAGGCTGCAGCTTGAATCACAGGTTGCAGTATGGGTATAGCAACCTGTATGGTAGAAGGATGGTTCATAACCCCACAAGACTCCCATCCTACAGGCTATCATCTAAACTAGTGCCAGCGACCCTAATGGGAAGGAGGAGATGGTGCTCTGGATTGGAGCTGGTTTTGAGCTACAGAAACACCGTTCATTTATTTATGTATTAAAAACACAAATACACAAAGAACTCATATAATTTATATACCAAACAAAACAGACAGAGACACTATAAAATTTTATCACCATAAACACAGGATGGCCCATTATCTCTTCGGGGCCAAGCCATAAATGAATGATAAAAGCTAGCTTATACGAATAGGAATAATTTGCTAATTATTTGACTCAAACTGCATTCTTTTGCATCTTTCCACTTGTACATTTATCTATATAATATTTATCTATATCACTCACACAATTCTTTCACACACAGAGATGATAGTTTTTGATGCATAGAAGATGTTCTTGAGCTCTGCCTAACTGAATAAGACTGGATATTCAGAGATTTCAACATAGATTTAGGGCAAAAACGCATGGTTGCTTTATCCTCCTTTAATCCCTGTTTTAGCCAGGATCGAACGCACATTAGGCGAAACGCATGCGTTCAATCCTGGCTGAATCCTGACTGAAACAGGGATTTAAGGAGGATAAAGCGACCATGCGTTTTCGCTCAAAGTCATCTAACAGTACGTATGCAAGCATATTCCTAGGTCCCAAATTAGTTTGTGCTGCAGGAAGAAAGGTTTCCAGAGATTACTTAGGCTGACACCCAGATATTTTATCATCCGCACATCATATGCTCTATAGCAGAGGGTGCATGGAAAAGCTGTAGACTAACTACGGTCATGTTTGTGGCTCAGACTGGGAAGAAAGGTGGGATATAAATGTTGCAAATAATAGTACAAGTGGGAACACGGAAGGAAATTGTGGGAGTGGTCATTGTATTCCCTCGGTTTTTGCTTCCTTCTCTTCCCCCCCCACCCCTCCCTCCCTCTCCCCCCCCTCTCTCTCCCTCTCTCTCTGGTTCTCCCTCCCCAATGCCCGTCTTTCTCTTGTTATTTGTTCCCCTAACCCCTGCTGTCACTCTTTCTTTTCTTTCCCTGATGCCTCTTGAAGCATACATACACTCACTCTCTCCTCCCCCAACGCCCTGTATCTCTCTCTCTCTCACACACACACACACTCGGTCATTAATTTCTGTTTCTTTCTGTGTTCCTCCAGTCTCTCACACACAAACATACTCACAAACACACTATCTTTAATTTCTCTCTCTTCTCCATTCCTGCATGCATACACACACACACACACAAACTGTCCTCAGCTTCTCTTCCTTTCTTAGTCCCTCCATCTCTCTCTCACACAGACACTGGTTGGTTTTTTTGGGGTTTTTTTTTTTTTTTGCATCCTTCCAGTCTCACACACACTCACTTGTTACCTTCTCTTTTTCTCCCCTCCCACTGACCACTTGCTGGTTCCCATTGTTCCTGCTTCTGCAGCTCAGTGTGGAGGGAGCAGGGCAGCAGCTCTTATTCTTTCCCTGCTTGCTGGGAGTGCAGCCGTGCCTCAGCCCCTCTCCCTTTATCTCTCCTTTGGCGCAGAGTCTCCACTCCCAACTCCTCCTTTCAGCTTCCCACCCTCGCCGATGCTGCCGGATTGCTGAAACGTCTCCTTCTCCCCCACACTGGCAACCCACACTGGGCCTAGCGTGCCTCTCAGTCTCCGCTGCTCAGCTCACCCACAAGCCTTCCCTCCCTTATAAACACACTGTGTTGCCAACGGCAATGCCTGGAGCAGGGGGGAGCTATTTGCGTTGTCTGCACATGTGCAGACAATGCTTTTTTGTTTGGGGAGGGATTTAAACTTCCCCAATATATTTTTTTTAAATCTTTTTCGGGTTTTATGCAGACCTAGGAGGTTCCCAAGTCTGCAGAGCCATCTGTTCGGGGTGAGTGTGCCCCCTATCTGAGGATTTAGGTATCCGCAGATAGGGGGCACATGTGGGAATTAAATATATATATAGATGAGCATCTCAACAATAATTAAACTCTCATAATGGAAGCCTTTGAACTCATTCATTCACAAACACAGATACTGACCAGGCAGGTGATAGCTCTCAGAGGACAGCTGAGTGCTTACCTGTTCCTGTGAGTAGAGGCATGCCTACCTAGAAACTGAGAAAACTAGCGGTAACGAATCAACAGTAGCTCTATGGCAACACCCTGGATTGTGAGTCCCGGAGTAGTACCGCCCAACCTGCCTGAGACTAGAAGACGCGTGCAGGAAAACATATGAAAGATCCTGTTGGATTTTGCATTGAAGGGGCTTATAACATGATAATGTGATATTAGAAAAAGTCTCATCCCATGTCATTCAAATATGAGTTTCATTTTCTCTTCTAACCATTGCTAGCCAGCTCTTCCTAGCAGTTCCCTTCCCTTTGAAAGCAATAAAACCTTGAGCAAACATTAAGCTGCTTTCTACTGAGTCATATCATTGGCCTACCAATGTCAGTATTGTCTACTTTGACTGACAATGGCTTTCCAGAGTCTTTCATATCACCTCAAACTTGATCCTTTTTTATTTATTTAACTAATAAATTTAACCCCCACCTTTCCCTCCAATGGGGATCTGCAGCAGCTTACATCATTCTCCTCACCTCTCTTTTATCCATTTTTAAATTGGAAATGCCATTGATTGAACTTAGGATCTCTATCACTGAGCCATGGCCCCTGAGACTTACCTGGTACCTACTCTACTGTCTTTTTGGTGCCAGGTCAAAATGAATCTTTTTACCCATGCTTTTAGCTAGGGGTTTTATGTTTCCTTTTTTTAATGGTCTGATTCTGGTCTGAGGTCTGTTTTATGGGTAGTTTTATGCTGATTATGTCCCATGGCTTGTTTTAATGGCTTCTTTTTATGGTGGTGAAAAATGCGGTCAAGTCACAGGCAACTTATGGTGACCCCGTCGGGTTTTCAAGGGAAGAGATGAACAGAGGTGGTTTACCATTGCTTGTCTTTGCATAGCAAACCTGGACTTCCTTGGTGGTCTTCCATCCAAGTACTTACCCTGACCCTGCTTAGCTTCTGAAAAGATTGGGCCATCCAGGTCAGGGCTTGTTTTTATGCTGATAATTTATTATTTAAACTATAAGCCACCTTGAGCAGGACTCTGAAGAGACAGCATAGATATGCTCAAAATAAATAAATAAATTCCTATTGAGTGCTCAAAACACTCCTCAGATTTTTTTTAACACTTGTAATGAAAAATATTTTTTAAGAGGAGGGCACCTCAGCACAATCCCCAAAAATGCTGCATAAGGAAAAACTGGAAGTCCATTAGGTGCCCTATGTACATTACTGTCCTTTAACAAATATGCTGCTCATGACGAGGTTTCATCACAACTACAATCCAATATAAACTTTCTCTCTTTAAGTGAGTTAGCTTTTATTATCTAATTATGTCTTTATCAGGAAATAATAATGCAGCTCTGCCAAGTGAACACCTCGGTATGTATCTATTCATCCATCACTCTTATCTTCCACCTTAGAACCCTTAAGATATATGTTGCTAGTGTGAGAAGCAAACCCAGTACATAACTGTCTTCTAAAACTTCTGTGTGGATATACCTAATATGAACTGACTAGAATGTAAGAACTTAGCTGTGCTTTTCCCCATTGGAATTTATGTGCACCTAATTTGGGAGTGCTTCTTTTGTTTTACATGACACTGGCTGTATCCCACCTAGGGTACTTTACAACGAGAGGGAGGAATTATAAATATTACAGTTCACACACATACAAAAGTATGCTTAACTCTTAACAATTTCTACTTATTTCCTGAAGAATCAATAATAAAGTAAGGGACTCACCATAAAGAGATGTAGGCAGCCTTAGATTCTAAACGTCAGAGTTTGAAATGTAACCTGCCGTGCCATATTGTGTGGAGCAGCTTCTTCAAAATGGGAAATGTTTCACACTTTGTAATTCTGAATAATGCAGGGAAGTTAATTCCAGTATAATCTGTTCGCTTCTTTTCCTTCTGAAAGGACTCCCACTGTGACATTAAGATAAATAACTAAAGAACAGGATGATCCCTGACTAGGAGGCAGTAGTTCAAATTCATAGAACATTAGGAAATATGTCATAATTTCCTTATACAGTTTATTCAGCTAACATTTCAAAGGGAGGAGTAAAGTGTAGTCTGTCCATTACACTGCTCTTTTAATAGGTTAAAAAAGAGAACCTTTTTTCTATATTAGGTAGACCACAGCAAGGTTCTATGGAATTCTTACTTGTGGAAATTTAATTCCACGTTAAATTAATCTCTTGGTGAGTTTGATGCCTAGTCCAGAAATTAAGATTTTGTTCTCTGGTAATTGTTAATATATATCACATCATTATCATCAATTATATTAAAATTGCCAATATGTATTATATAAGACATAAATTGGTATGTCACCAGCTGAGTTCAATTAGGAGCGTGTGCTGAGAAAATTTTCATTATAGAATCGGAACCAGGCTTCTGGGAAGGGGGGGTACCATTATTGCTTATTTGCGGGTAGGACATTATTGGTTCAGACTTCATATCTGTGGGGTTCCAGAGTTTGGGACCATTATTTTTAGTGGGGGATGTATATGAGGGTCTGGGGCAGCAGTTTATAAAGATAATTGCACCGGATTAGCACAGAGCACAGTCTTCCCTGTAATCTAAAGATGCTTAATTTCCAAGCAGATTGAACAAAGGTAGGGATGCCAGCCTCCAGGTCTCTTGGAATTACAGCTCATCTCCAGACTACAAAGATCAATTCCCATGGAGAAAATGGATCCTTTGGAGGTTGGAATCTATGGCATTGCACCCCACTGAGGTCCCTGTCCTCCTTAGGCTCCATCCCCAAATCTCCAGGAGTTCCCCAGCCTGGATCTGGCAACCCTAATCACCCATCCCACGCCAGTGCCCGGGGGACATGACAAACCTAAACAAAGGTGTTTGATTTTACAGACACCCAAAGTAGACAGCTCTCTGTGCAGCTGCACTTCTCTCTACTGATTCCTAAAATGGCGGTCAATCAGCAGCCTAGCCAGAGAGCTCTGGCCAGCAATTACATCACAAAACAAAAACAGCCATTGTAGGTGCTCTTTCACTAATCCCTATGGGGATTTTTTGGGGAGGGTTGGAGTGGCTGTTTTTCAACCCAATGACATCAAAATTGCAGCACAGTGAATGCTACCTGTCTTCTAAAGAACTTCCAGGTTTTAAGGAAATGGGGCCAAGTGGAGGAATTCTATCAGTCCTTGAACAAAGGTGTCCCACCTTTCTCTTTTCCCAACACAATCCAAGGAAGAACAAGAGAAGAGTCAGAGATGACTCTATGATGCTGTGCATTATCAAAAAAGACGCATTAGCCACAATGAGGAGAAAGGAATGAGGTACTGACACAGGAGGCAGGGAGGGAATCAATCAGTAACTTAGTTACAGAGAAACTTCAAGACATCCAGTTGGAAATAGCAACAAGATAAGACATAACTCCTTCTAAATCAATATGCCTTCTTTTCCACCAGCAACTCAGGAACTGAGTGATTTACATGCCTCCCTAAAACGTACCCATTGTAAATATTAAACCTGATCTTACACGCCAATTCAGATACAACTTTTTTGATCAAATAGTTGAATGTTCTACACACTAGAATAGCTGGAAGAAAAATAGTTTGAAGCAGCTGAACTTCACTGTCAGTGGCACGCATCTGAACTCTTGAATCATTCTGCTTCACAGTGGTTCTCTTTTTTGAAAAGAAAGAAAGATAGTGCTCTCAAAATTGACTTTGGGGGATCCCAATAATAAAATTAAAAGAACAGTAGGAAATCTAGTACAACTCCAATTGTCGCAGTTGAGTCAGTACTGTGTGGAGTTGAAAGGATTCAAAATGCATCCACAACACTGAGACTTTTCCTTTTTAGTTTTGGATCTTTTAATCTGCTTTGCATTCTCTCATGCACAGCAGGAGGTTTTCCTAGGGAACTGCCTACAAGGACTCCGGCTGAGAGCTCTTTTGCTTCATAGGACATTATCACTTGCTACTAGTTCCTAATGTGCAATGAGCTCTATTGCTGCAGCCTGGTACTTCTTAGGCATTAAGTAGTTAGGGTGAACCTATATCTGCATGAAGCATTCTTGCTTTGCTTCCAGCACTCCTGTACAAAAGCATGTTCAAGTAAGGGTATCTTTACATTCAACGGGAAGAGATCTTCTTAACATTTTCCCAATAATTCATTTATTTTGTATTGGTGATGAGGGACACAGAAAACCTTTAGCTTGGAATGAGAACCCTATACTTGAACTACTTTCCTCTCCAGCTCAAACACAGGTTTCTGTTGTACTAACTAAAGAAATCTAATCATAGCAAATGAGACATAATCATTCAGATTGCCCTCTAACAAGGAAACTGCCCATCTAACAATTTATTTATATATGTTGTGCATAGGAATACATTGGCTTCCCTAACTGTTTTTCATCTCTCTGGGTCCTAAGAGAAGAGACAGCCAAGTTGCCTTTGGCCCCATTCTTCCTTTCTCCCACTTCTGACAATGTACACATGTGTTTATACATGGTTGAATCCCATCAGAGAGCAACCACTAGCAGCACAATGGCAGAAACCGAATCTGGACTAGTTATTTTTATTTATTTATTTATTTATTTATTTTTTGTACTTCTAGCCCTCCCTCCCCAGCCAGTTAGCAATGGGTTCCGATGCCAGTAAAATTCCACAAGTACTTGTGAGAAGCTTATACCACATCTGATACACAACAAAGCACTGAGACATCCAATAGGGCTGGTGGGGGGGGGGAATAAGCAGATTTAAATTTCCCACCACTTTTTACATTTAAGATTGTCTTCCCATGTCCTATTTCTCAGTGCCCCCACCTACAGAGATAAGGTGAGCAAAGAAAGGGATTTCTCAGTGGTGGCACATCAACTTTGGAATGATACCTCCTGAGGACCATCTGATGTCTAACCTACAGTCATTTAGGTATCAGGCCAAGATATTTCTCTTTTGACTGAGCTTCATGCCATCTTTAGCAGACCCAAAGGTGAATGGGTGGCTGAAAGCTAGGCCAAAGAAAGGAGACTACACTGTTTGTGGAATATAACAGGCCACAACTTTATTATTACAGCTGTAGAGGTTTGGCTTGGCATTGGGAAGTAAATCCAGGCATCAAGTGACCTGCCTGCCACCCAATGGGAAACCTTGTCCTTAGCTCGCCTGCTGAGGGGAGACCAGGGATGGCAGCCATAGAATCAAATAATCATAGAGTTGGAAGGGACCATCAGAACAGATGGGAACACTTTGGCGCAGGCCACTGTGTATTCCCCTGTGACCTTGGGGTGAGGAGACTTTGGCATCCCCTGAACCTCCAGCCCCAAGGTCCTTAAGGGGACCCCCAACTGGGATCATAGGCACACAGGCCCAATCTTCCTCAAGTGGATCCACCCCAATGCCAAAACAAACCTACCAAATTGTGATGAGAAAGCAGGACAAAATGGAAGAACCCAAAGTCTAACCGATAACCATGAGGCATGAGCAGCTCATATGAGAACCCAAAACCAAGGAGTGGGTGAGAAGGCACCCAAAGACAAATGAATCCAGGCATGCTGGGGAGCCATTTAAATGCTGGGCAGGTGGACCAGAGGGAAAACTAGTTCTCTTACATCTGCCTGTGCTGACCCACCCACCAGCACACTGGCCAGCCTTCTGATTGGTTGGCCAATGAACAGAGCTGCTGGGGGCTTGTGAAGACGCATGGAGCCCTCTGCAAGCACTGGCATGCCTCGGGAAAGTTAAGACCAGGGACCCATGCTTTTAGCTGGCTGTTTTATTATGGCCTGTATCTTGCTGGAATGCAGTTTTCACTTTTTATTATTTATGCAGCTTTATGATGACTATTATGATAATTTCCGTAATAACTTGTTTTATTATGCCTCATCATGGGAGTTGATCAATAATAGTATTGCTGTCTTTTATTGATGGTTTTATGATTTTATGTTTTGTTTGTTTTTACTTTGTTAGGCACCCTGAGCTGAAGAGGCACCCTGCACATTTCCTAAATACATACATAAATTCTACATACTCAACCACCCCCTGTGACATTTAATGTAATTGATGTTTCTTCATATACTATAAAACAGTAGCAATCCTTTCTTGATCTATACTGTGATGTAGTGGTTAAGAGCAGTGGTTTGGAGTGGTGGACTCTGATCTGGAGAACCGGGTTTGATTCCCCAATCCTCCACATGAGCGGCAGAGGCTAATCTGGTGAACTGGATATTTTTCCCCACTCCTACATATGAAGCCAGCTGGGTGACCTTGGGCTAGTCACACTCTCTCAGCCTCACCTACCTCCCAGGGTGTTTGTTGTGGGGAGGGGAGGGAAAGGGAAGGTGATTGTAAGCAGGTTTAATTCTTCCTGAAGTGGTAGAGAAAGTCGGCATATAAAAACCAACTCTTCTTCTATAAAATGTGTATTGCTACTTCTGTTTTCAGAACAAGAACTACTGTAACTGCAGAACACTGGGGACCATTTTGGGAGATCATGACTAGTTTGCAAGCTTCAGTTTGATTTATGTTGTGTCCATACAGCCTATCTCTCTGTGAAACTGAAGTGGGAAAAGCAGCACCAAGGCGGAGTTGTACCACTTCTTCCCCCAAGTTATATGTGACACACAGAGTTGGATCTGTGAGTTCTATAAATCATCCAAACATTTCACTTTCCCCATGATTTATTAAAGTATTTATATGCTGCCTTTCAATTATGTAAAATCCTTAAGGCAGCTGAAACAGTTAACAATATCAATTAAAATCCGTCACCCCCAGCCACATTTAAAAAACTGAACAGTCTACATTGTTCTATGAGAGCCTGCATGGTGTAGTGGTTAAGAGTGGTGGACTCTGATCTGGAGAACCGGGTTTGATTCTCTGCTCCTCCACATGAGCGGCGGACACTAACCTGGTGAACTGGATTTGTTTCCCCACTCCTCAATGTGAAGCCAGCTGGGTGACCTTGGGCCAGTTACAGTTCTCTAAGAGCTCTCTCAGCCCCACCTACCTCCCAAAGTGTCTGTTGTGGGGAGGGGAAGGGAAGGTGATTATAAGTCACATAGCACTTTAAAAGTCAATACCAGCACCTTGAATTGAACCCAGAAGAAAACATGGAGTCAATGTAGATGGAACAAGACTGGAATGATATGGCTGCAGTATCCTATACCAACAGTAGCTTATGGACAGTCTTCAAGGGCAGCCCCACAACGTATTACAGTTATCTAATCTAGATGTTATGAGGCTTGCTCCACAGTGGGAAGATCTTTGTTCCACTCACTGTCCAACTCAAACATTTGAGGAACAATATGGGACCCAATTCTTGATGGCACATTCCCTCAATGGTCTAGCAACATCTGGATTGAGGAACAGTGTTGATGGAATGGATTAAGGGTTTCTTTTCATGCCACCATATGCTTTTCTGGAGGCTAGATGACGTGTATAGGAAGGTACCACATGATTCACACTACCTACATGGTTATTCTATCTAAATAACACCATAGAATTTCCAGCAACCTTTGGAGAGGCATGGCAACTTTTAATAGGGCATGGGGATGTCACCCAAGAGTGACATCCCCATGCCCTACCATCACCACTATCCCAGTCTGGCAACCCTACCACATAGTAATATTAAGCCTTCATTAAGTTTCATTTAGAAACCATTAAGAAATTGACTATAGAATTCAAGATTATTGTATCTGTCCACACATAAATGAATCTCAAGAAGAGTTGTCACAGTCTTCTTGCAAACAGCAGGCTACTGCGCTGCTGTATCCCCACCCCAACTCTGGATAACCTGAATATGCTTCATAATGCCATACACAATCAAAGCATATGATGAAAATCAGTATATAGATTACCAAGCAGAAGGATTAATATGTTTTCTTTCTTTATTATACAACTAGAAAGAAGAGAGTCCTACAGTGCAGAAAGATTATTCTGGACCTCAAAATTCAGAGAATTACTTAATTCACAGTATTACTTAATCCCCCCACCCCAAATTTGAAACTAAAAAGAAATGAGTGACAAACCCCATTTCCACTGCATAAATTAAATTGGATCCAGATTACTTTTTTTGCTTACAGAAGGCACTTTTGTCTGTGGAGAACTTTCCTGCCTCCTCATTTCCTCTGTAGCCAATTGATCTTCCCCAACTGCTACTCCTGGGGGACAGGGGACTTAGCATGAGTGGCAAAATGGGGTTCTGCCACAAGAAGGAATTAGCAGAAATGATACGCCCCCGTTCTGTTCATGGGAAATTTAATCTTGATCCAACCCCTTCGATAAAAAACTGTCTGCAAATTTTGTCCTCTATCCCTGGATCTAGAAGGCCTGCAAGTCTTCTTTAAAAAATGAAAACTGGGGATATGAGTCAATTAGTGACCAAATGGGTACCAGGAGACATGGTCCGATTCTGGGTAAAACCCAGCCAACTGAGAAATACAGCAGCCCTACCTAAAGTACTTAAAAAAACAAAACATTTTGCTCAGTTCTAGTATCAGAGCTTAGCTGGTGAAGGAGAAATGGCATTGAGAAAGGGGTTGTAAGGGAGTAAGTCACAGGCAAACAGAAGGTTCAGCAACCCCCTACCTGTGCTCTAGAAACTGGGCTTTCCCATTTATATGGAGCACACCTGAGTTTATACAAAAGTATAAGTTCAGCCCTGGTCAAAAACTCATCAACCAAGTTTCCCTGGATTAAGTCAAAAGGCTAGGAAGCATGTGATTGTCACTGTGTTACTGATTCAGCATTTTTTTTTTAAACCAAAGTGCATTTTGCACTCCAAAAAGCTCATAAAGTGAATTTTATTTCAAGGCTAAGTTTTGAGAGACAGTTTGCAAAGGATTTGCACGGTATTACATTTCCAGAAATAATATCTGTTTTTAAATCAGCTATTAATGTCTCCTAATCACAGCTAGCTTAATTAAGCCATCGTTCTGAATGATGTTTAAACCAAACTATATCGTTTGGCAAGTCATTATGCTAAACTTACCCTCACTTGACCAACAAATGCATTGGCTTCCTCTTCTTGTACAGTAAGGTTCTTAGGAAGAAAAGGATCAAAGACTGGCCCGTTATCATTTACATCCGTTACGACTACATTCACAGTAGCAGTTGATGTCTGTAAGGAAAAAGGTACAGTTATGATCTGAGCATCCTTCTATATTGGGCGACCTTTGTTCAGCGTTTTATAATACACAGTAATATTAGTGCTATTCCGAGGCAGTTTCTTTAAAAAAAGCCATTATACTATTGCTGATATACTGTTGCCATATATTGTTATTATGATTACCACAAACAAAGGAAAAGAGAGCCGCACCAAACCAGATGGAGACAAAAAACAGCAATGGGTGCAAGGGAAAAATATTTAATAATTCAATTGCCCCTACGAGTTTCACTTATGCTTCCTCAGGGGGATCTTTCTTAACTCAAACATCCCAAGCAAGCAATGAAAGAATCACATTGTTTCATTGCTTGCTTGGAACGTTTGAGTTAAGAAAGATCCCCCTGAGGATACGAATGCAAAATGCGTAGGGGCAATTTAATTATTAAATATTGTTCCCTTGCACCAATTGCTGTTTTTTGTCTCCATGATTGCCACAAAACCATTATTAAAAAGAAAACTAATAAAATGTATAAGTTGTGACACTGTCGCATCTCTACAAAAAATAGCAACAGCTCACTTTATGTTTGGTTATATTCACAGTCCATTTGTAATAAATTATTCTCATACTGAATTCCACTATGGTTGTAAGAATGATTTGGAGAAATATTGACTGCTTACCAAATTGTGGCACACGGGCTAGAGTTTGAACAGATGGACGTATAAATCTAATGTGAAATCGATGATTGATCCATGTAGCTGAATATTTTCTAAAATAACAACAAAATATCTACACAACATCTATTCTGACAGACAGCAGCTCTCCAAGTTCTTAGGAAGGTAACTTTTCCACCTAGATATCAAAGATCGTTTAAAAAAAGACAAAACACAGAAACACTAGGAAATGAACCTGGGGGCTTCTGCATACGGTGTGTGTGTTCTACCATTAAGAAATACCTCATTCTTTTTGTCAATGGTTCAGACTTCTGCTTTAATGTTACATAGGGGCTATGAAGCATAGGGTCTAGCCACAAGAGATAGCAGACCATGACAGAAATAATCACAATAGCATGCGCAGCAACTGGTTAAGAACCACTTAAGTAGCCTGGTATGGCAGTATGCGGGACCCACTAGGACAGGAGCCTGCCGGGTGGTTCCCTTGCCACTTGGCAGGAGGCTGCCCTGACAGCCCACAAGCTGAGAATGTCCCATTCCAGGCCTCCCCCCAAATCCCTTACTGGGATCCCTAGAGTGGGGAAAGGGGGCACGCAGGCTGGCTTCCCCCCCCCAAACTGGATCTGGCCCAATGCAAATACCGCCACAAGAGATGGCCACGGACCCAGCCGATTGCCAGGGACCTAACGCACTTACAGCTGTAGCCAATTAACCAGGCCTTATCGAATGCCATGGAGCCAGATGTTTTGTCCCTAAGAGGGAGAGGTGGACCTGCCCCCCCGGCAGAACAAGGTACCCATGTGGAAGGAAATGACCAGGTGGCAGATTACCAGGCTCCAGAGAACCCGAGTCACCTTGCTAAGGGCTGCTGCTGCCTTTGCCCTGCCTGATCCACTTTCCGCTGGGCACACCTCTCCCTGCCATGAGCACCTTTCTACAAGATGACCATGCCATGGAACTTTCTCGTGATGACCCACAGGTCTGCCACCACCACCTCAGCCATGTTCTTGCCCACCCGCCTGCCCAGGTAGCTCTTGTCCAGCTGAATGACAAGAGCGTCTAGGGGTCCATGCCTCTATGCTCTGTTACCCTTGGTACCAGGGGTCCAAACGTGATCTTCGCACATCCAATCAGGAGATCCGACATCGGGTGACCCCCCTGCTGCCTAGGGTTGCCAGGTCCCTCTTCGCCACCAGCGGGAGGTTTTTTTGGGTGGAGCCTGAGGAGGGCTGGGTTTGGGGAGGGGAGGGACTTGAAGGCCATACAGTTCAATGGCCAAGGCGGCCATTTTCTCCAGGTGAACTGATCTCTATCAGCTGGAGATCAGTTGTAAAAGCAGGAGATCTCCAGCTAGTACCTGCCCAATGTGGTACCGAACCATGCCAGCCCAATCCCCCCCAGCCCACTTGCTGGGGAGACCATTGGGTGACAAGACCCAGGCGCCATGCTGGCAGGAGCCATCGTGTGGTACATCTGCTACCTGGTGGTGAGCACCAGCAGGCAGTCCCCGAGCTGGGCATGCCACTGAATGGCTCCACTCCTAAGACCCCTCATAAAGGTCCCCCAGTGTGGGAGGCCAGGCTCATAGGCAGGACCTACAGGCCATCCAGCCAAGCCCCCTGCACAAGTCTCTGGCCTTACCATTGAAGCCAGAATTGATTATGATAATAATAATAATAATAATAATAATAATAATAATAATAATAATAATAATAATACTTTAAATACTTATAAATATGCATAATAATCGGTTTCCCAAGATTTTACCAATCTAAAAGTTAAAACATTCCAAAAGTGCTGTACATGAGAGACTAAGGTGTGTCAACCCTGGCCAATTTCCTACTCTTTGCCCTTTATAGACAGCAGTCTGTAATCAGCAATTGATTTGGAGTAAGAAGTGTGCAATCAAAACCCAGGTCTGCGGACCAGGAAATGTTCTAGCCTGCTGCTTTACATGGCTAGTTAGCATTTCTTGCAAGCAGATCACAATGCTCATTCCCATAAGATTGCCTGGCCTAATCTAGCTTTTTATTAAAAAGTAAAACCCAGGGTTCCCTCTGAACAATTAAACCTAAGACTGTCTCCCCCTTCCTTTTTGGCAAGGTCTATCTGCTTTTTGAGATGCTTGTCAGCCAGGTATTCAATGTGTATAGCCACTTCATCACTGCACAAATTACTGAATGCAGCTGATAAGAGGTTAGGAGGGGGAAAGCCAAAAACTCTGATTTCCCATGTCTCCTTTATTACCAGCATTATCCAATACAGGGCAGACTAGGCAGTAAGAAAGAAAAAAACCCACAGACTACTATAAAGGATAATCTCCTAAGTGCTCTTTTCTCCAACGCTAGCACTGCTCATATGAGTAGACTAGCTGTCTTTTTCAAAATTCAACTACCACTCAAACGTTTGATAACTGTCTTGCATTACAGACGTCACCATAGTTTCTATTGCCTGAAGAGATAACAGCCAACCTGTAAGTCTGCTGTATTACCAACTTAATAAAGATCCTTGGCGATGAACTGCATGATTTTGTGTGGGAACAATGTTTACATTTTAAATTATATAGCAATGACACTGCACATCTTTGAAGATCCTTTAAAATGTTTATATTGGGGGGGACAAATGAGAAACACACACACAAAGAATAATTGTTGGTATAAATTTAATTCAGTATGTTATTTTCTCACTTGCTAACTCCATTTTCCTCTACCTCCCTCAGTGCTCTGTTTTTGAATACAGCAGGTTTGTCTTTATCTCTCCTTCCCTCTTCTACTCTCTGCAGGCCATGATATATAACCGCTTTTCTCCATCATCCTGTGCTGCTATAGATGTTTGTTCAATCTCTGAATTGCCCTCCCACTTTTCTTTCCCCCCTATTAACAGGTCTCATGTTATGCCATTTCTGCAAAACTGCTTTGTGTCTCTGCACCCTACAACAACTGTGACCATCATCACAAGCCTTTCTGCATCTCTGTGTTGTTTTGGTTTTCCTCTTTTCCTTCTCCACAGGTCTTTCTGACCCTACAGTGCTCAGTCCTTTCTTTCTGTATCACCACAGTTCTTTCTCTATCTCTGTCTTTGTTACCCTCTCTCAGGTCACTTGGTCTTTTCCCCTTCCCACAGGTATTTCTGTACTTCCATATTGCCAACAATGGAGCAACTGTATGAGTCCAAGACTTTTGTAACATATATCATGCTATTCTAAACAGCTACTGAAATTAAAAAAGAACATTCACACAAAAAATTTTCTTAGCTTTGATGTTAAGTCGATGTATTGATTTAAATGCTGTCTCTGACAGAAATAAGAAATTACCTTGAAATTGGAAAGAAAAATTGTAGGCAAAGCTCAAATGCAAAGTCTACACAAGTATAAAAGCAGCTGTGAATAAACAGCACCAGTGTCTCCATATATTGGTAGAGGTAAAGGTCCCCTGTGCAAGCACTGGGTCATTCCTGACCCATGGGGTGACGTCCCATCCCGACATTTACTAGGCAGACTTTGTTTACGGGGTGGTTTGCCAGTGCCTCCCCCAGTCATCTACGCTTTACTTCGAGCAAGCTGGGTACTCATTTTACCGACCTCGGAAGGATGGAAGGCTGAGTCAACCTTGAGCTGTCTACCTGAAACCGACTTCCGTCGGGATCAAACTCAGATCGTGAGCAGAGCTTTTGACTGCAGTACTGCAGCTTACCATTCTGCGCCATGGGGTAGCCATACATAAATATACTCTATCCAGCAGTAGGTTTCTGCATATAAGCTGATGAGGCTATATCAATCAATCAATCAATCAATCAATCAATCAAACCTTTATTGGCATACAAGATGAGGGTATAAATGCACATCTGGATGGAAATCTACATCTATATCCCAATGATCATGTGGGCCAGTGTGGTATATTGGTTCAATTTTTGGACTGAGATCAGGGAGACCCAGGTTTGAATCCCCACTCTGCCATCAAAACTCATTGGATTAACTTGCACCATTAACACTTTCTAAGTCTGATTTAGTTCACAGGGTTGTTGTGAGGATAAACAGGAAGGGGACAGAAGACCACTTTAAGCTGCTTTGGGGAGAAAAGTGAGGGATTACTGTCAAGGAAATGGGTCCCCATAATTCCTTGCTGTTATAATTTCTTTGGTTCAGGCTTTTGGGCCTGCTCTAGATTGATATTAGATTCTGAGCGGTTGGAATACAAACATTCCAACCTGCAATTTATTGCCGTTGGAACGGTTTCACTTTTGAAAGATTCACTCCTGTGCGGGGGGGGGGGGGGATAAGACGCGGCTGTGAGGCCTTTTACAACTTTCTTCATCCCTAAATTGAAGGTGGTTAGTCACCAGGGCAACTAATCAGTCGGACAAGGCCTCATCTCTCGCAGATGAGTACCAGGTGAATTGAGTTCTGCAGGCTCAAGCTCACCTTTTGACATACCCTGATGCAAGAGTGGGGCAATGTTTGACACGTCAATTAATTACTGGTGTATGGATTTCCTCGCAGTCTCATTGGACAATGTGAGCTCACTCTTTTGGGACTACGGGGATAAAAATGGCCAGTTGATAGCCATAATCTATGAATGCTTGGGATATGCAATGGCATGTCAGCTTCATCAAAAACCCATTTTGATTTGCCCTTTTAGGGGGACTTGCTATCAGACTGACTATGGAAACAACTCTGGATGCTGTACCAAGATGCTATGACTTTTGTGGAACCGGTAAACCTTATTTGAAACTTGCCTAAAGCTTTGCCAAACTTTTGAACCTAAAGAATCTAACTGTATAGTTAGCTGTGTTAAACCTGTTGTTATTTTCTGCTTAAACCACTTCATTAGTCTTTTGCTTTTCTGTAATGAACACAAATGTTTGGAATAAATATTTAACCTATATTTTGGTTGTGTTCTTTGATTTTGGGGGTTTCAAGTCTAAATCTGAGTGCCTTATTGTTTTGTGGGTCCACCTACCAACACCCAAACTTTTGTCTGTGTAAATTCTCCCCTGCAGAGCCTCCTACCATGCAGGGTGAGTTTTACGCAATTTGGTATCAGCAGGCAGAGGTTGCCCTTATCCTCTGCCTGGGGCTAAATGATTGAATAAGGGCTGGTGGCAGCTTACCCGCTGAGCTCAGGAAAGCTTCCTGTGCTCAGTGTTTTGGTTAGAAGTAACTTTTGGGACCACCTTTATAGAGGACCGCCCAGCGGAGGCTGGGAGGTTTTCCTCTACAATTACACATCCAAACAGGGAAACAAACTAAGTGCACCTTTTGGTATGGGCGGGCATTCAGGAGCCATCATCATCAGAACCTTTATTAGGCATTTGGTACGGACTCTGGATGCTTGGACACCTGCCAGTTTGGCTCACTTCCCATTGGCTATTGGTGATCAGGCAGCCAATTAATTAGCAGGCTGTTAAGCTGCTGTCAATCTGTTCATGTGTATCCAGATGAACAGGCAACTTGCAGCCCTCATAAAAGATCAACTAGGAATTGGTTTCTGATCTCTTGATGAGGAAATTTTGCTCTGAACCCAGCCAAGTTTTTAGGAGATGGAGGCCACTCTTAGTTGTTCAGCTGGAAGTCAGGTTCTTCTTATCTCTCATCCTGGAAATACTGCTACTTCCCAGACGTGGAGCCCCGTGGCGCAGAGTGGTAAGCTGCATTACTGCAGTCCAAGCTCTGCTCATGACTTGAGTTTGATCCCAACAGAAGTTGGTTTCAGGTAGCTGGCTCAAGGTTGACTCAGCCTTCCATCCTTCCGAGGTCGGTCAAATAAGTATCCAGCTTGCTGGGGGTAAAGGGAAGATGACTGGGGAAGGCACTGGCAAACCACCCCGTAAACAAAGTCTGCCTAGGAAACATCGGGATGTAACGTCACCCCATGTGTCAGGAATGACCCGGTGCTTGCACAGGGGACCTTTACTTTTACCCAGACTTGGTGAGATGCAGCAAATGTGCGTATGTGTATGTAATGGGTGATCAGAAGCACAGTTGTTTTCTCTGCTTGGCCAGAAGAGGAAAGTAGAAAAGGGAACTGTTTCTCCTCTCCCATTTGTGATGGAGAGATCAAAATGTTGCTTCTCTCCCTGCACAGCTTGGAGTGGAGGTAAGAGCTCCCATATGCAGTGTAACTATGCAGCTATTTTACCAAGGGGCGGGCTGGATTAGAATCTACTCCCAGCTGATCCCTCCATCAGCTCTGAGTTGGCTTCTTGCCAACAGGCAGTTGTAAATTTGTTTGGTAGCTGTTCAAGTTGCTCGATACAATCTGAACATATCTCTGATCAGCTCACAGTCTGATCATGAGTGTTGAACAAGGTATGTTTGTCTGCTAAACAATGTAATTTGTGGCATCTCTACTGGGGATGCACATTTTCTTCTGTTCCATGGCCAGAGCTGAGCAGTACCACTGTACTTTTAAAAAAGTCCACTTAATTGTTGCCCATTCCTATCCATGCCATTTAGTTAGCAAATGGAACTGATCGGCAAGATAACGTGTACATTAGAAGCCCTAAAACTGTGGTTTCCTAGGAAGGGAACATGACTTCTGTGATACATGCTTTGATTTGGTACCTTGCTAATGAAAAACTAAACTCTTTTTTACTTTAGTTATTGGCGGTAGATGCTGAAAATAGAGTGTGGTAATTAGAAACAAAGATGCAAATGTGACCTTTCCAGTGAAGAGATGTAACCACAGTGACAGTTAACTAGCCAGTCGGAAGCAAGTGAAACAGGAGTTCCTGTTCTGCAGCTCATTACAATCTTGCTGAGGCATCAATAAATGCATCTGGTTGTCATAATTTATCACGTGACTTTTCTATTCACCAAACATTCTGTTTTAATACGTAATAAAGTTAAAGGGACTCAGGGCTAAATATATGGAAGGTTGCATATTGGGCAGATTTTTCTTCCAGAGCATATGATGTTTGTTTAAAAAAAAAAAACTTTAAAGAGTGAGCCCCATGGCGCAGAGTGGTAAGCTGCAGTACTGCAGTCCAAGCTCTGCTCACGACCTAAGTTCGATCCCGACGGAAGTTGGTTTCAGGTAGCCAGCTCAAGGATGACTCAGCCTTCCATCTTCTGAGGTCAGTAAAATGAGTACCCAGCTTGCTGGGGATAAAGGGGAGATGACTGGGGAAGGCACTGGCAAACTACCCCATAAACAAAGTCTGCCTAGGAAACGTTGGGACGTTACGTCACCCCATGGGTCAGGAATGACCTGGTGCTTGAACAGGGGACCTTTACCTTTTTACCTAAAGAAAAACTCATTGTGAACCATAAAGAAGGCATGGAAAGGTTCTAAGCAGAATAAACATGTATTATATATGTCTGTCCTCAGACCAATGCTCCTTTTTCTTTACAGAAGAATCAAAAAGCAAAGTCTACATAAACTTTGCAGAGCAGTATGAGATCCAGTTTAATCTTTAAGACTTTTTAAACAATGTTTCCCACAGTACTTCTGTAGCCCATGCTCCCTCCTATTGAGCATTCTTCCACAGAGAAACAATGTTACATCAGAATCATGAATGAGCTGTGTGACATAAGAGTGCAGAAAATTGATGGAAGTGACGGAGTGGGCTTAGGTCCTCACTCTGCAGCATGAAATCACTGAAGAACAGAACATTTCACAAAGATCATCAAAAGATTTAGCTAAAAGAACCTGCTATTAGTCATCCTGAGCTTTGTGCTTGTTCAGACATGCATGCTCATCTTCTTATGACTTCAACATTGTATGGCTAATACCATGCATAGAGAATTCATATTGATTCAGATATCCTTAAACATGATGGATTGGGTCCTGCCTGATTTGCCACTTACACAAGAGGGAGAAGGTGCCACTTCTGACCACTAAATAGGTTATCCTGAACATCATGGCTTCACTTGAACAAAGACTCACATGGAATAGAGGCTGAAGTTAGGAAAGGAATTGGGTAAGATTGCCCCTCCTTTCTCCTGCTCCAGCAGAAAAGATGGTTGGTCCAACCCAATTCTATACAATTCAGTAACTTCACATATTTAACTACCAGTCTTCAATATAGAGGAAATGTTGCCTATTCCTATTAGAAACATCCCTGAGTCTCCAAGAGAAGTCCCCTTGTTGTGGGGCATCTTATATTTATATATGAGGGCAATCTAAATGTAACAGCAAGCCCAGAGCTGCCATCAAAACCAGCAGCTTCTCTCTTTCTCTCACCAGCAAAGTACAACAACACTCAGTCCATGATGCAATAGTACAACGCAAGCTTCCTTCATCCTTGCTTCACCTCGCTGTCTACCTCATGCAAAAATTGGTGAAACATCATAGTATCCCTAGCTTTTGCAAAGTAGAATGGGACCCAGGGCTGCCAGTTTTGGCACATGAACACATGAAGCTGCCTTCTACTCAATCAGACCCTTGGTCCATCAAAGTCAGTATTGTCTACTCAGACCGGCAGTGGCTCTCCAGGGTCTCAGGCTGAGGTCTTTCACATCACCTACCAGCCTAGTCCCTTTAACAGGAGATGTTGGGGATTGAACCAGCGACTTTCTGCATGCCAAGCAGATGATCTACCACTGAGCCACAGTCCCTCCCCAAGTCATAACATTTAGCTCTGCCATTAGAATGCCTCCCTATGCACTCTTGCAATCTAAATGTGGATCATATTTTGAAGGGAATCTCTGGGTTTACTAAGAGGCACCAACAGCACCAACATTTGCAATCCACTGTTCACAAGTGCTTTAGTTCATTCAATTTTAGCAGAACGAAGGCTGCTCAAATCTGATAAAATAAGCAACCTGATATAATAAGCAAACCTGATATAATGAGCAACAACTCATCAATGTTTGAATTATTTTAGACCTCTGTAATGGTTCAGAAATGACAGTCCATTATCCAAAGAAGGACCACTGGCAAGGAGCCATAGGCAAGCTAATAACTTTTATGGAAAGCATAACATTAGGTAATAAATGAAAGATTATCAGAAAATATTAGGAAAAATCACCTTCCTATCACTACCAGAGTATTTAATACAGCCAGTGACAGTAAACATAAAGTGACAACAAAGCAAAATCTCCTAAAATTCTAGAGACTAATGTATAATTTTTTTCATGCAAGTAGAAGGAAATTTTCCATATAATTTTCCTTGTGATTGTCATCGAACATTTTCAAAAATGGTTTCCCTGGTGTTTTGTTTTTATATCTTGAGATGCGAAGATTCTCAATAGAGATTCAGTAAACAAAACAAAACAAAAAAGATTTTCCAGGGCAAGGAAGCATCTCAGGGTATGGCTTCACACAGAGCAAGTGAGAACTTTCAGAAATGATATGTGAGAGGCTGAGCAAGGAGCTGGTCCCAGTGAGTTGGAACGGTCATGAGATACACTCCGTGGGAAACCACTCACAGTGTGCAGTATGTGTTCTGGCCATAATAGAACAATGAGAGGTCAGGGGATGCAGCACAAATCATTTAACTTGCAGCGTATGTGCTGTACTTCCAAAGTAGCACAGTGGAACCATTTCCACGAAACTTTTCTGACATAAAGGGGAACTGATGTAAGGTATAGAAGTATTAACGAAAGACTCACATCAAAGGCGAAATGGCTGCACAGCTCTTAGCTCCCTATTATTTTGGCCTCAAAATAACAAACATGCTCTTACATTTTCACAAGAAACTTACCCCATCTGGTCGGCCATCTGAGGCTGTAACAATCAAAATGTAGCGATCAGTGCTTTCTCTGTCTAAAGGCTTTCCTAAGGCTAGCAGCCCCGATCTAGTGATAAAACAAAACAAAAAAGTATGTTACATGAAAACATGGCTACTAAAAAGTAACAAGGGTATTTATGCCACTTATTATTTGTAGAAATGAATATTTCTCTTTTAGCAAATGTGCCTTTTTGGTGGTGTAATGGTTAAGAGCGGTGGTTTGGAGTGGTGGAGCCTAATCTGGAGAACTGTGTTTGATTCCCCACTCCTTCACATGAGCGGCGGACACTAATCTGGTGAACCAGGTTGGTTTCCCCACTCCTACACATGAAGCCAGCTGGGTGACCTTGGGCTAGTTACAGTTCTCTTAGAGCTCTCTCAGCCCCACCTGCCTCACAGAGTGTCTGTTGTGGGGAGGGGAAGGTGATTGTAAGTCGGTTTGATTCTTCCTTAAGTGGTAGAGAAAGTCGGCATATAAAAACCAACTCTTCTTCTGCTTCTACTTCCAATGTTTCTTTTTCAATTGAACAAATGTTTGTTCAAAAGTTACAGTCTGTTTCAAATGCTTCATAGCTGCATACATATATGGATGATGTAGGAGATTTTTATATCACAGGATCATGAGACAGGTGGTCCCAATATGTATAAAAATCTGTCATTCATTTGAGCAGGCAGCAAAGCTGCCTTAAACTCTAACTGGAGTGGTTCCAATGGCTACAATAAACCAGGAGACTCAACAATTATAGTAAAATTAGAGATAGTAAGTTGCCTTTTACATATATAATGTTCTGATAGTTATAGATAGCTGCTCAAAGGCCCATCTAATTTGTTTCAATATGAGCTTTTTTCAAGTCACAGCTCACATTTTCAGATGTGATGGGAAAATCACACTGGAAATTCTTCTTGTGGGGATTGCCGGGGGGGGGGGGGAGAGAGAGAGAGAGCGAGAGAGAGAAGCCAAGGCAGAGGGGCTTGGCAGAGGGTTGCTAGCCTCTAGGTTGTAAATTACAAGCTTACTTGGATTGCAATATATAGTTAGTCAACAAAGAGCAATCACTATGGCTATTTAAACAGAAACCAATGATGGCAATATATTATAAGCACAATTTCTTTTTAGTCTTTTGTTTCTTCACAAAGACATATAAACTTCAAATATCAACGTATGCAACAAGATTCAGATTTCAAAACAACAATATCAAGACAGGCTTCCGGTAACTGTCCTGTTTCATACAAACTTTCATCAGTTGGTAAGTATTATTAGGTAAGTTTTATAGTTCATAAGAAGTAATCCTCTTTTTCTTCTTTTTTCAGGTTTCTTACTGAAGAAGTGGGGCAATGTTTGACACGTTTATATGTCTTTGTGAAGAAACAAAAGACTAAAAAGAAATTGTGCTTATAATATATTGCTATCATTGGTTTCTGTTTAAATAGCCATAGTGATTGCTCTTTGTTGACTAGCCTCTAGGTGGTGGCTGAAGATCTCTCGCTGTTACATCTGATCTCCAGGCAATAGATATCAGTTCACCTGGAGAAAATGGCTGCTTTGGCAATTGGACTCTATGGCATTGAAGTCCCTCCCCTCCCCACCCTCCTCAGGCTCCACCCTCAAAATCTCCAGGTATTTCCCAACCCAGAGCTGGCAACCCTAGCTTAGTATGAATTCCATAATGACTCTTTCAGGTGTACATTCTTAATGTAAGGGGGAAAGAGAGGAGCTGAGGTAGAAAGTTTCGGTGTGAATACCGTCATATATCAACAGAATTAACAGTTACACAAAATGGAAGGTAAGAGAGATCAGAAGTTCAAGCAGATAAGCAAAGTTATGAAGTAGGATAAAAACCTGTTAAGAACAGCCAATTAAAATGTCTAATGAGCAGTTTCTTTAGCACTATTAGAGATTGTAGTGAGTAAGGAAATCCAAGTCTCTGTATAAGGCAGGATGGCACACAATATTTCTTGATGAGTTCTAATTCAGCACTTTAATGTTTGATATACTCTAGGTAGGATTGCCAGGTCTCTCTTTGGCACACCGGTAGGAGGTTTTTGGGGTGGAGCTTGAGGAGGGTGGGGTTTGGGGAGGGGAGGGACTTCAATGCCATAGAGTCCAACTGCTAAAGCGGCCATTTTCTCCAGGTGAACTGATCTCAATCGGCTGGAGATCAGTTGTAATAGCAGGAGATCTCCAGCCGCTACCTGGAGGTTTGGAAATTAGCACGGGTAAAAGGTACACAAATGCACAGAGCCAAGTAGCAAAAATGCAAATGTTAATAAGTGCAAAACATCAAAGACAGCAGTGTGAGACAAATAGACCTAACAGTAAATGTGTATGTTGAAGAGCAAAGGTGAGTCTTTGTTCAGTAGCAACAGGTCTCTGATCATAATAAAGTAGTTTCTGTCTGTCTGTCAAGCTTTTGAGCCCGACTACGTGCCATTCTAATTGTAGACTCTGGATAACCTCTTTTAGTAAGTGCACTAGATAATATATTCGCTGCCTGCTGGTAATCCTGATCGGATGTACAATTTCTTTTCAGTCTGATATACTGACCATAGGGAAGATTTTCCCGTAAATGCCTGGGATGGTATGAATTAAAGTGGAGTAGTGCATTCCGATCAGTTGGTTTAGTATAGAGACGAACTGCTAGTTGGTTATCAGCACTTCGATACACTAAAGTATCTAGAAAAGGCACGGCATTATTATCACATTTCCCTGTGAATTTAATAGTGGAACATGTGTCATAAATATGTTAGCTATGTTTGTAGATATAATTGATGATCAAATCTGAAATATCTTGATTATCATCTTAGACAATTTGGATTTATATTCACTGGATTCACACCAGATGAACATATTATACAATTGGAACCAACCAACTTTGATAGACTTAAGAAGAGGACTTTTTTGCCTGGTTATTCTATAATCCATTTATATATTGTACATTGTGTAGTCACTGCTGTTAGTGTACATTGTATAGTCACTACTGTTAGGTCTATTTGTCTCACACTGCTGTCTTTGATGTTTTGCACTTATTAACATTTGCATTTTTGCTACTTGGCTCTGTGCATTTGTGTACCTTTTACCCGTGCTAATTTCCAAACCATATGGTATAGGCACGGGAGTGCTTTTGTTTTGTTTATATTGGCTACCTGGAGGTTGGCAACCCTAGCTTTAGGGCTGTGCAAAAAATATTTTTTGGTATTTTTCAGGTTTGGGTTTATCAAACCCAGAATTATTTGAAAAAACTGGGAAACCCAGATTTTTTGAAAAATTTTGGATTAATAAACTTTAGATCTGCTCTGCAGGCCTTCTCTGGCCCCGGAGAAGGGCCACAGTATGGATCTAAATGAATTCCACACCGCCCTGAATCTCTGGGCTCTCGAGAATCAGGGTGGCATGGAATTCATTCAGAGGCACATAAGTAAGTAAGTAGGGAGCGAGAGAGGCAGTATTCGGGATCCGCTTATTCAGATTCCTTTATTGCTGCCTTTTTTCATACCAGTAAACCCCACCCCCAATACTGAAAAGGTTTGGTAAATCAATATGCACACTCCTAACAGGCTCTTTCAAGTTCCTTTTGTACAACAGTGACTTCCAGGTGTTTAACAGCATTTCCAGGTAGATCAAAATGTTCCCCCAGTGTTTTCTGTGTGTTGTATTTTCTTATGTCTGATTTGTGTTAACATTCCCTCACACATAGATGGATACATTTTCCTAATGTAGACAGCAAAACGGCATTGTCGGCACATAATGGCACATATTAAATTAGATGATGTGCGAGTGGGTTAGCCCAGGATGATGTAGCTGATGTTATTCGGCCCTGTGACAATATTGCCCAAGTGTACATGGGGAAAAGGTAGCATTTTGGTCTGCATGGCTTGGTTCCTGGATTTGTTTCTGAAGAACTGAACTGTGGTTCATGAAAGCTCACATTGAAATAAATGTTGTTAACCTATGAAGCGCCACTGGACTTTTTGAAAATGTTGCTACAACAGACTAACATGGCTACCTCTTTGCAACCATCTAGTCTGACCAGTAGGAGAGGGATAGAGGGTTCCTTTCCTTTCTTCCTCTCCCACCACAACCATGCCTCCAAATGCAACACTTTTAAGTTTTCCCCTCAGGGATGAATGACAAGCCACTGTCTTATATGGGAAACTAAAGACACACACTCCGAGACACTGTTGGGATTGGGGCTCAGCTTGCCTCTAAGCTTGCCTCAGCTGACAGTATCAAGTTATCGCTGTGTAAATTAAGGACCACAAAGCAGTCTGTTCACATAGTTCCATGGAGCTTGGTGGGAGCTCTCGACAAACATGCATAGCCCCTATCTCCGTAGCCCTGTTCTGAATTCTGTTTCCTGGTCACATTAGAATGTGATGGAATATTGGCAATCGGCCTTAATGTGTATACATAGTCATTTTAAACAGTCGGAAGTTCAACCATAGACTTAAAACCTATCGATCCCAGCATGATTGAGAGCTGATTCACAAATTACGAAGTCCATGTATCCTCCTTGTGGACTGATGTATTTCGGGAGTTCCCTGCTGGAAAATTAAGTTCCAGGCACATGTGGACCTGGTTCCCCTCAACACTCTGCACACAAGGAGACAGGACTTAAGTCTTCACCCTGCACCATTTTCCCAACTAGAAACAGCCCAAGGATTTTATTTTTTGACTCTCAGAGAAAACTTAACTGTCCTGGTAGTTACATGTAAGTATCTCCCAAATGGCAAACAGAAGCTCCTAAGGGCTTTTTCAGGCTAGGAAAACAGCACCAAGGCAGAATCTTAGCCTTAGAGTGGTAAACTGCAGTCCTACAGTCCAAGCTCTGCTCACGGCCTGAGTTTGATCCTATTGGAAGTCGGTTTCAGGTAGGCGGCTCAAGGTTGACTCATCTTTCCGAGGTTGGTAAAATTAATACCCAGCTTGCAGGGGGTAAAGTGTAGATGGCTGGGGAAGGCAATGGCATACCACCTGTAAACATAGTCTTCCTAGTAAACGTCAGAATGTGACATCACCCCATGAGTCAGGAATGACCCGGTGCTTGCACAGGGGACTACCCACTTGATGACTCAGTTACATGGATTTCTAGAGTTACAGACTCCCAAAAAAACAAGGGACTACCTTTAATCTGGATTAGGCGTGAGTGTATCTGGGTACTAAATTCTCAGTGGCAAACTCCCAGTACATGTCTTCAAAGAGGCCATGTGGCAGATATGTGAATTGGTCCTTAGACCTAACATTTCCATATTGTATCCAATATATTTATCCATTACATACACTTCAAGAGAATATTTCTCTCTCTGAAAATTATATCATACATTATTGGGTGGATCAAAAGAATCTTGGAACAGTTCTTTCTTGTTTCCCCATGTCACCCACAGCCCCTCTGCATGACCTTAACATTTGTGTGGAATGCTGTATGGGTTGGAACTGAAAATCAAGGGGAAATTGCAGTAGTTGCAATCTCCTCCTTGTACAAGTGGGAGTGCCTTATTCAAGAGTTGCTCTGCATCCAATCCAAGATTTCCCATTACTAAAGCATGATCACTATTGACAGCATATACATCACCCTATTGGACATCATTAGATAAGCTGTCCATTTAAAAAAAAAAATCATAACTGGACTTAACAGGAGTTGTGTTGCCGTAAAGCAAAGGAAAGAAAAGCAAAAACTGAACCCAAAAAAGAAGCATCCCAGCTTTTACTCTACAGAAAATCTGGACAAGTACTTTGTACTTTGTTTGCGGGTTTTAATTTTTAAAAAACACTAAGTACTAGGAATAACCCAAACCATTTCTACAGAAAAAAGAATTACAAGGCAAGTGTGAATTCTTCATTAACTTCTGCTGCTGACGAAGTTCAGAACTGTCAAGTCAGGAATATCTTTATTACACCACTATGAGTAAACTGTGCACTTTCTTTACAGTTTACCTAATCTGGCTCTACAAGTAATAAGAAGTGTGCCTATTTGCACAGAACAGGCTCACTGGCAATCAGAATTCATGACAATATTTCAGGATATGGGCTGACTATACACAATAAATGAAAGATTTCCTTTCTCTGTACTGTTAAGTAGTCAGCCATTGTATGGTTGACCAGCAGACATTTCCCTGTGGAGCTGTGTGCACTATGGCTTTCCCTATTCCAATATATCAATTTTCACACTCAGCCCTGTCTGCTGAAGTTATGGTTATGGGAAGCTGGGGAATAAAGAGAGAAGCTGAAATTGGTTGTTCTAGATCCATTGGTATGGAAAGATCTGCATTTGTTTCTGAGCAAAGCAGTGCCCAAAACTCCTTGTTTCATTTCACAAATATCTGAAACAAAGCAAGTTTTTTTGAAATTTTGGGAGTTTTCATATTTATTTCCCCAAATTTTAGGATTTTTTAGGATTATTTCAGCTCTTTATGATGGCTGGTAGACCTGGAGTTCAACACCTGGTGTACTTCCCATTACAATATTTTAAAACGAGAAGTGGACCTGGCACTCAGACTCTGGAGGTCAGGTCTACCTCCACAATTTTAAATTGATGATATACCTGGTATCTAGACTTGATGGACCAGGTTCTGAAAGGACACCAGGTCAACCATACATTATTCAATGGAGAAGTTGAAAGGTTAAAAGTCCACTATCTTCTATTCATGACTCCGAGGCAAACTGAAGATTCACAAGCCTGCTATTTTCCATTTCATAGAGAGCCATGGATGTGTAATTTTAATCACACCAGCCTGAACCCACCGATGAAGGTTTTCCCAGAAGCTGCTATCTGAGATCCTTCAACGGGGAGGGGCTGTGGCTCAGTGGTAGAGCATCTGCTTGGCATGCAGAAGGTCCCAGGTTCAATCCTCGGCATCTCCAGTTAAAGGGACTAGGCAGGAAGGTAATGTGAAAGACCTCTACTTGAGACCTTGGAGAGCTGCTGCCAGTCTCAGTAGACAATACTGACTTGGATGGACCAAGGGTCTGATTCAATATAAGGCAGCTTCATGTGTTCATGTATTCAACTGAAGATGCCCAGGACTGAAGCTATCACATTCATATGTGCATATGGATGATGCTGTGCTTTGATTATAAGGGAATGAGTATTTGGATATGCATAACCATTCTTAGGCCTGATTTATAATGTGTAGGGTTGGGTTCCCTTGACCTGACTTTGACACTGATAGAAACCAGGAGCAAGGAATTTGTTTTCCAATTCCCAGGGCCCCGACTTGGATATGGACTGTAGTATAAGAGGAGAAGCACACTACCTTGTGGTGTTTTCACGACACGAAACTACTCAGGGGCAGTAATTTATCCCATTGCATACACTTCAAGCCTAGAACTCCTGACTACCTTGTGCAAGAGGTTGCCTAGTCATCTGCCAACACTTTCTCATTCCAATAGAAACAAGGAAACAGGATAGAATGGGACAGAAGGTGGGCTGGGAATAATTGTCTGCACTAGGAGAACTGTAATATATGTTTTGTAAATTAAACATGATAGATTACTCTGTCATTCTTAGTTTATAATATTTGGGGTGCTTTCACACCTCCTGAATAATGCACTTTCAATCCACTTTCAATGCAATCATTTGCAAGTAGATTTTGCTGTTTCACACAGTAAAATCCATCTGCAAAGTGTATTGAAAGTGTATTGAAAGTGCATTATTCGGGATGTGTAAAAGTGACCTTGGTCTCTTACGCCAGTTTTCACAGTGGCAAATAAATGCAAGTTTTTGCTTCTGCTCATAAGGTATGAGAACATAATGGTAAGCCTCGCCATACTTTTCCCAGTTTCTAAAAAAAAACAAAAAAAACCTCAACTTATCCTTCTTTCCCCCTTTTCTATAATTAATATTCAGGCAAATGATAGCTTTGCAAATGACAGCTTCTTAAAAGAAAGAAGGTTTCCACCATTTCTGGGACACGTGCTTTCAATGTTCTATGACTTTTCTTTATACTAATTAAGGTAGCAACAATTTAGGATACAGCTAAAAGCTTTCTCGCTTAGTAATGCCTGGAATGGCTGGTGGTGATTTCAAACAATGGCCCTAAAAGGTCTCCGTTGAATGAAAAGGGAAACACGTTTTATTTTCAGGACAAGGAATTGGAAGTTTTAAAAAGTCACTGTCATTAGCAGAAAGCTGGCAAGTCTAAAGGCTTCTAATTAATCCCAGGTCACTCTTATAATGGAAGTTCCATCTCAGTGGGTTTTACCTAGTCAAACATTTAAAATAAATAAATGGTCTTAGGTGTACAATTTCAAAGTTCAGTACCATTCACAGAGCTCCCATTAGTGTCTGAGAGCTTAACTACAAACAGCTGAACACTTCTGATTAGAAGCTGCCTTATTTGCACACAAATATGCATATTCCATTGAAAGTCAGAAAGGGAGTCATACGTGTTGTAGTACTTACGTTCGAGAAAGGTTAAATACTTGCTGGGGATCTCCATTCTGGATGACATATGTTATGGGGTCACCCTCTCGATCAGTTGCCTTCAGAAGAACAACACAAACCAGGGTTAGAGATTATTAGAGCCTCTAGATTGTTAGAGCCTCTAGATAGTTTAGATTGTTACAGCCTCTCTTTGCATTATCAGGATGGGGGGGGGGGAATCAATCATGATGGACAGCACATTTTAAATGCTAATCAGCTCATTCATAACAATTAACGATGTGACAGCTTTGACTCTAGATCACTTGATAGTATATGTTTCATCCCCTCTAGAGAACTGGCTGCATGGAGAGTGTGCTCTCATAAGCATGATAATTGCTTATCGGAATTTCAGGAAATTAAAATATTTGCATACTTAAGCTTTAATCAACAATGACTGACAGAACATGGGGTAATAAAGAGGCTTTCAGCGGGCTACTAATTCTCCAACTTATTTTTTCAAACTCACTCAGTAGGCATTATCTGTAACTGCATATCTTAAAATAAGCACAACAGCAGTTTTTAAATCTTGCACTCATTTTGGATGCTTCTTAAAATATGCAGCATAAACAATCATACTGGACAATAATACATTTCAAAAGAATGCAGAGGTTACTGGAAAACATAAGATGTACTACCTGGAAACATTTAAAAAGAAGTTATGTATGTTTTTAAAACATAGGGAACGATCCAGTCAAATTTCACTACGTTTTAAGTCCCACTGATTTCACTGGGAGCATTAAGCATGTGCTTATGGCCGATTATGCACGCTCACTTTACCCTTCTTTATTCCCCGTTTCAGCCAGGATCAAAGCAACCTGGGTTGGGGAAAACTGTATGCCTTGGCTTGAATGATCAGGGAATAAACTGTGTGCAAACTGGGGGCATGATTACAGGAAAGCAGTCTCCCAAGTTCAAATCAAGTCCCACCCCTTTAATTGCTGGTCTGTGATTGGCTCACCTCGTGAGAGAACACTTTCTTCCCCCCAGACCCAACTGCCGCATAAAAAAGCATTTTAAGAACAAAAATAAAAAAATAAAAAAATGGAGCCATTAGAAAGAAGGGTGGGGGGCGAAAACCAAGCCTTGTTTTTAAAAAGCCTTTCTTTCTCCCAGAAAGAGCTCCCAGGAAGCAGGAAGCAACTGAATCCCTGCCTCTTTACACACTTCTTCGTGATTGGCTGTGAGAGATGCCAATCTTCACTGCTTGCCCTGTATGGCTATCAGCAAACAGAACAGAAGAGGGGTTTGGAAAGGGGGCAGGGAAAGCTCAATGCAAGGCAAGTGTATGCACGCTCTTTGGATCTGGTTTCAGCTAGGAAAGACCGTTTGACTCGGGCAAGAAGAGGAATGGGAAAAGCCAAGTTCGTTTAAGGTTGAAACGGGGTTGATCCGAAAAAGGAATGAGGCAACTTGCATTTTCAAAAACTTGATCCTGGCTGAAACAGGGAATGAAGGAGGCTAAACCTACCATGCATAAGTGACCTACGTCTCTCCCACTGGAATAAAAAAGTTAAATTGCTTAACTTTGTGTCCCTAGTAGTTTTCAGTGTGGTTTAAACATGACTATCTCAGTGCTACCATTAATAAATAATTAAACGAGATTACTGCCTTCCTAAAACTTCTCTCTGTGTGTGTAAGGTGCCTTCACGTCGCAGCCGACTTATGGCGACCCCTTTTGGGATTTTCATGGCAAGAGACTAGCAGAGGTGGTTTGCCAGTGCCTTCCTCTGCACAGCAACCCTGGTCTTCCTTGGTGGTCTCCCATCCCAATACTAACCAGGGCTGACCCTGCTTAGCTTCTGAGATCTGACGAGATCAGGCTAGCCTGGGCCATCCAGGTCAGGGCCCTAAAACATCTACACATACATATTTCAAATTATTTTACAAAGTTACGAATGTATCAGACTCAAGAGTTTAATGTGACAGGCAGGTTGCAGCAACCAGATGACTTGCAAGACATGTTGATTTCCTTCTATAGTACTGGTGTTTAGGGCATCTTGTCTGTACCTCACAACTGTACACCTGTTCTAGAATAGAGCTCTACAATTCCTGTTTGCTGCTTGCTAGCTAAACGTGCATCTTGCTCTTACTTATTCTTCCTGATGAAGAGAATATGGATTACGTGGACTATAAATCACTACTTCTGTGGTATGGTCTACAAATGTCAGATAACATTCAATACAGGTACAATGTATCAGTCTAATAATCTTAACAGCACATTCCTGAGCCTGAAGGGCTGGCATTTAGGCCCCCCGCACTAGCGTCTGGCCAACTTATGCTGGCGTTAGTGGCCCCAACGCTGGTGGGAAGGCCCAGACGCCGGGCGCTGCCATGGCAATGCCACCCTGGGACACCAACGGGGCCTTCCGCTGGCATCCCACCGGCGTAAAAGCCCTTGCCGGCATCCCTGGAGGTGTCCTGGGAGGTGTTCCTGGGGTGTCCTAGTGCCGGGCTGGGGGAGGAGCTGCCTTTAGGCAGCCTCCAAAGCCCCTTTGGGTCGGGAACGTTTATGTGCAATCACAGTAACATGCTACTTGCCGCCAACAGAAGCTGACTTGCAGCTGATGAGAGCTGACTTCTGATCTCCTGATGGGGAAATTTTGCTCTGTATCCAGCAAAGTTTTTTTTTTTAGGTGGGGGGCTATCAGGGGCCAACTTTGGTTCTTTTGATCTCCCACACTGGAACTTTTCCTGCCTCCTATATTTGCTGAGATGCAACAAATTAGGGTGAGCGTGATCAAAAGCCCAGCGGATTTCCCTTTTCTTCATCCCATCCCAAGCTGTCTGCTTAGGCTGCAATGAAAACTAAGGAAATAAGCCCTTTCCCCTCCTCCTAACACAGAGATTAAAAGCAGTGCCATCCTGAAAGAGGGGGAATAGAAGCAAGCTCTTTTTCTCCCTTTTGCAATGCAGAAATCAAAAGCACTGTTTATTGTCCCACCTAGCATGGAGGGAAGGGCAGAGCTTGTTTCTGCAACATAACTGTGTATCTATTTTTCTGGGGGAGGGAGAGATAAGAACTCAACTCCCAGCTGATCCCCATATCAGCTCTAAGTGGACTTCTGACCATGAGTCAGTTGTAAACTTACTGTTTGGCAGCTGTTCAAGTTGCTCAATGCAATCCAAACATATCCCTGATCAGCTCACAGTCAAACAAGGTAAATTTGCCTGCCAAACTGGCTTGCTGAGAAATTTCTGGCATCCTTAATCCCTATGCAGATCCCTATCAGTGGTAGTGACTAGCAGATCTAAAACATCCTATACAGAATCATCACAGGCCTTTATGGAAAAAGATGGCATCCTGAGCAGATATCTTGGTGTGCTGCTCCAGACTTATTGCTTATATTGCAGTTTTAAGATAAATATTTATTCTGAGCACTGAGTCTTGATAAGGCACAGCCGGTGTGTATTCTAAATGCAAAGCTGCAAGAAAAAAAACCTGCAGCCTTCCAAGCCTGATTTTTTTAAACACTCTTTGGAAGAATTATGGCACCAGATGAATACCTGGTTCAAACAAGTTTAAGAAAATGCCACAGGTCAGACTCAAATATTCAAGGCCACACAATGATATCTAAGCAGGCAACAATGGATGAGCTATATGATTGTAATAGGAGCAAAAATGTAAGTAAAGTTTCTCCTATATCTATATCTACAGATAAAAAGTTTGCCTCCATAAGAACATAAGAAAGGCCCTACTGGATCAGACCAAGGCCCATCAAGTCCAGCAGTCTGTTCACACAGTGGCCAACCAGGTTCCCTGGGGGAACCTCCAACATTACAATCTTCGACTGACTGCAAGTTTGCTCAGACTATCTTTTGCTGAGGATACAAATTTTGAAAAGCTGCTCAAGAATGAGAATGTAGCAGATAACCATAATAATTCCAATCAACAAAAAACGCAAGATAATCCCTTAGACTTGTTGGGAGATCAATGCTTGCTAACAACTCAAACTGGCTACCAAGTTCTCGAGCTTTTACGAGAGTGCTATTGACATTTAAACATGTTACAATTCCAGCTATGCTGTTTAAAATGAAATCTTTTATCTCAATGTACCAAATTTTTCTTATAAGGGTTTTCAGAGATTCAGCTCTCCAACCTTTGATTCCGGTCACTAAATTAGCTACCAAGAGGATGTCTCCGCCAAGGGCTCCTGCTAAAACATCTTCTGTTAAATATGAATACATATCTGTTCAAATGATGGATACATTAGATACAACTCTCTATTCTGCAGACAAGATTCTGTACAGACGACAACCTTTGAGTAGTTGTAGGAGACCCTTGCATGTTACAGCAGATAGCCAATTGGATTATTGTTACCATTCACTCCTTGATAAAAATTGTGAGGGTATTACCCAAAGGCTGACTGAGCTTAAGAAATCTCTAAACACCACATGTACTTTGAATGGAACCATTGATTGACCTGTCATTTCCCAAAGAGAATCACTAGACCGAGCCAGATTGTGATGACAATTTCCCTGGAATTTCAAAGAGACACTCTACATCCGATGGAAATGAAAGAACTAGCACTCCACTTCCTGAAATCCCAAATATCAAAGTGTGTGAAAACAGGTCTCACCCTAACCAAGTACATCCTATCAAACAGCTTGAGATTTCACATGAGGAGTTGAATCATACAGAAGAAACTAATGAGGAGGAGCACTGGAACCGGAAAAAGAAGAGATGGGTTCTGCTAGCAGAAAGGTTTGACCATGAGATCAGGAAGGAAATACATAAAATTTCAAACAGGTTTCCAATACAACAAACTTCATTAAATGCCAGCTCTAAAGATGATAACATTTATGAAGGGAAATCTTTTATCCTTGGTTCCCCAGGTTCTAAATCGTGTTTTTTCTTGGATACCGTTTTTACATCTGATCATCGATTTACATCACAGAAGTTTTGAACTTGAAAGTGCAAGGTGGAGTTGAAAAAATACATGTTTCCGATGATTATTGTGATAATATGTTTCCTCTTTAGACCTGTGAGGGAAACAGTGCTCAACATAGCAAAAACAGAATACATGATGGAGTTGCAGCCTAGGATCAGTATAAGGGTGGTACATAAACACCTAGTTTCTTTAAATGAAACTAAGTCCTCAGGGCCAGATTAAATTGCATCCAAGGGTACTGAAAGAACATTACGGATGTAATTTCTGAGCCCCTGTCCATTATTTTGAGAATTCTTAGAGAACGGGTGAGGTGCCAGAAGATTGGAGGTGGGCAAATGTTGTTCCCATCTTCAAGAAGGGGAAAAAGGAGGATCCAGGTAACTACCGACCCATCAACTTGACAACTATACCTGGATAGGTTTTAGAACAAATCATCAGTCAGTCCTGGAGCATTTAGAAAGGATGGTTGTGATTACAAAGAGCCAGCATGAGTTTCTCAAGAACAAGTCATGTCAGACTAACCTCTTCTCCTTTTTTGAGAAAGTTACTATCTTGCTGGATCAGGGGAATGATGTGGACATAATTTATCTTGGTTTCAGTAAGGCTTTTGATAAGGTTCCACATAATATTCTTGTTGACAAGTTGGTACAATGTGGTTTAGATCTTATTACTGTTAGGTGGATCTGTAACTGGTTGACAGATTGCACCCAAAGAGTGCTTGTTAATGGTTTCTCATACTCTTGGAGTGGAGTAACAAGTGGAGTGCCAGGGATCTGTCCTGGGCCTGTGTTATTCAACTACTTTAGACATGATTGGGATGACGGAATAGAGGGGATGCTCATTAAAGTTTCAGCTTGCCTCTAGACACTGTTTCATGTCTAGAGGCAAGGTGAAACTTAATTGCACAAAATGGAGGTGCTACCGATGGGAGGAAGGATGACCCAGGAATTGAGGTGTCTCCTGTTCCGAATGAGGTTGTACTTCCACTAAAGGATCTGGTTGGAGTTGCTGCTGGACCTAGGGCTCCTATTGGATAAGTAGGTGGTGGTGGTAGCCAGGAAAGCCTTTTGTTAGCTTTGGCAAGTGAGCCAGCTGAAGACTTTCCTGGACAAAAAATATTGTGCCATGGTGAGACATGACCTGGTAACATCTAGATTAGATTACTGGATATACTTTACACAGGGCTGTCACTGAAGAGAACTCAGTAGCTGCAACTGGTACAAAATGCTGCAGCCAGAATGCTGACTGGAATGGGTTACAGAGACCATATCGCTCCTGTCCTGTTCTACCTACACTGGCTCCAAATTTGCGTCCAGATTCAATTCAAGATGCTGACATGGATCTTTAAAGCTTTATACAGACCTTAAGGACAGCCTATCTGTATATTCAACTGCCAGAGGCCCTGATTTGGATGCCCCTGTCATCTGAAATTAGGCTGGTGGCAACTCAAGAACAGGCCTTCACGCTTGTGGTGCCAAAATGATACAATTCACTCCCATGGGGAGATTTGTTTGTCCCCTTCTATCATGGTCTTCCACCAGCAGGTGAAGTGATTGGAATTCTGTCAGTGACCCTCCTTTCTATTTATGTATCTGTGTGTCTATATGCATTTAGTAATACATACTAATTTTTTAAAATTTATTTTAATGTTTTGACTGTCCGCTGCATTGGAGACCTGAACTGGATAGAAAAATGGAATAAAAATGGTTTAAACAAATAAAAGAAATAAATAATGTGGAGGAAGGAAGAAACATGTACACCCACTGAGAGCTCTTTAGAGAAAGGCTGAGATAAAAAATGTGAAAGAGAGTTTAACAGCATAGTACTTGTACTCTAATCACAAATCTGTAGGACCTTCCACTCAAAAATGCCGAAGACTATTCATTATACTAAAATCCTTTCTTACTGCTTTGAGAAAACTATACATGAAGGTCTCATTCATCTTTATAATAAAATCTGCCATTTTTAGTGAATGAACATATTTCACATAAGACATTGCAGTCATTTTCAGTCATTACATTTTTGGTGCTTCTATATTACTAATGGGCAATCTTCTCAATATACCATTTTGTGTGAATAGGGAAATGCACTATTTTCTAGCGTCAGTATGCACAACAGGAAGCCCAGTTTTCTTGTGAGCACACACTCATCTGTATCAAAGCTTGAAAATGTATATGTTGCTCTATTCATAAAATATGTTGATTATATGTGCTGGGAGGATAACAGTATGCTTTACCGCTACACGAGGTAGTAACACCAAAAAATGTAATGACTGAAAAGGGTTGGTATAGCAATGATTTTTGCACTGTACTGTGTGTAAAACCCTGGTTCCATGAGAAGCTTACTGAGGGGTCTCAATGAGAAGACACATAATGGTGAGTGGACAGCTTGTCCACAGCCACACAGCTGAATGCTCCTCGCCTTGGTGCACAAGGGCCTGGGGGCCATTCCAGTGCCACGAGCCTATGCCCAGGCCGCGACGTAATGTGTGTGTGCTGCCTGTGAGCCTTGGCGCCATGTGCGGGCAGTGCATGCAGCAGCGGGGCAGGCAGCCACATGCACAGCCTCTGAGCTGGCTATGGTGGTGGTGCCCCCCTCTGCCCAGGGCATCCACCTCCCCTCGCTCCCCCCTAGATCTGGACCTGCTTGTCCATCACTACTGTGCTCCGCAATGTGTAACCAGAGAGTGTTAGGAAAAATCTAATGTGCACACAGTTTGTTTAGCTGTCCCAATAATAAGGTCCTAAAAGCCCGGCTGACATCTGATTGTATACTTAAAGTGTACTGTACGAGGCTCCTCACAATCCTCTGTGATGCACAGGTGTGATGGCAACATGCAAGGAGTTCTACAGAGAAAGGAGTATGGAAAGGGTTCAGCAATCTTAAGCGTCCATAAGCAGAAAGAGCTCTGTAAATGCTTACATTGAAGCATTCTGTACCTGCAAATTTAGCAAAATGGCACCAATTCTCATAGCCTCACTGATTTCAAGACTGTACATCAGCTGGGGGAAGCGAGGTGGGCTCTGATTGTTTGGAGGAAGGACCTCAATGTAAACAGTAGTGATGGAGCTCCTGCAATGACACGGAAGAACAAAACCCAGTCAAACACCATTTAAGACATGACTTTTTTTCCTCACTAAACTATGTACCACATTACCCATCCTTCCGTAATAAACATCCTGACCTCCTTTTGACAACAAGCAAGAATTTCAGTTCAGCAACAATAATGGGCCTCCTCCATTGACCCTAATGGTGTAAACCACTTCGTGTGAATTGACACTGAAGGGCACAGAAATCCCTTGTTGACGCTGATTTCACAAAGTATATTGGTGTAGTGGTTAGTGTTGCACTAGGATCTGGAAGACGCAGGTTGAAATCCCCTCTCTGCCATGGAAGCTTGCTGGGTGACCGTGAATCATTCATTTTCTCTCAGTCTAACCTACCTCATAGGGCTGGTGTAAACAGAGAACTACATATAGAACCCCTGAGCTCCTTGGAGGAAGAGGGGATAAAATATGCACTGAATAAATGCAGTATATTATGTACGCATTAAGTAATTGTTAATTTTAATGACTTTATGTTACAGTGTTCTATATACTGTTTGTCTGGTGTTATTATAGATTATTGTATGGTTTCAGATGTTGTTACCCACCCTGAGCCGGGGAGGGGGGCTAGAAATGTGATAGATAGATAAATAAATAAATAATATTTAACAGACCTCATTATTTAAATTTCAGCCTATTGAGAAACTATTTCACATCTCCCCTGCCCAGTATTAGTAGAATTAAGATTTAAAGATTATCAAATTATTATCTTCGGAAGTAAAAAAAGGTGGATCTGCTTCTTTTAATTCTGTGCTAATGGCACACAGGAATATGTTATAATAAATACTTTATTTATTTAATTTTTAAATTTATATTATTCATAGTCGGCTTTTCTCACTAGATTCAAAGTGGATTACACAGTGTAAATCAAATACAATCAATTCCAAATTAAATATAAGTTTTTGTTACGTCTATGGGTGTATTGACCAGAGTTACTTCTATTTTAAGAAAGCCAGGCTACTGTCCTGCTACAACAAACCTGAACTTGCCCTATCTCATGGTAGAACAATAGGGAAGCCAGCCACCAGGTAGGACCCAGGGATACCCTGGAATTACAACTCATCTCTAGACTACAGAGATCTGTCCCCCTGGAGAAAATTGATGCTTTGGAGGGTGGACTCTGTAACATTGTACCCCACTGAGGTCTCTGTCCTCCCCAGGTTCCATCCCCAAATCTTCAGGAGTTTCCCAACCTGTATCTGGCAACCCTAGCTCCCCCATCCCCTGTCGGGGACCGGGGGTGGGGAACTGGCACCCCTAGAGAACCATCTCAGTTTTTTCTAGCATGTTGTCTTATCTTCTTATACCACACTATGTCCTGGAGCCAATTTCCTAGTTCAACATTCCTATAAGAACAGAGCCAAGGAGCTTGAATCATGGAACTAGCTACTGCTGCACCTGTCTGTTAGGTAAAGGTAGTCTAGTCCCGTTTTTAATGCCTTTCACTGCAGTTCTATGTTCTTTATCTGTGCTAATAACACAGATTATTGTTATTGTTTCACCCCATGTCCTCTGTCTGCTCAGATTAAGAAAGACAGAAAGAAAGACTGAAAGTCCATGCTAACTTGCACCACCACATCACTGGCTCTAGCTTGCTTCTGGCCACTCACTACCTCCACTGCCACATCTTCCTCCTGACCTCTGCCAGTTTTTGCACACCAGTTTGGGCTGCCACAGCAACCCAACACAGAGCCTGAACTGTAGTGGCATGGTTTTTGCAGTGTCCATGCATGCCAACCCCCATAACCCAGGGTTAGGGAAGTGAAGAATGTTTAAAGTCTGGATGCTGGTAGAGTCACAATTAACACGGTGCAATCTATAAAGTGAACAAAGCACTCATTAAAGGTTCTATGAGTTTCTGTTGCTTGCTAGAGGGTGCTAATGGTTTACATGGTTTACAGTGTGTTTTAGAACAGATTTAGTCCCAAAACTAACACTGGAGCAGACAGACAACTATCTAATTTACTAATGATCCCTTAACTGCCCGGGTAAGGAAAGGGATAAATATTCTCAAAAGGTCCCCCAGAATGTCACAGTTACATTTTATTCACATTAATTTTAGAACGGTTAAAGGTATATCTTCTGAATGCCAGTTTTGCAATTAATCCACATGGATGACCGGAGAAGCACTGACATGAAACTAAAACTATTTGTAATTAAACCAGTGATTTCATCATCAGTGTCAGTGACGTGGATCTCACCCAAAGATATGTGTCAATAAAAAAGTCCTAAGTATTCTACTAGGAGGTGAAGCAAGGATGAAGCATGTATATAGAATGCACACAACAAAGTCAGCATTGATCCAAGTGCAGCCTGTGGATGATAGAACGGCTTGGATGCCGTAAGCCATCTCGATCTTTTTTTTCCTGGTAACATCCCAGCGTTACAGGAAGCTACAGGAATGGCAGTATGCAGGGCTCTTTGTAAGTAACTTTAATACCCAGTTGTTAAACCTGACCCTACACAACTCCTAAAATTAACCCAGGTTTAGAAAATGAGTTGCTGTTCTATTAGTTGCACAAACTGGGGGGGGGGGAATTAATAGAAAGTCTTTTATTGGACTAAAATGGTAGAGAAGTAATTATAAGCCGAGTTTTTTAATTCATATATTTTTTCTTAAGGTTCAAAAGGAAAGCTAGAAGAATGCTTGAAGTGGGGTGCTGAATACTGACAGTTGTCTTTTAAATGGTATCAGCAAAGACAAAAAGCAGATACTTGGTAGCCTTCTAACTCACAGATGAAAGAAGCAAAAGTGTACACATGAGATGACCAAAATCCTCATAAATGAATGATGTAAGATAAAAGCCAATTTTTCAGCTTCCATGGGTGGTTCTTCTTGAATGCAAATATCCCTGTATTTAGGCAAAAGTAATCACCTGTGCAAGCACCGGGTCATTCCTGACCCATGGAGTGACGTCACATCCCGAAGTTTACTAGGCAGACTATGGTCATTTATGCTTGGTAATTAGCAGCTCGTTCCAGGCTGAAGTGCCCCACATTTTTTTTTTTTAGTTTTTCACGCTGAACCATGATTCAGGAAGTGACTGTGAACCCAGCGCATACCTACTTCGCATTTTTTAAGAGCCCCTTTAACGCATCATTTTGTGTTTGCTCCGCCCCTGCCTCAAAGAATCCCCTCAAGGAAGCATGCAAAATCACAGCCGCACGTTAGCTATGCAAACAGCTGTTGCTAAAGGAAGGAATGAAGGAGCAGGCAAGCGCGGGGGTGGAATTTCTCCTTTTGCGTTGGGACCGTGAATAGGCATTTTAAAGGTCACATTTAAAACAAGAGCTTTGAGAGAGCATCAAAATTGACCCTGCATAAATGGCCTATGTTTTACAGGGTGGTTTGCCATTGCCTTCCCCAGTCATCTACACTTTACCCCCAGCAAGCTGGGTACTCATTTTACCGACCTTGGAAGGATGGAAGGCTGAGTCAACCTTGAGCTGGCTACCTGAAACCAGCTTCTGTTGGGATCGAACTCAGGTTGTGAGCAGAGCTTGAACTGAAGTAGTGACAACTTGGTATCATGTCTAAATAAGCACCCCCCCAAAAAAATTGGTGGATAGACACATCCCACTGTTACTATATGCGGATGATGCCGTTCTTCTTTCTAGAACACCTATTGGAATTAGGAGGGCCTTGTGCTCGCTTGCGAGTTACTGTACTGACAACCAACTTGAGGTTAACTACTTAAAGACTAAGGTAATGGTTTTTGCCAACAAGCCAAAACTTTATTCTTGGTGTCTGAATGGGGTCAAGATAGAGCAAGTGCATTGCTACAAATACCTGGGAGTGGTCTTTCAGGCATCAGGCTCAAAAATTACTCATATAGCCCATGCCAATGCAAATGCCCAAAAAAGTGCAACAGCTATAAAAAAGTTTTTCTGGACTAAGGGAGGATGTTCAGTCATAGCTGCTGTCAAGCTATTTAAAGCTAAAACTCTTTCCCAAATGTTATATGGGGCGCCGCTTATTACCACAGCAAATAACTCCATGATGGGTCTAAATACTCTTCGCTAGTCTCTACATACATGCACATTTCTCCAACTTTACTTTTCTGCATCTTTGTTGTATAAACATAGCCAATTCATATATTTCTATTTTCAGAGAGGAATCACTTGAACATTCACATATGTACATTCACTTGTACACATATGTACATTATGTGTGTGTTAAGTGCCGTCAAGTCGCTTCCAACTCATGGCGACCCTATGAATCAAAGTCCTCCAAAATGCCATGTATTTTGTGGGCTGTAATGGGCTAGGAAAAGTTGAGGGCAGCAGGAAAAGAGGAAGACCCAACAAGAGATGGATTGACTCAATAAAGGAAGCCACAGCCTTCAATTTGCAGGATCTGAGCAGGGCTGTCAAAGATAGGACATTTTGGAGGACTTTCATTCATAGGGTTGCCATGAGTCGGATGTGACTTGATGGCACTTAACACACACAATGGGCATGGACAAAGATTGAAATGAAATGTTATACTTTCCCTTATGCTTTCCCCATTTTTATTTTTGTATCCCATAAAAATCAATAAAATTATTTTTTTAAAAAAATGTCCTATCTTTGACAGCCTTGCTCAGATCTTGCAAATTGAGGGGTGTGGCTTCCTTTATTGAGTCAATCCATCTCTTGTTGGGCCTTCCTCTTTTCCTGCTGCCCTCAACTTTTCCTAGCATGTCTTTTCCAGTGACTCATGTCTTCTCATAATGTGACCAAAACACGATAGCCTCAGTTTAGTCATTTTAGCATCTAGCGTCAGTTCAGGCTTGATTTGATCTATAACCCACTGATTTGTTTTTTTGGCAGTCCATGGTATCCATAACACTCTCCTACAACACCACATTTCAAAGGAATCTACTTTCTTCCTATCAGCTTTCTTCATTGCCCAGCTTTCAAACCCATACATAGTAATAGGGAATACGACGGCATGGTGGCCAGTGACACATCCTTACACTTAAGAATCTTTTCTAGCTCCTTCATGGCTGTTCTTCCCAGTATCAGTCTCCTTCTGATTTATTGGCTACAGTCTCTCTTTTGGTTGATGATGGAGCCAAGGAATAGAAAGTCTTCAACAATTTCAATTTTCTCATTGTCATCCTTAAAGTTGTGTAATTCTCCTGTAGTCATTACACTTGTACTTTATACATATGTATAAAAGTGTCATGTGTTCTGGGAGAAACTGGATCTTAAATCTTCATTTTATGATTGCTTGTGTCATAACTTGCCCTTCTCAATGCAAACCCTTATATCTGGGAGGGGGGGAACATTGCAAAAAACATGCAAATCAGGTCTAAACCATCCCAATAATTCATGCTAACCTGACGTGTTAAAGTACGCTAGGAAACCATTTGTTTGTTTGCATCTCTGTCAAATAGCCATGAGAGAGGAGTCAGTCTCTCCCTATTCTGCAGTTTCCAGATATAACAAGTTGAGATGAGAAACTGAATGACTTCGTTGGTACAAATGTAAGTTTCCATGGAGTGTATTTCATTGCTTGTCCAGTGTTTGCACAGCTTGTAATTTGCGCTCCAAATTGATCTAAGGCACACTACAAGATTGTATCTTCAGGATAAAAGGTTACCTCCAGCTCAGCGATCCTTTCAGTTCCAGGATATTTGGAGATATTACCATTGCATGATAGTGGGCAATTTACAGAACAAACTATTTTGTGTTCATTGCTTAGTTTTTCTCTGTTCCTCGCTCATATTCTCAGTCTCTTAAACACACACTTACAAATATGAATGCAGCAAACCTAGCATATCTATTTACTTTAAAAACCAAACCAAACAATTCTTGTGCTCTGAACTGAATATATACAATTAACTGTAATGCCCATACATGTATTTATTTGTATTAACAAGTCACAGTAGCACAATTACTATGCACAATTCTGAATGTAACTCTTATAGTCAATGACCTTAAAAGGATTATACATTTAGCAAAGGAGCAATTTATGTGCCTCTTTTTGAGGAAACCAAATCAATGGAGTCATGTTCCTTTGATAATTATGATCCTGTACATGTTTTTATGAATTATGCTGTGGAAAGGGCTAATTTCTCAGCTATGAGCAGGTGAAGAAAATGTAATTATAATGTTAATTACCTTCTCTGTGCACGTGGAACATTGTCAGATGCCCTGACGGTGAGGGCATAAGAGCGCCCTACCGCCAATACAACTCCAGATGCAATGGTGATAAGGCCAGTTTGTTCATTGATTATGAAGTCACCCTGATCCCCAGTCAGGATTTCATATACAACTTGTCCGTTTGGTCCTTCATCTGCATCCATGGCAGTGAGCTGCAATTGAAAATCAAAGCACAAATTTTTCACGTGAGTACGTGTCAGAGCAAAATACCCAAGTTAAAATGCTACAAACATAAAGGCTCTTGGAAGGTGCTGGGAAGTCTCTCGTGATGGAGGCAAAACAAAACGGAAGTCCAGTAGCATCTTAAAAACTAACAACATTTATTCCAGTATGAGCTTTTGTATGAGTCCGAGTTCACTTCTTCAGATGCAGTGGAAAGAAAGACAATAATTGTCCTTGTATTTATCCAGCAAATTGCAGAAGGGGAGGGAGAAAAAGGCAAAGGGAGGCCTGGTATCATAAATCAGGTATGATTCTCAATGTCAGAGACTTGAACAGCTTAGATTATTATACATTAAGGGATGATGAGAGAGGTCAAGAGATCCGAGCAGACAAACAAAAAGACAAACAAAAGAGCAATAAAGGAGAGTAAATAATAAATTAACTGTTAAATCCTAAAGGGGGCAGGGCCGCCTAGGAACTGGCATGCCCCCAGCAAGGCAGGGTTCCCGCCTTACCGGGAGCCATCTTTGCTGCCCCGGGGGGAGGAAGGAGCGATCGCGGCGGTGGGGGAGGGAAATCGGGTCCGGCCGGCCGACATGTGCGTTTGCGCGCGCACGGGGCTCGTGCCGGGCCCGATTTGCCCAGTTACAGCCTTCTCATTGGCTGGGGCAAGGAAAGGCTCCAGCCAATGAGGGCGGAAGGCGGGAGCTGGCTGGGGGGCGTGGCTAGCCTCGCCCCTCTGTATATAACAGGGGACGGGCCCGCCCACAGGCTCACTCCGTTTTCTTTGTGAACCCACCCACCCTCCCTAAAGTTTATTGCTTATAGTCACAGCTTGGGGCGGTTTAGCATGTGGATGTGTCATTTTGGGGGGGGAAGCTCCATAGGAATTGGTCGCTTCCCTGGTTTTGGGAACCCTATCCCAAGGGTTTTGGGAGAGGCTTCTGGGACATGCCCTGGCGGCAGGGCAGGTGTCCGCCTCTTCCCAAGTGGTGGGGGATAACACCCAGTGGTGTTCGTCCTGGTGTCATCCTGGTACTGCCATCCCAGTTGCCCACAGCGGGAGTCCTGTGGGCAGTGGTTACTTCATGGCCGTGGTGGACACGGCCTGGGCACTTGACACATCTCGCATGCTGCGCCACAAGGGTCGCAGCTGTTTGCCAATTCCAAGCTGTGGCCAATTTATTCCAAAATCAATCTAATTCCTACAATTAAATGTTTATAATGTTGTTGTTTAATAAAATTGTGTGTTAATAAAATGTTAACTTTTAAAAAAATTGTTTGAACTTATTGAATAGCGGCGTTCCTTTAATTAACCCTGGGTCAGCAATGGCACCCGTGCCACTTGCACTGTCCAAAGTGGCATGGATGCCGGCACAGGGTGACTTGCACCAGCTCCAGAGAGAGATGCTGGCGTCCAGGGGGACGTTTCTGGGGCGGTGATGCCTTTAGGCTTCCAAAACCCTTTCGCCCCGGGAACGTGCCTTTTTACAGGCGTCAAGTTATGCCTGAAAAACAGCTGGTGTAGCCCCATGAAACTCAACAAGGGAGTTTCACAGTTTTGTTTTGTTTTTTAATGCATTTTTACCTTTTCTTTCTGGCCGGGAAGCCTCTCAAGAGGGGGTGCGACTGCGCCGTCCCTCGCTATCATGTATCTACCCCCCGCTTCAGGAATGGGCTGCCAGGAAGAAGCAGTCTCAAGCATGAGAGAATTAAGTGACATCAATCGAGTTGCTAGCTCAGGCTTGGGGAAACTCCTGGCAATTTGGGGGATGGTGCTTGGGGAGGGTTGGCAACACCCGTTCTGGCGACCCTTGGGAGATGGGGAGGTGCAGCTTTGATGAACAGCACTGTGCCAATGCTGTAATGTCACATCTGGCACAAAGCTGGAAGTGACATCACTATGTCATAGTGATGTTCTAGGATTCATTTGAAATCCTATGGAAAAAAATAGAGTTTTGGGTGAACTCTAGGGTTGTGTATATTGATATACCCAAACCGCAAATATAAGCAGCAGCAGCAGAAGAGTTGTTTTTTTACATGCCGACTTTCTCTACCACTTCAGGAAGAATCAAACCACCTTGCCTTCCACTCCCCACAACAGACACCTGTGAGGTAGATGGGGCTGAGAGAGCTCTAAGAGAGCTGTGACTAGCCCATGGTCACCCAGCCGGCTTCAGGTGTAGGAGTGGGGAAACCAACCCGGTTCACCAGATTAGTGTCCGTCGCTCATATGGCAGAGCAGAGAATCAAAGCTGCATCAAAGCTCTAAACTCAACAATGTGGCCCACATTCTCAGGGTTTAAACATATTTGAAGCCATGTATTCTTTTATCATTTTAGAATTGCCCAGTAAACTTATGCATCTTAGTTACGCTCATAAATGAATTTTACTAGCAAATGTTGATGACACTCTGAAAGTGTTATAAGAATCTTCTCTAGATCAGGCGTGTGTGTGTGTATGTGGGGGGGGGGATGTAACCCCAAACTATTTCAATATATACTTGGAATGAGGCCAGATTTAATAGTGACAACATGAAAAGGGAAGCTGGTAGAATATACAAATACATAAATTAATAAGGTTAATTAAATTTACAAATGAAAAAGCTTTGAAATGCTAAGTTATCTGAATAACATTTTGGGGGCAAAATGATTCCTGAAAGGCAGAATTAAAGTCAAAAGAACTGTCAAACCATTATGTGATTTTGAAAATTCAAACTGCAGGTGTCTTAGGCTGATATGGTTCCATAGTTTACATGATTCTGGAAACATTTTAAAGTCTAAATTAAGCTGCAAAAGGATCCATTCTGCTTTCCCTGTATATCTTCTTCCTGCAGTTGCAGTAATTTTGTTCATTAAACATGTGGAACACTCACTCATTGACATTGATAAATATGTTCGGCTGTTGCTCAGGCAAAGATTTGCATTTTGCAAATGAGAAGCTGTAAGAAATCTTCATAGCATCCCATTTTCACAATGCCACATAGTTTACGGGCGTGCCAATTTCGATTTTGCAATCACTTTAACAAAGGTTAGACTGGCCAGAAAGAACTCACTTCACAGTGATTTTTTCTTTCTTTTCCTTTTTTACCAATGTGTGGAAAAACTAATAAGACACCCTGACTCCAGTAGTTCCACAACTGTCATGAACGAAAAGTTCAAGCAAATTGGTCTGATTCCCAAATGCCTAACGTGATTACTTCTTGCTGATCTAAACTGAAACCTGCAGTTGTTGAGTGCCAAATGGTGTTGCCTTCCAACAGCCACACTTAGAATAACTATTCCAGAAAAACAAATCTACTTTCCCAAAGTCATACACTATTTGCATACATTTATTTTAGCTATTCAGATAGCCTGTTGAAAATTACCATGTCACAATGCAGCTGATACTTTTGGATCAATATGATATTGGGGTCTACCATAACAAGTTCAGGCAGCTATTGCACATGGGTTCTCCGTTCGTTTCTTTGCCTTGCAATTACGCTCACTATTTTTTAAAAAAAACAAACAAATATAATGCAAAATCCCTCAGTAACTTTAAGGGTGCTAAATTCACCTTACAGTTACTTTAAGGATGCACCTGCACATGGGAATTCCTTCTATTTCCACTTCACGGCTTGAGCACCATTAGTCGGGGAGAATGACCTTGGAAAACATGAGGAAATAGGGCATATGAGAACCCTGCGCCCACCTTAGACCTTATGTTATATCAATTTAGCATGTTCTGGTTTGACTGTGCTGTCATCCTTTATTGCTATGCACACAGGTGAGGGATGTGCCTCTGCTTAAAGACCTCCAAAGACGGGGACGCCACCACCCCCCGAGGTGGAATGCCCTGCCTCAGGGGGTGGTGGAGTCCCTGTCTTTGGAGGTCTTTAAGCAGAGGTTGGATGGCCATCTGTTGGGAGTGCTTTGATTGTGGGATCCTGCATGGCAGGGGGATGGACTGGATGGCCCTTGTGGTATCTTCCAACCTTGTGTGATTTTGTGAGTTGTGGAGATTTAAATAAGTAATGTTAATACCATCATGGTCTCATTGGTATTACCCCCTTCAAGGTTCCTGTATATGGCTGTTTGTTAGTCCTTTGGCAGCAAAGCAAAAGCCACAGTGCCTGAAGATGGAACCCTGGAAAGGTGTTCCTCCTTTCTCTTAGTTTGTAAACAGTCTGCTCTTTCCCACAACAGAAAAAGATTCAGAGGACTGGTGGGACTTTATAGAGACAGAACAAATCTTGTATTCAAACTATGAGCTCCCTCATTGATTTGCGTTTTCAACACAGCTCACATGAGACTCTGACGGTGCCTTTTCCTGAGTGTGGTCAGCCCTTAAACCAAGAACAATGCTCAGAATGTGTTGTGACTTACAATCCCAAGTCCAAACTAAGTGTTAAAAGAACTATAACACCCAAAACAGTCAAAAGGATCCATCTACGTTCCTCTTACACTTGGGGACTCTGGAAGAAATGAAGGGGCCTTTGAGGAAATGACATATCTGCAGAAAGCTCATCCAGCCTCTCCCAATACTCTAGAAAGCTCGATGCAGATGCATCTTGACATAATTTAATATCAGTAGACCTTGCTAAACTATCGTATACATTTAGCCTTTTTCCACAGTAGCTGGTCATTTCAGACCTAGGTTTAGTGGTTTGCATTCAGTGTACCATATGTACTCAAAACTGAGCAGAAAATTACTTTTTTGCCTCCTCCCAATTCAGCCCACCAAACCCCTTGCCCTAGGGTTGCCAACCTCCAGGTACTAGCTGGAGATCTCCTGCTATTACAACTGATCTCCAGCCGACAGAGATCACTTCCCCTGGAGAAAATGGCCGCTTTGGCAATTGGACTTTATGGCATTGATGTCCCTCCTCAGGCTCTGCCCAAAAACCCTCCCACCGGTAGCAAAGAGGGACCTGGCAACCCTACCTCCCCCCCCCCATTTCCAACAATGGACTTTAGAAGACCCTCACAAACAGGATAGGGACAAAGTGGGAGGGTCTGCAGTGGCAGGACAGAACTGGCAAAAATGGAAAAGTACTTCTGTTAACAGAAAATTATCGTAGGATAACTAATAATGCAATCAATCTACCTTGCTATTGTGATTTTTCTCTTCCAAAGAGAAAATGGAAGGACAAAAGGAGGTGACATTGAACAGAGGGACAAGGCAGAAGGATGGGGAAGACAGAGAATTTGTAGCAGAAATGCAGGTGCTTCCAAGGGAACAGTTTCTCACACAGAAAAAAAAGGAGTGGGAGATATTGCTGGATTACAGGACTCATTTTCAGTGCTGTCTCTTAGAAAAAGGGAATACATGTTTATCTCCTTATCCTAGCAGAGGTAATGGACAGTGGATGGATAAGAGAATGGTAATTTTCCCCGTATCTTGAAGACTATGGTTATTAGGAAGAAATATTAAAGAAGAGACCCCAAACCACTGAACTGCACAAGGTTTGAAACTGCAGTTCCAGACGCTACTCTAAATACAACAGTGTAAGAGAAAAGACCAATCGAAAGACCTGTAACCAATCAATGAACAAGGCAGCTCCACCTACTTCTGCTCCCCTCTTACATGTGTGTTTGCATTCTTCTACTCTGCAAGAATAATGTTCAGGAATTTCCAGTCTGGAAAGCCAAGGTTTTACTTATACCACATACTTTCCATTTTATTCAGGTTTAACTGCCCACAAGGCACACATCAAACAAACATTTAAGAATTAAAAACAGCAAAGAACAAAATTTCTACATCAACCACAGATGCTTAACAAAAGCCACTCACAAACAATCTTAATTTATGGGTATCAGAAGTGGCTGAATGTTTTAACAGCCATTTTGCAAGAAATTTCTCTCTGGCAACTGTGTGTTTGGAACAATAAAAGAAAACAGGCAATAACGAATCAACCATTCACAAGAAGCAATCACAAAAATGTTGTTCTGGAGAATCCCAGCAAGACGACCCTTCAGCTGTGCTGTAGGTAGGCTATTACAGTGTGCACGCATATTTGACCATGATGGAGTGGGGAACATTTCCAGCTGGCAACTTTTCCCCACGTACTACAGTGGGTACCAAAATCATGTCATTTCAAACTGGCCTAGGGCTGCAACCTTCAGGTGGAGCCTTGAGATCTCCCTCTATTACAGCTGATTTCCAGACAATAGAGATCAGTTCCCCTGGAGAAAATAGCTGCCTTTGGAGAGTGGACTCTATGATATTTTGCCCTGATGAGGTCCCTTCCCTTTCCGCCCCCAAACTTCGCCCTCCTAGGCTCCCCCGCCCACCAAATATCCAGGTATTTCTCAACTTAGAGCTGGCAACCCTAAACTGGCACTACACATTGAAAATACTGTGTTCAGTCACACCCCAGACTTTATTCTTACAAAGTTTTAAGATCATCTTGACTGCCATAAGACAGACATTAACAATAATGGCTGGGATATGAGTGATCATTTTTGCAAAACAATTAAATGTTACACAAATTAAATGTTTTATTATCTATGCAGTGCCACTCAATTACTGAGTAGAGGCAGCCTTTCATCGTGAATTATTATCCAACTGCACAAATGTAAGAGCTCTTTTTCTAACCTACTTCTTTTGATTGGAATATCTGGTTCCACAAACTAATCATGACTGACCTGGACCATTTTCCTTTTGAAGTTATCATAGCTGATTATCATCTCAAAGGAGGCAAGTATCCTTAAAGGACTCTAAAGCAATTAGGAAGGAAAGCAATACAGTCGAACAGCACTATCTGTCAAGGATGCATACAGAGATCTAGATCATTATTGCTGCACAGATACAGACTCTTCTCCCACCACAACCCTCCCCGAAACACCCTGCACAATTTCTTATGTAAAAGAACTGTTGAATCTTTCTATTAGGTATCTTAATATACAAAAAAAATCCACACTCTCCTTGTGTGACACTTCACATCTGACATGACGTCCTTCTTCAGTAACTTAACAAGCTTCTTATATTCCAGGTACCAAAACTTCTGGAAGGAAAATTAATTTCATTTGGAGAATCAGAATTTTACGTAGTGGGTTAAGGATTCTAAGCATGGTATTTTTGTCAGGCAGAATACAAGCACTGCAATCTTGAAAGGCCATTTGTCCTTGTAGAACATTGTAATTTGAAAAGAATGGGCACATGTCAAACAAGCGCACTTCACATTCAAACAATCCAGAAACTCTCTTAATGCAATCATTTCTCAACTGACTCTATTATTAGTAGCATTTCAAAGGGTTCAACTGAATTTATACTCTTACTGTCGAGGGCATGCTTTCTTTGAAATTCTACCCCACGTGGCATAACTGACTTCTCAGATCACTCGGGTGGCCCTAATGCTTCTAACATCATTGTCAAGTAAGAAAAACATGTTTACTTCAAACTTAAATGGCATTGACAAGGTAAATAGGAAGACTAAAATCTGCAAGAGAAGACAAAGGGAACGGCCATCTTAACTGGTAGCCTCTCGCCAACATGGTACAGTTGCAACAGTGCTCAGTGCTGCTGACCTTGCACTGCCAGCTTTTCTGCAAACAATGCCCCCAAATGGCCAATCCCTCCCACCACATTTTACTGCCACCATTTTTTTGCTGCTGGGAGTAAGGTTGGCCCTGTTCATCAAGCAGATAAAGCAAAGTTTGATGGATTTCATAAATCAAATTGGAAACCAAACATTGTGGAAAGGAGCAGGGCCGTGCAGGTTTGCCATGGAAAGGAGGTCCTTTCCAGGGATCTCTCCCTCCCCCATACCCCTCCATTCCCCCATTCCCTTCAGGCCTGGACCAGGCAAGAACTTTTCATTGGCTGCCCCCACTCTGGTTCAAGGGGCTTTATTGTAGAGGGCCCAGAGAACCATCCCTCCCCCCAGGCAACTGCCTCTTTAGCCATGTTTTAATGTATGACCAAATTTGAGGTATAAAGAACTCAGGCAAAGTGAACAAGAAATGGTTTATTAAAGAAATACTATAATATTATAGCGTTAAGTAAATAAGGCCCTGATCTGGATGGCCCAGGTTAGCCAGTGTGGTGTAATGGTTAAGAGCGGTGGACTCTAATCTGGAGAACCGGGTTTGATCCCCCATCCTCAACATCAGTGGTGGACTCTAATCTGGTGAACTGTAAATTTTCTTCTCTATGGAGGAAGGGGGGTGACCCCTTTGGGACCCCATAAAATTGGACCCCATGACCCAATCTTCACCAAACTTCAGGGTTCATGCAAGGAGAGTCCCTTGAAGCTACCCTGAACATTTGGGAACTCTACCTCCAAAAATGCCCCCACAAGAGCTTCAAAAGAATTTCCATAGACTATAATGGACCAGAAATAAAGCTGAATATCCATATTTACCAGTATGGGTATTCGGCTTATTTGGGTTTATCAAACAAAATTGGGTCAAATAAACCCAAACCCGGAATTTACCGATTTTTTTTGCACAACCCTAATTTAGTAGCCTTTGCAAAACAGCCAAGAGATATGACTTGTGATCCAATGAACAGAGTGCTTCTTTACCTGAAACAATTTTCTGTTTCCCAAGCTGAACAACTGTCAAGAGGTCACAAGTGTTAGTTATTCAGCATGCTGACCAATGGGAGGGAATGGGATACTTTGCTAGCAAGGCAGAAAGAAATAGAATATTGAGCAAGGGGATTCACTTGTCTGGGTGGACTGCCTGTGGATGAAAAATGAAGGCTTTCATATAAATGCTAATAGAGCTGTACTGCCAACACCAGCAGTAATTTGAAGAAAAGACATACACTCATAACTGTGGCTGAAAGGAAAGAATGGTTCTGATTTTGTCACTGGATTTTGATAGTGAGCCTTTTCAAATAACTATTCCAGCAACAAATTTTATCTACCCTCTTTTCAAGTGTTCCACATACATTATCTCAGTAATCCCTATGTATTCTCTAAAGAGCAGACTAGTAATAATGTCTGTGTGCTGTGAATGGGGGTGTGCAAAGCTTAAAAACAGTGAGTCACTTAAGGCCACTCAATGTGTACAAGGCTGAGATGAGACCCATACCTGCTACTTCCACTTCCTTGCCACACTCTTACCCTCCCTGCCTCATCCCTTACCTTCCTCATAGAATCATAGAGTTGGAAGGGACCACCAGGGTCATCAAGTCCAACCCCCTGCACAATGTAGGAAATTCACAACTACCCCACACACCTAGTGACCAGAAGATGGCCAAGATGCCCTCCCTCTCATCATCTGCCTAAGGTCACAGAATCAGCATTGCTGACAGATGGCCATCTAACCTCTTCTTAAAAACCTCCAGGGAAGGAGAGCTTACCACCTCCCGAGGAAGCCTGTTCCACTGAGGAACCGCTCTAACTGTTAGAAAATTCTTCCTAATGTCTAGACGGAAACTGTTTTGATTTAATTTCAACCCGTTCGTTCTGGTCCGACCTTCTTGGGCAACAGAAAACAACTCGGCACCATCCTCAATATGACAGCCCCTCAAGTACTTGAACATGGTTATCATATCCCCTCTCAATCTTCTCCTCTTCAGGCTAAACATACCCAGCTCCTTCAACCTTTCCTCATAGGACTTGGTCTCCAGACCCCTCACCATCTTTGTTGCCCTCCTCTGGACACGTTCCAGCTTGTCTACATCTTTTTAAAATTGTAGTGCCCAAAACTGAACACAGTACTCTAGTTGAGGTCTAACCAGAGCGGAGTAAAGCGATACCATCACTTCACGTGATCGGGACACTTCGCGTGTGCTGGCATCCTCCAACATCAACATAATAAGACTCATAGTCATTGCATTATGTTTATATTTAAATGTTTTCGGTATACAGATACACCAGCTCTCCCACTTGGCAGCATGGAGGCTGGATGACTGCTTAAGCTGGTGGGGCATCAGAAAGTTTTCTGCCGCCTTGCAGGAAACCCCCCAAAGTGCAATATATTCAGAGAAGGTGTCAGTGTCCATGTCTACCAAGTTGGCTACCACCAGTGACAAATTGTGGGAATAAACAAAGACCTCAAGCAGGTCTCTGGAGAGGCGACATATAAATTCTCCAAATAAATAACAGACATTTTAGAGTAATGCTCATGCTAAACAGATCAGCTTATTTCACTTCCAATCCACAGACCAAGCAATCCATAGCTGAATACTAAACAGGAACTGAGAAATTAATTTGTTATGGCTGCTGGACCTGGCCTTCTTGAGAAAAACAAAAGAAAGCAGCCTTTGTGAAGCCCATGAAATAAAATAATGAAATATTACACCAAGATGCTTAAACTGAGCTACTTGTTCTATCTTATGTCCATATACAGACCACTTTACACAGGTATACTGTAACCTGAATTCTAGAATAACGTGTTCCTCGGTGACAAGATCCTACGCCTGATGCTAAGGAGTAGAGCAGCCTGTAGTCCTCAAGATGGCCTTTCCCTCTCCCAAAGTCCTCAGGCCTGGCTGCCAATTTCTCTGCTGGCACTCCCCCCCCAAAAAAAACCCCTCAGGATTGGGCCTGGTGAAATTGGAGAGGAAATAGGCACAAGTCACTGTCAAGGAGGCAGAGGTCTAACAGAGAGCGTATAAGGCCCTGCCCAGACAGGGAGGTTGTTCACTCTCAGAACTGATTAGTAGTGATTGGACCCCCTGACCCAATCTTCACCAAACTTTGGGGGTCATGCAAGGATAGTCCCTTGAAGCTACCCTGAAAATTTGGGAGCCCTACCTCCAAAAATGCCTTCCCCAGAGCTCATTAAAAAAAACTTCCCATAGGGAAAAGCCTGGTGAAAGCCGAAGCTGAAAAAAGCCCAATACCTATTCTGCTGATTCGGTGATCAGGTATCCGGCTTCGGCTTTATTCCCAGTTTTAATATTCAGCTTTAATTAAACCCACAAGAAACTGAAAAGAACCTTTTTGGGTTTATTTTCAGTTCGGGTTTATGGATATGCACAACCCTATACTAAATAGACAGAGCAGTTTTTAAAACCTTAGATATGCTCATGGTGCTCTCGAGATCAGTCATTAATAAGGAAAATAAACTATTAACTGTCCCAAAGGTGATGCATCCTGATTAATCACTCCTTTTACCTCCTTATTTTTGAAATCTAAAATATCTTGAATAAAACAAAGACATTCCAGCATGATGGAAGACTACCATGGGTGGTCAAACTTATTACACAGTTTTATCGTTTTAGCCTGTACTTAACAATTTGCCAGTCATTTCTTTAGACACAAATAAACTGTGTGTGCATCTTTGCATTCTCCTTTAACACTAAAGACAGTTCAGTCCAAAATGGAGCTGCATTGAACTGAATCAGACCATTGGTCTATACTTTGTCATTGTCTTCTCTGGAAGTGGTCCTCCTGGGTCTCAGGTAGAGGTCTTTCACATCACCTACTACTTATTCCTTTTAACTGGAGGTGATGGAGATTTAACCTAGGACAAAGCAGATGCTCTACCACTGGTGAGTGTCCCCATCCCACTGAATCTTTGTTCCTGAATCTGTAGCCAATTACTACTGAAGATAGCTTCCTAAGGCATTTACCAGGTACTTCCTTTGATGGTGACTGGTGTGTTACGTTTGCTCACCCCACAAGATGGGAAAGAGGAGCTACTGCCATGCTTTGCCATACCTGTAAATATTAGGAAGGAGCAACTGTCTCTGCTTCATAATTAGCTTCATGCTTACGCCGGCAAAATCCTAGTATTATAAATCATGAAAAGGGGAGACGCAGTAGCAAAGAATCATGAAGATAGCTGCTAGGCAACCTCAGGTGTGTTCTTTGTTGCCAGTACTAAATTGGAGAGGAAATTGCTTATAAAGAACACATAGCATGTTGGACCACCACCTTAAGTTTTCTTTAAAAAAAATCAGCTGTCTATCTTCTATCCGTTCTTTTTTTCTGGTAATTTGTAGGGGCTTTTAGGTCTGACACATGCCCTTATGATGGATGATGGAACAACCTACTGGTGTTTATATGATTGTTTGGAAGAGGAGCCTGATGTAATAAATAATGAAATGGGTAAAGAGGGTAATCAGAGAACCCTGTGGCGCAGAGTGGTAAGCTGCAGTACGGCAGTCAAAAGCTTTGCTCATGACCTGAGTTTGAGCCCGACAGAAATCGGTTTCAGGTAGTCGGCTCAAGGTTGATTCAGCGTTCCATCCTTCTGAGGTCGGTAAAATGAGTACCCAGCTTGCTGGGGGTAAAGTGTAGCTGACTGAGGAAGGCACTGGCAAACCACCCCATAAACCTAGTTAGCCTAGTAAACATCGGGATGTGACGTCACCCCATGGATCAGTAATGACCCGGTGTTTGCACAGGGGACTACCTTTATTTTTACCTAAAGAGGGTAATAAAGTGGAACAGGGCTGAGGAGACTGGCACAACTCTGTATCTGCTTATTTGACACTGCCACTAAGATGCTAACTGGCTTCTTTGGGCCTCCTGGTGATGTGTCCCATTCTAACCCTCTTCCAATTTGGAGGGGGATTTGAATATCTTAATTGTCAAGTGCCCTATTAGCTCATCTTCTTGTCATCTATAATCATATGTGAAAGTGTATAGCTTTGACTCATTTTGAATCAATGGCTAAGTTCTCATTTATCTGAATATTTGCTTTCTTTGCAGTAACAAGAAGATAATCAAAAGCGTTAGATAAATAGTCTATGGTAAGTGAAGATAATAACATTCACCGTTGAAGAAACTGGAACGGTTAACTTCAAAGCAGCCTAAAAGAATTGACTGTCCAATTACAATATAAATAAAATTACCAGTCTAAATCTCTGTTTGACATAACAATATAATTCGAGTAAGCAGTAATTAAAAGATGGCTTGGGGTATGGTGGGGAGTATATTAGAGACCTACTACAAAACTCAGTGGGAGGAATGCTCTAGTTGTGTATACAAAGCTCAGAACTCACAGTAATTTCTTCCAATGCAAAAGCTAAATCCTCTTTCTGAAAGGACATATAATGGGGGGTTTTCCCCAGGAAGACAGTCAAGCATGTCAGAAAAAACAGCAAGAAATGTACTTCCTCCCATTACAGATTTTACTTTTCTTGTTGAAAATGAGTATTACTGACTTCCACATTGAAAAATGAGAGTGGATTTTTTACATTCCTGTCCCTTCCCATTTTCCATTATAATATAATATTTTTACCATTTTTCTGGTGCATAGTACATGGTAAGAATGCATTATAAAAGATTACAATACTAGTAATAGTCAAGTCTGAAGTTTCAAGAGATATTTTTGTAAGATACTCTGTATAATAATTCCTAAGCTGTCAGAGAAATGCCAGACACTAGACTAGAGAACAGTATCTGACTTTCACAGGGCAAGAGTCTGTTTCAAGATCAGAATTAAAAAGTGCCTGAATTTCTGACTAATGCTCAGATCACAAGAATTAGTTTGAAAACTCCAACACTTCATGAACACTGAGATCCGATCCAAAGCCTTTATTGGCATAAAAAATAAAGCATACAAAAGCAAATACATAAGACCATACTACACAAGGTACATCAGATCTCTGTCGCTTTTACAGTAAAATCGATTTAAGTGGATTACTTAGTTTCGCAGATCTAAGCCAGCCTTATTTGATACACAAGCACTCATGTTCTTGGGTTGCAAACTGTAGAAACGTTGCCACCAATTCAATTTTTATTGGGTCCTGAGTGGTCATAAGGAGAGACACATTAATTTTGGCGGGTAACCATTCCCTGTCCACAAATAATGGGTCTATAAATTGAGAACGACCCCTAGCATAAAACGAACAGTTAAGAAGGACATGAGGAACTGATTCTATTTTGCCCTCCCCGCATGGACAGGCTCTATCTGTATATGAGACCTTATTAAATCTTCCATAGAGAAGGGCAGTCAGGAGCACTGCTTCTCAGACACAGAGTCATCAGTGCATGTCTAGGCTATAGCTCCCATCCAAGGGTGTGGGCAGATATCCTACAAATATAGGGTGGGGGGAATTACATTCGCAATAGATGCCACTACTGACACTACCATCCATTCCAAACTTTCCCGCGTATTGCTCAAAATTCAAATACTGGCTGGTAGATTTGCTGTAAGAACAGGAGAAAGGGAAACTGCTGCTGGAAAACCAGTCATTCTTAGGGACGTGCAAAAAAAAAAATTGGTAAATTTCGAGTTTGAGTTTATTGGGCCTGATTTTTTTGGGTAAAGCCAGAATAAGCCAAATATTCCCGAACTAAAAACCGCCGAATCAAGGGAAATTCGGCTGATTTTCAGTTCGGGCAGAACCGAATTGACAGCCCTAGTTTCACAGAGAGTTTTAGCCATTCTTAGATTTCTCAGTTGGTTTCCAAAACAATACCTATGTTTGTAAACATGTGTTCAAGCAGTTCACGCTGTAGGTTTGAAAAAGTGAATTCTTCAAATATCTTATGAAGTTTACATCAAGATATAATATATGCAACAACCCTCAATTTACAGTGCATTAATGTTCTCAGGGATACCTTTTCTCACTATCTGAAGAAGTATGCAGTGATGTTTAAGCCATCTGACACTTTGTATGGCACGAAACACCTATTCGTCAAATCTCGACTAGTCCAATATGTTTATATGCCCACTCCCAAACAGTGACAAGAAAACAGAACCAGTGAGTGGGGGAACAACGAAGGAGGAACGAGCATCTGTTCTTTTCAGAGACAGAGTAAGCGGCATTACCATGTAATCATGAAGAGTCTTAATTGCCCTACTGGGATTCAACAAGATAGCAATTCCGACTCTGCAGTATTTTCTCAAATTGCCTGAGATGTGCCATATGAGCTGGGGGAGGACTTGGAACTTGCCCTGGGAGGAAGTTATGGAAGAAATCTGTCACAGTTGGCAAGTTTGTCAGCCAACCAGCCTTTCTAATTACCCATCAATCTTCCCACTTCCCGGAAGGATTCTAGAGTATGTGAAAGGCTGGCTATTAAAGACATTTCCTTTGAAGGTGTTTTTAAAAAAATAAAAATAAATTCAGCATGCCCTGTTATAAGTTTTACATAAGAATGTGCTACAAAAAACAAATGCAAGAAGAAAATCAATTACCTTGATGACACTTTCTCCAGGCCTCATGTCTGTGTAAATCTTGACACTGTATGATATGTTGGAGAAGGTCGGAGTGTTATCATTTGCATCCATCACAATAATATTGACTGTGACTGGAGGGCTTTCTTGCACACCATCAGAAGCTGTCATCTTCCAAAGAAGCAGACAACAGGAAGAAATCGTTGAGAAATACAAGTGGACATTCTAATTGAGTTTCAGTAAAACGCAAATTGATGTTTACTTTCACTTTTCATATTTTTAGTTTTTTTTTGCAAAAGCCACAATTACAATCTACCACATATCAACTTCGGTGCTGAGAAGTAAGAAAGCTATTACTTTGAAGTCTTCCTTCACAATATTTTACAAGTGAAATACGTCACAGGAAATAGAAAACTCTGATCAGACAGCTATTTTCTTTTTGATTCATAGAGGACCTCTTCACACCTTACGTTTTAATGTGTATGGCTAAAATATTTAGCGTGTAGATGTACATGCATAAAATGTGAAGGCAAAAAATAGATGTTTGTAAAAATAACTATCATACAGAGGATCTCTACAGGGAAACTAGACTGGCTGTAGTCCATAAGTAGTCCATGAGAAGAAAAAACTCAAGGTCATACTATAATTATGTTATGGCCATTTATGCAGGGTTGATTTTGATGCTCGCTCAAAGCTCCTTTTTTTTAAATCCGTCGCTTAAAATGTTTATTCATGGCCTGAAAGAGACAAGAAAGTCCGAGGCTGACTGGAGCTCGGTTTATGCAAAGTATCCCAATGTGCAGAACTCTACCCCGATAGGGTTGGGTTATCTCTATGCGTTCCTCCCACAGCTGTTTGCACACCTTTGGGGCAGGGTGACAAAGCCCTGTCCCTTTCTCCACCCTTGGCCATCCAGCACATGTGTGCATTGCTGCACCCCCCTCTCCCGCCAATGAACATGTTTTTGCTTGGTGGATATATTATGAGGGGGATCCATATCATATCTTTCACTCCATAATTTTTTTTCTTTTTTCGGGTGCTAAAACAGCGATATTTCACTGAAGTGATAATCAAAAAATGGGAAAATGCACAGAGAACAGTGACCCAAGCCTTAGTGCTTCCCCGTGTTGATTAACCATAACAACCATTGTTTGCTCGGAGAAGGAGGAATGCAATCCTGTGTCTGTAATCCAGCCACCCCCCAAAAAAAAAGTTTTCAAGTTTCCTGGTGTGGCGATTCCTGAATTGGGTGAGCTCTAATTGTGGTCGGTAATTTGGAAAGTCGGTAACTTCCCCCCCCCCTTCCTCAGTATGCATCTCCATTAAAGATCAATACCCCATGTGTTCTTTAATGATGTACTGAGGGCACAAATCTCACTTCGCTAAATGGGTTTTTTTTTTGGTCTTCTATGTAAAAATAGCGATATATCACTGTAGCTACTGTCCATACATGGGAAAAATGCTGAAGTGATTGTGACCCTCTGTTCAGGCAGGCCCCTAAGCCAGCCAGCCGCCGGGGTGGAAGGAAAAAGCCTTCAGCCTTGGGCAGCCGATCTGGATCTGGGGCCGGCCTCCCAGTCCAGATTGCTAGACTGAGCTTTTGCTCCATGCAATGCGCCACCTCCCTTAGCACGATGCAGCGGGCCAGAGAAAGAGCGGTGGTGGCGACAGTGGAGCCTGGAGGAGGAGGTGGAGGCAAAGAAGTTGCAGCCGCAGCGGACTCATCCCGGGTGCTGAGCCACTTGCTGGACTATGGAGGGGCTGAGTTTGCGCAGTCAGCTTGGCACTCGGAGGAGCCGTCATGGAAACTGCGGCCACTGCAGTCGGGGATTGGGGATGAGCTGGTGGGCTGCAGGGCTCGCAGCTGCTGGTCTTCCAGCCCAGAGAAGCTGGAGAACCGTCGGGGGATGCCCCGGCCACTTGTTTGCTGCCGCTGTTGCCTCCTCTACCACCCTCGGAACTGCTGTGTGCCAGGCACTAGTGCGTTCTCCTGGGCACACCAAAAGGACGCACTGGGGAGAAGGAAGTATAACGATAATAAAAGCTACACACTACCGTTTATTTTCATTTAATTGTGTTTCATTAAGCTCCTCAATTTCGGGGCATGCTCTCGGCAAACCAGAGCGCCGCCAGATTGGGAACCCATGCACATACAAGGGATGGGGGGGCAATGTATGCACAAGAATTGAGAAAATGGCTTCCTCTGGAGGAAGCTTGGCTCAGAAAGGGAAGAGGGTGGGGAGCCCAGGGTGGGTGGTACAGAGGCGGTGGAGAGGCATGATCACAGTTAGCTGCAGCTGTGATTATTTACATTTCCTTGAATAAATGCTTCGCAGCGGAGATGGAACAGCCCGAAAAGGTTGTGTTAAAAGGGGTCCCAATAAATGCGAGGCTTGTGTGCACTGACTTCACTGTGACTTATGGATGGATGATTACTCACGAAGAACTCAATTAAACATGCGGGGCAGTTAAGAAGAAGAAGAAGACTGGAATGTGCCATGAATTACCAAGGATAAATGGCCTATGAATCAAGATTAGCAGTGTAGTCAAAAACAGAGTTAAACCCTTTTAAGTCAATTGAAGTAAATCGGCAATTAAGGGTCCAGCTCTACTTTGTGGATCTCCCAATTAACAACTGCCCCATATTGCTATAGGCATAGCAGGGGAAAAACACAGGTGTTGCTATTGCACCTGTCTTTTCTCCTCCTGCAGCTAAATCCCACCCACATACCAAACTTGCAAGCTGACATTCCTTGTGTTCCCAACATAATTCCAGCTAGTATTCACTTGATCATGCAAACTCATTTCAATGTAGGTAAAAAACAGTCGAGGTGACAATAGTGTGTGGGAAGGCCATCTCACATAATAAAATTTGTTCTTTGCCAGTTAGCAAACTGCAGTGCTTGGAAAAACACCTGTTACTGTGCAGGGCCAAAAACAAAGCCCATATCACTTACCGAAAAAGTGTATAACTGTTGGAGCTCCCTGTCGACTGGTTGGAGTAAGGTGAGGTAGCGTGTTATGCCAGTCTGAGTCACAGTGAAAAACGTATTGTAGTCATTTAGAAAAAGATGGAGCTCAGGATCCTTTGTCTTCAAAAAGAAACAAAGAGAAGGGTAAACAATTGCAAAGGCATGGAAACAATATACACTGGAGCTGTTTTAATAATAGTACTAAATATCTGGACTGACAGTGAAAGGGGGGGAGAATACAATATACCTAAATTGCAGCAATTACACCCTCTGCTTGAACTGGAGGGAGGGCAGCCCTATTCTCCATTTCACCACATCCCCTTTTAACCAGCAGTGCTAGAGGGGAAAAAACCAGCATCCCTTCCAAATAATTCAAGATCTGATCACAATGCTCTTTTGGCAATGGCATATTTTAAGCTTTTATTACAATAACAAACTTTAAAAGGTGGCGGAGGGGAAGGGAGGCTGGAGGCTCCCTCCGCCTGCAAGCCAAACAAAACCCAACATCATGGCAACAAAACTCTACCATTAGCTGATCACATATTTGCTATACAAGGTCGTTCTTAACCATTTTTTTAAACACACCAATGGAAAGATGATAATTTAGGATGCAAAACATCTGTTCATTGAAGGTCTGGAGAATCCTGCCAGTAGGCTTAATGCGGTAGGCTTTGTGCACAATAGCTTTGACTTGTTGGCAGTCAATATGTGGCTCATCCTCACATTCTATAAACGAGAGAGGGAGGCATTCCCTTTCTGTGCCACAAAGCAAACAATTCACAAAAAGGCAAAATGAAGGATCTGTCTTTACATCAGAAGAAAGGGGACTCATGTCACCTGGCAATGGATGATTACCTTGATTTTGTAAGAAATGAACTAAAATTTGTGTGGTGCAATCCTATGTATGTTTACTCAAAAGTAAATCTCACTGTGTTTAGCAAGGTAAACCTGCATAGGGTTGCAGCCTTATATTAGCCAAGTTCTAATAGGATAGAGGCCTGCACTTTAACTCTTGCAGTGTTTCTAATACTTGAGCTGTGGCAACAGAAATGCTGCAAATCAGTGTCTCTCCCTCTGTTAGTGTTGCCAACTGCCAGATACTAGTTGGAGATCTCCTGCTATTACAACTGATCTCCAGCCGATAGTGATCAGTTCACCTGGAGAAAATGGCCGCTTTGGCAATTGGACTCATTGTCAAATGGCACTGAAGTCCCTCCCCTCCCCAAACCATGCCCTCCTCAGGCTTTGCCCAAAAACCTCCCACTAATGGCCAAGAGGGACCTGGCAGCCCTACCCTCTGTATAAATATGACCTGGCAATACTTATTTTAACACTATGACCAAATATTACAAAATAAATTTCCAAAATAGACAGGTCCGTGAGAGAGGGTAAAATCTCTCCCCCTAAATTTGTTAGTTTTAAGATCTGTTGCAAGTTTATATTTCCGAATACATGAAAGAGCACTTTGAACCACTGCAGTAGAAGCGCAGCATCATGCTGCCATGGTCAAGTCTTCTGAAACAGCATTTCTGCACTGCTATTTCACATAACCAATTTTCAGCCCCAAAGTCACACCACCATGTCTTCTCCTTTACAATTGTGAATATGATTTTATTGCCAATCATATCATGTATTTTAAAAACATTTTTGCAATATGTATCAGAAAAACCTTGGAAAGATGAGTTCATCTAATACAATCCTCAGCCTCTCTGTCTCTCTCTCTCTCTACTTCTAATGAAAAATGTAGAGATACTTTGAGGGAAAGTGCCTACAGCTACTCATGCTCCAATAGGTATAACAGCACCACTGCAACAGCCTGGAAGAGATCCAGTAAACAAGAGGGAAAAGTGTAGGCTGTTTTCAGACATGATGCTTAAATCAGTGATCTTTTAATGGCTGTCTTCAATATTCAACATTCACAAAAAAAAAGAGAAAGAAATGTTCCATGTTGCTTGTGTATCATGTGTCAAAGCAGCCTAAAAGGTGGTCTGAGATCTGATGTAGAGAGAAACCATGAAAGATTCACGCCTCTGCATCTTATCCACAGCTCAAGTAACACACATCACTGGGCTTCAGATGAGGCATGGATGCACAGGCAGAAGAAATCAGTTACCCACTTTTTCACTCTGTGGCAAGATAACAGATATATTCACAAACCATGCCTTGTGGTTTTCTGAATAAGCTTGCGCATTCCCTCAGACTCCCATGCTCCCTTCTCTCCAGCTCCTCCTCTTATGTATAGCTTGGTAATTAAATACTTGCACACAGGGAACCAGTTTGTTGTTATGTATGAACCACAAATTATGGCTTACTCTCTTCCTATGGCTTACTCTCTTCCCTTCAAAACGGGACCCCGTACTAGAAATATACCAGGGTTTGAATTCTGAGATGGAAGACAGAGAGCCATAGTTTGTTGTTTGAAAGCAATGACAAACTACTGGTTTGTATACAATGAGATCCACTCACTCTTCCATTTCTCCTCTCCTGCTTTAGCCAACCAGGCCTCCTCAAATGTGGTTCCTGGGGATTCTCTCAAGAACAGCACAGGAAGCAAATTTGGAGTGTGCAGAACCAAGGAAGGGGTTGCCTGCACTTTTAACAATGGAAGTGCCCTTCTATTGTTGGAAATGAGTGGTAGGATATAAAACACAGTTTGCCAAGGAAGTGGAAGTCTTCCATTATCAAGCCATTCAAGAGGAAGAAGAGAAGGAGGGGGAAGGAGAATGACCCAAAGGACATGATTACACCACAATCAAAATTATTCCTTGAAAGTAACAGATGTAGCATTTTTGGTATTCACTCCATAGGAAAGATAAGGATTAGTTGGTAAAGGCAGAAAACCCACTTCAATCAGGAAGAAAAATCAATATAAAATTATACTGTTGTTTAAAGAAGCAATTTCCAAATTCTATTAAGCATGATAGTGTTTAAAATTAGTAAACATGTGATGCTTTTGAGAGAATCAGTAGACAATGGCTTAATCCAAAATTAGATTTTTGGAAGAGGAAAAAAATATTTTAAAAGGTAAATTTTTGTTTCTTGTTTTCAAAGACAATCACACACGTAGAAAGATGAGGGAAGGAAACTCAAATAAGGAGGGGTGAATTCACCAATACCAGCACCTAAAATACCTACAGGAATGGCACCTGGGAGAACCTACAAAGCAAAAACAAACATACACAAAGAAAAGTAAGTATGGAAAAAACCCTCATAATGCTTGGAAACCTTTATCAAAATTAATATATTATAAGATGATACATAAAAGCAAAAAAAGGTCAAAAAGCATTCACTATGAGAATCTCAATAAATGTGGTCAAAAGATTAGAAATTTGAACTGAAACAAACACTTAGACCACTTTCTATACAGATTGAGTATCCCTTATCCAGACTGCCTTGGACCAGAAGTGCTCTGTATTTTGGATCTTTCCATATTTTGGAATATTTTGGAATTTTTGCATATACATAATGAGATATCTTGGGGGGAGGGACCCAAATTCATTTATGTTTTATATACACTTTATACACATAGCCTGAATGTAATTTTAAACAATATTTTTTAATAATTTTGTATACAATGAACTATCAGAAAGCAAAGGTGTAACTATCTCACCAGAATACCTGTATCAGCTGTTAAAGAACAACAACAACTAACTAACTAACAAAGGCAAGCTTTCAGTCTCCATCTACGTTGCAGTGTACACTGTATTTTATTTTTTTTAGGTGAGAGGAAACATTGAAAGCAGGCACCACGGATCTACTCGCATGCCAGCTCAAAGGGTCTGGTTTTCGGATCAGTCCGGATATGGGATGTCCGGATAAGGGATACTCTATCTGTATCTCTGGTAGCCTCTTTTCCTTCATATTGCATCTAATTCCCTATTTGTAGAAGAGGAATCACATAATGTTATAAAGATTCAAACTTCAGTTATTATAAAATGCATGAAAGTAAATTCGTTGTAGATTACAGGGTTGATAGCCTAAAGCCAGATTTGTACCAGTTCTCAGAAAAATTAAGGTGATACAGGTCAGATTGAAAGTGGAGAACAGAAAGAGAAAGATGCTAGGTGTAAGTCAAAATTAGTGATGTCATCTTTTATAATGTGTTTCCGGATCATTAAAACAACAGGAAGAAGATCTATATCATTTTCCAGACTTGTTTCATAAACTAAGTTCAATTTGGTGGGTCACTAAGTTACATGGGCTTGATCTAATAATTCTGCTACAGAATAAAGGTGGAGTTTCAAGATGTTTAATGTTTGCCACCTTGGGAACCCTATTTGGGTGGAAAGGCTGATAAAAACATTTTAAATAAAAATAAAAATAAATAACTTACTTTTTTATTCTGCTTTTCCTCTAAGGAGCTCAAAGCAGTACATATAGTTCTGCATATGCTATTGTCAGAATACTTAGCATTTACGGATCTGTAGCTCACAATTTCACTTATTTCCTGTCCATCCTAGGGTTGCCAACCCCCAGGTACTAGCTGGAGATCTCCTGCTATTACAACTGATCTCCAGCCGATAGTGATCAGTTCACCTGTAGAAAATGGCCACTTTGGCAATTGGTCTCTATGGCACTGAAGTCCCTCCCCTACCAAAACCCCACCTTCCTCAGGCTCTGCCCCAAAAATCTCCTGCCGGTAGCGAAGGCAACCCTATTCATGGCCTGACCATGTGATGCACCTAGCCCTGAGCATGTGATCCCTCCACACACTGTGAGTGGGAGACTGGGCAAGAGCATGCTGGCCTAGCCCCTGCCTCAGCATGACTGCAAGTTTGTCAGCACTTCATTTACATGTAGAGAAATTGTGCATGCTGGGTAAGCTGTGCGGTGGCCACTGTGACTGCCTAGCCAGGTGATCTAAGTGTTGATGTCTGGCTGCAGCATTACCATGCAACTTGCCCAGCCTAGGCAGGTAAGGTGGCCACTGTGGCATGACTCACTAAGCAGTGCTTCAGTTGGGTTGCCAACCTCCAGGTACTAGCTGGAGATCTCCAGCTATTACAACTGATCTCCAGCTGATAGAGATCAGTTCCCCTGGAGAAAATGGCCCCTTTGGCAATTGGACTCTATGGCATCGAAGTCCCTCCCCTCCCTAAACCCCGCCCTCCTCAGGCTCCGCCCCAAAAACCTTCCACCAGTGGCGAAGCGGGACCTGGCAACCTATGCTTCAACCACAACATAACTCATATGGGCCAAGCCTCCCCCCATGTGGTGGGGGGAGGGAGTAGGGTCTTTCTGTTTTGGCCTCCCAGTCCACCCCTGGAGGAAGCAACCCCGCCCCCCACCTCCCAGTTTTCACAGAGTTTGCTATTTGTGGTGATCCAAGGAACAGGGGCCCATATGAATATGAACGGTGAGGGTCTACCATAATTCTCTGAGACAGGGCAGAAAGAGAGTGACCGCCTTAGATCACCCCCTCATAGGTAAGTGGGGATTTGAACCTAGCAATGTAATCTTCTTGAAGTAAATTGTTCCCTGAAATTCAGGTCCTAGGCATAACTTTTCAGCAGTATTATTTCATTTCCTTGACTCTTATAAAATGTATGAGGGTTCAGTGTTTATAAATTACAGAAGAAGCCATTTGGTATTATGCACAGCTCTGACATTTCCACCTGTGTGTGTAAAGTGCCGTCAAGTCGCAGCTGACTTATGGCGACCCCTTTTTTGGGGTTTTCATGGCAAGAGACTAACGGAGGTGGTTGGCCAGTGCCTTCCTCTGCACAGCAACCCTGGTATTCCTTGGCAGTCTCCCATCCAGATACTAACCAGGACCGACCCCCTGCTTAGCGTCTGAGATCTGACGAGATCGGGCTAGCCTGGGCCATCCAGGTCAGGGCGACATTTCCAGAGCAGACCACATTTTGTGTTCTAGTTCACGCTAGTGTAGCCAGATGCGAAGGAGAATAGGAGAAATTTCAGCAGAAGTAGCGTATCTCTTTTTCACCACTAAGATTAGACAATCAAGCATGACAGGACACATTCTAGGACATGGGAAGACTGGTTCAAGATATTGTGGAAGGGATATTAGAAGGAAAGAAAGCAAGAATAGCTGCATAGAGCAAATTTAAACAGAGAAAAAGAAGAAGATGTATGCTGACCCAATCAGCTTGCTCAAGAGGTAAAAGTGGCTATGAGTTAAAACACTATGAATTAAAACAGGAAAAGAGAGGTCAACTTTTCTTATCTCTGCATAATAAGGTCATGTATTCTGTATAATGATTATGTCCTCTTTTGCAAACAGTCACTCCATCCTGTCACAGCCTATGCTATATATATGTTTTACCGTAAACTGCCTGAGTTCATCCACACTATCACCTGCCTCAGATTTTATAGTCAAGAACACTGGAATCACCAAGGCCTGCCTTCTGTGTAATATTTCGTTTCCTTCTAAAGGGCAAAAGCATATCTTGGAAGTTTCCAAACTGACTCAGGTTTCCAAAACTTCCTTAGAGATCTTTTCCCACTGGGATCTCAGTGTTGCAATTAACTTTTGTTCCTTGTTTCTGTCCAAATTTGTCTAGTGGCCTGAACTAATCAGAAGAAGCCTGTACCCCAGTCACTTGCCATATATCTATCCTAGCCTGATCTTGAATCACTTTAATTGCAAAAGCCACTGGAGGAAATATTTCACTGCTCTTTGAATAGATCCTAGAAGTAATAGATTGAGCTGAAATGCTCTCTGTACTGTGATTTTGTACAAGAAGCCCAAGCTCTTTTTAGGACGCAATAAAATTCTGAAATCTTTTCTTTTTTTTGTCACATGGTAATTAAGACCTTTGGAATGGTGAACAAAGTCATGATGTTATCAGCTATTTTATCTATTTATAATGTGACATATCCAGTATTAGTGAATGAATAGGGAATTTCACAGAACATATGAGTATTTCGGAGAAAAACACCACCAACCTCTTCTATGTCGTTATCCAAAGCTATGATTTGCAGTGCAGATGTCAAATTCTGGTTATTGGAGATAGTCGTACCCACAGGTGAGGACTCGAGAATAAAGCCCTCATACATAGATTCTGTGAAGTAAGGGTACTGATTGTTTTCATCCAAAACTTCAATGTGTAGATTGGCAAAAGCAGGAAGAGGATGGCCATTATCCTGTTCTGCCTGCAAAAGCAAAAAAAGCAATTTTTAATGGGTTTCCATTGCTGGTTGAATTAGAAACTGGTAGAACTATGAAATGCATTATTGTTGTACTGCACTATATCTGTGTCCTTGTGCTTCCTTCTGGTTGCAGCTCCATTCATATAATCCCTTTTACATTTTTCATCTCTCTCTCTCAAAAAGCCAGTTCCTGATACTCTATCACATTCAAGCCTGACCAAGAAAAAACAAAACAAGTCTGGGACTATACAGATAGGAACAGGTTTGAAACTCAATGGATGGGATTAGCAGGGTTGGACAACATTCTTAGCCCCAGCGTCATCTGATGCCATCAAGTTGCGCCTCTTTTCTTTCCCCATAATTTTTAATGGTTGCCATTCACTCCCATAGAGACAAAGTACAACATTTGGGAAGAATATTCCAATAGGGCTAAAGCCTATATGGCCTTTCAGGCAGTGATTCAGGGTGGGTGAACATAAGAACATAAGAAAGGCCCTGCTGGATCAGACCAAGGTCCATCAAGTCCAGCAGTCTGTTCACACAGTGGCCAACCAGGTGCCTCTAGGAAGCCCCCAAACAACGCGACTACAGCAGCACCATCCTGCCTGTGTTCCAAAGCACCTAATATAATAGGCATGCTCCTCTGATCCTGGAGAGAATAGGTATGCAATATGTATGGATGTGTGCAGCACATGAGTAAGATTCACTGCAGTCTCCAAGGGTCTTTGCTGTATAGAAGCCTTCCCTTTATACACAGACTCCATCTTTCATAATGGCTGAATAAACATGGGTGTGATCCAGACAAAGTTAAGTACTTTTAGATCATGTTCCCTGCAACTGGAGAGAGTCAGACACTTAACTTACCCATTTAAACCAATGATACAAAAAGTGTTTAACTTTGGCAGCTGTGCTAACTATTTTACCAAGAAAGCATGCAAAATTGTATCTTCTTTAAGACTGCAATCCTGTACATTTCAGCCCACTACTCAAAATATCCTTGAAGAGTTAGGAAAAATTACTGACTGCGGCATCACTACAGCACATTCTGAATTATGTAATAAAAATCCTCGTTCATTTTAAAAGACGACCATTAATTCTAAACAGCAAGGCTTATTCCAATTAAACCCCAGCTGTGGAAGAAATAGATCGAATGTGCTGACATGGAATTTTTCAACTCTTCCCCAGAACTTCTTCACACACCTGTGAAGCAGAAAAAAATGATGGGCAAGGTTTTAATATTCTGTTTCAATGAGAAACATATATAGTGCCAAATAAAATCATTAATTGCACTTAGTTCCCTAGCTAATACAGATAATTTAACTAAAAATAATCAATGAAATGAAACCGTCACTTTCATGAGGTGAGATTGGGCTAATATTAACACATACATTTTGGGGGGGGGGGTTGTTGTTGTCATGGCATGCAAACAAGTTTAAAAACAACAAGGTGACATTTACATGTGCCACAGCACATGTGAACGATTGACTTCTCACAGAAAGGAATGACAGACAAACATGTTTGCACTCCGCATGAAACATGGCAACACATTAATAGTTGTAAATGCACACTTCAACTTTGATCGGTTGACTAGTGCAAGCTACTTAAAATATTTAATTTTTCAATAATATAGTCATCCAATATCTAGTTCCATAATTTCGGATAACTTTTCAGTGTTATAAAAGGCATCTCATAACAAATGGAGAACAAAACACAAGAATTATGTCATCAGCAGCGTATAACAAAACAAAAAAAATGTTGTGAAAGGAAAGTGATCACTCTGCAATTCAGAATTGTGTTATTTATAACAAAACTGAATAACAATGGGACCAAAAGGTAATCCTGCCAAATGCCTCTTGAGGCTGACCTTGAAGGAAGTTCTGTTTTAGAGTGCTTTGATGGGAAACAAAAGTCTGCAATCAATATAACATCTAACTAAAGTCATACTAAATCCTGCCCATACTAATCACATGAAATGCTGAGAGAAGGTCAACAAGAGCTGCATATAAACTTTTTAATAACCAGTTTAATCATGCCAAAGTATCTCGGGTGCCCGTAGCAGACCTTCGTCTCTAAGACCAGCCTGTTCCTCATTTATGCTATCAATTCTGGTCATTACTTTAATTTGTTCAGAAGGTACTTAGCATACATTTTGGCAACAAATATAATGTATTTACCTAAAAAACCTATAAGTGGGTTACAACATAATTTAAAACAATAATACAGAAATACTTCCAAATAATCTGACAGATTTGACTCTCAAAAGCTCATACCCCCAAAACCTTGCTAAGGTGCTCTTAGACTTGAATTTAGCTCTTCTACTGCAGACCAATAGGCTACCCACTGAAACTATCTAAAAATAATGTTAATTTAAGAAATAGGTCAGTCACAAGAATCCTTGGTCTCTGTTTTTAAGAAAAGTAGATACCCATATGCTGGAATTCTCATCGATCTGGCATCAAAGTAGTGTTGTTAATAATCACCACCACCACCATCATAATCCTACATCTGATCCTGAACCTGGCCCCCGTGCAGATTGATAGCCCAAGAGTATTGCAAAGTAGGAACAACTCCTACTTTGGAAAGCCAGCAGAAAACGTAGATGCTCTGGCAAACTACCCGTTGCCACAGAAGAGGATGTAACTAATTTTCTTGCAGCATGAGAGGGGAGGTCAGAGGAGAGATTGAGCAAGTGCTAAGCAATTTCCAGCTTCATTCATGTTGTGCTAATTCATGGTCTGAACCAACCAATGGAGACAGAATAGAAGCAAAATTTCAGTACATTCAAATCGAAGGATATGACGTGAAAAAGAACGGCACAAATACATAAAAGCTATTATGTGCTGTAATCAGAGGAAATCATTTTAATTTATATGCTTAAGGCTGGTTTGCAGCTGTAAGACCCAGACAGTAGAGACAATTTAAAGCAAAGTATCTTTTCCAGTCTTGTGATTCTTCCTTTATTTCCTTCACAGTACGCAGCATTCCCTCCTAAGAGAAACCATCTCTTGCGCTTGTTCGTTGACAGATTGAGCTTCAGACCATCATGTTAGGGTTGCCAGGTCCCTCTTCACCACCGGTGGGAGGATTTTGGGGTGGAGCCTGAGGAGGGCGGGGTTTGGGGAGGGGAGGGGCTTCAATGCCAAAGTCCAATTGCCAAAGAGTCCAATTGCCAAAGCGGCCATTTTCTCTAGGCGAACTGATCTCTATTGGCTGGAGATCAGTTGTAACAGCAGCAGCAGCCCCTTATCTAACCTCAATTAATTCTCCAACATTAAGATGGGTCTTTTCTAGGGCCCGATTTGATGCCCTTCCATCTGTACTCTCAGGAAGGTTTCTTCACTGCCCAAGGGAGACACGCAAATGTTTTTGCTCCATGGATATGGTAGAGACGCTAGCACACATTTTGCTTCATTGCAAACATTATAATGATGCCAGAAATCATTTAATCATCCCCCTTCTATCTCGATTTGTACACTCTCACACCTCTGAGACCTCCTTGGTAGAATATCTATTGGAAGATAGGGTGAGCTATATCTCATATTCTGTAGCAAAATTTTACTCCTATGTCTGCTGAAAATGGAAGACACTTATGAAGAACAAAGGCCATATGGGTAAACCTTCAGACTAACTGGTACAGATGAGATGCTGTAAGTGGAAGTTGTATAATTTTAATAATAGGATGTATATTTTATGTATATTTTACATTTTATGCTGGCCTTTGGCTGTAATAAATGATTTGATTTGTTGTAACAGCAGGAGATCTCCAGCTAGTACCTGGAGGTTGGCAACCCTACATCATGTACACCGTGCCTTGTTCAGTGTTCAATCATGGCAAATATCTGTTATGAAGTTGTGCAAGAACTTGGTCCTGACCAAGTTCAGAAAATTATACCAGGTATAAAGGATATACTAGGTATAAGGTACAGGGAAGAAACAAAAAAATAATAATATATTGTCAAAGGTCACTCATCCTCTTCTCCCTATAATAAAGTTGAGATGTACAAAACAAGCATGCTTCACGTGTAATAATCAAGGGCTTAGTGTAAACTGTTTATTGTGTTCTATAATTTGTTGTCTGAAACACACTAGTCTAGGCAAGTCTTTATAAAATAAGACAACTGATTTGTATTGTTTTCTGTTTGGAAATCCTAAATCTGGCCTAGAAATACTAAAGGTATGCCTACATGGGAATTTTCCTTGCTTCCAAAGTGTTGCACATGTCAGACATTCATGGGCTAACCCAGCTGAGGCCACTTAATAACTGGGTTCCTTAATGTGAGGTAAGATGTCTGCATGCAGAACAACAGAATCGTTTTATTCTACTCAGAAGGATTTAAGTATTTAAGTTGTCAGAAGCATGATGAACAGGTCACGAAGAAAGCAATGCTTCAGTTCAGGCTGAGGTAAAATATTATCGTCTTCCCAAAATATAGTGTATACAAATTACTTTAATTATTTACAGAAAAGAAGACGACGAAAGAGTTGATTTTTAATACCCCACTTTTTCCTCTCCCTTTAAGGAGCCCCAAAGCAGCTTACAATCTCCTTCCCTTCCCCTCCCCACAACAGACACCTTCTGGGGTAGGTGGGGCTGAGAGAGTTCTGAGAGAACTGTGACTAGCCCAAGGTCACCCAGCGGGCTTCATGTGGAGGAGTGGGGAATCAAATCCGATTCTCCAAATTAGAGACTGCCACTCTTAACGTGCATTCCTGAGCGGAATTCTGCACCGCTGTTTGGAGGCAATGCAGTGGTGCTGCCTCCAAAGAGGTTTCAGCCCTACCAAAACCTCCTTACGGTGCCAGAAATCCGTGCAACCCTGGGATATACACCACCTAAAAGGTGGCATATCTCGGCCAAAAAAAGAGGGGCGTTCCCAAGCCATACCGGCGATCCTGCCCCCAGGACGGCACCATGACACCCTGGGAATGCCTCCTGGGATGCCGCTGCAGCCTTTGCCGGCGTCCGGACGCTGTTGGAAGACTCCGTCGGCATCCAGGGCCGGTGCTGGGGCCACAGACGCCGGCGTAGGGGGGTCCTTGCACCGGTGCAGGCCTTCGCTGGCCTCCAAAGGCATTTTGTCCTGGCCGCCGGCACGGCTCAGGAATGCGCTGTGAATCACTACACTATGCTGGCTCTTTTTACAGTAGATTTCCCATGTATTTGGAGGAGTGACTTGAACCAGATTAGACCTGCTGACATTCAGGTAGGGCTGTTGAAAAAAACATTCGGTCCGGTTCGGATTCGGCCAAACCCGGCCCGATTTGGGTCCAGTTCGACCGAATTCCGAGCCCCCCTGTTCAGGAATGCTGAATTAGGCGAGAAATTCGGCATTCACGAACAAATTCGGTTGGCCACTCACCCAGAGACGCCTGTACAGCCTTGGCGGCGGAGAAGGCGAGCAGCGCGACGTCCTTGGCCAGGAAGGCCTTGCCGTCCTCAGCCTCGGCGCCGTCGGACTTGTTCACGCTGGCGGGCAGAGCCGTCGGCGGGGAGAACTTGTGGGCGGCCTCCTGGTGCTGGGCATCGAAGGGCGGCAGGGCGGCCACCAGGGTGGAAGTGAGGGCCATGCCCTTCGCCTGCCTCGAGCAGAAGCCGCTGGGCAGTGGGTGGGCAGGCGGTGTGGGCGGTGGTGGCGGTGGCAATGTTGAAGGCATTGCGCGGCCTGCATGGGGGCGTCAGCGGCTGGATGGGGTGGGCAGGCGGACTCAGTGCTGCCTCAGCGGCCTCCCGGAGCCATCAGGCCAGCCTGCCGCAGCCTGCCTACCTGCTCCGCTTGCTCTGCATGCCTGCCTGGCACCGGCTCGCTCCCTCAGTGCGCCGGCTCACTCACCTTTGAATCGCGCTCTTGTTTCACCTTTTGCCAGCTGGCCGGCTGGCCCCAGCCCATATGGGGAGGGGGCGCTTGGAGGAGAGAGCCCACCCCCGCCCCGACACCTCCCGCTCCCCCCTCCATGCCGAGAAACGCCACCGTCGCCTCCTGAACTCGGCCGGCAGCCTCCCGCACTCCCGCTCCGCAGCAGCCCTTTTAAGGTGGGAAAAGGCAGGTTCAAGGGACGCCGAACCTGCCGAATTTTTTCCATGGTCCTCCCGAACTTGCGGAGTTCAGGATTGCGTTTTCCCACCTTTTTTTTGTTCGGCTCCATCTGAACCGGAAACTGCCGAACCAGGGGAAATTTGGCGGTTTTCTACTTCGGATGGAACTGAATCGACAGTCCTACATTCAGGGTTTCTAATCTTCATTCTACCCTCAAAACAAGTTCCTTTTATATTTTGTCTGCGCCAGATACTTTGCACAGCTGTAGAAATGCAAGGAGGTAGGTGGCCAGGAGACAGAAGAAGTAGGGAAGGAACATCCTTTAATACAAAGACAAAGGGGTTAAAATGGGTAAAGGAGAGAATTCATTTTAAATTTCTTATGTAAGGAAATTTTGCAGAAAAAAGATATGCTTTCAAATGTAACTATGGTCATTTGGTTGAGTTTTACTTCACAAAACAAAAACCCAAATAAGCAAGTTTGCCATCTCTTGCCAGTGTAATGGATATTTCAACCCTGTTGCACTAAATGATGCTATTCAAGCATGCAGAGTATTATTAGCCTTACAGATTGATATCCTTGCTTATTATCCACTCAACTGCACACAAACTACAGTAATTCAAATCTAATAATGCCTGTAAAAATTTCCATTAATAATATAGCCAGCTATTAAGGTGCTAGAATGTGGTCATGGACATCTGTAATTGATTTTTTTAAAGTTGGTATAAAGTTATTGTGCTTGGTTAACCCAGCACCAGCAACTTTGAAAAAATAGTAGACAATTAACACAACTTTGCCAATGTGTGTTCAAAGCAGTCACTGTGTGGCAAGAATTTATGTATGCTTTAAGCACTCAAAAGAGAGGAAAGCTCTTCTCTTCCACAAGAGGAGTGACAGTGAATTATTTTTTTAAAAAAACTATTTTCAGATTCCTCAGCATATACATGCAACACAATACAAAAACATACACCAAACAGAAAATCCTGTCTACAACACATCCTATCAAGTAGCTATTGATCCGAACATATGACTATCTATTTAAATTACATGCCTCATCCAGAACGTATAAATTAGACAGTCTGCACTGTTTTTTAGCTGCTCAAGTAAAAGTGGTAATGGCACTTATTCTAGGAATGGATTAAAATAACAGCTTTTCCTATTATATGATGTTTGCATTCAGGATCATCATGGAAATGAAACAAAAAAAAAAATCCAAAGCACAGTGGGTTCTTTCACCATCACATTGTAACTAAGCCAGATTTCTGGGTCTTGACAAAAAGCATTTTTGGCTGTGCTAGACTGGGCCCTGCCACAGGAACTGAGATTGCAGTGACAGCAAAAGTCATTGTGCAGTGGGAAAAAAGTAGTTTTCTCAGTCCCTCTATAGAATGAATGGTCGGTTTTATTTGCCACATAGCTGAATAAAAATGTTGCAGCCTTTTGAACCTATAGTTTATTCCTAAAAATATTTAATGTAATAATGTCAGAAAAACAATCACTAAAATGATAGACAGGCATCCTATGCAGAAAAGCCTTTCAAAGAAAGAAATGCACATAGCAAATCAAAACATACAAGGGTCCCAATTTGACACAGAGTTAGGGATACCCAATCCCACTGAAACTGGCAAGAGCATCTAACTCTCTTGAATTGTGATCACCTACCTGGAATATTCACCACATTTGTAATCACACAGACTTTCACACAGCAAACCAGCAGCAAGCTTCATTGCGCTGGACTGAATGGGGTTTACTTACGATTAAGTATGGGCAGGTTTGGAACATAGTGTAACAATTAGCAATTACTGGAGTGTGCCTTTTATGTATTAAGTACATAATCTTTTTCATGCGCCACAGCTGTCAAAGCAACTACTACAGGAATATAGACTAGTTCCTTATCAGGTGTCATTAATCACATATTTTTCTGGAAGAATTCTTTATGTGACCTTCAAGAATCCAAGCATTCTCTATGGGTTCCACTACTCAGCATGGATACGCGAATTCAACTGAAATTACCTTAACAACCAAATCGAATTTCTGGTGAAAATCCCTGTTTATTGGCTTGAGGAGGCTGAGCTCAGCTGTCGTTGCATTCATAAAGAAATACTGTGCATAATCCTCAGGAGTCCCTTAAAAAAGACAATGAACAGGATAATTGATAATTGAGACAAAGGATCAGTAGGGAAAAAAATCACAACTTTATTTAAAACGTTGCATCTATTTCACTCATAAATAAAGGAACAAAATGGATTCCCCAGGCTCAAAAATTGAAATGCCTACTTGGACATGCCCACAAGCAATCCATCTATCTATCATCTAGATGGCTTCCCTTCCTTTCTTCCTTTGTCATCACTTTTAATTAATTTGGGAGGCTCTGGGAGGCTTTCCCCCCCATAATAGAGAGATGAGTGGAAATGTCAGGGTGCTAATATGTTTAGTGTTTAAAACCAGCTTCTATTCTGCCACAATATTCTTACCCCCTTGGTTATATATTAAAGGTTTGTCCCACACAACAAAAACTATGCATGGTGACTCCAGTAGAATCTGGAAGACAGCACGTAAGAAAAGTGTGGAAAAAACCTTATTGAGTTGTGCATACACATTTCAACTGATATAAAATAAAGGATAACTACTCTGAATGGGAAATAAAAATAAAGATGACACCTATCTGTATTGTGACAGGGAAAAAATCTTACTAGGTTCTGCAGGAAACAAGTTTCTAGAACTATTTTTGTACAAGCATTACTTTTTCCACTGTATACACCATCTCTTCTGAGCGTTAACAATTATACCGCATACTGTGCCTGTGTATAGCGAGCACCCATGCACAGAGGAGATGAATCCCTCCTCCTACTGCAGGCAAGAAAAGTGCTAGTTATCTTCATGGCTATATTTTGAAACTAGGATCCCTCCACACAAAGTGGTACCATTACAAAAAAAAATATTCTTTGCAGGTTGCAAAATGATACATCAGATTGGTGAGATTTGATAGGTGATGGAACAAACTCTGAGCTGCATCACACATTTGCTGTAGCAGAATCATACCTAGGGGAGGCATCATTCCTGTAAGTACTTTTGTGCATGCCAAAAATTCAACCGGATTTAGTTAAATGTGCATTTCTTATTCCTTCACGACAAATATAATGGAAATACACCCATCAGATTTCCCAGTCAGAAAGATGCATGGCCTCTTGACACAAACACAGCTCTTAGAAGGCAGAATGCTAAGCATATACTTCTAAGCTGTTGCTGCAGCAGTGCCAGACTCTGGTCTTGCAAAAGCAAAGAAGAGCAGGTCTCTTAGTTGCTCGGGCCAGCAATCCTGATGTACAAACGGTTATATGGGTTGGGGAATATCATCTGGCCTATTGCTGCTGCCATAAGTTGGCTGCGACTTGACGGCACTTTACCCACACACCCTTCCTTGGCTGGTGTGGCTGATTTCTCTTCAGTTCCTTCCTCTGTCTACAGAGCTGGGTAGTAGTCACAGGTGAAATCTCTCACTGAGATCTCTCAGTTAACCTATTCAAGTCCCTTTGTGGACCCGAGTCTAGACATGCAAGGACTTGCGGAGAAACCAGGCAAGGAAGTTTCCTTACAGCCTTAGCTCAAGAAGCATGCGAAGTTCATGCTTATGTGCAACAACATTTGCAAAGTCTAGAATTTTGCTTCTGATGAGACACATAAAATAGAAAAACAAAACGAGGCCACTGAAAGCCAAGGCTTTTCAGCATTAGCTGGTCACAAAGCCAGCAGATTAGAATGATATTTAAAAGGAGATGGTATAGACGTGCTACCTCTGTAACATATACTACATGATATCATATATGTAATATTCATGAGTGCACCCTATTCTGTGAAAAAGAGGGGGGAGGGCTATTTTATAATTTTCCAAGTTAAATAACATACAAAAAGTTTAAAATCTAGAGAGCTCAGAAGACTAAATCGCGAGATCTTTGACACCAGTCTAAGTTGCCTAGACCAGTGGTCGGCAAACCGCGGCTCGTGAGCCGCATGAGGCTCTTTGGGCCGAGGTAGGTGTGGGGCAGGGTGGGGACGCGGGGAAGAGCGGGCCGGGGGCGCTGCCTTCTGCCCCGCCCTCGGCTTCGGAATCTCCCTCACCGCGGCCTGGCTGGCTTCGTGGAGTCCGAGAAAGTTTGGCCGGGTGTGGCTGCGGGGCACCGGGGGTTGTGTGTGTGGGGGTGTGTGCGAGTACAGGTGATGATAGCTTTTCTCCTTCTCGTTTGTGCATGGCCATTTATGAATGGGAGGTTTTGCCTTGGGTTTGCTGCTCTGTAGATGCACATTACGGATACCGTCGTTCCTTTGCTCTGGTCTCCCTCTCCTTTTTCTGCAAACTCCATCTGATTAGAGGGCAGACTTTAGAAACTGGGTGAGTTTGCTCTGAGGGATATCTCCCTTCAAACTGGCCTTTGCAAAGGAGTTTGAGAACACTAGAGAGGCTGCCTGTCCGGCATGCCCCTGTTAGCTTCACCCACCTCGTTTCTGCAGTTCAGGGCGCAGAAGCTGGACCAGGACAGCAGAAAACCTGGGGGCCGGGGGGGGAGGTGGGGGCAGTAGCAGCAGCAGCAGAGAGTTTGTCTCTGCTTGCAGGATGGGTTTTTGCCGGAAGACCAGGGCAGTAGCCAGCCGTGTTCCACGGCTGGCTGGAGTATGCCCCCTGGAGCCGGAGGGCGAGGAGCCGCGGGGAGTTGGCTGCGGCCGAGGTAGGTGCAGGGCAGGGCGGGGACGCGGGGAAGAGTGGGCCGGGGGCGGTGCCTTCTGCCCTGACCTCCGCTTTGGAGTCTCCCTCGCCGCGGCCGGGCTGGCTTCGTGGAGTCCGAGAACTTTTGGCCGGGCGTGGCTTCGGGGCACCGGGTGTGTGTGTGTGTGTGTGGGGGGGTGCGTGTGCAGGTGACGATAGCTTTTCTCCTTCTCGTTTGTGCATGGCCATTTATGAATGGGAGGTTTTGCCTTGGGTTTGCCACTCAGATGCACATTTTCCCCATCCAGATTCTCAAAACTCTGTGTGGGGGGTTATTGGCCATTTATGAATGGGAGGTTTTGCCTTGGATTTGCCACTCAAATGCACATTTTCCCCATCCAGATTCTGAAAACTCAACAATAAGCTCCCCTGCAGAGTTTTGAGAATGCAGATGGGGAAAATGTGCATCTAGAGAGCGGCAAATCCAAGGCAAAACCTCCCGTGCATGAATGGTTGTTAAAAGGCGTTTTGGCTCTCAAAAGAAATCTCAATCGTTGTACTGTTGATATTTGGCTCTGTTGACTAATGAGTTTGCCGACCACTGGCCTAGACAATTGAAAACAATATTGCCAAGGCCCCCTGTAAGAAGACAAGAGAGAAAGTAGGGAAAGAACCAGCAATGATGATGAGAGGAAAAGCAGAGAAGCTGGTAGGAGGGAGGAGGAAAAGAAAGAAAGGGTGACAAGGGTAGGATAAAATGAGAGCCACAAGGGGGGAGGGTTGGACCCAGCAAAGAAAGGGGCAATAAGGAGGGAGAAGGAAGAACCAGGTGAGAAAGGGGGTAGCTAGAAAGAAAGTCTGGGTAGAGGAGCAAACAAAGGGGAGAAAGCAAAAGGAACCAAAGCAAGGCTCAGACTTACCTACAAGCCCAGTTTTCTGGCATGCGCTGAGGAAGGTTGGGAGCTGGCACAAGGTTGAGGGGCTTGTCAGCTGGGCAGCCAACTTGCTGCAACAAAATGGCTGCTGGGAGGAAGCTGGAGAAGGAGCCATAGCACTTCTAACTCCAGCTGGAACTTTTCCTGCCCTGCTGCATACCTCCCTGGCCCACCCTATATTTCAAATGGACCAATCAGGCCCTGGCTCAATAGGGGCGGGGCTGGCAGGCAGACTCAGACCTGAGCTTTTGCACTCGGCTCCTCCAGCTAGGTATTTAAGAAGCCGTCCCCCTCGCCCAGCTGAGTCTGCTTCCTAATTTGTCCCACCGTCCCTCCCTAAACTTGGGCTGTTTGGTTGAGCTTCCATGGCAAACTGGAGGCTCAAACCTGGGCCTCCCAGATCCTAGTCTGACTCTCTAAACACTGTACAACCCACTCCATCTCTCTCTCTGCAAAGGCTTTTGTTACTTTGCATCCTAGTTTTTATTTCCTTGATCTTTTTAACAAATACTGAGGGGACCTGCCCTCAAATGCCTCAGTGTGTAATGAATTTGCATCAAGCAAATAATGTACACTGGAAAACTCAAAACATTTATAACTTGAAGAAGGTAATTGATGGGACTGCCAAAGGGGTACCAACAAAAGCATAACATATCATTTCTAGTGATGTTGTAAAAGGGGATTTAAACGTTTGCATAATGGTGATATTTGTTCTTTGCCTAATGGGGATATTTATTCTTATAGCTGAGCCTCCCCCCATTGACACTAAAGCTCATAAATTAATTACTATTTGAATGGTGGGGTAAGTTTTGTCCTTAGATTGGCTTGTCATCTTGCTTAATTTAAGCAAAGGCAAATACAAGGGTTTGATTACAGGAAGAATTGGTTGTAAATTATAACATTCTATTTGATTACCTAAAACTGGAATAGAAAGAGAAAAATAGAAACATTTTCAGGATTTACAGCACAGGAGAGGGGAATTTTTGGTACTGTCAAGTACCTAAAGGTAATTTTGTAGCAGGACTATAAAATGACAGCTAGTTTGGGGAAATGGTGACAAATATTCTTAACAAGATGAACTGAAAACTGCAATGTATATCTTTTGATTATGGTAAAAGCACATAGAGGGGGATTAGTACAAAGAGGGGGATGATCCTTTTTTTCAGGCCCTCCCTGTGCCACATGATATTGTGTTCAGGAGGATCCACAACTCTCAGAGAAGAATTTTTGGGGCATACAGGGGGCTGCTGGGGGATGGTGATGCTTGCAAAAGTCTATTTGCCCAAACTCCCCCCCCCCATGCACTATTAAACTCAGTATGTTTTACTTTTAATTGCTTTTATTTTCAGGAATGTTCTGTGGTGTTCATATTATATAGTGATTCCCATGTACCAAATACATTCTAAAACTGAACACAGCAAAAAAAGAATGTGTTAGTCCACCAGAAGAAATCAAGCAATTCTAGAAATATATATTGCTTCTTCTGGTGAAATGAAACTTCATCTAACAGTTGTCTTATGTAAAACTTACAACGTATGAAGACAAATGTTTAATTTGGAATCTGCTATCACTCAGAGGTTAGTTAGCCTACAATACTCTTCCAACGTAGGCCAAAAAGCTGTAGAGGTCAAGATTTTCTAGCTAGCTTTCAGTATATCTGAAGGGTAGGATGCTTCCTTTTATTAATCTGGTATTATTGTGATATTTCTGAACCCATATATAAGCCTACATTGCACCACATATAGCAAAGTACAAAAAGGTGAGGAGACTTCAGCTTGGGCAAGAATTAATACATCATGAGAGATTTCCAAGGCTTTCCCTGTAGCCAGCATAATTGTGAACAGGAGTACAGGAAAAATCTGGGATTGTTGATTTGAAGAAGAATCTTCAAAGAGTCCCCTGGAATCTCTAAAAGCCTCTGGTGACGACAAGCAATAAAAGTTTATTACTTCTATTTAGCACCTGTGGTGGTCATTGAAGTCTAGTGACTTTGGATCTCAACCAGCTGGATACGTTACACATCTTCTGTGATAGATCACAAGCGCCTGTGGGGGCCATTTTGCCATACCCCTGAACAGCGGCATTTGTTGCAACAGACCCGGCTGGACAGATTTTGTTTCCTCCACAAGACTGCTCTGTGTGGAAGATTCTTCCAGTGTCTGAACTAACCACAGATAAAAAAGGTAAAGGTCCCCTGTGCAAGCACTGGGTCATTCCTGACCCATGGGGTGACATCACATCCCAAAGTTTTCTAGGCAGACTTTGTTTACGGGGTGGTTTGCCAGTGCCTTCCCCTAGCCATCTCCCCTTTACCCCCAGAAAGCTGGGTACTCATTTTACCAACCTCAGAAGGATGGAAGGCTGAGTGAACCTTGAGCCGGCTACCTGAAACCAACTTCCGTTGGGATCGAACTCAGGTCGTGAGCAAAGCTTGGACTGCAGTACTGCAGCTTACCATTCTGCACCACAAGGCTCTTGAACTAACCGTACATTACATGAAATGTGAATGCCAACCCAAACCAAACATAATTAGTACATCAAATGGTCTGACAAGTCAAAAATGTTGCAGTTCTATAAATGCTGCTATAATATAATCAATTATTTATTTAACCTCTGTTTCCCTATCAGTTATTCTTAGTACAGATATGACAGACAAGGAGATTACAGCAATCAGAAATGAAGACGACTGGAATAGCAACAGAGGTTTAACTAATAAATAGAAATAAAGAATAAGCAGAGAGAAGCAGTAGGATTTTTACAGGACAAAAGGGTTGAAATAGGTCACAAAATAATGCTAGAATTGCTTTGGTGGCTAATTATGTTAAATGCTCATTAAGGATAAGAGGAGTTGAATCTTCTTCCCACAGTGATCATCTCCTATCACAGAAAAAGCTATTGGAATTCTCTGGTAGAAAGAAGTGCTGCTAAACTTTACCTGAGCTGATAAAACCAGAACTCTCTCTAACCAGTTGTTTGGATGGAGCTAGCACCTAGTACTGTTGAAACAATGAAGGACGAGGGATACACCAGAACAATTTAAAACTCTGTGGTTGATTTTGGGCCCTGGGCTAGAACATATCATTTGGTTGCTAACACTTCGCTAGATCAGAGATTTATCTGGGGTGTATTGGGAGTACATTTGGGGCACAGAGTCAGTGCAATTCAGGGTAGCAATGCATCCTAAACTGCCTCCATTTATGAGCTTCTCACAAACATTCAGCAGACTGAGGTTACTGGCTTCTCTTCATCTTGGATTAGTCCTTTTTATTCATGTTGGGGATTATATTACATATTATGTAATGGTTCTATGTGTTACCCCTTAATATTCATGCTGGGGATCATCAGGAAAGGAATACGGTGATGCCCATGTATAGATTTATGGTGAAGCCTCATTTGGAGAACTGTGTACAGTTCTGGTTGTCACATCTCAAAAAGATATTGCAGAGTTGCAGTGCATTCCTGAGAAGTGCTGGCATCCAGGGCAGGGCCCGTGCTGGCGTATGAGCCCCCCGTGCCATCATTTGGGCAAGTTACACTGGTGTTAGTGACCCCAATGCCAGCGGGAAGGCCTGGATGCCGGTTGCTGCCCGCTGCCGTGGCAGCACTGGGCCGGGATGCCGACGGAGCCTTCCGCCGGCATCCGAATGCCGGCAAAGGTTGCGTTGTCATCATGGAAACAGTTCCTGGGGCGTAACGGCATCACAAGAGGCATTCCCAGGGCGTTACAGCACTGGGCTGGGGGCAGGGCTGCCGTTAGGTGGCCTCCTAAGGCGTTTTGGCCCGGGAACGCCCCACTTTTTTTGCCAAGATACGCCACCTTTTAGGGTTGCATGGATTTTTTGCACCAGGAGGAGGTTTCGGTAGGGCCGAAACCTCCTTTGGAGGCAGCGCAGCCGAGTTGCCTCCTAAGCCTGGCACAGGCATTCCGCTCAGGAATGCACTGTTGGAAAGTGCAGAAGAGGGCAACCAGGATGATTAAGGAGTTACAGCAGCACCTTTCCTACATGCAAAGACTAAACAGTCTGGGGCTTTTCAGCTTAGAAAAAGACTAATGAGGAGAGACATGATAGAGTTTATAAAATTATCCATGGGGTACAGAAAGTGGATAGAAAGAACTTCTTCCCTATAATACTAGAACCCAGGGGCAATGACATTGATGGACAATAGGTTCAGGACAGACAAAATGAAATATTTCTTTACTCATTGAGTAATTAAATTGTGGAATCCCCTGCCACTGGAGACAGCAATAGCCATAAGCATGGATGGCTTTGAGGTGGGGTTAGACAGATTGATAGGGGGTAAGCACAACAATGGCTACTAGCCTTGGTGACTAAAGGGGACCTCCACAGTCAAAGACAGCAAACTTCACAATACCAGTACTTCATGACAACATCAGGGGAAGGCCTTGGCTTCTGTGTCCTGTTCGTTAGCCCTCCAGAGGAACTGGTTGGACACAGTGTAAAACAGGTTACCACTGGTCTGATCCAGCAGGGAACCTCTATATATGATATATGTACTTGAAGATCACTAGTGAAGCATTTGGGTAGGTTAACATTGTTACTGGGAGTATTCATTCCTCCAAATAACAGTGATAAAAAATTAAGCAGGCTATGCATTAAATGAAACAGTGCCCATGGTACAGTCTTATAAAAAAGAGACCATCTTAGTGCTCCTTATCTGGCTGATATAACAGCTTAAAATCTTAGGGCAGCATTTATCTCACTGTGATTTCAAACCATGCCCACAGAGCTTCTTGCTGGTTGCTTCTCAAAAAAACCACTAATTCAACGTATTTGGATATGTGGCAGCTCAGTGGAAGATCTACCCCATTACATCCTGGCTTGTCCTCTATATATTGAGCCTAGGAACAAGTTTCTGGCCAATATATTAACTAATTTACACTCTGATCAATTAATTTTTTTGATGTCAGATGTGGATTCTTTTGTCTCCCGAAAAACGGAACTTTACGCTTTAGCAATCAGGACAATTAGGGCAAAGAAAGCAATTAAATGAATAGAACCTTTTTTTTTTTAAAGGAAAAGACATAGCCAAACTTTATCTTTTTTGTTTTATATAAACTGTTTTAATGAGAAATAGAATGTTGGGTGTAATTTGAGAATTTGATCATTTTCTGGATTTTATTAGTTTTATACTTTTTAACCGTTGTAATGTTTTAGATTGTAAATGCCTATGTCCGTGTACAATAAACCTATATACTGGAATTGAAACAATGCTCAGTGCACAAAACAACACCCTGCTTCAGCTATGTGTACATTCTGTCTAAGGGCCTAAGACATGACACTTTCCACATGGATACATACAGAAAACTCAGCAGTGCCTTGTCTATCTGTTGATGACTACTAGAAGAAGAAGAGTTGGTTTTTATATGTTGACTTTCTCTACCACTTAAGGAAGAATCAAAGTGACTTACAATTACCTTCCTTTCCCTTCCCCACAACAGACACCCTGTGAGGTAGGTGGGGCTGAGAGAGCTCTAAGAGAGCTGTGACTAGCCCATGGTCACCCAGCTGGCTTCATCTGGAGGAGTAAGGAAACCAACCTGGTTCACCAGATTAGAGTCCGCCGCTCATGTGGAAGAGTGGGGTATCAAACCCGGTTCTCCAGATTATAGTCCACCACTCCAAACCACCGCTCTTAACCACTATACCATGCTGGCTCTCCTAGTGTGGAGGTAGCATGGAAGTACTGTTACCCCCTGCTCCCCAAATTCCAGCACAGCCATACTCTGGAGAATGCAAGGACAATAAGAAGAGGGAAACAATGGTGAAGCTTTGCCCTCATGACGGGCATGTCATCCTCCTCTGCCAGGGCCCTCCTCTACCACTTCTCACCTCTCACCTTGCCGTGTGAATATCTGAATTTATCAGTTTCTTATTTCTAGGTGGCACAATCAAGCCACCTTTTTTGCCCTGCCAAAATAAAAAGTCCCCCCCACCCTTGTACATTCCCTCCACACTAGTGGCCATAATCAGATGGACCATTACTTCAGAGTTACCTGTAACAAGCTACAGTTGGTACAGAAAGCTGTGATCAGAATGTTGACTGGAGCAGGTTGTAGGGACCATATCACTCCACTCTTATTCCATCGACACTGGTTCCCAATTTGATTCTGAATCAATTCAAGGTGTTGAATTAAGCATATCTTAAGGATTGCCTACTCCCATATGAATGCATTCCAGGAAGGTCCTGCTTTGGGTACCCCTGCCATCTGAGGGTAGATAGATGGCAACCCCAGAAATGGCCTTCTCAGTCATGGCACTGAAACTTTGGAACTTTGAAAACTTTGGAAGATTCACCTACCTCTCTTTGTTGTTGTGTTTCGCCAATCAGTAGAGACTTTTTTTTTTGTTTGGTTTGGCATTCCCCCACTAACTGTTATTGCCCCTCCTCCATGGTTGTTGTTACGTGTGTTTCTTTGTTTATATGTTTTATTGAATTGTTTTATATTACACTTGTATTTTAAAAGATGTTTTAATGTCTTGATATTTTAATGTCTTGATATTTTAATGCTGAAATGTTTTGATGTTCACAGCCTTGGGGACTCTATCTGGGTGGAACGGAAGCATAAAATGTTTTAAACAAACAAGCAAATGAGAGCACAATTAGTCCCTGATTAACCTGATATACAACCTACAGTGCCATCCTAAGCAGTTATGTTCAAAAGAAATAATAATGGGAAAGCGTAGGTAAAGGCTGATTCATATCACAGACAAGGGCAGTAATAGATCCTTCACAGGATAGTAACTGTGTTTTTGTGTATGCTATCAATTGTTCAAAAGTATGTTGTATAGAAACAAAAACTCACATCCAAACATACCCCTCAGCATTCAATACAAAAGCATTTACTTTTTAAGACAAACTTTTTTTTGCATTAGTTTAACACAGAACACCAAGAAAATCTATGTATGTGGATAAGGGTTTCTGTAAATTCATCTCATGTTCCAGCTCAATTATCTCAGGCGAACACTCCAAAAAGAAAGCTAAATCTTCAAAACAAGAGCAATCCAATTTGGAATAAACAGCCCCAATAAGCAATCACACAATAAAATACTTGATTGGAACAATACCAGCTATCACACTAGATTCAGCATGAATTGGTTATTAGGCTCCTACTTTCCCACTTAATCTTTGACTGCCTGCTGCGCATACAGTGTGAATGTGAAAGATAGTGTGATTATCAAATACCAACCGACTAAGATGAAATAGAGAATCCCTGGCTGATCAGACGGAGGCTGGATGTTTCGGTCCTGATCTATAGCTTGTATGGGTGGCATGACATTGATCGGGTTCACACGAGCCTGGAATGAAAATTAGCCATGTTATGATGAAAATCTTACAACTTGGATTCAATTTAATATTAAATCACAATGTGCGTATTGAATGCCTAAGAAATTAATGCCCTGTGTGTAGGCAGAAGGAATACCATTTCCCAACATAGATCACCTTGCAATACACAGTATTTGAACCTAAATATTAAAAACACAGACATGCCACAGTACAAGCATATTCCAGCTTCCTAACTCCTTTGCCTCAGGAATGCCACTCCATGTTGCAGCAGAGCTACCACCAGCAAAATAGCCTTGTTTATTTTCAGGGTGTTTATTTTCCCTTTTTCTGGCTGGGAAGCCTCTGTGGATGCTGCATGACCACCATTCCCGGCCACTGCCCCCTTTCAGGAATGGGCTGCTTTTCTTCCATTGAAATTAATGACATTTAAAGGAGCTTGCTTTTAACTGGATTGTATCCAAAAACGTTCAGTGGATTAAAAAAAAAACACCTTTTGAATGTATGAGTATCTCTTAATTAACACCAAAGGATTCTGTAACAGTAAACAACCACCTGTGGCTCAGCTTCAAAGGCAATAATGATACTGCTGTAACACAATACTTACTGCTCAGAAAGATGCATTCTTCTTGACCTGGGTTCTCAACATCCATCATTACAGTTCAGGCAAGAAAAAAAATTATCTGAGAAATTTGCAGAGATCTAGCTGCCAAGATCCCCGTGGCCCAGAGTGGTAAGCTGCAGTACTGCAGTCCAAGCTCTGCTCACGACTTGAGTTCGATCCCGATGAGACTCAGTTTTAGGTAGCTGGCTCAAGGTTGACTCAGCCTTCAATCCTTCCAAGGTTGGTAAAATGAGTACCCAGCTTGCTAGGTGTAAAGTGGAGATGACTGGGGAAGGCAATAGCAAACCACCCTGTGAATATAGTCTGCCTAGTAAACGTTGGGAGGAGGGAAGGCAGCATGGTACAGCCAGATCTTGTCAGATCTCGGAAGCTAAGCAGGGTCAGCCCTGGTTAGTATTTGGATGGGAGACCACCAAGGAATACCAGGGTTGCTATGCAGAGGAAGGTACTGGCAAACCACCTCTGTTAGTCTCTTGCCATGAAAACCCCATAAGGGGTCGCCATAAGTCAGCTGCGACTTGACGGCACTTTACACACACACACAGTAAACACTGGGATGTGACATCACCCCATGGGTCAGGAATGACCCGGTGCTTGCACAGGGGGACTGCTTTTACCTTTTAGCTGCCAAGAAGTAATACAATCTCTTTGGTAGTGCAAAGAACTCCCCCCATGCTCTTTGCATGCTCATTACCGAAGACAAAACATGTCTGCATGCAGAGCAATTGCGAATTCAAAAGGAATTTCAGTACCTAGTGTTGCCCTTGTCACTTTTACTGACAGAATTCTAATTCCTCAGCTAACAATAAATAATGCAGACTTGCGGTCACAATGTACCTTCAGCATTCCTCTCATGAAGTACCACTGACATTATAAAGTAGGTTATAAGAAACTGATTTACTTTCATTATTTATGCAAATGATTTGAAGTTCAAATGCTCACACACAAGCCTATAAATAGATGAGGAAATTGAACTTTTCAATCATTCCCCACCCCGTCATTTTTAACAGCTAAAGGCATTGAAAGCCTAAAGAAGACAAGAAAGTACTGCCAGGCAGCCCTTTCAACAACTTAACATTGTGACACCTCTTATAATGTTTTGCTGGTGTGACATGGTACAGGGGCTAGGTGGACACCCCTGCTGTCCACCCCTGTGGCCTTGAGGCCCAGCGGGACAATATTCTTCCACAATTCTTCCTGCCCTCGGCAAGGACTTGGCATGGCAGTCGTAGGCTTTTCCTTAACATTAAATAAATGGGGGAGCTTGCTGGGTGACCTTGGGCCTTGCCTGCCTCACAGGATTGTGAGGATAAAATTGAGGAGGGGACAAAAACATTGTAAGCCACTTTGAAAAAGGTGGGGTCAAAGTATCTAAACAAGTAAATACAGAATTCATTTATTCAGCAGACTACCAATGTCTATATATTGAAAGATAATAATATCACGATGAAACAGAAACTGTATGACTCAGGGTTACTAGCTCTGGGTTGGAAAATACCTGGAGATTTTTGGGGTGGAGCCTGAGGAGGGTGGGATTTGGGGAGGGGAGGGACTTCAATGCCATAGAGTCCAATTGCCAAAGCGGCCATTTTCTCCCAGTCGACTGATCTCTATCGACTGGAGATCAGTTGTAATAGCAGGAGATCTCCAACTAGTACCTGGAGGTTGGCAACCCCACTATGACTTTTACTTCATATCTTCTTTCCCATCCCACTGCAAATTCTGAGACATGTGTTTCCTCCTAAGGACCATGACCCTATGGGTAATAAGTGTGTAACTGCTTTTAACTTAATACAGATTGTAGGGAAAGAAATGAACACTCAGGATCTAAAGATCTAGTGATCTATTGTAACCAACATGATAGATCCAATTATTTCTTTCCACATAAATGGATCCATTGAACTCTGTTCCAATTAGACTTCCGCCAATTGAGCAAAAAGAAAGCATTGGACACTGGTTCATTGGATCCAATCCAAAATGTGTTCAGCCAAAGTCATGTAAAGGATAATCATATGAAACATCAGCCTCTGAAACTGGAAGAGCTTCTTGATGTGCCTTGCCTGATATAAATGCAAGATGGTTGCCTCATTAACAGAATAGTTTGCTGTCCTATAACCTCTATCTTTTAACTCTCCCCTAAGCTATTTGCTTCAGGGAACACTCATGGAGGATATACCCTTACTGCTGATTTGAGAACAGTTGTCCACAATCACCCTGCCCAAGACATAAAGATCTAGAAGGTCAATAGGCTTCCCCATCAGATCGGTTTATGTTCATGGTAGCAAATATATGATAGAATGTACGTGATAAGAAATTGGAACAAATGTAGTATCAAATGGAAGGAAGGATATTATTAAATGTGCATGTCTCCATTTATCCACTCGCTGGTAATGGAATGGAACTCCACATTTATGTTTTCACTCTTTTCTCGGTTGAATGCTTTATATTCCCAAGCAAGCAATTTCCTTTGATGTTATCCATGTCCCACCCCCGGCACTTATTGGAAGACCAACTGTACTCCTAACATATTCCAAGTTCAAAAACACTGTGACAGAAATATGGGAAGAAGGGTTCTTTTCACAACCTTTAATGAACGATTGGGTTGCAGTCTAACAGAAGAGCTTGGCAACTGTAATTATAATTATCTCAGTGAGAAGTGGCACTGCAACAAAGATGAGAACTCTTTTGGAAGTGAAATACACTGATAAGGCATCACTGTGAAACTATCTTATCTAAATGCCATCATTTCAAAACCTCTAAATGGTGGGGAATGACATTTAAGGATGAAAATATATGAATACACATCATGAGATCAAGCTAATCGAAAACATTAATTTCCTTTTCTCTTCCTCCCAATTTCTTATTTGTTTGATTTTTACGGTCAAAGATCAGAGATAATTTTGTCAAAAGCCTAATTTGTCATAGAAAATATGAATGAGAACAACTGTGTTATAGTAAACACTGAGTGTATCCACAGGGGATTAATCATCATTGGGAATACTGGACAATGAAAATACAATGATTTTAAATACTGGAACGACAAGTTTTCAGATCAGAAGTCAGTATAAGCACACACAGAGACACACACACACACTATTAGGAATTCGCCTTATTCCAAATCAGATCAATGAGCCACCTATCTTAAAAATGGTCCACTGTGTCTAGAAACAGCTGTGTCTCAAGCCTTTTTCAATAGCAGCTAGCCAAGACCTTTTAACTGGAGATGCTTACAGCTGTCTTCATGAGACACAATGGCTGCAAGGCAGGAAACCTATTCATATAAGCAGCTTTTTTATTTTAAAAAGTACCAGTATTTGGAAGGGTGCATTAACTCCCACTAATTCCCTCCCCCCCCCACCCCCGGTCTTGTGAGACTCTCCGTTCCCAGGTGCTGGAGCCCTATACTGGTGAGTACCACCACCAAACAAGTCCTGCATATAAGCATTTTCTTTACACGCTGAAGACCACAGATGCTGCCACTTTTGTCAATATCCAAACTGCAAGTTGTTTTACCTTAGTTCATTGCACTTCTTGAAGATGTATTAAGACATGACATGTTTCAGTTTGGACCTATGTGAAAGCATTCATAACACCAAAAACTAAAAACAAAACATGTTATTATTATTTATTCACTTCATTTAAACCCAACCTTTCTGCTCAATTGAAACTCAAAAAATGTTTTATTTCATTCTCCTTTCCTTCTTTTTTATCATCACAACAGCCTAGTGAGATAGGTTACACTGAAAGTATGTGACTGCTCAAAGTCACCCAGCATGCATTAAAATCATTGTGTATTTTGTCCTCTATATTTTGTTCATATAAGAAGGATGCATTCTACACAATACAAATCCCAGCTTTGATTATAAGAAAAGCAATTTGCAAATATTGGGTTGAAATTGAAGTTTTTTGCCTTGAAAACCCTCCTGGGTCAGCTGGGTCTTGACAGCCCTTTACACATACACCCTAACTTTGTATAGATTGCACTGCTATTGTCCTTAAAGGTTTAAGCTCATAAAGCTCTCTGTGAAGCCAGAACAGCTGAGCCAATGGTAATCAGACAGCCATGACATACATGGTATGTATCATATTACGCTGATGTCACAGATACCTTGCAAGCCTAAATAAAAGGGAGCTACCTCAGTAGTTTAGGCCATCTATGACACCAGTCCAAATCAGAAACAGATAGAGGAGAACCAGAGAATGCCAAATAATAAAGAAAATGAGGAGTGGAAGTGGTACTTTCAATTACATAACTGAATTAAAGTTAGATTCTGAAGTTGTGATGGGGCAATTCCAAGTCTCCACCCATTACCCTCTTGCCCCTACAACCACAACTCTATGGCCACCAAGAGGGAGAGGAGAACTCTTGCCCTCCTCCCCCCATTGATTCTTATCTTGCATTGCCTGGAGCTGGTGGCTGAAAACGTCTTCCCAGGACATTATGAACAAGCACAGCAAGCCTTATATGCTCCCTCAAGGCTCCCAGTCTCTCACAAGTGTCTTCTGTCTTGTGAAGCACCAGGAGTGGCTGCCAATGCTGATTCTCACTCCATTTTAAGCCGCATTCCCAGAAACCTAAGTAAACATTGCTATAAATTCTCACTATTCCAAATACAATTTTGTTGACTCTTCTCAATCAGAATGTCCTACAGTGGTGTCCTTCTGGTATTGCTCATAGCATAGATATATACGATGTTAACAAATTAGCCATTGTTCCTTCCCTTTCACTCTGTGTTGAGAAGGCTGCTTCATACATACTGAAGGACTCCATCCAGTATGATGCCTGGCTCTTAGTGAAAGTGACTTCTTATAAAGAAGCCCCAAGTTTCTTACAGTTCTTCTTTAGGCCAGTTGTCCTTTCATGTCTGAAATTGGGGTCAAGGACCTTGTTGCAAGCGAGGTCCTTATTTTCCACTTCACACAGCAAAAGAAAAGAGGAGAGAGAGAAGTAGCAGGAATCATTCACAATTGTTTTTCTTGCTCCTTTGTAACAGAAGTGGTAGAAAGTTCTAAGAACTGCAATTGCCTTGTGAAGAATGAGTATTGGAGGCCTGTATTTAGATACAGACAAAGAAAAACACTTTCCACTGATTTTAGTTGTGAACTTTAGCATGTTCTTAAATCTGTCTCAAATAAATCCATGACACTTAAAAGTGCTTCTCTTTGGCTGGATCATACCCTTTGTGTTATTGCGATATCTGTTTGTGTATACATAAATATATTAAAGAGGCAGAGAGTAACAAGGGCCCAGACAAATGCTTGTTGTTTTCACAGCTTTAGGCACATAGCTTTAAAAAAACAAAACATAACTATGATTTTGAAAGGGTAAGCGGATCTCAGGTTATTTAATCATCATATTTTAAATGTTAGAAGACACACTCAGTTAATGCTGTATTGTAAAATACAGCAATTGTAATGCAAATCCAAAATATGAGCCCAGTCCTAGAAAACAGAAAAGACCATCCCACACATAGTAAGTTTTTCAAGTAATGGAACCACTTGTCCATCTGGCAAGAGGAAAATGTTTTTAGAAATCACCCACCTTCTAGGCTTCATTGATTTCCATATTAAAATTAGTGCCAATTTCTTTTAATTAGCCTTGTCATTCTTTGTGCAGCCCTATGCATATAAAAATTAATTATCTGTAAATTCACATCTTCATAATTTTTAACCTTCGCTTCGCTTGTTTTCAGTGACATTTACTTTAAAACAAAACACTTATCAGGAGATTGCATACGGAGGACAGACAATTTATCAAAAGGTAAAAGAAAAAAAGAAAAAGAAAAGAAACAGATGAGGCAAAACAGATGCAGTGCATAAAACTTAATCCCAAACTACCACATAATCAAACCCTTATCAAAACATTCTGTTTGACACTGCTGAAAGAGGTGCCCCATTAAAATGCACTCAATGTGAAATGGCTGTTTTCTTTAAATTGTAATGTCTACTACCCGGCCAAGTCCTGCTGTAAATCGGTGGAAGGCTTAACACTCCCCCATGTTTTGTATTTATATAATGGTGATGACTCTCAGTGTTCCTGTAGTGAAGAACCAAAAACCTTGTTAATAATACTGGAAGGTAACAGTGAAATCCTAAGCAGAGTCAAACCCTTCGCAGTACAACAAAGTAAATTGCTTTAGAAGGGTATAATTTTGGTTTAGCGCTGCACTGTAAATCAACAAAAAAAAACATAATTCAATCTCCATTATAAGAAGCTGCTTTAATCCTCACTGAAATGTTTTCCTATAACTTTGGAACTAGTTTTCAGTTTCAGAGACCACCTACAAAATGAAGAATGCTTTATCATATGTCTGTGGGAATGGCAATCTGGGCCACCCACATTGCAAACCACTTAGCTATGGCAAATAAATTGCTGTTTGCAATTTTTAAAAAACATGTTTAGCAGTAAGTGCTTGAAACTGCAATCAGTCTTCATTTCTCTTTCTTTCAATCTAATGATCTCAGGTCTTGCCCAAAAATCCTGTAACATCGCAAACATTATAATGAAAAATTAATCCCTAAATAATGAGCCAAATTGTTCTTTTTCAAACCAATGACAACAGAATAGTTAGACTGATCTTTTCTAAATAGCTAAACATGGACAAATAGGAAGAGGGATATTAAGAATACAATTTCATTTTGAAATGTCTGCCTTCAGTTTAGATTAAGTGACTGGGGCAATTTGAAGTTGATATTTCACCACCTACAAAGTGTCAACCGTAAGCATACATGAATCAATTCCACGCACATTAAAATGTATTATCTGACAAGGAATTGTTTTGAATCAGAGATTGTAATCTAATTAATGCCATCAATTCAAGGACAATCCAAGTGTGAATGAGACCTAAGCTTACGGAGAAAAAAGACTGTTTTCCTTTTTAAAAATGAGATATATTAAGACAAACTCTCTCTCTCTTTCTCTCTGTATATGTAGACACACATACACACTATCAGCCCATTCCTGACCTTTTGGCAGCTGGGGATGGCATGGCCGAGGTGCCACCGTGGCACCTCCAAAGCATTTTGCTAGCTTTTTAAATTTTAAATGGGCCATTTTGTCCCAGTGAGAACAGCGAGGCTGTTCCTGAAAAAAAGCAGGCGCAACACCATTCTCCCTGCTGGTGTGCCAGGCCGAAAGGGGTCAGGAAGCTGCCTACTGGCAGCTCCACCCCCAGCATGCCCCTGGAACGCCCCCTGGGACATCAATGTGGGGCTTTGCGCTGGTGGGACACTGGTGGACGGCCAAGTTGTTTTCAGTAGGGTGAAAAGCCCCATTTTAAAAAACAAAAAGCCTCCAAAAGGCTTTTTTCAACCTTTGGCTGGCTGGGAAACAGCATTGGAGGTGCCATGGTGGTGCCTCAGCCGCCGAAAGCTCAGGAATGGGCTGTTAGTTAAAGAATTTTTATGCTCAGTCTTCAGTTAGAGATATTCAGTTTTTGTAAGCATTCATCAATTTTTTTTATCAGACGGATGATCTGAAAGTATAATTTTTCAAAATGTTTGGCAAAGTGTTCTATTTGTTATGTACTATGTATTTTTGTTACTGCATTCTATCATTGCTATTTTATTTCTGGTTTTATGTTTTCTTAAAGTACTTGCTAGTAGCTTTGAGCTCACGTTACCAAATTCATAATGATTCTGTTTCACATATAATAGTCTTTTAGTAATAAAATCTATTCCAATAATATCAAGTTCTTTCCTTTTATTTTCCAGTCTTGTTGATGCTTTTTTGTGTCTTACTTCAATCTTTCACAAGGGTTTTTGTTATTATTGTTTGTTTGAGTGGTGGTTTTCTGTCTGAAAAATTAATTTTAAAAAATTTAAAAAGAGAAAATGTTTCTGCACTACAAATAACGTAAAAAGGGACGCTTAATTAGGCCATAGATTTCTTCCCCCAGTAATTATAGTATTTGTAGAAACTGGAATATAAATTTACAGTTTCTATCCCGTGCACATTTTCTTGGGAATCCGTCCCGTAATGTTCAAATCAGACTGAGTTTAACAAGATTTGCTCAGATTTAATTGTGATACACACAGATTCATCATGCTGAGTAATGTGCCAGCTCTGCCGCAATCCAGGCACAGAACTCTTGCTATGTGGAACTTTCATTCTGAATGCAAGCCAGACTCCAGGCAGTCTGTTTGCATTCAGAGAGAAAGCTCCACATAGATAATTTCAACTGGGCCATTGAGCTCACACAAAGTGTTGTGGGTAGCCATGGCCCACAACACTGAAACTGTCTCTATGAAACAGCATCAGGCCACAAAGCTATGCAGTAAGTTTGGCAATTTACACTAGATGAGCTGGGGAGAAAGGTTGGAGGTGCATCACACTCAGGTGAAACTCCTGTAGAAATTTCAATAAGATGGGCAAATTATTTAGTGGGGGTGGTGCATCTGTAAATTGTGTTAGAGTAAATGTTGAAAGCCATGCTCAAATGGAAATATCTGATGAATTTCTGAAACAAGTTGAAAGAATATTGATAAGGTGAGTGAAAGTGTTCTTACATCTCGATACCAGAGTTCCCTTATGCTTTAGCAGCTGCCCGCCAAGAGACACATGTTATCTTGTGGGTTTAGTATGTATTTATTTAATTGCACCCATCAGATGATAATCTTCACAGGTGGCTTACAATCAAAACCCTTAAAAAATTAATTCAAACAAATTCCAGATTAGAAGCCTTGAAATAAACAATATGTTACAAGAAAAAACTATGAAATGTAAAAAATCAATAAGTGGGCAATGAGTTAAATAAAAAAGAGACTGTTAATAAAACTACAGCAACCTAGCAGATCAACACAATAACAACACCTGTCCTACCATATCAGGTTCATTCACTTGTTCATTTTCCAACGTTACATATGCCATCAAATGGCAGCAAAGCCCTTCCCCTCTCTATATCAGACAAACAGGTCAGACCCTACACAAAAGAATAAATGGAAAGAAATCTGACATTAAAAAATCAGTGAGATAACATTTTAATCTCCCAGGTCATGCCACTGGTGACCTAAGAGTGGCAATCTTCAAACAAAGAAACTTCAAAAGGAAATTACAATGTTGAGCTCCAGTTATTTCACAAGGGTTGAATAGGGACATAGGATTTTTTATCTCACTACAGATGCTGATGTTCTGCCCCCAAGCATTTCCCCTCTGCTCTAATCAAGCTGATTACAATACACATTGAACTTTTGCATCCTTTACAAACATTCTTTACAATACCCTTTTCACCTTCTGACTAGGATAAAAGGACTCAGATATTTACTTCTGCTCTACTGCGTCTGACGAAGGGAGCTTTGACTCTTGAAAACATATACTCTGAAATTCTTGTTGGTCTTTAAGGTGATACTGGATTCAAATCTAACTGTTCTACTGCAGACCAACACTGCTACCCTCTGAAACATTCCTAAGGTATTATGGGTTAGCAAGATGCTAACAAAAGATAAAATTCTAAGGTGCCCACAGGATCACCAAACTTGAAGACCCAATTTTATCTTTTTTACCACATTTTACCACAAAATAGTCACTATGGGAAGCACGATCAATCACAAATTGGCTGCCCTGGGGGGTGCAGTCACAACATGTTAGGAAGTTACAAGGCACCATCCTCCTATGAGGACTCCCTGAAGGTACAAAAAGAAATATTGTCTTTGGAGATCTTCTGAAGCACCTCTGGCTCCAAGGAGGGAAAAGATATTGTCGAAGGCTTTCACAGTCAGAGTTCATTGGAGAGACACTGTCCTTCAGTGTCTCTCCTCTGAAGATGCCTGCCACAGCTGCTGGCGAAACGTCAGGAAAGAAAATACCAAGACCACGGTTACACAGCCCGGATAACCCACAAGAACCAGGGAAAAGATACTTTGGGGGGGAAGTGGGTATCAGAAAGCATATTGATGGACACTACAGAGCCCATGGGTATCATGTTGTGGATCACTGGGGGGAGGGTGTTTCCTGGACAGAATACAGGAACAACCCAAGCACATATAAGGTTTGTGTGTGATCACAAAGCCTATGCTTATCCACTGCTAAACTCTCTGGAGAACAGGGAGCTTTTACCCGTCTACATCACTACCATTTCCTCTTTCAAGAAAGGAACTCTTTTCTGCCAATGAGAAATTCATGGGTACTAAAGAATGGGTTGGCTACACTCCAAGGAAAGCAAGTTTTAAAGTTAATGAACTAGACAGTGAATAAAAGGAATGCCTACATATCCGATAGAAGAGAAGGAAAAGTATTCGGGTTGACAGCTCTGGGTTGAGCAATACCTAGGGATTTTGGGGATGGAGTGTGGGGAGGATGGGGTTTGGGGAGGACCTCAGCAGGGTATAATGCCATACAGTCTAACCTCCAAAGCAGCCATTTTCTTCAGGGGTTACTGATCTTGGTCATCTAGAGATTAATTGTAATAGTGGGAGATCTCCAGGTATCACTTGGAGGTTGGCAATCCTAAAAAGGATCCACCTGAAAGAATTTCCCTTAAGAAAGTTGTGTGTGTGTAAAGTGCCGTCAAGTCGCAGCTGACTTATGGTGACCCCTTTAGGACTGGTCTTATTACTACAATCTTACACAAAAGACAGCAGACTTGGGTATACGCCTACACACTAGACTGAAAACTATAGAGACTAGAAATGACTTTGAAGCTTTCTTTAAAGTTTCTTGGTCAGTTTTGGGTTTCTTTTCCATTCTATATTTCTCAAGACACAGGGGATTTTCTATAAAGTTAAGGGAAGACTTTTAACCACAGCCGTACAGCCAAGCAGTTGTATCATAAAAACAAATACCTCAATTTCACCAGCACTTAAAAAACAAACACAAAGATTTTATTTGACCTTGTGCTCTTAAAATGGTCAGTGTCACTACTGAGATTTCACTGGGGAGAAGCTATTTTCCAGGGATTTATTTTGCTTTCAGTAAAGCTTGCTGTTTTAGAAAGTTTATATTTTTCAAAGTGATAATGTGTTTTATTTCCAAGATCAAAGCAACAACAATGCAAAAAAAATATTTTAGGAGGTACTTGTAGAAAGAATGGAATTTGTCAGACAGGAATAACATTTAAAAGTATTTTAAAAGGTATCCAGAACTATTCTGGACAAAGGCTTCAAGGAAGCTGTTATAACATTATTGTTTTTGAAGCTGATTTTTAAATCATACCAGCTAGAGACATGTATTTTGCCAGCACTGTGGCAATATATACCTTGTTTTGAAGTTTGAATGTTGGGTATTTAAATAGGGCTTTAATTATGAATTTCTGAGGCCAGTTTTATTGTTGAGCTATAGATCTGTTGAGGAAAAAAACCTGTATACTTCTGTCTCTACCCACGTATCAACTATTGTCATAAGTTTATTCTTATGGGGACTGGGAACCAGAAAGTAATCACAAGCATATGAATCCAGTCTTTGACTTCAGTTTTATGACAGTAGGAGCCAGGGCTGTTTCTCACTCACTTTTAGTGGTCTGAGATCTTTTTCAACCCCGCTTTGTATATGATTTGTCTCTCCATATGGGACTATAATTCTACTTGGATGGCCTGATTCTCAACAAATTTGATCTACAGGTCTCTCAATCAAGCTGCATAAGACCCTGCAGTGTGTACTGATGAATGGTGTGGAGAAGGAAATAGCTGTCAGATGGAATTCTACTAATTGGAGTAGAAACAAGGGCCAGTGGCATATCAGTGATCAGTGTGGAAAACTAGAGTAGAATACAGTACAATGGAGAAATGTACCAATAGTTACATTAAATGACAAGCTGTTTGTCATATGGTTAGGGTACATGATTCCTAGTATATCAGTGCAGTAATTGCAGGAAACTAAACATCCCCCATGGAAAATGTAAATGCAAAATTCCTATTATTCCAGCAATTAGGCAGGGGCTCAAACAAAAAACATTTTTTTCTGACTCAGAAAGGTATCCCAATCTACACATTCAAAGTCTAGGAAAAGCCAAGTGGATGAAGACTGCCATAGCCAGTAGTTCAAGCAACATGAACTCAGAGAAAGGTACATATCAGAACCATTACTGGCCTGATTTTCATAAAATTATAATCAAATTTACATCAAACACTCACTGTAGAAATATACTACAGAAATATACTATAGAAATATACAGAAACAATGGAAACAGTTGTATAGTGGTTTCTTATACGGATTTTTCCAGCATAGTCTTATATGTTCGACAGGTACAGGGAAGATAATATGAACATAACTTGATACCATACAAGTCCATTCTGATTGCCACACTGGAACAACCATCGTGGTGGAAGGCAGCTACCATCATAGTCAACGAGCCAACAGCATTACTTTAAGCAGATGACTTTAGTCTATACACAGAAATAAAGTTTCTGGGATGCATAAGCTACATCCAGAGGCAGACTGGCCATTTAACTTTCAGGGAAATCTCCCAATGGGCCACTGACATAGAGGACCACTGGAGGCCAGGTGTAGGCCCAGTAAGCCCCAGTAGCTCTACCTGAGCCTCAGGGCCACTTGGCTCAGATCACTGGCAATGATGATCAGTATCAGCTCACCCACTGTCTCCTGTTTGAAAGAAGACTCAATGGATGAGTGAATGACAACTGCTGGGCTAAGTGGTCTCTGCTGCCACCTTGGCTTATAGTGCCACAAGGACCACCCAACTTGGCTTGTTCCAAGGCCACTTTTATTTCCTAGTCCACCTTATTGATATCTGGGATCAAAATGAAACTATTTGAAGAAAGCTTGCATAGAGGCAGATGTTGTCATCTTGGTGCAAAATTTGGCTTTTCACACTCAGCCTTGAGTACATGCATAAATACTAAACATAGGCAGACTAGCTCTGCAGCTGGCTACAGGCTGTAACAATATTGGAAATAAGTGCAAGGAGCAATGGAATACTAATCAAACTGCTGCTGTCTTTTTCTTTTCTTTTACCATTTCACTCCTGTGTACCTCGAAGCTTGAAGACACGTAACTATTTGAGACAAGAAGGTGAAAGAAACTGGTTGTTCAATTCGCCTGTAGAGTATAAGCCAAGAGACATTTTATTATTCAGAACAGACTGCACAGTTTTTGGCATGTGGAAAATCTATAATTATCTCTGAAAGAAAATGTACTTAAAGCTGGCAGACCCAAAGTCTTAAACGATCACTACAAAAACAAAACAAAACAAAAGCCCTACATCAGTCTTTTCCTACACTTGGTGGCATTGATAATTCAGTTGTTGGCACTCCTCTCATTTTCTAGCTACAAAATGCAAAACTGTGTGTGTTACTCCACAAGTTTATCAATCTCTTCATATGAAGGACATCAGAATTTCAAGAAGGACATCAATTTGTTCACACAGAATCTTGATTAATTATATTTCCTCTAAGAGAATATTCATGGAAATCATTTGGAAAGACCCTGCTTCATACAGAGTGCCACAGCAAACAATGAATGAAACCTCAAGCGCAAGTAGGATCTGAGACCTTCAGTTGAAAGAGTTGAGAAGAGGAGGTCACTATATGTACAATTCCAACAGAAAATATATCCATGCCAACGAACATAGATGTCACTGATTGCTCTAAAATGCATTCTTTTAAATATTCCTTGAGACTTCTTATCACGGGCCATCTTGGATAAACATAATAGGAGCACATGATAACATGTTATTATGAAGAATGGTAATGGACAAAAATCGTATCAGGCTGAATCAATTAACCTATAACTTGTATACAATGATCCCAAATAGAGCAGTAGACAATCCAAGGGTAAGCTGTAACTGTGAGCTTGTCTTTTTAAAAAAAATTCAGTTTACATCTCCAGTAGGGAACCAGTCAACTCTAGTATTCATTTATACAAGGTATCTTTCACATATGTAAGCATTAGGATGGGATGAAAGCATTCTCTGTAAACATAATATTAGGTATATTTTGATGGCTTGTTTTAATAATGATAATTCTTTGTTTTTATGATTTTATTGT